>NW_025814829.1:43052500-45452500 GCF_022079265.1 Lynx rufus
GGAGGTTCCTCAAAAAGTTAAAGTAGAACTACCCTACGATCCTGCAACTGCACTACCAGGTATTTACCCAAAGGATTCAAAAATACAGATTTGAAGGGGCACATGCACCACCCCATTGTTTACAGCAGTGCTATCAACAATAGTCCAACTGTGGAAAGAGCCCGAGTGCCCATCAACTGATGAATGGATAAAGAAGATGTGGTATACATACACAACAGAATATTAGTCAGCCATCAAAAAGAATGAAATCTTGCCATTTGCAACGATGCGGATGGAGCTAGAGTGAAGTCAGTCAGAGAAAGACAAATACCATGTGACTTCACTCATATGTGGAATTTAAGAAACAAAACACACGAACATATGGGAGGACGAAAAAAAGAGAGAGGAAACAAACCATAAGAGATTCTTAAAGATAGAGAACAAACTGAGGGTTGATGGAGGGAGGTGGGTGGGGAATGGGCTAGATGAGTGATGCGTACTAAGGAGGGCACCTGTGATGAGCACTGGGTGTTGTATCTAAGTGACGAATCACTAAATTGTACTCCTGAAACCAATATCGCACTGTATGTTAACTAACTAAAATCCAAATGAAAATCTGAAAAGGGGAGCCTGGGTGGCTCAGTCAGTTGAGCATCTGACTCTTGACTTCAGCTCAAGTCATGATCTCATGGTTGTGAGACTGAGCCTGGTGTTGGGCTCCATGCTGGGTGTAAAGCCTGCTTACAATCCTCTCTCCTCCCTCTGCACCACCCACCCCCGCCACCATTCATGTTCTCTCCCTCTCTCAAAAGAATTTTTTAAAAAGAAAAAAGGTGTTTCACATTATTAATCACGAGAGAAATGCAAATCAAAACCACAATGAGATATCATCTCACACCTGTTAGAATAGGTATAATCAAAAGACAAAGTGTTGGTGAGGATACGGAGCAAAGGGAACCCTTGTGTACCGGGTGGGAATGTGAACTGATGTAGCCACCACGGTAAACACTGTGGAGGTTTCTCAAAAAATTAAAAAATGGAACTAACGTATGATCTAACAATTCTGAGTATTTACTGGAAAAAAAACCCCACCAACTTGAGGGGTTGGCGCCTCAACGTTCCCTGTGGCATTATTTACAATAGCCAAGATACGGAAACAACCTAAGTGTCCACCGATGAATGACTATTGCTGTATGTGTATGTATATGTGTGTGTGTGTATATATATATACGTATATATATATATACATATGTACATACATACATATGTATATATGTGTATATTTGTATATGTATATATACATATATGTATATATGTGTATATACATACACACACACACATATATACATACACACACACACACACACACACAAAATGAAATATTATTTGGCCATAAAAAAAAAAGAATGAAATCTTGCCATTTGCAACAACATGGATGGACTTTGAGGGCATTATGCTAAATGAAAGAAGCCAGACAGAGAAAGACAAATACCATCTGATCTCACTTACGTGTAGAATCTAAAAACAAAACCAAAAAACAATCCAAAACTAAGTTCTCAGATACAGAGAACAGACTGGTAGTTGCCAGAGGCGGTGGGGTGTACGGTGGGCGAAATGGAATAAAGTGGGTCGAAAGGTACAAACTTCCAGTTATGAAATAGGTTGTTCCTGGGGGTGTAAAGCACAGCATGGCGACTATAGTTAATAATACTACAATGAAACTTGCTAAGCGAATAGATCTTAAAAGTCCTCACCACAAGAAAAAATTCTGTAACTACGTACGGCAATGGATGTTAACTAGACATTGTGGTGATAAAATGTGAAGCCATTGCGATGTATACCTGAAACTAACATAAATGTTGTATGCCAATTATAGCTCAATAAAAAAAAAATTCCTGGAGAGGCTCATAGGAAAGCAGTTTACTCACTAGACTACTGGTTTATTACAAAGGATACAAAGCAAAAACCTGATGGAGATAAACAGGGCAAGGTTTCCAACAAAGGAGCTTCTGTCCTCATGGGGCCTGGCCAGTGGCATATGGAAGCATTCTGGTTCACTAATCTGGAAACTCCCAAATCCCATACTGCTGGCATTTTCATGGAGGGCTTTCTCAGAGAGGAACGGTCAATTATTAACTCTATTTTCAACACCCCTCTCCTCCCTGGAGAATGGGAGGTGGACGGTGGGGTGGTGGTGAAAATTCCAAGTTTCCAATTGTGGCTTGTCTCTTTGGTGACGAGCTCCCATCCAGGAGACATCCGGAAGCCCACGTGGTGTCACCTCAAGAGAACAAGAGACACCCCTGTGCTGTTATTGCTTAGGAATTCACCAGGGTTTTAGGAGTTCTGTGCAGGCACTGGGGGCAGAGCCAAATATACCTATTTCTTATTATTTCACACAAGGAAACGAAATGTCCAAAATTTGATTCACTGTCTTCCTCCTCTTCATCTCCCCAAGTCTGCTCCTTTGCACACATTCCTACGACAGCTAACAGCTTTGTTATACCCTGAGTCATCCAATCCAGGAACTTGGGAGTCATTCTTAATTTTTCCTTCTCTCTCAATTGTCCCACTCAGCCCAAATGTTCACAAATCCATTCCATTTTAATTCTCGAGTGTCTCTTAACTCTTCCTCTCTGCCGTCCTTACTCCGGTTCTGGCTCGTACCACACACGCGGTTCGCACACAGCCTCTATGTGCTCTCATCGCTCATCTCATCCCCTTCCCAACCTCATCCCCATCCTCCACAAAGCCGCCGCAGTTGGGTTTCCAAAATTCCATTCTGATCTTCCCGTGCTCCAGCTTTTTTAACGGCCTCCCACTGCCTAGGCAAAACGTCGCCACTTCTAAGCCTGGTGCGCAAGGCCCTTCAGTGACATCGTTTGGATCACCTGCCTTCCCCCCTCACCGGCACCACAGCCCCTTCACTTTAGCTAAATTACACAGTCTCCTGAGCTTGCCACAGGCTTCTCTCACTTCTCGTCACCTTGTCCATGCACCGCCCGCCACTTGGAACACGGTTAACTCAGGGAGCCCGTGCACCGGATGGGAACAAAATTACATTTTTATTTTCATTAGCTTCTATCTGAAACTTAGCATTTCCGTCAGTTATGATGGCAGGGAGCAAACCAGGGTGGTATTATCATCACCTGTGACTTTTTCACAGAAGAAATTAGACTTTTTGTATCATATTAGCACTGTTGCAGACAGCCCAAAGTATCATTCATACACAGTCTGAGATTATGATTATGATCTTGTTATTTCGTGTGTTAAGTAATAACAAAGCACATACTAGTATATCACAAACTGGCTTTTTCTAATTTTTGATAACAAAACTATATTTCAATATTATTGGTTTCATTTAGAATTCTATGTATCCTAATTTATGTATTTAAAAACATTATTTTGAGAAAAGCTCCTCTCTAGCATGCCAAGAGTCTATAGTACAGAAAAGGTTAGAGTCCGGACACCCAGGATGTGCCTTCCCACTCTGCCTTCCTGGAGGACTGCTATTCTCCCTATAAGACTTGAATGAAATACCACCTTCGCTATCGAACTGTCACCTTGACCCTCACATCTGCCCTTCCCTTCCACACGCTCACAGGCCCTCTGTATGTGTCTGGCTTCCTTGTTAGACGAAACTCCTGGAAGACAGGAAGGTGTTATTCATTTTTGTATATTCAGCACCTGGTTCAGAGCCTACCACACAGAAGTGAAACAGAATTTTGTTGAAAGAATGTCATTTTTTAAATGTTTATTTTTGAGAGAAAGAGAGACAGCGGGGAGGGGCAGAGAGAGAGTGGGGGACCCAGAATCCAAAGCAGGCTCCAGGCTCTGAGCTGTCAGCACACAGCCCGATGCGGGGCTCACAGCTTGTGTCACAAGCTGCGAGATCATGACCTGAGCCAAAGTCAGAAGCTTAACTGACTGAGCCACCCAGGCACCCCTGAAAGACTGTAAAAGAATATAAGCGGATGAAATATTTGAGAGTCTGAAAATCCGGGTCTGAGTCCTGGCTAACAAGTAGTAGCTATGTGACTTTGGGGAAGTCCTCTAATTCCTTCGAGCCTCTTTCTCAGGTGTGAAATATAGGTACATCTCCCTTACTTACTGCATTCTTTTGTCAACACGATCAAAATAAGGTAACTGTGTAAGTGCTTTGTTGAGCTGCAAGGGTCACATAGAACTTAGTTGTTATTATATGAAGTTATCTCATAACATATTTTTAAAAATTGTGCTAAGGTCAGCTCATTATTTAAAATCTACCTCCAGCCAAATCCGTCTACCTGCTGCTACAGATTGAATGTTTCTGTACCCCCAAGTTCATATGTTGAACCCCTAATCCCCAGTGTGCTGGCATTTGAAGGTGGGACTTCCAGGAGGAGCCCTCATGATGGGGTTCACGTCCTCGTAAGAAGAGACAGCAGAGATGATTCCTCTCTCATTCTCTCTGCCGTGTGAGGACACAGCAAGACGGTGGCTGACTATAAACCAGGAAGAGTGTCCTCACCAGAACCCAACTGTGCCGGCACCCTCATCTAGGACTTCCAGCCTCCACGACTGGGAGAAATAAATCTCCACTGTTTAAGCCACGTGGTCCATGAGATCTTCCGGCAGCGCCCACTGAGACGCTGCTCTGTGCTGAGGGTGCGTCCAGAAGCTCATTCCCCAAGTGTGCCAACCCCACGCACTGGCCTGTCTCTATGCCCTCGCTCCGTTCTTCCTGTTACTTCGCCTGATGCCCAGCGAAGACGCTGCCTGGGCGCCTCCTACCGATGCTTCAATACTCAGTCTCAGTGACAATAACATCCTCTACAAACCTTTTTCTGGCCTCTCCCTCTCCCACCCCTCGCACCGTGTCTGAGAGTTAACCTTCTGTGAGTCTCCAGAGAGCAGAGGCTCTGGCCTATTCTTGACCTCCTCTCATCCAGCAGGAACTTGTGTTTGCCTGAGCATAAAATTGGACAGGCAAAGATGATTAGAAAATATATGAAACAAATCATGACACTGTGTGTTTTTGCTTATTTGTAAGAACAGTGTAGCTTGGCCTTCTATGTTTAAATTCTGAATGATGAATCTGTCATAAGCCCTTTAAATACTCAATTTCACCTCATTGGAAATATAAATCCATTCATTCTAGCCAAGCAAGCTGAAATTCATCTCGCAATGCTGTTTTGATAGTCATATCATAATGCAGAGCACTGTGTCATTGAAAATGTCACCACGATGAGGCTGAAACAAGAGCCCCCAGCACCTCTGAATCCCTCCTGTTCTCACTGTGCCCACAAGGAGAACTGGAGTGAGAATTTAGCTCAGAGTCCTCACCCTGGAGTGAGAAGACAGAGAACGGAGACCAGAGGGACCACAGCCAGTTCCATGTACAGCGAGTTATAGGCTGACCCTTTCAGAGCAGAAGGCAGCGGTGATCTTTCAGGCCCACACGCAACCCTACAAGGGCATTTCTGACCCTCTTACAGGCTTGCCTTAGGGTTTCCTCAATTCTAAGGAGATAGTTCCCAAGAAAGGACATGTATAGGAAAAACACCTCCAAGTCAATAATACACATTCAGGCTAAAATTTAAGTTTGAGATTTACTTTGAGATCAAGCAGAAGGAAAAGAAGTTATCACCTGCTTACACTATCAGTAAACTATGTCACTTCCTACTTCACAGACACAACAAAGCACACATCAGGCAAAACTTTCGCTTTCTGGCCACCTGCCGTCAGATCTGTTTCCCCCAGTGACCTGAGAACAAGTTACCTGATTTGGTTTTGTGCTCCCTTGAGTTCTTCAGTTCCTGAAAGTCACAAACCAGCTTGCGCCATGATAGTTAATAACTTATTAACTACTCCTCTATTTAAACGTCCTCTATAATCTTCTTACCTACGGTTAGGAAGGTGCTCAACAGCTGCTCCGTGGCAACAGGCTTGATCTCTGTCCGCAGATTAACAAATCTGCCAACCACTAAGGGCGCTCGGCGGAAACCCAGGATCCTGGTTTGGGAGGTTGAAGAACAGAAGAGAAAAATCTGTGGGGGTGTATTTGACAAAGTAGTCTTAAAAAGATATTGTTGTTTCATAGGTAAATGTATATATTTTGAAGATTTTATTTGTAAGTAATCTCTACCCCCAACATGGGATCGAACTCATGACCCCAAGATCAAGGGTCGCACGCTCTACTGACTGGGCCAGTCCAGTGCCCCTGCGGGTCAGTCTATTTTAAAGGTACGTATATATATGAGCTTAATATCAAGATGTAGGTCATTTATTTTAATATGTACTTTAGCAAAAGGGATAAGGCAAATCTGGCCAAATGTGGACAGTTGCTAAATCGGGGAAATAGATACACAGGTTCATTATACCGTTCTAATTTGTTAGAAATTTTTCATAATAAAAAATTTTAAATAAATTTTAACAAAGCATTAAAAAATGGGCTTAAATACAGAGAAAGACAGATACCATATGTTTTCACTCTTATGTGGATCCTGAGAAACTTAACAGAAACCCATGGAGGAGGGGAAGGAAAAAAAAAAAAAAGAGGTTAGAGTGGAAGAGAGCCAAAGCATAAGAGACTCTTAAAAACTGAGAACAAACTGAGGGTTGATGGGGGGTGGGAGGGAGGGGAGGGTGGGTGGTGGGTATTGAGGAGGGCACCTTTTGGGATGAGCACTGGGTGTTGTATGGAAACCAATTTGACAATAAATTTCATATATTGAAAAAATAAAAATAAAAAAAATAAAAAATAAAAAATGGGCTTAAATCCATACATAGGTTCAAAGCTTTGGGCAAAACAGCACACTGGCAGGAAACTATCAGATTAATCTGAAGGATTAACCCATAGGACTACTTAAATACAGATACACGCGAAGATAACTTCTCTCTAATGGTCTAAAGTATAACCTTATGGTTGAGCAAAATCATTTTTTAAAAAATGAAATTTACCGGCAAAAAAATACACACTCACTGAAGAAAGTTGGAGGGGCAGGACTTGGAACACACAGAATCGTTATGATGAAGAAAATAAAGATCACCCATAATTCCACAGCCCAGAAATAACTATTGGACTTTTGGCATATGAGCATTTTTTCCTTTACACACATATATAAAAACATACACACTCTTGTGTATACACACAATGGAGATTATACTATACCCAATTTTGTATCCTGCTTTGCATTCATCATTATATCATGAGCCTTTTCTCATGTCATTATAAAACTTTTAAAAACAGCTGTGTAGGAGAGCCTGGGGTGGCTCAGTCGGTTAAGTGTCCAACTTCAGCTCAGATCATGATCTCACAGTTTGTGGGTTCGAGCCCCGCATCAGGCTCTGTGCTGACAGCTCGGAGCCTGGAGCCTGTTTCGGATTTTGCGTCTCCCTCCCTCTCTGCCCCTCCCCCACTCGCACTCTGTCTCTGTCTCTCTCAAAAATAAATATTGAAAAAAATTTTCTTAAATAGCTGCGTAAATAAAGAATCCACTGTTCGGGGTTGCTGACTGACTCTGTCTTAATCTTAGAAAAGCCGCAAAAGCAAGTTAATCAACTGAGGTGTCAAAATAACAAACATCGAGAGGACCTCCCAAGGCCAGAGAAGGTGGTCAAATCCTAACGTAATGGAGAAATAGCAACCCAGAGCAGAGACGTGTCGGGAGCCATGGATGGGAAAGAAGAGTTGGAAAGTACTTTTCCTCCCTACTGACCAGTGCCAGGCCAAAGAACAGCAGCCAGTTTAGCGCGGAGGGGCCACGTCACAGCGGCAGTTAACAAAACGGGTGGGGGTACTGGCTAGAGAATAACTTGCAAGCTTTGAGGTAGGGAAGGACTTTTAAATACAAGGCCCCCAAAGCACAAGTCACGAATTGGAACATTAGTGTATTTAATTAACACCAAAGGCAGTGATTTCTTTTTTTTTTTTTTTTAATTTTTTTTTTCAATGTTTATTTATTTTTGGGACAGAGAGAGACAGAGCATGAACGGGGGAGGGGCAGAGAGAGAGGGAGACACAGAATCGGAAACAGGCTCCAGGCTCCGAGCCATCAGCCCAGAGCCTGACGCGGGGCTCGAACCCACGGACCGCGAGATCGTGACCTGGCTGAAGTCGGACGCTTAACCGACTGCGCCACCCAGGCGCCCCTAAAGGCAGTGATTTCTGCACAAAGACAACTTCACTTGAAGTTAACATACAGGCGGTTGTGCTGTGAAAAGGTAAGGAGACGTTCAATTTTGCTAATAACTGGGGAAAAACAAAAATAAGTAACAATGATGTACCACTTTATTTGACTGGATTAACACAAATTAGTGTGTTGGGTGGTATGAAGTACTGGTATAGATATGGGAAAATGATCTTCACGCACGGCTGGTGTCCATCAGCAGGGAAACAGGAAGGGGTTTGGGAATGAAGAAAATGGAAACAAATGAGGTCTTGGAAAGACTGATTCCAGAATGTCATTTAGTGAGAAGCAGGATTTACCTAACTCTCTACTGCTAGGTCTTAAAAGAGGCAGTGAAAATTCATGGCATTGTGAACAAACATTTATTTAACCTTTTCCGTATCACTGGATGTTTGGATTGCTACCAGTTTTTCACTACTGAAAATGCTCCAGCTAAGATCGTGGGTATATATCTTTGAATTTCATTACTTCTCCATGGTACTTCCTAGAAGTACCTTCCTAGAAATATCTTAGATAATTGCATGAAAAGGTAGTTATGTTACTCATCCAAAGAATAGGAACATTAAGGTTTCTGATACATGACAGAGTTCCTAAAAAGAAAAACTGAACCGATTTAACAATGCCACAAGCTGCGTATGAATCTCAATCCATTCCTGCCAATAAAGTACTACCCTCTTAAAAAAAATACTGGCCATTTTCAGCAGAAGAAAGTAGTATCCCATGGTTTCAACTGGATTTTTTTTTTAAGTTTATTTATTTATTTTGAGAGAGAAAGAGACAGTACAAGTTGGGGAGGGGCAGAGAAAGAGGGAAAGAGAGAGAATCCCAAGCAGGCTTTGCATGGCCAGTGCAGGGCTCAATGCAGGGCTCGAACCCATGAAGCCACGAGATCATGACCTGAGCTGAGACTGAGTCGGATGCTTAACCGACTAAGCCACTCAGTGCCCTTCAACTGGATTTGCTGTTACTGGTGAGGATGGCCCCCTGCCATATTTATTAGCAACCGATCATTTCTATTCAGTCAACTGTGTCCTTAGACCATTTTCTATTAGGGTTTTAGCACATATTTGGATTTGTATAAACATTTATAATATTAAGCCTATTAATGCTTGGATTACATTAGGTTCAAGTATTATCTCCTAGTTTGATTTTAAATTTTGTTTGATGTTTCCTGACATATGAGTTAACTTTATTTAGCTGAGTCTACCGAATAGCTTTTCCTTTGCAATTTTTCAATTATTGCTTTTGTGCCTAGAAAATCCTTCGTAATCCAGAAAAAGACAAAAGTCCATCTTTGTTTTCTTCTGGTTTCCTTTACACATTCATTTAAAAAATACTGTGAATATTTCTTTTAAAGTCTGTCAATATGCCCTGAAGAGGGGCGCCTGGGTAGCTCAGTCAGTTAAGCATCCGGCTCTCAGTTTTGGCTCAAGTCATGATCTCGCAGTTAGTGGGTTTGAGCCCCGTGCCGGGCTCTGTGCTGACAGCTCAGAGTCTGGAGCCTGCTTTGGATTCTGTGTCTCCCTCTCTCTCTGCTCCTCCCCTGCTTGTGATCTGTCCCTCTCTCTCTCTCTCAAAAGTAAATAAATATTAAAAAAAAAAAAAAAGCCCTGAGGAAAGAGCTGATCAGAAGAACAAGTGAGATACAGGCAGTTCAGTTACAATACTCCTAAACTAGCTACCTGCTGAAAAAAAATTAATTTTCCTAGTTAGCTTATACATTTAGAATTTACATCTATTTTTCTTTTAGAATTATTCTGGTTATTGAAGCCATGCATTTTTTTGTATGAAGGACCATAAAATTCATTATATATGTCATGCTGTGTGCTTCTAGCATATGGGGATAAGTCAGTATTACCTACTTTAAACAAAAATAAGACAAAAAACCAGTACTGTCAGGTCTAATTAACAATCAATTCAATTTAGGGACTTGAGTTCCAACTCTGGTTTTCATCCTGCCCTCTTATTTACCAAGAACACCTGCGCTCATGACGACAGGAGGCATACCAGAATGAAATGATCTTAACAAGCGTAGAGTGAAGATATTTACCCTGGTATTCCTAGAACCACCCAGATTATGAGGGACTCATACAAATTTAACAGACTCTGTCGGTCAGCTATCTAAAGTAGGTACCAAGTCAAAGCCATTAGCGTTGCTCCCTTTAGAAGGAGGCCACGAGCCCTCTCCAAGATATTTTTAAAAGGAAACAAAACAAACGTAGCCCTCCATGATGGCACGTACCTGTCCAAATGAAAGGCTGCTACCTCTGCATTGTGTCTATCATAGCCAGCATACGGCTCCCCTTCTACCACATAGTCTCGGTTATACCTGCAGAGTGAGTGGGAGGCACACATGGAGACGTGAATTACATCAGCACCAGAGGAGACAGCACAACAGAAACTTCAGCAGGCCTGATTCTGCTCTGCAGACACGTTCTCAGTCAAAGCTGAGAAGAGCTGTGGATTAGGACAAATCTCCGGTAGGTAGGGTAAAGATAAAGTAGAGAAGGAAACTGGAATTCTCTCCCTGCCTCAGCAATCATTCTATGAATAAAACACGGAAGAGGTTATTTCTACCCCTCTGAAATACTTTCAGTGTAGTTTAAGTAACACTACAAGGTCATTTTCTGGAAGGCAAGGACCATCTCTGTATCTCTAGCACAATGTTAAGCCTATAGTTGGTGCTTAATAAACGTTTACTAAAATGTTTACTAGGCTGAACTAAAGAAACGAAGGGAAACGTACAACTAAAATGTCTCTTTACCGGAATGACTATGGCAAGGCTTGTAAGAGAAGTTTAAATTTCTTGGGGAAAAATACGGTCTGGATGTGCCTCAGCTTTTGTTGAGGAGCAGGCAAAGGTGCACATGAAAAGCGTTGTTGGAACAACCATCCTCTTTTTCTTTTTAGGTTTATGACGTGTGGAGGGAACACTGGCCTGGCACGAGAGCTACATATATAGTTCTGTCATTACCTTCTGGGTAACCTTCAACAAAACCAGTCTCTTCTCCGGGTCTTAGATTCTTCATCTACAATGTATGAGGGGCCGGACCAGAAGGCAATTTCCAAGATATCATTCATCTCAAATTCCATTCTGATTATTTTACATCACATGCATGACATAAACAAAGGATAATAAAAGCTAGAATATTTCTTTCGACTAATCATAAAAAAAGATACCATTTAACTGTTAACTAGGAAGAAAGGGACACTAAATTCACCTATAACCTCTACTGTTTGCATGCATTTCCTGAATCAAAAGGCCTATTTATTAGGCTTTACAGGCAATAGTAAGATAGAAATGAATGGAGACTGAAGCAGAGTGGAGCTGTTCAACCGAAGACACTTGCATCGGGGAAGTGGGAAACACTGCGATAAAAAGCAGTGAACTTCAACATAAATGACCTTGGAATCTAAAGGGAAACCATATCCACAAAACACGTTTTCCAGGCAAAGTATGGAACATACACGTCAGAAGACAGCCGTGCGTCGCCACCTGGTTGGAGGCCAGTTTCTTCTTGGCCTGGTCAAAATACTCACGTGTAGTTCTTACGTTTCTAGTGTCAAAGCATTATTCAGGCTACTTAGGATTATACGGCTACCTCCCAAATGAGTCTCCATTTTTAAACAGAACTGCAGTAAAAGCTGACACTCCTCAAGCACTTCTCTCCCCGCTATAGCCGCAGGCCGTCCGTACAGCCGGGGGACAGTCCTGGAATACTTTCTTTGCTGGGGCCCCAGCGGGGCCTCCACACGCAGGGAGGTACGTGCAGTCCACTCCTCCCAGTGAAACGTTAGAGAGCTTTCCAATACATGGAAAGGCTGCTCTAAGTGAAATGTAAAACCCTAGAGGAATCCAGAAACATCGAGGGTGGCCTGGAGCGGAAGGGAGGGAAAGAAAAGGGAAAGGAGTAAGAATCACAGAGCTGCCCGCAGAGTCAGGAGGTCTGAATCCCTGGCTCACGTTTCGGCTGTGCGAAACACAGCAAGCCAGAACTCCGCGTCTCACCCGTCAAATGAGCAGTTGGACTGGGCGTTCTCCGAGGTCCCTGCCAGCACTTCCTAGGACCACTCACTCACTTCTACCCACTCCTAGGCTCCTGCCACCTTGTTGCTTTCCCACCAGAACTGCAGCCTTCACCCGGGGAAAGCCAATTTACTTCCAGAATGGGTAGAGCTACGCTGAAAAGAAAAAAAAAATCACGTTTCTAACGTAAGGCAAAATGTGCAAATAAAAGCATCACTGTTTTCCCATAAATTGCATCCACCGCACACGTGTCCTATCTCTGACAGAAGGACATGGCCAACCAGGCTCCGGAAGTGCGG
This sequence comes from Lynx rufus, assembly GCF_022079265.1. Lineage (NCBI taxonomy): Eukaryota > Metazoa > Chordata > Mammalia > Carnivora > Felidae > Lynx > Lynx rufus. The sequence continues at coordinate 43,064,977 of NW_025814829.1, forward strand.
AAACCACAAGTGGCTGTTAAAGAGAGGTGCGTGTGTCGCCTTAGCAGCAGGGGCGCAGAGCCTCCTCTCAGCAGAGAGTGATCCATCTTAAGTCACTGACAGAGCAGCAAAATTCATAGAGTAACTGCCAATAAATCACTCCTATCCTTCTGGGGAAGGACATCAGAGTCTGACCAAGGACATTAATTTACGCTTACACCAGGACTAAATAGCCTCTGAGGCCCCCAGGGTCAGAACAGCAATTTGCTAGGTATCTCGAGACCAGAGTCAATTTCTACAGGCACTTGAACGTACACCCACCTTCCGCAGCCTGCGACAGTGCCAGGTGTCACCAGCACAGGTTGGGTGCGTGCAGTGACTGAGAGCGGGATCCCCCAGGGCAGGTGGGGCCCAGGCACCTTGCAGGTGGGGGGGAGAGTCCCCGGGGGCTGCGAGTGGACAGGGGCAGTTGGGGGGCGGGGACTAGTTTGGCAGGAATAAAGAGCAGGGTGCAGAGAGGAGGGCCGGACGGCCAGGGGTTGACCATTAGGCTGCGGAGGCTGCGCTTTGCCCGGTGAACAATGGGACGTCCCTGAATGTTTTCAAGCTGGGAACACCGTGCCAATGTGGGCGTCTGAAGGAGGAATGACAGCGGCCTTCAGGAAGGTGAAGGGAAGGCTGCAGTGGCGGTAGAGAAAGGGGATGAAGCACAGTGACTAGGTGAGTTGGTGCGGTTATAGCCTGCCACCTCCCCCAGTCACCAGCCGGGGGGCCCCTCCCTCCACTTCTACCTTGACCGAGCACCGTGGGCCTTCCTGCACAGCGCCTGGACCAACGCTAACAGCGCCACTACCAGGAATACCTGCCTCCTCCCACTTCCTGCTGGCGCATCTTACCCCCAATTCCCCAGTATGGGAACGGAGGGCTGGGTACAGAGGGGACATCCTCTTATTTAGATGTGAAATGCTCACAACTCACCTCTGTACACCAATTTCATTTGTTTTTAGTCTGCCTTTTTTCCATTACTCTGCTCACACTGCTGATCACCCAGGCCACAAACCAAGAGGTCGAGGACTACATTTCAAAACTAAACTAGTGATTTCTGCTCACGGGTGCTCAGGAAGGCAGGCAAACAGAAGAGAATCACACGTGCGTGGCAGAACACCAGCCACTCTTACTCAGATCCAAACGCCAGTTACTGCGAGGTGACCTTGTCAAGTCAGTTACTCTCTCTCAGCCTCAGTTTCTTATTCTAGAAGTAAGAAGTGTAGGGACATTTGGGTGGCTCAGTCGGTTGGGCATCCAACCCTCGGTTGCAGTTCAGGTTTATGATCTCATGGTTCGTGGGTTCGAGCTCTACGTTGGGCACTGTACTGACAGCATGGAGCCTGCTTGGGATCCTCTCTGTCTCTTCCTCTCTGCCCCACCCCTGCTCGCACTCTCTCTCTCAAAATAAATAAACTTAAGTGTAACTGCCCACAGTCGTGGTAAAAGCTAAAAGCATTGACAGATACAAAAGTACTTAGTGTAGAGCCTGGAGAATGGTGTGCATTCAATGGAAATTATGTCGCAGGGCCCACGGAACCAGACTTTTTCCATATCACCTGCCAATCAGACTTTTCTATTCTCCAGAGGCATGCCGTATGTTTCCTTTCCTAATTTCCACATCTTCCATACACCACACTTCCCAGTTCCAGGCAAATACAGATTTCTTCCATTTCTGGGATCCCAACGTGTTTGTTCTCTGGCTGTATGTTATCTATTGATGGTTGGGTCATGAAGACAGCTAGGCTAACTACTCTTATCACAGTTGAATTTTGTACATCTTCACCCCACATTTCTCCCACCGGCAAGAGACCCAAAGGTATCGGTTATAATTCTCTCAAAAGCCCTATTAAGGAATGAGAAAAATGTTTAGTACATAGAAAATTTTAGACATTATAAACTTTGAGAAAATTCACTGGTAACTAACTCCTGGCAAAAGAATATGAATCACCATCATGTTAACCTATTTCGAATTCATATACTCACAGGAAACTTTTAAAAATATTAATTATACTATAGAATTGCCAAACAAATGATCTCTGTAGAGCCTTGGAGAAGTCTCCAAGGGATCATCATCTAACGACATATAATTCAGCCCACTTTTTCAGATTTTGGACTGAAGTAACTAGAATGGCCCAGTTCTCTCCTTAAAACAGGTAAACACACACACACACACACACACACACACCCCGAAACCCAAAACAATGAGGCATCACTACACACATATCAGAACGGCCAAAACCCCCAACACTGACAGCACCAAATGCTGGTGAGGCACCTAATGCCGCTCATTCACTGCTGGTGGGAATATAAATAGCACAGCTACTTAGGAAGGCGGTTTGGCAGTTTCTTGCAAAATTAAACATCCTCTTACCATATGATCCAGCAAACGTGCTCCTTGGTAGTTACCCAAATGAGCTGAAAACTTACTTCTACACAAAACCTGCACATGAACGTTTGTAGCAGCTTTATCCATAATTGCCAAAATGTGGAAGCAACTAAGATGTCCTCCAGTAGGTAGATGGAGAAACAAACTGTGGTACAACCGGACGATGGAATATTACTCAGTAATAAAAAGAAATGAGCTATCGAACCACAAAAAGACATGGAGGAAACTGAAATGCATTTTGCTAAGTGAGAGAATTCACCCTGAAAGGCTACAAAGGTAGGATTCCAATTATATGGCATTCTGGAAAAGGTAAAACTATGGAGACAGTAAAAAGATCAGTGGTTGCTAGGAGTCTGAGGGAGGAAGGGGAGGATGAACATGTGGAGCATGGGATTTTTAGGATGGGAAAGCCACTCTGTGTGATACCGTAACGGTGGATACTTGTCATTAGAGGATTATCAAAATCCACAGAATGTACCACACAGAGCCTGAACCTTACTGCGAACAGTGAACTTTAGCTAATAAATTCCTACTGGCTCATCAACTGCAATAAATGTACTACACTAGTGGAAGACGTTAATTATAGGGAAACTGAGGCGGGGGGGCGGGGGGACAAACTCTCTGAACTTACACCCTCGACTTTTCTGTAAACCTAAAACTGCTCCAAAAAATAAAGTTTATTAGTTAAAATGAAATCAAAACAAAACCCATGTGAAAGAATCACAGCTTCAGTCCTTAGACTTCAGTCACCTGTCCAAACCCACTCAAGCTGTGGGTAACTCCTACTCCACCACACCCCTGATGTGTGCTTGGTTATCCGGCCTCTAACTGCACACTTCTGGTGACAAGTCGCTTATTTCCCAACCAATTCATTTTGTATCTCTAACATTTGGCACACAGAACATATTTGATAAATTTAGAAATCAAGGAGAGCTCTAAGTGTAAAACGTTCAGTCTTATACAGAGCCAAAATATGTTCCTACAAATCTGTCCCAGAGAATCACAGAGCTGGAAAATACTTCAGAGGTCTTGTAGTCTATTCCGCTCATGTTGTTGGAGAGAAGACTAAGAGAAGGTGATGAACAGTCTTCTACAAACTTTGAGTTACTTGAATCAACCAACTAGCACAATATCACTAACTCCTGAGAAGAAGACTTACCGCTTAGGTTTGAAGACGACTTTCTGTCCTCCTTCAAGTATCAGTAAGGCTTTCAGTTGTGTCCCTTTATAACCCACATCAGCTTTAATGATCTTCTTGGTGGCCATGGCATGCATGATCGCCCCCAGCTCTGGTGTCTCTTCTGGGTACACTTCCCGCGGAACCACCCACTGGGCTGCAATCTCCCAGGGAGACTGCAAGGTGTGGTCCAGCTTGGGCACCAGCTCTACCCGCAAGCCAGCCATCATTCTGTGAAACGCCCTCTGGTCCTCTCGGTTTGCTGCTGATGTGTCTAAGTTGTCAATCAGGAAAACTTTGGTGAAGATAAAGATGACAAGAAGAATTGCTAACAGCACGACTCGCTGCTTTAGCTTCATGTTGACCTCTTTTCCTTCTCCCCGACCCACTCTCTCTCTCACTTCTCAAGGAGAGCAGGTTAGCAAGGAGATTCCATGATTACGCACACTGGTCCATTTCTTCACAGGAGCGCCTCCCACAATTCCTGTAAGCCCAAGTATAAAGCAAAATTAAGTCAGAAATTCTGTCCTTCCAGCCCTGAATGGTTTGCAAGCCTCAAATATATAACTCACCCTTTTATCCTTGCTATTCCTAAAGCCTGAGAAGACCCAGTAATTTCAAATCGACTGGTCTGGGGAAGGACCTCACAAGTAAACACCAGGTACAATGAAAATTTTAAAGCAAATACTCCTGTCTTAAGAGGGTGCAGACCCATCTAGGAGCCATTTGAATGGCTACAAATGCCAAAACACCAAAACAATGGGAAAGAGCACAACAAAAGTAAAACACTAAGATATGTGTAACTCCTTAACTTTCATTTTTACCTTTCAAAATCCATAAAGGATTTCTGAACATCCAAAACCACCAGTATTTGGTAACTTTCCAGTTCTCATCTTTTCTAAATGTAAGTTTTATGACATGTTGTAAGTCAGGAACTCCTAAAAATGCCAAAGAGGATACAGAGGAGAGCAGTAACTCCTCCGAATCCAAACCCCCAGCAAGCCTGGATGTGTCATTATCTGTTGCTCACGTAGTTAAACACAACGCCCAGGCACGCATCTCTGCTTCATCAGTCTCCCACTAATTATTTTTCAAAATTAAAATCCCTGTAAAAGAGGGATAATGAAATCTGGACAAATTAAGTAAAGGAAAAACATATCCCTATGCCATCTGGCTATTAGTAGAACATGACCAGAAAACTAATGAAACGTGGTACTATGGCAACATTATGAAGTCTGGACTGGTCGGGCATGTAACAAAGAGATGGGCGCCACAGATATGGACAAGCACTGCTTCCGGCATGGGGCTGACCACGCTCCGGTCGATCCCCAGGGAACAGATCCCACACACAAGATTTCTGCAAGAACATACAGTGCGGTCTCATTTGCATGCGGACAGGTTGCTTTCCACTCCACGGGGCCATTTAAAAACACGCGCAAGCCTGCCAGCTGGACGCCTACTGACAGCACAGCGCTGGCTAAGACAAATGTGACAAGAAGATAGCAGGGTGTGGCTTCACCCTCCAATTCATCTAACAACTCAAACCATCAATCGAAGAAATCACGCCAATACAAAAGGGCGAACGTCGGGCAGAGACCCTCCCGCCGAAACTGGAGACTGCTCTCCTAGGAACAGCTGGAAACCCCTCCAAACACAGTCGACCAGGGCAACGGCGTGTTCTGAGGGCATCACCTTGCGGTGAGCCTGCCGCCAGGCAGTTCATGCTTGGTGATTAACCTCCCCTTTGCAGTTCATTTTGGTGACGAAGAGGAAAGGGAGAGTCAAATTCAAATTCTAATTCACTCCAGCCACCTGTTTTGTTTCAGCATCCTTCTCCCAGGGAGCACGTAACACTGTCAGCTGAGGCAAAGGCAATTCAAGTGCATCCAAAATGTAACTGTGATGGTACGGAGTTTGGTGTGAAACTCAGTAAGACGGCTCTCTGTGATTACGGTGAAGAGCGAGCACTAGCCTGAGAGCAGATTCCAGAGACCGCTGGTTCCAGCACGACCCACGCACCACACAACTCCTTCCGTGATTCTCCGCTCCTCCAGTGATCTGTTCAACGGCACCCGTCTCGGCTGCAGTGACAAAAGGGAACGTGGAAATCTGGCTGTGTCAGCGTCCGCTTCCTCAGTACCTCCAGCCGCAACCACCCACGGGCCTGGCACCACTGGCACGAGGGGCAGGTGCAGAGGGGCAAGTGGGGCGGCTGTCCGCCAGGACTGACCCTGGTTAACCCCCAAACTTCCAGGGCCGCTGCTCATTTCATTTGGGCTAAGGTCCTCCCTCGTGCTGTATAAACCTATCATATCTAAACATTCGGCATAAAGGCCACGGATATTGAGGTGTGTTTGTTTTTAATCACTAAAGCAACAGGAAGTTCCAGCAGCTCCAAAATTCAGACCAAACGGTCCTGTCCCACAGTCTTTGTGCACTTTTAAAATGGGAAATCTCGTTACCTTCTGAATAGGCCTCAGAAGCACCCGTTCAGCAATTCGGGGCCGCAAACAATTCACCCACTCAACTAGGAGAGAGGTTTACGTGAAGTGAACGAAGAAGAGTTCAACTGCTAAGTTATTTCACCATTTACCTCTGCAGATTGGGAGTGAGCACGGGGTGCAAGAGGCCAAACAAGTTTCCGTGTTTGTGATCAATCGCCAGCCACATCCTGGCAGAGCAGGAAAGACAGGTGCCCTTCGTTCCCACAGCCACCAACGTAACCTAGTGCTCATCCCCTTCTGCTGAATCACGGAAAGAACTGCGTTCCAGGCCTCCAGGTTCTCCAGCGCAGAACAGATGATGCGCCACCGTCGCCCGCCTCATCACACACCGCTTCTGATTTCCCCACGTTCCTTAGCCAGGCATCAGAGCCGCCCTCTGCATGGGCTTCCGCGGTCTGCTCTGCCAGGCAGCACCGTTCCTCAGTTTCAACTCAGACGGACCATGACCAGGCTCTGCCCTCCCTGCCACGTGTGGGGCTGACCTCTGCCCTGTCATTCCTCACACGGGGACTCCCTCAAAAGACCTCTTGCTCTTACCCTTTGTCCCCATTTTCTCCTGTTTAAAGCCTAATCTATCTTTCAAGGGCCATCTCCGAGGCCATTTCCGGCCCCTCTTCACACCCTACAGAAACCTTTGTCCATTAGAGCACGCCTTCACCACACTCTGCCTCATCCAGTATCTTCTGCTACGTAGTTCTCAACTGCCCTCTCTGAAACTTGGCTCCTTGGTGATCTTACCTGTCTTTGCGATCCCTACGGTACCTCGCATAGTAAGGTGGATGCTTTATTCACCTACACTGAACAAACCACTACAAAGATCTTGGGACTGTGGCGTTAATCTCCTTTGACGTTCAGAATCACATGAGTGTGCGGCACTTAATGCTGGCTCTCCTTTATCTGCTTATCCTCTTTGGGCAATCTACTTCTCTAACGACACGACACTCTGCTCGGTTTAGCTGGTAGTTTCAGGGTATTGTTTCTTTTTCTGAAGAAACATGGACAGTTCAGAAAGAGGTTTTCTTTAGCTGGAAAGTTGCCGTTCCTTCAGCGCACAGGGTAAGCCAAAGATATTTAAGAAATCGACAATGTAGAGATCATAGTGGAATTTCTACAAAAAAGTCTCTCCTATTCCAGAAAAATGTATGAGATGCAGGATACGGTACCACACCATCCTCTAGTGATGGCATACTTCTTACTCTTTACGATGCTCCCCTCTACGCCTGGGTGCTTGAGAGGGTAGGATACCCAAGACAGGGTTTCCGTACCGTATTATCTTCTTCTCTTGCTGGAAACAACGGCACACTTACCATACTCTCCGCAAACTGGGTTTCTAAGAAGATACCCCATTTCGAAGGAAATTAAACCAAACTCACTGGCTACATTCCAAATTATTCATGAAAACTTCACTTGCATTCCCAGAGGAGTCTGCCTGCTCTATTTTATGCCTTCACCTCCTCTCAGAAATGCTTCCAACAGTGTAACACTGTCCAGTTTATATTATGGTCATTTATTTTAATGGTTCTGTTATGTGGAACAGAGCCTACCTCACAGAACAAACAGACTCAAGGCAATAACATAACTCAAAAAACGTTAAATGTAAAAAAGGCAATGTAAATGGTCGTCTTCACACTAAAAGCTGGCATAAGCTCTTAAATTGGAGTTCTGGAAGGTAGACCTTTATAAGAAATTTTCCTCCTGAACCCTGGTTTCATCTGCAGCTCCATCAGCTAAATGAGGCTTGCTATGGAGGCTCATTTACTTTCATTCTCTCTCTCTCTCTCTCTCTCTCTCTCTCTCTCACACACACACACACACACACACACACACACACACACACACCATCCTACATATGTGACAAGTGTTTTATAAGGACAAACTCAGGACTATTAAGTTGCTTGGGGGAGAAGAGATACAGATTCTGCAGAAAATGGAGAAAAAAAGGGAGGTCTTAGTATGAAGTCTTCCACTCAAGAATCTAGCGGATGTCTGGAGGGACATATGCAGAAAAACATGGCGGTAAACAGGTCTAACTCATGGTGTGATAACATTCAATTTATGCAGCTGCTGAGGAACCTGTGAACACCCGGCCCCTCACTTCCTACTTTAGGAGGAACTCCCACAAGCCACCAGTGACGTTCCAAGTCTCACTGGCATCTGTGCACCCTAGAATCTCCCTCGGATCAACTGACATCCTTACACTATTTCTCCTCAAGTCATGGAGAAGAAATCCCAACCTTTGTGCAGAGTAACTAAAAGTGAAAGTTTCAGTAAGAACTTTTCCTTATCTTTTCAATTCAATGGTCAAATAACATTCTTTCCACATAAATGGAATGTAACATGCCTGTGAGTATAAAGTGCTCACAATGTTCAGTATGAACATTTCATGCAGAAGGCTATTAACAAAGGAGATTTCAGGCAAAGTAGGAAGAATTTATTATATACCTTATAATCATATGTACTCACATAACCTCCCACCCTTGATCCTGAGTAGGACTTACAGGGACCATTTTACGAACTTCTTTAGTAACTGTGGGTTTCAGCAAAGCTCTGAAGGTCTGGTGGGGATAAGAAGAGGTAAGACCTGAATCTACTTAGGAGTTTTTGGTTGATTGTCTACAAAGACAGACACCAACAATTCCTCCCATCACGAAGTAGAATCTATTTTTTCTCCTCCCAGAACCTGGGCTGGCTCTGTAACTTGCTTTGGCCAACAGAATGCAATGGAATGACTGTGTGCCAGGTCTGGGCCCAGCCCTTAAAAGACCTGGCAGCTTCCGATTGGGACCCAGCCACCATGCAAAGAAGTTTGGGCTACACTACTGAATGAGGAGGGACTGAGATGGAGAGGGGCCTGGCCAGCACCTACCCATTCTGGCCACCTCAGCTCAAGTACCCGACACAGAAGTGAAGCCACCCCAGTTCTAATAGAGGTCCCAGTCAAATGGGGTCACACGTGTGATCCCAGTCTATAAACCATTTGGGCAGAACAACCAACCAGCTGAGCCCAGCTGACTTACACAATGGTGAGAAAGAACAAATCACTATTTTAAACCACTACATTTTGGGGTGGTTTGTAAAATACAACATTTTCACATATAGTCTGCCCTTATCAACTATTTTGGAGACATTAAAAATATTGAGGGAGAAGACACGGAAATAAATCATGTGACTAAAAACAATTGTCTCAGGAAGAAGGGAAACATTAAATTAACCATTAAATATAAACACTGGAATAATCAATTGTTAGGTCATATTTGTAAATAATTACTAATGCCTTCCACAGAGCAGTAAACTCACTGTGAAATGAAATGTTACACACCATTTCTGTCTTCATGGTAGACACTTAGGAAGATAGAGAATTAAGGTCCCTTTAAGGTAGCACAAGAAAAAACGGACTCTGAACTGGATCATTTACTAAAATCCATTTACATACTTTAGAACAATGGAGACTAACCTCACACCCTCACACAACTACACATGCCCAGTTTATAAAACCTGCCATTCATACTTCAGCCAAAGCCTAAATAATAGCAAAAATCACAACCTTTTAGTACAAAAAGTATTAGAAACACACACACTTTCACCCTGAGCTAAGTCAGGCTCTGAGCCATCAGCCCAGAGCCCGACGCGGGGCTCGAACTCACGGACTGCGAGATCATGACCTGGCTGAAGTCGGACGCTTAACCGACTGCGCCACCCAGGCGCCCCCGTCCTTTTGTTTTTTAATGGGTAGCGGCATCAGAGCATTGGGCTACATTATTATTACCCGCCCCCTAGAAATAAATGCAGTTTCTCCTGCTGGTTACTGGCAATTCTGAGGAAAATCAAGAGCATTCAGAAATCGTCCCACCTAGCACTGTGTGCTTCCTTCTTTCCAGCAAGTCAAAACCACCAATACCAAAGAGCATCATGTGTTTATTACCCGGCTAAATCCTGAGTATCCCCCAGGAAACCAGCCCATTCTTGCATTGCCATGCACTGCCTACCACGAGAGCATACTCTTCTTTTTCACCTTCAAATAGCAGTCTTCCACGAAACCAAAAATATCAAACAATATTAATCAGTACCTACATCTAGTTTTCCTTTTCCTGCTAATTCTCTGCTTAAGAAATAGCTTCTTAAAGACAAATACCCTATGATTTCACTTGGATGTGGAATTTAAGAAACAGAACAAAACAAAACAAATGAATGGGGAGGGGGGACAAAAAAAACCCAGACTCTTAACTATAAAGAACAAACTGGTGGTTAACAGAGGGGAGGCGGGTGGGGGTGGGTGGGTGACACAGGTGATGGGGATTAGGAGTCCTTATCTTAAGGAGCACTGAGTAATGTATAGAATTGTTGAATCACTATATTTTATACCTGAAACTAATATAACACTGTGTTAACTACACTGGAATTAAAATAAAATAAAATAAAATAGGAAATAGCTGCTTATTCTAAATGTAAACTCTTTTGAGGCAGAATGGTTAAGAGTTTGTGCTCCGGATTCCGACTACCTGCTTTACCACCTACTGTGGCTCTTGGGAAAGCGATTTAATGCCTAACCTCCCTGGGCCTCAGTTTTTTCATATGAAAAGTGAAGTAAGAACACTACTGCCTAACTCACAGAGTTGCTAAAAATGAACATTACCACATTCACTGTGTTAAAGTTAGTGCCTGGGCAACCCATAGTGATCACTTGTTAGTCATTACTATAAGATCAAAAACCCAAAGATGACCTCCTGAAAGGAGAAAGAATGGCAAAGAAAATAATCCTCAATGATTGTATTGTCTTCTGAGCCAAATCCTTTCCTAAATTTGAAGAGCAGCGAAGACAATAAGCAAGTAGGTATCTTCAAAGTGGGTACCATGTGAAGTAGAAGACTGGGAGGCCATGTCACTAACTGGACCCACCTATTTCTCTTCTCTACAAAGTTCACATCTACCACGTTCAACAATGGGAAGCATTAAGTGATTCTATTCTACAAAAAAGGTGGAAATAAAATGTCTTCACAATCCTTTTTTTAAAAAAAAATTTTTTTTTAATGTTTTATTTATTTTTGAGAGAGGGAGAGACAGAGCATGAACAGGGGAGGGTCAGAGAGAGGGAGACACAGAATCTGAAACAGGCTCCAGGCTCTGAGCTGTCAGCACAGAGCCCAATGCGGGGCTTGAACTCACGGACCTTGAGATCATGACCTGAGCCGAAGTCAGCCGCTTAACCGACTGAGCCACCCAGGCACCCCTTCACAATCCTTTTTAATTTGGAAAATTAGCTCTCTGTTTTAAAGACGATAGCTTTGGGGGCACCGGGTGGCTCAGCCGGTTGAGCACGTGACTCTTAATTTTGGCTCAGGTCGTGATCCCAGGGCCATGGGATTGAGCCCTGCGTCAGGCTCAATGCTGAGCATGGAGCCTGCTTAAGATTCTCTCTTTCTCCTCCTTCTACCCTTCTCCCCCACTCATGCCCTCTCTCTAAAAATTAAGGGGAGCCTAGGTGGCTCAGTTGGTTAAGCGTACAACTCGATTTTGGCTCAGGTCATGATCTCACAGTTCATGAGTTCAAGCCCCGTGTTGGGCCCTTTGCTGTGTCAGCATGAAGCCTGCTTGGAATTCTCTCTCCCTCTCTCTCTACTCCTTCCCCACTTACGCGCGCTCTCTCTCTCAAAATAAATAAATGAACTTAAAAAAAAAAGGATGATAGTTTTACATGTCCTAAAGCTCTTAAGATAGGCCTTAAGAGTAACTTAAAAGCTATAGGTATAGAAAATCCAATTCCCACATAGTCCAAATTACTCTGAGTATTACTTTTCCCCCCACTGTTCTCACTTCAACATTTGTTCAGATCTGTAAACTCACAGTCCCTTACATGATTGTGTCCCATGAAGGAAGGTAACTAAAATGATCACTAGGCGTTAAGGAAATGTTAAGGTAGCCTTTCTTCTGGGCTGTAAGAGCAAAAATGAAATAGGCAATAGAGAGTGTTTGTGCCCTCCGGAAAAAAATTCAATTCCTGCAAACCTGTGCCATTTAAACCTTGATCTGGGGCAACTCTTTAACCCTATTCCTTGAAAAAGGAAAAGAAAAAAATCTTTAGCTCATACTGCTAGTGAGGTTTGTTCCAAAAAACCAACTCAGGCAGTGTTCCCTGATCCAGAAACTCTGGAAATGCCTGAGAATTTGCATTCTGTTTCAAGCGGGCCAGGTAAAACGAAACTTCCCAAGTTCTAGGTATTTATTTCACTGCTCAATTGTCAGTATATAACCACCACTGAAAGCTATATTATAGAACGTAATTCCCAGAATAGTGTGGAAATATGGAATTTCAAAGAATATAATATTATCCTTCAGATTTTCCTGTTTTCCATCTATATTGCTCCATTCACTACAGTTCTGGAAAGGTATATTAGCTTTATGCAACAATAACACCTCACATTATTAACCTTACGCTCTGGGTGTGTCAAGCTGATGGGCCACAGATCACTCTAGAAACAGCAGAACCCCAAGCAGGTCTGGGCTGAATTGAGGCTGAGTGGCTCCAGGCACGATCCCTTTGTTAATATATGAATATAAACACACACACACATTTTTGGGCATGCCTATCTCCTCTCCTATTCTGTGAGCTCCTCAAGGAAAGGGGATGTATTTTACTCTTTGTACTTCCCCATAAGCTGGCACAGTGCAGGGTGCAGGAGAGCCACTCAATAGATGCCCACCAAATAAAAGGAGTGAAGAACAAGGGAGGGAAACCTGCATGGTTATAAAAATGTCTTCAGCTCCTTGGTCTAAAGATGGCCTCTTTTACAGACACAGAGAAACTAGGTCCTGTGATGAATTCAGATACATAGCACAGTAAAACAATGCAGAAATATCACATACGTATACGTATACGTATTATGCACCCAATTTTAAATTGTTGCCGCCGTGTGCCCTACTTCCACCTTTCAAGGCCACTGCTACTGCCAAGCCTGTTTCTGCCATTGGCTGGGACTGGGAGCAAAGGCGATCTGCAAATGCTAAGAGGAAGACTGGAGATGGCCCAAGACACTGCCCGAGAATGACACCAGACAGGGCTGGCGCCCGATCTTCAGGTGTCACTGGCGATGCTTTCCGAAATGAGAACCACCGCTGGTACCTTCCTATCATTTTCTCTTTTCTGCCGAAGAACTACACAAACATAAATGCACCTCAACAGGGTGCACGTCTGTTATCTAAACCAAGGGTAAGAAACGAGGTGTCCACAAAAGGTGTTTGGGCAGCCAAATCATGGTTCCAAAGTCCATCCGCTAACGGAGAGGCGCGGCAGACCCTCGCAAAGCCCACCTGGCTGCTTCATGTCCCATCGGGAAGCAGAGTTACCGGGGCTGCTACTCCACAGAAGACCAGAAGCCGCTAATGTAAAAGAGGGCGGCAGGGACACGAACAACAGCAAAAGCACGACTTCCCCCCTGTGAAAGAAGAGGCAGGCTATTAAAGGCAGAGTCAGGAATTCAAAAAGCAGAGGACGGCAAACATACGTATCTCAATCGCTTCGAAGCCCGGCTCCATCACGGTCAGTAACGGATGCCAGTACCACAACCTCAAGTCAATAAAAGAAACACGAAACTATACTGTTTAAAAAGCAAACAAAGCACAGAACACATTATAAAAATTTCCCCACAGTAAGTAGAAAACAAGAATCTTCACAGATAAGACTTATTCCCTAAACAAATAAGATAAGGGAGGCACTGCTATGTACATACGGCAGAAAGCATTGGAGAGAATGGTATGACGGACTCACCCCTGTACTTGGTTCTGTTACACGTTCCTAATCTCATAGGCCCTCACCTCCTTTTATCACGTACCCAAATTAGTATCCTCCCCTCCACTGGACTGTCACCTTGCCAGAAAGGACAGACCTCTAGACACACACCAAAGCTATCTCTTTTCTGCATCAGGCTCCACTTCTTATCTCATACTGGGATGACACCTGCACCCCCAAGACTCATCAAGCCGGGTGCTAGGCCTCTCTTTCCTCTTTTGCTTTTGGGTAGGAAAGACAAAATCACAAGTCAGATCTCTGCATTATATTCTCTCCTAGAGGCCTCTAGCAGTCCGGCTGACATCAGAAGCTGGTCAGAAGCTGCCTTCAGTTGCAAAGTAAGGTCTTCCATTCCCCAGGTCTGTGCTAATGAATTCATTAGTCCTTAGGGGTCACCGAGGCAGCTCAAGGAAGGAAAAGAGGGAGAAATAATATAGGTTTGGAATAAGGAGCTGCTGGAGAAGCACTTCCGGGAGGGACAGCTCTCCTTTCCCGTGACCCTCTGTAAGGGATGAGAAGGATGGGACAATCAGGATCAATGATAATGGTGAGGCCATCACCAAGAGCTCCAGTTCTTCAACTAAAGCAAAAATACTGACTACCAATCCAACTGCTCAGTTAGTCTAGCCAGAGAAGGCTGCAGGAGCAAGTCTGCGAAGCTGCACCTGACCGGGGCACCAACGGCTGCCCGGAGGCTGCAGGTGGCTAGAACAGCATACAATCACAGAATCAAATCTCAAGGCCGCTCCAGCAAGTAACACCCTGTACAGATACCCATCTTCATGGCAATTTTCAACAGTAATCTGAAACACGCTTTCTTGTCTTTTCCTTAACAAAAACAGGAACTCAACAATTTATACACTAGAGTATTTCCCCTTCCTTCATACTGTTTGCCATTCATTCGTTCAACCACCAAATATTTCTTGCACATCTACTGGGCGCTGTTAGGTGCAGAGAGAACAGTATGCCAATTATCATCACTATTACGACAAACTGTAGTGCCTCATTGTAACTATACTTCCTACCTCAATCTACAAAACCACATGGCACTTAGTCCCCGGGTGACCAGACATCAGCTTCAGAAGGCTGTCTCCTTTTTATTGTTTGCAACTGTGGCCACAGAATACAAAGAGCAGCCTCTGCTTCTATTATGAGACTGCACCAATCATCAAGAGACAACCACTGTGGCTGCTATTTTTAAAAGTTATCGGTTCAAGAGCTGCAGTATCTGACTTCAGGGTTTACACCATGGAAATGATGGTCACACCAAGTGTGGGAAGTTCAAGTCTGCCCTGCAAACAAACAAATGAACAATTTCATTTAGAAATTCAATATTCAA
This sequence comes from Lynx rufus, assembly GCF_022079265.1. Taxonomy (NCBI): domain Eukaryota; kingdom Metazoa; phylum Chordata; class Mammalia; order Carnivora; family Felidae; genus Lynx; species Lynx rufus. Next base: position 43,080,193 of record NW_025814829.1, read on the forward strand.
AAAAGATAAACAGAAGAAGCTTTAAGGGCATGTGAGAGAGCTGGATTCTACAGATGGAAATCAAGAGAATGGACTAAAAGTCAAAGAACTAGGAACTCAACATCAAATAATGAGAAGACATCTAAGATTAGATGATAGAAACAGTGATGTTTGTTCCCTAATTCAGAGTACCCAGAAAGAAAAGCAGGACATGTGTTTTCAAGCTTTCACTCTTTAACCCAATAGTAGCTATTTTCCTACTAGGTTCAGAGAAACAACAGAACAAATCAATGACACATTTTCACAAGGCACACTGAAAGAGAAGCTGTGAGCTCCGAGATTTCCTGATCATCTTTTGCCATGACCATTCTATCACCGCACTTTATCGTGAGCGAGGTTGAGAATCTGAATTACTTGCTTGTGCTTTTTTATTCTCCTCTGATAAGCACTTTGAAATCTGGAAACCCTTCCTGTTGACTGATTCCATTGTATGGTTCCAGGGATCAAAGTCCAACAACTTCGTAAACTTCAGAAAAGTTATCAGTTTAACACAGAACATTAATTTCAAATCTACCTTAGGCTGGCTCTGAGTCTAGGCAAATAATTTAGCATTTTTAACACCTGTACCTCAGTTTCCCAAAGACATGTCTTGCTGATAAATAATATATGTGGAAGTGCTCTAAGGCTTAGCTCAAAGGTTCTGCATAAACTCAAGGATTATAAGCACACTGAGGTCTCTAACTCAATTTTTAAAAGCAACCCCAATGAAATTTATGCATTAATTTATAACACGATAGGAAATATCAATCTTAATTACCAGATTCATGTATAAATGTATAAAGTCCTACAATTTAAAAGCTAAAAGATCCCACATTCCTCTTCCCCTTTCAAGGTGAGAAATCAAATCTTCACAGGGAAACTGGGTGGAGAGGATACTGATACCTGGCCCTACCTAGCCTCAAAGTCGCAGTATCAAGCATCTCTAATTTTCCTAAATTACATACTCCTCACCCATCCAAGTGATAATATAGCCATTTAAAGGATTAAAATTCCATAACGACCAATCATGCCCTGTCCTCTCCACTTTCCCTCCAACATCCTTCCACCCCTTCTCTTCCTACCGGAAGACTTGCAGACAACAGAAGCCTGCTTAGAACGAAACTCTTTATCACATCCCACAATCAAGGGCGCAGCTTGACAACTGCTCACATCCATCAAGGCAACGTTTCGGTTCGCTTCTAATCGCGGGGCCCACACACCCGGAAATGAAATCTCAAGCGCAACCCACTTTGGACTACCGTATCATTTCCTTAAGTTGTGCCCGAGTGCGAGTGCGGGGTGCACGATCCCGAGAGACCGCGGAGCCCGGGCACGGTTACCCTGCCTCCCGCCTCGGGCCTGGTGGTCACTTGCGCTTCTCGGCCACGAGGTGGGCCCGCGGGCGCGCGATCCTCCCCGGGCCGCCGCAACGGGCGCTCGGCGGGACGCGAGGGCGGCACTGGGACCAGTCTCCTCTAGGGACCGCGCCGGGGCGCGAGGGGTGGTCATTAGAAAGACCCCCGGCGGCCCCAGGTAAGGCCGCGCCTCAGGCGGGCCGAGCGGGCGCTCCTCCAGCCGCGCCCGCCCGCAGGAGTCCGCCGGGGGGGGCCAGCAAGGCGGGGCGCGCGGCCCGGGTCGGTCTCCAAGGCAGCAGTGGGGCCAGATCCGGGACCCGCCAGCGGCCGCTCGGGGACCGCTGCGGGTACCGGCGCCCGGCCCCTCGGGGAGGCGCCCCGCCCCCAAGCGGCCCCCGCCCGGCGCGCGCCACGCACCGCGCCCCGCCCGCGAGCCAGCCCGCACTTTCCCGCCCGCCGCGCCGGGGGCGGGGGTCGCGCGCCCTCCCCGCCCCCACGCCGCTCACCTGCCGAGCCCTAGGCTCGCTCCATGGCCGCCCGCGCGGTGCGGTGCGGTGCGGCCCGGCCACCCCCGCCGCCTCCCGGGAGGGGCAGCCCCACGCCGCGCTCACCGCCCCCAGCCGCCGCCGCCACTGCGGCTCCCGCCCACCCCCGGCCCGGCCATTCCCTGGCCACTCTCCCCGCGCTAAGCCGGCGGTCCCACACCCACCCCCCCCCCCGCCTCCGCGGCCCCCGACTGTTGGTACCGTCCTAGCGTAACGCCTTCCCCGCGACCAATCCAAGGGCTCACTCTGAGAGGCCCCGCCCCCGCCCTCCGGTGGGCGGGCCTACCGGGCTCGCTCCGGACGGCCCCCCTTAACCCTTCCCTTCCCGGGTCGGCCCCGCTTAACTCCCTCGGCGCCGCCTCCCCTCTGTCCTCCGCCTCCCTACCGCCCGCCCCACTTGCAGAAACTGACCTCAAACTTCTCTCTTGCCTTCTCTTTTTTCTTTCCTGATTTTCACAAGCAGGTAGGAGGCCAGGCAGTGGGACTGGAGAGTTGGGGTCCTTTAGGTCCACTTCTACTTATGAGAAGCAATTTCCCTACGCCTTTTGCCCATTTGATTTGCCTCGACTGATGCTTCTATCTTAAGTGTATCCCCCTCGCCCAAAAGAGGCCAACCTTCCTACATCGAGCGCCAGTCGCTCTTCCTTGGGACCAGAGCAACCCCCCCTGCTACATTTAGTAGCATTTAGCAAAACTGTGCTTAGTTTACTGTGGTATTAGTTGTTTAACGTCTATCTCCTGCAGTGGACTGTAGGCGCCATGAGGGCAGAACAGTGGCGTCCTGTTTTCCAATACCCGACACCCAGTAGACTGCCTGTAAATGGTTTGCATGAAAGATTCTCCCTCCCCTTAAGTTGCTTCTTTTCCATGGATTGCGTGCAGATCATCTGTTGTATAATGCACCATTTCATTTATTCAGCATAGACTGAGCTTGGACTTAGTGTATGTCCAAGGCACGTTGTGTATATAAGGCACGTTGATTTGCGGGATAAGATGTGTGAGATGGGGAAAGACTGAGCCGATGCTTTGTTCAGGCTGTATAGTTCATTCAAGCAGTAGGATGCAGTGGAAAGAACTCCTTACTGACTGTGTGACATTGGGCGTGCCAATATCTAGAAAATGTCCTTATCTGGAAAATGGGAGTTAATCAAGGTACCTTATTTCACAAGATTGTTGTGAGGACCAAATTAGTAAAAGTGTGGGGAAAGTGCTTTCACATTATTGTACAATGGTAATGATTATTCGTGTATTTACTGAGCACTTGCCATCAGGAGAGCCTGAAGAAATAATGATGCCGGACACCAGCCCCAGACAATCTAGTGAGGGAGGCAGAAAACAATCACTGCAAGAAGGAACACACTGTCAAATACAGAAGGAGTTGTGTCAGCTTTTTACTGGATGTAGTCGAAAGGGCTTGGGGTCATTTTTCTGACCACGGGATACATCATTCTTAGGAAAATGAGCTGGATAGATACAGGGGTCTACTTAATTTCTCTGACATCCATCTGCCTGCAATTGGCTAACCTTGAACTTTGTTTACTACATCAGGAAACCATTAAACAAAAGGGCAAAGCAACAGTTCCTCTAAGATACTTTACCCCAAAGGACTTTCCTTTCGTGCCTAGAACTCTGACAAAGATAGTGAGGGTAGATTGTCCGTCACTGCTCAGGAGAGCACATCCTGTAGCTTCAGTTTCATGCTGATCCCTTCTGTCATTAAGGATATTCACAAGGGGGGGTGGGGTTCATGGCCTCTCTAGGCAATCCACTCCAGTGTTTAATTTCACATCCATCAGATCCTTCCATCCACCCCATATGCTGCAGGACAGACACGCTTTCTCTAATTCTGTCTTCAGAGATGAGAAGCCAGGGGTTCAGGGCCTTCATGCTTTCAGACAGCAAAATTGTCCCCCCCCCACCCCCGGCCGCCCCATCTTCCCCTCGCTAGACCACATTATTCAGGCTCTTTGTGACTGTATGCACAGCACCAGCACAGTCCTGATACAGCACGATGTTAGTATCTGCCCTCTTCTTCCTGCAGTGCGCCTTGCTTCCCACCCAATCAACAGTCAATATATTCTAGGTACTGTGGGGGATGCAGTCATTTAAGAAGGGGATTCTGCCTTCAAAGAGTTTACATGACTAGCACACAGGAAGCAGCTGCAAGAGATACGGGGGACTTAAATTATGCAGCACAGAGTCTGTGATCACTGAAAGAATCAGGGTCCAGGAAGATAGTGTGGGCCGGTATTGCCAGCGAAGGAGGATTAAAGTGAGCAAAATATGGGTGGGAGAAGAGACGGACGATATGAACCGAAGTTAGGTACTGCCGTGTGCACTCAACGACAGACGTCCTCGGCCAATGATACACGGTGGGAGACTTCCGTCCGTCCTTCGGTGAATGTCTACCAAGTGCCACGCGCTGAGCTAGACCCAGCTCATGCAAAGGCCAAAGAAAGCCTGGTTCTCATGCTTGAGAAGCTGATAGTCTAGTATTGAGAAATAGAACGGAAAGTCAGGCAGAACCCCCATAGAAGGTCTGAGTCCTTTGCCAAAGCTTCTGTGATGCTTCTTTCAGAACTCATGTGATGTCGTTCTAGGCATCCCTGTCTAATCTCCCCCTTTGCCTCTCTCTTCTCTGTCCCCAAACTGCAAGGCCCTTAAAGACACAGACTGACTTTATTTCATCTTTCTTTCCATCTGTGGAGAGCCTCCCGGAGAGTACTTTCTCTGCATTGACGTGTTGAAGTGCATCGAGGTTAAATCAGGGAACAAATTTGGCCGTCCCCTCTAGCCAGGGACAGTGCCCATATGTCCTCAGTGGAGGAGTCTTTAGTAGCCCAGTGCAGCATCCCCCAGTGGCTTGTCCATGGCCTGCAGAATTCAATAGCAACTCCTCTGCTTGGCATTTCCAGGCCCAGTCCACCTTACTGGGCCCATTTTCTGCTAATGTCTTACCTTCTACCCTAAATGATTCACTTGCTCTGAGGACATCCCCTTTTCTGCACCCCTGGTTGTGATCATACAGATTCTTCCTCTGGGACTCCCACCTCGCCCCATCCCCCTCTCTACTTGTGAAACTTGTGTATCTCCCAAATACCATTTGCTCATGAAGCCTTTCCTGACCTCTGCAGCTGTGCATGTACTCCTGGGCCTCGAAGACTCAGAACTTTCTACCTCCTTTGCAGTATGGTTTGCAGTGATCTCTTTGGGGATATGTCTGACTCCTTCCCCTGGCTTGTAAACCCTTCATGGTCAAGGACAGTGTTCTATTCACATCTGTATCTTCCTTAGTGCTAATACTGTGCCTGGCCCATGGTGAACACTCAACACTTGAAAGAGAAGTTTTAGAACAGGTCCTGTAGGCATGAGAAATCAGAGATCTCTTTCTTGGCCTCCTCCTCATTGTGTTTTCCTTTACCTGTTTCAGAATTTCCAGGTGCTTGCCAATTTGCCAAGCCCCAGGACTCAAATAACAGTCCAGCAATTCGAAGGTATAAGGGGAGGATTGTCTTAAGGTGACTGTATACACCAGCCCCAGCAGAACACACATGCTCGCTCGCTCTCTCTCCTTTTAAGAGAATACACCCACAATGATGGATCGATCCTACTGAAACTAATTAAGTTATTTCTACATCAAGAAACTTGAAGGGAGCTGGAGGAGAGCTCTCGCTGTTCCAAGGTGCTGGGAGCCAGGGAGAGGGAGATGAAAGGATTATTGAGTGAAGGAGCATAGGTGTCCCTGCCAGGGGCAGGGGCAGGGGCAGGGGCAGGGGCAGGGGCAGGAGCTCTGCCTCCGCTGCCTCCGTCTCCGGGCAGGAGTGTTCTTTGCATGGGGCTCTCTGCCGACCTGCCGCTTCTGCATTTCTTTCCCGGCTGGGCAAACTCCTTTCTCTCATTTAGCCACTGGCTCTCCACAGCTGCTCCTAGTAGCTCACACCCCTTGCTCCCAGCACTGGGAATGCCCACTTCACCCCCCTCGTGGCACATGTGGCAATGCCATCTGAACAAAACTTGCAAGTCCCAGGGACAGCATTATAAACCGCACACAGCACCCACTCAGCCTCTCTGCCAAGGAATTGTCCGGGATGCATGTATCTGAAAGTGATGGAAATCTTTCAGTTATTTCTTGCCATTCTCATTTTTTTTTTAAAGCAGCTTTATGGAGATATAACTTACATACCATAAAACTCACCTGTTTACTTTGTACAATTCAGTGGTTTTCAGTATGTTTACAGAGTTGAGCAATTATCACCATAGTCTAATTTTAGAGCATTTCATCACCCCCAAAAGTAATATGGGCTATTTTCTCTCTTATTCTGAAAGTATGTTTGTCTATTCGTTTCGTTTTGGGTTTTTTTTTTTTTTCATTTGCTTATTACAGGCAAAAAGAAAAATACCTCAAGGGGACAGTGAACTCCTAGAATTACTAAGAATGCAAAGGAGTTATAGCTCTCAAAGCTGCATTTCACTTAACTTCCACGGATGGCTGTAGTCGTTTAATTAGCCACTCCAAGAGGTACGCTTTGTTGTGGTATATCCTCCGGAGTGAATGGCCAGGGCCACGTCTTTGGACATTTTCCAGTTTGTTGTGCCTTTCTCTGATGCCAGTGGGCTCTCCAGCGGTTCTGGCAGAGACAATATTGCAAATTCCAGATTGCTAATTCCCACAAGGCAGTCATTGTGTAATAAGCTCAGGATGGTACCACATGCACATGGGTATTTAATACACATTTTTTTTTCTTTTTGCCGTGATGGAAGCTCTTTAGTTTTTATTAGCTCAATTTAACGCATGAAGTAATTGCATTGATTACTGCATGTGGTAATTGCAGCCACCTGGAAGTTCTGGGGTCCTTAAATTCGGCTCCCCTCCCCCACAGGTAATGTGCAAGAAGTTAAGAGGAAGGCCCTCTGAGCCTCTCTCACGACTGACCCAGGGGTGCTGCTCTGACTGCACAGGGACTTTCAAAATATCCCTACGCCTGCCCCGCCTCCTCGAAGACTTGAGTTTAATTGTCTAACGGGGAAGGCCTCGCAAGGATATTTTTTCTTAAATATCCTTGCTCTTAAAATATTTTTTATTTATTTTCAAGAGAGATAGTGCAAGCTGGGGAGGGGCAGAGAGAGAGAGTGGGAGTCAGAGAATCTCAAGAAGACTCCACGCTGTCAGCGCAGATCCTGACCCGGGGCTGGAACCCACGAACCATGAGACCGTGACCTGTGCCGTGAGACGATGACCTGAGCCAAAATCAAGAGTTGGGCGCTTAAGCAACCGAGCCCCCCGGGTGCCCTTAGCAAGGTTTTTTGTTTTTTTTAACAAAGCTCCCGGCTTACTTTAATTTGCAACCCAGGCTGAGAACCACTCCTCTCCTAGTGACTAAGCCAGGATCGTGTTGAACCGTGTGTAATTGCCATCTTAGTAAGGCAAAAAGAGTTGAATATTGGCAATTTCATGTGATTCGATCTAATATTCAGGTAATTCGTTTTTACTTTTATTTTTTTAAGTTTATTTATTTTGAGAGAGAGAGAGAGAGCAAGAGAGCAAGAGAGCATGCAAGGGACGGGGAGGGGGAGAGAGAGGGAGAGAGAGAGAGAGAGAGAGAGAGAGAATGAATCCCAAGCAGGCTCTGCACTGTCAAGAAGGAGCCTGATGCGGGGCTTGAAACCACAAACTGTGAGATCATGACCTGAGCTGAAATCAAGAGGCGCTTAACTGACTGAACCACCCAGGCGCTCCAACTGGTTTTTATTTTTGAGTGGGAGGAAAGATTGGTCTTTTGGAAGGTATTCCACAGGAAACCAGTCATTTCTCTACAAACCCCCGGTCTGCAGCACATGAGGGTGAGAAAGGTGTGGCAGGGAAGCCGATGACCTCTGTGATCAAGGTGCTGCATCTGGGTGGACTAGACCCTCTGCATCTCTTCTTCCAGTGCAGCTGAAGCATTCAGAAGCCCATGGCTGCCGTGCAAGGAGGGAAACGAGCAGGGCTGGCCAAGGGTGAGACAAGCAGAAGTGTTGAGGGAACGTGACAAGGAGAGCATCTGGTCCCTCCTTCAAAGGCATTTACGGTTAAGAACATATACAGTTTAAATACAGGGCGGGCCAAATGAAACGCTTGGATAAAGAAAATCTGGTGCTCAGGCCTGCAGCTTGTGACCCTGACCTAGAAGACAGACGTTCATGGCACAGAGAGGTGGCTCAGAACAGGGGAGGACAAGACATGTGACACAGTAGAACTAGGAACCCAGGGAGAAAGGAGCCAGCACGTCACAGCCGTCCATGTTGTATGTAGATCATTGATTCGTGTTGATGAATAGAATTCCTTTGGGAGACCACGTCATGATTTATTTGTCCATTTCTACTCTCAGTGGACGTGTGAGTAGTTTCCAGGTCTGGGCTGTCACAGATAGCGTTGCATTCCTCTGCCATGATGGATGTTTGGGTTTACCTAGGAGTGGAGGTGCTAGGTCATGGGGGATGCTTGCGTTCAGCATTAGTAGAAAGTGCCAGTTTCCCAAAACGTGGAACCAGTTTACACCTATATCAGCAGTGCATGAGTGGCAGCATAGCTCCACATTCTTGCCCCCTGAGTGCTTTCTGGGCCACTGAATTAACCAAACCTGGAACTGTCTACTTCCAACTTAAGTGTTTAAGCGACGACTGGTCAGAGTTTCTGTTACGTGCAGCCCAGAGCTTCCGAAGGCACTCTACAAGGGCAAGTCAGGGTGCTAAGCTCTGAAAGGCATCTTTCCTTTAAAGGCCAACCATTTTCTGGCGTGTGGGTCCCCCACCACCACTGGAGCAGAGCCTTTGTCTCTCCATAGGGAGCAGCGCGTAGGTTCCCTCATTGTCGTTACCGGTTCCACCACTTGTCTAGGCCTTCCTCATTTGTGTCCTAAACTCTGCTAGTGGGTGTTCTCCTCTGAGTCTCTCCCACTCCAGTCCATCCTTCCTACACATGCAGTAGACTTCTGAGGTCTTCTGGATAATCCGGAAACAACTGAAATTATTGTCTTCGATATCCCATTTGGCTGCCCAAGAATATACCGAATGGCTTCTTTGCTAACAGCCAACTTACCACCCAGCCTAGCAACTATCGTTAACTGAGAACTCCTTTTGTTTGCCAAGCCTGGGGCTAAGAGCACCACGCGTTATCTCATTTTATTCTCACAACGATCTCAAGAAGATCTTTGTGCCAGTTACAATGGATGGCCTCTCAGCTCCAAGCCACCCTTCATTGCCTGCTCTGGGAAACACAGACTGGACCTTTTAAAGATTTTTCTTTTGCTGGTGGCACACTGTCGAGCCTCGTCAGTAGAGAGCGCCGGCGAGGCACCTCAAGGGGGCAGGGCTTTCCTCCCCGGTGCTGGTGTGCCCCATTCAGATGGCCAGACTCCCGTAGAGCAGCGGGGTCAGCCGCTTCACCCAGTGCAGCTCCTGGTGGTCCCTGCATAAATGACAGCATCCCAGAGGGTGGGTTTTGAGCAAGTTAAGAGATTTCTAGCAAGTCCTCCATTGTAGCACCGCCACGACTTCTTTGCTGCTACCTCATGAGCCACAGCAACACCCCAGCAGTAGAGTCTGGATCTCAGCCCTGGGGGAGGAGGGGCTTCCCTGGTGCTCTGGCTCAGCTGGACAGGGTGGTGGCTACTCTTCTTGTACTCTTGTATTCTGTAGAGTTCTGTTCACATTTTCCTAGCCAATCCCTCCTCACTCCAACCCACTGTCACAGTTCATAATTCTTCATGTTAAACTTTCTCTGCTCAAATCCCTGTCTAGTTTCTACCCCTGATTGGACCCTGATGGATATATCCCCTCTCTGATTGCACTTCTGGGTTTGTTTGTTTGTTTTGGAGTTAATGATATATAGTTTTTCATTTTCTTTGGTTTTATCTACTATTATTATTTCAATCCAAATATCTTAGCCAGTATACTCAATCTCCTCGTTGTAAACACAAACATGTTGGTTATTCTAAATTTCATCTTCTTTAAGAAATCTTTCCTTAGAATTCTCTTCCTCATTCCCACACTACCTTTTGCCCTTTTTATCTGGTCTGTCTGCAACATCATGTTGGGAATCTCCCATCTCCCTGGACCGTGTGTGTGGATCACTCAGCCACATGCTTCCAAATTTTGTCATTTTGTCTGTTTCTTCCTCTCTGTCTTTGCAGGTATATGTCTTTCAAAACACCCACTGAGGCTTTCCTTACAGGCCCATGTTTATGTTTCTTTTGTCTTGCTTTAAAGCAGATTTTCATTTTACTTGCTATCCTTTGTACAGAGTTTATGTTTGTTAATATCACTGCTAAGGTTCTAATAAAGAGCTTATTTTATTCAGGAAAAAAATCCTTTCAGTTGTTATTATAATAGGGTTGGGGGGGAAACCAAACAAGCACACACGTGTTTATTCTGTCATCTTTCCCCAGACTCCTTGCAGATATTCTTTTGAAGTCTGTTTTTTATTTTGAACTCCACAATGTATCAAGAATAGCTTCCCACATTATTACATATTGTTTTACTACATTTCCTTAAGTTACTACAATATTTTAAAAGATCTTTGGTATTCCCCACTGAGGATATACTGTAATTTATTTAGCAGACTCCCCCGTTGTGGGATATTTAGGCTGTTTGCATTTGTGGCCAAGAAATTTTTAAAAGGTTCCTGGAGCCTAACAGAGATTGGAGGTACGCACCCAGGACCCTGACAGACACAACACAGAGGCATCCCTTCACGTAAGCAACGCAGTTACACTCCCTGGGGCTCTCGAGAATCTGTAAACAACGAGCAGTTTCTTTGATGGCCATCCAGCTCCCAAGGACAGGACACCCCAGTGCGCCTTCTTAGCTAGCTGCCTGCTACTCGGCAGCTTAACTGAGAAAGGGCAAAGTTCATTATTTTCAACTTGTTTTCAGTTTTTCCTTCTCCCCTTTCTCCTCTATTTCTCATTGAACTCCTAACTTTGCCTTCAATATATGAAATAAATGTATTACTGGCTTCCCTTGCATCTAAGGAAACAGTGTGTGAATAATTAATTTAATGTCTTTGAATTAGTCTTTGACACTAACACATACAATGTTCCTAGCTAAATCAGTGCGCGTGTCCGGGGTGGTCTTCCACGGATAAATTAGGCCCTTCTAACTTCTGGTGGCCCCTGGGCCGCCATCTTGGCCCATCGGACCTCAGCACATAATGTGGGGGAGAGAATTTTCAGCATCTCCAGTTGGAAAATGCACCAAATAATGGCACTATTGCACACAAATAAATACAGGATGCTCAGTGAAAAGCGAAGTTACGGAGAAACTTGCAAGGAAAATGAAAATAAGTTTGTTCCTTCAAGTTTTTACCTTGCTCCGTTCGCAAACACAGACCAGCAATTCACAAGTAAATGCAAGGTTTTCAACATCCAACAGTTTGGAGTAATGAAGGAAAAAAAAAAGTCAGAAGTAAAACACTTTATACAGTGCCTTTCCTTGTCCTTTTTAAAACTCAAAAGAGGCTCAAGCAACAACATTCTTCCTCTGGGTTGAAACCAGCAGGGGCTGGGGCTGCTCTGGGACACTGCTCCTTTCATGAACTGGGAGTGAAGACTGGGCTCATTCATAGAACTTGCTGGGCAGTTAGACCACTCACTCCCTTGTGGGCTGCTGTGTACACCCGTGCCTTAGCTGGGCCTCGATGGTGTTGCTGACCTCCAGAGGGCAATATGGGGTCTGCTTCTAGAGTAACCTTCCCGTGGTGGTGCGCGGTGGAAGCTTTAACGGCTGCCCTGATCTGTTGCTCTTGATAGGCTTTCGGCCCACATTTCCTGAGTCGCTGCCACATGCTGGGCCTGGGAAAGACAGAGGGCACCAGTGTGGTGGGGAGAGAGACCTGTACATCCAGAATCACAAGACGGTCTGTGCATGCTGCCCGCTCCTGTAACAAACACTGACCCTCGAGCCGTTTGTGCCCAATCTCAACGGAGGAGGGGTTTGGGGGAGCCCGTTTGGTTGGAGGCGGGTAGCCAGGGAACAGGAAGGAAGAGTGTCTTTTTAGAGCCCAAGCTACACACTAATAAACTTAGCAAAGATTTCCAAGGATGCTTTCGTGGGCCTGAGATGGAAAAAATGTTTGTTTTCCATATTACATATGTCCCCACCTTTAAAAATGTTTTTCTTATTTTGTTATTCCACGGGGAAGTAGAGGAGGCACTGGTGGAAAGTGTAGGAGGCAGTGAAAGCCCGCCGAAGCCACCCCCCGGGCTGCTTCTAGCCAGGCCCCATGTTAGAAACGAAGAATGGCATCTGACACTGTCCCCATTGCCGCTGCTGACCGGGTTAACTTGTGGCGGGGAGTCACCATGCAAATAAAAAGATGCAACGCAGGGTAATGAGTGCTGCTCATAAATCCATTTACTGGATCATTCTTTCATTGTTTATGGAGTACTCGCTGTGAGCCAGCTACAGTGCTGAGTCCTGAGGATACGAGAACCTAGGAACTGGGTTGCCTGCTAAAACACAGGTGGCCAATTACATTTGAATTTCAGATCAACAAAGCGCATGCTTTTAGTGTAAGTACGTCCCATGCAATAATTTGATTTGCTAAGTCTGGCAGCCCTTCCTGGGAGAGGCCAGAAAGAACGCCAAGTGCTCAGGAGCACGGAGGGGGAAGGACCTCCTTCGGGCCCCCGCGGCTGAGGCGTCTCCCGGTGAGGCCTCCGCGACCAGCCCGGCACCGTCCCGCCCGGCACCTTCGTGCCTCTGACACCGCAGTGTGCCTGACTGCAGTGCTCATCGGTCTTGCCCAGGAAGCTCCTCCAGGGCGGGGTCCTTGTCCGGCCTGTTCAGTCCTAATGCCCAGTAAGCGGGTGTGCAGCAACTTCTTGTTGAATCCAGGAAATGTTCCCTGGAGGTGGAAGGAGGGCATGGTGGTCTGGGGACACCTCATGGGGGAGGCGGTACTGGAGTTGGGCTTTACAGAAATGCATGCGCGGGGTGGGGGGGGGGGGTGATAGGCTACAACCTTGTGGGCAAGGGTGGCGCTCTGTATGACCAAGGCAGACTGACCGTGAGGGCTCTGCCCTGTGGTTCTCTCCGTGGGGATGAGTGACAGCTCATGCTTGCCCCGCCCCAGCTGGGAGGAGGCCTGCATCATGAGCAAGATGGATCCAGCGGCAGATCCGTTTTCCTCTGAGTCCCCAAAAGGACTCTGTGTCGGCCATGACCTCAGAGAATAAATTCTCCCTTAGGGAGGCATGGAGGCAGCCTAGCAGTTTCTGAGTGGTAGGGTCTAAGCACTAAAGAGCAGACACATAGAGGGGCACCTGGGTGACTTAGTCAGTTAAGCATCTGACTTCGGCTCAGGTCATGATCTCATGGTTCGTGAGTTCGAGCCCCACATGGGGCTCTGTGCTGACAGCTTGGAGTGTGGAGCCTGCCTTCGATTCTCTGTCTCCCTCTCTCTCTACTCCTCCCCAACTGGCACTCTTTCTCTCTCTCTCTCTCTCTCTCTCAAAAATAAACATTAAAAAAAAATTTTTTTAAAGTAGACGCATAAGGATGGACAGTAAGCTAATGGCATTTCAAAGGACAGTGATAATTCTAAACCACATGAATGGTAGGATAGGAAATTAGCTCATGAATGTCTGCTCTAAGTCAGGCCCTGTGTTAGTCCTTGAAGGCCTCTGCCCATCTTTTTTTCTTTTTTAAGTTTATTTATTTTGAGGGAGGGAGGGGGAGGGGCAGAGAGAGAAGGAGAGAAAGAATCCCAAGCAGGCTCTGCACTGTCAGCTCAGAGCCCAACGTGGGGCTCGATCTCACAAACTGTGAGATCATGACCTGAGATGAAACCAAGAGTTGGACACTTAAACGACAGTCACCCAGGTGCTCCCCCCCTTTTTTTTTTTTAAAGGGAGAGGGAGTCCCAAGCAGGCTCCACACTGTCACTGTGGAGCCTGATGCAGGGTTCAAACCCACAAACCGTGAGATCAAGATCTGAGCCAAAGTCGGACGCTTACCTGAGCCACCCAGGTGCCCTTATCGTGGGCTTTTCTTGTTTGGTTTTTGGTTTTGCTCCTGTTAACATTTTTTATTTACATGTAATAAAAATCACCTTTATTTGGTGTACAGTTTATGCTTTTTTGCATACATGTAGATTCTCATCACCACTGCTTCAGACTGGACACAGCTCCCTTCCAACACCCTAATGATGTCTCCTACGTTGCCCCTTTTGTATTCGGACCTTTTCCCCTATCCCTCAACTCTGGCCCCTACTGATCTGTTCTCTGCTCCTACATTTTTGTCTTTTCCAGAATGTTCTGTAAATGGAATCATGTAGTATGTAACCTTTGAGACCGGGTTTTCACTCAGCATAACGCACTTGAGATTCACCCATGTTGTCGCATATGTCCGTAGCCCATCCCTTTGTATTGCCGAGAAGTATTTCATTGTGTGGATGTAACAGTTTGCCCGTTCGTCATTCAGAGGTATTTCATTGTCTCCAGTTTTGGGGCATTGTGAATAATGCTGCTATAAACATTCACATATAGGGTTTGGTGTGAAATAAATTCTCATTTCTCTAGGATGAACACCTAAAAGTGGATTGTTAGGTCACATGATAGGTGAAGATTCAACTTCTTGAGACGTTGCCTGTGTTCCAGAATGGCTGTACCATTTTGCATTGGAGAGGGCAGCGTTTAGATGATCCTTCCTTCATTCATCCCTTCTTTTCTACTTTCCTTCCTTTGTTTTTTTCTTTCTTTCACATTTTTCCTGAAATATAACTTACATGCCGTCTTTGGTGTAAAAGTAGATACACAGTTACATTCATGTAACTACCACCCAGATCAAGATATGGAACATTTCCAGCCTTCCTCCCTGTAAATACCCGCCCATCCCACAAAGGAATTGCTATCCTGACTTCTGTCATCACAGATTAGCGCGGCTTCTTTTAGAATGGCACTTACAGGGCACCTGGGTGGCTCAGTCGGTTAAGGGTCTGACTCCTGATTTTGGCTCAGATCATGATTTCATGGTTTGTGAGACTGAGCCCCCGTGTAGGTTCTGCGGGGACAGTGCAGAGCCTTCTTGGGATTCTCTCCCTCTCTCTCTTCCCCTCCCCTGCTCATGCTTGCTCTCTCTTTCAAAATAAATAAATGAACATTTTTAAAAAAGAACTGCATTTACATGGGATCATACAGTATATGATCTGTGACTGCCTTCTCTTCACTGAACATTATCTGAAATTCGCTCAGGTCCACGCATGGTGCAGCATCTGTCTTTTCTACAATGCTGCGTGATGTTGCATTGTATGAATATGCTTCAAACATTTACTCACTCTCCAATGACAGACATTTATGTGTGATCCAGTTTTTGGCTGGTAGGAAGAAAGATGCTCTGAATATTCTTGTCTGTACATTTCTATGTTGCTGGTGGACACAAGCACTCATTTCCGTTGGGTATATACCCAGGAGTATAATGATTGGGTACGTGTAGTATTCGTAGAAACTGCCAAACAGTTGTCCGAAGGGTAGACCTATTGACAGTCCCAGAAGCAGTGTGGAAGAGTGGCTTGTGTCCTGACAATTGGCGTTGTTGGGTCTTCATTTCAGCCATCCTGGGGGAAGGACGGTGGGATCTCATTGTGGGTTTAATTCTCATTACCCTGATGACTAGGGATGCTGAGCATCTTGATCTGTTTATCGGCCATTTGGATTTCCTCTTTTGTGAGATGCCTGTTTAAATCTTTTGTCTGTTTTGAAAATTAAGTTATCTATAGGGTGCCTGGGTGGCTCAGTTGGTTAAATGTCCAACTTTGGCTCAGGTCACCATCTCACGGTTCGTGGGTTCGAGCCTCACATCGGGCTCTGGGCTGACAGCTCAAAGCCTGGAGCCTGCTTCGGATTCTGGGTCTCCCTCTCTCTACTCCTCCCCCATTCGTGCTCTGTCTCTGTCTCTGTCTCAAAAATAAACATTAAAAAATTAAGTTATCTGTGTTGACCTTTCTTTGCAAGAGAAGGGAAGCTGTATAAAGTATCTAAACTTAGCTCGTGATTACCTCAGAAAGAAAATTGACATTGGTCCGGGTGCAAATGATGCTTTTTGTGGTGAGTGGAATTACCAGCATAGATGAATTTTGCCTGTTTTTGAACTTTATATGCAGATATGTAAGTGGAACCATGCCGTTGTCTTTCTCCTCCATCTGACCTTTTCACTCAACACTGTATTGACTAAGTCATCCACCTGTTTGCATGTGGTTGCAGGCCATTTATTCTTCTTGCTGTAGAGCACTCCTCCGAGCGACTACACCCCCGAGTTGTTATCCTACTGCAGCTGGGCATGTGGGCTACTTCCAGTTGGGTTCTTACAGAAAGCGCTGCCGTGAACCTTCCTGCACGCGTCTTTTCACACACATATTCACGCACTCCATAGCTGTAGATCCTCGGTGTACCGAGGTGTGAGATTGCTGGCTCACAAGGTGTGCGTGTGTTCACCCCCCATGAATATGGCCAAAGGGTCATCAACGTGAATGTCCCAATTTACCCTCCGGTCAGCGGCGGTTCACGAGCACTTCTTTTGCTCCTCTTGCCATGATTAATTTCCAAACTTTAGCTATTCTGGTGGGAATCGTGGTTTTTAAACATTCCAATTGTGACAACTAGTGGAGGCGGGTCAGAAGACCAACCCAGATCCATCTACAGAGGGTTCTTGAAGATAAAGGTGGGGCTCAGAGGAAGGTAGCTGGAGCTTTTTAAAATGTTTACTTATTTGGAGAGGCTGAGAGAGAGCAAGGGGCAGAGAGAGAGGGAGACAAAGAATCCCAAGCAGGCTCTGCACTGTCAGCACAGAGCCCGATGCAGGCCTCGAACTCATGAACTGTGAGATCATGGCCTGAGCCAAAACCAAGAGCCAAAACTAAGAGTTGGCTTAACCAACTGAGCCCCCAGGCGCCCCATAGTTGGAGCTATTTCAAAAGCCACTCCCATGGTACTCCTCTCCTTGGTTCTCTTCTCTCTGCAGAAGTTGTGGGATGTTCAGGCTCACTTGTATTAAATATCATCTAGCTATTCCAGCTACCAATGAGCAGTGGCCTTGAAATTGTAATTTATAAACACAGCACAACTATAAGTAATACAGCTAAAAACATTGGATTCAGAGCTTGGCAGGCTGTCTTTAAAGTCAGGTTGGCCTTTCCCAAAGACAACATGTAATTCATATGTAAGGGGCCCAACACAGCGATTTGAACATAGGAGATGGTCAGTATTGGTTTCCATGAGCAAAAACAGCATCTTAAATTATTCTAGAAGGGATATGATAGCTGCTGCAAGTAACTGACACTGGCCCTACAGTCACTAAGCAGACTAGTTCCAACAACATGGTCATCAGCCTGTCACCTGAGTGCCTTTCTCTCTTCCCAGCTTTAGGAAGAAGGATTAGCAAAGGCCGTGGAGAAGGAGATGGTGTTGGCCATGAGTTCTGTGTATAAAGCTCCAGGAACATGTGTGCATCTGTGCTTCTGTACACACACACACACACACACACACACACACACCAGTGGTTTAGGATGGAGGGGAAGAAATCAGGCCATCAGTACTCCCCTCTCTCCCCCCTGCCCCCTAGAGCATTTCTTTCACCATTTCAGCACTGCACAGCATCTCTTGATGAGATAAGTTTCCTTTTCTGTGCCTGGGAAGTGGAGCAGAAAAGTAAATACGTGAGTGCTGCCTCCAGACTGCTCAGGTTCAAATCTCAGATCTGCCAAATGCTAGTCATGGTTATGGTGGTTACTGTCGCAGTGGCTCACACGGATCAGGCTTTACCTGCTTAATGTCGCTGGTGAGGGGGGTGCTGGAGTAAATGCTCTGCCTGTAGGGATGCACCTCTCGGTGCACGCTGCTGCAGAAAGTTTGGGGCATGCTCATTTGTTCAGCGATAATACAGCATTCCCCCCCACTGGAACGTAAACTGTATGAGGTTGGGGATTTCGTCTATCTTGCTTACTGCTCTACTCCCAGTGCCTAGAACAGTGCTTGATAAATATTTGTTGAATGAGTGAACATCTTTCTAAGGGCACCAGTCTGTCACTGCCCCTAAACGTGAAGTCCATAGACCTGGATGTGGAGTAAAATCATGTGGCTGGGAGTCAGATGAGCGAACAGCAAAGCCCAGAGAGGAATGAGAGCAAATCGGGACCAGAGACCCCAGGAGGCAGCACGAAGAGAACGGAGCAGCCGGCCAGGCAGATCCCAAGCCCACATCGGAAAGGCCCCAGACAGGTGTGGTCTCCGAGGTGAAGCTTACACCCGATTCCCACTCCTCCTTCTAGCCCCAGGGTCTCCCCTCACCCTGACACGGCCTGACCCAAATAGCAGGAGTCTCTCACTGCCTCCCTAAACCAGAGTCCTAACCAGAGTCCAGAGGGGACTAAAGTTCCTCTTAATGGGAAGACGGGGAGGCTCCGTTTCCTTAAGGTTTGGACCTAGCGGGCAGAAGGAGAAATACAAAATCCCCTGGCAGTGAGGACTCCGCACAGACCACCAGATGTGAGCTGAGGCTGACTTCCCACAGAAAGCCATCAAGTGGAGGTTTCCCTCATTCCCGAAGTTTCAATGTCCCTGAAGTTTGGGGGAACAGGGGAGTTATTGGATGCTATGTATACATGGTCACCGGGACAATAATGACAAGGAATACGAGTGAGCTCGATTGATCATTCTAGCTTGGAGGTGGAGCTAAAGTCAATACCATTCCAAGTGCATTCCTGTCAATCACTAATTTTTCAAACACTGACTCGGCACCTACTTTGAGGTAGACATTGTGCTGGGACTTGTTGTACAGAAATGGATAAGACGTTGGGACTGGCCTCAAAAATTGCATGGGCAGCCAACCAGCTTCCAAACACAAGATCTTTTTTTTTTTTTTTTTTTTTAATTTTTAATGTTCATTTGTGAGAGAGAGAGAAAGAGCATGCCAGGGGAGGAGCGGGGAGAGAGGGACAGAGGATCCGAAGCTGTGCTGACAGCAGAGAGCCCGATGTGGGGCTCGAACCCACGAACTGCGAGATCATGACCTGAGCTGAAGTCAGACCCTTGTCCAGTGCCTTTCTTACTGTCCACTTCCGAAGTTTTAAACTTGTGTTGAATGCATACTAATTCCCCTAAACTCTGTCTATCCTGACTCTGGGATCCACCCACCTTTTGTGACTCTGTTTGTAGCCCCAGCCTCTGACCCTGCCTCTTAGGGTGATGAGTCGTGGAAGCTTGCTCCTTGTTAGGGAACCAGGTAAACTCCTCTCTAGGTCCCCCGCCCCCAGCGTCCAGGTGTGGACTTGCCATGTTTCCTTCAAGCTTGCTCTTCCCACTGTGTTTCTTGTGCTTTTGAATGAGTGGCATAATTCACCCCATTGTTCAAGCCAGAAAACTGAGGTAATGCTCCCCTATTGACCCCTGCTGCTAATGGCCGCCATGAGACCTCAGAGTATTAGAGCAGCATTGGGTCTGAGCAGATGACTACAGGAGATGGAATGGAGGAGAATGGCTCATCAGCTGTGTTGACACTCAGCGTCCTACAAAGACAAGCCTTCAACCTCCAGCCCTAACTTACTCCTTTAGTCTGATTAGAATGGGGCCCAGAGATCCCACCATCCACCCCCGCCCCCACCATTTTCTCTTTTTTCTTTTTAGGTTCCCCTGCACAAAACATCACCCCTCCTGCCTCCAACACCCTCCGCCCCTCCACATCTGCCTTTTTCATTCGGCCAAAACACAAGCTTCTGTTAAAAACAACAGGCTCAAAATGGAGTTGCGTATGCCAAGCCCGACATCACCAAACTGAGACTTAACTACAATTTCACCTCTCCCAGAAATGGAACCTTTTTTTTTTTTTTTTTAATGTTTATTCATTTTTGAGACAGAGACAGAGCATGAGCGGGGAGGGGCAGAGAGAGAGAGAGAGAGAGAAGAGAATCCCAAGCAGGCTCCACACTGCCAGCCTGGAGCCTGATGTGGGGCTCAACGTGAGGCTCAAACTCACCAACCGTGAGATCATGACCTGCACCAAAGTCGGACGCTTAACCCACTGAGCCATCGAGGCACCCTCAGTTGATTTTTTTTTTTTTTAACACTTCCATTCATATAAACTCATGTAAGTAGGTTCTTTGGAGAAGAGTGCCACCAACATGCAGACACTCTGACACTGAACTAGTATTTGGGATTGAATAAATGAACCTGTACTGTTCATGTTCCAACAGCTTGAGATCCATGTTCACACTGAAGAGCTCCAGTGTCCACATTTGCTTTCTTCTTCCCCCTTTAAATGGATTCTCTCGAGTGCTGTTAAGTTGTTCTCAGCCTTCACAGAGGCCTCCCGGAGCAGACGGCAGGCTCTACATTAGGCAGAACAATATGCATTGTTTTGTTTCAACATATATTTTTTAACAATTTGCTTCCTTTCTGCCAACTAACACAAACTGGCAGGATTTTCCGGTCATTTGACAAAAATATGTTGAGAATTGATGCACAAAAGCGAACAAAACCCAGCCCAATCTCAGCCCTTGAAACAAGTATGCAACTGACAATGCAATGCAGCCGGCCGGGTGTGGACTGGGGAACGTGGCCAGGCAGGGGCAGGAGTGGGGAGGCAGAGGACAGAGCCCCCTAGCCCAGGCCTTGTTTTTTAAAACTTTTCTTTTTGGGAACTTCCAAACAGGTACAAGTGCTGAGAGGACGGTACAATGAGCCCTCACGTATCCATCACCCAGCTTCAACAATTATCAATATTCTGTCATTTTATTTATTTATTTATTTATTTATTTGGGGGGGAGAGGGGGAGAGAGAGTGGGGGAGGGGCAGAGAGAGAACCCCAAGCAGGTTCCACACTGTCACTGCCAGAGCCTCATGCAGGGCTGGAACTCACAAACTGTGAGATCGTGACCTGAGCTGCGGTTGGACACCCAACTGAGCCACCCAGGCGCCCCAATACTCTGCCCTTATTTCATCTCCTGCCCCTACTTTTTTTCTTGAGTATTTTAAAACCAATCCCAGATATCATATCATTTCACTTATTTCAGATTTCTGTTTGTAGCTTGAAAGAGCATGAGGCACGCCTCACCCAGTCTCAAAGGGAGGCTGGAGAGCTTCCTGGAGGTGGTGGCATCTAAACTGAGGCCTGGAGAAGGAGGCAGATTAGCAGCCGGGTAAAAGTGATAGTGGGGAGGAAAGGTTTGAGACCCCCACCCCCCCCAAAAAAAAGTTTATGTAGAGGTTGAAGGTAAGAGGTCAAAGGTAAGGGGAATACGCTGTGCTTAGCACCTTGTCACTCAGCTGTGGCCTATCGACCAGCAGAATTGATGTGACCTGGGAGTTTGTTGGAAATTTAGAAGCCAGAGCCCCACCCCAGGCCTAGTGAATCAGAATCTGTGTTTTATTTATTAAATGCTTATTTTTCAGGACATCTGGGTGGCTCAGTTGGTTAAGTATCTAACTTGGGCTCAGGTCATGACCTTACAGTTCACAAGTTCGAGCCCCACATCGGGCTCTGTGCTGACAGCTCAGAGCCTGGAGCCTGCTTCGGATTCTGTGTCTCCCTCTCCCTCTCTGCCCCTCCCCTGCTCATGCTCTGTCTCTCTCTCTCTCTCTCAAAAATAAACAAAACATTAAAAAAATTTGAGAGTGTGCATGTGCTCACACATACACACACACAATCAGGAGGAAAAGGAGGGGAGAGGGAGAGGGAGAGCACGGAGTTAGATGCATTGGAGATCATGACCTGAGCCGACATCAAGAGTCAGACACTTAACCAACTGAGCTACCCAGGCGCCCCCAGAATCTGCATTTTAATCAAAATCCCCAGGTGATTTGTTTGCACATCCAGATCTGAGAGGTGGTGGGTTACAGGGCTGCCTGAGGGCTCTTGCCGCTGGGAAGAAGGATGGAGTGATGTGGCCAGAGCAGGGGACATGGGAAGAAACGAAGACAAATGCTCAAGCTCTCCCCTGACGCCAAGGAAGCGTTGCCAACCATTCTACAGAAGTGATATGATCACATGAGTGATGTGAGAGTTTCACGGCAACTCTGCTGCAATGGAGAGAGTGGATTTTTTTTTTTTTTTGAAGTTGTCATTTTATTTCCAGTTAGTTAACAGTGTTATGGTAGTTCCTGGTTGTCCAGTATAGCGGGTCAACATTTCCGTATGTCGCTGAGGGCTCATCACAAGCGCACGTCTTTATCCCCATCACTTGTTTTAACCATCCCCCCCCCCACCCCCCTGGTCACCATCGGTTTGTTCTCTATTGCTAAATGTCTGTTTCTTGCCTTGCCTCCCTCCCCTTCCTTGTTTTGTTTATTAAATTCCACATATGAGTGAAATCATATGGTATATGTCTTTCTCTGACTTATTTCACTTAGCATTATACTCTCTAGCTCCCATCCATGTCATTGCAAACGGCAAGATTTCATTCTTTTTTATGGCTGGAGAGAGTGGATTGAGTGGGGGCGACAGAAGCCGTGGACACCAGTGAGGTTCTTGTTCTCGTAGAAGCTACAAGGTGCAGGGGGGCTGGGCATGGACCCAGGAGCCCAACAGCCTCGCCTGTGTTGTCTTTTTATCGTATTGTGCAAACCCCAGCGTGACTGCTTACAAACGGAGTGGCTTTGACTTTTAGGAACAGCTATTCAACTTTTCTGAGCCTCTCCTTCCTCGGCTGTCCCACGCATGGCACTTTCTTTTTATGGGCCCTTGATGGCGGTGTCAGTGAAGAATGAGTGCCTAGAATTAGAACCTCACTTGGATATATTAGGATGCAAAATGGAATTGGAGAAGCTACAACTGCCGGGTTCTACACTCATCTGCCCGCCTAACCCAGATCGCAGCACTCAGGCCCCTTGCCCCCCGGAGCCCTTCGCAGAGATGCAGTTCACTGGCCAGGCTTCCAAGCACGTTCCCATACCTGCCTGCCTGCCTCAGCTCGGGCCAGTTCCCACACCTAGAATGCGGGTGTGCACGCGTCTGTGGATTCCACATTACTAAGTGAGCACTCGTGATGTCTGGGACATTGCTCGGTCCTTGGGGCCTGAGGATGTGAGATACAGGACTCTCTGCACCCCTCCCTCTGTCAAAATTCTCCCAGTTCTTTGGGCTCATGCCTGCCCCCTCGATGGCACCCCCCAGCCCCATGCTGAGCTCAGGTGGTCCACGAACACAGCCCCAAATAGCACAAAGAGAGTGCCTCGTGGGGACATGTCACCAGAGGAGAAGAGTCAGGGGGTCCTGAGAAGGCCAGATCCCTCCTCGAGGGTCCTGTGCTGCTAGTAGAGACAGGGAGGGCATCAAGGGGTCCCTGCTGAGGTCAAAGGGCCACAGGCCCACATTGGTGCCAAATCTCCGCATCATTTCTCTTCTGGTGCTGCACCTCCACAAATGGCCACACGGGGTCAGTGTCCTTTCATGCTTGGGTTGGCGCAGCTGGTCTGGGACATCGCTGGACACCATAGCTCTTCTCTCTGCAGTCTTTCTGCAGACTTCTGGCTAATTGAGAACATTTCCCCGAGGCTGGGAGCAACGTGGCCCATTAGGCTAGAGGGACCCCATGGTCTGGGTGAGGAGGAAGAGCCGCAGATTATTTCCACAGTCACATTGTTTCACTGAGAGGCGACGAGGGGTGGGGTGGGGTGGGGGTGGGGCGCTGCCCAGATTCCGGCCCAAGCTGGCTTGGTGTTCATTTATGAACAGTAAGTGCTCATTTGGACTGATGTGAGGGCAGGAAGATCTGCGAGAACAGGGACGAAGTCTGAATTACGTGAGGTTAGAAAGATAGGGTATCACGCCCCTCAGGAACACTGGGAGATCTAATCAACTGCAGACCACCTCTGCTGGTCCTGCCCTTAATAACTACAGGACACTCAGGCCAGGCCACAGGGCCCACGATTCTCACCCTGCACCAGGAGGGTGGCTGACTACCATGCCGGGCAGGGTTGTGCTGGGGGCAAACCCCTAGGGATCGAATCCAGCAAATGCATGTGTCACTGGCTCATGTACCTTCCCACTCCCCAAAGGGATTCCTTGGCCTCAGCTTGTTGATGGCTCCCAGGGCCTAAGAGATGAATGCCAGGATGGAGACTTTGAGGGCGGGAGTGGGCCAGGGACCCCAGGGAAGCCTGGGGGCCAGGACTGGCTGGTATAAACCTCTGAGCCCCAAACCTAGACCCAGGCCCAGATCTAGGTTTTTTGTGGCCTGAAGCTTATACCATTTGAAGATCTTTTCACGAAAATAATATAAAATTACAAATACAGTAAAACCTTGTATTGCTGCGAGTAACTTGTTCTGTGAGTGTTCCGCAAGACAAGCAAACGTTTCTGATGAATTTTAACTTGATGAACGAGCGAGGTCTTGGAATATGAGTAGTACCTGGCACCAAGTGTCACATGATCACAACTGAGCCAATGGCTAGTTCGTTCTCTCTCTCTCTCTCTCTCTCTCTCACTGAGGGATTGTAGGATTGTGGGTGATCGTCTCCATAGTTGGATGCCCCGTCTCAGGCTGCGGTGTTTGGCAGAAATCAGTGATTTTTCAGAACGTTGGAAGGTGCCCACAACTGGTTACTCGTGTATTTTTTGTCACTTCAAAGCACCTATGGACAGTCCTTTGCTTTTCCGTACAAGAGTAAGCTTAGGAATTCTTTGCTTCACAGTAGGTCAGGCTGCATGCAGATAGAGACCCTTTCCTCTGCCGCCTTATTGCCGGTTACATTAAATACAGTAGATGACAAGAGGTTATTAATACTGCACTGTAGTCAACATCCATTAGTGATAGTGCAAGTCGTCCTACACAATAGCCCCCCTCTCTCTGGTCTCCCTCACTCCAGCCACAAAGGTTTTCAAAGGTAAGTGCAGGTTAATTTATTTTTCTTTATATTTTGTATTTTCTTCGTTATTTTGTATTATATCTTAATATCGTAACCGTTAAAATTTTTTTTAATGTTTATTTATGTTTGAGAGACAGAGACAGAGCATGAGCAGGGGAGGGGCAGAGAGAGAGGGGGAGACACAGAATCTGAAACAGGCTCCAGGCTCTGAGCTGTCAGCACAGAGCCCGACACAGGGCTCGGACTCGGGAACGGTGAGATCACGACCTCGGCCGAACTTGGACGCTTAATGGACTGAGCCACCCAGGCGCCCCTGTAATCATTTTATATGAATATTTTTGGGTTGTGGAATGAATCATCTCAGTTTCCATTATTTCTTACAGGGAAATCTGCTTGGATATACAAGTGCTTTGGATTACAAGCATGTTTCCAGAACAAATTAGGCTCGCAAGCCAAGGCTTTACTGTATAAAATTTGGAACAAAAGTAACTATTTACTAAGAATGAGAAAATAGGTCACATCAAATAATAAATGTTTAAAAGCTGACAAATAGTACAGATATCACAAAACCCGGAAAAATAACATTTTCATTAACCACCCGACACACCCCTAGAATATTTTCCCGGGTGTGCCGGGCTGCAGGGTCTTTGATGACCATTTGCCAATGATTTGGTGACACCATTTCCTCTAGGAAGAATAGAAAGATAAGTCAGCTGTTCTAGTATGGGCATCCAAAATTTTGTGTACTATTGCTATAGGCCTGTGCTTACAGACTCGGGAATTTGCTATATTCTATTTTGTCAATTCCAACAAAGAGAAGAGAATATGCTATGCTTATAACTGTACACGCTGCATTATGAAGTCTACCCCTGACAGGAGAGAACCTCCCGGCAGAAGAAAACTGGGACGTCAATGGGCACGGCCCCTGCTTGTACATTTACGGTGATTGAAAGGAGTTCCCCAAACTAGCTTCTGACTCTGGGCCTGTTAAGCCTTTCTTCTCTTACACTTCCCAACTACTTTGGGGGCCAGGTGCCACAGGTCACATTCATACTGCCATGTGACCTCTGGTCATGAGTTAGTGCAGGGGATGGTAAGGATGGCTTTCTTTTTTTTCTTTTTCTTTTTAAATTTCCATCCAAGTTCGTTAGCATACAGTGCAATAATAATTTCAGGAGTAGATTCCAGGGATTCATCCCCTACCTGTAACTCCCAGGGCTCATCCCAACAAATGTCTTCCTTAATGCCCCTTACCCATTGAGCCCATCCCCCCACCCATAACCCCTCCAGCAACTCTCTATTTGTTCTCTATATTTAAGAGTCTCTTATGTTTTGTCCCCCTGTTTTTATATTATTTTTGCTTCCCTTCCCTTATGTTCATCTGTTTTATATCTTAAATTCCACATATGAGTGAAGTCATATGATATTTGTCTTTTTCTGACTGACCTATTTAGCTTAGCATAATACACTCTAGTTCTATTCACGTTGCTGCAAATGGCAAGATTTCATTCTTTTTGATTGCCGAGTTATACTCCATTGTGTGTGTATATATATGTATATGTATATGTATATATATATATATATATATATATATATATATATATACCACATCTTCTTTATCCACTCATCCATCGATGGACATTTGGGCTCTTTCCATACTTTGGCTATCATTGATAGTGCTGCTGTAAACATGGGGGTGCATGTGCCCCTTCGAAACAGCATACCTGTATCCCTTGGATAAATACCTAGTAGTGCAATTGCTGGGTTGTAGGGTAGTTGTATTTTTAATTTTTTGAGGAACCTCCATACTGTTTTCCAGAGTGGCTGCACCAGCTTGCATTCCCACCAACCATGCAAAAGAGATCCTCTTTCTCCGCATCCTCGCCAACATCTGTTGCCTGAATTGTTAACTTTAGCCATTCTGACAGATGTGAGGTGGTGTCTCATTGTGGTTTTGATTTGTATTTTCCTGATGATGAGTGATGTTGAACATTTTTTTATGCGTCTGTTAGCCATCTGGATGTCTTCTTTGGAAAATTGTCAATTCATGTCTTTTGCTCATTTGTTCGCTGGATTATTTGTTTTTTGGGTGTTGATTTTGATAAGTTCTTTACAGATTTTGGATACTAACCCTTTTTCTGATATGTCATTTGCAAATATCTTCTCCCATTCTGTCGGTTGCCTTTTAGTTTTGCTGATTGTTTTCCTTTGCTGGGCAGAGCTTTTTATCTTGAGGCAATCCCAATAGTTCATTTTTGTTTTTGTTTCCCTTGCCTCTGGAGTATCTTCTTTTTTTTTTTTTAATGCTTATTTATTTTTGAGAGAGAGAGAGAGAGCACACAAGCAGGGGAGGGGCAGGGGGAAGGTACAGAGGATTCGAAGCTGGCTATGTGCTGACAGCAGAGAGCCCGATGAGGGGCTCGAATTCACAAACCTTGAGATGATGACCTGAGCCAAAGTTGGACACTTAACCGACGGAGCCACCCAGGCGCCCTGGTAGGGACATCCTAAAGCCATTCCTACACTGGAGGAAGGGTTGTAGAAAGTATTTAACTGTACTAGGAAGTAACTGAAGATCACATATATATATGCACTCTTAACTCGGTTTCCCCTCAGCCAGACTATACTCATAATGCCACAGCCACTCCAAACACTACCCAACATGAAAGGAAGTGTGACCAAAGAACGTCAGAGTGGGAAAGCACTGTTGTCTTAATTATGGTTTATCTATGCCACGCTTTTCCCAATTTTCCCAATTTTCAGCAATCACTACGGGCCTGTCCCAGAAACTTGGATGAGGTCCTCGCCAGTGAGGGGTCCTAAAGCTTAAGCTTTGTCAATTTCCTGCTAAGCTCACCCTTGTCTGGAACCCATCACTCTTTCCTCCCTCCCTGCCTCCTTTGCTCTCCCCACCTAACTGGTATCGCTTCTGGTGGAGGAAAGTTTCCCTTCCAGGTGGAAGGCAGGACAGGTCTCAGTCCCCGGCCTTTCTGGAGCCTCTCTGGGGCCTTCCCTTCCTTCCAGTACACACACAGCCCTTCTAAGCTTTCCAGTGACTTGACAGCTAGAGACGACAGACATGAGGAATAAAGCAGATTCTTCAAGCCTGCCTTTACCTTCTCTCCACTGGCTGCCCCAGAGAGACAGAGCCCCACATAGGTGTGCTGGTGCACCTGCAGCTATGGCCAGAGGGCTGAAGTGAGTACTCGGATTTCCAAGGAAAACAGAGTTAGGATCTCCTGGGGGCTTTTATCCCTGGAGGTAGGGCTGAAGCTCTGGATGGACCAATGGGATAGAGGCTGCAGCAACTGGTGGCCAAGGCTGGGGTCACTGCCACCTCCCCCGCTTGGCTTCACCAGACCCCATCCCTGAGCTGTCCCCTGGATGACAGCAGGCCTCCCGAGGGCAGAGGCTGTGTCTCCTGCACCTGGCATAGTTCTTGGTACACAGTTGGTGCTCAATGAATGCCGAATTTGAAGAGCAGAATGGGGCTGGGGGCTCTGACTGCTCCCAGGTGGCCCTGAGGGAATGACAAAGGCTGCATCAGGCATGAGTGGCCAAACTCTCCGTGTTCCCTCCTTCCGTGCATGCTCTCACTTATGACGCCATTTTGTTGAACAAGGCTCATCCTCTGGAAATCAGGCAAAGACCAACTGCAGCCTGGTGTTTGCATGCAGGGATTTCTTCTGGACATTCCTTGGGAGATCAGCAGGTTTTTCCAAATCATGAATCCTGAAGAAAAGCCATCGGGAAAACAGGAAAAATGCTATCATTCTCCCGTGAGAATCGAAGTTTAACAATCAACATAGAGGCGTGACTGATTTGAAGGGTTCCATTGATGTCAAACGAAACCAGGAGCGGAAAGTGCCGACAACACCAAGCTGAAGTTAAGGCTGACGTTTTGGAGAACAGGAACAGGAAGACAGAGGAGGGGTGTGCTCATCATATAGCCACTCTTGCTTGTAGTTGTTTTAATAGGTTGTGTGTGTACGTGTGTGTGGCCCTGTTCTGGTGCTGAGCTGTGTTGCCAACAAAATAAATATTAGTAGGTCAGTATACCTCTTACAAATCTTATGAATGGTGTTCCAAGAAAAAACAAGATTTGAAAGCAAAAATAAATCCCTAAATTGGCAATTTCCACACATGATTGTGTGTCACGCTATTCACTTCGCTAAAAGATCTGAATGTTACATATCCAAATGTTACCCAACAACACGCACCGGCGTTTTCCAGTGTTTGAGTATTCACCGTGGGCTGTGGTGCTCTGTGAACACCACCAAACTTAGCATTTCTTATCTGTTAAACAAAAATTTTAAGATGTACGTAATAACGAGTACAGAATATGAAGAAAGTTGGAAGTGTTTTAAGAATAACTTAGGATTGGGGGAATTTCCAAGAATTCCCAGGGATTCCAATTTCTTATTCCTGAATTCTAAAATGGAACATCTGTTCAAAAATCTGGAAACACGACTCCAGCCTCAGGGAGGATCCAGGGGACTGAGTGGGTCAAGTTTGGGGGGCTAGGATACTGGTGGGGGAATTGTTAGGTTTACGTCGATGTCTCTTTGGTCCGTATCACTCCAGGGGAAAAATCTCAGCCCTGAGTGCATGATATGTGTTTGGGTTGGTGGATTGCACAGAATTAAAGAACTGAGAATTAGAAGGCATCTGAGTGGTTCTCCAGTGACCTCACACTGGTAGAGCACCCATGACAGATGACCATTTACCCACTGTCTCCTTTATGTGACCCCCCAGAGTCCCCACTGTGCCTACCCTGCAGAGGGCAGTGCTCATCTTTTCTCTGGGGGAGTTAAAGTTTCTCTTGTCCTGTCCAAGTCAGAGGCTTGCAAGGCAGTATATGAATCTTTAACTTGGCCTCTTGTGTGGAAAGAGCTCTGGGTCTGATTCAAAAACCCAGATTCGAGTCCTGCATCTATCGATGACAAGCCTTATCAAGTTGGCCTCTAACTGGTCTGTTTACATGAGTATTCCACCGGGCTCTGTGGCTGGGGTGGGGCACCAAAACCAGACAACAGTTAAATAAACAGATAGATAAGTAAATGCATGGGGAGTTGAGAAGGCTTTTGGGAAGAGGCTGGCACCGAATAGGGACAATCTCACGATTGCAAAAGACCAGTGAAAACTTTCAGTTAAACCAGATGGACTCAAAACATTTGTATCTCTCTCTTCCTTCTCCAAACTGCATTTAAGAAGTTTTATTAAGAGGGGCTTTAAGAAGTTTAATTAAGAGGGGCACCTAGGTGGCTCAGCCGGCTAAGTGGCTGACTCTTGGTTTCAGCTCAGGTCATGACCTCACGGGTTTGTGAGTTCAAGCCCGAGTTGGGCTCTGTGTGGAGTCTTGCTTGGGATTCTCTGTCTCTCTCTCTCTGCCCCTCCACTGCTCGAGCTCTATCTCTCTCTCAAAATAAATAAACATTTTTTTATTAAAATTTTTTTTTGAATGTTTATTTTTGAAGGAGAGAGAGAGAGAGAGAGAGAGAGAGAGAGTGGGGGAGGGTCAGAGAGGGAGACACAGATTCCGAAGCAGGCTCCAGGCTCTGAGTTGTCAGCACAGAGCCCGACATGGGCTCGAACTTATGAGCTGTGAGATCATGACCTGAGCCAAAGTCAGATGCTTCACCAACTGAACCACCCAGGCTCCCCAACAATTTTTTTTTAAAGAAGCTTTGTTAAAAAATACAAAACATGTACATTCCCAAGGACAAAGATAAGAGTACCCCTGACAGACAACCTTAGAAGACTGAATAATTGGAATTGTCCTGTCAGGGCCTAGGAGGCTATAGTGAACACGAGCTTCCTCAGAAGGTCAGGGGAGAGGTGGCACAGAGGACACAGGGACAGTAAGAACCCATCTTCCTTCCCCTCACCCTGCTAGGAGATAGGGAATTCACTCTCTGCAGAAACAGACCAGACAGACTCAGATTCTAGGTCACCAAGCCCAGCAGATGGGGGACAAAGGCACACAATGAGGTCGAGGCAATGGAGTTGGGAGTCCCAGCCTGTGCCCTGAGACCCCGGGGGCCCTTTTCCACCTGATCTGAGCAAGCCTGGCGGCTACCTCCCAGATGAACAATTGGAGGATTCTTCTCTGGAAAAACGGACCAGCTCAAGAGAAATGACCTACAGTTACTGAAATTTGGGCCCTCCCATCAAAATATGCAAGTCTCAAACTGGTCCCTCTGTAGAGAAGCTCTGTAGTCCCCATGCCCAGAGGTGCCCCAAACAACCACCCACAGACAGCCCAGGGTCATCAGAGTGGGAGAAAATCATTGGTAAGCCAAACACACACAAACTCTGCCTTGTGTTCAACTTTTAGGGAAAATGCTGAGAAAACACTATCTTTAAAAACAACCACCCCTCTGCGGCAAAAGAGAACAAGTAGAGAATTATTCTTATCTGCTAGGGGTTTGTGCTGAGTTTGGAAAACTTTGTTTCTTATGAAAAAAGGCTTACATCAACTTTGAGTTGTGAAAATAAAAGGGAACCTCATTTGAAATGAAGTCAGGAGGCCAGAAGGAGGAGCTCTCACACCCAAGTATTTGTCATCAATTGTGAACCCAACAGGAAGAGAGGTGCCTTGTAAATTGATACTACTTAAGCTATTTCTATACTACCCCAGGGGGAGGAAGGTTTTTCTCCTCCCCCGGCAACAGCCCAGCCAATGAGAAGCCACTGTACTTGGAAGCCCCAGTGGCTCCAATGGATTTTTTTGTTTACAACAGCCCTCCCAGCTTCCCCCTTTCCTCTATGAAAGACATTTCCTCTTTGTTCTCCAGACTTGCCTCTGGTTTGGCCGCAGCTTGCTTGTCCCAAATTGCAATTCTCTGCTATTTCTGAATAGACCCATTTTTTCGGTTAAAATAATGGATGAGGTTTTAGTTTGGTTTGGTTATTTGAAAGACAGATTGCACCCGCTGCGAGTCGGGGAGAGGGCAGAGGGAGAGAGAGTCTTAAGCAGGCTCCACACTCAGCTCAGGGTCCAATGCGGGGCTTGAACCCATGACCCTGGGAGCCACGACCTGAACCGAAATCAAAAGTTGGATGCTGAACTGACCGAGCTACCCATGTGCCCCCAGGACAGTTTTATTTGCAGGATTAACAGCACTTGGTGATCTAAAGTTGGATCCAGAGAAGACCCCCCCTACCCCCAACAACTTCAAGGCTGGTAAACAAAGAGTTGCTCGCACCCCTACGGCCAGTTGAGCTCACTGCTTCTTGTCAACACTGGGGTTTGAGAGTTAAGTTTTCTCCTCGGTTTTAAGCCCTACTTTGTGTTTTGAGCCTCTAGGCTTGATTCAGAATCTGTCTCAGGTCTTGTCCTTCCCGAGAATACTTGTTTGACCTTTGGTCTGATTCCTTTTGAGATCAGGCTGTTCCTATTGAAACTGTACTGTTCAGGAATTTTTCCTTTTTACCCTGGAGAAAAATCCCTAAGAAATGGGATACCAGTCATCAAAATGCTTTGAGAGTGTACCCCCTCCCTCACCCCTTCTTCTGGGGTCCAGGCTGGTTTTATGAGTAAAAACTGTGGTCCTTACTCAAGCACATTTTTTTTCAGACAAAATAACATGTTTTGTTTTAAATAACTAAATAGAAGAAGACTAACGTATTATATTTATCCAGATAGTTACCATTTTGAATGCTCTTTAATTTCTGATATCCAGGTTTCTTTTCCAGTATCATTTTTTTCAGTCTATAGAACTTCTCTTAGTTTTGTTTTTTGCTACATCTTTTTTTTTAATTTAATTTTTTAAAATTTACATCCAAGTTAGCATATAGTGCAACAGTGATTTCAGGGGTAGATTCCTTAATGCCCCTTATCCATTTTGCCCATCCCCTCTCCCGTAACCCCTCCAGTAACCCTCTGTTTGTTCTCTTTATTTAAGAGTCTTTTATGTTTTGTCCCCTCCATGTTTTTATGTTATTTTTGCCTCCCTTCCCTTGTGTTTATCAGTTCTGTGTCTTAAAGTCCTCATATGAGTGAAGTCATATGATTTTTGTCTTTCTCTAATTTCGCTTAGCATGATACCCTCCAGTTCCATCCACGTAGATGCAAATGGCGAGATTTCATTCTTTCTGATTGCCGAGTAATGCTCCATTGTATATACATACCACATCTTCTTTATCCGTTCATCCATCGATGGACATTTGGGCTCTTTCCATACTTTAGCTGTTGTTGATAGTGCTGCTATAAACATTGGGGTGCATGTGTCCCTTCGAAACAGCACACCTGTATCACTTGGATAAATACCTATTAGTGCAATTGCTGGGTCGTAGGATAGTTGTATTTTTAATTTTTTGAGGAACCTCCATACTGTTTTCCAGAGTGGCTGCACCAGCTTGCATTCCAGCTCAAGCACATTTCTAACTAAATAGACCAACTTAACCAAAAGCAGTTCAGAATTTCATAGTTCATGTCCATTATGAGACGTTTTTGATCTCTCCAAGTTTGTTTTACTCAAAAGTAAATTAGAAAGCCGCAGCTCCAAAAAAGCAAAAACAAAAAACTGAATGGGATGCCTATTTTAATTGGTATCTTGAGGCTTCCAAACGTTTTTAGGATTCTAAGTTTGCTTCTTTGCAAAATACTATTTTAAGTTTATTTATCTTGAGAGAGAGAGAGAGAGAGAGAGAGAATCCCAAGCAGGCTCCGCAATGCCAGCACAGAGTCTAACATGGGACTCGAACCCATGAATGGGGAAATCATGACCTGAGCCCAAAACCAAAAGTGAAATGCTTAACCAACTAAGCCATCCTGGTGCCCCTCTTTGCAAAATACCCTTTCTGACTTATCTGAGGCAAACAAACAATTGAAGTAAATAAAAATGGCTTCTGAGACCTCTTTTCCCCTCTCCTGTCCTCTTTGTCTGCTCGTGCACCACTGCCTTCTATTCAGGCCCCACCTCCAGGCACCATGTTCCTCTTTTCCCTCTTCATCCCTGCCCCCTTTGCACCCCTGTCTTCTCATTTCTCCTCTTTTCACCGAATTTCCCTTTTCCTCTGAACCTCTCCCCACTCCCTCTTCTCCTGAATCTATTAAAACCTGCCTCTTTATTTTTCTTTTTTTTTCTTTTTTTTTTTTTGAGAGAGAGAGAGTATAAGCAGGGGAGAGGGGCAGAGGGACTGGGAGAGAAAATCTTCAGTGGCCTCCACGCTGACTCTGGGCTCCATCTCGTGACCCAGGGATCATGACCAGAGCCAAAATCAAGCGTCCGATGCTCAACCAACTGAGCCACCGAGGCACGGCAAAACCTGCCTCTTTAAAATTAAGTCTACTGAGGACTCAAATAAACCCCAAATTTCTTATGTTCTCTAGATTAAGGATGAATTTTGAGCCACAGTTTCCTAAACGGAGGATCCCCATAGGTTTGCTGAAGAATTTAACTTATTCAGATTTAACGACGTGGTTTCTCAGATTTATATCCATTAGCCCACATGGGATGGTTGATGAGGAGCAGGTCAAACACAGCATGAAAAGATCCTGATGGGAACATCCTGAAAGGGATAGAGAGAAACAGACTCCCTAACTTTTGGCAAGATGCTAGGACCCTTGCTGGAAATCTCTACCAAGCAACTGTAGTAGCTTTTTCTTAAGCCTGTTGATTGGATCAAAATTGAGGCTTGTATACAAAAGCCTGATGAACCTGTTCGTGACTAATATTACTGACTCCAAATTGTCTTCAAAGATTTTTCTGGTCTTCCTTTAGATATTGAATTCACCTGGGTAGCATTTAACTCTGTTTATTAAATGACTGAACCAGGATCTGTCTCTGTTAAAACAACAACAACAACAACAGAAACAAAAACACCCCAAGAAAACCCCAGAGTGGAATGGGAAGCCATGTCCACTCCAGATGTAGTTAACTTGGCCAGCAAGCTCTTTGGCACCCTAGATGGGTCACCTAAAAGAAAGACTGCTAAAATTCTCAACTTTCAACTCCAGCAAATAAAGGTCCCTAAGCAAAACCAGAAGTTTCTTCTATTACTGCAAAGAGCCAGGGTGGCAAAAAAAAAAAAAAAAAAAAGAAAAAAAAAAGAAAAATCATACAAATTCAAGCACTCAGACACCTCCGGCCCTCTGGCCAGCCTTTCCAGTGTTCTAATCGCAAGAGATGGGGCTCTGAGGAGCTACAGGGGCTCCTCCCAATCTTCCCTCTTAACCGGCTCAGAGAAACCACTCCCCAGACTGGGAATGAACCCCTCTCCCTTCATTGAAACCAGAGCTACCCTCTTGGTGCTCAGCCCGACTGCCATAAAGTAGCCTCTGCCTTGAAGTGCTAAACCAGTTCAAGAGGTGGGAGTCTCTAATAAACCTCAGCAGATTCCTGTCTCTGAACCTTTTCCCGGTTGTCTAGGCCCTTTGAGAGACACTCACCCTCTCTTCTTAGCTCCTCCACCCCTATTCACTTATTGGCTGAGATATCTTAGGAAAGGGGCATGCTGGAATTTTTCTCCCCCAAAGAGAAATCAAACTAGCAGTAATAGCAGTGATCAAAATAGCCAGGCAAGTGAATTAAATGACCCTCTGACATCTCTTATTGGCTCCGTCTCTGACAGCACTATAGCTGATCCTGGGGACGCGGATTGTTCGTCCCCGTTGGATCAGCTACAGTTCTCTTTATGAGCAGAATCTCCAACTGATGTCGGCAGAATCCACAGGGCATCGTCCATCAAGATTCAAATAGGTCCCTCAAAACCTCTCCCCAGAACTAATCAACACCCTCCAAATAAAGAAGCCCTTCAAGGCATCAAGCCCATAATAGACGATTACAAGGCTCAGGCCCTCATTACCCCCTGCCCTAGTTCCTGTAATACCTCTCTTTTACCCATGAGAAAACCCAATGGCTGAGGATGGAGATCTGTCCAGGACAAATAAATAATGCTGTTACCCTTCTGTATCCTGTTGCTCCCATAACCCCCATGTGCTACGGGACACCCATTCTCCCTGGTAGCAAATTTTTCACTGTAATGGCTCTAGGCACTGCTTGTTTAGTATTCCAGTTGAAAAGGATGGTCGATATCTTCCTGCCTTCACTTGGGAAGAATGGAAATACACCTGGACAGGAATGCCCCAGGATTACAGAGTCCTCACTTTTCACAAACCTTAAAGGCTGAAACGGATGGGGACGCCTGGGTGGCTTAGTCGTTAAGCATCTGACTCTGGCTCAGGTCATGATCTCAAAGTTCGTGAGCTCGAGCCCTGCTTCAGGTGAACATGAGCCCTGGGTGAGCCCCGCTTCTCTCTCTCTCTCTGCCCCTTGCTCACTTGTGCCCTCTCTCTCTCTCAAAAAAAAAAAAAAAAAAAAAAAAAAACACCGGAAATGGTTGATATGAAAGAAGTTTTTCGGTAGGTTCTACTTTGTTAGAATATGTAGATGATTTGCTTCTCTGATCCCTTCTCAAACCTCTTCACAGGTGACAGCATCCATCTGTTAACACTTTTGGCCTTAAAGGGACCTAAAGTCTCCAAAGAAAGATTGCAGTTTGCTCAAATGGGTGTTCAGTACTTAGGACATCTGATCTGAGAACAAGGGCTACGAGGATGCAGATGAAATCCCTCCCTACTGCTGAATGCTGACACGTCACCGTTTGACCACCCTGAGGCAATTCAATTTTTTACCGAAAGCTCCCCTACCCAATGCAGATTTTTTGTGGTTTCCCGATTGTTCTTATTTAAAGGACAAAAGTGGTAAATAAGTGCTGGATGCTACTGCAACTCCTTTTGAAGTCACTGAGATCGAGGTTTACCTCCGGCTACTCCTGCTCTACAGGCTGAGTCGGCATGTGCCCTTACGTGAGCTCGTACCTTAGCCAAGGGTAAAAGCACAAGCATTTATACTGATAGTCAGTATGCCTTTGGGGTAGCTCATGACTTTGGAAGATTATGGAAACAACGAGATGTCTTTACCTCCAATGGGGATACAATTTAAAATGGCTCCTATGTTCAAAATTTAGTAGATGCCATAGTTTTGCCGGCTGCTCTGGCTATTATGAAGGTCTCTGGGCATTCCAGACTTGACTCGCTGGAGGCCAAAGGAAACCACCTTCCTCATATTTCTGCCAAAAAAAAAAAAAAAATCCTGCTTTCAAGGGACCCAATAGCCAAACCTCTGTCATGTTCCAAAGGGATGTTCTCCCAAAAGGTAATTAGGAAAACTGAACAGAGACACCCAACAATTGGCCCCATTAAAGGAAAAACAATATGGGAAATCTAATCATTGTTGGTTTAATAAAAAGAGAGAACTCTGGTTTAGATCAAATAACAATCTGGCCTTCTCAGAAATTCTAAAATTCCCACCACTTATGACTGTACGTGCATTAAACCATCGGTCTGCTGACAAAATGATAGTGTTCGTGAACCAGCATCTTTATCTGGGGGTCCCTCTTGCACTTCCTTAGTGATTGGGGAACCTATTTCGCCACTCAGGTGCTTCAGTGAGTCTGTGCTGTTTTGCGGGCTTTACAACATTTTCATCGTGCACACGATCCTCAGACCTCAGGGCTAGTTGAATGCAGTAACGGCAATATATTGTGCGACTTAATTGGCAAGATTTGTAGAGACCTGCCAAATACCTTGGCTGAAATCATCACTCTTAGTCCTTCTAAATCTCAGACCCACCCCTTTTGGAACTCCTAGACTGTCAGGCTTTGAGACAGTCACAGGACATCCAATGCACTGGCCTCTGTCTCCTTTGATCCACAGTTGATAAAAGGAGACATACTTAATATTGTGAAGGCCTAATTGCTTCTATCAGAAATAACCATGCTTTCGTAGAGCAATCTTTTCACACTGTGTCCGTGGGGGACAAAGACCCTATGCATCTCACTTTGCAACCTGGAGAGTTTGTCTATTGGAAGAGACACCCCCAGAAAGACTCCCTTCAACCTCGCTGGAAAGGCCCTTATCAGGTACTGTTAGCCAACCCTTGTGCCTCCAAATTCCAGGGAATAGACTCTTGGGTTCACATGACACCTCCAAAGAAAGCATCAAAACCAGACCAGACCTGCATGCCATCTGGTGACCTGAAAGGAAAGATTTCCTGGAATTGAAGCAGATGACATATGAGGAGACAGCTTTCCCAAGGTGTCCGGACCAGGCCTGTATAACTTTTGGAATTACGGTCTTCTTCATGATCCTGTAAACTTTTTGAAGGGTTAGAAGGTTCAGAATTCAAAAAAGTCTTTCCTTCATCTGAACTATTAACTGACTTTGGATCCTTATCCAAAATCACGGTCTCTGAATTTGCAACCTGGTAGGCAGTATTGTTGGTAACATTTGGTTCTAAATGGTTCTTTTGAGGTAACAGTACTGTTCCATTTTATTTTAGAGAGGGAGAGAATGTGTGAGCAGGAAAGAGGGGCAGAGGGAGCAAGAATTTTTTTTTAAGTTTCATTTATTTTTGAGAGAGAGAGAGAGCACGCACGCAAGCTCAAGCCGGGGAGGGACAGAAAGAAAGAGAGGGAGACCCAGAATCCAAAGCAGGCACCAGGCTCTGAGCTGTCAAGCGCAGAGCCGAATGCAGGGCTTGAACCCACAAACTGCGATATCATGGCCTGAGTCACAGTCAGTCGCTTGACTAAGGTCCCCAGGCACCCTGAGGGAGGGAATCTCAAGCAGGCTCCACACTCAGTGCAGAGTGACACAGGGCTCCATCCCCGGGATGGACCTGAGGATCATGACCTGAGCTGAAATCAAGAGTTGGATGCTCAACTGACTGAGCCATCCAAGCACCCCAGGAGCAGTGCTGTTTCAAAATACCTTTGAATTTTGCTGTTTTACAAAAAGTTAATCAGGTATCGCTTCATGTTTATACCTGCACTGTTTCTTCCCAAATGCACTTGATTAATTCTTTCAGTGTGCTCCTATAGTATTCACTATTCTGCTTTTGTAAGTGGGGACTTCCAGGAGGCATATGTGACTCTGGGTTTGCCTCCACAAGGACAACTTTTCTCCCCGAAGGTAGAATGAGTGCCAGTAAATATTTCAGTTGGCTACTCTCAGACCTAGGGTCCTGGTTTAGAACCATCATTCACTTTGGAATTGTCTTGTTATTTCTTCTGTCTTGTATAATCATTTTAAGGTTTGCATTTTATTGCCTGTCAAAACACTTTTGCAAAGATGACGTACCCAGCAAGATGATCTCCAGTGCTTACAATCTTGTATAAGTGGGAAGTGCCTGAGAGTTTTCCCTCTCCTAACCTTCTCTGTTACTCAAATGTGGCCTTAAGTGATTCCCAACTGTCTTGTACTTGCCCTCCTACGTAGGACATGACAACCAGGAAAGGTCCTTCCTCGCACCGAGAAATAAAACTACTAAATACGGAAAACCTGAGTCTTGATCAGTGATGTTCAAAGACAGATCTTGATCAAAAGGGGGAAATATGTATTTCCCCTTTTTAAAATAAAGTTGATTTATTTATTTTGAGAGAGAGAGAGAGAGAGAGAACAAGCAGAGAGGAAGAGAATCCCAAGCAGGCTCTGCACCATCAGCGCAGAGCTTGATGTGGGGTTTGAACTCACGAACTGTGAGATCATGACCTGAGCAGAAATCAAGAGTTGGATGCTTAACTGACTGAGC
Organism: Lynx rufus; assembly: GCF_022079265.1. Taxonomy (NCBI): domain Eukaryota; kingdom Metazoa; phylum Chordata; class Mammalia; order Carnivora; family Felidae; genus Lynx; species Lynx rufus. Next base: position 43,119,546 of record NW_025814829.1, read on the forward strand.
CACCCAGGCATACCTATATTTCCCCCCCTTGTGATCAAGATCTTTGAAGAATGAAAGGAAACCTCACTTAAAATGGAGTCAGGAGGCCAGAAGTGGGAGCTCTCACACCCTACCACTTGTCATCCATTGCAGACCCAATGGGAGGAGAGGTGCCTGGTAAGTTGATATGACTGTACTGCCTTAGCAGGAGGAAAGGAAGGCTTTCCTTCTGCCCCAGCAACAGCTCAGCCAATGAGAAGCCACTATCCTTCAAACTCCCCGTTTACACCAATGAACTTTTTGTTTACAACAGCCCCTCCCAACCTCCCTCTTTCCTCTAGGAAAGCACATTCCTCTTCTTTGTTATCTGAACTTACCTATGGTTTAGCTGTAGCTTGCTTGTCCCAGATTGCAATTCTTTGCTATTCCTGACTATTGCTATTAAAATAGCTGACAGTTTATTTTTAAGGTCTACAGAATCATTAATATTATTGACATAGCCTAAGATGTATGATTAATGTAATAATTATCTAAATAAAGTTTCACAAATCTGGTGACTGATTCAAGAGTAGGAAGTGTTTTCTGTGCATTTCTTATATTAAAAACAAGTTTTAATGCAAATTCATTTCCTTATTTTTTATTCTTTGGATGTCAGGAGTTTTTAAGAAGAGAAAATATAGTATATAGCAAAATGCAATCTAATTTGGGATTGTAAATTTTACACTAGTGACTTTACCTAGCAAAGCATTTTGTTGAATAAAACCCCGGTATTTTTTCTTAACAGGGGAGCTTATATGTTTTTTATTATATTTCTAAAGGGAGGCTTTTTTTTTTCCTTAAGTAGTTTTCATCCACACCAGACAACCCCCAACATTAAAGACTGAGCCAAAACTAAAAAAAAAGAAAAAATTTACGAAACCAAGATAATGTATGGAAGAAAAAAACAATTATAATGATTTTCAGAAAGATCCATAAAAAAGGAGGGTGATACATATATAAAAGAATACTCAGAGAGGAAGAAACAGTTCTTGAAAATTTATAATGGTCATTAAAAATTCAGTAGGAAGGATAGAACATAAACTCACGAGTATCCCTCAGAAAGTAGAAAAAGAGATGGAAAATAAGAAGGTAAATATACTCATGAAGTTTCAGGGACAGGGGCACCTGGGTGACTCAGTCGGTTAGCGTCCAACTTTGTCTCAGTAGAACTCACGGATCTCACGGTCCACGGGTTCAAGCCCCGCATTGGGCTCTGTGCTGACAGCCCAGAGCCTGCTTCAGATTCTGTGTCTCCTTCAGCACTGAGGATGTAAATTGCCGGTTTGAAAGGACCCACAGTGTATCAGAAGAATGAAAATAGACCCACACCAAGGTACTTAATCTTGAATTGTCTAAATGTCAAGAATAAGGAGATGATCTGATCAGTGTGTGCAGCAGAGGAGGAAAGCCACATACACGCATCAGTAATGAGAGGGGGATGAGGTTTCTCACCAGGAGTGCTGGCAACTCGAAGACAAGGAATCGTGCCTCCAAAATAATGGGAGAAATGACTTTCAATCTCAAATTGTCTTTCCAGCCAAACTCTTCATCTTGGGAGGGCAGACTAAAGGCACTTTTAGGCGTGCATGGCTTTAAGACAATTTACCTTTCACACACCCTTTTCTTAGGAAGCTCGTGGAGAGGGAGCGCCACCAAAATGAGGGAGTGAACAAAGGAAGAGAAAGATGGGCATGGAAGGAACCCAGGAGAGAAGGGGCAGGAATCTCCAGGCTCAGGTTGAAGGAAGAGTGCTCTGAGCTCTCCCAGGCTCAGATAAGAGGGGGAGGCTGAGCTGGGGGACCGAAGACTCGGGGAAAAAACAAAAAGGGCCCATTACCTGGATCACACACACACACAGAGGGGATCTGGAGAAAAATTAATGATAGGTATGTAGAGAATAAAACCAACAAAACAAGGCAGTTGTTAACGTGGGGGTGAGACAGAGGCGAGGAAGATACACAGGGAGAGAAATGTAATCTGGTGCCAGGATACTCAGCTGGGAACACCATTTACCTACTCATAATACAAATACTGAATATTCTGTTTTATTTATGAAAAAAATTTTTTTTTAATTTATTTACTTAGAGCACAAATGGGAGGGGCAGCAAGAGGGAGAGAGAGAATTCCAAGCAAGCTCCACACTGTCAGTGCGGAGCTGGACACAGGGCTCAAGTTCATGAACCCCGGGATCATGACCTGAGCCGAAATCCAGAGTCTGATGCCCAACCGGCTGAGCCACCCGGGCGCCCCTGAGTGTTGTGCTTTAAATGTCACTGTACAACTCCCTGTGAGGTGGGAGAGTGGAAGTGTGTGTATGTGTGTGCAAGAGAGACCAATCCTTATCTTGCACGGTGGAAGTCAATAATGCCTACAATGATATTGAAAAATAGTATTGTAAATATGGAGGTAAATTGTTATCAAATAGCTAAAGGAAATAAAGGTGGTTGCCCCTGGGGTTGGGGCTCCGAGGACAGGAGCCTTGAAGCCCTATTGAACTTTGAAAAACACATACCCCGTATTATGATGTTAAAAACAAAAATGGCAGTTCCCCAAAACTCTGCCTCTGTAATTTTCCACTGTTCCCACCAGGCCCCCTGCACTCAGAAGCCAGTTCACCAGGCACCCAAGGAAGGGCCGAGCCCCCAGACCCCACCGGCGTCACCTAACTGCAGAAGCCGGCCCTGTGCTCGCTCCTGAGAAAACCAGCCCTCGGCCGGCCCACCGGCGGGCGGGCCGACTCTGCCCCTGTCCCCCCACCTTCTTTCCAGGCTGTTGGCCTCCCGCCAGGACTCCGTGCTTCTTGAAATCAAAGCTGCAGACCCTAAATCTCCTGCCCCACCCCCACCCCAGATCCCGCCAAACTGACTCTGCGGGAGGATTTATTAAACCGGAGGAACCTACAAAGGAGGAAAACACACCCCTCCTCCCCCAACCACAAGACATCTTCAGCTGCTCTGTCCTCTGGAGAGAGCCGAGGGGATGGGCTGCCCCGGGAGACCCACAGGCGGGAAACTCGTTACAGATGTGAGCTTCGGAGCAAGAGGGGCACTGGAGACCTGCACGTTTCAGGGGTTTGGGGGTGCTCATGCGTTGCCTGGAAACCAGAGACCAAATAGGAAACAGGAAGCCCCAGGAGAGAGGCTGAAATATTTCAGCATCATTTCCAGAGGCGAAGGCTCCTTGCCAGGGCCTGGGAGCAGCTCTGGTCCTTTCTCCTCTCGCTCAGATCATCGGAACCCTCCCACCCCACCGCAGCCCACCCCACCTCACTCTCACCGCTTGGGGTAGAGGTGGCTTCTTTTTTTTTTTTTTTTTTAAATTTTTTTTTTCAACGTTTATTTATTTTTGGGACAGAGAGAGACAGAGCATGAACGGGGGAGGCGCAGAGAGAGAGGGAGACACAGAATCGGAAGCAGGCTCCAGGCTCTGAGCCATCAGCCCAGAGCCCGACGCGGGGCTCGAACTCACGGACCGCGAGATCGTGACCTGGCTGAAGTCGGACGCTTAACCGACTACGCCACCCAGGCGCCCCTAGAGGTGGCTTCTTAAAGGGTGCTGGGGTCCGTGTACACAGGCACACACACGTGTGCACACACACAGCCGCGAAGCCAGTTTCTGGCACTGATTTCTGATGAAGCTGACAGTTTAACAGAAATATCGTCTCACACCTCCGAGTTTCCTGCAGCTGCAGTGGCTGCCTGAGCAGGGCATTGACTTCCTGCTTCCTCTGGAGCGACCGTGGGTGAGGCTGGGTCTGAGCCCGCCCTAGAATCTGTAGCCGGAGCTGACTATGGCCAGGCCAGGAGATCTCCTGGGACATGAGTCCAGAGCCCGAAACACAAGCGGCTCCCAGCTGAACACCCCAACCGTGTCTTTCTCCGCTGCAGACACAGGTCTGGCCACAGGGGTCCCCTTTACTGTGCCCTGCTGGGGCCCTGCATCTCTCTCTGTCACTGAGAACTTTCTCACCGGGAACGTGTATGGAACCTGTTCTTACTTGTCCCCTGACGATGCCCTGGGAGGCCCATGTTTCTGTGCTCACCCCTCCTCTATGCCCCATATCCCTCTGACTGCAATTCTCATTTGGCACTAGCATCTGTGAACTTAAAAGTTTCGGGCATGTGTATGCTGTGAATTTCAGAATTAGACAGACCTTGCTTTCCGTCACCAATTAGATTTAGGGCAACCTAGCCTCTCTTAGCCTCGGTTTCTTCATCTATAAAAACATGGACGATCAAGAAAGAAAAGACAAAACAAAACACGGACGATCCTTTCCTCTCAGTGGTGTTGTAAGGATTGGGGGGTAAGAAATATTTGGGCCTCGAATGGTCATTTCTTCAAAGAAGATATATAAATGGCCAACAAGCACCTGAAAAGATGCTCAACATCATCAGTCATTAGGGAAATGAAAATCAAAGCCACAGTGAGGGGCGCCTGGGCGGCTCAGTCTGTTGAGCACCTGACTCTTGATTAAGGCTCAGGTCATGATCTCATGGTTTGTGGGATCAAGCCCCACATCGCGCTCGGCGCTGACAGCATGGGGCCAGCTTGGGATTCTCTCTCTGTCTCTCCCTCTCTCCCTGCCCCTCCCCGCTCATGCTCGCTCTTTCAAAACAAATAAATAAAACTTAAAAAGTATATATTTATATACAGCTTTGCTGCGGGCCTGGGTTTGACAATGGCTGAAGATCTTTGGTTCTCAAAGTTGGCTGTACTGATGCCTGGGTTCTGCACTCAGAGATTATGATCTAACTGGCATGAGCAGTGGCCTGAACGTCGAGACTTGTGAAAGCTCCCCCAGGCGATCTCAGCAGCCAGGTTTATCTTGAAGGTGCCTCACTATAAGTTGGGTCAGCAGGGTCTGACCTGTACTTGAGCGTGTGAACGTAGAAGAGGGTGAACAGTCAGATATGTGTGTGAACGTGTGAGAAAATCTACAATACCCTCAGGAGCTTGGGAGCGTGGGATCCGGCACTCTCTCGGACACTTGTCTATGTGTATGAAGAAAAGTGAAGGTGGCCAGCCATGCTCTGAAAACCTTTTACCTTCGAGAAGGTGCTCCAGGTATTTCCGACACAAGTCACCTGTGTAGCCAACCCCAACATGTTACATTAAGCCAAGGGAGGAGGGGTGTCTAATTCTTATAAAAACAGCACCGGGGAAATTCTCAGCATGCGTTTCCAAGGTTGCCTTCAAGGGCAGCCGCTCTAGACTTGATTCTGGCCAAGCACCAGAAACTGGGAAGTACAGATGGGGGGGTCTTGTGAGGAGGTGACGATCATCTTAGGGTCCATGATAACCAGATGGCCAGGGAAGCACTGGAGCCACAAACTCAGTGTCTTTGTTGCCTTGTAATAACAAACTGACTCAGAACTTAGTGGCTTAAAACGAGAACCATATACCACAACGAGGTAACACCTCACACGCGCTGGGATGCCTACTATCAAAACAAACCCCAAATCCAAAAACCTAAGAAACAAAATACTAAGGTGTGGGTGAGGGTGTGGGGAAATTAGAACCCTTGCACACCGTTGACCCGGATGTAAGATGGGGCAGCCGCTGGGGACAAGAGCATGGCAGTTCCTCAAAAAAATTGAAAATAGAACTGCCACACTACCCAGGAGTTCCACTTCTGGCTTTATAACCAAAAGAATTGAAATCAGGACCTTGAGCAGATATTTTTACGTCCATATCCGTAGTAGTATTACTCCCAATAGTCAAGAGGTGGAAGCAATCCAAGGGTCCCCTGATGGATGAACAGACAAGATGTGGTGTATAAATACAAGATTATTGTTCAGCCTTGGAAAGGAAGAAAATCCCGACGCCTGCTATACCACGGATAAACCCTGAAGACATCACGCTGAGTGAAAAAAGCCGGTCACAAAAAGACGCTGTAGGATTCTACTTATGCGAGGTACCGAGAGGAGTCAAATTCATAGAGACAGAAAGTAGAATGGTGATTGCCAGGGGCAGAGGGGAGAGGGAAATGGAAGCTACTGTTTAATGGGTACAGGGGCTCAGTTTAAGAAAATGAAGAGAGTTCTGTGGATGGGTGGTGATAGGCACTTAATGCCACTGAAATGTATACTTAATAATAGTTAAGATGGTAAAGTATATGTATCTTATTATAATTTTTTAAAAAGTTTGTATAAAAAAATCCCCCCACATCAAGCACCGTCTTATTCTCTGTCAAGACCCTGTGGATTCACTGGGCCTGCCTAAGAGGTACTTCTGCTCTGTGTGGTGTCAGCTCGGGCTACAGACACCTGGGGTACCTGGCTGGAACATCCAAGATGGCTCCCTCACATGGCTGGCACACTGATGGGAATATCCGGAAGGTGGGCTCATCTGAGACCCTGGGACGACTGGGCTTCTCTTTCTCCTTGCAGTCATAGGGCCTCTTCCTCTCCAAGTGGCCTCTCCAAATGGTCTCTCCACTTGGTCACTCTAGCAGGGTAGCCAGACTTCTTTTTTTTTTTTTTTTTTCAACGTTTATTTATTTTTGGGACAGAGAGAGACAGAGCATGAACGGGGGAGGGGCAGAGAGAGAGGGAGACACAGAATGGGAAACAGGCTCCAGGCTCTGAGCCATCAGCCCAGAGCCTGACGCGGGGCTCGAACTCACGGACCGCGAGATCGTGACCTGGCTGAAGTCGGACGCTTAACCGACTGCGCCACCCAGGCGCCCCAAGACTTCTTACATGGGGGTTCAGGGCTCCAAAAGGTACAAAAGACAGGCGCTTCTAGGCTTTCCTATGACTCAGGCCCAGCCCTGGCACAGCATCATTTCCGCCACGTGCTATTGGTTAAAAAGAGCTCCAGGCCCAGCCTGGATTCAAGAGGAGGGCACTCACTACACAAGGCTGTGGATGCTGGGAGGTGTGGGTCACTGGGGGCAATTTTTGTACACATTTCCAGAACTATGGTTAATCACCCCCCTCCCCATTCTCCTCTACTCATGTCGCTGGCTCCCCAATCTGCCTCTCTTTTGGGGTTCCTCATCTTGAGGAGTAGCACAACTATCCAGTCCCCTATCACTGAACCCAGACACTTCCCTGAGATCTTCCTCTTCTTTCCTTACACCTCCCCCCACTCTGTCACCAAAAAGGCCTGTGTGTCCCACATCCTAAATATGCCACTCTTCCCCAACCCATTGTCATGGCCTTCCTTTAGGCCACCGCCATCTTACGTGTGGGCTACCGCAAGCACCCCTCCAACCGACTAGGCTCCTGGACTGGCCCTCTCCTGCCCTTCCTCACCCTCCCTCCAGAGAAAGCCACAGAGTGGGGTCCTGTCCTCGACGTCTGAAGTCTTCCCCATCTCCCTGAGTCTTTCCAGGGTACAAGCTCCTGCACGGGACACACCAGTCACTTCCCCCGACCACCCACTCTAGAGTGGTCCCCAGGTGCTCTCCATGATGGGGCTCAGTTTTGTTCACAGCACTTCTGTTTTCTTCTTCTTTTTTTTTAATCCCTTTCACCGGGACTCCTCTTCTTGTTCCTGCTTCTTGTTGTGTATTTCTCACACTGGTAGTTCCTTACGGTCTTCTCTCTCCTTAAGTTCAACTATACGGGATTATTATGGACACTTCGCTTTTTTTTTTTTTTTAAGATCTAAAAAAAAAGGCAATTTCATATAATCTCACTCAATAGATATGAGCTACTTGTAAGTGAGTGGCTTTGTGTCTTGATGTCTTCAGCACCTCGTACAGGGCCTTAACTAGTCAGTCACTTGTACTAGATTTTGGAAAAAACTTTAGAAAGTCCAAAGGAAAGGCAGGTGTGACCCTAGAGGTGTGAACAAGGATTATGCCAGAGGGACGGGAGGTTCTAGACAAGAAAGTCCTCCGAGTATAACCAGGGATGAACTCACTGAAGAAGGGGGACATGTCTAAATAAACAGAATAGAGCGCTCCTTAAAAAGCTCTTAATGTTGGGGGGCCCGGGTGGCTCAGTCAGTTAAGCATGCGACTCTTGATTTCAGCTGAGGTAATGATCTCACAGTTCATGAGTTCAAGCCCTGCATTGGGCTCTATACTGACAGCGCAGAGCCTGCTTGGGATTCTCTCTCTCCCTCTCTAACAAAGTAAACTTTACAAAAATCTTAAAAAAAAAACAAAAACAAAAACAAAACTCAGTGTAAAAGAACATGCATCCCTCCTGGACTGAGGGGCAGAGACACAAGGACAAAGAGAAGGCCAAGAACTCCTGAATAGTGTCAGGAAAGCTAAAGTTTTGCAAAAACAAGTGTTTTTGTTTACTTTTGTGTTAATGGTGACCGCTGTTGTGTATTTGTTTTCGGCTGCTACTCTAACAAATGACCACAAATAGAGTGGCTTAAAGCACCACAAATCCGTATTTTACAATTCTGGCGGTCAGAAGTCTGACACCGGTCTCAACGGACTTTATAAAATCAAGGTGTCACGGGTCTGCGTTCCTTCTGGAAGCTCTCGGGGGGGGGGGGGGAAGCAGTTTCCTTGTCTTCTGTGGCTTCTAGAAGGTCGCCCACGTCCCTTACCTAGTGGCGCCTTCCTCTGCCTCCAAGGCCGAGGATGTTCAGCCATGTCTTTCTCACGCCGCCATTTCTCTGCCTCCCTCCTCCAGTCCATCGTGAGGATCCTTGAAGTTCTCTTGCCCGCCCCCGCCACCCCCATAACCTACCTACTTTAAGAGCGGCTGGTTAGCAAACTTAAGTCTACCCACAACCCTCCATCCTTTAACCCACCCACGTCCTCCTTGCCATGTAGCGTCACACTCACGGATTCTGAGGCTGACGATGCGGACATCTGTGCGGGGACCATTCTGGTTTTACGGGAAGATGGGAAGTTTGGGATGGGGGAAGATTAGTAAGAAAGGAGAGTAAGAAAAGGGCAGGGCCACAGCTTGGGGAAAGTGGTAGCTGGGAGGGGACGTGAGAGCCCACTCAGGCGCTGCCCGCTCCACAAAGGGCAAAACAAGCAATATTGAGAGAGAAGTGTAATCTGACTCAGGAGTGAGAGAGGCCAGCAGATGGGAATCTTGGTTCAGGCGTTCAAATGCGCAAGAAAGGTCATGTTTCTCTAATTTCTCTAGATTCACTTCAACCTGGCTCCGAGTTCCTATCCTGCCGGTTTGGCAGGAAACCCAATTTAAATTATTACCAAAGCTTCTCCTTTCCCCAGGATTCGGAGGCAGCCCCTCTGAATACTGCTCCCCCTCCTCACCAGCACGGTATTGTGTGCCTGGCGCTGTTCTAAGTGCTTACAACACACGAGCTCATTTGATCCTCATTACAGTCCGGAGACAAATAATACGAACGTCCCTATTTTACATACAAAGAAACTGAGACCCAGAGAGTTTCAGGAACTTGCCCGAGGCCACGCAGTTTCGGGTGTTTTGGTTGTGGTGGACAGGCTCCTCGTCCTCCAAGGGAAGAGCCCCTTGAAGGTCTTGGCCGTTTCAATGCCACATGTGGGGTAACCACGGCTAAGATGGGGCACCCTGGCACCCATGCCGTCGCTTCCCCAGGGGCACAACGCAGCCATCCACCCAGGGCCTACACTTCCTCAGCACTGCCCAACCCTGCTCCCTCCTACCCTGATTAAGGACTTTTTTTTACCTCAGGGAATTCTGTTCCTTACTCTTCTGGTGGCCATTAAAAATGTTTATCACATTCTCAGGCACCTGGGTGGTCCAGTGGGTTGAGCGTCCGACTTCGGCTCAGGTCACGATCTCGCAGTTCGTGAGTTTGAGCCCCGTGTCGGGCTCTGTGCTGACGGCTCAGAGCCTGAAGCCTGCTTCAGATTCTCTGTTTCTCTTTCTCTCTCTGTCCCTCCCCCGCTTGTGCTCTGTCTCTCTCTCTGGCGGTCTCTCTCAAGAATAAATAAGCATTAATAAATAAGCATTAATAAAATATTTATTAATATAATAATATAAAATAAATAAGCATTAAAAAAATATTTATCATTTTCTCTGCAACCAATGTCAGAAATAGACAGCCAGGCTAATACTTCTATTTAGGGCCATTGTACAAAGCTCCCCCATGAGGAGGGAATACATATAGACCCAGCTACCTTCACCAGTCTTGGGGCCACGACATTTAGAGATGAAAATGTCCCCATTAATACTTCAAGAAATTGTCCTGTCCCGCAAGGAAGGGAGTGCCCAGCACCCTTGAGCTAGTTCATTTACATTCCAGAGCATGGACAGAACCTGACAAGAAAATCCACAAAGCCTGCTTGGGCCTCTCTGAGGAGTCTTGGGAAGGCAGAAGGTGCCAGGAGGCTAGCAGCTTTGGAACCAGGTTTTTAAAAATGGAAAAAGAGGTAGATTCCAAAACCGACAGATCCGAACCTTGGCCAAAGCTTCTGAAAAGATCATTAAACACAGAATTTGTAAGCCATTAGCAGAGGAAATGGTCTCATTTCCTTTAATAATCGGGCCTCCAGACTGGAGGATCACTGGGATATCAAACTCTGGGGTGAAACATGAACTTTAGCGAAGATTCCCATTGAGACATCTCAAGGTCAAGATGAAGGACAGTCATCCAGATGATAACTTGGTTAGATAACGTTACGGGCTGAATGCTTGCGTCTCTCCAAAATTCATAGGTTGAAGCCCTAACCCCCGATGTGATGGTATTTGAGGGTGGAGCTTTTGGGACATGATTGGGTTCAGATGAGGTCATGAGGATGGGGCCTTCATGATGGGATTAGTGCCCTTGGAAGAAAAGGAAGAGACATCAGAGCGCTCTCTCCACCATGTGAGGACACAGCAAGAAGGCAGCAAGCCGGAAGCAGGGTTCTCACCAGAACCCAACTGTGCCGGCACCCTGACCTTGCACTTCCAGCCTCCAGAACTGCAAGAAAATACAATCTGTGTTGATTTAGCCACCCAGTCTGTGCTATTTTTTCATGGCAGACTGAGCAGACTAACACAGATGGGCTTGGAGTTAGTTCAACAAAAGTTCTTGCAAAGTGCTTATCAATGAAATTCTATGAAGGGGGGTGTCATGGATCAGGGACTTAGATTGACCTATGCAGGGAGCATCTACCTGGACTTATGCCATTCAACATCTTAATGCTTTGCATGATGACAGATAAAGCAATTGATACGAGCAAAGCTTGCCCTGAGCTGGGGGTGGGCGAAGGACAGCGTTCAGCTCAGATAACCAAATCCCAGCACAGTTCCTGGCTTCTAGAAGGAACTCAATACACAGACCTGTCATCCTCCCTGTGTGTCCTGCTCTTGTGTCTTTTGTCTTTGAGCTATTTCTTCTGCCCACAATGGCTCTCTTCCTTCATCTCTTAGAGAAGCACCCACTCATTCTTTGAGATTTCATTTATATGCCATGTTTGTGAAGTCTTCATTGACCTGTGTTCCAGGTGAAGTCAAGCACTCCTGAGTTGGTGCCCTTTCTTTGCTCTGTATTTTGTGCTTTAACATACATACCTTTCTACACACGGTCTCCCCTGCTATATACGAGGCTCCTGAAGGGCCGCCTTGCTTGTTTCTGTATCCACACCTAGCACAGTGCCTTGCATGTAGTAGGTACTTGATAAACATTTGCAAAGGGGAGGAAGGGAGGAAAGAAGAATCAAGTTGGCTGTTGCCCTTCTCTTGTCATATGAAGGGGTTTCCATGATCTATTGCCGGCCCCCAAACTACTCCCAACTCAGTGTCTTAAAACAATAACTCTTCTATTTGCCAATGATTCTGTGGGTCAGGAGTTTAGGTCGGACTCTTCTCCTCTATGCAAGTTGGCAGGAGCCGTTCACTTGGATGTATTTGGCTGGCAGCTTGGCTGGCCTGGAAGGTCAAGACGACTTCATTTATGTGTCTGGCACTTCCACGTTTCACCGTGCAGCCTCCCTCCCTCCATGAGGCTTGAACTTGGTCACAGAATGGTGGCCACGGAAGAGTTGGATTTCTCACACAACGGCAGATTTTCAAGAGGAGGAGTTCCAAATGGCAAAGGCTCACAGAAACTGTCTATCTCGTCAGGTCCAGCCTCAGAAATTATGCACTCATTTCCCCCATGTTTTACTGGTTAAAACAGGTCACAGGACCTGCCTAGACTCATAGGGAGGGCTCAGTGGGAAGGGGGAGCAGAAAGAGGAGTGGGGTGGCTCCTAGCAGCCATGTGACGCAGTAGGCTTTGGAGCAGGGACCTGGGTTCAAATCTTACGTCTCTCCTGTGTAGTCTCATGTCACCTAGCCTCTCTGGGCTGGTTCCTCTATCTGTAAAATGGGTATAAGGATCATGAAATCAGCTCTTTCCCAGGGTGATTGTGGGTTTCAAATGAGCTCATGCATTTGAAAGCGCTCCACAGAGGCCAGCTTTTATCAGAGGCAGAGCCAGAAGTAGTAACCAGGCCAGAAATTGAGCCCACACCTCTTCCCACCACACAGCCCTTGGGGAGACTCAATGACTACACATTCACTGAGGGCAGGGAACACGGGTCACCCGTCTGCTTAGGAAGCCTTTCTCATCCTAAAGAAGATGCAGGTCGTAATACTGCCATTGTGTGACTAAGTAATTAGGTCTTGTACCTCTGTTGCTGAGGGTAGGAGGTCAGATTTCCAGGAAGCAGAGAATTTTGGGAGGGGGGGAGGTGGTGCCTAATTTAAATCCATGTGGGAAATAAGAGCAAGAAGATAGACTTTCTCTCAAAATGCTTTAAACTAACAATGGTCTCCCCTGACCTGCCCCACCCTTGTATGCAGGAAACACAGAAGAAACTCTGAGCCCACTTGCCCAGGACTGTGGGCCTGGTTGGAAGAGGCCAGCAGGGCTGACCAAGTGTCAATCTTTTCATGAGGTTAACAAGCAAACCTGTCCCGGACCAGCAGGTCATTTGCATTCTTGTCACAGAGGGTGGCTGGGCTGACTGGTCTCCCTGCTTCCCCATGGTCTACCCTCCACATAGCAGCCCAGTATCCTTTTTCTTTTTCACTTGTCAATTTCTTTCTTTAAAAAAAAAATGTTTTAAATTCCAGTGTAATTCATATACAGTGCTAATTAGTTTAGATTCCATATTGAATTCTATATTGATTCCATATTCTATAGCTGAATGGATTAAGAAGATGTAGTGTGTATATACACTGGATTATCACCCGGCGATCAAGAAGGAGGAGATCATACCATTGGCAACAACACGAATGGATCCAGTGGACCTTGTGCGAAGTGAAAGAAGTCAGAGAAAGACAAATACCGTATGACTTCACTCCTATGTGGAATTTAAGAAACAGACAAATGAACAAAGGAAAAAAGGCAGTAAAGAACCACTGTTAACTATCCTGTTAAATTGTTAGTCCAATCTCTCCAGCATTTCCTCATGCCATTGCCCTCCCCTCGCACACCCCATCCTGGCGCCATGACCTTCTGCCCTTCCTGAAACACACCAGGCTCTGGGCTTTGCACCAGCTGTTCCCTCCAGCTAGAATACTATTCCTCCAGATGTCTGGATGGCTCGCCCCCTCACCTCCTTCAAGTCTTTGTTCAAATTTCACCTTCCTAATGAGGCCTACCCCAACCATCCTATTTAAAATTGTAGGGGCACCTGCTGGCTCAGTTGGTTGAGTGTCCCACTTTGGCTCAGGTCATGATCTCACGGTTCGTGGGTTCGAGCCCCGTGTCGGGTTCTGTGTTGACCTCTCAGAGCCTGGAGCCTGCTTCAGATTCTGTGTCTCCCTCTCCCTGCCCCTTCCCTGCTCGTGCTCTCTCTCTCCCTCTCTCTCTCAAAAATAAATAAAAACATTAAAAAAAAGTAAAAATAATATAAGAATGAAGCCCTTAGTTTACTATGCTCGTTGTCTTTCTCCCTTCACTAAGCTCTCCGAGGGCAGAGGTTTGGTCTGTTTTGTTTGCTGACAGATGTCAAGCCTCCAGAGCAGTTGCTGGACCACCGGATGCGGCCCCGCCGCCCCTTCCGGGTCTGCTCCTTCTGGCCCGCATAGAACTACACCCCTCCCCCCACCCACTCCTCTGGAATGGTCATGTGATTTGTTTGGACTCCTGAAATGTGAGTGAACGTGACACGTGCCACCTCCAGAAGGGATGTTGAAGAGCTGGTACTTGACTGGTTGCAATCCCCTTTCATTCTGGTGTGGTGACCGGCGACCCCTTACCGGGCGGTGGTGGTTCTGTCTGCCCTTGACCCTTGGCCAAGACCAGGTGGAGCAGTAGCACGGGCAAGAAAGACGCTTTGTTGTTGTGAGTCGCTGAGGTATCGGGGAGATTTGTGATTGCAGAGTGGTGGGGTAGGCCCTCCATAATAAGTACTTGTCGAAGAAACGAATGATTAGTCAATGAATCCTTTTGTCCTCTTCCCAAAGTCCTGAATTAAAAAACCCCACTCTCGGGGCGCCTGGGTGGCTCAGTCGGTTGAGCGTCCGACTTCGGCTCAGGTCATGATCTCACAGTCTGTGAGTTCGAGCCCCGCATCGGGCTCTGGGCTGACAGCTCAGAGCCTGGAGCCTGCTTCAGATTCTGTCTCCCTCTCTCTGCCCCTCCCCCGTTCATGCTCTGTCTCTCTCTGTCTCAAAAATAAATAAACATTAAAAAAAAAAAACCCACTCTGGGTATTGATATACAATCATGTATAATCATCATCGCACGGATTCTTTTTTGAGTGCCAAGCCCTCGGAAGCGTGCAAGGCGCAGGTCTCAGCGTTTTACATGTCCTTACCCACCCACTTCTCAATAAGTAAATCTGAGGCAAGTGCTATTATTGTTCCCATTGGTCAGATAAGAAAACGCCGCAGAGAGAGGTCAAGGCTAGAGCCGCCGGTCCCCACCGGACTTTTGGCTACATTCTGGAACTCCCAGCGGATGAACCCAGGCAAACAGTCCCACAGGCTGCAGCCAGTGTGTGCCAGCTGGTGGTGGGAATACTTGCAATCACCATTTCCTCGTGTAGACGCAGCCTCTGGGGCAAGGCAGGAATGTGCACTCAGAGACAGGGAGAGGGGCAGACAGCTCGTTTACCTGCTGAGCCGGGTGATGGGTCACCTGGATGGTTCTAGGTCTGGTTAACGTCTCAGGATGTTTTAAGTGGTTTGGCTGCCAGTAAAATTCTCCAATTGTGCTTTGTGGGGGAAAAACACCCAATCATCCAAAAAAAAAAAAAAAAAAAAAAGAAGAAGAAGAAGAAGAAGAAGAAAGAAAGAAAAAAAAGAAAAGAAAATCCAAACCCTATCCTTGCCCTTTAATTTTTAAATATATATGTATTCTCCGGCAAAATTCAATCCATATGTTTCTCAACCTTTTATACGCTGAAATGTTGAAATGTTTCCTAGGGAGTATTTGACTTGCAAAACCTCAGAACCTCCCCCCACCTCCTTTCCCTCTCTTCTGCACTATCCCGACGCTTTAGAAACAAGAATTCACATTCCAGCAAAAGGGAACCTTGGGGAAAACGGTGAGGCTCTACTCTGAGAAGGCAGAATGGCTCTGGACTGCTGAGACACCCACGGGGACATCCCCCAGGCCCTGTCACCTCTGAGCCTCACACTGAGTCAGACTGGCTGCCCCCCTCTGCTCCATGTGTGTCCTGATCCCTGAGCACTGCTTTTGAAATAGTGGAGGCAGCTTGAGGGACCTCAGCGTCTCTTTACACACTTGGAGTCAGGACAGCCGGCCAGACAGTACAAAGACGGGTGGGAGACCAGATAGGGATCCGGACTTTTGTTGGGAGCCTGGGCCATGAGAGTCTCAAGCTCATCCTACCCCATTCCTGATGGCGGCTCTTCGTGCAGGACCAGTGAGGCACAGGCCAGGGGAAAGGGGGCATGTGCAGTGCGGCAGGGCTGGAGGCCGTACAGGGGCTTCAAGCCAAGCGCCACGGGGTGGAAGCGATAATAATTATTAATGCCTGGCAGTTGTGTAACCCTTCATAGTTTCAGAAATGCTGTCGGCAGTTTGATGCAGCCAGTTTTGGGGGGCGGGGGTGGGGGGGGCAAAACGCTTGCATTTGATTCTGATTCTTTGATTCTTTGCCCTGGCTGGGCAGCCCTCAGTCAATACACCTAACCTCTCTGAGCCTCAATCTACTTATTCACGGAACGAGGACCGTAACAACTCCTGCGTCGCAGGCTGGTTGTGAGTCTTGTGAGAAAATGCCAGTGAACACGCTCGCAAGTCCTGAAGCTCCAACAGCTCGCCGTGGCTGCTGTGGAGCGGACGCCTCACCTCGCCTGGTGCTCGGGTCTTGAAGCTTAAGAGCCTGACCCTGCCCAAGGAGGACAGATTTGCAGTTTTCTGTCCTGTTTCTCCGCGAAGGAGAGCGGATGTTGTCCCTCTCGGGCTTACCTTCCCATCTCGGGCGCTCTCAGGATTCTGGATGCCAGGGAACGTTTCTAGGAGGGACCGAGGAGCCTCCAGGGGGACGACTCGTCCTGAGGGAAGGAAGGGGGAAGAAGGCAGGGCTTGGGCTGGCCGTCAGGAGGAGAGGAGTGGCTTCCAGGACCTCTAGGGGGTTCTAGCGGGAAGGTCAATACACCCAAGGGAGGGAGGGAGTCCCCCAAGTGCTGTCAGAAGCGAGCACCAGGCCCACACGACATCGTACCACACGGAGACGCCTCAGCAGCCATCGCGGTGGCCCGGGGCCCCTTCCTGGGCTCTGGGGAGCACTGGGCAGTGGATACGTTTCCAGGGGCTGGGCTGGAGGCGCAGCAGGAGACGGGGGAGTGCTGCGGGGCCGTCTGGTGCACTGAGGACCCCCGGGGGGCTCCCAGAACTATGGCCTCTTGAAGGAGGGGTCCCGTGATGGCAGGTGGAGGCAGAAAGGGCAGCACTGTCTCGTGACTGTGACGCTTTACTCCACCGAGGCTCACGTGCGTGAGAAGCGGGGCCGCCAGGAAACGGCCGGAGCGCCTCGGTGTGGCACAGGGGGCCTGCCCGGGACCCTGCCCGTCCGCCACCCCTGCCCCAGGTACAGCCCCGTGCCCCCGTGGGTCTGCTCCTCGGCCTGCATGGCCTTTCCCTGCCCCGTGCCTCTCCGCCAGACGATCACCTACATCTGTTCATCTGTGTCCTCGGGGCCCAGCAGAACGTCTGACACATGTTGAAAAAGTGGAGAGAGTGAGGGGCCCACATAGGACCCCCAGTATTCAAGTCCCAAACCCGTCTCCGGCATCAGCGGCGGTGGACCCTCCCGCCCTCGTCTGTCCTGGGCGTCTGCAGGTGCTGCCCGTGGGGCGGGGGCCACAGACACACAGCCCCGTGCAGCTCGGTGTCCAGCCGGCACACTCACCTCGCCGGGAGCGGGGAGGGCACAGGCACCCAGCAGGAATCCCTGCAGCCAGGCCGCCTGCCCAACCCGGGCCTCAGCTTCGCAAGCTGCGCTGGGCGTTGCTGGCCTCTGGGCCCTCTGGGCTCTCTCTTGAGGTGTCCCTTTCTGAGCAGGAACGGAAGTCTGACAAAGCCCGGCAATCAGCCAGTGCAACGCAAGCCTGCTGTGGAGACGCCTCCGGGTGAGATGTGTTCTTGCCGCGTATTAGGATCACCTGCGCGGCTTTGAAAACGCCACTGTCCAGGCTTCCCGCCGTAGCAACTATGCCAGAATCGCTGGCGTGGGACCCGGGCATCAGTGGTCTTTAAAATGCCCCAGGTGACTCCGAGCTAGAGCCAAGTTTGAGAAAAGGTGATCCCTGTGCCCCAGCCTCATCAATGAAATGAGGTTCTCTGGGGGCCCGGGCCTCCTTTGGTTTGTTTGGTTTTGATAGGTCTCCAGGGGATCCTAATTTGCACCGGGCGTGAGGTCTGATCAAGCTCCAAGGTACTTGCCTGACGACTCGTAACACACGGTGGGATCGGGATGTGAATCCAGGGGCCTGAACCCCAGTCCAGTGCTCCTCCTGTCACACGGGGCGAAGGGCACACAGGGGGACTCCCTCCAGCCAGGCACTTCACAGCTTCAGGGTTCCGGTTGGCAGATTTGGCCAAGAGAGGTCGCAAGATCATCCTCAAGTTTGATCACAGAACTTGCACGGGGGCAACCGCTCCCCTGCCCTGCACTCTCCCGGAAGCCGCCTGGGGCTTCTGTGCCTCCTGCCCTCCCACTCTTTCTGTCCCTCCCATCATGCGGTTCGGTGGGAGCATCACGGGTTTGGAGACAGGGTGCCCCGCTTCCCCTCCAGCCCTGCCAATAGTTAAGTGTTGGCAACTAATATCTGTCGAGTGCTTGTCATGAGCAGGCAGGGACTGTACCTTCTCGTCCTCGGCCTCTCTTAATGCTCAGATGGGGATCACGAATGCCCATTTCACAGATGAGAAAAGTAAGCCCCAGGGAGGTTAACAGCTTGTTCCAGATCAGCTGGATCACTTACTACCGTAAGTGATGGTGCTGGGATCTAAACTCAGCCTGCAAAGTCCGTGCTTTCTCTCCTGGAGCGTCATGCCTCCCAGAGCGGCCCTCACCCTGTTTGCTGCAGTCAGCTGGGAGCACCTGCAGCACCTGGCGAGGTCCTCCTGGTCTTTTGAGACCTCGGTGACTTGCTTCCTGGTGACCCACACCGTAGCCTGGACTGGGCCTCGTGTGTCTCCTCCGTGGTCCCATCTCTACTTTGCTCTCGACTCCTGGGGACCCGGCCCTTGGGAGGAGCCCAGAGGCGCGCGGTGACGTCTATGGCCACCAGGCCCTCACCTCCCGGAGCCTCCTTTTCAGCTCAAGAGGTCCCCGGTCCCAAGAGCTTTCTTTCAGCTCCAAATACATCTACCGACCGTGACCCGACCTAACATCCGTAGTCTTCTGGGACGTATTTTGGGCCATGGTCAGATTGTTCCCCAACAGTTGAAAATTGAGGTTCGTCTTACAAATAACTGCGTGACGAACGTCTCTGTCCACACATTTCCCTAGGAGGGGCACAGAGGCCAGGGCAGCTGTGTGTGGCGGTGGGATTAGATGTGGCGGCTGAGAGGGAGGGAGGGCGCAGGAAGGTCTCCTGTGGCCCCCGCGTTGTCTGCACCAGCCAGGCTCCCCGGGCAGCCTCCCCAGCCACCGCCCCATGGGCAGCTGAGTCCCATGCATCACTGGCAGCTTCTGCAGTGTCTCTGGCTCTGCGAAACTTGGCCCCCGTCCCTGCTTACATTTGCAAAACTTGACCGTGAAGCAGAGGCTTACCTCGGAACGCTATTTATGTACCACTGATGGATACAGAACGCTGTGTATATCCCTGTGAAGGTGGGGGCGGGGACGGGATGTGCCAGACGCAGTCGTGCAGATGGGTCCGACTCACAAGTACCTGTGCGGGACGCTGAACGCTTCACGCAAAACGTCTTACCGCAGCCTCTCACGGCAGGGTGTTTGACACGTGAGGCCCTGAGGCCCCAGAAGGACACACGCCCCCTCCAGGCACTGGCAGGTGGGGATCACAAGGTTCTAATCCACGTGCGTTAGGTTAAAATCACTCCCCAACCCCAGTAAGTAAGGAAGTCTGAACACAGCAGAAGTTGTCATTTCCCAACAACCCCAGGAAGCAGCTGGAACTTTGTGGCCAGCTCTAGCCCATACCCCAACCCAGGCAGAAAGAGGGGGGGGGTGGCCGGTGGTGATGAGGTGACAATGAGGTGACAGGCAAACCTCCTGGGTGAACTGCAGAAGGCCAAGGTCTAAGTCTACTTGGGGTTTTCCTTCAAACACCCATGAGGAATTTCCTATTGCTCTCAATTGTAGTTGTCATTAAAAAACTTTTTAAAAAATGTTTATTCTTGACTGGGGGAGAGAGAGAGCATGAGCAGGTGAGGGGCAGAATGAGAGAGGGACACAGAATGTGAGGCAGGCTCCAGGCTCTGAGCTGTCAGCAAAGAGCCCGATGCGGGGCTCGAACTTACAAACTGTGAGATCATGACCTGATTCGAAGTCGGACGCTTAACCCACTGAGCCACCCAGGCGCCCCTATAGTTGTCATTCTTAACGTATGCATTGTGCCTCCATCTGTACAAGAAGCCGTTGCAATGCAAGTTCTGGGTTACACTCTGGGCTCGAGGATGGCTGAGTCCCCACCCCTGCGGTCCAGGAGCAATGGAGGCTGAGTTCAGCTTGGAAGGATGGGTGTGATCCCAGCTGGTATAGACAAATGGGAAGGGCAACCCAGACTGGGAGTTGGGAAGGGGCAGGGAGCGTGTGGGCTGAGAAGGGAGCAGCGCGGAGACGGAGCTCACTAGGTTGGGTCTGTGTTGGGGAAAGATGAGCCATCGGGATGGAAACAGGGCCCCTGGACTAGCCGGTAGTCTGGAGAGAGCTCCTTCTCCACGTCTGACTTTCTCTGGCTCAGAGTGGGGAACAGTGATGAGGGTGAGGGGGTTGATTACATTTGGCACCTTCTTGTAATCAGTAAAGGGGAAAAACATAACCCAACACTAGATTAGGTAAACAACCGAGATCCAGGTTGCCAAACCCGGACCCTGAGTGAAACCAGGCCGCCCGGTGCCTGTCTGAATTCAAACAACACTCTCAGATGAGCACAGTCCTGCAGAAGGTCCCAGGAAAGAGCAGCAGTTTCCCTGAAGGTGGGGCCTAGCCACTGCCTTGGCCAAGGCGGAGTCCTGGGGGCAGGTGACGCTCAGGCCAGACTCGGTGCACAGCACCTCCCGGATGGCTGCTTGGGAGGTGGCAGAGGGTCTTTTCTCTGCAACCCCCTGTATTCCTCACCTGCGTGGTTCCTCCAGAGGCTCCAGAGCCTACCAGGAAAACCTGGAGAGAGGCGGAGACCATCTTCTGGAATGGCCAGGGCTTGCTCCAAAAGCCTCTGTCACCTTGGCTCCGGGTCTCCACCACCCTCCCCTTGTTCTCTAGGGTTGGCAATGGGGAGAGGCGGTCAGCCCCTTCTCTGGGTCCCAGCCTCTTGGGCTGTTGGCTAATTTTGGTTGGAACTCCGGTATTAAGTAAAAACATCAGGGATTCCTGGCAAGGACTCAGACGAAATGAGAATTAGAAAAACAGAAGAGTCTCCAAGTCTTCCCAAGCAGTGTAAGCAAACAACAGCCCAAGCTGTTGACGGCCCCTGGAGAACACCCCTTGGCAACAGACAGCCCCGCACCACCTGCCTTTCACTGGGGAGGCTTTCTCTGCCTGTGGTTCACGTTAGAAATTCTGACCCATGTGTCCAACCGACTGTTGGATGTTTCCATCTGAATGGAAACACCATGAACTCTATAGGTCAAAGCCAAACTCTCCCCTGACCCCTGAGAGACCTCTACGTCCACTTTGTTCTCTCTGTCTCTCGCTCATTCAGCGGCTGGTTCCGCCATCCTCCCAGAGACTAGAACAGGCACGTGGGATGCACCCTTGTCTATTCTATCCAGACACGAGGTCATTTCCAGCTCCCCATCTTCCTCCCCATTTCTGCCGCTCCCTTGGTTTGAGGGTCTCATTCTGAGCTGTCACAACGGACTCCTCGACAATCACCTTACCTCTGTCCTGTCCGTTCTCAAAGCCATCCTTGACCCTTGACCCTTGATTCCAGGGGAATCCATCCGAAATACGAAGTTGTTTGAGCACCCTGCCCCCACTCCCTTGGAGTGTACCGTGGAGAAAACAGTTGAAAACCAGTCGTTGCAGGGTAGTGTCCTTCTAAGGGGGAGGTGGTGATCCAGTGTCTGTGAGTGGGGAGATTGCTCTCTGTCGGCTTCCTTCCCCTGCAGGGAGGAGTGGGGAGAATAGGTGAGAATGGCTGAATTTGTGACTTACTGTTCAGGTCAGCACAGAGAAAGACTGAGTGGTCACTGAAGGTTCAGGCTGTAAAAAAAAGTAAAGAGGGGCGCCTGGGTGGCGCAGTCGGTTAAGCATCCGACTTCAGCCAGGTCACGATCTCGCGGTCCGTGAGTTCGAGCCCCGCGTCGGGCTCTGGGCTGATGGCTCGGAGCCTGGAGCCTGTTTCCGATTCTGTGTCTCCCTCTCTCTCTTCCGCTCCCCCGTTCATGCTCTGTCTCTCTCTGTCCCAAAAATAAATAAATAAACGTTGAAAAAAAAAAAAGTAAAGGAAGCTATAAGGCACATCTATTAAGTTGGAGAAGAGTGCTATGAACACCTTATCTTTAAAAGAAATATTTTTCAGGGGCACCTGGGTGGCTTAGTCGGGTGAGCGTCCAGCTGCAGCTCAGGTCATAACCTCCCTCACTCATGGGTTCGAGCCCCGCGTCGGGTTCTGTGCTGGCAGCTCCGAGCCTGGAGCCTGCTTCAGATTCTGTGTCTCCCTCTCTCTCCCCCTCCCCCACTCACGCTCTATCTCTGTCTCTCAAAAACGAGTAAACATTACAAAAAAGAAAGAAAGAAAGATTTTCCAGTTTCTGTTACCACCAAGGCGGCGCCCTTGCCCCCGTCGCTCACCCCCATGCTCACGTGCACCCCAGCCTCCCAGACTGTGGTCTCTAATATCATTCTCCACTACCAGGAATGAGGATTCCATAGAGACAGCTGATTCCTTGTCTTTAAGACGCAGGAAAAAAATCAGGATGGGGTCTGGAACATCTTGTTGTTGCCAGAAAGCAAGAATGCTTTCAAGAATGTCAAGGGCAGCGCTGCAAGGACAAAGGAGCCAAAGGGGTTCCTGAATCAAGCCCTGACCATTTGGGCATTAATTAGAAGAGGTTGAGCCAGAGAAGGAACGCGGGTTTGCTACAATACTCCAAAAACAAAACAAACAAAAAAACCTTAAAAGTATACAGACAAGTGGCTGGAGGTAAAAAAAAAAAAAGGGTGAATAGAACGGGCTATGTTAATTTGTATTGACTTCAGTAAGTGGGGCATTTCATGTAAACAGGTCTTTTGTTTCTTCTACTAATTATAAATCTGTTTATAAAAGAGAGAGATGTGCTTGTTTCTCTCTGTGAAAGCAAGAAAGAATAAATACAGGGAACTCTGAGTCAGCTAAAGTCAGCTAAATTTTTTTTTTTTTTTTTTTTTTTTTTTTTTTTTTTGAGAAAGCAGGCACCTTCCCAGGACAGGGCTTCTCAATCCTGAGGTCACTAGGGATGACTCATTAGGGAGGGTCCCCCTGTGTTTGCAGTGGGCCTGGGAGGAGCAGTATCTGCAGAGAGTTGGTGCCTTCTTCCTCAGGGGATGGAAGTTCGAGATGGCCCTATAGGTGATAATACACCGCCAGCAAGGAGCCGCACGTTTTTAATAACGCTAACAGACCAGGGCAATATATCATGAGGCAACCCTGGCCAAGCAAGATGCCAATTCATCTCATTTCTGGGGGGAAAATACAATGCTGCAAAACTGAAAACCTTCCCTAAAGGTGTGGGCTTGAAAAGTCTTACTGAAGTAACAAAGTTTAATTATAAAAAGGAGACTGTCCATATTTGGATTCTTCTCATCAGACTTTGGAACCCAGGCTTACATCCTGACCCAGAATCAATTCTTCAACCACCCAGACTTTCACAAACTCCAGCGGTTTGAGGCGGTTCTTTCCCTTTTTCTTTTGGTCTGGTAAGGTTGTTAAAATCCCTAGGAAAGTAAAAATAGTATTTGGTAAAAATCACTGAAATCCTAGGAAGGTGTCAAAATTGGCACCCCGGGAAGGTGTGGAGTTTAGGATGAGACAGAAAGTGAAATCCACATCATTAGCACTTTTTTAACAGGTTTTGATATAAAGGCATGAAGCGGTTTTGGAATTGCGATGTTTTGTATAGTTAATGCACTTAGAGCTTTTAGAAGGATCTGCTGCATTGAATTTGTGAATTTAATTAAATGTTTGGAGGTGTTTCTTTAACTTGGCGATCAACGTTAAATGTGAAAATCCAATGTGCTAAATTCATGAAGTCTTAAAAAAAAAAGACTTTATTTCTTAGAACAGCTTTTGGTTTACAGTGAAACTGAGCAGAAAGTAGAGAGTCCCCATATACTCCCCTCCCCGTGATGACACACGGTCTCCGAATGCTCTCAGCTTCCCGCAGAGTGGTACTTTTGTTACAGTCAGTGGACCCATACTGACACATCGTTATCAACCAAAGTTCAGGGTCGACATTAGGGTTCACTCTGGGTGGTCTTGGCAGTCTTTGGGTCTTGACAAATGTATAATAACATGTATGCACCATTGTAATGTCCTACAGAATAGTTTCACTGCCCTAACCATCCTCTGGGCTTGGTCTATTCATCCTTCCCTCCCCACTAGTCCCTGGCAACCACTGATCTTTTGTTGTATTTTATTTTGTTTTAATTTTATTTATTTATTGTGAGAGAGAGAGAGTGCGGGAGGGGCAGGAAAAAGACAGAGAGGGAGAGAGAGAAACCCAAGCAGACTCTGCACTGACAGCGGGGCTTGAACTCATGAATTGTGAGATCATGACCTGAGCTGAAATCGAGTCAGACGCTCAACTGACTGAGCCACCCGGGCGCCCCAACCACTCATCTGCCTACCGTCCCGGTAGTTTTGCCTTTTCCCGACTGTCAGCTACTTAGAATTGTACAGTAAGTAGCCTTTATAGTTTGGCTTCTTTCATTTAGTAACATGTGTTAAAGTTTCCTCCACGTCTTCATGGCTCGATAGCTCTTCCTTCCCCACCCCCTTGCAGGCTGAATAATATTTCATGGTCTAGATGGGCCACAGTTGGTTCATTCATTCACCTACAAAAGGATATTTTGTTTGCTTCCAGGTTTTGAAAATTATGAATAAAGCTGCTATAAATATCTGTGTATAAGTTTTTGTGCGGATGGAAGTTTTCAACTCCTTTGGGTAATTACCAAGGAGTACCTTGCTGGATCGTAAGAGAGTATGTTCAATTTTGTAACAAACTGCCAACTGTCCTCCAAAGCGCGGATTCCATTTTGCATCCCCCCTGCCCCCCACAGCGATGAATGAGAGCTCCTGTTATCCTCAACCTCACCAGCATTCGTTGCTGCCATTGTTTGGGGTTTGGGCCATTCTAATAGGTGTGTAGAGGGAACTCGTTGTTTACAGTGAATTTGATTCGGAAATGAAAACCAAGAACACATGCCAGTTAGAATGGCTAGCGTAAAAAACACAAGAAGCAACAAGTCTTGGTGAGGATGTGGAGAAAATGGAACCTGTGCACTGTTGGTAGGAATGTAAATTGGTGCAGCCACTCTGAAAAATGGTATGGAGGGTCCTCACAAAACCCAAAACAGGAGCACCGTACAATCCGGTAATTGCACTTTTGGGTATTTACCCAAAGAAAATAAAAACACTAACTGGAAAGATATATGCACCCCTATGTTCATTGCCCCATTATTTACAACAGCCAAGATATGGAAGCGGCCCGAGGGTCCATCCATAGATGAATGGATCCAGAAGATGTGGAATATTACTCAGCCATAAAAAAGAACCAAATCTTGCCATTCACAACAACATGGATGGACCTGGAGTGTATTATGTTAAGTGAAATAAGCCAGACAAAGACAAATAACGTGTGATTTCACTTATATGTGGAATCTAAAAATATGGCAAACACACAGCAACAACAAAAAAGAGAGAGAAACACACTCATAAATATAGAAAACAAACTGGTGTTTGCCAAGAGGGAAGGGGGTGGGGGAGGGGGGAAATGGGTGATGGGGGGGATAAAGGGGTACAAATTTCCAGTTGTAAAATAAGTCATGGGGATAAGAAGTGCAACCTAGGGAATATAGTCAATGATACCTTCATACACCAATCGTGGTGAACATTCCATAACATATAAAATTGTTGAATCACTACGTTGTATACCTGAAATGAATTTAATATTGTATGTTAACAATACTTCAACTAAGTTTTTTTAATGGCATTAAAGCCTGTGTCAATAGTCAGCATCCCTCTCCGTGCCCAGAGGTCCTTCGGACTTGAACTAACCCTCAGTGGTCTGAATACTACTCACCAGGCAGTGTGGGCCTGAGTGGGGATGGGGGGGTGGTGGTGAAGAGGGGCCAAGTTACTCCTGGTTGCAGATAGGATGACTTAGGGAGGAGGGTTAAGGGCAGAGAGAGTAGGCCAAGGTTGGAGAGAGGGGGACAAAGAAATACGGTGGAGAATAAAACTCAGGATGGTGGCCAAGAAAAATTTAAGAATGGGCAGCTTAGTATTTTGTTTGACGGGACGAGCATTGCTGTGATGTGCCCCGTTTCCACGAGGCTGCACTGTGTGGGTGTGGGGGTGTTTTGCGTGGAACTCCAGGAGAGGTGACTGAGCTCCACACCTGTGTCCCGGAGGCATGGAGAAGGACCAGCTGTGGGCAGGGAGAGGGAGGAGACCAATAGCCTGTGGTGGCAGCCTGTGGTCGAGTAACTAGTGCGGGCCCCTCTCCCCAGGGACATAAGGAAGGCCAAGAGGATTTCTATGTGGAACTGGCCCTCATCAGCCAACAAGCCGATTGTTCCATTTTCAAGATTTTCTGTGAGTTGGTTATTGAATTACTGGCAGGGAGAAATCTGCCCTGAGGCATTTGCACCACGCAAGTTGGTGTGCCAACGTTACGGGTCAGCAACCTCCCCAACTCTGCTCACGGCTGCCAGTTAAACGGTGACCAGCACACCATGGCAGGGAGGCCATTTGTGATCCGGCTCCTCGCCCCTCTCTCGAGGCTCAGCTCCTGTCACATCTTGTTTTTCACACACCAGAAATGCCAGAGGACACGAAACTCCTGGCTCCCGGCCTTGTGCAAATGCTGTCCCTCTTTCCCTGACTGCACTCCATTTTTTAAGTCACCTCCTGGGGAAAGGCTCCACTCCAGGGCTGGATGTGTGAATTCCCAAGGAAAGTGTCTTGACCCTGTGGGGTCCTCCCTCCCGTCCTGTCCCTCCAGCTCGAGGCCCTTGAGATGGGCCTGTGGACTCTTCATTTCTGCGTCAGGAGAGCCTGGCGTGGGGCCAGAACCTCTCTGAACTTCTACAGCGTGATCTCCCAGGATAGGCTTAGTCTTATTTTTTTTTTTTGTAAGTTTTTTTTTTTTTTATGTTTATTTTTGAGACAGAAACAGAGCATGAACGGTGGAGGGTCAGAGAGAGGGAGACACAGAATCTGAAACAGGCTCCAGGTTCTGAGCTGTCAGCACAGAGCCCGACGCGGGGCTCGAACTCACGGACCACAAGGTCATGACCTGAGCCAAAGTCGGCCGCCTAACCGACTGAGCCACCCAGGCACCCCTGGGATAGACTTAGTCTTTTTTTTTTTTTTTTTTTTTTAACGTTTATTTATTTTTGAGACAGGGAGAGACAGAGCATGAACGGGGGAGGGTCAGAGAGAGGGAGACACAGAATCCGAAACAGGCTCCAGGCTCTGAGCTGTCAGCCCAGAGCCCGACGCGGGGCTCGAACTCACGGACCGCGAGATCGTGACCTGGCTGAAGTCGGACGCTTAACCGACTGCGCCACCCAGGCGCCCCTAGACTTAGTCTTTAAGGACAGTCACGGTAGGACCGTAGGACCGGAAGGGGAAAGATGCTGCCATCTTTGAATTTAGAGGGAAATTCTCCAGTGCTTCCCGGATGCGGTGTGCTGAGGGACAGCGAGCGCAGGGTCAGCTTTCAATGACAGAGGATGAAAGAGGAGGCCTCCTGATGACTGCTGAGGCCTGGGGCTTCTCCAGGTGGCAGCAGTGGCCTTCGGTCCCACCCATCCTGCAGCGCACTGGGCTCCAGGCCTCTGGGTCGGCTCCAAGGTGTCAGCACCCGGGCCCAGGCCTTGGCTGCCCGCTGACTGAGTCGCTCCCAGCCAGAGCCACTTTCCGACCCCGCAGACTTGTCAGCAGGATTGGAAATGGTGACTTGGATGAAAAACTTAAACTGCAGGGGAATTTTTCAGGGCTGCAGAGAGAAGAGCTCCTCTTGAGGCTTTTGACTGGGTGGCCCCCTGGATGGCTCTGCCTCCCCTCTGGTCAGGGAGACGTGGGTCCCGTGGGTCCCGGAGGACAGCAGCCCTGAGGGGAAGGGCAGGCGGAGACGGGGAGGGGCCGGCAGAGAATCTTCCCTGATGCTGTTTCCTACTCTCTCAAGGCAATGCCCCATTATAAACACTGTTTGCTTCAGAATCCTAAATGTCGTCTAGAAATCTTATTGGCATTTTTGGGAAGATACACGAACCAGTCTTCCTGGTGGGGGTAGGGCTTCGTCTCTCCACCCCAGCAGGAGACGGCTTAGAATAAAGTAGAAAGCTGAGAGTCAAGACCGGCAGGCAGGTCATGCCCCACTGGGGACAGCCAGGAGGCAGGCCAGGTGCTGTCCCCCAACCTGGGCCTGGGGGTTGGGACGCGCACGTGAGCTGCCTTACCTCTCTGAACGTGGATTTTCCTCAGAGTGGCCAAGATGTCTTTTCCTGGAAAGCCACGAGCCTGTTTTTCCTGAATCTCTCATGCCCATGTAGGCCTGCCCTCCTTGATAACACCATTGCCTCAGGGCCTGGGGTGTGTGTGTGTGTGTGTGTGTGTGTGTGTGTGACCTGGTAACTTCCAGAAACTTCTGCTCAAAAGAACCCATCTCTGGGGCAGGTGTGGCTGCCAGGAGAGTGCTGGGAATATGAAATCCCTCAGCAGGTTTGCTCTGAGGGCTGAAAGCAACTCAGTGGTTTTACAGGATCTGGGGGAGCCCTTGGTTATTCTTGTCCTTCTGGCCTGAGCAACTCAAGCATCATTTGTCAACTTGTGTCTTCCTTCTCTCTTCTATGGGTCATTAGAGCAGGTGCTAAGATAGGTCACAGTCCGGGGGTGCCTCGGTGGCACCCTCAAGTGTCTGACTCTCCATCTCAGCTCAGGTCATGAAGTCACAGTTTGTGAGTTCAAGCCCCGCGTCGGGCTCTGCACTGATGGCTCGGAGTCTGCCTGGGATTCTGTCTCTCCTCTCTGCCCTTCCCCCACTTGTGCTCTCTCTCTCTCTCTCTCTCTTTCAAAATAAATAAACTTAAAAAAAAAATAGGTCACAGTCCTGTCGCAGCCACCTGAACAAGCCACAGCCCCAAGGCAGAAGGACGGAACTCCCTTTATGACTTGTGGACCTCGTGTGTCCCTCGCGCTTGTTGTGGCTCCTGACACGGGTTATAACCCTGCAAACAGGTGCTGGGCACCTCCTGTGGGCCAGAGATTGTGCTAAGCTATGTACAGGCGCCATCTCATGTAATGTCGCCACGGTCTTGTGAGGAAGGGAAGTTCTATGATCACCATTTTCCAGGTGACAGAAGTGAGGCTCAGACAGCTATGCAGCTGGAGGCCTGGATGGTGAGTAGAGCCACGATCTGAACTCCCGTCTTTCAGACTCGGGCCGGGGGGGGGGGGTGGTGGTGGGCAATACTGCCTTCCCGGGACTGGCAAATTCAGGCTGATTCTAAAGTTCGAGTCCAACTTGGACTGGTCTTTGGACAACTGACAACGCTTACAATATCCGTCTCCTTTTGAGGAGGGAGGAAAATGCCATCCCTGGAACATTTCTATCGATTCATTACCAAGAGGTTAAATTCAGTGTAAAGTGTACCAGCTACTGACCCTGAACTTCTGCCTTGACCTCCCTCTACAACCGGTTTCCCCACGGCCACTTACCTGCTGAGTTCTATGTTGAATCATCTGAAATTGATGTTGTTATAGGTAAAACTAGCAACTTCCTGTGATTCAAGCTAACAGTAGACATTGCAACTTGAAGAGCTCTCGCGTACCTTGATGTTATTTAAGTTTCCATTTATTATTCTGAGAGGGTGTGCGTGCGCGCACGTGCACGAGTGGGGGCGGGGCAGAGAGAGAGGGAGACAGAGAGCATCCCAAGCAGGCTCTGCACTGTCAGCGTGGAGCCTGACACGGGGCTCGAACCCACAAATGGCGAGATCACGACCTGAGCTGAAGTCAGACGCTCAACCGACTGAGCCACCCGGGCGCCCCAAAGCTTTCACCTACCTTTGCTGCTCCACCTCCCTCGGTCCCCAACCAACAATCCCTCTTATCCAAATTTCGCCCTCACTTCAAGGTTTAGCTTAAATAATGCCACTTCCTCCAAGAAGTCTTTGCTGAACTCCATCTGGAAATCATCTTTCCCAAACGTCCGTGGCATCTTACCCGCACCCCTCGTCACCATTCTCCAGGCACGGTGGTTGTCTACACGTACGTGCTTTTTTCTGATGAAGGAACCATGTCTAATTTATCTCCATCTGGCTGGCTCTTCAGCATAATATCCGGCACTTTGTAGGTGCTTTTTAAGAGTTGAGCTCAGTAATGTGACCTTCTGCTCCTTGTAGGGACAGTGTCCCAGGGCTCCACACCATAGCTTGTGGGAGCATCTGAGAAGGGAGCAGCGTGGGAGGCAGTACCTGCCCCTCAACATCCACCTCCGTGACCCTGGGAAGGGGGGCCCAGGAGCCCTCTCTGGGTCACACTGAATACAAGAATCAGACGAGGATGATGTGCCAGAGACAAGGCTCCCTTGATGTCATCCCACCTCAGAGAAACTTCTCCCAAATCTGGCCAGGGTGGCAGAACCATGAGCCTCAATTTTGGTCACTGCCTTGGGTACAGGCTTAGGATGTGGTCTGCAGGCCAGGGAGTCAGAAGACAGGCGACCCTGCACGGTCCCCCACTGATGACTTTCTGGAAAGGATCCCCTAGCAGCCCTTACCCAGTGAATTCGTATTTCCTCCCGACAGGCCATATCCACACACAGACCCTGCTTTCTCTCTAGAAAATGTTGCTTGCGGAAGACCGCGTGCCCTTGACTAAGCTCATCTTGAACCCAACAGGGCTGTGGTTTTCATTTCATATCTCCT
Source organism: Lynx rufus (assembly GCF_022079265.1). Lineage (NCBI taxonomy): Eukaryota > Metazoa > Chordata > Mammalia > Carnivora > Felidae > Lynx > Lynx rufus. Next base: position 43,150,216 of record NW_025814829.1, read on the forward strand.
GGCTGTCCCTCCCTCCCTTTCTGAGAGCATGACTGGGAAATGAGGAGGAAGGCAGGATTTTAAATGGCTGATGATCTCCATCTCCTCGTGGCAGCCGCCCAGCGTGGACTCTGGATCCGGGCCACCGAGCCAGCATGGGGAAGAAATGAGGCGAGGGGGCAGAACGCAAGCAGAGACCCCGGCTCCTGGGTCTCCTGCACACCAGCTGTGCGACTTTGGGCAGCAGGGCCCCTCCTGATTCCTCTGCACCCCGCTTTCACCACCCGCAACAGACAAGGGATACATCCCCCCCCCCACCTTGCCCAGGGCATACATTAGAATGCAGATGATGCAGGTGATGCTTCTGGAGACAATTCTGGGGCACAAGATCCAACCCCGACCCATATAAGAGTACTCTGAAAAATCATAAAGTGCTGTATAAACTCAGTATCCATTCATTCCCTAACTCCTTTGTCGAGAGCTTGGGAAGTGCTGTCAGGCAAGGTGAGTGGTGCTTGGGGGACCAAGTGAGAGTTCCTCATCAGTCAGACAGCAGTGGGGGGCACAGACAGACAGACAGACGGATTTACCAGCGCTAGACAGAGACACAGGCCAACAGGAGCGTGAAAGAGATTGGGGATCGAGGAACCTATAAAGTGGCTCCTTGGAGAAGGGGGCTCCTGCTGAATGTGGAGACTTGGTAAGCAACTGGATGAATGGGGTCAGGGAAGCCGGGGGGTCTGGATGACCACCGGCTAAGGGCAGCCAGTGAGGGTCCGGTGCCATTTTCAGAAATGGGGATGCAGGAGGAAATCAGCGTGGGGGAAAAAGAGGAGTTCTTTTTCTATGCATCCTGAGTTTCTCTCCTTTTAGGCGGCAAATAGCTTTTCCCTCCCTTGTACCAATAATTTGTTTCATTGCAATTTGTTTCGTTGCCCCCCAAAACAAAACACAAACACACAAAAAAGCAGGACGCAGAAGAGCATCCAAGTGAATGGATTCCTCTTAATTCTGCACTCAGAGCGAGTCAATTAACCTACTGGTGAACGTTCTCCCAAATCTTTTTCCTGCGATCCCTAATTTCAAAAAACATAATTAGGAGTAGGGTATGATACTGTTTTTAAAACTCTTGGTGCCTAGCTGTATCCCAGATCAGTACACTCAGAATCCCTGAGGGGCTGGGGACCAGGCAGCGGTGCTTTTTAAAGCTTCCCGGATGGTCCGGATGTGCAGTCAGTGTCAAGAACCAGAACCCAAGAGACAAACTAGTACCAGACGGGGCAGCAAAGGCAGCCTCCTGCTGATTCCATGCTGGTGCTTGAAGGCTCCACAAAGAACTCAGAGATGTATGTAGCACCAAGCCCAGCGACCACAGGGCATTTCAGGCTTCTACCCAGAGGAATCAGACCAAATCAGGATTCAAAGAACTGAGGAAAAGACGGTATTTTCAGACCCTCCGCTCAAAACCTGGAGGCTTCCCCCTGGGTCATGGATGGTGGTGGAGTCCCTTCAGTGATGGAATTAATACCTTCACGTCTCCACCCTCGGGCTCTACAGCTGGTGGCAGGTGCTGGGGATGTTGTGAGCCACAGAGCAAGGTTAACTTCGGGTCCTAGCAAGAAAGGGATTATAAACTCCGGGAGCGGGCATCCGCCGTCTTGGAGAAAGAAGGTAAAGAGGGAAAAGAGAGCCTCCGATTCACACGAGAGCATCGGGTCCAAGAATTGTAAACATGTATAGGCTGCCAAACCTCACTCTAAATATATTCCAATGATCTCATGTTTTCATATGCAGCGCAATAAAAAGAGGCATTTTTATTCATCTTGGATGACAGCATTTTGAGCTTTTATGAGAGCGCTGTAGAAGTATTCGCGTAAGCAAGAACCGCAGTCAATATTTCAGCCGCTTAAAGTCACCACGACAGGCACTTTCAAGGTGCTGAACGGCAATTACGTATCTTCTCGCGAGTGGGACCCTCAGATGCCTTTCCCGACAGGGCAGCCAACCTCCCCCCCCCGCCCCGGGGTGGGGGAACCAGCCCCATCACAGATCCCCTGAGGAGAGCCAGGAGAGGCTCTGGAGGCCTCAGTGTGTATCCTGAGGTGATTAACATTTCGTTTTGGCCTCTTCATCTGCACGGACTTCATCTGTTCCTCGTTTTCTCCTTGGCCAAAGAGACCACGTCCAATGTCCTGAAGGAGAAGGCTGGAAGCTCTTCCTAAGCCCTTGTTGATGAAGCCCACTGAGGGGGCTTGTGGAGCGTCTCTCCTTCTGTGGCCATCTCTCACAATAGGAGAAAGGGACAGAGAGACAGAGAGACAGAGAGAGACAGAGAGCGCGCTCATCTCCGTCCTGCCTGACATCTGTGGAGCCTGTGTGATTCTCAGCCCTCACTGAGCTGAACAGCCAACCTCAGAACCGGGGGCCCTGTCGGGGACCTCCGCACCTTTGAACCCCTCCCCCCCAGAGCTTACCCTCGCCCTCGTCTGGAATCTGCGCTCCGGCCCTGTCTGTGCATAAATCAAGCAGCAGGGTAGAGCTCGGAAATATGACGAATACCTTGGCCGGCTCCTGCCTGAAAAGACGAGGGGGGAGGAGAGGGGATCTAAAGTAACCAGGCCTCGGCTGGAGGCACAGCCAGAATTTAGTGTTCCTGGAGCTGGCCCCGGCTGCTCAGACCCACGCCAGGGGAAGCTTCCCTGGGGGCAGCCCAGCGCTCCAGGCTCCGGAGGAGAACACCGCTCAGAAAGTCTTGGGCACTTCGGAGCCCTCACTGCGAGCCCGGGGACGGGGGCTTGGGGACGCTTTGTCTCAGCGGGGACGGCCCTCACAGCAGCCCCGGGTCTGGAGGCTGCCGTTCGCACAGGGAGCTCCCCGGAGGGGGTGTGTGATGCTCACGTGGGCACGGGTGTGCAAGGACGTGTGCTCACGTCGGCGGCCCGGGAGGCAAGAGCACCCACAACCCCCCCGGAGGACACAGTTGAGGGGTGTCTGCAGCCCGCAGTCTGGGGGATGCTCAGTGCTGCAGTGGTTGGGGTCTCCCTTCCTCGGGTTCCTGCCTCCACTAGGTTAACTGGTCCCCTCTAGTCGATTCTAGTAGGTGGGGACCCTGCTCTGTCTTCCCTGTCAGGGACAGCCCGGCAGGGAAAGCTGGGGGTCCTGGGGGTCCCCCTCCTGCCCCGGTGCCGGTCACAGGACCCACTGCAAGCAGCTCCCGAGTGACCAAGCTCCTCCGTGGGGTGCCACGGTTGTGACCGCACGTGACAGGGTTCAGGCCTCCGAGAGCTTCCGTCTAGAGATGCTTTGTGTTTTGTTCTGTTCTTGAGAATCACGGGGAGACGATTCCCGCTGCCGCTGGCCGAGGGTCCGGGCACCCGTGAATCTTGGGGGCCGAGCTGCTGCTTTTGCGAGGAGCTTTGGAGGGTTTAGGCTGCCACGGGCTCCAAGCAAACATGTACCAGAAGGGCTGCCTTCCCAAGGCCATCCATCAGTCACCTCAAAATATTCACTCCTCTCTCCAAACCCCCTCCACACTTAAAAGCATTTTTTTAATGGAAGTTTTCCTTTTCTTTTTTTAAGGGAAGGAGCACCGTGAGACCCTCACTGCAAGGAGACAGGCCATTACCACCACCCTCGCCCCTGGTGCCTCCGGGCCCCCTCCTAAGGGCAGTGTGGGTCCTCTGAGCTGGCAGAACACTTAGCTTTCCTCGGGCGGAGGCAGATCACCCAGTCGGGCCTCCGGCCAGGGCTTTCCTGTCACCAGAGCCACACTAATGCGAATACATTTTTCATTAGGAGAAAATAAAACTCACAAGTGACATCAACTGAAAAATGTTCTTTGAGAGCAAGTTATTTCCATTTAAAGCGAAGCACATGACAGCTGGTGACTTTTAATGGAAAGTAAAATTTGCTGGGCTGCCTTACTATCAAACCACTTGAGAATTTGTGTTTTTCATTTTCCTTTTTGGAGCAAGGCAACGCTTTGGAGTCCACAAGAGCAGATGAGGAATGGAAAGGTCTGGTCTGGTCTCTAATTATGGCCTTAAAAGACCCTGGACAATCCTCAGCAAAATCGTGTTCCAGAATCTAGGCGCATTAATTTCCTTTACCTTTCACTTGAAGCTCATTTAATAAGCTGCTTAGAAAACAGACTCTTCCGTCCCACTATTCACTTGGGCTCTATCCCAGTAGTTGTGTGTGTACCGAAAACTCTTTGCCATTTCTCCAGTTAATAGGAAATGTCTGGTACGAAGGGATCCAGTGGGTATTTGCTATGGATTATATGTTTGTGTCCTTCCCAAATTCGTATTGTGTAACCCTGACTCCCAATGTCCCAATGTGATGGTGGTTGGAGGAACCACCTTTGGGAGGGAATTCAGTTTAGATGAGGTCATGAGGGTGGGGCTCCCTTAATGGGATTAGTGCTTTTTTTTTTTAATGTTTATTTATTTTTGACCGAGAGAGAGAGAGAGCGCGCGCGCGCGCGCGCGCGCGCGCGCGCGCATGAGTGGGGGAGGGGCAGAGAGAGGGAGACATAGAATGGGAAGTAGGCTCCAAGCTGTCAGCACAGAGCCTGATGCGGGGCTCGAACTCACAGACCGCGAGATCACGACCTGAGCCGAAGTCGGACGCTCAACTGCTGAGCCACTCAGGCGCCCCTGGGATTAGTGCCTTTTTAAGAAGAGGAGGAAGAGAGACCAGAGCTTTCTCTCTTTCCACTCTGGTGGGCATATAGCAAGAATATAGCTGTCTTGGGGCACCTGGGTGGCCCAGTCAGTTAAGCCTCTTACTTCAGCTCAGGTTATGATCTCACAGTTCATGAGTTCAAGCCCTACATCGGGCTCTGTGCTGGTAGTGCAGAGCCTGCTTGGGATTCTTACTCTCTCCTCTCTCTCTCTGCCCCTCCCCTGCTCATGCTTTCTCTCTCAAAATAAATGAATACAATAAAACTTAAAAAAAAATACAGCTGTTTGTGAGGCAGGAAGAGATCTCTCACCAGGAACAGAATTTGCTAGCACCTTGATCTTGGACTTCCCAGCCTTTAGAACTGTGAGAGTCAGTCAGTAAATGTCTGTGAAGTCAGTCTATGGTTCTCTAAGACAGTATTCAGGTAAGCCAGGAGGTGCTCTGTTACCATGAACTCTAGGGGATGAACTATCTGAACACTTGAACACTTGAACTGAAAGAAAAACCATGGGATGCCAGACCTCTGTTTCAGGCCAATATGAATTCAGTTCCTCTTTCCCTCCAGAATCTTCTAGCACTTTTAGAATCCATAACACATTTGTTGTCTGTGTGGAGCAACAGAAGCACCTCCAGAATTTGGGGACATGGTCAGAAGGTGTCAGGTGTTGAAGGGAGAAACTAATAGAATCTTCACAACATGCTTGATATTTACCATCGGCAGACGCAGCCCGCAGCCCGCCCTAGAGGAAGTTTTGCAGATGCATTGCTGACGGTTTCACGGTTTGCAACATTAAGATTAAACCCGAAGTTTATTGGAAGGTTTATGTAATGACCAAGTAAATTGTAATAAGCCATATTACTTGAAGAGGATTAAATGAGTGGGTGTGAAACTTCCTGTATGGAGCCTAGAACAAGAGCGCTGAAGAGGAAGAACGTGGTTAGTGCTTATCCAGGGATGTCAAGGGGATATCGAGAAGGCATTCCGACTCGACTCCAATCCGGGCCACACACCCTTCAACACCTTTTCCCTGATTCCTGCTTAACAAGCAATTTTTGTGTAGTTTGCTGCTCTTTCCTGTTTGGTGCGTCATGCTAAGGATTGTTCTGTCTTCTTGGAAACTGACCCCTTTATCATTATAGAATGCGTTTCTTTATCTTTGATAACTTCCTTTGCTTTGAAGTCTGCTCTGTCTGAAATTAATGTCACTCTTCCCGCTTTGTTTTGATTAGGATCAGCATGGCATATTTTTCTCCATCCATTTATTTTTAATCTATTATGTGTCATTACACTTAAAGTAGGTTTCTTGCAGGCAACATATAGTTGCCTGTAAGAATCTATTCTGATGGGGGCTCCTGGGTGGCTCAGTCGGTTGAGCGTCCGACTTCGGCTCAGGTCATGATCTCACACTCCGTGATTTCAAGCCCCGCATCGGGCTCTGTGCTGACAGCCCAGATCTTGGAGCCTGCTTTGGATTCTGTGTCTCGCGTTCTCTCTGGCCCTCCCCCCGTTCATGCTCTGTCTCTCTCTGTCTCAAAAATAAACATTAAAAAAATTTTTTTTAATAAAAATAATAATAATAATAAAAAAGAATCTATTCTGATGATCTCTTGTAGCTCATTGGTGCATCTAGGCCACTGACATTCAAAATAATTATCGATACAGGTTGGATTAATGTCAGCCACACTTGTTACAGTTTTCTAGTATGTTGCCCTTGTTCTTTGATCCTATTTTTGTCTTCCACTCTTTTTCACATTTTATATAATTTCATTTTCTCTCCTTTCTTAGCATATCAATAATACTTCTTTTCTTCCACTTTTTTTAGTGGTTTCCCTAGCGTTTGCAATATACCTTTACAACAAACACAAGTTTACTTTCAAATAACACTATACAACTTCACAGGTAGTGAGTATCTTACAGGAACAAAATGATCCTAATTCTTCCTTCTTGTCCCTGTATCACTGCTGTGACTCGTTTGACTTACATGTAAGCATACACATGTGTGTGTATATATATATATACCAAATACATACATGAGCATAACATAATCTTAATACATTGTTGCTATTATTATTTTGAACAAACTGTTATCTGCTAGGTTAAGGATAAGAAAAATAAAAGTTTTAATTTTACCTTCACTTATTCTTCAATGGTCTTCCTTTCTTTATGTAGATGAATTTCCGACCTATTTTTCTTTTCTCGAAAGAACTGCCCTTAGGGGCGTCTGGGTGGCTCAGTCCGTTAACTGTTCGACTTCTGCTCAGGTCATGATCTTGCAACTTGTAGGTTTGGACCTTGCATCAGGCTCTGTTCTGACAGCTCTGAGCCTGGAGCCTGCTTCAGATTCTGTGTCTCCCTCTCTCTCTGTCCCTCCCCTGCTCACGCTGTCTCTCTCTCTCTCTCTCTCAAAAATAAATAAAACATTGAAAAAAATTAATAAGGAACTGCTTTTAACTTTTCTTGCAAGGCAGGTGTACTGGCAACAAATTCCCTCAGTTTTTGTTTGTCTGGCAACACCTTTATTTCTCGTTCACTTTTGAACAATAATTTCTCAGGATACAGAATTCTTGGTTGGTGGTTTTTTTTTGTTTTGTTTTGTCTTTGTTTTGTTTTTTTTTTTTATCTCTCAACACTTTTCTTGTTTGCATGGTTTCTGTGGAGAAGCCAGGTATAATTCTTAGCTTTGATCCTCTATAAGTAAGGTGTATCTTTGTGTCTTTTTCTTTTCCAGTAATTCAAAAGTAAGTTTAAGTGTTGATTTTTGTTGTTTCTGTTTTTTCTTTTTGCATCTGTCTTGCTTGATGTCCTCCAAGCTTTCTGGATCTGCAGGTTAGTGTCTAGCATTAATTTAGGTGAAATCCTCAATCATTATTGTTTCAAATATTTCTTCTGTTTTTTCTTTTTTCTCCTCTGGTACTCCCGTTATAAGTACGTTACACTTTTTGTTGTTGTCCCACAAGCCCTGGATGTTCTGGTCTGGGTTTGTTGTTGTTGTTGTTTTTAGTCTTTGTTCTCTTTGCCCTTCAGTTTCGGAGGGTTTTACTGAGATAGCCCCAAGCTCCGAGATTCTCTCCCCAGCTATGTCCAGGATCCTGGTAAGCCCATCAAAAGCATGCTTAATGTCTGTCACAATGTTTTTCGTTTCTAGCATTTCTTTTTGGTTCTTTCTTAGGATTTCCATCTCTCTGCTTACATTGCCCATCTGTTCTTGCCTGCTGTCTACTTCATCCGTTGGATCCCTCAGTATATTAATCATAGTTGTTTTAAATTCCCCATCTGATAATTCCAACACCCCTGCCATATCTGCTTCTGATGCTTGCTCGGTCTCCTCAAATTGTGTCCACTGACTTCTGTGTGTCTTGCAATTTTTTCCCTGATGGCTGAACACCAAGTTACTGGGTAAGAGAGATTTCTCTGAATAGTCCTTCAGTAATGTGGTGGTGAGGGGCAGAGAAGGGGGTATCCTATAGTCCTATGATTAGGTCTCAGCCTTTGGGTGAGCCTATGCCTCGGGACAGTGAACTTCGCGCATGTTTTTAATTTGTTTCCCTTTCCCCTCAGGGGGGACAGGAAGGCTAGAATCGGTTGGAGTTGGATATCGTCCTTCCCCCAGGTCAGGCAGGCTCTGATAACAACCCAGCAGGTTAAGCTCAGATTAACTAGTTTTCCCTGAGAGCAAGCCTTAAGAAGAGTGCTCGGTCACATTTCAGAACGGTTCCTTTTCCTCTCCCCATGCTGGAAGCATGAGGGGATTCTTCTCTGATATACGCCCTGGGTTCACCTGTCTCTCCAGTCTTGAAGGCAGTGGTTTGTCCAATGTCCTCCTTCTATGGATCCTAAATGAGTTGTTGCTTTTCCGGGTTCCTTTTACCTATTGTTAGGATGAAGTGACTTCCAAGCGCCCTTACACGCTGAACTAGAAATAAAAAGCAATTTTGAGAATGCTAATTCCGTTTTTCGGGTACGCAGCCGAAAGGGGTGCCCTAGGGAAAAACCGGAAAGGTACGTCCTTCATTGTAAGTTAGTTAAACTGGCATTCTGATTTTCCTATCAGTCTACTGTCAGTTTGGTTGGCAGGATTTCACCTCTCGGGGCCTGGGGAGTCCTGTGTGGACCGATTACATGAGGTTTCTGAGACCTGAAAGCCAAGGGCCGGATCTAGACCCAGACCTGCCCCGGGATGCAGATGTCCCGTGAGGCTCGGCTTGATCAGGAAGAGACAGCCGTGGAGCACATACCCGGACAACACCACGCCCGCGGCTGTCCCTGTCGCGTTCTCACTCGCTGGTAAGTTACTTTGTACAGATTTTATCTTGGGTAACCCCTTCCTCTCCACTTCTCCTTCCTTAGATTGCCACATTTTCTGCAGCAGGGACACTGCCCCTGCTCCATCATGTATTAAATGTATGGTGTCTCGGCCACAGGGAAACTCAATATATTGACTGACTTTATAAGCAAAGGCATTCGAAAAGGTAAGAAGTGCAAATATATCTTCTTTGGAATCTAACCGTAAAAAGCATAATAAAGCACGCTGACATGTTCTGTTGTTTGATCTCCCGCTTCTGTTTGAATGGAGTCTCACGCCAATCTACTTTCTCGAATGATGAGCAAGACATTCCTTTTACCATCCCTTTTCCATATTCTGTCCTATGGCTTTTGTTTTCATTCAGCCTGTCATTTACTTGTCATGAAAGAAGATGCTATTCAGGGCTGATCAGAGCTTGTGGGGTTTACATTTATTTAAAAAAAATTTTTTTTTTAACGTTTATTCATTTTTGAGAGACAGAACAGAGCGTGAGCTGGGGAGGGGTGGAGAGCGAGGGAGACAGAATCCAAAGCAGGCTCTGAGCTGTCAGCACAGAGCCCGATGCGGGGCTCGAACTCACTGACCGCGGGATCATGACATGAGCCGAAGTCGGACACCCAACCGACTGAGCCACCCAGGTGCCCCTTACATTTATTCTTTTTTTTTTTTATTTTTTTCAACGTTTTTTATTTATTTTTGGGACAGAGAGAGAGACAGAGCATGAACGAGGGAGGGGCAGAGAGAGAGGGAGACACAGAATCAGAAACAGGCTCCAGGCTCTGAGCCATCAGCCCAGAGCCCGACGCGGGGCTGGAACCCACGGACCGCGAGATCGTGACCTGGCTGAAGTCGGACGCTTAACCGACTGCACCACCCAGGCGCCCCCATTTATTCTTAATCATACAGTTACAGGTGATTATTGTAGCAAATCACCATTGTGAAACCACAAACCTCTTAAGCCTCCTGGAACAAAAAAAAAAATTGCTGAACTTGAGTCATAGTAACAGCATTGCCAGGCTTACCGTGAGGCCTGAGCGCCAACCTGGGAGAAGGAGCCTGCGCAGGTAAGAAGAGGCTTCAGACGGATGCACTAAAGGCAGGATTTTGGTTGCAACACTGGCTAGATGAGGGAGTTTGGGCAAGACCCTTCAACCAAGACTTAATTGCCTCATTTATAACAATGCGGAGAACAAGTCCTACCTCACAGGACGGATGTGAGGATTGCATAACATTTGTCAAATGCACAGCGTCCTATCTGGGCATACAGAGACGGATAAATGTTAGTTTCTCCTCTGCACGGGGCATTGAGTCAAATCTTACGTGAAGGGTCCTTCTAGTATTCTCAGGACTTAACCTCTCTAGCTGGGGCGCCAAAGCATCCTGGATTCCCATCCAGGCATCTGTTATAGCCTGGCTCCAGGACATCGGAGTATAAACACAAGGAGGGGGAAACAAAGTCTGTATGTGCAGCAATAGTCTAACATGAGGGGCTATGAAGTCACGTTCGCTGTCAGAACTCACCAAGTTCTGACCCCGCGTGAGAAAGTTGCCTCTGTCCAGCTTATCTCATGGGAAGCCCTGGAAAGGGATCGTACTTTCAACTTGCTTGATTGCACCTTCAGCCGTCTGCCAGGGTCTAACATTTCCCAGAGAGAGAGCAAAGCAGCCACTTTCCACAGCAGGCAAGTCCTCGAAAAGCGTGCTCATCACTCGGGAGGCATTAGTTTCAGCTGACCGAGGGAGCAGAACTGTCATTCTGGTGGCTCCCATCTGCTGACTGCTCTCCAGTGCCAGGCCCCGTGCTTTGCATTTTCCATGCATTATCTCATTCAACCTCACAATAACCTTAGGAATGAGGAACTGTTTCGTGCTGACCTTAAAGGCTTAGGAAGCTAAGTACAGTCGACAGAAGGGGACAATTGAAATGGGCATTTGAACGCGGAGGGGACTGGAAGGGGAGGTCCCACTTTTTCCCTGGAAAGGACGTCACGTTGTCTCTCAGGTCTGACAGCTCAGTGAAGCATCGTTGTGGGTTGTACTGCTCAGCAGAGCGCAGAGATCCTGGGTTCACGAGACGGAGGGACACCCTTTCTTCAAAATGCTTCTCGGTCTTTTTTCCAATGCTCCCACTTGGGGACAGACCCTCCTTGTCCCTCTTGGAGCGTGGCTGCTTCCTGCCTGTTCTCCCGGCCCCGTTCTCCAACTCCTCATCCTTGCAGTTCAAGTCCTCACTCAGCAGCTCAGCTCGAAGCCGTGTGTCCCACGGTGTGTCTGTCCTGCCACTTCTCAGCAGGGAACTCTTCCCTGGCCTCGGCTGCCTTCTTCCAGGCTTTGCTTTCAGACGAGATGGGGCACTTTCAGGGTGGTATGGTCGTAGACCAGGTCTTGCTTCCAGTTCTCCTCTGCCCTAAATCCTACCCACAGGTAAATCTCGTCCCTCCCATCCAACCTCCCCTGACTTCTCGGTCACCGTGCAGTGCTCTCCTCTGAAGCAGAACTTCCCTGGTCTGGCATGCACACGTGGCATTGCAGCCGTTCAGGATTCTTTGTGGATTCTTTGTGCTGACTTCTCTGTTTTGCATTTGTAGTGAGGTTGCAAAACGCCAGGGACCAATAGTGCAAGGCCCACAGGGAGGCTCGGGCCCTGCACAGCCACGGGGAAGAAAAAAAATTACATCTGCGTGTTGACACCGTGCGAATTTCTTTAGAAACTGTTATTAGCAAGAATAATTAAAACAGGAAGCTTCTGGGTTCTTCTTCCCTTGAGTCACCACATAATTAATCACAACATTACCTGTTTGTGCCGCTAGCTCTGGGCACCAAAATTGTAAGTTACAGCTCTGAAAGCCAGGGCCCACTAGGTTTGAGAACCACACTAATCAGAGTTTGAATCCCAGCTCCACAATATTCGTTAACCTCTAACTTTTCGGGGGTGTTTTTGTTTTTTTTTTTTAAGGAAGAATTATCCCTACCTTTATAGGGTTGTTATGAGGAATAGAGCTACTGCATATAAGATTATAACCAAGGCATCAATGATTATATGATGAATCAAATTGCTAAATTTTAGTGAAATACACTGGGAACTCAGAATGGCATCTGCAGGGACATAGTGAGGAGACACAGGGCAGGACTAGAGAATGGGCGGCCAGGAAAATAGCTGCTTCGTCATCTTGGCCTGGGGTGGGCTTGTGTTCCCAGTGCAGGGACAGGGTGATGGGGAGGTCGTTGCCTCCAGACAGCAAAGTGTGTTTTCCCAGTGATACGCCCTCTGCCTGAGGGCTGACGCAGTGCTGGTCTCATGCAGGTGACGGCTCACCAGGCACTTGGTCACTCCTGGTTCCTGGTTGCTTCTCGGCTCTCATGCTCCCACCCTGACTGGGGTGGGGGAGGGGTGGTCAGAGGCTGCCTCCAGGCCCCAGAAGCTGGCAGAGAGCAGGAGGTTAGCACAGACTAGTTTCTACTGGACATTCCCAAGTACATACTTTGCAAGAATAAAAGAGACTTCTTCCTAGACCGACTTGCTAACCAACAGGTGGACAATTAAGGCGTCGCAAGAAAAGTCCGTGGTAAAGGTTCAAGAAGCTGCTTTTCTTAAGCTCTGCACAGAGGTGCGGCGGGTTACATTTTTTGAAAGCAATTACATCGCTCCGGGCAGATGGAAGAACAACAAGTACGAGAGAGAACTTGATGCGAGCAAGACTTTTGGCTTTGTTTAGCGACTGTTTACTGGATACCATAGTAGCACGCCTCGCCCTGGTGTGGAGTGTGAGAGATGCCTCGTTAGCCAGCAGGGGGGAATGGAAATATTTGAGAATGAAAGCCTAATTATTTTAAGACACATCAAAACAAAAGCAATGAGGGAAACAATCTGGCTTTAACAGTTTATGAGAATTCGGCATCTCTGAAGAAGCTGGTGGTGGTAACAGAGGGAGCACTGGGCCTGGAGGGAGCAGGGGCTTCCTGTGGACACAAATCAAGCCCATGAGGAGGCGGCGGGAGTTCTGTGGGCCTCCCGCGGACTCAGGGACCAGCAGGGGCTCGGCTGCTTTACCCACATAAAGGAACAGAATGTTCCCTTTACAGAACTGCGGCTGACCAGGCTGACCAGGTGCTGGGGTGGAGGCAGCTCGGGCCCTGCAGCCACGGGAGGTGGCCCGGCCAGAGCACCCGTCCCCTGTGTGGGGGATTATATCACCACGGCCTGTGGAGATGGCATTTCCCCCTTCTTTAGTAAAAACGAAAACAAACAACCCCCCACCCCCAAGCAATAGGCATTTCTCTCCTTTGTTTTGAGATCATTAATATCACTGGTTGCACTTTTAAAAATTCACAGAGCAGGCACACAAGCAGAAATCTTGAGATTTCTCTAGTAAAGTATTTTTTGCAGCTACATCTTTCCTTGGCACACATACAAGTCTTAAAGGCAGCCTGCCTCTTTTCCCTTCATTTTTTCTCCTCTATCCCTTCTCTCTTCTCTCCCTTTTTTCCTTTATTTCCTTTTCCTTTCTCATCCTTTTTTTTCCTCTTTAAAAAAAAAAAAGGATTATCATTCTGCATGAGTCTAAAAGTGAGGCTCTTGTGGGCTTGGATTAATTCAGCAGCACAAGGAAATCATTAAGGACCTAGGTTCTTTCCATCTTCCCTTTTCTTTGAGGACAGCTTTGCTTTCTGGCCAGCTTCCTCTTGGTCATAAAGTGGGAGCCTCAGTTCCAGGGATCACATTACAACACCTAGGTCCATAACGAAAATGAGAGAAGAAAATCCGTCAAAAGGCTATGAGGAGTGATGGGGACTACAGTGGTCTGGAGCGAATGCCCCTGCCCAAGGCATTCAAATACAGAACAGTATTTTTCCCCTGTTGCTTCAGAATACTTTTGTTGTTAGAGGGGAAAGGGGGATCACGGATGTTCTGAAATAATTCCTGAGAGTAAACACACTGTTGTGAGCTTGGAACAGTTACTGATCTACTCTTGCAGAAATCAGCCCTGAGTCCAGGGAGGATGGTGACCTTCCGGAGATCGGACGATGGTGAAGCCTGCCTCAGCCTCACCTCATGCTTCCGCAGTGGCTGCTGTCCGGTCACGAGTTCTGCCTCCCGGGCAAAATCCCAAGCTTCTATACACTGAGGGCGACAGGCCCCTTGGCACTCTCCCATCACCTGTGGTCACGCTCTGGATGACACCCCGTCACACTCAGTTTAGGATGGGCCCTCTGGTGCTCCCTTCTAACCCAGTTTCTAAGTTCCAGTGGTTCCTAATGTGCGGACTACACTTTGCATCAGCACCACGTGGGACCTTGTTAGAAATGTACATTGTTAAGACTTACCCTACACCTGCTGATGCGGAAACTTGGTGGTGGTGGGGGACCCAGATATCTGTCTTAACAAGCCCTCCAGGGGCTCTGGTGCCCTCTGAAGTTTGAAAGCAACTGTTCTAAAGTTTCTGGCAGGTTTAGACACCAACAACCTAAATATTGGCTTTCAACCCTGGCTACACATTCATGTCATCTGGGAGCTTGAAAAAAATTATTAATGCTTGGATCATACTCTCCCCGCCCCTCCCCAATTATTATATTCTAATTGGTCTAGTGTGGAGCCTGGGCTTCGGGATTTTTAAAAGTTCTCTGGATGGTTCTAAATTGCAGCCAAGGTTGAGAACCACTGATCTAAATAAATATGAAGGGAGACAATTATACTACAAATGATTAAGTAGAAATCAAAGAGTGAGACACATACACTGAAACGAAATGAAAAAAAAAAAAACCCCACTAATGTGACAGGTTAAACTGTAAAAACAGAAGTATAAGGGAAGAGAGAGGATTTGGGTTAGATATTGTTGGAGATATCCCACTCCCAAGATTTAAATGAGGCTGGAAAGCTCATTACCTCCTCTGGCAACATGTATACATCAGTGGTTTCTAAATACTGTGGGTTAGTGTTACTTGAAAAGTCCCCTTTACTGCTTCAAAACACACAACTCACTGTGTTATGAAATACTCTCAATATGTGATATGTTCCCTTAACTGTCCTTTTCCCTTTTCCGTGAGTTCTGATAGAGGGAGCAGATAAATGAGTTTGAACTATAACAGAGAGCCTCAAGTCCCCATCAGAACAGGAAGGGACCCTATGAAAGTCCCTTTAATGCAGAAGGCCCTCCTGCCCCCAGTCAGCTCAAAGCACAAAGGGCATCCACAGATTACTTTAACCAATGTGAAAACACAATATAAGCCTCTTCTTAAAGAAGGAAAAACATGAAACTAGAAATGAGCATTTCTTTAAGGAGGGGTATCAGTTTTACTTTAGCAAAACTAAGGAATTACTACATTTCTGCTACCCAAGTGCAGTAAATTACCTTCATTTGAAGAGAGACCTAAAACTTCATTAGCTGTTATGGTAGCAAGTTAGGGTAGGGTCAAAGGTCTCCAACCTGCACCAGGCCACGCTCTGGACTTTTTCTTAGGTTGTCTATCCCAAAAATCCAGTGAGATGTGACCACACTCAAAAGTATAGCCATTTACCTCTTAATAGAAATTCCAACCCCCCTGTTTGTGAGGTTACGATTTAAAGTGCAATTAAGGTTGCAAGAGGTCACGAAACATGGCTGCTACTCAAATGAATGGTTGGCACAGTGCATCCATGGATTCACAGTGAATCTCCAGGTGTTTCTTCCACAACTAATGGCACAAGGTCCTGTTTTATACTAAAATCTCAGAGCAGTTTCTGGCAATAAAAACAGCAGCTTGCTTATCTTTCTGTTGTAACAGCTTAACATAGATGCTAATAGTTTCTGAACCTAAACTGGATGAAAAACCGGACTCTCACAATTAGGCAGTAACAGAACAGATTCAGCAATTGTTACTTCTTGCTGAGCTTGGGCCATGGGCAAATCAGTCCACATCAAATTCAGCTTTTAACCTGTACCAGGCACCAGCCTCAGACTGATTTAACCAATCTAGGGTGGTATTCAGAAATCACAGTTTTATTTTCAATTTTGTCACTGTTATATTATTTTTTAACGTTTATTCATTTTCTAAATCATTTTGATACAGTATGAGCGGGGGTAGGGGCAGAGAGAGAGGGAGACACAGAATCTGAAGCAGGCTCCAGGCTCTGAGCTGTCAGCACAGAGCCCAATGGGGGGTTTGAACCCACAAACCGTGAGATCATGACCTGAGCCAAAGTCAGGCACTTAATGGACTGAGCCACCCAGGTGCCCCTTGTCACTGTTTTAAATAGGCACTGAGGTGGGTGAAATACTGTTCTTAATACTCAACAATAAATGGGGGTTCTTTTACAGGTGGCTTTTCTTCATGTTTTTCTCAACTTGCCAGTTTGTCTGTGGTGAATATACATGGCTTATTTATTTGGTTTCAGGTTTACAAGAAGATACTTCTTAGTTTACTGTGACTTAACTTAGCAAAGATCCACTCTTGTTCTCTTTAAAACTTCCCCTTCATCCCTAATCCCACTCCCTGTACCAGAGTTGAAGAGCAGAGTGTGTAATAGGGATACCAACATAAACACCAATAGCGCTTCTTACGGGCTAGGTAGCCCTGCTCTAGGGGCCTGAGAGGCACGAGCTAAGCTGAGCCTCACAACTCTGTAAGTGGGTTATTAGGTACATTTTATAGGTGAGGAACTTGAGAAAGAAGGCTGAGTCGTTTGCTCAAGGTCATGCAGTAAGGGACCCAGTGCTGGATTGCTCTATATACAAATATATTTCCCCGATACTGTCCACAAGATCTCTGGCATGGTTCCACCAGCTTACACCTTTACCTGTTTGCCTGACAATTCTGATTTTTCCTGGTCTCACCATAACTGGTATTATCTGCTTATTTTTCACCAGTTTGACAGATATAATGTGACACCTCTCTGGTGATTTACTTTGCATTTCTCTATACTACTGAGGTTGAACATCTTTTCATAGGTTAGCCCCACAGGCTTCTTCTGTAAACTGTCTACTCGTTTCCTTCAGCACATTTTTCTACTGAATAAATTTTCTTACCCGACTTGCAAAAATTCCTTGTATGTTCCTTTCAAAAATTTTTTTAAAGGACCTCTTGTGAGAGGAGGGTGTATTTTCAAGACTAAATGAGATGATACATTTATTTTTATTACAATTTAAAAAAAATGTTTATTTTTGAGAGAGACAGAGTGCAAGTGGGAGAGGAGCAGAGAGGGAGATGCAGAATCTGAAGCCGGCTCCATCCAGGCTCTAAGCTGTCAGCACAGAGTCCGACGCGGGGCTCGAACTCACGAATGGTGAGATTATGACCTGAGCCAAAGTCAGATGCTCAATCGACTGAGCCACCCAGGTGCCCCTTTGCACATTCTTGATATGAACCCTTTCTTTTATAAACTCCAAATATTTTCTCCCAGTCACCTTTTTCACAGCTCACATGACAACAGAATCATACTGGACAAATGATTAGAATGAGATAAGGGAGTTCAACAAGGTAATGGGCGTAAGTCTTCAAGTGAATGGAGAGATATTTCGTGTTTGTAGATGAAAGGAATAAATGTTTAAACACTGTTAATTCTCAAATTCATTCTATGAATTTAAAGCAATTCCAATAAAAATACCAATAGTGTTTTCTCTGTTTTGACACAATGATTCTAGAATTCATTGAGAAGACGCATCAAGACAGTTAAGGCAAATTTGGACAACAATGTAATTACCTTACTAGATATCAAGACTTCTGTAGCAACATAGTAATGACGGCAATACGGTACAGGCATACCTCAGAGATAGTGTGGGCTTGGGATCCAGACCACTGCAATAAAGTGAGTCAAAAGACTTTTTTTGTTTCCCAGTACATATAAAAATTATGTTTACAGGATACTGTAGTATATTAAGTGTGCAACAGAATTATGTCTAAAAAAAAAACCCAATGTATATACCAATGCTAACCATCATCTGAGCTTTTAGCGAGTCAGGTTTTGGTTTTTTTTTTTTTTTTTTTTTTTGCTGGTAAAGGGTCTTGCCTTGGTGTTGATGGCTGATGACTGCTCAGGGTGGTAGTTGCTGAAGGTTGGGGTGACTCTGGCAATTTCTTAAAATTAGACAACGAAGTTTGCTTCATCAATTGACTCTTTCGTGAGGATTTCTCTGTGACACGTGATGCTGTTTGATAGCATTTTACCCACAGAACTTCTTTCAAAGTTAAGAGTCAATCCTCTCTAACCTGCTGTTGCTTTATCAACTAAATTTATGTAATATTTTAAATACTTGGTTGTCATCTCAACAATTTTCACGACAACCTCACCAGGAGTAGATTCCATTTCCGGAAACCACTTTCTTTGCTTCTAATTCTAGTTCTCATGCTATTTCCACCAGCTCAGCAGTTCCTCCGCTGAAGTTCTCCTGAACCCCTCAAAGTTTTCTGTGAGGGTCAGAATCAACTTCTTCCAAACTCCTATTCATACTGATACTTGGACCTCTTGCCATGAATCATGAGTATTCTTAATGGCAGCTAGAATGAATCCTTTCCAGGTTTTCAATTTACTTTGCCCAGAGCCATCTGAAGAATCATTACCTGTGACTGCTATACCCTTATGAAATACATTTCTTAAAAATTAAGACTTAAAAGTCAAAATTACTCCTATGATACCATGGACTGTAGAATCATGTTAGCACGCATGAAAACATTAATCTGGGAATGCAAATTGGTGCAGTCACTCTGGAAAACAGTATGGAGGTTCCTCAAAAAATTAAAAATAGAACTACCCTATGACCCAGCAATTGCCCTACTAGGTATTTATCCAAGGGATATAGGAGTGCTGTTTTGAAGGGGCACATCCACCCCAACATTTATAGCAGTGATATCAACAATAGCCAAAAATGGAAAGAGCCCAAATGTCCACCAATGGGTGAATGGATAAAGAAGATGTGGTGTGTATGTATGTGTGTATACACACATATATTGATATCATTATTGCACTATGTGCTAACATGGATGTAAATGAAAAAATGTTAACAAATGAAAAAAATATTTTTGTAAAAATAGAAAAAAAATAAATGCTAGAGATACAAAGGTATCTCTAGACAGACATGGGAAAAAAAAAAGCAAAGAAACATTAATCTCGTTGTACCTCTTCATCAGAGCTCTTGGATAACCAGAAACATTGTCAGTGAGCAGCATGTCTTAAATCTTTTTCTTTTCTGAGCATCAGGTCTCAACAGTGGGCTTAAAATATTCAGGAAACCATGTTGTGAACAGAAGTGCTGTCATCCAGGTTTTGTCCCATTTACAGAGCCCAAGCAGAGTAGATTTAACCTAATTCTTAAGGGCTCTAGGATTTTTGGCATGGTAACAGAGCATGCGCTTCAATTTAAAGTCACCAGCTGCATTAGCCCCCAAACGTAGGAGTCAGTCTTCCTCTGAAGCCAGGCACTGACTTCTCTAGCTATCGAAGCCCTACATGACATCCTCTTCCAGGATTAGGCTGTTTCATCTGCACTTAAAATCCATCCTTTAACGTAACTACCTTCCTTTTATTTTAGCTACATCTTCTGGGTCACTTCCTGCCTCACCTTGCACTTGTATGGTGTGGAGATGTTCTTGCCGTAAACCGCAAGAACCAGCTCCGCTAGCTTCCAACCTTTCTTCTGCGGCTTCCTCACCTCTCTGTCTTCATGATATTGAAGAGAGCTAGGGCCTTGCTCTGGCTGTTTGAACTTCTGTCCAGACCATACCAGCAATAAGGCTGTTTTGTTTTCAAATCATTTGTGTGTTCACCGAAGTAGCACTTTTAATTTCCTTCAAGAACTTTTCTTTTGCATTCACAACTTGCCCAACTGTTTGGTGCAAGAGACCTTTTAGCCTAACTTGATTTTTTCACTAAGCTTATTTCTCCCCCCAAAGAGAGGGGGAGACGGAGGAGTGGCCAGCTGGTGGAACAGTCAGAATACACACAACGTTTACTGAAGTAAGTTTGTGGTCTTATATATGGGTGTTGTTTGTGGTGCCTTCGAACAATGACAACAAGATCAAAGATCACTGATCACATATCACTAGAACAAACATGGTAATAATGACAGGATTTGAAATACTGAATTACCAAAATGTGACAAGAGACACAAAGTGAGCAAGTGCTGTCGGAAAAAGGGCGCCGACGGACTTGTGCGAAGGAGGGCTGCCACAAACCTGCAGTTTGTACAAAATACAGTACCTGTGAAGTACAAGTATGCTTGTACTGGCTCACAGACAAGCACTAATGAAACAGAAAAGGGAAGCCAGAAACTGAGCGTGCACATATGGAAAACTCGTGTGACAAAGGTGGCACTGTGTGAAGTAAAGACAGGTTGACCCCATCAGAGAATTGTCACTCTTTTCATTCCAATGCGGGGACAGTGAAAATTTCCAAAGGCCATTAGCAAGGTGAGAACACTGGTGAAGCCCGGATCTTAGGGGCAAGCTCACGTGGAATTCTTAGATAACGCATGACCAACACCTCAGCCAATGACTCATGGGAGACTCAACCCAGCTGTTTCTGCACTTCTTACGATTTAATGTCATGTCTTAGAATCTATGAAATACAGTACGTATTAGCAAAGAAGGCCTCTCTGGGGACTGTTCATAGCATATCATATACTTGGAGCGTGGAGATGAAGTTGGAAATATTATATCCATGACCTCTATTCCTCCAGACCCCATCTGTCAACCTGCCAGAGCGCACCCTCGTTCCAGCACAGAGAAGAGCAACTGAAGCGTACCCAGACAGAAGCTTCCTGTACCAACAAAAACTTTGTCGATTGGTTTAGAAAGGGAAAAATATCAAGTTAGAGAACTTATTTAAAACTTAATGATGAAATGCATTTCAAAAGTTAGTGATCCAGGAGCCTGGGTGGCTCAGTTGGTTAAGCGTCCGACTCTTGATTTCGGCTCAGATCGTGACCTCACAGCCTGTGGGATTGAGCACTGCTTCAGGATTCTCTCCCTCTCTCTGCCCCTCCGCAGCTTGCACTCTCCCTCTCTCAAAACAAGTAAATAATAAGAAGATAAAAAAAAAAAAGTTAATGATAAAAATATAAATATGGCAACAAATTATCCCCACACAATCTATATTTTTAAGTAATTTATTTCAATAGAAATATTTCAGAAAACTGTACTTAAATTCATTTTAAGTTAGCTTATGCAAACACACTGAAGATCTCACACTCACATCTGCATATTAAACAGAAACAAAAAATGAGAGAGGAACCAAGCTGCACATCACTCAGGGAGGTCATAGTGCAACTGAGTGCTTCATCACGGGAGTACCTCAGGTTAACTGGGATAAAGAAGAATAAAAATGGCTTGTGTTTTCCTGTATATTATCATCACTGGGATATTTATGCCCACAGATGTTTATCTCCTTTAGATGACATTGTGAACGAGTTCCCCGGTCCTCCCCACACATACACACTGCACTGGGCTATAAAACAATAAATTTGTCAATAATCAAGATGTAGAAACTCTTGAGAGTCTGGTGATTTATGAGCAGCTACTGTGTCAGACCTGATAAGTCGATGATTACTGGACTCTATTTATGAGTAGTTCTGATAGGTGATATCTTTAGGGGAAAGTTAGTATTTGTTAGTATCTAAAACACAGATAATATTTATGAAAATCTCTCTGGTCTATTAAAAGTCTCATCCCAAAGCACTATATGCATTCCATTCCTTTCATCCCATCACCACTCTGCAAGGCCAGGTGACTAGAATCAAAATTTAAATCCTGTTAATAACCCTTAAGGATCAGTTAACTCTTTAAAGAGGATATCTACTTCTGTATTCTGAAACATACGAGCCCTTAAAAAATGTGAAAATAGCATCTTGACTCAGTTGAACAACAGTCGTTCCATATCTTGCAAGAGTCTCAGAAGCAAAACGTTTCCAAGTTTTGTTTTGACTGAGAAAGCTAGTTTAGTCTCTTAGCTTCCCTTTAATTTAGACATTAGAGTTATTTTCACTTTCCTGCAATAGTATTTTCAAGCAAACAAGAACTGGTAGGTTAAGTGACTGCCTGTTTGTTCTGAGTCTTATTTAAATGTAAGAATGAACCAATCTAAATTTCGCTTTTTTGTCAAAGAGATTATCATTACAAGATTTCAGTAGCTTTAATAAGATTCTCAACAAATCCTTCTGGCTATAATGTATTCTTCTAGGGATTTTCTGAAAGGTCTTTAGAGTTAAATCTATGCTCAAAACGACAACATCAACAACACAAAATAAAACCAAACTCAGCTGGATGGATGCTCTTCAAAGCTGTTCATAAAAGCGCGCATCTAAAGGTTGATTTGGGCGGGTTTCGTTTTAATCTCCCCTGGCAGGAGAGGGGCAGGGAGGGAGCCCGTCTAAAGAAGAATCAAGACCAAGGAGGACAGCAGCAACTGCCTGGAGGCCTGTGTACAGACTGTCTTGCACCTGCTGTGAGAAGGAGTAAGCTGGTGGACACAGGATAGCACACACTCCTGAAATCCGACAAGCAACAGGGCAGAGGATTATCGTCGTATTCGATGCCCTAAAATTGGTCCTCAAATTGTTAAGGCACTGACCAAATTTTCTCCACACTACCACTTGAGACACTGGTATAAGGAAATTGCTTTCAATAACCTGAAAGAGTTTGCATGCACATATCTTTCATTAGAATCCTCGGAACGGGGGAAAAAAAAAGAGGTCACTTTAGTCACAAGCCATTTTTAGGGGAGCAAAACCAAAAAGTACTTATTAAATCATTTAAAAAAGGTTGACTTCACGTGGAAAACAATGATCCTCAATGCGATTAAGTAACAATGTTTTTTCTCAAAGCTTAGAAAGAACAGAGTATCACTCTGGCTGTAAAACCATAAATTTACTATGTCTGAAAAAACCAGTATAAAAGAAGAGAGAGAAAATAAAAACAAACCCTAAAAGACCACCGAAGAAGTCAGGTAAACCTCACCACTTGCTTTGGATCGTTTGTCCATGTGACAGCAATACTATAGTTCCACTGGGGCACAGCTGAATTCATCTTCATTTTCAAAAAGAGATCCTTTGAAGCAGAAGATTTCTTTTATTAAAAATTACCTTCTGTTAAGCAACACTGGTACCCTGCATTTGCAGAAGGTAACGGGTTGGTTTAAAAACTGGGTGGAAAGGAACGTGCCTCAAAAAACAAGAAGAAAATCAATAATGGATATATTCTTTTAAGAAGTTAATAGATTAAGTCTACTATTATTATTGATTTCCAATTAATACGACGCTTTATAGTTTTGTTTTCAGCAGTAAAGGTGTATAGTTTACAGATTTAATCTTAAGAAAAAAAAAAAGACTTCTGCTCAAGTCATTTGGCCAGGTAAATTCTAGTAACCCCAAGAGAGCGACAGGCTAGGCTGTTCTTCGAGGGCCCCCATGTCAACTAATACACAGTGTAGACACTAGAGACTGTAAACATTCCTTCTGCAACAATAGTGCTCCTTGGGCTCTTTTGTAAGTCACCCAGAAGAGGAATAAAGCCACTTATTAAAACTCTGTAGCTATAAACACCCTAACTCTTGACATACCGGGGGACCCAATACCGTAACAGTCCATACAGAAGGTAGTGCAATAGTCATATGGCATTTTTTATGCAGAAGAAAAAAAAAAAAGATTGTCATTGAAGCACAGACCTAGGGAGAAAAAAAAAATACTCAAATTGTTGGGATCCCTTTTTGTAATGTTTATAAAATTAATAATATTTACATAGTGAGGAAAATGCTATAGGAAGGTGTGTTTGATGAGTTCTCTTTCAATTCTTATAGTTTGAAGATCACAGTAAAAATAATACCTCTGGGGAAAAAAGAAAAGAAAAGAAAACAAAACAGCAAAGTCCAAACCCCGGAGGGGGCATGAAACTGAAGCTAGTGCTCTGAAGGCCATTATTATGCAGGTATTTGTATAGTTGTATTTTAAAAACTGATGTTACTTCTGTATGAAAAATAAGCTTCCGTGTTCAAATAAACTGTTAAATTACATGTGCCTCAAATTGTATTTTGGCTAGTATTATATACTACTACACCAGGCAGTATAATATGCCAATATTTATGCTTATTGTAAACTAGCTTAAATTTAAATTATAATGGAATTTCTAATGAGTTGTTCTCGGCTAGGAGAAAAAAAATGAGTGTAATATTGATAGAAATCTCAAGCTTTTGAGTCACTCGTTTACTAATTTATTAAGCGTAGGCTTAATAAGAGAAAAAAATTTCATCTTTCTACTAATAAACTACCTAAATATTTAATATTATTTTGGTGACCTATTTTCTTTGTTTCAATTGTTAGATCATTTGGTGAATTATAGATCAAAAATTCACCTATGCTATTTTAATTCCCTGCTTTCACTGGTTTCCATTTGCTTCAAATGCTAAAATAATCCTCAAAAGCAACGTATAATCTTTTGAATAGACAAATTTGAAGACAGAAGAGCAATGGCTACTTCTACTGCACAGTTCTGTTAAGAGTTTCGGTCAGCCGGAGGCCACAATCCTGTACGGGGACTGTTCACCACATTTGAACGCTACTCTTTCTCTGTGCAAGCATCCCTTAACGTTTAGAGCTGAAAATATCAAACACGTCTTCCAGTTTAGCTCTCTCTTTGGCAAAACTGTGTGATGTCAGGCTCTGACTTCAGTTGCAAATCTCCACAAATATGGTTAACCTACAACATATCTACTTTAGCTTATTTATGAGAACATAATAGTAAAAAATCCACAGGGTTTTCATCCACAGTATTTTAAAAAGCACATACACTGTTAAAAACACTTATTTCTGAAGAGAAATAGACAAATTAAGGAATTTTTAAAAAATGCAAAACCAAAGAAAGATGTGCAAGGTCTATATAGTAATACTGTTGGCTATGCACATGATATCTTTCTATGTACCTGACGTGGGTTCAGCCTGGGAGGTCGTTAACTGAAAAATCATTTACCACAGGCAACATTTTGCCCTCTCTAGCCTCTGTCACTTTCCACAAAACCAGAAATAATGGTATTTCTAACTGTGCTATATGAGAAAAATATTTGAACTGTTCATATCCTTTCCCAAAAGCTCTTCTACTTTCCTTTGGATAGATTTTTAGCTAATTATTCTGTGGGCAATATTTTCTATTTAATATTTAAGTTTCAAGAGTGAAATATTGATGATTAAAAAAAGTATAAAACTCTCTAAGAATGCAAATGTAAGAAATTTTATGTGAGGCCCAAAGTATTACAAGTTTATTGGAAGGTATCAGTCAAAAAGCATTTCTTACTCTGGGCCACTGCTAAGTTACACAGTGCCCCATGAGCTTACAGCATCTAACACATAGCTATTGTCCAAGTGCCATTTTTTTGTTAAAACTCTAAGGCAGTTCACCTTTGAACTTTTTTTTCTTTCTGCAATTCAACATTTATTCTGGAAATTAAATGTACTGTTGTGTAGAAGAGCTCTCACAAAACAGCTTGGTCAACTACTGATGAAATAATGGTTTCATGGCAGGGACCAACAGTAAGTTTTCAGAAAAATGTTTTTTATAAAGGAAAGTTATGGGAGAAGGAAAGTTTTGATAAACTGAAGATTCCCAGAATCTCAATCTTTCCCCTTTTTCCCTTTTAAAATTATTTCGTATGCCTTATAATAAAATACATACACACATACACATGTGGAAGCTCTTATAAACAAATGTGACCCTGAATCTCCTATTTAACAAAAATAATGAAAATGACTAATAAAAAAAAACTGGCATTGTATACATTACACCCTGTAAAAGAAAATATTCTGATGAAATAGCAATACATCACCTTGATAACAAAAATCACCAGTGACTGGCAGAAGGGTTAATTCAATTAACTTGAAAAAAATGTAGTTACTGTAAAATCTCAGAAAAGTTTAGGTTGGGATTACGGTTCTTTCCTAAGCAGATCTGTGGTCCAACAATGAATTCAAATAAAAGGCTAAACTTCAAACCCAGTTAAAAACAACCATGTTTTCTGGAGCCCACTTGAAAGAGCGTCTGAAACAGGAACACTCAGCCTTTATGCCTCCTGCAGGAAATGAGGTTCCCCATACAGTACTATATTTCAGAACTTTAGTGTCTAAAAAAACCTCCCCTCATTCAAAGCAAACCCCACCCCCAACCCCGAACACACCCCAACCACTCACATTGTGAACACGTCTAATTCCTAAACTCTTGCTGTGGGAAAGCCAGTGAGGCTGCAGATTACTGGAAGCCAAAGCAGCCTTTCAGGTAGGCTGCTGGCAGCATCCTACTTGGGCAGGGTATCTTCACACCTCAGTTCAAAACCAGCCCCTCACATGACCCATAAGAAATATGTTTTCCCTTTTTAAAGTGTTTCTAAAAAAGGCGATTCCCCCCTCCAAAATTAGTACAAAGTTAAAAGAAATGCAAATCAGCTATGATCTATCCCAAGCACAGCACCGCCGGAAGAGTCACACGCACTATTTGGTGTTTCATGTTGGTTTCCCTTTCATTCTTTTAAGGCAGTGGTTTCTGCAGGTCAGTTCGGAGAAAAGAAGCGCGGTCCATGGCAGTTTGTTGTGTAACTCCAATTTGTTCTCTGGGAATATCTCACTTCATTCCCTGAAATTAGTGCTTTTTTGGTTCAGAACTCCAAAGGCTGAGACGGAGCCTCTGGGCTCCTCCTGGCACAGAACTGGTTATAGCTGGCGCTTTCATCAGCTCCTTGCTTTTACTTAGGGGCAATAGTTCACCTCGCTTCTTTCTTAGGCTTTTACTCAAAAGTCATCAAGTTTGTAGGAACCTTAAAAATATAAGCATCACAAAACTGATAGTATTTAAAAGTTGTTTTTCAAAGTATTATTTCTTATCTTTTCTTGTCATTTTAAGTAAGCCCAAATATCTCTTTATAAAAGGAATTTGACAGAAGGTACTGCAATCATTTATGAATAATGAATAAAATATGCTAGAACATTTTTGAGAAAATCACTGAGTTAATACGCTCTTTCCAAAAAACTGAAATTGGAACAGGAGAAAGGGTGGAGACGGTGTCTTTCTTGTCTAACACAGGGGCTCAGCAGATGCTTGCTGAGTGAAAAAAATGAATCAGAAAAGAAGTTCGGCTCAAGTAGGGTGAGACTCACACAAATGTGCTTGTTGTCATCTATTTTCTCATTATGTGTATCACCATGAGTTTCTACATTCACATTTTAAAATCACAGGTCATTTTATAATGAACGTTACAAAGAATTTCTTTGTGAAGTCATCATGAAAATACATATGGAAGAATAAAACTTATCATTAGATAAATTCTGATCTGACACTTTGTGACTCTGAAAAAAAAAATCAACAGGTTACATAATAGTTTGCTGCCTATAGAGTGGATGGAATCAAATTTCATTCCTTACAGAAATCAACAGCAAGCCACAAAGTCCACATTTTAATGAGGAGAAATTCCACAGTAACTCTTTGAAATAGGAATATATGTTGTTTTTAAAAATCAGTTGATGAGTCCTCTAGTCAAGGACTAAAGAGGTTTTCACCATGTTAAAATACACTCTTAACCTTTACTATCAGTTTTCTTATCAGTGTGCTGGGAGAGATACCCCTATTTCAACAGTCCTTTCTCTGTCCTTTAAAACAGCTTAACAGCTCTCACACTTTAGCAATCTTTTCCTGAAAATCCTAGGATACTCAAAAAAAAAAAAAAAAAAAAAAGGTGGGCGAGTCTCCTACACGTGTCATCTTTGGAATGAAAAAATTCCTTAACAATACATTTACAATTGAATTATAAATCAAATACAATACAGGGGCACTTGGGTGGCTCAGTTGGTTAAGCGTCTGACTCATGATTTTGACTCAGGTTATGATCTCACGTTCATGAGTTCAAGCTCTGCACTGAGCTTTGTGCTGACAGCACAGAGCCTGTTTGGAATTCTCTCTCTCTCTCTGAACCTCCCCTGGCTTGTGCTGTCTCTATCTCAAAATAAATCAATAAATTTAAAAAAAAAATTACAATACAAATGCTCAAAAGTGCTTAAAGTACAAATTCTCAGGTCTGGTGATAAAAAAATCCATATTTAAATAAAGCATAAGCTCATTTCCTCCTAAGTTCCTTGAATGTGATTTAAGGTGTTGTATTTGAGTCAGAGTCTTCTATTAAAAATTTTCAAATTTCACAGCTTCTATTTATACATTTGCTGCTACTCTAATTCTTCCAAGTATAGAGAAAAATGAATAAAACCCATTTACACACATTTGGTTGACTTTTTCAGCTGGAAGGTCTACTAATATAGTACAAGAAATTGAACCTTTATGCATACACTTTCTAGATTAATCTTGAAATCTGAGATTAAAAAAAATGACACTTAATACCTTAAGCACATTTAAAGAATGTAAGTTATGCTGCATTGCACATAACCTTAGTCCAGGCAAAAGGAGGTCTGTTTCCTTTATTCTGTCCCAGACACTAACCTGACAGAGGCAAGAAGGTTATCTTTGTTCTAGATCATTTCCTTCTTAATGGAGGGTGCTAAAAATGATATCAAATGCTGCTCTTAGTCTTTCCTATATATATCTAAAACGAAAACACTAAGAGAACAAGGCCTATTCTAACAAAATTTAGAAAGACTGGATCTAAAGAATAGAGGTATTTACTTGTTTGACCCTGTGTAGGTCACTTAGCATGTCTGAGACTTAGTTTCTTCCTTTATCAAAAAAGGGGTAATAACTTAGGGCCTGACAGCATAGGGTGAAAAATACTTTTATAAATGATATAAACTTATATAGTGTATTACATTATTCAAAATTAGCTACAGATAACACTTCTGAATTTTGGTACCTTAAGTCAATGGTCTTCAAATATACTCAACTAAAAACTGGTGTATAAAAAAATCTACACATATTTCCATAACTGCAG
The DNA here is from genome assembly GCF_022079265.1 of Lynx rufus. Classification (NCBI taxonomy): domain Eukaryota; kingdom Metazoa; phylum Chordata; class Mammalia; order Carnivora; family Felidae; genus Lynx; species Lynx rufus. The sequence goes on from NW_025814829.1 coordinate 43,179,058, forward strand.
CTATCTTTATTTCATGTCTGCTCTAACAGTTCATGGTTCAACTTTAGATCTGCAGCAGGGTTTGGGGAAAACAACACCGTGGCTTCATTCTTCTTTGCAGCTACAGCCTCTGAATTAGACCATCTTTGTTTCAGTAAAATTAAAACAAACCCATGGGGTTTTTTGGGGGGGGGGGTTTCACTACAACTATAGGAACCTGCATCTAGTCAGTAGAATAAAGAGGAATCAGAGTAATTTTTATTAAAGTGCCATCTAAATTTACCCTCTCTGGGGCTATATTCCTTTGCCTCTCACTATATTCTACCAACATGGCCTCATTTGCCTATTTTGAACATCTTAAGCTCATTTCAGTTTCAGGAACTTTGAACTTTCTGTTCCCTCTACCAGACCTCTGTTCCCGTTAATCTTCACATGGCTGCTCCTTCTTGTTATTCATGTCAATGTCTTCCGGGAGATCTTTGTGCTCATTCTTTCTTTATTAAATTAAAAAAAAAATTTTTATGCTTATTATTTACTCTTGAGGGAGTTAGAGCACGAGCCAGGGAGGAGCAGAGAGAGACAGAGAGAGAGAGAGACAGAGAGAGAGAGAGAAAATCTGAAGCAGGATCCAGGTTCTTCACTGTCAGCACAGAGCCCGATGTGGGGCTCAAATTTGTGAACCACGAGACCTGACCTGAGCCGAAGTTGGACGCTCAACCGACTGAGCCACCCAGGCCCCCCTTAAATTTTTTTTTAATGTTTATTTATATTTGAGAGAAAGAAAGAGCATGAGTTGGGGAGGGGCAGAGAGACGGGGAGACACAGAATCTGAAGTAGGCTCCAGGCTCTGAGCTATCAGCACGGAGCCTGATGGGGGGCTGGAACTCATGAACTGTGAGATCATGACCTGAGCCGACTGAGCTACCCAGGTGCCCCTCACTCTTATTTAAAGTTGTATCTAAATATGGCATCCTTTCTTGATAAAAACTCTCAAGAAAGTAGGGATAGAAAGAACATACCCTCAAGATCATAAAGGCCATATACGAAAGACCCACAGCCAGTATCATCCTCAGTGGGGAAAAACTGAGAGCTTTCCCCGCTAAGGTCAGGAGCACGACAAAGACGTCCACTCTCACCACTGTTATTCAACACAGTGTTGTAAGTCCTAGCCTCAGCAATCAGACAGCACAAAGAAATAAAAGGCATCCAAATCAGAAAGGAGGACGTCAAACTTTCACTCTTCGCAGATGACGTTATACTGTATGTGGAAAACCCAAAAGATTCCACCAAAAAACTGCTAGAACGGATATATGAATTCAGCAAAGTTGCAGGATATAAAGTCAATGTACAGAAACCAGTTGCATTTCTATACAACAATAATGAAGCTGCAGAAAGAGAAATCAAGGAATCAATCTCATTCACAACTGTACCAAAAGCATAAAATACCTAGGAATAAATCTACCAAAGAGGTGAAAAATTTATACACTGAAAACTATAGAAAGCTTATGAAAGAAACTGAGGAAGACACAAAAAAAATGAAAAAACATTCTGTGCTTATAGACTGGAAGAACAAATATTGTTAAAACGTCAACGCTACACAAAACAACCCACATATTCAATGCAATCCCTGTCAAAATAACAGCAGCATTCTTCACAGAACTAGAACAATCCTAAAATTTGTATGGAACCAGAGAAAAGACCCTGAATAGCCAAAGCAATCCTGAAAAAGAAAACCAGAGCTGGAGGCATCACAATCCTGGACTTCAAGCTGTATTACAAAACTGTAATCATCAAGACAGTATGGTATTGACACAAAAACAGACACACAGATTAATGGAACAGAATAGAGAACCCACAGATGGACCCACAAACATATGGTCAACTAATCTTTGACAAAGCAGGAAAGAATATCCAAAGGAAAAAACAGTCTCTTCAGCAAATGGTATTGGGAAAACCGACAGCAACATACACAAGAATGAACCTGGACCACTTTCTTACACCATACACAAAAATAAACTCAAAATGGATGAAAGACCTAAACGCAAGACAGGAAGCCATCAAAATCCTAGAAGAGAAAACAGGCAACAACCTCTTTGACCTCGGCTGCAGCAGCTTCTTAACTTGACATGTCTCCAGAGGCAAGGGAAACAAAAGCAAAAATGAACTATTGGGACCTCATCAAGATAAAAAGTCTCTGCACAGCAAAGGAAACAACTAACAAAACTAAGAGGCAACAGACAGAATGAGAAGATATCTGCAAATGACACATCAGATAGAGGGTTTGTATCCAAAATCTATAAAGAACTTACCAAACTCAACACCCAAAAACCAAATAATCCAGTGAAGAAACGGGCAAAAGACATGAATAGACACTTCTCCAAAGAAGACATCCAGATGGTCAACAGACACATGAAAAGATGCTTAACATCACTCATCATCAGGGAAATAAAATCAAAACCACAGTGAGATACCACCTCACACCTGTCAGATGGCTAAAATTAACAACTCAGGGGGGCACTTGGGTGGCTCAGTTTGTTTGGCATCCGACTGCAGCTCAGGTTGCAATCTCCTGGTTTGTAAGTTTAAGCCCCATGTTGGGCTCTGTGCTGACAGCTCAGAGCCTGGAGCCTGCTTCAGATTCTGTGTCTCCCTCTCTCTCTGACCCTCCCCTGCTCACAGTCTGTCTGGCTTTCTCTCAAAAATAGACATTAAAAATAATTTTTAAAAATAAATAAAATTAAATTAACAACTCAGTGGGGGCTTGGATGGCTCAGTTGGTTAAGCTTCCAACTTCAGCTTAGGTCATGCTCTTGTGGTTCGTGGTTTGGAGTCCCGTGTTGGACTCTGCTGACAGCTCAGAGCCTGGAGCCTGCTTAGGATTCTGCGTCTCCCTTGCTCTCTGCTCCTTTCCTGCTCACGCTCTGTCTTTCCCTCTCTCTCTCAAAAATAAACACACATTTAAAAAAAAATTTAAAAAATAAAATTAATAACTCAGGCAACAACAGGTGTTAGTGAGGATGTGGAAAAAGAGTAACCCTTTTGCGCTGGAGGGAAGGCAAACTGTTGCAGTCACTATGGAAAACAGTGTGGAGGTTCCTTAAAAGATTAAAAATAGAACTACTCTACGACCCAGAAATTGCACTACTAGGTATTGATCCAAAGAATACAGGAGTGCTGATTCAAAGGGACACATGCACCCCGATGTTTATAGCAGCACTACTGACAACAGCCAAAGTATGGAAAGAGCCTAATGTCCACTGACTGATGAATGGATAAAGAAGATGTGATATGTGTGTGTGTGTGTGTGTGTGTATAATGGAATATTACTCAGCGATCAGTAAGAATGAAATCTTGCCATCTGCAACTATGTGGATGGAATTAGAGTGTATTATGCTAAGTGAAATTAGAGAAAGACAGATACCATATCTCACTCATATGTGGAATTTAAGTAACAAAACAGGTGAATATAGGGGAAGGGAAGCAAAAATAAGACAAAAACAGAGAGGGAGACAAACCATAAGAAACTCTGAAATACAGAGAACAAAGGGGGTTTGCTGGCAGGGTTTTGGGTGGGGGATGGGCTACATGGGTGATGGGTATTAAGGAGGGTACTTGTTGGGATGAGCACTGGGTGTTATATGTAAGTGATGAATCACTAAATTCTATTCCTGAAGTCATTATTACACTATATGTTAACTAACTTGGATTTAAAGGAAAAAAAAAATCAAATGAATAATTTTAGGAGTTAATAAAAAAAATAAAGTGGTGTCTACTCTCATCTCTCCATATCACATAACTATTTTTTACATAGTTTGTATAGTTCTATATACAGTTTTCAGCAGTTCAAATTTTGTTTGTTCATTTTTTGGTACATTTAAAAAATTTTATTTATTTTGAGAGAGAGCAGAGAAGAGAAGAGAGAGAAAAGGGCAGAAAGAGAGAAGAGAGAAAATCCCAAGCAGGCTCTGCATTGTCAGCACAGAGCGCAACCTCGGTTTGATCTCACGAATTGGGAGATGCTGTCCTGAGGCGAAATCAAGAGTCGGACGCGTAACTGAGCCACCCAGGCACCCCTCTTTGTTCACTTTTTATTGACTATCTCCTCACTAGAACGTGGACTTCATATCTTGCTGACCACTGACAACAAGAAAAAGCATAAAAACAATACTGTTTTCCCTCTTCATTCTTAAAACTGGTCTCCTTACTTCCCTTTGGAACTGGTTAAACACAGGCCCGTGTTCGGGCCCACCATGAGGATGGAGGCGAGCGGCTCACCTGCTGTCTGTTGCTCTGGCAGGCTGCGCTCAAGTGCTTAAACCACAGCATCGCGTTCATTCTGTTGCCAGCTTGAAACTTGTACGAATTTCCTAAAATTACCAAAAACAAGGGGAAAATAACAAAATTTTAAGGACTCTGACATATAATAATTCGGGCAGATACCAGAGAGCAAACTAAAACATGACTAGAATTCTCAGTTTCAGAATTCTGTGCCTCGAACACCTGATCTTCTGATATAAATAAAAAGAAGAGTTCTCAAGTGCTACATTCACATGCTATCGTTAATTCCAAAAGCCACCATTTTGCTGTTTATGAATCGGCAGAGAAGTACTTTTGTCTCCTTACAAGCTCTTTAAAGTGTACCTAAATAAAAGAATTGTTTGGCTCCTCTAGATTTGTGTGTGTGTGGCGGAGAGTGAAGAATATGTTAAGTTTTTACAGGCAAAATACTTTAACATGTTTGACACTTAAACACCAAGTATCTACTGTAATTAGGGATTAATTACCTAACATCAATATCAACTATGCTCTTAGTTTTCGGTTACAGTTGCCAAAATTATTACAGATTGCCAGGTCTACTGAGGGCTTGCTGGGAAAATCTGAAAAACCACGTTTTCCTCTTTTAGAAAATTAGAAATTCATCCATTTTGTGTGTATTTAGAACTTAGGCTAATTCAAGACTGACACATAACAAATATATCTTATATAATCGTATATATTAAGGTAATAAACTGAAAAAAGAAAGGATTCATGTACTGAATGAAGCCTGCCCTAAGTTGAGCTTTATTCTCTTTTCTCATGGACCTAAGTTCTTTTTATTTCCCAATTCGTACTGAATTCTATTCTTTCCTTTATAATTGCATTTGATGGTCCAAGAGCCTGACCTTTATTTAGCCATGATAGAGCTTTCCTTTGAGACTTGAACACTCAAAGGACTTTTTCACTTTCAGAAGCAACAGTTTTTCTTCACCAAATGTTTAATGTTCAATAATACTGTTTTACTTGCTGAATTTAGATGCAGACGTTAGATCAACCTGAATAGAAGGCACATCTACAGTTAAGCTGGTCACAGCTGCCGTTTACCTACTTTCTCCTCCCTAACAGAAGGCCATTAGTTCAGATGTCACAAAAACCTCGGCAACTTGGAAATAGTTCTATCAAGCTACACTAAGGGAACTGAAAGAAAATAAAGAATTTGTTAAGTAAACCCAATGAAAATGATCTTAAAATGTAATTTTATGAATAATGTCTTTGGGATTTGGGGAGTAGGGCAGGGACTTTGAATTTAGAATACTGAGTAGAGAGTCCTTAACTCTATAAATCAATCTATTGAATCTCAAATGAGACATTTTGCTACTATGATTTTTTTCTGTATCTAACATATTTGCTTCAGTTTTCACTTAAAATACTATAAAATCCTAAAAGCAGAGTATCTGTTGATGTAAAATACATTCTGAATAAACAGACATCAAAATATAACTGTACAGTCAAGAAGTATAATTTCAGTGGTGAGTTGCTGCAGTGGAAGATTCTGGGCAGATATGAAAGAATTTCCTGTCTAGCTTCCTTTGAGGTGCTCATCAAGAGCTGGCAGTTGTTAGGAAGGAAGAGCAGCGATCATGTAAAGATCTGTTCTGATGGCTGCCTGTGGTCTCCACTTAGAGATGCACACAGGGTCAGGAGGTAGGATCGGATTCTAACTGGCCCACTGTCTAACTTCTCAGATCCACTTGAAAAACTCCTATAGTCAACAGCCAATAATTTCATTTTTAAGTCTCTCTCTACATTGCAAGCAAAGTATTATAAATCATATTTTGAAAGTGATAGGAGTCAACCAATTAATTTAATTAAAAATAATGGAATAAAAATCATTTAGAGGACAACCTCTGTCACATTTAGAACTTAAGAATAATAATTTCAGGGTACAAATGAAGGGGTGCTGCACATATGGCAAATCATGGCCTATAGATTCTCCAACTCCCTCCTTCCCTCCCTCCCTCCCTCCCTGGTTCTTAGCTCTCTAGGGATTACTTGGGCTTTTAATTTCAAGTTTATGACCATGTAGCAAAGAAAATATGCTTATAATAGATACTGATATCTAAAAATATTGGCATCATTACTACACATTATGTGACAGAAATATTTCCAAGACATAAAACTATACAAACATGTTCCTGGTCAAGTATTCCACTTAAACTAGGTTTTGGCCAGCTGAAAGTTATGTACACGGAGTACCTTAAACCCTAGTTATTCTAACGATTCACCTTTCTCAGAGTCAGTCAGCAAGAAGAGATCTGGGTGTTCTGGGTCATCAGCCATCATCACCATCCATCCTACCACGGATATGTTCTTATTCGATGTTGATTTGAACTGAGAGATAAACAGATAATTAATGGAAACACAAGATTTATGGCTCATCCTAAACAAATCTTAAGAGTGAGCATATTTTCAGTTTCTCCCACTGAGAGGTGAGATTTGTGACTCCATGTTGGTCAAGTCTGCTCACAGCCTTTTACTTACAACTAAACTCCATTTAAGTATGCCCTCTTTAGGTAGTCTCCTACTTTCCAGATTCTTCATAGCTTCAACTCTTTATCAAAGTGTAACTGTCTGAGTCTCAATTACCTAAAAGCATGATCTTTTGCTGGGTTTGGTAAATTCATCTATGTTGTTTTTTTCTGTTCCTTACTATGTTGCCCCTCACTCCTTGCTTATAGGAAACATACCTGCATTTTAATCAAGGTGTTATCTTTTCTCACTCAGCTTTACTGAGATGTAATTAACATACAACACTGTGGAAGTTTAACGTGTACAATGTAATACGGGTTGTTATCTTAAACCTGATGATTTACTAAGTCAGCAATGCTATCAGACAATTCTTAATAGTATATTCTTACTTGTATTTCTCAAAAAAAAGGTATTCTTGGCATGTTTGTTACTTTTCTATTCTTGTTTTTAAAGTTATACATAACATGAAATAAATGTAATGAAAAAAGGGCTGTTATAAAGGAACAGAAAATTAGGTTAATTTCATTCATAAACATAAATGAAAAAATATTAAGTATTGGTGTATAAAAAGCTGATATATATGACAAGCTGGATTTATCCGAGGAATGTGAGGTTGATTTAATGTTAGAAATCAACTAATGCAACTAAGTTGGGTTTATTTCAAGAAAGTAAGATTAGTTCAACTTTAGAAAAATCTTTTTTTAATTTATAGAAAAATTATTAAAGCAAATCACCATATTAACAGATTAAAAAGAAAAAATGCGCTCAACTCAGCTGATGCAAAATAAAACCATCTGGTAAAATATAATGCAAGTCTGTGATAGACTAGGAATGGAAGAGAAGTTTCTAATTCAATGAAGAGTATCCACCAAGCAAACAAACAAAACCTACATGAAACCCAAACCAAAACAAAGCAGGAAAGAAAAAAAAAATTCCCAAATCAAAACCCTGTAATACACACACTCAAGGGTAAAATTCTAAAAACATTTCAAAATCGGTATCAAGACAAGGATGCCCACCATTGCTACATCCACTCAACACAGAATTTGAAGACTTAGCTTAATATGACAACAAAAAGGAAATAAAAGGTGTAAAAGTAAGGAAGAAATAAAACTGCCATTACTCACAGATGATAATATTGACAAAGAAAATCCACTCAAACCTACCAAATTAATAAGTTTGATTAGCAAGGATGCTTGGAAAAGATCAGTATGAAAGTCAAATGTAATTCTATACACTAGAAATATAATAGTCATTTATAAGAGAGCAATACATGTAACAAGGCATATGGGAAAGTGTAACAGTTCAAAGGTATTCAAGAAGCCATAAATCAATGAATACCATGAGATGAAGAAAAAGGTGTGATTTGTATAGATCTCCCCATTTGATTCTCCCTAAATTGATCTATAGATTCAGTGTCATTTCAATAAAAATTTCAATAGGGTTTGGGGTGCCTGGGTGGCTCCGCTGGTTAAGCATCGACTTCGGCTCAGGTCATGATCTCACGGCTCCTGGGTTTGAGCCCCGTGTCGGGCTCTGTGCTGTCAGCTGGGAAGCCTGGAGCCTGCTTCAGATTCTGTGTCGTCTCCCTCTCTCTCTGCCCTTCCCCCGCTCACACTCTGTGTCTCTCACTCTCTCAAAAATAAAGAACATTAAAAAAAAAATTTCAATAGGGTTTTACATGGAACTTGATAAGCTGATTCTAAAATTTATATGCAAGGGCAAAGCAGCAGAAATAGCCAATATACTCCTGAGAACAATTAGGTAGGACCTGCCCTGATAAACATCGAGACTCATAAAGCTACAGTATTTGAGACCATGGGCTACCGGGACAGGGATGGACAGGGCAATGGAAGTTGAAGAGAGCACAGAGATGGGCACAGAGATGCAAACTCATATGACAAGAGTGGGCTCTGCATACTGGTGAAGAATGAATCGTTCAATAAAAAATGCCAGGAAAATTGGTTATCCATGCAGAAAAAACATGAAGATGAATACTTATTTCTTATCACACCTCTCTCTCCCCCCTCTCCCTCCCTCATGCGTACACACACCTACACACACACACATGTCTCTGATTCCAGGTAGATCAATGATTTTAAAGCACAATGCAAAACTAAATCCATTAGTAGAAAATACAGAATATCTTTTTTTTTTTTTTTTAATTTTTTTTTTTCTCAACGTTTTTATTTATTTTTGGGACAGAGAGAGACAGAGCATGAACGGGGAGGGGCAGAGAGAGAGGGAGACACAGAATGGGAAACAGGCTCCAGGCTCCGAGCCATCGGCCCAGAGCCTGACGCGGGGCTCGAACTCACGGACCGCGAGATCGTGACCTGGCTGAAGTCGGACGCTTAACCGACTGCGCCACCCAGGCGCCCCAAATACAGAATATCTTAATGATCTCAGGTTAGAGAAGAATTTTGAAAACATGACTCAGAAAGTACTAACCATAAAGGGAAAGATAAATTTTATTACTTTAAAATTAAGAACTCTTCAGTAAAAGACGTCCCAAAGAAAGTTTGAAAAAACAAGTCAAATTAGAAACTGGAAGATGATACTTGCAACACATAACTACTAATCGATCAGTGTCTAGAATATATAAAGAACTTTCACCAATTCATTAGAAAACCTATCACCCAATAGGCAAAATATTTACCCAGATATTCTGCACAAGACACATGAATGACCAATAAACATGAAAACAATTTCAAACTCATTAAGCAATCAGGGGTATATAAATTAAAATCATGATGTGCCATTTCATATTTACTAGATTAGCCAAAATTTAAAAGCCCGACAAGTATTGTGTTAACAATGAGGAGCCTCAACCTCACTGTGCTACTGGTGAGTGTGTAAATCTATTTGGCATTTTCTTGTAAAGTTGAACATCTGCATTCCTAGAGAACATACACACAAAAATATTCACAGGGCACTGCTAGATACGGCAAAAAACTGGCAACTATCCAAATATCTATCTACAGTAGAATGATGAATACATTATGTAAGATTCATAAAATGGAAGACTATTCAATTGTGGAAAGAAAAAAGTGACAGTTATATGCATCAACAGTGATGAATCTCAACAATATAGTATTAAGCAAAAAAGGTAGTGCTTCAGACTATGTATGTGAATCTATTCAGGTACAGTTAAAAAAAAATGTGTTAAGGAAATCTGTAAAGTAAAAAAAAAAAAAAAAAGCAGTAATGAATGTAAATTCAGGACAGTGACAGGCTGGACAGAAGGAAGAAGATGCTCTCTGGGAAGATGTAGTGGGTTCACTAAGACTGTTTCTTATGCTGGGTGGAGAGTTATAAAGGCATTCATTTTATTACTAGTTAAAGTGTACATGTACACCACACACCTTTCACATGTTTCACAATTTTAAAGTAATGGGAAAAAGTATGAACACAGCACATTACTTGTAACGACATGGGCGCTACAAAAATGAAAGCTAATTACAAAGATTTAATACTATCAAAAATGAAATGGGCAATACTCCAGAACTGCTGATTTGACAGCTTATAATTTATGTCAAAGCAAACAGCATGATTTTCCAATGTTCTTTTCCTAACCTTAAAAAAAAAAAAGTAACTCAAGCAATGTAAGTCTCTTTGTATAGAGGGCCAAAGCATAGGGAGTAAAAGTGCCCCTTGACCACAGCTGAATCTCATCCCACTCCCCAAAATTCATCACCGTTCAGGGTGGAGACCTCTGGACCCTTGTCTATGCATTTACACCAAAGACCTTTTTTTTATTATTTTTTTAATGTTTATTTATTTTTGAGAGAGAAAGAGACAGAGACCGAGAGAGAGAGAGAGAGAGAGAGAGAGAGAGAGAGAGAGAGAAAGTAAGTGTGGGAGGACCAAAGAGAGAGGGTGACCTAGAATCCGAAGCAGGTTCCAGGCTCTGAGCTGTCAGCACAGAGCCCAACGTGGCACTCGAACTCACCAACGTTAAGATCACAACCCAAGCTGAAGTCAGATGATTAACCGACTGAGCCACCCGGGCGCCCCACCAAAGACTTTTTTGATACTGTTGGTTTTCATATACAGTTGACTCTTGACCCTTGAGCAACACGGGTTTGAACTGCGCAGGTCCACTTACATGCAGTTCTTGGATCAATACAGTAAGTGTATTTTTTTCTTATGATTTTATTAACATTTCCCCCCAGCCTCCATATACAAAATATGTCAATAAACTCTTCATGTTATTGGTAAAGCTTTTGATCAACAGTAGGCTACTGGTAGCTAAGTTTTTGGGGAGCTGGATTTTCAACTGCACGGGAGTGGGAGGGAGCCAGGGTAGGTGCTCCTAACCTAGCTGTTCAAAGGTCATCTGTACAAACAGGGGCATATGTATACTCTGACTTGTGGTTTTCACTTGTCAGTAATTCCTTATTGATAAGTATTTTGAGTGTTTATAGATTTCTGCTATTATAAACACTACAGGAATATGCTTCTACAGGTATCTTTGTGCACTTGTTCAAGGATTTCCACAGGCCAGATTATCAGATAAGGAATCGCTGGTTATCATTAAGTTAAATATTGACTAGGACTGCCCACCACAAAAACAATACCAATTTAAATTTCTGCAAATAACAGTCTGTGTTTCCCTACACCATGCCCAATGCTGTATTATCAATCTTTAAACTTTTTGCCTAAAAGTAAAAAAGGGCATCTTTTTAATCTACATTTTTGATAGCTAATGAGGTCGATCATCCTTTCATGTTTATTAGCCACTTATATTTCATCTTCTGTTTATCTCTTCTTTCCCTTTTTCTTTCCTCCAGTTTTATTCTAAGTTGTAGAAGGTCTTAAGTTTTGTTACAGATTTCTTTTCAGGTGCAGTCTTGGTTTTTAAAAATGAACTAATTGAACAATATTTATTCTTTCTGCACCATACAGAGATAGGTTCACACATACCTGCAAAAACTTTTTCTTACAATGAATAAACTTCCATTAAAATATTTTTACAGTGAATGCTATTTTAAAACATCCAAAAATATAGACATATGAGTCCTCTTCTCTCTCCCCAGTTATTCTACCCTGCCAAGCTTACACTGTTCCTCATAGGAAAAAAGATGTATAGAGAGTAATAAAATATAGGTTTGTAGGCTTCCAGATTTCTTCCTTCAGCATTTATAGACATATGAACAGGCGTTATTTTCATTAGTGATTTTTTTCCCCTCTAGCTTTTAATTTTGAAAGGCCGAAACTACAGAGAAGTTGAAAGAATGTCAGTGGTTACCCACATATCTACATTTTGTGCATTTGCTTGATCTCTTTGACCTACAGACATCATAATATTGAGTCCTAAATATTTCAGCATGTGTACTCTACCAATGTATTTCCATATAACCACAACGTAAGTATCTAAGAAATTTAACAGACACGTCGTTTTTAAAGTTCATATTTAAATTTCTTCAATTGTCCCAATTAAGATCTTTGTAGTTCAAAAAAAAAAAAATCACTTCCAGGATCCAACAAAAATACACAACTGCATTTATCTCTCAGACTCTTCAGTCTCTTTTAACCTGTAACAGTCCTCTTGTCCCCCCGCCCCCTCCATCTACCAAATTCTCCAACTACCAAGCCAGTTGTCTTGTAAAATGTCTCACAATCTGGATCTGATTGTTTCTTCATGATTAGATTCAGGTTACATTTTTGGCAAGAATACTACATAGGTGGTGCTGTGCTTATAGAACAGATTTTAATCCTTTATCTATTGCTTACATATAGCCAATATTTTCTTCCAATTCATATTTTAATTTTGTTTGAAAATGATTTTGCAAAGTTTTTCCTTCATTGCTTTTAGTCCTGTGCCACATCTCTTCTAAAATTGATACTCTAAAATAAACATGACCCTGTCTCTATATCTTCTATGTTGTTCTTATAATTCCTTTTTTAATCTTAATAGCTTTAATCAAGAGATTAGGAATATAGTCCTTTTCCTAGGCACTCAATTTGATTTCCTTACAGGCCACTATGCTAATTTTATTAGGCTTCTTTCTAGTTAAAGTTAGAGGAAAAAAAAACCCATTTAATTTTGAACAGCTACTTTATAATCATCAACTAAGTGAAACTGAGGCAAGCATCTCACAGTGGCTATGTGAAGAGTTAACTATATCTGAAGATAAAGGACTTCATTTAGCTACAGCAACCTTTTTTCCTCCCTTTGAGGACAGCAGTATTAATTAGAAGCAATTACTCTGCAAAATGTTCTGGTGGAACGAGTCTGTGTAACTCTGGTGGGTGAATGAGCATTAGTCACTTTGACCAGAAATACAAAAAATAGTCCTTTACTTCAATGTGAGGACTATATGTAAAGAACTGTAAGATAATAGTGGGCAAAAAAGCCAGAACTTCAGAATTCATGATTTCATTCAGGCATAGTTAAAAAATGAAGCAATGTACTGTTTAAGGAAACATACATCCTTAAACCCGAAGGCAGAGCAGGGCACTGATTAACACCAAATGCAGGACACTGACAGGTGTAGGTCTGGCTGACAGGAAAGAAGGTGATGATGCACTTACAACATTCATTTACACCAAAAAACGTACTCTTCTACACCTCTGGTTTAATTGCAAAAAACTGAAACCGTAAGAATAAAGAAGAGCTTCTCTGAATTATGCAATGTCATTGGGTAATTTATATGTAGTAAAAGGACTTGATTTTTTTTTTTTTTTTAGTAGCTTACCTTTCCTCAGTATGGTAAACCACTTAATTTTCCCACAAAATACATGACTTAGAAATAAAATTCTTCTCAAGGGGATTTTATTAATGCAACATGGAAAATTTCTTCCTTACAAAGACTGTATCACTAGCATATAAAAACAAAACAGCATGCAGAAAAGATTTACAGCACGACTTTACATTTTGAGAAAAGAGCACTGAGAGGCTTCTAAGTAACATGCAGCACAAGAAAGTGGACTTCAGTGAGCATAGTAACCATTGTTCCTCTTTACTGTTGGGAAAAATCACTCCATTAGAAATCGAGGTGGAAAGAACATTAGATGATGGTCTCAATTTTTCACATTTTACGTGTTATGAACTGAGACTCCAAAGCAATAACTGTCAACTATTTTCTGAACAAGAAACCCAGGCGTGGGAAGGTTTTGATTCCAAGATAGATATTGGTAATGTGCACTTTTGATCTTTCAATGGAAAAATTGCATTCAAAAAAAGAAACTTCTAAATATGGAAGTTATTCCAAGACTTTCTTTGGAATGGTATCCCTAAGTAAAATCATTCTACCACACCACTCACACAAGAAATAGACGGAAGAACTTCTGGATTAGAATGTGGAAAAAAACCAACTTGCCGCATTCCATTAGGACTACTTTCTTTACAACCATGGAGAGGAGGCACAACTCTGCTAACAGTTTAGAGGAGGAATACTTACATGTTTTCTTTCTGTAGCTTTTAGAGATTTGGCAGCATAGTAAAAAAGCTGTGTCCCACACAAAGCTGCCCAATACTTTGTCCATGATGCTACCTGGAAAGACAAACACATGAATATACTACCACCAGTTTCTCAGTTTCTTCACTTTCTTAGTGCTGATGACCAAGAGCTCCACTGCACTCCAGCCACCTTAGCCTAATCTTAGAGTCGAATCACTTCTGAAATCGTTATCTCCAACATTCCCGTCACTTTCACTGAACACACTCTACTGCTACTTTCTTATTTATTTACTTACTGAGAGAGAGAGAGAGAGAGAGAGAGAGAGAGAGAGAGAGAGAGAGAGAGAATGAATGCAAGTGGGGAAGGGCAGAGAGGAACAGAGATCCGAAGCGGGCTCCAGGCTGACAGCCTGACAGCAGTGAGCCTGATGAGGGCCTGAACTCACGAACCGTCAGATCATGACCTGAGCCGAAGTCGGATGCTTATAACTGAGCCACCCAGGCTCATTATCTAGCCTTGCCACTGCCTCCCCATCCCGTATCCTCCTTTCCCCCCTCTCCATATTTAGCCAGGACCACACGGTCCAGCACTATATCCGTTCCCTTCCAAACACTGGCATCTCACCATCCCTCTGTCCCGATATAGCCCTAGCCCTATTTAAATCTAACCATCTGATTACTTGGCACATTACAATAACTGAATATTGCTGGAGAAATCACATAATTGTGCCAATTGATAAAATTATAACCAGCAATCTCAAATAGAAATCAATAGCACTTCACTTTTACCCCATCAAGTCATTATATTCTTTCTCTGGAGACAACGATTTCATTCCTTCTCTTAAAAACTGTAGTACTCCACCCTCTCATGACAGCATCGCGCACTTCTCGGAGGAAAAGAGCTGAAGTCTAGTGAGGACTACCTCATCTTCCCAGGCCAATGCCATCTAACCACCTGTTTGTAGACCCACATACTTAGCCTTTCTTCTCGCTACAACAGAATAGTTAATGCTGCTTCTATCAAAGGAGAAACTCCACTGTCTTTTCACACCCTAGCTTCCTACTCTCACTTCCTCAAGAAACCTGCTTTTGTAATTTACTCCCTCTCCACTGTTTTTTGATTTCTCCCCCTCTACCATCATTATACAAATGAGGCTTAACAGCATTCTCATCTTTGAAAATCCCTCCACTGCCCCACTCCCTGCCCCACCAGATAGCAGCCAATTTCTCTGTTCCTGTAACTTCTTGCAAGGTGGCTCTAATTCCTGACTCCACTTCCATCTTGCCCATTTTCTCTTCAACTTACTTTCAGTTAGGCTGCTGCGGTCAAGGTTACTGATCACTGACATTTTATCAAAGCTTCTGTTCTTTTTTTCTTCTTTTTAATATTTTTAAGTTTATTTATTTATTTTGAGAGAGACAGAGACAGCATAAGTGGGGGAGGGGCAGCAAGAGAGGGACAGAGAATCTCAAGGAGGCTCTGTGCCGCCAGCACAGAGCCCAATGCGCGGCTCAAACACACAAAGCCGTGAGATCGTGACCTGAGCCGAAACCAAGAGTCAGATGCTTAACTGACCGAACCACCAAGGCGCCCCCAAAGCCTCTGTTCTTGTCACAACCTCTTAGCAACATCCGACACAGCTGGCCACTCCTTTCTTGAAACACTTTTAACTGCTATGCTTCTCTGATTAACAGTTCCTTCGTTCTCTCTGCTTTTCTTACAGCAGACCTTTACATGTTACAGAGTTCTATCCCTGCCCTGTTTTCTTCATAGATAATCTGTCTCATCCGGTCTCATACTTCAAATACCATCTGTATGCTAACAAGTCCCAAATCTCTATCTCTGGCCACCACCTCTCTGCTGAACTTTTGAACTGTATTCTTTACAGCCAAACTGACATCTCCACTTAAATGCATAAAGTGAACTCAGCCAAGACTGACCAGCCCCTCTTGGAAAAAACTTTCCCCATTTCAATAAACGTGCCCAACATTCATTGAGCTCAGCCCCAAACCCAGACACCACCTTCACTTCCACGTTCTCTCACACACCGCATCAAATACATCCATCAAGCAAACGCTAACTGTTCTGACTTCGCCTCCTCCACCTTCCGTGCCTCAGCCACATGGGTCTTCTTGCCTCCTGAGCTGGAGATCCTCACACGGCTAACCCGCCTTCTTCATTCCCATGACAGCGTGGAAGCCTCGCTGCGCCGATACCTCTCCTCACCCTCTCATCTGCCATCCCATCACCTTATTTCAAGGGCTTACTTTCTATTTGTCCTCATTGGAATGTCATCCCCACAAGGCAGGCACTTGGCCTCATCTTGTTTGCTGATCTATTTCCAGCATCTGGTGCACAATTGTGTAGTAATATCCTACCCAACATGCTACTCCTAGTTTGTGAGCTGGCCTAGTGTAGCTTCCTAACTATATGTGCCTGAGGTTTACTGTAACACAGGCAGCAAAATCAGATTGCTTAGATGCAAACCATTTTTATGTTTTAAGAAGCCTTTGTAGCTTCAAAAGTGTTATGTCTGGATATACGTTGAAGTTTTAATTCCAAACTAGATAAATTATACCATTATTTGAGAAAAAAAAATTCTCTTTCTTTAGTAGTCCAACTACTTGCTGCTGTTGGGGAAGAAGAAGCTTCTAGGTTACGTACAAAGGCTTTGTGCCACTGTTATCATTTTTTTAAAAAATATAACTATGGTTTGAAGGACATTTAATACCTGGGTTTCATTTCATGAAGGAAAACAAAACTGCATTACAGAAGATTTAAATAAACAAGTTAGGACTGACAAAACAAAATTAGTTGAATCCCATTTTTTAGGGTTGTTACTCTCTGTTCTTTTCCTAAACTTATTACTAAAATACTTCATAACAGCATATACTTTCAAGTTTCTCTGTGAAATGGTTTTGTGTAAGAACTACATTAGGGGACTGAGGGAACAGGAGCTCCTTGATGTAAACACCCTAAATGAATGATTTAACTGAAGTCTAAATTAAGAAACACAGTGAGGCAAATGTGTATTTCAAATTGTTTCAGTTGAACCATGTATTTGGTTTTACTTCAATTGTCTTCATATTTTTTAGGGCCCTATACATTTACATATTTTTAGAGGTGTGTTAAAATATAAGATAAGATCTTACTGTGGGCTTTTTGCCTTCTTTTAACAAAGTTTTTCTTCTGAGAACACCTTGAATAGTAACAGCTCCTGGATATAAATGCACTGCCAAATCTTCTGATTCTGCGGAACTGTAACAATGGAATGAAGAAAAGAACACGTAAGAGCTTTTGGGTACAGTAGTTACAAAGCAGGTACTTAAATGAAATGTAACCGCTCTTAATGGTAAAACTTTGTTACTGTATTCAGAACAAGAAGACACTGACAATTATAAAGGTTTACTGATATGAAATTTATAAACTGTCACAAAAGTTTAATCAGGAAGTTATTAAAGTCAGATGGTTAAAAACACACTTTACGACATATTTGAACAAGCATAATTTAGAAAGAATAGAGCAATTCACTTTAGTGAAGATTAAATTATGGATTTAAGACTTTTTCTTCTTTTTTTATAATGTTTGTTTATTTATTTTGAGAGAGAGAGAGAGAGAGCGAGCGAGCAGAGGAGGGGCAGAGGGAGAGAGAATCCCAAGCAGGATCTGCACTGTCAGTGCAAAGCCCGATACAGGGCTTGAACTCATGAACTTTGAGATCATGACCTGAACAGAAACCAAGAGTCAGAGCCACACAGGCACCCCCAAGACTTTTTTCTTCTTACATGCTACATTGCATCACTGCTGTAAACTTTTTTCCCATTAGAAATTTTAAGTCTTGGTAGGAAAGATGAGGATTCTTTTTGTTAAAAGTATTTAAGTATACAAAACTCTAAATAAAAATAGCAGAAACTCAAAAAAAGGAGGAAAGGGAAAAGAAAACCCATGCTTAAATTAATTC
The DNA here is from genome assembly GCF_022079265.1 of Lynx rufus. Lineage (NCBI taxonomy): Eukaryota > Metazoa > Chordata > Mammalia > Carnivora > Felidae > Lynx > Lynx rufus. The sequence continues at coordinate 43,197,190 of NW_025814829.1, forward strand.
TAAAGTAGATGAGAGAAGTAATACAGGCAATAACAACATATTTAAAAAACTGGCGTACTATGATAAATTTTAATGACATTTAAACGCTGTCAATGTGTAAGTGTTTGGTTATAGCCTTATAGCCTAACAGCTCTCTAAGGAAGGAATAACTACAAAACTCAAGATTTCCTTTTCATATATCTTAAGAAGACCATCACAAAATAATCAAACATTCAAATATCTTTCCCCAACGGACTTAAGGTCCTATATTTAAAACAAGAATAACTTGGGGCGCCTGGGTGGCGCAGTCGGTTAAGCGTCCGACTTCAGCCAGGTCACGATCTCGCAGTCCGTGAGTTCGAGCCCCGCGTCGGGCTCTGTGCTGACGGCTCAGAGCCTGGAGCCTGTTTCCGATTCTGTGTCTCCCTCTCTCTCTGCCCCTCCCCTGTTCATGCTCTGTCTCTCTCTGTCCCCAAAAAAAAAAAAAAAAAAAAAAAGAATAACTTAATCTGTCATTCTCTGGTGATCTGACATGATCTGCAGAATTCCTACAACACAGACAAAAACTGTGCAGTTTGCCAGTTTATCCCTTTATGATTATTTAGGTGTCTTCAAAGTGACTTAAAAACCTAGAGACCACTAGAAATTTCATGTTAGAGCTGTTTATATTCAGGGAGGTATACACAGAGAGATTAGACACCAAATTGATATAAAGTTCACTTTTGAAGTTGGCTATTCTGTTGTAGTATGAGGTGGCTGATTACCCGTTACCATTAGCCTCCAGCCCCCAATCAATCTAACATTCTCATTTCTTTCCGCAGCTAATATGGTGCAGAAAGAGACCTGGTAAAACTACATAAACACTGAACAAACGGAAGTTGAAACGAACAAATATTTACTGAAATGGACTTGTCTAAATTCTGGACCTGCAGTTTATCTAAAAAATTCTTAACAAAGATAAAATGAATGGAGACTTATTAGCAAAGTAAATGCTATGACAGTAAGTAGCCTTTGAATAATAAGTGGATTTTTATATTGCTCATCCAATAACTAGCAGCATTAGAAAGACCTGTATGGTTACAAGGCTACCAACTTGGAATTATTTTGCAACTAGCTCAGTGGATCGGAAAGAGAAGTCCAAATTTCTCTCTAGATTAAATCTCGGAAAGCAAGTTTTCTTGGGTATTTTTTTAGCTGATAAACCAATTAGCTGAGAAAGAACAGAGATACTGTGAGATTACACCCATTAAGCCAGTCACCACCACCAGAGGGGAGTTCTGTGACCCCTGGATGCAGGGGGATTGTACCTGCTGGCCTTCATGTGGCTTCGATAGCCATTTCGTGCCACTCGTGTCACCGGGCCGAGAGAATGGTATAATCTGTTCCTGTTGGATTCCATTATAAATTGTATATATTACATATGCTTTTATTCACACAATCATTGATACCTAGAACAATATAATTTCTTCCTGTAATATAGCTTTCTAAATCCTTTCTAAATCTAAATGTGGTGGCTCCTTTCTTAAGCATGCAGCCTAGATTAAAAAAAAATGTTTTCTTCTATTGAGTCTAGATATACTTACAGGTGTTAGTAATACTATACATTTTACATACATTTGCTTTCATAAATCTGCTAAAATAATGAAAGTTATTTATAACCAATACTATCAAAACCTGGAAAATACTTCGAAAACCCTTTTGTTTCTATTCCAGTTCTTCGATTCCAGTTCAAAAATGGTATCTGGATTTATATAAATAATTCATTTTTATTATATGTCCCTATGAAGACACCTAAAAACGATGTGGGCTGTAAACTTAATGTGGCCTAAACATCTTATTTTCCTCTCTATCCTTTACATTAAATCCAAGAAAACTAATAAAGGAGAGAAGCTGGGTAATAAAGGCATTATTTTATTTCTACATCAACTGAAATAAATGATGAAGCCAACAAATGATAAAAATGGTTTGAATTCATATTTATCCAAAATGGCATGTAATACTTAACAAAGGAAATAAACACACACATAGAAACACCAACACGTCTTTGCCTGGGAAAAGCCAAAAGTAGCACTGTTGGGAAATGTTATTTAAAGCAAAAAGCATTACTTTAGCAACTTAGGCAGCAACATACTTGATGTCTCTGTAGTAAATAAGAACACAGAGTGATTTAACATTCAGAGTACTATTTTCAAATCCACTATCTACAAGCAGTATTTTAAACATCCTCGTTCTTTATTTACTTTTTGTTATTCCACGTCTGAATCTTGCTGAGAAGCATTAATTTGCTCTCAAAATGTTCCAAGAGCCACAGATTTAAACTTGGCGCAAAGACAGATTTTTTTTTAGCTGAAAATGTCTGCAAAGCAAAACATGTGTCACAAAAGAAATATACTGTTTTGAGATGTGAAGGTAACATCGTTACATACAGTCTTCAGAAGTAACCTGCTGGGACGAGGACGGACAGAGTACTGAACACGACACCGTCCTGGTTACTCACTTATAACTCATTCAAACTGACAAACATTTTTTCCATTAATATTTTTTATCTAAAGATTACAGTATACTCTATAACCAACATATGATGCTCTTCCTAGAGGGAAAGAACTAAAATGACTTGTACCGACAGCATGCCAGAGGCAACTCTCATGTTTTTCTCGTTTCACGCAAACCTTAATAAAGAGACTGAATGTAAAAGCTGGAAGAGAAATAGTATGCAAAAACAAGGTAAGATCCCCCCAAAGCAAAGAGTAAGAGTTGATAACACTGACAAATAGAGTAGAAAGGCTTAAAAGTACTTTGAAATGTTGGGTTTACAAACAGCGTGTTAATCACATAATGGAGAGAAATCGTTACGAAGTTTCATCAAGAACAAGAATATAATTTTCCAGTTCCAATATAGTTTAATTTCAAATGTATAGTTAATAAAATTATTTTCTATTAAGAAGTGACTGATAGGGCGTTAGGTAACTATTTTCAACTCCATACTCTAAATTCAATCTCAACTACACTCTGCTGCTTAGAAACTTAGGATGTCCAGTTTACGTACAAAAGGGGGCAATTATTTTGGCAAGAGTCAAGCATCTTATAAATCCGAAAATGGAAGAACTGAAATGGTCAAAGACAATATAAGAGTCCTAATGGATATTTAGTAAATAAATTATTTGCGCTGTTTGGCTACATCTTTAAGGAGATCTTATACTGGCAGATCAATACAGCATGGGATTTGCTGCAGGAAGAGCACAACTTCCACTACTTAAAGCCCTAAAGAAAGGAGAACGGAGCGTGACTTAGAGCATTTCAGCATAAATCTGTGTGCTATATGTAAACTCTGAGTTGCTGACAATTTAAACTCAAACTCTAAGCTGCTTTACTTATAGTGTAATTTAAAATTTACTAAGTCCTTTTGCCCCTGACAAGGTAGCAGAGAATGAAGTAGACCATTCTATTAAATGCCTTAAAACTACTGAAATGAACCAGAATTTAAGGCAATAATTTTACTTCAAACACGTAAGTAGGTAAGGTGAGTATGATTGGTTATTACTGTTTTAAAGGTACTAAAATTCAAATCCACGTGTCAAGGCACCAAATAAACATATATTTATGAGCTAAGACTCAATTCCAGACTTAAATATCAACTTCTAATTTCTGCCACCAGTTGTAAGCTTATAAATAGTCCCTTCCAGATATGTAACAAATTTTATCTGTTAAAATGTTTATGATCTTTTAAGAAAGACCAACTCAGCTCAAAGCAGTTCAAATGGACAATTTTTCTTACCTCTCAAAAGCAGGCCATGAGGTCTCTTCACTTAGTTCAGAACCATCACTACTACCTAAAATCAAAAGTTATTCTAATTTTAAACATCAGAATTAGTTTAAGTTTTGTATTTTAAAAATAAACTTTCTAATTGTACTTATAAAATGATAATCATGTTATCTGTGGGTGAACATCCACAAATTAATTCTTCATTCTTGTGTTACTGCTGCGAGGCTTATTCTGCAATATACTGGAATATAGTTAACAAGACCACCAAAAATAACAAAGAGCATAAAACACTTTTGCAGGTCTACTTATAGCTCAAATGCATTATGTTTATAAACAATTATAAACCATCAGAGAATGTACATAAGCATAAAACTTTTCAAAATTTCAAAATTTTGTCATAATTTAAGACGAATATAATTGTGAAATTCTTAAGAGGTTTGCGATATACTTCCTTCTCTTTGTATTCCTTTAAAAACCCATTATTACCTTAAGGATAAGAAGCTTAATGAAATTCCTCTCTTTCTCAAAAATAAATAAACATTAAAAAAAAGAAGTTTAATGAAATTCAACTTCTGCCTTTAGAGGCAAGGTAGAAGAGGATGGAATCCCTAAATTAGAAAGAAAGAAATAACAATGGTGCCGTAACAATGTAAAAACTTTCTCTTTGGCCAGAATAGCAGCTAACATACAAAGTTTTAAATTAGCTAAAGAAAAAAACTGAGAAGAATAAATCTGGAGAGTCAAAAACAGCTTACACTGATTTAAAAGTTATTTTAAAGATAATTCTGGCTCTCAATAAAATTGATGATTAATGTATCCCATATGTATCAAGTTAAACTGTCCATCAGACTTTCATACCAGTGTTCCATGACAGACTCAAACTTCAATGCTAAAAGGTATGCATTATATGTGATGGATTAATACCTCATCTATGTATTTAGAGTGGCCCTAGCTATATACTCTCCTCGGAAGAGCTTAGTTAATATGCACTGAAATAATTTTCTGGTTGTGTGGGTCAGATGAGAAAATGCAAGTGTTCTGTTAGTGGCGGTAGGGTATTCTAGATCATCTTTTGATTTGTAACATTATGTAGCAAAGACTGAAAATTGAATCATAATTAGTATGACTTATTTGTAGAAAATATGTTTTTCCAGTCCACAGTGGATATGCTTCTCTTGGCTAGGCAAGACCACTTCAGGTTATCTAAGATATCTGGACCACAGAGGCCATTGTCCCAAGCACTGGTGAATTTCTCTGCAGTACTTTCTCAAAACCTCTACGGTACAGATTGATATTATATGTTAAAGTTACAGCTAAGGAAAAAACCCTTTTGTAATTATAAATTGTGTGTGTATGTGTGTGTGTGTGTGTGTGTGTGTGTGTGTGTGTGTGTGTAACATCTACCATCTAGGGTTACAGATTTACTTTCTTTCCAGAATATACAGTTTTAAAATAAAAACCTTGCAAGGTACTATGTCTAACATTCTTAATTTACAAACAAGGATGTAACAATCTTTATTGCTTATCCTCTTAACAGCCTTAGAATTAATAAAAAATAAACACAAAGGCAAAAATTAAAACAGTCTCTTCCTGTTCTAAAAGAAAGGCCTATAAACTGAGACACTAACTGTAAGTGAATAAAATAACCAGATAAATAATTGTCCTGTGGTAACAAAAAGAACAGTTATAGAAAGTAAAAGCCACAAATAAACTAAAGAATTTTCATTATAAAACTTATGAGGGGGAAAAGTGAAATAATATGTATACTTGAGAGCTGTAATTTAAAAAATTATTATTTTTTCATTTAAGTGGAATGCCAGATTCCATAGTGTAACAAATTTTAACGGGAAAAAAGTTCTTCCTTTCTCTTTTGCCAAATTATTCTCTGTATTATTTTTCAGATTGAGGTTGATACCTGCATATAGACGACTTACAGTATCAACAAAGAGGTACTTCAGGTGGCTAATGGGTCTTGTATTTTGTGAATTTTGTCACTATTTAATCATTTGCATTTGTCAAAGGGGGAACTTTGGAATTAAAAAACTGAATGGTGCCAGAAAGCTCTAAATCAATTTTGTTTACAAGGTTTGGAACTCTCAAAGGTTAAGGAAGTCAATATGTTTAAGAAAATGAACTCCTTCTTGGATTTCCTTCTATTGACTGTTCATCAATACTAAGATGATCCTATTAACAATTGGCATAGCCCTTGACCAACCTGGTACTTAATCAGAGAGGAAGACATTTTTCTCCTTTAAAAAAATAAATCAGTGTTTATGAAGATTTTTCTAATTATCAAAAGAAATAACGCTCATCTAAAAGATTCAGAAAATAAATAAGTTTAGGAAGTAAAAACAAATTCCTCATCTCCCTTTCCAGTATGGTCCTGATTTTCCAGTCCCCTTCACGGTAACTACCTGTATTTCTTCACCTCTCATTTTCCAGGCTACTCCAATCAGGACTCCACCCACATTATTCTATGAAGCAACTCTTATCAAGGTCACCAATGACTTCTATCTTGCCAAATGCACTCATCAATTCCCATTCTTATGTTTTCTTTTTCTTGCATTTGATAGTGATACTTCCTTCCTCCTGAAGATACTTGTCTATTGGGCTTTTCTGATCCCACACCCTGATTTTTATTCCTACTTCACTGGTCCCTCCTTCATATTTCCTCTGATGGCCCATCTTTAAAAAAAAAAAATAATCAGACCTCTAAACATTAGTATGTCTTATTTATTTACACTCTCTCTCTTGGTGAACTCAACCAGTCCCGTGGCCTGAAATACTATAAATATGCTAACTCCTATACTTGTATCTACAGACCTAATCTTACCCACTGAGCTCAAGTCATATATTCAGTTACCTACCTGACAACTCCATGTGGACCAAACATGTCTAAAACAGAATTCCCAATTCCCCAAACCCAGTCTTCCTTCACAAATACTTCACCACCTACAAATGACCGTTCTTCTGGTCTTCTCTACTATGGCAACAGTGCCACTATCTAACTAGCTGCTTAATCCAAAAGACAGGGAGTACACCAACACTGCCTCTCTTTCCTCATTCCTACAAACTGCATGAAGTAACCAATTCAACCAGTCTGCCTTCTTTTCCCACCATTTCTCAAATGCTTCCCCTTTTGGAGTCAAAACCATCAAGCACTTTTAAAAACACCATGAATTATTAACTTCGGAAGCTACTAGTAATATGATCCTATATCTAATTGTTAACTTTGCTTTTATCAATTTTTCTCTAAGTATAATAGGATTAATGACTCTTTTTTTCCAGCTGAGTTTGATTAAAAGTCTCATTGTACATAATTTGGAATCCTCCCAGAGAAGTATTTCTCACCTATTGATATTCCACTAGAAAGAGTAGAACTTTCAGCGTGGCCTCGAGACGGTGCATGGGGCTCCATGACGCTATCATCTAATAGATGTCTTGGCCCTGCATTTGGGAACGTTGCACTCTTAAACTCTGCTGTGTTCATTTTATGAATGAAACTGGAAACAAAGAGAAATATTTTTCATATCTTTTATTACTGTTGGTAGTTCAAAATATAAAAGATACTCTTATATAAAGAGTCAGGACACAGAAGACTTACCTGCTATCCTGACCTGACTTCTGAACTCTCATACTAATGAACACACAGATTTCACCATGAAAACCTCAAACCAGCAGTTTAGGGAAAATATTTTAGGAAACCAGGCCAGGCCTTTATCTATCTATATAACAGACAATACCTTAATTTCACCTTAAGTCTCAGGTCCATTAAAAAATTGTTTATTTACATTTGCTTTTGGAAAATAACTATTAAATTTTCACAAAAATCATGGCAAAGGTGAACTATGGGCCCCATTTTGAGAAAAGTCTTGCAAAGTTAATGATGTTAAACAAAAAACCAGTTTCCTTTTATATTTAGCAATAAAAGGAGTAATTTTTATAAACCTTAATTTATGGCGACTCATTTTGATTAAGACAAACAATGACTGTCGTGATACAAAGATGATAATTTAAAAGGAAAATGGTATATTGCTTTCCTGATATTATTTACGATGATGCTCTGTAATATAGTTCATTTATCTCCCCCAAATGTAAAGGCACTGTTGGGAGAAGCTTATTTCCAAATTAAGGAAGAACTAAATGCTTTTAAGCAAACAAGATATTTTACTGAATCAGAAAAAAACTATTGTTATACAAATAAAACTACACAGGACACTATTTTAACTGATAAAATATCCAGAAAATAAATCCAACTAGAAACAATTCAAAAATCTGAAAAGATAAAGTTAAAGATGCTGACTTATAACCCAAGCTATGGCACTTCCTATGTCCGTGGGGAATCAGGTTCCGAGGGGATGGTGGCGTCTGCGGTAGCAAGGCTCCTTCAGCTGCCACGCTTTTTCTTCCACTTTGTGGAGATGCTCCTACTTCGGGACCTAAGAATTAAATGTGTGTGTGTGTGTGTGTGTGACAGACAGAGAGAGAGGGAGAGAGAGAGAGAGAGAGAGAAATTTTCAAATGGTTTCAAAAGAGTGTTTTCTTTTTAATCCCTTGATAGAAATTTAAAATGTGGTTTAAATAAAATAATATTGCTAATTCTATTTAAATGACTGAACATTAAAATATATACTTTCTGCTTAAAACACAAAATCCAAAATATATCAAATCTGTTACTTCCTATTTTATTGCATTAAGCAGGCAGTAGAAGCATTTTTCCCCACTTACAGAGGAAGAAGAATTAGAAGAGACAGGCTCAGGATATCACGTTGCACATAAAGCCTGAACTAATCAATCACTCAGCTCTCTGAGTCCTGTAGCTCAGTGCTCATTTCAGTTTACACACTGCTTCTTTCTCTTAGTTTCAGTTTTCTCTTAGAGAAAGAGAGTGTAGGGCAGGGCAGGTCAAGCATTCAAGTTGGAATTTTAATCTATATTAACATCGCCAGGCTTATGGGAATTTAAAAAAATAGAACTTGAAAAGTACACAGATTTGTGAAATATCATTTTAACAATAAAAACAAAAGCAAATTTAAGAGATTAAACTGCCATGTTTTCCTCTGCTTGTAAGCCTCTCCTAGATACTGTCATGGCTTGTCTCCTTGCTTCCTCCACATCTTATTAGATCAGCCTCCAAATACTTCGAGGGGATGCGGTATTATGAAGCTTAGGGCCAAAGTCTGCCTTTGAAATTACAAAAAGGTGCTTATTAATAATTTCTTAAATAATAGCCAATTATCTCCAATTTTTCATTTTTAATTATCTGTGGTATACATATATTATCCCCATTACAATGCGACAAGTAAATTAAGGAACTGTGACTATTTTTTTTAGTATTTTCAGTATGTAGCCCAGTATTAAAGTGAAATTTCTAAAAAGTCAAGTCACTAAAACTCACCTCTATAATTATTCAAATTAGTAAAATTTTCCACTCAGACCCCAGAAATGCCTAATGTAATCAACCTTCATTGCCTAGGACAGTGTATTCTTAATAATAAAAAGAAGAGATATTCATAAATACTTATCTTTTTTTTATTTGTTATCTATTTTTCTTGATTAGTTGGCTTGTTTGTACATTACTACAAATTCCAAGTAACAACTTTAAAAAAAAATTTTTTTTAATGTTTATTTATTTTTGAGAGAGAGAGAGAGAGAGAGAGAGAGACAGAGCACTAGCAGGGGAGGGGAAGAGAGAGGGAGACACAGAATCCGAAGCAGGCTCCAGACTCTGAGGTCTCAGCACAGAGCCTGATGCAGGGCTCGAGCCCACAAACCATGAGATCATGACCTGAGCCAAAGTCGGACACGCAACCAACTGAGCCACCCAGGCACCCCTCAAGTAACAACTTTTTAAATAAAAAACAAAAAAAACCCAAACAAAAAAGTGATATATTTTAATATCAAAAATCAACTTTTGTGTCTATTATAAAATGTGCTAAGTATATTTACTTTGAAGCACATTCTTTCTTATTAGGTTATCTGATTTCTTATTCAGTCATCAGAGAAAACTATGCACCAACCTACTAAATCTTCTCTGGAAGCAGCAGAACGTGGTGTGCTGGTCCCTGGTTCTATCTTTAATGAAAGCCTGCATTTTAAAAAGAAACAAAACACATAAAATATTAACATTTGACAAAATAATGTTAAGATTATGTATTTGCTCACAAAAAATTAAGCATTTTTATAAAATAATCTCAACTATATATTTTTCTTCAAGAGCAATCTTCAGTAGTAAATTTCTTATCATCTTCATACAAAAGCTGATCTTACAGTTATTCTAGGAAATATTAGGGAGGGGAAAAACATTAACAAGTTATAATTAAAAACAGAAAAATCTTTCCAAAGTACCCCAATATTGCCAAATGGTTCAATGTATTTAAAGATTTTTGATGAATGACTACAAAGTGATAGAACTTGAGGTTATATTGATACCTGACACTTCAATTCAGGAATTTTCATGTATGTTACTAAATGTATCATGCAAATACTTCTAGAATCTTTGCTGGATGGGTTAATGGCTTCTCTAGAACTGAAAATTTGCAAAACACCCCCCAAAACCAATTCAACTTCTTAAAAAATCTTCAATAATAAAAAGGTTGTCTGCAAAATTCCTAGTATATCCCTGTCCTAACTCAAAGTTTATTACCTGGTACTTAAGTTTCATTTAGGTTAATATATCCAGTTTTGAGTTCCACAGCAATAAGAGATTAGGACTCCTATCCATGGAAACTTTCAGGAAATAGAATAATAAAGCAGTTGTAGAAAACACTTTGGTATAGTCCACAAAGCCTATTATTACTAAATATTTGTCTAAATATTAATATTTTTAAAAAGCATTCTACCCACTGGAGTTGTTTTTTTTAATGAAATTGTAGAATACAAGTGATATTCATCATGATAAATCTATTATAGGTTCTTAGCTGATTTACTTGATTACCTAACAAGGGAATTATATATGATTATATTCTAATCGTTTGACAGCATAGAATACAGCACTGAATAGATGTACAGTTAATCAGAACTCTCTGCTTTTTCTTTTTTTTTAAATTTTTTTTTTCAACGTTTTTTATTTATTTTTGGGACAGAGAGAGACAGAGCATGAACGGGGGAGGGGCAGAGAGAGAGGGAGACACAGAATCGGAAACAGGCTCCAGGCTCTGAGCCATCAGCCCAGAGCCCGACACGGGGCTCGAACTCATGGACCGCGAGATCGTGACCTGGCTGAAGTCGGACGCTTAACCGACTGCGCCACCCAGGCGCCCCATCTGCTCTTTTTCTTTTTACACAGCAGTTTAATTATTTGGGCTACAGAGTGTACTGAATTCATTCATTTTTTTTTTTTTAACATTTATTTATTTTTGAGACAGAGAGAGACAGAGCATGAACGGGGAAGGGTCAGGGAGAGAGGGAGACACAGAATCTCAAACAGGCTCCAGGCTCTGAGCTGTCAGCACAGAGCCTGACGCGGGGCTCAAACTCACGGACCGCGAGATCATGACCTGAGCTGAAGTTGGACGCTTAACCGACTGAGCCACCCAGGCGCCCCGTGAATTCATTCATTTGATAAAGTTATTAAACACCTGTTTTGTGTTGGGCACTGTGCTCTTTGCGCTGAATGTGAGAGAGACTAAGGGCAGACATGGTGTCCCTGCCCTTCTGAAGCTTACAGTTTAGTAGGTGGGGGACACAGAAGTAAACAAAATAACTACAATTTCTTAATAAAGAACTGCAAAAGAAAGGAACAGAAAGGAAGCCATGGGTGAATCACATTGCTCTCAGCACTATAAAAAGCATCTTAAAGCACGTAGTGAGGTTAGAGTGTCAGTTGCCTGTGTCATCATCAAAACACCATCCAGTAATAGTGCTGCTAGTTCGCTGAGAATAGATATGTTCAGTATTAAAATGAAGTAACTTTGAAAGATTTTCATGCTGATTAAAAAACATGCATGTGGCAGCTCTTTCTGCCCAAGGGGCCTGTCCCTGTGCTTCGATAAAATCACTTTTTACACACCAAAACAAAAACAACCCCAACAAACAAACAAACAAACAAACAAACAAAACATGCACGTAATTTGTATTATCTATACTGGTTGCCTATATAGATGAAGATGCCAAAAACAGAGGTTTTTGGATAAACAAGGTGTCATTTTTATTTAAATCTCTTTCAACATAAAAACCATTTTTTTCTAATTATTTTAATAGCTCTTATCTTAAAATGCTGTTTTTCAGTACACTGAATTAGTAGGTTCATGCATCAGAACTGCATCTTTAAAAATTATCTTCTTCAGTCTCCCATATGAGGCCAACAACACAACACCAAGGGACTTGTTCCCCCAAGCAAAAACAGTTTCCCTCTCTATTCCTTTGGTCAGTCCATCCCCTGGAACACCTTTCTTCACTCTTTGTGTGGAGACATCTCCCACTCACCTGTTAAGATTAAGCCTCAGGTGACAACCATCTCCTGAAGCTGTTCACGTTTCCTTTTTCCTCATTTTTCCCACTCAAAAGCTGAGTTAGGTCTCCCCCCATGTCTGCATTCCCACAGCACCCTGGGCATATCTCTATTACGGTGATGTTTGACGTGGTTTGTAGTCATCTGTTTTGTGGATGTGTTTTGTATTAGACTGCATTTCTTAAGGGCAAGAATAAGATTTTGTTTTTATAATCCTAGCAACTAGCATAATAACTCACCTGTGGCAAAAGCTTAGTAAATATTTATTAAAATGAATATAATCAGAAGGCTCTTCTGGTTCTAGCTACTCATGAAAACAAAAATCAGTACAATAGCATCAGCTTTCCTACAAAAATGAAGGTATCTTATGTCAGTTTACAGAGATTTAACACTACTTAGTGGCTTATTGGGCTATTTTATCCTTTTAGCAAAGTAAAAATCAGCTTACATAAACACTTTATTATTTTATTTTCACAGCAGTCAATAACAATTCACCATCCTCTATAACTGCAACAATTTCTTAGACTTCACCCCTACTGAATCGTTTAACTTCTTTTATTTTTTATTTGTATTTTTAAAAAGTTTTTATTTATTTATTTTGAGAGACAGAGAAAGAGAAAACATGAGAGGGTGAGGGGCAGAGAGAGGGAGAGACAGAATCCCAAGCAGGCTCCACGCTGCCAGCGCAGAGCCTGACGGGGGCTCAAACTCACGAACTGTGACATCATGACCTGAGCCGAGATCAAGAGTCGGACGCTTAACCAACTGAGCCACCCAGGTGCCCAAAATAGTTTAACTTCTTTTAAATCTAGTAAGTCTGAGCCAGGTATAGAAATTTTTAATAACTACTTAATCATATTTTGAGTTTTAAGATAATCTTCCATACCTCACTGGACAAAACATGAGTGTTTTATGCTATGTCAGTGACTAGAGCTGACACAGAAGAAATAGTGGTCAATACAATATACAGACCATCGGACTGAAGAAGCTCACAACTTAGGGCGGGACAACAGATTTATGAAAAAACTCCAGCCTTGAAAAGCGGGTTCAGTGACCTCACATATTTTCAAATGAATTACTATGTACAATCTGTTATAAAATAAAAATTGATACAGAAATATAAAGTGGTAATATTACCAAATGGGGAAACAGATAGCAATAACGGTTTTTAAACATTAGTATAGATATATTTAAATATATAATACCTAGAGCTTAATACATTTAGTCTTTAAAGAAAAGTTATTTCTATCCATTTTCCAGAATTTTTAGCCTTTTATTGGTACTAAGTCTGCTCTTCAAGAACTGTTGAAACTTACGCAACAAGAAAGTTGATGACCACTGTAAGAAAATTTTTATATAAAGCATTAATATTGAAAAATAGCCTAGTCTCTCACCTTGGTAAGTTATAAAGTAAGTATGTGTAAAAAATATTTGTGAAAGACAAAAGGTAATTTGAAAGCTTGGGAATAATTGGCATAATAAGGCTAAGCAAAAAATTTTTTTATTTGAAATTAACAAAGTCATAAGAAATATCAGAAGCCCCAAGGGAAATAAATAAGCTCTTTATCCTCCCATCTTTTGAAAAAAAAGAAACAAAAAACACTGGCAGTTATGATTACATGCAGCATACCACTGAAAATAAAAATGGTTAATAATTCAAAGATCCTTCCCACCTTGGGCAGTACTGTGGATGTTAAGGAGAAGGAAACGGACGACGGTATTTAAAAGTGCTTTTTTAAGATCTTTAGTGAAGGACTTGCTACAATAGAGAAAAGTTGGTAAGTGTGGTGTTGGACACATATCTCTAACCCAGAAGTAAAAAAGTTCAATTATTCTCTCCATCCATAAAAATAACTAAAAACAAATTCAAAGATATGTCAAAAATTACCATTAAAAAAAGAAGTAATTTTCCTATTTGTAGACTGTTTCATTAGTTTTTCAATCTATTAAGAGATAACTTTCCACAGGCACCTGGGTGGCTCAGTCAATTAAGTGTCCGACTCTTGGTTTCAGCTCAGGTCATGATCTTATGGTTCCTGAGTTTGAGCCCCGCATCAGGCTCTGTCAATGCAGAGCCTGCGTGGGATTTCCTCTCTCCCTCTTTCCCTCTCTCTCTGCTCCTCCCCTGCTTGCATGCATGCACACGCACTCTCTCTCTAAATAAATAAACTTAAAAAAAAATAAATAAAGATATATTTCCATAAAGATTCAACGTTTCAATATAGAAAGGAAGAAATCCAAACCACAACTATCAAATATCAAACATCAGCTCTCAACAACTTGAGAAAGGTGAAATACTTTAAAACAAAAGAAGAGACGAGGTATTTGTATACTGGCTCAATCATATCAAGTGATTAAAAAAAAAAAACATAAGTACCTTTGCTACTGTAAAGACACAACTGGAATAGGCATTTGTATGATACGATATAAAAGTCAGATGTTTAAATACACGGGGACGAAAGGGTAGAAGACAGGAAAAAGTTAAACGGACTACTTTTGAAGATCCAACCTACTTGTAATTATCATCTTCCACAAACTTCTGTAGTTCTTCTATATACTGAACGGAGTTCAGATATTTTTGGACATGAGGCAACATGGGGATATCTAGGCAAAATGTGATAAAAGATTATCTTATAAAGTATATCTTAACCAGATTTTTAAAAGTTAACCTGAGAAAAAGATACTTCAACAAAAATTAAGGCCATGTGGTACCAAAATTTAAATGAACTCTAGAAGGACATTACTGAGGTAGATTTTATTTAATTTTATTTAATGTAAAACTAAAGGCATGCTGTTTATGTAGATTTAAAAAAAAAAAAGCAAACATACTCTGGTTTCTCCCCAAACAATTCCATTGACAAAATCCCATGTATTGGATAAATTTCCTTCCTCATATACACTTTCAGGAAGTTTTTGAGGTTTTCTTAAAAGTATACATGCATATAAGTTAGCTTTAAGACAAATCTATTTTAAATAAATCAGATAATTTAAACAGTATGCTCACTGTTTTTTAATATTATAAAAACACATACCACTAGGGTATCTTTATTCCCTATCAAACTGAAAGCATCCAAACATTACAAAACATTAAAAAAAAATCCACACCCTTTTGCTCATCACCTGAGTTTGTGTAAGCTCTTTCTACATATGTGTTTCCATAAACTACATCTTGAACAAAAATTGGTTATCTACCCATTATTGAACTCCAGAAAGCTAGTCAATTGTTACTAGGATCAGAGGTCTTAGCTCCTTCCCTAACTGAAAAATATAAGAAATATTTACATAATAGTTGAGGAATATCAAATGACATGAAGATAATAAAAAATAATTTTATAAATAATGTTAGCACAGTTTCTACAAAGTAGCAGAAGAGCGAAAGATAAAACTTAAAAATTTAAATATGAAATATTTCAATTCCTTAAAAGCAAAATCTCAAACAGGATGCTAAATATTAAAGAGTGAAATGAAACAATCACTATTCTCCTTTATATTAGGATAATGTTCCCTGCTGTGTGAAAAGTGGCTAATGAAGGCAAATGTTTGGTTCAGGTAAATGAACCAACAGAATCACAGCATAATGGTGTAGTATTCCCCAAAACGTACCATATTCACAGGACTGCTGTAAATCAGAAATTATTCGAAGGATGTTATTCATCAAATTTGATCTTTGCTCATTTTCTAAAATGCTGCCAGTTGATGGGTATGCTGAATCAATGTATGTTAAATCTGACAAATAGATACCTGAAACAAAATGAGAGAAATGAGTGTTTTCTTAATTGTAGCCTGGAAGAGTAGGACACAATGAAAAAGGGGGAAAAAAAGCTACTTTACAACTGTATTTCAATATACATGCCGTATTTAGGATTTGTTGTTATTTAATATACCACAGCCTTGTTAAAACATGACGACTGAGGCCTAGATTTCCATGGATTTGGGGTCAGATACGTAAATAATATGTGTTTTTTGTAAATGTCCCTTATGATACCATTTCATAGTTTGAGGCTGGAGTCAGAAACCGGCGCTTTTGGAACCTCGTGAAAAGGAGATGAGCTCTTGAACTGTCTCTGCCTCTGACTAGTTGTACATATGGAGACACTTATTTTAACTTCTGTACGTCGGTTTTTATGTCTATACAACTAGCGCCTATGTTCTAAGGATCGGGTGAAGCAGCTAAGTTAGCCTAGACAGTACATGGCATGGGGTAGTTACTTAGTATTAGTTCTATATTCCCTTGCCTCAAGTTGATAACTATCACCTGAATATTAAATACTTTGAAAACTGCCTCATCCTGGTAAAAATGTCTTGTTTTGAAGATTAGCAGTTGAATTTCTGAAACAGTGCACAGGACTACAAATTGAAGCTAACTCTTCCCCCAACCCCGACCCAACAAAATACAAAATTCTCTGTACCAACAAAAATAACATAACCTCCAAAATAATTTGGTTCTACCAGTTCTGGATATGCAAGGTCACTTATTTAAAAATATTTCCTGAGAGTTTATTATACAAATGTAAAGTGTGTAAGACAACTATACTCAAAGAGAAAAATACCACATTCGTGAACTCGCAGAAAAAACACAACCGATGCATCACACGCTGCCTTCCAAACAAGCCCTGTGTTTTTTTCTCACGCCATTTCATTCACCTTGACTGTTTCTGAGACTCATCTCTGTTATATCCAGGTCAGCGTCAACTGTTCTTTGGTTTTCTCACAGATTCTAAGAAAGGAATTTAGGAACTGTCTAGTCTCGCCCCTCATTTTACAGATGAAGAATCTGAGGGCCACAGATATGTGTCTAATGCCATGTGAACTTTTAGTAATAGAGCTGGAGCTCAGAGTATATATACCTGTACACAAATTTCTCTCCTACATGCTGTTATAAATTCATACGGTATCTATAATACCATTCACTTGGTAATTTTTATGACTTTACAATCTGAACTCTCATGTTTATATCTTATCTGTTCACGACTATAAACTCACTTAAGGCAGTTGCTCTATCTTGCACTCTAGGAAAATGAAAATCTTGTGGTGTTTTGACACTAGGTGCTTAAAAACAACTAACCTAAAAGGTTGGTGTGGCAATCCTTTTATTCATCCTATTATCATTCCTTTCCATTCAGGAAATCTTAATGGTATTCTTTAAGCTATCTATCATAAATACTTCCTTTTCTTTAGACTCTCAATTTTTTTTAATGACTTCAAATGAATCTTTAGTTTAGCTTCTTTCCTTTTCCTTCAATCTCAGAGGAATATGAATCTGTTTCTCCTTCCCAGATCTAAACTGTGACTTTGAATATAATTGCTACTGCTTCTTTTAAAATATTTGCTGTTTTCTCCACTATCACTCACCCCCCCTCAGCTCCTTTGCTAGAGCCCATGCATACACTTCCACCTCCTCTTCAAGAAAACAAAATCGAGGCAACCCTTCATTCAAATCTGATTCCCTCCTCCGGATAGCACCCTGACCCTCTCCCTTTAACAAAACCTTTTAAGAGAAACACAGACTAGTCCACTTAACTTATTTTATCCTTCATCTCTTTTTAATGAAATCTTTGACACATAGATAAGTTTACACGTGACAGACTTTGAAAAGGCAAAAAAGATTACTAGGTGTCTTGCCTCTGGTGTATTCTTCTGTTTTTTTTTTTGTTTTTGTTTTTGTTTTTAAGCTATATTATAACTCTGTAAGTTGTTGAAAACTGGTAATAATACACATTCTTGTGTTGCTTACGTCTAGTAAAATGTAACAGATTCATGTTCTATGGATGTTGAGCAGTTTTGTAACTATCTGTAAATTCATTTTAGCGTTCTTTAGTGCCTACATGGAATGTGTAGTACTTTGAATTCTCCCTTGAAATGGTTGCAAAATTTTCCTGATTCCCTTATAAATTTAATGATTTAAATAAAACCTTGACATATATTCATTTTGTATCTGTATGAGAATCATGACTTTACCTTTTAAAGAAGTATATTCTAACACATGTAATGTGTTAATAAATAACTTGTGAATGACCAGTCAAGTTACAAACTACAGCATCACCAGTACTGTTCCTTCCCTGCGTCATCTCCTTGCCTCCCGTCCAGAGGGAACTACTATTCCAAAACTTAAGATTATTCCTTTTCCCCAAGACAATGTCTGTAGCTCTGCACGATATATTATCTACTTTTGCTTATCTCTGAGCTTTAAAAAAATCCTATTTTATGCACATGTGATTAAGTCAAATGGTAACATTGGTAAAGTTCGAACAGGTACACCACAAGTAATTTATAGGTGTCTGTTAAAATTTTAAAAAGATAGCCTTCTGTGATGGCTGTATCTCACCATTTTGTTTCCAAGAGTTATTCAGGTTGTTAAATGTAGCTGTAATTCCTTAAATTGAAGAATTTGTAACTATATAACTATATCATAATTTACTTATTCATTTTATTTGATAGACTTTCCAGTTACTTCTCCCGCTGGTACACAAAGAATTTCTCTAGGATACATACATCTATCATATGCTATAAATATGACATATATATGGTATATTCGTGTTCAACTTTACAAGACGATGCCACATTGTTTTTTAAAGCTGTATCAATTCATACTCCATTGACAGTATGTTTCTACTGATCCATACTTGTGCTAACACTTGGTATTACCAGTCTTAATTTCTGCCAATCTTGTGGGTGCTAAATAATATCTCATTGTGTTTTGATTTTCAGTTCTTTGATTAGTTATGAGGTTATGCATTTACATTTCTATGAAATGATTTTTGTTCATTTTTTCCCTCTGGGTTGTCTTTTTCTTATTGATTTCTAAGTTCTTAATATACTGTGGAAACTAATCCATTTGGCAGTTAAATTTTATCTGCTTTTCAACCCGTTATATAATCTGAAATCGAGATCTCGCTGTTGAAACTTATTCAGGGGCGCCTGGGTGGCTCAGTCGGTTAAGTGTCCGACTTCAGCTCAGGTCATGATCTCACAGTCCGTAAGTTTGAGCCCTGCATCAGGCGTGGTGCTGACAGCTCAGAGCCTGGAGCCTGCTTCGGATTCTGTGACTCCTTCTCTCTGCCCCTCCACCTCTCACGCTCTGTCTCTCTCTCAAAAATAAATAAACATTAAAAAAAAATTAAAAAAAAAAAAAGAAACTTATTCAGAAAAGGTTTAAGAGACCTGCTCACTATGAAATCCTTACATGTCTCTCTTGGTCTCCTCCTGCTGCTTATTAGTGTCACAGCGGGACTTTTATCATTCCCTTTGTTCCTTGGTCTTTACTGGCTTTATTGGCTTGAGCCTTCCTACCTTCCCACACTCCGTCCATTCTCCTTTTTCCTCAAGGTTCTCTAGAAGCTGGTGTTCCCTAGGGTTCTGTCATTAATGTTCTCACTCTGCATGTACTTTTCTGGATTATTTTACTTCTGTAGCCTCAGCCATCACCTTTTGCTGATGACTTTCCAAGTCTCTCTTTAGAACTGAACTCCTAACTTTCATTTTCAATTTAAACATGCTGAATTAATTATTATTTGTCCGGCCACACCTGACAATCCCATTTCCTACTTTGGTTAGTGATATTACTTAATGTTAAAGTTAGAAAGTTCAAAACGACTCAAGTAAAAAGCCTCAGGAGAAATTTACTATCTGATATTTTCCCCAGATTAAGCTATTAGTGAATACAACAGGATTGCTAAATGATCAAGTAATGTATTATGTAACATAAACCAGAGGTTAGAAGCTGGGAGTCCATCTATTCCTAAAAATGGGGAGATGTGGCAACAATGAGGTATAGCTGGGAAGGGTGCAGACCCCACTGTATTAACCTTAAGGATGCCAGTTTGTCCTAGCCCTCATTTTCCTTTGTTATCTGACTTTTGGTTTACTTCATTTACTTACATGACTTGCTTCATTCTTGTGAGCATGTCTTTGTAGACCCTTGAGTTTGCAACCCCCGATAGACATAGGTACATGACGGAATTTAAAGAAACAATTCTGTGAAAGAGGTAGACACTAGGTTGACTTTATTTATTTTAAAACTAGGCTGACTTAAAGAGTGTGGATCGACAAAGAGATGATGGTAGAATCTATCAGGAAAGAAAAAATAGCTCAAGCTAAGGCAACACGGAAGGAAAAGCACATGGTAATATGGAAACTAGAAGCCCCCCAAATTTTATCTAGAAGCAGCAATCAGCAATTACAGAATCCAAGGAGAGACAGTGTGGCATAATGCTTTGGAATTAGATTCAAATCCCAGTTCTACTACTTAATAGTGAAGTACTAAGCCAAATCAGTTAAGATGCCTAAATTTTTGTTTCATTAGCTATTGAGTTACTTAACATTTCTTGGTTTAATGAAATATAATAGCACAGTGAGTACTGAACAGTTACTAATTCTCTCTCTTGACTTGTCTAAATTCACATAGCCTGTGGGGAGTCAGAACTCTCTTTTTTCCCTCACTCTGGCCAGGGTTATGTTTGCTTTTAAATCTCAAAACATCAACTACTAAGAATAACCTTATTCAGACAAGAAGGGTCATGTTGTTAGAATAGGAGGCTATGACATTATAGAAAATCAGAATCTTTAAAAGTATTAAATTTCTTAATTTTATATATAGATTTCCACTTATTTTTAGTAATTATGTGTATGAGCAGTTTTATCTTAAGTGACATTACACAGTGAGGTACATCAAAACAACATCAAGTTTCTTATAAGTTTAAAATCTTCTGAAATGACAACTTAGTAAAATGTTTAAAAATCCTGCTAGGTTATAGAGAGTATTACATTATTTAGGTGGCTGCCTCCTGACAAGGTCTAATGCTCGTTCTTTGTAACAAAAAACAAACTTATCAGCCTGCTACTATTTCTGAGAAGCTGAGTACTATTTTTTCAGTATTCGAGTTAAAAGATCTCTGGCCAGCAGACTAAAATGTTTGTTTTATAATTGCCCGCTGAACTATGATAGTTTGTTTCCAGATGGTGCCCTTCCTTCAACCTGCACACAGTCTCTCCTTGTTCGGAGCTATTCAACCTCCTGCTGATCCCACTACCCCCACCCCTATTTAAGGCTACAGAGAGGAAATCCTAAGGAGGAGACTTTCCCCCCCTAGTCTCCAGCAATTTTTTGGTGACGTAATATGTGGGCTGAACTTGAGTTTACTGAGAAAGAGAGGGAATCACTATTCAAGGGTACTGTATATACAATCTGGGTCAGCTGCAGCTGGTTACTGCATTTCTCCATGTGGCAGACAGAGCAAAGCCACAATGCTTTCTCTGCCGGATTAACGACAGCCCACAGACCAGAACTTCCACTATACTACTTAAAATTACATAGGTGGCTTGTCAAATTCAATTGATGAGTGTTGTAAGAAGAAAAAGAAGTTCGTTATTACAGCTTGGATTCAACGGTCCAAAACAAAAATGCAATTGCCATTAAAGTCACAGATGAACAAACTTCTACACTGATTTTTAAAAGCGAGAATAAGAGCAGCAAGTTTCTGGGTCTGCTTTATCAACAGATGCATAAAGGTATTTTAATATTTCTTGTTTTTATTTAAAAATTCTGTATGTCAAAATTTTATATTTGTAGAAATTTCAAAATCTTTTATTAAACAAAGAATTTATAAATACACTACAATTTATCTTAGCTGAAAAAGGTTTTCTTTTGCACCTTTATGTAAAAACTGGTCCTTATGTACATACTCTGTGGTGATTGATGCATTATATGAGGTTCATTTTAATAACATTTGGTGTATATGCTTACACATCGGTAGATACGTGCTTGGTTTCAGAGAACAAGTGCTTTAGTGACACTAGAAAGAAATTTTAACAAGTAACAGATTAAATGTATAAGGCTGATAACACAGTGAGTAAAAACAAAGGGATACAAACAAAAGAAAACAGCTGTAAACATGAGTCTCTCTTCCTGCAGTTATAGTGTGTAAGTTTATGCATACTGTTAGAGATCTTAAAGTACAGCTACAAAACACAGCTAAGAACATATAAAATTAACTTAAAGGCTTTAGAACAATTCCCCAGTTATAGCATAACCCAATATGAAGCAGAAATTTTGTAAAGATTATAGGTAAGTCTATGGTATCTCTTGCAAAAACTCAAAATTGTAACTAACTTTCCAGGTTTACATGCAACAGGAATTTAACTTGGGTCACACACACTAAAACTGCTATAACTAGAATTACTTAAAAAAGCAAAGTTATTGACACACAAAAAAACCTAAAACTTTATAGATTAGGATTAAGGAAAAAAATAAAATGTGACAGAAGTATTAAGTAGTCAGCAGTAACAGTAGAAAATAAGAACCCAGAAGAACCAATTACTTAAATACATGATTAAAAGACCAAAAATATATAATACTTTTAGATAGACATAATTTTGGTAACCATACATATGAGGTTTCTTTCAATATTCTACCTGAGGGCTTTGTTTAATTTTATTATGAGAAAGAACTGTTAAAAATAAAATTACTAGTTACCAATAGTTAGCTTTAACATCAAAGACACTTAAGTTTTTTATGATTTGGGGATTTTCTGTTCTTTTAAAAAACTAAAGGCATTAAATGGTAAGAATCTTCAACAAGCAAATAATTGTAAAGCTAAGATTTCTTCAACTTTACTTACATGTCTTTTCCTTAAAGATTCAAACTCTAAATCCTGGGAGGATCTCTGTTAAACATATTTTACAAGAAACTGATAACATGTCCATGCAATACTGCATCTGAAATACTCTCATCTCTCTTTCTGTTGTTGTTGGTTTTTTTTTGCTATGAAAAGTGCAGGACCTCATTCAACCTCATTTCTTACTGAGTCCTTAGGCAAGCATTTAATCTGAAACCCCAAACACACAGATAACTATCCCTTTCTTAGATGTCTCCAGGGGATGAGATTGTTCTCAAGTCTTTTCCCAGAATATAATTCACAATCTAGAAGTACCTAAGGTATCTTCAGTGCTTCATAAATTTAGGTTCATTGCCTCATGCTATTTTCGGTGCGTGAGATAACCAGTTAAATGCCTCTATGCATTTACCATCTGAAAGGAAGTAAATCCTGATTTTTATTTCTTCTCTCTACTAGCTGGCAAATGTAGCAACTATGAAGAGAAACAGTACTAATAAAATTAACCCAAGGCATGGAAGACTTTTTTTCTTTTTTTCCTAAAAACAACCAAGCAAAGGCACAGATTTAAACTTAAGTATACTGTAACTAATTTATAACATTCTCTTGGGACCTAGGAAAATTTTAACATATACAGAAAGGTTTTATGAGGTAACACAGATTTATAGATCTTTCACTTTTAAAACTGAACGTGGTGGGGAAATACTGAAGTTTTCAGAAAATGTAGTAGTAAATGTATTTTTAAAACCAGTTCTTTACTCATGACGTAGCTAGTCTACTTACTTAAGAAATGTGGCTCTTTATTCTTCTTTATGTGACACCTAAGTCATTACTTTTATAATAAGGGTAAGGGAATTATATTTGCTTAAAAGAAACCTTTAATTGCCTCCTTTAAATACTTACTTAGGTCAGATTCTCTCATGGTACACAAGGATTTATCTTACGACTTAATCGTATAGGAGCCCACAAAGAGCTAAGGCAGAACATACTGCTATTTCAACTTTTCACGTTTTTGTTCTTTCATGACAACACTGATGTAAAGTCACAATAACAGTCTTGGATTATATGTTCTTAGTTGTTCTATACAAATCTGTGTCTGGTAGGAAACACAAGCTGTTCAAATCAGAATACTGTTTATGAAATTCTACTTGTTTGGAAGTTTCATGATAGGTTCTGAATTTCCCTTGTTTTGGTAGCTTATGTGATAGATTACTTAAATAATTTTATGATCTAAGAGTTTCCATTCTATTATTAAAGTGAAATGAGTGAAGTTGAGGACTAGCTAAGTTAACTATGCAGGAGAAATACTATACATTTGAACCAGGAGGCTGACGGCTTCTACTTTACTGTCCTCAGTTTTTAAAATAAACCACATCTAAATTCCATGAATCTGCAAATATAGCAAGAAATCTTTTATTGGTTTTTGGCATAAGGAACTCTAGTACAATAGCAGTCCTTTTCTTATAAAATAGACAGATGATGTTTAAGGTCTAAATTTTCTACTCATGTCCGAGGCAAAATATACAAACAAAAAACTAAAAGTATTCATCCAAGTGTGCTTTTGATGATCACTTAGCAAGAGAAGGCCTCTGATATAAATAAGGAATACTATTATGCTCACTCCTCCTATCTTACGTTAGTAACAGAAAAATACTCCACACTCCACCCTTTGCTTATTTTCATTCTCACTCCACCTTCAAAACACCAAAGGAGACATGGTTTTAAAAAGTAGTGGTCATCTTCGTAACTGCAAGTCAAAGAGTCCTTATTTCACTGATTTTAATAATAACCTTTATTTTGGAGGAGGGTTCATACTTACAAGTTAGATATATACCAACTGATACAACACATACAGAGGAAAAGGAATGACAGCAGAAAAGCTTGGGATAGAAAAATGATGGAAACAGAGCCTAACAAAAATGATTCCCAAATACCTTTTCATAAATAAGCAATGGGTCAATGTAAAGAGATACACACCAGGAAAAGACTGAAAAACGAGAGACACAAAGTTAAGGCTCCTCTGTAGTTACACCACGACTAGGATAAAAAACACAGGTCTAGCAAAGTTAGGAGAAGATCAGAATCGCATTTGAATGCCAGTGTTGGCTTCTCTGGTACTTTATCTCTGTGTAAAATGGTATACATTTATTTCACAGTGTTGTTGTGAATGCAAATATATTGTTAACATGTATTAAGCACTACATAAATGTGAGGGACTGTTACGGTATTGGGGATAGAAAATAGAATAGAATATGTTGCAATGAACTCTGTGGAGTCTCTGCCTACGTTCAAACTCTGGTGCCATCTCTTAGAAGCTGTGTGACTCTGGGTAAGGTACTTAATTTCCAGATGCTAGTCTCTCGCTGAGAATGAGGACTGTGACAGTCTACCTCAGAGGGTTGTAGTTATAAGTAATGGACTTAATGCATGTAAAGGGGCTTAAAATAATGCCAAGCGCCCCGTAAGTATGAATGACTGTTATTACTGCATTGCTATTATTAATCGTAGGCATAAACAACTTGGGACCTGACTTCTCAAATCAAAACACAAGAAGTAGGGTGGGAAGTGGTACACTAGAGTTCTTAGTGTATCCACTGGTGTCCTTCAAAACCAGCAAGCAGGAATCGAGCTTGTGACAGAGGGAAGGTGGGCCATGTGCCGCTCAGCCTGCTGACGCACCCGACAGAGTGGCACGTCCTACCCGTTCTACTGCCACCACTCCTTAGGGAGGGAACTCGTGAGAAAGAAGCAGCTTTGGTTCGTAGAGCGAGTTCTAATGTTTCCTCTAGTGTTTCTACAGAAATTGCATTATAAGGGACAAGAATTTCTCTGTCACAGCAAAATTGAAACATTTCAAGCACACATGTCAGCAATACGTGCCACTGCTATAAACACTGACTGAGGAGCCGGGGAACCTGAATTCTTGACTGGGTTCTAATACTATCTATTTGTGTGGTCTGGGCCTTCAACATGCACATGGGTGCAAAGAGGTTCTTTTTTATTCTTTAATGTTTATTTATTTTTGAGAGAAAGAGGGAGAGCACACGTGAGCGGGGGAAGGGCAGAGAGAGAGAGAGAGAGGCAGGCTCCAGGCTCTGAGCTGCCAGCACAGAGCCTGATGGGGGGCTTGAACTCACGGACTGCAAGACCATGCCCTGAGCCGAAGCCGGACACTCAACCGACTGAGCCACCCAGGCGTCCCAGGTGCAAAGAGGTTCTTGAATGAGATGGTCTCTAAGGCACTTTCCAACTCTAACAATCATATTCAAATATAGAGTTTCTTTCCTTGGTAATGGTTAAAGAAAATTATTGAAATTTTACTAAAATACAGTTCAGTAGAACCTGTTAGAAGAATGAACCTGCTAAATCATACGTAAACTTAGAACATATATATGATTATGGTTTAGAAAACATAATCGCCTACAATAATGACTGTAAACATTCCCTCATTCTTCAACTTGTCTCGAATCCTAAAAGGACATGCTACAAAAACTAAAAATATGATGCCAAAACTTTCTGGTTTGAGATTTGCCTCAAAATGTTTCTTTGATAGATAAAAAAGATATTTATTAGAGAGGGCCAATTTAACTAAAACCGAATATACATATAAAATAATGACTAGTAAAGTCACTTGCTATTAGCTTTAATACTAGTTAGGGAAGAATATTTTAATTAATGCCTTATACACATTGTGTATCATTTTCAGAGTCTTAAGACAGTAGAGTAAGCTTTTCAAGGGTAAGAAAAGTGTCTTATTAGGGTCTCAAAGCACCCAAGAACACTAACAGTATGCCATTGCAAACAGTGGGCACTCACCAAAATGTGTGCACTGAGCTGGGGAAAAAAAAGTATTACAGTGAGGTGATAGTTGGGAGAGTTATTCTCTGAAACCTAAACAAATGCAAAGGCATCGTGGTGTTGGATTTAACAAATTAATAAAATTAATTCTGGCCCAATTAATAACACCAATAGATACTCGGTTTTTTTTTTGTTTTGTTTTGTTTTTTTTACGTTACTGACTTTAAAAGTAGGTTAATATTAATTCTTTTTACTTTTTTTTTCCTTCACTGGTTTGTTTTTTTACAAAGACTTTATACAACCTCATTTCAAAATGAAGGCTTTTATTTGGACCCTAAGTGTGTTATTCTTCCTACTAATGGGCATTGGACATTGCAGAGGAGGACAGTTCAAAATAAAAAAAATAACCCAGAGGAGATACCCTCGTGCCACAGATGGTAAAGAGGAAGCAAAGAAATGTTCATACACATTCCTGGTGCCTGAACAAAAAATCACAGGGCCAATTTGTGTCAATACCAAAGGGCAAGATGCAAGTACTATTAAAGATATGATCACCAGGATGGACCTTGAAAACCTGAAGGATGTGCTCTCCAGGCAGAAGCGGGAGATAGATGTCCTACAGCTGGTGGTGGATGTAGATGGAAACATTGTAAATGAGGTAAAGCTGCTGAGAAAAGAAAGCCGGAACATGAACTCCCGTGTTACTCAACTCTATATGCAGCTATTACACGAGATTATCCGTAAGAGGGATAATTCACTTGAACTTTCCCAGTTGGAAAATAAAATCCTCAATGTCACTACAGAAATGTTGAAGATGGCAACAAGGTACAGGGAACTAGAGGTGAAATATGCTTCCTTGACTGATCTCGTCAATAACCAGTCTGTGATGATCACTTTGCTGGAAGAACAGTGCTTGAAGATATTTTCCCGACAAGACCCCCATGTGTCTCCTCCTCTTGTCCAGGTGGTGCCACAACATATTCCTAACAGTCATCCGTATACTCCTGGACTGCTGGGGGGTAATGAGATACAGAGGGATCCAGGTTATCCCAGGGATTTAATGCCACCACCTGATCTGGGGACTTCTTCCACCAAAAGTCCTCTCAAGATACCACCAGTAACGTTCATCAATGAAGGTGAGTTACCTCTTACCGTTAAAAATGGAAGCATGAGGTTAATATGTTTTACGGTTTATGAAACAATGCACACAATAAATGGCTTACTCTTCATTTTGGTGACGTAATTATACACGAACATTTTTGTTTTCTATTAATCAAGAATTGAACTTAAATACATCTCTCAGGTCTGAGTCTAAGGGTTTCTAAAAACAGAGTATTCTGTGAGAAAAGTATTGTCTTCCATCCAAATTCTCACAATCTAAGTTACCAGCATTAAGACAGGAATGAGTCCATAATCCACTTCTAACCTCTACAACCCCCCAATCGGCCTCCAGCTAGATCATCTAGCTGCTCAGCAATCCTTCTGTTTACCTCTTGCTGCTCTCCCCATTTTCCTCCTCTCCAAAAGGAACATTTAAAAATTTGCTTTCACTCTCCTTAAGCCTCTAATTACACCTCCTCCTTACCTCTGCTCTCAGAAATGTGTCATCTACTCCTGCACTGAGATGAAGTCTACTCAGGCCCTAGGTTCCTTGTTTCTTCCCTATTTTGGAAACATCTACACAACACCCATGCCTTCTTGCCCTCAGTGTTAAGAGGAAAAGGTATCCCTTCTATTTTCCAGGGCTAAACAAACTACAATTTGTATCTTATACCCACATATGTATAATTACATTTTCACTATGGTTAAACAAAACAAAACAAAACCTAAAATTGATCCCACTATCCCTACCTCTATTTCTTAATTTTGTTCCTTCTTCCATTCCTCTTCCCTCCCTCCCTCCCTCCCTCCCTCTCTCTTTCCCTTCAGTATTGGTCACCGATCTAAGTGGCCAGAATACAAAGATAAATAATTCATCTTTATTTCAGTTTAGTAAGCTCACTGCTAATTTTCTGAATATTTTACATTTATTTTACCCCTGCAACCATTTTGCCATAAGGCATTCTCTTGAATTCTTTAGAAGTTGATTTGTTTCCTTAGAGTGGAAAGAAAAGTCCAAATGCCCCAAAGTAAAAAGATTAAATAAATAGTTCATTCACTTACTGAAAAGGCAGTACATAAAAATGTACGTAGACTATGGAGTGATTTTAAACAACAACACAGAGAACAAAGACTGGAACGCGTATGTCATAAAGTATGTCTCTGCAGCAGTGGACCCCACTGCTTTCTTGGGGCTCCACTTCAGAATATTCCGACTCTTCCTACTTCTCTAAATTCTTCATTTGCATGTCCTTCCTTCTCTATATTTAAAAAAGTTTTCCTCAAGATACTCTGTTTTGCAGGTTTCACACACCTTCAAGGACGCCAAGTATCACCACTGCTCAGACGACTCCTGCCTGGGGCTCTCCCTCCAAATTCTAACCAATGCTCAGTGTTTGCATCTGGATGTTCTACCATCACCTCACATGGTGCTGCTTCCTCTCCTGAAATGCCTTCTCCCAGTTTCTCTCTTGACCTGGCAGATTTTAAGGCTTAAGTAAAATAATACCTTAAATATTACACATTCCCAGATTCCAACAAACATCTAAATGGCTCTTTCCCCAAACTGCTGACTTTGCCTTGAACATGTTTTCTGTTATCACATTACACTAGAGTTGTTTGCATGTTGGTCTCCTGGTAGACTGATGCTTCTGGAAGAAAGTGAACTGTCTTTTCATTTTACTGTCTCAAACATCTAGCTGGGGGATGCCTGGCTGGCTCAGCTGGTTAAGCCACTGACTCTCGATCTCAGGGTGGTGAGTTAGAGCCCTGTGTTGGGCTCCATGCAGAGTATGAAGCCTACTTTAAAAAAAAAAAAAAAAGAGCGCCTGGGTGGCTCAGTGGGTTAAGCATCCGACTTTGGCTCAGGTCATGATCTCATGGTTCATGAGTTCGAGCCCCGTGTCTGGCTCTGTGCTGACAGCTCAGAGCCTGGAACCTGCTTCAGATTCTGTGTGTCTGTCTCTCTCTCTGCCCCTCCCCCACTCTCACTGACTCTCTAAAAAAATAAACAAACATTAAAAAAAAAAAGAGAACTCTCAGTATTCAACAGTAAGAAATCAAACATCTAGGTAGGATCAAGTCTTGGCACATTGTGCTCAGCATATTTTAAGCACTATGATAGATATTTGAGGAATAAATGAATGAGTGAATGAATGACTAAAGCTTAAAAAATCTTTTCCCCAAGCTAGCATTTTCCTTTTAAAATAAGTAACTTATTACAGAAGTAATACATATTTACCGAAGAAAATCTAGAAAAACTAACACGCTTTTAAGAAAGTTTCGCTAAATAGCCAATAGAAATAAACAGGGGAGCCTGGGTGGCTCAGTCAGTTATGCGTCCGACTTTGGCTCAGGTTTCAAGTCCCTCATCGGGCTCTCTGCTGACAGCACAGAATCTACTTTGGATCCTCTGTCCCCTGCTCTCTGCCCCTTCCCCGCTTGTGCTCTCTCCAAAAAATAAACATAACAGACAAAAAGCAAACAGAAATAAACAAAAGTTAACCAACACTTTGGTAATAGCCTTCAAGTCTTTCTTATTTGCCCTTCCTGTTAAACATGGTAATCAGTATTCTTGCAGCTTTAAAAAATAACTTTGTTCTTTTTCTTTCTCTATGATTATATCCTTAGGATAAATTCCCATTAGTAAGATTGGTGGGTCATTTGATTTTGATTTCTCTGTTTTGATTTCCATCACTCCCTATTTCTGAATTTGTTTGGCCCATCTCTGACACTTGCCTCCTGCCCCACATACCCAATCAGCTCAGTTCTACCCCTGCTGCTTTTCCATCGTTCGTGGACTTGTCCCTCATTTCTATTCAGAGCCAGAACTCTAACTTAGCTCCCAATTATCTATGGCAGCAGCTAGAGGATAGACTTCTGGGTTATCAGCCGTGTAACCTCAGGGTGTGGGGTGAAGGTGGGGCGAAACTGCTCTGTGCCTCGGTTTCCTCATCTGTAAAATGGGGGATAATAAATGTACTTACCTCATAGAATTTAACATTTGAGGAGTACTTAGAACAGTGCCTGGCAGTCAAAATGTTAACTCTTACTAGAAATGGTGTAATAGCTTGTCAATTAGCCTAACTCCATTTTCTCTCTCCATCAAAATATATTCTATATTGCCAACAGATCTTCTGAAACTACCACTTTGATCACATCACACTTCTGCTCAGCAGTTCCATATGACACACAGAAAATGTGCATTTTGCTTAGCCTGGGTAAGAACAATTTCCTCCTCAAAACAATCTTACTTCTTTAGCTTTCCTTCTATTAAGTTCCTTCATAAAAACCATCTGTTTCAATAAAATGAATCAACTCATTGTCTTTGAAATATTTTCCATGCTTTCTGCCTATCAAATTATAAGGCTCAGACCAAAATAAAATAAAATAAAATAAAATAAAATAAAATAAAATAAAATAAAATAAAATAGCAACTCCTCCTTAAAGTCCTTGCTGACTTCCTCAGGCTTAAAGTGATTGCTTCTTTCCACAAATGTTTCTTTTCTCTGTGACATAAAGTATATACAACATTCCTTATACTCCCTCTTGAATTATCAGTTATCTTTACAGGTACATATAGTACTTATATACACATCTAAATAAAATGCCTTCTAACTATAATATAAGCTCCTTCCTAGTAGACGGATATTGTCTCTCACTTGCAGATGCTAAATAAATGTTGGCTAACTTGTTACTACATTTTTACAGAGCTTCTTAAAGTTTTCATTCCAAAGACCTTCATGAAAGTACTTTTGATACATTGCACTAACAATGTATTAACTAACGCTGTATTTACTAACAGCCTGTTAAGAATATAGATATCAGGATTCATTCAGTTTATATTGTTTTAACACTCAGTAACAACAGGCTAGAACACCATTATGTTAGGTAAATGACGATCATTACTAATATCCCCACACCCTGTGATTTCCAAAGCAAAGATGTGTACAAAATGATCCACTGGGTATAGAAAGAAAAAAATACGTATTTATTTTTGATATTCTTTTAAAAAGTGTATGTTTTAGGTAAGCTTTTAATGTTCGCAATTTATCAGCATAATAGTTTATACATTATCACATATAAATAAATATAACTGAAGTGTGTAGAATTTTTTTTTAACTGATGGAAGGTATAGCCACGTAGGTACGGAGATGAACACCATGGAGTATTTTCTGTGAGTGCTGAATCTTAACTGGGTGGTATCAGTTCTAGAAGAAATTATTATTCATATATTCATACACTGATACATTAAAAAATGCTTACACAAAATGAGCTGTATCACTTCTAGATTTTATTATACACTGAGCTGTAGTGTAAGAAAAATCTTTTATTTCAGAATTAAATCCCATGTTAGGGATTTAGCATATCAAAAGTCCCATTTAAAAGACCTCTACTTTAATAAAACAATGGTGTTTATATCCTTAATAAACTAATCCCTAATGTAAAATTAAGGGCACACATCATTTTTTCTGCTATTCACTATTTGTTATTATAAGTAAACATTAACTTTTTACTTATTTCATTCTATAAATGTTGGTCTTTGATATCCAAGGAATAATTAGCTACACCGTAAGAATGTTCATTAGAACACTAATGAACATATAAGGGAAAGCGCACAGAGTTAAGAAAGCCTGTTATCTTTGTTATTGACCTTGGGTAAGTCACTTTGCCTGACTGTCCTGTTCTCTCACTTGTACAATGAGAGTGCTTGTTGGACCTGACAATTTTAACATCCCTTTCTAGTTCTAATATTCTATGATTCCTATAAAATATAAATTACTCTGAGCAACAATAAACATACTTGCTATTTTCTTTATATATAAGGTACTAAAATCTTTGTTCACAGTATTCTTATCAGACTGGAAAATATGTTTGAGCTTTTTCGGTACTTGGACAAAAAGGGCAAAGATGGATGGTTCTTCTGTACTTACATATACTTCTGGCAACAAGATGTTCTTAATAACCGTACACTACATGTAGGTACATAGTCTAGAATTCTAAAGTCTCTAAATGTATAATGCATATGCATTAAACTTGTTTCAGCCAGTCACAAAAAGTCAAATACTGTATGACTGCACTAATATGAGGTGCCTACAGTAGTCAAATGTGCAGAGACAGAAGGCAGAATGGTGGCTGGAAGAATAGGAAAGTCTGTTTGATGGATAAAGGGTTTCAGTTCTGCCAGATGAAAAGAGTTCTGGAGACTGGCTGCACAATAAAGAGAAGGTATGAACCGTACATTTAAAATGATGAGTTGGTAAACTTCGTTGTGTGTATCTTACCACCATTCTTCTAAAAAGGTGTTTTAATGACAATTTTATATTTTAGGTTATAAGAAAAATGTACCTCCAAAGAACAAACTTACTATGAAATCAACGCAAATAATGCAATAACTCTGTTAGATTAAAATTAATTATCTCCAGAAACATTACCTTCCCTCTACTGTTAAAACAAAATGTTTGGGAATATAACTGCACACCTGGCAAACTGCTATCACTAAAATTCTTAACCGTTAATGTTATTCACTGACGGCATTTTGGGTTAGTCTTTTATAAAAGAAAACATTGCTCTTTTACAAATGGTGTATTTATAAAAATAGGTTTATTCCTTGTAAGCAAATGGATTTGAGAAAGTTCCTTCACAGCGTATTAGAGCATAGCTATCAGGAAACTTGGGATTCTGGCAAGGCTTTTTTGTTGCCTCTTTTGTAAGAGATTGTTATGGTAATTCGTGAGGTGATGCATATGAAAACACTTGGTGTATGTATGGTCTGACCATCATTAATTACTCCATTTATCTGTGCCCTCCCCTACATGTGCCTTGCTTTGCCATGTATGGGAACATAAAAGGTAAGCTTAAAAAGTTAAACATAAAAAGCAGGCATTAGAAACTAACAATACGCTTTTTAGTGGATAAAACTTTTAATTACTTATAATGCTTCTTATTGGTGTATTTTAAAGATGCAATTGCTTTCAGTGGAATACTTAGATTAACACTTAAAAAAAAAAAAAACTAAAGAAACCTGTTTAGACAAAGGGGCTATTGGAATAGGATTCTTTTTTACCAGTTATGAGAAACAACTTATAATTCTTTAGTAATTTCAAAAATAAAAGCTCAGATTGCTAAATGCATTTTATTTTTTAATTCCATTTTATTTTTTAAGATTCAAAAAAAATTTTTTTTCTTTTTACATTTGTTTATGTTTGATAGAGAGAGACCGAGCACAAGCGGGGGAGGGGCAGAGGGGAGGAGAGACAGAATCCGAAGCAGGCTCCAGGCTCTAAGCTGTCAGCACAGAGCCCGACATGGGGCTCGAACTCACAAAGTGCGAGATCATGACCTGAGCTGAAGTTGGACGCTCAACCGACTGAGCCACCCAGGAGCCCCTATTTTTTTTTTAAGATTTAAAAAAAATGCTTTTTATTTATTTTGAGGGAGGAGAGAGAAAAAGAAAGGGAGAGAGAAAGCACACATGTGAGCAGGGGAGGGGCAGAGAGAGAGAGGGAGAGGGAATTCCAAGCAGGCTTCGCACTATTAATTAGTGCAGAGCCTGACATGGGGCTTGATCTCAGGAACTGTGAGATCATGACCTGAGCCGAAATCAAGAGTCAGATGCTTAATCAACTGAGCCACCCGGTGCCCCACTAACTTTTATTTTAAACTTACAGGTTAATAAACATAGTAATTAATATTTTTAGAAGACAGAATCTATTATTGCTTTAGAAAGTATTTGCCCCAAACTTCCCATTCGGAAATGCTATAGAATGTATTTGTCTTATACTTAGCTCACAACCCAATTAAAAAGTTTACCTCTCAAAAGATTTTACTTGATGACCAATTATTTGAAGCTCTAAAGTGATTACCTTTTTGTCCTGTTTCTTTTGTCACAAAGAGCAGGATTAGGACAATGAAAATAAATGAGAAATTCAACAACTTCAAAAAGGGAAGAAAGGTTTTCCTTTTAAGCAATTAAATAGTTTCTTTACAGAAAAAAAAATGGGTATATTAAAGATGGTTCCCAATAAAGGTATATTTAAAGTATGAAAAAAAAATTAACCCACTGTTCTGTTCAAAATATGGGTTCTTAATGAAAAATACGTGTTGGGAAATAATGTGGCATGACTGGTCAATATTTTTCTTTCTATGAATCAGATCTATTAACTGGAGTTTGTTAGCCCTATACAAACTTTAATCATCAAATAAACTGAGGAAGAGAGAGACTGGTCCTTCAAATTCAATGTACAGAACTCCAGTTTCCTGCCTTGAGAAGAATCCAATTGTGTCGAGAAAGATGAAGACTCTTTCAAGATTACTCAATGCAAGAAAAAGGTTAATAAAATTCCTATTTTAAAAGAAAGGTACTTCCAAGTCTATACCCTTTGTGAACCATTCTGAACAAATTCCTGAAACATATGTTAGTAAACTTACTTCTGATCATATGCAAACCTTCAAGTTAAATTTGACCTCTCAAAAATAAAGCTATTACTTTTCTTCTAGTCATTTAAGAATTCCTATTAGGCAATGACTTTTGTGGAAGAGAAAGCAGTAAAACACCTAATAGAAGAATGTCTTATAATCAAACTCTAGAGCAGAAAGTAAATAACATATACAAGTAATAATGAAAAAATATTTCTGCCAAGACCAACAATATATACTGGGCTAAGACAGGTTAATGGTTTATTTATAAAAAATAAACACAAACAAATACTAAATTCTAATATTAACTATCTTTACCAAGGAGAAAAAAGTAGCTAGAACACTACTAATTTTAGACACATGTTCTAGAAAAGGATTTCAACTAAATTTTCCTAAGCTTTTTGATCAACTAAATCTAACAGGCATCTGAACTGTAAATATGAAGGCCATCACCAAAAAAGTGGGTTGAAAATTAAAGTTAAAGGTAATTTTAATATTGAATAAAATGAAGTCTTATCAAATCAAAGCTGGATTTAGAAAACCCACAACTCTCCAATTTGTTTAAATATCCAAGGGCCTTTTAAGTCGCAGAAAAGAAACAAATGGTATTTTACAAATATTCAGTCAACATTCAAAACCTTGATGTTTCTAAATATTTTACAGCAATTCAAGTAACCTAGTGAAAGTCAAACTTCTGAATATATACTTAAATATAAAATGTAATTGCCAAAACTATAGTCAAATGAGTGCAGAGCAAACATTTACAAGGATGACATTCATAAAATAAACAATACAAAGGTGACATTTACAGAATAGACAAATTTCTGAAATGAGGGAATATTTATGTGGACTGGAACAAGACCATTTTATGTGTGCATTAACTATAATAGAGTTTAAGATAAGAGCAATGTTCCTCAGATATCCTTGACTATTGTGGAAGTGACAACTTCAACTCGACAGTCTACCTCAAGGGCTCTAAGTATCACCCTTGGCCATTTACATTTCAGGCATACAAAACTTGTAAGTCCTCTGTAACCTCAAGCTCTCTTCTGTTTTCAGTTCTCAGCTCAGGTTACTCATGGGTAGCCTTGATCAGACTCCTAACCCCCACACTCCGAGCCCAAGCTCTTACTCAATTTTCAAAACTCAGCTTAGATACAGGTAGACTTTGATCTCTTTTCTGCAAATCTGGGTTAGTTATTTGTTGGCCAGTATTCCCAACTGTCCTGCATAACTCCGTCAAAGTATTTGTCATGTTGCAGTGGAATTCCCTTTTTGCTTGCCACTTCCCCCACTTCCCACTTAACTCTATGGTTGCTTCTTTACCTCTTGAGCCTAAACTTTCTAGCCTATCAGAGATGCAGAAAAGAAACATATGGAAAAAATGCAGAACTGAGGAAATTCTGGAAACCACTGTGGCTACTAGCGATCATGTAGCTCAACAAATATTTGAGTGCCTATGTGGGCTTGAACTATGGATGCACAACTAAAAGATACAGTCTTGGCCCATGGGGAGTTGTAGGAGTAAACAAATGAATATAATATCATCCATTACACAAAATAATCTAAGAATGGACCTGGAAATTAGACTTCACTTTTCCTTCAATTTTGCTCCTGCATATAAAATTCCATAGATTTCATCCTATCTGAATTACAACCTCTCTATCCTTCTCTGACTTGACTACAATGCATGCTTCTGAAATGTTTAGTAGCTCATATGTGACGGATAAAAAAGGAGAATAATATCAGTAAAACAAAGAGGTCATATTGGTTCACTGGGATTTTTTCCAAGCTATTTTAATGTTTTGTGTTACAAGCATCAACAGCTGAATACAAAGTATGTTAGCAGCTAATATTTGCTGTTATTTTTAGTGTAAGATTTTACAAAACATGAAGTTTTTCAGGAATACATTATTTTCTACAATAGAAATGACTGTACATTCACCTTTAATTAGCCATATTAAATTTATTAATTAAATAAGATACATATTTATTACATGAGCAACTGCTTTTTTTTCAAGGTCTGCAATGAAGGAGAAAAGAAGGCAATTAACAAGTTACTCATGAT
The DNA here is from genome assembly GCF_022079265.1 of Lynx rufus. NCBI lineage: Eukaryota > Metazoa > Chordata > Mammalia > Carnivora > Felidae > Lynx > Lynx rufus. The sequence continues at coordinate 43,234,377 of NW_025814829.1, forward strand.
GACTACTCTCTAAAGCACTGTGTTAAAAGTTCTGAATACTTTGTAACTTAAATTCAGTAAATGATAAGGTAGATAATATAAAAACAATTCACACTGAATTTTAATGGAATGTGATCAAATTTATGGCCAGTCTAATAAGCTCAAAACATTATTTTTTCACAGTCCTCCCTACCTTAAGAACCTATTTATGAGCTTTCACAGACTAATCAATATCCTCATGAATATAAAAGCAGAAATTCCTTTTTATTTTTTTTTAATTTATTTATTTTGAGAGAAAGAGAGAGGCAGAGAGAGAGGGAGAGTCCCAAGCAGGCTCCACGCTGTCAACACGGAGCCCAACACAGGGCTTAATCTCAAACCATGAGATCATGACCTGAGCCTAAATCATGAGTTGGACATTCAACTGACTGAGCCACCCAGGTGCCCCCGAAAGCAGAAATTCTTAGCACAATTTTAGCAAATGAAATCTAGCAATACATAAAACTAGTAATACATATGACCAAGTCAAGACTATCCCAGCAATAAGGTGGTTGGTTTAATATTAAAAAATAATCACAGAATTCACCTACTAACAAACAAAAGAAAAACCCTATTATCTCAGTAGATAAATAAAAGCTCCTGACAAAACCCAAAATCCATTATGATAAAAACTCTCAGCAAACTAGGAACAGAAGGGACAAGAATTTTTAAAGTAGATATTACAGCTTAAAGGATATGTTCATAATGAATGCAAGATTAGAAACTGCAGGAGAGAAATAAAAACTACAAAAAAAAGCATCAAATTTTTTAAAAGAATTAAAGAATCCAATACCTAAAATAAATGTAACCCAAGAAAGGGAGCATTAAGTCTTTCCAGGTTCTCAAATTTTTTTTACTAGTAATGTATAGTGTTTATAGTTATTGTATCATAATTTCAAAAAGTCTGAAACAGAAATATCAACAGAACATAAAAATGTGGGATAGAGAAATATATCATCTATTGATTTTGTGTGTGGTTTTCAATTTCCTTGTATTTAAAGTGTGAAGGCAAGTTAATTTATTTACTTAAAAAAATGACCGATAGCCTACTAATAGTTAAAACACTGATAATGTAAAGTCAGAAGAAAAACAAAAATAGTCTCCATCCTCAAGGAGCAATCTAGAGGAAAGAGTTCAGTCTCTAAGAACCTCTTCTAATGATGCCATCGTATAACTATTTATTTAATGAGATGACTCCTTCCCCAGTTAGCCCAAAAGGGTCCCTTTATACACCAGTACAGTATAGATAACACATTTCTTAAAATTTCAACAACCCTACTTTCATTATAGTGTATGAGCTTTACTCGACTAAACTCTATTTTCACCTAATTTCTAAAAATTGCACATGTCAAAATGTAAATATTTCTAGTAAAATATAAAATGTGATGACTGGAATTTCTATACTTTTTTATTGTTGTTCTAAAAGATCTGTGGGGTAATTCTTATTTCTGAATCACTTAATATTTTTACATCCTTATAAAAAAAACAACAAAGGATCAAAACACTGGAGAATGGTTCAACTAAAGAAATTTTCAGTAAAACTTAGAAGCAATCTTTCTTTAGATCCAAAAAAATGTGGAAATCACAAGTTCAAGAGTCAGACGCTACAAAGTATTTCACAAAAATGTTCTGTCATTTTAAAAGATACGAAGAACTTACTAGTGGATTAAAAAACAGGGAAAGAATCCGTTTCTCTCCCTATGAAATAACACGAAAGCAAATGTAGCCAGTAGTTCAGAACATGGGCCCTGGGGTTAGAAAGAAACGGGTTTAAGTCCAAGGTTTATTACCTTCTAAGATACAGGACTTTAGTTTCATCTATAGTTAACTGTTAACTGTTTCATCTATAGGACATCTGTAAACGATCACAGGGTCACTGTGTAGACTAAGAAAATTACTGTTAGTCATATAAATTGAAACAATTCTTTAGAAAGGCATTTTGCCAACATTCCTGAAATGCATTCATATGGACTACTGAATGAGGGAAAAAGTTAACAGATTCTGTAAGTTTGGGAAATTCTGATTTATTTCAGGGCCTCTTAGTCTTTAATATGTACATGTACACTGTGAGTTTCCAAAAGGGTAATATAATACTTAGCAATAATAAAACTTATTTGACCATGGTAGGTGGTTTTCACGAAGTACCTTAAGGGACTAGTGTGTTCAAGTGAAATCAAATTTTGGAAAATGTAAACTGGGTACAATGAAGAGCCATAAAAGTGTTCACACCCTCTTGATCTAGCAGCTCAATCCCACAGCATTTTTAAAGTAAATATTTGAAAAAAATGAAGCCAATAAGAAGACACTTTGTGCACCTTACAATAGCAAAAATCAGATGGAACTTCAGTATCCAATGACAGAGTAATAAACAATGATATACTAATGTTAAAAATTGTATATTACAGCTACTATAAGTGCTAGAATGAAGACTGTGGTCCCAAGGAAACGGTCTTTTTGTTAAAAGACAGAATTCAATTTTCTATGTGTGTCAGAATTACAACAATATAAAAATGTATGCATATGGACAAAGACTCCTAAGAACAGTGGAAAATGGAACAAGTTAATGTTCCAGATAGTGGGACTGGGGTAATCCTTTATTTAGTTTCTTTAACTTCTATGGTATTGTGTATACAATAGATAAAAAGTTGTATTGTAAAGAAAGAATAAAGGTAAGACCCTAGACTAAAACTATTTTCATAAGGCTCTATTCCTAGTAAGTTTCCTGGTAATCAATGGTATTTTAATTATAGGACCATTCAAAGACTGTCAGCATGCAAAAGAAGCTGGACATTCAGTCAGTGGGATTTATATGATTAAACCTGAAAACAGCAATGGACCAATACAGTTATGGTGTGAGAACAGTTTGGATCCAGGGGGTTGGACTGTTATTCAGAAAAGAACAGATGGCTCTGTCAACTTCTTCAGAAACTGGGAAAATTATAAGGTAAATCAGTGATTCGGACCTGGGAGAGAGGTGGAGCAAAGCAACTTTTACAATGTAGTCATTCTAGGAAATAAATAAGATACACAGCTGAGAAACAACTATCCATATGTTTTTTACTATCTACCTTTGTGGAAAAAAAAGAGAATTCTCATCTCTAGTTTTAAAGTCAAAATTAAAAGGTAAAAAGGAAACTAGAGATATACTTTAAAATGTCTCCCGGGGCGCCTGGGTGGCGCAGTCGGTTAAGTGTCCGACTTCAGCCAGGTCACGATCTCGCGGTCCGTGAGTTCGAGCCCCGCGTCGGGCTCTGGGCTGATGGCTCGGAGCGGGCAGCCTGTTTCGGATTCTGTGTTTCCCTCTCTCTCTGCCCCTCCCCCGTTCATGCTCTGTCTCTCTCTGTCCCAAAAATAATAAAATAAACGTTGAAAAAAAAAATTAAAAAAAAATGTCTCCTTTCAGTCTGGATCATTTATACATGTATTTAATTCTTAGCAAAGACTACTGCTAATTCCATTTTCTTTTTTCTTTTTTTAAAAAATGTTTATTTATTTATTTTGAGAGAGGGAGAGAGAGAGAGAGAGAGAGAGAGAGAGAGAGAGGGAGAGAATGCAAACAGTGGAGGCACAGAGGGAGGCTCCACACTCAGAGCAGAGCGTAGTCCACTGTGGGGCTTGCTTGATCCCATGACGGTGAGATCATGACCTGAGCTGAAATCAAGAGTCGGATGCTTAACCGACTGAGACACCCAGGCACCACCACTAATTCCATTTCCTAAGAAGACAACTGCTTTTTTGTTTACGATCACATTTGTACCCATCAGCAGTTGTATGTAAGCACTAATATAAACTATAGAACTCAAAAAAATGACTCTTTCTCTAGGTTAAATTATCTCAGATAATCATCCCCCCATGTTTTAAATTGTTTTAAATTGGTTAACACCAGACAACGGCGCTGTTGGGAAGTAATGTACACCCAGACATACGGGACCAAAATTATTTCTCAGTAATTTCGATGTTTATCATGCTAGGAGTGTATAGTATACACCCTTCAGTCGAAGGATGGCAGATGAGTGCGATTATATTTTCTAGATGGTTAATACTTCATTCAAAACTGTGAAGTAACATGTGATTACTCACTTTTAGGTGGCATTTTACTGGCAGCTAAAAATGAGACATTAATATATCCATGTCAAAAGCTGTGTAAATTTCCAAACAAGTAACCAGGGAGAAAATCCCCAACACAACCTCCTTGAAAATACACTTAGCGTTAAGATCAGGTTTGCCGAAACTTACGCCGTGCTGCACACCTGCAATGGTGAATGCTTACTGAAATAGGACAGTTCACGGATTTTTTAAAAATAATCTACAATTTTTCCAAGGTGGAACTTTGAAGATGACTGTTTTATCCTGATATTTAATTATAATAGAGCTAAAGAAGACAATTTGCTCTACTATCATTTTTATTGAGTGATCATAAAAATGTCAGCTATCCTTTTTGTCTGACTATGGCAGGGGACAGTTACATATATACCTTTAGAAAAAAATCTGGCTCTTTGTACGAGAGAGATTAGGAATCCTTTTCAAGAATCTGGCTAGTTCACTAGTTAATGTTTTTAGTAGCTAGGAATAATGTTTATTCTGTTTTGCCCTTATACCTAAGGTTTGAAGCTAGATGTATAAATAAATATGGACAAACTAAGAGAAAGAAAAACAAAAAAAAAATGACTATGTGGGGTTTATAAAGGTCAGGTGAGCTATTAAAATGGAAATTCACATTACCGCTTAAATGGCAAATATTTTTATGTTATCAAATGTTTGAAACTTATCTATAAAAAAGTTTACTATCCCTGCACTTATGTTTGTACTCATGCTGTTTGTTTATTAACAGAAAGGGTTTGGAAACATTGATGGAGAATATTGGCTTGGACTGGAAAATATCTATATGCTTAGCAATCAAGATAATTATAAGTTGTTGATTGAATTAGAAGACTGGAGTGATAAAAAAGTCTATGCAGAATATAGCAGCTTTCGCCTGGAACCTGAAAGTGAATTCTTTAGACTACGTCTGGGAACTTACCAGGGAAATGCAGGGGACTCTATGATGTGGCATAATGGTAAACAGTTCACCACACTGGACAGAGATAAAGATATGTATGCAGGTAAGAAAAAACTGAAGTGTATTCTTTGTAGAATCACTACCTTCTATGTATTACACAGAACCTTGCTATTACAGTAGACACTACTAAAAATCTTTCCAGAAAAGTAATTTTGGAGTCAGTCACAGGGAATATAAGCTGCTGAAAGGTTGGTTATCTCTTCTATAAGGCAATCCCAAAGTGTGAATGAACTCTGTGAAAAATAAGGTTCTGTCATTCTAACTTGGGGGTGGGAGGGTGGTGAGGAAAAAAACACTCATTCCTTTGGAAATAAAATTCTCTAATGCCTAAAATACATAACTACTACTAACTAATCACCTACCACATGCCAGGCACTGTTAACAGATGCTAAGGATACAGCAGTGAACAAAGTTCCTGCCCTTCTAGAGCTTATTCTCTAGGAGACAAAATTATTTGTCAGGTGGTGACAAATACTCTAAGAAAAATAAAATGGAGTGAGAGAACAGTGAGTGATAAGCAGCAGGAGGTGGGGTGGGTGCTATTTTATACAGAGTGGTCAAGTAAGGTTACTTTGAGAAGGTAACATCTGAATAAAGACCTGAAGGGAGCAAAGGAAGCAAGCCATTTGGGTACATGGCCTTGGTAAAGGCATTTCTTAGCACTCACATGAAGGGGAACAGTAGGACTGCAACAGCAAAAAAAGCTTTACTCAGAGAAGTTAATATTTGGTTTAGGAAGAATCATTTAGGCCATCCAGAAAACAGAACTCTTCACATTAGTTTTCATATACTTCTGCCTTTTTAACCCAGTTTTGTGGCCCTGATAAAGAGACATCACCCTGCAAAATCTGTTTTTCTGTTCAGCTGTATCTTGGCAAGCAGTATATAGGTCTCTAAGTTTACAATGGCAGAAGAGGGAAAAAGGAAGATATAACCAAAGTATATCCCATATTTACAGAAACACATTTGGCCACTGGTAGTGCTATTCTAATTTACATTATTTTGTGTTTTGAGAATTCAATTTTCCCCAACTTACTACTTTAGCAACTCCATACCTTTCCTTCCCAATTCTCCATTTTATTCCTCTTTCTCTCACACAAACGCTGTTTGTGTTTTATTTACCCTGCTACACAGAAATTACAATTAATTACAATTAAGGTTAATTAATTGTTAAATTAAAATTTAATTTAATTTAAAAAAGCAATGGTAAGCAAGCAAAGGGCAAGGTCAAAAAGGCAATTCAAGTGATCTTCCAAGTAGCTGATGCTTCAGCAACAGTAAAAGAATGAAGAAACAAAACTCTAAAGACAAAGGTAACTGAAATCAGTAACAAAAACTCAAATTATTCCGCAGGTAGAGTAAGTTTTTCATGGTTTATGGAGTACCACGCTTGGAGAAACTTTTACTTTGATACTGTATTTTCTTCCTCAAAGGAAACTGCGCCCACTTTCACAAAGGAGGATGGTGGTACAACGCCTGTGCGCATTCTAACCTAAACGGAGTGTGGTACAGAGGTGGCCATTACAGAAGCAAATACCAAGATGGCATATTTTGGGCTGAATACCGAGGCGGGTCGTACTCTTTGAGAGCAGTTCAGATGATGATCAAGCCTATTGACTGAAGAGAGATCGCCTCCAACTTAAATGACAGAGAGCTCTGCCCTTTTCAGTTCCTAAAAATGTAAATGTTACATGTATATTGTTTTGCACAATTCATTGCTACAGACACAGTTTTAAATGAACTTACCATAACTGTAAAAGGGGATTTATGACTATAGTTTCATCTTTCCTCAATATACTGCAGAAGATTATTTGTACCCATAATCCTATTTTTAAAGTTATATTGACTAAACATAGGCAAAGTTTGTTTTATAAACTGTAAATATTTGCCACAGTATATAACAAATCTTAGCTTTATTTTAAATCAAAATTGAATACATGTTCAAGACAATTATTTAAAAATTTTATGAGATTGCTCTAACTTCCAATAGAAAAAATAATTTTAAAATTTCAGCCAAGTAATACGTTTTATTTATAAAAATATAGACAGGAAATTAGAGAAAACTCTAGTTTTGCCAATAGAAAATACATTTTGCATTGAATAAAAGTTATTTCAAATTCAATTTGTGCCTCTGACATGAAATGGTTAGACCGAAATCCTTTTCCTTTTATTTTGAGAGAGAGAAAAAGCATGCACAAATGGGGGAGGGCCGAGAGACAGAATCCCAAGCAGGCTCAGCACTGAGCGTGGAGCCCGATATGGGGCTCCATCACATGATGGAGATCACGACCTGAGCTGACATCAAGGGCCAGATGCTCAACCAACTCAGCCAACCAGGCATGCCCCTTGAACTCCTGCCAATATATTTTGTGCCAATTCCCCCCCCCCCAAATTAAGTGATCCATAGTATTTACGTATTTTAAAAAATAACGTATGTAATGTTTAAACAGTCAAATTTACAAAAAATGGAAATTATAAATGATTTTTTCAATATTGTCTTCACATGATTTATTGGAACACTAAAATTTCCTGAAATGTATTTATATTGTTCTATCAGCAAAATATTGGTATTACAAGAATGGGAATCACAAAAATTTAGTGAGCCAATGGTTTTACAGATCTGAATTATAACTTACGTATAAACAAGCTTATTAATACTCCTGCTCTCCCCACTTCCAAATTTTCTGATCCTGTCTGCTATTCAAGTCAGAAAGCCTAGAGAACTTTATAAGCATTACCACATACTGATGGGTGGGACTAACACAACTTCAAGGAACTGTTAGATATTTTCTCAATACTGAGATTCAATACCTTCAGGGCAGAATCCACAGGGGTTTGGCTAGTCCAATTTGCTAATTCCAACTTATTGTGTGTGTGTGTGTGCGCGTGTGTCTTTTACTCAACTTTGGATCTAACAACTTATTACCAACCTCCTGGAACAATTTCTTTCCAAAAACATGTTCTTGCTTACAGTTGACCTTCCTAATTCATTTGTGAACTAAAATTTTAGAGAAATCGCTGAAGACTTCTGCTCAAGCAAAAAGAAAATCCAACCGTGACTGAAGATAATCACTTGAACAACTCAAGCCCACCAACATGACCAGTGTTTTTCCTGTCGTATGTTAAAATGAAAATGCCGGTCAAAAAAGGCTTCAAGAGAACATCAAAATATTAAAGTAGTGCTTTTCTTTGTTTTACCTATGGTTATCTTAAAATGGGTTTGAAGTCCCTCCTACCACCCCCAGAATAATAAAAAAAAAATCTGCTGTAAGATTTCTGGATAAATTAGGCATCTAGTTGTTCTATCAAATCTTAATTGGATAAAATTGTACAAGGGCATTCCATTTATATAGCATTTCATGTAAACATCCAAAACCCTATCAAAGACAAGTCTTAAAGAACTTTCACAGGAGAATATTGTTTTATTAAAACTAGAATGATGTGAAAGTCCACATACAAACAAGAAAAATGGGCTCAATGCTAAACCACCTTGGCCACTGGGCCCATTCTGCTCTCCTTTAGACACGAGATAGCTCTGTTCTGGAGCTCCTGTAGAGCAGGGAATAAGAAGCAGAATTATATGATGGCTAAGTATAGGTACTAAAGTCAGTACTACTTGGATCTGAGGCCCAACTCTACCAATTTACTAGCTGTGTTACCTTGAGCAGTTTTTATATTCCGTTTTCTTATCTATAAAATGAGGATATGAACAGTAGCCAGCTCTTCATTTGCTAACTTAACAGAGCTATGACAAGCTATTATGGCAGATAGTTAAGAGATGGGATCACAAGAAAAGATAAAGAAAAACTAAGGTGAAGACAGTCATAGTAAGAATTTAAGCCAAGTGAGGATCTTCTGAGAGATTAGATAGGTCACTTGTGTGGTCCAATGGCTAGCTACTTAGCAGGTCACTTAGGAATAAAGACATGGTTGCCCGACCTTCAATAAGACTGAACTCTAACTTTGGAGATGCTTTACAGAAGGATTCAGTCATTTTTAATAAATGAAACGAAGCTTATCCTAAGAATGATTTAGACTCCATTCTGTACTCAATGGGAGATGCCATCAATGTCTAGGAAACTTGGCATCTCTGAGGTAGACTTTTAAAACTTGAGATTTTGAATAATGCCAATATTAGACATTGCCTTGAAATTCATTAGGTATCTACAAACCTATCCCCAGGCTCCAAGCTTGGTAGAGTAGAACGACCAAATTTTTAGTCCAGTGCTCACTTGACTCTGTAAGTCATGATATGAGAGTGCAAATTCTTCTAGTGTTATATTTCTTAGGACTCCTACGAGTAATAATATAATAAGTCTGTAAACACTTCTGCAATTATGAAGATGTTTACAATTACTTATAAACCTATACTAGTAAGATATGGTTTTTATATACTTAATAGTAAGCTAAAGATTATACCCTCACAGATTTTTAGTCTTTTATTTTAGTGTCTATAAAAAGACAACCAAGTAAGAAAAGAATGCTTCCACTCACAATGCCAAGCCCCCCTCCTCTCCTACTTCTCCCAAAAGCCATCTAAAAATAAGCTCAGTTTTCTGGGCACCTGGGCAGCTCAGCAGATTAAGCATCCAACTCTTGATTTTAGCTCAGGTCATGATCTCACAGTTTATGAGTTTGAGCCCTACACTGGGCTCTGTGCTGACATTGTGGGGCATGCTTGGGATTCTCTCTCTCCCTCTCTCTCTGCCCCTCTCCTGCTTGTGCACTCTCTCTCTCTTTCAAAATAAACAAACACTAAAAAAATAAATAAAAATAAACAAAAATAAGCTCAGTTTTCAATTTTATCAGTGGGGTTAATAGTTACTAAATTGTAAGTCTACAGATAATTATAGGAAAGACGGACAAATGAACTCAAAATTTTAATTCCAATACAGATTCCCAAAATATTAATATTATTCCCTAATGCTTTATTTCTTTGAACTGTAAATGAAATATAATGCTTATCTTTTTAAAAAATATTTATTTATTTATTTATTTTTGAAAGCAAGAGAGCTTGAGTTGGGAAAAGGGGGGAGGGGGAGACAGGGTGAGAGAGAGAGAGAGAGAGAGAGAGAGAGAGAGAGAGAGAGGAGGAATCCGAAGCAGGTTCTACATTAAGCATGGAGCTGATGCAGGGCTTGATCCTAGGAACTGTGAGACCTGAGCCAAAATCAAGACTGAGCCACCCAGGTGCCCATAATACGTATCTTTATGTAAGTCCATTTAACTTTCTTTGTCTCAGTTTCTTCACTTGTAAAATGGGAATATAATATCATTTACCTTATAAAACTGTTAAGAATTAGACAATTTATGTAAAATACACAGTGTCAGGCATACAGGATTAAGTGCTGAATAAATGTTAGTTATTGAGATTTTTGTTATTTTTCTGTTAAGGTTTGCTCAAAAAATTGCAATTTTTTTTTTTTTTTTTTTTTTTTTACTGCAATTATGGAAACATCAGCAACCAGAAATGCCACCAGCAAAGCTGCTGGAACTGGGGGGTGGGGGTGGGGGATCTGATTCTGTTTATGATTAAAACGAAGATCTGTAAACTGCTATACATTATTTTCAAGATAGAAGCTCTTAAAGAAAGACTACGAACAGGGGAAAGAAATCAATGCAACCCTATCCCCAGCCTTTTTATATCACAAGTCCTCATGTGATCTAAAGTAAACTTCAGAAAATATACCATGAAAGAATGTTAGAGGAATTTTAAATATATAAAAAAAGAAAGAGAGCAAAAAGAATATAAATGAGGTAATGGAAAATGCAGATGTAATTTTGGCTAAAGAGAAAGCCAGGGCTGGCTGCCATTTGGTCAGAGCTCATTCCTGGGATTCAAACAAAAATGACCAAACATGCTTTATTGCTGTTTTAGAATATAATATATAATCTAGTGAGAAGAATAAGGTAAAGTACTCCATGGTGTATATTATCTACAAATCAAACCAAAGAAAGGAAAGGGAATAAAAGTCTTAAAATATCAAAAGCCAATGACATTTTTTGACCATTAGACATTTTTTTAAAAATGTTTATTTATTTTTGAAGGAGAGAGAGACAGAGCATGAGCTGGGGAGGGGCAGAGAGAGAGAGGGAGACACAGAATCCAAAGCAGGCTCCAGGCTCTGAGCTGTCAGCACAGAGCCCAACGCGGGGCTCGAACTCACGAGCCATGAGATCACGACCTGAACCAAAGTAGGATGCTTAACCAACTGAGCCACCTGGGTACCCTGACCATTAGACATTTTTGAGACCAGTGTCAGAGTCTTTTACACTCTAGAAAAGGGGAAGGGGGAAATCCCTTTAATTTCCATACAGCTACATACAGCTTTGGATTTTGTCAAAGTTATCTGAATAAAAATGTGAATGAACACCTAATATCTTCGAAAACATTTATACACAGGTTAGCAGAAGTTTCTAAAACTAAAGTAAAATAAAGAACTGCATCCTATTAAAAGATCAAGATAAGTAAACAATTATTGTAAAACAGAGGATCAGATAAAATCTGGAGACCACTGTAAGTTTAGGCATGCTTTAAACATTTCATCAAGTGTGATGAGGGCACCACTGACGAAGTCTGGCAAAGAAATAAATGTACTTCTTCCACGACACAGGAGAGAGAAGAGATTACTGACAAGGTAAAGTTGGATCTGAGCCTTTGGTATTGAAGAGACGTTAAGTTCCGTAAGGGCAGGGACAAAGTCCATTTTGTGGCCTGCTGTGCAAATACTGGCTGGCCAGCAGAAGCACCAAAGGAAAACTGGGGTAGGTGGGAAATTGACTGATTGTAAAACTGCCTCACAAAGAAATCTATTGTATTTAAAACAAAGTTACTGGAACAATGAGAAGAGCCAGAAAGCAATCATTTAATTAATTCAACCAACAAATAGTAAGTGCCTACTTTTGTTCTAGATGCTAAGGATAAAGTTTTGAACCAAGAGATTAGAGCTTACATTCTGCTGAGGGAAAGATGAATTAAAACATTATAAAAACAAAATGTTGCTTTTCAGAATTGAAGATGGAGGGGATGCTATATTACAGAAAGTTTTAAGGACAGCTTTTCTTTTCTTAAAAAAAAAAGGACTATTATGAAAATCTAACAAATCAAAAATTTGTGAATTTGTGTGTGTGTGTGGGGGGGTTCTCTACAAGAGTGAGAGGAATCACACCTAGACACATCAAAACAATGTACTTGTGTGCTACAGAAGGGCAGGAGATTTTACAGAAACTTCTTTGCTTCTACTTGATCAAAAGCAATAAAAAGAACTACAACTATTTATTTTTTATTATGTTTTTCCAGAAAGCATCCTAAGCTTGTTAAGCTACTGCTTTACCCCAAAATACACGAATAAAGTAGAAATGAGGCTAGGATATGCACATGAAATAATATTTATGTTTCATCCAGCTCAATTATTTTAGCACAATGTCCTATTTTTCTCTCTTCAGCAAAGCAAAACTTCCCACGCCAAATTCTTCAATAAGCCCCTTAAGATTTTTCTCCAGTGACAAGAACAAATGAGACCTGTTAATAATTTTCAGATTTAAAGCAATAATTCTCATATAAAACCATTTTTTCCTTGAGATTTGCCAAACTATTTCTCTCCAGAAATACTGTATCCTTATTCTAAGAATTTTTCACTATATTGTCCAGGCTGACTAATTTTTACCTTGAATGCAAACCAACAGAAGAGACAATTTTGCAAGGGATGATGAGTTGAAAGCCAAGAAAACATTTTCTACTTCTTATAATTTAATCCATATTGTAGATAAATTTGGCAGTATCAAAGTAAGAGTTTTATCAGCATATAAACCACCACCTCCTTTTTTAAGCTTTTCTAAGAATGGTTGATTTTGGTCATAATTCTTAGAGGCAAAAGCACTGAAGTTTGGATTCTATCTTGTGTTAAGAAAAGTGATTTGGGGGCTCCTGGGTGGCTCAGTCAGGTAAATGTCTGACTCTTGATTTCAGCACAGGTCATGATCTCAAGGTTTAGGAGACTGAATCTAACATCAGGCTGCGGTGACAGAGTGGCACCACCTTGGGATTTTCTCCCTCTACTCTTTCTCTGCCCCTTTCTCCTTCTCCTTCTTCTCTCTCAAAATAAATAAACATAGAAAGAAAGAGAGAGAGAAGAAAAGAAAAAAAAAAGAAAAGCAAAAAACAGATGATTTGCCTTCCCCTTTTCTCTATGCCGTATAGATTCTTTTGGTTGATAACACTCTTTCCATAAAAACCTTTGCAACATAAGGGATAAAGGGCAGCATTATGCAAATTCTGCATACTGAAAAGGGACAGTTAAATAGAAGCTACCAATATGCATACTGAGTAGCATCTTTCCAACATTTCTAGGGCAAGTTCTTTTTTTTATTTTATTAAATAATTTTTTGTAATTTTTTTTAGTTTTGAGAGAAAGAGAGAGACAGAGAGAGCGTGCGCGCGCGCAAGCAGGGGAGGAGCAGAGAGAGAGGGAGACACAGAATCTGAAGCAGGCTCCAGTCTGAGCTGTCAGCACAGAGCCCGACATAGGGCTCAAACCCACAGCCTGTGAGATCATGACCTGAGCTGAAGCTGATGCTTAACCAACTGAGTCACCCAGGCGCCCCTCTAGGGCAAGTTCTGTCCTATTCAATAGCATCTTGTAAATAGCAAGTTCTGTCCTATTCAATAGCATCTTGTCACATTTGTGACAACTGCACTAGGCCTCGTCTCCTAAGAGTGGGAAAGGCTTCTGAAACCAAGACAACTTAAATAAAAAACACAGTCTTCATTAATTTTAAATTAGAAGAAAATATGAAAAAAGTAAACATTAACAGTATATAAACTGTTGTTGGTCTTGGTTCTTTAATACTTCAGTATTAAAGATCAGGAATGAAACAACAAACCAGCTAAGATGTAAAATAAATCAAGTAGTCACACAGTTGTATAAATTGACGATGCTTCACATTTTCTTAGAAAAAGCATGTGTGTTTTGATAGATGAAATACATTTAACCTCAAGATTTGCTATACAACAAAACAAAACTGTCACTGCATTAAAAGGATTATTTTTAAGATGGAAACAAACTAAATTGAGTCATAATAACTTATCTGACAAACATTAACTTTTCCTTTCTCCAGTCTGCCAAATGTTTGTGCCAAATGTTCCAGAATCTCAGAATTATCTCAGAATCTCAGGTGCTTCTTCCCAAACTAGCATAGGGATGAACTATTACATGGAGACTACCAACATATAAGGAGGTAAGACAGGTCTGAAGGAAGAAGGATGATGAAGTTACTTCTAAACATGTTGAATCAGAGTTCCCTACAGATAGATATCTTATTCAATCAGTATCTGAGTATCCAAAATGTTACCAGGCACTGAGAATTACTAGACAGCTGGATGTACTGGAGTTGTTGGGCTAGATTTGGGAGCTTTCAGGAGAATTATGGAAAAATCTGACTGACCACTCCAGAGAGTACAGACTAAGTAAAAGCAGTGGACTGAGACTTTTAGAAGAACAGATGTAATTAAGAAGGCAGAGAAACAGGAATCAATAAAACAAATGCCAGAAACATACAACATAAACCAAGAGACTGGCGCTACTACTGAAGAATTTCAAAAAGCAGAAATAACTACTATCAACCTCACAAAATTAAGATGAGGCTTGAGAAACACCTATCAAACACTCCAACTAGGAAATCATGGTGGCCTTATAGGGAACATTTCTATGAGTGAAGAGGGAGATAACAGCATACTGAGCAAAAGAAAACAGCAAGAAAAGTAGAAAGAAATAGAGTACTTTTTAATTAGCTTCGGTACAGTGAAGGAAAATTACATAGTAATAGTGAAAAAGAAGAGGCAGGGTCATGAGAACATGTAAAATGAAAGGGAACTGAAAAAAGGAGGAGTCAATCATTGGAGACCAAATTGAAGCCACAGAAAAGATAATGGTTCTGAAATTTTCTCTACATCAACTTCTGCATCTCAATATTTGTCTCATTTGCTTTAACCAATAGGAATAACCACTGTGTTTGTTTCAGGTACCAAGGCTGGGAAGAAACAGGTATGCTTTCTAATAGCCAACCTTTCCAGATTCCACTCAACTCCAACTATGCTGCTGGTTTGCTCCCCTTCTATGTGCATGACAGGGCAAAAATGGATGCACATGCATTACAACTTCAAATCCTGTACCAAAGTCTCCACTGTGGAAAAATGTAAAGCAGACTCCTAATCTAGACATCATGGCACAAAGATTTATATTCATTTTCTCATTTTAAACAGAAAAGAATCTTAATTTCCTTTTTTTTTTAAGTTTATTTATTTATTTTGAGACGGAGAGAGAGTGAGAGCGAGGGAGGGGCAGAGAGAGGGAGAAAGAGAGAATCCCAAGCAGGCTCTGCACTGTCAGTGCATAGCTTGATGTGGGGCTCAAACTCATGAACCACACAATCATGACCTGAGCAGAAATTAAGTTGGATGCTTAACCGACTGAGCCACCCAGGCGCCCCTTAATTTCCTTTTCTAAAAGATACAAATAGTGGAATTTGAGAAAAACATTTCAATGGGAAACAGCCATAAACATAGAATCAGTAAATTTTGGAATGAGAATTGAACAGGTACAATTGGAAAGACACCAGATCAAGACTTTGGAATGTAAATCTGTCAGGAACTAGATCTTCAGACTATAAGTCAGGCCTTCCACCTTTCTGGACCTTAATTTTCTTAATTATAAAATAAGTGAATTAGAAGAAATCACAATGGTCCCATCCAGCTGAAAGAAGAACATGATTTTGGTCCTAGGTGTGCTACTTCTAGGTAGAGAGAACAAGGCTCAAAGACGACAATTCAATGACTTCAAAAGTTAGTAGGGAAGAGCCATTTTGGAAATGAGGGTTGCTGATTCTCAGTCTAATGTTCTTTAAGCTATAAAAAGTTTATGTTCTTAGAAAGTACGAAGATATTGGTGATATAAAAAAAATCCTCTATTCCTCTTCACTCCCAATGACATTTTCAAGAACGGGCACAGCCAAGGCCATGGTGAAAAGTGGAGCATATGCAGAAAGTCTCTCCAAATATCCAGCTTTGAGCCTCTCTGATGGAGTCATGTGTACTATGGTCCTGTACTGTTGATCAAAGAAACAGGACACAATATTCTGGAATGTAGTGGCCCTTATCCATGCTCTGCTTGGGGGTATTCTGCCTTCAACACAGTATGTGCAACATTCCCTATTCCCACTGGAATCCTAGGATGTCCTACAAGGTCCTAATAATGAGTTCAGTCTTCTCTGACAAACTAAGGTAGATGCTCTATTTCAACTGAATGAGAAAGTTATCAATTGCCTATGTCCCTACCTTGTCTTCTAGTCATTGGTACTATAAAGACTTCAAAGAGGACACTAAGATAGTTGAAGAAATAACAGGTTTTTTCCAATTACTTTCAAAAATAGTTACAGTGAAATCCAGTATGAGTAATTACATGAAGATAGTGGAGACAGAGATGAAAAAAGGGATATTCAGAAAGAAACAAAATACTCTATATTTTCTATATTTAAATTTACATTTTAAAATGGGACAGTTTGAGACTTCCTTTCATTCAAACACCTAACAAAGCATTGTTCCTTTTTTGTTGAAAATAATCTTATAATATTATTAGTTAAGTAGTTCTTGGAATTTATAAACACTGTAAAATACATAATAAAGAGACAAATTCTTAGTCAAATGATATCTAAAATATACATTTGGTTGTCTCAGCACTTAGCTAAATTTTCACTACTGAACAACTCATTCCATCCAAGAAAACAACACCACCAACATTTAGACTACTTTTCATAATTCGCCCTAAAATATCTGCCAACTATACAAAATAACAGGAACTCATGATATTGAAAATAAATTCAATAAATCTTTTGATCAATTTCTTTAGTTTATGTTACATGTTTTCACAGCATTAAACTTCACTGCAAACTACTGTTTCATTCTTTAAAATCATTACCAAAAGAGCTAAAATGTATTATTTTACCAATGGTTCATCTTTAAGAGAAAAATGAGAGTCTACGAAAAACCTTAAGGGCCAAAGTCTAATTTAATATGAAAATCCATTCCAGGTAATAAGGTAACATATTTCTTTAGTCAACTTTTTTAACTTAACAATCTTGCAGTAATTTCCTAAAAGGATACACATACTTTTAAAATATCTAGAATTTTATATAAACTACTGATTAAGACAGAACTAGACATAATGAACACATAATGACACTACTCACCTAAATAGGGAATGCAAGGCGTCATCTTTAAGCTACTTATATAGTCTCTTAGTCTTTTGTAATTATCTTCTTTACTCATTACATATTCTAATTTTTCAAAGGTAGTTTTGTCTTTTCGACTTAGTAACTAAAAAAGCAAACAGAAGAGTCTAAGTTATTTCCAAATCCCATTTTATTTTAGCAAAGACATGAAGCTGTATTTACTATAAATTTAAGTTTTAATTTCAATGTTATACATTTTTCAATTATATTTTGGCAGTATACAAATAAAACAAAATCAGACATGTTTATTAAAATAAACCCAAATCCATTATTTATAAAATGTAATATCCTTAAAGAGATTACTCAATTTTGTGGTTTAAGTAACAATTTTTTTGATAAATCTAACCATGGCTAGTCCTAACGATAACCATAAAACTGTGATTCACATTTTTGGATTTTTAACAAGACATTTTTTCTTTGATCGCTTTGATCAGTGCTGTATCACACAGAGGTGAACACTCAACTGAAACTGTTTTTAAGAGGGTTGAAGTGATTTGTAGTGAGTGCCTTTGAAAAAAATTGGGACAATCAAAGGGAATAAAAGCAAGGTCAATCATCCAAAATAATATTAACTCTTGCAATTTCTTGTGTTCTTGATTTTAGCCATCCTGACAGGTATAAAGTGGTATCTCATTGTGGTTTTCATTTACATTTCCCTGATGATTAGTGATCCTGAACATCTTTTCATGTGTCTGGTGGCCAACTGTAGGTCTTCTTTGGGAAAAGGTCTATTTAGGTCCTGTGCCATTAACTGGATTTTTTGGGGTATTGAGTTGTATAAGTTCTTTATATATTTTGGATATTAACGCCTTATCAGACTTATCACTTGCAAATGTATTCTCCCATTCAGTTGGCTGCCTCTTTATTTTGTTGATGGTTACTTTCACTATGCAGTAATCTTTTATTTTGGTGTAGTCTGAAAAGGTTTAATTTTGCTTTTGTTTCCATTGCCAGAGGAGACCCATCTAGAAAAATGTTACTATGGTTGATCTCAAAGAAAGTAATGCCTATGTTTTCTTCCAGGAATTTTATGTTTCAGGTCTCACATTTAATCCATTTTGAGTTTATTTTTGTGTATGGGATAAGGAAGTGGCCCAATTTCATTCTTTTGCATGTAGCTGCCCAGCTTTCCCAATACCACTTGCTGAAGAGACTGTCTTTTTTCCATTGTACATTCTTGTCTCCTCTGTCATAGATTAACTGACCATATAAGCATGGGTTTGTTAATTGACTCTATTCTGTTCCACTGATCTATGTGTTTATTTTTGTGCCAGTACCATACTGTTTTGATTGCTACAGCTTTGTTGTATACCTTGAAATCTGAGACTGTAAAACCTCAAGCTTTGTTCTTCTGTTTCAAGACTGCTTTGGCTATTTGAGGTCTTTTATCGTTCCACACAAATTTTAGGATTATTTGTTCTAGTTCTATGAAAAATGATATATTGTGTTGGCAAGGATGTGGACAAAAAGGAACCCTTGTGCACTGTTGGTTGGAATGCAAATTAATGCTGTCACTCTGGAAAACGGTATGGAGTTTCTAAAAAAATTAAAAATTGAATTACCATATGATTTGGAAATTCTGCTACTTGGTATTTAACCAATAAAAATGAAAAAACTAATTTGAAAAGATGTATGTACTCCTATGTTTACTGCAGCCTTATTTACAAGCTGAGTATGGAAGCAACCGAAGTGTTCATCAATAGATGAATGGATAAAGAAGATGCGGTGTGTGTACACACACACACACACACACACACACACACACACAATGGAGTATTACTCAACCATAAAAAAAAGGTCTTGCCATCTGCAGTAACACGGAAGGACCCAGCTAGAGAGTAAGTGATATAAGTCAAATAAGAAAAAGACAAGTATCATGTGATTTCACTCATATGTGGAATTTCAGAAACTAAACTAACGAACAAAGAAAACAAACAAAAACAAACAAACAAAAAAACCCCAAAACAAAACCAGACTCTTAGATACAGAGAACAAATTGGTGGTTGCTATAGGGGAAGTGGGTGGGGCGATGGGTGAAATAAAGGGAATTAAGAGAACATGTATCTTGATGAGCACTGAGATATATATATAGAATTGTTGAATCATTATACTGTACATATTAATATAAAACTGTATGTTCATTATACTTGAATAAAAAGGGTATTTTAAAAATATTAATTAAAAACTTCAGAAAATATGGAGTTTTTAAAAGTTTATTTTTTAGAGAGAGAGCATGTGGGAGAAGAGAGAGAAAGAATCCCAAACAGGTTCTACACTCAGTGCAGAGCCCGATGAGGGCTTGAACCCATGAACTATAAGATCATGACCTGAGCTGAAATCAAGAGTTGGATGCTTAACTGACTGAGCCAGCCAGCCACCCCCAAAAATATGTTTTTAAGTATTTCAAAGACTCTGGAAAAAAGTCTTGTTTTCTTTAAACATATGAAGTTACTATTTCATTATGATATAATAAAATTTCACTTTATGTCATAAAACATTAGTGTTATTTTTTAGCACGCAAAACACATTCCACTTGTAAAATTCTCATCTAACTCTATGAGGTGAACAGAGAAGTCTGAAGATTAATAGAGAGATGAGGAGACAGAGATTCAAAGGAGATTACAGGGTTAGCAAGAAGCACATACTAATCCTCTCACAGTCATCCACCCACAAAGGCACAGGTCCCTGTCTTGCAGTGTCTCAGTCTGGTTCTGGAGGTGAAGAGTATTCTGACACCAAATCCACCACTCTTTATATATAATACTACAAGTGGTACGATTGGGATTCCTGTTGGAATTTATTTTTTCATGGGCTCTAAGATGCAGATTATCTTCAGATAATCTCCATCAGAAAAATGTGTGACTAGTATCCCTCCTTCTTTAAAACAAAAGTTTTAAGGAGTCCTTTGCTTTAATATTTTAGATAGATATTCCACAGTCTAAAACAGCAATTATATAATTTTCCTTGGCCCAGCTTTAACAATCTTGATCAGCATTTTCAAGAGTAGGTGCAAATCTCTGCTTCTACCTGTAAGTCCAACCATCCCTTTCTCTCCCACTTAAATGTGTGGATATGGAAAATACAGTGATATGACATGGCAGGGATAAGAATAAGCCTATTCTTTTTTTTCTTAAATCAATCATTCAAAAACTTCAGAATTTCAGGAGAAACAAATTATGTACTCGGAACATCACTGATTTTGCCACCTCTGAAACACAAACCTGTGGTAAAGAACTACATGGTTTAATATGTATAAGAACAACTTACATTTTGGAATTTTCAAAATAATCAACAACCAGATTAAAAGGATTCAATCTGGGGTGGGATAGTAGAGACTTGTTTCCAAAAGACTATTTAGAAGAAGAATATGGAAAAAAGAATTAATTAGATGTTAAAATAGGTTATTTCCTAGTGATAGCTCAGAAACTTATCCAAAGCCCACGTGCCAAAGCTATAACAAGTCCTGATTTTCTTTTTCTCCTTTTCAAATCTTTTTCTGATGTTTAGTCCTAATATCCCTACAATGTCACTTCACTATACTCCTCCAAAAAAGGGGGAAAACAAAGTACTTCACAAGGTTCCAACTCTTCATGTTTTAGCACCATATTCTTTCTCTGGTTAAGAGGCCACTGGGGCAAAGCTCTTCACACTTTCACTGGTGCCTGAAGGTGGGAACTCCCAATGTTCCTGGCCAAATCTCTATACCATAACAATGTTACCATAACAATGGACTTTGGGAAAATCTGAATCAACCCTTGTACATCTCAGTCACCATAAGAAAAGTAAAATTCCCAGATCACCCCTCATCACCTTGATTTGTATCTCCATATAATCTGTACAAATGCTTTCATTTGTATAAATAAGTTATTTGTTTTGAACCTTAAATGCAGATTAATTATAATCTTTTGTTCATGACACTCAAATTATCATTAGTCCCTGATGTTACTTTCTTGTTAAATCGATTTTTTCTTAAATTTTTAAGTGAATGCACATGTATTAATCTTCATACTTACAAACCATATACTAACAATACACATCTACCTATGTGCTTCTTTCATATCCAATTCCTTTGACTATCTTTATTTTTTTTTTAATTTAATGTTTATTTATCTTGAGACAGAGAGAAAGAGAACACAAGCAGGGGAGAGGCAGAGAGAGGGGGAGACACAGAATCTGAAGCAGACTCCAGGTGCTGAGCTGTCAGCACAGAGCCGGACGCGGGGCTAGAACTCATGAGCCTGTGAGATCATGCATGACCTGAGCCTAAGTCAGATGCTCAACCGACTGAGCCACTCAGGCGCCCCTCCTTTGACTATCTTTAAATAACCAATAATCACTATCCTAAATTTTGTGTTTATCATTCTCTTTTATTTGATTTTTTTTAAAAATTTTGACTGAAATTTTATTTGATTTTTGACTAAAGAATAGCATACTGTTTTTAATCTTTGGCTTTATCCAATCAATGTTCTGATGATGAAATTTCATCCATAATGTTGCGTGTGGCTGTAGTTCATTTTCACTGTTTCTATGCATATGTCTTCTTCTATGAAGTACCATCATAATGCATACTTTTTCATTTTTCTTACTTTTTCCTTTTGCTTTGTAAGAATTCTTTATATACTCTGGATATAAATTCTTGACCAGTTGCAACTGCTACACATTCTTTTCAATTTTCTTTAAAATATCTTTTGGGGCACTTGTGGTTCAGTCAGCTAAGCATCAGACTCTTGATTTCGGCCCAGGACAAGATCTTACAGTTCATGAGTTCGAATCCCACATCAGGCTTTGCGCTAACAGCATGCAGAGCCTGCGTCAGGAATTTTCTCTCTCCTCTCTCCCCGCCTCTCCCCTCGACTCATGCTCTCTTCCTCTGTCAAAATAAATAAATAAACTTAAAAAGATTTTTAAATATCTTTTAGTGAACAGAAATTCTTACTTTAACGTACCAAAATTTTTTCATCTTTTCTTTCTCTGCTTGAGGTTTTTGTATCTTATCTAAAATATACTTACAGATCCCAAGTTGGAATCTATTCATGCTAAGCCAGAGAGATATTAAGCAATTTTTCCTCTTCTAAAAGCTTCAATGTTTTTCATTTTGCATATAACTCTTTAATTCATCTGACAGTGACTTTTGAGGCCTAATTTCATTTTTTCCCCAAACTGGTAACTAATTTCCCAGCTCCAGTTAAGAACAGCCCCTCTTTTCTTCATTGATTTACAATGCCACCACTGTCATATATCAGAGTTCTATAAAAGCAATGATCTTTTTGGGGGTTCTTTATTCTGTTCCACTGGTCGATATGTCTACATCTGCACTAATTGCACATTACCTAAATAATATAATCCATCTCGGTATGTGTTAGGGCAAATGTCCAAGCCTCCAACCCCATTTTTTTCTTCAGAAATAACTTGGCTATACTGACCTTTTATGTTTCCATATTATTTTATAAGCAATCTTATCCAGACTCCCAGTTTGGGACTGATTCAAGTTGCATATAATCTCTATGTGCATTTGGGAAAAAACGCCATCTTTAAGCTTTCCTATCAGATACTGTGCCATCTAACCTAGTTCTTTTTCAATAACTCCCTATAAAGTTTTATAGTTTTCTGCACATGTCTTTCATATATTATTCTATTTATTGTTTGCTACTGTATTTCTTTGATATTGTAAACAGTGGTGTCCTTTTAAGTGACACTTTCAAATTGTTTAGAATACAACTAATTTTATATATTGTTTGTATATTCAGTCACCTTAATAAGCCCTGTATCTTAAAATTGTGGCAGACAGAATACACCTAACATTCACCATTTTAACCATCTTCATGAGTACACTTTAGTGGCATTAAGTACATTCACATTACCAACCAACCATCACCACCAACCGTGCATGGCCAGAACTCTTTCCATCTTTCCAAACTGAAACTCCACATACATTAAACACTAACTCCCATTTCCCATTCCTCCCTCCTTCGGCCCCTGGCAACCATCTTCTAGTTTCTGTCTCTATGAATCTGACTTCTCTTGGTACCTTAGAATCATATAGTATTTGTCTCTTTGTCTGGCTTATTTCACTTAGTATAATGTCTTCAAGATTCATCCATGGTGTAATGTGTCAGAATTTAATTCCTTTTTAATGCTAAATAATACTCCATTGTATGTGTATACATTTTGTATATCCATTCATCTGGTGATGGATGTATGGACTGTTTACACCTTTTGGCTATTGTGAATCACGCTGCTATGAACACTGGTATAAAAATGCCTGAGTCTCTGCTTTCACTGCTTTTGGATATATACCCAGAAGTGGAACTGCTGGATCAAACAGTAATTCTGCCTAATTTTTTAAAAATAAACCCTACTATTTTTAATCATTTTTTTCTAATTGTGTTGGCTAAGATGTCAATGTTGAATAAAAACAATAAAAATGGGCATCCTTTTCCTTGATGTTATAGAAAATGTTCCTAATATTCTCTCCATTTAGGTTACTATAACTCTGGGGAGACATTCCTTTTATCAGTTTAAAAAAAAAACAAAAAGGGGCACCTGGTGGCTCAGTTGGTTGAGCATCTGACTTTGGCTCAGGTCATGATCTCATAGTTTGTGAGTTCGATCCCTACACTGGGCTTGCTGCTGTCAGCGCAGAGCCTGCTTCAGATCCTCTGTTCCCTCTTTCTCTGCCCCTCCCCTGCTCACACTCTCTCTCTCAAAAAAGAATAAACATGAAAAAAAATTAAAAAACAAAAAACAAACAAAAATAAATAAAACCCCCCAAATACTCTCAATTCCTTATTTGTTATTAAAAATCATTAGCCCAAACTAGCATGAAACACATGCAATCTTTATTATCTTCGGACTTGGCCCAATACTCTACCCCTCCTAGTCCCCTCCAACTGTACTCTCTGGGTCTCACGGTCCATCCTCTGCAAAAACCCCATCCTGAAACTTTCCTTTAAGCATTCTCTTGCTTTTCTTGTAACATGAGCCTGGATTCAAGTTGGGTGCAATCCTGGCTCCTTGCTCTTCAGAACTTTTTCCTTCCTAACATCCTCCAGCTTCTACTAGGTTCAAACACTAGATCAGTGCTGTCTGAATTTTGTGTGATGAAAATGATCTGTGTCTGTGCTGCCCAACACAATGGTCACTAGCCACACGGGACTACTGGCTAGTGTGAATGAGGAAGTAAATTTTATTTTATTTTTTAGTGTTTATTTATTTTGAGAGAGAGGGAAACAGAGCACGAGTGGGGAAAGGGCAGTGACAGAGAGGGAGACAGAGAATCCCAAGCAGGCTTTGTGCTGTCAGCGCAGATCAAGAGTTGGATGCTTAACTGACTGAGTCACCCAGGTGCCCCGAGGAACTAAAATTTAGTTTTTTTTAGTTTTTTAAAGTTTTATTTATTTATTTTTGAGAGAGAGACAGAGAGAAGCGAGTGGGGAAGGGGCAGAGAGAGAGAGCGAGAGAGAGAATCCCAAGCAGGCTCTGCGCTGTCAGCACAGAGCCCCACGTGGGGCTCGAACCCAGAAACCGTGAGATCACGAACTGAGCAGAAACAAAGAGTCAGATGCTTAACGGACTGAGCCACCCAGGTGCCCCAGTTTTAATGATTCAAATTTAATACCCACATGTGGCTAGCGGCCACTATAGTGACCAAGAGAGCACTGAGATATATAACGCTTATGTTACTGTCATTAATAGAGCTGCTAGTCATTTTCCCCATTATACCTTAAAGATGTTAGTAGCTGGAGAAAAAAAGTCTGCAAACCAACATTACTTTCATATCTTGGTGACTGCAATCTTCACATAAAGGAGACTCTCAATACCCTGGTTTCTCAGTTCCTTGACTTCTCCTACACCCAACGATCTTAACTTCTACCACTCTCAGCCTCTATTCCCTTGACCATCCTGAATCCAATAAGTACTGCCTGCACCAGAACTTCCAATCCAGTTACCAATACTACTTTTTCACTTTTCCTTATCTCTTTTACTTGGGTTAAATTCCTCACCTATCACTGAAACAACTTGTACATTTAATCTCCTGTGCTATCCTTGACCTCACTATGGTACAAACAAGCCTAAAATAATTCCAACTCTGGTTACACACAACTCTCATCACTACTCCAGGGTTATACTGAGCACCTGCACCTGGATGGAGAATGCATGACTTTGCTGACTGGTTTCACTTTAAATACATGATCAAAAGTCTCAATCGTAAGGCCTACCATACCGAACCTACTATATTTCCCTAGTTAATTCATTCTGACACTCTTCTGCAGGACTTTCATTCATTCATTCTTTTTTCAAACCTCCAACACCTCTCCTCCAACATTCTCAACTAAGGACTCTGCTTTTTATGTCTTAAATAAATCATCAGAAGAATTTCTATAGAATCTCACCACCAAATCTACCAACTTACCTGCATCGGTAACCAAATGCATTTTCCTCTTCTGCTGTTAAAATGGATAAACTGTTGGGGCACCTGGGTGGCTCAGCTGGTTAAGTGTCGGACTTCGGCTCAGGTCATGATCTCATGATTTGTGAGTTCGAGCCCCACATAGGGCTCTGTGCTGAGAGCACAGAGCCTGCATGGGATTCTCTCTCCCCACCTCTCTGCCCCTTCTCCCCTGCTCTCTCTCAAAATAAATAAACTTATAAAAATATTTTTAAAAAATGGATAAACTCTTTCTGCTCCAATACAGTACTGGATCTAATTCCCTCCTGCCTGATCAAGGGTATTGGTGCAGAACTCCTTGCTCTCCTACCATTTCTCTCATTCTATTAGATCACTGCACTAGCATATAAACATAATGCCAGATTTCTCTGCAGTACCTCAGCCCAGCCATTTACAGCAAAATTCCTCAAATGCATTCTCTACACTTGATGTCCTATTTTTTCTCCACCATTCTCTTTTCATTCCACCACTGTACTGAAACCACTCTTGCCTAGATTGCCAATCCTCTCCAACTGCCAGATACGATGGCCATCTCAAAGTGCTTACCTAATTCAACTTATCAGCAGCATTTGACATGGGGTGATTATTCTTTCTTGACACACTTTCATTACTTGACTGTAGGAAACTCCTCCCATGATATTTCCTTTGCTGATCCCTCCTCATTTTTCCAATTTCTAAATCTTAGAGAGTTCCAGGGCTTTTCATCTGTACTTTTGACTCAGATGATCTTATCCAACCTCATGCTTTATATACTATCTTTATACTGATGATCAAAAATATATATATCTCTAGCCCCAACTCCTACTGTACACTTATATACCTAACTCTGACCTTACAGTTCCACATGGATATTTATCACCCAACTCAAACTGTCTTTGTGTAAAATAGAACCCCCCCCTGCCCCACTGCCAACACAGTGGCCCCAGAATATCAGTAAATAGTATCTCCATTACCTGACTTGATGCCACCTCTCCGGACTAGTCTCCTACCATCAATTACTCCTTATTCCATTCTGTCAACACCGAGCACCCCATTCTTTGAACATTATCGGGGCCTTTGTACTGGCTATCACCTTTGCTTGAAATTCTTTTCTCCCAGATTTCCACACAAATGGTTCTCTCAATTCCTCCAGCTCGTTACCAGAGACTCTCTTACCATTCATATACATTCAAAGTTAACTTTTGAACGATACGGGTTTGAACTGCACAGGTCCACTTATATGGGAATTTTTTATAGTACAATACTATAAATGCATATTCTCTTCCTTGTGATTTTAATAACGCTTTCTTTTCTCTATCTTACTTTACTGTAAGAATACAGTATATGATATGTATAGCATACAAAATATGTGTTAATTGACTCCACGTTATTGCTAAGACAGTCAAGTCAACAGTCAGCTACTAGTAGTTAAGTCTGTCGGGGAGGGGGCGGTGTCAAAAGTTGTATGTGGATTTTTGACTGTGCAGGGGGGCTGGCATCCCTAATCCCTGTATTGTTCAAGGGTGGATTATATATATAAAATACTTCCCTGCTTTCTCTCTATCCCATTTAATCTGCTTTATTTTTCTTCAGAGCATTCATCACTCTTTACGATATAACATTTATTTATTTATTTACAGTTTATCTCTTCCCAGCAGACTGTTGGCTGTATAAAAATGGGACTCTGTCTGCATCATTTACTGCTCTATGTCAAGCAATTAGTGCCTGGCACACTATTGACTATTTTAAAGTTTAATATAAACACCAAAGATTTTATTCAGATTAATAACCAAAATTGCTAAATAAAAAAAATTATTTTCCATGTAAATACATGAGGGAGATGACAAAAATATCTTAAAGAAAAATAAAAATTAACTTGAGGGAGATGTATCTCATTTATAAACCACAATATAAATCAGAGTATAATTCTTTCCCCAAAAACTTCAAAGATGGAATTCATTATTGTATATTTATAATCATTTCCATTCCCCAGTGAAATTCAGATTTTAAGAAGAGAGAATAAGGCCATATTATTAAAAAGAATTTTTAAAGTAAGAAAGCCCTTCACTCAGGTGTTTCTAAATGCAAATAAAATATAAACAGGATCATAAGCTCTCCCATTTTAATGTCTTTCCAATACAGTAAAGCACCCTGGTTTTCATGAGAAACATCTGTCTCTTCAGATACTACGGAAAGTAAAAGCAATACTATGCTAATTAAAAATGGTTATATTTTAGTTAGAAAAAAAAAACATTGTTTAAATTTTTTTCCATGATACTTAATATGCTACATAACAAATATTCTATTGTGCTCTCTTTGTTGTTTTTTTTTTTTTTAAAGTTTTAAAAGTTAGTCATGTCTTTATCACAGGGCCCAAAAAATACAATAATCTTTTATACAAAATGTAATAAAGATTTAATTGGATCTAAAATTTTACTTATATAACATCTAAATGAAAAATACCGAGAAAGCTTGAGACCAGTATCACATCACTCAAATATTAAGGTACATAAATTTGCAGAAGTCAAAATTAACACCCTGACCTTGTCAAAGTGATAAAACCAAATATAATAAACATATATCAGAATGTGCAGCAACACTGAATAATTCCATGTTAGGTATCAGGTTTTTCATTATTCCTTAGGAAAAAATCTAAGAGTTTATTAACTAAAAAATGGTAATTTACGGGGCGCCTGGGTGGCGCAGTCGGTTAAGCGTCCGACTTCAGCCAGGTCACGATCTCGCGGTCCGTGAGTTCGAGCCCCGCGTCAGGCTCTGGGCTGAGGGCTCGGAGCCTGGAGCCTGTTTCCGATTCTGTGTCTCCCTCTCTCTCTGCCCCTCCCCCGTTCATGCTCTGTCTCTCTCTGTCCCAAAAATAAATAAAAAACGTTGAAAAAAAAAATGGTAATTTAATGTTTGTAATGTTGTAACATTCCATTTAACTAAAAAATGGAAATATTAATATTTAATATTCACTGAAAGTTGCCATTTAGATCTTCCTCGAACTTTCCGAAAGCTTAATCTTTATAAGATTAAATACAAAAAAAACATTAAGTGCAAAAAAAAAAACACTTTCCCATCAGTAAACATGAAATGCTATGTTATCAAAGATGCTCACACAAATTCTACAAAAATGATTTCCTAAATGGCAGAAAGTAAGAACCGAGCTATAATTTATCCCAAAATTACCTGGCAAGTCTAGTGAAACACTTAGAGAGGAAAATGTAGGTTTCAAGAAAAAAAAAAAAAACAGTACAAAATAGTTTAAAGATCCAAATCTATTATCATAACATTAACCTTACTGAGAACTACAAAAGAAGTAAATAGATCTTTACTTCCAACAAAAAGTCCAACCCTGTCATTAACTAGGAAGTTTACTTACCGCCCATGTTTTAGTCAACCTGAAGATTGGGGCACTCTGTAAGCCAGAAACCACCGCCATAAGTGCATGAAGGTTATTCAGCTCATACAGTTTCTGAAGATTTAAGAAAAAGGGAGAGGAGAGATGAAAAATAAAAAGAATAAACACAACAAAACTTTAGATTAACAATGAGTAAAATCTAGGCAATTGGTAGTGTTCCAGTACTTATCACCCTTATTGAGATTTGTCTTTAGAGTACCCACCATGTTTACAGTAAACTGATTTTGGCCCACAACAGAATTTCCGTGTTCTAACCTGGCATTGTCCCCAAGTGTTGGGAACACATCTACCTCTAGCTCAGTAATATATTAAGAAAACCAAAGTTATAGCTCAGCATCAAGTTTACCTAGTATGATCATGCACCCTAGTTTCCAGTAAGGAGTCTCCTTTACACTGAAATGCTAAGCCTCTGCCTTATGATCCCAGTTTTATGAAAGGATCTACACCCAGGATCCTGATATGGTTTCCTACTCAGTATCCTCATAATTCCAGGACGAGGGTTCAAACCTGCCTTCCACAGCCTTCCTCAATTTTCTGCTTCCTCCTGGCTGAATTCTCAGATTCTTTGTTCTTCATTCATGTTGGGACACCAACCTGCTTTCCAATACTAGGCCTTGCTTTACAGTCTCCTTGTAGAACTCCTACCTAACATTAGGTTCCATCAGTTTGCTAAACAGATCTATTTGACATTTATTGCTAACTTCCCAGATTTCCTCATACTACCATGTGCTTACATCCTAATGGTCCTATCTAAAAATCATTTAGAATGGTCCTCACCCACTACCAAAAGACTCCAGAGCAAAAAATTCCTGTTTTTAACTGAAAAACTCCAACCAATATACCACCTTAACTCAGGTCTCAAAGAATTGCCATAAAGTTTCAAGAAATATGAACTCAATAAAACTCAATCTTTTTTTTTTTAACTTTTTTTTTTAATGTTTATTTATTTTTGAGAGAGAGACAGAGTGTGAGCCAGGGAGGGGCAGAGAGAGAGGGAGACACAGAATCCAAAGCAGGCTCCAGGCTCTGAGCTGTCAGCACAGAGCCCGATGCGGGGCTGGAACTCACGACCTGTGAGATCATGACCTGAGCCCAAGTCGGACGCTTAACCGACTGAGCCACCCAGGCGCCCCAATAAAACTCAATCTTAAAAACATGGAGAATGAACACACATAGGAAACAGGAATTCACAAATGAGAACGACGTTAGGTACTGGCCTCAAAATGAAGATTAAACATGAAGACATTATCCAGAATGCAACATGAAAGAAAAAGTGTTTTAAAAAAATGTCAAACAAAGGTTAAGAGACATAAGAGGTTTAAAAAAAAAAAAAAAAAGGCCAACATTTATCTAGAGGGAGTTGTAGAAGAAGATGATAAAAAGCAATGGTAGAAGTAATTATCTGAGAGATAATGGGAGATTATTATTTTCCCAGAGGACTAAAAAGACACTAATTCCTGGTGCCTAAAGAAACACAAAAAAACGGAATAGCATTTTTAAAAAATGTTTATTTTTGAGACAGACAGAGGACAAATGAGGGAGGGGCAGAGAGAGAGAGAGAGAGAGAGAGAGAGAGAGAGAGGGAGGGAGGGAGAGAGACAGAATCCACAAGCAGGCTCCAGGCTCTGAGCCGTCAGCACAGAGTTCAATGCAGGGCTCGATCTCATGAACTGTGAGATGGTGACCTGAGCTGAAGTCGGACACATAACCGACTGAGCCACCCAGGCGCCCCTGGAATAGCATTTTTTTAAGAACAAGATGACATAAAGATACTTCTAGGCAAAATAAAATAAAGATTAACGAAGGATTTTTTTTAATGGTGTCAGACACTCAATATCACTAATCATCAGGGAAATGCAAATCAAAACCACAGTGAGATATCCTTTCATACTGGTCAGACTGGCTACTATCAAAATGACAAAAAATAACAACTGCTGGCAAGGATATGGGAAAAAGGGAACCCTCGCACACTGCTGGTGGGACTGTAAACTGATGTGGTCACTATGGAAAGCACTGGGAGGTTCTTCAAAAATTTAAAAACAGGGGCGCCTGGGTGGCCCAGTCGGTTAAGCGTCCGACTTCGGCTCAGGTCACGATCTCACGATCCGGGAGTTCGAGCCCCGTGTCGGGCTCTGGGCTGATGGCTCAGAGCCTGGAGCCTGCTTCCGATTCTGTGTCTCCCTCTCTCTGCCCCTCCCCCGTTCATGCTCTGTCTCTCTCTGTCCCAAAAATAAATAAACGTTTAAAAAAAAAAATTTAAAAACAGAACTACTGTATGATTCAGCAATTCTACTTATGGATATTTATCTAAAGAAAAGGAAAACAAAATTCACAGTATGTTCATTGTAGCATTATTTACAATAACCAAGATATAGTAACAACCTAAGTGTCCACTGACTGATGAAGAAAGATGTGGTATATATGATACAATACAATATTACCCAGCCATTAAAAAAAAAAAAAATGAAATCTTGCCATTTGTGATAACATGGTTGAACTTAGAGGGTATTATGCTAAGTAAAATAAACCAGACAAAGACAAATATAGCATGATTTCATTTAAATGTAGAATCTAAAAAACAAATGAACAAACAAAACAGACACAGATTTATAGGAAAAAAACTGTTGATTATCAGATGGGAGGGCTTGGGGGAGTGGGCAAAATAGGTGAAGGGGATTAAGAGGTACAAACTTCCAGTTCTAAAATAAGTAAGTCAAGGGGACGTGATGTACAGCATAAAAATATAGTAAAAAATATTATGATAATTCTGTATGGTAACTAGACTTATTGAGTTCACAATGCATAAAAATAATGGATCACTGATATATACCTGAAAGAGGATATTGTTTGTTAATTATTCTTCAATAAAAAAATGGTGCCAGATACTCAAATGAAAAATATGAATAATCCATAATTCCTACATACAGAAAAAATTTTTTCCACATAAATACTCACATACAAAAATCAAAGCTATAAAATTTTCTTAAATGAGATACTCTTTTTTTTTTTAAGATGATTTCTTTCTTTTGAGAGAGTACGCGTACGTGTCGAGGAGGTGCAAGGAGACAGGGAGAGAGAAAATCCCAAGCAGGCTCCGAGCTGTTAGCGCAGAGCCCAATGCAGGGCTTGGCCTCACAAGCCGGGAGATCATGACCTGAGCCAAAATCAAAAGTCGGATGCTTAACCAACTGAGCCACTCAGACACCCCTTAAATAAGATACTCTTAAAGGATATAATAAAAATTAAAGATCACTAAGTTTGACTACTAAAGTTAGAACATTTATATGAAAAGATAACATGAAAAGAGTAATAAGAGAAGTCACAAATATAAAGATGGATATAAAAACATATATTGGAGAAGCAGTATCTAAAATTAAATTAAAAAACAAAAATCAATAAAAGATCAACACCATAAGAGACAACTGTTCAAAAATCTTGAGAAGACATTTCAGGAGAGAAAACCTAAATGGCCAACACTGAAAAAATGTTCATTCTCATCACGTTCAATGAAAGCTATTGTTCCGTCATTTCTTTAAAGGCAATTTATCTTTTCTCTCTATACTTCTAGGGCTTAACCCCTCACATGAGCACAAAGAGAATCCCACAAGACAGCTTTCTAGCAGCCATGTGTACAGCAACAAAAATCTGGTAACTATCCAAGCCAGAGTATACTGAAGAATTGGTGGTAAATGCAAGCAACCGAACACTCTACAACAGAGGCACACCCAAAGCCATTCGGCAACAGTGCTGAGTAAAAACACCAAGTTATAAAAGTATAAAAGTAATTATGGAATAATTTAAACAAAATTCAAAAATATAAACAACAATCTATTACTCAGGAACACACATATGTACAAAACTAGAGAAGAAAAGCTAACGTAAAGTTCAGGGCAATGGTTCCTTTGGTAGCAGGAGGGCAGGGGACTGCGTATGCGGAGGCCTATCAGAGTTCAGTGGGCAGTGGGGACATGGGCGTCCACTTTATGATTCTTTTGATACTTAAAATATACTTTACAATTTTTGTGTGTGTCTATAGGATGATTAGTTTTATATGTCAAACTTGATTAGACTACAGTACCCAGTTATTTAACCAGACAATAACCTCAGTTTCGCTGTGGAGCCGTTGTATAGATACAGTTAACATCCATAGTCAGTCGGCCTTTTGGCTAAGATCAAGTGTAAATAAAAGAGACTACATTTGATAATATGGTAGGCTGCATCTAATCAGCTGAAATGCCGTAAGAGTATAAAAACTGAAGGTTTCTCAGAGAAGAAATTCTGCTTCAAGACTGCAGCTTCAATTCCTGCCTGAGGTTTCTAGGCTGTCCACCTGCCCTACAATCAATTTCACACTTGCCAGCCCCTTCCCCCAACCATCGGAGCCAATTGCTTAATCTTCTTTATACATTTTACATACATGTATATTTATTCTGTCTCTCCAGAGAACCCTAACGGACACAGTCTACTAAACAAGTAAAAGACCTGCAAGTTTTGAAACAGACGGAATACAGAAGGCAGAGTCAGAATAGAGGGATTTAAAAGACAGTGTGAGCCAAAAAAAAATTATGAATTTACAGCTTGGGATGAAAGAAACTACTGTCAAAAATAACTTAAAAGTCTGAAAGTCTGAACTGGAATTACATGATTACTCGAGGAGGAAGGTAACAACGAGCTTGATAGGCAGAATTTGGTGGTTTTGAGTGGAACATGCAAAGCCCATAAAAAAACTAACAAAAATACCAGAAAAGAAAAAAACAAATTCAGAATGTATGGAGAAAAGACATGAATTTCTGCTAGCTAAAACCCAATATTTATCAAACATATCACAGAGAATGTTTTCAGAAATTTTATGACATTGCCACAGATCACATTTTGAAAGCTAGCTCTGCCACCTAGTGCCACAGAATGTTAGAATATAACTGCTTCCAGGTGTGCAAGGAAATTACGGAGGCGTTCCGACCTATAGCAGTTACAATTTTAAAATAATTACGATAACTTAAAATTGTAAAAATGGCATTCTCATTTTAGTCCACCTTCATTCAGACATGAGGTAAGTTATGAATTTATTCTAAGAATGGTGAAGATGTGGCTACAATTATACCACCCTTTAGTGAACTTACCATAAATTTAGAGTTGTCAGTTTTAAGGAAATATTAGTATCCTCTTGTGGAATGCCTTGTTCACCCTCCTCTCTGAATTCTGACCATCCTTGAAATCCATGTTCCTTTTCTCTTGCTGCATTCATTATCTATGCCCCACAATAACTACTCAATTAACATATTTGGTTAACATCCTCTTTATACTATTCCTTTAAAAATAAAGTCTTATTCTCCACAGGGTTGGCAGTGATAGATTTCAAAAACAAATAATCGATATACATTTTCCTACTTAATCCTATAAGGCTTTCTCAATTACCTGCAGAAGAGTCCAGTATTTTGTAAATACTATACTTCACCATAATCTGATCTCTGCCTACTTATCCAGTCAAATAAGTAATATATTCCAGCTACTCTAAGACAGGGAGGGGAGAGCTAAAGGGAGGAAGACAGGAAGAATAAAGAAAAGGCAAAGAAAACAGGCATCCAATCGAAAGAGTCAACATATTAATCAACAGGTCTTATTTTCCAGGGTCAGTAAATAGTAAATAAA
Organism: Lynx rufus; assembly: GCF_022079265.1. Lineage (NCBI taxonomy): Eukaryota > Metazoa > Chordata > Mammalia > Carnivora > Felidae > Lynx > Lynx rufus. Next base: position 43,269,237 of record NW_025814829.1, read on the forward strand.
GTATCACGGGCAAATAGTCACTCACAATGCTGAATGGCTGCACTCAAAAATAAAAATACAAGTCTTTCTTACCTTAGCAGTTTTAATATAGTGGCTCAAAACTTCTGCTCTAATTTTTAATGTCTGAGCATGAAGAATTTCTCTAACAACCCAAAAGCTTACCTGCAAATAAAAATTAAAAGGCGTTGAATGGCAAGATTCTTTACTCACAAGGATCAAATTAATGACAAGAGCTACTTGGTGAATGACCTATATAGCTGGTTAAAAGACAATACTTTTTTTCTCCTTCCGGCTGCCCGCCAGGATATAACCAGTCTTCAAATGTTGCATACATTTCATATATACATGATATGTATGTGCATAGAGATATACATGTGTATATGTGTATGCTTATACACACACACACACACACACAACATGACTACGAGTTTTGATTTGTAAAAGCAAAATAAATTTTGAAGGAGTTAATAAAACTGGTTTTATTGCATTATTACAACAAGAACACTATACAAATACATGTAATTTTATTCTGAAACATCATGGCAGAATTAGATAAGCTCTAAGATCAGACATTATAAACTATGCTACTTAGGGCAAGTTTTTCTGTGGCTGTGTAATCCCACATTGCCATTTATTTACATTATGAAATAATACCATAAAGAAAAGTCACTCTAAAATTAAACTAAGATTATATTTTTAAAATCATGTAATGCTTTCTAATTCAATAAACCACCTTTACAATTTCTTTTAAAAACCATTTATCAGAAGGCAGGCTAAATCTAAATTACTAAAATGCTCTATGTACTCTGATGAAAATAGTTTGCTTCTCATAAATATAACATATTTTTAATTCATTTACTATGAAAATAAAATCAAGGCACTCTCAGTTGGCTTGAACTTACACAAATCTAAATACAAGGTGTATTAGCAAGAAATGATAGTGCAAAACATAGTCCCACTGCCTCACATTTCTTATCCCTGTTTTAGTGAGAAACATTTCAGATTTTACTTGCAACTTTCATCTATAAACTGCCAAAATGTACACATTTTGTATATATTTTACAAATGTATATGTAAATATAAAATGTATATATTTTATAAAGCCATATTCATATTTGTTACTATATCTGGGCTACTAATGACAATAAGTATCCCCCATTCTGATAAAGTACACTTCTAAAATATATCAAAAGCTATACTTTATTTTGTCAACAACCTTGGCAAATATCACCTGTAAATTTAAACTAAACTGCATGATTACTGACTTTATTAAATTTAATGCCAGGCAAATTTTTTTTTCATTTTTTTTTTTAACATTTATTTATTTTTGAGACAGAGAGAGACAAAGCATGAGCAGGGGAGGGACAGAGACAGAGGGAGACACAGAATCCGAAACAGGCTCCAGGCTCTGAGCTGTCAGCCCAGAGCCCGATGCGGGGCTCGAACTCACGGACCGCGAGATCATGACCTGAGCCGAAGTCGGACGCCCAACTGACTGAGCCACCCAGGCACCCCAATGCTAGGCAAATTTTAAGACAAAATGCCATCATGATTTTAAAACATGGCCAAAAGGTCTCTGTCATTCTGTCATTGAAAGTTGGGGTCTATGTCACCTGTCATGTCATCTGGACAGGCTTGTGACTGCTTTAATGAACAGAAGATGAACAAAATTGATGCTAACTTCCAGAAGATGGTCATAAAAGAAAGCCTCTGCCTTGACTGCCAGAACATTCTCTCTGAGGTTCCTGAGCTACTGTGTAAGAAGTCCAACTTCTGTCCCTGCTGGACAGGCTAAGTGCAGGTGCTCCCCAGTTGACAATCCCAGATAAAGCCAACCATACCCCAGAATACTGATCCAGAATGACCCACACAAAGATACAGTTCAATAAAATTACTGGGAAAAAATCTTTTGGCCACTGAGACAAAAAGATACAGTGATTTTTAAGGAAAAGAAAATGTAATTATCACCGGACTTATCAACAGTAACACTTGTCAGAAAAAAAAAATGGAGTAATATATCAAAAATCATCAAGGAAAGAAAATTGTACACAGAGGACAGGCACATTTGCCAGCATGCAAGAATTCAGGAATTACTATTCTCACGAGCCCTTCCTGAGTACTGTAATGGGTAACAAGCTACAGGCAATCAACATGCCTTGATAATCAGGATTCTGTGAGTAGAAGAAAGAACATGTGGACGCAACACAGAAGAGTTGGAAAAAAAGTCTATAGTCGGTCCTGAATTTGAATTACAAGTATCTATACGAACTCATGAGATATTTTATCTTTAAACAGTTGTTTGTCTATGTGTGTGTGGACGACATATAGAAATCTTAGCTACCTCTGCTGAAAAAGGCATAGAAAATAGCAATGAGCATTCCTAGCATTCAAGTCCATTTCCCCCTGTAAGAAACCAGGACTTATTAAAGAACGTTGATTCCATATACAGGGAGGGGATGGGAGCAGGTAATGGACAAAATGAACCTGAAATATCTTTGCATACCAGATGGCAAGGAAACTATTAAAGACTGTTAGAATCATGACAAAGGACATGAAAGTGGCTCAGCTGGTTAAGCATAAGACTCTTGATTTCAGTTTAGGTCATGATCTCATGGTTTTGTGAGTTGGAGCCCTGCGTCTGGCTCTGTGCTGACTGTGTGGAGCCTGCTTGGGATTCTCCCTCTCTTTCTGCCCCTCCCCCTGCTCTCACTCTCTCTGTCTCTCTCAAAATAAACAAACTTAACAATATACTTTTTTAAAAAGGTAATAACTGCAATGGGTTGAAACACATCATATATGATGTTTTAATTTGTAAGTTCACAATGGTACTTAAAAAAAACTACTTGGTCACTGTTAGAGGAAGACAGAACACCAATTCACTATCTTCAAAACAACTAAATAATGGGAAAGAATTGAACATTTATCCTTCCTTGCTTATAGGAAATGGATCTCTGGGTAAGCAAATACCAGATGAGGGAAAATGTCTCTTTATAAAAGCATTCCAACTAATAAATGAAAAAGAATGAAATGTGAATTAACCTTAACATTTTTTTAATGTTTATTTATTTTTGAGGGGGGTGGGCAGGGAGAGAGGGAGACAGAGAATCCAAAGCAGGCCCCAGGCTCTGAGCTGTCAGCAAGGAGCCAATGCAAGGCACAAACTGTGAAATATGACCTGAGCCTAAGTCGGACGCTTAACCAACTGAGCCATCCAGGCGTCCCAGCCTTTTAACAACTTCAGTTAATTAATGGATCTAGACACAGCTGCTAAAATCCTGAAAAAGACAACCAGATATTATGTGCCTCCTGATGAAAAAGAAGAAAAATAACAAACACAACACATATTCTTGCCAAAGACACTGAACCCAACTGAATCCTTGGAACCAGCACTAACACCCAGAAAACATAATATATTACACTGTATAGATGCAATCTAGATTGTGGGAGACTCAAAATTAGGTCAAAATGCCTAGGTGAGTCCACAGGTAAATGATAAGGAAAAGAAAAGGAGAAAATGCCAATTAAAAAGTCTTAAAATTTAACAAATTTTAAAAATTGGCAAGGGTAAATAGTTGTGTCTGGGGACACATTTAGGTGATAAAACTATAAAAAGACACACAAGAAAGTGAGTATGATAAAAGGACAGTGATTATTCCTGGAGGAAGAAAGGGTGTGACTGGGCTGAGGTACATGTAGGAGTTTCTAAAGTTCAAGTTTTACTTTTGGTCCGGGTGATGTTACAAGGATATTTGACAATAGTTTATTGAACCATGTATTTGTTTTGTGGGTTTTTTGTATCCACATTTTAATTTACAGTAAGTTATGAGTAAGAAAATAAATGGGTAAGAAATACAAGAATAATAAAAATGACCAGGGAGATTTTAAAATGACAGAACTTGTGGGGCGCCTGGGTGGCTCAGTCGGTTAAGTGGCCGACTTCGGCTCAGGTCATGATCTCGCGGTCCGTGAGCTCGAGCCCCACATTGGGCTCTGTGCTGACAGCTCAGAGCCTGGAGCCTGTTTCGGATTCTGTGTCTCCCTCTCTCTGACCCTCCCCCGTTCATGCTCTGTCTCTCTCTGTCTCAAAAATAAATGAACGTTAACAAAAAAAAATTAAAAAAAAAAAGAAAAAAGAAAATGACAGAACTTGTGAAAATGAAAAAACAAAAGTGAAATTAAAATTAGTAAGAGCTAGAATGAAAAGGTCCGTGGAGATAATGATCTTTGTTTTTCCTGTTCACTAATATATTCCAAACACTGAGAACAGTGCCCAGGACACAGTGAAGCTTAATAAACATTTACTGAATAAAAATGAAACCTGAATCATTTTATATCAATTAGGTTGCAAAGTCTGATGATACCAACTGTTGATAAAGATGAGAGTAACGGAAGTTCTTGTACTCTGCTAGTGGGAATGCAAAATCAGTACAATCATTAAAAAAAAAAGACACCATCTTTTATAGGTAAACATGCATACATTCTCTCTGACAAAAATTTTATATCTAAACACACATTTTTCTAACCAATTACAGTGGGGTTTTTTTACCCACTTTAATGTATCAATTTAGTAAGTCTAGGTAGCAATGTTACTACTTTATTAAGCAGAAAAGATCAAAGAACATATCATCTAATACAAATAAATATTATTTCAGAATACTTCTGTTTCAGCTGTGTGTCTACACTGAATCACAATGTAAAATATTTTATCTTATCATGGGTCACCATCAAAAAAGTTTGAAAGCCACTGCCTAGAGAAACTAGTATACATAAGTACCAAGACTCAGAATATTCCTAGCATCATTCTTCATAATAGCAAAAAATTAGGAAACATATCTCATGGTCATCCTCAAAAGAATGATAAATTCATTTTGATATATTCATACAATGAAATGCTAGAAAACAGTGAAAAATCAATGAATTAGAGCCAAATACATCACCATGGCATCAGAGAAACACAAAGTGAAAAAAAGCCAACCATAAAAAAATATATATATAGTCTGATGATACATTTTATGAGGATGAAAAACAAGATTATACAACATGCTGTTTCAGGATACAAACATTTCCGATGAATCTATAAAAGAATTACAAGAAGAGTTTAAAAAACTTTTAAAAACCTGCCCAAAAAACCAAAACCCAAATTTTCAGATAATGGTTATCCTTAAGAGAGGGTACAGGGAAGAATATGTAAAATGTTTATAGAGTTTGGGTAATATTCTAGCTCCTAGCTTAGGTGGTTAATTCAAAATCATTTATTAGAATGCTTTTTAATACACATTCATCACATGAACTTGCCATTTCTGTAGGCTAACAATGGTTGAACATCAGCAGTTTCACATGATTCAAACAAATATTTAACACATTCTTTGAAATGTACCAAATATTTCATAAAAAAGTAAATCCTAGAAAACATTTATTCATAGGATATTTTTAACTGTAGTTGCTTTATTCAGTTTTATAATCATATAGAAGTGTTATAAAAACCTTATATTTGCAGCCAAAAATATGTTAAGCTTCAAGATAGTTTTCTCAACTGTTTACATGGAACACTTCAAATGTATACTGAACTAAACAGAAGATAATAATGAAGTCCCTGATGTACAGCAACCAGTTTCAACAATTACCAAGTTATGGCCAAACTTTTTCACCTCTATCCCTCCCTTCCCCTCAAATGCCCCAGGAATACTGTGAAGAAAATCATAGATAATATATAACTACATCTATAAATTATACTTTCAGAAAGTACAGTCTTTTTTAACAAACATAACCCATTATCATGATCATTCTTAAAAGCATTAACTTCTAATTATCAGTCGTATTTCCAATTATCTAAAGATAATGTCTAAAACAAATTTAAACAACCCTTCCCCAATAAAAAAGAAAACAAAAACAAGAACCTCCACTGGCCAGAAGGCATGCCCCCAAGTTGTCAGAGGAATATCCAATATAGAATGATGATTAAAATTATGACATAGTTCAATCACAGGAGATCACAGAGATACTAAAAATGTTTTCAACATATAATGATATAGGAACATTTAATGGTATGCCATGACAATAAGGCTATAAATTACATGCACAACATGATTTCCATTAAATTAAGAAAAAATAAAGAATGAAGAAAAGGATATATGCTGAAATGTTAACAACAGTCATGTCCAGGTATTTGTTTTCCCCTCAGCTTTTTATACATTTCTACATTTTTTCAATTTCCCTGCCATACATATTATTTTTTGATAATCAATAGAAAGCATAATTAAAAATTTTTTTTAATGTTTTTATTTATTTTTGAAGGGGAGAGAGAGAGAGTGAGACAGCATGAGCGGGGGAGGAGCAGAGAGAGAGGGAGACACAGAATTCAAAGCAGGCTCCAGGCTCTAAGCTGTCAGCATAGAGCCCGATGTGGGGCTTGAACTCATGAACTGTGAGCCGAAGTCGGACGCTTAACTGACTGAGCCACCCAGGCGCCCCAGAAAGCATAATTTTTAATGGGATGGGAGAGAGTTCCATTTCTGGTAATGTGGAGTAGCTGGTATCTTTGGGAATGCTCATCTGATTATAATTCCAAATTATAAAAACAACTATTTAAAACCACAAGAGAGGGACGAAAAGAAGGCAGAAACTGGAGAACTGATCCTTGAAAGAAGATGCGTTGGATGAGATTTGCACTTGGTTCACTGAGGATGCTTTCTAGTTACCACAGTGTGGGCAACTAAAATTCAAGCAGAAGGCCATAGTCTTAATGGCTTCAAAAGTCAGAAGCCAGCTGGCCAAAAGTGAGGGGATAAATTCTAGAAAGGAAAGAAAGATAAGAAGGAGATTTCCCCAAATCTATATAAAAATGTCATCTAACTCTCTGGCTGACCTTGGAACTGTGCATGTGCAAGGGAAACTCTAAGAAGCCTAATTGAAAACAAAACCTAAAGGAAATTATCTGTTCTCCAAAGGAGAGACAGAATTTGAAGTTTGAGTCCAGCGAAGTTAACTGCTTGCTAAAATAAAAATCAACACTCTTCAAAAGAGGAAAACAAAACCATTATTACACTATATGTTAACTAACTTGGATTTAAATAAAAATTTTAAAATGCAAAAAAAAAAAAGGGAAAAAAAATATTGAAGAAAAGTCATAAATTAGTCAGAGATAAATACCATATGTGGAATTTAAGAAACAAAGTAAAGGAGCCAAGGGAAAAATGAGAGACAGAGGCAAACCAAGAAACAGATTCTTAACTATAGAGAACTGGTGGTTACTGGAGAGGAGGTGGAGGGGGAATGGGTTAAATAGGGGACATGGATTCAGAAGGGCACTTGTGATGAGCACCGGGTGATGTATGGAAGGGTTGAATCACTGAATTGTACATCTGAAACTAATATTATGCTGTATGTTGACTAACTGGAATGTAAATAAAAGCTTAAAAAAAAAAAAGAGGACAACGGAATCCAGAATCACTATTATGTATCATCCATAATGATAACTATAAAACTTTAAAAATTATCATACATGCAAAGAAACAGAAAAATGGGACAGTTAAGAGGTAAAGCACTAAAAGGACAAAAACAGACCCCAAGATAACTCTTTTGTTATAATTAGTGACAACTAGATGCAACGTGGGATCCCAAAGTATCTTGTAACAATAACAAAAAGGATATTAGTGAGAAAACTGGGGACATCTGAATAATGTCCTTAGCTTAGTTAATAGTACTGTACCAATGTTGATTTCCTGGCTCTGATAACTATACTTCTGTAAGATGTTAGCACTGGGGGAAGCTAACATCTCATATGGAATATAAGAACATGGAAACTCTCTGAACTATCTTTGTACCCTTTCTAAGTCTGAACTGAAAAGCAGAGATTCAGACTGAATTACAAAAATGAAAGGTATGTTAACTAACTAGAATTTAAATAAAAATTTGAAAAACAACAAACCCCCACCAAAACAAAATAAACCTTAGATTCCTTAACATTAAATTGTTGTTGTGCATGTGATTGTTGTGAAGTTCAACTGGGGATATTTTTGAGAAAATATAGAGAAGAAAATGGAGTAAAAATGAGTTCTTAAAACAATTATAATCTAGTTCTGTTGCTAAGACACTAACGATGTATTTGATCAAATAATTTGATTCTTTTAATATATATTTAAGGAAAATTTAAAAAAAGGAAAAACTACCACTTATCAAATTCAAATGGATGTCAAATGGAATACTACACAGCAATAAAAATGAATTATTAATGCATGCAACAAGAATAAATCTCAAAGACTTTATGCTTTGAGAGAGTGAAAGAGACTAGTTTCAAAAGGCTACGTACTATATGATTCTATTTATATAAAAGTCTGGGGGCGCCTGGCTGGCTTAGTCGGTTAAGGGTCCGACTTCGGCACGGGTCATGATCTCACGTTTCCTGAGTTCAAGCCCCATGTCGGGCTCTGCTGACAGCTCAGACCCTGGAGCCTGCTTCAGAATCTGTGTCTCCCTCTCTCTCTCTCTCTCTCTTCCTCCCCCGCTTGCACTCTGTCTCTCTCTCTCTCTCTCTCAAAAATAAATAAAGATTAAAAAAAATTTTTTTTAATGTCTGGAGAAGGCAAATACAGTGATGGAAAAGAGCTCATTGGTCACCAAGGGTTAGGGATAGAGAGTGGGTGTGACTACAAGGGTACAGCACAAAAGAAATTTTTAGGGTGATAAAAGTGAGTTTTGATTATACTTATATAAATCTACATATATGTTAAAATTCCTAAAATAAAAAAAATAAAAAATAAAAAAAGGAAGACCCAACGATATGCTGTCTACAAAAAACTCATTTTAAAAATAATATTGCACACAGGTTTCCTCTAAAAGATTCTGACTTCTTTCAAAATTTGCTATTTCAAATGTCCTATGATCCCACTAGGAGACATTAATAGAGTAATGGAGCCATTAAGTGAGATTATACGATCTATTATGATCTGGAATAAGGATAAAAGCTTTTGGTACAATGTGACATATCTGACTCTGACAACTTTTCAGCTTAAGAATAATATTATTGTTTAAAATGTAAAGTCAAATTTGTGAATATTATAATCATGTTTTTGTATGGCAAAGAAAAAAATTTTTACTGTGGTAAAAAAATTCTGACCAACTCAGAAAAATTTTGAAAACAACTTCTATATAACTTGAATATGAAATTCAGTGTAAGACATGCTTGCCCTGTGTCCCTAATAATGATTTAATCTAATTTTTAAAAACTTTGATCGACTTCCATTTTAGGGAATACAGTGAACCAAATACCCTGAGAAACTATTTGCTACAAACTCCTAGAAATGTTGGGTTGAAGACAAGAAACTTTTTAAAAAAATGTGTGGCTAACTTGAAAGGAAGGATTTCTTCCCCTAGAGGCCAAAACAAAGAGGGAAATAAAGGCAAAGCAGTGGTTACAAGAAAGGGCACTACAGCTGCCCATGGAGGATTTTCTCTCAGTGACATAGGGGCTCGGGATTTAATACTCCTTCAAATACAAGGACCCCATCTCTACTCTACCACCTCTATGTCTATCTAAGGGATCTTCAAAGGGCTAAAATGTAGACTAAAACAATTCCCTTATTGGCAGAGAAAGGCAGAGTAGATGGAGAAAAATAAGTCTTTTTAAAAAATGTTTATTTATTTATTTTGAGAAAGAAAGAGAGAGGGTGCACACAAGTGGGGGAGCGGCAGAGAGAGAGAGGGAGAGAGTGAATCCCAAGCAGGCTCCGCACAGTCAGCACAGAGCTCAACACGGGGCTCGATCTCCTGAACTGTGAGATTGTGACCTGAGCCGAAATCAAGAGTCAGATGCTTAACCGAATGAGCTACCCATGTGCCCTGAAAAATAAGTCTTTTATAAGAATTTGTAAACATCCCTTAGTTGGATTTGGAGTTGAAATTTCCACTACAGCAATGTACGGATGTTCCCAACCAAAACATATAAAAAACTGTCCTAAGTCAGTATAGTCCTTGGTACCAGCAAAAGCAAACAAAAAACATTTCAGAAGAGATATACCCTCACTCTAGGTGGCAGCAGAATTCCCACAAAGTACAGATATAAGCTTAAATGATGAGTGCTCAATCCAAAATTAGAAAATGTATAAAAATACAAACCATTTTGAGTAAGGATTAGCAGAAACGACAGAGAATTAGTACTCCAAGGACTCTGGATAATAACAGAAATTATAAAATAAAATGATGAAAATTATCTAAGAAATATAAAAAAAAATCACACTAGTGTAAAAGTGTACACAGACTTGAAATAGAAATGACCCATCTGAAGAGAATTAGTGAACTGAAATACAGAACTGAGGAAATAATGCAGAATGGAACACAAAGAAACAGATATAAAATACAAAAGGTTAAGATAACAGGTAAAAAAGAATGTCGAGTACCAACAAATTTCTAACAGAAATTACAGAAGAAAAAAAATAGAGATCAGGCAGGGGGACAGTATTTGAAGAGATACTGGCTGAAAATATGCCAGCATTCATGTGAAAAGCTAAACTACTTCTTAATGAAAAATTATATATTGAGGAACTGAATTTCAGAAACTAAGTATCAAAATTTTATAGGCAACTCACATGATTAAATCTTCGTGTGAAGGCAACAGCATTTGGTGCAGAACTGTATTTTTCTTTTTTATTCCATCCACAACTTGAAAGCTCCTGAAAAAATAGGTTAAAAATAAGTTCATGAAATAGCCCAGTTTTCTTATTATATTAAGGGTTTCACAACATTAAAGACAGTTGTGTCCCCTCCTAGAGCCATTTTATTCAAGAGGAACATATCTAATACTGTAACCATTCAGTTAAATCATAAAAACAAATTTTACCCGTAGAATATAAGAGGGCAAAATTACCTGTCTATTAGAACACAGGTAACTAGACCTACACTCCACAGGGAGATTGGTGGATTCTCCTTCTGAAGATATCGGAGTGTCAACAGAAGGACCTACAGATAATGAGAGCTAGGCTTCCTACAACGTACAGTGAACCCTACTAACTGTCAAGCCCCATTCCCAGTCAGTTACTCAGAGCTTCCAATCAGCTTTCCAGTACCTTCTTCTTTGAGCTGACAGCCAACTACCCCATATAAGTCATGAAACCTCTAATAAAAGGGCTCTTGATACCCCACAGGGTCTGTCAAGAGAATTCAAAGGGCTCAATAAACTTAAAAACTTAAATTTCTATTTTATACTAACTTCTGATATGACATTCCTTTTTGTCTTAAATGTAGAGTACAGATTACAGAAGAAATGGCAATGCATGTGACGTTACCATTGATAAAAATCACAGATATTTTCATTTTCATATCACATTACAGTTAGTGCAGATAGCTCAAAACTATCATTGATACTCATCACTAGTTTGATATTATGAGCTCATCATCTCTGGATCTTACTTAATGTTAACATAAAAGCACATATATATTGCTATGTGACAGTTTTACAAAATACTTTGGGAAATGTATTTTAATAGGATTGATTTCCTTTGATTTTAAAGAAGTGTTCAGATTCACAGGCTTCATTCAGGGGCCAAGGGAGTCCAAGGTTCAAAACAGGTTAAAGATCCTGCTATAGTACCAATAACCACCACCAAAAAGAGATAGAATCTATAGGGAAAAAAAAAAAAAAGACTCTGAGGAAGCTGAGTTAGGGAAGGGAACCAAAAAAACTGAGAGAAGAGAAAGACAAAACCATATATTTACTACTCTCAGATAAGAATAGGTATTGCTCCCATTAGGCAATAATAGAAGGATACATTCTATTCAGAGAACAAAACACAGCCTTTGGAAATGAAAAACACACTAAGGGAGACTTTAAAAATCACTGTAAGAGTTGTGAGATAAAGGTGATAGAATCTTTTAAAAAATAAGCTCAAAACAGGATCCAAATATTCTGTTAATTAGAGAGTCCGTAAAAGTCAATGTCTCAATAATAACAGGAGTTTTATAATTTTTTTAATGTTTATTTATTTTTGAGAGAGAGACAGAGTGTGAGCGGGGGAGGGGCAGAGAGAGAGGGAAACACAGAATCTGAAGCAGGCTCCAGTCTCTGAGCTGTCCGCATAGAGCCCACATGGGGCTTGAACCCACAAACTGCGAGATCATGACCTGAGCTGAAGTCAGACCTTACCAATTGAGCCACCCAGGTGTCCCAATAACAGGAATTTTAAGAGAGAACAGAGAAAATAGAGAAAAATAACTTACCCCCCAAAAAATTTTTTTTTAGTTTTATTTTAGAGAGAGTGTCTGTGTGCATGGGCATGCAAGCAGGGGAGAGAGGGAGACAGAATCTTAAGGAGGCTCCCTGTTCCGCATGAAGCCCAACATGGTGCTCCATCACGTGATCCTGGGATCATGATCTGAGCTGAAATCAAGAGTTAGATGCTTAACTGACTGAACCACCCAGGTGTTCCCCCCCCCCCCCGGTAAATTTTTTAATGCCCCTCCCCTAAGAAGTCGAAGAACAAGATCTGTCTAGTGTTCTTTACAGTGGATTAAATTTTTAAAACCCTCAAAACAAGGCCTAGCCTCAAAAAACCTGTAGCACACTGGAGACTAAGAGATTAAATCTGTAAGATTCAAAAACAAAACAAAGTCTTCAAAATCCTAGAATTCTGTCCAACAAAAAAATGAATTAAGTATGAAAGTATACTACAGACATTTTCAGACATACAAGTGTCAGAGAATTTGTTTTCTAGGGACCTATTCTCAGCTAGGAAAATATGTGGTTCCTCAAAACAAACGAGCAAATTAAGAAAAAAAAGACATGGGATCCAAGAAACTGAGGAACCAATACAGAAAGAAAATATTGCAAAACCCAGTTTATCAATAAAGGGAGATCCTGGGACATAGCTGTGAGCAGAGCTTAAGAACAACAGTCCAGATAGTAACTAAGCAAGAGGTAAGAGATTCCAAGAGAGATACCTCTCAAAAATCAAACAATACCTAAGTGTTTGAACACACTGAGAAGACACATTCACTATATTCACTTCTGGCAGAAGAATTAGTGACAAGTATAGAGAAAGCTTAAGTAAGTTGTTAGCTCAAGGAACACAAAATTTAAGTAATCATGGCTTCACTGTAAAGAATAGCTGAGCCATGATTACTTACTCATGTCGAAACTGTGACATAACTATATGTGAAAAAGAGGAGGAACAGAACTGCATAAAGGTCAAGGGAAACAATATAAAAGTGTGAAATCATTTTCTATAGTACAGAGTCAATATATCATATCTAAAATTTTAAAAATCAGGGGCAGCTGGGTGGCTCAGTCAGTTAAGCGTCCGACTCTTGCTTTCAGCTCAGGTCATGGCCTCGCAGCTTTGTGGTTTCAAGCCCTGCATCAGGCTCTGCACTGGCAGCTCAGAGCCTGCTTGGGATTCTCTCTCTTCTCTCACTCTGCCTCACTCTGCCCCACTCTGCCCCACTCGTGCTATCTCTCTCAAAATAAATAAACTTAAAAAATTTTTTAAATCATAAAGAATAGACATTTAGACATATTATTTGAAAACTGGACATAAATTCCTGCAAGAAGGAATAGTTAAGGCACTGGATGAGCATGGGGCTCAAGGGTGGAGGCCGGTGGAAATACGGGACTTCTTAAATGTGATGCATGCCTGTCTTCCATAAAATTTTAAAACAGAAACAGAAAGAAATGGACTGAGGAGGGGACTGAGGAAACAGTTACGGTGATACTACAAAATCTAACTAAAACACAAAAATTAAGGTAATGTTTGTTTCCTTATATTGGAAAAAGTGGTAGATTCAAGATATCTTGGAGGCAGGCAGGATCTGGTCAAAAATTGGATCCACACAATGTAAGCCAAGAATGAGGTGTCCAGAGGTACCAAGACTCCCAAGTTTTCGGCTTGAGTAATGGAGATGAAGAATACTAAAGGAAGAAATGGCAATCATTGCTTTAACACAGCAGACAAGCAGTAAATGCTCTGAAGATACCAATTACTTTTTTAAAATCTAAAGCTAGATCACAAACTTCAGATTTGAAATTACTAAAGGAAAATATGGAACAGAAACAACTCTACAGTAAAAAGACAACTGCTTGTTAGCCTAGATACAGGCTCATTTCACATTACCTCCTTGTACAGACAGAAAATATTTAGTGACAGATACTACACGAACATGAAAATGACATGACAGCTATATTAAAAACATCAAACTTCTAGAAAATATTTTTTCTAAAAATATTAATATAACCATATTAATGTAACTACATAAAGATGGCATATTTTAGGACAAAATTCCTCGGATTAGATGTACAAATACTGAGCTCATTTTAAACCAATTAATATAACTTCCAAATACATATTAATGCTATTAATATACAGTGTCTGTGTCAAATTGATGTCAACATAGCCATTTGATAGAGTTCAAACTCAGTTATGCAGCTTTACACAAAACGTAAATGTCATTTTCCTGTTATAAGTAAGGCTGTACCATAAATAATGAATATCCTTGCACCTTCTCTGACATTTCTGATCATTCCCTAAAAATATAGTCCTAGAAGTAAAATCACTAGGTCAAAGAGTCTGAACCCTTTCAAGGCTTTGATACCTGTCAAACTGCCCTCCTGAAATACCGAGTCATTTATACCACCACTATTGAGTCACTTTCCCAACAGTCTCACCAAATCTGGGTATATTTATCCTCTTTTTGTATATCACTACTTTAATTTCCCCAACTGTAAGGAAGAAGTGCCTTTGTTAAAAGAAGTGAAAAGGGGGGCGCGTGGGTGGCTCAGTCAGTTAAGTGTCTGAGTCTTGATTTCGGCTCAGGTCAGGATCTCAAAGTCTGTAAGATCAAATCCCATGGTGGGCTCTGTGCTGACAGTGTGGAGCTTGGGATTCTCTTTCTCCCTCTCTCTCTCAAAATAAGTAAATAAACATTTCTTTAAAAAAATTGAATGAACAAGATTTGTTTTAAAAAGGAGAGAAAAGGGAGGGTGGAGGCTGTGAATCACTTATAAACCCACCACTGAGAGAAAACCCATGAAAATACTTTCCCAATCTTGTTTACGTGCAAAAGGGGGCCTAGTTTTTTGTTTGTTTAAAGTAGCCAGTACTTTTATTGTCCTCTTCTGTGTGATTTAATCTTCTGGTTTTATGCTTAAAACCTTCTCATCCAGAGAACAGGTGTCTTAACAGCAGCAGTGAAAGAATTAACACTAACAGAGATTACCATGTGCTAGGCACTATTATAAGTGCTTTATACATACTCACTTGAACCTATCTTCACCATTATAAATTATTATGATAAACAAGGAACCCAGTAAAAGTGTCAGTGAATTATGGCTTTATTTTTTTACATGAAAACCTTTTGACTGCTTTTCTGACTCTTCAAATAAAAAATAAGAGGTTTTGAAAAATTCATCCAATTCTTGGAACATTGCAACATCATTAACTTAATGGAAAAATGCTTTGTCCCTTAACAGAACCCTTGGAAGCCAACAGAAAGGAGGTGGGATGAATCAATCTATAGTCACATCACTTGGGAGTACATAGATTAAAATTCCACTGGAGCCCTCCGTTCTAAAGGAATTTGTACTTAAAAATTGTGAAGAGGGGCGCCTCAGTCAGTTAAGCGTCCGACCTTGGCTCAGGTCATGATCTCGCCACTCTGAGTTTGAGCCCGGCATGGGGCTCTGTGCTGACAGCCCGGAGCCTGGAGCCTGCTTCAGATTCTTTGTCTTCCTCTCTCTCTGCCCCTCCCCTGCTTGCGCTCTGTGTCTCAAAAATGAATAAACGTTAAAAAAAATTTTTTTTTAAATGTGAAGAAACAAGCAGGTTTTTTAAACCTCTTTTTTTTTTTAAACTTTTTTTTTTTTTTCAACGTTTATTTATTTTTGGGACAGAGAGAGACAGAGCATGAACGGGGGAGGGGCAGAGAGAGAGGGAGACACAGAATCGGAAACAGGCTCCAGGCTCTGAGCCATCAGCCCAGAGCCCGACGCGGGGCTCGAACTCACGGACCGCGAGATCGTGACCTGGCTGAAGTCGGACGCTTAACCGACTGCGCCACCCAGGCGCCCCTAAACCTCTTAAGATAGTAGCTACCATTTCCCCTTTGAGACAATTCTATGTTACTAGCACATCTAATATAATAAACTGTAACTGACAGAGAACAGATTAGTGGTTCGAGGAATTAAGGACGGTGGGAAGTAGGTAGGAGTGGGGCTGGCTGACTATAAAGGGGTAGTACAAGGGAGAGAGACCTCTGTGGTATTGTAATAGTTTTGTATCTTGACTGAGATGATGGTTAGACAAAACAACACATAAGATGTTATAAATAAATAAATGTTATAGCAGTCCATTCCCTGGTTTTGATACTGTACCATGCTTATATGAGATGTAGCTTCTAGGGAAAACTGAGTGAAAGATAAATGGGACCTCTCTGCGGTATTTTTGCAATTTCATATGAATCCCTAATTATCCCTGTACTATTTTCTGCAAGTTCCAGTAAATCTGTTGTTACTTCAAAATAAAAAGTTAAACAACAACAATAACAACAAAAATCCATTTAATGAATTATGGAGCTGAAATTGCACTGGGTCTCCAAGAACTCACTAATTTCTTCTTAAACCTTGACATGCATTTGTATTAGCTAGCCTTAGAGGAATTTTGCCCTGCCCCAACTCTCAACAGCCACTGAACTTCTCTGAGAAAAAAACTGCTCTTTCCTTTGCCTCGGACTCTGGATCTTCCTCCAAGAGACACTAGGGAACAATCTAAGAAATAAATCCTCCCACCCATGGTATCTTGCATTTGACAGCTGAGCAGCCTAGTCAAGGGTTATCCTATACTAAAACATCTCCCATGAATACCAAAAAGAAAGCTTAGTGACTCAAAGGATTTTTTTAAAGGTCTGATTTAAGAACAGGACTGATTTGAGTTGCGTACACCATGTAAGTCAGCCTCTATTTCAGCAAAGGCTCAGTGAAATAGAGCAACCTTGATACCTCTTAAAATCCGTTCAAATGGATTTAACTTAGAATTTTAAAATCAGGCAGTAAAGAGCAATCTAACAGTAACTCACACATAAAGGCAGTTTTTAACTGGGCATTGAAAGTGTATTTGCAAGAATATTCACGGGTGCATTTTGAGCCCTGAAACTGTCGAGCCCGATTTTCCACTGAGTTTATTTCGGAAGCACATGGGAAGCAGACACCGCAACTGAGGACCACCTACCCTATGAAAGAATTACTGAATTTCACAGGAGCCACAGCTTCTCTTATGCCTCTTGTAGGTTTGTTCTGTAAAGTCAAATTCTTGATCTAAATTTCATCTTGTAGGTTCCAACACTCTTAAAAGGACTGCTCTAAGGGTGATGTTGTAGGGATACCTAAAGATAGAAGAAGAGAAAAGGCCAATATAGACCAGCATGTAGACAGAGAATGAGAGAAGAAAAGAAAAGGCGATGGAATGTACACAAGACTGCGGGGGTGGGGGGTCCTCACAGGAAGAAGACAGTTTGTTTCTTCACTCAAGTATAGTTGACACATGAGAGAAGATAATTATTGCTAAGGCACTCTTATGCTCAAAAATGCAAAGCTTTTTTAAAGGGATATAATATACCCGTTAGCATTCGTCCTATATGGCTATTTAGAAAGAAGTCTCAGCCACAGACGATGTGCTTGCTACAACTCCTGTATTTTTAATCAACAGAATAAAGTTTTGAAACTATAAAACTGCAATATGATATGTGAGGTCAAAAGATCAATTCTCTTTCCTAACGTACTCACATTCTCTGTTCCCCTCCATCTTCCTCCCCACACATTAGTTAATTAATTAATTAATTAATTAACACTGCCCCTGTAACGATAGCCGAGATAAAGGCAGGTGCTACCTTCTGCTACCACCGATGCCGTGGCACACCTCCTCTCCCCGTCAGTCATGTTCCTCTTCACTCCCCTCGTTCTATTCTAAGCCTGACCTTGCTACGTAGTAAGGAAGTTCATGGTGATGAGGAGCAATCACAGAACTTACAAAACAGCCCACCTTGCTTCTAACAGCAAATTTCAAATCTTTCAGGTCTTCTTTGCTTTCTTCAAAGCTCTCACTACATTCATAAATGGTTTACATTTTAACTCTAATGCAAATGATAGTCTTCATTAAAACAAAGACAGAATTATGGTATTCCTGATGTTGGAACTTCGTATGTTGCCAAGATCATAGTCTCTGCATCACAAGAAAGCTAGCATACAGAAAGTTCTTTTACATACTGTCAAAATTATCTCAATTGTAAGTTTTTCAGAAATGTTTTAGTAAGATTCAGAATTATCTATTATGTACTTTCCCTCACTTAACCAGCATTCTTCCTCAGTCTCTAGGGTACCCCAGTTATACAGGAATACAGGAGGGCCTTATCTATCCTCTGTATTTAATGTCTGTTTATTGATACAATCTAATGGCTTACTGTACTGACTTACTGGAAATTATAATAAAGTGTCAAACTTTCTTCTTTGAAGGTAATACACGTCAGAGGACTTTCTGTGAGAGTCGGTCGCTTTGTGAACACTTAAGAACCTCGTAAGAGGCAAACATCATCCAATGTAATGATTACAGTACAGATTTCAAGCACAGTTCACCAGAGCATTGCAACTAGAAAGAAAATCTGATTGCAAACAAACTTTCTGTCATAACTTATCCTGTGTTGAGTATAATACTCATTCTGAAGAGAAATCCCATTGATGTAATGAACATGGAAATGCCTTCAGAAAAAATATAAGCTTTATAGAACATGAGAGAATTCATATTAGACAAAAACCAAACCCCCATGAATGTAATAAACATGGGAATCCTTCAGAACACAGTCATTGCTTCCTCAACATTAAAGAACTCACACCGGAGGGAAGTCCTATAAACGGATAAGAGGGTTCTAAAAGAAAACAAACCTTCAAGATCAAGAGAGAATCACACCAGGGAAATCTATATGTATAAGAAATGTAAACAAAACAAAAACAAAAACAAAACCTTAACAAGAGCAGAGCTTCAACTAAATACCAGAAAATTCATACTAGAAATTAATAAATCCAAAGAATCCTTAAACTGCCCTTACTAAGCATTAAATAATTCATACTAGGCAAAACACCTGAACATGTTCCTAATTGCGGGTGGGGGAAAAAAACCCCAAACTCCTTTTTCCATAAAGAAAACACGATTTTATAAAAGTCACTTTCTTGGACTAGTAACAGACTCTTGCAGAAATGATTCCAAACACGGTAAACACTAGGAGATGACATGCCTGGAGGCTATACAGTATAAAGCTTGGGAATGGTCACTTACCAAACTCAAATACAGAACAGGTAATATTCTACGCACTAGGGATGTATCAGTGAACAAAGCAGACAAAAGTTTTCTGCCCTTGTGGAATTTATGTTCTAGTGAGGGTATAACAGACTCCCAACCTGTAAGAGCTTGACTCATGATCGCCACTCAACCTGTATCACGTCCTTAAGTTTCCTGAAGTTTTAATCAAAATTATATTTATTACTGAGTGAGAACTACACATAACCGCAGCCCTTACTCTGAAGTCACCAATAAAAATAATCCTACTTCTGGGAATTTCTGGAAGACCTAGAAGGTATTATATAGATCCAATGGTCCAAAATCCTTTACTTCATAGATTCAGTAATTTTTTAAAAGGCCAAAGACATGAAATCGATTCTATTAATGGCACGATCTATAAATGGCAAAGCTGAAAAAAACTACAAGTCATCCGGCTCCCTTTTATGTTCTGCCATTGGAAATTATTTTTGGGGATCCAAAGGGCTTTGAAATAAATTTTAAAGTAAATGAAATTACGGAAGTAAAAATCTGTGAGCACCCATTCAGAGCTGTGAATGTTAGACACAGACCAAAAAAGAAAAAAGTAAGTGGCAAAATGCATGGCAATTTATGCCCCAAACTGGTTTTAACTAATGAAAAGAGAAAATGAGTAGCTCCATGTAAGTAAGAGTTGTAAGGACATGTGAACAGTAGTTGAATATAAACAATAGAGCTACTACCATTTCTCCTTCTTTGTAATCACTATAATCACAATTTCAGTAACCATATCATTGTGCGCCCTCCCCATCACTAAGAGATGGTTGCTTACTGAGAGGAGGAAAGTGTGAAAAGCCGGGTTTTGTGTGAGAGGAGGGATCACCATCCACAGACGCTTCCAAATTTGGCCACACTGCTTGGGCCAGTGGGCAAGTGAAGATTCTTAGCATTTCTGTAGCACCAGCTATCAGGGTAATGTGTTCAGATGGAGAGGGATCTGTCAGTATATAGATGACTGGCCGAGCTGAGACCGGTCGCAGGCCCAACAACTATGCACAGACACTAAGGAGTGCTCACATTTCTAGAGCCGATGGGGTACAGCCCTATAAAAACACTGTACTCTTTTAATAAATAATCTTTCAAAGTTGACAGAGATGAGGAAGGAGAGATAAGTTATTTAGGGGGTAAAACCAATTGAAGAAGAAGGAAAACAGGATGGAGAGAAAAGGGAAAAGAAGGACTCCCAGGTTTCTGAATGGCATTAAAAATGGATAGACAGTGCACATCACGCAGACAAGGAACCATTAAAAATAAAAGTATAGCAAACATTTTTTCTATGTAGTTGTGGTCTTACCATGAGTAGTTTTAAAATTACTGATGAACTTTCCTTTAACATTCTTTTCATTGGTAAGAGTGTTTTCCATTCTTCTGACCACAAAACAAAAGAACTAGGAAACAAAGTACCAAAATCTATTCCTTTTCCTTCTTTCAATCTGAGGTACCTTTGGGTGTGATACAGGGTTGGAGAAAACCCAGGCTTAGCATTTCGTTTCATTCAGATCTGCTCTTAAAGATGTGATTTTATTTAGCGAGTTTTCTACTGATGACTAAGAACAGTCCCTACATCATAACAATTTTTTCGACACCTCAAAGATAAGGTTCTACAGTGAAATAAAGGGCTTACAACTTTTCCTTTTTCCCCCCAAGCAGTTTTCAGGCATACTGTATAACAGACATTGTAGATAAGCTACTTTATTCTGAGAAAACAGCTGCACTTTGTATAGTCGCCCCTTTCTTCCTACAAGTTAAGAACAAGTTTAGGTAGAACAAGTCTGGCTAAATTCTACTTAACACAGAAGACTTGGGAATACAGAATTCCCCAAACAGGTAGGAATTACAGGGTCCTACTCAGGGAACTGAATTAAGGAGAGATATATATTGTAAAAAGTTCCAGGTAACTCAGCAATTGTCTCTATTGTAGAAAACTGAGCGAGACTTGTGTGGTTTAATCACCGACCTGCAACTAAAATCACTAAACCGCATAGTTGGATTCAGAATCTTTATTCTTCTAAGTTTACATTAGTACAGATTTCATTTTGGAAAACGTGAATAAAGCATCACCTGAAATAGATACACACATGTAATAGTGAGTTTTGATTAGTAGTTTTAGCGAACTAAAGATCTTTTAAAGCTTCATCAAGTACATATACAATTTTTTAAGTTTTACATAAAGTTATATAGAGACTTGAACACTGAAATAATGGACAGAAATATCAAGATAAATTTATTCGATTCAGTGATAACCACTATCTTCTCACAGTATGTGAAGTTTTATGCATTTTATGCTAATAAAAAGGCTAATACATTAGACTGACATCATGGCTTAATCTTTTATTTGTCGACAGCAAGAGTTTTGACATAATAAACATCTGAACAAACACTTCAGAAAACAACTGAAGTGAAAACTGTCTTTAATAAACTCAAAGACATTCATACTTTACAACTCAAGTCAGTACTTAATGCACTACAGTACATATATTAACATGGGTGCTAGTCAGCAATGTTGAACATAAAAAGTAAGCTAAAGACGACTAAAACAACAGGATGCCTTTCACATAAATAATTTTAAACGTGCAACGGCACATATTGCTAAGGGACATATATACTCATAGAGGAAATATAGCTCAATGCACAGGAATGATACAAATCAATACTGGACAGTGGCTAGCTGGATGGGAGGAGGGAAGAGGGAGAACGGGGCAGAACGCAGAGCGGCTCAAAGCACTGCTGAGGTGGGTACAGAGAGGTTCATCTTATTAGTCTTTACGTCTTGTTGTAGGTCTTGAAAATTTCAAAATATAATAGAAAACATTTTTCTGTCAGATGACAAAAGTCCTGTTTATACTGCCAGATTTAATGTAATCTTGAGGATTATACGAGACTAATACATAACAAGAATATTTTTGTGCTACATCATTTCTTTCAACAGTTACTGCTTCAATTTTTAAAAACATTGTCTCACTGAACAAATATTTACTGAACACTGTATTCATTTTCTTATTCAAAATATTGAGCCCCACTACATGCCAGACAGATAAAACAGTGGAAGCAAAATTATCAGTCTCTGCCTTTATGTAGCTTAAAACCTAGTGGAAGCAGCAAGCAATTAACCAAATAAGCACACGATGAACCACACTTCACACCTCATCACTCCTTCCTTCTTAAAAATACTTCCTTCACTTGGCTCATCTAATTCCATACTAATAACCTGATTTTCCTCCTAAATCACTCACTGCTGCTTCTTCATCTTTTGCGAATTCCACTTAAGCACCAAGTAGGACCCTTCTCTCATCTATACTCACTTTCCTGGTAACCTCACCTTACACTTTAAGTATCTCTATGGGGACTTCTCTCAAACTACACTTGCAACCTGGACAAGTAACGTAATATATATCACCTAACTCAATGTTCTAACAGACTTGTAAACCCAAACATGTCCAAAGCCGAACTCCTGCTCTTTCCTCCAAAAGGCTCTGGCCTTTCTCCACAAGGCAACATTGCACATAATATTCTTATATGAATGGCAGCTCCAGGAGTTGTGAACACAATAATTTTCCATCTCAGAGAATATCAAGTACATGCTTCTGGCATCAGGCCAAAAACCCTGGCATCACCCTCAACTACTCTTGCACGCAGAGTCTAACAACTTTTCACCACCTCTTCTGATCCCATCCTGACCCAAGCCACCTTGCTCTCTTACCTGGTCTCCTCGATTCAGTCCTTGGTACCACGCCCTGACTCCCTACCTGAGTCAGCAGTCACAGCTAACCTAAAGCGCTACTGAAAATCTCAGTCAGAAACTGCCACTCCTCTACTCAAAAGGGTCCAAGAGTTTCCCATCTTTTTCGGAGTAATGATCTGCAAGGCCCTAGACCATCTAGCCCTCACTCTACCTCCCTCCTCTACTTCACTCCCTCCCTCCCTCCATCATGTAGCTCACTGGCCTTTGTCCTGGCTGTTCTCTGCCTGGAACACTCTCCCCCAAACACCCAGGATTCACTCTCTCGCTTCCTTCAGGTCTTTGCTCAGAAGGCACCTTCACAGTGAAGGCTTCCTGAAACCATCCCATCTGCAATCAAAACCCCCACTGTCCTCACTTTCTATTCTCTTCTGGCTGCTTTATGTTTTTCATGACACACTATCTAGCTCACTTCATTCAAATATAAAATCCACCAGGGCAGGAATTTTAGTCTGTTTGCTGCTGTATCTCTCGCAACGAAACCAGCGCCTAGCATGTAACAGATGCTCAGCAAATACTTGTTGAATCACAAAACATCAATGGAAACTTGCAACTGACAAGTGTAGTGAAGAAGCAGAGAGCACTAGGAGAACCGCCGGGAAGACAAAAAAAGCTTCCCTGAGAAAGTCAAACTTGACCTAAGAACTGAAGGATGAACAGGACTTAACTAGGATGTACACAGGCTCAGTGGTGACAGGGATGAAAAGGCCAGTGTGGTTAGACTAGGATGAGGCAGAAGATACATAAGGAGGCAAAACTATGAGGAGATTTGTGGACCATATTAGGGTAGTTTGTCTTTATCCTCAGAGCAATAGAAAGCCACTGAAGTGTTCTAAGCAGAGGGATCCTTATGAGCAGATTTACACATTCAAAAACATTCCTATGGGTGCTGGACAGAAAAGAGTTTAGAAGGGTCAATGGATGCAGGTAGATCAGGAAGAAGGTACTACAGCTGAGATAAAATGGTATCTTGGATTGGGGTGTTGGGAGTAGAGAGGAAATGGATAGAGAAGATACTCAGGATGTTAAAAAAAAAAATCAGTAAGACTGGTATTAAATTAGATAAGGAAGTGGGACCAAGGAATTTTAAGGCTCACTTCTGAATTTCACAAAGTAGTGTCAGATGTCTCAGGAAGATAAAAAATTCCCATAGTGACCTGAATTCCATGTCTTCAGTAATTATTATCTAGATCTTCAATGTCCAAAGCCCCTAGTCACTAATGGTTACTGAGTCCTTGAAATGTGGCCACTCCAAATAAAGATGTGCTGTAACTGTATAACACACATTGAATTTCAAGGTCTTAGTAGAGAAAAAATATAAAATGCTCAATAATTTTATACTGATTAAAAGTCAAAGTGATAATATTTTGGATGTTGTAGGTTAAATTATTAAAATTAATTCCATCTGTTTAATTTTTTATTTAGAAAAAAATTTTAATGCTTATTTTTGAGAGACAGAGTATGAGTGGGAGAGGGGCAGAGAGAGAGGGAGTCATACAATTTGCAGCAGATTCCAGGCTCTGAGCCGTCAGCACACGGTGTTACACGGGGCTTGAACTCACGAGCCATGAGATATGACTTGAGCTGAAGTCGGATGCTCAACCGACTGAGCCACCCAGGTGCCCCTCATCTGTTTCATTTTTACTTCATAATGTGGCTACTAGAAAATGTAAAGTTATGTAAGTGGTTCACACTGTGTATCCAATGGATAGGACTACTCTCCTATGAAACAGTAATATGGCCACTGCAGTTTATTCAAAAGAAAAACCTGTCTATAGATAAGACGGCTGAATTTCTGGGCAAAAAAAGTGTAATTTTTGTAAAGAATTTAGTTTCTTTTGTTCAGGGATGTGAGGAAATGCAAGTTTTTGTCATTTAAATACAAAAGCCATTTTGTTTGCATGTTATGTGTCGAACAGATTGCTCCTCCTATTACTAATCTAATGGTTCTACTGAGAGAATCCTCATGGTATAGGGCAAATGTTAGGAAAACACTGAATTGTGGAAATGACAGGGACTCAGAGATCATTCAGGCCCACTCCTTCCTTTTGTAAATGACAAACTTGAGATACTAACACATTAACTAACTTACTTTAAAATCACACTGTCTACACCACTTAAGATACAGATGTTTTCTCTAATTCCTTATAGTAATTACAGCGTTCAAGGCCACTGCACACTTTTATATACAACAAATACACTACATTTTGTTCCCAAAAGAATTAAAAAAATATGTATCTTATGGTACTGAATATTGGTATTATCACACTTCATTTTGGGGTGCAAAATCATACTTGTATTATTACTTGGTAAGAGTAGAAATAGAAAAAGCACCAGTTTGAAACCCAATTCCTACACTTAGCTGTGCAGCAAGGACAACTGTCTTTCTGTCTTCTCATCAGTAATATACATTACCACACTCAAGTTCATACACACACACAGCATACTAAATGGCTTACAGTAGGTAGATGCATAATAAATGTCAGTCTCCTTTTTAATAAAAGTAAAAAATGCCTTCCTTGATCCTCCCTCTTCTCTCTAAAAATGTCAACACAGAGTCATACTTTAAAGTTATAAATAAAGTAAGGGAAAAAACTGCTGTAGTGAGTTGTGAAACGCAGTTTCTCATTCCCATTCTCCCACGAAAAAGTTTCAAAGCCTTGGGTGACCATTCACCCTAAGTCTAGTGCCCCCCTCAGAAAAGTGACAAAGCCTAATCATCCAAAATGATTCATCAGTCCTGCCTGTGACTCAGTGATTTGTGTTTATGACTGCCACATGAGTTTCTGACGCCTGAATAGTATATGGACAGTCACATCAAAATCTTTAAACACTGAAACATTAATATGAATCTGACATTTCTAAAACTTCTTAATTTGGGATACTATTAATGACCATTCTGTATATTTAAAAGAAAAGTTCTTAAAACTACTCACATCTGGTTGAATGGCTTTAAATACTGGAACGTCCATTAGCGTTATCTGACCCTGAAATAGAAAGTAAAAAATGACAATTTCTTGGGAATTCTAGGACATGACATATATTCTAAATTAGAATTATATTCTATACTAAAATATATTGAATACTCATATTTTTACTTCAGAAAAAGAGTCATTTTTATAAGGGATTACAGAAAATGAAAATTTAGCCCTTGTACCATTAAATATGATTACTTCAAATTATCTCATACCTATTCATATTTTCTTGTGACATAAATGAAGTAAAGTTAGAAAATAAAACAAAAAGGGGTGCCTGGGTGGCTAAGTCAGTTAAGTGTCCGACCTCATCTCAGGTCATGGTCTTGCAGTCCATGGGTTCTGTGCTAATCACACAGAGCCTGGAGTCTGCTTTGAGGTCTGTGTTTCCCTTTCTCTCTGCCGCTCCCCCACTCATGCTCCTGCTCTCTCTCAAAAATAAACAAATGTTTTTATTTATTTATTTAAATTTTATTTTTTAAAATTTACATACAAATTAGTTAGCATATAGTGAAACAATGATTTCAGGAGTAGATTCCTTTTTTTTTCTTTAATTAAATTTTGTGAAGTTTATTTTTTTATTTTTAAAACCATTTTCTCAGGTATTCCTTTATTTTTTCAATACATGAAATTTATTGTCAAATTGGTTTCCATACAACACCCAGTGCTCATCCCAAAAGGTGCCCTCCTCAATACCCATCACCCACCCTCCCCTCCCTCCCACCCCCCCATCAACCCTCAGTTTGTTCTCAGTTTTTAAGTCTCTTATGCTTTGGCTCTCTCCCACTCTAACCTCTTTTTTTTTTTTTCCCTTCCACTCCCCTATGGGTTTCTGTTAAGTTTCTCAGGATCCACATAAGAGTGAAAACATATGGTATCTGTCTTTCTCTGTATGGCTTATTTCACTTAGCATCCAGTTCCATCCATGTTGCTACAAAGGGCCGTATTTCATTCTTTCTCATTGCCACATAGTACTCCATTGTGTATATAAACCATAATTTCTTTATCCATTCATCAGTTGATGGACATTTAGGCTCTTTCCATAATTTGGCTATTGTTGAGAGTGCTGCTATAAACATTGGGGTACAAGTGCCCCTATGCATCAGTACTCCTGTATCCCTTGGGTAAATTCCTAGCAGTGCTATTGCTGGGTCATAGGGTAGGTCTATTTTTAATTTTCTGAGGAGCCTCCACACTGCTTTCCAGAGTGGTCGCACAAATTTGCGTTCCCACCAACAGTGCAAGAGGGTTCCCATTTCTCCACATCCTCGCCAGCATCTATAGTCTCCTGATTTGTCCATTTTGGCCACTCTGACTGGCGTGAGGTAGTATCTGAGTGTGGTTTTGAAAAAATAAACAAATGTTTTAAAAAAAGAAAAGAAAAATAATTTAAAAATTTGGACAGTTATACATTAAATCAAAATCAAAATCAAAACCAAAAATAAGATCTACTGGTTCATAGAGCAGTATTATTGTGACTATTAAATTGTATTCCCCCTAACAGTAATATAAAATCTAATATTAATAAAAAGGTTTTCTTCCCCATTTATAAAAATCAATGAAATTGTACTGGTAGTGGCAACTGACATCTAAGGGCTGCATATGGCTATGGCCCTATCTCTATCTCAATTAAGGCTACAGATAGAAGACAAAACCCAATAACGTACCAAAGAATAACATGTTATGATTAAACACAGTTTATTCCTGGAATGCAAGAGTGGTTCAACATCAGAAAATCAACAGATGCTGTTAACAAGTTAATGGAGAAACAGAAATTAAATAAATGAACATTTATGTCAGTTAAGAAATAGAAGTTTTTCTAGGTATCTTTCATGGTATCACAATAATGCCTTCAAATTTCATTTTTCAGTTTTTTAGTCTATAAAAAAGTCAAAATACTTCTTACATAGGTCAATAAAGCACAGTGGCTTGGGGAGGTGGTACAGGGAGGGACAAAAACAATCAGTTCAAAGGTAAGCACTCACTTTTTTTTTTTTCCTAATGTGTGTGTGCGTGTGTGTTGTTTTTTTGTTTTTGTTTTTGAGTAGCACACAATGTTACATTAGTTTTAGGTGGGAAGTATTATTATCTGCCAAGCTGAGAGTGTAACATAGGAAGCTGCTCTAAACCTCTCCCAGCCCTTCTCCCTTCCCCATTTCATCATTCCTGTTTGCTCCACTGCTGTACTAGTCTCTCCATCAATGCCCCTAGCCAGTTTTCTTTAACCACCTCCTTCTGCTGTGCTGTACAAATTCTAGCTCAATAGCATCAATGTGTAAGTTATGTGCAAAAACTGGAGAAAGGGGATGCAGGAGGCTTACCGCATATTCTTCTGGTGTAACCTTAAGAACATCAAATACCACAGCATCAAAGCTTTTCTTCAGTTCAGAACCTTTGTCACTTAATGATTCGGAACTGCTACTTTTCTGTTAAATTGAAAGAAAATGCAGCCATTTTAATACTGTCTCACAGTCAGTGCCACAGAAACTCCACTGGCATTAAACTGAAAACAGTGGGTCGACAAACACGGTAGAAAAACCGGGTACAACACGCTGCTTAGTTGGAAGAGCACCAGATAAAGGCTCAGACAACTGAAAAACCTAATCTCTTTAAATTTCTAGGTTCTTACATGAGTCATTTTCTTGTCTGTCAGTTTCCTCATCCTGACATCCTATCATTTCTTACAGAAATAAAAGATTTTAACAAGTTCTATGATTCTCAAATGGGGTAAAGGCAAGTTAGGGGAGAAGAATACCTCTGTTTATAATTTTTAAACTATTGTTTTAAAGAAAAATACAAATTATTTTCATAACCTAAATCATAAAACATTCAGAACTTCATTAACTAAGTAATCCGATCATATTTGTTAAGTGATGTCTGTCTGCAATAGTACAATTGATACTATTCTTCCCATTATACTACAAAGTTAACAGTTTTCTGTTTTAAGGTTACTATTTTAAGTTTGAATTTGCTGTTATTACATATAAAACAATAGGTGGCTTTTGGCTCTGAAGAGTTTATTTCTGTTCAATTTCCACTTCATCTGTACCACGAGATAAAAATGTACTCTGCCTCAGTTGGCTGAAATCAGAGCATCATTGCTATAAGAACATATTAGATCATGCTCTATTAAATAGTGGCTACAGTTAACGGCACAAAAAAATTCACCAAATTTCAGTTGCCAATGTATAAATATGTATGTCAAACTACCAGCTGCTATCCATCAGTTTTGAACACTTGTCATTATGCCTCATTTTTCTGTTTTCTCTCACTTTCATTAGCAGCTAAGTATCAAAATCATTTCAAAGGAAAGGATCTGTCATTAATTTGGGAAAATTCTCAACCATTACTACTTCAAATATTTCTTCTGCCCCTTTCTCTTCTCCTTCTGGTTTCCATTACGTGTATGTTACACCCTCTGTCATTGTCCCAGTCCTTGGATATTCTACTCCATTTTTTTCATTCTATTTTCTCTCTGCATTTTAGTTTCGGATGTTTCTACTGACATATCTTCAAGATTACTAATTCTTTCGCTGGCTGACTACTGGCCACCAGTCTACTGGTGAGCCAAAGTCATTCTCCATTTTGGTCACCAAGTGTTTGATTTCTAATAGTTTCTTTCAGTGTTCCTGCTTACATTGTCCATCTGTTTTTACAAGTTGTCCATTTTTTCCATTAGAGCCCTTAGCATTATTAATCATGGTTATTTTAATTATCCAGAGAGAATTCCAAAACTCTGCCATATCTGACCTGAGTCTGGCTCTTGTACCTGCTTTGTCTGTCCGGACTACGTCTTTTTCTTACCTTTTAGCATTCCTTGTAATTTTATGAAAACCAGACATAATGTACTGGGTAACAGGAACTGAGAGGTAAACAGGTCTTCAGTATAAGGATTTATGTTTCTATAGGTAGGAGTTATGCTGTGTTTACTGTTTATTGTACTTGATGTGTCTACTCTTCAATTCTTCTAGTGTCCTTCTTTTTGTCTTTGGGTTTCCCTAGAAACTCCTTCTTAGAATCTGTGTCTTGCAGTTCCTTCTGCTATAATCCTTCACTATTATACAGGAGCCCTGTTGATGTGGTGGTGAAGCACGGGGGGGGGGGGGGGGGGGAGGGAGTATTCTATAAGGTCTTTTTGTGAGCCTATGCCCTTGGGCTGTGACCTCAAGTACTTCTCAGTACCCCACCACCACTGCTGATCCCTGAGAAAATGAGAAAGAAAGGCAGGAGGGGGCTAGTGTTGGGTATTTCTCTTGCCCCAAGTAGGTCTCTGGTAAAGGAGTTTCCCTTGAGGTCAGGGGAGAAGAGAATGCACTGGGTATAATTCAGAATGGTTATTTTCCCCTCCCCCCGCTAGAAGCAGGAGGGTATTTTTCTCTGATCTTCACTGTGAGAACCTGGTAGAGCTTCTGGAGGTAAAACACTAAAGTGGGGGTTGGGAGAACCTAAGACTGGGCCTTCAGGAGTTTCTAACTTCAAGCTAGTTGCTAGTCTACACAATGCCTCCAGCAATTTGTCAACTACAGCTTAAGTTTTTCTACCCGTTTCTGGCTAGAGTGATTTATACTCTTGGTAAATTAATTTCCTATTTGCCTCTCTCCAGTTTTTGGGTCATCAATGTCAGTTTGCTCTGTGACATCAATTTTCTGAGAGAGCTAAGAAGAGTTCCTGATTTTCAGTTTGTTCGTTTTTTTTCATGTTGTGAGGACAGGAGTGATGAATTCCAACCTCTACATATCTAGCAGAAACCCAACGTCCCATAATCATTTTTCCTAACAGCATTTTGTGTGCTTATTCTCTGTAATTCTGATTATAGTATGTCAACATCATTATTTTATATCCCAAGACTAATTTAGAAATTTACTTATAATGTCAAACATTCAAACAGACATCAGTTACTGCCCCAATAACCAAATACATTCTGTCAAGTGGAGACATTAATTTTAAACATAACTTGGCAATTTTCTCCAAGTTTTTAACGCACTCAAGACAAGTTAGCAAATCATAAAGGCAATTTTATTACTTATCAATACAAGTAATCACTTTCCTTTTTTCCTCCTTACAAGCCATTAGAGGAGAAGCTTAAGAAATTAAGAGGGATATCTATCTGCTTCCCCAATACCAATAAAGAAGTTGGTACTGATAAGCTACACAGTATTTAAGTATAACGTCCACTAAGGGAAGAGTAGTAATTCTATATTCAAGACAAGATTAAAACCACTGACACCTCTCAATATCTGGAAAAGAAAAATTTCACTGCAACTCTTCTGATCTCAGAAGCTTTGGTACAGGTTAACTATAAAGGTACTAAGACAGGAAAGTCAATCACACAGATCAAGTATTTTATCCATTTAATAAGCTTCTCAGACTTACGGGATCTTTGCATTTTGTTATATTAACAGATCTCTATTTTAAGAAAAGGCAAAAAATATGTATTTTTAAATTTTACTTACCACAGTGTAGAACAATTTAAAAGACAGCCTTTTCCACTTACCATATGCTAAACTGTATTACTCCGAGGCCTGATGTAATTCATTCACTTTTAGGGCAGTTTTTTGTTTTGTTTTGTTTTGTTTTTTTTACAGTAAAATCATCTATTTTATATAACAAATAATTGTGTACTGTTTCCTGCAATATTAGACCAAATGTTTCAGGATATATAGTTATAAATATCCTATATATATATATATACATATACACTTAACATATTCAAAAATATGGTTATAAAAACACCCATGTAGATATATTATATGTATGTAATATAAACATATATACAAACATATAATAATATAATCCCTGTCTCAAGGAGGAATTAAAGTGATATACACTTATTGAAAAAAATTATTTTAAAAGTGGGATTTTTTAAGTGATAGTTTCAAAATAGGAAACCTCTTATCTGTTGAGGGGATCAGGAAGAGACTTTACTGAAAGTATAACATTTGAAATAGGTTTTGAAAGACAGACAAAATGTATTTTTTTTGTGCAGTGAGAGGGAGAGGCACACTGGAGTGAGAAGAGAAATTCCATGTAGAAAAACTAATACAGACAAGGCTGTAACCAAAGTAGGAAAAGAATGGTTTATATAAACATCAGCAAGATGTAGTATTCTTTCATTAGAATGAAATTTCAAGTTGATAATTATCAGGAGTTAAGTCTATTAAAAAGAAAATTTAGAGCCATTATGAGGAAAGTCTTAAATAAAAGGTTTAGGGTCATTTGCATTTAATTAACAGGCAATGGGGAACCATGGACAATCTGGGGATACAAAAAAGCTTAAGAGCTGTATTTTAAGAACATTAAGGTTGAATTATAGTCAAACGGACCCAAAATAGCAGAGAATGGAAGTGCAAGACCGAGCTAAAAGCCTGCTGCAATAATCTAGACAAGAAATAATGACCAAACTCAGATGGTGCTGGTCGAAATAAGGAGAAAAGGGCCGGATCCTAGAGAGGAGGAGTGCGGGACAGGCTCTACAACAGCTGCCAAGTGTCTGCATCTCCTGGCGCTCACATCCTGTGGAGCTCCCTCCACCTGAGTGTGGGCAGCACTGTGACCTGTTTCTAACCAACAGAATGTGGCAGAGAGAATGGGGTATCACTTGCGTGGTTACATTACAGAACTGGAACTTCTGTTCTGCTCGCATATTCTCCCTGCTGTGATGAGAAAATGGGTTGTGATACACAAAGGAGAAGTGAGTTAATGACAAATCTAAATATCAAACTTAGATGGCTAGGGAAATAGTGTTGATATAGACAGTGATGGGAAATTGGTAACGCTATTAACAAAAGTCAGAGAAAGGGGTTGGACTATTTTCTTTACAGGTTGTAGAGCAGAATAGTAACAAGTAACTTGGATTTTGTTCATATTATACATAAAATGTCTGGTTCATCAGAAATGCTTAATGAAAATGTATGAGGGAAGCAACAGCAAGAGATAGAAATACAGAAATCATCAGCATAAGAAAAATAATCGAAACCACAGACTTAGAATATTTTCACTGACAGCAAGGCCTAAGTAACTGGCTGGGACAAAATGGAGCTGAAGTTATTAAGCAACTTTGAGGCCAACGTGTTAAAAGGTCATAAACATTATTCTCATCCTCTGTAACAAGAGAAAAAGGAGAAATAGAGGAGCTGTTTGCTAAGCTATTAAGGAAAGAAGGCAAGTACTCTAGATTTAAAGGTAAAGCAAAAAAGAAAAACTGTGAGGCACAAATAAAATTCCAACACATTAACTAGAGAGATGGGCATCTAGTTCAGTCTTCACTTCCATCTTTACACTCTAAGCTACACCCCTTCCAACATTTCAGCCTAATGGTTTTTGATCTCCTTTAAGAGACTGGGAATCAAGGGATCTGGACAGTGTTAACATTATGTGATTCTAAAAAAAAAGAATCTTTTATTCTCACTTGTATTATTGTCCTCAAGGTTCATGCAATGTAAAAATACCCTAAAAAGACAGTCTATGTATGTATATATACATTCTATGTATCCTTTAAAACTAAACACAAGGGGCGCCTTGGTGGCTCAGTCGATTAAGCGTCTGACTTCAGCTCAGGTCATGATCTCGCAGTCTGTGGGTTCAAGCCTTATGTCGGGCTCTGTGCTGACAATTCAGAATCTGGAGCCTGCTTTGGATTCTATGTCTTCCTCTCTCTCTATGCCCTTCCCCTCTCTCTCTGCCCTTCCCCTGCTCATGCTTGGCCTCTCTCTCTCTCTGTCTCTCTCTCAAAAATAAACATCAAAAAAATTTTTTTTAACTAAACCCAAGAAAAAGTTTTAAGTAATCATTTGTCACATACCTTAAGTGAATAAGGATTACCTGTTTCTAAGATGTATAGAACACATGAATGGAACAATTAAAACAGTTTTGGGGGGGGGGTGCCTCGGTGGTTCAGTTGGTTAAGTGTCTGACACTCGATCTCGGCTCAGGCCATGATCTCAAGGTTTCTAAGTTCAAGCCCACATCAGGCTCTAGGCTATCAGCACAGAGCCTGCTTGAATCCTGTGTCTCCTTCTCCCTCTGCCCCTCCCCCACTTGTGTGCGCCCTCCCTCTCCCTCCCTCTTTCTCTCTCAAATAAACATTTAAAAATAAAAAACAAAAGCTTTTTAAAAATTAAAAAATTTGTAGCCCTTTTCTCAAATTCTGAGTTAAATCTGTGACCAACCATAATGCTTGAAAAATTAGAATGCCAGGTAAGAAACTCTACAGCTAAACTTCTAAAAATTCTTACCTCAGAAGCAGTAGCAGCAATATTAACATTGCTTGCCTGCCCGTTCATTAGGTCCATGCTTCCCACAACATCAGTCCTTGACACTACGTTAACAGTAACAGAAGACTGATTGCTTCATGTCCAAGGCCACAAATACATTATTATTCCTGTAAAAAATAAACAGAAAATGTTTATTCTATGTCTTACTGGACGTTTAAGAGAGCAAATCCATGCCTATCACCATGCCAAGAAATAAAACACTTCAACTTCACTGAAGTTTTTTATTTTTCTTTCAGTTAAGTCACTATATCCAGCTTGAGGACGATCCTGGATGCTATTTCCAAATGGTCAGAAACACCACATGGGCAATATTCGATACACGTTACTGTTATGTTCTTCATCCATAAAGCGGAAGTATAATTTTTCACTTAGTGTGAGAAAAATTCAAAAACCTTTTTTAGCTTTAAGTAAATAAAAAGTGTAAAACACCATGTGGCAAAGTAACACATGGCATAACTCAATACATTTTTTAGAGATCTGAAAGACATCTATAAATCAGCAACATTAAGTAAGTCTGTCATTGCCGATAAACTGGTTTACAAAGATGCAAGTAATTAAAAATAAAAGATTACAGAACGTGTCATAAAAATACCACAATATACGTTTGTTTATTTGTATAGGGTTTTAAAGTTTACTGAATATCTTCAATCATTATCACACTGACCTTCACAACTACCAATAGACTAAATTAAGGATGACATTATTATACTCACACAGCACAAAGAAACAGAGCTTCTGATGATGCAGGCTGGTAAATGAGGAGAGGCAAGAATAAAATTCGAGCCATCTAAAATTCTAGTCAAATATTATTTCCACAACATCACACTTCTTTCCACTTCACTGTAAGCCAGGATATTTACTTGAGCTTCGCATCCCTTTCCACAAGTAACTTGCTGTACAACGCTGTGTCGGTAACTTCTGTCTAGGATGGAATTTCTTCCTCTCTATAAAATGACAGAGGCAAATGGACTCTAAGGCCCCTTTCTAACTTTGAATTTCAATGATCCTTTTTCATAAGAGAAATGATAAGTGTCTATAAATTAGGTGTTTTAAATTACACTGGCTTTAAAAACTGAGTCTAAAATAACAATAATAATTCTCTTGATGCTAAGTTTCCTCTCTCCGGATAAGCAATAGAGGACAGTGATTTAGAAGCAGACTCTAGAACAAGACTGCCTAAGTTTGAACCCAGAAAACTGTTAACTTTTCTGGGCTCAGTTTCCTTATCTATTAAACAAAGGTAACAGTAAGTGCCTATCTCACAGAGTTGTGATGAGGAGAAATGAATATATACAAAGCCCACGCAACAGTGCTGACACGTGATAAGTGTGCAATTATGATGATGCAGATTTTGTCTACTTAATCCACACAAAGCTTAAGTTCCACAGTCTCTGAATTAAGACAAAAGCCTTAGAAATACATCTCTGGCAAAATACATGTTGGTGGGCATCTCCAAAATCCCAACTGAAAACACAGTGAATGAAAACACGCCTAAAATAGGTCTCCTGAATGTAGCAAAACATTTTGGTTTTCAAATGCTTAAAATTTACTGCTAGTGTGCATCCTTCAGTCATATCTTAAGACTATCTTCATTTCTTCAGATATATACTAAATACCTGCTAAGAGCAAAACGTGGTGCTAGACTTTTTTTAAATGAGAAAGATATTAGAAATAATGGGTTTTTAAAACCATTTAGAACCCACTTAGAAAAGTCAACGTGAAAGTGAACAGAGCACTGAAATACTTTCATTTCCTCCAATCTACGGCATTTCATTTTATAAGGTTCATTATTCTTATGCCACTATTAAGGATCAACTTTTATCTACACTGCCATATAAAATTAGCTTGATAATGCAAATTCTCTCTGAAGTCAACATTCAGTTTGCAATAACATGTTTTCAGATAATTTCATTTCATTCCACAGTCTATGCATGAAGATTAATTTAGATATGAATCCGTAAGTCAAGAGTGCCCCCTAGTGTTAAAGAAAAAGATTTTAATTAAATTGTTACAGGAAATGTATTCAATCTACTCTTCAAATAGGTAAATTTTTTTACTATTATTTACTGAAAATGAAGTACTACAGACCAGAAATAAACATTACACATTTAAAAAAATTTTTTTTTCAACGTTTATTTATTTTTGGGACAGAGAGAGACAGAGCATGAACGGGGGAGGCGCAGAGAGAGAGGGAGACACAGAATCGGAAGCAGGCTCCAGGCTCTGAGCCATCAGCCCAGAGCCCGACGCGGGGCTCGAACTCACGGACCGCGAGATCGTGACCTGGCTGAAGTCGGACGCTTAACCGACTGCGCCACCCAGGCGCCCCCATTACACATTTTTAAACTCTAACAGTAAAGAATCAAGTTTTCTCTGCCTGGTTTTAACTTTAAAAAAAGTACAGTAAAGCATACCTTAAAGAAACTATTTGTAAATGTACTACATATCAGTGTTATTTAATGCTGAAGTGAAGTTTAAGATCTCATATGATATCATACAAACATTAAATCCTTAGATACAAACTAAGTTTATGTTCTTAGTATGTATCTCAAAACCTTTCTGTGTTTTGCACACAGGAAAAGTTCAAATTAAACAAGACAAATACATACTTTACTATTTAATTTTCCTAGAGCTACAAATGACACAATCATTCATAATTATTACCAACATCACAACAGCTCTCTTCTTAATTAAATTCATTCTGAAACTTCTAAAGACAGTTAATCTTTAAATTTAAATCTTTGCGTTTAATTCCCAAAACAGGTATATTGCTTCTTTCTAAGCAATTAAAATCCAAAAACAAGGATATTGCTTCTTTCCAAGCAATATAATACCCAAACAGGAAATCTGAAATGTGTAGATTTAGTTCCTTGCTTGAGGTCATGGAACTAAATTATTAAATTGCAGGCACGTTAGATGTGCAGGCACATCTCCTACACACCCCACCTTCTCAATGGTATTCACACCAAGAAACCAGTACTTTTTAACTAAACGAACAAAGGATTAAAATCAAAGTGTCAATGTCTCACTAATGAATCTCATTTCACAAAAGCAGATACATATTCTTTTCTAAAGTAAGTTATGCTATCATCATTAGGAATATTATGCGAAAGACATTTAATACTTCTATAAAACATATCCTCAAAGAGTTAAGCAACTATAAGGGAAATGGTAGTAAAACACAATTAATTAGAGCAATTTCTTTGGGAACATTTAGACAATACAGAATTGATATACTCATATACTCTGGCTTAAAATCTCAGTCCTAGAAATTCATCTCATAGAGAAAAAACTATACAGGTAAAGCTATTCAATAAAGCACAATTTACAATAGTGAGAACCATTTTAATACCTTTGTATACAACCACATTAAGAAATTCCAATGGATAATTATAAGAAAGATGAAAACAGAAATGAAGGGCTCAACAAGAGAAACTAAACTTTCCTCAGGTGCCTAGATGGCTCAGTCAGGTAAGCGTCCGACTTCAGATCAGGTCATGATCTCACAGTTAATAGGTTCAAGACCCACACCAGGCTCTGCTCTGACAACATGGAGCCTGCTTGGGATTCTCTCTCTGCCCATCCCCCCCCCCCCTCCTGACTCTCTCTCTCTCAAAATAAACTTAAAAAAAAAAAACAAAAAAACTAAACCTTCCTAGTATAATATTCTTAAAACTTTCATGAGGAAAAAAATGGGGTAAAATTAAAACACTGTAATTGCAGTTCAATATTTAACACTTGTTACAGCTTGCTTTCCTTTAACATTTATTTTAAAATGAATATTAAAGACATGCTTTATATGACACTCATGGAAGGCCTGAAGATTTAAGTAGCCTGTATATCATGGCATGCAGGCAAGCTGACTTTCAGCATTTGTGATAGCTAAACTCCCACTGCCTTCTTTAATTTTTTGATCTAAGAAAATGAGAGAGGAGTCTCAATTCCCCAGTACTTTGTTTCAACAATAAAGCCATTATTCTAGCAGAAGTTTACTAAAAACATGGTTGCCTCTTAAAACCATTTCCAGTGTAACACTAAGCAAGATTATCTTCGCTATTTGCCACCCTTGAAAAGTTCAAGCTATTACAAAAGAAATTAAAAAGAAAAAAGTTCTCGTGTACATCCAGGGTTACAGGAGTCCCCAGTGCCTCCTGGAGAGAGATATTCCTGTAAATTTGTGCTTCCACTGCTCTTTTGTCAAAATTCTAATGCCATCTTTTCACACTGGTTTATTTATGTATCTCTCCCTAATGAACTTTGAGTTCCTTGATATTAAAGACTCATATTTAAAACAAAACATGACCAAAAAAAATCATTATTTTCCATCTTTTCATTCAGGCACATGAACACAATACTTGACCCTCAACTACTTACTTTAGTAAGTATCTGTTAAAAGACTGAATGAATCACTGAATAAAGCATCACTCACAGGACAATGTTATATCAATGTCCAATTACAGTATAGGGCGAATGGCAATCAGATAATACATACAATACTACACACATTTAAAAGAATATGATGAGGATTTCAATTTCCAGCAATACATCTGATAAACAATATAAAAATCTTTGTATGAATGAAATTTAGGAATTATAAGTTGAGTTTTGATTATCAGTTGGATAGAAAAGGCAACCAAGAGATGAGAACTGAGACACACACACTGTTCCCCACCCCACCCAACCACACCTTTACCTAGAATAAAGCCAGCCAGCCAGAATAGTCTACTCCTTCAATGATAAAATGTCTATTAAAAAAAAAAAAAAAAAAAAGGAAGAAAGAAAGAAAGAAAGTATACTGGTATAAGAAGATACAGAAACTCGTCTGTCTTGGCCTGAACTTAACACTGAAGCTAGAGAAGAGTGTCCACAAACTTGTCTACAAAATAAAAACCTGTAATCCTAGGCATACTCCAGCAGGTACAGAATTTGAATTTATATACTACCAGCACAGTCCAAGACCCTCAAGATGAGAAATCCACAAAAGTAGGTTCACAAGCCAGTGAGACTCCTGGAACCCCAGGCAAATGGAGGGAACAAAAAGACAATGAATGTGGGATTCCCACAAATAAAACCCCACTGGCAAGCTCAAGATAAAAATTTACCAACTGTATAAGCAAACAACATGCTACAAGTAAAAGCAAGAAACACAACAGTTATTAGGATTACCTTCTGAGAACTTTAGATGAACACTTATCTGATAAAGTCTATAAAACAGGAAAGATTAAAATCAGCAGCCTTAAAAGAAGAAACTGAAAATGTTATGCAAAAAGCAACACAAACATTTGTTGGAAAACCAAATAAAAGTGTTTCTTAAAAAAAGAAAAATATAGTAGCTAGAGAATTAAGCATCAGATTAAACAAAACTGAAGAGAATTTGTGAAGCAGCGGAGAGAAAGGAAATTATACAAAAATTCTGTACAAAAGAATTACATGCAAAATGCATAGAGATCAAGAGAAATGAAAAATAGAATAATAAGATCTAGCACAGTCTAAGAGAAGTCCCAGAGGAAGAGAAATAATAAAAGGCAATATTTAAAGAGATAAAGGCTGGGAAGTTCCCAGAATATGGGCAAGATACAAATTTCATGTTCAGGAATCACAAACCTTGAGCAAAGAAAGTAAAGAGTCATATTCTATATACATCATTCTAAACTGGAGAATATTTGTTTTAAAAGCAAGTGGAATAAGTCACTTTACTTACATATGAATAAAATTAAATGGAAAGCTTCTCAACAAAAACAATGCACACAGAAGAAAATAAAATATCTTCCAAGTGCTGAGAGAAAATAACTGTCAACCTAGAATTCCATACCCAGCTAAATTCTTATTCAAGAGAAGGCAAAATATACTTTTATACAAAGAACTTAGCACAAAATTAGTCCATATGGCAAGCAATTAAGAATGTAATACATGAAAAACTATTTCAAAGCAGAAATAATTATCTTAGTCATGACTGCTAATATGATTAATGTTTTTAGATTACTGTCAAAACATTTAAGAGTTCAAAACTAACTTCTTTAACTACTTTTAAAAACAATCATCGGGGCGCCTGGGTGGCGCAGTCGGTTAAGCGTCTGACTTCAGCCAGGTCACGATCTCGCGGTCCGGGAGTTCGAGCCCCGCGTCAGGCTCTGGGCTGATGGCTCAGAGCCTGGAGCCTGTTTCTGATTCTGTGTCTCCCTCTCTCTCTGCCCCTCCCCCGTTCATGCTCTGTCTCTCTCTGTCCCAAAAAAAATAAAATAAAACGTTGAAAAAAAAAATTAAAAAAAAAAAACAATCATCTACTTTTATTTGCAAAAAAAAAAGGAAAACTACTTCTCCTTTTATAGAAAATCCTATCGTTTTATATATTGGAATATACAAAACAGTACAACAATCACAATAAAAGCTAATATCCAGGAGTGCTTATTACCTGGCAGGCTTGCTGAGAACTTTTTCATTACAAATTCACTGGATCATCAAAACAATTCTATGAAGTAATAACATTATACCCTATTTTTAGAGGGGAGGGGAGAGGAGAGGAGAGGTAACTTGCCCGAGCTTGCACAGTAGGGGCAGACAGCTGGATGGGAATTAAAAAGGGAGGATAGATGGGAAGGAAAAATCAAAAGACAAAAAAGACAGATGAGTTGATAAATGGATAGATAAAAAACAAACAAACAAACCCAGGACAGAGGCGGAGGATGCAGAAGAGAGAAAGGAAGGGTCAAGGGGAGAAGGAATTGTAGGGAAACAAAATGAGGGAAGGAAGGAAACAGAAAAGAGAACCTAAAACGTTGTTCCTACTCTAAGTTCATAATATGACTAGAGGGGAAAAGAGCAGGAAATGAAATAAACAGAATACTACTATCTGTTAAACTTCTATTCAGCTTCAAGAGTCACATGATTTCTACAGGAAGAAGTAATGTTTAGGTTTATAAAGACAAGTTGAAGGTTCGGAAGACAGGAAAAGTAAAAACACCATAAACGAGAGTGCAAATTTAAAAGTGACGACCCAGAGAGGAGGTCCAGTGTGGAGTGCTGGCCTGCTTGCTCAGGAGAATTTTTGTGATGGACTCCGGAAAAGTTCTAAGAAGTCACAGGACCAGACTAGGGAGGGTCTCAGCTGTTGAATGGGGAAATTTAGACTGGAAGGGACAAGCAAGGAATCATGGAAGGTTTCTAAATAGGGAAGAAACCTTAGAAAAGTAAAACCAGTATTTCAGGGTTTACTATGCCAGAGGTGTGCCACAGGGTCTTAGGGAAGTTGAGTAGTAAACAACACTCTTCCATCTTTTGCCACAAACAGCGAAGCATCTGAAGTGCTGTACAGACCCCTTCCCACCCAAGCTTTTCCCATCTCTGCTCTCGAGGACCCTCTCCTAGTCTTCAGCTGTGCAAACTCTCCCATAGTGACAATGTAGCCCCTTCACTTCAATCATCTTTATCCTACCATCACCAGTTCCTAATTCAGAAGCCCTGATGCCATGGAAATGGCAATCTCAGATGGTATTTTAAAAAGTGAACAGAATTCATGTCAATTCATGAACAACACTCCTCCGTAACTCCACCACCACTCCTGACCAAGGAACAGAGAAAGCAGTTCAGTGGTAAAATCATGAGATATAGAATACCAATTCCAGGGTTTTAACCAAGTGCATTATGCTAGGTAAGTATCAGTGAACTTTGGTTTCTTCACTTACAAATACGGGATGATAAAATATACCTCAGAGAGATTTTGTAAGAATGAGAAAAAAAAAATCACTCAGGAAAAACTCCATGCATCTAGAAATGGCATAGCATAATGGGAAGAACACAGATTTTAGAATCAGAAAGCCCTGGATTCAAATCCTGGTCTAGGGCACTACCAGCCAGCTGTAAGGCATTGGGCAAAGAACTTTGCTAATATTTAAGCAGAGGCACCAAGTCCATCCATCAGTGATGTGGCTTAAAAAAAAAAAAAAAAAAAAAAAGGAGGAGGGGCACAACTCTAAGAGCCCCTCTACTTCTAAATTCCAGAAGCCTGTGAAAATTACAATATAAATCAATGGATTAAAAAGAGTAAACTATTCCTCTAAATAAAGAATTTCAAAAGTATATTTTAAGACACAAGTACACTGGAAAAGAAATTTACTAAATGATTAAAAACACTGTAAACATGTTGACTAATAACAACTATCTCTCAGGACAAAAAAAAGATAAATCTACAAATAGTTTGCAAATACTAAGCCACTGAATTTAATGAGGAGGAGTCCCTCAAGAGAGACACCTCTCTGCATGATGGCCAACTAACTTCTACATGTAGATTAAACACAAATGTTATAAATTATTTTATGAATTTATTCAAAAGTATACAC
This sequence comes from Lynx rufus, assembly GCF_022079265.1. Classification (NCBI taxonomy): domain Eukaryota; kingdom Metazoa; phylum Chordata; class Mammalia; order Carnivora; family Felidae; genus Lynx; species Lynx rufus. The sequence continues at coordinate 43,311,903 of NW_025814829.1, forward strand.
CTTGAAATTATTCCATATATCGCTAGTAATGCAGAATAAGTGATAACAAATTCTAAGCTACAATTCATTCTTAAAAGATGGCAAGCATCGTTTAAAACAACAGCAATCACATGGATAAGAACACACCAAACTGTAAGGAAAAAAGACAAGTTTTACATAAACTTCAATCACTGTAAGCCAATCACAATGACAGGTTTAGCAATTTTACACCACCAGGTTGCAAAAGAAAAAAACAGTTGAAAATGTCTAAATTAATCTACACATTTAGAAGTCTCACGTCAAAAGAACTAAACTGTTTTCCAGTAAGACTGCTAGATCACTTACCAAATTATTAAAGTTAAACACTTTTATATTTTTTCCAGGCATACATTTTACATACATACTGAAGATGTGTGACGATTATTTTCAAAACAAAGTAAACTAAGATCTTAAAAGGAAAAGGATAAAGATAGCAGAAAACTGTTTCACCTTTCTCAATGCCACCTTATTACCCTACCTCAAGAAGAGTGCGTATATTAAGGACAATGAAAAGAAACCAGTCCATTAAAAAAATGTTTTTAATGTTTATATTTAAAGAGAGAGAGAGAGAGAGAGAGAGCGAGCGCACGTGTGCACAAGCAGGGGTGGGGCAGAGAGTGAGGGAGAGAGAGGGATCCCAAGCAGGCTCTGCGCTGTCAGCACAAAGCCTGACATGGGGTTTGAACCCACAAACCGTGAGATCGTGTCCTGAGCTGAAATTGGGCACTCAACTTGCCTCTGAGCCACCCACGCGCCCTAAGAAACTGGTCCATTTGATACATTTGTACTTCACCATTTATAAAATAGTAGCCTTTATTTCCCAAAGTGTAAAGAAAGACTTAAAAATAATGAAGCGACTTCAAAAAATTCACTAGGATTACAATGATTCTACCTTAAGTCAATAGAGATTCTATACATAATAAGCTTTTCAGATGTAATTTTGTTGCATCTGTACTGAAGTGTAGAAGTAATGGAATGATCGATTAACTGACCCATATCTTACACAGAGAGTTTATATTTCCATTTACCTAACTGGCCCCAAACTAAATACTTGATGAGAGATTTTCAAATAAATGAGTATTAAAGGGGAAAATCTTAAGTAAATTTCTATCTCCAGTAAAGATTCCCTGATGATAATTTGCCAATTTGCCAAGTGATCCTAACACGTAAGAGCTCTGAGATCTTCCACGCAACCTGGCCCAAAATATAAATATAGGTTAACTAGAATTCAGATAACAGAAAGTTCCAAGCAAAAAGATAAACTGTGCTCCACGTGTTTGTTTTGTATGTTTTTGGTTGTGGTGGGTGTGTATACATTTTAGCCAGAAGCTCTATTCAGAAAGTCAGCCCATAAAAGTCCATTTAACTCATAAAACGATGTATCTGGAATAAAACAAAAATCCCAACATACTGTACAGATTAACAAAACATGAAAACAATCCAGCTCAATCAGAAATAGCTTTATGTAACTGGCAGATGTGTGCCACTGCAGGCTCAGAAATGGTCAGAGAAAAGAACTCAGAACTCAGCCTGGTAGTATTAAACTGTGGAACAGACAGAACGGTAGGTCAAGGACTCCATGGTTGAAGTGAAAATTTCACATGCGCTAACAGTACAGCAGTGCTTCCCTCAAGCTGCAAGAAAAAAGAAAGAGCCTAGAAAGAAGAGCAATTAAATAGCCTGGACACTCAAGAGGTTCTTGTACCTGAAATGCGAGACTAAGTCAAACATCACAGAATAATCCATAGGCAAAGGATTATACACCATGCAACACTGTAGCCACTAAAATATCACAGAAGAAAACTCAGTGATGTATAGGAAAATATTCACAGCATACTGCTAAGTGAATAAAGCAATTTACCAAACAGTATTTAAGGTATAATCCTTTCGTTTATCATTATCACTATAATGCTGTAGATCAGAGATTATACCAATATGCACTACAATGTAGCTATCTCCATGTTTCCAAGTCAATTTCTTCCTAACTTTGGCTTGCTTACTTATATATTTCAAAATTTCTACAAAGACATTATTTTAATTAGAAAAAAGTAACAAAACAAAACAAAACAGTGTTTTCCCACAGATTGTTTATTAGTTGCAAGAGGAAAATAAGTAACTACACTGTGTGAAGAAACAGGACGACACCCTGAGTGTGTGGATCAAAGTTGCCATTGCCAACTAGGAATGGAAAGACATCATGTGGTTCTGCCGTGATACTCTGGGAAGGACACATCACTTATAAGTAGTTGAGCTGTGGATGCATAACCTGAATCTAATCTCAAGGAAATGGATAAAAATAAACTGAGGAACATTCTATGAATTCATTCTTTTAAAAATCTCACAGCACAAATAAAGGCTGAGGAACCAGTACACATTTAAACTCAAGAGACAACTAAAGAGGCTGTACTGGAGGGCAGTAAATGATATTATTGGAACAATTCACAAAATTGAAATATTGACTATAGATTAAAGTACTGTATCAGTTTCCTGAATTTGATAACTGTGATGTGGTTACATAAAAGAATAATTTTGTTAAGAAATACAATTGAAATATTAAGAGGTAAAGGGGCATGCAAACTATTTTCAAATATTTCAGAAAGACAGCATGTACATGTATGTGAGAAAGAGAAATAAATGATAAAGCAAATGGGGCAAAATGTTTTAAAAAACACTGGTGCCTTTTTGACTTCTATACACCTATAACTTTTCTGACAGTTTGAAATTATTTCAAAACATAAAGTGCAAGGGGGAATCCTGTTCATTCTCCTGAATTATACAGAAGTGCCTCAACTTAAAAACCTTTAATTTGCAAAATTTCATAGAAACTAAGCTACATATCCAATAAAAAGTATAACTCTTCCCACCAACAGATGGTGTTAGTGGTCACTTTTGACTTCAGAGCCAAAATGGTCTCATGAACAGTCTTAGAATTAAGCTATATATGTTCACAAATATTTTTCTCCAAAGAATAATACAGATGAATATTATTTAAGAGGTGGAAGATCTTTGGAGATCTCAACTTAGGGTACACTTCAAATCCCTTATTTTAATATTTGTCCCCCTTATCCCAGGGCAAGCCCTACCAAGCCGCCCCCACTCTTCATGAAAAACCATGGCTGTAGTAATTTGCTAAAAAGTGATGGAAACTGTTGTATTCTTCACATGTTCAAGAATGAAAGAAGGGGAAGAAAACTGGAAGTAAAGAAAAAGAAAAGGAAGGGGGGGGGAGTAAATTTACTTACTCACTGTTTTATCCCAATCCCCTGATTTTACAGAAGACAACAATCCCACGGGAGGTTATGTGATGTGGCCAGGCTCACTTAATCAGTTAATTGCAGAGGTAGGTCTTAAATGCAAGTCTTCTGTTTGCTAATCCTCAGTGCTTTCTACAATGTCAAATTACCCACTCCCTAACCAACCCTTAATTGTGGAAACGTGGAGGTGGCAGAGGGTGAAATATCTAGTTTCTCTCCACCTTCATTTCTAATAGAAGTTCATCAGGTGAATAAGGTAAACAAAAGAAATACCATGTATATAAAGGCTAGGATGGTGAAATCCTTTGACACTGGCATTCAGGGAATTGCCAATCGTTAAGTACAGTATAATTAAAAAGGGCAAAATGTAAAAAAGAGAGGAGAAGCTTCAATAACGGAGTCTGGAGAAGTAGGTAAAAAAGGCAATGTTTGTTACAGTAAAAAGAAAAGCCTGGACTTCATCCTATAGGCAACAAAAAGAATCCTTATAAATGGACTACTAAATTATATGATCTTAGAAGTTTCATTCAGAAGGAGAGATAGTATTATACACACAGAGACTGTATTATTTATTCCTATTGAATTCTGCAGTCTCAATAAATAAATACCAATGTGGTAACCTCAAGTACAATAGATCCTCAATGTTATAAGGAATTTTGTCCCAGAACATCTTGAAAATCCCCAAATTTGAAAATACTACTACGGCATATAACACATTAAAGTGTAACTAATTTTTTTTTTTTGTACTCTTACAGGCCGTTTAATGATTCTAAAAATACTGAAAGAATTTATACTTATGCAATTGCAAAGTAGACTCATTTATACCATTGATTTAAGCCACCAGAGAATTTTACATTTTACTCATTAATTTATCCAAAATTCCTCTTCCCATACCTATTGCTTTTTGCTTCTCTTTGGTCACCAGCACCAGGAGTTATTTTATTTCCCTATAGATATAGTTATATTATTTCCCTATAAAGCCCCCAACCTCTTCCTCCAGTTGGGCTTGCAGTTTTGAAGGCCTTAGCCTGCTGCAACCTTCTCTTCCCAGCAAAGCAATAAAGTTATCATTCCTCTTTATCCCAAACTCTGTCTTTGTGTTATATTTTGGCTCTGGCGCAGAGAGTTCAGTTTGACAACAGTGTGACGGACTAGTATCACATCTGTGCTCAGCAAAATTACAAATTATCATATGTCATACACTCATCAGTCATTCCCAGAATAGTGAAAAACACAAGTGTTAATTTGTCAAAGACAGGTATCTATTCTATTTGCAACTTACTAGCCAAAAAAGCATCATGTACTCTTATAGTAAAAATTCCACTGGACGTTTAAATGTAGCAATGCCTACAACAACATAAATATTTGCATGACAACTTGTATCTCACACACACACCTTAAGATAATTTCAGCAGAATTTGAATAAATTTGTTTTAGTAAATTTACAATATAGTTTTCCATCAGGACATTTTATTCACAACCGAAAGAAGTGGGTCTCTGAAGATTAGTTTACTCCTGCAATATGTTCCTGGGGCCACACACTGATTAGAAGAAGAGAATTTCCTGTATAATTATCGAGGTGCTGTAGAGATTGGAACACTGCTCTTCATTTAACAGCCCAAGGTGAACATTATTATACTCAACTTAGAAAACTGAGGTTCAGGGAGGTTAAGAAGAGGTATCTTTTTTTTTTTCCACTCCTGTAAATATAATATTTAGAAATTAAGAAACTCAAGCCTTACAAGTCATTCTGATTCTTGACTTTGGGTCAAAGATTTTGCTCATTGCTTTTCATCAGCTTCCAGCATTTGAGGCTGCAGACTTGCCCTTCTTTCTTTTTTAAATTTTTTTTTCAACGTTTATTTATTTTTAGGACAGAGAGAGACAGAGCATGAACGGGGGAGGGGCAGAGAGAGAGGGAGACACAGAATTGGAAACAGGCTCCAGGTTCTGAGCCATCAGCCCAGAGCCCGATGCGGGGCTCGAACTCACGGACCGCGAGATCATGACCTGGCTGAAGTCGGACGCTTAACCGACTGCGCCACCCAGGCGCCCCATGCCCTTACTTCTTTATAAGCTCAAATTTAGTGCTTCCAAGATGGCCAATGGAAAGGCATTCACTTGCCCTTAAATGCTAGATTTCACCTAGTAAAATGCTAGATTTCAATTTAGTAAAAAACAATAGCTAACTGAATTAACTATACCAATTTACGAGCAAGTACTTCACATATATTATCTCATGCAATCTTCATAACAACGCTGTAAGTCAGATGCCATTATTCAAGAAGAGGTATATCTCTCAAGAGCAAAGAAATCTTCGGGCACCTTGGTGGCTCAGTTGGTTAGGCATCTGACTCTTGATCTCGGCTCAGGTCATTATCTTGTGGTTTGTGAAATTGAGCCCTGTGTCGGGTTCTGCACGGACCCTGCTTGGCATTCTCTTTCTCCCTCTTGCTCAAAATAAATAAATACTAAAAAAAGAAAAAAGGAAAAAAAAGAAAGAGAGCAAAGAAATCTTTCCTAGAAGTCTTCCTCCTTCATTCTCCTCTCCACTCCACTCCCATCCTTGCAAGTCTCAGTGGCTACGAATCCTTCATACTTATTTATGTCTGACAAAGAGGAAATGTCAGGGAAGTCTTCACTAAGAATCTGCTATTTGAAATGAGTCTTAACGAGTAGAAACTGGGCAGATGGAGGGGAAGTAGTATGGACATTCCTGGCAAGAGAAAATAATACTTGCAAAGACAGAATGGAAGAAACTGGCATGGCAGAAGAGTATTGGTAAATTCTTTGTAGAAAAAAAAAAGTGTGTGTGTGTGTGTGTGTGTGTGAGAGAGAGAGAGAGAGAGAGAGAGAGAGAGACAGACAGAAAGAGCGACAGACAGAAAGAGAGAGAGGAAGAGGGATTAGAGAGGGAGGCAGGGAACATGGATAATATGTTGCAAAGACAGACTGGAAACAGATCATGAAGCATGTACAACAGCATGGGAAGAAACATGCACTTTACTCTCTAAATCAAAAGTTGTTAACTAAGAGACCATGGATTAAATCCTAGATCCATGAACTGCACAACTTCCCAGAAGTATGAAAATTGTGTAATGAGCACTCACAAAAATTAATTTTCCTGGATCCACAGCTATCCAATGATTTTCAAAGGGACTCAGGAATAAAAAGTGGTTAAGAATCACTATTCTGGGTGACTGGGAGTTACTGTATAATTACAGGCAGAGATGTATGCCATAACACTTTTATTTTAGAAAAGGAACTGGCAACATGTGTGGAGGCTGGCGGATTAGAAAGAGAACCTTAAAAGCAGAAACAGCAATTATTGCCCTACTTCAGCCAGGAGATTATAAGTATATTTTTAAAAAACTAATTCCATAGAACTTTCAAAAGTAAACTTGCTGAATTTGTTGACCATCTGCAAATGGGTTGTGAGTGAGAAAGGAAGTAAGCATGCCTTATCATTCTACTCCTCCCTGATAGTTGAGGTCATTCACTTATTTCATACCATCATCTGCAAAAGCCATTAAGTTCAACAGAGCAGGTGCAAGTGAAAGGGTACCACTTTCCTCCATTTGCAACTACCACTAGGAAACTAATCAGATGATGCCAAATGTCCCAAAGAGGAAATACTGATGGTGTAGAACAAGGGTTTGCAAACTACGGCCACAAGCTGAATCCAGCCCTGGTTTTGTAAATTAAAATTGTTTTAATGGAACACAACTACACTCATTCATTTATGTATTGTTTATGGTTCCTTTCACCCCACAAAGGCAGGCCTGAATAGATGCAACGGTGACTGTATGGCCTGCAAAAAAAAGTCTGAAGTATTTACGATCTGGGCCTTTACAAAAAGTCTATTGATCCTTCATCTAGAACAAAACCAAGGGCAGATTCTACTTCACAAAGCACTCCTCAGATGAGGGTATGCAGGGAAAGGCTGTACACAGACCAAATTCAGCCAGGTAACATTAATCTTCCGGGGCAGCTGCAGATATCAAGTTACTCCTCATCAAATCAAATAAATAAGATCTAAGAAAGAATCTATTGGAAAACCAACACTCCACACAAGCAACATATTAAGAGCCAATGTTCTCAACCCAATCCAAATCCTCGTCCTGAGGCCTCATTCTTCCACTCAAACATGCCTTCTCCCTCCCTCAGGTTCTTTTAAGATGTAAAAAGAAGAAAATACTAAGATTCAAGTATCATGTAAAACTGCTGAAGTATCTGATCTGGACAAGAGTCTTGGTCTATTTGTGTAATTTGGACAAACAGGTGTCTAGATAGGCATTTTAATCTTTAAAAAAAATTTTTTTTAACGTTTATTCATTTTTGAGAGACAGAGAGAAACAGAGCATGAGCGGGGAGACACAGAATCCGAAGCAGGCTCCAGGCTCTGAGCTGTCAGCACAGAGCCCGACACGGGGCTCGAACTCACGAACCATGAGATCATGACCTGAGCTGAAGTCAGCTGCTTAACCAACTGAGCCACCCAGGCGCCCCTTATTTCTTGATTATTTCTAAGAAAAAGGTTATAACTGACTTCTGCTTTGTGTGTATTTAAATAATTACGTGAAAGGCACAGCAAGGATCCATGTTAAAAAAACAGTTTTTGGTAAATCTTTCATCAATTCATATATGTATTAGGATCTTCATTGCATCACTTTTTCAAAACAGCTTTATTTATACAGAGGTGGCATGCAATAAATTGCACATGTTCAATGTATACAGTAAACACCCATGAAAAAATCTCTACAGTCAAGATAGCGAACATAGCCACTTGCTCCCAAGTGCCTGGTTTCTCTCATTCAGCAAAGTTACTTTGAGATTCATCTGTGTTGTTGTGTGTATCAACAGTACATGCCTTTTTATTGCTAAGTAGTATGGATATACCATCATTTGTTTACCCATTCATCTACTGATAAGCATCTAGATTTCAGTGGTTATTACAAATAAAGCTGCTGTGAAGGTCGGTATGGAAGTATTTTCTCTTCAGTAAATATCTAGGTAGAATAGCCAGTAGGTCTATATCTAACATTTTAAGAAATAATCAAACTATTTCCTAAAGTGGTTGTACTATTTACAAACTCAACAGCGAAGTACAGAGATCTAGTTCTTGTATACCCTTGCCAACACTTGGTAAGCCTTTTTGGTAATTCTAGTAAGTATGAATGAGTAGCTCACCTATGATTCTGATTGGCATTTCTCTAATGACCAATATTACATTTAATATAAGTAATATAAATATAAATATTTTGAGAGTTCTTTACATATCCTAGATATAAATCCTTACACAACTGATTTGCAAATATTTTCTCCCACCCTACAGCTTGTCTTTTCATTCTCTTAATACTTTTTGAAGAGCACACATTTTTAATTTGACCAAGTTCACTTATCAATGTTGTTTTATGAATCACGCTTTTGGTGTTACATTTAAAAATATTTGCCTTAGGGGCATCTGGGCGGCTCAGTCGGTTAAGCTTCCAACTTCAGCTCACATCATGATCTCATGGCTCAGAAGTTCAGGTCCCGCACTGGGCTCTCTGCTGTCAGCATGGAGCCCACTTCGGAACCTTTGTCCCCCCTCTCTCTTCTGCTCCCCCACTGGTTCTCTCTCAAAAATAAAAATATTTGCCTAACTCAAGATCACAAAGATTTTCTCCTGTTTTTGTCTAAAAGTTCTATAATTTTAAGTTTTTGTACTTAGGTCTACGATTCATTTTGAGTTAACTTTTGCAGGCAAGATACAGAGTGAAGTTCATGTGCTTGCATATATTGATACCCAATTGTGCCAGCATGATTTGTCGAACAGGCTATCCTTTCTTCATTCAATTGCCTTTGTACTTTATTAAAATTCAGTTGTCTATAATATGCATTGGCTTATTTCTGGACTCTTCTATCCCACTGATCTATTTCTCTGCGTATACACCAATACCATACGGTTTTGATTGCTTTAATTGTATAGTGATTGTGATATCAGGTAGCACTGACTCTCTAACTTTGTTCTTCTTTTTAAAATTTTTTTCTGCTATTTTAGATTGTTTTCAGTTTTACATGAAGTTTATAATCAATGTGTTGATTTCTGTGTGTGTGTGTGTGTGTGTGTGTGTGTGTGTGTGTGTGTGTGTGTATTATAAAAGCCTGCTAAAATTTGGGAATGGGATTGCACTAAATCAACAGATCTATTTGGTGAGAGCTGTCATCTTAGTAACAATCAGTCTTCCAAACCCATGAACAAGGAACACCACCCCAGTTATCTAAGTATTCTTTAATTCTGTTCAGCAATACTGTGTAGTTTTCAGTATTTCATACATGTTGCTATGGCCAATGGTATTGATTTTATTAAATTTCAATTTCTGTTTGTTGCTAGTTTATGAAGTGTAACTGATATTCATATATCGATCCTTTATCCTGCAACTTTATTAAACTCACTGATTAGTTTTAGTAGTTTTATAGGTTCCAATAGATTTTCTACAGTTCTGCCATCTGCAAAAAAAAAAAAAAAAAAAAAAAAAAAAAAGATACTTTTACTTCCTCCCTTCCATTCTAGATGCCTTTTGTTTTTTGCTTGACTACACTGCCTAGAACCTCCAGTATACTATGGAACAGAAGTAGTCAGAGTAGACAATCTTGACTTGTTCTAGGTCTCAAGGAAAAAGCATTTGGTCTTCCACCATTAAAATTACATTATCTGTAGTTTTTTCAGAGAGTTTGCTCAGAGTTACTATCTGGAATGGAAGATTTAATAAGATTATCAAATGCTTTTTTCTTTCTGCATTTACTGAGATAATCCTATGGCTTTTCTTTTTCAGTTGGTTAACAGGGACTTATACTGATTGCTTTTTAAATGCTAAACTTACCTTGAATTCCTGGAATAAACCCCACTTGGTCATGATGTTTTGTTTTGTTTTATAAATGGTTACATTTAATTTGCTATAATTAGTTTAGAATTTTTGCATGTATGCTCATGTGGGATATTTCTGTATAGTCTTCTTTTCTCCTAATGTCTTTGTCTAGTTTGAAATATAAGGGTAATACTAGCCTCACAAAGTAAGTTAGGAAGTATTCCTTTCTCTGCAACTTTCCGAAAGTCTTTGTTTAGAACTGGTATAATCTATTCCTTAAATATTTAGAATTCATTAAATTCTAAATTTAGAATTTAGAAGCCATCTGGGCCTAGAGGTTTTTTGGTGGGAATATTTTAATAGTATCCATGTCTTTAATAGACACAAGTCTATTCAAGTTGTCTATTCCTTCTTGAGTGTAGTAGTGTGTATCTTTTGGAGAATTTGTCCATTTCATTTGTGGTGTAAAATTTATAAGCATAATGCTGCTTATAATACTCCATTATTATCCTTTTATTGTGTGTAGAATCTGTAGTGATGTCACCTCTGTCGTTCCTGATACTAACCAGTCCAGTTAGAGCTTTATTTACTGTACAGAACTTCCCAAAGAAACAGTTTGTGGTTATCAATGATTTTGTCTTTGTTTTCTTGTTTTTTATACATTCTCCCATATTGACCTTTACCATTTTCTTTCGATTATTCTGGTTTAATTTACTTTTTTCCTAATTTCTTAATGTGGAAGTGAGAATCATTAATTTGAGATCTTTTTCCTTTTCTAATATAGGCATTCAGCGCTATAAATTCCCTCCTCAGTACTGCTTTACTGGTAGCTCACAAATTCTGGTATGTTTTATTTTCATTTAGTACAAAATACTTTATAATTTCCTTTTGATCTATTCTTTAAGCCATAGGTTATTCAGCATTGTATTATTTAGTTTCCAAGTATTAGTAAATTTTGCAGTTTTCTGCTAACAATTTCTAATTTAATTCCACTGTGATCAGAGAACACAGGTTCTCAATCCTTTTAAATTACTGAGACTTGTTTTATGGCTCAAAATATGGTCCATCATGGAAAATGTACTTAAGAAGAATTGAGAATACTCTGCTGTTGTTAGGTTAAATATTCTATAAGTGTTAATTAGGTCAAATTGGTTGACACTATTATTCAAGCCTTCTATATCTCTGTGATTTTCAATACTCAGAGAAGGGTACTGAACTCTCCAACTAAAACACACAATTTGACTATTTCTCTTTAGAGTTCCATCAAGAGAAATTTTGAAATTCTATTAGAGGCAAAAAAAATGTTTAGAAGTGTTATGTCCTCTTAATTAACCAATTTCTTTATCATTATGTAATGATATCTTTTATCCTTGGAAATATTCTTTGCTCTGAATGAAGTCTACTTTGTCTAGTATTAATACAGCCATTCTATCTTTCAACTGTTGTAAGTATGGTATATGTTTTTCCATTCTTTTAATCTATTTGTACCTTTATATTTAAAGTATGCTTCTTATAGACAAGAATATATAGTTAAGTCTTGCTTTTTTATCTGCCTATCTCTGCCTTTTAACTGGTGTTTTTAGACCACTTACATTTGATGTGATTACTGACATGGTTAGGTGTAAGTCTATTATCTTGCTATTTGTTTCTATGTGTTCCATGGACCTTTTTGCTCTTTTTATGACTTTTTTAAAAATTAAATAACTGTATTTTCTGATACCATTTTATCTCCTTTGTTAGATTACCTATAACTTTTTTGAGAACAGGATTGCTTTAGGATTTATAGTGTACATCCTTTAGTATACATCCTTTAACTTACCATAATCTACCTTCAAGTGCAGTACAAAAATCTTACAACAGTCTACTACCTAATACCATATCTTGCTTACCTAAGTCTCTGTACCTGAAAAAATGGGAAAGAAGCAAGCATTAGAAATAAAAGAAATAGTGGCAAGAAATTGAGACCTCCTTGATTTCATTTAAAAAGGTAAATAAGAGGGCGCCTGGGTGGCTCAGTCAGTTAAGCATCTGACGTCAGCTCAGGTCATGATCTCGTGGTCTGCGGGTTTGAGCCCCGTGTTGGACTCCGTGCTGACAGCTTGGAGCCTGGAGCCTGCTTCGGATTCCGTGTCTCCCTCTCTCTCTGCCCCTCCCCACTCATGCTCTGTCTCTGTCTCTCAAAAATAAGTGTTTAAAAAAAAATTAAAAAGGTAAGTAAGAAACAAGAAGGAAAGAGAGGTTTAAAAATTAAAACTCTACATACATCTCTGATGGTTACCAAAACTGTTAAAGGATTTTTAAAAATAAATAATCTTTAAATTTGTGTGTTTCTTTCCCAATGTAAATTTTTTTATGTTAAGTAGGCTTTAAAACTTAAAGGTTCATCTGCTTTGTGGCCTTCATAGGGTTTCTGGCTACTATGAATCGTTTGATGCTGATTAGGTTTCATATCATGACATGACTTTCCCCTCATGTCTTTGCATACAGTAGACTGAGGGGAAAGTTATGGCTAAAACTGCACAATAAAATTACAACCCTACCTTTACCCTCCCACTGTGCATTCTGGATGTTCACTGAAGTGGGAACTGTGTCTAAACATATTCTCAGCTTCATTTTAATGGCATTTTTAAAAACACACAACTGAAAACAACAACAACAACAACAACAACAACAACACACAACTGGATGACATGTTAGTTTCGTACTGCTTGTCACTTTTCTCTTGCCACCTTCCAGGACTCCTTTTTTGGCTCTAATAAGGATACCTATCTGCAACAGAATCCAGGATTCTGTAGTTCTCTAGTGTCACCTCCTTGTATTATTTTTAACACAATATGAGATAACATGTTATGAAGTATTATATTAAAATACATTTAATGTGTCCATAATTAAAGTATGTATTATGTATTCATGCTGGTGTTCTTTATTGTTTTTTGTTTTCTTACTTCTAGTGAAGATTTCCAAGTAAAATGTTTTGGAGCATACAAATTTTTTTTTTTTTAATAAAACCATATTCCCATAAAAAAAATTAAAACTCTACAACTTTACTATCTGTGTTCCAATCCTAGCTCTGCCACTTATACATAACCTTAGGCAAGATAGTTAGCCTTTGTTTCTACCTCTTTAAAATGGAGGAAAATAACAGTACCTACACTTCACCACGTTATCACAATGATCCAGTGAGTTAATACAGGTAAAATGTTTAGAACAGCACCAAGCCTCTTTTAAATCCTTGATAAATAAATACCAAGTCCTATTATTCAAACTACGTAAGACAGTATTTTTTTTTTTTATGCTCTATACCCAAAATAACATTTCATACCTAGCTCACACACTAGGTTGCCCTACTCTAAGTGAAGGTGCAAGCAAATTAACTCCTTAGGCTCTTTTAACTATAAGAAATTAATTCATGTTACCTCAATTAGCATTATATATATGTCACATATCATATATATATGTGTATGTATATATGATGTCATACATATATGATGCTATTTACTAAACATTTGTTACATGCTTAGCATTGTTCTAAAAGCTTTGTGTCACCTCAGTTAATCTTCATATCAGCCCTACAAAGACAGATACTATTTATGATGCTCATTTTACGGATGAGGACTGAGACAGAGAAGATGAACAACTTGCCCAAGGTCACAAATCAGTAAAGGAGAGAGCCAAAAATCTACCACCAAAAGTCTGACACCAAAACCTGTACTCTTTTTCCTGGGGAAAAAAAAAAACAACTGGATGTAGTCTCAAGAAAGGCAGGAACCACAGAAATACTAGAATAATCGAAGAAGAATATCCACAGAGCCAGAAATCAGAATCTTCAATCTCTTGCTCTATGCCTGTCTCTCTCTCAGATCTCATGGTTTCTCGCTTGGAATTCTGTGTTTCTCCCAACATAGATGACCTATTCTTTTCTCATCCCTCCTTATGCTAATATTGTCCCACATTATCAAATGTAACTATCCCCCTACCCCAATGCAAATAAACCCTTCAATCCAAAGCATGCCCAAAAGACTAATTCTTGTTGTTATATCTTCAGTCATGCTGGTTCCTAATATATTCTTTACACCTTAACAAAACACATTCCTTAAGGAACACTCTGGCCTTCCCTTCACTAAGCCTCCTCTCCTGTCAACAGCTCTTCAATCTGACACATAAGTACATATGGTCTTATGCTATTTTTTTTATCTTATGCTATTTACTGTGATTTCACATATAAGATTTCATCTTTCACCAAGAAGATGTAAATGAGTACAAGGCCTAAGATTTAAACCTCTATGATAACATTCACAGTACTGTGCTTACATAAAACATTCAAAAGTACTGTTCATAAAAAGAAAAAAAAAAGAAGCAAAAAGTGGAATTTCTTATCTGTAAGATATCATCAAAACATTTGTTTTAGTAGACTTACCCTTGTCCCTCCAGCTTTAAGAGATAGGATCTAAAACCCATAAACCTACAAAAACTACATCCACAAATCAAAACTGAAAAGTAGCAGAGGTTATCCTAGCAACAACTTTACAGGATAAAAGCTAAGTCAATCAAACTTCTCCACCTACAAAATCCTAAAATCTATGAAACTCTATAAAGATTTCAGTGCATTTACAGAAGAGCACCTTAAGAGCAGCAACAGAAAACATACAGATTTGTCACATAAGTTAATTCTAGAAGGCCAGAAAAGTTCTAGTCAAATCCTGGGAATCTAAATCAGGGTTGGAAGTCTAACAAAAATAATTTACTTCAGTAACCCTGAAGATCTAGAGTAACCCTCTGTAGGAGAGAATCTCAGCTATGATTATACTTGATCTTCAAGGTCCTGAAAGTGGAAGCGTGAAGAGCTAATTCAGCTAAGTCCTTGATTTATGCTTTCTCATTTGATCCTTACAATGATCCTATGAGAAGGTGCTCTTATGCCATTTGTAAATAGGGAAGCTGAATGCTAAAGAAATTAAGTAACTTGCCCACATTCACACAAACTTTAAGCACAGGATTAATGCCACTGTTTATGTTGCAAAACAGTTATTTAAAATCTAACTTAGTAAATTACTTGACGGATTCCTAGAGCACTCAGATGCATTATGAGAATTTTAAGGCAACGTGAAATCATAGTTTTAACACTGACATTCCTTTCAATGAAAATTAAACTATAGGTTAAGATACACATTTCATAGAAAGGCAAAGGATTATTTTTAGACTAGACCCAACCAAAACCCACCGCCATATCCTGTTTCTCAAGCAAGCACACTGAAGTCTATCATTCCTTGTTCAAAAAATCACTAGTGGCATCAACTTTATGACAGTTGGCTAACATACTGGATAAAAAGACAAAAACTAGAGGGACACCTTGGTGGGTCAGTTAGTTAAGCATCTGACTCTAGGTTTCGGCTCTGATCATGATCTCAGTTTCGTGGTTGCAAGCCCCACATCGGGCTCTGTGCTGACAGTGCAGAGCCTGCTTGGGATTCGCTCTCTCTCCCTTTATCTCTGCCCCTCCCCTGCTCACACTCTCTCTGTCTCAAAATAAATAAAATAAAAAAAATTAAAGACAAAAAGACAAAAACTAGATCTTACATTAAAATAAAATGGATGAATTAAAGATAAAAAACATTTAAGTGATAAAAATACTAGAAGTAGGGGTGCCTGGGTGGCTCAGTCTGTTAAGCAGCTGACTCTTGATTTTGGCTCAGGTCATGATCTCACAGTTCATGGGTTTGAGCTCCACAACAGGCTCTGTGCTGACAGCGGGGAGCCTGCTTGGGATTCTCTCTCCCCCCTCTCTCTCTGTCCCTCCCTTGCTTGTGCACACGTGCTCACGCTTGCTCTCTCTCTCTCTAAATAAAATAAATAATCATTAAAAAAATGCCAGAAGTAAACACATGATTTTTTTTTTTTTTTAAGTTGTGGCACAGGAAAGTCTTTACTAGGACTAACAATAGAAACAACACAAGAGACTGGTATATCTGACTAGAGAAAATATAAGACACACACAGTAAAATATATTATTTCATTAATCTAAGATGAGTAGGGGCGCCTGGGTGGCGCAGTCGGTTAAGCGTCCGACTTCAGCCAGGTCACGATCTCGCGGTCCGTGAGTTCGAGCCCCACGTCGGGCTCTGGGCTGATGGCTCAGAGCCTGGAGCCTGTTTCCGATTCTGTGTCTCCCTCTCTCTCTGCCCCTCCCCCGTTCATGCTCTGTCTCTCTCTGTCCCAAAAATAAATGAACGTTGAAAAAAAAAATTAAAAAAAAATAAAATATAATATCACATGAATGCAGGGTGTTATATGTATAAGTGATGAATTACTGGGTTCTACTCCTGAAGCCAATATTACACTGAATGCTAACTGACTAGAATTTAAATAAAATTTTGGAAAAAAATAAAATAAAATAGAACATCATATACAGATAAACAGAGATTAAAGATTCAAATGTAAAGGTGAAGTCACAAAAGTATTTGAACCTTATTTTCATAAATTAGTTTTAAAGTAGGAAAGCCTTTCTAAATATCACCCCACAAAAGTAATTTTGTACAGAAAGTCCTTAAAAAGTAAAGAGCTCTTAGGGGCGCCTGGGTGGCTCAGTCGGTTAAGCAGCCGACTTCGGCTCAGGTCATGATCTCACACTCCGTGAGTTCGAGCCCCGCGTCAGGCTCTGTGCTGACAGCTCAGAGCCTGGAGCCTGTTTCAGATTCTGTGTCTCCCTCTCTCTGACCCTCCCCATTCATGCTCTGTCTCTCTCTGTCTCAAAAATAAATAAACGTTAAAAAAAAAAAATTAAAAAAAAAAAAAAGTAAAGAGCTCTTACAAATCAATAAATAGAGATCAAACACCCAACAGAACAACGTAGAAGATCCATGACAAAATAATTCACAGATTAGGGGCACCTGGGTGGCTCAGTCAGTTAAGTGGTTAAGCGTCCGACTTCAGCTCAGGTCACGATATCGCGGTCCGTGAGTTCGAGCCCCGCGTCAGGCTCTGGGCTGATGGCT
Organism: Lynx rufus; assembly: GCF_022079265.1. Lineage (NCBI taxonomy): Eukaryota > Metazoa > Chordata > Mammalia > Carnivora > Felidae > Lynx > Lynx rufus. Next base: position 43,329,018 of record NW_025814829.1, read on the forward strand.
CAGAGCCTGGAGCCTGTTTCCGATTCTGTGTCTCCCTCTCTCTCTGCCCCTCCCCCGTTCATGCTCTGTCTCTCTCTGTCCCAAAAAAATAAATAAACGTTGAAAAAAAAATTAAAAAAAAAAATCTAAGATGAGTATATTCTCACCTTTTAACATCTCTACAAGCAGGATGTCTCTTAAAATCAAGAATATCATGGTTTAACTGACAGCATATTATTTAGTCTTAGTTGTACATAAAATAATGCATCTTACAGTTGAAGCCATTTTGGATTCAGTAAGATTCTCTTAAGAGACAAAAGATAAAATGGAAAAGATCTAAAGCAAATGATTTAATATTCTTAATACACAAAAAGCTCTTACATGTTATTAATGTTAACACGGTGTTTCAACTGCACTGATTATGTATCATTTCTTAAGTTAGGAGTTAACTGTACCAGTTTTTTATGTATTTTTTGTGTATCTGATTTATTTCCTTAAAAGGCTTTAAATCAAAAGACTTATGCCTTTAAAAAAATTAAGAAAATAGGTAAAAGGTATGTATGAAAAGGAAACTGGAGAAAGTAGCACGAATATACAAAAACGTGAAAATATAAGTTCCACTGAAAATGTTTACAAATGCCAATTAAAACTGAAAGCATTTATTACACAACAGATCAATGTATATGCTTTTAAAGCTGATCACCAAATCTGTGTTAGCATACAGACACACTTACACACCATGGGCAAGAATGAAAATGTACTTAACCACCAAACAAGAAACCCTTCTTTTAAGAATTCACCAAAAGGAAATAATCAGAAAAGAATAGGAAGACCTATTTAAAAAGGATGCTAACTTTGTCACTGTTTAATATAAAAGTTAGAAACAACCTAAATGTCCATCAAGATTCCTTAGGTAAATTATGATTCATCCATACAACACCACACCATGCAACCATTAGAAATAATGGCATAGAAAAACTGTCTTTGAAAGGCATATAAATATTCCTGAAGTATACAAAGACTATCTTTCCCCTTGTTTTAATTTTTAAACTTTTTCTATTTTTTTTTTAATTATTTATTTTGAGAGAGAAAGAAAAAGCGTGTGCATGGGAGGGGCAGTGGGGGGGGGCGGAGGGAGGGAGGGAGACAGAGAATCTCAAGCAGGCTCCACACTGTCAGTGCAGAGCCTGACGTGGGGCTTGAACTCACAAGCCATGAGATCATGACTTGAGTCGAAATCAAGAGTCAGATGCTTAATTGACTGAGCCACCCAGGTGCCACTCTATTCAGTTATTTTTAATTGAAGTGTAAGTGACAAACATACAAAAGCTTTTCATATGAGCATCAGATTTAACAAATCTTTTCTGATTTGATTTAATCTCTTTATTGAGATATAAAAGACTCAAGTGTGCAGTATGTACAGTGTACTGGGCAACATGTTTTTCCTGTGTAGCCACCCATGTAACCACCAACCAAATGAGGATGCGGAGCATTTCCGGCACTCCCAGAGTCTTGCTCCTCTAGTCCCAACCCCTAAACTCTACTCTGACTTCTATCAACACAGCTGAGTTTGACCTTTTCCTGAAATTCAAAATAAAAGAATCATACAGCATATACACCGTGTCCACCTTCTTCTGCTCAACCTTCTGTTTGTGTGTTTGCCCATACTGCCTGGGAAGAGCGGTAGAGTTCCTTCCTTTCCACTGATGCACAGTACTACTTTAGTGTAAAACAGACTACACATTATTGATCCATTTTTTCTGTTGATGGACATTTGGATCGTGTCCCATCGGGAGTTGTTATGAAAAAAAGCTGCTAGGGGCGCCTGGGTGGCGCAGTCGGTTAAGCGTCCGACTTCAGCCAGGTCACGATCTCGCGGTCCGTGAGTTCGAGCCCCGCGTCAGGATCTGGGCTGATGGCTCGGAGCCTGGAGCCTGTTTCCGATTCTGTGTCTCTCTCTCTGCCCCTCCCCCGTTCATGCTCTGTCTCTCTCTGTCCCAAAAATAAATAAACATTGAAAAAAAATTTTTAAAAAAAAAAGAAAAAAAGCTGCTATGTTTCTTCAGGTTTTATAACTGATTTTATTTGCACTGCCTTTAATTTAGTTTTAGATACTTCTATTAATAAAATTAAAAGGATCACAAACCAGAAAAATATAACACACAAAAAAATACAACTACCATTTCATTTTAAGATTTATGTTTTACATAGCTGAGATTCTTACACATGCTGTTTCTTCTGAATCAATCCCTTTTCCTTTCAGTTTTTTTCTCCCTTTTTCTCTCCCTCTCCTCACCTTAGCCCAACTAGTAAGAAATGTTTACATCTAGTGTGCAACGTTTTCCCACCCTTACAAGATCACTTAAACACATACACACACATAAGGTTTTTGTGGTTTTACAAAAAGGTGATACTTTATATACTCCTCTGCATCCTGCTTTTCTAAATTAAATATGGTAGCAGTGTCTTCATATCACTGATTATTTTTGCCATGTCTTATTTTTAACAGCTTTATTGAGATATTAATTCACATACCATACAATTTGCCTATTTAAAGTATACAATTCACGAGATTAAGAGTGTACTTACGATGAGCACTGAGTAACATACAGAATTGCTAAGTCACTATAGTGTACACCTGAAATTAATATAACACTTGATGTTAATTATACTGGAATTAAAACTTTAAACAATAAAATAAAAATAAAGTTTACAATTCAATGGTACGTACAACTATCACCACAATTTGAGAACATTTTCATCATCTCAGAATGAGCCTCCACGTCCTTTAGCTCCCACTGCCTCTCTCCTTTCCCCAAGCCCTAAGCAACCACTAATCTACTGTCTACAGATTTGCTCTGTTCTGGACATTTCATCTGAATGGAGTCATATAACATGTGGCATTTTCTGACTGCTTCTTTCACCTACTATCATATTTTCAAGGTTCTGTGATGTTGTAGCATGTAGCTACTCCTTTTACTGACTGAATACTAATTCATTGTATGGATATACCACATGCTGTTTCTCCACTTGTTCATTTATAGACATCTGGGTTGTTTCTACTTTCTGTCTATAGTGAATAATGCTGCTGTAAATACTCATGTACAATTTTTTCAGGGACATGTTATCATTTCTCTTGGTAATTCTATGTTAAATAATCTGAAGAACTCCCATAATGTCATCCAAAGTAGCCATATCAATTTACATTCCTATCAGTGTGTGAGGATTCCAATTTCTGTACAACTATGCCTACATTTGTTATAATCTAACTTTTTGATTCTAGTCATTCTAGTGGCGTGAAGGTGGATTCCATTATGGTTTCTGTTTCATTTCCCTGATACCTAATAATATTAAGCATCTTTTCATGTGCTTATGCATATCTTCTTTTAAAAAATGCCAATTCAGGGGCACCTGGGTGGCTCAGTTAGTTAAGTGTCTGACTCTTGGTTTCGGCTCAGGTCATCACCTCACGGTTCATGAGTTCGGGCCCCACATCAGGCTCTGTGCTGACAGTGTGGAGACTGCTTAGGATTCTCTTTCTTTCTCGCTCTCTCTCTGCCCCTCCCCTACTCATGCTTACCCTCTCTCTCAATATAAATAAATAAACTTAAAAACTTTTTTTAATAATAAAAAAATAAAAATGCCAATTCAGATCCTCTGTTTTCAAATTGGGTTATTTGTCTTTTTATTACTGAGTTGAGTTCTTTACATATTCTGAATACAAGTCTTTTAGCAGATATATGACTTGCAAATATCTTCTCCCATTCTGTGGGTTGTCTTTCTACTTTCTTGATGATGTCCTTTGAAGCTTAAGTTTAAAATTTTGATGAAACCCAATTTATCTCATCTCTGTTTTGTTGCTCCGGCTTTTGGTGTCATATATAACAATGCTTTGCCTATTTCAAGGTCATGAAAATTTACTCCTATGTTTTCTTCTACAATACATGTCTTCTGATGTCCATGTATACTGATTTCTATTGAGTCTAAAACAAGAAGCGAAACTGCTGGATCACAGGGCATATATGTGTAGAGCTTTAGCAGAGGATACCAAAAAATTTTCCAAAGTGGTTTTACCAATTTTCAAACCTACCTGAAATGTATGAGAGTCTAAGTGCTCTATATTCTTGTCAACACTTAGTAGCTTCATATTTCTTCATTAACACCATTCTGGTGGGTATATCTTAGTATCACATGACAGTTTTAACCTGTAACTCTCTAAAAATCATGTGAATACCTTTTCACCTTAGCCATCCAAACAACTCATTTTGTAAATGCCTGTTTCAGTCTTTTGCCCATTTGTTTCAAAATTGGGTTCCTAGTGTTTTTATTGTTTTGTTTTGACATCTTTTATACACTCTAGATACAAGTCCTCTGTCAGTTTTAAGTAATGCAGACACTCTTTCTAGTGTGTCACTTGCCTATTTACTCGAAGTATCCTTTGATGAACAGAGGTTCTCATTTAATGAAGAACAATTTATCAGTCTTATCTGGTTAGTACTTATTGTGTCCTGTTTAGAAAAAAAAAATCTTTGCCTACCGAAGGATCACGTAGATATTTTTCCAGGTTTTCTCTAGAAACTTTATTTTTGACCCTTCATCTTATATCTATAGCCCCTTCAAAACACACATACATAACCTCTGTTACAAAACTATTTCAGGATACAGAAAAAGGAAAGCTCCACAACTCATTTTATGAGTTTCATAACTTTAAAGCCAAATGTACACATATAAATCTGTGATAAATCTATTGATAAATGTGGATTTTTAAAAAACTCTAAGACAATGGCAAACCAAGTTCAGCAGTGTGTGTGTGAGGAGAGACAAATGCAACACAGCTAAGTAGGGTTGGATGTAATAATGCAAACAGGAGATACTCTATTAATGTGTGATACATTCTATTAGATTAACGAAGAAAATACACATGATCATCTCTCCCAACACAGAATAAGCACTTGATGAAATTTAATACTTATTTATGATAGTAAAAGATAAAAATTCTTGCCAAACAAAGCCTATAACATATTTCTTAATCTTTTACAGTTATCTATCAAAAACTTAAAGTAAGGTAGAGGAAATAGGGAGAGGTTGGTAATAGGCTACAAACTTTCAATTATAAGATAAATAAGATCTGAGGATCTAATACGTAATATGGTAACTATAGTTGGTAACAGTATATTGTACAATTAAAATTTGCTAAGAAAGAACTTAAATGTTCCCACCATAAAAAAAAAAGTAAATATGTGAGGTGATAGGCGTGTTAATTAACTCAATGGGGAAATCCGTTCACAACACGTCACAACATTATAAATGTTCCTTACTTATTGTTTTAGTGTGTGTATGATTTAGTCATATATTAGCTAGTTAAAATACAGATTTATATAAAGGCAAACTTTTTATCTTGTTTATTGCTGTATCCCCAGCACCAAGAACTATTTCTGGTACAAAGAAAATGCTCCATGACTTTTTTAAATGAATAAATAAATGAATGATTTCTAAATCAAAATCTGTACTTGGGGAAAAAGTTATAGTACTATAGGCTAAGTCTGTATGTATAAACAATGTATATACATGTATGTACATATTACTTATGCATGCAATTATTTCTGATTAGATTAATAAAATAACTAGCTAATTTAAAAATACCTATATTGAGATATCATACTTAATTATGAGACTTTAGAGATATTCTTATTAAAGTCAGAAACATGACATTCAAGTGAGCCCTTAATGCTACTATCTGGAAAAACACTGTATTTCCCTATTCTATTTTCTGTTCACTTTTCCACTTTTTGATAGATGACCGTATCATATATCTTTCCCTCTTCTCAAACCTCCAATACATACTCCTATTCTTCTTTACTTTAGGTAATTACCTCACTTTCCATACACTAAGGTAAACACAAAACATTAGGTGAAAACTCCAAGACACCATCATTTTATGTCTCTATCCAAATACAGTTGGCGCCTGAACAACACAAGGTTAACTGCATGGATCCACTGACACATGGATTTTTTTCAATAAATATAGTACAGTACTGTAAATGTATTTTCTCTTCTTTATAATTTTCTTAGTAACATTTTCCTTTTTATAGCTGTCTTTATTGTAAGAATACAGCATATAATTCATATAATATACAAAATATGTGTTAATCAGCTGTTTATGTTATCAGTAAGGCTTCCTGTCAATGACAGGCTATTAGTGATTAAGTCTGGGGGAAGTCAAAAGTTCTATGTGGATTTTTGACTGCACGGAAGTCGGTGACCCTAACCCCTTGTTGTTTAAGGGTCAACTGTATTCCATCTTCTCTCCTGTTTCTATAGATAAACTCCCCCTACTCCTAGTAAAGCAAAGGCTAATCCTTACACCTGTACATAGATCAGGAGTCATCAAACCAAAGCCCATACTATCCATGGCTGCTTTGACGCTACAAAAGTAAAGCTAGGAGTAACAGAAACCGGCCCACAAAGCCTAAAATACTCATTATCTAGCTCTGTAAAGAAAAACTGTTGACTCATGCACTAGACCATCTCTCCTCTCAACTAATATGGGCACTGCTGGTTGAAAGGGCCCACGAAGTTCCAAGCACATAAAGTAAGATGCAAACAAGACACAACATCAAGGACATGTCAGATATACTGATGACAAAAAAAAAACCTTAACAGGGAGAGGTCACATAAAAAGGATGAAGACTGAATGGCATGAGACTTTGGAATAACCACTTGAAGCTAGGAAATTATAGTGCAATCTCTTAAATCCTGAGGGGAAATTATTCTACCTTGGAATTCTACACTCAGACCAGCCAAATTATTAATCAGGTATCAGCGTGGAAGAAAGATATTTTCAGCAATACATACATTTCAAAAATGTCACCTCCTCATACACTTTCTTAAAAGTTACTGGGGGTTGCATTTCACCAAAACATAGGTATAAATGGCAAAAGAGGAAGGCATGGATACAGACACCACAGGCTCTGACACAGGGAAAAGGCAAAGAGAACTCTCAGATTCATGACGAGAGGTCGCAGGCTACACCTGTATGGCAGGAGTGGAAAGCCACAGTACAGATTTGAGCAAAAGCACAGAAAGACCTAGGGGGTTCCCAATTTTTTAAAAAAACTGAACAATATGATGTTGAACATACGGGGACAGCTTTAAAAGAAAAAAATTAGAGACAAATGGGAAATTAAGCAAAATTCAGAAAAGAAGAAAAATTTTTAACTCCAAGAAATATAATTTTAGTACACGGCAAAATTCAACAGTAAACATATTTACAAAGTCATAATAGTGTGAACAATGAACACTGATTTAACCAAAAGCATAATATACTGGGAGATAAAGGATTTTCAAGGTGGCCTAGGAATCTGAAAGCACAGACTCATCTTCCACAGCAGCAAGCCAGGAGAGATTTAAAACTGAAATAGTTTAAAATATGGGAGTAAATACCAGAAGAAACAGCTACAAGTATGGAAAATGGTTGCTTTAAGAGCAGAATATAGGAAGGAAAGTTATACCAAGATGAGGCAGGGGATGGTGTTTTTCGTTATAAGTCCTACAGTACAATTGTCTTTTTAACTGCGTAGTTGTATTATTTAAAGTTAACAACTGTTTTAAAACAAAGCTAATGGTTTTTGTGTCCTTTAATGTCAGTTAATTCAGTCACCCCACAAATAATACTTAAGCATTGACTATGTGCCAGGTTCTTTTCTAGGTGCTACGAATACAACAGTGAAGAAAACTAAGTCCTTGCCCTCACGAAGCTTACATCCAGAAGGAAGAAAGCAATAAACAAATTAACGTACGCTTTAATGTCCGATAAATTAATGTTGTGAAGAAAAATAAAGGTAAGGGTAGAGTGTGATAAGGATCCTATTTAAGTAAGGTTTTCAGAAAAGGGCTCCTTCCAAGAATCAGCAAAAAGGAAATCAACCTAAAAATGAAAATGTGTTTTGAGAAAATGTCATAAAAGTAAAATTACAGAAGGGTATCAATGAAGTCCAAAGTGAGAACTTCATTTTAAGCCTCTCATACTCCAAAGCTACGTATCATTCAAGAGCCTGTACCAAAAGTTCTCAGTAGTGAAACATAAATCGCTAGGGACCCTCAACCTAAGTCACAAACATGGCTATTTATACTCTTCCTATATCTATAACTAGCCATTACTTATTAAAGTTACCAGGTAGGGGCAGCTGGATGGCTCAGTTAGTTAAGCATCTAACTCTTGGTTTTGGGTCTGGTCACAACCTCCCGATTCCTGGGTTGGACCCCCAAGTCTGGATCTTCGATGACAGCATGGAACCTGCTTGGGATTCTCTCTCTCCCCTTCTCTGCCCCTCCCCCAGTCCATTCTCATTTTTTTCTAAACAAATAGACAAACATTTAAAAAATAAAGTTACTGTGTATATTTACACTCAATTTTCTTTCCATAGAATACGTGGATGTTTATATTTTAACTATGTAGTTAAACATTTTCCTAAATCAAAAGCTCAACACATTAATCAAGTAAGATTAAAAAAAAAAATTCCAGATTACTTCCAAGTTACCAAAATTTATCACGTCCAATCTTCATTCTCTCACTACAGAGGAGCCCTAAACCAATGGGAATAAGACACATTTAAAAAAACAATTTTTAGGGTAATGCAATACATTAACTTTCCTTTCCAAGGAACCTCACTCAGGCTAAGTGAAGTAGAGTTTCAACTTTATTGAATTATCTTCTCACTGAAAATTGAGTAACTGAAAAAATATAGTATTCAGATTAAAGGGATAATTTTATTCTACATTTAGTTGTTATAAGAACCTAATATTCAAAAAATAGGATTGATTTTAATACATCTTATTCTCAAGACACTTATACCATTAAAAGTCCATCAAAACTATCTGTGTCTTTTTTACATAGCAAAAAAAGTGATACTTTTAGATTTTAAATAGGTTTTAAAGTTTAACTCATGAAAAGAAAGCAAATTCAACTAATTACATCTCAATTAAGAGGAGGATTTAAAGTTTAAAAGTTATTTAGAAATTTCTGGAAAAGTAAACCAGTAACCATATTGTACACTGACCTGTAACCCTAGACGTTGATGCTTTCCCCAAGCTTTGCACTTGGAGACGGAGCACTGGGCTATAGGAACGGCTACAACTTGGGATTGGGTTGACTGCTTGCTTACTATTGGTGTGCTTCCTCATCGCTTCCTCATCTAAAATGACATAGGGCCACCTCGGTGGCTCAGTCAGCCAGACTCTTGATTTTGGCTCAGGTCATAATCGCACAGTCATGAGATCAAGCCCAGCTTCGGGAGTCGAGCCTGCTTAAATTCTCTCTCCCTCTCCCTCTGCCTGTCCCCAGCTCACACTCTCTCTCTCTTTCTATAAATAAATAAATAAATAAATGGGAGCTAATAATGCCTACATAGGGTCAAAGTTAATTACTGGCGGTCCTGACAATGAGAAATACTCACATATTTAAGTATCAATAATATATATATAAATATATATAAGCTTTGTAACCTGCAAAACACTATACCAATATTTGTCATATTTTAATCAAAAAGGAAAACTATCACTTTCAGTCAAGTTTTTCTGATTTTAGCAATAATGGTTATCAGATTCTATGGAAGAACAGTAGGACACCGGTCCACACACACACACACACACACACACACGTGCCAGAAAAAGAAGAGAGGATTTTTTTTTTAATTTAGACTTAAAAAAAATCTGACTCCCTTATAAACAAGTGCCAAGAGGGAATTATTTTTAGCAAATATTTAACTATACAAACCAAAAGACTAAAGCTGTTTAACCACATGTAAACTCCACATCATCTGACTTCAGGTAGAATGTTTATTTTTGGTTCCACTTGGGAACTAGACACCCAATGTATATAAACATAAATATATTTTTTAAACAACTGTCTTAATGCTTTTGTTCACTCAGTAATAATTCCCACTATTCTTAGAAGGAAAAACACAAACAATATCCTTAACTAAAGTTCACTGCAAGAGATTTTACTTCTTAAACTTTTAAGCTAACTTTAAACAAATAACATTATCTGACAGAGGAGCAGTGGACTATTTGCCCACTTATTCTTTAAACTCCATCAGAGCACAGACCTGTCTTTTTCTCTGCTGTATCCCCAACACTGAGGCACCTAACTGGCACCAACTAGGTACTCAACAAATATGTGTGGAACAAATGAGTAAGTGAGTGAGTGAACTGGGCCTCTAGACTAAAGCTTAATTTTCACTTAAATATCCATCACTCATTACAAACAACTATACTCTCAACTATAACAACGTGATAAACTGAAAAAGACACATAGTAGGTACTTAAACACACACAAGTATATTACTTATGTGTGTAATAAAAGTACACGAAGTAAAAGAGTTCAAAAAAAATTTCTTTCAAGAAATTTTGGTGTGTTCTTTCTGATACACACACACACACACACACACACACACACACACACACACACCCCCACCAGAAAAGCATGTTGCAATCTTGATAAAGCAAACATCATCTTTAAAGTTCTGTTGCAATGTGGAATAATTTAGGCAAAATGAACAGTATTTCCAGTGTCCCACCCAGAATATTTTCAAAAGTCAAATTCCTTAATTCAGTTAAAGGTGGACTAAACTGGAAAAACAGACCTTACCATTTCAAAATTATTATACTGAATTTTAAAGAGGGAAAATAAAATAGGTTTAAAATAAATTACAGTGAAATTATTAATGCAAAAAGGCATCTAATATCCTTATATTTGACCTTTAAGCAAATTAAACAAGTAATTTCCCAAAAATTTTTAAGCTAGATTATAAACTGTATGCCCACAAAGCTTGAGTTAGTAGTTGTTTTTATTAAAATAATACTGTTTGGATAAGTTCCTTCATAATTCTAAAGTTCATAGTAAGATATTCAGCAGTAACAGTACAGTAATACACATTATAGTTATGATTCTACACCACTTGCACAAGCATAATTATCTGGGTGGAACAGGCTTTATGGCTAGCATGCTATGGTCTGTGACTGCATGGATCGAAGTTTCCCAAGATTCTGATGGTCATCTTCAAAGAGACTTAAGTAAGAGCCGACTTCACGGTGAATACAAAAATGCACCAAAATCAATTCATAAACACCGGTACGAAAACAAGGCTCTCTATAACAACTATAGCGTTGGAAGAAAAAAAAAAAATCCAGGGCACATAAAAGGTAAAACTCAATTGCTGCCCGTGTTTCCTGCTTTACGGTCTTAAACGCCAGGTATTAGATACTTTTTTTTTTTTTTTAGCGTTTTCTTAAACAGAAATTTAATGTTTTCAGTTACCCCTCCTCCACAGTTAACATCAATGCCCTTTCTTCCTCCTCCTTTACCCCTCCCAGTTCAAACAAATTAACATTTGTACGAAGGTACCTCCTATCAGCTCGCAGCTTCTTCCCAAACACGCCCACGTACATTGAAACTGGCCTGCGTCTACACAACACAGCTACAGGAAAAGAGCTCCAAGGGGGGCAGGTGGGAGGATAATTTAGCTCTGCACAGGTTTACGACTCTTTTCCAGATATTAGCTCCTCACTCTTGGCTCGGGTTTCTGCCAAATCACCTCCAAAGCATGGTGTTTATGAGCCTACCTAATCCGATACTGCAATGGAATTCCGGATATTTGCAGACAGATATCCCGGCTTTGCAAGTGTTTGATCAGATCGGTCCGGAATCTCTTAGTACGCCCGCTCCTAGCTGTACAGCGACCCGACCTCCGGCCGCGCCCCCGACTCCGGACCCTGCCGCGCTCCCGGCCGGAGGCCAGCGCAGGACCAGCCCCTCCGCGTCCCGGGCTGGCGGGCGACCCGGGCTGCGGGCCGCTCCGCAACAGGTCACCGTGACCGCGGGCGCGGGTTCGCGGGCGGCTGGCTCGGCTGCCGGCTTCGGGGGCGCAGCGCCAGAGCCAGGGGAGGGGGTGTGGCCCGGCTCCGCGTTCCCGGCGCGGCGGTCCGGACTCCGGCTCACCTGAAGGGAGGCTGAGGCGCAGCCCGGCGCCAGGGCAGTGCGGGCCGCGGCCAGGGGCTCCCGCCACCCAGGAGGGAGAGCCGAGGCGGCCTCAGGGGGCCGCCCCGCCCCCGGCCTCGGGACAGAGACCGGGAGCGGGGAGCCCACGGCCGCCTCCAGCCTCCGAGAGCGAGCCGCCCAGGGAGGCGCGGCCCCGGGCCCCTCAGCGCTCTCCTCCCTCAGCCCGAGCCCCGTCTCCGCGCCGAGGGCAAGCAGCCCCGGGGCCCGCGGCCAGGAGAGCCACACCGCAGCGCCCGAGCCGCCGCCATTCCCCGCGCCGCCGCTGCGGCTCCGCGCCTCCCGGGGGGCGCAGCGCACCCACCTTCCCTCCCCCGCACCGCCCGCCAAGGCTCCGCACCGGGCCCGCGGCCGGAGCACCGACCTGTGCAGCCGCGGCCGTCGCCTCGGAGGATGGGAACACGACGCCGGCCTCAGGGTCCGCCGCTGCCGCCGCCGCCGCTTAAGCTAGCGCCTGGCGACCCGAGCAGTCGGCGTCTCTCATTCAGCGCCCGCCGCCGCCGCCGCGGCCGCCGCTCGGGGGAGGGGAGTGAGCTGGATCCACCCCGTCCGCGCCGCGGGTGGGGGAGGAGAGCGGACCTGCCGGGCGCGCGCAGGGAGGGCGGGGCGGAGCCGCGCGCGCGCGCACCAACCGAATGCGCTCGCGCGTGCCTTCGGGGCCGCGACTGGCGGGGTCTTAGCCGCGCGCTCCGCGCCTGCTGCTCTACTGCCCCACACGCCCAACTGCCGCCGGGGACCGGTGTCCGCGGCGCGCGCCGCTAGCCGCAGCCCCCAGCCCGGCGCCCGCGGGAGGGAGGGGCCGCTACCCGCCCTAAGGAGGGGCGGAGAAGGGTTGGAGGGCTGACAGGTGGGGCGCCGGACACCTCCTTTCCGCACGGGGCCCACCACGGTGAAACCGACCCTGGTGTCCGTCGCTTTCAGCGCCGGCACCTCACCTTTAAGGACGGAGAACAAAGTCTGGAAACACTTGGTCCCCAGATGAAATATTCTGCCCGCGCCAGCGGTGTTTTTAGAATTAGTCGCTGCAACTAATGTGGGGGGCTCCAAATGTGAAGAGCCGCCCCACTGCCGTAGGACCATAAATTATGGTGATCAATACTCTCATATTAAGATTCGGGAAGTGTTAGAAGTAGGCCTTTGTAAGTGTTATGCTGGGGACTGCCCGTGGCTTAATAAGCAAATGGCAGAAATTTGGCATCCCCGGGGGTCTCGGATTGACGAGTTCCAGGTGAAAAGTATTTTCATGTCAATGCACGAAAAAGATTCTGAAATATCAAATATTTTCTGTGAATGAAAAAGGAACAGATTCGTTATAAACGGGGGAAGGGTGTTTCGGAGGGTGCTCTGTATGGGGTGGCCTACTTAAAATTAGCACCATTTGATGCAGTGTGACTATAAATGGAAGGTTTTAAGTGAGCCACCTTTATGCTGTCATTAGACCATTTGGAAATGATTATTTGATGATCTGCAGCTCTTCAGGCCATGTACAGTAGAATGTGGAAGGGATACTGTGTACTAACTAGCATTGGGTATAAAACATGAAAGGACCAAAATTGTTCCCATTTGGTTTCTTTCTTCCCTTTTATAACCACCAAGCAGAACTGATTAATCGTGCATATTGAAGAATGCTAATTATTTCCTCCTTTGACGGCCTGGTATCATAACCCTTTACTCTTAGGGAAGCTAGAATGCCCCTTCAAACCCCTTCCCTCAAATAGGGTCACTTCTTTAAAGCCTTCCCTCCCGCTCCCCAAACCCAAAGGTAAGTTTAAAAACAAAAACAAACAGGATAGACAAAGTTTATGGTTTTTCACTTTTATTGCATTTTACTTTCAGAGAAAGTCTTGAAGGAAATCATGATGAAATCACTGAGAGAAGTAGAGAAACCAAAAATAAGAAAAAAAAAACAACTTTCAAATGAGAATAGACTTAGAAAAAGGAAAACAGACTATTGGTAAAAAGGGGGGAAATGTATTATGTATACAGAGTTTTCCCATAGATGCTAATTGCTTCAAGTCCCAAAGAAACAACTGGCAAACAAAATTAGCACTTGGAGGAAAAACCCTTCTAGTTATCAAGTTAGGTAAATGTTTATTCTTTTTAAAGTGTTAGTAAGAGATTAAGGAAGAGGTGGTTGGCTGTGTGCCAACAATAATACATACAACAATTATATACATGCATACATGTGTGTGTATATATATATATATATCCCATTATCACTGCTTTTAAGAAATAAGAAAACTGAGAAACAACAGGGAATTCTATTTTGTATTAATGTTTTGCAATTACTTTAAAGTTGAATTAGGGTTTCATAAAAACAAATGAGCCTGTGTTCCTACATCTGCCAATAATTTTCACAGTTTACGGTAAGAGCAGTGAAGTTTTTTCATTTGGACTTTGAAGAGAAAAAGGCATGTGACTCATGAAGGTAGGCCATAGATATACTAAATTCTTATATGTACTGAATTTCTGAGTTTGGAATAGTTACTCAAAATCTGTTTCTCATGTTGATAACCTTTAAAATAATAGTTTTATTAACCTTTAGAGTTGTGTTGAGTTCACATTTCTGAAATTGGTAAGATTAAGAACTTGCATATAAAAATACTGAAAGAAAAAAAGATTGTTGTGTCTTTTTTTTTGTCATAGCTTGGGAATTATTTTAGAAAGTCAATGCCCCTTCCATTTATTGATATGCAAATGAGCAATGGCTTTTTACACTTAAAAGAGGACCAGCAGCAAATTTTCTTTACCAGAGCATCTTTTATCACAGTTAAATTCTGTAAGTTGCCTTACGTATTCCATTTGCTTTTGCCAGAAGACAAGAAATATGCAGTTTTTGTATCACGAAGAGTACTAATGTATAAAAGTGAAATGTCACTCTATAAAATAGAAATCAATAAGAATTCAATATGTTTAAAATCATTTCAAAGGAATCACCATTATGTAACAGTTCTATTACTATCCATCAAAATTATTTCCAAGGGGTAAGCCAAAGAACTAATTTAGATATAGAGCAAGCAGTTTCAAAGATAAGAGACCGCTACAGCAAGAAACAAATCAACAAACATCTCATTATTGCTGTCAAAACAAAATCAAAGTTAGAAAGTTTATTATTTCAGGGGCGCCTAGGAGGCTCAGTTGGTTGTGTCCGACTTTGATTCAGGTCATGATCTCATGGTTTGTGGGTTCAAGCTCCGCGTCGGGCCCATGTGCTGACAGCTCAGAGCCTGGAGCTTGCTTCTGATTCTGTGCCTGGCTCTCTGCCCTTCCCCCGCTCACACTCTTATCTCTCTCAAAAAATAAACACTAAAAAAAAAAAAAGCTTATTATTTCAATAACACCTAATTCTGTTACAACCAACAGAATTTCAGTAATAACATACACCTCTATTATTTCTTTAAACCATTGATCTCTCTTCTGAAATATATATATGAAAACATACTTTGAAAAATTTTTATTTTTGAAATTTTTATCAGTTATTTTTGCAATTGTTCTGGTTTAAAATATAGGTAAAGTAACATACCCAAAATTCACTTTAAGGGAAAGGATATATGGGGGGACGTTGAAGAGACAGACACATATTCTCCAGAAATCTGACACCAAGGTACAAGGAGAGCCCGCCACAATTCCCAATCAAGTGAGACATGCCACAGATATTAAGATACCAAGAACAAAGATACTCAACAGTCCATTCAAATCTGTGCACCAACTGTCAAAAGGCATAAGGCCTAACTTAAGATTGAGGTGTTTCTCACATGGGCAGCTCTATGCAGGGAACAGATCAGCTGAGAAGTATTTACTTAATGACAATTAACGTTTCCCCAGAACAACTCCTGGGGACCCGCTAGTATTTAAATACAATTTTGCACGAACTAATAATTTTCCATATTGACTTTAAAGACAATTTCAGTAATACCTCATTTATCTGACAGGATAAAAAAAGGGGGCAATGAGGGATTGAATGTAACTAGATATTCTAGATAGCATAGGTTTTCTTCTTAAAGCACTAGAAACAATTTAATTTAAACCACGTGTATTGATTTTCTTTCTGAAATAGCACCAGTTTCTCTGCCTTGAACTAATCAAACATAGTATAGTTTAACCTATTCCTAATGACCCAGAGGCATTTGATAATCAAAAGCCATAATACCAAGATGTCCCTAGGAGCTTAGAAGTACTTGGTATCCTTCATGCTACAATAAATAATCATGGCCTACTATGTTCCTGAATTCCTTGGAGTCTAATTGATCTGCATGGTGCTCATGATTGATCTTTTTGCCGTCCCTCCTTGTTGCCGCAACCGTCCTATGGCACTGCTTGCATATGTATATATATATATATATATATATATATATATATATATATATTCACACACCTCCCTTTGAGTTATCTTACCACATTAGCCTGGGAAACCAACCAACCAATATTTTTAATGGATGTATAAAATAAGAGGAAAGAACCTCAGAATATGCTAAAACAACTCCGATACTTGGGGGCATTTACTTCATGTGAAGGCCATTTGCCTACTTTCCTAGTTTCCTTAATATTTTGGATATATGAGTTTACCAGATAAGTGAACTATTATTGCATTCTACATTCTTTGTATAAATTTTAGGCATTGCTCTTCATACTTAATGGAAAGTGAGGATATCTGTTGATAATACTCATCACAGTATCTGCCTATATATCCTGCATTCAAAATAAGGTTAGAATACAAAAACCCCAGGAATTCATAACTCCATGCAAGTAATAAATAGATAAAATAAATGGGGAAGAAGGGAGTGCTCTTGTTTATGGTGGAATGTTGAAGGCCAACAGGTAAGCGTGGAGGGTGTGCTGGAGTTAGACAATCATCATTTTGCAACCATTGTGGCAAAGATTGGGTCAGACAAAAACCATCAATGGATGCTAAATGTAAGGAGAAATTTTGATGAGGAACAGGACATTTGCATCATCTTACAGTTCTTCCTATAGACTCCCTATTAGTTGCAAGGAAGGAAAAATGCTAATTATACACTAGAGAAACTGGACAAAATCTTGACCAGGTAACCAAAATTAACATCATGAATGAGGGACAGACAAACATTGTTTGCCTTGAGATGTGATTCCCAGAGGACACAGCACCAAATGAGAAAATGAGGAAGTCTAATGAGGCATCTAATGAAGAAATATCAGATCCCAAATGAAGAACATTCTGGGTTTTGTTTTGTTTTTTTAATTGAGGGGGGAGGTGCTCGGCGGTTGTATTCTTCAAAGATGTCAATGCCATAACAAAAGCTATGAACATATTCCAGCTGAAGAGCCATGACAAGTAAATGCAATGTGAAATACTACACTGTAACCTTTACTGGAGGGAAAAATAATTCTATAGAGCACATCATTGGGTTAATTGGCAAACAGATTAGATAAAAGTATTAATGTTAAAATCACTGAAGTGGGTTACTATACTGTGATTATGTCCCTAAATGCTGCAGTATTTAGGAGTAAAAGACTAGGAGGTGTGCATGGCTGAGAAATACACAGAAAGCGAAGAGAAAACATAATAAATAGGTAAAGTGTTAATAAGTGATGCTGGGAAGGTGTGTTTGGGTTTATTCCTTGTAAACGTCTATAAATTTGAAATTATTTCCAAATAAAAAGCTTTTTTTTAATGTTAGAATTTCAAAAAAGAAGCAGCTGCGGAAGTCACCCATAGACCCTAACGTTACAATTATTTTAAATGACCACCTTACTGCCTAATCCCACAGGCT
This sequence comes from Lynx rufus, assembly GCF_022079265.1. Taxonomy (NCBI): domain Eukaryota; kingdom Metazoa; phylum Chordata; class Mammalia; order Carnivora; family Felidae; genus Lynx; species Lynx rufus. The sequence continues at coordinate 43,346,802 of NW_025814829.1, forward strand.
TTGTTGACTCCTCCCCTGAAACTGTCTCATCTCTTGGGGTAAAATTTTAGAAACAATGCATTTTATAACTGAAGACTCATCTTATCCAACTTTTTTATCTTATGAATGAGGAAACTAAACCTTAGAGATTCAAGATTTACCCAGAATCCCTTAACCAGTTAGCAGGATGGCACAATCTTGATTCTACATCCCTATCAATAGCTGATAAACTGCTACTGCCCAGTTTCTCTCATTTCCCCCTTTTCCCCTTTCTATCTCTCAGTTTTCTATGGGCCTGTATTCTCTCCTATCTATCTATCTATCTATCATCTATCTATCTATCATAGATCTCTATCTATGATCATACAGGGGACTTAGGTAGTCTTACTGTTTCAGTGATCACTGCTCCACTGTAATTCTCACTCAGACTTACAATTGCCTCCATGACATCTGTATGAGGATATTCCATCCTCTACACGTTTAAACCTCTACATGTTCAATCTTTATGTGTTTAAAACTGAACTAGCCAAAGAAGAAAAAAATTAAAATAGCTAATAAAACCTATGAAAATAGGTCCATCCTTACTGATGGAGACTAAACAAGATTATGTTTTGCCTCAAAGACTGACCAATCAAAAAGATCTATAATATTCAAGTTTAGCCAAGGTGTGGGCAGTAGGCTCTCTCATAAACTGATGGTAGGAGTATAAAATGAACGTATCTCTTCGTTGGACAATGTGCCAAAAGCAAGGAAAAATTTACATGTACGTACCTTTGACCCAGCAATTTCACACATAGATACTTGTCCTACAAAAATGCTGTGACGAAGTTCAAGGAGATATACGGGACTGCTCATTAAATATTGTCTGTAATAGCAAAAATTGAAATACTAAATGCCCATCAATATGGGAGTAGGTAAATGCAGTTATATTGCTTCCTTACAACGTAAAGATAGCCCTATGTGAACCAATATGGAAGAAAGCCCAAGCAAGTTGAAGAGACCTGTGTCCACTAGTGTTCCATTGCCTTTTCTGGGTTGGCATACATAGAAATCAGCCTGGAAAGCTATGCAAACAAACTATCACAGTGGTTTTAGCCAAAGAATATGGAATTGGGGGTGGGAAAGGGGACCCTCAGTTTTCTACTTTATATAGTTCCATTGTTTGCTATTGCTGTGTTTTTTGTTAGAAGTATGCATACCTTTATAAAAGTGACAACAACAGTGTTGCTTTCTTTCTAACTTGAAAATTTTGAATTCCTTCATCCCCATTCCCGCCAACACCACTTCCCATCATTCCTTCTCCCTCCCAAGCTTTAGAATCACCACTGACCCTTTTCTTTTCTCTCCTTTATTATTTATCCATTTAGTTCTGATCCTTACAATTTCTTGCAGGATTTTTTTTTTCTTTTGCAAATATTAGCCCAAACTATATACATAGAAAAGTACTCCTACTTGATCTCTTAGGTTTAACTACTCTCCAGAGATTTTTTTCCTTTTTTATACAAGTATTCCTACGCCATTCATTGTGTCACACATCTTCCCCACCCCACTCAAAAATCCCCAGTTGTTCCTTGTGATTTACCAAGGTGACATCCAGAGACTTCTATAACTTCAGCTTACCTACCAATTCACCTCATCTCCACTCCACACACTAGCCAGGTCATCCTTTGATTGATTCGTTCAAAAAACAAACACGTATTTCTCCTCATAAGCACCAGTTATTGACCTGCTCCTATCATTCCATTCCAGCACACCTTTGCCCTGTCCCTCTTGTCTGTCTGTTCTAAAACTCTTTAGGGCCTGACTTAAGACCCACCTCTGCTCCTTCCATGAAGTTATACCTATTGTGACATCTCCCTTCTCCAAACCCCTACTGAGATTATCATTGATATCACTCTCTAACTTTGAAAATTTATTTTATCATGACTTAGGATTTTACCAATATGTGCATTTCTTATATTCCCCAATCTACTGAAGCTCCTGGAGAGCACAATGCAGTCACTCTCTTCTCTCTCTCTCTTGTGCTCTCTGGATTCATGTTTGTTGAGCATTTATAGTAAACAGACAACACATTAAATGCCTAGCCTACGTCATTTCATTTTGTTCTCACAGCAGCCCTGAAATGTAGATATTTTTACATTTTGCAAATGAGGCTTAGAGAAGTCGGACGGCTTGCCCAGGGTCCCGCTGCTAGGCCCTCACAAAGCTGGGAATTCAATCCAGGCAGTCTGACTCAGTCTCCGGGCTATCCTGTCTCCCTATAAAACCGTGCTTCTTATATATTCTTTTCAATGAGCAGCACAATAGCACGTACACTAATGAGGCTTGGAAAATACTTGTTAAATATAATGTACTTTATGCTAACAATGAACAATCTGACATGTAATACCCATACGTGTTTAATTTAAGAATAGTCTTCTCTAGAATTTGGTTATAGAAGCTTGTTCAGGAGTCCCAGGGTAAAATGGCTTTCAAAAACCTAAATACTTTTACAATAATGGGAAAAGTTAAACAGAAAAAAATGGCATTAGGTTGAATTCCTCATTTTATCCACCCAAGTATATTAAAAAATATAACGCAGGAGATAACTTTCTACCATAGTAGCACAGTTATAGAGTTGGTTATCACATTACAGATGGGAAAAGCTTACTGCAGAAGCCACTGCGTCCACTTTTCTGGAGAGATGCAATTCTATCTGCGGTTTCACATTCCAGAAAGAAATATTCTTACTCCTTCCGGAAATTAGTAACATAAGCATCTTAAAGCACTTTTGTTAGAACAACCAATACATTTTATGTAATTTTTACTGTATTTAATTGAGACTTCATTTAGCAAGACAGATTTTCTTCATTATGACTTAATCCTGCATACACAAATTTGAAACTCACTGTTGAATACTGGCAATTATATGTCTTTAAAAGTCACTGTATCTATAACACAGTCATTATTTAAGAGTATTCCACTTGAGAAAGTACATTGGTGGCAAAATTAGTTACAGATGGATTTTCAAGGTGTGACTCCAGTTAGAAAACGTGACTTTAGGGGTGCCTGGGTGGCTCAGTCGGTTGAGCTCAGTCGGTTGACTCTTGATTTCAGTTCAGGTCATGATTCCAGGGTCGTGGGATCAAGCCCCGTGTTAGGCTTGTGCTGAGTGTGAAGCCTGCTTAAGATTCTCTGTCTCTCTCTCTCTCTGCTCCCCTCCTCTACTCAAGCTCTCTCTCTCTCAAAAAAAAAAAAAAAAAAGAAAGAAAAGAAAAAAGAAAATATGACTTCAAAAATAAGAACAGCCTGATACGTTACTTTTCAAAAAATTGTTTTAAATTTACTGATATGTGCCATAATATAAACATAACCAGCATCCACACTGAAACTAAAATAAAACCACTTCAAAAACTAATGGGCTTTAGGGCTGAGTTATATCTAAACATAAATATTGCTTCTGTTTCCTTATGTTTCAGTATTTTTCTTTCCTTTCAACGTTATTAATTTTGAAATATAACCACAAGAGGGGCAGGGCTTCTGATAGATTAAAAACATATTTATTGACCACCTTCTAACCTCGGTAAACTGAATATACATGTGTATACCTGCCACCTCCCAAAACTGCCCTAAAATTACAATAAAGAATGAAAAGAATGGAAGAGGAGATGATAACAAATAAAAAATTTTGGAAGATAGAAAAGATAATTAGATTTAACCAAGCAGAGAAAAGTAAAATTAACTATTGAGGGGAAAGACAAACACAAGTCAGCTGATTCCCACATCAGAATTCTGGAAAGTTGAAGAACGGAGACACTGGGACTGAGAAAAGTGAGGATGAAAAATGTCTTCTAAAATGGAAAGGGGGGGGGGCGCCTGGGTGGCGCAGTCGGTTAAGCGTCCGACTTCAGCCAGGTCACGATCTGGCGGTCCGTGAGTTCGAGCCCCGCGTCAGGCTCTGGGCTGATGGCTCAGAGCCTGGAGCCTTCCGATTCTGTGTCTCCCTCTCTCTCTGCCCCTCCCCCATTCATGCTCTGTCTCTCTCTGTCCCAAAAATAAATAAACGTTGAAAAAAAAAATTTAAAAAAAAAATAAAATGGAAAGGGGTGCCTGGGTGGCGCAGTGGGTTAAGCATCTGACTCCGGGTTTTGGCTCAGGTCATGATCGAGTTTGTGAGATCCAGCCCCCTGTCAGGCTCTGTGCTGACAGCATGGAACCTGCTTGGGATCCTCTCTCACCCTCTCTCTCTGTTCCTCCCCCTCCCCACTCTCTCTCTCAAAATAAATAAATAAACATTAAAGTTAAAAAAAAATGGAATTGGAGAAAAGTCTGCATAAGAACAGTTGGTTGGACACAGAGCTCCTATCCCCACCGCAAGCTTCCATCTCTTCCCAACACCCCAGAGGGAAAATGGACTTTGGTGTTTTGGGTTTGTTTTTTTGAGATAGAGAGGGCACAACTGAGCAAGGGACAAAGGGAGGGGGGAGAGAGAGAGAGAGAGAGAGAGAGAGAAGCAGGACTCACCCAAAGCAGGGCTCAAGCTCACCCCATGCGGGACTTGAACTCACGAACCGTGAGATCATGACCTGAGCTGAAGTCAGATGCTTAACAACTAAGCCACCAACGCGTCCCGGACTTCTGTCCTATGGAGAATGAAACTAGAAAGATTGAGGAGAGTTATCTGACTTTTAATATGAACAATCAGTCAAGGACACCAAACATTTTAGGAAAGTCTCTAAAATGAAAGGCAGAAGCAAGGGGAAATTTTTTAAAAGTTTAATCAATATGTATAGCAAGATATAATATTGCATTTGTTAAATAAGACTAGGATACCATGAAAAAGTTACAACTTGGGGCGCCTGGGTGGCGCAGTCGGTTAAGCGTCCGACTTCAGCCAGGTCACGATCTCGTGGTCCGGGAGTTCGAGCCCCGCGTCAGGCTCTGGGCTGATGGCTCAGAGCCTGGAGCCTGTTTCCGATTCTGTGTCTCCCTCTCTCTCTGCCCCTCCCCCGTTCATGCTCTGTCTCTCTCTGTCCCAAAAATAAATACACGTTGAAAAAAAAAATTTAAAAAAAGTTACAACTTGTAAGAGAAAAGGCTGTTACAAATTAAAAATATTACAGCCAGTATAAAAATGTTAGCAGGAGGTTGGAAGACAAAATTGAGGAAATTCCCCAGAAAGTAAAAGACTCTAGACCTAACCATATCATAACTCTATACTGACCTAAAAGTGTGGGCAAACCAGTGCTATTTGAAACTACTGCTTGGAAGAAAACTGGTACAATTTCTACAGGGGGAAGTTTGGCAGTTTCTTTTCTTTCAAAATTAAATATATATATATATATATATATATATATATATATATATATATATTCCCTTTAATCCAGAAATTCAAGTTCTAGGAATTTTATCCTACAGATAAACTCATTTGTATATAAAAAGATGTATGTATATTCAAGGATAGTAATCGCAGAGGCTGGATATATATTAAATGTCATCAGGTGGAAACTGGTCCAAAAAAATTACATTACACCCATACAATAGAATACTACAGAGCCATGAAAAAAAATGAGATCATTCTAGATGTACTCAGATGGAATGACTTCTAAAGTATACTGAAAAAAGCATGATGTGGAGCTGTATGTTTATCCACAGTCCAGTAGGATATATCAGAAGGATGCTGGTGGCTAGGGGTACTGTTGAAAGAGAGACTAACTTTACGCTGTTTGCCTTTTGGGGTCTTTTAAATTTTATATCTGTTTTTTTTTTAATGTTTATTTATTTTTGAGACAGAGAGAGAGAGAGAGAGAGAGACACAAAGCACAAACAGGGGAGGGGCAGAGAGAGAGGGAGACACAGAATCTGAAGCAGGTCCCAGGCTCTGAGCTGTCAGCACAGAGCCCAACTTGGGGCTTGGACCCAAGGTCCACGAGATTATGACCTGAACTGAAGTCAGATGCTTAACCAACTGAGCCACCCAGGTGCCCCCAAATTTTATATCTGTTTTTAAAATTTGTTTTTAATGTTTATTTACTTTTTGAGGAGAAAGAGACAGAGAGAGACAGAATGTGAGTGGGGGAGGAGCAGAGAGAGACAGGGAGACACAGAATCCAAAGCAGGCCCCAGGCTCTGAGCTGTCAGCACAGAGCCTGACGCGGGGCTCGAACTCATGAACCATGAGATCAATACCTCAGCTGAAGTCAGACACTTAACCAACTGAGCCACCCAGGCGCCCCTATATCTGTTTTTTGAAAATTACTTTTTACCCTACTGAGTCTATGCCTCCATTTATTGTTATTACAAATCTTAATATCCAATCAAAATACATTTTGTAACTCTCCTCTGACTCATTCCTGAATCCATCAGCATTTTTTTTGGTTGAAATGCCCTAAATTAGATCCTGTACTACAATAAACAATGCTCTTGAATATAACATTTTATTATAATCAATGACTATACACCCTTTCCTATTTTTGGTTTTCAATTATAGAGCAATGCTGATGGCATATGATATTCTTTCATATTCATAGTGTGTGTGTACCTCTTAACCCATGCTTCTGCCGTCACCCATACCCTCCACTAAAATGTGACCTTAAGTGACAATGAACCAGAAAATGTTCCTCCCCTGACAACCAGGAGTGAAGACCTAGGCCAGGCTGAACCTTGTGCTTCTCCCAGGAATTTGGAATAAGTTCACAGAAACATTCAGTTGGCCTTGGGAGACAAACTGCCAAGTTGTGTAGCACTGAATGTCTGGCCGAACACACACAAGTAAGCAAGGAAAGAAAGCCGGTCTCCAGAACGGAGTACAAAAATGATGAGGACAAGGACAGAAGCCACATGAGAGAGAACTCCTGACTTCACAATACAGGCCCGTTGGCCTTGCTTCCCTTTATGTCCTGGTGGTTGTCTGCCACGTCTGCTTCTTAAGCTACTGGGAGTACTTCTCTACTTCTTATACCTACCATTTCCTAGGTAAAATATGAGCAATGAAACGTAGACTATTTTCAAGCCTTCTTACTCACAACTAATCTTTTATTAATACTTCTCAGTGTTTATCTTGGTATAAGTAATATACTGGGGAACTGGGAGTTAGTCATCATTCTCCCAGTAAACCACAATCAACAACTCAACTCTCTACATCCAGTTTCTTTCACTCTAAAAATAGGATGACAGGGGTGCCTGGATGGCTCAGTCGGTTAAGCATCCGACTTTGGCTTAGGTCACGATCTCATGGTTCGTGAGTTCGAGCCTGTGTCGAGCTCTGTGCTGACAGCTCAGTGCCTGGAGCCTGCTTTGGATTTTGTGTCTCCCTCTCTCTCTGTGCCTCCCCCCCACTCGCACTCTGTCTCTCTCTCTCTCAAAAGTAAATAAACATTAAAAATAAATAAATAAACAAATAAATAAAAATAGGATAACACTATTCACCCTACCTTCTTCATATCATTTTTCTGAAGATTAAATAACATTATAAAGCCCAAAAATAAAAAAGCTTTTTTATTTTTTTATGTTTTTAAATGTCAGCTATTATAAGGAATATTGTCATGTGTTAAAATGTTAGTTTTTTTAAGATTTTTTTTTGAGAGAGAGAGAGCATAAGTGGGGGAGAGTGGCAGAGGAGGAGAGAGAAAGAAAGAGAAAGAGAAAGAGAGAGAGAGAGAATTTCAAGCAGGTTCCATGCTCAGCACAGAGCCCAGTGTGGGGTTCAATCCCATAACCCTGGGATCATGGCCTGAGCCAAAATCAAGTCAGACCCTCAACCAACTGAGCCACCCAGGCACCCCTAAAATGTTAATTTCTGAGCATTTCTCCCAAACACTGAAGTTGATTTAAATGTTTGGCTCTAGCTTACAGTCATAGTATCTCCATTTTTTCCCTTTGTTTACAAATTGCTGCCCAGGGTCATCAGGTCAATGCTTAGGTTAGGTTGTGTTTATCTTGTTCCAGACTTGTGCCCTGGCACCGTCTTTCAGATGTCTTCTAATGCTCTGCTTCACCAGCCCCTCTTTGCCTTGCCCTCCCCATGTCAAGGTCAGGCTTCTGGAAAGTGAACTGTGTCTGTGTTGCCTGGAAAAGGAATTCAGACAAATTTACCCGGGCAGCATCTAACCAACACATCTATTCTTTTCAAAGCTATCTACGTGCTAAACCCATGTCAGGTTTGAAACTCACATTATAAAATTCACTCTCCTGTTAAATCCCTGCTGTACCAGGGAGGCAGCCACCTGGTGGTATCCAAAAATTTAATCGTCCTTCAATCTCCATCTTTCTTCAGAAAGGACAAAGCCCTACCCTGTTCTTATAAACATGAGCTCTTACCTAACTTCTTTTCGTTTGATATTTATTTCAATTTGATGTTACTTGCATACATCTATTTCCCATTACTCAAGCTCAGTGTGATTTTCTCAGGCTTCATGTAACTCCCTAGGGACAACCAAACAGGTTGTCAATGAAATACGAATGAAGGTTTCAAGTGAAACCTTAGGTTTCAAATGAAATATGAATCCTATTCAATTAACCATATAAAATGTGTTATATAATCAGAAAACAGAAGTCAAATCTAAAAATAGTATTCAAAAAAAAAAACGTTGAAAAAAAAAAATTTAAAGGGGCGCCTGGGTGGCGCAGTCGGTTAAGCGTCCGACTTCAGCCAGGTCACGATCTCGTGGTCCGTGAGTTCGAGCCCCGCGTCAGGCTCTGGGCGGATGGCTCGGAGCCTGGAGCCTGTTTCCGATTCTGTGTCTCCCTCTCTCTCTGCCCCTCCCCCGTTCATGCTCTGTCTCTCTCTGTCCCAAAAAAAAAAAAAAAAAAAAAAAAAAAACGTTGAAAAAAAAATAAAAATAGTATTCAACATCTAGGACAAGAGTTGGAGACAAAAAGTCAGGAAGAAGATGAAATCTTCAGGTAAAGAATTTGACTACTAAGATAGTAGTATTTGTTTTCTACAGAGAGCCTTCCAACATAACCCATCCTATAGTGGGATTTATAAGAAACTTCCGTTTCCTCCCTGAATGTTATCAGGAAGAAAGTAAAAATGTAGCCAATGTAAAAATGAACCATAAACTTGAAAATTTTAACATGTTAAAAATCTCTGTTCCTAAAAAAGAAATGTGTTACAAGAGGGAAAAAAAAAAAAAAATGGAAGAAGAGGAGTGGAGAAAGTAATTGTCCAGACACATAAGTGCTCATGTAGTTAAAACAGAAATATTCTTAAAGTAGAAAATGTCAGTCTATCTGACTCACACCAGGCAATCTCTTGCTCTATAATTTACTCCCCAAATGAGTCTTTCTACCAGTAGTGATGAGGGACAGAGGTGCAGAGAGAAGAATGAGGGGCTGCATTGATGAAAGTTCCGTAGTTTAGCTAGGGAATTTAGAAAATTCCCATTCTGATTCATCTCTTGCCCATTTGGTAGCGTATCCTTAGCCTCTGTATCCTGACTCAATTTCTCATCCCGCAAAGCCCAGGCAGGCCTACTCCTAATACCAATTACAGCCCCAGGAGGCCCTTCCAAGAACAACAAGATCTCCCTCATAGTCATTACATCTGGTATCTGGGTTCCATTGTGCTCCAGACTAACCCAATTTTCTTTTCTTTTCTTTTCTTTTCTTTTCTTTTCTTTTCTTTTCTTTTCTTTTCTTTCCTTTCCTTTCCTTTCCTTTCCTTTCCTTTCCTTTCCTTTTTTTTTCTTTTCTTCCTCTTTCTTTCTTTCTTTCTTCCTTTCTTCCTTTCCTTCTTTCTTTCATGTACTTAATAGAACTTCTGGAAACCATTGTGTTACCAACTGGCAATGCCTTTTCTATGGCACTTACTGCCTTGTATTTTGTTAATATTTAACTTCTTTTAAGAAGACTTTAAGCTCTTTGAGGATGAGATCTGCAAATGTACAGTCCTTCCTTACCAATATCCCAGTGTTTTGCATAGAGAAGGTTATCATTAGTTATATAATGAATCAAGATGAACAATGACAATGGACAAGTCGCTTTTCCAAAGCCTTTGAATTAAAATTTTTGTAGTAAGCCAGAAACTCCTCTAAAATCCCTGTCATCACTCACTTTCTCTTTTACCACCTTTCTTATTTACTTAACTTTTATTAGTGATACAATGGTGTTTACCATGAGTACAAGAAATGCTTTTATGCTGTAATTTTTCCTAAGATATATTACAAGCAGCTTCTTTCTCTTCCCAGCTAGTTTCTAAATCTCTTGAAACTGGGGACCGTGCCTTCAATCTCATAACACCATTCATACATCATTCTGTGCACAATATTGATCAATGTTGACCAAGTGCTTGCCACAGACCAGGTACTTTCTAAGCACTTTAATCATTTAATCATTTAACCCTGATGGCAGCCCTACAGAACAGGTGGCTCAGGTGACACAGCTAGAAAGTGACAGCACCAGGATTTGATTCAAGGCAGTCTTGTTATAGGCACATGGTCTTGACCACTCCACTTTACTGCCTCCTATATAGAAAGCATTACAGTGGCTTCCTGAACAACTGGTTTAATCTAAAATGTTTACTAAAGGTGTGAGTTTTGGTAAACAACACTTTGTAATAGGGTCAGGAAGCAGAGATGTTTCTTCTCCATTGGCTGTAACCTTTATATTACGAACACATCCCCTTTCCTATTATCATGCGATTCTGTTTTTCATGGAAATCTCACACTACCACCGAGTTATCCATAACACCACAACCTTTTTAAACTATGGTTATTTCTGACACTAGTGTACCTCTCAGAATACCAAACCCAAAGTTCCTAGCTGCCTCACACAGGAAAGCAACAGCAGACTTAACCTGAAGCTGAGTCTCAGCTCTGCCCCTTACCAACTATGGGACCTCAGGCAAGTCACTGAAATCCTCTCAGCTTCAGCTTCTTACCAGAAACAAAAATTATTTTCTAATAAAATCTCCCCAAGAGAGTTGCCATGAAGTTCAGAGATGATGTAGGAAAGGTGGCTAGCACAGCATTTGGCCCATAGTAAAAGCTCAGTTAACATAGTTGTTATTCATCTCTTAGCAATTCACATAATTATTGTTGCATGAGAAAATCAACATAGAGGTATTCTTAAGGATCTGCCCTCTCACTAAGCCTATTGGTGCTGTTATTTCCTTGTGCTGTTGTTAAAACTGATCGGATTATTAATCTCATTGATGTTTATGACCCATTAATCAGTGAGACAGTTCTCTTTGGATGGAACCACATATCATTGCCTTAGCTCCCTGTCTCACCAGAGAATTTACTGGGAGGTGGCTCACATTTCACCTCTCGTGGTTAATCCCACAGCTGTCAAGGAGAGGAGTGTACAATGATATCATTGATCTTGGGGGATTTCTTTCAAATAAGAATAAATAAAAATCTCCCAATCACTCTTCTAATGCATAGTTGCTTATAACGGTGTCTCCTACCTGCTAAATTCCTGGAAATTCAGGGAAGATTGTAAAAACTAATCTTTATCAATGAGGAATCCTTATGATCCAGGTTGTTGTTGCAGCAACTGAAAGGAAAAGGAAAACAAATGATACTTACTAGTCTAAAATCAGGCAGTGTAGAGTAATAGAATCTTGGATTTGGAGGAGACATGAGGATCTCCCCATCTTCCTCCCCTCTTCCACCTCCTCCCACCCGATATTTGGATTCTATTACAAAGAATGCAGGTGGTCATCTAGCCTCTGCCAGAAATGTGGACATCAAGCGACTTGAACTCTCATTCTGAGCTGTGTCGCTAGTCCAGACAACTCAGCCACCACAAGCCCCAGTTGCTTCTATTGTGAAACACTGACTCTCTCTCTGACCTGCTGCAACTCCTGCCCTGGCCCCCACCCCATGAAACCGGCAGCCCCCAACTTACACATGGATCCTCTTCCAAAAGACCACTGAAGCCTGTTATTTGGAACTCAGAAAAGATTTCCTGTTGAAACATTATAAATGATGGTTGGGATCTCGGGTTTGCCCACAACACTCTTATTTCATTCATACTGTAGTTAAATCATGACACCAGCCCAAGACTAAGAGGGAGGAAAGAGAATTTCTGCCCCCTTTTCTAGACCAAGTCAAACTAGACAAGGCTCTGAAAAGTGTGCTATTTATTTTGGCACACTCTAACTTCCTTTCGTTTCTTCTCTTCCATTTTCTAATATACTTTATTCTAGTGGCCCAAAGACTGCAACTATAGCATCTCATGCAGGCTTACTTCACTCTGCAAAGTCCTTAATGTTTTTTATCCTCTCCATCCCCCCTGTAACTCCTCCCCCTTCCCCGTATTCCTAGCTCCTGCTCATCTAGTCATCAACCGCTCACCTTCTCTTCCCTTAATGAAGCATCTGCACCCAGACAACGGAGAATAAGATTTGATTTAAATAATGCGTGAACACCTAAGCACAATAAAGAGCCAACACTTATACAGTGCTTTCCTGTGTGCCTAGCACTATACTTTTTGTTTAATGTTAATTCTTTTTTGAGAGACAGAGAGTGAGTGGGGGAGGGGCAAAGAGAGAGAAACACAGAATCCAAAACAGGTCCAGGCTCCGAGCTGTTAGCACAGAGCCCAATGCAGGGCTTGAACTCACGGACCACGAGATCATGACCTGAGCTGAAGTTGGATGCTTAACCGACTGAGGCACCCAGGCGCCCCGCCTAGCGCTATTCTCGGCATACATCAACTCTTTAGACCCCCAACAATCCTGGGAAAGAGGTGCTATTATTTGCACTCCACAAATGAGGAAATTGAGGCACAGAGAGGTTAAATAACTTGCCCAAGGTCAGTATGCTATAGTCAGTGATGGAGTTGGGTTTTGAATCCAGGCAGTCTAATACTGAAGACTGTGCTCTCATCCCAACCTTCCCAGGGGGGATTGATATCTAAATATGGAGTGCTTCTTAACCCAAATTAATCTCTACATTTCGAGCAGCATAACAGACAAGAGAAAATATTCAAGCAGTGAAGGAGAACACTTCAAGCAATGTGTTGGAGAACACATTCTGGGACAGGCAGACATCAAGCCAGGGTGGCAAATGCTGACGTAGGTGATGAAAATGAATGAAATGGTGAATTCAAAATGGCGACTTAGATTGTATTCTTTACACACAAGCACAATCTGTAGGAATGGTCTTCTCATCCACAGAGAAAAAGGCTCACTCCTGTTTTTTTGTTTTTTGTTTTTTTTGGTTCTCCCTTTCTACCTCTCTCTTCCTAATGTTGGTACAGATAGAGATACTAGAAATAGTTGACATTTCTCATAACATACTTCTAAGAAAGAAGGCAGTATCCTTGTGATGATAAATGGCCATCAGCCCTGGTCCATGGTGTGCAAGGCTCTCCCTATGGGAGCTGGAGAGTACATGTTTCTTGTAAAGAGGCAGCCCTTCTCAGCCCCAGGTGAAGTTTAGTTTGCAGGGAGGCAAGCAGTTTGACTCCAGAATCTAGGCTCTCAACTGCTTTGTTATACTGCCTGGGTTCAAGGAACACCTGGATCACGTTTTTAATGCACCTTATTGTAGTATATTCATTCTCATGGTGAATGGTTGCATCTATGAATAAATTAGAAAGATGTCTCTGCTTATCAGGACTCCTTCAGTTGCAAGTGCTCTAAACCGAACTCAAATGGTCTTTAAAATATACCCATGTGGGGCGCCTGGGTGGCTCAGTCGGTTAAGCGTCCGACTTCAGCCAGGTCACGATCTCGCGGTCCGTGAATTGGAGCCCCGCGTCGGGCTCTGGGCTGATGGCTCAGAGCCTGGAGCCTGTTTCCGATTCTGTGTCTCCCCGTCTCTCTGCCCCTCCCCCATTCATGCTCTGTCTCTCTCTGTCCCAAAAATAAATAAATGTTGAAAAAAAAATTAAAAAAATAAAATAAAATAAAATATACCCACGTGTGTGGGGATGTGAGACCCCAATGTCGAACCTGAACTAAAGCTAGAGGCTTAAGCAATATCATGAGGCCTCCCCTCCTCACCTCCCAGCACTTCTTCTGTTGGTGTGTGGACCTTGTCTACTCCTACACATGAGAAGGCAGTACTCCAGATGCACATTTTTCCAGCTCCACAGATCTAGCTTTGGTTGAAAAGTCCCAGGAAGGACTTGGATTGGACCACCTTAGGTTGTGTATCCTGACCCAATCGCTTCCCTGGGGGAGTCGGATTACTTTGGTTAGCCAGGGCTAGTTTATTTACTAGGCACCATGATAGAGGGAGAGTGGGTGACAGAGTACTATGATTCACAGCCCTGCCAAACTCTGATACAAAGTACGAAGGGACAGTTCTCCAAATAAAGGGTGGTTCTGGGCAATCAAAAACTATAGCTGCCCACTATAATGTTCAATGTTATGTCTAGCTTGAAAATTAGGGAAATTAGGGGTGCCTGGGTGGCTCAGTCAGTTAAGCGACTGACTGGCTCAGGTCATGATCTCGCGGTTTGTAAGTCGAGCCCCGCATCGGGCTCTGTGCTGACAGCTCAGAGCCTGGAGCCTGCCTCAGATTCTGTGTCTCCCTCTCTCTCTACCGTTCCTCCACTCACGCTCACTCTGTCTCTTTCTGAAAAATAAATAAACATTAAAAAACAAAAGAAAAATAGGGAAATTAGAAAGGCAAAAATTAGCTTACATTGGATAACTCAAAAAATCAAAACTAGCTTTATTTAGTGTACATTTAATTAATGTCTTCAAGATTATGATGTCTAAGAAAATGAAAAATTCAGTCAATCCTATAGACATTTCTAAATGTTTAATTATTTTGTTTTATGAAAAATGATAATTAACCAACTCTTTTCTTTATTTTTTATCTTGATGTTTTATTATGTTTTATCTGCAGCTATATAAATTCAGTTGAATGCCATTTAGAATCTAGAACATGTAACCCTGTTTTTTTTTAATCATGTAGTATTAGATTTTTTCTTTTTTTTCTTTTTTTTAAGCTTATTTATTTATCTTGAGAGAAAGATACAGGAGGGGCAGAGAGAGAGGGAGAGAGAAAGAATCCCAAGCAGGCTCCACACCATCAGCACAGAGCCCCATGTCAGGCTCGAACTCATGAACTGCGAGATCATGACCTGAGCTGAAACCAAGAGTTGAATGCTTAACCAACTGAACCACCCTGGTGCCCCAAGAGTAGATTGTAATAAGTGATTTAGTGTCTTACCATAACATGTGTACTCTCAACAAGTTAGAGCTAAACTAAAGAACAAAGATGAGATAAAAATGGAGAAATTGTATTGCCATTACATTTCTATAACTGAGTTGAACAAAGAACTAAAAACAAGATATGCTCGGGGTGCCTGGGTCACTCACTCAGTTGAGCATCTGACTCTTGGTTTCTGCTCAGGTCATGATCTTGCAGGCTCATGCAACAGAGCCCCATGTCAGGCTCTGTGCCGACAGCTCAGAGCCTGCTTGGGAATTTCTCTCTCCCTCTTTCTGCCCCTTCCCTGCTCGCACGCTCTCTCTCAAAATAAATACATAAAAATTAAAAAAAATAAAATAAAAGCAAGATATACTCTATTTAAAAGTTAGAAAAGCATTTAAGTCTTTGTACATCTTCACCATCCTGTCCTACTGTATTCAATTGGTAATTGGTACAAAGCAATACAAAGATGTCAAGGGAATTTTCTCTTCAAAGTTAATGCCTTTGCCTCCTTCTCTTTTGGATATTTACTATCAGCATATTGTGTTAAATCCCCAAATTCCCAGATGGAACATGGTGCGTGAACGTAAAATGAGCATTAATTTTGTATTGTTAAGACAGATTTATTTCCTTCCTTGTTATTCCCCTATCATGAGGCAAGCCCTGGTGCTAAGCAGGTTGTAATCCCTACAACCACTCTGTGAAAAAGAGACCATTTACAGGTGAGGAAACCGGGGTATTCATTTAATCCTCAAAGTAATCCTCCGAGGTAAATATCATTTAAAACTTTTTAAATTTATTTTTGAGACAGAGCACGAGTGGGAGAGAGAAGCAGGCTCCAGGCTCCAGGCTCCAGGCTGTCAGCACAGAGCCCTATGTGAGGCTCGAACTCACAGGCCACAAGATCATGACCTGAGCCGAAGTCAGATGCTTAACTGACTGAGTCACCCAGGCGTCCCTGAGGTAAATATCACTTTAATCCTCTTACTTCTGATGAGGAAACTGAGGCACAGAAAGGTTCTAAAAATTACCCGAGTTCACAGAGCTAATTAGCTATGACTGGGATTTGGACCCAGGCAGTCTAGCTCTTGGGCTTAAGCTCTCAGTCACTATTCCGCATCTCCTCCAATTGCTTAATGGTTAGTCTATTACCAAGCATACAATCCAGGGCTAATGACAGTTAATGTTTAACCAGAAAATATGCATTAAACCTCATTCTTAGTCAAATTCTTCTCTATAGATCTAAAGTTACCATGACACTTTTCCCATATTTCTCTCTTTTTGGAAAAAAGGTGGAAATAACTGGTAGTAACTATCATATACTATTTTCAAGTAAAATACACCAAGAGGCTCCTGAGTGGCTCAGTGAGTTGAGCGTCTGACTCTTGATTTCCGCTCAGGTCATGATCCCAGGGTTGTGGGATCAAGCCTCACATTGGTCTCCATGCTGAGCGTGGAGCCTGGTTGATATTCTCTCTCTCTCCCCATGTGCCCCCTCCCCCACTTGCACACTGTCTCTCTCCCCCCCCTGAAATAAATAAATACATAAATAATACTTCAGTTGTATGAAATGCGTCTTCAAAATGTACTTCAACACTTTACAGTTTCATTTAAAACAATGAGAGTTATTAACCTATTTAAACCATTTCCCAGTTTGAGATCAATACTGTTTCTGACTTCAAGCTTTACCCTTATCAGAACTCTGTGTAAAACACAAAGAGGCAGAAAGACCCGTGATGTTTGATTAATCATTAAGGAGGCTTCCTTCACAAACAGCACAGTGCATTCCCAAGCCCCATCTCTAAAAATAAAGTAAAATAAAATAAAATACATCAAGATCTGTATGCACATTTCTCAAAAAGAAAAGTTTCACAACATTACAATAAAATAACATGAAATGCTCACTTTTTCTTACAAGAAAGTCCCTGTCCTGCCTTGTGCCCGTGTCCTATTTAATGTGACAAGAACAGAGAGGGACCTGCCCACCAGGTAGGTCATTTGAACCTACCTCCAAATGAAAGAGAATTATAACTGGACCTCTCCATAGCCAATCATTTCTGCCCCAAGGAAAAGGTCCTCACTCACCCACCCTTCGAAGCAGAGACCTGTGTGTGAGCAGAACTTTCTTTGCCTGCATGAATCCCTTTCCAAAAAGTAGATGTGGGACCTCTGGTTCCGCCTGCATATACGAGAAAGAGGGAGGGGGCAGGGGAGGGAGAAATTCGCAGATGCAGAAGCTAAAACCATTGTCACATTTTAGAATTTGTTTAGACCTCTGTGTGACTGTTTGCACTACCCGGAATGACAGTTGGTTTCAGGGAAGCCTCCTTAATGATTAATCAAACATCATGTATCTTTCTGCCTTTTTGGTTTTACACAGAGTTCTGATAAGGGTAAAGCTTGAAGTTAGAAACAGTATTGATCTCATACTGGGAAATGGTTTAAATTCAAAATATTTGAAGCAGCATATAGGTAAACAATTCTCATTGTTTTTTTTTTTTTTTAACGTTTATTTATTTTTGAGACAGAGAGAGACAGAGCATGAACGGGGGAGGGGCAGAGAGAGAGGGAGACACAGAATCGGAAGCAGGCTCCAGGCTCCTAGCCATCAGGCCAGAGCCCGACGCGGGGCTAGAACTCACAGACCGTGAGATCATGGCCTGAGTTGAAGTCGGACGCTTAACCGACTGAGCCACCCAGGCGCCCCAATTCTCATTGTTTTAAATGAAACTGTAATGTGTTAAAGCACAACATTCTAAAGACTCGTTTAATACAACTGAAGTGTAAACTTTATATGTGATTTGTTTTTAAATTGGCATGCTTTTTTGATAAGCACACAAATGTATTTCAAGTAGTATATAATCATACCCAAATACATATCAAACATGGTATATCCAAGGCATACCATAAAATGAATTCCAATTTTATCCTCACCTGATTTTAGTTTTTAAAATATTATATATATATATATATATATATATATATCCTTTTTCTTATTAGCAAGAAATGAATTTTTTAACCTAATGATGCCAATATGACAATAATACATATCAACTTAAATATGTGCAAAATAATACACACTTTTCAAAATTTTCATATGATGTACACAGCTACAAAGTTTGAGGATCATTGTTCTACAAAATTAAATCCCAACCTTTCATAATCTGACCCCCAGCTATCTTCCTAATTGCAATCCTTGGCTATATTTTGCTGTGAGTTTTTAAGAGTCCTAAGAGAAATTCATTTTTAATTTATTTTTATTTTTTTACTTATATATATTTTTTAATACAAAATTTATTGTCAAATTGGTTTCCATACAACACCCAGTGCCCATCCCAACAGGTGCCCTCCTCAATACCCATCACCCACCCTCCCCTCCCTCCCACCTCCCATCAACCCTCAGTTTGTTCTCAGTTTTTAAGAGTCTCTTATGATTTGCCTCCCTCCATCTCTAACTTTTTTTTTCTTCTTCCCCTCCCCCATGGTCTTCTGGTAAGTTTCTCAGGATCCACATAAGAGTGAAAACATATGGTATCTGTCTTTCTCTGTATGACTTACTTCACTTAGCATCACACTCTCCAGTTCCATCCACGTTGCTACAAAAGGCCATATTTCATTCTTTCTCATTGCCAAGTAGTATTCCATTGTATATATAAATCACAACTTTTTTATCCATTCATCAGTTGATGGACATTTAGGCTCTTTCCATAATTTGGCTATTGTTGAAAGTGCTGCTATAAACATTGGGGTCCAAGTGTCCCTATGCATCAGCACTCCTGTATCCCTTGGGTAAATTCCTAGCAGTGCTATTGCTAGGTCATAGGGTAGATCTATTTTTAATTTTTTGAGGAACCTCCACACTGTTTTCCAAGGTGGCTGCACCAGTTTGCATTCCCACCAGCAGTGCAAGAGGGTTCCCATTTCTCCACATCCTCTCCAGCATCTATAGTCTCCTGATTTGTTAATTTTAGCCATTCTGACTGGCGTGAGGTGATATCTCAGTGTGGTTTGAGAAATTCGTTTTTTAAAAACCTCATCCTT
Organism: Lynx rufus; assembly: GCF_022079265.1. NCBI lineage: Eukaryota > Metazoa > Chordata > Mammalia > Carnivora > Felidae > Lynx > Lynx rufus. The sequence continues at coordinate 43,365,920 of NW_025814829.1, forward strand.
TGACATATAGTTTGAATGCAAAACAGCAAAGTGAAAAGAGAAGACCTTAAAAGAAGATGGAGAGAAAAAAAATCTTCAAAGGAATAAAAATTAGATTTTCAGTAAAAGTAGAAGTCAGAAAGTGGTAAAATAATATCTTTGATGAATTGAGAGAAAACAATCAACCAAAAACTATAAGGCTATCAAAAAGTATCTTTCAAGAATTAAGAGGGGTGCCTGGGTGGCTCAGTCGGTTCAGGAGCCGACTTCGGCTCAGGTCATGATCCTGCGGTTTGTGAGTTCGAGCCCCACACGGAGCTCTCTGCTGTCAGTGTGGACCCCAATTTGGATCCTCTGTCTTCCTCTCTCTCTGCCCCTCCCCTGCTCACACTCTGTCTCTCTCTCTCAAAAATAAACAATAAAAAAAAAAGTTAAAAAAAAAAGAATTAAGAGGGTTTGCTAATTTACTGAAGGAAATTCTAAAGAATATATTTCAAGCAGAAGCAACATAATCTCCAATGGAAAGTCTGAGATGCAAGAAGGGATGAAGAGCAAAAAAAGTGGTGACATACATGTATTATATATTATTATATCATATTATACTATGTTATATTATGTATATAATAAAACATATATAAAATTATATATAAAACAATAACATTGTCTTAGGTTAAAAATCAATATAAAACAAAAGCACATCTGCAGTAGCATATAAGTCAAAAAGTGATTAGGAATAGAATGCTGAAAGGTTCTTATATTATTTGAGAGGAAAATAAAGGTATTGATAAATGTTAGACCTTGATAAGTTAAGGATGCAGGCTAAAATTTCTTCACCAAAAGAATGAAAATAGAGTATATAACTTTCTTTTTTTAAAGTATTTTTTTTAACGTTTATTTATTTTTGAGATAAGGGGAGACAGCATGAACGGGGGAGGGTCAGAGAGAGAGGGAGACACAGAATCTGAAGCAGGCTCCAGGCTCTGAGCTGTCAGCACAGAGCCTGACACGGGGCTCAAACTCACGGACCGCGAGAGCATGACCTGAGCCGAAGTCGAACGCTTAACCGACTGAGCCACCCAGGTGCCCCAGAGTATATAACTTTCAAACTATCATAGGCAAAGATGAATGGAATAAGAAAAATGTATTCAGTCAGTCCAAAAGAAGGCAAGAAAAGACAGCAAAACAAAAACATAAACCAAGCAGGGGGGAAGGGACAGAACAAATAGCACTAAATAAGAGAGTAAGGAAAAAAAACCCAAATATGGTCATAATTAAGATACGTAAATGTATTACACTTACTCGTATTTTATAGGTCTCATTCTCTTTGTACAGTCCAACTAAATTACTAATGGTTATCAAAGAGATTGCTAGAAAACTCTCACACATTTGGAAATTAAGAAACATACTTTGAAGTAGCTCAGGATTAAAGAAGAATAATAGTAAAAATTAGAAAATATTTATAATTGAATCATAATGAATGATAAATGAATCATAATAAATCATAATAAACTCAGAGAAAAGAAGAAAGTTTGAAAGTTAATGAGTTAAATCCAAGTTAATAGCATAAATCCAAAATAAGTAGAAAGAAGAAATGATTCAGTTGAGAACAGATATTAATGGGAAAAAGTGTTAGATAAAATCAACAAAGTCCAAGCTGATTTTTGAGAAAACGAGTCAAATTGACAGAATCCTGGTAGACTGATCAAGGAAAAAGATAAAGAGCATTAATAAACATTAGAAACGAAAGGGGCCATGTTATAGACGTTAAGACATAGACATAAAAGGTAGATCACACTATGAGCAGTTACATGCCAATTAAATTGAAAGCTTAGGTGAAATGGAAAAATTCCTAGAAAAGTGTAACTTAACAAAACTTCCTCAAGAAGATATTGATGACAACAGCAACAAAACCCTGACTCTCAACAAAGTAGGTGTAGAGAGAACATACCTTGGCATAATAAAGACCATATGTGACAAACCCACAGCTAACATACTCAATGGTGAAGAAAAAGGAGAGCTTTTCCTCTAAGATCAGGAACAAGACAAGGACAGCCACTCTCACCACTTTTATTCAACGTAGTACTGGAAGCCTTAGCCTTAGCAATCAGACAAGAAAAACAAGTAAAAGGCACCCAAGTTGGTAAGGAGGGAGTAAAACTTTCACTATTTGCAGGTGATATGATCCTATATATAGAAAACCCTAGAGAATCCACCAAAAGCCTACTAGAACTGACAGGCAAATTTAGTAATGTCACAGGATACAAAATTAATATACAGAAATTGGTTGCATTTCTATACACTAATAATGAAGTAGAAGAAAGAGAAATTAAGGCAACAACCCCATTTACAATTGCACCAAAAATGATGAAATACTTAGGAATAAATTTAACCAAGGAGAAAAAACAAAACAAAAACAAACAACTCCCTCAAACTGAGTATACTCTTAAAAAGAACTTAATTTCTTAAAAACACTCTTAAAAGTGTTTAAAATATTCCACAAAACCAAACCAAAACATTTACCACAATCACTACCCCTACTGGTTTTGCTGCCATTTCTACCAACCATTCAAGAAACACACTATTCCAATCTTTAAAAACTTATTCCAGAGTATAGAGAAAGAGAGAAATTCTCTAACTTATACTATTTGTATAATATAACCTTGGAATCAAAACAAGTTAGGACACAACAAGAAACAAAAATTAGAACTCACATGTTGGAGGGGAGCCTGGGTGGCTCAGTTGGTTAAGCGTCCAACTTTGGCTCAAGTCATGATCTCAGGGTTCATGAGTTCGAGCCCCGCATTGGGCTCTGTGCTGACAGCCCAGAGTCTGGAGCCTGCTTTGGATTCTGTGTCTCCCTCTCTGCTCCTCCCCGCTTACGCTGTCATTTCTCTCTTTGTCTCTCTAAAAAATAAATAAACATTAAAAAAAAACACTCATACATTAGAATTAAAATTAGAAAAAAATTATAACTCAGTCTTTTTTAAAAAAAAATTTTTTTTAACGTTTATTTATTTTTGAGACAGAGAGAGACAGAGCATGAACAGGGGAGGGGCAGAGAGAGAGGGGGACACAGAATCTGAAACAGGCTCCAGGCTCTGAGCTGTCAGCACAGAGCCCGACGCGGGGCTCGAACTCATGGACTGTGAGATCATGACCTGAGCCGAAGACGGACGCTTAACCGACCAAGCCACCTAGGCGCCCCATGAACTCAGTCTTAATTTTAGATGTAAAGACACAAATGCTAAGCAAAATATTTATAACTATATCTGGCAGGTTGGATTTATCCTTGAAATATAAGATAGTGTAACATTAGAAAATCAACTAATATAATTCACCACATTAACAGATTAAAGGAGAAGAGTTGTATGATTATTCTAAAAGATGAACAAAAAGATTTGGCTAAAATACAGTGTCTCTTAATGATCACAATTCTTAGCAAATCATGAAAAGATGGGTCACTTGGCAGGTTGGAAAAACATGGCCATATACTATTTTGCTGCTCCTGCTCTCGGGAAGTCTATCTTCCTTCCCTCTGAAACGGGGCTTTCCTAATGAGTTGCTCTGACCAACTTTAAGAGGCATGTGGCTTAACTTTTATCCACTTGGAAGCCCTGAGCTTCCATACAGGGAAGTCAGGCACTTCTGCTGGATAGGCCTGCCAAAGAGAGAGGTTTTGGAAGAGGTAAGACCATGAGGAACAAGAGACTCCTGTACTCCAGCCATCTCAGCTGTAGTATGCCACCTTATATCTTGTCCAGATGTCAGCCAGCCAGCTCTGCTGATAATACCTAGAATGGAGAAGTGAGCTGTCCCAGCTGAACCTCACAGCCAACCCACAGAATCATGGAAACTAATAAAATACTTGTCGTTTTAAGCCATTATGTTTTTGAACGATGTGTTACACAGAAATAAACATCTGATATAATTCTCACCAAAAACCGATAGCAATTGTCATATCTAATGGTGAAATACTGAAAACATTCTTTTTGAAGATCAGGGCAAGACCAGGGGTGCCTCTATCACTTCTGTTTATTCTCTTTAACATCATAGGGGGGATCCTGACTGGAACAATAAGATTAAAAAATGAAGAAAATTAAATTGTAAAGATTGGACAGAAATTAAGCAGTAAATATTGCAAAGAATCTACAGATAAAATTAAAAATTAATTAATAAGAATGTTTAACAAGGTTGGTGGGCAAAAAATGGTATTACTACTATATGCCAGAAACAGGCAGAGAAAGTAAAAAAAAAAAAAAATTAAGTTTATTTATTTATTTTTGACAGAGAGAGAGCAGGGGAGGGGTAGAGAGAGAGGGAGAGAGAGAGTCTCAGGCAGGCTCCTCACTGTCAGTGCAGAGCCCCACTCGGGGCTCGATCCCACGACCCTGAGATCATGACCTGAGCCAAAATCAAGTGTTAGACCTTTAACCAACTGAGCCGACCAGGCGTCCCATATTCAATGCAATTTCAATCAAAATTGTTATACAGTTCTTGTTTTCTTTTTTAGTTTGAATAGGAAATTAAAAATATATATGGAAGCAATGCGTGGCTGGCTCAGTAGGTGGAACATGAGTTTGAGCCCCACACTGGGCGAGGAGCCTACCTCATACATACATACATATAGGAAACAATGGGCCAAGAATAGCTTGAAGAAAAGCAAGGTTGGGAGTGAATTGGGGGTAAATGCCTTACAAGATTTCACATTGACTACAAAGCTGTAGTAATTGTGTGGTATTAGTTCAGGAAGAGCCAAAGTGACCAATAAAACAGAATAAAGAACCTATAAACAGACTCACACGGATGTGAAAAGTTGGGTTAGGCCTACACTGTCAGCATAGGTCATGGGGAAATGATCAACAAGGGGCTGGGAAAAGGGTTTACCCACAGGAAATAGCTAATTTGGACCTCTATCTTATTCCGTATCCTCTAAATCAATTCCAGGGGGATTAAATACATAAAAGTATAAGGCAAACTATAAAACTTAAAAAGAAATTAATGCAGGAGAGTATCTTCATGATCTCAGGGTAGGGAAGGATTTCTTGAACAAGATTTAGAAAACATAACACCCCCCCCCAAAAAAAGAAAGAAAACATAAACCCAAAAGATTAACATATTTACCTGCATTTAAATAGAGAACATCTCTGAACTGGTCAGTAATGTTAAATTTACCTGCATTTAAATAGAGAACATCTCTGAACTGGTCAGTAAAGACAAGCCATAAAGGTGGAGAAGATATTTGTAAAAATATAACTGGCAGATGATTCATAACCAGACAGAAAATAACTCTCACAAAGAAGAAACACACCATTCAATAGAAAAATGAAGAAAACGGGTCCTAATGTTCACTTCACAGAAGAAACTTACGAAAGGATGCTCAACCTCTTTAGTAATCAGGAAAATGCAAATTAAGATCATAATGTGATACCGCTGCATAACCAGTGATAACTAGAATGATAAGTGTATTGAGCATGGGAAGAAACTCAGACACCACTGATAAACATATAAATCAGTATAATTTTTGAAAATGATTAGTATTATCTAATCAAAGATAAAGGGGCACATAGCCCATAAGCTAGCAATTCCATTGCTAGATAAACATCTTAGAGAAACTTACACATGTGTGCCAGGAGATTTGTACAAGTCACAGAGCCAAAGAGCAAGGCATAGGTGAATACCTACTTATGATCCCATTTATATAGAGATCAAACATACACAAAACCAAACAACCTAGTGTTTAAGGACAACATTTGTGATAAAACTATAAAGGAAGGCAAAGCAATGCTATTTACAAAATTCAAGATAGTCCTTTCTGCTGAGGGGGGAAGGGGAGGGGATTGATTTGTGTTCTAGAAGTATCAGTACCTGACATATAGCTATATATTATTATATTATATTATATTATATTATATTATATTATATTATATATTATTTTTAATCTTCTCAATATTTACTAAAGGCTTTGTCAAGGGCACATAGGTGGCTCAGTCAGTTGAATGCCCAATTCTTGATTTTGGCTCGGGTCATGATCCCAGGGTCGAGGGATCAATCCCTGTTTCAGGCTTCACACTGAGCACAGAGCCTGCTTAAGATTCTCTCCCCCTGCCCTTCTCCCCTGCTCTCTCTCTCTCTCTCTCAAAATAAAAATTAACAACAACAACAAAGACTTTTTGAAGTGTTCAAAAAATCCTCACATTTAATCAGGATGACCTCAGGGAGGCATGACTGGAATGCCATTGTCACCAACAAAGCCTAAACTAACTGACTGGACTGGAGTCTGTAAAAAGAAGGCCTTAGAAAGGCCTCTAGAAACCTGGCCAGCAAGAATTTGTGTCTGTCAGTTCCAGCCCCCTCCACATGCACTCAGACACGTACACCTTCCTCTATGCTCCCCTCCCCCACACTTTATTCCCATAATACTTTCACTCCTCCCTGGGCACCGTGCTCCATTCATACTGATCTGTCTTCTCAGTATTTTTCACTTCTCCCCAATTTGAGCAGACTGTCGGCCCCTTTCATGCTTCCTGGTCCTGGGGATGTTCACCAGACAAAATCTAGCAGATAGTGTGACGTCAAAGGCTCCTCCTGTATTGAGTAAAAATCTCAAGTCCTTCGAAGAGCGTACATGGGATGTCCTGGAGAAAAGGGGGAGAGGGCAAAATGGACCAGTAAAGGGGAGCCAGGGGCCCCTCATGCTGCTTGGCAACAGGCTCCAGGGAAGTATCAGCAGGGGCTGGCTGCATGTTGCGTTTTCAGAGACAGAACCTGGGCACCAGGGTCCCAGCCTCGCAAAGGTTCCTGGACTTGACCGCTGGGTGTGCGGAAACAGAACGGTGCCGGTCTGAAGGTGGCCAGCCCTTAAGAGATCAGAGGCTGGGTGCATAAGAGTGGCAGCGGTGACTCTGATGCGCAGGAACTGAGAGACCCTCTGCCATTTTCCAGGCACCGGGAAAGCCTCTCTACATCCGGACAATTCTGGTAAGAAAACGGCTGGCGTTGGAATTTCCAACCAACCTGCAGTAGTATGGAGACTCAGGGCTGCAATTAAGTTGGTCTAAAGAAAAGAACTCGATACTTGTTGCATTTCTGAGGCTGTGGGTTGGGAGTCACACTTCCTCTGTGAAGATCTTATCTACTTTCTATAAAGACTGCAACAATGTACCATCTTTGCTGGTTTGCGCCTGAGTCCGCTTCCACTAGAATACAGGCTTGTCCAAGGCAAAGATTGTGTGGAGCTCGTCTCTGCATTCCTGGACCCTAATATGCAGTTGGGCAAATGCCAATTGCTCAATCAGGAGCAGATCCAAGTTCTGAGGGGCCTGAAACTCTTTAAGAAAAAGAAGACAACAGCGTACATATGAAATAAGCTACAAAGGCAAATTTTTATTTTGAATGAGAAAATAAATCACCACAAATACAGGTTTTGATGAAAAAATGCTTATTTCATTTTTTTTTAGGGTTCCCTCATGGTAAATTTTTTAAGAGATGGCAAATGCCACTCACTCACGAAATTCAGAAAGAAACAACATGCTGTCTTCATGAATTGCCCCGAATACTTCTATAATGCTATTTTTCCTGCACGTTGAAATCTGGATAATCTGTATGGGATAATGATTTTGCATTATCATTTTATGTAGAGAGAATAGGAGGATAATTCAGTCCCCTACCTTGGTTGATTAGTAAAATTTTTAGTGTTAATAATTGGGATGCATAAAATATTCAACTTTCCACACAGATGCATTCAGAGTTTATAACACTACCCTGCAAACACATGGATTCCGATAAGTTCTGTTTTGCCCCACTGCGATCAAGAACAAAAAAAGCATGACATGTTTACAATCGTATGTTCTGCATAATTAAGTCTATTCCATTCTGAATAGGCGTTAGTGACAATTAAGTTTTCTACTTACAATTTCACTTGCGTGAAGACTGGGAGAATTTTTCATGGATTTGCTTCTGAGGTTTGAAACCTCCTTTCTCTCGCACTCTCCACATACTTTCGATGCACTAGGACATGTTCATGTTGCAATGTGACTCCCAGTTCGGTGCTGTCATGTCTCATTGCGGGACAAGCCAGCCCACTGGGCTGTAGAAGTGTTCCCAGAAGCTATTGTGACACAGGGAAGCCAGCGATGACTACACTATCTCCAGAAGCGACTGCGAACCACTAAACCCAAACGAAAATATATCCCCAAGTCAATTGCCCCTTTGCCAGATCCTAACAATGCCTGCGACAACTCCAGTGCTACTCTCCTCAAGACGTGTGCCTGAGAAGTAGGACCGCAGAGAGATCAAGTCTTAACTGATTGCATTGAAAATACCTACTTTCACAAAAATATTACAAAAATATATGAATGTGTGAACATATTATGAAGGTCCCTCTCACAGTCTTGAGAGAGGCCTTTGCAAGTGAGGGGCCAGGAAACTCAAGCTTTCATAGTCTTAGTAAATTTGCTGATGGGCTTGATAAATGTTTGCTGAATGAATAAATGCGGCAAACGTGAGACCCTGGCATTCTAGGAATCTCTCTTGTGGAGCAGGAATTGTCCATCCTATTCAGGGTCCGCGTATGCTACCTTTCATTTACTCCATGCTCATCAACTTCTTCTGATGGGAAGTTTTTCCCCAGATGCCTTGATTCAAGGGAGGTGTTGCCTGCACAGCAGAGCTGAGTTATCCATATGGTTAGGATGTCAGTCTCTTGGGAGTTTGACTTGTGTAGCTGGGTCCTGAGACACCGACACCTCGGAGGGCCTTGGCAAGATTGAGTTTTATAACACAGAACGGGGGAGGGAGGTACCCCAGTACACGACCGCTTGCAAACCTTTGTCACAAGCAGCCAAGTTGGCCTTTCCCAGGGAGAGGCATCCCCGTCAAGCACACCTCAAAACTGTCGCTCCGGTGACTGGTAATGTGCAATAACATTCACATTGGGGGAGAATTATTCGTTGGATATATATTAACTGGATAAATACAGACGAGATTTTAAAATAGGGGATTACTCTTTTCTACTACCTTTCTAAACTTAAAAAAAAGTTAATGCTGTTTTCATAATAACTTAAATGATTTGGGGGGCGCCTGGGTGGCTCAGTTGGTTAAGCATCTGACTTCAGCTCAGGCCATGATCTCACGGTTCGTGGGTTCGAGCCCCGGATGGGGCTCTTGTGCTGACAGCTCAGAGCCTGGAGCCTGTTTCAGATTCTGTGTCTCCCTCTCTCTGCCCCTCCCCTGCTCATGCTCTCTCTCTCTTTGTCAGCATAGAGCCCAATATGGGGCTGACACCCACAAACTGTGAGATTATGACCTGAGCAGAAGTTGGACGCCCAACCAACTTAGCCACCCAGGCGGGACCCCAAAATTTTTTTAAATGATTTTTTAAAAAATGCATGCCAGTATGTGGGATTAGGAAAGAATTGTTTTGCATCTGTGAGACAGGTAGTTCTTAGACCTTCCAGCACTAAGGCAGCAAAGAGGAGAAACCCCTTAACAGTTGTGCTAGAAATGCAGGGACACATCATTACTTTAAGACCATGCTTAGATTCTTCACTCCCTCAAGTTGCAGGTGCTTTGGGGGAAGTGGAGAAGGGGGGAGAGAAAAGGACTGAGGTAACATTTACCATTTAACAACTGACTCCATTCTTATGGAAATTGTAGGGTTGGAAGCAGAGAGATTGTTGAATGCAGTCCCTCCACTGTACAGATAGGAAACCTAGGACCAAGGGTACATTCATTATTCAAGCAAGGTCACACAACTAGTGATAGATGTGGGGACTCTGGAGTGGGCTTAGGATATTCTTTTTAGGCCTAAGAAATTCTGAATCACAGAGGCTGTAAAGGAAGGTATATAGTGAGCCAGCCGCTGTCTCAGATTGTTTGCTGAAGGAGGGTCAGATCCCCACAGCCTAAGCCAAATCAACAGCTGGTAACAGTTGGAGGCAACTGTCAGTTCTTAGAATTTTGAGCTCCCAAAAATCTTGCAATTAATAGTATTAGGGAATGATTGTTCCTCCTGGTCCCATCCATCATTCATTGGGAGGTGACTGGGACAACCACCTGTCACATACAAAACTCCTTCCTAGCCAGGGGAGAAACTAGAGTTGAAAAGGGCATAAAACCAGTATCAACCAACTGCAAGTTGGTATTTGAAAGAAAGTTTTCACGGGAGGTCGACCTTGTCTTTTAAAAAAAAAGAAATAGGAAAGGAAGAGAAGAAAGCATTGCAAACTAAGATAAGAAAAAAAAAAATCTCAAGTACATACCTCCAGGGAAAAGATGTGACAGAAAAAGGGATAATAGACTATCTCTGGAAGGATTAGTAAGGAACTGATAATTGCCTCCTGGGAGGGGTACCAACTGTTGGGGATTTAGGCGTGGGAGAGACTTTACAATGTACAACCTTTCGCACATTTAGGCTTTGGAATCATGTAAATTTTTAATTTATCCCTTTTTAAAAAGAAAGTAACAAGGGAGTCTCCCTCAAAATTATAACAGCTTTAATACAATCTCTGTGAAACCAGGATCTGATCAGTGGAAAAAAATCCAGCCTTACCCAGGGCCTTTTGTAGACATCCAGATGGTGTGGCCAAGGGTGTGCCACCTCAAGCCTTATTTTGGAGCAGCTGCCTTTGACCGTGGCATCATTTTTTAACATGAGGCCAATGCACGTTCCTCATTCATTTCTAATATTTCTTGTTGTAACTATTAAACACTCCCTGAAACTAAATATTTCCTTTTTTGGAGAAGGATTAAGTAACAACTCTCATTTGAACAGCTATGATCAGGCTATCTAATTCAATGTAACAAAGTTCCTGCCCTGCTGACTGTTCACGCAAGCACGGTTTTGCTCATATTTGTTGGTATATATGGAGGCAACAGTAAATATTTTATATATGCATATATGTATACATATAATTTTTCTTTAAAAATGCATATATATGTTTACATATGTACACTTTAAAAAAATTTTTTTTAATGTTTATTTATTTTTGAGACAGAGAGAGACAGAGCATGAACGGGGGAGGGGCAGAGAGAGAGGGAGACACAGAATCAGAAGCAGGCTCCAGGCTCTGAGTCGTCAGCCCTGAGCCCGAAGCGGGGCTCGAACTCATGGACCCCGAGATCATGACCTGAGTCGAAGTCGGACGCTTAACCGACTGAGCCACCCAGGCGCCCCTACATATGTACACTTTTTAAGAAAAAGATTTCAGAGACATAACATTATAAGGAGTCAGATCTACAGAGATGGCGTCAAACAGGATGTGAGGTAATCAATGTAGCTTGCAAGATGTAGCGATAGAGACAGGTGGGCAGCATAGAAAACAGTGTTCAAGATACAGTATAGCATAACAATTTATTATTTTTTAAAATTTTTTTTAACATTTATTTATTTTTGAGACAGAGAGAGAGCATGAACAGGGGAGGGTCAGAGAAAGAGGGAGACACAGAATCCAAAACAGGCTCCAGGCTCTGAGCGGTCAGCACAGAGCCCGACGCGGGGCTCGAACCCACGGACCGAGAGATCATGACCTGAGCCGAAGTCGGACGCTCAACCGACTGAGCCACCCAGGCGCCCCATAGCATAACAATTTAAAGCATGGACTCTGGAGCCAGGCAACCTACAAATCCGGCATTACCACCTAATTAACCATGCAACCTTTAGCAAGTTATTTACTCCCTTTGTGGCTTAGTGTTACCGTCTGTAAAATGGAGCTAGTAATAACAAAAATCTCAAAGATATGTTATAACGATTAGATTAGTTAATACATAAGAGTCTGGAATAGCGATTGGCCGCCTGGTAAGCACCACCACATATAAGTATTAGCTATTGTCATTCTGCAAAGAAAAATCTGGCAATGTGAACCCATGGTCCTTCTGGCCCCTAGATAGGTATTATCACCCACAGGATGTTGTTTGACCAAGGATGCCAGGATGTATTTGATCAGGGTCTCGTCATGCCCTTTGGGAAATAGTCCTCAAGCCAACCCACTTTTCAGGGCACCTGGGTGTCTCAGCCGGTTAAGCATCCTGCTCTTGATACTGGTCATGATTCCAGGGTCGGGCTCTGCACTGAGCGTGGAGCCTGCTTGAGATTCTCTTCTCTCTCTCCCTCTGCCCCTCCCCCCTCAAAAACAAACAAACAAACAAACAAACAAACAAACAAACAGAAGACAGTCTACTTTTAATTCCCTATCCACTCAGCAGTGGTCTTGATTACTAATCCAGCTTCCTGGGTATCTGTCCATAGGAGAGGAGGTGTGGTATGCTGAATGAGATGCAGGTCACCTGTACCGTGCTAAAAAGGTTAGTATCCATATAAAAATTAATGCATTGACATTCTGGTTTACAAGTCCATCTCCCATGTGAGTATTTCACTGAGGGTGCATTTCCAGGGTCCATTCTGAAAGTCCAGTTTGTGGACCCTCCCAAACGAGGCCCGGAATCTGGACCTTTGTGAAACGACCTAGGAAATGTCAACTCAGAGGCCTCTTGGGGATCAATCAGCTGCTTCCTTCCTCAGTGAGACCCCTGATGCTGCTATCTCATTGTAGGCAGCAATCATTCAACATGGTTGCAAAACATTGTGGTCACTCTGCTTGGCAAAATGCTATTTCTTATACCATATTTATGTAGAGTAATTATATTTGAAAACCTGCAGTTTGTTAAATATATATGACAAAATTGCACTAAGAAACGAGTTGGTGATTCTGTTTTTGAAACCTAAAGCAAAAGCAGATGAGAGTGAGCCTTTCTGTAGGAAAGGAATAGAAAGTATATTCTTTGTGCTGTTGTTGTTGTTTCTGACTTTTTATTTAGATTCCACATATAAGTGATCCCCCCATGCAGCATTTATTTTCCTCTGGCTTATTTCACTTAGCACAATGCCCTCAAAGCCTATCCATGTGGTTGCAAATGGCAGGGTGTCCTTCTTAGAAAGTGTATTCTGAAATTCTCTTTTCACCTACAGGGTCCTGGGGGGTCAGTTTTGTGTTATATTTTGGTAAATGGTTTGGTTAAGTATCACCAGATATTTTTTTGGTGAGAGTCACTGGAATTGGAATGCTCAAAATCCTAAAGCAGCCTCAGATTCAGACATAATAATCCAGGCTTCCAAGAGGCTCTCTGTGACCTGCACTGGTCGGTGTCCATCCAGAATGGTGGGTTTTTCCCTGGGAACCCGGTAAGAGGGTTCATTGGGAAACTGGAGTTTGTCCAAGGAAGGCGACCATGGGAAAGAGCCATCTCACACCTGTCAGTCAGGAGACTCTAGCTGCTCATCTCTTCTAACAGGACCTCTGAATTAGGTAGGACATGGGCTAGTTAACCGTAAGTAACAAGTGCTCCGTGTTTGAGGTAGAGTGATTTAAAGGAGATTTGGGGAGGTACTTATAAAAGATAAGGATTTAAGGCATTCAAAAGGAAATGGTGCTTGTTTTTTAAGTTTATTTATTCTGAGAGAGGGAGAGCACTCAAGAGAGAGAGTGAGTGGGGGAGGGGCAGAGAGAGAGGGAGAGAGTATCTCAAGCAGGCTCCGTGATCCCCTGAAACTGTGACCTGAGCTGAAATCAAGAATCGGATGCTTAACCAACTGAGCCACCCAGGTGCCCTGGAAATGTTGTTTGTTAATGGAACAAAAGAACTGTGAACCCCCCCACCCCCCCACCCTCCCTGCTTCCCTTAAAACTAGTGCAGTGATGGCAGATGGAATGAGTAATGAGGTAAGGAGAAAAATGGAATTTACTTGAGTGGAGGTGAAGGTCAGTCCAGTCAAAGAGCACCTTGACCCAGACCACAAATGTGGAAGTGAGCAGAACATACAGGGGAGGCAACAGCATTCACTGAGATGGCCAAGGTCCCTCTGACCTCTAAAAGGGCTGGTTTGACTGAATATTAGTTAGTTCTTCCATTTACACACAAATAATTAAATGTATCTCTTGTCTGTTCTGGTCTATTGTGGAAAGAACAGAAAGACACTGTTTAACCTTCTCAAAGTATTTCACAGATGTGTCTGTTCCTCATATAGTAACGATATAGGAGGTGTCATTTAATATTTCTAGTGTGATCAGAATCATTAGCAAACAAATGAAATATACTAAATTTGCTCTTTCACAGAATACAAGAGTAGTCAAGATGAGATTGGGTCTTGTCCCAGTCTAGTAATATATTGACTCTAAAAAAATAATAAATACCACTTATTGAACACCTACTCTATTCCACATACCGCTCAGCACTCAATACACAACTCATTTATGAAGATTTCAGAACGACCCTACAAAGTTGTTAGTATTATCTCCATTTCACAAATGAAAAAAATGGGATCTGGAAAGGTTAAGTAACTTGCTCAAAATCACACAGCTAATAAGTAATTGGGACTAGTTGTATCTGAGTAATTGTATCCCCTGTCTACACAGCCCTGGCTTTACGTATATGAGCATGTATACGTGTGTGTGTGTGTGTGTGTGTGTGTGTGTGTGTGTGTGTATAAAGAGCATGTTCATGACACCATGTGGTTAAATATCACACGTTTACAGAGCAATCTTCAAATAAAAATTTTAATTTTCTTTCTGTATTTGTTACTCTCAGAAACAAACAAATCTATTCAGAGGAAAAGATCATTACAAAGAAGTAAACATGCCTATCCGATTTTCAGAGGAGCCAAACTCTAAGTTCTTTGGTGCTTAGGTTTATGGGCTGCAAAACAACCTTATTTTTTCCCCTTTTGTTGTGGGTTTGTTTTTGAATGAGTTGTATAGCAATGACACATTTGATTGTTATTTCTTAGGCTTGTTTTGAAATGTGTATTGAAGCCTTGTGAACTTTGCAGTTCCTATGGTCACACATTTTTTCTTAATGACTGCTAAATGATGTGTTTTTTCCAAAACTCACATGGGAGTATGACCTTCTCCAGCCAGCAGGTCTTAATTTCCACAAAAAAATTCCTTTATCTTTACACTAAGCTAGATATTCATTTTCCTAGTTTCCCTTTCAATTTAGCAAATCTTTGTGTGCTTAGCCCCTATGCTAAGGCATGGGAGGGATTCAGCAGGAGGACACGGGGGGTCGGGTGATTTTTTTCTACTATCGGTTCTTCCGAGGGGCCAGCCTTCATCATCTTGAGCCCACCCCCTTCCCCATGCCTACCCTCATTATCCTCTTATGACATCGTGATCGTTTCTTCTCACAGCTTCTCACGACTGTTTCCTTTATCTGTTTATTGACGGTTGTGCCCACGGGATATAAGCTGGTAGAGAGCAGAGACCTGTCTTCCTCACTGTCGTGCTCCCAGCAACTTAGCACACTGCAGAGGCAGAGGAGCCTCTGAATAAACATTTGATGGCTGACTGAAAGAATGGATGGCTATCTCCAGATCCTAGCAGTGCCTACCACATGATAGTTGCCCCATGAATCTTTTTTCATAATGAATGAATGTGGCCCGAGGTGGTTAAGGAAAAAAGCAGGGTTTGATCTGATCCCATAGAGGCGCATTCCGTGTTTTGTCTGTCCAGAACAGACATTTCTGGGGGACTGCTGTTTACAACCATGTGGGGCTGTTGATCGTGAAGTGCTTCAGAGGAAAAGCACATGGGCCCAAACTGAGTCCATCACTTTTGTCCATTCCTCTGCACACACTGATCGTCCCTGGATAGGCACAAGGTCCCAGCCAGGTCAATCAGCGTCTTTTTACCAATATTTTTAAAACTCGAACTCCTCTTTCCACTGGTCAGAAAGCTGCAGGATTTGCACCCAAGGCAGCTATTTCCCGCTGTGGAAGCTGGCTTGAGAGGATGATGCAAACAGGCAGGGATTCAAAGGCCGGAGAAGGCAAGAGAGCCCTGATGGCCAAGGTCCAGCTGACACATCCTTTCCAAGGCTTAACTGTTTAGCTTCAGATCTGTGAGCCGATCCAGTGTTCTCTCATAAATAATCCCCACTAAACAACAACACTCTTGAGCAGCTAGACGGAGTCTGAGAATCCCAAATACACATATTTGAGTAGGTAGACAGGAGTGGAGAGGGGCTTCCAGACAAAAGTGCAGAGGTTAGCTTAAATATGATTTTTTTTTTAGGAAAGTTCGTAACTAAACACTTACATGATAGATATTTATGATCTTCAGCCAATACATACTGCTGCTCCCTCTAGTATGATCCTGTCTTATACAGTTAGCTTTAGCCATTAAAGTAGGAAGTGAAATGTGTCAACATGAGGAAATACTTTGGATACACAGTTAAATGGAGAAAGATGCATATGAATAAATATATAGCAAGAGTACAACCATAAAACACACTGATGCAGTGAAATTACAACAAACTTTAGAGTCACGCTTTGATTTGAAGTCAGATTCAGTTTACTAGAAGCCAGATGTTGGGCACATTGCTTAACACTTTGAGACTTTGATTTTCTTATCTGTAAACCAGGGATAATATCCCTGAGTGTTGTTGCTAGATCAAATGAAAAAAGTATGTAAAACCCTTAACACAGTGTCTGGCATTAAATAAATGTTACTTTTTTTTTATGTTAAAAATAACAAAACTCACTGCATTAAAAATTTTAACGCAGGAGAAGAAACACATCTAAATGTTACCAGTACTTGTGCTTAGATTTGTTGATTCATTCAACAAATATTTATGCTGACAGTGGACAGGGACAAGGAATACAAAAATGAGGAAAAGGGAAATTTGTCCTCATGGAACTCAAATTCCTCTGGAGGGATACAGACAATACACAAATAAGTAAATTAAATAGTAGATCACATGTCCTGAAATGCTACACACTGAGTGCCCTGTGTTTGTGTGTCAAGGTGGAGGTACAACAATTTGCAGCAATTTTAAACCCACTGTCCTGAAAAGCCTCACTGAGAATGTGATATTTAAGCAAAGACTTAAGGGTGAAGAAGGACAGTAGGACTATGGATGATTTTCCTTTTTTCCCTTATAATCTGTTTTTCTCATTTAAAAAAAAATGTTTATTTACTTTAGAGATAGACAGAGACAGAATGCAAGTGAGTTAGGGGCAGAGAGAGAGGGAGACACAGATCTGAAGCAGGATCCAGGCTCTGAGCTGTCAGCACAGAGCCCGACACGGGGCTCGAACTCACGAGCTGTGAGATCATGACCTGAGCCGAAGTCAGACGCTTAACAGACTGAGCCACCCAGGCACCCCCTTTCTCATTAAAAAAAATTTTTTTTAATGTTTATTTTATTTATTTTTGAGAGACAGAGACAGAATGAGTGGGAGAGGGCAGAGAGAGAGAGAGAGAGAGAGAGAACCAGAATATGAAGCAGGCTCCAGGCTCTGAGCTGTCAGCACAGAGCCTGACGTGGGGCTCCAACCCACAAGCGGTGAGATCATGACCTGAGCCGAAGTCGGACACTCAACCAACTGAGCCACCCAGGCGTCCCTCTCATTTTTAAAATGAGTATTTGGAAACTGATTTTTAAATAGAAAAATGTAAATGGAAACTAAAATTGGAATCTTGCTAAAATCATTAATTATTATACCTAATATACCTATGGTATTTTAGCTTTAGAAAATGTGTTTTCTGGGGCACCTGGGTGGCTCAGCTGCTTAAGTGTCCGACTTCGGCTCAGGTCATGATCTCACCGCTTCTGAGTTCGAGTCCTGCGTTGGGCTCTGTGCTGATGGCTCAGAGCCTGGAGCCTGCTTCAGATTCTGTGTCTCCCTCTCTCTCTGCCCCTTCCCTACTCTCTCTCTCTCAAAAAGAAACATTAAAAAAAAAGAAAATGTATTTCCTTATCATTTATTCTCAAAATACCATAAGACTGCTACAAGGCAAGTAATATTTTTTAGCCCTGTTTTACAAAAGAAAATGAACTTCTGTAAGATCATTTAATTAATACATGTTAGAATGAATTCATGAAATTCATACCGTCACGCTCCAGTCCCACATACTCTGATAAATGTATATTTCTTACAGCCCATATACACAGGATCGTCCATCTTCTCCTAAAATTGACCTATTCACCTATACCTTCAGAGGCACAGGTCAATAACTTCTACCAACAGCTATTTATTGTGATCACAGCGTTGGGAACTGCAACAATATAATAGTCCTATAACACATAAGGGAGTATATGCACAGTTTTGCGTGGGGTTGTATTACTGAATCAGCCATATAGCAATGACCTATGTGTGTTATTTAGTACGATACTTTTTAAAATGTTACCCTAATTTTTAAAATAGATTTAAAGTTTAATTATTTTTAGAGAGAACGTGAGTGGGAGGGGCAGAGAGAGAAGGAGAAACAGGGAATCCCAAGCAGGCTCTGCACTGACAGTGTGGAGCCCGAAGCGGGGCTTGAACTCACAAACCATGAGAACATGACCCAAGCTGAAACCAAGAGTTGGACACTTAACTGACTGAGCCACCTAGGCATCCTAATGTTACCTTTATTCTAAATGTTCTTTGCAAAATTGTTTTGTCTGGAATGAAAATTCTCAATGAAACACTGTTAACTTTGATCAAGGGTATGTTCTGGAATCATTTACATAAAGCCATTGTGCTCATTGACACTTTTCACCAAGAATGAAAATTGGAAAAGTTGCCTTCAGCTTGTTAGGAATGAGGAGGTGAGTTGAATATTCCATTCTTCTAAGAGCCTGATCTCATCGGTAGGTTTCATCCTGACTTCCTTTTGCAAACTTTCTGCCCACTTCCATAACAGTTTTAGCTCAAACCCAGCATTTGTATTGCAACTCAGAATCAAAACATACAATTAAACTAAATACAGTAGTGACATTCTAACTAAAATGTATAGTTATAATAAAATATAGTTATTAAAATATTGGCTTAGAATTTGATATAATGAGCTGTATAGTCTTTCAATAGAGCACACTTTTTTCTATTTGTTAGAATACAGAAAAATATGTCTGAGTCTTAGATCAGTAGTATTACAATACAGTAAGAATGGCTTTTTATACCTGTACTTCAAAAAAGAAGAGAAAAAGAGAGTGGAGAGGGTAAATTACTTAGCTGAGAATCAAATCATTTGCCTAAGAAGATTCAGTGATTTTCTTTTTTTTTAATTTTTAAGTTTATTTATTTTTGAAAGAGACAGAGACAACATGAGCAGGGGAGGGGCAGAGAGAGAGAAAGAGAGAGACTCTCAAGCAGGCTCTGTGCTGTCAGCCCAGAGCCCGATATGGGGCTCGAACTCACGAAACTGTGAGACCACAACCTGAGCCGAAACCAAGAGTCAGAAGCTTAACCAACTGAGCCACCCAGGCACCTCCGTGATTTTCTAATCCATGTAGGTAGACGTAAATATGACTGTAATTTAAATGAGATAAAATGTGTAAAAACGCTTAAAATAGTACAAAGTAGGTGTCCAATATCTGTTAGTGGCATCTTCATTTGAAGCTACATTTGCACGGGAGACAGAAGATTGTGAATAATGGCAGACATCATAACTGTCTTTTACAAAATCTCGTTTGTTACTATTTCCTCAATTTCCTTAGTTCAATCATTTAGGTGTTAAATTCAATGGAATAGTGTTTTTAATTAAGCACCCAATATATTCATAGCATTATATTTTTGAATACTTGTATTAACATTCCTCTGAAATCTTTCTTTTCCTTCCAAACATCAGAGAAGAGTCAGGGTTGGGGTGGAGGCTTTTCCAAGTCAGACTCTATCGGTAAAGAGCATCACGTATTTAAATTTGTGTTATGGTCACAACTTGTACAAAAGGGTTCAAATATTTAAAAAGCAAACTAGCTAGTTGGAAGGGCAAAGAAAAAAATAGCTTTGATCCATAGTGGATTTTACCAGGAGCCGTTTGTGCATTCTGCTTTAGAGCCTGGACATTTATCTGCAGAGCAGAAAGCATTTTGTGAACACTAGTGCAGAGAATTCCCCAGTGCAGATGATTAATGTAGCTCTCTCGTCCCCCGTTCATTCTACCTCGCAGAATGTCCCTGAGCTGTAATTCTTGATCCTGTGCTTGTTAGATTACATCGTGGGCAAAAATGGACTCTTCCCTTCTCCGGGAGGAGGATCTGAGAACAGAAAAGAATGCAACGCTATCCAAAGGGGCAGTTTCTTAACTTCCCTCTCGCCACAGCGCCTGGGTACTCAGCTGAAGAGGGGTGACGGGAACACTGGCAGAAAAATGCAACTTAGTATTTTTTCCTGACTTTCCTTGTGAGAATTGTGGAAAACAATCGCTGGTGGGAAGGAGAGTGAGGGTGTATAGGGGTGGAGAATGCATGGCAGGAAAGGTTATAAACTAAAAGGGGCTGCTATTTCTCATACTCCCCAGCCCCTCAGAAAAAAATGAAAAACTTCAAACTTGAGTCAAGGGGCTTTGAAACTGATCCTCTGTTGCTTCCGGGATGAGGACCTGGTCTGGTCTGATTCCCTAAGTGGAGCAGATCTACTGAAATTATTTCAAATACAGCAGCAATCCAGCATTACCCATGTCAGATGACTTTTTTTTTTTAACTTTATTTATTTTTTGAGAGAGAGAGAGCAGGAAAGAGGGACAGAGAGAGAGAGAGAGGGAATCTTAAGCATCCACGCTTAGCACAGAGCCAGACACGGAGCGTGATCCATGAACCTGTGATCATGAAATGAGGCGAAACCAAGAGTCGGACACTCAACCGACTGAGCCACCCAGGTGCCCCTTTTTACTTTTCTTTGAGTGGCAAAATATACATACCATAACACTTACTGTTTTAGCCAGTTTAGGTGTACAGGTCAGGGGCATTAATTACATTAATTATATTTAGGAGCAGGTTCATCCATTCAACAAATCTTAACTTAATTGCACACGGTGGGGGCAGGCACCCCCATCAGTGAACAACAACAACAAAAGATCCTTGGCTTTATGGGGATTTCTTCATTCTAGCACAGAGAGACAGAAAACATAATAAATAAAGAGACTGTGTGGCATGTTTAGACCATGATAAACGCTGTGGTTAGATTCAAGGTCACAGTGCTCTGAGCATCTGAAGGCTTTTGTGTCCTTCAAATAGCTCAGAGAACTTTGCTCATCTACCTCTTCCCCAAAAGCTCTGCCTCCCATGATTGCTAGTGATTTTGGAGACTTTGTTGGTTACCTGATTGGGCAATTAATAAAGAATTTGAACTGATCATTTACTAAATATACACAAAACTCTGATGGCAGTCAGGGCTGTCAACAAAAAAGGGCAAAGGTTTCTGCTACCCATTAATAGTGTACTTTTCCCAACAAAACAGCCTTCGCTTTGAGAATCAGTGCCAAGGCGCAGAATTCAGACAGAAAGGCATACTTTCTTCCCTAGTAATGTGATGATTTTTTTTTTAAAGAAGTTATCTGGAAATATTTGCATTTTGAAAATTCTTCCTCCTCAAAATCCTGAAGTGGCCAAGGAGGGAGGGAGTGAGAAAGCGGTTTTTCCTGCTCTGTGATGACAATGGAAATGGGATCCTGAAATGCTTGCTTTTGTCAAGTGCAAAGATGCCATCTGATCTTTCCTCTAAAATGTTTCTCTGTCTGCCCTTTGCTCACTTACACCCCCCCTCAATGAATGAATGAATGAATGAATGAATAAACAAATAAAATAAAAATGACAATGTTAAGAAAGATGAAGAAAGGCTGAGGAACTGCTGCAGATCAAAGGAAACTAAGGATTGGGGTTCCTGACCGTCCCTGTTTGCAGGACTGAGTGGTTTCCTGGGATGGGGGAGTTTCAGCGCTAAGACCAGAAAGTCAGGCGAGCGGGAGTGAATGGTCACCCTCATGAGGAGACATAATAATTGAATGCAATACATGAAATGCATGATCCTGGACTGGATCCAGGGCTGGAGGGGGAAATGATATAAAAGACATTATTGGGACAATTCATAGAATTTGAACAGGGTCTTAAAAAAAATGTAGTAAAATACATATAACATAAAATTTACCATTTTAACCATTTGTAGGCGGACAGTTTAATGACATTAAGTACATTCACATGGATAAAGAAATTGTGGTTTATATACACAATGGAATACTATGTGGCAATGAGAAAGAATGAAATGTGGCCTTCTGTAGCAACGTGGATGGAACTGGAGAGTGTGATGCTAAGTGAAATAAGCCATACAGAGAAAGACAGATACCATATGGTTTCACTCTTATGTGGATCCTGAGAAACTTAACAGAAGACCATGGGGGAGGGGAAGGAAAAAAAATGTTAGAAAAGGAGGGAGCCAAAACATAAGAGACCCTTAAAAACTGAGAACAAACTGAGGGTTGATGGGGGGTGGGAGGGAGGGGAGGGTAGGTGATGGGTACTGGAGAGGGCATCTTTTGGGATGAGCACTGGGTGTTGTATGGAAACCAATTTGACAATAAATTTCATATATTAAAAAAATAAAATAAAATGTTGAATCCTTTAACATCTAAAAAAAAAAAAGAAAAAAAAAGTACATTCACAATGCTGTGCAACCATCATCACTATCCATTTCCAGAATGTTTTCATCTTTTCCAACAGAAATTCTGTCTCCATTAAACAATAGCTCATTTCCCCCTCCCCCCAGCCTCTGGTAACCACCATTCTACTTTGTCTCTGTGGTTCTGACTACTTTACCTAACTCATATGCGTGGAATCACAGACTTATTTGTCCTTCTGTGACCAGCTTATTTTGTTTAACATGTCCTCAGGGTTCATCCGTGTTATAGCATAAATCCGAACTTCATTCCTTCCTAAGGTTGAATAACATTCCGTTGTATGCGTGTACCATATTTTGTTTGTCCATTCACCTATTCATGGACATTTGGGTTGTTTCTACCTCTTGACTGTTGCGAATACACTGCTAAGAACATTGGCATAGAGACATTCATGGGCTTTGGATTGTATTAAAGTATTACATCAATGTAAAACTTCCTGAATTTGATACCTGTAATGTGATGATGTAGGGAAACATCCTTGTTCTAAGGCAATGCACACGGAAGTATTAAGAGGCAAAGGGATATGATATATGCATCCTATTCTCAATTGCTTCCCAAAAAACGAGAGACAAAGGAAATGTGGCAACATGTTTCAAATGGGTGATTCTGGGTAAAGACTATGGGAGTCCTGCCTGCCGCTCTTGCGACTTTTCCCCACCATAAGTTTTAAAAACACATGGGAGAGTAAGGAAGAGAGAAAACCCATTTATGACAACGAGGCTTCGAGGAGAAAGAGGAATCATGAAAAGCCGGCCCTCGCAGAGCCTGAAATGCGAGCAGGGCAGCGGAAGCTGCCGCAGGATTCACCACACCTCAACCGGGTATCTCGTCCCTCTGAGCACAAGTTGGCCCCTGCGCCCTTTCCTACTGCTCTGCTGTTACAGGTTCCCAACTACTCTCTGCTTCTTCAACGGCTCCTGAGCCTACCAACTGATTTCTCCATCCTGTCCTGTCTTCCTGGTCTTCAGCTTGCTCAGAGCTTCTGTTCCCTCGTGGCCTCGACTTCCTCTTCTCTGTGCGGTCTGGCTGCTGCCGCTGCTACATCTCCCTCCGGTCCAGGCCGCTGTGCTCGGTGTCACGTGGTGCAGAGCTCGGCAATCTTTTCGTAGAAAGAGCTTCAGCTGTGACGTGGAAGCTCGCTGCTTGGGTAGGCCTGTCCAGGCGCCCGGGTGGCTCAGTGGGTTAAACATCGGACTTTGGCCCCGGTCACGATCTTGCGGTTCGTGGGTTCGAGCCCCGCGTCACGCTCTGTGCTGACATTGCGGAGCCTGGAACCTGATTCAGATTGTGTGTCTCCTTCTCTCTCTGCCCCTCTCCCGCTTGTGCTCTGTCTCTGTCAGTCTCTCTCAAAAATAAATACTAAAAGAAGTTTTTTTCTAATCTTAAAAAAAATAAATAAAAGACTGCGACTGGAATACTCTGTGTGGTTTAGGGAGCTGGTACTGGGGGTACAGTGGGGGAGAAAAAGCAAACCATCCAATCTCACCCCAGGCATTATGATTCATGCTTGATTTGTCAAAAAATAGAAACTATGCATAGAAGTTTCAGAGACTTGGAAGGGACAAGATGTCATTGCAGTGTTGGAGAATATTGATTATCAGAAAATCTCCCTCCCTCCCTCTTTCCGTCCCTCCTTCTCTCTCTCTTTTCCACCAAAATTCATTATGCAAAGGGCACTATAATGGATGTTATGGGGAATCTAAATTGCTTAACACGTGGTCCCTGCCACAAGAAGTGTACAGTTCAGAACAATGCAAAACTAAAGTTTGTGACCCATTAGGATGCATCTGATGTGCATTTTATTTATTTTATTTTATTATTATTTTTAATGTTTTTATTTATCTTTGAGACAGAGAGAGACAGAGCATGAGCAGGGGAGGGGCAGAGAGAGAGGGAGACACAGAATCCGAAACAGGCTCTAGGCTCTGAGCTGGCAGCACAGAGCCCGACGCGGGGGTCAAACTCACAGACCGTGAGATCATGGCCCGAGCTGAAGTTGGACAATTAACCGACTGAGCCACCCAGGCGCCCCTGATGTGCATTTTAAAAAAAAGGAATAAAAAGGACAATTATTAGAGTTCATCACTCTTAGTAATGGTAAATATTGTCCAGTGAATTTTTATGTGTATGTACATGTGCACAGGACTATGAAAGGAAATGTATTTCTGCTGGGGATTATAGGAAAACCATCTGCAAGCCACCAGTCCAGTTAAACTGAAACCTACGGCTTTGGTGATAACCCATGTGCTGATTCATATCTCTAACCTTGAACTTGTTCCTGAGCTCAGAACAGGGCTGTCCAACCGCCAGTTAGACATCTCAAACTCAACATATCCAAAATTGCCCATATCATCTGCCCCCCCCATCATCTTTCCCTACATTGTCTATTGGTTAATGACATCTGACATCTATCTCATAAGTCAAGTTTGAAGCCCAGAAGTTCTTTACAGTCTCTCCTTCTCCACCACTTCTTCACATTCAGTTGACCAGTCAGTCTCCTCCTGTCCACCCTCACCGGAGCTCCTTGGTTAGACCCTAAGTAATTTCTTACCTGACTTCTTTCCATACCTTCCTAACTAGTCTCCCTGTCTCCAGTCTTGTTTTCTGATTCTTCCGCAAGTCTGTGTATCACACTGCTGCCTAAATTATCTTCCCCAAATGCCAATATGATATTTTCATTCCTGGTTGAAAACACATCGATGGTTCCCCAGTGCTTTCAAATTAATGCCCAGCCATGAGAGCTAGAATCTTTCACTCCTGACTTTTACTCTTGCTTCAAATTGCTTTGTTTCTTCACGTGTCTACATCCCACCCCTCTTTCTGGACACAGCTCTGGTGGTACCTGGTCTCATGACCCTCTCTGACTGTCCTTCAAGTCTTCCCTATCATCCTGGGCATTCCAACATCCCGGCACTGATCAAACCACCTGGTCATTGCTGCTTGGCTGTCTTGATTATGAGCTCGATGACAGCAAGGACGGTCTCATTCATCTCTGCGAAACCATTGACTAGCCCGTAGCCTGATACGCTCAGCACTGACCACACATTTGTTGAAAGAATGGATGAGGATGAAGTCTCTTACTCGTCTGTCCTTGGACTGTAATGATAGATCAGTGATAATGTTAAAAAATTCTTGCAGATACTGAAGTTTTCAAAAGTCATTAGAAATAGAGGGTAACCCATTGGCCAGATGTGCTTTGTCTAATTCTGATTCGTTCATTCCCTTTTCTGTCGCCCCTTCTCTGTCTGGTTCCTACAACATTAGAAGAAGAGAACATTGCCATCTGCTCGTGGGAACATCCAGAAATTCTCCCACCAACAGATCCCTGTTTTTTAACAAAAAGGAAAAGAAAAGACTAGAAAAGAAGGCAGGAAGGCAATGTGGATCATGTTTATTTTATTTCGAACCCTTTTTGTTCTTCTTACTGTCCATGTGTATTGCTATTTAGGCCTTAGGGAGATAGCCCAAATCTGTTGCTGCTTACTCTGGATGTGAACTTGCTTGGAAGCAGGGGGCCTGGCTCAGAGTGACTTTTGAGGGAACTTCCAGTCCAGACTTTACAATACAAGGACATAAAGTCACTGTATACATTGTCCCCCATAGAACTATCTTGATTTTCTTCCTATTCTGGCCACTGAGGACAGAGTGGCAAAGAAGATGTGGCCCCTGTCTGGAGGAGGAAAGGAATTTTTTTTCTTTGTTCCTGTGTATGTTCACGTTTTGCTTGACATAAGTGAGATCTAGCCATTTCTAAATCATTTGGCAATTTTGTTTCAAAGGCTTACACCTCTTTGTGACTAGGTAGAGCTATTCTTTTTTTTTTTTTTTAATTTTTTAAATGTTTTATTTATTTTTGGGGAATGCAAGCTGGTGCAGCCACTCTGGAAAAGGTTACTCAAAAAACGAAAAATAGAACTACCCTACGACCCAGCAATTGCACTACTAGGCATTTATCCAAGGGATACAGGTTTGCTGTTTCAAAGGGACACATGCACCCCCATGTTTATAGCAGCACTATCAACAATAGCCAAAGTATGGAAAGAGCCCAAATATCCATTTATAGATGAATGGATAAAGAAGATGTGGTATACATATATATATATATATATATATATATATATACACATACACACACACACACACACAATGGAGCATTACTTGGCAATCAAAAAGAATGAAATCTTGCCATTTGCAACTACGTGGATAGAACTAGAGAGTATTATGCAAAGTGAAATTACTCAGAGAAGGACAAAAATCATATGACTTCACTCCTATGAGGACTTTAAGAGACAAAACAGATGAACATAAGGGAAGGGAAACAAAAGTAATATAAAAACAGGGAAGGGGACAAAACAGAAGAGACTCATAAATATGGAGAACAAACTGAGGGTTACTGGAGGGGTTGTGGGAAGGGGGATGGGCCTAATGGGTAAGGAGCACTAAGGAATCTATTCCTGAAATCACTGTTGCACTATATGCTAGCTAACTAATTTGGATGTAAATTTTAAAAAATAAAAAATAAAACAAGTTAAAAAAATAACTGTTTTATTTATTTTTGAGAGAGAGACAGAGACAGAGAGTGTGAGTGGGGTAGGGGCAGAGAGAGAGGGAGACACAGAATCTGAAGCAGGCTCCAGGCTCTGAGCTGTCAACACAGAGCCCGTCATTGGGCTCGAGCTCACGACATGTGAGATCATGACCTGAGCCGAAGTCGGATGCTTAAGCGATTGAGCCCCCCAGGCGCCCTCTAGGTAGAGCTATTCTTAATGCAAAAGTTTGGAGCTCAGTAATGGGAGCTCCAAGTCAATATATTTCTTACCTGAAATAAGCACACTATGAAGGGGAATTTTCTCTGAGGTTCAACTCTTTAAATAGGTAACCCGGGGTGATAGTCCCACCTTCCCATGTGAGGATTCACCGAGCTCTGATAGGTGAGGCACACACCAGAGAGGTGGTGTGTATGGAGGTTACCCAGTGATGTAACACTCGCTGGATGTAATTCACCCTCATAGTGCCTCAGAAAACACAGGGGACACTGAGGCTGAACCAGAAAGAGGTGGCACAGGCTCATTGTCCTTCCCACCCATGGTGATGCTGTGGTGTATGAGACAGTAGAGGCAGAGTGGAGGGATTTTTTTTTTAAGTTTATTTACTTTTGAGACAGAGAGAGAAAGAGCATGAACGGGTGAGGGGCAGAGACAGGGAGACACAGAATCTGAAACAGGCTCCAGGCTCTGAGCCATCAGCCCAGAGCCCGACGCGGGGCTCGAACTCACGGACCGCGAGATCATGACCTGAGCTGAAGTCAGACGCCCAACCGACTGAGCCACCCAGGCGCCCTGAGGGATTTTTTTTTCAAGTGCAATAAATGCCCCAGTTATAGGCTTGCAGATAAAGTGAGTGCTGAAGCAGCCTTCAAAATGTTGCTTTGGAGCTACAGAATGTGCCTTTCTCATCTTTAGGGGAGGTGGAAGGTGGGGAACTGTAACAGGTGTTATCATCTAATTAGTCTCCTGATCCTATTAGAAAAGTGACTGGGTCCTTTGGGTTTTGCTGTACTTATCTAGGTCGTTTCCAACTTTTTGTCACAGGAAATCAACTCTCCACCGCTGTTACAAGAAGCAACATCTGGAATAAATATGATTTCTCAAAAGGTCAGTGTGTGCATCTTTAGGGCCAGGCTGCAAAGCATTAATTTAAATCACAACAGACACTGTTCTTAAGGCAGTTACAGCGAAAGTAGGAAGGGATTCACTGGAAATTCTGCTGTGGTCATTTTTTCAGTTATTAAAAACCTGACATTTTCCCAACAGTATCTCCAATGTGTTTTCAGAAACCCTCTCATCCCCATGCCTTCACACAAGATCCAATACTTCCTGGAATTTATAGCAATAATAAATGACTCCCTGACCACTGAGTATGTGAGGTCTTTCTGGTGGGACAGATTCTCAGATTCTGCCCTGACCTCTTAGTTTCTGGGACACATCCCAAGGGCAAAGGGTCTTCTTCCTGGGATTTTTACGTAGGCTATGGGGGAAAGCTCGTTGTAGAAGCCTTTGTTTTTTCCCGAGGCTTTGTCTGAGTGTCTTAGTGGTGACAAACCTCTCCTTTATTTCCCTTCTCAAGCACTACATGAGGCCACATTCATCACTGACAACTTGCCAGCCCCTTGGAAGAAGTCATGTCACCACCAAATAACCTCTCTATGCAACACATCCAACATTTGCCCTCGTCTCACCCTCTCCTACCCATGCAGCCTCAGCCTCCATTTGCATCTGTCATTTGCTCTCTGCCTCTGTTAGGTCAGTTTCTCTGTATTTTCCCATGAGTACTGTGGCCAAGTCTGGACTTCGTTTGGGCTAATTCCCCGCCTGCTGACCCCTTTCTTCTTTTTTCACCTATATAAATTCTTCTAGCCCTTCAAAACCCAAACAGAATGTTTTTCCAGTGTTCTAATATTCATTATGCTTCTGGTTCCCAAAACCCTGTTATTGCTAGCCATTGATATTCATTCATCATTCATTCACTCATTTTTGCAATAAATATTTACTAAGAACCCACTATTGAATTATCACCATTCTAGAACTCAGGGCACCATGGTGAATTAGACAAGTCTTTGCTGTCTTGGAGTTTTTTATTCTAGTGTGGGAGACAGACAGTAAGCAAATAAATAAATAAGTAACATAGCTTCAGACTGGGACAGGTGCTGTGAGGGAGAGAGAAAAGGCTGGGTAAGGGCTGGAGCATGGCTATGTGAGCGGAGGCTGTTTTCCTTACTGTAATCAGGGAAGACCTCTTTGAAGAGGAGACGTTTGCTATTTGAGCAGAAACTTGAAATTATGAGGAGAAATCAGCCATGAGCCAAACCAAGAGCAGAACGCTCCTGGTACAGAGAAAAGGAAGTGAGATTTTGGAGCCAGGAATGTTCTAGAACAATAGGAAGGCTCACGTGAAGCAGAGTGCAGAAGGAAATAAGGATTGAGAGAAGGCAGAGTGAGAAACTGTAGGGTTTTGAGGGCGAGAACAATCAAGGGTGACCTCTTAGTGCTAAGTCTGATACTTGGGAAAGCTTGGGGGAGGAAGTGAATACAGATTTGTGTGGGTAGGGGAGCTGACGGGTTTGGAAATGAGAGTTCATTTTTAGACATGTGAAGTTTAAGATCATTTTAGGCATACACGTGTAGACGTTGAGTAGGTAGTTGGGTATATAAAAGTCTGAAACCCAACAAGAGGTCGGGCTAGAGCTACAAAAAGCCAAGGGCCTAGGCAAGATCACCTGAGAAGAGAGGGTAGGTTAGAAAAGGCCAGAGCCCTGGGGCCCACCACCAACTGGAGGTCGGGAAGAAGGATACAGAAAGGAGACTGAACTCGTGGCCACTGAGATTCCCCATGTATCCAAACACATCCGTGGTACTGTGTGTTGTGCTAATAGTTTCCCGTGTGCCGGACTCGTTACAATCATCAAGATTGCAACTTCTTGTGACTGCTCGTGTCTCTCCACGAGAGTGAGGGTAAAGGTCCACAGTGTTTTGCTCATGCCTTCAGTCTTGGCACAGCCCTTGTTTACCACGTATTTTTCTTACTGTTCCAAACTTACAGAGCAGAGTGAAGACTGCCAGGCCAGGGGGGAAAATGTAGCTGCTTCCTTTCTCAAGGACTGAATCTGTGAGTTAGTTGAGAATTCTCAGACTTATTTTACTGGCAGTGAACTGATGCACAGACAGGCTAACTAATTTATGCACAGCCCAAACTGAGTCAGTAGCTAGCCTCAGTCCACACTGCAGCGTTCAGGAAAGCGTGGGTTGAGGAACAGCAGGATGGCAGCCGCCTGGTGTTTTAAAATATTGCTAACATCTACAGGTTGTCTACTAAGTGCTTTACCGATAGCAACTCTTAATCCTGTCAGCAACTCCATGAAATAGGCAATATTGTTCCCATTTTACAGATGGGGAAACTGAGGAATGAGAGAGTTTCATAGGTAAATAAAATTGCAGATTAGTCTGGATCCTGAATCCATGCTCTTTTTTTTAAAGGTATTTTAATTTTTTAAAAAAGTTCATTCATTTTTTTTAACGTTTATTTATATTTGAGACAGAGAGAGACAGAGCATGAACGGGGGAGGGTCAGAGAGAGAGGGAGACACAGAATCTGAAACAGGCTCCAGGCTCTGAGCAGTCAGCACAGAGCCTGACGCGGGGCTCGAACTCACGGACTGCGAGATCATGACCTGAGCCGAAGTCGGACGTTCAACCGACTGAGCCACCCAGGCGCCCCAAAAAAAGTTCATTCATTTTTGAGAGAGAGAGAGAGCGAGAGCACATGAGCAGGGGAGGGGCAGAGAGAGGGAGACACAGAATATGAAGCAGGCTCGAACTCACGAAGTGTGAGATCATGACCTGGGCCGAAGCTGGACACTGAAACAACTGAGCCTCCCAGGCACCCCTTGAATCCATGCTCTTAACAACTGTGCTACACAACCTGGTGAAGCACAATCTCTGTGACTGTGACCCAAGAACAGTCTGTATTTAGGAAGGTCTCTGGGACATTTTAATATAGACGAAAGCTTGAAACCTAAGTTGCATGAGATCTCAAGTTTGTTCTTTGAGCTCACGGATATCTTAATATTTGCTCTACAGGGGGCGCCTGAGTGGCTCACTCAGTTGAATGACATTTTTTTTTTTTTAACTTGATTTATTTATTTTGAGAGAGACAGAGGCAGTGCAAGTGAGGAGGGTCAGAGACAGAGGGAGAGAGAGAATCTCCACACTGCCAGCACAGAGCCCAACATGGGGCTCAAACTCACGAAACTGAGAAATCATGACCTGAGCCGAAACCAAGAGTTGAACACTTACCCGACTGAGCCACCCGGGTGCCCCTGAGTGTCTGACTCTTGCCCTCGGCTCAGGTCATGATCTCAGGGTTTGTGAGTGTGAGACCTGCGTCAGGCTCTGTGCTGAGCCTGCTTGGGATTCTGTCTCTCCCTCTCTCTGCCCTTCCCTTGCTCACTCTCTATCTCTGTCAAAATAAATAAATAACCTTAAAAAAATATATTTACTCTACTGAATCATTTAATTTTAACATCTCCAAGAATCCATGTTTAATTTGAGTCTCATAAACTGTTCGGAGTAGTATTTTGTTAAATACAGCTAACAGCTTCCTGCATAGTTTATCATTTCCAGAGAGGTAAAGCACATAATTGTACATTGAATCAGCTTTCATTGTCTAACGTGTTGACAATAATTATTTAACAATTTAAAGTCTCAGGCCACAGAAACTGACGCAGGCTACTCTCAACAAGAAAAAATGTCTTTTAGCCACTCGCGAAACAGTGAAACTGGTGAAGCCAGACCACTTTCTTGCACCACACACAAAATAAACTCAAAATGGATTAAAGACGTGCATGTGAGACCTGAAATCATAAAACTCCTTAAAGAAAGCATAGGCAGGAAACCCTTGGACATCACCTTTGGCAACGTATTTATGGATACGTTTTCTCAGGCAAGGGAAACAAAGGCAAAAGCAAGCTATTAGGACTACACCAAAATAAAAAATGCTTTTGCACAGCTAGGGAAACCATCAACAAAATGACAAGGCAATCTACTGAATGGGAGAAGATATTTGCAAATGAT
This sequence comes from Lynx rufus, assembly GCF_022079265.1. Classification (NCBI taxonomy): domain Eukaryota; kingdom Metazoa; phylum Chordata; class Mammalia; order Carnivora; family Felidae; genus Lynx; species Lynx rufus. The sequence goes on from NW_025814829.1 coordinate 43,397,955, forward strand.
TATTCAATAAGGGGTTAATATCCAAAATTCATAAAGAACTTACACAACTCAACACCAAAAAACAAACAAACAAACAAACAAACAATTGAAAAATGGACAGAGGACCGGAATGGACATTTTTCCAAAGAAGACATCCAGATGGCCAACAGACACGTGAGAAGATGCTCAACATCACTCATCATCAGGGAAATGCAAACCAAAATCACAATGAGAGATCATGTCACATTAGTCAGAATGCCTAGTAGCAAAAGGACAAGAAATAACAAGTGTTAGCAAAGATGTGGAAAAAAAGAGAACGCTGGTGCACTGTTCGTGGGAATGTAAATGGGTGCAACCACTGTGGAAAATGGTGTGGAGGTTCCTGAAAAAATTAAAAACAGAAACATCATACAATCCAGTAATTTTCCTACTGGGCATTTACACAAAGAAAACAAAAACAGTAATTTGAAAAGATATGTGCACCCTTACGTTTGCTGCAACATTATTTACAGTAGCCAAGCTATGGAAGCAGCCCAAGTCCATCGATAGATGAATGGATAAAGACGTGACATGTTTATAGAATGGAATATTACTCTGCCATAAAAAAAGAATGAGATCTTGCCATTTGGGACAACATGGATGGAGCTAGAGGGTATTATGCTGAGTGAAGTAAGTCAGAGAAAGACAAATACCATATGTGTAGAAATTCTTATGTGTGGAATCTAAAAAAACAAAACAAATGAACAAACAAACAAAAACCAGACTCTTAAATACAGGGAGCGAACTGGTAGTTGCTAGAGAGGAGGTCGGCAGGAGGAAGGGCAGAATAGATAGAGGGAAATAAGAGATAGAGACAAACTTCCAGTTATAAAATAAGTCATGATGATGAAAAGTACAACATAGTCAGCAATCCTGGGAATATAATCAATAATATTGTAATAACATTGAAAGATGAAAATGTGTTGTATGGTGAAAGATAGGGACTATGCTTGTAATGGTGAGCATTGAGTAATACACAGAACTGTCGACTCAAGAAGTAACGTAATGTAAGTAATGTAACATTGTGTTAACTATACTTCAATTAAAAAATAGAATGAAATGTCTTTTCCCCTTTTATTTGTAATTTGACACATTTGTCTGCTCAGACCCATACACAACAACGAATGAATCAGCCCCATGGGCAGGACAACAGCACGAATGACTCCTCCGTGCTAGCTGAGAGGTGGTGGTTATGCCGCACTTCCCAGCTCTGAACTTCCCAGCGGAGTAAAGACAAAGGCTTTTGAGGTATGGGATGGCCCAGAGCCCTCAGAGAGGTCAATCCATGCAGTGTTCTCTGACAACCATCTTGATGGTCTCAGGAGCTTATGGGGTGGAAGGGAAATAGAGTCTAGAGTTATTTTTAAAAAAGGAAATGAATCCAGTTCTCAGGTGAAAAGAAAAAACGTGTTAAATACACAAGGCCTTTAGATGCCTGCAGATAACATTCAGCAAACACATTTCTGTTGACAAGGAATTATGTTTTACTGCCACAGATCTCCACCCAGATTGACCCCGGAGTTTGCAACATTTAAACAGTGAGACTGGTTTCACCTGTTTGCAACTGTTAAACTATTAGTCATCAGCTGAGAAGCTGCTTAAGCCAATTTCTCCAACAGTTTATCCTATGCTATTTTTTTTATCCCACAGTAGAAATCAACAAGGCTACACACCTGTTACATATTGTCAAAGGGGGGAAAATACAACAACGTGGAATCGAAATGAGGCCATTATACCTGGGAGAACTGAAATCTGAGTGCTTTATCTAAAAGGGAAGAAAGAAAGAAAAATAAAATGGGAAGGAGGATGGGGAAGAGGGAGGTTACTGGTGGAAGATGGGCATTGGGATGAATGTCTAAGGTTTATGTCTCGGGTGTAGGGTTGTCAGACTTAGGAGGAAAAAAAGAGAAAAGGGAGAAAGAAAAATACAAGATGCTAAAATAAATTTCAATTTCAAATAAACAATTAACAACATTTTAGTATAAGACTACCCCATGTGATATCTGAGTCGGACCTATACTAAAAAATAGAATCTGAAATTCGAATTTAGCTGAGTGCCCCGTATTTTATCTGGCAATCCTACTTGAGTAGCGTCTTTTCATCTGAATTTTGAGAAAGATCCTTTTAGAAAACAGATGTCTTCAGGAAACTGGGTCATGGATTGAACAGCATAAATACTTGCTAATTATGCTGTGCAGTGTGGTGGGATTATATATTTATTTAATGTAAGTAAACTAGCAATTGTAATGACCAAAACTTAGTTATTTTGATTTGAAAAACCGTCCATGTTACTTACCTATCTGGCATGAGTAGGAAAAAACTAAAACACTAAAAAAAAAAAAAAAAAATCAACAACAACAAGAAAAAACAAACTAAGAATTATGCAAGAAAACATCCCATCCATTCATTCATTTACACAATCTGCTTCTTTCTCGTCCGTATAGAGGCTTGTTGGTAGACATGTTTTATTCAATGTTATTTTAGTGATCAAAATAATAACCGTGTATGAACTCCCTGACCTAGTTTCTTCAATAATCCTGCATGGTAATAATTTAAATGTAAAGAGATAGTAGACCCAGCCAAAGACAGAACAAAACCCAAAAGAAAGGGCTGACTTGCCCCCACCTTACTACCACTACTTACCATCGTCTGTCCAATCCCAATTTGCCCAGGATGGCAATAAACTAGCACAGTAAACAAATGCAGAGTTTGAAACAATACAGACTTAGAGTCGGGTACTAAGGATAGGCCGTGGGAAAAGAAGGAAGGCCTAAGCACGAAGAACAAATAAAGCGTGAGTTGAAGAAGTCCAAATGTGGCAGGCTCTGAGGCGGAGAGACCGTAAGGCAAGGTAGGGGGACAGCCAGGGAAGGGGGTCTGCCCCCGCTTGGTGAGAAAAGGGGAGGATGGCAGAGAGATGAGAAGAGAGCAAGTGTGACAAGGAGAGTTTGTAGACCAGGATTTGAAGGGCTATCCAATAAAAGGGAATTTATTTTGCCTAGCTCCGGAGAATGAAACTCAGGCCAATAGATAGATGTAGCCGGAAAACAGATTGTTACACCAGTAGGCAAGAGCTTTCTGAGCGATAGAGCTCATTGCTGGTAGAACGGGCATTGTTGGAAATGGGAAGCAGAGGCCGGCTGACGGGTGGTCAGAGTGGGTGCGGAGTGGACTAGATGCTCCCCAATGGCCCTTGGCACTCACGGGGTATGTTTTAACCCGGCAGGGTCTTGTGCCTTTCATTAATTGCCATGTCCTCAGCGCCTAGGACAGTGCCTGACACACAGTAGGGTCGCAGTGAATCTGCAGGGTGAGAGGAGAGTGCTTTGTGGAGGAGGTGGTGCCATTTTGAGCCTTGGTCTTGATGTGAAAAGGAAAGGGCAATTTGCTTAAATCAAATCAACACACTGTGAACATTGACATTAGGAAAGGAACAGGCTATCAGGCTGTATTTTGCGAGAGCTGCAAACACATAATCTATGTTTCCCCAGCCTATACCAGCCTGGAGAGGAAAAAGAGAATAAGATAATAGTCAAAAGCAACATATCTCGTGCTCGCTTCGGCAGCACATATACTAAAATTGGCACGATACAGAGAAGATTAGCATGGCCCCTGCACAAGGATGACACGCAAATTCGTGAAGTGTTCCATATTTTTTCTGTATCACAGAACAAATCATACATTTAATCCAAATAATAAATGGCTGTTTCTAAAGTTGCCCCGTATATATAAAGTAAAAAAAAAAAAAAAAAAAAAAAAAAAGCAACATATCTCGGGGCGCCTGGGTGGCTCAGTCGGTTGGGTGACTTCGGCTCAGGTCATGATCTCGAGGTCCGTGAGTTCGAGCCCCGCGTCAGGCTCTGTGCTGACCGCTCAGAGCCTGGAGCCTGTTTCGGATTCTGTGTCTCCCTCTCTCTCTGCCCCTCCCCTGCTCATGCTCCGTCTCTCTCTGTCTCAAAAATACATAAACATTTAAAAAAGCAACGTATCTCTGGTTCTCCTACTCTCCCCTGCCTCAATATTTTCAGCCCCTTTAAATTTCTCCCCAGTTGGTTCCTGGAGCCCCCAGGGAACGGCCCTCGTGCCTTCTGAACTCAGGGCTATAGGAAAGTATTTGATTTCACTACTTTTCTGTCCCCTGGCTTGCCGTTTTCTCTGCTGCTTTGTCATACCGTGGCGACGTCTCTGCATTTCTATCTGCTCCAAGGACGCCACAGCTTTCACACACCCCACCAAGGGCTAACAATGCTGTCCCGGCACTTGGCAAATATACCCTGCCCACCACCACCAGTGGAACTGCTCCCGGAGTACACAAGCCGAGAGTATGAATGAAAATCCTGAGGGAGGGGACACGGAGTCAGCTGGCAGCAGCAAGAGCAGCGAGAGGAGGAGACGCCAACCACGGAGTCACTGAGCAACCGCCACAGAGAAGCTCCACAGGGTCTGTCTCCAGGCACAACTGTGCCTCGCGCCTCAGGGAAGAACATGGACTCTGAGCCAGGGAGGCTGGGAAGCACTCCTTTACTGCTCTGTACCTCTGTTTCCCACATGTAAGGCAGGGACAAGGACAGCACTTTTTTTTTTTTTTAATATTTATTTTTCAGAGAGAGAGAGAGCATGAGCAGGGGAGGGGCAGAGAGAGATGGGGATAGTGGGTTCTGTGCCGACAGCAGAGATCCCCATGTGGGACTCGAACTCACAAACCTTGAGATCATGACCTGAGCCGAAGTCAGATGTTCAACGGACTGAGCCACCCTGGTGCCCCTACGATGGTGCTTCTTATAAACTATTGGGAAGACTAAATAAGTGGGGACAGGCAGCGCTCAGAGCCATCTGGCCCATGTCAGCTGTCAGCATGTGAGAGCCATTATGACCAGAACTGTCGCTGTGTTCTGAAGTTCCCCTCGGCGGCACTGTCCCTGTTTTCCTCATGCTGCACTGTACGTAGCCTTACAATGAACTCTAACTCTTGACATAAACTGAGCAGGTTTCTGAGGATTTGAATGCATAGTCAGGATATAATAATTCAGAATTTTCACCACTGTCATTTGAAAAGCAATAGAGAACCAGATCAACAGATAGTGGGTACCCACAGTTGTCAAAGTCCACCCGCACACAGCTAGCTTCGTCTTGGGGAAACGAGGCAAAAATTCACTAAGTGATGATGAAATACTGGAATATCCGTTCATGGCTTCAGCAGAAGAGAAGACACAAGTCCTGAATTCACAGATTGTGGGAACAAACTGCGTTCTCGTCGTGGTGTTAGAGGTTATTCAGCCATTAGAAACATTTGTTTTTAACTTTATAAGAAATGTGAACACTTAAATTTTTCTTTACCCTGAGTGGATTCCACATCTTAGCTGACGCTAGCCTTTTGTTACCTAAATGGTCCTCAAAGAGTGGCCTTCAATTTCAAATGTCTTGGGAAGAAATAACTGGTCACAATTATATTTTGGAAGGCTTTTGGAAAGTATCTACAGTGCATCGAGGGAGAAATACTTGCAGGCCGATGGAATTTTAAACCTAGCATTCGAGAGGAAGATAAGGGCTATAGATGTATAGACTTGGAAGTCATTAGCTCTACAGATAATGACAAAAACTTGACAGTAATTAAAGCAAGGGGAAAGAGAGACTATTTAAAGTGGAAAGATGGGGTGCCTGGGTCCTAGTCGATTGGGGGTCCAACTTTGGTCCAGGTCACGATTATGGTTCATGAGTTCAAGCCCGACGTTGGGCTCTGCGCTGACAGCTCAGAGCCTGCACCCTGCTTGGGATTCTGTGTTTCCCCCTCTCTCTCCCTCTCCCCAACTCATGCTCTGTCTCTCTCAAAAATAAATAAACATGAACAAAATGAAAAAAAAAAGTGGAAAGAGAAAAGGACAAAAGTTACTACTCAGGGCCTTTTAAAGAAAACCCACGGTCATCAGATTCACGTGTGGAGCCTGTTGTTCCCGGGTCCTACCCTGGACGCACTCAACCTAAACGGTTGAGGCCGGGGTGACCCCAAGAATCTGAATTTAAAAAAAGCACCCCAGGGGCTCCTGGTGGCTCAGTTGGTTGAGCATCCAACTTTGGCTCAGGTCATGATCTCGCGGTTTGTGAGTTTGAGCCCCGCATCGGGCTCTGTGCCGACAGCTCAGAGCCTGGAGCCTGCTTCGGGTTCTTTCTCCTTCTCTCTCTGCCCCTCCCCACTTGTGCTCTGTCTCTCTGTCTCTCAAAAATAAATAAATGTAAAAAAAATTTTTTTTTAAATAAAAGTAAAAAAATTTTAAAAAAGCACCCCAGGGGCACCTGGGTGGCTCAGTCGGTTAAGCATCCGACTTCGGCTCAGGTCATGATCTCACGGTCCGTGAGTTCGAGCCCCGCGTTGGGCTCTGTGCTGACAGCCCGGAGCCTGGAGCCTGCTTCGGATTCTGTGTCTCCCTTTCTCTCTGACCCCACCCCCCCATTCATGCTCTGTCTCTCTCTCAAAAATAAATAAACATAAAAAAAAATTTTTTTAAAGCACCCCAGGTGATCCTGAGGCAAATAAAAGTCTTTAAAATTGAGATATAATTGACAGATAACACTATACTAGCATCAGGTATAAAGCATAATGATCTGATATTTGTATATATTGGAAAATGATCACCATAGTAAATCTAGTTAGCATCCATCACCCCACATAGTTAAACTTTCAAATATACTATATAGTGTTATTAACTATCATCACATTACATCCCCATGACTTATTTATCTTCTACCTGGAAGCTTGTGCCTTTGGACCATCTTCACCCATTTCACCCACCCCCACCTCTGCCTTTGGCAACCACCAATTTGTTCTCTGTATCTAGGGGCTTGGTTTTTTGTTTCTGGTTTTGCTTTAGATTCCGCATACAAGTGAGATCATACTGTATTTGTCTTTGTCTGTCTGACTTACTTCATTTAGCAAATGCCCTCAAGGTCCATCCAGTGCTTTCAAGGTCCATCCCATGCAAACACAAGTTTGAGCTTCACAGAACCCAGAGTGGGGTAGATGTGCAACAGGCAAAGAAAAAGAGACCAAGAAAAGGAGGCATAACACATTGTCTCCTGGCTGGTGGCTATGAAGAGGTCTATGCCATAGTAGATTCTTCCGGGGATTTCTTGGTGGTGGCTTTTCCCTTAACTTGGGTACTATATAGGCTTTTCCCTAACTTGGTTACTATGGAGCTAGGGAATTCGAGGCGGTGGCAGATTCAGACACTTTGCAGTCAAAGAACATGGTTCATTTAACACAGCAGTGGTAAATCGTCACCTAACATGCCCTGTGCCCAGCCTGGCCTTTGTACTTCTAGTCCCGGAGCAACTTTTGTGTCCTCTGCCTACATCCGTGGCCGCATCTGTACAGGCTGGAACCCAAGTGCTGCGGGAGACTGGGGTACCACAAGCCACAGGCCTCTGATCCCCATGTTGCCTTTCCAGAGACTGGTGAAGGGGGTCACCCTGGACACCAGAGCCGACTAGAAGTTCCAGAGTGCAGCATTAGGGGTGTTCCACGGGGGGTGGTGAGGAATACCTGGAGAGTGTATCTGAAGATGGCAACCTGTGTGTCACCCAAAAGGGTCATTCTGGTGCCCAAAGAGCCGCAGCTGGCCCTGCGCACACCCAGAGGCAAGGAGTCGAGTCAAACCAGTTCTAATGGTGTCACTTAGAACACTTCTGGTGGTGCTTTGCAGTCAACCCTGTAAGATATTTTGATGTTTACCGTGACTATTTTATAAGGAACTATTGCTCTAATACACAGCATTTTTACTTAAGTAGCCAATCTTTCGCTCAGGATGAATCTCAAGGAGTGACAGAACCTGATGCTGCCTAGGAGTGACCAGTGGCCAACATGCAGGAACAGGTGAGATGTCTGGTCACGGTGCATTGTTTCTGCAGGGAAGTCACTGTGGAGCAGCTATGAAGGTCCTGGAATCGCTATAAACGCATAGGGGTCATTTTGGAATAAAAACGTTTATAACTGGATCCCAGCATTGAACAATTGGGGCTGTTAAATCCAACCATACATCACTGAGATAGAATGTGTTTTTCCCCTTCACCTCCCTGAGGGAGCACGTGTAAATCTTAACTGAAGTATAACTGACACTTTCCCTTAGGAAGGAGGGGGAAGTGGGCCTAGGCAGCTTTAATATAACATTTATAATAGCTATTGTATATATCGTGGAGGTTAGCCTCTTAGAATCATTTTGCCGTCACAGAGAAAAGCACCAAAGGGAGATGATGAAGCATGATGGGTGGGGGGAGGGTGCGCTTATGAACGCATTACACGCAAATGTTTATGCTTATTTTTCCTGGTTACACATGCTCATTGGAAATAGTTCCAAGATCATAGAAATATAATCCCATCCTCCATACACAGGCAGAGTTAACAGCTTAAATATTCTTGAAATTTTAGATATACTGTCACAGGGATGATGAAGAGACTACTTTCCATAAAAGGACAGGGAACATACAAAGCCCTGGGAAAACACATTCCCCGTGGGAGGGAAGAGATAAATGCTTGCAATGGGCTGTCTTAACTATCCTCAGAGAGACAAGATGCAAACAGTCAAAGGCAACAGTGAACAGGGGCGTGACTGCTGTGGGCAGTTAGACTTCATCCTTGCATGCAAACCAGAAGCCAAGAGATTTACCAAGCTCCGACGCAGGCGCATCTGTCCCTTCTTTAAATCCGATTTTCTTACCATCTGTTCCTTTACTCCAGCCTTAGCTGTAAACAAAGTTTATGCACAGCGATGCGTTGTGTTGCCAGGCAGCTCTCTTCTTGCTCCTCTAAAACAAAGTCAGTTCTGGACTGAAAGACCGTGGGCCCCGTTATCATCCATTTTCCCTAACAATCTAAATTGTGACAGTCTTGAAAGTAATTTTAGAAATGGGATTTTCAACTGCATTTAGTGAACGTGGTGCAACACAGAGCTATCTGGTTTAAAAAATTCTGTAAGCAAACTTCTAAATGCGTGGGGATGATTTAGCTCGCAGAAAAGGATTTCCGCTCCCCTCCAGAACAGTGAGGACATTGTGGGGGACAGAACTGGTGGAGGAAAAACACACAGCGGCTCTGGTGGGGAATATACTCCCTGCTTCCAAGGTTACCGTTTGACATGGGGTGGGTGGGTGGCGTCTGGAGGAGTCAAAGATGACTTAAAGATGTGTATCTAGGATGTGAGGTTGTGGCTTTGAGAATGCACCAGAAGAGCCAACCATCTGGCAACTGTGGGGAGGGATCAGCTGACCTCTGGCCTCCAGTTCTGGATTTTATAGCTATATAATATTTATAATGCACTCTTCCTGGGAGAAGCTTGGAGCTCTACAAATCTTTGAATGGATTCAGTTAATCCTGTTACTGTCCCATGAGTAATCAGAGAAGTAGAGAAGAGCAAACAGAAAAAAAAAAAATACCACATTTAAAGTGGTCACTGCCATGGCGAAGAAGAAAATAACATTCACCCTGCTAAGCAACAACGGGAAAAGTCAACCTTGTGATTCTTCTTTATTGATTCTCAGAGTCTAGGCAATGGCAGAGGTGGGTGGAATCCACTCAAAGACTGTTAATTCAGATCATGCAAGTCACTGTTGATTAAAGGCCCCCCCAATGGCAGGGGCAGGGATTTGCCTGCTTCGGGGGCCCATGGTGAGGGGACAAGCTTTTGGCCAGTGCAGCTGGGGGACTGGTGACATACTGGAATTGTTAAACAAATAAGTAAATACTCTGAGGATTTCTTGTGGTCAGAAGGGAATTACAAATATGGAAAGGCAAAGTAAATCCTAGAATAAATCCTATTGTGTTAGATTGGAGATGCAGAGGTCAATGTGAACTCACAGCTGTACGTGAGTTGTATGTCAATAGACATAGCTATTGATATAGGTATAATGTGTATAGATGTTTATGTGTGCGTGCATACATATATATGCACAGACACACACATATATACATGCATACACACATGCAACATGTAGATATATACGTGTATCTCCTAGTTCTAGCTGCTGAGAGCAAAGATATCCTGGTAGCAATCAGCACACCTAGCTTGCAGGGCTTGGTTTCTAAATATTATTCTCCATTTAAAGGAACCGGGGTTCTTAGAGAAATGGTTGACTCCAGGGATGGGTAGGAAAAATAAAAGACGAGACAGGAACATCTTATACTACAAAGTAAGGAAATGCTGAAAGAATGACGGGGACATATCAAAAGGACATAAGAGTTGCCTTAGATGAGCTCCTACTGGCCAAGTGTGGGACTATTTGAGTATCACAATAAATGATAGTTACCAATTTTAATCCTTTGATTAAAATAGGAATCCATGAGTCTACACTGATAAAAATTAAATGAATAAATGGAGGAAAAGGAAAAGGCTATTTTACAATAGAAGTCTTAAGTCCTCTCCTTGCAAAATACTTAGGAATGGCTCAGTGGAAAATCCTATAAGCCTGGATGTTTACCGAAAGTAACAAGAAAACAGTAATGGGACAAATTGACGTTATTTGCCTCCTGCTATGATGCAATGAGAAGACCAAGGCGTTGCTTCTGAGGTATTCTTGCTACAAGTGCATAAATCATAAAGAAACGTCAAACCCAAACTGTAGGACATTCAACAAAGTAATTACAGGCTTCAAAAAATGTCAAGGTCATGAAAGAGAAGGAAAAACTGAGGAATTGTTCCAAAATGAAGGAGATTAAGAGAAATGATACCTATAGAGGACCTGCACCACGTATAATTGGGCTGACAGAGGAAATCTGAATGGGAATTGTATCGTAATGTTGAATCCATGTTAATTTTATTATCCTGACGGTTATATTGTACAAGAGAATGTCCTTGTGGGGCGCCTGGGTGGCGCAGTCGGTTAAGCATCCGACTTCAGCCAGGTCACGATCTTGCTGTCCGTGAGTTCGAGCCCCGCGTCAGGCTCTGGGCTGATGGCTCGGAGCCTGGAGCCTGTTTCCGATTCTGTGTCTCCCTCTTTCTCTGCCCCTCCCCCGTTCATGCTCTGTCTCTCTCTGTCCCAAAAATAAATAAAAAACGTTGAAAAAAAAACTTAAAAAAAAAAAAAAGAGAATGTCCTTGTTTATAGCAAATACGTAAATATATATTGAAGGAAGAGTCAGGGAGTATTAAGTCTGCAACTTTTTCTCAAACGGCTCAGAAAAAACTTTAACGTGTGTGTCTATAAAGAACAAGGCAGGGGCGCCTGGGTGGCTCAGTTGGTTAAACGTCCAACTTCGGCTCAGGTTATGATCTCACAGTTTGTGGGTTCAAGCCCCATGTCAGGCTCTGTGCTGACAGCCTGGAGCTTGCTTTAGATTCTGTGTGTGTGTGTGTCTCTCTCTCTGCCCCTCCCCCACTTGGGTGAGTACACTCTCTCTCTCTCTGTCTCAAAAAACATAAATAGACATTAAAAAAAAAAGAATAAGGCAGATGTGATAAAGTGGTAACAATCGGTAAACTGAGCGAAAGGTATAGGGTATACTTTTGCTTTTTACAACATTTCTATTCATTTCAGATTTCAAAATAAGAAATATAAGCAGCAGAAAAAAAATGCTACTATGGGTCTCCATGTACACAGAGCACAGTGAACCAAATAGAGCCATGTAGATCCAAATAGAATAACAGTGATGCTTAAGGCACCACCCTCGCCTACTGAGACCCAATTCCTGCCCTCACTGAGGAGTGTTAGGGGTGCAGTGAAATGTGGCGGGGAAGGGCAAAGAGGATGGAAGTGTAAGAGAAATGGCAAACAGTCAAAACGGCTACAGAAATTCAAAGGAGGCTTCACAGAGGAAGTGGTACATGACGAGACCCTAGGTGGGATCGGGGCAGGAGATCGGTGGTCCTGCTTAGCGTGTAACCGCAGGATTTAGGCATTTCCGAGAATTCTGACTCTGTTTTCTCTTTGATCACCTGGCAGGCTGGTCTGTTTCTTACCTGTGCACGCTTGTTCCCTAGGCTGCTCCTGCCTAGAATGGGGGTGGTTCACGAGCTCAGAGGATCCACTGCAACCATTTTTCAAGACTAAGCTCATATCCCCTCTTTCGACTTTCTCCGACTGGCTTGCTTCCCTCCAGATAGAAAAGTCCTTTTCTCTTTTGTGCTTCTCCTGTTCTTAGGACGTGTATTGCTGCACATGGGGCTCTTTAGGGCACTGGTGAGTCTGTCCATCCCTCCCACCCTGAGTCTCCTTGATGCTTTGCATCTTTGTATCTCCAGTGTCTCGCCAGAGTGGGGGTCAATAATTGTTAAAATAATCAAGTCAATTTGAGACTTTCCCAAATGGCGTTTCTTCTGCTCCTTTCCATTTTTGCTCCTAGGCCAACTAAAGACTTTCTCTATTCAGTGAAAACATTTCATGGACTTTTCAAATTCAAATACTATGAATCCATATTTGAGGGAAACTATTTTCTTTTCAACCCTGAGACCATCAGTGAAGGTGGAGGGAGAGATGGACCAGAATGTTGGTAATAGCAACAAGATCTGTCCCACGGGCGACTTAAGTTCTTGATAAATGACTCAGTGACCAACCCCCTTAGAAATATGTGAACTACTCCTTGGGGTTATGTTAGGCGAGGCACCATAATGACCACAGCCGATTGTAGAAACCAACCAAAATTATGTTAACCACTGATGCTTGGGAGTCTCTTACATCAAAGCAGAGTGTTTATATAAGCTGCTATCTGCTAAAGGCCAACAGACCTATCCACAGTATGATTATAATAATAATTAGTATTCACCAACATTCCTGCAAGCACGCTTCATCCAGACATCATACAAATGTCACCAACTCTGTGTACACAGGCGTCACCCGACCCATCTATGGAATGAGGCAGCCCCGGGGAGCAGAAGGCAGCTGCTACCTCTGAGGCAGTCACGCTGGAGCCCCTGATTCCAGTTATGTGAATGAGGCTCCAGTTACAAAGCCGCACACCTCCTCCCCTTCTCCATGGTGACTGCAGTTTGAGGTTTGAAAGAACATCTTTTGTTGAGTTGATTTATGACCACCTCCTACTATCTACCACGTATGAGATTGCTTGCTGTTCTCAGGGGCGGCCAGTCATCGATCTGCTGCAGAATGCTGAGTGATTTCTGGCTGGAGAAAGTTTCTCCTTGCCACAGTTAACACGTAAGCACGAAAGCTCTCCCGTGTCTGTTGCCCTCTCGGGTTTTAAACATTCCAGTGCTGTTTCGCCCTCGCGGGAGCAGCCGCCTCACCTCACAGGCAAGCTGGCAGCTGTTGGAAGAGTCTGCAGCACCAGATTATTTTAAGGCATCCGTAAAGTGGGTGAAAATGAATTCTAGTGAAAAATTCTTAAAAAAAACAAAAACAAGCCAACAATAAAACTTACAGAAATAAACCAGAATAACATCCAAGCCCTGCAGAACAGCTGGCCCTTCAAACACCTAGAAAGAACCCTTGTGGTGCCCGGAAGTGTTTGCAAGATCCTATCCTGAAAGCCATGTCATGGGCCGTGCTTAGCAGAGAATAACATGTGTCTCCCATTTTCACCTGCTACTCAGCAGTGACGTCGGACCAATAGCAGAGCGGCAGGAGGATTGGTGTAATCACAGTGTCTGGTTTCAGTGATCTCACACTGAAAGGGTAAAACAAAAAAGCTCATTGGCATGTGTTACATAATTTTTAAGTGCGTACTTAGTAGTAAATATCAGCTTGATTTCACAGCTCGTTGTTATGGCCTTAGAGCAAATAAAACACATTTTTATTCCTACACAGAATGGAACATAGCACATTTCTCTGTCTTCTAATACATACACCGGCGCTGCTTAATATGGCTGGGCCAAAGGAAGTGGAGAAGCTTATGACTATTACCACTATATCTGCAGGGTGGTTTCCAATCAGCCCAGGCTCCCCAGGCCCACAGGAGGAGGGCAGTGCTATCACCTCCCATTTACAGATGGAGAAATGAAGGCCCAGAGAAGTGGCATGGCAACCAGTCCAAGAGTGTGGATCTTACGGTCCTAAATTTAGCCCATTGAGTCATGACCTTGCTCCTGGTTGGGAATTATGGTTTTAAAAACAATTGTTCATGTAGCAATTCATTATTATAAATAATCTAATAATTCATGATGAAGGAACTAGAAAACCAAGGCTAGCAACAAGTGTGTGACAGCTTGAAATTTCACCAGCTGTATCCATTGGCCCCAGGCCAGGATACCATCTGACCTTCAAGCTGGCCAAGCACGTGGGTATTTGTCAGTACTCAGAACCAAAAACAAAAATCACTGTGATATTTTAGAGATACAGAATTCTGTAAGGGAGGTTAAAAAGGGTGAAGAAAATAAACATGTGGCATGTTTTGAAATGGACTTTTTATTTCTTCTTGGATATGGCTCTTATGGCTTTTAATCAAGTATTTATTGAGCATTTACTTAGGAGTTTAGCCCTGCATACAGATTCTGAAGAAGAAGACAAGGTTAAGACATAATTTTTTTAGTTTATGTATTTATTTTGAGGGAGTGAGAATGAGTGGGGCAAGGGCAGGGAGAGAGAGGGGGACAGAGGATTTGTGGTGACAGCAGAGAGACCAGTGTGGGGCTCAGACTTATGAACCATGAGATCATGACCTGAGTTAAGTTGGATGTTTAACCGACTGAGCCACTCAGGCACCCCAAGGTTAAGATATAATTTTATTTATATATACATATTCATATTATATATTATATATAATTAATGATTAATTACATTAGTTAATTATAATTAATAATTTTAAGCTCAATGGTTTTCTGTCTAGTTCTGGACACTATGAATACATAAACTGCTATTCAAGCAGTATCAGCAAACTTTATTTATTTATGTATTTTTAGAATTTTTTATTTTATTTTTGAGAGAGAGAGAGACAGAGACAGAGCGTGAGCAGGGGAGAGGCAGAGAGAGAGGGAGACACAGAATCCAAAGCAGACTCCAGGCTCTGAGCTGTCAGCACAGAGCCCAACGTGGGGCTAGAACCCACGAACCTTGAGATCATGACCTGAGTCAAAGTCAGAGACTTAACCGACTGAGCCACCCAGGTGCCCCAGTATTAGCAAAATTTAACCCACAGGTCAAATCCAGCCAGCCACCTGTTTAGTGCAGAGCATAAGTTAGGAATAGTTTTCACATTTTGAAATGTTTGGAAAAAAAATCAGAACACAAACAATATTTTGTGAGATGGGAAAATTATATGAGATTAAAATTTCAACATCTGCAGGTCAGATTTTATTAAAACACAGCCATGCTCATTCACTCACATCTTGTCTCTGGCTGCTTTCACGCTACAGTGGGCAGCCTAGTTGAGTAGTTGTGACAGAAACCATATGGGCCACAAAGCCCCAAATATTTAGTATCTGGTCCTTTTCAGGAAAAGTTTGCTGACCCTGAGGTAGAGAATGATCCAATGGTGCTAAGTGGGGTGGTTTGGAACCAGTTGAAGAACCATAGGAAAAGTGACTTTGAGTGGGAATAGAGCTTCAAGGTGGAAGTGCCTGCATGTGGAGATCAAAGAATACAGATATTGAGTATCGTGGTTGGAGGGAAAGGCCAGCTAGATGTGGCTGTCAGCTTAACTTCCCCTCTGACAGCCGTGTGCTCTTGGTGTGTTCTTTAACTTCTGCACCTCAGTTTCCTCAGCTGTTAAATGAAAGTAATAATACCCACCTCTTAGGACTGTCATAAAGCCCATGGTGAGATCTCAGGCACACAGCACCTTACCTGGTACAGAGCTGTTGTCTCATCAATATTAGTTTGTTTTTTTTTTCAATTTAATGTTTATTTTGAGAGAGAGACGGAGCACGATTGGGGCGCAGAGAGAGAGGGAGACACAGAATCCGAAGCAGGCTCCAGGCTCTGAGCTGTCAGCACAGAGCCCGACGTGGGGCTCAAATCCATGAACTGTGAGATCATGACCTGAGCCAAAGTCAGACGCTTAACTGACTGAGCCACCCAGGTGCCCCAATATTAGGTATTAATAGTAATGATTGTCATTAGTCCTCACACTTGGGCATCTGTTAATAAAAACAAGTCAACATTTCATCCAAAAATTACGTCTTTCAGAGATTATTAGTGAATAAGCTTTTAAAATTTTTCTTAATAGGTGAATTTGAGCAATTGAGTCCTATGAAATTGATGAAATAGTGTTATAAAGAATTATAGCATGGGGAACTATTTCCAGTGTGTTCCTTGAAAGTAAGTTGCATGAGGTCAGAAACCCTATTTTGCAACATATCCAGAGCTGAAACCCTGTATTGACTTCTATACTTGATAAATGCACACCTGCCCCCACATGCACGCTTTTGCATGCAGTCTTCAGGCTTAATGGATCCCTTGAAGCCCCTCCTTGATTTCCAGGTTAAGAACTCCTGCTTTAGTTGCTCACTCATACTTATAAGCCCACAAGAGATCGATACGTGAGCCAGAATGGTAAATTATTAATTTACGGGGAAGAAATAATGTCAAGTGGACTAAAGTTCTTGCACTGGCCAATCAGCTCATATCGTACTATACAGAAGCTACATGAACAGCCAAAGCACAATTAAAAATGAGTTTGGAATCATAGCAAAGGGAATTCGAGAATGTTCGTAATGGCTCCTGTCGCCAAGCTACAACAGTCTGATGCATCCATTTTCTCTGGAGAGATATCCCCGCCCAGGATTCTGGAACAACTGAGTCCAGGCCAGTCTTTTGTGGACAGTTCTTGATGTTTGTACTCCCTGCTTGCAGACACAATAAAGGGTAAATCCCCCAGTTAGACCCCCCCTTTAGACATGCTAATTTCCTCACACTATGCCTGGTTCATACATATATATGTTTTGTCTCTATATACATATTTATGATGATATATATGTGACTAGATAGATAGATAGGTAGATAGATAGATAGATAGATATGATTCTGGTTTAGGGTGGGTTTGTCGGGTTGATTTTGCATAATTTCCTTTTCAGGAGGGACATTTGTCTTCAAATTTAGGAATTGCCTTACTGTCCCTGACTTCTTCCCTACCTATAGTCCATGCTGACTACAGAAAAAAGAATTCATCGCCCCTTTCCTCCATCCCTCCCTCTCTTTCTTCCTTCTTCCTCTCTCTTTCTTTCTAATAACTCTTATTTTGAAATAGTTTTAGACTTACAAGAAGTTTCAAAAGTTGTCCTTTTGTTGTCTCCATGTACCTTTCCCCCAGCTTAACCACAGTCAAAGCCAGGGAATTACACTGGTATGGTATTATTAACTCAGGTACAGACTCAGATTTCACTAGGTTTTACATCCACTCTGTGTGTGTGTATGTGTGCAGGTGTGTGTGTGTGTGTTGTTCTATGATATTTTAGCACATGTGTAGATTGAGAAACCAATACCACAATCAGAATACCACAAAGAAACTCCCTTATGTTACTTCTTAACAGCCTCCGATTTCCTTTTATAAATACTTTGTTTTCAGGGGTAGAAGTCTTGGTCCAGCAGACTTCTGCTATTTCAGGCACCTGAAGTTCTTATGCAAATGACCTCAAGGGACAACAGCTGTGACCTTACCAACCCCTTTTCTTGGGGTAGGGGCGTGGGGGGGGGGGCGGGTAAATGCATTCAATATTACCAAGGCCTCAATGGCAATTTTTAGGCTCTAGCTGTCGAGTTTCATTTCTGAATCTCTGAATTCATTGAACAATTTTTTTTTTGAATGTATATTCTTGCCGTTGTGTAGAAACAGTCTAGTAGACTTTTTGAAAAAGTTAGGATTTCTGACCAAAATTTCTTTGACTATGGTTGCATGATAAAAAATTTATCAAAATAAAATCCATGAGATGTATTGATGGATACCTTTGCACACCTCTAAACTTGGTTTGCTTCTCTTTAGCAAAGTCAATGGCTCAGTCAGTTAAGTGTCTGACTTTGGCTTAGGTCATGAACTCATGGTTTTTAGGTTTAAGCCACACATCGGGTTCCACGCTGACAACTTGGAGCCCACTTGGGATTCTTTCTCTCCATCTCTCCACCCCTCCCCTGCTCAAGCTCATGCTATAAATAAATAAATAAATAAATAAATAAATAAATAAATAAATAAATAAATGAAACAAACTTGTTTCCTTTGAGCTCTTAAGGTTTCCTATGTGTAAGGACTTCATATTGGCTTTTTACTTCAGTGAGTTCCATGTGGACAAATACAGGGCTAACGTGATCTTTTAGAAAATATCACCTGAGGTTACATGCTTCTGAAATCTACTTTCAGGGAGTTCAGTTTCCTGATGAATCTTCCAAGTAAGTATGCTATTGTTTGCCTCAGAATTTGCATAAGTACTTTTGCGTGGCCATCCCCCGAGATAGTCGAAAACTAAATGGTTACTGGAGTCAGCCTGATGAACTAAGTGTTTCAATAAATAAATAATGACACACGCATGGGCATATTGAGTGTAACCATCATAAATGTCTCTTTAAGGTCACTATGGAGAACAAAAGATCATTCAACCCAGGACAGCATAGCTGAAACATTGTCAAAGACCTAATTAATTCTTAGGATAAAAAACTGCGAGTTGATCAGAGTAGAGGATGTGTGTACCATGACTTGAGCAAGCGCAAGGAACTCATAGTTGCCGGTGGGAACGCAAAATGGTAAAAGCCACTTTGGAAAACTGTTTGACAGCTTGCAGTTAAACAAAAAACTACCTGGAAATTCCAGTCCTAGGTATGTACCTAAGAGAAATGAAAACATCTGTCCACACATGGACTTGCATGCACATTTCCACAACAGCACTGTTCACAGCAGTCAAGAGCTGGAAACGACCTTAATGTCCATCGAGTGGTGAAGGGATACATTACATGTGGTATATCCATACAGTGGCCTACCACTCAGAAATAACAGAGGAATAAACTACTGACAAATTACATCATGGATGACCTTCAAAAACATTATACTCAGTGAAGTAAGTGAGAAACAGGAGACTACGTCTTATATGATTCCACTTATCTGAAATATCTAGAAAGGGCAAACTTATAGAGACAGAGGGTAAATTAGTGATTGCCTGGGGATGGGAACAGGATGAGGGCATAAGGGATCCTCTTGGGGAGATGGAAACACATTGATTTATAGTGATGGTTATAGCACTTGGTACATTTATTAAAGATAATTGAAAGATGCACTTGAAATGGGTAAGTTTTCTGATATGTAAAATATACCTTGATAACACTATTTAAAAAAAAAAAGGGAAAGCAACCTACATTTTTCTATTTTTCTGGAAGACAGAGGATCGGCTGTGGGCAAGTGCTCCAGGAAACCCTGCCCTTAATAAGAGATTTTTCAAATCTCAACTGGCTACTTGCTCCTCTCAGGCCTCAGCCATCCTTACTGTGTTTCTCCTTTAAAAGAAGTTCTTCCTCTCTAGTTTCTAGTTTGGGACTAGAAAACTAGTTCTGGTTGGTATTTGAGTGGGTATTTGCTAGCACTTTTGTTGCCTCTTGTACCCTGGGTTTCCCTGAACAGGAAGGGCCATTTCTGCCAACTGATCTTAGTGGGAGCAGCAGAAGCTGATTTGTCAGTCCAGGTAGGGTAAATACGGCCTGAGGAAATGGGGCAGGGTGGGGTAAAGACCCAAAGAGAGAGTGTGCTGGAGACACAGGGGAGAGGTGAGGTGAGTTCAGCCTACTTGATTCCCCTGGGGAGAAGCCCGGGGCAGGGGCAGAGTTGCACCCAAGCCTGGAGAGAACCCATTCCCTTGAGAAAGCTTGCACTGAGATGGCGAGCTGCCCATCTTAGCCAGGGACTTCTGCTGCTCTGAATGGTCCTATCTCACCCAGGACATGCTCAAGACAGCTGGGCCAGAGGGAGCTGGGTTGACAAGGAAGGTAGGGGGGATGGCGGTTGGGAGCAAGCATTGTGTTGTAGACCAGGAGAGGAACTTGGGAAGAGGAGACAGTTGTCATGCCCATCCAGTGTTCAGCCATAGCTAGGAAGTTATATAGGCTGAATACAGTTAGAGAGCTTGCATTCATACCTGCCATTTATTAACTCTGGGCTCTTCAGCAACTTAGTCTCTATCAGTTATCTATCACTGTGTGTATCTTATGCTATACCATACTGTATTATACTACAGGTATACCTTGTTCACTTTATTGCATTTCACAGATACCGCATTTTTTACAAGTTGAAGGTTTGCATTGAGCAAGTCTATTGGCTCCATTTTTTCCAGCAGCACTTGCTCACTTTGTGTCTCTGTGTCACCTTTTGGTAATTCTTAGAATATTCCAAACTTTTTCATTATGATTATATTTGTTATGGTGATCAGTGATTATGACTTGCTGAAAGCTCAGATGATGGTTAGCATTTTTGAGCAATATTTTTTAACTAAGTCATGTACATTTTAATTTTTTTAATTTATTTTTTATCTTTTTAATGTTTATATGAATGAGAGAGAGAGAGATATTGAGAGAGAGAGAGAAAGAGAGACTGCACGAGCAGGGGAGGGGCAGAGAGAGAGGGAGACACAGAATCCGAAGCAGGCTCCAGGCTCTGAGCTGTCAGCACAGAGCCCAGCAGGGGCTCGAACTCAGGAAGGTGAGATCACGACTTGAGCTGAAGTTGGACACTTAACTGACTGAGCCAGCCAGGCACCCCAAGACATGTACATTCTTAAAGACATAATGCTATTGCACACTTAATAGACTACAATACAGTGTAAATATAACTTTCACATGTACTGAGAATTCATTTGGCTTGCTTTATTACCATATTTGCTTTATTGTATTGGTCTGGAATTGAACTGCAATATATCCAAGGTATGCTTGTGTTATGTTATTATATAATTATAATTTGCCTTGAGTGGCTGCAGGGTCAGCTGGGGACCATGCTCAGTGGAGATTAGCCACCTTACCCTGTGGTTCTTTTTATTCATTGGTTAGTTCTGGGATATTTTTTTAAATGTTTATTTTTATTTTTGAGAGAGAGAGAGAGAGAGAGAGAGGGAGAGAGAGGGAGGGAGAAGGGCGACGCAGAATCCAAAGCAGGCACCAGGCTCTGAGCTGTCAGCACAGAGCCCGACGTGGGGCTCGAACTCACAAACTGTGAGATCATGACTTGAGCCGAAGTCAGACACTTAACCAACCAAGCCACCCACGCACCCCTAGTTCTGGGATTCTTAAATGGCAACTGGGTTCCAAGAAGAGAAGCTCCTATGTGCAAGAATTTATCAAGCTTCTGCTTAAGTCACGTTAGCTAATGGGCCATTGGCCAAAGCAAATCACCTGGGTGAGCAGAGAATCAACACAGGAGGGGCTACACAAGAAAGGAACACTGGGAAGTCTGATTCACATGGTGGCCAGCTGCATGAGTCTATCACACTTCCTAAGCCTATTTCTTCATCTGAAAAATGGAGTTGATAATATTATTTTATTAGGCTTCTTATCCAGAATAAACAATGGATGTAAAGCACATCTCATCATGTCTAACATTTAGTAAGTCATCAATGACTATCTGCTTTTATCATGATCACTGATTTGCTATTGCTATTATTCCTATGATATTTGCCCCTCAGCTTTATCAGAGTATAGGGAGATGTGAGAGAGAAAAACCAGGAGAGCCTGCCCTGATGGAGGAAGTCGGGAAAGACTCTCTTGAGAAAATGGTGTTTCAGCGGAGGTCTGGTAGATAACTTAAAAGTTTAGTAGGCTAAAAGAATAGGTAGGAAAGAGCATTCCAGGAGAGGAAACAGCGTGTGCAAGGGCCCTGAGGTTGGGAAAAGTCTGTGGCAACTATCACAGCCATGAAGACATATGTTTATACATTGTTAGCATTGCAAACCTACAGGTATTCCCAGGGTGTTTGTAAACCAGCCCACCTTCAACATTTGCGGGGCCAAGGGCAAAAGTACCATAGACTAAATGCCTAAGTATTTAAAATGATAAACTTATCTAACAAACTATCGATAAAATATGTTTTATCCTCCTACCTAATCAGATGTACCCTGGCTCACCCTGTTGGGCTTCCCAACCCCAGCTCCATCCTGTACTCTGAGGGTCAAGTGCACAGGCAATTGGACCCCCCAGATTGCATCTCCCAGCTTCTCCCCAGCAACAAACAGGCATTTCCCAGTTACCCCCAGCACCCCTTGGGGTGTGTTCACCAGCTGTGTGGTCCACTTTCAGGATGGACCTAGGGAGGAGGACTGTAGGCTGTTCAAGGAGAGCATTCTGGGGTCTTGTGTACCCAGAATGTGGTCCGGGAAGGAGGGCACAGTCTCTGAATGGGCACATCCCCTTGGTCCATGGGTTATTTGTCCCATACAGAGGGGCCAATCAGAAGAAGGGTCTGAGGGGCGCTCCTAAAATATAAGGCCTTCACACCTAGAACAACGCTGGCTACGGGAAACCAGGGAAAATAACAGAGGCCAGAGGAGGTGCCGGGGGGGAGAGGGGGGTCAGGGAAGGCTTTCTGGAAGAGGAAATACCTGAGCCCGATATTTTCCAGGAGCGGAAGCATCTGCTGCCAAACTGAAGTACATGACACAATAAATCTAATGTTCTTTGAAATCAAATATGCGATGCTACAACCAAGTGGCAGATGTTTTAGCTTTGGTTAAGAAGGCATTTCTCTTTTAACCCCTTTATTTGGCAAGATTACAAGTGTTCTGATCACCTGTGATTTCAGTTGGGCAGTCTTACTCTACTGGGCTCAAATACAACTTAGCAGAGAGTAGTTAGGGGTCCATGCACTCATTTCTAAGTTGTTATGAGAAAGCTGTTCTTCATGAGGGTTTAACAATGAAAAACATTTTAATGACTCATACAATTAGATTTAATCACAGTAGTTAGTGTGAAAATACCCATTTGCTAAGAGTAGGGAGGGGGAAAATATGATTGAGTGAATGCAGATGGGAATGCAGCAATGTAAGCATCCGCACCGCCATTTCCCTTGTAGCACGATGCTGACCCAGGGTCCTGAGGCCATCGTTCACCAACGCCCCCTCTCATCCCCAAGGTCAGGGTAGCTGTCCTTGATATTTAAGCGCCAGAATACTTGACAGATGAAAGGATTTGTTCAAATATTTTTAAAATTTATCAATTGCACTGCGAAAATGAGAATTGTGCATTTATCTGTAGAAGTCCAAGGGTGGGAAAAGTAAGCTATGGTGGCAAGATTAAATGCACTAAAGGGAGCCAGAAACCTTGCATTTTTTAATAGAATGATCTCAGTCATTTGGCCCAGGGGGAAAAAGGCAATGTTAGGAATGAACTGCTATTCACCAGCCACAGCCCAGAAGAGAGATGGGGAGAGTCCATGCCTGGAGGGGCGTGGGAGTAAAGGCCTGTGACCCATCAGCCTAATCTAAGTGTCTTTGCAAGAAAAGGACAGCCTCCCAGGGAATTTTTTCCTAAGTCTCTTTGCCCCACCCAAATCCTACCAAGAAAGAAAGAATACAAAGCTAGATGAGGCCAAATTATCTGGAATGAAGGAAAAGGAGAGAGGAGAGAAAAATAACTCTAGAGTTACCACTTTGGAAGACTGGGAGGAAAGCAAAACCATACACTGATATTCCACTTAGGGAGAGTTTATTATTATTATTACCATGTTACCAAGAATGAATTTTTATTGAGTGCTTACTATGTGCTGGCAGTGCTAAAGTTTACAAATCTTGGCTCCCTGAGGAATATACACACAGCCTAGGAGGAAAGTGCTGTTATTTTCTCATTTTACCCATGAAGACAGAGGTTGATGGAGGGTGACTTCAGAGTGTAGGGAACTTGACAGATTTGTTTTGGACAGTGAATTTCTGGCGGCATTGGTTCTGAGAGGGAATCCCAGGACTGTCAAAAATCAGAAATCGAACCCAGAGGGTGGAGGTGGGTCAGGCAGGGAGAGACTTTCACTGCATACTTTTTTGTGCCATTTGAGTTTTGAGCCATATGAATGTGTTATCTGTTCAATAAATAAAGATTTTTTTTTTAACATCAGAAACTGAAGTTGAGGAAAGGTCAGGACTGAAAAAAGTGGCTTTGGGAGCCAGGCGGTGTTGAAGACAAGGGTGTAGACATGCGCAGGCAACCTCCAGGGATAGGAGCCCAGCAGTAAGCAGTGAACTAAGATGAGAGCGATCCCTGTTTGTCACTTCTCATCAGTCAGGAGCAAACTTAATACTCTCTTGGGTCACAGTTTAGATTCTTAACAGATGAAAGTTAAGTTTGGGTTTGTAGAAGTATCTAGGAGGCACTGGGAGATTCTTACCACCTGAGTAATCCAGGAAATATTTATCCTGAAGAGAAGGCTAAGGTAAACTTTTCTAAGCTAGTGATAGAAACTCGCGGGAAAGATGTACAACCCCATTCCTCCTAGAGGCAACTGGCTCCAGCATTTTACCAAGAGGCCAAGGCAGATATGCGAACTTAATTATGTATCACTTGGTTTCTTTAATGTTTCCTGAGCTAAGTAGGATTATTAAATGTTTTATATTTAATCTGTACCTATTGCAAGCAGAGGTTGCCCAGGAGAACCATTCCTCCAAAGTTCCAGCCCTTCTGGTTCCCTGGCCAGCCCTTTGTCAGCACCAAATAAATGATGAATAAGCTGGGAGCACGGAGGTCCCCTTTTTGAGAAAGGGCTGTGGTTAGTAGGAGACACAAATGAGAAGCACAAAACATTTTGAGATGCTCAAACCTGAGCATCCCTCAGGATCTCATGGAGGGCTTGTTAATGCATGGCTTCCATCCCCAGAGTTTCAGATTCTGGTCTGGGGCCTGAGAATTTGGATTTCTAACAACTTTCCAGATGATGCTATTTTTTTTCAGCACATGAGGACCATTGAGCTAATACAACCTCTTCAATCGTGCAAATCGGAAACTGAGGCCGAGGGGTTTACATAACTCTCCTGGACCCCTTAGCTAATGTTGGAGCTAGGATTAGAATCTCAATCTCTCTCTCTCTCTTTCTCTCTCTCTGTCTCTTTCCCTCATCTTAAAAATTTTTTTAAATGTTTATTTATTTTTGACAGAGAGAAAGACAGAGCGTGAGCAAGGGAGGGGCAGAGAGAGAGAGACACAGAATCCGAAACAGGCTCCAGGCTTTGAGCTGTCAGCACAGAGCCTGATGTGGAGCTCGAACCCATGAACTGCGAGATCATGACCTGAGCCAAAGTTGAACGCTCAACCGACTGAGCCACCCAGGCATTCCTCCCTCATCTTAAAATATTTCAGCACATAACTCCTAAAAGTAAGAACACTCTTTTCATAACCCCAGGGCAGTTACAATATCAGGAAACTGATACTCAAATAATACTGTAAACTAATTTAATATAAACTAATAGCAGACCTTATGCAAATTTTGTTACTTGTCCCACTAAGTGTCCTTTATCTGGGCCAGGACCCAATCCAGAGTCACACAAATTTAGCTGTGATATCTCTTCAGTTTTCTTTAATCTAGAACAATCCTTCAGTCTTTCTTTGTTTCTATAGGAACTTAACACTTCTGAAGAGTACTGGTCAGTTATTTTGAAGAATGTCCCTAGATGTGAGTTTGTCTCATGTTTTCTTTCACGATTCAATCCAAGTTCTGCATTTTTGGCCCAAATGGAGCCATTCATTGATTGATTCACATCAGTGTGGACTCACTCATGGATGCTTTGTTATTCTAGAATCCACATCTTTGCCACATGTCAGTTCACTCATTCGTTGATTCACATCAGTGTGGACTCATTCATGGATCCTTTGTTTTTCTAGAATCCGTATCTTTTGCCACATGTCAGTTTTCTTTCCACGATATGGCTCTGCTGCTTATAATCCTGTTATTCCAGAGATGATTTTATTAGTTTATCACATCGATTCAAAAACCAAACTGAAAAATTTTTCAGACCATAAACTTCAGGATAGCCCTCCTCTTTCTTGCAGTGCAGGCTCCAAGCTAGAGCCAAGGAATATCAGCAGTCTTAAGGATGCCAGAAGTATTGCTCTGGGTCATATTTTCCAGGGTCATTATAATAATTTTTAAAGATTTTTGCCTTAAAGTCAATGCCTTCATCATTCCCTACCCACCTTCAACTCCTCTTAGACCATGTGAGGAATGGGCATAAGGACCATGTTATGGTGCTTGAGCTAAAGGAGGGTACATCCTTAAACTCAGGCAGAGCCAGTCATGGCCGCATCTAGGACACTATGCAGGAAGGACCCTATGTGAGTAGAAACTGCCCTACTTGGCAAGCTCTCTTTCTCTTTGGTCACCCTCCTACTTCATTTTCCCTGGAGTACCTGAAGGAGGGACATATGGTTTGCACTGGTATTTGGTTGTATGAGTCCAAAGGAAAATGCCAACTCGCAAGTAAATATTTGCCATTTGGGATGGCTAATTACACTGTATGATTTAAAAAGAAATGAGCATTTACCCCATCCTCGATTTCACCATCATGTCCTTGTGCAAGAAAAATAAATCAGCTGTATAGCAGAAGCAAGATGTGACTTTTTAAAAAATCTAAACATTGTTTGTTTTTAGAAACAGATATGGCTGACTCAGAGTCACAAAGAAAGAAAGAAAGAAAGAAAGAAAGAAAGAAAGAAAATTTCAATCTGGGTTCTATACACCTCTGTCCTCTAAGATATATTCCAGCGGAAAATTCTCTCAGGGTTTTGGCCATTCCCAGAATTCTCTGGGAATACAATATTAGACTGAACCAGGTTGGGTTGGAATGTCGAATGCAGAGGTTCTCAAACTGTGATAATACTGTCCCCCAAGGGGCATCTCGCAATTAACGGGCAGGGACCACCATGTTAAATGTCTTGTCATGCATAGGACAGCTCTATACAGCATGAATTGCCCCGCCCCAAACACCAATAACATGCCATGGAGAAACAATCAAAGAGTTCCCCCAGTGATTTAGAATTAGCCCAAGATTCTAAGCCTCTATAACTGCTCTGTTGAATTGAAGAGTTGGAACCCTAGGTGCTGTTGGCCATGGCCATTATTTACTTAGTGGATTGAGGAATAGAGAGCCGGTCAGTAGTGAGAGAGGGTTGGCACAGGTATATAGGAAGAAACAGGGAAGAGTGACAGAGTGAGACTCCTGCTCATACTCTTATTTAAGCGCCTGGCTCTCACCCCCCGCCCCAAGCCCAGCCTCAAGCAATCACTGAATCTTTTAATTTTATTTAGTTGTATCTTACTTCTTTGCAAAAGAATTGTAAAATGGCCTTAAAAGGGAATAAATATATCAAAATCAATAAAAGAGGGGAAATAAAGAGGAGAAAGCAAGATTAAGAGGAACAAGGCAGATATCCCAACCATAAGGGTCGATAGAGCATCTGTGATTGAACTTGAAGGCTGAGGCTTGGCCCGCAGCGTCCTTATAGCCAAGGCAAAGAGAGAAAAGTGGTACTTCAATTACTCTCTTTTCAGAGGAAGAGCATTTCATTTGTTTCAGGGGAGACGAAGTTTCCCTGAGATATCCCTCACACCCATCATCAGACACAAGCTTTTGGAGGATGCTCTCAATGGTGTTTTCGAAGAGTTTCACAGCAAACACAGCGGGACTCGTTACTTGTCTTTTTCCTCCTGACAATCTGCAAACATTCTTATAGCAAATATTACAGTATCTTTCATAAACGAGATGATCTTCCTGGGTTTTTCAGGAAAGTGGAATAGTAAACAACTCAACCTTATCTTCTCTAGCGAGGTCTGGGACTCAGAAATCTTTTATTGTCCTGATGGGCAGAGTAAAGTTTGCTTTGAAACCCTGGTGGGCAGGTGGGAGGGTTAATGCTCAGTTGTGAAACTTGAAAGAACCTGGCCAGAATCCCTGTCTAGATGAAAGGGTCCCCAGCCGCCGCCCGGAGCTGCGCTGTGAGTGGGGCTTGTGTCTGAGGAAGAGCCAGGGTTTTCTTGAGGAATCAGTGTTGGAGCTGGGCCAGCGTGAGCCGGGGCTGCGTTGAGATGCCAAACTTCTACACAGTAGAACGTTCAAACACTTGAACATGAAAGATATTGTGGGCAAGTGTTGACAGCCTCTTACCGCACACATAGACATTTCTTAACAATGTCCCTGGGAGTCCGAGTTCTAAGCCATCTCACCCTTGCTTGACGATGAGTTAGAGAGACCCTGAAATGAATACCCTCTTCCCTGCTGGATTCTGAATCAGTTGAGCAATAAGAAAAATGGGTGAGTTAGCTCACTGCCAGCCCCTGTTTACAACAGCCATTTCTTGGGGCACCTGGGTGGCTCAGTTGGTTACCCGTCTCTTGATTTTGGCCCTCGTTCTCACAGTTTGTGAGTTTGAGCCCTGCCTCAGGCTCCAGGCTGAGAGTGCAGAGCCTGCTTGGGATTCTCTCTCTCCCCCTCTCTCTCAAAAATCAATAAATAAACAACAACAACAACAACAACAACAAGACCAGCCATTTCTCTGTGGTGTGGCCTCATCTCCAAAATGAAAGGTGGACCAGTTGGTCCCATTAACTTTCTAAAATCCCCTTCACTCCAGTTTTTCAGCTCCTCTTACTCAGCTTTATCTATGCTTTGTCTTTATTTTTTTAATGTTTACTTATTTTTGAGAGAGAGAGAGAGACAGAGAGTGAGGATGGGAGGGGCAGAGAGAGAGGGAGACACAGAATCTGAAGCAGGTTCCAGGCTCTGAGCTGTCAGCACAGAGCCCCATGTGGGGCTTGAACCCAGGAATCCTGAGACCATGACCTGAGGCAAAGTCAGAGGCTTAACCGACTGAGCCACCCAGGTGCCCCTAGCTATGCTTTGTCTTAAAAGCTACCTCTGAATTCTGTATGAATCGGTGCATTTCTTATAAGAGGGCAACTTCATTGGAGTGACATTCCTCTCTTTGTTTTCAGACCCTGCCGGCTAGACAAAGAGGATGATTCTGTTTTCTCCTTCAGGTATCAAACCAAAGAACACTAACAAACACAAAGGATCTCAAATCATAGTGGGTTGTGTATCCCTTACTGTGGTTAAGACTCCAAAAAGTAACCTGAGGTTCTTCATTAGTTTGGTCTGTTTGCTGAATTCAAGGTCATTTCAGGTTCAGCAGAATGTCATGCTGTTTTTGCAGCCCTTGAACAGCAAGAGAATGCAAAGCACATTTTGTAGTTCGGTTTTCCCCACACAGGGTTCCAAGATAAACGCAATACATATGTTCTGATTCATTCACACTTTACTCACTAAATAACTATTTGATATCTAAGAAGGCTTCAGAGTTTTAACAAAAAAACTCTTCAAAGTATTCTTTCCTTTGAACCCAACACTCATATTTTCCTAAGATTAAGAATGAATAATGACCAGTAGAGTTTGCAGGTATTTGAAACATTGCCCAAATCCCTGTTTTCTCAACTTCAAAACATGTAATATGCATAGTCATAATTTTGAAAAAAAAACCCATATATGGTATGTGGGTGTGTGTGTCTGTGAATTATGTGAGTATGTGCCATGAATTGTGCTAGGCACTTTATGTACATTGCCACTACTATTTAAAACGTTTAAAGTTAGGTTTTACTTCTCTCATTTACAGGCAAGAAAGCTGAGGCTCAGAGGTTTTATGACTCGCCCAAGGCCAGGGCTGACAGGTTGCAGTGCTGAACTCTGTTTGAATCTTCTTAGTTAATTTTGTTCAATTCAGCAAATATTTATCAAATGCTTCCATGTGCCAGGTGCTGTCCCAAGTCTGAGGAGAAAAACAAGGAAAGACCTTGAGACGCTCTTAGTGAAGGCCTTCTTATTTCTATCCATCAGCATGTGACTGGAGATGGCAGGTAAATGTGGGCGTTTTGAGGTTGTATCAGGTAGGATGTGTTTCTATTCGGTTGTAACAGGAAATCCAACTCAAACTGACTTAAACAATAAGGAGGACACATCGTGCCCGGGAAGGCTATTATCGCCTAATATCCATTTCCTCTTCTAGAGGAGCAGAGCCTCCAATTTTTAGCCAGGCATATGGCTGTGTAGACTAAAGAAAACATTTCTCAGACACACCTGAAGCTAGGTGTGGCCATATAACTAAGTTATTGCACATAACCAGAAGTGCTATGTGTACTTTCTGGGAAATGGCTTTCCCTTTTGTCCTTCTTGCTGACTGGACTCAGGTCTGATGGGAGAAGCTGGAGCAGCCATCTTGGGCCACAGGGGAAGAAATTCTGTGTTAAAATGGCAGAGCTACCACACCTAAGGCAATATATCCCTGGACTGTCTGCCTGGACTTGTGTGTTGTTGTTGTTAACCTGAGAAAGAAAGAAATCTTGAACTTGTTCAAGCCACTGTTATTTGGAGTTTTCAGTTACTTGCAACTGGGCCTGATCCTAACTCCTATATTTACATAGCTGGAAGTCCTGGAGGAAGGGTGGACTTCAGTGTTAGTTTGATTTCGCAGCTCAATGAGAGTATCAAGGAATCAGTTTTGTCCAGAACTTGGTTTTGCCTTTGATGTCAGTTGCATCCTAAGGCTGGCTCTCTTTCACGGGACAAGATGACAGCTAACAAAAAAATAAATATATGCTTCCTTATCAACTTTCAGAAAGAGAGAGGGAGAGAGAGAGAGAGAGAGAGAGAGATAGAAGTGCTCTCGTAAAAACAACGAGGTTCCTTTTCCAGAAACCCGCTGACATCATCTTGCTTTTCATTGACCCACATAAGGTCAAATGCAGCCAGGGGAATGCCATGAACTGATCAGTTTAGTTTCTGATGGAACCAATCACCTTGGCAAGGGAATTGGGCTTACACTCATTGCCTACTGCTGGAGGTGGGGTATTTTTTTCTTTTTAAATTTGGGATAACATACTAATTTAGGGTCAGTTTAGGGATGTCAGTTCTTGGCATCAATGAATTCAACCTGCAGTTTGTACTGTCTTTGAAGGGCCCCCACAGTTCACGGTGGAAGAGGCAGCATAACACCTTCCTGTGTACTTGCTAAAAGGATTCAGTGAAATGTGTAGCTGTCCTATTTCAGGGAATTTCTCTCAGTGGGCTAGAAGGAGTTGTTTTGCTGGTGAGTCCAAATGGATCCATGCTGTCCCCAGATCAATCCCCTGGAATGGACAAAGCTGTCAGTACTACCCCCTCCCAGGGGAGGGCTCCTGTCTGAGAATTTCTCCTCTAGCTTGCCCCCAGCCCCCTTCCTCCAAGACTACCTCAAGTACCTATAATTCCTGGAATTCCTATTCCTTGGGAGTAAACCATTTTTTCAGAAAGTCTCCATTAACCTTGGAGGAGTGACACATTGAATCTCAGCACAAACGTATTGATCAGGTTAATTAGAATCCTCCCCCCTCACCACCTCCTCCAACACCAGGGACATGGGGCCAGCGGGCAGTTGGGGTGTTATGGTAGAGAAGAAAAAGCTCCTGGTTTCTGGCTACTCAGAGAGGGCAGGTAGGATATCAAAATGGGGGTCCTGAGTCCCTGGCCAAGATAGGAGGTGGGGATAATAAGAAAGATCAGGAAGTGAGGTAATGGAGGAACATGGAAGCCAATTTCAGCAACTTAATAATTTAGCCAAAGGTAACCCTGTGCAATCTACGCTGAGTGACCAATAGTTATCGTTTGATTTTGTGGCTGCACAACAGCTCTATTACTTCCCATCTTGGGTGCCCCGGTGGCTGCCAGAATCTCTCAAGTTTTGGTTCTTGCCCATCCATCTGGCTTGTGGCTTGCCCACACGGCTCAGGACGCAGCCTTGTTAAAATGACAGGACTCCATGAGTCTCCCCAAAATGGAAAGGAACAACCAGAAGGAGGGCATCCATTCAGTACAGAAATCACATCAGAGAAGGAGCAAAGCCAGAAACACTGGCTCGAAATAGAATCAGGGGGAGCTGAACACAGTGGAAAGCAAAAGGTCTTCTCCGTTCTTTTCAACCAACTCTAAAAGCGATTCTACACTAAATATCTTTTTCTGTAGTAAATCCATCCGGGTAATATGTTCCAACAGCCATCCGTTCATTAGCTTGTGTAAGCTTATCACTTATAGCAATTAGATATTCGGTGCCTAATCCAAAACTCTCCACACCTTATTCATTCTTCCCTGGGGCCATTTCTGAAGTTCCTCTGAAGGGCTTCATTTCACTCTCACATCAGCACTTCTCCATCCTCCCTGGATCATTCATATGCAAATCACATGGCCAGGGAAGGGTGGTGGTGAGTGATAAAAATGTGGATCTCAGAGCTCCACCCAGAATCTTCTAAACTAGGCTCTCTGTGAGCAGGGCCTAGAAATGAACATTTTGAGACAGCAAGTCATGTGATTTTAATGCAGTCTAAGGTTTAAGCACACTGATTCCTAGAGAGTGCCAATAATAATACCTCACGGTTGGGGCAACCGGGTGGCTCAGTCTGGTAAGTGTCTGACTCTTGATGTCATCTCAGTTCATGGTCTCAGGGTTCATGGGCTGAGCCCCGTGTTGGGCTCTGCACTGATGGGGTGGAGCCTGCTTGGGATTCTCTCTCTCCCTCTCTCTCTCTGCCCCTCCCCTCCTGTAATAAATTAAAAAAAAAAAACATAAAAACCTTACAGTTTGATGGGACTCTATGCTTTAACAAAGACTTTTGTATAACATCTCATTTGAGCCTCACCACAAGCCTCGGGAAGAATGTCACAGC
This sequence comes from Lynx rufus, assembly GCF_022079265.1. Lineage (NCBI taxonomy): Eukaryota > Metazoa > Chordata > Mammalia > Carnivora > Felidae > Lynx > Lynx rufus. The sequence continues at coordinate 43,430,527 of NW_025814829.1, forward strand.
AGGTATGATTATTTCCATCTTATGAAGGGGAGATCACACTTCTGTGCCTTCAGGTAACTTGCACGAGGTCACACACTCATAAGTGGGGTTGCGTGGACTGCAATTCAGATCTTATAGTACCGAGTTCAGTGCTCCTGCCATTACCCTGAATGGTAACAACATTTTGATTGACTGAATGTCAATCACTGTCTAAAAGAAAACATAGTCTGAGCAGCCACGGGAAGAAGCATCCTTTGTGGAAAGAGAAAATAAAACTATAAGAACTTGGAAAATGTCAATAGCCAGCACACTTACGGTCATCAATGGTCTAATCATAATGTTAAATTTGTTCACTACAAGTATCAGAAGATTCATTTTTATTACATATTGAGATTTGGCCTAGTTGACTCAATTAATTGGTCAGGACCGTCGAATTTTCACAATGGTGAACCACGTGATCAGAAATTCCATTAAGTGAATGCTATCTACGTTCATTTACTTTTAATGATGATGATGCTGAAGGAACATCCATGTGACTCAAACCTGAGTCAAGGACAGACGAGGAATTATTCATACCTAATGTTCCTTTGTCAGCAATCCATGGTGTCCCAGTTTCATTCTGAAATTTTAGTGGAATTAAATCTGAGAAGCTGAAAAAATTATATCATGAACTGCAATTTGGTTGAGCTCCAACCATTGGGCAATTCAAGGCCGCTAATGGGACACACGCGTTGGTGATTAATTCCACAGCCACAGTGTTAGGCAGATGAGTAATCCCTGCTGAACCCCTACACACCTGTGTGATGGTTAACTTTATGTGTCAATTTGACCGGGTCACCCAGGATGCCCACATATCTCGTTAAAACATCATTTCTGGGTGTGTCTGTGAGAAGGTTTCTGGAAGAGATTAGCATTTGAATGGGACTGAGTAAAGCAGATCCCTAGTGTGGTCGTCATCCAGTCTATGGAGGAACTGTATAGAATGAAAAAAGTGGAAGAAGGGCCCCTTTGCTCTCTGTCTGACGTTGTCTCCTGTGACATTGGTCTTCCCCTGCACAGGGACTGGGACTTAACATCATCTGCTTTCTTGGTTGTCGAGCCTTGGGGCTTGGACTGAAACTATACTGGTTTTCCTGGGTCTCCAGCTTGCAGAGGACAGTGGAATTTCTCACCTTCCTTATTCATGTGAGCCAATTCCTCCCCACCCTGCCATATATAGAAAGAGAGCGAGGCGGGGTGTGTGCGTGTGTGTGTGTGTGTGTGTGTGTGTGTGTGTGTGTGTATATATATATATGTCTATCTCCTATTGACTCTATTTCTCTGGAGAATCCCGACTAATATACCATGTACCCCCGCGCTCCCGACTTTTCACCTCAAGATCTCCGTGGCTGCATTGTGGGGTCAGATGAGTCACATTTAGCCTTGCTCCCCACACCAGCTATTGGATTTACAACCTAATGCTAAGGCAACCTGGGTTATGGGTTGGGCCCCACATGGAACTGCTAGCTTGGCTTTATTTCGTGCCTTTAGGCTCAGCTCCACGTCACAGGCAGCCACTAGCGCTGTGAGGAGCACAAATGGCCGGTTCATCGGGGTCGGAAAGGCCAGGGCCCTTCCCAGCATTGCCTCAGAAAGCAACTCTGGAAAGACACTGCAGAAGCTGAATCAGTCCTTTGTTAACTTGGGCCCTGCATGAATTTTTGTGTCCCATTTGGTGAAAAATGCAGATTAGGCTGCTGGGTTTACATCACTGTAATTAAAACATTTTGCTAACAGTCACTTATGGATTAATTAGAGCCGACCCTGAGTTAGGATGAATCCAGGCCATTTTGGGGGCAATCTGAGTAGCATATGTGATGGTAATTCCCTAAGCACCCGTCGGGCTGTATATGTTTTGGTGACCATTCCATCAAATATTCTTTTTTTTTTTTTTAAACTTTTTTGGTGCCCAGAAATTTATCTGTCCACCAGTGGGATAAATATACTAGCTTGTTTTCTAGTTTTCAAAACAGTTTGTGGTTGTTTAATAATTCTTTGAACCATGTGTGTTTGTCAAATGTATGATGCATATAATGGGTATGAATTGTTCCACTGGGCTTGAGGCGCAAGAAACATCACTTTACTTTTCCAGGTCAATACCTTCTCCCTGGGCCTGGGCATGGATTATTGAGGGAGGGGGGCCTTGCTCTCCCTAGCTTCTCCCTGGGTGGTGCCAGGCACTCAGGATTCACTCAGTCTAGGAGGACGGGGAGAGAGGCCTCTGTCGGTACCCCATTTGGTCACTGCAGGTGCCCCCTGTGCAAGCCCACACACAGCCACCTCCCGGAGGCCATCAGGCCCTGCAGCTACATTCCCTCCTCAGCAGGCCAGACAGCCTGACAGTTGCTCCCCAGCTGAGGAGCTTGATATCTGGCCTCGACAACATCCCAGCAGCCACTCCTCATTCAAGGTCCTGCCACCTCCTGGGTGCTGTGCGGGACCCTCTCCTCAGAGAACCCTCAAACCGGAGATCCAACTGCTTTCGGTCATCAAGCCTCTTCCCAATTCTAGACACTTCATGGCTCCCAATCCCACCCCCACCCCACCGCCAGCCTCCTCCTGCCTGGGAACCAGTGCTCCCAAACAAAGGTTTGGTCCTAACACACAAAATGTGTCCCTTGGGAACCAGGAACACAGAAACACCAAGGCTGGCTGCCTTTTCTGATAGGGGTAAAAGGAAAATTCCCTTCAGTCTTTGCTGATGAATTCACAGCAGGAAAGGAAAAAAAAAGCCACCACAAAACCATAAGCCACAAAAAAGGCAAGACACCAGATACTTTCTCAATAATTCATTCCAAGTATGAGTATACATGTATGTATAATTATTCTCCCATTTTTCCTCCAGTTTTGTTTAAATAATGTTTCCTTTTTAAAATCACTATGCTGCTTAGGGGTGCTTGGGTGGCTCAGTTGGTTAAGTCTCTCTCAACTTCGGCTGAGGTCATAATCTCACGGTTCATGAGTTTGAGCCCCGCGTCAGGCTCTCCGCTGACAGTGCGGAGCCCGTTTGGGATTCTCTCTCTCTCTCTCTCTCTCTCTCCCTTTTTGCCTTCCCCCTGCTCTCACTCACTGTCAAAATAAATAAACTTTAAAAAAAATGTTAAAAAAAATTATTATACTGCTTGTCTTCTCTTCTCTCCCCTAATATATTTTGTCCCTAAGGCTGTTGAACTATTTCTGAAATAGTCATTTTATTCAATTAGTGCCTTCCCCCTCCTCCTGTTTTTATGTCAATATCATACAATTTTCAAAAAGATTTAGTTGTGTGTTTCAAAATCTAACAGAATGCATCAATAAATTAAAAACAAAGATTTTGTTTTTCTTGACCGCTCTTTGGATTAACTTCACATTATTTGCCAAGTTGTATAAATCATTTTAGGGGAACTTAAATTGCATTAAATTCACATACTAATTTAAAATATTTAAAAAATAAAATTTATTATCTTTGTTTCATTTTCTTTTTAGCCAGAAGCAAGGTAGATTTTGCCTCCTTTTCTCTCCCTTTATTTGGCCTATTATGTGTTTCCCATTTCTTTCAATAAGATAATTTTTTTTATCCCAAGTTGAGTCAATATTCAAGAATTTATGTTTTTTGTTACTCTTATAGAATGGAATCACTTTTTCTATGTGTGTCACTAGTATAAAGAATAACACCCAATTTTGAGAATTTGCCTTATACTCCCTAGCTCTCCATTCACCTGTTGAGTTTTGTAAGTTTATAATATCATCTCCCAAAGATATTTTAATTATCCCTTTCCTGTGCAGATGTCTCTGTTTGTCACCCTTCTCAGAATGTTGTCAGCACTACAATGCCACATTGTAATGATGGCAGAGCGCACTCTGGCTTTGTTTCTGCTTTGAAGAGATTCTCATTTTGTAGAATACTGGCTTGTAGTTGTGATTTATTCAAAGAAGAAAGTTTAATCCAGAAACCCTTCTTGTTAAAATACTTTTACTTAAGAGTTTTCAAAAGGAATAAATGTTGGGACACCTGGGTGGCTTAGTCGGTTAAGCATCCAACTTCAGCTCAGGTCATGATCTCATGGTTCGTGGGTTCGAGCCCCTCATCAGGCTCTGTGCTGACAGCTGGAGCCTGGAGCCTGCTTCGGATTTTGTCTCCTTCTCTCTCTGCCCCTCCCCTTTTCATTCTCTCTCTCTCAAAAATAAATAAACATTAAAATTTTTTTAAAGGAATAAATATTTATTTGCATTATTTCTTGGTATTTACTGAGATGATGAAGTCACTTTACAAATTTTTCCTGTTAGCATGATTACTTTAAAACCTATTCCCCGAATGGATATGTGCGCAATGTAGTTATACCTGGATTCAGCTCATAACTCAAAGCTAAAAAGCAAAGAAACAAGCACGTAAACCAACCAACCAACCAACCAACTCCGTAGCTCAGAAAGGCTAGACAGACGTACAGTTTATCTGGGAGTATTTATTCCCAGGAGACCCAACAACCAGCAGTCCTTGGAAACGTGCTCAGCTGATCACCCAGACCACTTCTTGGCCCCTCCTGCTCATCCTGCACTTGACTGTCCAGACTGTGGCCAGGCTTCTGCCGGGCTCTGAGAATGCCCCTCTCGGACAGTCTTCCTTGTTTTCAGTGGAGCTTTGCAACCATGATGGATTCTTTTCCATCATTCGATCACAGGGACAAAAATCTTAGTTACTGCCTTGTACTATTAACTATAGCAATTTATGTCATAAGATGACTTTCATGTCCTACTATAAATAGGGTTGGCTTTCATTACTACATATATACTGACAATGAACAATAAACAGTAGTTTTGGGGTAAGCGGATGCCGGGGGAAATATTATAACCCCAAGTTGCACAATTTTGATGAAAAGAATTGTGTAATTACCTGGTGTATTTTGGACTGTGACCAATATGCTCTGTATTCGTCAATGGTGGAAACTTTTTCTTTGTAAGTATTTTGTGAAAAAATTCTTAAACACACACACACACACACACACACACACACACACATATCAAGCTGGAACAGATTGACAAAAGTTTTAACCCATAGTCAGTGAAGGTGAGGGCAATATGGCAGCATATATAAATGCATATGTCCTCCTACCCAGTAATTCCAACTATGAGGTAGTTCTTCTTCATACACAATAAAATGTGTGGGCAATGTATAAGGATATAAACATAGTGTACTTACAATATCAAAAAATCTGGAACTCTTAAATATGTCTAAAAAATGGATTGGATAAGTAAGGTATGATACATCCCTTCAGTGGAATGCCACACAACTGCCAGAGAATGAGGTAGATCCCCAGGTCTGGATATGAAAATATGACTAAGAGATTTTAAGTGAGAAAACAAGGTGGAGGACAGTAGGTACAGTACGCCCTCATTTGTGTTTTTTAAAAGTAGAATTAGCTACTATCTATATGGGAAAATTCTGTAAGAATACTATTTAACTAGTTCACCACGAGAATATACAATTACCATGAAAAAGCATAGATCTCACTTAAAAGTAATGCAATTTCATTGGAGAAATTTTGGAAGATACAGAAGGATATAATGATAACAATAAGAATTGCCCAGATAAAAATAAAAATCACCCAAAACAAAGTGATGTTTTTCCTTTTGGCATTTTTTCAATGCATGTGTGTGTGTGTGTATATACATATATATATATATATATATATATATGTGTGTGTGTGTGTGTGTGTGTACATATATGTGTGTGTGTGTGTATATACACACACTTTATATATGCGCACACTTTAAAAAAGATTAACACCATAATGCTTAAAGTAGTTTTACAATCAACCTTCTCTCTACCAGTTGGTATCCTATCATGAGTATTTTTCCTTATCATTAGTCAATAATGAAAATATTTTTCCTGAAGTATTCATTCCCTTTCTCTAGATCATAGAGATATGGCCTTTCCATTGCTGTGTAGCTTGGTGCCGTAGACTGAGCATAGACTCTAGAATCAAAAGACTTAAATTCAAGTTATGCTTTTGCTGATTGGTTGCGTGACCTTGGGCAAGTTACTTAAGTGAATTGAACCACATTTTCATCTTTAGTAACACGGGTAAAATAAGAGATAGCCCTACCTAGGTTGTGATATTGTGAGGATGAGATGAGGTATCACAAGTCAAGTGCTTTTTGAGCTGTAAAGTCTGGTAAGAATCTACCCATTGCCCAGCACAGACCCTCAAGGCCCCTCCCTGAGTCTGCTCACTTTACTTTCTCATTACCTGAGTGACTGAGGTCCTCTAGAAGGAGCCCACCTCACGAACAATGAAGACCAGACTCCGTGTGGTGTATGAAGACTCTCACAGTCTAGACCAAACCCACATTTCTAGCCCCATGTGCTGGTCCTGCCATCCTGGTACCACTCCAGTCCCATCCATGCACTTTCACAGAGAAACATACTCTCCAAAGACCTTGTTGATCTCGTCTTCACCTAGAATATCCTTTATTTTCCCTATGCCTGGAAAAATCCTACTCATCCTTTAAGGTCCAGGTCTAATGTCAACTTTTCTGCGTAGGCTTTCCTGACAGCCAAGACCGAAATAATGGTTTCCTCCTGGGCTGCTGTGGCACTTGGTATTGCTGATCTACACTTGTTTATCACACGGCTCAAGAATCCTTTGATTCTTGGAGCACAATTGTCACTTTTTGGGGTATCTGCCCATCCATCCCTTGGTTTATCTCCCTTTTCCCAAGACCTGCCTTCTTAATGCAGCAGATTTGGTCACAGCTGACTGGAACAGGGCAAATTCCTGGAATAAGATTCTCTTTTCTGGGACTTTGGAATTGACATTTAGGATGCTAGTCAGTGTTGTTGCAAGTGAGAACATGTACCTTCAGGATTTAAGCCTGCCTTTGTGGAACGGCCAACTTTAGTTCATCTGGGCAAACAGAGGTGGAGAATGTTGTCTGCCAAGAAGAACCAAAAGTAATGAGAAGAGGCCAGAGGCCATGAAATCCCAACAAGAGAGAGGGACATAGAGGAAGTATCTTGGTCCTGGGCAGCTTTCTAATTCGGGGTTGCAGAGCTCCAGAGGCCTGGATACACTTTTAGCAGCTTTGGGCTCCATGTAGTATCCATATGTAAATAAGTGTACATCCTTTGACTTAAGGATAATGAATGCATAACTAGATCACCATAACATAATGTGGATGTTCAGTAAAGAGACATAACCACGGTTTTATGGAGCACCAGGAGGTGAGAGAAAGTGCTGAAGTAGGTAGTCGGGAATGGCTTCCTGTAGAAAGTGAAGTTGGACCAGTAGGGAAGTCATGTTGGGCTGGGGGAAATGCCATGAGCCATGGAGTGGTGGTGGTAACTCCAAGCAGTTCAGTGTTGCTGGAGCATAAAGGCATGGCGAGGCCAGCGGTGAGGCCGGCTGGAGGGATCGGCAGGAGCCTGGTCAGGCAGAGTCTTGGGCTCCATGGGAAGTTGGGACTTCATCCTACAGGTCAGTGGTTCTCAACCTTAGTTGCACGTTAGAATTTCCTAGGGAATTAAAAAAAGAAATATGGATGCCTTCTCCCAACTGTTCCAATTAAATAAGAATCTCTGGGGGCGGAAGCTGGGCACTGAGCACTTTAAAAAGCTCCCCAGATGATTCTAGTGGGCATACAGCATGGGGACCCTGGCAGGAGAGCGTTGAAGGAGTTTAAGCTAGAGATAGACCTGGTTTTAGAAAACTTGTCTTGGTAGTTGGACTGAACATGAGGAGGAAGGCAGAAGACCATCCCCGGGTCGCAGTACGCAGGTGAGAGTCAGAGAGGGCCTGGCGTCGGGCAAAGGCTGTGAGAATGGAGAGGAGGAGGATTTCAGGAGATAAAAGTTTTTAGTTTAAGAAGGGAGAGGAAGGGAAGGTCGTTGGGGCTGACCCGAGGGTCCTAGCTTGGGTAGCAGGAGATGCCTCCCACAGGCAGACAGGAGGAAAGGGTCTGGGGGAGGCTGGTGAACTCTGCTGTGGACATTCGGAACGTGAGGTGGTGTTGGGGCGTGCAGGTAGAGAGCAGGCAAATGGACAGATTAGCCTCCTGCTGCGGGCCTAGACCAGGTGGGAACTGCACTTTGTCGGCTGATGGAGGCTTGTTTTTTATTTTTACCATTTATTGAGAGGAGCCTCCCCCAAAGTCACTTTTCTAGCTCACAAAGGTGTGATGGGTGCTAAAATGAGGAGTGGGCCCCACCTAGATCACCTCCTGAGATAGGGTGTGATGTGTGTCTCTGAAGTGCCTTGAAGTCAGGTGGCTTCTCAGAGTTCTAAAATTAGCAGAGCAGCTGCGCCTGGTGGGTGGCGAGGCCACGGCTCACTCACTCGGGGAGAACTGGGCCTTCCTGCCGTGGGCTCTGTTTGTGTGAGTAGGTCAGGGATCAAGCAAGAATCTGTTTCTTTGAAGAATTCCCCCAGGAGCCACGTGTCATGCCAGTGTGCTGCCAGAGGACAGAACATGTCTTCTGTTGCCAGGTGTAAGGGAAAGAACAGGAGGGGCACCAGAAAGGAGTCTCATGAGAGGGCGATTGTTCGAGAAAATTCACCGTAGAAACAACACTCTTAAAGACAGGCGAGGAAACAGTTCACACTAGAGGAGTCAGAATTAGGTTTGAAACTGAAAACCTGCTTTGGGGCTCTGCGTTTTGCACAGACGAGTGCTATGGAAATACTTTCTGGTTGCGGTTTTGAATCTCTAGGGTGGTTCAACCTCTCCAGATTAGGGCTCTGATGCCAGCTCCACCAACAGGAGGCATTTGGGGAGGGGGGCCAGGAGGTGGGTGGAAGTAAAGGAATCTTCTCAGTGCATTTCTTTATTGAAAAGACGTATAGGGGCGCCTGGGTGGCTCAGTCGGTCAGGAGTCCGACTTCGGCTCAGGCCATGATCTCACAGTTTGTGGGTTCGAGCCCCGCGTCAGGCTCTGTGCTGACAGCTCAGAGCCTGGAGCCTGCTTCAGATTCTGTGTCTCCCTCTCTCTCTGCTCTTCCCCCACTCATGCTGTCTTCCTCTGTCTCTCAAAAATAAAATAAAACATTAAAAAAAAGAAGTATATACACACATTAAAAAACATATATATACATATACATATATGTATACATATGTACATATATACATGTATATGTATATATATGTAAAACCATGTATGTATATGTGTGCGTGTATGTGTGTGTGTGTGTGTGTGTGTATATATATATATATATATGTATGTAAAAACCAAACCTCAAAACAGCTAAATGGCTAGGGAGGAGATTGGGAGAGGAAGGGGAGTAAATAACGAAATATTTCATTGTGGAGCCATCATGCTGGACCCTCCCCTCCTTGAGCTTTTGTCTGCTGATATTACACATGCAGAGGAAAGGGAGAAAAAAAATGAGTGACACGGTATAGGACTCACTGCCTAACTAAAGGCTACTGGAAAAATGAACTAGCAACCAGTTGTAGGGGGATTCTAAATCCAGCAGTATCAGGTTATGTAGCATTTAACTTGGGATGCTTTTTCTACAAATACCACCATATTCCCAGAATAATCCCAGAAGATTTTTAGCAGCAAGATTTTAAGGAGTAATCTCGATTTGTCCTCTGGGTTAATGTCCTTCATTAGCACAAGGAATCCCCTTGCTCTGTCCAGAGAGGTGCCCCGAGCTGTCTCCATAACTACTGGGTATTGGTAGGGACGCAGGAGTGGCATTAAAAGGGAGGCGGGGTGTGCGAAAGGAGAGGCAGGTGGGATGTGACGGGAACTCCACCCAAGGAAAACTTTCGGGCCGGGTCTCCTGGATTATTGCAGAGCTGAAGAAAAGAAGCTGCCCAAGGGGCTGTGTCAACTGAGCCAGTGTGTGCCCAGAGGTGGGTTATTCTAGGGCAAGGTGTGTCTGTGCTCCGAAACACTTCCCTTGCTTGGAATATTCTCTTTTGTATTCCTGGTTGTATTTCCTAAGTGAGTCTCTGGCTGAATTAGAGGTGCTTCCACAGTTAGGAGAACAAAGAACAGCAAGTTCCCCCATGAGGGAGGGCAGCCAGAGTCCTGGCCGGGAGGAAAGCTGCAGGTGGAGGTGAACCCTCGAGGGGAGGGTTGGGAAGAAAAGTTGGTGGCAGCTGGGATTGATGATGCCATCCAACCCGTCCTTTTCCTTTATTCCTTTGATCTTTCCTTTTCCTTAATTTTATTCAATATCCAACATTCAGCCCATTCACTTTCCTTTTTTTTTAATTTTTAAAAAATGTTTTTATTTATTTTTGAGAGAGAGAGACAGAGAGACACAGTGGGAGTGGGGGAGAGGCAGAGAGAGAGGGAGACACAGAATCCAAAGCAGACTTCAGACTCTGAGCTGTCAGCACAGAGCCCGATGTGGGGCTCAAACTCTCGATCTGTCAGATCATAACCTGAGCTGAAGTTGAACGCTTAACCGACTAAGCCACCCAAGCGCCCCATTTTACTTTTATTTTTATAGTTGGCGAAGACTTTTATAATCCTCCTCCAGTGGCCCAGAGCCTCTTCCAAGTGGCACAGAGTGGATTCTGTGTCTCCTTTACAACTTTTTTTTTTTTTAATGTTTATTTATTTTCTGAAAGATAGAGACAGAGTGTGAGCAGGGGAGGGGCAGAGAGAGAGGGAGACACAGAAGAATCCAAAGCAGGCCCCAGGCTCTGAGCTGTCAGCACCAAGCCCGATGTGGGCTCGAACCCACAGACTGCCAGATCATGACTCCCATCAAAGTTGGACACTTAACTGACTGAGCTGTCTCCCTCCCATCTAACGAAATGGGCCAGGGCACCCCCAGAGCAGGGCTCAGGCTCTGAAGCCAGGTATCTCCTCCTACTTCTGAACTTCTCCTCCTCCAGCTCTGGTCTTGGGATCTTGGCTGCTTCTCTGTGCCTTCCTTCAGGCCCTTTCTCTTACAGTCAGATTTCGGGGGACAGTGTGTGCCCATGGCTGCTTACTTTTCAAAGCTACCTCTGGACAAGGAGAGAGATTTCCAAATATGCAGCAGACCCTGTGAATCATCTAGGGGAGTTCTTTATTTTTAAGTTTATTTATTTTTGAGAGAGAGAGAGAGAAAGGGAGAGAGAGAGGGAGAGAGGGAGAAAATGCCTACACACACGTGGGGGAGGAACAGAGACAGAGGGGGACAGAGGATCCAAAGTGGGTCTGTGCTGACAGCAGAGAGCACCATGCTGGGCTCGAACTCACAGACTGTGAGATCATGACTTGAGCCAAAGTCGGTTGACCAAGCCACCCAGGCGCTCCTTACAGGATTCATTATTGGGGATCCCTACAGAGAACCCCATTGCCCACCTTTATCTGTGCTTGTTTTTAATCTATTCAGATGCAGAGGCTGAAACACAAAACCCAGTGTAAGTTCTGAAAGGGGATGTATCAGTGTTCTGCATATATTACCCACAAAGCTCCTTATACCTTGACAAATTGAGGGCAAATCTGAATGTCTTTTCTGGGGCATTTCACGCTCAGTTTACAAAGCCCCTTGAAGCGGTGGACAAGGATATTTTAGTGACAACTTGCTAAAGGGGGGCCAGAAGTGACTGCAATGGAAGCAGAAGAGACAGACCAGGGAGTCCACCCCCTTCCTGTTCCTATTAGGTGAAACATTGGGAGACACTCTCGGGATCTTCCTTTGTTTCTGCACAAGTGGTAAAGGAAACCAACGTTTATTGAGTACTTGCATGCAACACTTTTTACAAATGTATCTATGTAGTTTAATCTTGGAACAGTTCTGTGAGGAGGGTGTCTGTGATTTCATCTTACTGAGAACTCTTTACGAGTCACCGCTAGGTGAAATAACCATGCCAGAAGTCTGAGTGCTGGTGAGCAGTAGACCTGGGATTGCAACCCAGCTCCTCTCATGTCAAGCCCTGTGTGGTTGACACTTGAACATGAGCTTGAACTGTGCAGGTCCGCTTATATGCAGGCTTTTTTTTTTTTTTTTTTTTTACAATACTGTACTGTGTGTTTTCTCTTATAATTTTCTTAACATTTTCTTTTCTCTAGCTTACTTGTGAGAATATAGCATATAATACATATAACAAAAAATATGTATTAATTGACTGCTTGTTATTGGTAAGGCTTCTGGTCAACACTAGGCTATTAGGGATGTTTTGGGGGAGTCAAAACTTATTAAATGTGGATTTTGGGGGTGCCTGGGTGGCTCAGTCGGTTAAGTGTCTGACTCTTGGTTTCAGCTCAGGTCAAGATCTCATGGTTTTGTGGATTCAGGCCCCGTGTTGGTCTCTGCGCTGGTATCACAGAGGCCGCTTGAGATTCTCCGTCTCCTTCTCTTTTTCTCTCTCTCTCGTGTTCTCTCTCAAAATTAACTAAAAAATTAAATTATTTTTAAAAATGCGGAGTTTTGACTGTCATGGGAGGTGGAGGTTGGCAGCCCTAACCTCTGAGTTTGTTCAAGGGTCAACTGTGTTTTCTTTGTGCCATGCTACCTTCTGGTGAAGAGCTAAATCCCTACTTCAAAAAAAAAAGTTTATTTATTTATTTTGAGAGAGAGAGCATGCAAGCTGGGGAGGGGCAGAGAAAAGGAAAGACAGAATCCCAAGCAGGTTCCCTGCCATCAGCACAGAGCCCGATGCAGGGCTCGAACACGCAAATTTTAAGATCATGGCCTGAGCCGAGATCAAGAGTCAGGTGCCCAATTGACTGAGCCACTCAGGCACTCCAATCCCTATTTTTATAAAGTTTGAGAGAATGAATGAGGAACTACACATAAAAAAGCTTTGATAGTTGTGTATCAAAATACCTGGAAGTCTTAGATTCTTAAGTATGATGGAAAGAAGATCAAAGGGCATTAGTTAAAACCTGGCAAACTCGGGGCACCTGGGTGGCTCAGTCGGTTAAGCACCTGACTTCAGCTCAGGTCATGATCTCGCGGTTTGTGGGTTCGAGCCCCGCGTCGTGTTCTGTGCTGACAGCTCAGAGCCTGGAGCCTGCTTCATATTCCGGGTCTCCCTCTCTCTCTCTCTGGCCCTCCCCTGCTCACACTCTGTGTCTCTCTCCTTCAAAAATAAATAAACATTAAAAACAATTAAAAAAAAAAAAACCTGGCAAACTCAAAACGCATTGCTCAGGAATCCTCAGAATTAGAAATCGTAAATAGGAACATGGACCTCAGCCTTTTCATACAGAGCCTAAGCGACTACTGAGGCTGTTTTGCTGCAGGCTCCAAATTAGTTAGTATGTATAAGCACATTGATGGAGCCTTGCAAAGAGCCTTTAGAGTCATTAAAAATGAAGGGTCATGATGACCACAATTTCAAAGAGGGCTATTAGTAAAGGAAATATGGACTTCTGATTGATTAAAACAGATTTCAAATAAGAATCCATGACTACTCTACAAGCGTCTCGTGTGAGGGAAAAACACGGCGACGTTAGTTTCCATTTTCTGCAAAGGGAGCTTTATCTCCTTTAATTCAAATCAACCCAACAGTCCTCAGGATTGGGAGGCCTAGATTATTCTCCAGATGTGAGCCCCGCCACGGTATAACCTGTACAGGCTTCAGAAGTTTTAAGAAAGTCACATTATTCCAGAGGAAATATAAGGACTTCCCAGAGGCTCTGGGGATTATCCGTGACTTTGATTGTTCTGTAAAGAAAGTGAGACCTTTGAATTGTAATAGTTCTAGCAATGCAGGAATTTACCTCAAATCAACCTAGATTTGGATAGGTGGACCTCAATGTCTTTGGTTCTGAAGAGATCTAAACAAAGACAAATTTTCCCTGTCTACTCTGGAAAGATACTCAGTCTACCAGTAGACTCCTCTGATGATCAATGGCATAGAAATGGAGAAAACGCCTTCTTGTCACATGCTAACTCTTGGGGATAAGATGATTTTCCCATCTGACTACGTTTTTCATGTTGATTAACTCCAGGTGTAGAATATGTCAGAGCCCTTCGGACTTTTGGCTGAGAGGCTTGGTGGTTGTAGCTTCCTTCTGGGGGAGAAAGAGGTGGAGTCACAGAATCTGAGAGACCTTGAAGATAATCTATGGTAGGCAGCCTCTAACATACCTCCCAGTGATTCCTGCCTTCTGGTAGTCCTGCCTGTGTTACTACCCTCCCTTGAGTGTGGGCTAGATTTAGTGACTCAGTTCTGAGGAACAGAATACCTCAAAAGTGCGGGCTGTCACAAAGACTCTGACTTCCATCTTGCTGGCCAGCTCTTACTCATGCTAAAGAAAGCCTGCCACCATGCTGTGAGCTGCCCTATGGAGAGACCCATGTAGCAAGAATCTGAGGGAGGCCTTTGGCCAATAGCCAGCAAGGAACTGGGGCTCTTAACTCCAACCAAGACTCTTACTCTGGGATTCAGAAGACTGCATCCTGCTGACAACCTCTTGAGTGAGCTAGAAAGCAGATCTCTCCATGCTGAACCCTGAGAGGACTTCAGCCCCAGCTGACACCTTACCAGCAGCCTCAGAGAGAGACCCTGAGTCCGAGGCCTCGGCTACTGGGTTGCTGACTCACAGAATCTGTGAAATAATAGATATTTGTTGTTTTAAGCTGCTAAGGGGTTGTTACGGCACCTTAGGTAACTCATAGTTTGTCTAATCCAACTTCTGTATTCTTCGTGTTGTTCGAGACCTGGAGAAATCAGGTACTTTGTCTGAACTCCCACAGGCTTAGACCACAAGTCAGACTCATGAATTCCCAGAAGGGGCTCTAACCAATTTATGATGTCCTCCTGCAATTTGGCATTATGGAAACTGGCTTAACATGGCCTTGTTTAAACCCCCCTTAAATAAGCCCCCACTTTTTCCTAAAAGGATAGCTCCACTTCCAGCTGGCTAGGAAGAGGACAGGACAGTCTGGAGGGCTGGTCTTGAAGCCAATCTGTTTCTTCCATGGCCCTAGGCAGGTGTCCCTACTCCCAGTCAATCCCCATTTCAAGCACTGGACTTTCTCATCTACTCAGAAAAATTGCCAAATCTTCCCAGATAATAAATTCTAGTATTTTACAGCCTTTCCTCCTGCTACAATTTAGAGTTATCTTGTCCTGCTAATTCTCAGTGGGAATGAGCAGCAGTCTCTCCCCATCCCCATTCTCCTCAAGTCACAGATTCACGCTGCGTGCTGCCTTTAGCTCTAGGCCTTCGGAGGTGAGGAAATGTAGCTCTGGGGGGTAGGGTGGGGGCATGACAGTCCCAGAAGCATGGATAGGATGGGGTGGGATAAGCCTGGGTGAAGCTGGGAGCAGAGGCTAGGGCTGGGCCAGGGAAGTCTGGGCCGAGCAGATGAGGGGACCAATAGGGAGTCTCTGTTGGATAGGAGGCAGGTGGAATTGTGCAGTGTGGATAGGAGCAATGGTGTAAGGGTCAAAACCAGACTGGGGAGCAGGACAGCTACTGGCCTGAAAAGGGCAAGGTCAAGCAGGGGATCGGGAGCTAAGGCCTCAGACACAGGTTATCTGCATCAAGTAGACCTTGATGATACTTGATACGGGGCCTTGATTCTAAAACAGTTATCTGCCCAGGTGGCCTGTTGGCTTCCAGTTACAGCAGGAACCAATGCCGGGGCATGGGCAGTCTTCATTTTCAGCAGCTTTCCACCTCAAACCAAGTGCCCTCACACCAGAGGAAGGAGGAAGCAGGGTCAAGGTTGTTTGCCTTTCATGCTCCACGGATTGGTTCCCCAGTGGCCCTGGGCGTGAGGGCGGGTGCTGGGCAGGGGTGCTGGTGGGTTATGGCATGGTAGATTGTCTATTTTTCAAGTTTCCTGGCATATCTGTGTATGACAATGACAGGAAAAGAGGGAGGTCTCCTCAGGGTTTGGCTGCGTTAGGACTTGGGGAGCAGCAGTGGGTGGGGCCAAGAGGACAGCTGTTCTTTAAGATTCCAGACAGATCCACAGCAATTTTTGACTCTGGAAATATTAGCAAGCAGGAGAGACGGGCTACGTCTTCCTGCCACCTGGTGGGTCCTCTAGCTACTTTGTAGACCATCTCTAAGCCTCTGGTTCCTAAAATGACCTTTATATGGAATGGAGCAGGGGTCACAAAATGGCAGCCCATACTGGATCCTACCCTCTGATAAACTTTATTTGATCCAGCCCAGTATTTCAAAAAAACAATAAAAAAAAAAAATTGGAGCCACTTAAAAATCAGGATACTTTACTCACATCCAGATTTTTGGCTTCTCTGGCCACATTAAGCCTCATCCCTTATGACATATGACACTGAGGCGGGGGCCTCCTTTAGATGGAGAGAGCGCCCCCTCCAGGTCCCAGCTTCCAAGGTTCTCCCTCACACACGATACAAGCATGTGTACTAGAACCCTGCCTGTTTCACTCATCTACCTTATTTTCCCGGCCCCTGTGGGCATCGGATATTTTACTCCATAAAACTGAAGGATCAGGCATCATAACACAAAGAACAAAATTCCTACACTTCAAACGAATTTTTGATACCTGGGAAAGGATTTTCATAATCTCCCTAATTACACGTCTGCTCCATTTTATTCTTTCTTCTGTGTTGTACTTTCAAGAGCGCTCATAATAGAAATTGCAAGAGCCAACTGCACTTATATAATTAGCATAATATTGGTCAAGATAAATTAGCTTTGCACAAACATCAAATGAACAGAGGGAATCATTTCCCATTAACTGGAAGAGGTCATACAGTGTCGATTATATGCAGTTTGGTCAAAAGTAATCTTCTCTGATTAAAATAGAAATAAAGTAGCTGAATTATAATACCAGAGCAGCTGCTAAGTCACTATTGATTTCTTCAGGAGACAAGGGAGTAATGATCATTCCTGAGTCTTGTCCAAGAAGAGGCACAGTAAGTTTTCCACCCAGTGTCAAATTATTTGCTATTTAAATGAATATTCCTAAACTTGATAAATTGGATTATTTGCTTCTGCTCCCCATTGTGTTTTTAACGTGAAACTTGTATGATTGCACTTAACTAGAACTGCACAAAACAAATCCCCACACACAGATGTTCAATGTAGTCTAATTTAATTTAAAAATGTGCTTCTCGAAAAGGTCACTTGGAATGAGTGAATTCCGGTTTCTAGTTTGGCTTAATTGCTATTTTGCTCTGTAATAATCCTGAGCAGGTAGTTTCCTTTCTGGAAATCCTCTCTGGGAATCATGGACATAAGTGCCTGAGCTCTACTCTACGTCTGCAACAAAGGCCTTTTTAAAAATAAGGCTGAGGCACAGGGAGAAAGACGATGAGAGCATGTTGCCTGCAAACCCCTTTGAAAGTGTTTAGCGTTACAGTCACGTCCGTCCTCAAGGTACTCCTTTGGCTGCCACAAGCGTTTGTGGTTTGTGGAGAATCGCATGAGGAAAGGTAGTTAACTTTAAAAAAGTAGGTGAATAAAAAAAAAAAAAAACAACCCGTAAGTATCAAAGCATAAGAAAATAGATCAATGCAGTATTTCTAATTCGAATGAGGGACTGATTTTCTTTTTTCCTTTTTTTAAATTTTTATTTTTAATTTTTTTTAATGTTTATTTATATTTGAGAGAGAGAGACAGAGTGTGAATAGGGGAGGGGCAGCGAGAGAGGGAGACCCAGAATCCGAAGCAGGCTCCAGGCTCTTAGCTGTCAGCACAGAGCCCGCGGTGGGGCTGGATCCCACGGACCAGATCACAACCTGAGCCGAAGTCAGACACTTAACTGACTGAGCCACCCAGGCGCCCCTCGAATGAGGAACTAGTTTTAAAAAGGATTTAACCAGGAACTTACCACTTATTTTGTTACTCGAGCATATACCCTGTGGCAGTGTCTGTGGGTAGGCAGGTTATATATATACCACAGTCTCTGTGGTTATATGGCGTGATTTGGGGGTACCGGCAAAATGATTGCCCCCCAGGAATCTAATCCACGTGTACTTGCTGTGATGGTGCCCTGTGTTAATTTCATCGAAAGACAAGTAAGGAGTCTGCTGCGATGCAGGGACCTGGCCTAATAAATATTGATAACTCTCGGTCTGAAGTTCTATTTGATGGCTCCGCTGCCTGCCTGCCATAGGGACGGAGACCTCAGTAAGGGTACATTCCACACTGCGTGCGCGAGATGGACGAGCACAGTGAAAACTCAGCAGCTGCACGTGTGCGAAGACCACCCAGGAGACAGCACGCGTGCCTCCTCTCACGCCTCCACCACACTCATCCCACCCGTGTGCAGGAACTGCCTCTCTAATCTCGCCCCAAGCATCTGATTTGTTTCTGTTTCTCATGTGATGCGAATTTAAGGGTTTTTTTTTTCTCCTTCTTCCTGTTCAGAAGATATCACTGGATACATGCGCTGTGGGACGTGGGAGACGTTAGAATCCTAGCGCTCATCCCTGCAATTCCTGTTATTTTTCCATTCCAAGCATGAACGTTTACCTCCAACAGAGCCAAAGTTGCAATGCTCAGTTCTTTATTGTTTTCTTTTAAATAATTCAGACTTGATGAGAGGTGCAGTTTTTAAAAAAGAAAAAAAAACTCAAAGTAAACAAGGGGAAGACTTATTATTTTTTTGGAAGACTTATTTTTTTGTTGACTTGTTAGCAGGGGCACTTGCGCTGGTGAGGGGGGAGGACCGAGAACCCAGGGGGCTCCCTGGACAGCACCCAGTGGCCGTCAGCCTGCCTCGCCCCTGGGAGCGAAAGCCGGTCGTAGCTGCAGCAAAAAGGGATGTTTCCTCTTCCTCTTCATTCTTTCCTTCTGAAAACAACCTTTTCCTGACCGAGGACTCAGAGAGGGTGGGGCACATTTTCTCTCCTCTGGCTAGAAAAACAAACACACAGTGCACCCCAGCTACTCCTTTGTGCTTCGTCACAGCCTCCCTTTTCTGTCTCTGTCAGGGGAGGAGGAAGCGGCTACCCCCAGTGTCCTTGACCATCGGGGTCTCACTTCCCAGCCTAGTCCAGTTTCCAGGATACCAGCCCCACCCCAGGCTTGGCAGGGAACCCCACCCCTGTTTAGAGCATGGAATCTTGAACATTGCGGAGCCCCCAGGACTTGCTCTTTATCACTCTAGGGGCATTTTCTTTGAATGCAATCCAGTCTCTCAGATTCCCACGTTCCAAGAAGCTGCTCTCTGTCCGACAGAACATTCTGTTGCTGTTCACTGTGAACCAGTCTTATTTTGTTCTTTTCATGAGGGAATGTTTCCATCAGGGGCCTGTGAGTCGAAAAGGCTTGCTGCTCAGAATGAGGGTGGCTTTGTCTCTCCCCACTTCGTGACCTCTGTCAGGAGTTCCTTTGAGGCTCCAGACAAGACATAACAGAGAAGTGCCCAGAGCCGTGCTGATGAAATTTTGAGATTTGCAAAGAAACTACTAGCCAGGCTGCCTGGATGTATTAAAATGTCATCTCTACAGTTTGGCCATGACTAGCTTGTTTAGTTAATGCTAGAGGGGAAAACAGAGTTTGTTCTCAAGGGAGAGAAGCAGACGGAGAAAACAGGCACATGAACAGCTGACAGTGTTCCAGCCGCTTTGTCACAAAGAGCTGAATCCACCATTATTAGAACCAAAAATCATCACCCAATTCGAGTCCCTTGGGAATGATGCTGGGCTGGAGCAGAAGTGGCCGAAGCCCCCTCAACATGGAGGCCAAAAGCTAAATTCTATTCTTTTCACTTGGGTTTTTAGGAAGGGAAGTAGAGCTTCCTAATATTTGTTATACATTAAGTGTCAGGCACTAGGCTTGGTGTTTTTATGCATACTATTTAATTCTTAGAGCCACTTGGAAAATAGGTATTATGACTGCTGGGTGTCTATGAAGTTGATTTATATTTATTTACCTTCACATCCTTACTTGGTCAGGTAGCTATTCAAATGTCTGCTTTGGGTGATGTTCCCAGGGTCATGGGATCAAGCCCTGCTTTGGGCTCCGTGCTGAGTGTGGAGCCTGCTTAAGATTCTCTCTCTCCCTCTGCGCCTCCCCCCTCCTCTCATGTGCATGCTCTCTTTCTCTAACAGCAGCAGCAGCAACAACAACAACGAAACCAGATGTCTGCTTTGACAAGCCCTTCCTGAGCCCCCAGTCCATAACCACAACACCTGCCATTCTCTCTCTCATTTGTATGGCCCCTTTGATGTTGTAACCTTCTGCATGAATTCCTCCCAATTCCAATTTGTTAATCCTCTCTGTGCAACTACATTTAGTTTGGAAACTACCCTACAGTCTTTAAAATTTTTCAATGGTTATATTTTTCTTCCTAATTTCTAATTTTATATCCACCTGTACTTATTTGTCTGTTTTAATGGCATAATAGATCACTGGCATGTATTTTTTGTAAGGATGTAATGCCTTTGTTGATCTCTTCAAGGATTCTAAATGCAAACATATTTTCAAGTCTTTTTCAAAATTGTTTATTATTTTTTTCTGGAAAAACTCATATTACAGTTATTGATTTTATTGGCCGTTTCTTAGTATTAGCTTTATGAATTTTAAAACTGAGTTTACAGGATCATCATATGTAGGAGTGTTTTCTCCCCTGCCTTTCTTTTTCTCTATGTATTTCTGAACATGGGGTTCTTGTTTGAGCCTGGTTCTCTTAAAAGGCTAAGCTACACCTCAGGCTTCCTTTCACAAGCCAGGGAAGCCCTGCCCCAGTTTCCGGTTGTGAGCTCTGAGCATGACTCTGGTTCCCGTGCCTCCCACAGAGCTCCTTTCCCCTCTGGCGGGCTTTTATCCGCAGAAGCCAAACTCACAGTTCCTACTACCTACTTCCAGATCCAGAGCCTCAGATCAGCCCCTCTTTGCTTTGCATTTTGATTCTGTTCCAGGACTGAGGACATATATGTATCTCATTTTTGAGTGTGGCTATGACTTGTAAAATTCTCTTTCTCATGTTCATTATCGTTGCTATGTGTCGGATCAGAGGGGGCTTCGTAGCATTCACTTACAATGCCATTGAGTCTGGTGACCGGGAATAGGAATTGGGAAACATCGATAGAGGGGCAGAATTGGGAGGCAATTAGTTTGAGGCAATTAGGTACAGGTTGGAAGAGTAAAGAACCTGAAGAAATGATGAGTTCAAGCATCACTCGTGAGTTGATGTGCAGGAACCCTAGTTATTAAGATGGAAAGAAAAACCATGAAATTTAAAGTTGGGTTGAATGGCCATGACTTCCTAGGTCCTCCTTCTCCTTCCTTCCTCTCAAACTCCCTCTCCTTCACCCCCTTTCATGTTGGTGATCATCCCTAGGGTGACCAGCCATTTTAGTTTGCCTAGGATGGTTTTGGTTTTAGCACTGAAATCTTGCTTCCTAGGGAAGCCTCAGTCCTAGGAATCCAGGATGGTTGGACACCTTAACTCTGTACCATTCACTTTGTGAGCACTAATAGAAGACCTCTAACACCAAAATTAACCTTACGAAGGGGTGAGCTTGAGAGACAATAATGGGAGGGGTAAGAAACAGAAGTAGGCAATAGGCCTCTGTAGTCTTTGCTTGGATAGAAGAAGCCACACCCAAGAAATACCTTTCACTCTGAATTCAGTAGAAATAGAGACTAGAAAGGGATGTTTGAAGTCTGTGATTCTCAGAATTTACTTGCTTGGAGAAATTTGAACCACCAATGCAAATGGTGTTTGTAATTCCTTTTATATTGGATTCAGAAATTACTTGCTTTCACAAAGGAAGATTGTATAAGTATTATTTGATTTGCTTTCTCTGTAGTCTTCTTCAATTCAGTAAGTCATGCTGTCATTTTTAAAGTATGTTGTATTGGATAATATTCCATTCCATTGACTCCATATTTATTATCAGTGATCAGAACCAGACCTCATTTTGTGCTCACTTCAGCAGCACATATACTAAAATTGGAACGATCCAGAGAAGATTAGCCTGGCCCCTGCGCAGTGATAACACACAAATTTGTGAAAAAACATACATCATTTCACTCTTTTCAAAGTACCTTTATCTTAGAAAAGCACCGGTCAGTTCTACAGCCACCATCACTGCAGCTAAAAATAATGCTGCCAAGGTTGCCCTGGACTGTCAGCAGCAGTCATTGCTAACACAACACTAATTCTGTTCAGGTGGTGGTGGAGGTGGGTGGTGTGTAGCAGCAATATCCCTTGACTTGGGGAATGAATTAAGATTGATAAATCCAATCTACTCATGGTTACACGATTTCTCTTTACAAAATGCTCATTGTTCCATCCTCCTTTGCTGCTAGGAGTAAAGTGTTACAAGCTGGGACCAATGAGGCATAAAGTGAAAGTTGGCTGGGAATTTTCCAGGAACTGTTTGCTTTTCTAATAAAAGGGACAGACTTTCAGAAAAGCTTGCTGTGATCCCTTTCTCCTCCTTCCCATCTGGAATATGGATGTAACGCCTGGAACTAAGGTAGCCACACGAAGTCTGTGAAGCAATACACATTATGAAGAAAAGCAACATGCCTATTAAGTCAGAGTGTGAAGGAGAGAGAGAGCCTGAGCCTTTGATGATGTGGTTAGACCATCCCTGAGATCATACCTCTGGACTTCTTGTTTAATAAAAACAAATGTCCTTACCATTTAGGCAGCTGTTGATGCATATCCCTTTACTTGCAACTAAAAATCAATTTCATACTGAAAAGCAAGGTGAATAATGCATAGTGATGATACATGGCCATGGACATGGGATAAAAATCGCCAGACTTGTCATGGTTTTTGGTAGATTTTTTTTTCATTCCATAGCTCTTTATATACTAAACAGGAAAGCAAGAATACTCTTTTTGTCCCCCCTCAGTGCTCAATGATAATTAAGTTTCAGTATAAACAAAATGTGCTATAATGTGCTCTCACTGCAGTGGCTATGGAGGGATGAGACATGTGATTCTATATGATGCCACATTAAAATCCTTTTGTGCATCTTAGAAATATAATGTCATCTGTGCCATATTGTTTTAGGGCAAAAGGAAATAGACTGATGGCCAGAAGAGCCTCCAGGGCAATGTTTTTGCTAGGAGGCTAGACTAAACCCCTCACAAGAACAAGACAATTGCTGACAGTGGGCTGGGAGGTGTAGCCGTGAACCCACTGCCATCTATAGTGCTCAGCCAATGCTCAAGTGGATAGTGAGCCCAACCCAAGGCAGTCCAAATAGCTTCTCTGTTGGTAGGAGGATAGATCCTACCTTGATCAAAAGGATGGGTAAAAGGGCAAAAAATGAATTATGTGGGGAAATGCTGTAGAACAAGGTAAAGGGAACATCATCCCAAAGGCTCAGAGTAAGAATGAGCCTCTGAAAATGATTTATTGCAAGAACCAGAAGATGTGGGGAAATGGATGGTATCCTTACTACACAGGAAAAAAAAGGAGAAAAAAGTCAGAAAGGAAGAAAAAAAACCACAATAGAAACCCAAAGAGGGGCACCTGGGTGGTTTAGTCGGTTGAGGGTCCAACTTCGGCTCAGGTCACGATCTTGCAGCTTGTGAGTTTTGAGCCCTGTGTTGGGCTCTGTGCTGATGGCTCAGAGCCTGGAGTCTGCGTCAGATTCTGTGTCTCCCTCTCTCTCTGCCCCTCCCCTGCTCATGCTCTGTCTGTCTGTCTCTCTCAAAAATCAATAAACACTAAAAGAAAGAAAGAAAGAAAGAAAGAAAGAAAGAAAGAAAGAAAGAAAGAAAAGAAAGAAAGAAACCAACCCAAGGAAACAAGTCTGTTAAGAATGAACCCCTAGATTTTTGAACATCCTTAACCTCTGAGTACCTACTGTGGACCAGCACTACCTTGGGGCTCAGTGATGGCTAAAGCATAGCTCCTGACCACCAGAGGTGCCATGATCCCATTCCAACATAGTAACTTATCACAAATTGAATTATAACAGTAAGCCGTGACATCATGAGGTCCTACAGTATTTTAAAATGTTTATTTTCTAGACACACTCACTCTATTTTGGAAATAAATGAAATCACCACCTCCTGAGTAAGTAAATAAAGCAGGGAATGCACTGAATGTTTTATTGAGCTCTGGCTGTTCTATGCAAGATACTTTAAGAACATGCATCATTCTTTAGAAGATCTGTTTCTCCTTACTTATATGGAAGTGATGGACAGTGCCCAGGAAGAGAGGGAATTACAATAACAAAAGCTGCTGTCTCTGTCCAGCCAGCACGTAGCCCCTGGGTTGAGCCATATGCTCTTCAAGGACTCAGATGAATCTTCACACCAGCATAAGGACATGTCAGGAAAGCTCACTCATTGTATCTGATGTTGATAATGCAATTGGATAGTCCAATCCTGGCCACCGTTCTACTTCCAGCCTCCCCCTGTCCTCCTCTGAAAACCAAAATTAAGCCAACACACTCAGAATGTCCTATCCTGTCTCCCTCACCTCCAAGGAAATATCAGTTCACAGCAGAAGGGTGTAGGGAGAAGGAGACCATCATTTCTCAACCTATTATGTAAGCTCTTCTGACAGGACCTTGCCTGCTGGGCACACTGATGGACCAAAAGATGGAAATGAGCCACAAGGTGGACCAGTTACAGAACACCGCCATGCCCTGGGCACAGCAACTGGGCGAGGGATCGACATCCGATCCAGTGGGACCAATTGCAGTGTATTTTTGGAATTCA
The DNA here is from genome assembly GCF_022079265.1 of Lynx rufus. Taxonomy (NCBI): domain Eukaryota; kingdom Metazoa; phylum Chordata; class Mammalia; order Carnivora; family Felidae; genus Lynx; species Lynx rufus. Next base: position 43,455,062 of record NW_025814829.1, read on the forward strand.
CGACCTAGGGACCACAGAGCACAGTGCTCATTTTCTCTCTGTGGCAGAGACTAGCAGCTCTGAACTCACCAAGATGGCATCTCCTGCCATGTGGAGGAAGCTGGCCTGCAGTAGAAGGGATGATACCCACGCCCAGAGGTGCAGCGTGCTGGATCTGTTTCTACCTATTCCTGAGGTCCAGCCATACCACAACCTTCCTGCAGCCAAACTAGTCTTCCAGATACATTTTCTTTTGCGTCTGTGTGGGTTTAAAGTGGGTTTTGACATTTACAACCAAAAAAAAATCTGTCACTGATTGTTATGTTTGTGTGTTTTAGTTTTCCAAAAGCAATTTGTTTTCCTGATTATAAAAATTCAAATGTTGGATAACACAGTATATAAAATAAAAATTGCTATAATTCCACCATCTAGACATAACCATCGCCTATTAATATTCTTCCAGGCATTTCTTTCTTTTGAAATATAATTTTACAGGAGTACAATTTTTTAACATACCATTTTACCTAAAAACATGTTTTGGATATTTTCGGGGAACATACTTCTAAAATTTACATTTTGAACATGGTTGCATAGAATTTTATATTAAACTATTTTTTTAAGTTTATTTATTTGTTGGGGGGGGGGAGTACACATGCGTGCACACGAGCAGAAGGGCAGAGAGAAAGGGAGAGAAGGAATCTCAAGCAGACTCCTTGCTGTCAGTGCAGAGCCTGAAGCGGGGCTCCATCTCATGAAACATGAGATCATGACCTGAGCCTAAATCAAGAGCCGGGCACTCAATTGACTGAGCCACCCAGGTGACCCTATATTAAACTACTTTAATATAGTAGTTTATATAGTTGGTTGAGCATCCAACACTTTCTTTTTTAATATTTATTTATTCTTGAGAGAAAGAGAGAAAGCATGTATGCTGAGCCACCCAAGCTCCCTAAATGTTTTACTCTTGGTTTCAGCTCAGGTCATGATCCCAGGGTTATGAGATCAAGCCCTGTGTCAGGCTCCATGCTGAGCGTGGAGTCTGCTTAAGATTCTCTCCTCCCCCCGCCACCTCACCCCTCTCCCCTGCTCATGTTCTCTCTCTATAAAATTAAAAATTAAAAATTTTAAAATTAAACTACTTTAATTAATGTACCCAGTCCCCTTTGTTGAACATTTAGGTCATTTCAAAAGTTCCATTATTATAAAGGACACAACAGTGAACATATTTATAGGTACATTTTGGAGCATTTGATAGATTTCTCACTTTTTTTTTTTCAACGTTTATTTATTTTTGGGACAGAGAGAGACAGAGCATGAACGGGGGAGGGGCAGAGAGAGAGGGAGACACAGAATCGGAAACAGGCTCCAGGCTCTGAGCCATCAGCCCAGAGCCCGACGCGGGGCTCGAACTCACGGACCGCGAGATCGTGACCTGGCTGAAGTCAGCCGCTTAACCGACTGCGCCACCCAGGCGCCCCTAGATTTCCCACTCTTAATTACTAATACTTTTATTTGTTTTGGCAACTTTTCCTGTGGCCTATCAATTTCATGTATGCCCTCTTGATTCACTCCTTATTTATTCATTCATACTGTCAACATTCACTGAGAATATGTTATGTACTAGCCATTGTAGTAGATTTTGGGAAAACAGACATGGGTAAGTTTAGGGTTTTATCCTTAAGGAGAAAGAAGAAACTAGCATCTATTGAAATCTGACTCTGTGCTAAGTATTCTATAGATTTATTTCATTAATTTTTCATAAAAAAAACAAACACCAACTCTGTGCAGTGTATTATCATTTTTATATAAATGAAGAAAGGAAGTCCAGAGAGATTGAGTAGTTTGTCTAAGGTCACAGTTTGTCAATGCAAAGCTGGGACTCGAATCCAGGTCTGGCTTCTTTCTATTACACACAGTTTATTTTTATTTTTTTTTAACGTTTATTTATTTTTGAGACAGAGAGAGACAGAGCATGAACGGGGGAGGGGCAGAGAAAGAGGGAGACACAGAATCGGAAGCAGGCTCCAGGCTCCGAGCCATCAGCCCAGAGCCCGACACGGGACTCGAACTCACGGACCGCGAGATCGTGACCTGAGTTGAAGTCGGACGCTTAACCGACTGAGCCACCCAGGCGCCCCTATTACACACAGTTTAGAGAGAGAGATGTGAAAACAAACGACAAAACCAGGCTGTAAGTGCTTTGTAAAATCTGAACAAAAGCCTACATTTGGTCCACCAACCTCAATGATCTGCAAAGCAGACCTTAGACCTGTCTTTTATCTGTAGCAAGCAGCTTTTTAAGGGTCCAGCTTAAAGGGTCAAAACCAAACCTTAAAGGATTTTCCTGACTCTACACAGCTCCGGGAGGCCCTTGGTAAGCTAGAATATTTGCCAGCTGGGAAGCTGGGGAAGAGAAGGAGGCTGTTTCTAAGCAGTTCCATTTGGAGAAGCTAAAACTAGCAGGTGTAATGCAGGGTTCCTGGGAAGATCAGAACAGTGATCAGAGAGCAGACAGAGCCATGTGAAAGAAGAGCTTGGAAGAAAGGGACAAACTGTTAGGAGGTCTCAGGACTCAGGCTGGTGAGGGTGACCCCCTCAGTGGCCTCATACCATGAAGAAGTGACACCCGGAATAAGCCAGCCTTTGGGATCAGCATAGATGTCACTGGAGCCAGCGCACGGAGAAGGCTGGAAGTACTGCTTACCAGGCACGGGGCTGTAACAGCTCATTAAACTTAGGCGGCTTGTGACTTAGAGTCTGCTGAGGGCCTTAGATTTGTCTGGATGAGATCCACAAAGCTGACCCTGTGATGTCAAGCCAGGAAGTACCTCCCCAAATTGACAAGCCTCAGCTGTTTCTTTCCCTAGGAGAAGATCTGAAGTGCAGGGCCCGGGCGTGCAGGGAGTTTACCCGGGGTGCCGGTATCTCTACCCCCTCCTTTCTTTGTGTGCATTCCAAGTGGGCTCCTTGTCCTGTGGCCAAACCCCCCACTGGGGGCATCATGGCAGAGCGCAGTGACTTTTCAATCTATTTTAAACCTTGAATGGAACGCCAACAGATAAAGCAAATGAAATTGGAGCTGTTCCCACCTGAGCAGGAGCCAAGGATGCAAGGCTTCCCTTCCTTCCCAAGGATGTTCTGTGGGGTACACAGTTTAAAAGCCATGGCCATCACTGGAAGAGTCCTGAATTTAAAGTGAGAGCACCCTGGTTCTAATCCACGTTCTGCCTCTTAGAGTATAGCTTTTGAGAAGTCATTTAACCGCTCTTAGACCACTGTTTTCATTCGTGAAATGAAGGCAATAAGTTTTGTCTCCTTTGGAGGTTGATGTGAGCAGCAAGTGCAACCGTGTGGGTAAAGGCAGCTGTAAAAAGGCCACGCAAGTGTGAAACGTTCCTTTCCTTGGCTCTCCTTCTATTGCCTGACACTCAAGGGGGGTTTTGCAACTGACTGAGGTGACTTGAGTTGCAACTCCATGCTTCCCCATAGTCACCAGCTGTATGCCAAAGGTATATGGTGTGGGTATTATATTAAATTGGATGCACTTAGTTTTCTGGGCAGAAAGTCAGCCAGTGTTGTTATTTGTACTAGTAGAGCAGGTTCAGGTCACCTGAACTAGTAGGGCAGCATGGTCGCCTCTTGAGAGCCATTATGGGTGGAGTAGAAATTGGATTTCGGATGGAAGCAATAATTCCGCCCCACATCCCATACACTAATAGAGCTTAATGGCACAGTTGCTGGTGCAGAAGAGATTTCTTTCTTCCCTTTGTTTCTGTTTTTGACGTTTCCTACAGGTTCACAGCCCACCTGATTTAAAGAAGCCATAGAGACTCTTTCTGGAACTTCAGTCTAGCTTTGCTTTTTCTTTTGAGCGGTAAGTCCAGCGAAGATGAAGAATAAAAAAGGTGAAAGGGGATAGGCCACTCGCAGAGAATTCTAGCCCTGAGATTCCTGGCAGCAAGATCTTCTCTTCTTGCCAGAGGGGCACTTGGGGCTCTCACGGTTTGTCCTGTCCCCGCCACTCAGATCTGCTCCTTGATGTTCCTCTAAAATGTGGTGATCCCTCAGGGCCAGACTTCAGGACTCTAGCGTTCTCCCAGAGCGTGACATAAAGAGAGACGTTTCTCTGCCTCCTCCACTCTCTCCCCTCCTGCAGCTCATCTCTGTGTCTTTCCTCCGTGCCAGTGAGACAGCACACACGCTCCGTGTAGCTACTACCCAGTTGTCTTCACAGGAAAAGCGTCCTGTCACTCAGCCTGCAGGCGGGTCATATGCACGATACCACCTGGTGGCATCAGTCCCAGGGCGGGAGTGGGGGCGGGGGGGGGGGGGGGATCTTGAGCCCTGGGCCCACCAGCTTTCAAGACGAAGACTTGAGAATTCGTAGGCGAATGGGTGTGAAGTGTGTTTTGTGCCTACACCCAACATTTAACTGTGATCCCTGTCTATGTATCAGAAAAGGACCAGAGAGTGTATGGGATCATCAAACTCTCATTTGGTCAATTGGTTTTAACTTTCTTCCCCACCAGATCTTTTACCAGAGCTATTAATTTCCCCATTTTCCTCCTTTCGTTTTCTCTGTGCAACCTCTATTTAGGGAGCTAATCCACCATGACAAGAACAAAAACCTGGCTGCCAGGGGAAGGGGGAACAGGGGTCCAGATCAGCTACAACCTAGACCGTGGGCCACTGCACTGGTCAGACCCCATCTCACAGGTGGGTTCTCACCATCCTCCCTGCCTACAACCCAGATCTCAGACCTCCAAGCGGCCCTGCCTCTCCCAGGCCCACTCACAGGGCAGGGGTGCAGGGAGTGCCGCCCACCCCCAGGGTTGGAGGAGAGGTGGGAGCTGTAGGACGTACCTCACAAATGCCTGGCGAGGCTGACCAGGCAGCAGGTTGCGCTTTGCACATGACCATAGCAGGCTCAAGTCAGGATCTGCCTCACACTGGGTGGAGGGCCCCGTTTAGCCAGTCCCCACTATTAAGCTGGGGGCCCGCCCATGCTTTGGCCAGCACGGGGTCCAGCTCGCCCTTTGGAATCGCAGGCTGGGCTCCAGGCCACCACTGTGCTGGGGTAAACTCAGGGAAAACTCCAACTGCTCTTTGCCTTCCCCACAACCAAGTCTGAACATCTTAGATTTAAGTCAGGCTAAATTTCTGCTCAGATCATGATCTCACGGTTTGTGGGTTTGAGTCCCGCTTCGGGCTCTGCACTGTCAGTGCAGAGGCTGCTTAGGATTCTGTCTATTTCTCTCTCTGCTCCTCCCCTGCTCACACACACTCTCAAAATAAACAAATAAACTTTAAAAGTAAACTGTAAATCAGGCGAAAATGGACTGGTCAAGTCTTGTCTAATCCTCTTGACGCTACCAAGTGGGTCTCCCTCTCCATTCCCCTCCCCTAGACTGAACACACCACTAGATCCCACAAGAGAGCCCCCAGCCCGGTTCTCTCGGGGTCTTCTGAACCATTTCCGCTAACCTGTCTCCTACGATGGTACTTGCTGTGCTCAGCAGCCCTCCGATCTCTGACCCCGTGATGGGCCTTCCTTTCCATGGTCTGGCCTCATCCCCCCTTACAGCCCATGCCCAGCTGCTCTTGCCTTTGGTTTGCTACTTTAGCCAGAGTTTGCATGCCTGTTCGCGTAAGCCTCCTTGAGCCCCGTAGGCCCACAGGTATGCAGGACCCAGGCAGCTGGAGGCACCCAAGAGCCCACAGGGAAAGGAGTTTTGCAGGCTGTGTGTGCCAAACGGAGATGCCTGCGCCCTCAGACTTGTCTTCGCCCACAACAGCTCCAGCCTCCTCTCAGCTGTGGGCTCTGAGCAGACCTCCAAAGTCCAGGGGGTATAGCTCAGGGGTAGAGCACTTGACTGCAAAGTCCGGGGAAGGAGATAAGGGCCATATTTGCCACATCCCAGGGGGCACATGTGTTGTACTAAAGGCATGGTGCCTCCACTGTGTCTTTGAAAGACTACACATTAGACAGAGGAAATTTTTTTTAGAAAGATGTGGGGGAGGGGAAGGGTAGTGGTTTTAGGCAGGATGTGAGGCATCCAGTCAGGTGCCTGTATCACTGGTTGTCAGGGATGGATGGACACTTGCCCACAGCAGACTCGGTGACACTGTGGTAGCACTGCGGTAGGGAGGGGACTAGATGAGGTGGAGACTGAGCAGTGCTCAGAACCCCAACTGTACCCTAGGCAGCCTGCCCAGACCTGGGGAGGGAGAACACAATCCCTTTTTTGTTCCTAGAGATTAAGGGCTATGTTCTTGTCAGGAGAACACTATAGATTCTAATGCTTCCAAAGCTGAGAGGCTGGTTCTGACTGGAGTCTGGTCACTGGAATAAGAGGTGAACAGGATGAGGGGCTGGAGAGGAGGCAGGCAATGTTTGGGAAACCACTTCCCCAAATGCCACTTGGCCTGTTTTTTTCATAGCTCACTGGCACTGTTGACTGCCCACAGAGCCGGCCACCGTGCTGAGTATGTCGGGTGGTGTTCCAGTGACAACAAGAGACATGGAAGGATCTATCCACAAAGAGTTAAACATCTGACAGGGAAGATGAGATAGGACCTAGGAACATAGAGCAGGATCCACATGAGCAAATATAATAATTACACGGGGACAGATAGCAAGGGGATAGACATTCCTCAGCGGCCAGTACAGGCCCATCACCACACAACTACGTGGGCCCTTAGGTCCACTTTGGAGACTGACCCACATTTCTCAGATGTCTGAAACCACTCCGATCTGTTTGAAGCTCTCGTTACCATTTCTGTTCAAATATTGTTTCCAGCGGTTTCCTCTGAGAATCACTTGAGACCACATTCCCTCCAGAGACCAGCTATAAACATCAGGCAAAATGACTCTATGTAGATGGCAGACCGGGACCTGAGAGAGGAGGACCAGGAATAAGGTTGCCTCAAAAAAATAGCAAAATGCCTGACCCCTCCAAACCTCTACCCTTAAATCAAGCCAGTCATGCAACGGACTTCATGCCTGAGGGATTGTTTTTGCTTGCTTGCCTGTGTGGAAGGAAACAGGTGCTGTGAAAGATAAGTCATAGGAGACTACTACTGCCTTACTCTGATTAACTGGGAAAAGACCCAGAAAATTTTCTTCGTATAGAAGTTAAAGCTGTAGAGAACGAAATCAGGGTTTCTCAACCTGGGAACTATTGGCATTTACGGCCTGGATAATTCTTTCCAACGGCGGCTGTCCTGTGCTCTATACAACGTTTAGTAGCATCCCTGGCCTCCATTGACTAGCTCCCAACTCCAGCTGTGACAACGGAAAGTGTCTCCAAACACTTTCAAATGTCCCCAGGAAGCAAAATTGCCTGCCAATGAGAGTTACTGCTACTTAGGAAAAGGGTTGGATCCCAGGCAGCCTCACACTGGCTCTGGAAAGGGCTTGACTTCCAAAATGGAAACAAAAGTCACAGGAGGGCTAGGGGAGTTCATAGGGTTCAGTGTGGCTTAAATTCAAATAACATGTGGTGCCTTCAAGAAAAAATTTTCTGAGGATTTCCAGTGTTGATGTAAATTACTTTTATAAGACTGATAGCTAAGTGTGTATAAACATGAAACTGGGCATACGTCCCATGGGCTTGTAACTTCAGTAGTTACTAAATCAAAACAAATCCACAATTTTGACAAACCAAATAGGAAACCAGTAAGAGGTAACAACGTTAACTTAAGGAGGCAGATGGGGTGATTTTTGTGGAGGAAACTGCCCCTTCCTTTGTTACTCGAGTGCCTAGTCCCTTCTTTGGGTCAGGCATTGTCCCATGACTCAAATCTCACACAACATTGTCCCTTCGAACTGTGAAAAGTTTGGTTGTGAGCCTTTCATAAGGTCATTTGGCAAATGCAGACTTTACTCATTAAGGTCACCTATGTTTTCTTCTTACTGGCTCAGGACAAAATGGCACATCTGGCCCCAATATAGTCATAAACCCAGAGTGAAGGTAGCACTGTCAGTTCTAAGGCGGACCTACAGATGCCCCAGATGATGCTCATATTCTTCAGATACTTGTCAAAACGAAAAGAATTTCTATAAAAAAAATTTTTTTTTAAGTTTCCACAGAGAACTCCCAAGAATATAGTAGGAGACTCTCAGAGGAGTTCTAATCCGGTCTGATCCCCTTTACAGATGAGGAACGAGGCCCAGAGAATTGCCCAGGGAAACAGCTGCTGAGCATCAGGGCTGGCTGGGAGGGGCCTCTGCTCTGGCAGCCAGTGCTCTCGAGATCTCCTCTCTTCCGGCCTGACTTCCCCGCAGGCGTTACAGAATGCTCTTGCGGAACTATGTAGGAAGAGTTGGCTTATTGTTTCAAATGTTCATTCAGCTGAACTTGCACTTAAATTTATTTTTTAATACTTAAAGTTTACTTTTTAATGGCATTACATTGAACTCAGGACTTTCTTTTTTTAAAATCCTGATCTTTTAGCATTTAATGGTACGGTTAGAAAGCATTTTGCGTGGCCAGGTGGGTGTGAACTATAACCTACATACATAAAAGTGCATTAAACATCAGTACCCAGTTCAATACATAATTATAAAGTGAAAATCAGCGGAACCACAGCCAGGTGAAGAAAGAACACTTCTAGTGTGCAGAAGTCTCAATATTCTTGGTCACAATACTTCCCTTCTTGTCAAAGTATCCACTATCTTGACTTTTGTTATAATTATTTCCGTGCTCGTCTTTATACTTTTACTGTCTCTATATGCACCCCTAAACAACAGAGTTTAGTTCTGCCTGTTTAGGAGCCTTCTGCCAATGAGCCCTCACTCTGTGTATTTGTGTCTTGAGATCTGTAAAATTCACTGATACAGTGGCTATAGCTCTTATTTAGTCTTTCTATGCTGGGTCTTTCTATTTGGGTTCCAGCTTGGCACTATTCTGAGCAATGTCTCTAAAAACATTTTTGCGTATGTCCCGGTGTATAGAATATACAGCCACCTCTAGGGCATTTTCCCATAATGGCATTTCTTCAAAGGGGAACGAAGTGTGCGAATCTTCAACCTCAGTTGATATCGGCAACTACTTTCTAAAATCATTGCTTCAATGCCAACTCCCCCTGGCAGTTGCTCTCATTATTCTTCATTCTAATTAGCACTTATTATTTTCTTAAAAATTTTTTTTAAATGTTTATTTTTGAGAGAGACAGAGACAGAGTGCAAGCAGGGGAGGGACAGAGAGAGAGAGAGAGGGAGACACAGAATCTGACACAGGCTCCAGGCTCTGAGCTGTCAGCACAAAGCCTGACGCGGGGCTCAAACTCACAAACCGTGAGATCATGACCCGAGCTGAAGTCGGACTTGAAAATTTTAACTGGTCAGTGAAACAAAGCACCCTTTGCCACACTTTTTGTCTACATAAATTTCCTCTTATGTTATGTACCTGTTCCAGCCTTTTGCCATCTTTCTACCGTCAAATTTAAATTTTCTTTTTAAACAAATTTAATCTTCATCAAAATTACATTTGACAGGCAAGGGTACCTGTCTTCCACGCTACCTGTGCTCACCTGAGAGTTGTATATACTTCAAGGCAAATGGTCGAAGATCTGTAAGCTTAGAAGTAATTGTTTTTCAACTCCAAATCATTGAAACGATAACAATAGAGGTTCACAGAAAAATAGCCATCAACATCTTTTTTTCTTGTTTCCATTTTCCAAATCTAACATCCTCTTATTGAATTTTGCCCTCTCTTGGTTCCCTACATTTTCATAGAGAACAAACACTCTCCTACACGTCACAGCCCTTTGTTAAAATCACCAAGTGTAGACGAGGTCATCATTCTCTTCTTTATTTCTCAGTGCTGTGTGTTGAGTGCATTGTTATGAGTTAGCTAAATGTCAGTAATAAAGTGGTGCCTCTATTCTATTTACAACCTTTGAAGCTGAGATCATATCAAGTAAAATATGTGTACAGGGCTATAATAGCCATACATATCTAATAAAAAAAAACAAGCAGCTCACCCAAGCCTGAGCTCTAGCTTTTGCTCACCTTATCTTCTTTAGACATTTGGCCATGAGCTCACTGGCAAAGACTGAAGCTCATACCATGTACCATTAAATAAATTATTCAGTAATCTGTGATGTCCTTGTAACATGAGAATCCCTTATTAAAAAAGAAATAGCTGCACTGCTTACGGAGGCACGTGCCTACTATTTATAGTCTTTAGAGAAGTTGCTTTGCTAGCAAACCCAATTAGGACTCCCTGGTAATTTACAGAATTGATATTTGTTGCAGAGTTTTTATACTAAGCTATTCATTACCTGCATATGTGGGGGTATGTGATGCACATACCTACACACCCAGAGGGCCACAGAGAAAGCCCAAGCAGGTATAGGTTGTTTGTTAGAGCGGTCTCATTTTCCCCTAAACACGTTGGACACTCAGATAGGGACAAAGCAACTAAGGCCACCCACAGATTCAATGATCTGTATTCCTGACAGTATCTAGGCAACTGGGTCTCTACTTTTTTCAAAGTAAACGTTTTAGTCTTCTGCTAAAAATGTCAGATTCCCCTCCCAGACAAATAGGAGCCTGAAACACTGGGCCTTCCCCCCCCTTACCTCTTTTTTCTCTCTGAGGTACAGGTATGACGGCTTGAAAGCTGGGGTAGGACATGGCCTGCACAGAGTAGAGGAATCAGGGAGGCAGCTTAAGTGAATCCTCATTTTGGAAGGGCTGGAAGAGAAATAGCCAGGTGTCTATTTTTTCATAGAAGTTTTTAATTAGAAAAATATTTTATGGGGCGCCTGGATGGCTCAGTCGGTTAAGCGGCTGACTCTTGCCTTTGGCTCAGGTCATGATCTCAAGGTTTGTGAGACTGAGCCCCGCGTTGGACTCTGTGCTAACAGCTTGGAGCCTGCTTGGGATTCTCGCTCACCCTCTGCCCCTCCCCTGCTCACCCTTGTTCTGTCTCATAAATAAGTAAATAAATACCTTTAAAAAAAGAAAACTATTTTATATGTACAGAAACATAATTGGTATGTGGACAAAGCAATTCCCTTTATAATAGGCCCACAAAGGCCGGAATAGTCATTTGACTACGTTATTCATACAGTCAGTATATGTCATGTTAACTTTTGAGTTGACAATTGTTGAAAGGGTTTCAATATTGTACATCAAGTCATGTCTCAAAAGCCGGCACTGATAGAATTTTTAGCATACTGAAAAATGTGTGACCAAATGAGTGAAATGAAATTATGTGAAATACTATTTGAAATTTTTCAGTGCTTCACACAATTGTTCAGTTGTAAATAAGCTCCTAAAAAATAAAAATCTATGAAAGCTGTGGAAGTAATCAATAAAAGTTAAAAGATTAAATAGATTTTTAAAATTAGATTTTTCATGAGTGAATGAGATTTCACTGTATACCTATTGAATGGCTAAAGTTTTTAAAAAATGTGATAATACCAATTGCTGGCAAGGATGCAGAGAAACTAGATCACTCACACATTGCTGGTAGATACAATCACTCTGGAGAACATTTGGTAGTTTCTTATAAATCTAAACATGCAATTACCACATGACCCAGCAACTGTACTCTTGGGCACTTATCCCAGAGAAATGAAAACATAGGTTTTATGTTCACACAAAAGCCTGTATATGAATGTTCATGGCAGCTTTATTCCAATTAGTCCCAAACTGGAAACCCAGATATCCTGAATATCCCAGATATTTGCTGGGTAAACAGTTAAATCAAATGTCCATCTATACCTGGGAATGCTACTCAGGTAGAAACCACTGATATACAGAAAACCTTGGGTGGATCAGAGGGGAATTAGGCTGAGTGAAAAAAGCTAATCCCAAAAGGTTACATATGTTATGAGATCATTTTTTAATGTTTATTTTTGAAAGAGTGAGTGAGAGAGAGAGAGAGAGAGAGAGCGCTTGCGAGAAAGCATGGTGGGGGGGTCAAAGAAAGAGGGAGACACAGAATCCAAAGCAGTCTCCAGTCTGAGCGGTCAGCCTAGAGCCCGACATGGGCTCAAACCCACAAGCCGGGAGACCAAGACCTGAGCCTAAGTTGGATGCTTAACCCACTGGGTCACCCAGTCTCCCCTTATGAGTTCATTTATAAAACACTCCTGAAAATGACAAAATTATAGCGATGGAGAACAAATCAGTGGTTAGGTTGGGGAGCTGAGGAGGGAGTGGGGAGAGGGAGATGGGTGGGGTTATACAAAACTAACATAAGAGATGGTGATTGATAGGCAAACCACCACTCATGATAAAATAGAACTAAATGTGCACACACAAATGCATACATGTGAGACAGGGGACCTCTGGGTACGATCCGGGGATTATGCCAGTGTCAATATCCTGGCTGCCATTTGTGCCATAGTTTTGCAAGATGTTATATCACTGGGAGAAACCTGGTGAAGAACACATGGTATCTCCCTGTATTATTTCTTACCACTGCATGTGAATCTATAACTATCTCCAAAAAGTGTTTAATTAAATTTTGAAAATTTAATGAAACCTGATGGTCTAGTGATAGACATCTGTTAACCATGTTATAGAGAGAAAGAATTCAGGTATACAGCTAAAGGAAGACCATTGGGGAAGCCTGAGAAAAAGTTCAAAGTAGAGGACAAAGGCAGAGGCTAGAGCTATTCCTGTGAGTGTGAGTGTGTGTGTGTGTGTGTGTGTGTGTGTGTGTGTGTGCATGCGCCTGACTCTGTACATGCATGTGTGTGAAGGGAAGGTCTCAGCAGAGGTTATTTTTGGAGTGTCAGGGAAGGGTGGGGAGGGCATGCTTAGCAATAGCGATCTGCTGTGTTCTAGTGGGGAAGCCTCCAAAGGCAAAGGAGAGGACAGGCAGCAGCTTCCCATGGGGTTCAAGGTCCAACCAGGAGTTTTTTAACCTCAGTAACCCAAACACACACCATGAGATAAACCTAGAATTATTCCAATTGCTGGAACCAAATCCTTTCTTTCCCCGCCTTTCCTTCTGATGGATTCAAATCACAGGGAACAGTGGATTATCTTTGGGTGGCTGTGAATGGGGCTGTATTAATCACCACAATCTTCCATTGTGCTTCCGTTTGGTTATCAAACTGCAATTCCATTGAGATGCCCTCGGTGAGTGCATCCTCTGTGAGCACCATGAAAATTCATCCGGTTGAACTGAAAACCTGTTGTGAATTTGCAATTACAATATGACCTTATTGAGATCTCAATGAACTCAGCTTTAGGTAATCCAAGGCAAAGAAAAAAAGAGTTGACAAAGAAAGAAAAGAAATGGGTGAGTCAAGGCAGGCACTGGGATCTGTTCTCTTAGACCTTGAGTGGGTGCAATGGAAGCTTATGACCTGGGCTTACTTTGGGCCTTGCCCCATCCAGAGTGGATGTGAATGGAAAGGACTAATACAAACTCCCAACTAGTTGGAGGGGAGCTGGGAGTCCAGGAGATTGGTGGCAAACAAAATGTACTGTTCAAAATTGTAACTCTCAAACTGATTTCTTTTTTTTATTTTAGAGAGAGAGAGAGCACCGGGGGAGAGAGGGGTGGGGAGGGGCAGAGAAAGAGAATCTTTTAATGTTTATTTATTTTTGAGAGAGAGAGAGAGAGAGAAACAGAGAGAAAGGGAGACACAGAATGTGAAGCTGGCTCCAGGCTCTGAACGTCAGCACAGAGCCCGACGCGGGGCTCAAGCTCATGAACCGTGAGATAATGACCTGAGCTGAAATCAGCCACCCAACCTACTGAATCCAGGAGCTCCTGCGAGAAAGAACCTTAAGCAGGCTCCATGCTCAGCATGGAGTCCAGTGTGGGGCTGGATCCCACAACTCTGGGATCATGACCAGAGCCAAAATCAAGATCAGCCTTTCAACTAACTGAGCTACCCAGGTGCCCCAATACTGATTTCCTTTTTTTTTTTAAGTTTATTTATTTTGAGAGAGAGAGAGAGAGAGAGAGAGAGAGAGAGAGAGAGAATCCCAAGCAGGCTCTGTGCTGTCAATGCTGAGCCTGATGCAGGGCTTGATCCCACAAACCGTGAGATCATGACCTGAGCCAAAAGCAAGAGTTGGATGCTTAACCGACTGAGCCACCCAGGTGCCCCTTGATTTCTTAATAACAATTCACAGCCTGTGCCTTACTGGTTCCCTAATCCCACTTCAGAAAGCAAGCCACCCAGGAATCCCAACTGTGTGTCCTTTTAATGTACACTCCCTCCACTTCTGTGGTGGCCTTGAAAACCAAGAGTCTCCAAATGTAGTGAAAACTACAAACCTGCCAACCACGGGAGGGGACAAAACAGGATTAGAACACCTTCAAAACCTCACCCCCAGAGAACTGTCATTATTTCATCTGTCTGCTGATTTCCTGACAGGCCCCACTGACAAAACTCTCTTGATTTGGCCTACCTTGGAGCTCACTCAGTGTGAAAAACCTTTTACCCTGGTAGGTTTGTCAACAACAACTAGAGGCAACTACGTCACTTTACGCCTGAGGTGATGGATAACGGCTGGGGTAAACAGTAGGCTAACCAAAAAGTTTCAAAGGCAAATCTGTAGAATGAAACGTTTATAGGGCTTTGAAAAACTCCAACACATTCCTTGGCATCCACAGGGTCATACGCGTATGTAGCATTGTGTGAACATACATACCAACATACATGTAATTGGGGTTCCAGAAGAAAAAGAAAGGGCAAAAGACTATCTGAAGAAATAATGGCTGAAAACTTCCCAGACAGGATGAAAAACATTAACCTACACATCAAGACGCTCAATGAACCTCAAGTACCTCAACCATATCAAAATCAAACTGTCAAAGGAATAACCAGCATTGGCGAAGATGTGGAGAAAAGGAACCCTCATGCACTGCTGATAGGAATGCAAAGTGGTGCAGCCGCTATGGAAAACAGTGTGGAGGTTCCTCAAAAAGTTAAAAATAGAACTGTCATATGATCCAGGAATTCCAGTTCTAGGTATTTCTGTGAAGAAAACAGAAACACTAATTTGAAAAGATATGTGCACCACTGTGTTCATTGCAGCATTTATTTTTTTTATGTTTATTTTTGGGAGACAGAGCGAGACAGAGCATGAGTGGGGGAGGAGCGGAGAGAGAGAGAGACACAGAATCTGAAGCAGGCTCCAGGCTCCAAGCTGTCAGCACAGAGCCTGATGCAGGGCTCATTCCACAAACCACAAGATCATGACCTGAGCTGAAGTCAGATGCTTAACCAACTGAGCCACCCAGGCGCCCTGTAACATTATATACAATAGCTAAGCCATGGAAACAATTGAAGCTCCATCAGTGGATCAATGGATAAAGAAGATGTCACACACACACACACACACACACACACACACACACACACACACACACAAATACTAATCAGCCATAAAAGAATGAAACTGTGCCATTTGCAACAACATGGATGGACCTCAAGGGCATTATGCTAAGTAAGTCAGACAGAGAAAAACAAATGCTGGATGATCTCACTTTTATGTGGAATCTAAAAAACCCACCAAACAAAAGGAAAACCAGCTCAGAGGTACAGAGGACAGACTGGAGGTTGGGGGGTGGGGGGTGGGCGGGGTATAGGGCTGGTACAATGAATGACTGAAGGCGGCCACAAGGTACAAATTTCCAGTTATAAACTAAATAAGTCATGGTGATATCACGTGAACCAGGGTGACAATAGTTAATAAAACTGTATTGCATATTTGAAAGTTGCTAAGTGTACATTTTTAACATCCTCATTACAAGAAAAAAATTTTTTGTAACTATGTATGGTGACAGATATTAATTAGACTTATTGTGGGGATCATTTCACAATGTATACAAATATCAAACCATTATGTTTATACCCGAAACTAATATAATGTTATGTGTCAATTATACCTCAGTAAAAAAATAATAATTTGACACAAATGGGAGTAGCATTACCACCCTTTGAGCATGAGTTTCCAAAAAGAGAAAAAATTACCGTAGCATTAAGTGAGACCCAGTTATTGGGGTTTATGTATATTTGCCTATATAATCCTCACAATAAATCTACTATTTATGTATTAGATACTGTCAAAAAACCAGAAATAATAAAATTAAATCATATCACCAGATCATTAAAATAGAGTTAAATTAGGGAGAGTTTAATTAGTTTAATTAGTTTGTGCACATAAAAACAGTTTGCAAACTGGGAGCTTTCAAACCAATGGCAGAATGAGGCTCAGAGGATTATTATTTTAGAACAGCTTATACAGTGAAAATACAGAGGCTGTTAAGTTTTTATAATGATTGGCTACAGCACTAGAGTTTTCCTAGTGACGGAATTGGTTAAAAGTGGTTACTTTATGCCAATTTTGGGGAACAGCTTGAGTTTCACCTATGATTTTCAGAGACATAAAAGCTAAACTAAACTAATCAAATTATGAAAAGCCAAAGGCAAAGCGAAAATCTTGAAAATAACAGGAAAGAATCAACTCATCACATAGAAAGGATCCTCAATAAGACCAGCACTTCAACACTCCAGTTAACAGGCAGATATTGGCAGCATGGATGAAAATAATGAACCTGATACAAATGTATGCTTTCTGTAAGGGATACACTGTAGATCCAAAGGCATAGCTGGGTTGGAAGTAAAACAATGGAAAGCAATATACCATGTAAACAGAAGGGAGCTGGGGTAACTATATTAATATCAGACAAAATACTATACTAATTAATTTTACTGTATCATACCAGTAAATGGCAAAATTGTTGCTTGAGAAAAAGAAATTCTATGATAAAAGGGTCAATCTCAAAAAAGATAAAACAATCACAAACATCTATGCACTTATAAACTGTCTCAAAATCTAAGCAAATTGACAGAATTGAAATAGATAATTCAAAAACAGGTGAAGACTTCAATATCTCGCTTTCAATAATGAATATAAAAACCAGGCAGAAAGTCAACAAGGAAACCAAAGACTTG
Source organism: Lynx rufus (assembly GCF_022079265.1). Lineage (NCBI taxonomy): Eukaryota > Metazoa > Chordata > Mammalia > Carnivora > Felidae > Lynx > Lynx rufus. The sequence goes on from NW_025814829.1 coordinate 43,471,985, forward strand.
AATAACACCATAACCCAACGAGACAGAATATATCTATCGAATACTTCACCCAATAACAACTGAATACATATTCTTCAAGTGCACATGGATCTTTCTCCAGGAAAGACCACATGTTTCACTGTAAAACAAGTCTCAATTTTTAAATGATTAAAATCATAGGAAGTACATTCTTCAACCACAAGAGAATGAAATTAGAAACCAAGAACAGAAGGTAATTTGGGAAATTTACAAATATACAGAAATTAAATACATTCCTAAATAACCAATGGGTCAAAAAAAGAAATAACAAGGGACATTAGAATAAAAGGTTTGATATAAATGAAAATAAAACACAATATATCAAATCTTGTGGGATGCAGCAGAAACTGCTTAGAAGCTGTGAATGCCTATATTAAAAAAGAAGAAAGGTCTCAAATCAATTTGCACCTTAAGAAATTAGAAAAGAAAGAGGTGCCTGGGTGGCTCAGTCGGTTGAGTGTTCATTTGACTTCGGCTCAGGTCATGATCTCACGGTTTATGGTTTCGAGCCCCGCGTCAGGCTCTGTACTGACAGCTCAGAGCCTTTAGCCTGCTTTGGATTCTGTGTCTCCCTCTCTCTCTGCACCCCCCTCTCCACTGCCTGCACTTTGTCTCTTTCTCTCAAAATTAAACAAACATTAAAAAAAAAAAGAAATTAGAAAGGAAGAACAAACAAAATCCAAAGCAAGCAGAAGAAAGCAAGCAATAAATATTAGTGTGAAAATAAATGGAATAAAGAGGAAAAATAGAAATCAAGATAACTAAAAGTTGGGTCTTTGAAAAAAGAAAAAGAATTGACAAACTTTCAGTTACATTGACCAAGAGAAAAGAGAGAACACTCAAATTATTAAAATCAGGGAAGACGAAGGGATCACACTGACCTCACAGGAATAAAAAGGATTATAACAGAATATTATGAACAATGGTTATATCCACAAATTCGATCACCCAGATGAAACGGACAAATTCCTAGAAAGACACAACCACCAATACTGACTCAAGATGAAATAGAAAATCTGGGGCACCTGGATGATACAGGCTGTTAAGCATCCAACTCTTGATTTCAGCTCAAGTCATGATCTCACAGTTGCGAGATAGAGCCCTGCATGAGGCTCCTCACCTAGCGTGGAACCTGCTTAAGATTCTCTCTCCCTCTGCCCCAGCTGTGTGTGCATGCTGTCTCTCTCAAAAAAAGAAAAGAAAATCTGACTAGACCTGAGCCAAGAAACTGAATTAGTAATAAAAATTTTCCCCACAAGCCCTGTACTGGATGGCTTCATTGGTGAATTCTACTAAAAGTTTATGAAGGATTGTGTTAATTCTTTTATCAACTCTTCCAAAAACACAAGAGGGAATACTTCCTAACTTAATCTAAGAGGATTTTGATACCAAAACTAGACCAAGACATCACAAGAAAAAGTTCTCAACAAAACACCAGCAAACTGAATCCAGCAACATATAAAAAGAGATGATATTAAAGTATATTGTATACTATAATAAATGCATAATGCCAGCACATAGTAAGTACTCCATAAATGTTCATCTCTTTCCTGTTTTCCCATGATGAGTGTGACAGAATCTACTACTGTTCAGCAATCTGGTTTCCCTCTTCTATACACAGTCAATGCTCATTATTTGTGGGTTCTACACTTGAAAATGGGCCTACTTGCTACAATTTATTTGTAACCTCCAAATCAATGCTCACCCTGCCTTCATGGTCATTCGTGGACATGTGCGGAGTGGGGACAAATCTGATTTGTACCCACCCCCCCCCACACACACACACTCCCTGCTGAGGTAAAACAAAGGTGTTGTTTTGCTTTCTTGTTTCAGCTCTTATACTACAGACATGTCCTTTTGGGGGGCTAGTTCATGGCATTTTTTTTCACATTTTTGTACTTTTTGTTGGTGATTTCATATTTTTTTTTTCAATTTTTTTTTAACGTTTATTTATTTTTGAGACAGACAGAGACAGAGCATGAATGGGGGAGGGTCAGAGAGAGGGAGACACAGAATCCGAAACAGGCTCCAGGCTCTGAGCGGTCAGCACAGAGCCCGACGTGGGGCTTGAACTCATGGACCGTGAGATCATGACCTGAGCTGAAGTCAGCCGCTTAACCGACTGAGCCACCCATGTGCCCCGGTGATTTCATATTTAAATGGCCCCGAAGTGTAATGTTGAAATGTTTTCTAGTGTTCCTAAGCACAAGAAGGCTGTGATGTGTCTTATGGAGAAAATACGTATTAAATAAGCTTCATTTAGGCATGAGTTACAGAGCTGTTAGCCATGACTCAACAATATATACTAAATAAGGTGTTAATAAATAAATGCTCACATAAAACAAGGTCATGTATTGATCACTTGATGAAAATGCTGTATCCAGAGGCTCACAGGAACCTAACCCTGTATTCCCTCCTAGAAGCAATGGCTCAATATTCTCTAATTCAGTGTTCTCAATGACTTTATAGTACCTAACTACCACAAATAACAAGAAGAGAATGTACACATTCCCTGCTGAAATAGATCAAAACACATGGCTACTATAACTACAACTCTTTCCATCAAGAGACTATTTCCCCATTCTTTGAATCTGGGCTGACCTTGTAACTGACCTTGACCAACAGAATGTGGCAGAAGTGTTGTGTGGGTTCTGGAGCTCAGGTTTAAGAGACCTTGTAGCTCTTGCCTTTGTCATCTTGGAACACCGTCCTGAGACTATCGTGTAAGGAAGTCAGTTAAGCCTCCTGGAGGATGGGAAACCATGTGGCGAAGAACCGAGGCATCCCAGCCAACAGCCAGCACCAACTGCCAGACATGTGAATCTAGGACATTGAGTCAGCCCATCTGATCCTCCAGCCAAAAACAGCTGTATGAGCAAACCCGGGTAAAACCAGCAAAAGAGTTGCCCAGCCTACTTACAGAAACACGAGAAATAATAAGCTGTGTTGTTAAAAACATAAGTTTGGGTGGTTTGTTTTACGGAAACCAGTAAGAGATACACCTGTCTGCCTAGAGTTTGGTGTGGCCATGGGACTTGTTTATGCAGATGAAATGTGACACATGTCACTTCCAGCTGGGAGCACTGACTTGCTCATCCTTGCTCTTTCCCTGTCGTGGCAATCAGGGAAGTGTGTATTGACAAGCAAGAGCAAGAAATCTGGATGGAATGTTGAGTCAACATGTGAGGACAGTTGCCCTGGATAAGTGCCCAAACCTATAGTGAGCTATAAACTTCAGTTGCATAAATCCTAAGATTGGGGGTCTGTTTTTTACTCTAGCATCTCTAGCTGATCTGACTGATACAGTAGGCATAGCAGGAATAGAGATTTCAACAGATTATGTTCTGCACAAGATATTTTCCCTAGCTGCCCAAGAATCTCTAGACCCATCTGAGAAAGGAATTTAGGCTGACAGCTCCATGCAAAGTTAGCTTTCTGGGATTAATTTTAAATATTAATCAACCTCTTTGAATCTTACCGGTTAATTGTACAAAAGACATTCTTGGACCATGCTGGTGCTAATCTGATAGTCCTTTGGAGAACAAAGAGGTGATCCTGAACCAGGTCAGTAGATATAGCATGCACAGGAGAACAGAACACTGGTCAGCTGACCTTGCTGTCTTTGCTGAGCTGTGTCCCATTATCACAGTCAAGTTCACCTTACTGCTCAACTAGCTGGCAACAATCTTCTCATGTGTCAAGTGAAATGAGAAAATGTGCCTTGAAATCTAAATGGTAGCTGATAAAAAAAAAAACACACACACAAAAAAACAATGGTCTTCAAAAACAGATAGGTTATTGTCATTTAAGACCTAGTTACCTTCCCTGCCTTTGATCTGTAAATGTACAACCTACACATATGTGTATATGGATAAATATTTGCATCTTCATTTTAAAAAACACATACAGCAAAAACCTAGTCACCTTTAGAGGTGGGGGCCCTGTATGGAGGTAGACACTAAGTTTGCAAACTATAGCACTACTTTGGTCTGTGCCCCTCCCCAGATTCATATGCTATATCTTAAGGCCCACCGTGATGGTTTTAGGAGGCGGGGTCTCTGGGAAGGGATTAGGTCATGAGGGCTGGGCCCTCACGACCCGGGTTAGTGTCCCTCATAATAAAAGGAGCCCACAGAGCTCCCTAGCCCCTTCCACCATGTGAGGATACAATGAGAAGTTTGTGACCTGGAAGAGGTCTTCATCCGAGCACGCTGGCACCCTGACCTCAGACTTTCAGCCTCTAGAACTATAAGAAATTATCTTCTGTTGTTTACAAGCCACCCAGTCCATGGCATTTTGTTGTAACAGCTGAAAGGACCAAGGCAAGCACTTGGTGTGTTTCCGCACACAACACCCTTAGCTTAACAAGAAGGGACTGTGTTTACAAGCGAGGAAGGCTTTCATGCTGAGCAAGTAGGTATGGGCTTAGGTCTGGCCATCACCCATAGAGACAGAAGAGGGATTGGCACGTGAGGCAGAATGGGGCAGAGGAGATAAAATGGTGACTGACAAATTCTGGATACATTTGAAATAATGATGAATGCCATTGTTCCGTATCGTGGTCAGTGTTGTTGACTCCTTCAGATTGGTGTCACTCAACATCCGAACTTCTACCACGGGAAAAGCCAGGTGTTTCTGGCTTCCCCTATATTCACCGAGTGGGAATCATTCACTAGTTTTCCTACAGAGCAGTAATAGCTGGGCAACAGCCCCAGCCTCTGTAACAGTCTCCTGCATTTTCCACAGCTGGACTCCGGCCACATCTTCCTTCCTCAGCTACTCTGCAGTTCTGGATTTTGTGAGTCAAAGTTTGGTCTGCTGGCAAGGATTTGACTTGAGCCAAACCAAAAGAAATGGACTTAAATTTGAGTTAAAAGAGGAATGATTTGGAATTGATATAAAGGAGGAATTCTTGATAAACATCTATCTTTAGATTCAGAGACTGATGCCCTGATGACGTAGGCCAGCATTTTGTGACCTGCATGTGACTAGGAGCATTTAGGCTGCCCCTGCTTTAATCTCATGCCCAGCTAGTGCCATCCCACTTCTGACACACACACACACACACACACACACACACCCAACTCCTGAAGCACCAGTTTATAAGTCCAACAGAACCTTTCACAAGGAAACAAAAGGAGTAAACGGAAAACATGGAGCCACATTCCATCGCCATTGGCATCTCTGCTTTCTCCCAACGTCCTCTCTCAATCTCCTTTCCCGCCTCCCCTGCTATCGCCCCCTACTCACTCCATTCCACCCCCCAGACCTCCTCTCAAAATACCACTGCTTTGCACAGTCCCCTCAACCAGAAACCAGCAGAACAACAGTCAGCACAATAAAAGACCTGTAGTTACCCAGCCTGGCCATGATGTCTCAGGGGTGAGAGTGGGGCATAGGTACCCCCATCCCAAGGGGAGCCCCAAAACATGAGGTTGAGTTGACAGATACTGAGACCTTTCTTCTGTTCTCAACTGTGGGGCAGGTCACGGCATCCCAAGGGTCCCTCAACCAGCCAGGAAACGTGGTTTAGGCCTCCACCGAGCTAAGGGCAGGAGGCTGGCCTTATGGTCTCGGGTTGACCCCTCACAGCTGATGGTTCTATGACTGACTTTCTTGGTGAATTAAAGAAATTGTGTTACCCAGAATACAAGCACCTGGTAGAAGCCAGGACACTTTCCCTGCAGAAGGAAGTCGCTGTGAAAACCAAGAATAAAGGGAGTAAGAACAAGCCAAAACAAATAACAGCAGTGTTTAATAGAAAATGCTTGGAACCAGAAGACACAGTTTCTTGTTTTGCCTGGCCTCAGACTGGCTGTTCTGGGCCTTAGGCAAATCAGTCAGTTTTTCTAAACTTCTGCTTCCTCCACTGGAAGATGGAGATGCCCTTTCTTCTTTGTAGGGGTTACTGGGAGCTAAAAGGAGACGATACATAGGAAAGGACGTTAAGGGAGACAAAAGGCTTAGCCATGAAATGAACACGCTGACCTTGCTTCTTTTCAGCCTGATGCAAAGGCTCTAGGACACAGGAACGCCAGCTTTTCTCATGCAAGCTCTTATGGTTCCCGACATGTTGGTACTCGTGGAAAGCTTACTCATTGTTTCAAAAGAAAGCTCCTTTTATTGTGAAATTGCGAAATCCTCGCCCTAGCAAAGCATTATAGCTAACAGATCCCTGATATGAATGTCAAGACTCTCCCTAAAAGAATGTCCAGGAGAGGTGGTTTCAAGGGACAGATGAGCTTGAAGGGGCAGAACAGTTGGCGGTCAGAATGGAGGGAGACCTGCTAGACACATAGCCGGGCCCAAGGTCAGGAGTCCCAGAAAGAAGCCACAAGTGTCTCAAGAGGGATGGTGTGGTGCTGCAGGAAGAAGGGAAGTAAGAATAACAGCTCGTTACCAGATCACACCAGAGTTTTGAAAGAGCTTATACATTCGTTTGTTTCATTGATTTCCCAAAAGGACCCTATGTTGTATGCATTACGTTGACTCCCATGAAATTGCCATATCGTCTCAGAGGTTAAGTGACTTCCACGAGGTCACACAGTAAGTATTAGAGCATGGCGCAGAAATGGGATGCGGTGGTTTGCGAAGTGAGGGTATTTGAATTTCTTCCCCTGCTACTTCTCCAGGACTTTCTTTCTCACTGCCATATGTTACTAAAGACAGATGTGAGTCTAGAGGAAGGAATAAGTTGCAAATGGCATTTGGAGGTCCAATGGGGCCACAATTTCAGTGGCAAGACAAAAGAATAACATCCTTTCAAAAATCCCTGACTCCTTGTTTGTCACCGAGCCCAGCTTCGGGCATGTATCTCCCAGGACTGCTCACCCCCCCCCCCCCCCCCCCCCGGTCCCCTGGCCTCAGCTGCTGTTCCTCATACTCCTGAGTGAACACTGGGCTTCTGTAAGTGTTTTATCATGCCTAACACGAGGCCAAGTCTGAATAAGTGAAATGTGGGACATGAGATCTGGCTTCGCCAGGGACTACTGGAAAGGCTAGGTAACACAGCTCCAAACTGGGGAATGAACGAACGCACCCTGGAGAGAACATCGACAAGTGGACAGGAAAGAGCCAGCACATAAATTCCCTTTCCTTCTCTCACACTCTGAAGTGTGAAGGATCCACTTGGCCCATCTGGAAGACACGCTGTGTAATCAAGCAAAAGGCTGCCTTTCTCGGTGACGCTGCGGCTAGGTTGGTAATACACCCCCTTACATGTGCTTTCCTGCCTGCCTGCCTTTTCTTCTCACTCTGGCTGCTTTCATAACTACTGCATGTGCCAATTAAGCCTTAGCACACAAACTTTGCCCCAGATACTTTTTTCTAGGGAGTTCAGATAACCACTTTGACCCAAATCCCCATTTCCTACCTCATCTGTGGAAGGATCTCATAATCTCCATGAAGTCTTTGGGCCGAAGGCTCAGCACCCCTTCCCTTGGGGCCTAGACCCACAGTGAGGGTCAGCAGCCCTTCCCAGGTTACCATTGTGGGCGGAGCCCTAAACCAGGTGCTCTGCATGAACACAAAGCCAGCAGAAGGTAAATTTCTCAGGTGAGCTTCTGGGGCAAAATGGTTCTCTAAGGCCCCTGGTATCACCCACGGGGATCGTCTAAAAGGACAACTCTGTAAGCAAAGAGCGGCGTCAAGGTAGAATCTCCAAAATTAGGAAGGCATTTAGATCCAGAAATGATCCCTATCTGTAGAACGGACTAATGTTCCTCCGACTTCATAACGAACAGATAAAAAAGAAAAGTAACTTTTACATTTTTGTGTGCCCATCTGTTGGGTATGTCATTTGAAAAAAAATCTGGGGTCATGAAGCCCATGTGGGGTTGAGGCATTTTTAAATCCCCCCAAACAGGAGGGTTGTGGAAACATCAGGTGCTGTTGTTACCACTGAGTGAGACCAGGGCCTGGGGTCAGCCACGGTTTCTACTCTGGCTTCTTCCAAAAATCTGTCACACTTCGAATGTGGTAACTTTATCAGGCAGGGGCCATGGAGAGGCCGCGTTTGCGGCCAAGGCCCGGCTGTAACTTGAGTGTTCCCAGGGAGGGGCCCTGGCTGGTCCCCCAGCGGGGAGCTGCTGGCAGGGGGCAGAACCGGCCCGGAGCCCGAAGCAGGAGAGGGAGCAGGCCTCCACTGCAGGTGTGAGAGCCCACACTCTCCTGGGAAAGCACCAGGCCTGCAGTGCGGCTGCCCCCGGCCTCCTTTCCTACCCCATCCAGCAGGAGGCCATCTTCTCAAACCCTGCTCCCTCCTGTTCCTGGGGTCCATCTCCTCCCCTTCCTCTCTCTGGTGCGGCCTGGTGCCCACAGGCCTCTGCCATCCGTCGCGCACAGAGCAGCTCACACCAATCTCGTGACCTCCAGCTTTGCTTCGCCCTAATCCAGTCTAGGGACAGACAGTCGCCGTGTCAGAATCACGGGGGCGGGGCTAGTGCCGGAGTTTGAAATGCAGATTCTCAGGCCCCGCCCTAGTGAATGAGGCGCCGCGGGGTGGGGCCAGGAACAAGTAGTTTTTAACAAGCTCTCCAGGAGAGTCTGCTGCAGGCTAAGCCATCCTGTCCTTGGCTGCCCATCTCACCCCGGCTTTAGGTGCTCGGCTGGGAGACCGGCTGGGGGGTGGGTGTGTCTAGACGTGCCAGGTGAACCGGTGAGAATGGCCCACCTGAGGTCTTACCTGAGGGACCCAGACGCTGCCCGGCCTGGGAAAGAACTCTTGGCTGTGACCATGACAGACTGGACTGTGTGAGGAGGACAAGCCTCAGCGACTGGCTGAGCAAAGGCTGGTAGCTGACACCAAACTGAGGCCCGGCGCGACACCTGGACCGGCGTCTCACGTGAGGGAGCTTGAGTAAGAGCGGGAAGTGGGAGCGCACCAACGCTAACGCGCATGCGCACACGCGGGCGCGCAGCATTTTCTAGAGGCCCCTTGTGGAGGGCATCTCTCGCGCTTGGCGGAAGGGTGATCCTAGTCCCGCGAGGTCTCCGGGCCTCTGTGACGAGACCAGGCTGGCGGAGGCGAAGACCACATGGAAGGGCAGCAGCGCCTGGGAAGGGACGAGGAGCCTCCCTGCCTTCACGTGAAGCGTGCCCCACCTCCTTCCACGTCTCACCTCCGCGACTGTTTCAGGGTCCTCACCCTGTGTGCCCAGGAGCCACCCTGACCTCAGTCATTCCAGACTGAACCTACCCCCTCCACCCCGTCCCCCCCTCCCCCTCCCCCCCCCCCCCCCCCCCGCAGGGGCTGAGGCTGCGACTTCTGTGGCAGACAAGACTGTTCGTGGTGGAAGAACTTGAACCCTTGTGGGATAACCAGAGCCGGCGCTAGAGGGAGGAGAGCAGCTGTGAAAACCTCCCAACATGCCGCATCCACTACGATAAACTAACGAGGACACCACGCACACAATAAGACAATATTTGTGAAATTTGTTCATCTTTATTAATTTCCACTAGAATGTGTAGGACATGTTCAGGATCTTTCCCTACGTTTTATTTTATTTTTCAATGTTTATTTTGAGAGCGAGCAAGCGCATGTGTGAGTGGGGGAGGGGCAGAGAGAGAGGGATAGAGAATTCCAAGCAGGCCCCATGCTGTCAGCACAGAGCCCCAAGTGGGGCCCAGACCCAAGAACACAACCAAACCGTGAGATCATGACCCGAGCCAAAATCAAGAGCTTGAGGTTTAACAGATGAGCTACCCAGGTGACCCCATTCCCTACATTTTAAAGGAAATCCTTGCAAATTAATTTTGCTTTGCTCCATATGTTATACACCCTAAGGCACTGTCCTTGTTCGTTTTCTCGTTTCTTTCTTTGTTTAAACATCACTCTGATTTTTTTTTTTTTTTTTTTTTTTTTTTTTACAAAGAATGGTTAGCTGCTGTACTGCTCACAGGTCCCACAGCATCGCCTGGGAAAATGAGTAACTTGGATGTTGGGACAGAAAACATGCAATTGTCCTCCTGCCAGGGTCACGGAGTCCTCCCTGCCTGAGAGCCTTGCACCAAAGCTCATGCCATCTCTGCTTGCCTCCTCTTGGGTCCCACCCACGTTCAGATCCAAGGCCGGAGTCTACCGTCCTCTCTGTGGCTGTTAGAGCTTCCTCGTCCAAGCCCAGAAGGGGAGGGAGAGCTGCTGGGACCTGGCAGCCCCCCTCCCCGCCCCACCTCCCAGGCCTCGGGGAGTTGGGGTGTGGCCTTGATGCTGCCCACCCCCTTCTCTGGCTCCCCCGGTGGCAGCGTGTAGCTCACCTCCACAGAGAGGGGGGCGAGTGTGCCCTTCTCCAACTCTCACAGAGAAAAACTGTCCACAGTTGGGCTTCAGCCCCCCAGCAGGTCACAGAGCCCACTGTCGGACTCATCTCTTGGCCAAGAAGGTGGAGGCCGTGACTAGTCACCGCTTCATTCATCTCCTTACTCTCCTCTTCCTATAACCCCGTCTAGACAGGGTCATATTGGAAAAATGTAAATTGGTCTTCCCGCTTCCCTGCTTAAGACCTTCCGATGACTTCCTGCTCCTCTGGGAAGGGAATCCAATAAATCCGGCCATGGCTTGGAAGGCCACATGACCTGGCCTCTGTGACTTCTACTCACTCCCCTTCTACAGTTCAGCTATATTGACACCTTCTTGCTTGTCCTCAAATTCATCCAGCCCCTTCCTGCCCTGGGGCCTTAGCGCTTGATCTACCTGGAGTGCTCTCCCCATGGAACTTCCCATGGCTGGCTCCTTCCCTACTAAGAGGTCATGACTTCAGAGATGCCTTCCTAATCACCTATTTAAATAGCTCCCCTGCCTCTTCATCACACCCATTCCCCTTACCTTGCTTTATTTTCTTCATAGCACAGATCACCATCTGCCACTCTCACGATTACATACCTCCTTGCTTGCAGACTGGTCCCTCTGACCAGAATGTCAGCTCCAAGAGGCCAAGGACCTGCAATCCTTGTTCATGGGTGTGTCCCCTGACCCAGCCCAGCACCTGGTACAAAATTCCTGTAAAACAAATGCTTACTGTGAACAAATGAATCCAGACCTTGAAGTGAGGTGGCTTGGGGCGGCTGGGCCATGCAGTGGCACACCCGCCTGTGGGCGCTTGGAGCCAGCAGATAACCAGAGCGCCCAGCACATGAGCATCGTTTCCTGGTGACAGTGTGGGAGTCAGCCACCAAAGGCGGGTGTTCTTCTCTGCCCCGCTTCCCATTTTCTTTGTCTCCTTCAAGTTTCCAGCTTTCCTCAAATTCTCTGCCTTTCTCAGATCCCTTCTCATTCAAACCACTCTCATTCTTTTGGTTTTATAATACCTATCACACAGGTAAAGCCGTGCCCACGCTTTATTGGCAGTTGAAAAAGCTGTTGGAAGTCTTTTTCTTTGGGGCTATTTACAAACCTAGTGCAGTTCCTACTTACATGAATTTGTCCTAAAAAACATCTTGTAAAGTGATACAATGCATTTATACAATTCCTTTGTTAAGCAGCTCTCAAACCACGTAAAATGAGAAGTTGAAAGGAAAATAAGCTGACATTTAGATATTTAACCAATTTTCTTTTGCATTCCCGTTCGTGTTCGTCTGCAATATTATGAATTTCACACACACAAAATTCCCTTCCACAGTATCAATTCTTAATTAAGTGAACACCATTGCTATAATTTTCTGATAAATAAAATGAGCATTTCCACACAAATTAGAAATGCCAACTTGTTAATAGCTTCCCTGAGGTTTTGTTACAAAATCATCACTGTTCCGGTCATTGTTCAGGCATAATAAATAGTACACTACAATCTGGAAACAAGCATTCTCTTTGGGCAGTCGATTACCAAGTGCGGGTTGGGTGTTCCGTAAGACAGTGAGTTTCCCCCTCATTCCTATTATAATACATGACAATAGTTCATTGGCTAGAAAAATACTTGATATTATTTTAGTGAAGCTCGCCGAATTTGGATCAGCTGGGAGATGAAGCTGGCCTGAACGTAATAAAATTAGAAAATGTACAACCTTAAATACTAGACAGTGAACTTTTAAGGGCACAGAGCACATTGTGCCTGTAGCTGGGTAATTTGGGCAAGGTGCCAAGGGCCTCAGTTTCTTCATCTGTGAAATGGCTGTAATACTAGTATCCGGTACTCCATAGGCCTATGGTGAGGGCCAAACGTCTGGAAGGCACTCAACCAAGGGCCCACATGTAATAAACACCTAACAGATGTTCCCTGTTGTTGTTAGGCTTAAAAGGACACTGTAATTATTGCCTGATGAGCACGAAATGCAATTTGCTACCTTTCAACAACTCAGAGTGCTCCCCAAGTCCTTCCAAGAAGAGATCCTGTTCTGTCTTCTTCAAAGAACAGATGACTCATTTATAATTCATGGCACATTCACATACCAACAATTATTGTGCTGAAGTCCTTTAAAGAGCTGATTGCTTAATTAAACCTAACATTCCCCTTGTACTCTTGTTTGTTCTCTGAGTTTTCTTAGTAAATCTTTTAAGTGTGTAGAAGAGAGTGACAGTCCAGGCTAACTGTGTGTACCTGCCCACATTTTAATGGGTGGTGCCTAAAAGGATGAAGTTGTGTGCATTTTAAATCACTATAGCAGCATGCAGAACACTTACAACACATAACGCACATTTGTTTGAGACGGAGCCTTGGTACATTCTCGGTTCAGTGTCAGTTGCCTTTCTCTCCTACCTGCCACCCCCCCCCCTTCTTTGCCTTAAACTCCCTCATTTAACATTACTCTCCACCTTGGAACAATCTTTGAATTCATCACAGGGACCTGTAATTTCCACTTTGTTTTTCATAAGTTACTTATTCAGAACTTCCCCATGGTTTTCCTTTTAAGCTAGGCATTTCATTTCTTTGGAGACTCGTTTCTTGGCTCCAGATGGGTTTTAGCCATAGCAAGATGAGGGTTAAAAACAGCATGCAGGGACTGAGCCAGCCGGGACATACCCAAGCTGCCTCCAACATGTGTGGGACCTGGAGGAAGAGTTACTGGCAGCCCGCATTCCTCCTGCTGGGAGACCTCTCCTGCCCCTCCCACTCCAAGCCAAGACCCAGGCAACTGCTGCCCATTGATCTCATTGCCTCTCTCAGAGCAACAGAGGCTGGAAAGTCCAGTTCAAATGTAGAATTCTTGGCCTCTTTGAAACTCCATACTAGAATGTGGTGGCACCAGGAGGCGGTCCCTGGTGCCCGGTCTGCAGCCCAGCCCTCTTTTCTTCCCAGGGGAGAAGAAAGGCTCTGGGGCCATAAAACCTCTCTCGTACAGGTGTGTGGACACCCAGTTCTGCATCCCAGCAGACTCTGCGAGTGGCCGCCCCTGGCCATTCCATGGACTGGCAACATGGTCCACCCAGGGAAGATACACCTGGGACGCCAGGAAGAGGTCCTGGGTCCTGGAAAATGTTCTAGAAGGGAGGGTATGAGCTTGTCCCTTGAAAGGGATCTCTTGCCTGGATCTAAAGGCAGTGCTTACTAGAATTATCATTTTCATGGAAGATGTAGTCCCTGACCCCACACTGGGTGCTGGAGAACGAAGTTTAAGCAAATATAAGAATGGATTGTTTTGAACACTGTGGAATATTCTACACATTATAAAAACTTTAGATGAGGTCAAAGACAGGAGAGAGCTTCGATGCTAGCGTTGCTACAAGAGCCTGCCTGGAGGAGGTGGGATCTAAACCGGGTCTCAAACAAAGTAGAGGAATATCTGTTATAGTTTTAATTAGAATTTAGGATGGCCTTCTTCTATGTTATTGTCAGTCTCATCGTGTATTTTTCTGGGACCTTTTTAAAAGTTTTTGTCTGGAAAACCATTTGGGCAAGACCTCCGCTTTCCGCCCACCTTATTTCCAAAATGTCCAAAATGAAGACATCCTCCTTAAAGACCACCACTCCCTGTCTCGCACTACAATGGTTTCTAACACGTTTAGATCAACTGTGCCACACTTGAGGGCCAAGATGGTTTCAGATGTTTCAGAAGCAAAATGTCTTGCCCGAGACAGGCTGCTTTGAATTGTGCCAACACTACTCAGGTGCTTTCCTCCCGGCCTTTCAAGTGTGGCCCAGAATTGTCCCCTTGGTCATCTGCTTGGTGTTATGACAAGTAACAAAGCAGAGTGGGAATGCTTTGGTTCTCTCTTTCTCTAAAATGCCATTCTGGGAAGCCCCGATGGTGACTTGAGACATAAATCCCAAGGCTCCGTGCAGCTGTCCTGTGGATACTTGCTCCCCCACCGGCCGGGCTTCTCCTCTGGAATGTGTGTTTATAACTATGGAGTTTATTCTTTAGTTTAGGGCATGACATGATCATTGGCTCAGAATGATCCTCAGCTCCAGAATGAAAGCAGAGGAGGTAGGGACACAGATTTCTTGGGTCTCTAGTAAAAAAGCTGAAATCTCCATCGTGGCTTTTCAACTACGGTGGAAAGAATTTGGACCATGAATCACAACGGGCTTGGTCCCCGAACCTGCCTTCTGTCCCTCGCTGCACGTGCACTTACTGAAGCTCTCAATGTCATAGGCACCCAGGCTGCCCAGGTGGGTGGCACCATATTCAGCAGGGGATTGTGACTTGGGGCCAAGTCATTGGCCTCCCGCAGCCTCCAGTTCCTCATCTGTAAGCGGGCAATCACACGGACACCTCTCAAGCATTCTGGGAAATTTAAAGAAGTGGAAACGGGACACCTGGCACTCGGGTGGTCAAAATAAATCCTTAAGAGTCCCTGTCCTGGAACCCAGCGGCTTCCTGGAAGATCTGGGTGGGCACTTCCCTTTGTGTGGTCCGCCGCGGGGTGGGGGGGTGGGGGGGGGAGAGGGGGTCCCCAGACCTCTCTGGGCTGTCCCAGAGCAAGCTCTCTGTGAGTAGCAAATAAAACTGAACCACTGTCTCTGTGGCCGTAGCAGAGATGGTTCCAGCAAGTTCAGCATCCTGCCAATGAAGAAGGAAATGCACTCTCTCCCGAAGCCTCATTAGACATTGGCAAAAACATTGCCAAATTTAACTTCAAGGTATAACTCCTGGAAAGTGACTGCAATGGACCCGCCCAGTCTTCTAGAGGGTTCCAGATGCTTGGGGAGCTCCGTTACGACCCTCCCCCAAATTCTCTCACCCCACGCAGACCCCATCAGCACTCTGAGTGTTGAGAGGACATTCATTTTCCTGAACTCTCATGGACAGTTTTGGCCTTGCCCTGACTCCGTGTAATCAGGCAGCCAGGGTCTCCCCAAGTCAGAGGAAATTCTGAGCGAGGCAGGCCCTATATTTGCTGGGAAGGTAAGAGACCATTTTCCACTTCTCACTTCTCTCTCAAAGCACAGACACAATGGGCCTGTCTGGCCTAGCTCCTGCTTTCTGTCTCTGAAGGCTCCCGGCGCCAGCACTCAGCCTCCCACCTTATTAATGTTCTGTGATGATCCCCTCGTGGTGCCGTGTATCCATCCCACAGGGTTATTAGAGGACAGACACCAGCAGGGAAGGTGCTGTTGACTCACTATCACAAACATCATCCCTGGTATTATCAGAGCAATTATAAAATATGCCTCTTAACGATACAATATCAAATGCCCAACTGAAGACTTTCAGTATGATTTATTTGTCGCCCAACCTTCTATTTTTATGATGGAAGGTTGAGCTGAGGAAAAATAAACCCCAAAGAAGTGCACTTACGTCACATTCTTCCAGTAGATAAAGAGATGTGGGCATTTCCTAATTTATTTCAAATACATACAAACATACATACATAAATCTGCCCCCCTAATTCCACAAAGAGTCTAGAAATTAGTCATTGTGATTGACAGCCCTGATATCTGCAGGTCAGGAAGCTCAGAGAATTGCGGGGGGGGGGGAGGAGTGGGGGTGGTTTAGGCTCAGATCAAAACTCTTCCACTTAAGAAAAGAAAATGGGGGTGCCTGGGTGGCTCAGTCAAGTAAGCGTCCGACTTTGAATGATAATTTTTTTAACGTTTATTTATTTTTGAGACAGAGAGAGACAGAGCATGAATGGGGGAGGGGCAGAGAGAGAGGGACACACAGAATCCGAAACAGGCTCCAGGATCCTAGCTGTCAGCACAGAGCCGGATGCGGGGCTCGAACTCACGGACCGCGAGATTGTGACCTGAGTCGAAGTTGGACGCTTAACCGACTGAGCCACCCAGGCGCCCCAAGCGTCCAACTTCGGCTCAGGTCATGATCTCACAGTTTGTGGGTTCGAGTCCCACGTTGGGCTCGGTGCTGACAGCTCAGACCCTGGAGCCTGCTTTGGATTCTGTGTCTCCCTCTCTCTCTCTGCCCCTCTCTTGCTTGCGCACATGCTCTCTCTCTCTCTCTCTCTCTCTCTCAAAAATAAATAAACGCTAAGAAAATTAAAAAAGAAGAAAAGAAAACGAAGTGGTTGTAGAATGCAGGTTCTAGAAGACTGGCTACAAAAGGAAAACTTCATTTATCATGGAGTTCATCTCACGCTGCACAAGGGTTTTGAAGCTTCCTAAGAGTCCAGGTTGATGCGAATGAAGAGCTTACCTTCTGAAGAAATCAGGTTCAACATTCCAGGGAGGTCAGAAACACAAACAAACAAAAGGAGGCCTGGGAAAACTGAGGGGCGGAGGAGGAGGGGAAGCCACATCAAGCCAGAGGCCAGGCTCAGAAAGGAAGGTGGAACTGCGGACTCCAAGCTTCTCGTGGTACAGTGGTTCCTAAAAGCTTTGGTGATATTTGTCCAAGTGCGGTCATATTCTCGTCACATTCTAGTGCCTCAGAATCCCTTTGCGGGAAAGGTGGCTTGTTAAACATGCAGACTCCTGGGTCCCATCCTCATCTTCCTGAATTAGAACCTTTAAGAATGTATCTGCATTTGACACAGCTAGCCCCGGCCCAGTTGTCCTGATGTGCTCTCCAGCTCCCGATTACACTGTCAGACAAAGAGCGTTCACCAGCCCCCTGCGGGTACCGAAGCATCCTAGGTGTTGGGAGGACGTACCAAAGAAGCAGAAGGTGGTTAGTGCCCCAAGGGGTTTACGCTGGAGGAGTCCGTAAATCCCCAGGTACTTACTTGTTCCAGGTCCACTTGCTTGCTGGCTGGTGTTCACAGGAAGCTCCAGTGCCTCAGCTTCACCGGTTTCTCTTGTCACAAGCTGAAAATCAAATTCAAACCGGGCAAATGGTTCATTGCCCAGATGTGGAGGAAGGGTCAGGACAGAAGAGGGCCATTTCCCACAGGACTCTGGGAACTCTGGAGAAAATGCCAAGCAAGGACACCTGGGGGAAAGAAGGCGGGGGGGGGGGGGGGGGAGAAGGGGCCGGCAGACCCGGGCCTTACCTGACAAGGTGTGTGGCGCCACTGCTCCCCACCCCCATCTCCCTCCCTCCACCCCCTACATTCTCACTGCCCCCCCCCATTCCAGGTGTGTGTGGCCAAGCCCGTGGCCTTGAAACCTGCTCTGTGAGATGGGAATCCCCCAGGAGTTTCTTCCAAAGGGAAGGCCTTTGTCAGAGCCCGAGGCCTGGTGAGGCCTCAGAGGCCTGCCCGGGTCCGAACTGGGCACCGGGGTCCAGGGTCGCAGATGGGGATCCCCTGGTCGGTCGGGCGCGGCAGGCACCGGGCTCCAGACAAAGTGCGGTGCCTGCGCCACCCAGTGGGCGCGGCGGGAACTGCACGCCCCCGCGATCGCGGCTCCCTCCCACGGCGGGCTGAACACCCAGACAATTAAGAACAATGCCTGGCGCCGAGCAACGCTCGGTATAATGTTGCTATCATTCTGTGCCAGGAACGAATCCACTTTTAGCAAAAGAAGAAACCGGAATGGTAGTAATGCCAACAGTGCAGACGAAGACGGTAACTTCTACTATTTCAATGGCGCTTTAAATTTCCCCAAGTGTGCATATTCTGGGCCACTGGACGTTTACAGCCGGTGGCAGAATCCAGACTATCACCAGTCGGTGTCTTGGAGTCCCGGGCTGAACATGACTGACGAACATGCATTTATTCACTGAACTGCCCCTTCCCTTTACACTTCAGCCCCTGTCACCTGGACGGAAGCCGCCCAGGGCACCGCACCCTCCCCCGGGGCAGGGCGGCTCGCTACGGGTCTCGGTGCCCGTGTCTCTTGGCCTCCGAAAAGCGAAGGGGTATTTTCCGCTTAGCTGTGGGAGCAGAGAAGGGCGCAGAGAGGGGGCGGGGGGCTTGGGGAACTGGAGGGTGTTGTGCCTCGTTGCCCTGAGGGTGCTGCTTCAAGCCAGGCGCTAAAAAACACCTGAATCCACCGGGCTTGTCCTCGGGCCCACAGGCTCCTCACGCTGCGTCTGGCTGATGTGGGAGGAGGAAGGTGGTCGTCGGCAGCCAGGGCAGAGCCCCTCCAGCGCACCCGTCCACCCCCAGGCCTGAGGCTACCCTACAACTGTGCTTGCCTCCCCGCGGGGTATAGGGGCTGCACCATTTGTAAGACAATCAGGTCACTGCAAAGAAATGTATGCATGCATGCGTGCTCCCCCACACCAGGCGTTTGTATGGCTCTCTCCAACACTTATTCAAGTGTGCCCACATGCCACGTCCCCAGAGGAATTCCCCTCACCCCAAGCGAACAGCCCCTGATTGCCCCTCCTCTACTCTGGAATTGTTCTGGGCAGAGGGGAGCCAAGGGAGGAAGGAAAGTGGTAGGAGGTGAGACGTGAGAGGTGGGCGAGGGCCAGAGCCGGTAAGGTCCTGTCCGCTGTAATAAGGGGTGTGATGTATGTTCTGAGTCGGCAAAGGCGGGCTATGATCTGATTTACATTTGTAAAAGATCCTTCTGGCTGCCATTTGGGGGGCGCAGGTGGGTTGAATGGGAATAACAGAAGCAGGGCGGCCGTGTGGGAGGGTGGTGGGAGGGCGCTGTGGCTTGGACAAGGCCAGCAGCGATGGAGACGGACCAGATTTCCGATATGGATTTGAAGGCGGAATGGATGGGAATCTCTGATGGATTCGGACGCGATGTGGAAGGGAAAGGAAGAAAGGCTCATTCTTAGGACTTTGGAGCAACTAGAAGAATGACAATTGCTAATATTCATTGTTAAGCAGACACTCCTCTAAACACTTGACATCTTTGAAAGCCATTTAAATCTCACAACACTCCTATGAACTATGTATTATTATCCCCATTTTATAGAAGAGGAAATTGAGGCACAGAGAGTTTAATCAATATGCATAAAGTCACACAGCAAGTAGAAAAGCTGGGATTTGAACCCAGAGTTTAACAGTTCTCCCTCTTTTATTTAAAAAGATTTTTTTTTAATGTTTAGTTTTGAGACAGAGAGAGACAGAGCATGAATGGGGGAGGGTCAGCGAGGGGGAGACACAGAATCTGAAGCAGGCTCCAGGCTCCGAGCTGTCAGCACAGAGCCCGACGCTGGGCTGGAACTCACAGACTGTGAGATCATGACCTGAGCCAAAGTTGGATGCTTAACCGACTGAGCCACCCAGGTGCCCCTCCTCTTTTATTTTAAATGCTTATTTATTTTGAGAGAAATAGCTCCAGCAGGGGAGGGGTGGGGGGGGGAGGGAGAGAGAGAGAGAGAGAGAGAGAGAGAGAGAGAGAGAATGAATCCCAAGCAGGCTCCACGCTCCACGATGTCAGTGCAGGAGCCCAATATGGTGCTTGATCCCAGGAACTGCAAGATCATGACCTGAGCTGAAATCAAGAGTCGCTCAACCGACTGATCCACCCAGACACCCCAACAGTTCTCCCTCTTTATAAAAAAGAAGAATATCACTAACTGTGATAGGGAAGACTGGGGAAGAATGGAGCTTTTAAGTGGGGGGGGGGGTGCAACATGAATCGACAGTTTCAGCTTAGATGTGTTCAGATGAGATGACTTTTCAACATTCAAGTTAGGGTGTGATTCTGGCTCCGGGTGGCAGGGAGGGAGCACCTGGGTCTGGAGTGTTAACTCCAGCCAAGAGTGAGGACAGCAGGAGGCTAGCAGGTGGGATTAAATGCCTGACTTGAAAGGGTGGGATAGAAAGTGATCTTTCAGAGCATCCTATCAGGCCTCAGGGGCATCAGGAAAGTGTTGCGGAAGTATGGTTCTAGAGCAGTCCTTGTTTTCATCTGAGGATCCCTTGAAAGATCTGACCTTGCTCCAGAAAAATTACATGTACACACACATGACGTTTTCTACACAATTTCAGGGCGTTCCTGGGCCCTCAAGAGCCACCCACAGACCATTCTGGTGTTACCATCAGGCCTCCCTCCCCCAGCAACAACCAGATGTCACCACATCTGGTAGGGCCTGACGGACCTCTGACAAGTCTCCATACATCACCACCCTCTCCGTCTGCATGAAGTAAAAACCGCACCATAGGAAAAGCAAACTCCCTGGAGGGTGAGATTTGAGTCATTTTTAAATGTCTGTGTAGAGTGGACCTCCCCAGCCACCCACCAGCCCCCCTCCACCCCCCAGTGCTGCACTTGTAAATGTTTGCTTTGAATGTGGCCCCATGTGGAATAGAAGAATATACTCACACAAAGTCGTTTGCTCTTTCATTCATCCATAGGTGAGGTTATAATCTGGGTATTTTCTAAGTTTAAAGACAAGACTTGCTCAGGCCACTGTTTCCATCAACAAGATTGCTTCTTGTGGATAGTGCACAACTGATGCTGTGCTTGTCTGTTTCTGCTGCCCCCAACTCCCAGGACCCATTCTCTCTGGGGCTAATCACCCTGTGTGGACCCCGGGACGGGGGAGGCAGGACCCATCAGGCCCCCTGGAAGCTGAAGGCACCAGGCACTTTCTCCCCCACCAACCCTGCTCTCCTGGTCCGACCACCTGGGGGCTCCGACCTGCCAGGGGAAAGGTACACAGACAGGAGAGAACGTATTTACAGTTATGGCACTAGGCCCAGGGACCACCATGAAGGCAGCGATCCATGTCTGGTGGCGGCCGTCTCAGCAGTGGCGTGGCCTTGGCCTGCCACGGGGCCTGCCCGTGTCCCCAGCGTGGCCCCCCAGCCTCCCCACTGACACGCGTCTGCGTGGGTCTCCACGTCCACTCGGTGCGTTCCCTCCCTGCTGACATCACACCAGCCTCCGGGCACTCGCGCTGCGTGGCTGTTGCTGGGCTTTCAGCTGTCGTCTCGCCCCGCGCAGAGTCACAGGGTGGAGATTCTTCTCCTCCCCGTCCCCGACCTTAGCATTCCTGGCCTGTCCAAGTCTTGCTCTGCGACCCCTGCCAGATCCCCACCGATGCCTCTGAATGTTCGTGCCTCTGTAAAGAGGAGGGCCACACCCAATCGCAGGGGTTGTAACAGCCACCATCGCGTTCCAGGGACAATCTGTGGATTTTTCTGCTCTGCAGTGAGGTGTGACAAGCCATCAGACCTCCTCATTGTCCTTGAAGTTTTCACGACTTCACAAGACCAACCAAGGCTGGAGTCTGACTCCAAGGGGACTGCAAGCCTCTGAGTCAGAGACGGGCTGTGAGGCTCCCGGCTTCTCTGGGGTGGGGCCTGGGCTGTGCTCGGGTGATGGCTGGGCCAGGCAAGAGACGTCTCAGCTTCCCGAAAGCAGTGGCTGCCCTCTGGGCCCTCTGTGCTACCCTGGGACATAATCCTTTCCAAGAAGGAGGGACAGCTGGTGCTCCTGACTCACAACCGTGTCCTCTGTGGCTAAGGCGCCCCATCACAGTGTCTGAGCGCTGAGCTCACATCTCGTGGCTACTGCCCCACACACAGGCTGGGGAGAGCTTCAGTTCAGTCAGTGAACATTACTCACACCCAGCCCCTTCCATCCTGGTTGGTGAGCGGTCGCTGCCCTGAGCCCCCACCCCCAACACAAATGCCACCCGCCCCTCATTACCCCGGTCTTGTCCCAGGAGACCCCAGACTGCACCCCCGGCCCCCCACCACCAATCCAGCCACTAGAGGGTCATGGCTGGCTCAGCCATCACTTCCATGCTCTGCTGGGTATACGTTGTGGGTATCATTCTTGCCTGATGAGAACAAGCGTTCTCAGAGCCCCTTTGCTGCTGACTTTTCTCCCATCACCGTGTACCGGCTGCCCAGTCCCACCAGTTCTTAGCACAGTTCTAATATCCAGCCTGTCCCCCTTACCTGCTTCAAGCCCAGCCTCCTCCAGGAAGCCGTTCTAATTGCATAGTCCTCGCACAACACTTTGCCCTCCCCTGGCCTCCTATGGACGCTGCCTCACCAAAGATGGCTTGCTTGAAGTTCTTGGAGGGTCTTAAACTTCTCATCACTCGTTCGATTGCTTACAAATCCCTGCCTTATTGTCGCCTGGTAGCAGGTGACACGGGGACCTCTGGGGCCACGGTCAGAGGGGGGAAGGTCCCGAGGAGACTAGGGGGCACCCGGTAGGTCTGCCGCAGAAGGAAACTTCTTGAGAGGTCAA
This sequence comes from Lynx rufus, assembly GCF_022079265.1. Taxonomy (NCBI): domain Eukaryota; kingdom Metazoa; phylum Chordata; class Mammalia; order Carnivora; family Felidae; genus Lynx; species Lynx rufus. Next base: position 43,494,388 of record NW_025814829.1, read on the forward strand.
GAGAGAAGGACCCCAGGCTGGGGGGTGGGGCATGAGCAATGCTGGGCTGGTAACCTCGGGTGGGGCTGAGGCAAAGGGGTCATGCCTAGAGCAGGAGAGTAGGGTAGAAGGTCAACTTAGTCACAGATCCTGGGTGGGGTAGGAGCCTTGCCTCTGGGCTACATGGGCCTGAAAGCGGCAGTCGAGGGCAAGTGGCACTGAGCTGGGGAAGGCTCTGTCCATCCCACCGCCACCGGGCAAGGAGCTTGCAGCGGGGGCCTTGCTCAGAGCCCCAGCTAATGCCCGGGAAGGGCACCTAGGAAACTGGAATCACACAGTGTGTCCCGATTGCTTAGAAACTGCCCTCCCCCACCCACCCCCTGCCAGGGATCCGAGGCTCCTGACACATTTACTTCAAGTCTCTCTGTTCCCTGTCAGTCGGGCCAGACGAGTTCTCTACCGCGTCACTGACGGGAGTCACTCAGGGCCAGGCACAGATCCTGCGGGAGGGATGTGGCTGATGGGTCACAGAGAAGCCCCCCTTGGCGCTGCTCACTGCCCACTGGCTGTCACTCGGGCTTGACTCATGGCCCGGCACCCAGCAGGAGGCCGACCCGCGAGCCTCCTCCTCGGGGCTCCTCCAGCAGCTGTTTGCCCTTGGGACGTGACAAGCCGCTGGAACCCGCGCCACCCGAGCAGCCAAGCTCCGGCCCACTCGGATCTCAGCCACAGCCCAGAGACCTGGGGGAGAAGTGACTCAGGTCGGACAGTGGCTCCTAATGACCTCAAGTGACTCACAGCAAACAGAATGAAGTTGACGCCCAGCGTTTCACTCAACACCTTGCTTCATCATTTAGCCGGCAGTGGCTGCCACCATTTCCCAGCTGTGGCTAAGCGTGTGCGGAAGAGCTAAAGTCCCAAGCGTGCCTGGGACACCGAGAGCCTCAACTCAGGCTCCACCTGGGGGTCACCTGGGGAGCACGGCCTCCTGCTGAGAGCCCCTTTAACGGGGGTGGGGGGTGGGGGGCAGGTTTCCAGAGCTCCGCAGGTGACTGGAATGTGCAGCCACTGGGGAGACCCAGGCTTCTAACACTCGATCCTGTTAGGGAGAAGGATGCTAACCAGACATCCTGTTTTCATCGCCAGCTCGTGCTGAACATGTCTGCAGCCTGGCTCGAGCCTTCGGTCAGTGGGCTTCTGGTGTGAACTCAGCTCTGCTCATTCCTGACCCCAAATCTTCTGCAATTATTTCTGTATCCAATTCTTTCTCCCCGATTTCGATACATTTTAGGTTTCTGCCGCACCCTCTGAAGGAAGTGATGACGTTATAAAAACTCTAACTACGGGAAAGTAGGCGGAGAATGAGACAAGAAAGATCGTCTTATTCTTACACAGTTTTGGATCCTTGACCTAAAGTCTGTCTTATTTTGCTTATACTAAGTTTTTAACACTTTATTGTTATATATCTTTTGTGTTTTATTTAAAAAAAATTTTTTTTAATGTTTATTATTTTTTTGAGAGAAAGAGAGCCAGCATGATCAGGGGAAGGGCAGAGAGAGGGAGACACAGAAGCGGAAGCAGGCTCCAGGCTCTGAGCTGTGAGCCCAGAGCCCGACGCAGGGCTTGAACTCACGGACTGTGAGATCATGACCTGAGCTGAAACTGGACACTTAGCCAACTGAGCCACCCAGGAGCCCCTGTTTTAGCTTTTTAAATTTTAGAGACTTTTGAACATACACAAAAGTAGACAGAACAGCATCATGAACTGTCACACACCTGATCGCCACCCCCCAATGCCAACAATGGCCAAACTGGTCCCATACCCTACCCGCATCAATGTAGTCCATCTTCTATTACTTTGAAGCAAATCCCAGATGCCAGACCGTTTCATCTGTAAAAGTTTTAGTAAATCATTCAACCAGAATTCTTTTTGTAACATAACCACAATTCTATCAGACAGCAAAACAAATTAACAGTAATTCCTACTGTTCAGATTTCCCGATGTCTCAAAATGACCATAAACAGATTTAAAAAAATAGTTTGAGTATCACTCAGCCATAAAAAAGAGTGACATCTTGCCATTTGTAACAACCTGGACGGACCTAGAGGGTAGTATGCTAAGTGGAATAAGTCAGACAGGAAGACAAATACCATATGATTACACTTACATGCAGGATCTAAAAATCAAAACAAACAAAACACCAGAAACAGAGTCTTGAAACATACAGAACAAACTGGTAGTTGCCAGGGGGGAGAAGGGTGGGCAAAATAGGGAAAGAGGATTAAGAGGTTATAAACGTCCAGTTATAAAATAAATAAGTCACAGAAATGAGAAGTACAGAAGGGGAATATAGTTAATAATATCGTGATAACGATGTGTGGTGACAGATGGTGACCACACTTACCGTGGTGAGCACAGAGTAATAAATAGAATTCTCGAGTCACTATGTTGTACACCTGAGGCTAAAATAACACTGGGTATTAACTACACTTCAATAATAAAAAAATTAAAAATAGTTTGAATCAAGGTCCAAATGAGGTTCACATGTTGAAATTGGTTGATAAAACTTTTAAGGCTATTTTAATCTACTGTCTTTTTTTTTTTTTTCCCTTGAAGTTTGCCGAAGACACAGTGTTGTTTATCCAGGAGATTTGCCCACAATCTAGACTTTGCTGATGCTCTCCTTATGGTGTAATTTAACATGCTCTGTGCCCCTATTTTCCCTGTAAATTGGCACGAGCTAGCACTTAATGAGATTCAGGTTTGGTGTTAGTGATGCTCTATTCTTCCAACAGGAGGCACATGATGTCTGGTCGTCTCTTTCCGTGATATTGGATGCTACAGAGGAGCAGTGCTTAAAACTTTTGGTTCATTAAACATTTTAAAACAGCGATTATCTAATTCCAGCATTTCTCCTTCATAGAAGTATTCCAGCTTATCGGTGAAGGAGGGATGACAGATACAATTACCTATTATTTGACACCCAGGATAATTGCTTGATTTCCCCCCTTTATTTACCATTTTCAAAACAATGAGTTGCTTTCCTAGCATCCTGCAACAGTGAACAAAGTTCTGTTTTGCTTTTTTGAGTATTACTATTAATTCATAAGGTTTTAATACATTTGATGTGTTTCAATTCCTTCTAGTCAGTATTGATACTGATGCTCACGTGGCCCTTTGTTGGCCAGTGGGAGTCCCTTCTATTTGGCTCCTGAATCCTTTAGACAGGAGCTGAGAAGTCTCTTAAATTTTGTACAAACCTCCTCTTGTACATTTTCTGCCCAGATCCAGAATCGGCCATTTGTCCAAGGAGCCCTCATTGCTTTCAGTGGGAAATGGTATTTGGAGATCTCACCCTGAATGTCAGGAGTTTACCTATTCTCCTCTCTGACCAAAGTAACCCCAAATTTTAGTCTGTTCTAGTCTCAAAGTCAGAGTAGGCACTGGCTGTATTCTGATACCACTGAGCATTCTTAGGGGACAACATGTGTGACCTCTGAATCAACAAGTATTTATCATCACAGAGTCGGTGGAGACAAAGACAGTCTTGAGGCGCTTAAAATCTCTTTTGTTGGCATCAGGAGTGTGGTGGGGGAAGCCGTGCTTCTCAAATTTGAATGTGCACACAGATTACCTGGGTACCTCATTAAAATGCACAGTAGGCCTGGGGGGCCTAGGTGCTGCAGATCTAACTAGCTCCCAAGTGATGCTGGTCCATGCGCCACACTCTGGCCAGGCTCCAAAAATAACAAGTAGTAAGCGGGGTGTTGGCATTAAATGCCGAAGGAACTCAGAGGAGGGAGGCAAGGAGGCCACTACAGAGGAGGCAGAATTTTGGCTAGTGGCTGGGAATTTTTTTATATATAAGTAGGCTTCACGTCCAGAGTGAAGCCCAGCACAGGGCTTGAACTCACAACCCTGAGATCAAGACCTGAGCCGAGATCAAGAATATGATGCTTAACTGACCGAGCCACCCAGGTGCCCCTGGGATTTTCTTTTGAATCAGGAGCCAGAACAACAGACTAGTGTGGCACCTTCACTTTTAAGGTAAAGTTAGTATTAAGGCATAACACACATAGGGCAAAGGATACAAATCCCAAGTGTACATACAGCTTGATCAGTTTGTTTTTTTTGTGTGATGTAATTCACATTGTAAAACTCACCCTTTTCAAGTGTACAATTGGTTAGTTTATAGCATATTCACAGAGTTGGACAACCACTGCCACTATCTAATTCCAGGACATTTTCATCACTTCTCCAAAGAAGTCCCATGTCCACTTCCCCTCTCTCAGCCCCTGGCAATCACCAATCTGTTTTCTAGTTCTGTAGATTTAACGACTCTGGACTTTTCACGTAAATGAAATCATACAAAGTGTAGTCTTTTGTGGCTGTCTTCTTTCACTTGGCATAATGTCTTCAAGGCTCATCAATGTTGTAGCGTGTGTCAGTATTTTATCCCTTTTTCCGGCTGAATAATGTTGCGTTGTATAGAGAGACCACGTTTTTGTTTATCCATTCGTTACCAGCTGATGGACATTTGCGTTGTTTCCATCTTTTAGCCATTATGAATAATGCTGCTATTCGCGCACACGTTTTTGTCTGGGCATGTTTTCAGTTCTTTGGGGTATACACTTGGGAGTACAATTACTGGCATACAGTAAATCCATGTTAAGTTCTGAGGAACTGACAAACTATTTTCCAAAGCAACTGCACCATCTTTCATTTGCAGCTTGATGAGTACTTTTTTTTTTTTTACGCATAGCACACGCATAGCACACGCATAGCACAGCACCCAGATCAGTAAGCATAATACTACCAGCACTCGAGGACCCTCCCCTGCGCCTCTTCCCTGTCATCCCCCCATCCTGAAGGGAAACTGCTACTTTGACTTCTGTCCCCACTGATGGCTGGGACTCTGAGGGGTCGAACTGGGGTACCTTCGCTCTGGTGGGAGCGGCATCAGCAAAGGCACAATGAACGAGGCGGGGCAATCTCCGCTTTGCATTCCGCGGGGGCAGGTGCCCAGACGGTCCTGTTATCCTACCAAGGCCTGGTGAGCAAACTGGCTTTCTCCCTCCTCACCCCGCTTCCTGCACAAGCAGAGGAGGCCCTTTCAGAAAAACAACAAGCAGGTGGGCTTCTCAATCGGAGCCCTCTGGCAGGCCTCGGAGGCAGCTGGGGTGGGGAAGCAATGTGCCCAAGCTTCACCATAAAGGACAACTTCAGCGTGAAGTGCCGCGGTCCAGCCCGCTCCGTGGGCTGTGCAATGGCCTTGTCGCAGCCTTCGTCCCGGGCCCCTTTAGTCCTGCTTACCTCCCACCTGCAGGCTCTCTCGGCCAGCGGCAACCCTGGGCCTGAGCTCCCCGCGCAGCTGAAACAGGACCTGGGGACGTGCTCTCCCGCCAGCAGGAAGCTGCGCGTGCGTGGTGGGCAATGGGCAGCCCCGTGTTCCGCCGCGCAGGATGCTGGAGAGCCCGGGCGAGGGGCGCCTCCCGCTGGTGGCCCTGGGGATAGCCGAGCCTGCAGCTGCCGTGGCAAGGCCCCGAGGTCCTTTCTCGCCTCCGTGGTTCTCCCGCGTCCAGCCCTGTGGCTCATCTTTCCCCCTGAGCTGACCTTCTCCCTCTGGCCTCGTCCCAACACACAGAATCACACATGTGAAGTCACTGTCACACACACTCAAACTGCTCAGAGATATTTATCTCTGATCTGCGAATCCTTGACTTGCCAATGACTTTCCCTACCAGCCCCTCCCCCCCAGAGGCCCCTCCTGCCAGATCCTCTCAGACATTGTGTGGGACACCGCCCCCCCCCCCAGGCCTGGCTCCCAAAACAAAAACCCCAACACAAAGAGCCTGGAATTGTCATGACCCTCCAGACCACTGTCTGGGAATTTATCAGTGAAAGATGAATTGGGGTGCTCTTTACAAGATGCGCTCGTCCCTGGGACGAGTGTGTCACACAGGGTGTGTTAACGTAATGGACTGCTGTCCTCCCGACACCCAGCTGAGAAGGGCAGGTGTAGGCGAGGAAGGGTGGACGGGAGTGGAGAATAGAAACTCTGCAGCCCGGCAGCCACGGTGGGCAGGCTGGGCTGGGCAGGGCTGTAGGAAGGAGTTCTGGGCGTGCCCCACGCAGCCGTGAGGCTCTGGGGAGATGAGGGTCTACACCTGAGTCAGGGTCTAGAAAGGAAAACGAGAGGGTGCTGAAGACAACCTTTTTAAGGTTTGATATTTGATATACACCAGGCAGGGAGTGAAACCCAACTTTCCTTCCTCTTCCCCAGGGTCCTCTTGTTCCTTCCTACTCTTCTCTCCTTCTTCTATTCCCACACTTTCTCTTCTCTTCCACATTGTCCTTCCTCTATTCCTTTTCTCTACCCCAGAACGGAAAATAGTCTAATTCTATTCTCTCTACACTAAAGACTTCAAAGGTTTTGAGGGCTAGCCTCGGAAACTATTGTTACAGCACCACTTTATGGGAAAATGCAGCGGTCTAGCCCTGTGCCTGGATCATAGTAGGTGCTCAACAAATGCTGGGTAAGCAGGTGAAGGAATGAGTGAAGGTCACTTCTTGTGTGTTCCAAACACTGGATTTGGGGGAGGAGGCCTTTTGAAACTGATTCCTTTACGTGGGTTACCACTGGCTTTCCTGTAGGCACAAATCACAAGTATCCGTCGTCTTGCGATCCCACAAAATTACAAAGATGAAGCCAGGGTGGGACCCAGGGTCTAGATACCCTCTCTCCCCACCCATCCGGTGTGATTTCTTTTTCTGCGACTTTGCAGACTTTCCTTCGGGGAAAGTCAGCGGGCAGGGACTGATGGGGCTCTAGCGCCCTCTGCTGGTACGTTTTCAAGAGTTGGCTTTTGCAGATGGGTTTACATACACTTGTTTTTAACTGCTTGGGCAAGGCTAGGAGTGAGATTTCTGGTTTTATTTCAGGCCTCCTTTTCAGTGAATGTCAAGTCTGGACGTGGCTCCTAGTGACAAAAAAATGAGCGCCGGGGTGGGCTCCCAGGCATTAATAATTTAATTGAAAGTAGCTTTTGTTTCATTTTAACAACCTGCCTGGACTAAGAGTCAAGTCTGAATAGCTTCTAGTCTTGGCTCAGCCCTACATCTCTGATGTCGGTGGGCTCTGTCACGTGTGTTCGAGAGACATGGGTCTGGTTTTTCCAAAGTGAACTGGGAGGTTTCCTCCAAGAAAGAGAAGAAACACTGTGCCCAACGGGCCTGGCTCCTGAGCAGAGGTGATACTGAGCGTTCACTAATCCACATGAAACTCTGTCTGTCCCCCAGAGGCCCACGGGGTGACTGTAGAGAGAAGCCAAAGGCTTTGCTATCTGCACCAGACCCTTTTCGGTATCTCTCCAGGCTTTGCTATCTGTACCAGACCCTTTTCGGTATCTCTCCAGGACTGCGACAGTGGATACTGAAGAGCTTCTGGGTTGGGGCGTAGTGGGCAGGAAAAACAGCCCACAGGAATACAAAACCCAAGGCCAAACTCACCCAGACCGTAGGCACCCCCTTGGTCAGACTGAGGCCCCCTATTTTCCATACACCTGATAGCATAGATTGGAGCACCACTTCTCAGACTTCAGTGGCATGGAGCTACTTGGGAGGCTGGCAGACCCTGATTCGGTAGGTCTGGGATCCAACCTGAGACTCTGGATTTCTAACAAGATGATGCGGATGCCGCTGGGCCGGGGGAACCACCTAGTGAGAAGCAAGAGGGTAGAGGAAATAGGGTCTGACATCAGAATGCTCCGATTCCAATTCCAACTCTTCCACTTATGCCATGATTATTTTCACTGCCTCCTCTCTCCCAGCCTGTTTCTTCCAGCATAAGATAGGGAGAAAGGCAGTTTGAATGACTTCATGGAATAGAATGACTTCATAGGGTTGTTGTAAGAACAAAGTGAAACCATGTGGGCAAAGCTCTTGGCACAGAGCCTGAAGTGCCCGGGATACGGTTAACAACTTGGTTTGCACATGTCCTTTTAGCAAGTATTTATTGAACCCATCTTCTATGTCCGGGACTGCTGTAGGCCCTGGGAGAGAGCAGCGACAGAAACAAAATCTCTGTTCTCGAAGAGCTCACATTGTAGTAGAAGAAGAAAAACCACAAACAAGTAGAATACATACTACGTAAGTTGGTGCTAAGTATACTGGAGAGAAAAATAAAGCAGAGTATGGACCATAAGGAATGCTGCGGTTGGGGACATTGTTGTTTGTATGGAATAAGAGGGAACGTGTCACTGAGAAGGTACTTTTGAGGTGAGGGAGCCAGGCATGTGGATAGCTGAGGAAATGGGAGGGAACGTTTGTATGTGCAAAGGCCCTGGGGCATGTCTTCACTGGTCACTCCTAGGAAATAGAAGGGTCTAAGGTGCCTTCCATCAGAAGAAATTTTAGGGGGTCTCTATTGACCTTGCTTCCATCCTAAAGAGTCTTATTTTTTATTATACAAATTATGCAAGTTCCTTGTAGAAACAGATTACAGGTAAGCACAAAGAATGACAGAAAAATTAGTCATAATCCTTCTGTGCAGAGAAAACCACTGCTCTTATTCTTGTGTACATCCTTCTAAGTCTTTTCATTCATGCATGCCTCTACGCACATGTGTGGACAGACATACCTCACACACACATTCTTACGAGCAATGGGATTATACTCTAATACCATTTCATAATTTGCTGTTTTCCAATTATCATTATATCATTAACATCTCTTGATGGCATTAATATATTTCAACAATATACTTTTGTTCTTTTTTTAAGTTTATTTTTTTTTGAGAGAGAGAGCACAAGTCAGGAAGGGGCAGAGAGAGAGGAAGAGAGAGAATTCCAAGCAGGCTCTGCACAGTCGGCACAGAGCCTGATGCAGGGCTCAAACTCATGAAACGGGAGATCACCACCCGAGCCAAAGTCGGATCCTTAACCGACTAAGCCACCCAGGTGCCCCAACTATATTATTCTTTTTTTTTTTTAATGTTTTATTTTTTATTTTATTTTATTTATTTTTTTTTTTTAATTTTTTTTTTTTCAACGTTTATCCATTCCTGGGACAGAGAGAGACAGAGCATGAACGGGCGAGGGGCAGAGAGAGAGGGAGACACAGAATCGGAAACAGGCTCCAGGCTCTGAGCCATCAGCCCAGAGCCTGACGCGGGGCTCGAACTCACGGACCGCGAGATCGTGACCTGGCTGAAGTCGGACGCTTAACCGACTGCGCCACCCAGGCGCCCCTTTAATGTTTTATTTTTGAGAGAGAGAGAGAGAGAAAGAGAGAAAGAGACAGAGTGCGAGCAGGGCAGGGGCAGAGAGAGAAGGAGACAGCAGGCTCCAGGCTCTGAGCTGCCGGCACAGAGCCCAATGCGGGGCTCAAACCCACAAAGTGTGAGATTATGACCTGAACCGAAATCGGGCACTCAACCGACTGAGCCATGCAGGCGCCCCATGTTATTCTTAATTTCAGTAGAGCATTCCACTTTATGAGTGTGCCGTAATTTATTTAACCAGTTGGTATCCATTTATATTGTTTCTGATTTTTAAGTACATATTATAACTGGCTCCATAGGGCGCCTGGGTGGCTCAGTTGGTGTAGTGTATGACTCTTGGTTTTGGCTCAGGTCACGATCCCAGGGTCACGGGATTGAGTCCCCGCATTGGGCTTGTCACTGAGCATGGAGACTGCTTAAGATTCTCTCTCTTTCTCTCTCTCTCTCTCTCCCTCTGCTCATCAACTCTGCTCATGTTCTCTCCGAGAATAAAATAAATGTTAAAAAAAAAACCAAATAGAATAAGTGACTCCATGATATCCTTGTAGTTAAATCTTGGCACCCTTCCCTATTTTTTTCCTCTTGTCTTTTAAAGCTTCTGATATGTGTCACCAGATTGCCCCTCAGAAATATCATGCCACGTAGACTCTCACTGGAGTTGCTCATCTCCCCACAAATTCACCACTCATAAAAAACACAACAGAACAGAGCCCTTCTTGGCCACCCCTTTGGGAAGCTGATATCCATATTAAAGTGTCACGTGGGCAGAACTGCCATTAAACATCCTTCCATCGCCTGCTGAGGGCGCGCTTCTCCACCTTCTGGGTTTCCTACTGTTGGAATCAGGGTCTGGCATTTGCTCGTTCTTTCATCTCAATTCTGAAGATTGAACGTGCTTTGTTGTGTTTGTTTTAACACGGAGAGAAGTACCAAAGAGTCACCTTGATCACACACATAGGAGGACAGATCACCTCTGAAATACTGGGGGGGGGGGGGGTGCAGGGAGGCTCTAGGAGCCCCTGGGACCAGTCAGGGTGGCCCGCTTAGGAAAGCGGGTGGGTAGCCAACCGGCACGGAAATGGGCATAACCAGACCTGGTGAGTCCGAGAGAGACTGCTCTGAGCTCCCAACTGTGGTGGCAGCAGTCAGCGCCAAGCTGGGCCCCGCAGCAGGGATGGGAACGGACGACACGGCCTGGCCTCCTCCTGGGCCCGGCCCCGCCCACCTAATTGCCACCCCATGTCTCAGCCACGGGCCTCTCTGGTGACTGCTCGAGTCGGGGCCTGGGGCTGCGCACCTGTTACCTGTGGGAGTCCCACGCTGAGGTCACAGGCCTGACAGGCTGTGTCACAAGGACCTGTCTGTTCTTTCCTCTGGAAGAGCCCGTCCCAACCCCTTACCGTTCTTATATTTCCCTATTGTTTGGTCTCCTAATATACACATCCTTCCTCCTCTCAAAACACGGTAAGTCATTTGTTTATTTTTTAAATAAATGTAGATCCACATTCATCGTGACCGGAGTCAGTCAAGGTGGCAGGAAACTGGGACTGGGAATTGAAGGCCTTTGAACCCAGGAAAGGCCATTCTGCCATCACTGTTGTCATTGTCCCTGCAGTCTTTACTGAAAAATTAACTCCTCCTGGGTGGCTCAGTCAGTTAAGCATCTGACTCTTGATTTCGGCTCCGGTTATGATCTCACAGTTTGTGAGTTCGAGCCCTGCGTCTGGCTCGGTGCTGACAGCAAGGAGCCTGTTTGGGATTCTCTCTCTCCCTCTCCCTCTCTCTCAAAATAAATTAAAAAAAAATTTTTTTTAAGTTTACTTATTTTTGAGAGAGAGAGAGCACAAGCAGGGGAGGGGCAGAGAGAGAGGGAGACACAGAATCCGAAGCAGGCTCCAGGCTCTGAGCCATCAGCCCAGAGCCCGACACGGGGTTCGAACCCACGAACCATGAGATCATGACCTGAGCCAAAGTCGGATGCTTAACCGACTGAGCCACCCAGGCGCCCCTCTCAAAATAAGTTAAAAAAAAAAAAAAAAACTTAAATTAACTCCTCTACCTATACTCTGATGTAACCCTTACAACGCCCCTGTTAGAGGGGCGTCCCAGATGAGACCGTGAGTCTCAGAGAGGGGAAGTGACGGACCTGCAGCCACACCGCTGATGCTATCCAGATCTCGTTGACCCCAAGAGCTCTGCTCCTTCTTCCTCACCCCGTCACCCTTGCAAGTGCAACGGGCCCCAGGGAGCCACAGAGCAAAGGGAGCAGAGAGCACTGGGCCCGGAGTCAGAACACTGGGGTGTGGCCCTGGCTTTGCTACAATCTGGCTGTGTGGCTGAGGGCACCTCGCTGCACCTCTCTGGGCCTCAGAGTTCCCACAGTAAGTTGAAGAGATTGGCGCGGATGATCTCTGAGACTGCTAACTGCGGGCGGGGGGGGGGGGGGCTAGTTCTGTGGTAACGGGAGACCACTCTGCTGTCACAGCAAAGGGCACCGCGGTCCAAGAGCCCAGGGGGCTATCGCAAAGCTAAGGCGGTGGCTCTGGCAGCCCCTCTTTGGGACCGCATGGCTCTCCCCTTCTCTCAGCTTCTCTGTTGCTTCGCTTTCTGCAAACCGCTTGTCTTTTTCTACAGACCGGCTTTTTCTGCTTCTTGGGCCAACATGCCAGATGCCTCTTCGGCCCCCAGTTAGAAGTCCTCAGTTCTGGGGGCCACTGGAGTCTCCCCCAATTCCCAGATTCGCAGAGAAAGGGCTCTGGCTGGGCAAGTGGAGCTGGAGATCTACCTTGGTCTGATCAACTGGGACCTATTGCACAAAGAAGAGGTTGGGGACATGCCCCCAAGTTGGGGACAGGAACAGCGTCTTTGGGAGAAGAGATGAAGTATAATGACGCTTCAGGTGAGGTGACATTGAGACCTCCAGAGAAAGCACAAGCTCACCAGCAAAGCTGGTCCATGTGTGGCGTCAGCAGGAATGACGGCTTGGGCTCCCAGAAGGTCCATTCCCAAGGGCAGATGTGACAGCTGTTTGACAGCCGGGCAAACGTGTCCCCTCAGCACACACTGTTGTCCTTCTGCTGCCTCTGCATTGGGTGACATGGAAATGCGGCAGAGGGGAGCTTGGGAAGAGTCAGGGGACAGGGACTGCAGGGCCACCGTCACCAGTCCCCGGGACTTGATCGGCACTGCAGATCATTTGCACAGAGAAGACTCAGCACTTCCGTTACTCCTGGAAGCCCTGTTTCCCTGACGACCTTGCTTTAGTTCTTAAAACTGGCATCTGCTTAGGTTTGAAAACACATTGAGGGGAATTTGGCTGCAAAAGTCAAGTCTCAAGAGGGAACCTTCCCTGTCTCATGAGCCAAACTGAACACAGGGCACAGTCACATAAGTATAGTTCCCGACATGACCCGGGATGGAAATCTGGAGAGTCCAAAGAGTTCTCTCGGCACCTGCCCAGAGCCTGCTCAGTCTTGGGGGGATCCATGCAGGAGAAGCCCCCCACTGGGGTCATAGGGCCAAGGCTGCAAGTCCTGGAGGGGGTTAAGAAGCCAGCTCAGCCTATGCAGCAAAAGTTGAGGTGACAAACATTTCCTGAGAACCTGACAAGTGCAGGGCTCTGACCTCCATGCTGGGGACGAAGACGAATGAAGACCACACAAGCGCTGGCTCCAGAAACCGACAAACTGCAGGGAGAGGAGACATGCAGGCTGGAACCAGTAAGCAGGTGGGAAAGGTCTCTGAGTGGCTGAGCAGCCTGGTCACTGGGTCCTTGAGGAGCTGAGTGGGGCAGAGGGCAGTCCAGAAGGGACGGTGGGGGCTCATGGAGGTGGGAGAATGAGGTGAGCAAAGGCAGGGGGTGTGAAAGTGGGATGTGCAGGGCCCATGTGGGATCTAGAGTATAGGCTTACAGATGGGAAGGGGGGAGAAAAGTTCAGACACCTAAGATCAGATCAGAAATGCAAGGTCAAGGGGCGCCTGGGTGGTTCAGTCGGTTGAGCATCTGACTTCAGCTCAGTTCACGATCTCATGTTTCATGGGTTTGAGCCCTGTGTCGGGCTCTGACAGCTCAGGCCTGGAGGCTGCTTCGGATTCTGTGTGCTCTCCGTCTCAAAAATAAATAGTAAACATTAATTTTTTTTTTAACAAAATGCAAGGTCTAGAACAACAAGTTGAGGAGTCTGGATATTAATCCCATGAGTAGCGGGCACTGAAGATTTTTGAGCAAGGGACAATGTTGGAGTAGAAAGCAGTGGCTAAGGACCAAATATCTGGAAATGGTATGCGCACAACGCATTCCAGGTTGGAAGAAACCAGTGGGTCAGAAGCTACTGTAAGTGGTTTAGAATCCAGATGCTAAGAGCCTGGGTTAGAGTATGTATGGGAATTGGAGGATTCTAGAATGGACATTGGAAATGTTAGAAAGATTGCTTTTGGGAATTGGTAGCTCATTTGCTATGGGAGGGAGAGAGAGAGAGACAAAGTGTTAAGACTTGAATGACTAAGTGGCACCAATGTCAGAAACAGGGAATGCTAACCACACATCCACACACCTGGCAAGTGGCCGGGGTGGTGGGTAACAAACGAATGCTGGAGTCCCTGCCCCGAAGAAGCCCACACTCTTCTCTCATCCTTAGCTCTCAGGGAAGGTCCTGAGAGCCATCAAAGATATATCATGGAGGGAGTGATCGAGAGCAGGGTAAAGAGGAAAGAATCCATTGCCCGCCTGTCATAGGGTCTTTGCCCGTGTTCTCAGAAATCCTAAAACCGCCAAAAGAGCTTTGGGAAAATAAGCCACAGACATGACTTCTCAGGCAGGGGTTCTGAGCTCTACGGCATGTGAGATTTCCCCCTGGGAAGTCGAGACAGGGTGCCAGGCAGACAGGCAGATGGAAGGGTTGAAGACAACCCTGGTGGGAGAAAAGGTCCATCCCTTATCTAGAGATCCTCCTGTGCCCCAGGTGCCAGGACACTGAGCAAGGACAAGGACCCCTGTCAGGAAGTCAGGCAGAGAAGGGATTTGGGTGCAGAAGTGAGGATTCTGATTTTGGCTATACTGAGTTTGACACAATGGCCAGGACTTAGATAGACAGGTAGATCTGAGCTTTGGTGAGAGGTCAGGGCTCAAGTTCAACCCTTGAGGTTCTCTTCAGTCTAATAAAGCAAATATTTTTTGTTGTCGTTGGGGAAAAAAAGAGGGCGTAAAGTGACCTGCAGGGCACCAGGGATCAGAGAAGGGGTTTACAGACAGGGCAAATGCACAGAGGGCAATGGGGAAAATTGCTTTTACTTAGCCTATTTAGAGAATCATCTGGGCCACCACTAGGAGAATGGGTAAGTAAATTATGGTGTATTCACAAAATGAAAACTGCAGAGCAATTACAAAATAATGAACAATTGCTACTCACACAACGGTATGCATGAGTTACACAGACATAATTTTGAGCAAAAGGAATAAGAAAATACCTATAGGATTCCATCTATAAATCAAGTTCAAAGACAGGTAAAATAACCTGTGCGGTAAAGATCAGAATAGTGGTAACCTGGGAGCAGGCTAGGTATGGATGGGAAAAAGGTGCTGGAGATGTTCTAGAATAACGTCAGTGATGTATACAGATGTAAAAATTCATCGAATTGTACATAACCATACGCTTTATGCCTCAATTTTTGAAGTCATTAAAAAATGAACAGGAGGTGGGCGCCTGGGTGGCTCAGTCGGTTAAGCATCCGACTTCGGCTCAGGTCATGATCTCGTGGTTTGTGGGTTTGAGCCCCGCATCGGGCTCTGTACTGACAGCTCAGAGCCTGGAGCCTGTTTTGGATTCTGTGTCTCCTCCTCTCTCTCTGCCCCACCCCCCCCACTCATGCTCTGTCTCTCAATAATAAATAAACGTTAAAAAACAATTTAAAAAAATGAACAGGAGGTATGCACGTGTATGATCATTGCTAACAAATCATCTCAAAACCTAGCAGCTTAAACCAACAAGCATTTATTACGTCGCAGTTTCCGCGGGTCAGGAATTTGGAACTGGGTGGTTCTGGCTCAGGGTCTTTTCATAAGGTTGCAGTCAAGATGTTGGTGGGGGCCGCTGCCACCTGAGGGCTCTAGGGCTGCAGCTGACCTGCCCCGTAGCTATTGGCAGCAGGTCTCAGTGCCTTGCCCTGTGGCCCATTCCAGAGGACCACTTGGACGTCATTACTACATGGCTGCGAGCTTCACCCAGGCCGGGTATCCGAGAGACAGCAAGATGAAGCCACCGGGTCTTTTATGATTGAGTCTTGGAAGTAACACGCCATCACTTCCGCCATATTCTGTTCATTGGGAGTGAGTCACTATGTCCAGCCCTCACTTGAGGGGAGAGGAATTAGGCTCCTCTTGAACGAGTATCAGAGGATTTGTGGGCCTATTACGACAGCACAGAACTACACAATGCAGTGTTCCCAAGCGTTTGAAGGTTTGGAGGTCAAGGGACAGGGTCTGGGGAGTCCCTTGTGTTGGCAGAATAGCAGCCCCCAAAGATGTGCGTGTTCTAATCCCTAGAACCCATGAATACGTTATGTTACACAGCAAAGGGGAAGTAAGGTTGTTCATTAGCTGACTTTAACTTATTACTTTAAGGTAATTATTATCCTTATGATTATGATTAGGCGGGCCCAGCGTAATCACAAGGGGCCTGAAAAGTGGAAGAGAAGGCAGAAGACGAATCAGGGTCAGAGTGATACGGAATGAGAGAGACGCAGCTGGCCATTGCTGGCTTTGAACATGGAAGGGGCCATGTGCCAAAGGATGCAGGCAGCCCGTAGGAGCCGGAAAAGACAAGCATATTCTCCCCTGGAGCCTCCAGAAGGAATGCAGGCGTGCCAACACCTTGAGGTTAGCCCCGGGAGACCCATTTTGGACCCATCTTGTGTTGTCTCAAGCCATTAACCGTGTGGTAATCTGTTACCGCAGCAGGAAATGGACACGTTCTACACACACCCTTCTCCTTTTTCCCATTTCTAACTCATTTCTGCTTTCATCACACGCTATAGTTATTGTCCTTGTTGTCATATGGTCTATATTTTTTAATATACATGTTTACTATGTCTCCTTTAAAGCTATAAGCTCCTTGAGGGCAAGTCCTAGACTTTGTCTTGGTTTTTGTTTGTTTGTTAAATATAAGTCAGAAGCCCAACACATCACTCATTACTACGTAGCCATTAACAACTTGGTCAATTATTCACTAGACTGGCTAAAAGTCTAAGCAGCCAGCTTAGCAAAGAGATGAAACAAGAAAGCTGGTGTGAGGGGCCCTCCGGGTGGCTCAGCTGGTTAACCATCTGAACCTGGCTCAGGTCACGATCTTGTGGTTCGTGGGTTCGGGCCCCACATCAGGCTCAGTGCTGACAGCTCAGAGCCTGGAGCCTACTTCAGATTCTGTCTCCCTTTCTGCCCATCCCCCTGCCTCCTCCAGCTCATGCTCTCTCTTTCAAAAATAAATAAACATTTAAAAAAAGAAGCAGCAAGCAAGCTGGTGTTAAATAAAATATGGAATCCTATTAATTCCTCCTCCATTAAACTAAACCCCAAAAATCACACTCATGACAGGAGAGTTTACTGAGACACTATTTTCTCTGTATCTTTCTTTACTCTCATTTCAAGCTAGTGGCCAGGGGAGGGGATTTGGGGCAGGACAAAGACGGGAGCAGGTGAAGGTCACTGGATCACCACCACCTTTGTGAAGACCTAAGGACTCTGAAGGGATAGGTCTCCTTTTGGGTTGGGGGGACAGGAGACCTTCAGGAGGGTAGGAGGGTGGATCCCCAGAGCCCACAAAGGGGACCAAGTTCCTATGAGCAGTGGGGCCCTAGGCTGTGCTCCATGACAAAACCTCAGAGGGAAGTAGAGCAGGCTAGACCCTGGGCTTGGGGTCCCCCACTCACCCAAGACTCTTGGGTCCCACACACACACCACACACACAGTGCAGGAGCTAAGAACACAGGGGTCACAGGTATGTAGGACACTGGAGGTCTCTCCTGCACCCCACGGAATGGCAGCTCTTACCTTTGTGGCCTCCCCCCTCTCTTTTGACCTGAGACCTTTGCAGAACTAGGCAGAGGGAGGGAGGTGGGGGGGGATGACCCTGAGAACGACCAAGATAGAATTTCCCACTAATCCAACAGGAAGCAGGAAGAGGGCTTGGCGTCTGAAATATGGGGATTTAGAAACAAAAAAGTGACATTCTTGCACAATGAAGTCTGGGGCTGATATTCCAAATGACGATACGTGCTTTGGCTTTAAAGTGAGGGTTTTAATCTCCAGGTGGGAGGAGGTCTGGGGTGGGGTGGCATGTCAGAGGGCCCCACGCCTTCATCGTGCAGCTCAGGGAGTGGAGAGGAAGGGCCGGGGCTGCCGGTAGGCTCTGTGGTGGCTCTAGGTTGGAAGCACACCTTCCCCCGCATAGGGCTTGAAGCACAGATAAATCAGAAAGCAGCTCCAGATGCCAAGGATGAAAAGGGTGCCCAGGAATGGCATGGAAGTTTTCTGCTAGAGGACGAGAAAGGCAGGACCCTGAGGCAGGGTCAGCGAGCTGCCGGCGAGGCACCCCTCCCCGCAGGAGCCTCTGGGCTGCAGCCTCCAGGCTGGGGGACCCGGGTCCTCCGGCCTCGCGCCATGTCCTCTATGACCGAGTGGATGAGGTTGGGGGGCAGCGTCTCACCACCGTCGGGGGGACTGGAGGCAAATGCAGCCTGAGCACACTGCCTCTGGGATGATGGGGCACCCGACTGGGACAAGGACTTCTCGAATGGGTCTACCTACCCCTGACTGTAGTTGTTCTTTTGGGCACACAACAAACATCTTTCCTGTAGAGGGAAAAAGAAACGGCACAAGAAAGATCATTTTCCCCTGGTCCAAGATGGCCACCTGCTAGGCACCTCATGGGGTCTTGCTATAGGAAAGGGCAGAGCAAGATGTTGGTGCTTGGCAGTGGGCACCTCCAGGGTTGAGGCTCACTTGGTCACGGCTTAGGACTCTCTCCAGGCTTAGAGGGCAAGCCCCCGGAGGGGGCTCTGGGCTAGGGAGGCATCTGGGGCCAGCAGAGGGGTGGAACCCGTCCCTTTAGAGCAGGAGGTAAGGGAGTGAGAGGGCCTAGGACGGTCAGGGCAGGGCAGGAGCCTGGAGGGGCACACCAGCGTGGGGGGGGGGGGGGCAGGCTTCACTTACGCAGCAGGTCCTGCCTTGATGAAGGGAATCCAGTGGGTCCTTTTTTGGTTTCTGAAGTGCCATCATCTTCTCGTGGAGAGTGAGTGGCATGCCATCAGCTCCATCCACTTTCTTGAGCCGGAGCTGTGGGTCTGTGTCCGTCTTTGCCGTCAGCGTGAACTCCTGCTGCTCCTTTGGACCTCTTCTAAGGGGACTGGGGGAGGGAGTTAGGGAGGGGCAGAGCTTGGGGGACGATTTCCAACACGACAGGGAGATAACCACAGTGTGGGCGGCCACGGAGGGCCCTGACATCCAAGCCATTGGGGGAAGAGAAACCAAGACAGGTCCTTGAAGAGTCTGAGGGTCCTCTGAGCCCGAGGATGCTTAGTAGAGTGAAGGGAGGAGATGCCTCAGGGACGAAGAGAGACGGGTGCAGGTCACACTTACTTGCTGCTCTTGTGCATATTTATTAAAACATCCATCTTCTCATCCATATCCTTCTGCATTTCCTTCAGGAGAAAAGTCAAAGCTTAGCCTTATCATCTTGAAGGGTGTCTGAAATCCTTTCTTCTTGCCTCTAGCTGCCAACCACTCAGAGATCACCTCAACGTCTTCCTTTCTCGGGAATCCTCACCGGCCTTGGGGGACCCGTGCCACCTCTCCCTTTCCCCACCCCCATTCCAGGATGAGGCCAAAGCACAGGCAGGGTCATTAGGGGCTTATCCAAAGTTTCCAGATGAGTCAGAGGACAGGAAGGCTTTCACCTGATCCCACACCTGGATGAGACCCTTACGCCCTGGCTCTGGCTCAAGGCCTATGAAGTGATGGAGGCAAGAAGATGAATCTTGTGACCTTCCCCCGCAAAGGCACTTTTGGCTCCAGTGTTTTGACCCCTGCTGTGCACCCCTTCTGCGCATGCGCGTTTGCTTCATCTTTTACCCAATTTCTGGCAGAAATGGTCAGCATAAAATAAAACTGACATTCAACTGGCCCCTCACATTTATTATTTACTAAGAACTGAAAGAATAGTAAAATCTTCTTGGCGAGTTACGATCTGTAAAGTTTGATCCGGAGACATTGGAATAGAAATAGCGGTCATCAAAGAATGTCTAAGATGGCAGATATCATCGTCAACGGTATCTGTTATGGACAAACATAAGGTTCAAGGTTCAAGGTTCAAGGTTGGCTTGAACATTATCAAATACCCATGAAAAATAAATTGCTTCAAGGAAAATAATTCGAACAAAAAATGAAAGATTTGGCAACAGTTTACTGAAGTGTGGTAGAAAACCAATCAAGGAATCATACTGTATGGGTGGAGAGGATTTCAAAAAATAGCTTCTTGAAAAGCATTTTTTTTATGTTTATTTTTGAGAGAGAGAACGCGTGAGCAGTATGGGCAGAGAGAGGGGAATGGAAAGTCTGAAGGAGGCTCTGCACTGACACCACAGAGCCTGATGCCGGACCCGAACTCACAAACCATGAGATCATGAGGTAGGATGCTTAACCAACCTAGCCACCAAGGCGCCACCACCCCCCCACTTCTTGAAAAGTATTTTTAAGTGCTGGTATACATTTTGGATAAGACATCTGTATTCATAAATAGAGTGAAAATATCCTTGATGTGAAAAGCCCCCTGGTTTCGAAAAATCAGAGTCAAAATGTCCCTTATTCTTAGAAGTGTCATTGTGACTTCAAACTCATGTCCTCAAGTGATCTCCTCATTTTCTCTTCTAAATTTGTTTGCCAACTGTCCTTGTCACTGTCACCGCTTTCTTCTAACTGTCCAGATTGCCTGTTGGGGTCATGGACACTTGCTTCTCCTTCATTCTCTATGTTGAGTCGATCATCAAAAATGTTGTTTTTCCTTCGGTGCATCTTTCAGATTTACCATTTCCCTTCTATTCCTACACCTAGTCCAGCATTCCTCATCTTGAGTGGGAACGTGGCTTCCTGCCTGATATTCTAGCTCCGGACAGCCCCCAACCCTGCTCTCCCGGCTCCCCCCACCCCCGAGCCCACCTTGCAAACAGCTGCCTGCTCAGCCTTTCTGAAGTGCTGCTTCTAGCATGTTCTTTGATTAAGAATCTCCAGAGGCCTCTTACTGCTTACACAACCAAGTCCCAATCTGTCCGCCTGTCTTTCAAAAGCCTTCATTATCTACAGCCTTTGTGCCCATTCCATTTTATTTCTCACAGTTTTCCCGGATGATCCCACTTTTATGACTGATCTCCCCACTGACCATGATACACTTCACGTTCATCCTGCTTCCATGCTGTGTGCAAGCTGTTCCCGTGCCCAAAATAGCCTCCTTTGTGCCTTTCCATACCCAGTCCTGCCCACTAACAAAACACTTACTGTGTTTGCATTTTAATATAGAGATAATACATGCCCTTTGTAGAAAATTTGGACAATATAGAGGAATATAAAAGTAAATTAATCTCATCACCTCGCCATAACTGTTATTAACCCCTTTGGTGTATTTCTTTCCAGTCTTTTTTCTAAATATTTACTTTGCTATTTTCCCCCACTTAACTGAGATCAGCCTATATAGATTGCTTGTATCTTGCTTTTCATTATAAGCATACTTCTCATTATAAGCATTCTTTTTTTTTAAATAAGCTTTTTATATCAAAATAACTTGGGACTTACTGAGAGTTGCAAAGATAGTACAAAGAGTTCCCATATGCCTTTCATTTCATTAAGTTTCCCCTTAATGTTAACATCGAACCCAATCATGGCATTGCTCTTAATTTAAAAAAAAATTTAAGTTTATTTATTTATTTTTGAGAGAGAGATAGAGAGAGTGAATGAAGGAGGGGCAGAGAGAGAGAGAGAGAGAGAGAGAGAGAGAGAGAGAGAGAATCCCAAGAGGGCTCCATAGTGTCAGCGTGCAGCCTGATATGGGGTTTCAACTCACGAACCATGAGAATCATGACCTGAGCCGAAACCAAGAGTCAGATGTTTAACTGACTGAGCCACCCAGGTGCCCCAATTTTTTTAAAGTAAGCTCCATGCCCAGTGTGGGCCTTGAACTCATAACCTCTCGATCAAGAGTCACATGTCTACCAACTGAGCCAGCCAGGTGTGCCTATAAACATTTTCTCTAGTAGTTCCTAGTTTTCATTCTGTGGATATACCATAATTTATTTGGCTATTCTTCTACTGTTGAAAATTGTGGTGTCCAAATTTTTGCTATTATATATAATGATCCTGCAATGAATATCTTTTTACAGATACTCATGCTAGTATTTCTGATTATTTTTATAGGCTAAATTCTGGGAAATGGAATTAATAGGTCAAGTGGTTTGATATTTTTTGATTTCTATTTTCTAATTCCTTTCCAGTTTTGCACAAACCTATACTCTGATCAGCAGCATAAGAGCATTCCTGCCCTGTTCTAGAACTGTCATAAATTAAAAGTTTATCTATTTGAATGTGACAATGACTTAAGTATTGTTCCCATTTGGCATTTCATTGATTATTCATGAGGTAAACCTTTTAAATATATTTACTGCATTTTAGTTGTATTCTCTTTTGTGGATTGTTTCTTCGTACCCTTTGCCCATTTTCCTATTTGGTTCTTACTGATTTGTGTGAGATTTGTAAGTTGTAGATTAAAAAAAAACTTTTTATCAATGTTTATCATATTTGTGGAAAATTATTTCCTTCAAACTGTTTGCTTCTTAATTCTGTATATGGCGCTTTGCTGTTACCATTTTTAAATTTTTTATATTGTTAAATATATCAATATTTCCTTAGTAATTTCTTCCATTGTACTTCTTTTTAGACCATACAGTTAAATATTCATATATAATTTATTCTTATTGGTTTTTATTATTTAAATTCACTCTATGCACCATTTCAGTTTTTACAGTGTTAACTAAGTTTTTCTTCATATAATCACAGTTCTTAATATAAATATATAATCCTTTCCTTCTAACATTTAAAAAATCATCCTTATTGCCTTTGAAATTGTATAGAGCTGTGCTGCCCAACCTTCGGCATACAACGGAATCACCTGGTGATCTTTAAAAACTACTCATGCCTGGACCTCATCATCTCAAGAGGTTTTGATTTCATTGTTATGGGGTGCAGCTGGGTATAAGGTCAAAGCCACAGTACAGGTGACTGCAATGTACAGCCAAGGTTGGTAACTACGGCTACATAAGATCTGGTTCTTATCTAGGAGAAAGTTCAGAATCACTTTGAGAGTTTGAAGCAACTGTGGCCCAGCCTGGAGATTTTTATTCAGTTCATCTGGACCAGGCCTAGGTATACAGATGTTTAAAATCCCGGCAAGTGATTCTTAGCGTGTCCCTGGCACAGAGGTGGTGACAAGGTTATCTACCCTGGTTTTGTTCCTGCGGCTGGTTATCTAGACAAGATTACTGTGGCTTTATGTGAACTTTATATATCTGGTAGGGGTAGTACCCCTTTATAACTCTTAAAAATGTAAAGCTATCTGCTTTTGCCTATTTATGCTTCTACATCAGTGGTTCTCAAATTTTCACTTAGGAAATGTGAGAAAAATTCAAGGGTCCAAGCCCCCTCCAAAAAGGATCTGAGCTCTATTTTCTTTATTTGTGCTCCAGGCAATTCCAAAACACATCAAGGTTTGAGAACCACTATTCTTTTTTTTTTTTTTTGAAATGTATTGTCAAATTGGTTTCCATACAACACCCAGTGCTCATCCCAAAAGGTGCCCTCCTCAATACCCATCTCCCACCCCCCATCAACCCTCGGTTTGAGAATCACTGTTCTAAACGTTTTCTTTAATGTTTATTTATTTTTGAGAGAGAGAGAGAGACAGAGCGCAAGCAAGGGAGGAGCAGAGACAGAGGGAGACACAGAATCCAAAACAGCCTCCAGGCTCTGAGCTGTCAGCACAGAGCCCGACGCGGGGCTTGAACCCACAAACCATGAGATCGTGACCTGAACTGAAGTCGGACGCTTAACTGACTGAGCCACCCAGGCACCCTGAGAACCACTATTCTAGAGTGTAGGTGGTCCTCTTAGTAATTGCTGAGCTCAAAACTAATCTTATTGGGCTTTTGGTTAGATATGCATTTAGCTTCCCATGTAGCCTTCAAAGCTCACCGGAAGAGTCACTTTCTCTGTAAGTATTTAGTTACCCCGGCCCACATTCGTGACTCATTTCTCCAGACTCCTGATTAACTGACAGCCAATTGTCATGTAGCTCGGCATTTACTTGTTATTTAATTCTCTCTTGCCATAGAGTTTGGGTCTTCTGCTAGATTGTAAGTGACTTCAGGGCAGGGTCTGGCATCGCCTTCCGTAGTTCCCAGTGCCGTAATGGCCCATGGAAGGCACTCAGCAAATGCTTACCTTCATAATCTCCACGAATTCCTGGAGTTTATCAAAATCCTTGTCCATTATGCCCTTTATCTGTTGAAGAAGAAAAGCATGGCAAGTATTACTGAAGGCAGAGTCCCTCTGGGGCATTTTAAACAAAGGGCAGCAGCTGCTTCTTGGATAAAACTCAAGGAACAGACTTGTAGTGGCCAATTAAAGCCACTTTCTTCCCAAGGAGTCTATGAAGGGACTAGGGTGCATGTACCATTAAGTGACCACCACCAGGGGCCTTGGGGTGGCTTAGATCTGGGTACGGCAACGCTTCAACGTGGAGCTCAGACCATAGCTTCAATTACACCTTCTTTCTTCAGCATTCCCTCCCTTCCTACAAATGCCACCGGTGGTTCCAGCAAAGAAGAAGAGAGTTCCTGCTCTGCTGCTTGTCCCCAGAAGTGGAGGGAGGAGAATGGAATTGGTCCCTGACTTCTCCCACATCCTGGTCAGCTCCTCTCACTCTGTCACGAGGGCTATATCTCCCTAACCCTCAATGTGATGCCTTAGAGAGTTCTTGTCATTCAAAACCTGGGCTTAAGCATCACACAGACAAGACATCGATACCCTCAGCTGCTCGGCACTGAAACACTGGAGGAGATGGGGCTGAGTTGGGCTGATGCGTTTTCCACGCAATTCCTGATTGCCCTCGCTATTCAAGGTTGGCCACTGCATTTTCCTGGAAGCTCCCCTTTTCCTCCATATCCTGGAGAGTCTCATCCTGTTACCTGTTTGATCTCATCCATTTTTTCCTTGAGCTCTTCCTTCACCTCCCTGAGTTCAGTCTGAGGAAATAAAATAGGGAAGAGAAGGAGTAAGGAAAGGTCTAGGAAGGGAAACTGTCAAAAGGAAGTAAGGAAAGACCGTGGGGCATTGCTAATAAGGAGGAACAGAGAAATACCTCCCATTAGGGCGGAAAGAAAGGATGCTGTTAAGGGGGGAGTGGGCCGTACAGACATCACGTGCGTCCCGCTATGATGCCCTGAAGGGGACACCTTCACTTCTGTGATGTGACCCCCAAAAATGCACAGCCGCATCTAGTCACCAGGAAGGACCAGGCCACCCACATGAAGGGTCTACAAGATAAATGACCTATAATCCTCATAAATGACAATGTCCCAGAAACCAAAGGTTGAAGTGGAATTCCAGACGAAAGGAAACTAAAGAGGCAGGGAACCCAGCTGCCATGTGTGGTCCTGGATTGGATCCCACACAAAAAGAGTTGTTTTTTTCTTTTGTCGTGAAAGACATTAGTGGAATAATTGATACAATTAGAATAAGGACTGAATCAATGTTCATGTCCTGGTTTTGATATTTTGCTCATTGTACTGTGTAAGAGATTGTTCTTGTTTTTAGGCAATATGCACTGAAATTTCAGAGAAATGTGCTCTTAGGTGATTCAGGAAATATACCTTATATGTATGTATGTGTGTGTGTGAATAAATGCGGAGAGAGAGGGAGGGAGGGAGGGAGGGAGGGAGAGAGAATCGTAAAATGCCAACATTTGGGAGATCTGAGTGAAGGGTATAGTAGAATTCATTGTACAATTTTTTGGTCCCAGAGCCTAGTCACAGATGCCAGCAGCGAACCCACCATGGACGCAGCCGGCGGCCTGGGCTGCCCCACCTACCCTTAGCTCCTGTGTCCCTCCTGGTTTGGTAAACAGCCCTTCTTGTTTAATTCCCTTGTAGTCATATGTCTGTTGGTTGAAAACAGAAACACAGAATGGTGGACATCACAGGTGTGGGTGGATGAGGCAGGAGAGATCCCCCCGAGTTTCTGTTCCTCCTTTCAGGCTAGGACAGGGGTGAGAGTTGGCGACCCCACCACCACCGTCTCCCCTCTGAGCTCCTCACGCCACCGCCCCCTCCTGGCCCACTGAACGGCCAAGGCCCTTCCTGCCTCAGGGACTTGGAATGTGCTCCTTCCTTCACCCACACTGCTCTTCCTCAGGCTTCCGGTCGGCCCTCGGCCCTCGTCTTGTGCTTCAGCTCCCAGCCCAGCCTGGGGCCTTTCCCGACCACCTGGTGGGCAGCAGCTACCCAGGCAGCCCTCCCTATTTCAATTCTCTGCGTTGCAGGTAACACTGCCGAATTTTCCTTCTTTGTTTCTGTATCAGATTATTCCAAGCGTGAACTTTTGCGAGCAGAGTTTGTCTCTCTCTCTCAGTGTATCCCCCAGCACCTGGGACAGGTCTTGGCCGCCAGGAACAGCAAACGACCCCTGACTCCAAGTCACCTCCCCACGGGTCTCAGACCTGGCTGCCGGCATGGCCTCAAAAGAGCTTCTTACTTTGGTCAGCTCGGGCTTCAGTTCCAGGCACATTGCCTTGTAGTTCTTGCTCTGTAGAGACAGGAGTTTGGCAGTCCTCCTGTCAGGCACCAGGATTGGAGGGATAACACCAGCCCTCTCAAGAGCCCCCCTACCCAATCCTGCCTGTCCACCTGCACCTGAGCTCGGGCCCATGTACGCCCCCTCCCACCAGCACCCGATTCAAGACAACCCAAACTTTGTCGGGTTATCTTTCTTTTCTGAACACCCACCTGCCCAGTCGGCAGGTAGCCCTCCCCCCGCTGGGGGGCCTGAGCAGGGAGAGCACTTGAAGATAACTTTATGGAAGCCGTGGATTAGTTCAGGCTTTGGAGACAGATTGACTTGCAATCTGATCTCGGCCTGCTTCCCTCCTAGTTGTGTCACCCAGGCAAATTATTTATTCCCCCTGAGCCTCCCTTCCTCGTCTGCAAATCGGGGGCACTCATCGCATTATCTAATAAGGTGCTTGTGTGCCTTAGATGTGCCCATGGATGCAGGCCTGGTACCGGCCCGGCCTGGAGGGGTGGCTCCGGCGGTGGTTGGAGGTGGTGAGGGTTATTACATCGCTCCTCATCCCAAAGGAAGTCAGCAGAGGCCTCCTTCCTTCCCACCCCGAGGCCAGGGATGAATCCCGTCCTCCTTCCGGGCTCAGAGGCCACTCCACTCTCAGAACAGAGAAAGAGCAGAGCATTCACCAGAATTCTCTGTATCCCCCCACCCGCACCCTACACCTCCATTCAGTGAGGACTCAAAGAGGCCCCACATTGTCCAGCAGTGTTTGTCCTTTACCAGGTTTGATTTCTTCAGTTCTGCCCTCTTGGCCGACATGATGGCGGAGGCCAGAGTGTTAACTTCCCAACCTCCCCACCACGGGCCCCTGTGACCAGGCCACCGTCCTGTGCAGATTACAGGCCAAGGTGAGGGAGGATGACTGCCTCTCTGTGTGCAGAACTGCTGAGGTCACAATGCCCCGGTCCCACATCCTGGCTCGGAGTATCACTACAGCTTTGAGCCTCGGGTGCCTCAGCCACTGAGCTGAGGGACAGGTCGGGTTCCAAAGCCATGAGGTTTCCCTCCTGCAAGGGGGAAGGGGGTCACCTGCAAAATCGCCCTCTGGGAGGACCTGGCCTGTTATGGCCTTAGCGGAAGGCACGCCTCACCAGAAGCAAGGATTCTGTCTCCTCCCTGAGCAGGACTTACCGGCCAGGAAGTGTCAGCCCCGAGCATCTAGCTCTCCTCCGAGACTGTGCACAAGGTCTGTCGTACTTTCCCCACGTGGACAGACCCTTCCCTGGGTCTGAAGCTGCCTTGGGTTGAGATGCCTTGAAGTCCCTCTTGTTCAAGGTGCATGTAGTGTACCAACCTGGGGTCCTCTATGCTGGGGGGCTGAGGGGGTGCTGATCTTTGAAGGATGGCTTCTGACACCCTGTCCTGACCACAAGGATGGCCCAGTCCCCTCTCTGCCCTGCACCACACAGTCTCTTCTGTCATCCTGGAAGACGGTTGGAGCAAGAAGCAAAATGTGGACAGTGCTGAGAAGACTCCTGGGGTGGGGAGGATACGGAGGCCATTCTGAAGGGGGTTATAATTTGTGTCTAAAGAGTCAGAGGATCGTGGCCTCCTGTGGGGCCTAAAATCATTCAGAATCCAGCTGGCAAGCCTAATTTCGCTTTCCTTGGAATTCGTGGGCATTTTACCTCCTTCCCTCTCGTTTCAACTCCTAGTTGCTATCAGAAAGGCCAACATGGAAATTCTGAGGCCAGCCAGCCCAGGAGTACAGGAAGGGATGGAAACTGCACGGGAAGCATGTGCCTGCAGCACCCCACCCCCCCACCCCCATTCTGTCCCTCGCAGAGGCTGTGAGCTCTAGAACCTTCCCGGGAGCCGCGGCAGTATTTCCGATGCATTTCTGAGGGGGTTACTTCGTGGCCTCCAACCTGGTGATGGTCGTCACTCTTATTGTATCACAGCCAAAGGAAAAAGTGTCTATCACTCTGTTTAGTTGGGGAGAGGAGTGATGAACTTTCCAGGTCTCTTTCCCAGCTAGTAAGTGAAGGCTGGAATGTCAGGGTCCTGTGACCCCTGTACTCAGTCCTTGCAGATCCGCTGGCCACAGAGCAGGAGGGCCCTTTCTCCGCCCTTTCTAGGTTTCCAAAGACCCGACAGGCTTGGGCAGGGGACTACAGGGAAGATGGCACTCCCTCTCAACGTTCACCAGCCCTGAGGAAGTGGGCGCCGACTCCTCTTTGTTTTGGCTTCAGATCCTCCTGGACCTACAGCAAAGCTTCCTTCTCTTGGCTGAGCGGTCACTAAATGAGCCCCCTTCCGGCTACGCATTTCACAGGAGCCCAGTGGCCCGTGTATCAGGAAATTGGGTCTAAAAGAAACCAGGGTCTCGCTGTAAAGCCGCTTTATACATTATACATGTATAATTATCATCATTTGAACAGATGATAACTGACCCACGGCTCCAGCCTCCTCACAGCATTCACTAGACATGCGCCCAGATACGTTACTGTTGTCATCAGTGTGTTTGGGAAGGGCTGAGGAAACCTGTTTGGTGAACCTGAATAAATGAGTCTCATGTTATTGTCTTCTCCTCTGAGATTCTGCAGTTGCACAAGGCATTAGCTCGAAGCGGTATGGCAACATGGATAGTGCCGTGGCAGAACTTGGTTATACGCCAGCCCTGGCCTGTTCTTACCTGAGGGACGCCGCATACGCTTTTTCTGCCCCCCTTCATGGTGAAACCCACTGGGATGAGGGCAAGGAACAGAAAGCCCACAGACATTCCAATGGGGTTTGGTGGAAAAGGGATATTCACAACGGAGAGAAAGAAGCAGTCACGTGTCTCTTTTCTCCAAGGGGACGTCATTTGAATTTCCTTTTCCTTACAAAGGTCCTGGTTTTTCCGTTTCACCAAGGCAATGTTGTAAGGGAGGCTGCTGGGGGAGGAGGATTTAAAAATGGCCGGGGCGGGGGGGGGGAGGGCGGGTGGGGTGGTCTCATGGCGGCTCAGTCGGTTAAGCGTGGGACTCTTGGTTTCCGCTCAGGTCATGATCTCGCAGTTTGTGGGGCTCTGTACTAACAGTGCTTGGGATGCTCTCTCTCCCCTCTTTCTCTGCCCCTACTCCGCACACGCACTCTCTCTCTCTCTCTCTCTCTCAAAATAAACTTTAAAAACAAACAAAAAATGGCCTTGGGCCTCTGACTTCATGCATGGCCTCTTGTAATTCCAGGGGTGACCCAGTGTTCTCAAATCCTTTGATGAGGACAGAATAGTTCATAAAGGTATCCGGAATCCTGACGGCTGTGGTCTCCAGTCAACCTCAGACTAACAGGGTTCAACAGAGATGACCTGGATAATTCACTCCGAAACACCCTGCGGACATACTGTAGGGT
The DNA here is from genome assembly GCF_022079265.1 of Lynx rufus. Taxonomy (NCBI): domain Eukaryota; kingdom Metazoa; phylum Chordata; class Mammalia; order Carnivora; family Felidae; genus Lynx; species Lynx rufus. Next base: position 43,523,914 of record NW_025814829.1, read on the forward strand.
CTGGCTGCTGCCTTCAGCCAGAGGGCTCTCTGGTTCCAAGCCCCCAGTGAAGCTCTCACATAAAATTTTTAGAGCTTTACTGTGTTTGGTTATTGCATTGTCCTACTTGACTGATTCATAGATGCCTCAGAACACTCTACACTGTGTCAGGGTAGATTTCTCATGGACACATCGGTTACTCTGCAATTTCTGGGCATTTCTGCAAATACTGTATCAGACCTTGGCTAGAATCACAACCCTATTATATTGTTCCTGTGAAAAAATTACATCTAGTTTCTGTCATGAACTTCTAGTACCTCTATTTCAGGAACAAAACAGGATATTCTGAACAGGTAATTGTAAATCTCCAGGTAATTCAAGACAGCTCCTGATAAGTAAAAAGTCAGAGCAAATGTATTGTATGAGGACTTGCAGGCTTCTTCCTCCTGTGTATTCACCAGGACAGGGACACATTTGCCAGGGCCTTCCAGGACCCAGGGGAACCTGTCACTATTCCCACAGCCAATGTCACAGAACAGCCTGCTGTGTGAGATAAAGTGAGAACCACCAGCCATCAGAGGCTCCCCTGCTCCTGCTAAATACGGCTCCTGGGGCCTCTTTACTTGGCTGGTGTCCCTCTACTCTCTTTGGATGGAGTCCAAACAGTGGATGGCAATTATATTCCTACCTGTTTTGGCGTCCCTGCTTAAAGATTCTCTGTGGTTGTTCTCCCAGTTCCTTAAAGCCTCCTCTCTACCTCTAACACCTCCAAATCCCCATCCATCATCGACGCCATACATCTGAGTGGCACAATGGCTTCTCTGGATTGGTCTTTTGGGGACTATGCATGGTATACATGGGAGATCACAAACGGCGGGGATGTGGGTCAGTCCTGAGAGCAGCCAGCACCACTCTTGCTCCCACTTTTTTGGCTAGAATGCAACCACACGTCCACACCTACCTGCAAAGGAGGCTGGGACACGTGGCTGAGTATCCCCCAAGAGGAAATAAGCGTAAGGAGCAGGTAGCCGATCTCTGCCACACCTTCCTGATGGATCTCATCCTTCCCATTTCATTCTGACAAGTCCCCTCGTAAGAAAACTTAAGTTCACGTTCCTCTGTTTTTTTGTGCAAGGGAAGAACCTGATGAGATCAAAAGGGAAGACTACGTGAGACACTGGAGCCGGGTCTCCCAACTAATGTGGGCTGGCAGAGCTGGAGTTCAGGTTAAGGGCTCACCTCTTCTCATCTGAACAGCCAACAGGCTAGGATGTTGAGACAGAGGTTGTAATAATGATCCCGTTTATCCAAGATTTACAGTGTAATAATCCCAGTCGATCCTGGATCCATTCTGCAAATCTCCCTCCCCTCCTGCAGGTACTGGAATAGGAGTCTGCTCTGAAGTTTCTCTTGCTGTTCTAAGCCCTCTCAGCAGCACTGGGGCCCAAGCAGGTTGCCTCATCTCTGCCAGCACCTTCCCTGGAGGATGAGTCTCACTGTTGTCCTCTTTGCTGAGAGTCCATAACCTGCTGCAGATGACCCTCTCAGTCCAGTCCCATGAAGCCACCTGCACATGACTCCTGCATGGGGACACCTACTGCTGGGCCCCACCAACAGACACGGATAATAGCCTCGATTGGACCAAAGTTTTCCTTTACTTAGACACATCGGACCCTGGTTGGCCTTCTGCGGGGCCTGGCCGTTGCCTTTTTCACACCTGGTTTACATTCTGCTCTTTCCCATTTTATCCCCAGGGTCATTAGCACGTCAGAGCTGGGCCGTGTGAAGAATGCTCCAGAAGGTGTGAATCTTCTTCCTTGGGTAGGAGTTCCAGGGCTTGGGCCAGAAAATGGGGATCTCTGACCTGGAGCTACAGGTGGTGATCAAAGCAAGGACGCTGCTAGAGTCAAGAGTCACACGGAGAGGTCAATGAGCTAGAGAAGTCTTCCCGTTTCCAAACAGGGGAGCCAGAGGCAGATTATCAGAGCCACCGTGGAGAAGGGAGAGAACCACTCCTGGCGGAGGCAGGACTCTCACGGGTGGCCGAGGTGGGAGGGAAACCTCAGCGCATCTAAAGACTAAGAACCGGGCAGTTTCCCTGAGGTGCTCCTTCCTTTCTTGTCATAGGAGTGCGCTCCATGCAGGGCTGTGGATTTTTCCTTTTGGCAAAAGGCACTGGTAGGAAGCTAGCCTTTGTCTAGCTCCCAGTCCTCCAGTGAGGAAATGCCCACGCTGAAGCATCTCGTCTGCTGTGGGGTGGAGCCAAGGCACGGCTCTGAAGGAGCCAGTTCTGTGACGTGGGTCTCAACTCTGCTCCTGGAAGCTGAGTGTTCACGGTCTTGCTGACCCTCCCAACAATTAAACCAGTTCACGTGGGTTCTCTTTGCAACTAAACCTGACTGACAGAGTTGGTCATACATTTCTGCTAACTGCAGATCTTTGGGAACTCACATGCGTGTGGTGGTAACTCCTGGGTGGTGACCCACAGGGGCGTTTCCTGTGGAAATGTCGAGTACTTCTATTTGGTGACATCCCATAGATTGTCAAAGTGGGTAATTTTAATTAGTGGCCATGGGAAAAGGGGGTGTGAAACCCAGTCCTTCATGGGTCTTTTTTATAATGAAGACTTCCGCTTGGCTTTTTTTTGGTAGACAAACATCAGACAGACACTTTTTATAGCATCAAGACACCTAGGCGGGCCTTTTACTCACAAGAGGTAGATGGCGTGTCACGCTATTATGTTGGTTCTGCAGGGACTGCTTTTTCCAGAATCTTTGTTCAGCTGCTCGGGAAGCATCTGCAAGCCCACCCGCCTTCCTCCTGTAGGCCGTCTGCAGCCCCAGCTCTTCTCACCACAGGGCTCTGGGGATGTTCCTGGGCCATGTGACTGACGAACACTCTGAGAAGCACCTTCTGGGGCCCTGAGCTCCTACCTGAAGCTGAGGAAGGGAGGCATTAGGTGACATTACTCCTCTGGGCGGCAACAGAGGACGGGAGGCGTTAAGTGACATTATTCTTCTGGGCGGCAACAGTCGTGTGAAAATCATGGCTCACGGAAAGACAACTTGGATGGAATCAAACACTGACGCAAGCCACACTTCTTTCCTGAGCCCCCTAAATACGAGTGTTCACTTATGTTTATCTAATTATTGATCAAAACAAAGCAATCCCCTTCCTTCCCCTACCTCGAAAAACCAGGGCCACAGCAACCCATCAGAGGACAGTGAACTCCAGGGCCTGCCCGGGTCGCAACCCCACACCTCACTGGCAGGCTGTGCTTATTCGGGCTCAGGGCCAGGCTGGGTCCGAGCGAGAAGCACTGACTCACTGCGCAGGGGTTTCCACACCGAGTCCCCTGTTTCTTCACACGCTCGCTGAGCACTCACTGTGTGTCAGGCACTCTGCTAGGCACCAGGGGCACAGAAGAAACTGAGACGTGGTGCTGGCCCCTGGGAACTCATCACTGACGGGGCTGACAGAAGCAGCAGAACCGCACTTACACTGTGGTCTGTAGGCCCAGGTGTGGAGGGGGCCCAGAGGAGAGGCACAACCCAGTTCTTGGGGCTGGTTCTCTGCCTTGCTCTTCTGGACTCCAGTCCTGGCCTTGTGAGTTTCCCAGTACCCCGGCTCCTCTAGAGTCAGGTTCTTCTCTACATGCAAGCACAGGACCCAGGCCGGGCCATGTTACCCACCGTGTGCCAGACTTTGCAAACGCCAACACCTGCCTGTACCTCTGAAGATGACCTCCTCCCTCTACTCATCGGTGTGACCACCCCGGTGGGAAAGGTCATCAAAAAGATGTGGCCACCAACAGACCCGTGAGCCGGACCCTGGCACTTGGAGGCCCCTCACCTCCTCGGCCCTGTCCTTGGAACGTGGTTTCCACTTGCCTTTCTTGCTCCCGGAGGCCGTATCACAAGGATATAGCCTTGAGATGGTGACGTGGCGTTGAAAACGCCTTCATGGTGTATGTGACTAGACCCTGTGAAGGCCTCTTTATAAACTTTGCAGGTATGGCCAGCAGGTACAGATATCCATTCATCTTACTGCTGCCTGAGACAAGCCTCATATGTAAGTCCCCTTTGCTTATTAAAGCTGCCACCCACCATCCTGGAATGACTGCCTCTTTCTTCAGTCTCTCTCTGCCCTCAGAGCACAGGGGCCGATTTCAGATTGCACCCAGGAAGCTCCCAGGAGGGTTAGGACCAACACACGCCCTCCATGCTGGGCCCTAGATGGGGTTCACCTGTCTCTGCCATATCAAATGGGTCTCCCAGCATAGAGGGCCTAGCCTGTCCCAGCAGGTGCACTGCATACCAAATCAGCTTTCTCTGCTCCATCTGGCCCAAGTTCACCTCTACCCGGCCTTGTCACTATATATAGCGGTTTGGACTGGACCAAAATCTGTACACCCTCTAACAGTGTAAAACAAAGTGTCCTCTGAGCTCTATGTGTCAAGTTGATATTTCACCATGTCAGACTGTGTGCAGGTAACACATTCTCGGAGGTCTGTGGGTTCCTGCCTCAGGAAATAATGGGATGTTCATAAATGTAACAGCCCTTAGGTTTTGTACATAAATCCCCCTCAGCAATCAGGACGCAGAGAATTAGACACCAGAAGTCCTCATGAAGGAGACTTTGCTGTGCTGGTCTGATACCAAGGAGATGCTTCTTGCTGATTCTACTCGGTAGCCTTACCTGACCTCTTTTCTGCTGCGGCCGTGCCAGAACCCTCAGGACATTCTTTGGACCTTCTCTTTTGTCCTCCACTTGGTTACGTGTATTAGCCAGAGTTCTCCAGAGAAGCCAAATCTATTCATTCTATCTATTCATCTATCAAGAAATTCATTTTAAGGAACTGGCTCACGTAATTATGGAGGCAGAGCGATCACACAATCTGCTGTCTGCAGGCTGGGGGCTCAGGACAACTAATGGTGTAAGTTCTAATCCAGGTACAGAAGACTGATGTCCCAGCTCGAAGACTGGCAAGCAGAGGAAGAATTCTTTCTTAGGCTTCTTTCTCCTCAGGCCTTCAACAGATGGGATGGGGCCTGCCCACATTAGGGAGGACACTCAGCTTTGTTCAGCCCACCAACTCAAATATTAATCTTATCTGAAAACATCCTCACAGACACCAAATATCTGGGCACCCCACGGCCCCATCAAGCTGACACATAAAATGAACTACCATGTTATCTGTCTCTCCTGCCTTCCTGACCCATCACTTCACCTGGAGCACAGCTCACTTTCTTCCTTTGGTCGTGGCACCCGTGGCCTGAGTTCCAGATAACTGACCTCAGGCTTGGCCTCAGGCCCCTTCCCTCCAGAACTTCCTTTCAGGGCAGGCCTGGCCGGAGGCCCAGGGTTCTCCAGCCCTTCCCACCCAGACGCTGGCCTCCGGATGTTCTGATACCAGAGCCTGCCTGCCTGCCTGCCTGCCTGCCTTCCTTCCTTCCTTCCTTCTTTCCTTCCTTCCTTCCTTCCTTCCTCCCTCCCTCCCTTCCCCCCTCCCTCCCTGCGGTCCTTGCCTAGAGCTTTCTTCCATGCCACCACCGTGCCTGGTGATATCAAGGCAAAGTGTTCCAGGAAGTCATTGCTTTCTCTCTGCTCAGCTTTATGGATTGACCCCTTCCGACGCCCTCTACTCACTCATAGTGCTTTGTGCCCTGGAAACCATCCAGTAGGGCGGGTATTTGTCGATACCTTCCCATCCCCCATTCTTCCAGGAGGGAACTCTCTGCTTTTTCAAATTCCTGCAGCAGCCCTGGGGCCACGGCTACACGCCCCCGTGTTTTGGCCCCCATCTGAGCTCCTTCTAGACCCTCCCTCAAGGGTGCAAATCCAGATCCTAGCTTCTGCCTTCCCCCGCGTCTCGCCCGCCTGTTGCACAGCTCGGTTAACGGCAAACAGGGTTGAGGATTAGCCGCAGCTGCATGGCCTCGTGTCCCTGCGGAAGGGCGGGGCGGCGCATGCGTGGACCTTGGGCTGTCCTATTGGGAAGGAGGGGCTTTGGGCCTGTGCACCTGGATTCTCCGGTTCAGTGATTTCCTGGCGGCCCTGCCAGTGTTTTACTTAAAGGTTGAACAAGAGTTCACCTACAGAGACGGGGAATCACTGTAGTAAGACGGGTCGTGACTTAACCAAACATTTTGGATGGGTTTATTTTCTTTTCCGTTCACACAACGATCCTAAGATGTAGGGATCATTGGGGGCACCTGAACGGCTCAGTTGGTTGAGGGACCGACTTCAGCTCAGGTCATGATCTCACAGTTGGTGAGTTCGAGCCCGGAGTCAGGCTCTTTGCGGTCAGCAGAGTCGGCGTCGGATCCTCTGTCTCCCTCTCTCTGCCCCTCCCCTGCTCGAATTCTATCAAAACTAAATAAACTTAAAAACAAAACAAGTAGGCATTATTGTTGTTTCCATCTTACAGATGAGGAAGCTGTTTAACGCAAACATTGAATCATTTTTCTGCAGTCACAGACCGAGGTGGGGGAGCCATGAAATGAACCCAGGCAGCCTGGCTACACAGTCAGCACGTTTAACCTCCTTCCCAGATGTACGAACATCTCTTTGAGTCTCTGCTTTCTGTTCTTTTGGGTATACGCCCAGAAGTGGAATTGCTGAATTATATGGTAGTTCTGTTTTTAATGTTTTGAGGAACCTCCATACTATTTTCCATAGTGGCGACACCAATTTGCACTCCCGTCAATAGTGTACAAAGATTCCCTTTTTTCCACATCCACGCCAACACTTATTTTCTTTCGTTGTTGTTGTTTAGTTCCCATTCTAATGAGTGTATATTGGAAGCTCATTACAGTTTTGATTTACATTTCCCTAGTGATTCGTGATGTTGAGCATCTTGTTTTCATTTATTAGCTGAAATATTTACTTTTAAAGGAATGCAGTAGGATTTTGGCTTTCTTTTAAGATTAGTTACTAAAACAGCACTTAACTGGAAGAAATAAGTGAAAAATGCATTCAGTGGTAGTTCAGAGTCCAAGGGTTCTTCTTCCTCTTAGGCACCAGGAAAAATGTTTCTTTAGGACACAGGAAGCAGGACTGGATGTCCGTTACTGCGTACAGGCCTGTAGGGGGCGCCCAAGAGCAGAGCACCCTGGGTGCTTCTTCCCAAGGGGTCCAAGTGTCCAGTGAAGGAAGGCTCCAGGGTCTTACCCCAGGTGCCCTATTGCTTTCCCCAGATGTGTAGGGATTAGACGGGCTAGCTGTAGCAGAACATTTCCTTCAAGCAGAAATGGCTCCACAAAGCACAATTCACTTCAGCGAGTCATGTCCACATCCGTAAAATCACCAACAGTTAATGATTCATTTATTCACTTATTCAATAAATATGTGTACCAACTGCCCGTTTGCCAGGCACTGAGACCTATGCTTGCAACAGAAGATGATCGAAGTGGATTTGGGTTATGACCTGAATAAGTGCTTCAGAACAGAGAACAGGAACAAAGGTCAAGAGCCTCTCTCCCCAGAGCCCCACCTTCAGCGTGGCCAGTGGTGAGCGAGTAGACTTCAGAGATGTCCCTTTATTAAATGGAATACCGCTTACGGCTCTGCAGTATCGACCAAATGAACAAGGTGCAGCGGGAGCTTCGAGTCAAGTGGTTGTGATTCGTGATGGACGGTTCTCAGCCCAGACAGCTGACGGAGGCTTCTCAGAGGGCAGATGTGCTGCCTCTGATCACCATAAGTCAGGCCGAGCCTTCAGCTCAAAATGCATCTCCACAGGGGAGAGAACAACTTTCCCCTCTCTTAAGGGAAAGGGAACATTAACTAAGCATCGTCTCTGGGTCTGGGACAGTGTTAGGTGCTTTATATGTACCGTGGAGCAACGTTTTCAGCTATTAATTTGTGCCTCTCTTCTAGTGCCCTGGGCAGGATAAGGACCTCAGAGAGGGGCAGATGGGTGGGTACCGGTCTCTGGGACCATGCTCTGTTGCTGGGGTGGCTCAGCCAAGGGGGCGGGAGGTTGGCAGACCTCAGATTATCCGGGCAAATGGAGATCTCAGTGGTAAGTGGTGCACACAGGGCACAGTGTGAGACTCAGGCTTTGTTCTTCTCCCACTGTGTGTGTGTGTGTGTGTGTGTGTGTGTGTGTGTGCATGTGTGTGTGTGCGTGCATGTGTGTGTGTTGTGGGAGCAGCCCTGAAAATAGATGAGGCTAAACTTCTTCCTTACCTGGCAGGGTGAGAGCTCAGAGTCAAAATTAAGTTGATTTACATGTTGCCACGGTAGCAGAGTGCCTGGAAGTTTCCTGTGCTGTGGCAGGTGTGGAAATGATAGAAGCACCCTGGAAGAGAGTTAGCAGTTTCCTAATAGCACCCACTCAACATATCTTACCATGCCATCCAGCAGTCCCACCCCTGGGCACCCACCTAGAGGGAGTAGGAACATACAACCAGTCTTTCTCTTTCTCTTCTGGTCCAAGGTGCTTTGGGAGCCGCTGGCTTCGGTGTAGACATGGCCAAGTCCAAGAACCACGCCACGCACAACCAGTTGTGAAAACGGCACAGAAATGGCACCAAGAAACCCCAGTCCCAAAAATATGAATCTCTTAGGGGTAGAGAACTCAAGTTCCTGAAGAACATGCGCTTTGCCGAGAAGCACAGAAAGAAGTGCCCGAAGAAGACGCAGGCCAACAATGCCAAGACCACGAGTGCACGTGTGGAGGCCTTCAAGGCCCTCGTCAAGCCCAACATCCCAAAGACTGGTAGCCACAAATTCAATCAACTTGCCTGCACCGCTCACCCCAAGTTCGGGAGACATGCTCACGCCCTCGCTGCCAAGGGTCTCAGGCTCTGCTGGCCAAAGTCCGAGGCTGAGACTCAAACCGAGGCCCAGGCTGCAGCTGTGACCCCAGCTCCAGCTCCTGCTGTGGCTCGGGTTCCCATAGGCGCCGCCCGCCACGAAGTCTCCAGTGTAGAGGCTTCTGTCTGCCAGAGTGAGGATGGAAGGACCAAGTGTGATCCCTGGGCGTCTGTCTGCATGGGGCTGGTGCCCTCCTGTGCTGTTTGTGCAGATAAGCCTGTGGCAGGAGCTGTCAAATAATAATAATAAAGAGAACACATATCCACACGAAGACTTGTTCTCGAATGTTCACAGAGGCTTGTGCTTGATAACCTCACGCTGGAATAAACAAATCGTGCTATGTTTCTGCCGCGGGACAGCACTCAGCCGTAAAGAGGAGGGAGGAACGGACGCTCACGACAGCACGCTGAATCTGACAGACACTGTGCTGAGGGAAATTCCATTCAAACGAAATGCTAGGAAGCAAATCTATAGCGACAGAAAGCAGATGGGTGGCTGCCTGGAGGTGGGGAGGGGGCAGGGATTGCCGCAAGGGGCAGGAGGGAGCATTCTGGGGGGTTGGTGACGTTCCGGAAGCCAAACGTGGCAGCGGTTCCACTGGTGTAAACGCGCCACAAACCCATCAAACCGTAGCCTCCAGATGGGTGCATTCTGTCGTGCGTGCACCTTAGGACACTTAGGCTGACTCAGAGACGGTCAAGAGGCATGGCTTTATCGCACACGAGAGGTCGTGCAGTGTGTTGAACCCACTACGAAGATTATTTCACTTAGTCCTCAAAGTACCGTCGTAGGAGAGCCACGATTACCCTCCTTGTCAAGGAATTAGCAACGCTGGTAAGGAATTGTTCAGGAAAACCACCCCCAGTCCTCCTGTGTGTCTCCCTCACTCTGACGCCATGGCCACACTCACAAGGCCTCTGGGCAGGGGGAGTCCCCACAACAAGCAATTCTGTGACACCAGCTCGGGCAGCGGAGGGGCAGGGGAGGCTCCTACAATTCGACTCAGCTCTGACACTGTGCACCTGCAGACAGCGTGGGATCTCATGCTTAAGGGCCCCATCCTAGAAGACCATGCCCCCAGCCCCTGCTTCGGACACCAGCCACGAGTCCAGGTTGTTATCCGTACTTCTGACCAACCGGCTATGGAAGGGAGGTTTCCACAACCCCCCTCCAGGCTCAGTTAGTTTGCTAGAGGGGCTCCGAGAAAGAAACAGTTTACTTATTAGATCGCTCAGAGAAAGAAACAGTTTACTTACTAGATCGCTCGCTGGTTTGTTACAAAAGGATGTAAAAGCCGGATAGAAGAGAGGCTAGCAGAGATGCACGGGAGCTTCTGTGTCTTCTCCAAGTACATCACTCGACTCACCAACCCGGGAGCTCTTGGATCCCCGTACTTTGGGGATCTTTATGGAAGTTAGATTATGTAGGCATGATCAGTCATTAACCCTGGAGAGGGGACGGGGCTGACAGTTCCAAGCTTTTCATCATGGGTCGGACTTTCTGATGACCAACTCCCATTCCATTCAGGAGCCCACCCAGAGTCACTTGTTAGAACAAAAGTCACCCCTATTACCAGGAAATTATAAGGGGTTTAGAAGCTTTGTGCCAAGAAACAGCAGAGACCGATATACATTTTTTTTTCTTTTTACATATTTTTCTATTATCTGACAGGACTCAAGGCACACCCGAGTTGTGCTGGGCTGGGGCACTGTGGCCACAAAGTGCATCTCTAACAAAGACCCTAGACAGCCATTAGCAGCTCACTCGGTAGGAGAACACCTGCCTGCTCTCCGGGGTGCGGAGATCCTGTCCGAGTAGTAAAGCAAGGGTGGGCAATGCGGCTTCCACTTCGGGGGTACAGATCTGGCTGGTTTGGGAGAAAAGAGGGGCGCCTGGGTGGCTCTGTCGGTTAAGCGTCTGACTCTTGATCTCAGCTCAAATCTTGATCTCAGAGTCGTGAATTCAAGCCCCACGTTGGGCTCTGCGCTGGGCATGCAGCCTACTTTAAACAAATAAAGAGAAAAGGTGTATATTGATTGTGGGAAAGTGAAGGTTATGAGCCTGTACCTAAGGGTGTGTTGGATCCAGGTGCAAACGCATTCCTACTCTGGGGGTTGGGGAAAGGAGCTATGGGGAATTTCACGAACCCCATCGCTTCCTGCAACTGTTTGTCCCTGGGGCGCTTAGGAAGCCCGATGCTCCGTATGTCTCTGTTCCTTTTGTCCCGTCACAGTCCAGTGAAGCTCATGACCCGGGGAGCGGGGCTGTCGTCCCTCGGTCATCACCAGCCCGCGGGTGCCTGGCTGAAGCCTCCTCGTTTGTTCGTGGATTCGGGACCTTGGTGTACCAGACAGAGTCCTGGGTGGGCGTGGGATTCCAAAAGAAAAAAAAAAACCAAACAGCAAATCCTCCTAAGACAAACCATAACGTTGCGTCTCTATTGAGAGGTTTTGCTGTGCTTGTGACGGACGAGCGCCTTGTGACTATGGCACAGCTCCTGCCATCTGGGAGCTCTGGATTTGCCAGAGGAAACAGAGGCAAATGGCATTTGGACCCAGAGCGCCAGGGGCGGCCTCAGGGAGATGCTGTGCCTGGCCCCAGGGCGGCAGAGGCCCCCCCCACACTCACTGTACTTCCTGGGGGTGTCCCTAGGTGCCCACCGGGAAGCCCTGGGTGCCTTGCTGGGCCCTTGCATCAGGAGACCTGAGGACACCCGGGCGAATGGCCGAGCTGCCCAGTGGGAGGGTTGGCACCATCTAGGCCGGACTGCCAGGCTCTCTTTTCTCCCTGGAGAGCGGCCCTGAGGGGACCTGGCGCAAATGTGCTCTGCCACTGGGGTGAAGTCATCGGGGGCGGGCACTGCACAAGAGAATATTGTGTCAGGATGTTAGTGCTGAAGCATTAATCCTTTTTTCCTCTTTCCCTTTGCCCTTTTGGTCACAGGGGCTGTTTGCCCTTCCCTCTGGGAAGGGTGTGAAGGGGTAGGGCCCAGAAAAGAAACTTCCAGACTCTGGTTTCCCAAAGCTTAGTCCTTAAGGGAATGGAGAGAGTTCTGGACAATAAACAGGATGTTGAGAGGGAGGGAGGAGGGGGGAGAGAGAGAGAGAGAGAGAGAGAGAGAGAGACAGAGAGAGAGACAGAGAGAGAGCTCTTCTTGGTTCCCCGGAAACAGTGCTTTAGGCTCTGGTCTGTGCTTCCTCAGGGAACCAGAGCCCAGACCGGGGGGGGGGGGGGTGCTCTGACGACACTGAAATAGGGCTTCCTGAGGGTCCATCGCCTCCACCCCATGCTTTCCCGTGACCTGAGCTTCAACTGCTGTCCTGCTACTTCCCACCATGTAGTTGTTAAGTAAGTTATTTCACTTCTCCCAGCCACAAGCTTCCTACCTGTAAAATGGGGATCCTGAAGTCTCTCCCTGGTGCTGTGGTTGCTGAGGGTGAGCAGGGAGGATAGTCCAGCAAAGGCTGGGCCACACACTCTAGTTCCTTCTCCCCTCCCCTGCCCTCCCCTCCTTCCCCCTTCCTTCCCCTCCCCTCTCTTTGCTCTTTGACCACCTGGTCCCTGCTGCTTCCCTGAAACGTGCAGAACAGGGACAGTTTCTGCTCAGTTCTGGGTGCATCCCAGCACCCCACACAGTGGCTGGCTCGCAGTAGGCACTGAGTATTTGTTTAGTAAAATCTGTCAATTTTGGTAGGAAGAGGAGGAGAGTGGAGAGCAAGGAATAAAAACCCAGAAGACCAGGCTCTGCCTCTGCCAGAGGTGAGGACTCTTCCCTCCACCGCCCGCCCTGTGCCGCCACCATGCTCGTCCGGGGGCTCCCCATGTCCCTCTGTGTCGCAGGTAAGGCCGCCCCCGCCTGTCCCTGGGATGAAGGCAGGAGGGCGCCGGGCTCCGTGCGTGCCCAGGGCTGGGGTCTGATGGAAGAAGGGGCACCTTTCCCCCGAGGTTCCCAGAGTTTGAGGTTGAAGGGGAGACGAAGTGGAAAGGAATGAATGTTTTTCAGCTGTCAGCTCAGGCGTGGTGAGGGAAGCCTCAGCCTCAGCCCCTGGCTGGGGTCCCCTCACTCCTTCCCCCTGCAAACCCTAGGCCCGGGCCCAGAACTAGAGTTCGCTGCCCTACATATAATGTCACTCATTCATTTCTTCACTTATGCATCTAACCAGTAAATATTTACTAAGTGCCTGGTCAGTGCCACTCAGACGTGGTCCCTGACCTCACCGAGCTTATGTTGTAATGGGGGGAAAAGACATTTGGCAAGAAGATAGCAAACAAGATTATTAGACGATGTGACCAGTGCAGTGAAAGAGAGAAGTGGGGTGACAAGAAGGAAGAGTCACAGGGAGCGATTGGCAAGGCAGGGGATTCTTCAGATCACGTGGGTGGCAAGGTTTCCCTGAACAGGGAGATTTGGGCTGGGCCTAAGGAGTAAATGAAATACTGCAAAGAATAAAGGCAGGAAAGGGAGCCGGGGCACAGGGAAGAGCCTGTGTGTGTGAGGAACACATGCAGGAGGCTGTGGTGGCCTCGAGAAAAGTAGGCCCAGGACTCCAGGGCTCGCAGAGTGTGGTAAGGAGCCGTGGTCACCGGTGGGAGCCCCCAGGACATGAGGAGCGGGGGTCCCCTTGTGATGGGGTGGGGTTAGGGAGTAGAAGCAGAGGGACCCTCTGGGGCCAGTGCTGTCAGCCACAGAGGGAAAATGGCGGCTTGGGCCAGGGTGGCAGTGGGCGTGGAAAGACCCGGAAAGTTCAAGAAAGTTCCAGATCTGAGGAATGACGGGATTTGCAATGCAATTGGATGCCAAGAATGAGAGACAGGGAGGGACCAGCGATGACCCCTGGGCTGGGACTGGAGATGCTGGCGTGAGTGGTGCCATTCGATGAGCTGGGAGGCCCGGGACAGAGCCCACAGGTAGGGTGGACCTATATGTGTGACTGACGCACAGTGGGACACAAACAGGGAGCCCAGCACCAGAGGCTGGAGTCGGGGACACATCAGGACACAGTGTTTACAGCCAGGGTCCCCCAAACCACGAGTTGTGAGCCACCGGGTGCAAAAGCAATTTAGTGGGCCACAGCCAGTGACTTCAAAAAATTAAACAGAATAGAGTAAAAAATATCAAAGTGAATCACATATCATAAGAGTGATTTTTTTTTTTTTCCTTTTCCCCTTCTCTGATGCAGGGATCCTCCAGCTTTTCTCAGCGACAGGCAGCATCTTGGACTCTGGTGGGTGTGACGAGCTTCGCCCTGTTTGGCAAGAGCCTGTCCTCCTGATTGTACACATTCCAGCCACTGTGTGCGCCCAGTTCTTCAGTCTTATTGTCCTCTCCTAGGGCATCTGGCGTGAGGCCGATCCCTTAAGGCCTAGGACTCCCCCCCCCCCCCCCCACCATCCTGGCACCAGACCCTTCATCCCCCTCCACCCCTGCAGGGCCTGACGGGGCAGAGTAGCCCTTGACCAGCTGTTTGTGAGGACCCCACAAGGGCATGGAGTCAGGAAGGAAGGAAGCCAACATTGAGATCTCGGGGCTTCGGGTTGGCTCTTGGGAGATGTGTGACCTGCTCATTAGTTCCTTCCTTCCTTCCTTCCTTCCTTCCTTCCTTCCTTCCTTCCTTGTTTCTTCCCTCCTCTCCCTCCCTCCCTTCCTTCCTCCCTTCCTTCCTTGCTTGTTTCTTCCCCCCCACCTTCCCTTCCTTCCTTCCTCTCTTCCTTCCTCCCCCCTCCCTTCATCTTTTCCTTCCTTCCTCCCTCCCTCCCTCTTCCTTCCTTCCCCCCTTTCCCTTCCTTCCTTCCTTGTTTCTTCCCCCCTTTCCCTTCCTTCCTTCCTTGTTTCTTCCCCCCTTTCCCTGCCTTCCTTCCTTCCTTCCTCTCTTCCTCCCTCCCTCCCTTTCCCTCTCTTCCTTCTTCCCTCTTTTCCTTCCTTCCTCCCTCCTTCCTCCCTCCCTTTCTTGTTTCTTCCCCCCTTTTCCTTCCTTCCTTCCTTCCTTCCTTCCTTCCTTCCTTCCTTCCTTCCTCCCTCCCTCCCTCCCTCCCTCCATTTCCTTCTGATGTGCTGGACACTGGGGATATAAGGATGAATGAATAAAGCTCATTCTTTGCTCCCAAGTTGCTTGCACCTGGTGGTGGAGACAGACAAACAAAAAGGTCCTTTCCCTGACAAAATTCTGATGCCAGCCCAGCAAATGCAGATCCTTGCTGTGGGGTGGGCCTGCACATCAGTGTATTTGGAAAAATCCCCAGGTGGTTTTCATGTGCAGCCCTTGTTCTGAGCCCTGCCTACAACAGGGTGGTTTTCTGCTATGATTCAGGGCCTGGCCCTGGAAACTCCTCCCATGGTCCTTGTGTCCTGGCTCTGTCCCTTCCCGCTGGGTGGCCTTGGTCAAGTCCCTTAACTCTCTGTGACTGGGTTTCCTCATTTGCAAAACAGGCATGGTGATGTCCCTCCTGGGGAGTTACTGGAAAGATTCCATGAGCTGCAGGCACACCAAGCCGTGAGGGCTCAGTCAACACGGGATATTGTTACTAAGCACTAACAAAGGGGCACTGAGCAAATGGGAAGGGTGTAGAGGATGGGGCAGAGGGCTGAGCAGTTAGCTGGGCAAAGGCAAGTGGGGAGAGAAGGACCCTGGAGAACGAGGGACTGGGGGGAGCAGGGGGTGGGGAGTGGCCAGTCCTTCCAGGCCCAGAGCGCAGCTTGTGCAAAGGCCCAGAGGCACAGCTGTGTGCGAGGGGAGAGCCCGCGGTAAGGGGTAAAGCGGGGGAAAAAAAGAGGCCGGAAGCTCTTGGGGGACCAGGGGTGGGTTGGGGGCAGCCATGCGCCAACGGCCTCTCCTGTCCCAGCCCTGCGGCTGCTGAACAGTGGCAAGACGTTCTCGAGGGTGGAGGCGACGCTGAGCTGGTCTGAGGCCCTGCGGTACTGCCGGCGGCACCACACGGACCTGGCCGACCTGCAGAGCATGAACAGCGTGAGCAGCATAAGCTCCCTCTACTCCCTCACGAGCAGCACCGAGGCGTGGATCGGCCTCTTCTTCGACGTGCGCGTGCGCGGCCTGAGCTGGTCCAGCGGCTCCACCTTCTCGGCGCCCGTGTGGAGCTCGCTGCCGGTGTTCGCCGAGGGCGTCTGCGGCACTCTGTATTCCGTATCCGTCTTCCCCAACCTCGGGGCCGCCTCGTGCACGGCGCAGAAGCCCTTCATCTGCTACTACGGTGTGTGTTCGGGTGTTCGAGTCCGGTCCTGCGCCCGCTCTTCCTCCGGGGTGGCTTCTCCCGAGCACGTGGGGGGTGGGGTGGGGGGCGGGCCCTCTCACGTCCTTCCCAGGACGAGGACGACCCGCTGCTCTCTTAACCCCGCTGCTACACGCGTCTCTGCAGCCTTGGTTTCTATCTCCTCTGTCCCTCGTTCCTCCGACTCCGTCAGAGAAACAAGTGGCAATCAGCGTGGAGAGAAGGTGAAATCTGGGCTGTCCCCTCCTGCCGGTTAGGGATTTGGGAGAAGAGGAAAAAGAAAGGGAGGAAAAAGGAAAAGCGGGTGGGGGATCCGCTTGCATCTACGCAGCAAAGGCAGCAGAATTCAGCGTTGCTCTTCCCACAGAGCACAGGTCCGGTTTTACCTCTCATGGTGGCGGGGAGAGTAGTGGATGGGAACCAACCCCTTCGGACTTTCCTGCAGGAAATCGGCGGTGCTCAAGGGCCCGGTCCTGACCCCATCTTGGCCCCATCCTGCCCCTGCTGGTCCCTCTCTGCCCATGCCACCGTCCTGGGGGGATCACACAGGGGGATAGTTACAGACCAGACGGCACTTTTCTGGTCAAAAGCGCCAACTTCTGCTTTTCTGTGTCAGCCGAAGCCCAGCCCAACTCTGTGTCACCCAAACCCCTCAAACAGGGGCACGGAGCACAGCCGGACTCCTCCCCTGTTTTCCGCGACACCGCGCCTGTCGTGGGGCCTTGAAATACAGCCCACGGGGGCGAGGCTTGACCTTCAGATTCCCAAGCCAGTAGAGACGGTCAGGAGTGCTGGATGTGCAGGGGTGGGAGCCCCTCAAAGAAAGGGCCCTGGGCGCAGGCTCTCCCCTCCTCCCTCTGGTGTCCTTGGGCTCCGCTGAGGCACGTCCTGACTCCACAAGTCCACCACCCTGGTCTTTGGGGGGGGGGGAGGGTCTGCCCTGCCCCCACAGTCAGTTCTCAACACAGAATGAGCTCTTAAAAATACAAACCAGGTCACTCTGCTCCAACACATTCAATAGGTGGCTTAGCACTTAGGGTCACGTCCCTTTTGAGGCCGACCAGGCCCTGCCTGACCTTTTTGGCCTCATCTCCTCTCCCTGCCCCTGGCCACACTGGCTCTCTGCTCCTCAGACACACGCTGCCCTTTCCCACTTAGGGGTTTGGCCTTCGCTCTGCCTGGGGATCTCCTTCTACCACTTTGCAAGGCTGGCTCCTTCATATTCTCTTCAAAAGCCAGGATCCTGTTTGTCTAATTTCTGCTGTTTTCCCCGGGCCCAGAACAGTGTCTGCCACAAAACAGGGGCTTTCTCTGTCTCTCAGTCTCCCTCTTTCTCGTCCTGTATATATTTCTTTAATAAATGTCACAGGGATGGAGAAAGCTGTTTACCCTGGAGCCCAAGGCATCTCCTGGCTTCCGCTTGGTTCCCGGTGCCTGCAGAGGTTCCCTCCCCGTGACGCACGCTCTGTTTCTGTTTTCCAGACCCTGCTGTGGGGCACCGCACCCCCACAGAGCCCGCTCTCAGCCCAACCTCCTCTCCAAAGCCAGGTACGCACCTGGGAGCTCTGCCTGCTCTCTGACTTGTCCACCTGGGCTGGTGGGCAGGGTCATGCCACCTGTGTCCCCTCTGCTCCTCCCTACCCTTGCCTGGCTGAGGGATCCTCTGGCTTTGCTGTCCCCGGGCTGAACCCCGTGGAGAGAATCAGTCCGGTTTTATTATTCAGAGGAACCCAGACAGGGAAGTGACTTGCTCAAGGTCTCCAACCAGAGAGGGGCCGTTAATGGCCCAGGCTGCATCCCAGCTCTGGTGAGGCCCCCGCTTCTGCGGTGGGTGAGGGGGACTTCCCTTCTGATATTCCTGCCCTGGAATCTTCTGTTTTTAATTGTTTTTTAAGTTTATTGATTGATTTTGAGAGAGACAGAGCGAGCAGGGGAGGGGCAGAGAGACAGAGAGAGAGAGAGAGAGAGAGAGAGAGAGGGAGAGAGAGAATCCCAGGCAGGTTCCACACCGTCAGAGCCCGATGCAGGGCTGGAACTCATGAAACTCGAGATCACGACCTGAGCTGAAACTAAGAGTCGGATGCTTAACCAACAGAGCCACTTGGGTGCCCCCTGCTGTATATTTTTTTAAACTTTCTTCACATCAGGTGTAAAGAATCCATGACAAAGGGAATACACTCCCCACTCCCTCTGCTTTATGGAGCCGGTTTTCCGCACGCTACGAAATACAGAGCTGTAGAGTGACGATGGCTCGGCGTCCAAGGTGGACCTCGTCTGAATCTCATCTTGCCATTTAATACGGCATGAGTTTGGGCACATCATCACCAACACGGGCCCCCGCTTTCCCACCTGTATGATGAGGTTGATAGCATCTACCTCTCAGGATTATAATGAGGATTTAAAAACATGACGTCTGCCACATGCATAGCTCGGGGCTGGGGAGTCCTCGCTGCATAGAGGATAGCTTTAAAAAATCAGTTTAGATAGGGAAAATGAGGGAAACATCAGGCAAATCTTGCCGGGCTTAGGTGAACCAGGATGTGTCAGAGAGTTTGGGAGGCCCTATTTGAATCTGAGGATGTGGCTCTCTGTTCTGCAAATAGAGGTGTTTCCTTCATCGGGTCTCTGGAATCAGTCCCTCAGGATCTGGCACCACATCCTTTCCCAGTCCCACTGTTTAGAATCAGATGCGTGGGCTTGTGTGCTACAGATGAGACAGGCCTGGCAAGAGGCCGTCGTGGGGGGTCGGCCCAGGCCAGCCTCCCGCAGAGACGGGGGAGGGAGGGTGCGGGCTATGGGAGGCCGGCATCCCGGGCTGTCTGAGCCCCGCTGGAAGTCGGGCCCACTGGGATGGGCACGCTCTGTCTTTTCCCTGGCTCTCCAGACATGATGGATATCACCCCCCGTCTCTATCCTGCCTTAGCCCTGGAGCCTCCTGAGAGCCAGCGCCATAGTTAGAGCTGCTGCAAATCACAGATGAGGCTGCCTTTAAAGTAGGATTGTCCCATTTTCCTCCTCACCTCCCCATAAAGTGTCACTACCTTTTAATCAAGTCCTAATTATTTGCACGCACGGTGCGAAACCAGTTGCATACATGGTTTCATTGAGGCCTTTAAATTAGTCTAGGTGCTATTATCCCCATTGTGCAGATGAAGAAATGGAAACTCAGACTTAGCTTGTAAGGACTTTAGCCACCAGCAGGGCTCTTCATCCCCGCCTTTCCTAATTTGCATTCTCTCGGCTGCTGCCTTGATAGCCCATCCATTCTCCCAATGTGGTGTTTAGTCTGCCTATGAAATGGTGGGTTTCCTCAAATCCAACACCCAGGGACCGGGACAAGGGCCCGAGTCAGACCCGAGCTCTGTCCCAGGGGAGCAGTGAGGCTTGGTCTGTCAGAGATCCAGGACCTCAGGCCTGCGGTCTCCCTGTTTTTTGCCCCCAGCTGTGGTCCAGATTGGCCGACAGACCTTCATGCGATTCGACCAAGAAATGACCTGGCCGGAGGCCCTGCGGTATTGCCACAGCCACCACACGGACCTGGCCGACCTGCAGATGGTGACCGACGCGGCGGGCAAGGAGGCCTTGAAGTCCATCACGAGTGAGATGGAGGCCTGGATCGGCCTCTACTTCAACGCGACCTCTGGGTCTCTGAGCTGGTCGAGCAACCTGGGTGCCAGCATCCCCACCTGGCTTCAAGTGCCCGAGCTGGGGACGGGACTGTGTGCGGGGCTCCGCACCTACGCGCGCTACTCCCCCCGAGTGTATTCGTTGGCCTGCTCTTCCCTGAGACCCTTCATCTGCTTCTATGGTGTGTGACAGCCTGTCCCCACGGGCCCTGGGCTTACCAAGGATAGAACAGGATGGGACATGGGTTTATTGAGCAGCAGGAGACACTGAGGTTGGACCCAAGGAAGAACCTCTAGACCCTGAGGGTAAGAGGAGCTTCTGAGGGAGCTTGAAAGGAGGAGTGGAGTCCATCGAGCCTCAGGGCATTAGCAGTTAGCAACGGTGATTAGGGTGATTAGTTTTCGGGCAATGCAGAGGTTCAAAGCATGGACTTGGGAATCTCACACGGGCTTTACCATTTGCTAGAAATGAGGCGCGTGGCATCTCTGAGCCTCCTTTTCCTCTCCTGGAAAATATATTTAACAAATGGCTTCGGAGACTGAATGAGAATGTATAGAACAAACCTAGCAGAGACCCTGGCACAGAGTAGGCGCCCAGCACATGTTAGCGGTTGTCACTGTTGTTGAACTCTAAGTGCACGTGAACCAGAGGCCTGCCTGGCTATTCTGGATCTTGTGTAGAGTGTGTCCTCAGCAACAGGTGCGTCCTGCCTTATCCTTTTCTTCTCTTTTTTTTTTCTTTCTTTCCTGCCTTCTTCCCTCCCTCTCCCCTCCCTTCTTCCTTTCCAGTCTTCTTTACTTTTTGTAACAGCTTTACGGGATATAGTCCACATACCTTAAAAATCACCCTTCTTAAGTGTCTAACTCAGTGGCTATTAGTAGTCACAGGGGTGTCCAGGCGTCACCACTAATTTTAGGACATTTTTGTCACCCCGAAAGGAACTCCTTGTCCTCGAGCAGTCACTCCCCATTCTCCCTCACCCTCAGCCCCGACAGCCGCTAATGCACTTTCTGTGGATCTGCCTGTTTTTGGCTGTTTCTTTTGGTGGTTTGGATTTGATGAGAATGGGGATCCTTATCTACCAAGGAAGAATGATGGTCCCTCCCTTGCAGGGCTCCTCTGAGGATTAAAGACCCGGCAAGCCCCCGCCCGCAGCCGGCACACGCACATTCACGCATGCACACTGAGCTGGCTGAGATGGGCAGCTGGTGGGGCTGCCGGCAGGCCTTAGGGGAGGCAGACCTGGGGGCGCTCTGTGCCAGGTCGGCCCTGTCCTCACCACTCTCCTTCCTTACTCACAGACCCTTCCGTTGGGCACAGGGAGCCCACAGCTCTCCAGCCATCCTTTCACGCTCCCTCCTCAGAAGTGGCCGTGGAGACAATGCGCAGGCCAAGTACGTGCCTGTTTTCGGTTCTGTGTGGGTGCTTTGGACCTGTCCTTGGCTGGGTCCCAAGGTCTCGGGGTCTGAGAGCTGGAGAGGTCACCTGCATGCCCCGTGGGATCCGCCCAGAAGAGGATTTTCCAGCCCACCCCCACCCCCTGCAGGGCCAGCTGGAGTTGGAGAAGGGGGACTCAGTTGCCATCAACCTCCCTCTTTGACCTGGGCCACTAACTTGCAGTTCCAGGGCGGGAGGCTCAGGAGAAGCTGTGTGGCACCCCCAGTGAGGTGATGAGGGCCAGCCTGGGAGACAGAGGGGAAGACTCTGGGCAGTGCTCCTGAGAAGCCATCAGAGAGGCCTTTGAGGTTTAGCATCCAGAGGGGGAACCACAAGAGAGGTGCCTGTCGAATCCATTGTGATTCTGGGCTCCTCTGGGTGGAGAAAAGATTCCAGATGAGTTGTTGGGACTATGTGTGGGGACATGTTGGGAAACACAGTGATCGCCCTCCTACAGCATTTTTAAATTCCTGAAACATCTTCACAGCTATTACCTAATTTTCCTTCCCAAGAGTTCTGAAGCTAAGTAGGGTAGTTGAGGGCAGAATCACGGTTCTCCTGGCTTTGTTGCAGATTCCTATATCTGACAAAGGTATTCTTGCCTTTTCTGAGGACACAGAGAAGTTAGGGAACTTGCTGATAGTTGCACAGAGCTTTATTTATTCTGGGGACACAAAGAAAAATCAGGGGCCGCTCTCAAGGAGCCCAAGGTGTTGATAGTTGGTGTTGTGTGTATAGGCACAGGCATAATGGGGACATAGGAGGGGAGTGTCTCAGTCCCTGTAATCATCTGGATTTTCTGGAGGAAGTGATTCTGTTTGTGTTTTGGACCACGAGAAGGAATTAGCTTGCAAAAGGGAGCGGGGGGAGTGCAGGTAGGAGCTGCAGGTGGGGTGCCGTGCTTAGCGTTGAGCGGGGACACCCTGATCCTACAAGGAGAACTCCCTGTGAGCTGCGAAGGAACGTGGCCCTCACCCTGACGGCAACAGCGCCAGGGCCTGGGCCTGTGGTCAGATTCGGTAGAGAAACTGGGTACCATCCTGTCCTCTGCTTCCCACGTGAGGTCTAACCTGGCCCCTGTCTGGCCGCCCCAGGCCGGGCTCAGCCCGGTCGGCACTGGGAGCGCAGGGCCAGGCGTGGAAGAACCGCAGGGCCGCCGCAGGGCCCCGGGAGCCGCGCGCCCCGCGCGCCCCGCCTCGGCCGCTGGACGCCACCCGTCGGGGTCCTTGTCCCACGGCCCGGGCCTGGTGGGGATCCCGGGCGCGGGGCGCCCCTCGCGAGCCTTCTCTCCTGCCGCCGGGACCAGCGCCCGGCGCGGCTCCCGCAGCGAGTCAGCCCCGGGCCCGCCGAGTGCGCCCCCCGCGCGCCCCGCGGCTCCCCAGCCAGGGGGACGGATGCCCCGCGGCCTCCGGCGCAGCCTGCGCGCCCCGGGGACTCCTTACCCCGCGAGGAAGGGGCCGGGACCCTGCTGGTAACTGTCCAGGGCGCGACCTTGGCCCCACGGCCCGGGCCTCCCCGCCGAGAGCGGCTCGCCGTCCGGGGACGCTGTCTATCCCCCCCGGGGGGGGGGCGGGGAGCCGGGCCCGCTCTGGCCGCCACTTCGAGCCCCGCCACCGTCCACGCGTCCCCGGAGGTCCCCGTTACCGAAGGCAAGTCCGCGACTCCGCGGGAGGCAGCAGCGGGCCCCGTGCCACACTCCACCCCGACGTTCCGCTCACCGCGCTCCCGGAGCGGGCAGCCCCCAGCCGGCCGCACGCGGGGAGGACGCCTGGGAGACGGCTAAGTGAAACAGGTGCCCGCCCGAGTCGCCGCGGGTTGGGGACGCCACACCAGCCAGGCCCCGGCGCCCGGCTGCTCCTCTGCGGTGACAAGAGCCTGAGGCCCCATGCCCAGGCTGCAGGCCAGGAGGTTGAGGGCGGGGTCGTGTGCTGGGCCACAGTCTCCCTGCCCTGGCTGCATTCCTGTCCACTCTACGGGTGCAGCCAGAGCCAGGGCACCTGCTCAGCCTCACTGGGTAATGATTTAAGGGGCGGGGGGTGGGGGGCGCGAATCCAGGGGAGAAACAGGCTATTTGGGCTGTAGGAGTCTGATAGCCAAGGGTTGGAATGTTGACCCTACTACTGACAGTGTGGCCTTAGGCAAGTTTCCTAACTTCTCAGAACTTCATTTTTTCTCATCTTTAAAGTCAAGAAAAATACCAGTGTCACGAGCTATGGTCCAGTGCCTGGCATCTGACAGATGCTCAATAAATGGCAGTTATACTACTCTAATCTCAATTCACTAGTGAGATGTTTAGTGATTCATTCCATCTCCCGCCTCTGTCCTTACTCGACAGACGGGGCTGGCCTCGTTCTCGTTTTATTAATTATAAATGATTATGAATGATCAGATTATGAATTATTGAGATTGTGGAATCTCACAGGGCAGGGGCTGTCTTGTGCCTCTTTGTATCTTTCCCAGGCCTTGAACAGTGATTTACACGTTGGTGGATGATTGAATTCAACAGTCACTTCCTGAGTACTGGTTTTGAACAAGGCATTGAACTGAGGATACCAAGGAAAGCAGGACCTGTTTCCTGTTTTTAAAAGAGCTTAGTCTAATAGGGACTAATAGAGACAACAGTCTGATAAGTGCTGAGCCAGAAGTGTGACCTGAGCACCTTGGCAGGAAAGTGACTCATTCATTTTGCCTGGAAAGGTGGCGGTAATTGGACAAAAAGCTCATGGAGGATTTTAGGCAGCAAACACTAGAACATTCTTCCTGGCAGAGGGAACAGCACAGCAAAAACGAGTAGGTGTGAAAACGTGTGGTTTGGGAATGAAAGCAGTCTGATGTGACCAGAGTGTAGGTCACGTATTTGGGGAGGGAGTGACAAAGGAAGAGGGAAAGAGGGACAAATTCTGAAGGACTTGACCTTGCAGCAGGTGGAGGCATCAGAGGTTTTCAGCAAGCGAGCAAAACGCTCAGAGCCGTAGTTGATAGAAGCAAGGTGGCTATAATGACAGGGGACAATGCTTGTCGTGACAGGGCGTTAAAGGGACAAAGCGCGGTTCAACATTATACATGTAGTGCACTCAACGGCACACGGAAGGGAAACCCCCACCTGTGCTTAGCAAAAAAGACTGGACGGAAATGTGTAGAAATGTTGACAGTGGTTACAGTCAGGTGATGAGACTATGCGTGTTTCTCCCATTCTGTGTGTCTGGATTGTACAAAGTGATTCATTTCACCAGAGGAATGTGCAGTGCTTCGGGCGGGGAAAGAAGAGGGCATTTGGAGAGGAGGCCAACCAGGAGAGGAGGGGCAGGAAGGGCACGTGTGGGGCCGGCAGCGTGAGGAGGGGCGCGAGGGAATTGGTTTTAGGCTGTTTGCAAGTGATGTTAACTGAAGAAATATAGATGCAAACACATTTTTAAAAAAAGCTCAGCTTTGTTCACTGAATCACAGAAATCCAAACTAAAAGCGAGATGAATTTTTAAAACGACTTAATTTTTACTTACCAGCCGGGCAAAGATTGGAAGGGGTGAAAGTGTTGATGGGAAAGTGGAAAAATCAACGATCCTAGGCACTGGACGGGAGAGCAGACTGGAGCGGCCCTTCTGGCGGCGTGTCTGTTCTGAGATGGAAATACCCTCTCAGACAGAAGCCCTGTTTTGGGGAATTAAGAAATAATAGTACGAGGTGCACACTTACATATGCGTCCTCCACACAGAGCTCTTTTATTGCAGCATTATTACAGTGAGAAGTGGAGGCAATCTAATGTCCATTGAAAGCAGATGGGTTAAGTTACGGTACATTCAATGAAATACTATGCAGCGTTTAAAGAGAGTAAGGTAGATCTTTATGCATTCAAATTATAAAACCCAAGTGTGTGAAGAATATTCTATAGCAAACTGTTAACAGTGGTTGCCCCTGGGTCAGGGGAGGGGATACTTTTGTTTAAATATTTTACAATAATATACCACAAAAACAATATGATCGTTCCATATTTGGAAAAAAAAAAACCAAAAAAGACCTTTGCAAGGCACCGACAGGGGTTTGGTGACTGGACAGGAGAGGGAGTCAGAGAGCAGCTGAGGACCCTGGGGTCTCTGGGCCTCAGGAGACGGGCAGCCACATAGGGGAGAGGAGGTTGTTGGGGGGAGGCTGAGCTTGGTTTTGGAATACCTTGAGTCTGAAGTGCTGCTTCTTGATGGCGACGTTAGGGGTCCCTGACTGCCAACGGTGGGGGCTCCGGGAAGCCGGCAGAGCCATAAGGGCATCGGGCCCCTGGGGTGTGAAAGAAAACATCTGCCCCTGGGAAGAGTTCTCGTAATACTGCCCAGGCGACACAAGTCCTGCTGTCAGGGACGCTCTCTGGGGGACGATAGGTAACAACGCAGGGGCTGGGTGCGTGAGCCTGTGGGGGCGGGTCAAGGTCTGGCCGGGACGGTCGGTCTCTGCAGCGGCTGTGTGCAGAGCAGTGGGTGGCTCTCCGTGCCTGTCTTCTAGCTCAGGGGCAGCCACCAATCTCAGACCACCCTGCTCCCGGCCGTATTTGCAATGGCTCCTTTATTTCCCCCTCCTATAGCTGTGACCACGGGAGGAAGTGGCAGTGCCGTGAGAGAGACAGCCGCCGCCACTCAGGCCCAACGCGTGAGCTCACCCGAACACCCAGAGTCTAAAGGCAAAACTCCGGCGCCAGCATCAGGTAACTGCCTCTGGTCACCAAGGACCCGCTCCGAACAGCGGAGCAGTTAAATCCGGACGGCCGCTCCTTAGCACAGGGCACCCGAGACCTTTTCGTGAGACAGCATCAAGTGCAGGGAAGGGAACCGGAACAAAAGGAACAAGGACGGGGAGCCTGGAGTTAGCGACCTGACTGACTACTGTTAAAGCTTGGGGAGCAAGTATCCTCCCTTCAGAACCTCCTCTTCCTCAGCTGCAGAGGAGGTGTAGTAAAAACTACCCTGCCTACATCACGGGGTTGTTGCGAGCCAACGATGAGGTATTTATGCAGTGGTGCGTCATAAACTATAAAATGCTCTACAGATACAGGGCAGCCCTGTCACGAGGCTGCGTGTAGTTCCCGGGAAGATGACAGCGGCTCGTGGCCCAAGGCTGAGCGTGTTTATTGGCTCAGAGAACCTACTCAGGGCTTTCCGGGGCAGCGTTGGCCTTTAAAATGTGGGCCCCGGGATAGGTGAGTATTTCCAGCGCGGTGCGGAGTATCTGCTTAATGGATTTGTTAAAAGGAAGGGGGGAAATACAGGAGAGACAGAGAAGGGGAGGACTACCTGGCCGCAGCCACTGGCTGGTTAGTCCTAATTGTGGCTGAGCATCCTCCAGCCCAGCAGTTTCTTTCCTCTTCCTTTTTGAAATCCTAAATCTCTGTGCAGCATCTGTGGTGTCCAGTGGGCAGTCCTGTTGAGAACCTCAAGCGTCTGACGACAATAGGCTAATTTTCTCTGAACCAGGCAGCCCTTTCTTTTTCAGGGCAGGTCTTTGGAATCCTGAAAGCAGATTTTACCATCCCGGCTCTCCTGGACCCAGAAGATGTGAAAGACCAATTTTTGAGTGAGGTGAGACTTCAGACCACCCCTGCTTTTGGTCAGATGGCTTGACAATGCAAGGCGACACTGTCAAAACCAATAAACCTGGAGAAAAAGCTTGGGAACATTAGCTCCTCTGTTCCCACTGCTGTTCCCACGCTGGCTCACGGTGACAGGTTGGTGCCTGTGCTGAGACTTTTTCAGATCTTTTTCTTCTCTCTGTAACATGTTTCTTGAGCTGTTTGTTTGTTTGTTTTAAATGAAGACAGCGTAATCAGAAGGACCTGTATTGGGGTCTGGCTTTCTACTTGTTAGTCGTGCGACCTGGGGCAAGTAATTTAATCTTTCTGAATATCAGTTTTCTCACGAATTAGGGCCAATGAAACCTAATTCATATGGTTGGTATTAAGTGAAATATTCAAGATAAAGTGCTTAGCAAATTAGCACGTAGTAAGTGCTCAATAAACACAAACATTAGCTATTATTACCAGCATCACTGTTGCTCATCCGAATACACATTTGTTCCAGGCTCCCCACCCTGCCCAGTCCTCTGTTCTTTTAAAGTATTATGAGATGGGACATTGTGAAGAGGAAGAAGTGTTCCTAAATACTGCAGCAAAAGCTTGAAGCACGTTTTTCAATTATACCAGAGAATGATCGTTAAGATGTCAGAGTTAGAGAGTTCCTTACAGGTCATCTAACCAAATCCTGATGTTACAAGAAAAGAGACTGGCATTTATCTGGTAGCTCACTGCAGTTTACTCACAGGCCAAAGAGATAGCACCTGGCAACTCATTCTAAAACCTCACAAGCTCGTTTCTAGAAAGAACGGTGGTGTGCGCGTGCGTGCGTACGTGTGCGTTTGCGTGCGTGCGTACGTGCATGCGCGCGTGCACAGGCCCCTCCGGGGCCCTGGGGAGGAACGAGCGAGCTCTCCGTGCGTTTCGCTGTTGAAAGAGGAACAGGTGCAAATGATGCAAATGATGCAATTGGACATCGGATCGTTATGTTAGAAGTTCAGTAAGACCGCAGTGCCCAGTACTGGGTTTCCAAAAGTCAAGGACTCTTTTTTTTTGGGTGTGGGGAGGGAACCAAACCGGAAACCATCTTCCTTCTCTGCAAAAGTAAAGCCAATAATGGGAAAATTGGGGTCAAAACGGGGATCTGGCCACCTCTGTTGGAAAGTATCTGTTCCCTACTAATGGGGACAATTTCTGCCTCACAGCTTTAAAGGGTGGAAATGGTGGCAACCATGTGTGTGTCGGAAGGTAGAGTATATAGCATTAGTTTGAGCCGCATTTTAAATTGCAAACAGAAGGCAAGGAAACACACCTGCAGCCAGCTTCCAGGGACGGGGACAGAGAGACATTGTAACAGACGCACCCAGTGCTCAGGGCTCAATATGCATTAGTGGTTGTTAACCCCAGCTGAAGTTACTGCCTGGAGAAGTGGGCGGGGAAGCCCAACCCCAGTCCCTAGAGAGATCAGTGACCTGGTCGGTGGTGGGGCTCAAGAGGCCTCTTTTCTGATTTCAAAGTTCAGTAGTGATTCTGATAAATGGGACTGAGAAGCACCGGTAAGTCATTTGTTTCAGCCCCGTTTGTCATCAGACTCTCTGCACCCCCCCTTGGAGGGGGTGGGCAGTGGTGGTGGAGGCGGTGGTCCTCGTGTCCTAACACAGTTGATTCATGTACCTTCCCGTTGGGGTAGGTGCGATCCTTCACAGAGACTGGTGGGGGGCGGGGGGCGTAGGTAGGAAAAAGAAAGGGTATGGCTGGTCACAAAGGGCATAGCGGTGGGCAGTTTAGGCCGGGAGGTCACAAGACAGCAACGGCAGTTTCTCTCTGATGTTTCAGATCCGAGAAGTCTTAAAGCTTACATTAGGTCACGAGCAATTCAGATTGAAATGGGTTGGCTTTGAAGTGAACAAAAAACAGCCCATGTCGGCAGACCCGGAGGCTTCTCACACCATCTTCTCTGGATTTTGAGTGACTTGCGGTCTATGATGCTAGCAGATGAGAACATACGTTTGTTCCAGGCGCTCAGAAATAACTCCGGATATACGAAGAGGTGACTACAGAGCTACACCTGTGAGGAAAAACTGGCCTCCCTGGATTTTATAGGGTGCGGGAGGTAAGCAGAGGAAGATGGAGGCGTCTGGGAACAGTAACCTTGAGAATGACAAGCAAACAGGAACCCAAACCCCAACGAAACAACACCAGTCCTGAAACAAACCGCATTCATCTCCCTGGAGAAGAAAGAGAGGACAGTGGTGGCTGAGAAGCTGAGGGAGGCCACACTTCCGGAGAAGCGGAGGGCACTGTCTTCACTAGCCACCCGAGCTGTTACGGAGACCTCAGGCTGTCCGGAGTGAGGAGCTCCCCGAGGGCATCCTCGCAATACGACACATTAATGGTGGGTTTGTCCTCCTCCATCCGAACTCTCTTTGCCTGTCCGGTGGGAAGTTCTCCAACACGTTGTCCTCAATGCTAAGACAGAACTTCAGAAGAATGTTCCCGTAAGCACGTCCTTTCTGGTTTTTCGCCAGGTGTTCTAATCATCCAGATACATGCTCGAAGTAAGGTGGTAACATGTCAAATACAGTGGCAACTTTAGTCTGAAATGTTTAAAGTTAAAGTTTATTTGTATTCTTTGTAGGAATAGCAATAAAAGACCTCAAACGTATCTATATCTGTACATGTACAAGAACCATCAAAAAGTATTCACAGAACAAAAATAAATCTTCTTTAGAACAAACCCAGGTAATGAAATGCAGATATGGATCTCACGTATGG
This sequence comes from Lynx rufus, assembly GCF_022079265.1. NCBI lineage: Eukaryota > Metazoa > Chordata > Mammalia > Carnivora > Felidae > Lynx > Lynx rufus. The sequence continues at coordinate 43,553,330 of NW_025814829.1, forward strand.
AATAATCTAAGTGCTACCGGCACAAAAATATGGCTTTAAAAGTAAAATAAAATCTTGGGTTTTGTTTTTCTAAGGTGTATTTCTCTTTCTTGAAATAAAAAATAAATTATTTAGAGCTATCATTGTAAAATAGTCATGTGCATTAACACATTCTTATTAAGGCCCTGGAGATGAAGAACAAAATCAAATTTAGAAGGTAAAACTCACAGGTGTGATTCAGGTCAGTGTGCTGTGCCGTCTGCTCGAGTTAGTTTTAATGCAACTAGGAAATAGCTAAGCACCAGTCAAAACTCAACCTTTAGTATTTATCTCGGAAAACTTTTCTGCAGGATGGTGGTCATTGAGTCAATTAGCACTCAACCTTTTGGTGAACTGGGAATTCAGAATTTTCCCTTGGGAGTTTAGAAGTGACCTAAGTACAATATTTAGACATAAACCTTTGTACTCCCTCCCACAGACGATGGAGGCCCCCAAAATACAGCTTCTGTGGAAATCTTTCTACAACAACAGATAAATCTGGCTCTAGGTCCCAAACCAAATCATTTCCTAGTGAAGCATGAGAGCATCTGAATGAAAAACAGGAAATGAATAGGAAATTACGATGCATGCTGAGATAGGGGCAAATGACCACTTTGCTTTCCTGGGGTGACACCAGATTTGCCAAGTCTTGCCGGGTTGGTTCCTCAAATACCTGAAGGTAAACTGATTAGGAACCAAAGCTGCTTCCTTCTGGATCCTGCTCTCAGATCGATCAGTGACATTCAACTTTCTTTCCATCCCTCCCCGTGGCATGAATGACGATATCTGCGTCAAACCAGATCAATTTCAAGTCAGTTGAACTCACATACACACATAACACATAGCATACCGTACGTTTTAAAGAGGAACGAACCACGGTTATAACGTGTAACAAAGGAGAGCAGAAAATCTAAAAAGCTCAAGAAATTCTGAGAATCACTGCTCCGTAAGTGATTAACATTCAGAAAATGGAAGCCCTAGGAATTGTGTGTTTTGGGTTGGGGGTGTGTGTGTTGTCTACAGAGATTGCCTTTCTCATCCGTGTATTTTAAGATCAGGCAAAGGATATCAGTTCTGTTCCCTTGAACCTTTGGGCTACCGAAAGGCTGCTATACATGAGTCCCCTTCTGCATCATGTGTGTTCCTCGCGCTCTTTCACTCTTCATAAGATATTTATTCTATCTCATGCAAATTTCATCACTTTTGTCCTTGCTAAACTCAAGAGCATTCATAATTGGGTCACGACAAGAGGATGCTTCTAAAACTAATAACACTCACTCAGACACGGAAAGAGATTCTACTTAAAAATTCAACACCCAACTTATCTTGCTTTTAAAAGACTAGTAAAATAGGTTCTTTCAATTGACACATTGATGAAAACAAAGTATCCCAAATTCTTGGCCCTTGGGTAGGGGGTGGGAAGGCAGCTCTTTACCGCTGGGGCAAGCAGGAGATCTCACACCGGACTTGAGAAGGGGAAGGGGAATGGAGAAGCAAGTCCCTTTGGTTTCCACACTCCGTAGGAGGAGGTGGCCCCCATGCGCGTATCTGACGACGCACTGAAGCTGTGGCACGGGCTCGGGAACCGCTGGGCCAGGCCCAGTGACAAGTCTAGTCTGGGCTCAAGGTCACATGGGACTTGGGCAATCCTAAAGAGGGTTCCTTCCCCAAGTTCAGTCCCACGACCAGCTTTCTCAGGAACTCCAAACTGAACATGACTAGAACTTAACCTAGATGGAAAGCAAAGCAAATACTAACGCAAACTCACTTGATGGCCACTGTCTTGCTCTGGGACTTCCAAAGAAGAACTGCTCCCAACCTGGGGTACCTCTGAGGACACAGTGAGAGCCAGGGGCCGAAAGAACCACAGATCCGTAAACAAAGGCTGAGGCCGACTAAGATCTGGAAAGCTTTACTTCTAAAGTCCAGCTAACTCTCAAGGTCGTACACCAGTCAGAGACTCCTGCTTTTTCTTTCCCTGTCCAACACCATCACGGGGAAAGGTGGAAGCCATCCAGAGAAAGCTACTTAGGACCAACTCAATACTGAGTGAAAACAACAAAAGCCCAGAGCAGCCCGATTAGCTCATTTTTCCACATTTTCCTTACCAACAGGCTGCCCCAGGCTCCAACGGTACCTTGGTGCGAGTGCCTGGACCACAGTGAGTGCTCAAGTGTTTGTTGTAGTTACCTAGGTGTCATCTCCTGGGGCCGTGGGGTACATTGCAGAGACGTGGGGTATACGGTGACTCGATGGGAATGTAACTCTTTCTGCTGCTTCGGCCCAGGGAGCCTGTTGCTCCAGGGACGTAAAAAGGGAGTGTGAAAGCTCTTTCCCTAATTCCTAAGCCCACACTGTCCTTGTTAATAGCCAAGTCCGGCTGTCAGCTAGACAAGCACTTGGCAAGCACGTCACCTGAACTCCAAATTCCATTCAGCCACGGTCCACGCCGCACCCTGCAATGTGGTGACGTGGGGGTGGAAGGCAGAGTGGAAGACACTGCTATCTCACTCCGCCCACGCCCTCCTCCCAGTAGAGCAGAAGTACGTAGTTATTCGGGCCGAAGCAAAGCCGATGAAGCAATACCTCCGTAAAAATGACCTGCTATTTGCTGCCGTCATCCATACCTACGTAGAAGGTCTTTCAGAATAAGTTCCACAGATTGCAGCTTCTCAGAAGAAATACTCAGAAAAATATTTGGATAGGAACAGGCTCAAAGGATACTCTGAAACTTAACATCTGGTAATAAATCTGAACTTCTAGCTGACTTCCAACTTTTGTTTCTTACTCTTTTTCTCTTCATTCAAGATAACCTGGCAATAGAGGGCTGCAAAATTTTTCCAAACGCTTTGGGCATTTAATCTTCCCAAGTAGGCAGCCCTCTAAGGAGTTCCCACAATGCCAGCAAGAAATATGCACCATCAAAAGCACATCTGATTTTTCTGTGTCGCCCCCAGCCCTCCAGTACAGGTAAGCTTATCCGCCCTCCGTAAGCCTTAACCAACACCTCAGAGCTTCCACACCTCAATGCAAGACATCACCCAAGTTACATACTTAAGGCCACTGAAACTGACAATTCTTTTACCAGGCTTTCTGCAGCACAGTCGAAGGCTTTTATAAAGAAAGGATGAAACACGGCTAGAGCTGAGAATAGCCATGAACAAGGCCACCTACGTTTACATCCTTCCTGCCAACAAAGGGTACGTCTTCAGAGTTAGTGAGATTTTTTTTTTCCTATGAAAATAAGTGACTTTGACCACAGTGTGCCTGCCCTAGGCTTAGAGGGAGGAGGTGAGACTATATAAAATAACTATCAGAAGATAACCAGGTGCCAAAGTGTGGGGACATGAAAACCGCACATCAGATAAGCGCATGAGCAGCCTGCCTTCCATCTCTGACCAGCAGAAACGGGATGATTGTGAAGGGAAGTGTTTTAAAAGGCTGTGGGTTGGGGGTGGGGGGGGGGAGGGGGCGTGGGGAGGCTGCTGAGACGCAAGCTCCAGCACAGAGATCCACCTGGGCCCCGGGGACTGTGCTCAAGAGGTGCGGATGCGAGCCTGGGGCACCGTGAAAGGGAGGCTATTCACAGACGTGGAGTCTGGGAGTCTGGGCTTCACCCAAGAGAGGACACGATACACGTTCTCTTGTTTCCTTATGATATTCTGTTATGTAGAAAAACTCACTCCATGCATATGGCTCCCTCACGTCTTTTGTTTTTTTAATCTTCCTCTCCTTTTTTCCTTTTTAAAAATTTCCTTATAGTTCATAATTTGAAACAAACATCATTAACTTATTTGGGAAATGTTGCTTTCTCAGTATAAAGAACTGCTTAGATCTTGCTTAAGGAGACTCAAAAACCCTTTTACATTGTATCTGACAGCGGAGAAGGCATGAACTTTCCTATTTGTGCAGTTATATGTACATATGTGTGAGTATATATGTATATATATTTGTATACATAATGTCCGTTTTAAGACACCACATTCCATACTTCTGATAATCAAGTTTGCATTCAAGATGACATTTCACACCTCGGGAAAAAAGGGAAGTAAATGAGCTTCCACGACGGTTTCTGTCCCACAGTGAAGCCAAGGATGACAAATCGGTACAACAGAGTCATTATTGCCACATCTACGAAGAACACGGGAGAACAGCTGGAGCGTGCGGTCCTTGCGCTTTTCGTTTTCTTATTGTGTACGAGTTATCCTGACTTGTGTGAGAGGGCGATGCTTTGGGTCTGGATTTCCTTTCCAAATTTCAGTGAGGGAATTAGAACAAGCCATTTAAGAGCTAACGACTGAGATAAAATTACCCTGCCCAGAGATTTGCTAGTACAATGGATAAAATCTTTATCCCAAACAAAAATGAAGTTACAAATAGAAAAGCTGTTTTTTCGTTTTTGTTTTTTAATAGGAAATAGTCAGAGATTCCTGCTATGGTATGATTAGCCCTTTTCTGTGTGGAAGAAAGGGTGTTTCTTTTGGATGGCTTATGGACAGCATATTGGGACAACCTCTCCAGGGGAGAGTAAACCCTGTTGTGATGACTGCTCCCACCATGGGGAGGAGAGGGCAGTGGGTGGTGCAGATGAAGACGATATGCAGAGACACGAATATTTATAGTTCTGTAAACTCTAAAGAGGAAAAAAAGAACACCCTTTATTACAACTGGGGTTAAAAAAAAGCCCCCTATCTAAAATGGAAAATTCCCATCTGCTTTAGGCAGAAGGAAATAAACATCAATAGGAGTTCAGTAGAAATCACTCCTAAAGTCCGGTTTTGATGCCACAGCTCTTATCTGTGTTTTCCGAGACAGCGCATTCCCAAATCAGATTAGCCGTCCGTCCGGAACCAGTCTTGGGTTGGCCAATGGGATAAATTGTTCTGTTTGGTTCTTGGTATTTGCATGTTCTCCTACAGGACAAGGGGGCCAGAGTGGGGTTTTGAGACTGGCAGGGGAATCCCTGAAAAATCCATTCTGACGATATCCTATGTCTATCAGATAGACACTCGGTCTCTACCTACTGAGCCCCTGGGCTCATTTCTCACTCACACATCGTTCCTACTTTTTCCTCCTCTAACAACTGCAGTGCTTTCAACAAGAGGAAAACAATAATAAAAATAGTAATAATTAAAAAGGTAATCTACATTATTAACTTCCTTTTGGTATATTACAGTGGTATTTTCTGTACATGGCCCAGAACTAAATTCCCTATGTACACAAGAGACATGGGGGGAAAGCGTCGACCTTGGAAGGCTTAGCCTTCTGCCCTGAAAGACAAGGTTCCTTCTTCATTCAAGAGTTTCTCGCCACTCTGCTGTTTTGAAGTAGCAACATTCTGTAAACCTGGTGGGGTTGGGGAAAGGACTGGGGACAGGAGAGCGGGGAGATTTCCTTCTGTCTCCTCCCACAGTCTGTCTATTCACAGAGCCCGTCAGCAGCTGCTGTTTTTGAATTCACCATTCTCCGTGATGGAAAGCTTGGTGGGGTTGGTGGGGGAGATGCCATTGCGGACCTGCACACTGTATCGCTCCTTCACTTGGGTCAGCGCGCTCATCAGTCTGGTGTTGGCCGAATCCAGGGACACGATCCGTTTTTCCTGCAACACACGAATCGGGGCTTTATTCGGGCTACATGCAGGACATCACGGCGTGATGCTCCACTCAATGACTGTTCTAGTACTTTCTATCAAACAGCAGTACGCATGATGCTTCCCAGACAAATGGAACGTCTCTGCCTCTTTCTGCACACGACTCAGGTTCAGCTTCCCTGAGCCCAATGGGTCTGTGTTCATTTTCTCTCGTTTTTTTCCTTTCAGCACAGCAGGACTGGTTATTAATAATCCCTCGGGACACCGGGACGATGTGAAAACGACACCATGTGTTACTGCAGACGGTGCAACAGGGTGTCAAGCCGCCTTAAGGTATTCAGTGCTTTGGGCCAAAATTAAAACGAGGAGATTAGGTGGCAAAGAAAGAAGCACCAGAGGTTTCATTTCACAGAGGAGAAGTGCTGTGTGCTCTACGGAGCTCGGCCCCCAAAGAGGGCACACCAGTCACATTTGGAAAGAATTCACGTTGTGCTCAAAATTAAAACGATACATGGTGGCAGTTTATAGTCACCAACAAAGTGAGGACGCAACAGCAAGAGGAGAAAAAGCAGCCAGAAGCTCAGACTGAGGGGTCGTTTGAATATGGGAAGGGAGATGTGGCCGAAGGGGATGCCGGAAACATAACACATGGAAACAAACAGAGAACACAAGCTCCTAGACTCATTCCAGCTCAGAGTTACTCCAGGAAAGCTTCCCAATAAGGAGACTGCTTTCATTTTACTTTTGAGTCTCTGGGGGAAAAATGCCTCAGAACCAATATTTTGGAACCAAAGATTGTTGACTATATACACTTATATAAAAAAAAAAAAAAACAAGGGGGGGGAAAAAGGGCCCCCAAAATATGGCAATCTAAAGGAAAGCAGGCTCATCTATGTTTAAAGAAAAAAAAATCACCCCATCAAAATATTATCAGTCTCCCAAAGATTAGGAGAGAAACCCTAATCTTAGTTTCAGCAGGTGGGTAAATGAGCCCAGAACCTTTCCAACATGAAGTTGTCATTTTCCAGAAAAGGGGTTAAGGCTGAGAAGGGCGATCTACACCTACGTCCATGAAATTAAAAAGAAAAAACGTGTGAGGAACGACCCCCCAAAGCCAAAAGGAGCTTTCCTATCCCGGCAGTGTCCGAATCTACCCCGGGGAAGGGGAAGTGCGGTAAGGCCTTCGCTGCAAGGTGCAGGGAGGATCAGGGAAGACGGGAGGGCTGAGGGTGGGACACTGCTCCCTGTGCTCCCGCAGCAGCTACCAGGGCCAGCGGGGGTGCCGAATGTCCACCTGGGGGAAGGGACAACGGCATCAAGTTATGTTCCCCTTTCATCTCCTGCTTTGGGGGTAGGGCAGCTGGGCTAAATGGTTTCAAAAGCATGAAAAAATGAAAACCTTGTTATTATCATTAAAAAAAAAATGTCCTCCTTTTCCCTGATGGAGATCTCAGGTGGTAAGACACATAAAATCAGCATTATTAGGTCAGCATTCATCTAGTGTAAGATTCTTTTTATTTTGGGCGGGTAACTCATTTTCAGGGTGGGCAAACTCAAAGAAAGAAAGATCTGTGAGGCTTAAAAAATAGTAATTAAAAAAACAAACAAACCATAGTCCATGGAGTTTCTGGGATAACAAGTACAGATCTTTAACAAGCCAGAGGGGGCACCTGGGTGGCTCAGTTGGTTGAGTGTCTGGCTTGATCTCAGCTCAGGTGGTGAACTCAGGGTCGTGAGTTCAAGCCCCATGTTGGGCTCCATGCTCGGTGTGGAGCCTACTTTAAAAAAAAAAAAAAAAAAAAAAGCCAGTAGGTAAGGACTGGCCAGGGGTTACCAGGGAGTAAAGAGTGGGGACCAAATATGACATTTCCCTCTGATGGTTAAGAATCATCTCTGAACAAAATACTGGTCAAGAGTATCTTAAAATGATTAAAAAAGAAATTTCAGTATTAAGATAAATTATAAGGCCCGAATACTAAGGAACGTAGGATTCTTCAGGTTTACCCCCAAATATATGTCTTTTTAATTCGTAAAAAGTTATTTGATCCTTAAAGGGTCAAAAAGAAGGCTAAGAAGGGTTGCAATTATTTATTTCCTACAAGAGTAACAGCTGAAGCCAGATAACCCCCTGCTGAAAAGCTGAAAGTTTCCAAGTGGACAAATTCCCTTTTGTCGTTCCCCCCACTGCCAACTTCTCAAAATAAAACAAAAAGTAAAAGAAAAATAATCAAATAGGGACTTTTGAAAGTCAAGCGCAGTTGGCAAAGATGCTCTGACGTTTCGATTCCGCCTGGCTTGAAAGGCAAAGCCGTCTAGTCCACGCCTGACGGGAAGGATTTCCAGTGCGGGGAGTGCAGGAGCTGGAATGCGTAGGAGGCCAGTGTGCTGGGCCAGGGCTGGGACTGCTCGGCTAGAGCACGGACCGGGTTTACTTGCCTGTTTGAATAATCTCATCTCCATTTATGACCTGTAATTTAACACAGCGGAGATATCACTTTGCAACAGTAACTAGGCAGCTGCTCGCTTCTCAGAGGGGAAGCCCTTCTCTGTTCTCCATCTGAGCCACGTGGAGAGATCCTGGGGTGGGGGTGAAAGTGGCACAGTCCCTAGTGTGACGTTTGAGAAATGGTCCCCTCAGGTCCATCACCGGGATCCCCACGGCCGTGCCACAGGGTCCAAGATAGGTGATTCTGCCCTCACCAGAGGAACGCACATCCTCTCGCAGTGCCCATTAGGAAGTGGCTGAGCCAGGTCAGGCCTCACCGCATAAACTCTAGGGGACGGAGAGACTGAATTCAGGGACAAGCCTTGCCTCTGGGGGCGCAGGACTATGGACAGATGGAAACCAGTTCACTGGGCACCAGGCCTTTAGCGCTTTGGGAAATGCTGGGATCAGCTCTAATAGAAGGAAGGCAACCGTATTCAGTTCAGAAATATTTTCCACTGCCAGTGGCACCAAGCAAGATGCCAGGGACATAAAAGTATGGGCTACCTCACTGGGAAGCTTTCACCCCAAACGTGTGTGCATTCCATTCAATGCAGCCAGAAAGGCTCCTCTGCCCCCTCAAACACGTAAGGTGTAAGGAAAGGATCTGATATAAAAGGTCTTTCGATACAAAGGATGCCAAAAGAGGTTCAGAGTCTTCTGCTATAATCAGAATTTAATGTGTCAGTAAGACAACAACTGGAACTGGAGGTTATACTTTTTAAAAAAAAAATTAGCTTCAGTGTTTATGACTTGTGCTATGCGTGATACACTGGTTTTCAAAATGTGGTCTAGTGGGTTCTCCAAGTATTCTTCAGGGATCCACGGTGGGCCTCTGGTAGAAAGCTTATTGTACGGTAACGCCTACGTTCGAAAAAGTAATTTGCTATTTTAGCCACCCTCAGGGTGATTTAATCCCTGAGCTGAGAATGGTCCTCGTTGATGGTGGTCAACATGAGCGGTTGGGAACTGATCTACGGAAGGTCCCTTTGGTTCGACCAAAATAGGCCATGGAATGAAAGCATTTGAAAACCACTGTCTTCAGGTATGGCCCCCAAATGTCTGGGTTAGCTAGTCCACAAGCTGACACTGACTGATGCCCCAAGGATCACATTTCCCCCATTGCTGAACAGTGATGCCCTCCTGGCTAACTTCGAGAAGGTCCTTACTGTCCAGAGCTTTCGAGGCCTGAGAGATCCTATTCCCTTCCTTGTTGTCACCATCCATGCCTAGGGCTCTTGCTTCACACCCCATCGTCTTGTCCTCGATGTCAATATAGGGGACAGGAGTGGGCAGCAATCTTTGTGTATGGAGCCATGATCGTGACAGACCCAAGCTTCCTCTGCTAAAGACTGACGCAGTTTTAGACCAGCTGGAATTATGAAAATGATCTGTTTTATCTCATCAGAACCAAAATCTCTCCTGGTGTGGTTATTAATAGAGCTCTTCCTGGATTATTTTGTCACACTGAAAATCCAAAACTGAAAACTTATTAACAGTAGTTTGCCTGACTAAACGGCCTTCTGTACCCAGGCTGTTTCTCTGAAGGCTCTGGGATGAATTTGTATAGTATGCATGGCAAAATGGCCTGGTCTCTACTACCCTTCCCTCACCCACCTTGGGGACACCTAGAGAGGTTAAAAAAAAAAAAAAAAAAAAAGGACCAAGCCAGATAATTACAGCAGACCTTTCTTCTGATTCTTATGAGGTCCAAATATCCAGAAACTACAGAGTCCAAACTATCCCAAGAAATCGGCTGACAAGTGTAGCAAGGCTCACATTGGCCTCCAAGCTGCGTGTGGAGCATGGGGTCCAGGAAGTCTCCTTTCAGGGCTCTGCTTTCAGCCCCACTCCCAACTCCTTTGAAAAATAAACCCCATGCCACATGAATCCTGTTAGGAAACTAGACAGAGGGTGTTACGTGCATGCTTAAGAATCCCCGGGGCTCTCACATAGACGCCCCCTGGCTGATACGCAGAGAAGGGAATAGAACGTGAAGTCCTTGCTCCCATTTTTATTTCATAGCTTAGGGATGGGATGAGGTCGTTAAGGGTGAAAAATGCAAACCCGTGTGGGTTGGCCGTCTTCAGGAAGGCGATACCCTCTGTGGTTAGACCATCCGCTATCAGAACCGCACCTGTCTTTTGTTATCCGTTTGGCTCTAAGAAATACAACCATATTGTGCATTGATGAAATGAAATGAAATCATCAGTGTTTCCTGCCTCTTGGATTTTGCTCTGATCACTGGTGTGCCCCTGTGAGGTGCTCTTGGCAGTCATCAGGCCATTAGAGTCACAGGTGTACGTCACAGTGAGCGGAGGCCCAGGTTCTGATTTCATCAGGACTAAGAGGCTCTCTAAGCACAGCGCCAACAAAGAAGGGCAGCCAAGCAAATCCCAAGCATCACTGCCAAACCCTGAACTGAAAGAGCAGCAAGGAAAGGTACCTTCCACGACCCTGTCCTTCCCCTACAGTTCCACTGGGACGTGGGGCTAGAGGTCGATGGCACAGTGGACGTGACTAACAAGACCGTGAACATCACAGCCAAGCAATGGTCAGTGGAGGTCACAAGCCAGACACATGCAGTGTGCTTTTCACAGTTACCCCCTCGGAGAATGCCCTCCTTTCCACAAGGAAAGGAGTAGACCCCATCATGCACTAGGTTGAGATCTGTCAAGCAACTGCACTAAGCACGCTAATACTTTGCTGGGTCGACACACTTGTCACCAGTAAAAGAAAGGAAAAGTAATACTTAGGAACTCTTAATCTTTAAAAGGTAACGCGGAGCACTGTGCAATGACCCATTTTCCAGTACGTGCCTTGGCATTTCCAAAAGGTCAGAAGTCAGGAAATTCAACAGTTACTACAAACAAGTCCTTTACACTAGATTCAAGGTCTGCTTACCTGTGCATCAATTATTTTTTGCTTTGCATCAATAACGGCTTGCATCTCAGCGTGGTCCTTCTTCAGTTCCTCTTCCACAGCCATGAGCCTAGAATGTGCGGTGAGGAGACACGGACGTCAGAGAGAAGCCAGCTAACGTAGGGCGCGAGAAACCCACACTCGGCGGAGTCCAGATTCCATTCCTTCCCAGTAAGAGGCCCGTAATCACGCTTGCTTTCTTCTCTCCCGCCTTGGAAGAAGACATTCAAGGCTGACTTCTCTCCCTGTGACCAGATCCGTGAATTTTCACCTCCTCTGGAACAGTGTCATCATTTCTTCCCTCTCCTCTGCTGGATCCCTCCCCCAGCACAGATTGTTTCATCGCAAACTTTCAAACCAACCAACAAAAAGCTAACAACCCTCTCTTAATCTCAAGTTCCCCTGTAACAGCTGTCCCTTCTCTCCCCTGCTCCGCAGAGTTTCTCAAAGAGTGTGCGATGCTCAGTAGGCCGACTTTCTCTCTCGAACGCCACTCACACCTTAACCCACTGACGCTCAACTCCATGAAACTGCTCCAAGACTGATAATTCCCTCCAGGCTTGTGAAACAACACACCTTTTCTGTCTTTGCTTTGATTGACCTCTCCGCAGCACTGGGCAGTACTGAAGCACAGTGATTAGGAACGTGGGCTCTGGAGCCTGACTGCCTGGCTTCAAATCCTGGTTGCCCTGCTAAATGACCTTGGGCAAGTGCCTTAACGGATTCGGTGCCTGTTCCTTTATGTGTAAAGTGAAAATAATATCTGCCTCAGAGGCTGGCATTCAATACATTTTTACTAACTGATTAAGCCAATTATTATTTATAAAGTGCTTAAGAAGAGTGCCTGGGGGCGCATGGGTGGCTCAGTTGGTTAAGCATCTGACTTTGTCTCAGGTCATGATCTCGTGATTCGTGGGTTCGAGCCCCACATCGGGCTCTGTTCTGACAGCTCAGAGCCTGGAGCCTGCTTGAGATTCTGGTCGCCCTCTCTCTCTCTGCCTCCTCCCTGCTTGTGCTCTGTCTCTCTCTGTCTCTCTCAAGATAAATAGACATTAAAAAAAAAAAAAAAAGGGACAGCCAGGTGGCTCAGTCGGTTAAGTGTCTGACTTTGGCTCAAGTCATGATCTCACGGTTTGTGGGTTCGAGCCCCGCGTCTGGCTCTGTGCTGACAGCTCAGAGCCTGGAGCCTGCTTCGGATTCTGTGTGTGTGTCTCTCTCTCTCTGTCCCTCCCCTGTCTGTGGTCTCTCTCTCTCTCTCTCTCTCTCTGTCTCAAAAATAAACATTAAAAATATTAAAAATGTAAAACAAACAAACAAACAAAAAAAGAAGAGTGCCTGGCCCGCGGCAGGTGCTTCGTGTTGGGTACAACTGACCCCTCCCCTCCATGTCCCTGGACATCCTTGGCACCGTCTCTTAGTTCTCTGGCCCCAAAGATATCCAGCGACACCCCCTTCCGTGTCTCTGGACTCGGGAAAAACTAAGTCACTCTTGGACATTGAGTCGCTCCATTTCCATTTTTTCTTTCCTAATTGTTAGGACGAAAGAGAGGCAGACTACCTCTGTCTTCAAAGGACGTGTACTAAGGCCTCACGCTTGGCAAACTTGAAGAGACACAGTCATTGGTCACATTTGTCCCAAGCACCGCGGGGCACGGGGGGAGCGCAAGTGGCTTTCGCTGCCACTGCTCCGGGACTCTTTGGGTCAGCGTCCCGGCCGTTCGTGCCCCCAAGCGGCCCACACCCTCCACCCGGCGACCGCCCGACCTGCTGATGATGCTTTTCATCTGGCTGTCCTTCTCCTCCTGCTGCCTGCGCAGGCGCTCCTCGCTGTCCTCCAGCCGCGCCTTGTACTCCAGCAGCAGCTTCTGCATCTGCTGCTCCTGCACCAGCAAGCGGCGCTCATACTCTTCCAGCCGCCGGCTGGACACTCGCAGGCGCTCCTTCAGCTTCGTGATTTCCTGCTCGTACTGGCGCAGGGAAGAGGCGCCAAACACACGGAGGGAAAGACTGCAGTTAACACAGGTTTTAGAAAGCAACGTAGCCGGACGCTGTCTGGGCTGCCACTCCCCGGGCCGCGAGTACTCTTTCACATGATCAAAAGGCGCAACTGGGAAAGGCGCTCTGTCCTCCCTTCCCCTAGCGTCACATTTTGCATCTTCACTTGGCACCTCAGATCTACACATTTATGTATCTCTTTCCACATTAAACTACCGGTTGCTACAAGCCACGTCCAATCTGTAACAAATGGGGGCAGGAGAAAAAAAAAAAAAAGAACCGGTACATAGAAGCCTGACGAATCACTTAAAATAAGCCAAAAGCCGGCTGTCTACCAGAGGAGCGGTTTCTGGATCACCACCACCTGCACCCTAGGATCTCCGACATAGCCTGGCTCAGCAGACGGTCATGACTTCACTCTACCAGAATCAGCCCTTGAGAGAACAGGCAACATTTCTACAATGTTACGCTACTGAATCAATAAACAGAATCTGAAATAGCAAAGTAAGCTGTTGCCGCTCTCTCCCTGCCTGTCGGAGTATAAAATATTCAGGTCACAAGCACTAAGCCAAAGGCCTACACACTCTCCAGGGCTGACGAATACTGAATCTTGGCCCATTTTCATGATGTGGTTCATCTGCTCAATTTGGTACTGCTTCCTGGAACTCGTTTGTCTGTTTTCTCACTAAAGCTTTATATAAATTTATGTAAACTAAAGCTTTATATTACAAACTATCATTCAATTGGTTACATGGCCCCTTTCTATACTGATATTGCAGTGGCTGGGGTCTGAGTATACCGGAACGGCACATCTCTAGGTGAAGTGAGACGCATAGGATTTCTCGTATATGGTCTAATTCAATTCATGATAAATCCCTACGGTGCTGTGTAAGATGCAATCTATTTTCACATAATATCAATTTAATGGATGATCAAGCAGTTAGCTTCTGCTTACCCAACCACACGATCCTAAACTGTATTTGTTAATCCAGAGGTCAAAGATGACAGTTTTAATGACAGTATGAAAAGGGAGACTGCATCAATAAGCATATTTTAGGATTCTGTGTGTGATTTTCGGATTTTAACATCATGCTGATAAGTAACTAGTTGTGTGGTTGTTAATGAAATGAGAGCATGCCACACGTGGTGTCAAGGTTCCTGATGATCCCTTCTTCCCATGTCAACTTTTCTTCAAAACAAATAGAAATAATAGATAATGTCCGCTTAAAAATCAGTACAAAACTGGAAGTTCTTTATCCAGAAAAGGCAAAAAGAAAAAAAAAAAAAAAAAAGACAAAATCATTAACAAGACATGGAAAGGAAGTCTGGTCCAAGGGTAATTTGGGCCTTGGTTGAAGACTAGCAACAGGTTTATAGAAACACTAAATACTCACCTACAATGATAAGAAATGAACAGTAGAATGTTTTGCAAATTAAGTTAACCTACATAAAAGGAAAATGAAATCTCCCACCCCAGGCTGCCGGACATTTGCTGCAGATTTTCACACACAGACACTACTGAACTGTCATACAGATACGGATACGATGGATAACATAAGATATGGAGTTGACACTGTTGGGGGTGAAGAGCTCAAGTTCGTGGCTAGACGACCCCTCGGATGGGCTCTCACTGTGGGGCCAGCAAGTTAGTAAAGATGGGCGAGTTCTACCTTCTCAGCATGCTTGGATTCATCTTGATTTTGCTCAGTTTCTTCCACATCCTCTTCATATTGTCCATTGTTCAGAACCCAGGCTGCTGTCCTCTCTACTGGGGACATTGTGGCAGAGTCCACAGGTGACTGAACCTGCATCAGAAACACTTATTAGCATCTCCCCAAACAGCTCATCCACTAGTTAGGTTTCACAAAGGGAGTTCTTCTTGGAGGTCATAACAGTGATCTAATAAATGCTCTCAGTTCTAAGTAGCATTTTATTAATGACAGGGCTGGAGGTGAAGAATGAGAATATCCCCTTGTAGAAGAATACACTATTCTGAATAGAAATTCCTATGCATCACATCCAAGAAAAGAGAGCCACATCCTTAAAATTGTTCATTACTCCAGTGGTTCAATTACCAATGAAATTACAATGATGACAGAATGAGAGAAAAGGCATGACTCAATGGTTGGCTGCTCAGCTGAGGAAATGGCTGTTTAACCCAGAGACGAACAAACTCACAAGGTACCCATTTATGTATCAGAATGCCAAATCCTTAATTTTCACATTAATCATTTAGAGAAAGAGAAAAAACAAGTGATGTTGGTCATTTTTACAGAGTGTGGACTTCTTAATGAGTTAACACCACTCAGAAGTCTATATTTTAGACCAGACAGTTTCTTGAAGAATACAGGATCAAAACAACAGACATTGGATTCATTTAAGAGATATTTCAATCCAGTTAGGATAGCCAGATAAAGTGCCCTTTTCCAATACTGATACACTAGAGTGATAGGAATTCTGGTCTTAAGTAGATACGCTGCCATTTAAACAGTCCCTTAATCTCTTCAATACTCTTTTCTTAATCTCACCGATTAGATATTACCACCATCACCATCACCACCCATCCTAGTATCTCATAGGGAGTTGTAGGGATTGAGTCATATAATGTATGTGAAAGTTCTTTGCAAACTACAGAGTACTACAGAGCTTGGATATTATCATATTGATGTTTAGAAAACTAGCATTGGATATTACAATTTTGATTAGCTTACTTAATATTAGTACTTTCTCTACAATGCTAGAAATATAAAACGAATTCTTTTTCTCCAGTATGCTTGAGAGAGAAAGAGAACAAGGGAGGCAGGAAGGGAGAGAGAGAGAGATAGTGCGGGAACAAAGCACCGTATGTGAGCCAGCTCTGTATGGGAGAGAAAATTCCCTTCAGTTATGGGATTATGGAGCATTGGTCCTCAAAATAGAAACCTATTTTAATTCTAAAAAGGCTATCTACCTTAAGATTATCTTTATGTCATTCTGAAATAGAATCCAGTTAAACTCTAAATCGACAGCTATTTTAAAAGAAGGGGTATTTTGATGACTTTGCAATTTAGAAAGACTAGATGAAAAATACTGGCTGCAGGGACTAAAAGGTTATCAAAGACAGGTTGGGATAAACTGCAAAATACACAAAACAAGTAATATGAGGGTGTTTCTTAAAGGTTTGAAGCAGAACCTGGTTTGGCTGATTTACAAAGAGATTACAGATATACATCAGTAAAAAGCGGCATCACGCCTGATGCACACATAGGCAGTTGTTAATGGACTTCGAGCTAGAAGTTCCTCCTTTAAAATCAATTTCTCCACTGTGTCAAGGAGCATGTAAACATGTCTCCATCTCCACTCTGGTATGTAGGTTATGTTTCTTATACTTCATTCATTTATCACTTTATTATTTTTGTCATAACATTTCACTGATATATTATTAATTATCTTTTTAAAAAGACCTTTTCCAGTTAGCTAAGTCCTTATGCTAAACAATAATATCAGTAAAATCATGACTTTGAGGTTATATATTTATAAATATTTATTAATATTGATAGCCATATATTTTTCTAATATGTGTTAAAATAATTAATTACATGAGTAATTAAACAGACATCTTGTATACTTAAATAATTTTGAGCATCACACTTTAGAAATACTGGCCTACAGGACAGAGGACAGAGTATCATCTATAGTGGAAGGTAGTAATTATCCATATGAAAAATTATTATAAGAAGCAAATGAGTCCGCATGGAAAAGCATTTTGTAAATGGCAAGATACTTTACACACACATGCACACACACACATTAGTTCTCCCCCTACTGGACTTTAAAAGCAGAGCACAATAAACTGCTTCATCATTGGCAGAGAAAAATAGTTTTACAAGAGGTTTAGGGTTTTTTTTTTTTTTTTTTGATATATATACGCCTGAAAGGCAAAAGAATGCAGTTATGGGTTTGAAAAAATTAATAGAAAGCCAATATTTAAAGGAGACAAATGCCTTTTTAATTTCATGATCTTATCACTTTAGCACACAGGGCAGAGAAAAGCTGCTTTTCTGTGAAACCAGGATTTTCTATTCAATAGCAGTTTGAGATAAAGCAGGTACTAAAACTAATAACAACTTTACTGTTTGGAATTTATTACTTCAAGGCAGCTAATTCAATAGCTTTCCGTTTTATCTAGTTAACAAGATGTTGCTTGAATGAACTTTCTTTCCCTGTAATTTGTTATGGGCTATCTATTTATTGGGTGCCTATACATGCACACTAAAGATATTCCTAGAATACACTAAGGAGCGATCTCAGCCCCTAAAAGGGTATTAAAACAACGACTCCTTAGCACAATCTAGGCTTTGACTAGTTGTAAAACGAGCTTGGCTCTTCCACTGGTGATGGTGGTAGCTACCATATCTTCAGAAAGACTAAGAATGTCCAATGAATTTTAAGAGATTGTATGATGGAAATGTGCATTTAGGTCTATTCCTATTGTACTGGTTAATTCTGATTTTCAACCACTTCCTAATATATCCAAGCACTCTGCATAGCAGTAGGTGGTCAATAAGTGTTGAAAAGAATATTAACTATTCCTTGTATTCATGGTAAAACATTTAAAAAATTATAAAGAACAGAAAAGTAATATTGAACACATCAAAAATAGAGGTGGTTTTTTGGTTTCTTTATTTTAAAAACTATATACTGTCTCTTACATTTTTTTCTATTGGTCTCGTGTGCGCTGGTCGTATTTCCCAATTAGATCATCAATCCTTGAGGCAGGGTACCATATTATATATAGCATTCTTTGAATGGTAGTGACTATGTAATTGCATAATAGATGCTCAATAAAATATTATTCACTTATGAATACTCTGGTTCTCTTTAGAATTCATTACTAAAGTATAATGTACTACTAAGAGAAAGCTAATGTATGTATGTCTTTTCCTCTAATCCTTTGGAAGTGCATCAAAGGCTTTTTCTTCAATGATTGTTGCATCTCCTTTACAAGCTGGCCAAGATAGCAACATTTATTACCTCTAGTTTATAGTCAAAGAGATTGGGAAAAGATGTTGGTAAGTGCTTCAAATCCCCTTTTGCTTAGCTATAGCCTTAGGAAGAGTATTTGTATCCACTGACTTTCAACAGCGGATCGTTAAAGAAAATGAAGGATGAAAAAGACAAAAAGAAAAGCAGCAGGATTTCCTACCAGGACTGTCTCCTCTTTGAGATAAAGCTGTATAGGGTTTCTCTGGGAAAAATACCAATGCTTTAGGGCAAAAGGGCCTGAGATGGCAGTTTCTCCGAGCCTATAATTAGTCATAGCCTGGCTATACTGAGGACAATGAACAGGCCAGTTCCCTGTCCCTTGCTAGTATTTACTAGATATAAATAAGACGCGTTGGTTTCAGCTTCTCCAAAGTCTGCACCAGTCAGGTTCAGTCAGGTTCTCATAGTGAATAGCACTTCTGCGGTCTACACCAAAGAAAGGGCTGACTAAACAAGTATACTCTGAGGGTTCTTGAAGAGGTTGGTTAGGAGAGGGTTCAACATGTCTGAATGTGAAAGCTGGAGCATCATTCCAACAGGCTTGTCAGATACCTATTTTCTTTTTTTTTCTTTTTTTTTCTTTTTTTTTAAAGTAATGGGTCTTTTTTTTTTTTTTTTTTTCCCAACGTTTATTCATTTTTGGGACAGAGAGAGACAGAGCATGAACGGGGGAGGGGCAGAGAGAGGGAGACACAGAATCAGAAACAGGCTCCAGGCTCTGAGCCATCAGCCCAGAGCCTGACACGGGGCTTGAACTCACGGACCGCGAGATCGTGACCTGGCTGAAGTCGGACGCTTAACCGACTGCGCCACCCAGGCGCCCCTGAAACCTATTTTAAAAGTCTCTTCAAATTTGAATTTTTGAGGTTATGTAACACGCTATATCTGAACACATACATTATACATACAGTCTATTATACACAGGGAGTACACGATACATGGAAAACAAAACGGACAGGGAAATGAGAGGGGGGAATCCAAAGAGAGGCTGAGAAGGGTAAAAAAAATTGACGGCAGCTTCCTGAAAAAAATAAATCTTTTCTCTGTAGATTGTTTCACTAGGATTTTGTTTCCTTCCTACTCAGTACGTACATGGAGAACACCAAAGCTAGTAAGCCTGCCAACAATGGCCGCTCCTTTGTGCTAAGATACAGATGGAATTTGCATGGGACAAAGCCGCTGATAATTACACACGCCTACAGAACAATCCCCACAAAGAAATCCTCTAGTTTTTGGGAGAGAAGAATTCCCCAACACAATTTGCAATTACAATATGTAAAGGAATTTGCCAAAAATGCGCTGATTATGTAGAAATTCAGAGGCTTCACGGGAGAGGAGAAAAGCAAGAAACGGAAAGATAAGGAATAGAAAATAACAACATAAGTTTGAAAGAATAAACCATCTGCATAGAAAGAGCGAGTGTAGAAAAACCAGAAACTTGAGCAATAAAAATACGGTGATTTATGCTTTAACTGATACGATGGTGGCACTACCAGCGAAGGCATAAACAGAGGTGAATATTTAAAGCCGTGTGAGGCCACTTCATGGTGTCTGTGCCTCATGTGCCAATATAACACAGGCATACCCCAGTTCATTCATGGCTGTGGCACAAAACGTTTTTAAGTTGGTTGTTGGGAGACCATATCCATTTCCTACCTCCCATCTACCCAAGACAGCCTTCTCTTCACCCAGAGAAACTGTACTAACTGCTTGTGTGACAGGTGCTACATTTTCTTATACCTGAGCATTATAAATGATACCTCGTTCCAGATGATCACTCAGAAGGCTATTTAATTTAAAATATTTATAAACCATCAGTCTGAGTCACACACCCTGAGAACTGAGGACTATATCAAATAGGGGAAGGGGTTAGCATTCCTTTTTTCTGTCCAGGGCTGGGCCCGAGCCAGCTTTTGAAAAGCAGGTTGGAGGGCCCTTTCCGTTGTCCTGTCCCTCTCTGCCAATCTGAGGTTCTTCTCACGTTCAGGGCCCCCATGCTGCACTTAGACCCCTGCGTGGATGTCTGCCTCCGCCCAGCACTCCATCTCCAAAATTCCTTATCTTTCTTTTCTCCTCTCAGTAAACACTTCATTTCTCTGAAAGTGGTTGGCCTCAACTAGAAGCTAGCACAAAAGCAACATGTGGAAAAGACCACAATAAGGTAAGAAGGACTGCCTTCCAACAAACAGATTAAGAGAATATATATGACATAATTTGACATACATATGAAAGATATAGCGACACAAAAGCATTTTCATTGCATCTACTCTTCTTTCCTTCTCTTTAGATGAAAATGCTTATTAAATCAAACGAATTGGTGAAATTTGGGGAAATATAAGCCAAATAAAAATGAAAAATTTAAGACTGAAGGAAAACTTTATTTCTCTGGAAAGAAGGACCTACCGGGAGGCTCTGCCTAGGAAGCTGGCTGCGGGAAGCAACTTAAGTTAGTCGTACTTTTCAACTCTTCCTTGACCTCTGTATCCCAGGATTCTGTCAATGTTCTAATTTTGTTATTTTTTTTAAACAGTAACGATCAAGCTAGGGGCAAGGGCTCTGATCACAGCAGAGTAGCGGCAGAAACAGCCAAATCGGTAAATGCCTACCTATAAAGAGCAAATATATTAAAAAGATACATTGGGGTTTTATGGCAGTCTCCTCTGACCAGTGGTTTTGCTGACAAAAGGATGTGGCATAGAACTCTTCCAATCACAAAGCTCCCTAGTACTCATACAGTATGATCAGGTTTCAAAGAAAGGTCAGCAAATACAAAGGAGAAAAATCTTTTTTAGATGAAAGATTAAATATATACCTATACATGATTTCCTCAGGTTATTAGTTTGTTTCAAAAAGCAAAATATGTATTGGTGCCTGAAAATGTATTAGGTAGGGAAGACACGAGTGATCAAATTCTCGGGAAAACTTTTTATTTGTCAAGAAAGGAGTCCAGAAGTCTTAAGACTGGGTGTGACACTAGCTGGGCTTACCCATGCAAATAGAAATAGAAGGGATTTGGAAATGTTTACAGCACTGTCAACCGCCTGTGTTTCTATCTTTTTACCTCTCTCCTTTACCTTGTCTTTATAGGTGCTCAGTTGTTTATTTTTCTAGTCATTTCCAGGAAAAGGCACAGGGGACTTATTATTTCCAGAGGGAGGTGGGGGATGGAATAGAGAGCAGTTACATTAAATGTTTGACTCGGAACGCGAAAGTTTATTCTGGACACCGTAGGGGAAAAAAATTGAGGATTAAGGGTCCAGATTCCCAAAATATATTATGGTTCATCTGGCCTATAGGTTTCACAGTGTATGTGTTCTAATTATTCATGCAACACCAATCTGTTCCCAGTGCACACATAGGTAGTGGCTCAGCTGCTTGAAGGGAAGGAAAAGCTCTTTGTGTGGTTGATAGTCTCCTGAGGGTAATGAGTCAAGCTACTTTCTGCAGCCTCACCTAAGCAGAAGCCTCCCAGACCTTGCATTTCCTCTCTCCATCTAAAAGTTGGAGAAAATGGGGCTCCTGGGTGGCTCAGTCGGTTAAGGGTCCGACACCGGCTGAGGTCATGATCTCACAGTTCGTGAGTTCAAGCCCTACATCAGGGTTATGGTACAGAGCCTGCTTGGGATTCTCTCTCTCCCTCTCTCTCTGCCCATCTCCCACGTGTGCCTTCTCTCTCTCTCAACATAAATAAACTTTAAAAAAAGCTGCAGAAAATAGAGGCGTCTGGGTGTCTCAGTGGCTCAGTCATTGAAGCGTCCGACTCTTGATTTTGGCTCAGGTCCTGACCTTACAAGTTGGTGGGATCAAGCTCTGTGCTGGGCTCTGTGCTGACAGTGTGGAGCCTGCTTGGGATTCTCTCTCTCCTTCTCTGGTCCTTTTTGCACGCACACGCACGCACGCGCGCACACACACACACACACACACACACACATTCTCTTTCAAGATAAATAAACAAGCACTAAAAAAAAGTTGCAGAACATATTTTTAAGTGGAAATGTTGCTAGAAATTGGATTTCCTAATGATTTATATACAAAGAACCAGGGAAGCAGTTGGATAAGTGGAAGCCACACCCCTCCAGCTCTCCCCCCTACCTGCTGTGTTTGTTGTCTCTGGATCGCTCTCACTTTGGGAACAGGGCTCTCTCTGGAGGAGGAAGACTGCTGCCGGGACCGGCTCCCATTCTGCACAGGTTCGGCCATGAGGGCTGCAGAGGCCACCGACATGCTCCCCGTGCTACGTAAGGAAGCACTATGTGGCAGGGATGGCGGGGCTTTGGCTCGGGCACCTAACCCAGCCTGGTCCATTTTCCGGATCTGGGCCTGCCCGGTACTATTCTGCCGTGGCAGAGCAAGAGGTATGTGTCTGTCTGGCACAGTATGCCGCCTGGAGAAATCCTCGCTCTGGGTGCTGCGTTTGGTGAAATCTTCCATGCTGCTATTGCTGGGCCCGCTGAGTTTGAAATCCTCACTGTTACTTTGGCTTCTGGAACTGGCAGTGCTTAGGTTCTCCAAACTGGAATCCACAGAGGCCTTTGGCATTGCCGGAATTGGGTTATTGAGGTGATAGACAGGGTTCTGGAATGACAAGGGCTGGAGGCTGCCTGGCTGGTTCAAGGCCGGGTGCAGGGGCCTTCGCACTTGGGGTGCGCTCTGGGGAGTGCTCTGGGTTTCCCGCAGTTGTTTGATGCTGGCCACCTGGGTTATGGAAAGCTGGCTTCCAGTTAAGCGCATAGGCACATCGAGCATGACAGGTGCATGCTCCACTTGAGCAGCGTGAGTGTCCTGAAGGTCCATGAGGGAGATGCTCCGACCGTTAGGAAGGCTACTTTCCTTCTCATCCTTTTCAGAGTAAGTCATGCTCTGGGAGGACGCTTGCTGCACCAGCAGTAATGTTTTCCCTCTGAAGTAGCTATCAGTGTTGTCCTGGCTTGGAGATTTTAGTTTATGCAAATCACTGTGGAAAAGGAGAGGACCCTTAATTACTCCTGGGGCAAATTCAAAACAGTTTTTTCAACCCAGGCATATGAACATTCCAAAGGCTCACAGTCCCAATGTGGATACTTACATTGGTTTCTAAACCCAGATTTCATCGTTACAATTCTTTAAAATCCAACATTTTTAGTTTCTCTCCAAAGGTGGGGAATAACGCTGTGCTTACCTCCTCATCATTGTCTTCAGTTTCTGCTAGAATTCTAGTCATATCCTAGTTAGGCTTTAAACCCTCCCAAATATTCTGATTCACAGTTAATTGCTTCTGTCTAAACCTTCAAGAGGAGGAAGCAGGGCTGAGGTACAACCAAAGGGTCACTGCTAAAGGCCCAAGTCTTGCCAATCCAGAAAAGAGGGTCAGTGTGAGCATCAACGTTGTATCTGCCTATCCGGCTGACACCGCCAGCCATAAAGTGATTTTAACGGAGGTTCTCCAGAGTTTTGAGTGCTACAACATATGGAAATAGAAATTTCAAAGCCCTTAATCTTCCATTAAGCCGGACCTAGATTCTTAAACAATGTTTGCTGAACATATTATAAGTCTACAATATCACTGTAGAAAATAAGAATCCTAGATCTTGTGTACTATTAGGACAAACAATTGGATTTATCTCAGGTCAGATGTTTTTTCCAACTGATCATGACTTTCAAGTTATAAATTCAACAAATAAATAGATTTCTGCCAAGTCTCTAAACATCACCTCTCTCTGAGACAACAGTTTATTTAAATTCTCTGTTTCATACCTGTCAGTGGGGTCTTCGAATATTTTCTGCAGCCCAGAGGAGAGGCTTCCACTGACATTTGGACTGGAGTTATGCTCAGTGAAGCGTCTTAGTTGCTGTTGTATTGGTGTAGGATTAGTCAGAGACTTGGTAATATCAGCAAGAACTCGAGGGAGAGGTCCCAATTTTGCCACGGTCGCCTGTAGGAAGGAATTTTCACCCTAATTGGATAATAAGCATTGCGACATCCACCAAGGATTGTTTTTGGGACAACGATGCCCATTGATGGAGGGGTGTAGGTTGGAGGGAAGGGTAGGTGTTTGCATATGGGAGTGGCAGGTTCATAATGCATTGTTATGGAGCAGCAGAACCATGGCGTCGAGATGAATGGAGGAGGCGAAACAAGGTGCAGCAGACATTGAGGAAAGAAAGGAAATAGAAATTAGGATTATGCAAATAAAAATTAAAAGACATGCTCAAAACAACCAAACTATTGCCATTCCAACTAAAATAGGCATGCAAAGCAAACTAAATCTTTGGAAGACTAGTAGATCAAGGTGGGGGAGGGTAGGGGAAGAACCAAACACCTTCTAACCAAAGGACTTCGAGACCAGAGGATCGGCTAGTGTGATGAAACTTCCAAAGAAAAGGCATCATGTGAGAAAAGAAATGCATGCCAACATACAGGAAGGTGTTGCATTCAGGGGTCTGGAGCACTGCAGGGAACACAGATGATATACTGCCATCTACTATCCCATTTCCTTTAGGGAACTCTGACCTATTGTCAACTGGGTTTGCATCAGCAAGACAATCTTTTTTTAAACAGCAAAAGCCAGTAAACTCTGTGAGATATGTCTAGATTTACCCCTGGTTCCCAGGACTAAACACAGATTAAAAAGGACAAAGCATGTTTACATATCAGAGCCTGTTGAAAGGACCTCAGCCCAAAATCAACCAGGCCTATTTCACAAGATTACTGTATCCGCATCCCACCGATGCAGTTATTCAACAAAGAGTAGCTTCTTAGTATTGGATTTATCCATCTCAATCATTTTTTTCTTTGGGGGAGTTCTTATTCTTATGGAGTCCTTTGGGACCCTTCAACTCTAGGGCAGTTCTACAAGACTGCTTCTGGGTCTCCTTTGTCTTCTCAACAACCAAGTCTCTTCAACTCTGCTCCAATGGGTAGAATGGGCACTCAAACGCCACCTCAAGAATAGCCTTTACCTGCTCAACTTTCTTGAGCCATGATTTGTATTCAAGGAATTTACCTCAGCATAGCTGCAACTCAAAATCTAGCTAGTACTCCTACAAGTGAAGAAGGGGCCCTCAAGAATAAGAGTTTACTATTTTACAAATGGCAGGACACCCTACCATTTACATTGCCTCAGGAAAGTGGTCTTTATTAATAGGTTTTACTCCCCTCCCCCATTTTATCGGTACAACATTTTTAAGGATAATAGGAAAGTGGAGGAAAACAAATACATTCTTATCACAAAAAAATAACTTTGCTTTTGAAGTTATTCTAACATACCACCACACCTATTTATGAAGTACCTGTAGCAAACAAAAACATCAATAAATAATTATTGTGATAAACCTAGCCAGGGTCTAAGACTACTTTCCATTATAAATTTGATTCCTCTTTGAAAAATTCCAGAAGGAAGCAAATGATTGGCATGGTATGTATTTAGTTACTAATATGGTATATAACAAGATTCTTAGCTTATACTCAGAAAAGAAATGATTAAAAATAGTATTTTCTGTTTTTAAAATTAACATCTGTAGAAAAAGAAAACATCAGGATTTTTAGATCCCATGCAACTCCGTAGTACTAATAGTTACATTGAACCCTCTGACTTGAAGAATAAAAAAAAAAAAATCTCATGAGTTAAACCACTTAAACATAATAGTCTCAGTATTTTTCCAAGTCCACACTTTTGTTAGGATTATTATGAGGTTTTATCTCATCCTGCTTATACATGAATAAACCTGCGTATGGCAATATTTGATGTTAGTTTCCAGGCAAGGTTTTAGACATGCTATATATAATGTTATATACATATATGTATGTATTTATAGAAATATATACTCCATTAATTCAGCTAATTTCTTAAAAATATATGTGAATAATCTCATGGCTTTCTAGAAGTTCCTGGTTTGGAGGGCACGTATTTGATGCAGAATTGATAGCTATTTACTCCCAGACTTCTAGCACAAAAGGTCGTTTTTGACTAGCAGGAAGCGTGAAGGCTGTCACTCTGTGGATACTTTCCAGAATCTAGGTACATTAACGTTCTCTATCTCCCATCTCCCATTATGCTTCCAGCCTACTTTACCTTATCAAGTTGGGAAACTACTTCCCACAGTAAGGAATGCAAAACTGAAAGCTCTCGGCCCAGATCAATGTAACCATCAAAGCCTGGCGTGTTCGAGATGGTGTCCGGATTAGAGATCTCCAAAAGAAAGCGCTTCATTCCACCCCATTCATGTTCTAAAAAATCATTCATGAATGCCATATATTCTTCTTTGTTACCAAATCTGAAGTAGAGGGAGAGAAAATGAGAAAGGACATATTCAGGAAAAGAGATGTCTGAGTTGACTTTACACTGAGCTTTAACTTTTTTATTTTTATTTTGGGGAGGTAAGTGACTAATTTATAATCTGCTAAGTGATAAATGCTAAAACATACTTTCCTAATACTGATGTAACAATCAAATACTTTGCATAGCCTTCTAGTCTCTGTTGGCGAAAGCTAACTCTCTTTTTTCTGGTATCTAGAGCTCTCTGTAAATAACCTTCGTTCGCCTACCACATGCTCATCAGTACAAACCTTCAATATTGCTAGCTTCTTCAGAGTCTCCCAGATATATGCCGCTTCTCCAAGCCTGTGTGCACTACATGCTATTTATTTTTGCTAGAGAAGAACCTCTCTTCTTTGCCCATCTAAATTCTAGGTATCTTCAGCCCAGAAAATTTCTTTCAAAATAAGCTAGAAGTAATTTTTAGCAGAATTAGCTCAAATATGGGTAAATATGTCTATTTCTGTGCTGCTGTAAATATAGGGTACACAAAGTTAAAATAGTACACTTCCGAAAAGCCAATATTACACTAGAAAACAATCTGTCTCATTGAAGTTCCACTTTCTTCCTTCAATACGCTGCTAATAGAGAATCTTGTCTTTTTTGGAAACAATGAAAAGTGGCAAGAAAAGAGTGTGAGTGGACAAACTCTACCACCCAAACATAGCTGCTGTTTACATGTGAGTGCATTTCCTCCCCAGTGGTTTTCTAACTCCCTTTTTAAAAAATTTTAAACCTATATAAAAGTTGAAAGAATATACAACAAACAATCATATGCCATTCCTCTACATTAACCCACTGCTAACATTTTGCCAAGTTTGCTTTCACTTTCTCTCTACATACTTTTTTTTTTTTTTTTTTTTTTTGCTGAACCATTTTAAACTAAGTTGCAGACATAAACTCTAAATACATTAGCACTCATTTCTTCAGAATAAGGAACATCTCTTACATAAACCAATGCTATTATCACGCTCAAACTTTTAAATCATCTTATATATAGTCCACATTTAATTGTCCCCAAAATGACTTATAGATTTTTTTTCCCCAGTTCAGATCCAGTTAAGATTCAAGCATTGCAGTCTTTTAAAATCTAGAATAGTCCCTCTCCATCTTTTCAATTTTTCATGACATTGACTTTTTTCTTTGAAGGGGCCAGGCCAATTGTCTTAGATAATGTAACCACTGAGTTTGTCAGATGGTTTCTCCTAACGTGTTATACTTTAGTTTTTGTATTAACATACTTCTGGAATAACAGCCTATGTATCTTCTAGTATCCTTTTTCTTTTTTGCTCAAGTTTTGAATAGCACTTTCCATATAGTATAATTGTATCTGCATCATTTTCCGTATTATTGGACATTTTTGGTGAACACTGTGGTGGCTGCAAATATTCTTTTTTTTTTTTTTTTTTTTTTTTTAATTTTTTTTTTTTTCAACGTTTATTTATTTTTGGGACAGAGAGAGACAGAGCATGAACGGGGGAGGGGCAGAGAGAGAGGGAGCCACAGAATCGGAAACAGGCTCCAGGCTCTGAGCCATCAGCCCAGAGCCTGACGCGGGGCTCGAACTCCCGGACCGCGAGATCGTGACCTGGCTGAAGTCGGACGCTTAACCGACTGCGCCACCCAGGCGCCCCGGTGGCTGCAAATATTCTACTGAATGCATGTACCATGGGTTACTGAACCATTCCTCTGTAAAGTGAATATTAAGCTGTTTCTTCTTTCTTCTATGTTTAATACCACTATAACGAAAATCTTGTAATACGAGTGATGAGGCTCCCCACCCCCATCCAAATTTTAGGTGTCACGTATTTTTTTTAAACAATGTTTTTAAAAGTGCTTATAGCAGTGACACCTACTTGGCAAAGTTAGCCAGGTTCTGAATGACCTTGGCAATTAGAGTCAGAGTCCGAGACGTGCGGTCATCAGGATACTCCTGCATCAGGTTGAAAAGACTGGGAGACATAATGGCTGGGCACAGAAAACGCAGAAATAACGAGGCACTGATGAGCCGCTCGCTGATGTCCTGCTTGCCACGGTTCAGGCACTGCTGCTTCCATGACGCAAACACTTCTTTCAACTCACGAGGGAAAACACTGGGGAAGGAAAAAAGATCAAAACCTCTAAATACAAAAGTACCATAACCCAAGAAGACACAAGTGATCCCATCTGGCCCAACACACCTGCTCTAGAGCCAGGCTAAGAGGAGAGCCTAGTGGAGAGAATTCTGCCTGATTCATGGCTTCGAGTTGGTGGAAAATTCACGGAAGCCCAGATGGAGACTGGAAACCCACAGCCATAAAACTCAGGGATTAGTGTAAATTTAGTTTTGCAACGTAGGAAAATGGCATGAGGCTCCTGACTGAACCATCTGGTTTAATAGAGTTTACCATAATCTCTCTAAAGAGCGTTCTTCAAAACTTCCAGAATCTCACCAATTGCAGGGGTTGGAGCGATGATCAAAAATCATTAACACAACTGTCTAACACTGGTAAACACTTCAGAAAGCCATTGAAATACTTTGGGAATTAGAGGACGTGGTGCTCCTATTCTGGGGAAATATTACATTTATGTAGATAGTTCACAGGTGCTTCTGCTTACAGTGGAGGTTTGGACTTCAGAGGGGACTATATTAGGGAAACTTTCCATCTTCCCCCTGAGCCCTTTCTCTGGGTGGGAGATACTACAGTTGACACTGTGATGACTTTTACATGGAAAAACTGAAGTTCCACGAGCAGAGGCTGAGGCACTGACACCTGCTCACCAGTACGAGTTGATGATCTTGCAGAAAGCCAGCTCACAGCACATTTTCAGGTTGCTCTGATGCTCTATCAGTTCACTAGAGGAACACCTGCTGGGCTCCACCTCACAGTTCTCATCTGACTCGTACAGAGCTTTGATGAACTCCCCTGTTTGAAGAGAGAAGGTGACAGGTAGTGTAACTATGAGCAGCATCTTCCTGAACAGAACAAAAGGATTTAGGATTTCTGTCCTAAAATGTATAACGGGAATTTCTTTCTGAGACCTGACATGGAGGGCATGAAGGATTGTTGCTGCTTTAGACCCCCAAGGGTTACCACCTCCCATATATGATGTTTATCTTCCTCATCTTGGAAGCAGAAAAACTGCAATCGCTAACCTCACCATCGTGATATTTATAAAAATAATAATAATGATCATACCTTCAACAATGATACAGCTTTAAATCTTTTACCTGAAACCACAAATTCTTTATTTTTGAGGTGGGGGGGCAGAGAGAGAGGGAGACACAGAATCTGAAGCAGGATCCAGGCTCTGATGTCAGCACAGAGGCTGACGCGGGGCTTGAGCTCACGGACCGCGAGATCATGACCTGAGCCAAAGTCAGAGGCTTAACGTCCGACTGAGCCACCCAAGTGCTCCACAAATATATTTAATTAGCAGGAACTCGTTATTTGTTATAAGGCTGCTCTACCAGGATGAATAATGTTGTTATTATTTTAGAAGAAAAAAGAACCCACGCTTGACTGAATACCCACCTAAGGTGTTAGTGCTAATGCTGGTGTCAAACATAGATTTGAGTAAGGGTCTCTAGGCTTACCTCTTGTAAAGGGGATAGTCATTCAACACAGTAGAAAAAATGTAGCAGACATTTCTTCATAGAAGCTTAGAAGCACTGTTTATATATCCCATCCTCTATAGGATATAGATTGTTTGTTCCCTGAACGAACAAATCCTTTCCTTACTTGTTTATCCTCCACTACACACCATACCTTGTGTACGTTCTAGTGTTCTGTGTTTCGCAATGTTTTGTGCTCTTTGTTCACATGTCTGTCTCACGTTCACACCTCTAGGATGAATACCCTTGGAGGTCAGGGCCAGCTTCTATTCATGTTTGAATCTCCAGCCTACCAAATAGCTCTCAAAGCATTGCAGATGTTCAATAAATATTTATCAGAAATGACAGCATGTATTCTTGTTTTTTTTAATGTTTGTTTATTTTTGAGAGAGAAAGAGTGTGAGCAGGGGAGGGGCAAAAGGAGAGGGAGACAGAGGATCCGAAGAGGGCCTGGCACTGACAGCAGTGAGCCCGATGTGGGGCTCAAACTCATGAACTGCAAGATCATGACCAGAGCTAAAGTCTGACACTCAACCGACTGAGCCACCCAGACACCCTTATTCTTGGGTTTTTACAGGTCTTTATGACAAAGGAGTAGATCTTGCAAAGATCCTTTCAAATCTGCTCATATCATTCAAAGTTCAGGCTAGTTATAATAGATTTCATGGACATGAACAAAAACTTCTGCAAAATTAATTAGCAGTAGCATCATGAGGAGTATTTTCTATCAAAAGGGTAAGTAGTGAGGCAAGTGAAGATTTAAAAAGTAGCTATAATAGAGGATGGGAAATGATTATTTGGAAGAAAATGTTTGGAGAATAGGAAATTAGTAGGTGGAAAAAGTAAAGACTTTGGAATCAGACAGACCTAAGGTCAAATCACTTAATTACTGGGGAGCCTTGAGAAGTCATTTAACTAAAAGTCTGAGTTTCAGCTGCCTTATTAACAAAATGGCGTCAATAACTCCCACCCTTACAGATCTGTGGCGAGGATCAGAAAGAATGCATGAATAGAAAAGTATCCAATATGGTGCATGGCACTTAGTAGGGGCTCTAGACATGCAATTTAAAAATAATTTTTCATAAAGTGAAAACACCCGAAAATATTTATAAATTCTCACAAGATTTGTATGTGACATGTTCTCAATGTCCCCTATACTATGTGCTTCCACACAATTTACCTCATTTAAAGAACACCTAAATTTACTCTACTACAAAGCTGTAATCATCCAGACAGTATGGTATTGGCACAAAAACAGACACATAGACCAATGGAATAGAGAACCCAGAACTGGACCCACAAATGGGTGGCCAACTAATTTTTGACACAACAGTATCTAATGGGAACAGTATCGAATGGGAAAAAGACAGTCATTAGCAAATGGTGCTGGGAGAACTGGATAGCAACATGCAGAAGAATGAAACTAGACCACTTTCTTACACCATACACAAAAATAAACTCAAAATGGACGAAAGAGCTAAATGTGAGACAGGAAACCATCAAAACACTAGAGGAGAAAACAGGCAACAACCACTTTGACCTCAGCTGCAGCAATTTCTTGCTTGACACGTTTCCAAAGGCAAGGGAAATAAAAGCAAAAATGAACTACTGGGACCTCATCAAGATAAAAAGCTTCTGCACTGCAAAGGAAACAATCAACAAAACTAAAAGGCAACCGATGGAATGGGAAAAGATATTTGCAAATGACATATCGGATAAAGGGTTAATATCCAAAATCTATAAAGAATTTACCAAACTCAACACCCGAAAAACAAATAATCCAGTGAAGAAATGGGCAGAAGACACGAATAGACACTTTTCTAAAGAAAACATCTAGATGGCCAACAGACACATGAAAAGATGCCCAACATCACTTATCATCAGGGAAATACAAATCAAAACCACACTGAGATACCACCTCACACCCGTCAGAATGGCTAACATTAACAACTCAGACAACAACAGATGCTGGCGAGGATGTGGAGAAACAGGAACCCTCTTGCACTGTTGGTGGGAATGCAAACTGGTGCAGCCGCTCTGGAAAACAGTGTGGAGGTTCCTTAAAAAATGAAAATAGATCTACCCTATGACCCAGCAATAGCACTGCTAGGAATTTACCTGAAGGATACAGGAGCGCTGATGCATAGGTGCATATGTACCCCAATGTTTATAGCAGTGCTTTCAACAGTAGCCAAATTCTGGAAAGAGCCTAAATGTCCATCAACTGGTGAAAGGATAAAGATGACGTGGTTTAGATGTACAATGGAATACTACTTGCCAATGAGAAAGAATGAAATCCTGCCATTTGCAGCAACATGGATGGAACTGGAGAGTATTATGTTAAGTGAGGTAAGTCAGTCAGAGAAAGACAGATATCGTATGTTTTCACTCATATGTGGAACTTGAGAAACTTAACAGAAGACCATGGGGGAAGGGAAGGGGAAAAAAAATAGTTTCAAACAGAGAGGGTGGGAGGCAAGCCATAAGAGACTCTTAAATACAGAGAACAATCTGACAGTTGGGAGGTGGGAGAGAGGGGAAAATGGGTGATGGGCATTGAAGAGGGCACTTGTTGGGATGAGCACTGAGTGTTTTACGTAAGTGTTGAATCACGGGAATCTACCCCCAAAACCAAGAGCACACTATATACACTGTATGTTAGCCAAGTTGACAATAAATTATATATTTTTTTTAAATTTTTTTTTTCAACGTTTATTTATTTTTGGGACAGAGAGAGACAGAGCATGAACGGGGGAGGGGCAGAGAGAGAGGGAGACACAGAATCGGAAATAGGCTCCAGGCTCTGAGCCATCAGCCCAGAGCCTGACGCGGGGCTCGAACTCACGGACCGCGAGATCGTGACCTGGCTGAAGTCGGAGGCTTAACCGACTGCACCACCCAGGCGCCCCGACAATAAATTATATTAAAAAAGAGCAGCTAAATTTAAAACTAAGTCATCAATATCAAATATTCCGCATAAAAGTTGGCCCACCTCTAAATTTATACCATCAATATTCTGTTTAGTGAGTTCTTTAAGGCTATATCTAGTTTAGGGAAACAATACTAATATTAATGAATCATTGATAAACTTTAAGAATTATTTTTTACTCTCCAAGAAAAGAGCCAAATAAATAATACAAGGGTCCAGAAGTAAATCAGTTGTCTAGGGGTGCCTGGGTGGCTCAGTTGGTTGAGCGTCTGATCCTCAGTTTCAGCTCAGGTCATGATCTCACATTTCATGAGTTCGAGCCCCACATCGGGCCCTAAGCTCACATCACGGAGCCTGCTTGGGTTTCTCTCTCCTCTGTCTCTGCCCCTCCCCTGCTTGTGCTGTCTCTGTCTCTCTCAAAGTAAATAAACTTAAAACAAAATTTATATAAATCAATTGTCTAAAGATTTTTTTTACCTGATTATGATATATTTAAAGTCCTCCCAAACTGAGAGAATTATTTTCACCTTTGAAACTATAACCTGTCTGATAATGTGGAAAACACCACACTGAAAGGCAAACCTTTTATAGATTTGCACCTAGAAGCTGCTTACCTGATCAAAAATTATTGAGATAGATTCAGTAATCCATTTGCATTTGCTCACTTGTCTTTGAAAAAGATCAGAGCCAAAGGGGTGCTTACTATATTGTTTAAATGTGACTTTGTACCTAGAACGTTCTATGGCGTGTTTTCTATGTAAATCATTAACTCATTACTATCTAGCATCGAAATTGTGTATAAATAAGTCAGTAGGTATGGCCATATCATTGCTAAAATAAAATTTGCCTCTGTCACCAAGGGTGGAAATCAGGGGCTTTTCTGTGTCTCATAGATGGTATTTCTGTGTGTCACAGGGTATCAACGTGCAATCTGATTTTAGTCAGAAAGGTAAAAGGTGTTAACAGGTGGAAGCTTTAAGTCAAGTCTAACTGAGCCACCTCAGTTATGTCTGTGCAGTACATAATAATGCCTTAATCAAGATAAATACATATTGTATAATATGACTGGTAACTTTTAACTAAGTTTTCTGAGAATTCTTCAGGCAGTCTGGAAAGAACATCTATTTTTTTCCCAAAGTGTATGAAATATAACTGAACTTTAATTATTCTGAGTGCTCAGCTGTCCTTATTAATTTAATTTTTTGGTTTACGGAGACTTCACTGTGAAGCCTTTTTCTTTGACACTTACTGAAGGATTAGAGGCTCCTGCCATAGTAAGTACAGTCTTGTATGACAAAAATAATTCCATCTTTATAAGGTAACTGAAAATTTTGCAGTTCTTCAGGATTACTATTTGAAAATTCACTTATTACTATGTCAAACCATATAAAATAAGTCTGAATTTACACTGGCTCCAAGACAGATACTCTGTAAGTTGTTTTCAAAAGGCAGTTTCTGTTATAAAAGTAAAATATAGCAGAAAAATCAGCCATTGAGAGTCTAAGATATAAAGGCTAACTAGAACTGTGGGTAGTTAAGTGGGAAGAAGACAGGAGAATCTCTGCCCTGGAGAAGCTTACCAATTAATTTTGTTTACGTGCTTGGAAGCGGCAGCTATTTTCACTACCCTGGTCCTTGCTCTTGGAAGAGATCTTTGTGGGGTTATGTGAATTTGTTCCCATGCTCACTGAATTTTCATGTATCATTTAGCCCATCAACTAATTATTCACAGTCCTATCCAAGTACTTGCATCTACTTTTCACTTTGGAAATTATTTATTTGGAAATCCTGTATAGTACACTGAATGGCAGAATACAGATATTTGATTTTTAAGAGGTAGAATTATGTGGTCTACACATAATTTACCCCTATGTCCATATAATGGAGACTACGTATGGTTGAGATGCTTCATCATTGCCTTTTAGAAGGCAATACAAATCACTGAAGGAAGCCATGAGATATACTTTCTGATATGACTGTAAAAAGCTCTTTATGGGAGACTATGAATCTCTGTAACTTTCGTATCAATGAAAATCCATATTCACTATTCTTGTAAATTCCCACTAGATCTTAAACTAAAGCACATAACTTAGAGAAAAGAATACGAAGACAGGACACAGGAAGAGAAATAATTTACTTCTGCAGAGTAGGAATTAATGGCTACTATAGTGAGTCTACTTCTTGTAAGCACGATGGTCCTATTTCTTGAGCAGTCATTCACATTTTACCCTGTACAACCCAGTTCCTGTCCTCCTGATGGCAGTCCCAGCCACCACTAGTGAAGTTACCGAATGCAATAGCCATTTTTTCTTTCTTAACCTCTACCTTCCTCAATCTCTTGAGGATGTTGATGCTTTCATTTCTTTTGGTGTCTAGGACTCAGGATTTTCCTGGTTTTCCTGCTTTGTGTGCATGTGCGCACGCATGCTTTTTCTTTGTGATCACTTTCCTGATTCCTCCTCTTCCTTCCATCTATATCACAAGCCTAGGTGCACTGTAAGACCTGTCTCTGGCCCAGTCTCTTTCTGCTCTTGTAAACTTGTAGCTTCATTTATCCCTCCACATGGGTAACTCGGTCCTAAATTTCCAGGAGACACCCAGGCAAATGTCTTGAGATTTCTTACCTAGAACCTCTGGGATTTCCTATTAGAACTTCAAATTGAATACCCATGAAGTGGAAATATCATTTTCCATCTTTCAAGCCTACTACTTCTGTGTTCTTTACCTCTGTTGAGAACCTCATCATCCTTCTCGTAACCAAGGCCCAATATTCATTGTAATAACTGGTCTCCACCCCCAACCCTGGCATATTCTCACAAATTGAAGTTGCCAGGTCCCATCAGCTCAACTTCTTGAATATTTCTCAGATCCACCTTACCTCTTACTCTTGGTGATCACATCAATCAGAAGCTCTTGGTTTCTTACCCTCCTTCTTATAATGGCTTCTTCACTGGTCTCTGTTTTCAGTTGCTTTCTTCACCAACCCATTTTAATCACTTTGTTAAACTGATTCTATTGAAAACAGCCTGCTCAAAACCTGCAGTGGCTCACCAGTGATTACTGTTAAAATCTAAACCCCTCAGCTTGGCATTCAACGCTCTCAACAATTTGGTTCTAAATGTTTTTCTTCTTTGTTGTTGTTGACTTGTCTTTTTCATTTCATTTTTTAGCTAATTGGTTTTATTTCATACGTGCCTGGCTCTCTCATACTGCTATGCCTTTTTATCAGTATGGTTCTTTCCCTATGCCAATCCCTACCACTTCCCTTGTCCAATATCTGTTTTTATTTAACCTTTCTGCCTTTCAAGCTACACACACATTGTTTATGTATCTTACATGGGAAATTCCATCATCCCATCAGCTAGAATAATTTCTTTAATACTTTGAAAAAGCACAGGATCTCTCACACTCTCTCTCTCTCTTTGGCTATAGGGATATCCTTATCTTTCTTATCTCCCTATCTTATAAAATCCTTGAGGGCAAAAATCTATGCATTCATTCAACATAACTGTCTAACCTTCATAATCACATGTGACTATTGAGCACTTGAAATGTGGCTAGTGCAAACTGGAATGTGTAATAAATGCAAAATACACACTAAAGTTTAAAGAGCTAGTATGAAAAAAAAGTAAGATACCTCACTAATAACTTTTATTTTGATAGCTTGTTAAATAGTATTTGGATATAATGGGTTAACTATAATATCAATAAAATTAATTTTGCCTGTTTCTCCTTACCCTTTTAAAAACACTGTGACCACTAAGAAATTTAAATTACATACGACTCACATTATGTTTCCATATGATGGTGCTGCTCTACATTCTGTGGGAAGTACTGGGGATATGGAGATAAAAGAAATTGTTCAAGAAACTCACATCTGCCTTATCATGATGTATATCACCCAGCCCAGTGCCTTACTCTAGAGGTTAACTGTGTGAATTTCAAGACCAGATCTGGAATTCTAGGTGAGTAGCCTAGTCAGCAAGAACTACTGTCTGGGCAAAATTTAGTAATTGTTAAAAATTCTGGAGATCTTGAAGGCAAAACTTGGGAGCTGTGGGAACTGGTAAGAGTTTTTTCATTTTCAATGCATGATAACAAATGTTAACACTTTCAAGAATTACATAACCTATTTATATCATAATGTAAATAACCAACACTTTGGGGGAAACGGGTGCCCCCAGATCTAGTAGTGACATTACTCATGGTGTGTATCTCAGCATCAGGAACTTGAGCGCCTGGGAGTTGCAGCATATACTGATGGGCTTTCTCTTTCTGTACATTTATTGTAATAAACCAATGTGCAATAAACCAGTACTACTGGTGAATAGTGCAGAGGCTTACAGCTGAAACTCAAACTTTAACACTCTAGTCAGCTAGGATTTAGTAACCTGCTGAACTTGAGTTCAATCTGTTTGTCCTACGAGGGTGAAAAAACAAAATTGAAAGGCAAAGAAAGCAATGTTTTGCTTCTCCATACCCAATGCGTCATGAAGATACTGTTGTCCCACCAACTTGAGGTATTCCTCAATGGATTTGGTGGCAATGGTGTTCTCTCTGAAGATCAAGACATCATGCTCTCCACAGCGATCCACCTCAGACATCACCAAGTCAGTCAGAAAATCCTGGTGGAATAATGTTCAGTCAGTCACAAAGCAACCGAATAAATAATATATGTTAGAAGAAACCGATGAAATATCAGACATCCTAGAAATGCTGCTTTAACACTAAAGGTGCCTGATTCATTTGTAAGAAAAAAAGTCAGCCAGGATAAAAGCTTAGGTACCACCAGCTCTAAGTTTAAAATTGCTTCAAAGGTTTTCCATTACACTTTAGATAAAGACCATACTTTTGCATGTGGCCTATGAGTCTCTACATTTTCTGGCTTCTGTCTACCTTCCCAACCTCCTCATATACCATTCTCTGCATTCTGTCCCAGTTTCAATGGCCTTTTTTTTTTTTTTTTTTTTAGGCCCTTGAATATATCAAGACCTTTTTAACACAAGATGCTATTTACCACAAAGCTTCTAGAAATGCTGTTCTCAGGTCTGCTTCACTCCCACCCTTGTTCCTGCCCCCAGGGGCATGGAGATAATTCCTCAAATCCTTTGGATCCTAGTGT
Source organism: Lynx rufus (assembly GCF_022079265.1). Classification (NCBI taxonomy): domain Eukaryota; kingdom Metazoa; phylum Chordata; class Mammalia; order Carnivora; family Felidae; genus Lynx; species Lynx rufus. The sequence continues at coordinate 43,591,305 of NW_025814829.1, forward strand.
GTACATAATTTCCTCAATGAAGCCTTCTCTGACCAGCATCAGTCAGGTCCCGTATTCCCCATTCTTGTAGTGCCTATGTCTTTTTTTTTTTTTTCTATGTACTTCTGACTGTAATCACACATTTATTTCTGTAAGTACTCAATTATTATCTGTTTTCCCCAGAAGACTATAAACCCCATGAGGCCAAAGATAGTGTGTATTTTTAGTCATCTCTAGATTTTCAGCATTTAATAGTTTCTGGTACATATTAGGTGTTCAATATATAATAGTTACAAATTGGTCCACAGTGTCAACACGGAATTTCTTAAACTTAGCACTTCAACTCATTTTCTAGGCTAATTACCTACCTACCTACCTACCTACCTACCTATCTCCATCCATCCATCCGTCCATCCATCCAGGAAAAAGGCATAAAGAGAAATAAAGCCCTTAAGAAATAACTGCTCCTTTTCCCAACAGTCCTAAAAATTAACTTGATGGGGGCACCTGAGTGGCTCACTCCATTAAGCATCTGACTCTTGATTTCGTCTCAGGTCATGAGCTCACAGTTTGTGAGATCGAGCCCCATGTCGGGCTCTGGGCTGATAGCGCAGAGGCTGCTTGGGATTCTCTCTCTTCTTCTGTCTCTGCCCCTCCCTCTCTCTCTCTCAAAATAAGTAAATAAACTCAAAAAAAATTAACTTGATGTAAAATTCAATGTTTACTGTTGTTCAGTTTAAATGTAACAACATTTGGGGCACCTGGGTGGCGCAGTCGGTTAAGTGTCCGACTTCAGCCAGGTCACGATCTCGCGGTCCGTGAGTTCGAGCCCCGCGTCGGGCTCTGGGCTGATGGCTCGGAGCCTGGAACCTGTTTCCGATTCTGTGTCTCCCTCTCTCTCTGCCCCTCCCCCGTTCATGCTCTGTCTCTCTCTGTCCCAAAAATAAATAAACGTTGGAAAAAAAAAATTAAAAATAAATGTAACAACATCATGTATTTGTGATATATATGTATATATACATACAATGGATGTAATATATCCATTGTATATTTCAAAGTCTCCAAAACCAAAAACAAAGGAAATATGCTGACTTACTTTTATTTTAAATTTAAGCATTTTGAACATTAATGGGATTTACTCTGGGGAAGCTCAACAAAGTGAGGGGTCACTATTAAAACTCATATACTAAGGAACAGGTGGAAAGTTATCGGGGTGAAGGTAACTTTCTTTATCTTGATTGTTGTGGTTTCCCAGGGTACATAATATGCAAAACTCATTGTATTTTCCACTTAAAATGGGTGTATTATATGTAAACTGTATCTCAATAAGGTTGTTGAAAAATATCCTACATACATATCCTTGAACCTCAAGTAATAGAAGAGCAGAATGAACAAATCCGTACAATTTCAAAGATGAGGCTCAAAATTTCAATGACACCTGACCCCAAACCTGTAAGCTATTTGTAACACTAGAAAACTTAAAATTATTATCACAAAATTCAACTACAAAAATGATAATCAGTAGGAAGGCAGTTAGATAAGGGACTATTAAAATTGGATATATGGATATATTCTGATTTATATCAAGAAACCTTAAAAGCATTTAATTTTATTGTTTGGTTCTAAATAAATTATTCTAGCTGTGAAATCTTCTACATCTAAAATACGGTTTTACCATAATCCATTTGCATACAACATAATGGAGACTCAGGCTAGTGAATATGGCTCATAGAGATGGTAATTATCATAGTTCAGGCTGATCACAGAGTCTATCAGTGGGGTGGGTTTCTTCATATAATTAGTATATTCCTTTTTTTTTCCATCTTCCTCAATTTTTTCTTCTATCCAGGATGAAGTTAGATAAAACTATCATGAAACATGGAATACTACTTGGCAATGAGAGAGAATGAAATATGACCTTTTGTAGCAACGTGGATAGAACTGGAGAGTGTTATGCTAAGTGAAATAAGTCATACAGAGAACGACAGATACCATATGTTCTTACTCTTATGCGGATCCTGAGAAACTTAACAGAAGACCATGGGGGAGGGAAAGGAAAAAAAAAAAAAGTTAGAGAGGGAGGGAGCCAAACCATAAGAGACTCTTAAAAGCTGAGAATAAACTGAGGGTTGATGGGGGTGGTAGGGAGGGGAGGGTGGGTGATGGGCACTGAGGAGGGCACCTATTGGGATGAGCACTGGGTGTTGTATGGAAACCAATTTGACAACAAATTTCATATTAAAAAAAAAACTGTCATCAAACAGCTACCAGTTAAATAATATCCCTTGGAAATACCAAGGGATTTTAATTCCATGAAGACTCTTGCTGATGCCCACTATGCTTCTGGAATTCCTACTTCTGTGACTAGGGAATAGAGTCATCAGTTAATCTTAACTTAAAACATAGTTAGGTGGGGTGCCTGGGTGGCTCAGTTGGTTAAGCATCTGACTTTGGCTTAGGTCATGATCTCACAATTCATGAGTTTGAGCCCCATGTCGGGGTCTGTTCTGACAGCTCAGAGCCTGGAGCCTGCTTCGGATCCTGTGTCTCCCTCTCTCTCTGCCTCTTCCTCGCTCGCACTTTGTACCTCTCTCTCAAATAAACATTAAAAAATATATATAGTGAGGAGCAAAACCATCATACAGCACACCCTGGAACTAAAGATAATCTTGAACACACTGTGAGATTAGCACACCAATTCTACCATTTGTTCTGTCAGATAATAAGGAGCTAGCCCTGGTATCTATGTTTCACGCAAATGGATTTTAAATAAATATCTGTTGGTGTCTCCATGTTACTTCTTTGTTTTATAATCCCCATCTTTTCTGCATGTGACAACTACTAATAGGTTTCCTTCCTACTTTTTTATTTTTTTATTTTTTTTTACTGATAGCAAAGCATACTTCTCCAATTTGGATTTCTATACCAAACATAGTATGGTTATTTGTTCATAACATGTAGGGAAGAGATTTTGGGTAATGTAACCCTCCTTTTCCACTTACCTTGGCTCTGCCGGTACTTTGAAGAATGTGCACTAAGGCACAAGCCAACTCCTCTTTATTTCTCACACTAATTACTGGTTCAAGGACAGAACACAGCATGGTGTAGTTGCTGGTGACAAATTCTGCAAATTCTTTGTATTGCTCCATAGGCAGAATGGTGATAGTTTGGAACCGCGATTTAATCCGAATAGAAGGTCCGCCTGTCTTTCCTTTGTTGGGCGTAGGGGTACTCACTGGGTACCACTTTTCTACAAACTGGCGACCAGTCACACTGGCAGTGGGAATGTTGACTAGCCCGACGTAATTATTCTTGTCTTTTTTTTTCTTTTTTTCCACATCTTTATAAATGTGAACTGTGATGCTATGAAGAGGTGGAAGGCTATAGAATTCAAAATGTTCGCCCCAGAAAATATTATCTGCTTTGGTCTTGCTGGTTGTACGAGCAAAGAGGGTATCATCAAGGCACAGTTCACAGAAATATTTCTTTTTAGGGGCAAGGTCCTTGGCTTCAATGATCCATAAACGAAGAACATTTTCAGCTCGTCTGCAATTGTCCTGTAAAAAAATAACGAGTTCGAGTTTGAAAGCTGAAATCCCAGAAGAACAACATTTTCCTTTACAGGAGGTGATACTGACTATATACTTTATTAAGGGTGGTCATTAAATAATGAAAGGGATTGCTATCTCTTTGTTCAGGATAATAGCAAACTCTAAACAAGAAGATATCAGAATCTTAGCCTTATGTACTCAATTTATTTGGGTTAAAAAAATATCATGTAAGTTCTAATATAGCCAGCCTAGTGGCAACTGGCCTAGTTTCTGCAAATAAAAAAAGAAGCAGTTCAGAAACTAGTGTTCTAGTCCCATTTCTGTCATGCACCAGCTTCGGACATGGGCATGTCACATAACTTCAGAGTCATTTTTTTTTTTATGTTTATTTATTTTTGAGAGAGAGAGACAGAGCATGAGAGGGGATGGCGCAGAGAGAGAGGGAGACACAGAATCTGAAGCAGGCTCCAGGCTCTGATGTCAGCACAAAGCCCGATGTGCGGCTTGAACTCACGAATAGTGAGATCATGACCTGAGCCGAAATCAGACACTTAACCGACTGAGCCACCCAAGCGCCCCAACTTCGGAGTCTTCTTACCCATATTGGTAAAATCACAATAATATCTGCAATAAGATTATTTTGAGTATAACATGCGTAAAAGTAAATGTGCTTTAAAAGCACTATAAAAATTAAGGTATGATTGCTGCATTTACCTTCTGTCAACTTACTGATTACAGAGTTATACATTTTTAGACACTCAAAGCCACTATTACCTTATTTGGTTGAACTGTCCTACGGAGGTTTTCCATCCACTTATCTCTCTCTGAAGCGGAGTTACAGCTGAAGCATTTACTTCCACTTAAGTAGGTAACCTTCAACATAAAAGATTAGAGAAAAGGAAACATAGGGCTTGCGGGCTGTGTTTTCATCATTGTATCATTTAAAAGTTTAGGAATATGCTATGAACCCAAATCATAATTCAGAAAACAGATATGATATTTGGTAGTTCTGCGATGTCTATATTCTACACCTACATCTGCTTTTTGTTCTCGTATGTAGGTAGCATCCGTATGCATTTCCAGGTAGGAGAACAAAGGCCATTGAGAATTTAGGTCAGGAACTTAAAACTGGCCTTCAGTTCAGAAATATCAAAATTAAAAACCTTCAGGCCACATCTTCAACACTTGTAAACAAATATGCTCGATTCTGAGTGAGTTAACAAAACAATAGCTGAAAACACAAGAGAGCCTCTAAAACAGCTTGTCAAATCTCTCAGGACTGCCTTCACTATAATATTACAAAACAGGTACTAAGTGAAAGTAAAAAGAGTTAGCACTGTTGAATTACTGTCTTTGGAACCCATTTCTTACTGACCACTGTTATCATTTTCCTTTAAAAATGAACTATGCTATCTTTATACCTCAGCACCTAACACTGGGCCTGGTGTACAGCCTGCTGAACTGAGTTCCACAAATACAAAAAAATTCAACTGACTTCTGTAAAAAAGAACACCAATAAATGACCTGTTCAAATTGTTGAAGTGTGCTCACATATTAACTCAATCTAAGGTTGTAACCCAGTGAAATCAGATCAGATTATGTGTACTGTTCAATATGGTAGCTAGTGAGCACCTGAAATGTAGCTAGTCCAAAATGAGATGTACTGTAAATGTAAAATACACACCAGCTTTTGAAGACTTAACTTTAAAAAAAAAAAGATGTAAAAAAGCTTATTGATAATTTTATATTAGTGACATGTTAAAACGGTGATATTTGGGTTTAATAAAATTTTGGATTACATATTTGGCTTGCATTATATTTCGTTGGGCTAGGGCAGGTCCAAAAGAACAGGAATCAAACACCTTTCAACTTCCACGCCATCTATCATAAGATTCATCACTAGTTACTTAGTAAGTTCATGTTAATTAATCAAATCATAACCCTAACAATTATACACACACACACACACACACACACACACACACACACACACACGAGTTTTAAATTTTAAATTGCAAATGGCCAATAGTTTAGTTTAGGAAGGAGTTTACATTTAGTTTGGGAGGGACAAATTACCTTATAAAAAGTGATAGTCATAATTTGCTGGTGAAGGGCAATTAATTTATCCATTCAAGAATTTAGGCACCTGCAATGTGCCAGGGACTGGGCTATATGCAGGGGATTATAAAAATAAATAAGACATAGTCTCAGATCTCAAACCAACCATATTATGGTCAGAAAATTATGGTCTTGGTCAATCTCCTCAAAGAATCATTAAAGTTGGGGGCTTAAATTTTTAGGAGAAAGATAACATGCTGGGTGATATCTTTATCAAAGACTGAAAAATTAAAATACTAGCTTAGTTATTGTTAGGCTTGTAACCTCTGCCAAGAATATACTAAGATCACATTTATTTTGAAGGCAGACTAGGCCAAAAGGAATGAGAAGCCATAATTAATAACTTTAATGACCAATGTAATTAGATTAATAGATTCCCAACCTTTTTCCTATAAGTAGGTAATTTTCAGCAACTGAGAGTCACTTAATGATGATCAAATCATCAATACCATAGTAATGAAATCACAAAATTACTGGAGAGAAAATCCGTTTGGTGTTTAATCACTCTTCCTTCTTTCTATGCTTTTTACCTCAAAGCAGAAATCTTGTCCAAGGATGCTACTATGGAGTGGTTTCACTGACACGGGCTCTCCTCTGCCAAGATCCAGACACTCTACTGCACTGCAAGGGCTCAGCAAGGACTCATGGGAACGTGACTCTTTTAGTTTAGGCAGACCACGAGCCCTAAAAGTAGGAAAAGATATTTTAGATAGCGTACTACATGGCCAACAGGAAAATGAAAGATGAATGCACGGGAGGCTGAAAACGAATGCATAAATGCTTAAGGGAAAAATAAATTAAGCAGCAAACGGACAGTTAATCCACAATAATAGTAACCATATTCGCATGGCACATATCAGCCACATATACATTTGGGTGTGCACACACATACACACTTGTTTTTCAATAAAGCACAAAAACATACTGTAATTTTATACCATTATCGAGGGAGTTCAAGAAGCTCCACTACCCACGTTGTTTTTATTCTCATGCCTATCTTGGAGAAATACATACTACTCAACTGGCCTATGTATTCTGTTTTCATGCAAAAGTATTATCAAAAGACATGTTTCATTTCTTTTCTTTCTTTCTTCTTCTTTTTTTTTTTTTTCCAGGCTATAGCTTGAACCTCTTCTATCCTTGACAAAACAGTAGTGGCTGAATCCTCATTCTGTTTCTTGCTGCTTTGGCAGAATGAACACACTCATACACAGTCAAAGCCAAACTTTTCAGCACAAGACGCTGCCTTTCAAAAGATCTGATTTCCATCTCAATATGGCATTCTTTTCTGGCAAGCATTTGGTCATATCCATGCTTTACTGTATAAACATGAATAAAGAATAAAATGCCTTGAAGAAACCTCCCACCCTCAAAAGAAATGTTCAAACACTCATATAGAAGAACGAATCTTTGTCAACACCATTCAGGCATCCTGGCTGATTCTGTTTCTTGGTTGTTTAAAGACGAATGCTGTGAATGATTCTGGCCATGACAGTAGCTAGTCCCTCGCTGCCTTCTCTTTGGAAGAATTAATGAAGTCAAGCAATAAAAGCGAAATATTCTTGGATCCAGAACTGGAAAGCCAAGCAGTGTTACTCAATAATTACAGAATTTATTGACTAAAACACCCAGAACTAAATACATATATTTAAGCAGAAGTAACCCAGTCAAAAAGAAATGCCTGTGTAAAGACATTTGTTTTTGTAAAGCAGTAAATAAGGAGCTTTATTTATTTCCTTGAAATGGCTATGTTAACATTATTGTAACACTGTTTAATCAAACTCCATATAGTAAGAATCATCCTAAGCAGTAAGAATTTGAGTCCATTCTTAGGTCCACACACATAAAAAAAAAAAATAACAACTGCCCTTTAATGTTTATAAAGAAAAACATGTGCTCTGATACTCAGCAGCCTTTCTAAGGTCAAAAAGTCAATATTTATATTTCCCATTGATAAAATGTACACAAAACACGTACAAAAGGCACAAATGCCACTTACTGTTTTGTACATAAAAATATAACAAGGTAACATTTATTTCCTTTTGTTCTATTGGATAAAACAATAACTTATATACTACAAACACAGCCATCAACTATAAATAACTAAAGGCTAAAAAAATTTATTTTAACAGAGTTACCGTATAACCATTCCCAGTACATTTCATAGGGAGCTGATTAACAGGATACTGTAACGTTTTTTAAAAACACGTATAAAACAGTAATCCCAGCCCATTTTTCCCAGGAGAAGTTGTTTGGAAGGGAACAGTCTCTCATGCTCTGGGAATGAGCCTCCCGATAGGAGAGATTAAGGTATATTTTAAATAGAAGGCGGTATGACAAAAGGCTCGCTTTTATTTTGAAAGCTCTCAAGGAAAATATTCTAAAACATAAACTAATTTTATTTTAAACAAAATAAACGCCTACCTACATGAAGCAATTGTACAGCCACCTGGCAGTGCAACCCCAAATCATAGCGGGGCTACGTGTCACGGTGTAGCAAGTCACTTTCTGAACTATGTCTTCGTTTAGAAGACAAGAACCAACAGGAGAGAGGTTCCCTGCTGCCTTCTGTTACTGATAACATCTCTGGATAAACGCTTTCCAAGTGTCAAGGCTTTCAAGGCTCCAACAGAAGTAGAACAGAAACACAAACAAGGGAACAAGAAGTCATCTTCCCGAACAGGCAGCAGGATAGGTAATATTCCTTCTTCTCTTGCTCAGGCTGCATCCGGCCCCTCAGGTAACACAAACAAGGTTCTGGGCTCCAGGCTGGGCCTGTTGCCATGGTGCTCCACCTATCCGGAGAGTAGGGCTGGGAGGCAGCAGGGAGAGGCTGTGGTTTGAAGGACTCAGGAGCTCGCTCTGCGAATATGACCATCTTAAGACAGAAAGGAAGGAACAGCAACGTCCCTGCTCATTTCCATTAACAGTTTCTCAAAGTCAAAAGCTGTAGGAAAAAAACCATAGGCAACTGTGGGGGCAGAGGAGAATCTCTTAACTCAGGGGCGAATCTCAGCTTTAGCTTGCTTCTCTGTGATTCCCTGCCCTCAGCAGAAGGCATTTGCTACATCCCGCCTTGCAAGCACAACCTTCCTCGCACCTCTGTTCTATTTCCTTTGCAGTGTTCACCCTAGTTTAATGTTCCTAGGTATTATCTTATATTAACTTATCTGGATTACACCGTTTTTTTTAAAAGAGAAAATTGGATGAAATTCCTATTCACTGTATTTCCAATGCTAAACGGATTTCATTTCGAAACCCAGGTTTAACTTTCAAATGCAGCCATCAACAGATATTACAACCAAGACGTCTGGAATTAGAATTCAAAACTCCTCCTACTTATTGAAATTTCATCATTAATACTTAGTTCAGAATCCCCTATTGTTATGCATGTATGTACGTGTGTGCACACCCACACACCCATGATGTGAACACCAAAGTCACTAGCATGCTCTACATTACTACTCAATAAATAAACAAGCCCTTCCTGTATTGGGAAAAAGTATCTCTGAGAAGAGAGAATTCCCAGGGAAGCAGGATTACAGTAAACAGGAAGGTCAAGCAGCCTGGGAATGGCTTGAGGTTGGGGAGAGGTATTATCTGGGCAAATATTTCTGTGTAACAGCATTAGGAACTCAAGTCCCCTCTAAATCATGTTTACCTCCTCCCGTACCTTCATGTGAATTGATTTTGCTTAGATCTGCTTACTAGAGAGTTTTATCAGCTCTGTCTGTATGGCACTACAGTTTACTTTTCTAATGTTAAGTAGAATGTGGATTTATTGAGAGAATAATATGAGTTTAAAACAGTTTTTTCCAGTCCAGTCTGCCAATGACCTTCACCAAGGAACCTAGCCTTGAAAGTGGACCTTGTGAATCCCTTGACTCCCAGACAGGGTTCTCTTCTCAGCACCTGCACCTCTAACTCCAACCCCCACCATCCCAAACATTATGCAAGAATAATTCAGGGTGCCAATATAATTGTTTCCTGGCTTAATTGGGAAACCGCTTTCCAGAAGCAATTTTACTTCCAATTAAGGAATACCATATTCTTTACATTTTATTTTAAGGCCAGCAGACCACCTTGATTTCTATGTAAATTCCAAGGCCTCTAGCAACGTAATAGGTAAGGGTTAAAAATCTAATTGCTTTGCTGATGAAGATTATCTGCTGCTTCTGACCTATTTAAGAGATAAACTACAAGGTAAGACAAGCTTTCCATTTCTCACCACAGCGACTGAGCAATCCAGTGCTGTAACCCACAGCCCTACCTAAAATCAGCCTTTAAAAGACAAAAGTGAAGGGTTGGGGGACCGGGAGCCAATACCCACACCACTGGATACACGGATGGGAAAAAAATGGAGTCAAAGAACTCTGATTAGTGCGATGTTAAGTAAAACACAGCTGGATTTTTCTCAGCTTCACCATTCAAATTCTTTTAAAAGCCGTATTTCCCCCGAAGTTCTATTGGTGCTTGGATGTGCTAGCTCAAATCTGCCACGTGTTTACAGATTCAGTTCCAAATCATCCCGGAAACTTTTAATTAAAAATGCTTATTGCCACACAAAATCCTGCACTCCAGTGCAGGTGAATTTCTGCTGGGCTTGGCAGTTATGATTCCAGACTGCTTCGCTGAATTCTTGAAGAAATAGCTCAGCCGTAGGGTGGGTGCGGCCATACACGCTTGCATTCACCAGTATGTACTCCTAAGGCACTTTACCCTGTTTGAGAACAAAATTCAGTATCCCAGGACTCTACCAACACATGTGCATAGGGTCCAATAAGCTTTTTAAAATTGCAGCTCAGATCTCACTTTGGGAAAAACATTGCTTTACTTGTTCCCTGCATTTTACTGTTTTTCAACCTGGTAGATCTTTGGAAAGAGCAGACCTTTTCCTGTACTATAATTTTAAAGGTTTCCTTCCCTGGATTAAACAACAGCAGCAACAACAAAGACATTAGAACTCACTCACCAGAATTTCTACTTGTGGGCTCAAAAAATTGTCCTTCCTGAGAACCCTGATGGCACCAGCTGTACTGGTTTATCTGCTGCAATTAAAGCCAGTCCTTACTGCTTCAATTACTCCCTGATTTTTATGTTAGCTTTAAAAAGTATACCACACAACCACTCATGCAAAAAGCTATTTATGGACACGTAACATATATTGCTGGTCTTTCCTCTCCCTGCTCTCAGCCTCTAAACAGGATGGTCTAATGAGCCCAATTGCTAATGGTAAAATAGGATATTTGTCAGCCTGAGCTGTCATTTAAATTAACCAACTCATGGTAAGGAAGTTTATTATCATAGACAAAAATGACATTCAACCTATTTTGGTACATAGACATGTATACATGCAATGAAAGAAGGCACCAAAGGAAGACAAGATTGTAAATATTAAAACATGTTTAGGAGGGCAGGAAACTCAACCAGCGTCTAATATGACAAACACTAGGAACAATCTCTTTAACAAAAATTGTGCCGTATGGTAATATACCTGTTACTTTTTTTTTTGTCCTTAAATTGCAAATGGAATAAGATCTACTAGTGCTAATTAAATTAAATATAAGCACAACTATATCGAATTTTTAAAACCCCAAGAAATGATCCAGCGAAAGGGGAACCTCTTACACGGTTGGTGGGAATGCAAACTGGTGCAGCCACTCTGGAAAAGAGAATAGAGATTCCCCAAAAAGTTAAAAATAGAACTACCCTCCAATCCGGCAATGGCACTACTAGGTATTTATCCAAAGGATACAAAAATACTGATTTGAAGGGATATATGCACCCCAATGTTTATAGCAGCATTATCAACAATAGCCAAATTATGGAAAGAGTCCAAATATCCATCGATTGATGAGTAGATAAAGAACATGTGGTATATATATACAATGGAATATTACTCAGCCATAAGAAGAATGAAATCTTGTCATTTGCAATAACACAGATGGAGCTAGAGTGTATTATGCTAAGCAAAATAAGTCAGAGAAAGACAAATACTGTATCATTTCACTCATATGTGGAATTTAAGAAACAGATGAACATGGGGAAAAAGAGAGAGGCAAACCCTAAAACAGATTCTTAACTATAGAGAAATGATGGTTACCAGAGGGGAAATGGGTGAGTTGGGGGGGGGGGTGTTAAACAGGTGATGGATATTAAGGAGGGCGCTTGTCGTGTTGAGCGCTGGGTGTTTTCTACAAGCTTCAGGTTTCTATGAGACTAGATGTTTGCTACAGACTGAATGTTTGCGATCTCCCCCCAAATTTATGTTGAAATGATAAACTCTAGGGTGATCTTGTTTGGAGGTGTGACCTTTGGGAGGTGATTACATAACGAAGGCGGAGCCCTCATGAATGGATTTATAACCTTATGAAATAGACCCAGGACAGATCCACAGCCCATTCCCCCACATGAGGATGTGGTGAAAAGTTGGGACTTTTGAATCAGAAAGCAGGTCCTCACCGGACACTGAATCTGCCAGAGGATTGATCTTGAACTTCCCAGCCTCCAGAACTGTGAGAAATAAATTTGTTTCTTAGAAGCTGCCTAGTCTACGGTGTTCTGTTCTGGCAGCCTGACTGGACTGACACAGTGTGACTACTGCAAGACAACATGCAGATCAAGAAAAGGTCCTGAGAAAATAACTCAAGGTATGTGAACACCTAAATCTACAAAACTGACAAAAGAGACTGAAGAATTTAAAAGACTGAAGGAAAACCGGAAGAGTCAAGCATCATAAAAGCCCAGGGAAGAGAGCTCCCAAGAAGGGCGGACTGTCCATTACTGCAGATCGGTGTGTTAAAATATTAATAGTAGCCACTGGATATATGGACTGAGAGATAATTGAGACTTCGGTAAGAGTGATTTCAGCCATGAGGACAAAAATGAGATTGCCGTGATAATGAATGGGACGTGAGAGAGTGGAGACTAACTCGTGAAGTCTAAGGTGGAGAGGCGGCAACAGGAAATAGCCAGAGGGAGACATGAGGTTGAAGGTTTTTTTTTTTTTTCTAATTAATCATTTTCTTCCCCTTAAACAATGAAGAAATCAATGGTAATAAATTCCAAAAGCTCAGAAGGATAGAGGGTGAAGAATATAAATATAGGTACCTTCCTCAATCTCCTGTAGAAAATACTAACAATTGACAATAATAATAAACTATAATAAAATATTAATAATTTTTGTGACCCCTTCTAAAAATTTTTATACAAAGACAACCAAATGTATACATGTACATTACACATACACACATATATGTGTATACACACATACACGCACACACACAAATGGGATTCTACCATACTTTTTTTTCCTTAAGAGTGTATTTTGGACTTCTGGCCATATTGGAACACATAGATATAATTTGCCTCTTGTTACTAACCATACGAAATTCCCTTACATGGGCCTATGGTAGATCAGTAGTCCCTGATGATCAGGTAAGTTTTTTCTTCTTTTCTTTCTTTTTCTCTGACTACCACCCAGTTTCAAAAAGTATCTTAGTAGACATATCTTTATGCACATGTGCATGTACTTATGGCTTAAATTTCCAGATGTGAAACTGCTAGATCAGAGAACACACACATTTAAAATTTTGATGCTGGTAAATTATGCTACAGAAAACATGGCATCAACGTAAACTCCTACCAGAGGTGCGTGTTTCTCTACCCTATCACCAAAATGGGATAGGGCTGAACTTCGAAAACTTTTGCCAGGATAACTGGTGAGGAATGGCACTTCATCACTGCCCTTGCACGCACTTCTTTAATTACGAGATTGAGACATTTTAATGTTTACTGGCAATCTCAATTCTCTTTTCTGTGAGTTACAAACTGCTATTTCGTGTTCCTAAACTTTTTCTCTGAATACACAAGTGGCACTTTGTATGTTAAGTAAATTCGTACTCTTCCTGTCATATTTATAATTAGTCCTCCCAGTTTATGCTTACAAAGGATTCTTCAATTCCAAGATCATAAGAAAGCCAGCTGTATTAGTACGCCTGGGTAGTTCAATCGGTGGAGCATCCAACTTTTTGGCTCAGGTCATGATCTCACGGCTCGTGGGTTCCAGCCCTGCATCGGGCTCTGTGCTGACAGCTCGGAGCCTGGAGCCTGCTTTGGATTCTGTGTCTCCCTGTCTCTCTGTCCCTCTCCCGCTCGCACTCTGTCTCTCTCAAAAATAAATGGGCGGGGCGGAGATGAAAGGAGTATAAAGGAGCTGGATTTTTTTTTTAATGTTTATTTACTTTTTCAGAGAGAGAGAGAGAAAACAAGCTGTGGAGGGGCAGAGAGAGAGGGAGACAGAATCCCAAGCAGGCTCTGCGCTGTCAATGTCAAGCCTGGCATGGGGCTCGAACTCATGAACTGTGAGCCGAAACCTAAGACTCAGACGTTTAACTGACTGAGCCACACAGGCACCCCAGGGAGCTAGCTTTTTATTTCAACAAATTGTGGAAATATTATGACCACAAACTGACACATTTGTTATCACTGCGTGCTATTTTACTTTTATTAAAAGCTATTCTTTTGAGTATGTTTGTGTGTATGCGTGTATGTGTGTTTTTTACCTTTCATTTTTCCTTCCCTCTCAATCATTTCCTCAGCAAGTTAGGATTCCTATGGACACGTGCAACAGAAAGTATAATGGAAAAGGCACTCAACTAGGAGCCAAAAGCTCTATATATTTATGTCACTTCAAATCACTCGCTAGCTACATGTGATGTGGAACAAATAGTTCATTCTTTCTGAAACTTAGTTATCTCATTTGTAAAATGTGGATAATGATTTCTCTTCCTATACCTCATACAGTTATTGAGAATCAAATGTAATCACCTATGATTGCACAAACATCTCACAGACTACAGCACCGTACAAATGGGGCTATCATTGCCGACATGGGGCTTTTTAACAGTGATGAATTCATCTTATGTAAAGTATTCATTTGGCTGAGATCAAGACAGTTAGTCTTCAAAATATTGTTTGCTGGAAGAATATGAAGACAGAAGGAAAAAATATACACAAACAACTTTTCTTTTTTAATAGAAGCATTCTAATGAATTTTAAAATGCTATCAGGATACAATTGGATTGGATTTTAGTTCATAAAACTAAGGGATCCTTAATTGGCCCACAGCAGTAAACACTGGTAAGAGAAACCATAATCTACAGCTAGACTTATTAATTAACAACCTGAAATCCAGTCATTTCTGAGGAACTGTCATCTCTCCAAGTATACCATATTGAAAAAGATTATTCTTCTTCTATTATCTACAATTTGTTTGGACTCTTCGGTTTCAGGCCAACAAACATTAAGTTCCTTAATAAGACAGGCACTGTGCTGGGGGAAGAGGGCACAAAGGATGTTTGTACTCTTGAGGAGTTTCCAGGCTGCTGCACTAAGCAGAAATATGAAAAGATAAATACAGTAGAAAGTAGTAGTCCTATAACAGTCCCATAAGTTTGGCCATTAGTGGGTACATGGGGTAGGTGCCTAGTTTAGGATGATATATGGGGAGAACAGGGCAAAGAAGTCCAAAGGCGTAGGATTCCTGATTTGGGTGCTGTTGGCATGAGTATGAATTAGAACATGTTCTGAGTTATGACAAAGGACAGGGTGTAGGAACAGGAAATGGTATTTGGGATAGAGAGGGCGGCAAGATCAAAAGCACAGAAATACATAACAGTATGGTAAGTAAATGACAGACTTTTCATTGGAGTGGTAGGAGACAATGCTGAGAGTCAGGTATGGACAGGGCCATGTTGCACTTTGTGTGTTAGGCCAAAGACCACAGATGAATAAAAGTATCATAAACATGTGATGAGATATTAGAATTGAGGTTTCAATTGAGACACAGACATAAAACAGATGTGTACGCTGAAGTCAAATACCAGACAAACTGTAGAACTTTACACAGGAAATGTTTTGGAACCAGTTCTATGACCTTGATCCTCTCAGAACAAGACTATAAAAAGTGGTCAGAGTAAGGAGAAGGGAAAGGATTTTGCAAGAGAGAATTTTTGGAGAAAGCTGTGAGGCTCATCACCCTGCCTCCCACAAGGGTAGTCGATGCATACAGGGTGGCGTTTGGTTCCATCTGGGACATCTAGATGATGAGAAATGACTAGCCGTTGGTGGCAGAACCCAAGAGGGCTGATGCTTTTGGATTAGCCTGCGCTCCTAGAGGTCTGTCAGGGCAAAGGATGTATGGATGTTTCCTGCGGACCAGAGGACTGGAAGGGTGAAGAGACCAGAAGAACAAGAATTCCCTCCTCAAAGTTCTGAAAGGAGTTTTAGGCAACACCTAAGATAGACAAGTACCTGCTAACCTCAAGGAAACCATAGGCAAGAGCGACTCAAAGACAAGACACCTGTGAAGAATTCCCCCAAGCACCCCATGACGGAGCGGTCAGCTTTGAACACTGGCCAGGCTCAGACAGCATTATGGAAGGTTAAGATAGTACTAGAACTTTCTTAGCTCCCTTTGCCTTCCTGTCTCCTGTTGCCCAGAGCCTGAAGGGCACCTAAAACCATGGTAAATAAGCTGGAAGAGAAGAGCAGATGAGGAGAGAAGTAAGTAATTTATAATATTTCCTTCTCCAAAGGAAGGCAGACTCCCTGTAACCGGCTTGGCTGGGAGAAGTATGAAGTTCTGATTAGTATCTGGGACTGAACACAAGTTCTGAGTCAAGACCTTCTATTTAAAGCAACCAAAGATTAAATAAATGGATTAGCAACCTAAATATAAAAGCTAAAAATCATTAACACTTCTAGAAGGAAACGCAGGTGAAAATCTCTTGGGACGTAAACAACCCTGTAAACATTGCTGCTGGGAGTGTAAAACGGTTACAGACACCCTGGAAAATAGTTTGGCAGTTTCGCATATACTTAAACATGGGCTTACCATCCCACCCAGCAATTGCAGTCTTGTGCATTTACACCAGTGAAAACTTATGCATACGTGGCTTTTCTTCATGCGTACCTAAATGTTCTTCAGTGGGTGAATGCGCCCATGAACTCTGGTACATCCATACGATGGAATACTACTCAGCAATAACAAGGAACAAACTACTGCTGGATGCAACAACTTGGACGGACTTCAAGGGCATTCTATGCACTAAAAAAAGGCAATCTTAATTGGTTATATGCTATATGATTCCATTTATATAACATTCTTGAAATAGCAAAACTATAGAGCTGGAAAACAAATTAGTGGTTGCTAGAGGGCAGGGATGGGTGTGGGGAGGTGGATATGACTGTAAAAAGGTACCAGAGGGAGTTCTTTTCTGGTAATGAAACAATTCTGTATCTTGATTGTGGTGGTGATTACACAAATCTATACGTAGGATTAAATTGCAAAGAATTGTAAACACACACAAATGAGTGCGTATAAAAATTGATGAACACTAAATGAAGTCTGTAGTCCCACTTAATAGTATTGTACCAAGATCAACGATCTGGTTTTGATATTATGGTACAGTTATAAGATATTGCTATTGGGGAAAGCTGGGGGAAGGGTTTGTAAAACTCCATATACTATTTTTACAATTTCTGGTGAGTATATAAATTCAAAGTAAGAAGTTAAAAAAAAATGGTTCTAAAAAGGAGAGACTCAAGAAGCTCAGCATATCGTTCCAAAGTCCCCCCTACAAATGAACACCATGCTCAGCTTTTAGCTGTCTCCTGAAAATGAACAAGCAGTCTGCTTTAAAACCTCGCTTTGTCAGTGAGCCTCAGAATTGAGGACATTACTGCGAAAGTTTTCATTTGAGGGATGTTTGGAGGGGTTAGGAAAATTCTTCTTCATGTGTGTATCTTTACCTCAAGACTGCCCAATGTAAGCAGCCCTTTCAGAGTGAGGCTGGCAGCCCGGTGGGCAGTCAGAGCCCTGCAATGCCTGACAAGGCAGCATGACCACTGTTCTTCAGCATTTCCCACTTTTTTAAACTTTCTAAAATGCATGTGAAAGGTATAAATATCAGTCTTCTCCTGTCCCAACACCCTCCCACTTGACATGGCTTTAATTTGAAAATGTTGCCAATATTGATTCTAGGAAATCACTTTACTGGCTTTTATCTGATTAGATGGCTTTGGAACTATGATGACTTTGTGACATCCTATTGATTTTGCCGCTAAAATGGTCTTCCCGTCGTGTCTTTGCCTCTTCGTTCCCAGTGTCACTATCCTCCTTACAGCCTCCATTACTTCTTACAATAGCTTTTTGCTCACTGGTTTCCCAAACTTAGTCTCTGCAAACCAAGTCATTTGAAATTCCATTCCTGGATTAATCTATACATAGCACAATTAGGTCACTTCCTTGCTCAAAAATGTTTAAAGGCTCCCCAGTGCTTATACAATAAAATCCAAACCCCTCAGTACAACATTCAAGGACTTCCCTGTATATGGAATGTTAGGTTGAGAATAATTTCCACTCAGAATTTTGAAGACCTTTCTCCACTGACTTCTGGTTTTCAACATTTCTATTGAGAAATACAATGCAATCCACCCACTCCTCCTCTTCATGTAACCTATTTTTTCTTTCCAGAAGCTTTTAAGATTTTTTAAGTCTTGGTGATCTGGTATTTCTTGATGATGTGAATTGATGTGTGTGTGTGTGTGTGTGTGTGTGTGTGTGTGTGTGTGTGTTGGGGGGGGGTCTCTTATCTTTTTTTATTCACTGTGCTGCAAATTTGGTGGTCTTTGTAACCTGCACATTAATGCTTGTGCAAAAACATTTTTTTTAAATGTGTTTGAGAGTGACAGAGACAGTGTGAGCAGGGGAGGGGCATGGAGAGAGGGAGAGAGAGACAGAATCCCAGGCGGGCTCCATGCTGCTGCCTCAGGGCCAGACACTGGGCTCAAACCCACAAAACTGGGAGATCACGACCTGAACTGAAACCCAGAGCAGGATGCTCAACCGACTGAGCCACCCAGGTACCCCACCTGGACATTTATGTTTTCTGGTTCTGAGAAATTTTCTTGTGTTGTTTCTTTAACAATTTCCTCCCCCCAAAATTTTCTATGTTCTCTTTTACTAGCATCTTCTGGGTTGATTTTCTCAATTTCTGTCCCACTTTCTGGGAGAGTGACTTGACTTGAGATTCTATATTTTTAATTTCCAAGCTCTCCTTCTTGTTCCTTTGATGTTCCTTTTCTTATAACATCTTGTTAATGTTTCATAGATGTACACTCTTATCTTTTGAAAACATTATATTTTAAAGGTGTTTTTGGCTCTGTGCAGAACAGGCTCTGTTCTGTTTCTTCTGGGTTATTTTTTTCTCCCTCCTATTTGTTTTGCTCTCTTTCATGTTGGAGACTTTCCTCCAATATCTGGAGATTCTCGGTGATCTGTTTATATTTAATAGCAAAGCACTGAACAGCATAATGGCAGCTTTGCACACTGGGATGGAGCTGATAGACTAATGAGGTTCACCGTAGAGTATTTCCTGGTCAGCTGCTATTTTTTCTTTTTTCTTTTTTTGATAATTTAACATCTTTATTGAGATATGATTCACATACCATAAAATCTATCATTTAACGTATATAGTTTTCAGTATATTCAGATTTATGCAATTATCACCATAATCTACACTTAAAACACTTTCATCACTCCAAAAAGAAGCCTCACGTCCATCAGTGGTCATTCCTCATTCATCCCTTCCCCCACCTTATATCCCCAGCCTCTGGCAACCACCAATCTACTGTCTCCATAGATTTGCTTATTCTGGGCATTTCATAAATGGAATCCTACAATACATGGTCTTTTGTGATGGTCTTTTTTACTCAGCATAAGGTTTTCAAGATTTATCCATGTTGTAGCATGTACCAGTACGTCATTCCTTTTTATGATTGAATAATCCATTTGGCCCTTGAACAACCCAGGTTTGAATTATGCAGGTCCACTTATAAGTGGATTTTTTTTTCAGTAAATACAGTAAATACATTTATAGTACAGGACTGTAAACATACTGTCTCTTCCTTAGGATTTTAACATTTTCTTTTTTCTAGTTTACTTTATTGTAAGAATAGAATATATGATATATGCAACATACAAAATACGTTAATTGACTGTTTATGTTACCAATAAGGAATCTGACCAACAGCAGGCTATTAGCAGTTAAGTTTTGGGGGAGTCAAAAATTATATATGGATTTTCAACTGTGCAAGGTTGGGGGGAGGTGGTCAGCACACCTAACTCCTGTGTTGGGTTCAAGGGTAAACGGTAACACATTGTATGGATACATCATGTTTTGTATATTCATTCATCAGTTGATGGACATTTGGGTCATTACCACTTTATGGCTATTATAAATAATGTTGCCACGAACACTCCATGTACAAGTTTTTGTGGTGACATATGTTTTCATTTTTCCTGGATATACTTATGAGTGGAATTATCAGAGAGGATTGTAATAGGGGAACACAAATGTTGTTATCTGCAGGCTTTTTTTTTTTTTTTTTTTTTTTAACCTGGATTGGTTCAGTTTCTCACATTTGCTATGTGATAAATGTAAGCCTGACTGTTGGCCTTCTAGAGCTGGGTGAGAGCTGAATCATTCCAGACTTCTGGAGGCGGGTGAGTAAATCAGTCTCCTTCTTTTGTTAGAGACGGTTTTCCTGATGTCTATTTCTCCCTCCTTCCTGAATAACAGACTCTTGCATTTTTGGGGACAACGATGTATCAGGTATAACATTTCTCAGCCTCTCTTGCAGAAAGAGATGGCAATGAGACACAAACAGAAGTCACTGGATGGGATTTCAGGAAAACTGCTTTAAAGGGTATTAACTTAGCTGGAAGACAGGTGCCCTTTTATGATGCCTAAAACATGGATGCTATGGCTGAAGCTTCAGTAGCTACAATGTACCCATAAAGAGAGCCTTGAAGACCCTGGGGATGGCAGAGGAAAAAGCTCACGAACAGCCCTGGTCCCTTAGCCCTGGACGGCCCACCTTCAGATTCTTTTAGGTGAGGAAGAAGTAATTTCACCCATTTAAGCCATTACTATTTTGAGTATCTGTTAACTACGAGCTGATCTGAATCCTAAGTGATACAATTTTAGGATTTCATTCTGTCGGCAACTACACCTGGTCTTCCCCGAATTTTAAGTCACCTGTCACTGTTTTCTCCTTGTCCCATCAAAGATGGAGTTCCTGTTTCTGTTTCTTATAGTGAATAATTTTTAAGACAAAAAAGCCAGCAGCTTTTTACCTACCAACTTCAAAACTGGAATTTTACCTGTCCAATCTTATTTCCTTCCTTTCCAATTTACACACCATCATCTATTCAATATTTCTCTTCAAGCTCCATAATTTCCTACTGTCTGCTTTTGCTCATTATTTCCCTTCTGAGAAAAGCTCTCTCCCTGTGTCTAAGTTCAAATTATACGTGTTCCACTCATAGGCCACTGCCCTGTAAAGTCGTTCCTGAATATCCAGCAGAAGTAGTCTCACCTCACCTGTACCATTTCCTCCTGGATATTTACTTCTTTTATTGGACTTTCCTGAGGTTGGGGGCCATGTCTTTAGATCTCTACATTCCTTTGTAGCACACAGCTTTCTAATGTGTACCTAACGGTCACATATCATGGATGTTACTAGATACCAAGAGATTTGGTTTTTAGGGGCACCTGGATGGCTCAGTTGGCTAAGCGTCTGATTTCGGCTCAGGACATGATCTCCTGGTTCCAGAGTTCAAGCCCTGTGTTAGACTTCTATGCTGACAGCTTAGAGCCTGGAGCCTGCTTCAGATTCTCTGTCTCCCTCTCTCTGTGCCCCTCCCCCACTTGTGTTTTCTCTCTCTCTCCCCCGAAAATAAACATTAAAAAAAAGAAGAAATTTAGTTTTTAGAAATATTGTCAAAGCTTCACTTTTTATACCTGTGCCCCACAACTTCACAAAGGAAATTCTTAGTTTAAGGATTATTAGAAATTGATCCAAAAAGCAACACTGATACCAAATTCGACCACAGCCTTACAGCAGTGTTTGTAACCAGTAGATCATTGGCGAGATGAACCTGGGGCCATGAGGATCTTTTAGATCAATCAAGTCTGCATGTTAAAATACTCCATGGTATTTTACACAGAAAAGCTTACTTGTCATATGTAGGAAAACTCATTTAAAACGGTGTCTCTGCCATCTTAAAGTAGTAACTTAGACCTCATGAGAATAATTTTATCTTCTTAAAATGCTATGAGTACAGATAAGTTTTGTGGTAATCAAAAACCTTGAAGAATTCCACATATCTTGATCACTACTACATTATTCTCTGATACCTGTAGATAGAATCTCTCTTCCTTTTGAAAGGGGGGTGGAGAGATCAAGTGATTTGCACAGCATCGTAATGAGAAATGTAATGAGAAACAGATCCCTGGCTTTTTCAGTGTTCTGGTCAAATTTGGCCAGGTAAGCCACAAAGAAAAAGATGGGCATGTCAGACCAAATGAAGATCTAAAACTTCTATATAATTTAGGGACATGATTTTTAAAAGATAAGAAACAGACCAGAGGAAAAATTTTAGCAACATGCGTAATAGTGGCTTATGATCCCTAGCAAAAAAAAAAAAAAAAAAAAAAAAAAAGGACAAAATAGTGCAGCAGAAAAATGAGCAAAGCAATAAGTAAACAAGTCATAGAATAAGTGAAAAGATATTCATTCAACTTATTAGACATTAGGCAGACACAAATTAAAACAAAAAACTACATCCCCCTTCACTCACTTTTTTTTGAGAAGCAGTATAGCATAAAGTTTAAGACTGTGGACTCTAGAGACAGACTTCTTGGATTCGAAACATAGTTCTGCCATTTTCTAACCTTGTGCAATTTCGTAAATTTCTCTGTGCCTCAGTTTTCTCATCTTCAAAATGAAGTCATTACAGTAACTACCTCATGGGATGGCTGTGATGATCAAATGAGTTAGCTTATGTAAAATGCTTAGAACAGGGTCTTAGCACATTGTAAATACCACGTAGGTGTTTATGATTGCTATTTATTCCATCATATCGACTCAATGTACAATGCTGTTTAAAAGATAAAAGTAATCCTAATCTGTTGGTGGAAATGATAATTGCTATTGCTTTTTTGAAGGACAATTTGATCACATGCATCTACTCTACCTGGTAGTTCTACTTCAGAAATCTGACTTAATCACATAAGGATAAAAAACGTATATGTTCAAAGATGTCCATTACATCTCTATTTTGTGCCCCACGGAGGGAAACAGTTAAAATATCCACACAGAAGTGAAATATGTTACAAAAAACTAGCATACGAAGAAGACGGCTGTTAAAATAATGTAGATTTACACGTACTGACATAAAAGTTGTCCAAAATATACTGAAAAGTTAGTCACAAAAAAATGTGTAATATGATCCCATCGCATATGAAAATAAGTAAAACATACATATGTATTTTTAAAAAAATTTTTAAAGTTTATTTGAGAGAGAGAGAGAGAGACAGAGAGAGAGAGAGAAAGAGAGCAAGCACACATGAGTGGGAGTGGGGCAGAGTGAGAGAGGAGGAGAGAGAAAATCCCCAGTGGACTCTGCACTGTCAGCCCCACATGGGGCCGGAACCCATGAACCTCGAGACCATGACCTGAGCCAAAATCAGGAGCTGAATGCCCAACTGACTGAGCTACCCAGGTGCTCCATGTGTATGGATTTTTAAAGTGGTTTGAAAATATACAAACTGTTAATGAGGTTATTTATAGGGGGCGCTGGGGAAGGTGAAGGGCGACTTCAGCTTTTTGATCTGTATTTATGTACTAACACTTTTTTAAAACAAAGACATGTATTTTACTGCACAATTTAAAAACTGAAAAAAAGGGCTGGTTACTAGGTTTGCCTAGAGTTTCTATGGATTTGATATAAGAACAGAAATGCTCTGCTACTGAGATTTAGACACTATATACCATTTTGGATGAAATGGCCGGACTTTGGCAATTGATGAACACAACCCAAGAAAACCAGGGTCTTTGAAAGAATCTTTGGTCACACCTATAAGGGCACCAATTCAAAGAACTCATAGAAGAAGTGAAAAGATAATATCTGGTACCTCAGTTGTATTTACCTGCATCTCCAGATGATCTGAAGACAAAAGAGCCTGTTTTTGTTTTTTTTCTTAAACTGTAATACATCCAAACTCTAGTGAGTATATCACTATATGGGAAAAATAAAGTTTTTGAAAAATTTCTGTTTGGGAAACTTTTATAATTCAAGTGGATTTGAAAAATACAAATATTTGAGATTAATGAGCACCTTTTTATTATGCTGTATTTGAGACACAAAGATACTACCACTGACTGAAGCAGGACAGCGAGGCAGGCCCACATGATGGATTTAGGTCACTGGAAAGGCTGAAGTACACTAGCTGTATAACAGCAGGATCAGAGACTTGAGGAGAATACAATCTCTTAGTAACTCAACCCAAGCATTCTTTTAGGTTACCTAAAGCAAAATGGAATGGGAGGGCACACTGTGAAATTAAAGTGAAATTTCGTGCAAGTTTACAAAATAAAGTGAGCCTATAAAAAAATCTCTCACCTCCCATGTATATGCATAATGCTGCAGAGTTTAAGGCAGTGGCTACTGGATGGGGGGTATTTTAGAGACCGCACGACATCACTGTTCTTAAAAGCCAATATTCTGAAAAAAAAAAGTCACTCCATTTTCTTGAGACTTATTTAGAAAACGTTTTTAATTCTTAGAATGATGGAAGTTGTAAAATAATAGGAAGAAAAAAATAGGAAAAGCAAAAAGCAGCTTTTTTTTGGTTACCTTAAAACAAAGAGGTGTGAAGGAAATGATTAACAATGCAATTACACAGTAAATTGGACAGAGTTGCAAATTTCACAGAGTAACTCTAAAGGGGTTCGGGGATAAGAAGAGCTGATATAGCAGTAGTCTGTCATCAAGTCAGGATGGGGGACAACTTACTTCATCTATAAAAAAGAAGAGTAATTTTCTGCCTGGTAAATCTATAATCTGCCATTACAGAGACTGTAATCTTTATTTGTAATGTGGGTAACTGAAAATAATGGACTTAGTGAAAGGAAAAAAAACCAGTATACATTAAGAGTATCAAATACAAAAGGCAGACATACTCCACTCCTTACTAGCTGTGTGACCTTGGGCAAGTTTCTCAATCTCTTTTGCCTTAGTTCCTCATCTGTAAAATGAGGATAATAAAAGTATCTAAGGTTATATTACATGAGAAACCACATTAAAAATGCTTGGCACGTAGTAGGCATTCGATAAATGTTAGTGATGGTGGTGATGTGTCAGGATACAGCAAGCACCATTTCCTAAATTTTGAACAATGTGTCCTGGTGCACATTCAATGATTTTATTCATTTATTTACTTATTTTTAATTTTTTTAACGTTTATTTATTTTTGAGACAGAGAGAGACAGAGCATGAACAGGGGAGGGGCAGAGAGAGAGGGAGACACAGAATCTGAAACGGGCTCCAGGCTCCAAGCTGTCAGCACAGAGCCCGACGCGGGGCTCGAACTCACGGACCGTGAGATCATGACCCGAGCCGAAGTCGGACGCTTAACCAACCGAGCCACCCAGGCGCCCCTCAGATTCAATCATTTTAGAAGGTTGTTGTCCCTAGTGAGCTACGCATTTGAGGGTTACTCAAGCTGACAGTCCTAAGAATCAAAATATTCCTTTTCATTCAGGTCTTCTAGGTGTGACTGCAAACCAAGACAACTGGTTCCATATGCTGTACACAAAGAACAATGCAGCAGGGAACAGCACGGACTTGAGCCAAATTGCTCAAGTTCAAATACCATTTTTGCTTTTTACTGAGCACTATGACCTTGGGCAAGATTACTTAATCTCTCTGTGCCTCAGATTCTTCATCTACAAAGTGGTGATAAGAATATCTTACAGGGTTACTATAAAGATTGAACAAGATAATGTATATAAAGTGGCTGGTTCAGTGCTCAGAACATGTTTGCTACTGTCACCATCATCATCCCTATCGTCCGTCATTTTACAAAAGAAAGATACATCTCCAACCACTAGAGTTTGATTCTACAGAAACAGCATTTCAATTCGTTCTTAATTTCCAATATTATAAGATTCTTAAACTGGCTGGGCATTTGAGTCAACACTTTGTAAATTGCCTCAATATGAGCAAGACAAAAAACAAAGAAACAAAAAACAACAAACAAAAAAACCCCGCAGACAAAATGAGTCAATTGTAGTATTAGATCTTTCCAATTGTCATTGATGTAAAGTTAGAGAAGGCCAAAAGTGCCTTATCAAAACCCACTGTAGAACTGCTTTTTCCGTTTAAAAACAAAAAAACCACACTGCTTTTCCTGCTTCAAGCGAGTTAACTTCCTACCTGTCATCTGTGTTACGAAGGGATGGAAGCCGAAAACTCGTGTTTCTGTCAAGCTTTGATTGGCTTTTGGTCCTCTTGATGGAGCCTTTCAGGCGCTTGCTGAAGAACCCCTAGAACGAAAAGGCAGAAAGTGATGGGAGAGAAAACCATAATAGTGCCTTGCTGTCTTACTGCTTTGTACCGCTTTTGAAAAGAATGTTATAATGGAGACCAAAAAAATTTAATGCCCTATAAAATGCCCATTTTATAATGGAGACCAAAAAATAATCCAGTTTTTAATTTTTTAATTTATAAATAATAGTTGCTTGAAACTACCTGGTAATGGGACAATTTTTTTTTTCTTCTAGGATAATTGGGATACTTGAACTTTTTGATAACACTTAACTTCTTGTCTCTTGGTTTCTATACCAGCTATGGTAGAGAAACATCTAATTTTGATAACAGATTTTTAAAAACAAAACAAGGTAACAGAAAAATATACATACTCCTTTCTGTGAGGCAATTCAATAGAAAAGGCACCTGGTAATTAATTTCCTGAACTAAATTAGGAGAAAACAGGAAAAGAGAATAGCATATGCAAGAGCCCTGAGGTGAGAAGGTACTTAGGACATTAAAGGAATTTTAAAGAATATGCTGATAGTGAGAAGAGAAGAAGCTTTATACTAAGAGCTGCCAAAAAACCTCCAAAACCAAAAATAAAACACTCAAACCAAAAAAAAAAAAAAAAGAGTTATGTAATTAGTACAAGGTAATACGTTGGTGGTCTCAAAAGTTGTTAAAATTTGGTCTATGTCACCTTGAATATGTTATTTGTAAACTTAAGTTTCAAATGTAGGTAAACTATCTTAAAATGAAATGTGAAATATTTCATAAATGAAATGTCATTTATGAAACCATTGAAACATCTAGACTTCAGGAGAACAAAGCATTTTATAGTTTTTGACCACTGCCTCCCTCCTGCCACTTTCACCAAACTATCTAGAGCTCCTTGAATATTTTCCTAGTCTTAGCACCTACTAAACAATCAGCAGCCAATAAAAGTGTGTTGAATAATAGAACAAATGCACGCATGAATGATGATAGCCACTACTTTCAAGTAATAATTCTATTGTTGGCAGATGAAAGGACATCTTATGTCTTGAGAAAAAGTTGTAATTCAAAGAAAAGTATGTTAATGCTGGGAAAATGACTCTAATCACCTTGAGATGAATACTGTCCTGTAGGGGTTATGTACAGTAAGCATTTCCATCAGGAAGAAAAAGAAATACGGGGTCAAGATCAGCACGCCAAATCTTTTATACTCTTTTAGTTATCACCAAAGCCTACTGTTTTGGCTGAAGACTGTATTAATCAAGATACTCTGGATTACGTTTATCTAATACACTCACAATCTAAGTAGTATGAGACGTGTAACATGTCTATCTATGAGCAGGTCAACTAACAGAGATGGGGGCTTGGCTCCGTGCTGCCCTCACTCAGGGACTTAGGCTAAGGCAGGCTCCTTCTCTGTGCATCTATACCTGCTTCAGGAGGATAAAGGAAATGTGACAAATTATGTACTAGTTCTTAAAGCTTCATGTCACTTCTGGTCTCATTTCATTGGACAAAAAAGTCACATGACTGTGCCTAATTTTTGTGGGGAAAGGATCTATAATTGTATCACGTATCCAGAAAGAAAACTGGAAATATTTGGTGAACAGTAATGTGGACTACCACAGCGGTTACCCACTCCAAGTATTTTGCAAACACACAGGCATTGCTCCTTCCATTAGAGAAAAATGGAAACAAACTTATTTGAATCAGAAGTAAAACTATTTAGCTGCCTGAAAAAAACACTTAGACGTTATTTCTTGTTATTCTTGTAGCCCAAAGAATAAGGGTAAAAATTCCCTAGGCAGTTTTTTATTATAGGAGCATAGAGGTTGACTGGAAGAAAGAAAACAAGAAAACAAAAAAAAAATTTTAAGTCCTATATATATTTTTTTAAGATTTTATTTTTAAGTGCATGCTGTACTGAGTCAGCTGGGGCCCCCGGAAGCACTATATTTCTTAGGGACGGGCATTTGTCTGGTCTTCTGTACAATCTTAGCGTCGTAGTTAGGGAAAGTCACTGTCATTTGTTCTCCAAGGCAAAGGCTTTATTTACTACTTATCATGATTTAATCAAGATGAGTCACCACATTTGCTCAGAAATGTGGTCTGCAAAAAGGACCTAGAGTTTATAGGATTCTATTAGGATTGTGTATGGTTGATTCAAAAGCCACTGGCCTAAGTTGAGATTTGGCTCAAGTACCTGCCCAAATGCCCTATGTAAATATATTTCTAACAAAAATACAGTTAGGCAGTTAAGTGAGAATATATACTAGCAGATGTTTGCTCACACGGCACTTTATCTCTTTGTGGCACTTACTATACAATACTTCTTGTTTTAATCCATTTATTTAGTAAATATTTGTTTTATGTCTATTTGTCATAAAGTACCATACCATGTATTGTAAGGGAATCAAAGACAAAATAAACACAAACTCTGTCCCCAAAGAGCTTATAGTTTAATATGGGATTTGGAAACTATATATATATATAAATATATATGACACAATTAGGGAGGTTAAGTGTTCTCAATGTCTGGCATATTTAATCAACAAAATAAAAATTATCATATTTCTTTGAATCTAGGACAATCTATGATTGTTATGTCACACTATTATTTTATGTACACTAAGAAAAAAGCTGCCAATTAAACTATAACATGATGCCTAATCTCTTAGAACTTTTATTTTGTATCAAGAAAGTTTTTCAAAGACTTACTTAGGCAGGTTTTTATCATATAGTGCATAGTGTACACATAAAAAGAATAAATGCAAAATAAACTAGCGTCTTCATTCTTCTGAACTACTTTTTGACTTAGAGTAGTTGTTCATGTTTTTCCACAGAATATTATCATGTGGTCTTTCAAGAATGTTGATGACAAACAGAGTGTCTTAGAAGAATAACTTACAGAGATGTTAAAATGTGAGAAAATACACATCTTAGAATTGATAATATGGTATTATGTTAGAGAGGTACATAGGAAACAATTTCAGGATTTCAGAGAAAGAAGAGGTTGTATCATCCAGAGAAATAAGGAGAAGTTATATAGAAGAAGTGCAATATGCTAGGTCCTGATGAGTAGACAGGATCTGGGTTTGGGGGTTGCTGAGGAGCAAGGCAGCACCACAGGAGAAAGGGCTACAGAAAAATGGAGCCATGTAAAGAGCTGGCAAAGAACAAAACGGGTGCCCCTGAGGTAGACTCAGTCTGGCCAGTATATGATTAGGAGTAGCGAGAAATAAGGTTGGAAAGGTGGTTTGTCCGCCTATTAATGCCTAATTATCGCTCCCATTGGCCCTTAAACTTTCGAGGGAAGGGGTAATGCTATACCTATCTTAACATCTGCCACAGTGTCTAAACTGTAGTAAGCACTCAATATATATGTGAAATTATGGTTGTTCTGGGAATACAGGTAAGGGAAATTTTAAGACAGCCCAGAGTGGTCAGTAATATTTCATTCTGTTTTTATCTCCTTGATATAACTGAAACATGGTTTTCACTGAAAATATTGTTTAGCTGAGGCTATAAAGGTTGGTCTGGTGTCAGTCTATTCAGCCATGTGGTCTCCCACATGTTCAGGGAGATCACATAGTTGAATGAATGCCACTAAAAACTCGCCATCTCCACACTAGTCCCAGCTTCTACTATGCCTCTGTCTTGGACCAACTATGCAGTGAGCCAGCCTTCCAATGACACTACCCCTCCTAGGAAACCTCAGAGTGTATGGCATGCACACTTGCCCACTGCCCCTTCTGAGCGATTCCTTAGGCACAGATCACTATCCTTTGCACCAAGCGGTTCTTCGGCCTGACTATAGCTAACCGGACCAAGGATGGACACCTGACCTAAAGGTACCAAGAGGGGGCCGGGTAAGAGTTTTGCCTTATGGTATCCCCTGGTAGCTACTAAATACCCTAGGCTGATTCCTGGTCATTCCCTGCTTCGTACTTTACCCTCCAGCAACCCTAGAAGCCCGTAAGTCTCTACACTCACCATGCATCTCTGCTACAGCTCATATCCCTCCC
Source organism: Lynx rufus (assembly GCF_022079265.1). NCBI lineage: Eukaryota > Metazoa > Chordata > Mammalia > Carnivora > Felidae > Lynx > Lynx rufus. The sequence continues at coordinate 43,621,415 of NW_025814829.1, forward strand.
TCTTCCCTGGCTAAGTCATCCTTTCAGACTCAGCTAAGGCAGGAGATCTTCCAGCGTGTCTTTTTTGACATGTGCCACCTGGCTCTAGATGAGGTGGCCATTCTCTGTGCTTCGGAGGAATCCAATTACATACAGCGAGCCTTACATTTAGCACACGGAAGGTCCACTTATGTGTCAACAGCCCTCCCTCTAAACGCTGAACTCCTCAGGGCGGGGATTACACAATCTTTGCCTTCCCAGGGCAGGTCCGATACCAGGCATTTGGTAGGGGTTCAATAAATATCAACAGAACTGAAATAAAATGGGCAGTGAAATGAGTAAAAGCCACTGTGGAGTTTTCGATACAAGTACCACTGCAGAAAGAGCGGGCAACTCTGAATCAAAGTGTGGCTTCAAATTCTAGCTCCAATTTCTCCTATTGAGTGACTTTGAGTAAGTTGCAACTTCCAAGCTTCAGATTTCCTACCTGTCAAACGAGGAATAAAAAAACCCTCTTCCTAGGGCCATTCCAGAGAATAAGATAACTGAATGGAAAAGCACTTTTAAAATAATGGAAAATGGGTACCTATAAGTATTAACTTCATCTGAGTCTAGGGAGAGAGACTACTGGGTAGGCGAGGTGGAATCATGGCTTTTCCTCTTAGAAACTACCACATCAAAGGAAGGGAAGGAAACTAGAAAGAAGTTCCACAAATGGCAGGGATTTGGGCCGTTTTGTTCAGTGGCAGATGCCAGTACCTACAGGGATACCTGGTACATCCTAAGTGCTCAATTAACATTCGTTGACCGAACGAACTTACTGAAGGCTTCCTGGATATGAAGCACTGCTAAGTGCTTTCTAGTAGTTTCAATACTGTTTAGTCGGCGCAATGACTCCACAAAATAGGTATTCAGCAGCTTGCTTTAGGTAACACAGTTTATAGATGAGGAGTCAGGATTTAAACCCAGTATTCTGCTAACATGCAAAAAGTTTCATTCATTCACATACTTACTGAGCACCGTTTATTGGCCACATGCTTGAGGCACCTGAGCTCGATCAGTGAACAAAACAAACAAAAATCTTTGCCTTCATTAAGCTTCATACATTAATGGAAGGAGACAGACAATAAACAAAGGACATAAGAAATTAGTAAAAGACAAGGGCTACAGAAAAATAGAGCCATGTAAAGAGCTGGGAATATAAAGTGGTCATGATAGGCCTTATGGAGAAAGATTACACTGACTAAAGATTTGACGGGGGAGAGCCTCAGATCTCAGAAGGGAAAAGCATTCCAGGCAACAGGAACGGGATGGGCAAAGGCTTTAAGGCAGAAGAACTCCCGGTATGAGGAGAGCCAAGAAGTCAGTGCGGCTGGAGAGGAGGAAGTGGAATGGGAAGGGTTGTGGGAAATGAGGAAACAGAGGGAGCAGTGCTGGTCCCAGTCGTGAGGTGGGTGGGCAGATCCTGCAGGCCACTGTAAGGACCTTACTTTTTTTTTTTTTTTTTTTTTTTTACTGTTTATTTATTTTTGAGAGAGAAATGAGCATGACCCCGGGAGGTGCAGAGAGAGAGAGGGAGACAGAGAGGATCCAAGGCGCGCTCTGTTCTGACAGCAGACAGGCTGGTGCGGGGCTCAAACTCACAAACCGCGGGCTCATGACCTGAGCTGCAGTCAGATGCTCAACCGACTGAGCCACCCAGCACCCCAGCACCCCGGGACCTTACCTTTTACTCTGATTTCTAAGGAAAGCAACAATGAGAGACAAGACCCATCAAAGCAGTCGCAAATAAGCAACCATTTGTTTTTCTGAGAGGACTAACTTTACCTATGAAAACAGAAATGTGTACTGATTTAACATGGTTTTGAGCAAGAATGTGTGCCATGTGAACAGTTCATTTTCTTCACCAACAGCAGATCACCTACCCAGAACTGGTATACACAGAAGGTGTCTGACTTCTCCCAGGTCAAACAGCTGCCAGGAGGCAGAGTACAACCTCAAGCCCAGGCAGCCTGAGTCCGGAACCCTGGCTTTTTAACCTCTATGCTACCCTGACTCTCCACATTCTTATTCCTCTTCAAGATACTCCGGGCACTAGGATATAATGCATTTATAATGCACATTCTCCGTGGGTGCTATATTTAATTTCTACACATATCTTATTACAGAATCATATACCACAAAAAGGAAGAAATGCACTATGACAATTCAAAAATATGAGGGGAAAAAAGAAAACAAAACTCCCACCAATGTGACATCTGACTTAGAAAAATTTGCCCCTAGGGCTCCTATCTATATAATTAAACTGACATGAAATGGAAACCCTATTGACATTACTTTTAAATATAACTGACTCTATGGTCACTGAGAGAAAAACATGCAAATATGAAATTTACAGAGAGATGGATGTCGAGAGGAAAATGCTTCTCTCTTTCACGTTAAGTTAGGACGTCTATGTCTCATGTGAATGTGAAGAGTACGGGGTGCTCCTACAAGCTTACTTTAAAATCCAATAGCATAAATGGAAACAAAGGAAAAGACTACAAATAAACTGATTTCATCCTTACCTGAAAACACACTACTAAAACCCTCAAAACAAATCCTACCTGTCCAATCCTCTTCTGAAACACTGTTGCTACCAGCTACAACTCTGAAAAACAGTAAAAAGCTTACTTAAACACCTACATTGTCAGACAGCAACTGATAACGACTACAGTGATGTACTTTAATTAGCCGGTACTCACTCTTTTCTGCCAAAATAAGGCTTACACTTAGCAACTGCCCAGGGAAAGGAAAAGCCAGACGTTGCCTTTCTCTGGAGCTTGGTGTGAGGAGAATGATAAAAGGTGTTCACCACCTACAAACTGGAGTAACCCCCGAAGACCGGACGTGGCTGTCAGGTCCCGACTGTAACTGAAATAAAGTTGCTGCTATGCAACCGCTCCCAGAAGCCTCTGTGGCGGTAACGGGAGCCGGGCCGTGCCGTTCCCTGAAGACGTGGAGAAGTGGAGGCAGAGAGGCACGCCATCACCTTCCCCACAAACACACGGTGATGCGCGGGAGCCTGCTCTCATCCTGCGTGAGACTGTTTCTTATCAGCGGCCACACGAGGGATTAAGGAAATCTAGGCGACTGAAGCACTTTTAATAGCAGTTCCTTAAAATATTACATGACGCACAGTAAGAAAATGCCACCTTGTCAACTAGAAAGGACCCAGGCGAGAACTGTTCTCATTCTGGCTTTTAAAGTTTTCGTTTAATTAGTAAATGCATTCCTGTGTATTTGTGTGCTTTAGCAGTTCACGGTATTATGGATTGCAATGACCTGACAAGGGCTATGTCCTATATCAATTACTCCCTTCCTTCCCCTTTTAATGTAACTGAGGAACTTACAGATGCTCAGAAAATGTTCACGAGAATCCAGTTGTAGACAATTCACAGGAGAAAGGAAAAGGAAGGGTAACTGAAAGCGTTAACCTCCACTTTCCAGCCATCATATTTTACTTCCTTAGCCTATCTTCCAGTTATTGGAAGTCCAAGGAGGGAGGGAAGCTCTAGGTAACAAGAGTAACAACAAAACAACAAACAGTTGCAAAGTGCTTTGTAGTTAACAAACAGTTTCAGTGTGGGTGATTTCCCCCCTAGTAGGGATGTGGGGTTGGTTTGTTGGTTTGTTTTGCAAATTAAATCATCAAAGGGAAAAAGAAAAGGTCGTATAATAAATTACAATTGTTTTTCTAGCACAGAGCTGACGATAAATCAGAATTTCTGGGCGTGGGGCACAGTGATCTGCATTTTTGACAAGCATCCAATGATTCTCTTTTATTAAACAAAGTAAAACATTTATTATGAAACTTTAAAAAAAACCAAAAGCGCATACATTACACCCATACCCATTAATCAGATCTAACCCACATTAACATATTGATATATTAGATTGTATTAAAGTATAAAAGTAAAATACATATGTTATATGACATGTTTTTAAAAATTATTATAATATGATATAACATATTGATATATTAACATTTGTTGGGGGGGGGCAAACACCTTTTCTATCCCTAGTAATATTCTTTGTCTTAGGAGATTCATTTTCATATGATAAAACAATGTTATATCAGATTTCTTTTGATCATTACCTTCCTGTTAAATTTTTTCAAACTTTTTACTTTCAACTTTTATATATTTTAAATATATCTTAAAAAAAAAACCATTAGGTCTATTGAGGTATAATTTACGAAAGGATAACTCACCATATTTAGGTGTATAACTCGATGAGTTTTGACAAATGTATCCTACTGCAAACGAGATACAGATTTTTACCACCCGAAACGTTTCTTCAGGCCGCTTCACAGTCCATCCCTTCCTCCCACCTCAGCCCCTAGAAACCACTGGTCTGATTTGCCCCTACAGTTTTATCTTTCCCTTCATGCTCTATCAATGGAACTATGCAGTATGGAGGCTTCTTTCACTTAGCATACTGTTTTGGGAATCTATCCATGTTACTGCATGTAGTCCATTCCTTTTTATTCCACATATGGATATACCAAAATATGTTTATCCATTTGCCAACTGATGGGCATCTGGGTTGTTTTCAGGTTGGATCTATTAAGAATAAATCTGCTAAAAAATATGTGAACAAGTCTTTACGTGGACATATGGTTTGGGAACCACGGAGTTAAAAGCTTGGTTGGAAATTCACAAATAAATAACATGGAGAAATGGCAACTTGTTAAAAAGGATAACAGGTGAGGTGGCGTGGCAGGGGGAACTTGAGAAGGAAAGGAATTCCTGATGTTTTTCCTTTCTATTAAAAATTCTAGATTGACAGGAAATTTGGAAAAATAGTACGGAGAGTTTTCTCCTACCCAGCTTCCCCCAATGTTAACATCTTACCTAACCATAGTAAAATTATGAAAACTAGGAAATGAACCTAGGGTAGCATGCTGACAAATTACCTAATTCTAATTTCACCAGTTTTTCCACTGTATTCATTTTCTATTGCCACTGTAACAAATTATCACAACATGGTGGCTTCAACAGTACAAATCTATTATCTTACAGCCATGTAGGTCAGAAGTCCAACATGGGTCTCGCCTGGCTAAAGTCAAGGTGTCTGCAGGGCTGCACTCCTTTCTCAAGACCTGGAAGAGAATCTGTTTCTGGCCTCTTCCAGCCTCTAAAAGGCCTCCCACACTCCTTGGTTTATGGTTCCCTTCCTCTATCTTCAAGGCCAGCAATGCTGCATTTTTATGAAAGGTTCTGTTTTTAAGGCCTTGAGATTAGATTGAACCCACCTGGATAATCTCAGGTACTTTTCTCACCTCAAGGTCTTTAGCCTTAATCACATCTCAAAAGTCTCTTTTGCCACGTAAAATAGCATATTCACAGATTCTGTGTATTAGCACGTGGACATCTTGGGGGCCATTGTTCTACCTTCCTTCCACACGTAGCGTACGTAATTACTTTCTTATGAGTAGGCATTTAGGTTGTTCCCAATATTTTGCAATTATAAACAATGCTGCCAAGAATACCTTGTGCCTATGAATTTTTATGCTGATGGAGGTAAATCTTCGGTAGACTGCTTGAAGTGGGGCTGCTGGGTCAAAGGGTGAGCACATAGTAGCTTTGCCAAAATCCCCTCTAGAAGGGTTGTACTAGTTTGGATTCCCATCACTAATGTATGAGAGTGTCTGTTTCCCATGATCTCACCAACTAAAGCTGATGTCATACTGTATAGTTTTTGCTCGCCTAAAGGTGAAATAGCCTCAAAATATTGTTCTAACTTGAATCTCTCTGATTATAAGTGAGTTTGAACATTTTTCAATATGTTCAGGGCAATTTTTATAGTGCTTGAGAATCACCTGTTCATACTTTGTTTTTCTTCAGTTCTTTTATTGAGTTTTGGGTCATTTGTCCCTCTATTTTTAATAGTCCTTTATATGTTGTGAATATTTTCTTTCAGTCAGCTGGTTGTCTTTTAAGTTTCTTATGATGTTAATAAATCATAAGACAATTAAAAACAACATTTTTGCCTCTGTAACCATTATAGTAAAGTAACCATTACAGAAAGTTTTTCCTACATTAAGGTCAAAGAAGAATTTATCAATGTCTCCTAGTACTTATATGGTTTATTTATTTAATTTTACATTTAGATCCCTAATCCATTTGGAGTTCATGCTTATGTGAGGTGTGAAATACACATCTAATTTATCTTTTTTTTTTGCAAATGGCCACTCAGTTGTCCCTACACTATTTATTTCAAATGCCTTCTCAGGAAACCATCCCTGATTTCTCTAATAGGAGTTAGTCCCTCGCCTCTGATTATCTAAGCTCTTTTGTTTATATGACTGTTTTCCTCTGTCTTGACCAATAATTAGTTCTATTCCTATGTTATATCCCCTACTGAGTCCTAACTCCTGAAAGCAAACATTATTGAGCTCATCTTTGTGTTTCTTCAATGCTTAGCATACAGTGAGTTACTTAATATATACTTGTGGAATGCTAATGATTAACCTGAATTATTAAAAAAAGTTCAATACACTTAAGAAGGTACGGAAACTACCTAATGCATTCAAGGGAAAAAACTCCTCAAAATTATTTAAATTAAACTAAGTTTGTGTTTCAAGAGGAAAAGTTTTGTATCTAGAATATTCACTTCTGTAGAATACCTCAGTTCCTGCTAATGAGATGTATGTTGATTTTCTTATGACTGGCAGAGACTGCTGATCTTAAGTTCACAGAGTATGCATATAAGAAAAATGGCTTTAAGGGATAAAATAATGAGAAATGATAGGTCAAAACTAAGAAAGAGAACATTCTCCCAAAGTGAGGTCTATTAGTCTATTGGACAGTCTCCCAGAGGTTATCATGGAAGCCTGAAAAAGCATCAGATAATAGAATGTGAGAGATACTTTTTCATTGTCAGGGGAGATGGACTAGATGAATTTAATTGAAGTTTTCTATCTCTCATTTCTAGGACTCTAAGAATAAAAGCATCGCAGAGAGAGGGGGGCTTTGGAGCCTAGGAGTCATTTAAAAAAATAAAATTCTTACTGCCTCTGGTAAAACAAAATGCACCTACAACCCATATTATGGAAATGGTGGTAAGCAAAAGATACAAGTAAAACAATATAATTATTCTTTACTAATGTCGATCAGGATGGCTTTTTTAAAAATATATAAAATAAAATGGGGGAAAGGAAGGAGAAATAAATCAAGGAGAGGATTTTATTAGGCATATTTATATAACTTCTAGAGGCTATTTCCTAACGATACTGCTTCTAATACTGCAAATATTTGTTTTTATTATAAATTTAGGCCCCAAATATTAACATATTGATCCTTAGTATATAGTACCTTTTATCCTGCAACTTTCAAGGATCTTAAAATATCTGTGTAATATTTCATTATCATAAAAAAGGCATCACAGGCCTTAGAGTAGGTCAAACAATTTGCTCTGGGTCACACAAGTGAGACACTAACTGAACATACCTTAAAAAAATAAAGCTCTTATCACTCCTTTGCCTGTTTTAGATACAAGCTCCTAAATGCTAATATGAACTCCTTGTACTAATGCCCTGGCAGAATTACACAGGCAGGGGACACCGGCCCTAAATCATATGGTCAGAGGATTTTTCAACTGCAGGCACCCGATTTTAATGGACAAGAGCCCCTGAGTGACAGTGGTCTCAGTGACTGCATGAGATATGAGCCCCGGTAGCTAAGGACAGATCATCAGGTTTTGGCCTTCACTTCTGCTGGAGCTATTGTCTGTTTTCATTTAACTTAAAAAAAATTTTTTTTGACGTTTATTAGAGAGACAGAGCACGAGTGGGGGAGGGGCAGAGAGAGAATGAGACACAGAATCCAAAGCAGGCTCCAGGCTCTGAGCTGTCAGCACAGAGCCTGACATGGGGCTTGAACCCACAAACCATGAGATCATGACCTGAGCCAAAGTCAGATGCTCAACTGACTGAGCCACCCAGGCGCCCCTCATTTAACTTTGAAAGAGTTGAGAGTAGACCACATTCCTACATATCCAATTATTCCTTGAGTAAGAAGCCAACCAAGATAGTCCCCATGTTACTCTGTCATTAATCTCACAGGACTCCCATTAAAAGAAAATTACTTCCTTCTACTCACTACATTCTTCCCTTAATTATGTTTTATTTAACAGATTAGTGTAGACCCTTAAAAAAAAAAAAACAGTACACAACCTTGACTAATATTAAACCATCAATGATGAAGATACTATGGCTTAAGAGGTTAACGTCTTTACAATGGGCATATCTTGGGTAATCATGAATGTCACCTATATATTCAGTGAGTTTTCATAAACAGGTTAGGAAACAGAAAAGGCCTGTGCTGGAATTGTAAGATTAACAAGATACAGTCCTGACCCTTCTTGAAGAGTGGTTTCTAAATTGCCTTGACTATGTATCAAATGAGTAAAATATCGTTGGTATGTGTTCCTAAAATTGTTTACTTGTAAAACATAAGAACGTTCTAATGTATGATTATAAAACATTCAATAACATAAAAATTTAAGGAGTGTAATTTTAAAAATTAAATATTTATTATTTTCTTTCTGCAACTCAGATGGATCATATTAAGCACCCTACAAGATATATACATCCTATTCTGGAGACCACCACCCAGAATATCACAGACCAGGGAAGGCAACCATGCCAATAATGAGGCTACAATATACCAGTATCAATCCTATAACAAATAAATGCATACATCTATGGAAGAACAGAGAAAGTCAAGGCTGATGTTGCCTAGAAGAGGTAGTGAGACACTGGAGCTGAATTTTAAAGGATGAGAATACTTTCAGGAAACACAGATGTTGGCCTTGTTAGGCAGAAGTGTGCAAAGATACCTGAGAAAGCTTGTTTGGGAACTTTTAAGTTTGGTTAAAAAAAAAAAAAAAAGGACACTAAGAGAACCCTGTAAGTTTGGAGGCTGAGAGATGTGGGGGTGGGGATGGTGATATTGGGTATTAGGAAATGAAACTGGAAGGGCAGCCAAAAACTTGATAACGAAAGGTTCTCTGTGCCAAGCGAACTTTGGTTTTTATCATCCTGTAAAACACAAGTCAAACTCAAAAGCTTTCAGCGGGTGACTGATGCTTTTTGACGGAAAAGCCAGCTCTGTCTGGAAATATTTAAATGAGGGGGAGAGGAAAGGAAGAGAAAGAGGTGAGTGGAAAGAACCCGCTGTGCAAGCCAAATAAAATGTACAAAATTTGGTCATGTCCATGGGCATGGGATGACAGAGAATTACTAAAAGACTCTGAGCAAGGGAGAGTCAATGATCAGGGTTAGAGCAGCAGTGTTAAGGCTAAAGTTGGTGACAGAGGTGTTGGATGCCAGATGAGTTAAAGTCTTTCCTGTACTAGATGAAACTGGCTACATGGTTGGAGGGGCTCAGTGCAAAATACGTGGGCCCTTGTTCGAAAGGCAGGAACACAAGGCCATTAAAGGTACTAAAATAGAAAACTTTCCTTTCTTGAGCAGTCTTTCTCCCTATCTGCTATGATGTTTTTCATTTGCTATTTAGTGTCATGCTCCCTCAGGCACCGGGGCAAGTGCAGACCTTCACAGGTGCCGGGGGCCCCAGCCCATGACTCACTATGTAGGTGGCCCACTGGCTGCCAGGTTGCCTCTCCCCAGCCAACAAAGCCATGTACCATGCCCGGGCCCAGTGTAGGGAAGTTGAGCCAGGCTTCTTCCCTGTACACAGCTGCCTCTGCAATTCACTAGGTATCTGGGTTGGGGGTGGCCAAGAGGCTCACTCCAACTGAGTTGTGGCCTTCAGCCGCCTGCCAGATACTGGTGAAGCTGACCAAACAGGGGAAGGACGCCCCTGCCTGGAGGTGCCATGGGGTGCCCAGCCCAACTCCTATCTTTTTATGCTTGTGTAAAGGCCCATGCCAGGGTCAGAGAGTGAAAGCTAGGGCTGGGTGAGGCGGATGCGGGGAGGCTGGTAGGAGTTCTGGGGGTGGGGAAGTGGGTGGAAGAGAATCCATCCCAGGGAAGCAACGGCAGGTGGTGACGGGCCTTGGCTCCCAGGTCCCAGTACGTGATTCACTGTCCCAGGGGCCCCACTTACAGAACACAAATCCAAAGATGGATCAATAAGAATCTTAAGATGGTGACCACAGAACATTAAAGTCTATGCAAGGGGCCTTTCTGAGTGCACTGCGCTTGTCTCATGCTCATGAGACAGATCCTGGTATTGGTTCAGGGGAAGGATAACAAGCACTGAAAACTCAAGTAAGTAGCAGTGGGGCTGGAAGATGGATGGATGAATCTGAGGAGAGGAGAAGATATGGTAACTGAATTTGGGAGGAAAGAAAATACTACGGTTGTGGGAACTGAAGAAATCTGTAGTACTACAAAGCTAGAAATTCGGGAGGAAGATAGTTTTGGGGGAAAACATAAGTGTTTGGGGGGCACACAGTATGGGGCAAGCTAAATTTAAATTACTACAGGACATCAGAACTGTTAGTAGAATACAGAGGACTGTTTAGAAAAATATTCTCCAAGACAACAACATCACTATTTCCTGATTTGTTGATCATTAATTTCATTGCTATACAAAAAGTCATTAAAAGGTCCTTCTAATATGAACACCTCGGCATTATCCCATTAAACAGACCCACATATAAAACATCACAGAAAAATACAGAGGCAAAGGCGGACTACATACAAAATGAAAAAAATCAAGGAGTTTATTCAATAACCATGAACTTATGGAAGAGATTATAAAGTACACTATATAAGATATGAATAACCCTTAAGATGTAAAAGTTTGCAAAAATTAAAAAATATCTACATGTATATATATGATTGCCATAATTTTTTTTCTTTTAAAACCATATGTCATGCTTCATATTTCTATATCCTTAAGTAAAAATGTATGAAGCTATATAAGCTTCTTTATCGCAGGCAAAATTATGGTAGTTTGCATAAAAATGCAAATATGCAAAGTATCACTAATGAGCACCAAAAAAAAAAAACCACACACACCCACTTGAAGAAAATAAGCAGCCAATATATAATGAAATGCATTTTGTTGTCTTTTTTCCTCCCCAAAATATATTTCACTCAACCCAATATACCCAAAATACTATCATTTCAACTTGTAATCAATACTAATAAGTATTCAGATACTGTCTATACTTTTTTTCTCAAGTTTTTTTAATAGCTTTATTGAAATATAATTCACACACCATCAAACTCACTACAGTGCAAAATTTAGTGGCTGTTGTATATTCAGAACGTTGTGCAACAGTCACCACAGTCTAATTCCAGAATACTACCATCACTCCCCAAAAACATCCCATACATATGAGTAGTCATTCTTGGCTCAACCCTTGGCAACCACTAATCTAGCTTCTGTCTCTATGGATTTACCTACGCTGGCCATTTCACCTAAGTAGAACCATATAATATGCGGCCTGTTGTGTCTGGGTTCATTCACTTAGCATGTTTCCAAGGTTCTTCCATGTTGTAGCATGTATCAGGACTTCACTCCTTTTCATGGTTGAACAATACTGCTGTATTGTGAGACCCCATTTTGTATATCCATCCTTTTTCAGCTGATGGACATTTGGGTTGAGTCTACTTTTAGGTTGTTACAAATAATGTTGCTATGAACATTCACGTATAAGGTTTTGTATAAACACATTTTCAATTTTCTCGTATATATACCTGGAAGTAGAATTGCTAGGTCATGTGGTAACACTACGTTTAACCTTTTGAGAAACTATCAAACTGGTTACAAAGTGGCTGTACCATTTTGCATTCCTTTCCACCATATAGTGTACTAATTTTTCCACATTCTTGTCAATGCTTATTATGTTCTCTCTTTTTGAATACAGTCATCCTAGTATGTATGAAGTGGTATTTCACTATGGTTTTGACTTGCATTTCCCCAATGACTAATGATGGTGAGCATCTTTTCATGTGAATTTTGGCCATTTGTATATCTTCTTTGGAGAAATGTCTATTAAAATCCTTCTGGAGTCTTTTAATAGCTACAACAGTCCTACAAAAAATTTTGTAGTGATATTATAATCAAATAATAACCTGGGAATAAAGTTATTTTCAAATGAAATTAGTAGATGCTTAATATAAAATAAACATTTAAAAATCCAGTGGAATGGTACTGGCATTGGTTCTAGAATTAATGGGCGTGACAGCAGGAAGGCACTCAAGGGTGTTACTGTTTACCAGCAATGCTTGTAGCCTGCAGAGTATAGGTATAGCCAAGAAGTACAAAAACACCTTTCGGTACAGCTAACACTAGCAAAATTGAGAAGTTGGCAAGGTTTCATTTCTATATCTCTAGCTTCCTAACTTCTGTGAAAGAGGAAAGCATCTAATACCAGTTATACTTAGCAGGTAATTACATGTTCTTTAAGTGGGCATTAGCCCTTGTAGTATTCTATCCATAAGAACGAGCTGTGAGTTCATCTCATTCTCTCTCTCAAATGGCCCTCTTCTCCTGGGCAAGAGACACTGGAAACTCCACTAGTTACCACTGCTGCAAATCTGTTTATGAATAACCATAGACAGAGGAGAGTCTCCATCATGCTTTGATTCTTTCAAGTTTAGAATCTTGGCCATATTCCCTGCCATTCTGGTTCCCTCTTCCTCTGGGTATTTGCTATCTCCTTTCTATCTCCCTTAAGGGATTGTATCTAACCTTATTCCTTTTTTAGTTTCTCTGCTTCAAATGTTATAGTTTCTAGGGTATTTATTATTAAAAACTTTAAAATTTATACCCCTCCTGATTACAAAGTGATTTAAAAGTATAGTTAATATTTAACACCCTCAGGCTATAATTTTTCTTTCCTGACATTCTTATGTTTATTATATTATTTTTACCTCTGGTAGTACTATTTTGATAGACATAATATGAATATATAATACATGAATATATTCATATTATGTCTATCAAAAGAGGTACCACTGCAGGGTGATCCTACTTTGGATTTTAACTCCACACAGATGGTCAGTAAAGGGAAGAAGAGAAGTTGGATACAGGATCTTTAAGTAGCAGAAGACAGAACTTTAAGTGCCCAGGAATGCAACTGCAATGAGGAATACAAAAATTGAAATGGCACTGTACCATGGCTACTATGAATTAAAATGGATTATTTCACCCCTGAGACTGAGATTCTTAGGCTGGCCAGAGGTCACTATTTTGTATTTTGTACATTTATACTTGTCATTCAAATGGACTGTGTCAAACACTTGGAAGGGCAACTAATATACAATGCAGCGATTTGTAAGCAATGGCAGGCCACTGAAAAAATATCACTTATTAGTTTCTTATGCCAGACCTAAAGGTACAAAAAAAAGAAATGATGTCCACAGAAAAGACATGAACTAAAATGGGTTCCTAATATGGGGTGCCTGGGTGGCTCAGTTGGTTGAGCATCTGACTCTTGATTTCAGCTCAGGTCATGATCCCAGGTTCATGGGATAGAGACTCGTGTCAGGCTCCATGCTGAGCATGGAGTCTGCTTAAGATTCTCTTTCTCTCTCCTTCCCCCCTTCCCTCTCTCTCCCCTCTGCCCCTCTCCCCAACTTGTGTTCTCTTTAAAATAAGAAAAAAAAATCGGTTCCTAATATATTAACTAATCATTTAGATAAATAGTTCTCAACCCTGGGTACATCATCTGGGAGTTTTAAAAAAAAATACAGAATACTTGGTTCTAGCTCAGAGATTTTGGTTTAACTGGTTTGAGGTGGAGCTCAGGCATTAGGTTTTGTTTGGGGGGGGGGGGGGTGGATGTTCCTTAGGTGATATTTAGGAATAGCCAGAGTTGAAAACCACTGGTTTTGACAATGAACACTATCTGATCTTTTTTTTTTTTTTCCCAATTTTTATGTATTTTTTGGAGAGACAGAGAGAGAGAACAGGGGTGGGGCAGAGAGAGAGAGAGAGAGAGGACACAGTATCTGAAGCAGGCTCCAGGCTCCGAGCTGTTAGCACAGAGCCCAGTGTGGGGCTCAAACCCATGAACTGCAAGATCATGACCTGAGCCAAAGTCGGAGGCTTAACTGACTGAGCCACCCAGACACCCCTATCTGATCTTTATCAAGTGGGCATGAAGCTCTGTCCCTTTGTTTAACTTGGAAAAACAAAAATCTTATTAAGGATCTTATTGAGGATTCTATTCAAAACAGAGACCAGTCAGCGTTGGTGGTATAGTGGTGAGCATAGCTGCCTTCCAAAACAGAGACCAATACCAACTGAGCCTGACATCTTGATACTTAAGAAAGGATGTAACATTTCTTTTTACACAAGAATTTAACTCCATCTACATTTATTATTCTAAAGCTTTACTTCTTTTAAAAAACTATGCCAAGTTTTCATCTTTTGGCAATCTTTTGTATCTACTCTATCTGATTGGGAATGCTCAGGTGTCACTGTCACAGGAACAAGAAAGGTGACAAAGGAACAGTCAGTCAGCTACTGCCTTAGTTCAACTATGCTTTCTGGTTGTCTTGGCATAAATTTTAGTGCCTGAATTCTTTCAGAGCCAAGCTCAAAGCTAATACAAACGAAGCAGCTGCGACTGCATTGTGTTACATTTACATGGAAGGCCAACTCAGACCATTGTGTTATGGAAATGAGAACACTAAGCCAAGCACCTGGCCCGGAACACAAGCCGCTTTCTTTTAGCCAAAGCTAAATGGATGGCATCGTCTAAGGAGAAGTGATATAAAAATCATAAATATCAATAGTCACTTTATAAATAGAACATTAAAGAAAGAAGCCTGTTCCAAACACTCAGGCAATGGGAAACAAATATATACAATTACAAGGCGTGATCATTTTCCCTTTCTGAATTAAATTTAAGTACGTGGATAACTCATTAGTTTACTCGTTTCTTCCTAATTACCCCTGTAAATATTATTTGAATATAGTTTTAACAATGTATAAACCATACAGTGGATGTTTTATTTAAAGGAAAGCACAAATGTGATAAATGTAAAAAGCCTAGCAATATGATAAAGAAACAAATGAAAAATAGCATCTTTAAAAAGAGGCAAAAACGACTCAAATAACTAAGTGTTCCTGAAGAAGCTAATAGTCAAAACTCAGATCTGCAAAAACACTGTGAGCTTACACATATATATGACATGTAAAGGGCTCAAAGAAACATCCACAGAAACAAAACATTAAATAAAGGTTTCTATCTAGTTACACTTCCCAGTGTAAGTAGACACAGAATACACGATATACATAAAATACCAAAAAGCCCCGAATTCCAAATATATATTAAAATCTCTTTTGGTTGAAGAAAAACATGTAACTCTTTTGCACAGGTACACGCATTTACTCCAAACGATCGCTTGGTGATTATTAAAAGGTTTAGTAATCCATTTGACTGAGATATCATGAGTAATACTAAGAGAGTAAACGTGAGACACTCCCTTGACTCTGGTCACTCAGTAAGTCATGAATGCCTTATCCATTAAACAATTATTTGTGGAGTGCTTACTGTGTGCAAGGTACTGTGTTAGGCACTGAGGTAGCTACAAAGATGAGAGGAGATGTTTATTGTCTAATGAGGGACATGGACCTAGAAACAAACAACTGCAGTTGGAATTAAGGTAAAGAAATATGGAACGAACAGAAGAAACAGGAAAAGTATCCTGCAGATCACTGCTTCTCCTTATGCCTATGATTAGATAAAAGTACAAATGCACTGAAAATTCCTAAACACCAAGACCTTGCCTTACCTATAGATTCAGTGGCCACCTAAGTTCCCTCTTATGTTTATTTTTACTTTTCAGCTTATTTCAACTTATTGACTCGTCTGTCCACCACGGGCATAAAGATGGCTTAGACTAAGTAAGAAGTACACATGAATAGACTGTTGTACTGGCTATCCATTCTAAGATTAGAAAAATATACATTTTGGGGAATGGGAAAGATATACAAAGGTTTTGGGTTTCCCTAATTTGGGCTCATTGCAATCTTTACTCCCTGGCTCCTTTCTACCACATCCAGCAGCAGTCAGCAGGATACAAGTGACTCTTACCCCTTGCTTCTCCTGATCTCTCAAAAGCTAACCACTTCTCTACAGCTGATAGCCTGGGGTGGGTGCAGGGCTGGCCTTCTCTTGAATGGCAGGCAGTCCCTTACTTGTCGTCCTGAGTTATGATGCCGATAGCAAGGGGAAAAAGAGTCACTTGGGGAAGAGTCAAGAAATTTACCAATACTTCACAGTATTTACACAAATGGAGCTGGGAAGAAAGCCCTTTTGGAGAGTGCATGGCTAGCTCCTTTCTGGTTTAGCTTTTGAGCCAAGATAAATATTTCAGAAAACAAATCTCTAACGCTTTAATGGCCAGCCAAATTTAGTTAAGTTTGACAAACAAACATTCCCAGTCTTGCCCCAACCTACCTCCCCATCCTCTCTCTTGCCATTTTGGCCTACATGCCTTTTGGTTCCTGCTCACTGAACCCTTATATCCCCTGCAAGCCTCAGTCACTTTATGAAGTGTGTCTTTCTAAACTGCTATTGCCTCTGCCTGGGATACTCTTCTTCCCGTCAATTATTTTCATTCAGCCTTTGAAACAGCTCAAATACTGGCTCCCCGGAAAAGCCTTTGCTCACACAATGCATTGTTAAAAATCTGTGTCACCACGCTTATCTACCTTCTTATGAATCTGGTCATTTTTCTGTCTCTTACTACTAGACTTTAAATTCTCTGGGAGTGGAAAATTCTGTTGTGTTCGTTTCTGTGTCCCTAAGACCTAGTGCCAAGAAAGTATCAATAATTGGTGAATCACTAATACTTTGCCCAAAGCAACCATTCGGGAAGTGTGTCACTGTCAATAATTTCCGTCAAGGCTTTTGCTAAAAACTACTTATCTGCCCTCAGTATTTGCTTGAAAATGGAGCTGGGAAGAGTAAGCCCTTTGGAGGGTCCACCTGATAAGTTGTGAACCTGCTGTTTACAGCACAGTAAAGACACATGAATCCCAGGATCACAAGTACTTGTGCTTAAATCTCACTTTTGCCCCTTCAGAAAGTTAACATGGATCACTTCCATGGAAACAATCATGCTAATAGCATGGGATACTGTATTAGTAACTTAGTTAAGTATCTCAAAGTTTGGTTCCTTCTTACACTGCTTTCTCACATGCAGACTCCACTGTGATATTAATTACAAAAGCATTCTGTGTTGATCTGAAAGCTAGACACAATTCTAATTGGCACTACATTTAAGTCAGTCACATTAGCTATTGGTATTATATGGAAACTTAAAACATACTGTGAATTTCCAGATATCTGAGTACCTCATTGCCTCTTTTAGACAGCATATTTTGGTTTCTTTTAAGAGAATATAAATTATTTATCCAGAGCCATCATGGAATAAGGTATTTCACAAACCATATTTTTCTGGATAACAAGTTTTATAAGCAATAGATATTTTTAAGATTTAAAATATTCTCAATGGATATATATCACAATATTGCACAGTGACACTTTAAAAAAAACTGGCATGACAAATATAATTTCACTTTTTCTTAATGATTCAGGATCATTATTATCAATGTCAATTACTTCACTATTCTCCATGTGTCCTGTAATTCAATGGTACTCCTGTAGTTCAATGGCAACACTGGGCTATTTGCCTTTATAATAAGTGGATTCAGGTTGTTTTTATGAGTCCTTGCTTTTCATTTCCTCTGCCTCCTCCCCCCAACTCACTTCATTTTTTCAAAAATGACAATCAATGTGTTCTGATGGTTATTTTTCAAATAACTGCCTAGGTAAGAACTTACGAATAGTTAAATTCTCCTAGAGAGCTAAGTGCATGGGCTTTGGAACTACAGTTTGCCAGTCAGAGGCTCCTTCTTTCCTTCAATATTTCTTAATCTGTGAGATGGCTGAGGTTGTCAGAAGAGTAACAGCTGAATAAATGGTCTGTAAAGGAGTGCTCACCATCATGTATGTGCATCATTGGTTTATTACTTTTACTCAAGAGTAATTACTATTATTAAGGTAAACCTCAAATTAGCTATCAACTGTTTAAATACAAATGAAAATTATTGTTCTTAATTAATTCAAACTTAAAAAGCCCAGTCATGAACTTCAGATTCAATAGAAGTACTTGAATGTTATAGGATATTTTTCTTCAGTTATTGACTTAAAAAAAAAATTAAGAATTAACCATTCTATTTTAGCAGGCTTGTATGAAAATTACAAATTCTAATTCAATTCTTTTCACCAAACACTGTGTATGGATAGTCAGTTTCACTATATTTGATTTCTGTTTCATCAGGAAAACAAGAAGGGGAGGGAAGAGGAAAAAAAAAATGCCCTTTTCATTCATTAAAAAAACCCAAACATTTAAGTGGGAAGCTAGGTCTATGGAAGAAAGAAATTTAGTAAAAGGAATGAAATCTGATATTTTATCATTCCGTCATAATATTGTTAGAATATTAATCCAATCTTGCTTGTGATCTTTAAAAATGAGAGAATCTGTAAACATGTGGAAGGTGTCACACAGTAACAGATATTCAAAAACGCTACAAGACACTGAGAGACAATAAAGGGAAATCTTGCTCTTCAGAGTTAATCCAAAATAAAACATTCATGTTGGTTGACTTATAAATGAATACCAGCTTATATATCTCAAAATATCATTTCAACCTACAGAGTTATCCCAACTTAAAAAAATAAAAAGTAGTGGAATATATAAATAAGGAATACAACATATTAACTTAGCTGAATTAAAAGAAAATCATCTTTTTTTCCCCCAATAGAAAAGTCTACTTCTACTTTATAGTGTTTTCCATTGTACCTACAACAATGACCAGCTTCATGATAGTTACTCTTTTCAAGTTTAAAAACAGTAAGTTTTACTGAAATGATATAATTAGGCAGTATATTTCTTATTAGATAAGCAAAGAAAATGGATGGATTAAAATCTGGGTTACTCAGAGTTATATCAAAAAGGTACAAAACAGGACTGCAAGTGCTGGTCAGCTGACCTGATCGCTTCTAGCCTTCTGATCTCAGCATTCAATATTTAATACTGACTCTTAGTACTGCCTAGTCAGTTTAAGAAATATTTCTTCCAGGGTATTTCTTAAGCACTTAGATGGTCATCCAAAAGATGGCTTAAGCAAAGCACAGGCCAGGTCTCAGGAATAGAACTCACAATCGTCTAATTCTCCGATAATCTGCTCTGCAACTTTATGAGTCCCATCATTCACTGTTTATCCTCTAGCTCAAGGCAAACAAAACAAAACAAAATGAAAAACACCAAAAACCAAAAAACTCTTCCCATTTGTGAAAAAAAAAAAAAAATCCTACCAGCATCTTTACAGAATGGTAACAGATTTTCACTAGTAACTTCATAAAAGGGCATCCTGCAAAGATTTGTACTCTGTAGGTCAGAGGAATTTGAATTTAATAATTATTCCCTAAAATGTAATAAACCTTCTACTCAAAGTGGTGGACATTAACCACAGTTAATCTACATAAGTTGATAACTGTGTCCTTTAACTTCAGTATTATAAAGAAATTCTTGAGCAAAATGTGTGGATTCCTTAGTAACTGTCTCTAAGAAGAAAGGAGAGAAAAGTAAAATATCTTTTAGAGAGGAGGAGCACTTACTGGTACTTTGAAGGGTGAGGTATTTACAGTGTCCATGGAGTTGGGTTTCTCTGATGTACTGGTCCCTGAGATACTCCGTCTGCGGGGGGACCTCTCTGCCGGCACCTCTGGAAAAGAAGAAAGAAACATCATTAAGAAACCGAAATTTAGGATCTTTGACTACAATGTAAAATTATTGGGGGTTTTCTCCCCCACAAAAATCAGTTTCCTTTAAAGGCATATTACATTCTATCTCCACATGATTTCTCTGTTTCTCTCTGTGGTATTCGAACTATCAAGACACTAGGGAGACCTGGTCACAGTTAAGAATCCGCTTTAGCATGACAGATTATAATTTCATCTGTGCACACATAAAAAATATTTTCACATTTTCTGAGCTATGTTTAAGATCTATAAATTCACTTGATATTCGCATCTCGCAGTGCATGAATATACTTCTCTATTTGTCAGCAACATAGGAGTTAACAGAATCCAAAGACAATTTTGGCATTCTTGTGAACAAAATATAGTCATGTGTTGTACATGATTCGATGGTGTCTGCACAAAGGTCAAAGTTCAATTCTGTGCAGATAAGATGATTCACCAGACTGCAACCAAAGGGCCATGAGGCGACTGAAAGCTGCTGCTAGGATAAAATAACATATATGCCTATGCAGATATAAAAATAGATCAGCTTCTCCTTGTGCTGGCAATATGACCTTACTAAGATCTTACTCTGTATTCCTAAATCTGTTCAAACTGACCTAACAAGCTTCGGATTTTGCAGATGATGTGATATTTTCTAATTTAATTACTGTACACTATATTAAGGTTACATTTAAACATTTTTTTCATAGAGTGATATAAATATATGCATATATATATGCACATACACACGCACACAGATGATAGATATACACATATTATACCTTTATCACAACTGCTTCCCATCTCCACGTCAACTGACAGACATATAGGAATCCAGCTTCTCAGATAACATTAGATAATCTCAACATGGACAAGGAAAAAAAACACATCCTAAAAAAAGTACTCTGTATTATCTTCCAGATCTTAAAAAATAAGGAGTAAATCGTGACTCCGGAGACTGACATTTTGATTCCTGCTGTTCTCCCTTTAAAAGATAGATGCAGTTTAAACTTCCATTTCTGGCCTCCTGGCCCCTGGGATCCGTGCTACTTCTACTTAAGAGAAAGCGTTTTTTCTCTCGCTCCCTCCCTGTGTCTTGCTCTTCCCCCTCCCTCCCTACAGCTTGCAGAGAGAGCAAGCGAGAAAGAAACACACAGGACTGCAGCTATTCAATCAATCGTTCCGACTGCACATCCTCATTAGTTACTTTCAGGCTATTAGCAGACGCCCAACCACTGCCTCCCCTCAGTTACAGAAAATTTCACTGTATTACACTAATCCGCAGCAAGAAAAAAACATTTACTGAAATTTATATTCAGCTAGTGCCAAAAGGACACCATTTTACACAGACCTAGTAATGCACACAAATCAATCCCTCCTATGAAAATCCAATTGGAAGTGCTTACCCTATTACCATCTTTGCATGCTGGACACTGATTTTCTTTCCACAACTAAACATATCTTCTGTGTGACATCTTGACCAGTAAGACATAAGCCAAATTGCAACATTGCTAATGACAGAGGTTGCCAACATAGCGTCTTATATGCCTGCAGTACAAGAAAGTCCCATGCTATCACTGTTTTAAAATTATGAGCAATAACTGTTAAGTCTCTCAACTTCTCTCTAACCATCAGTGGTTAAATGAGCCTTAATGCACAAAGCCATTTTCAGAATTAGGCACACATGACTTCTAAAAAATGGCAGTACAATTAGCTAAAATTCACGGCAATGGCACAAAGCACCAAATTTAAACAAACCAGCTTTGCAAAGCACTCCGAACAACAAGACCTTCAGACTTTAGGAACGTGACTTTAAAGAATGATTATCCAAGTTAGGCATTTCTAATATATGGGGGGCAGGCTGGTGGGGAGAGGGTCTGGTGAAGACACAAGAAAATCTCATCTTTCCTCTGATAATAACCTATAATTAGAAGATACATGAGATTAAATATTACAGTATAATATATTTTAATCTCTGAATAATTGATGGAGAAACCAAACTTGGAGGAAAATAAGTTCCATTAGCAAGACTAAAATGATCCAGGAAACAGTTTTCCTTTAATTTCCAATGTTCTGGATAAGGAAAAAAATGGAAACATTTCCTCATTTTCTTTCAAACATCTAATTATAGTTTTCAGGCATATGAACTCATTAAATAAATATATTTCAGTGCTTTTAACAATTTGAAATTATATTGGCTAAAATGAGCAACCACATGTTAAACTCTAACAGATACGTTACTTGTTGTACTTCTCTTCCTCTTTTAGATTCTCTTTCTGTACCTTGAGAAAAATCACAACTCTGGTGTAGCTTAGAGAATATTACTAGGTTCAAAAAGAGGAAATTAAATTTTTCTTGAAGTTTGAACAATTGACATTGACGAGGGAAAAGACAGGAAGGAAATAAGCTGCATGAGCCAATGAGAAGAAGTCTACACTCCCTGACTTTCTCAGCCCCCACAACAAGGCAACTTATCTGCAGATGCAAAAAAAGGCCCTTGAATACCCAAGTTCTTTCGTTTTCAGAAGATTCGGAACTGTTTCAAAGTGGAGCGAAGGAACATATACCCAAGCACCAGTGGCCGCTCAGAGCCATGGTGGCAGCATCAGCAAGGGCCAAATTAACAACTCACTGGATTAGTCACAGGCAGGCCTGCATATTAAACTGGCCCAGCTACCTTGAACTTGAAATCTCCAAGCAGAAAGGAAAGCTGCTACTATCCCCCTAAAGCCACCTTTCTGCTGAGTTAGAAGGAAAATCTATACCGGTTCCAGTAGACCAAAATTAGACGGCTCTCTCCCCTGCCCCCACTCACGTTACAGACGCCTGCATTATTTTCACCTGCTATAAGAATTAGTGTTCCTTTCATAGTCATAATATTTAATTACAGTTATTTTAAAATATGCTCACTCTCTAAGACTGAGTCAGAGACTTATAATATTGTTTCAGTTAAGGTCTGAAACCATTGTATTCACTTTCTCATCCTCTAAAGATATTTTCCACCTGCAGATTGAAAGGCACAAAAAGTTATAAAATAGAAAAGCCTGGTTAAGTTTTAAATTTATCTCTTCATTTCCTTTGCCACTGGGTATGAACCAAGATGAAGTGACAACTTAAAATGATGACAGACAACCTCCAACGTAGCTCCGCAGGGAACATTATTGAACAAAGCGAACGACTGGGTGCTCTCCCAACTATCTGTGTGATTCTGTGTAAGCCATTTCATCTTTTCTGCTGGAAGATTATAGGGGCAAAGGCACTTTTGGTGAAGGATGTGCTTGTTCAACAGACAGAAGTCAACGTCTGCCTTTAGAACCTAATAGTTGTACTGTTCATGACTTTAATTCACTTATCGAGAAGAAATGTCAGAAAGCATTTCAAGGAAGACAAAAAAGCAGGACAGTGTAAAGGAGATGACGAGGTGTAGTAATTTCACTATAGTAATTACAGTGAATGGGTGGGGCTGCGTTGAGAAGATGAGGTGAGGAGGTCGGTCTTGTAGGTTGATTAGGGAAGAACACTGCGGGCAGGGGGGAGCCAATACAAAGTTCCTGGAGTAAAGTGCAGCGTGGAGGCCAGCGCGTAAGGGACCAGTAAGTAGCAGCAGAAAGCCTGAGGCTATGGAGGTGTGCTCAGACCATGTAGGCTCTGTAGGCCTATATGTGCAGACTTCAGGTTTTTACTGTGAAATGAAAAACCACCTGGTCAAACACATTTCACCAAAAGGTATAATAAAGCACAGAGAAACCCTATGGAGAGATACACTTACTGGCACTTTCTTAGGTATTTTCTTTTCAGGAGTTTGAATAATGAGTGTGATTGAAATAATTCTGGAATATTGTATGTTTGGAAAGAGAGTAAAGGGAAATGTTTATCATATTAACTGAGGGTTAGGTTCCAAAAGCCCCTGAAAATATCCTAAATGAGAAAGGTATCTGTTGTATCTGTTATCATTATGGCCAAATATCTATAAGCATCAAGTACATTTACTCTTTTTTTTTTAATTTTTTAATGTTTATTTATTTTTGTGAGAGACAGAGCATGAGCAGGGAAGAGCAGAGTGAGGGGGAGACAGACTCTGAAGTAGGCTCCAGGCTCTGAGCTGTCAGAACAGAGCTCAACACGGGGCTTGAACTCACGAACTGTGAGATCATGACCTGAGCCCAAGTCGGACGTTCACTGACTGAGCCACCCAAGCGCTCCTACATTTACCTTTTTTTTCAGTCATATTTAACCAAAGTTTGTTTGCCATCATGTCATACATGCACACACTTAACATAAATACCAGGGCTCAGGTGTCATGAATTCTGATAATGTGTGTCACTCTTAGAATAAGTTACCATCGTTAAGAAATGGTTCAAAATAATTTCTTTGAAGAGAAAAAGATGTACTATAAAAGTTATTTAGGCACCTCTTTTGTGACTACCTTGTCTAAGGCAGAAGAAGTATTTTTATGATAATTTTAGCTAATATTGAGTGTTTTGTGCGAAGTGCTGGGTCTGGTATCTATCTGCCTTAATCTTTGGGCCCCTGAGGTGGTAACAATTATTATTCTCTTGGGTGAGTGTGGGGCCAAATTTAAAAGAAGAAAATAATAGTTACCAATGTGAAAGTAATTTCAGAAAATTCAACATGAAAAATAACCAAAATGTAGAAAGATACTTATAAAGTTTTAATTTGTTGGACAATGATGTAAGGAACCAAAATACCCTTCTCACAGCAAAAGTCTCTAGTTGTGACAGATCAGAAAAACATTACATGTTCACAGATGCAGTCGGTGTGGCATATATCGTGTGCCTGAATACTTCAGATGAAGGGCTACCCGGGTCAATTCTAGTAATTTTGTGCACAGAATTATCAAACATGAATGAACAGGGAGGCTCTGTCCATTACAATTATTCACAGGCCCCTTTAATATTTTGGGTATTATATTTAGGAAACAAGTGTTCCAATATTATTCTAGTCTAGAAAGGGGAACTTTTTAGTTCACTTCAAAAACCTTTTTAAAAATCAGTAACATTTCAATCAAGCCTGACAGAAAGTTACACACCAAACTGTGTTTGTGTACGCATTCACCTCACTGAAGTTTCAGGGTGCTGCTGCGAATGAGCCCACTCCACTATCGTCTATTTGCCCTTATATTGTGTAAATGATGACAATAAATAAGATAGGATATGTCAGTGGCTCAAGTTATTAATGAATAAGATAAGCAAAGAACTTCTCTCTTCATGCTGTGAATTCTAAATTAGAACTCCTTTCCCACAGGAGCAGAAGGGAAAAAGAGGAAGGAAGGAAGACTATTAGACAATGGGTCTGTATGTATTCGGTCAAGAAGGACCTCAAAACAAATGGCAAAAGGTGAAAGGGGAAAGGCTTCAGGAGAATGAGATTTTGTGTTTCGTTGGAAGACTCCTAAAGGCAATGGGACCTTAAAGATTCAGTTGGAGAACAATGTTGTAAAGGAAAAGTGACAAGAACAAAGAGAAGAAAATTACATATTGCGTTTATATAGTTGCTAACACCGTAGCACCTGGGCGTTTATAGACTTCATCCACCTGCTTTTCAGTAGGACATTTTCTGCTGTATCCCAGTTTTACAGCTTTAAAGTCTATGTACAGGACAGTCACTACCATTCAGCTGCTCTGAAATACAAATCCCCAGAGCCACTTTAATTTATCCAATTTGTATCACTTAGACTGCAGGACTTCACTCAAACAAGCCGACCTTTCAAGTTTGCATGCCCTTGACACTGACTTCAATCCAAACCAATTGGTGCTAAGTACACAAACGTGGTGAATTCTCAGGAAGTAAAGCCATTCAGCCTCCCCACCTTTTCTTTACCTCAACAAATTTATTCTCTATTGTTATTATTGTTATTTTTAAAATTCCTTCTTATTAATATAATAGGAGAATATATTGATTTCTCTCTGGTCAAGGAGTTTGCACACCGACAAGTACTTCATTTCTTCAACTTAGGACTTCACATGATGATAGTGGATGGGATAGCAGAGAATAGCTTTAGTGCAAACAGCAGTCTCAACCAGAAAGGCTAAGAAAACAGCTCATGGATGTCTACATGGTAGCTTAAGATTCAAACACAAAGCAGATCTCTGGTTCTTAGTGATAACCACCAAGGATCTTAATAATAATGATAAAAACATAACGAGCATACCTGCAACACCAAACTATCATTTATTATTCCTTATTACATGCCACGTGTTTTATAGGAGTTATCTCTTCCATCATTACAACAATTCTCTGGAACTATCGCCTCCATTTACAGATAAGAAAACAAGAAAAGATTCTATTACTCTATGTTTGCACAGCTGGTAAAGGGTAGAATCAGGATTGGAACTCACACAGTCTGGATCTAGAGTCTGTACTTTTAATTACTATGCATGTTACCCTATTCTCCTTGTGTTTTGTATAATATGCTGTAATGGAGAAGAAATAAGATAAATAATCATGGAGACCCCAATTTTCCTACTTCTTCCTAAAAATAACTCAAAGGGTTTTAACAATATACACACAATTCTTCATATATTAAAGAGAGGTAAATCACTTAGCATTGTATTATTGTGGTGAGCATTGAGTAATGTACAGAATCACTGAAACTATAATGACACTGTCTGTTAATTATATTTCAATTAAAAAAAATAATGCGTTATCACATTGCATTCCACTTAACCAGTGATTTGCCAGCCTGGCTGTGAATTCAAATCAGCTGTAGAGCTTTTATTTTATTATTATTATTTTTAATGTTTATTTATTTTGAGAGAGAGAGAGCATGCAAGACAGTGTGAGTGGGTGAAGGGCAGAAAGAGAGAGAATCCTAAGCAGTCTCCACCCTGTCAGCACAGAGACTGATACGGGGCTTGATCTCAAGAACCGTGAGATCATGACCTGAGCTGAAATCAAGAGTCAGACGCTTAACTGTCTGAGCCACCCAGGTGCCCCAGCTGTAGATCTTTTAATCAAAACACAGATGCCCTTTATCCAAGGGATACAGGTGTGCTGTTTCGAAGGGACACATGCACCCCCATGTTTACAGCAGCACTATCAACAATAGCCAAAGTATGGAAACAGCCCAAATGTCCATCAATGGATGAATGGATAAAGAAGATGTGGTATATATATACAACGGAGTATTATTCGGCAATCAAAAACAATGAGATCTTGCCATCTGCAACTATGTGGATGGAACTGGAGGGTGTTATGCCAAGTGAAATTAGTCAGAGAAAGATAAAAATCATATGACTTCACTCATATGAGGACTTTAAGAGACAAAACAGATGAACATAAGGGAAGGGAAACAAAAATAATATAAAAACAGGGAGGGGGACAAAAGAGAAGAGACTCATAAATATGGAGAACAAACTGAGGGTTACTGGAGGGGTTGTGGGAGGGGGGATGGGCCTAATGGGTAAGGAGCACTAAGGAATCTATTCCTGAAATCACTGTTGCACTATATGCTAACTAATTTGGATGTAAATTTTAAAAAATTAAAAATAAAATTAAAAATAAATAAATAAATAAATAAATAAATAAATAAATAAATAAATAAAAAACACAGATGCCCAGCTCAGACCCAATGAATTACAACCTTTGGGGAAGGGGAGAGTACAGCCTAGGTATAAATATTACAAAAAGTTTCCTAGGTAAATCTGATATGCATTTCTTTTTTAAAATTGAAGAATTATAGGGGCGCCTGGGTGCCTCAGTCAGTTAAGTGTCTGACTTCAGCTCAGGTCATGATCTCACCACCGTTCATGGGTTCGAGCCCCATGTCAGGCTCTGTGCTGACAGCTTGCTTAGAGCCTGGATCCTGCTTTGGATTCTGTGTCTCCTCTCTCTGCCCCTCCCCTGCTCACGCGCTCTCTCTCTCTCTCTCTCTCAAAACTAAATAACTGTAAAAAAAATTTTTTTTAACTGAGGGATTATAACGGACATACAGATTGATACTGGTTTCAGATGTACAACCTAATAATTTGATATTCGTATATATTGTGAATGATCACAATAACTCTAACATTTGTCACCACAAATAGAAATTAAAATAAAAAAAAAAGAATTAAATCATTCTCTTAGAGGGGTAAGTTAGTGCAAAAAAAGCCCACCAAAGAAAATGCTCAATCCTGGAACACTGTTGCTAATAAGAATATTCTAGTCAAGAAACAGGTGAGGAAATGGGGTAAAGAGGGAGGAAGGGGTCTTGCTTAATGGAATGGTGAAAAATGTGAACAAATCAGGAAACAACCTATAAAAACATCTAATACTGATTGCTTGAATTAAAAAGTGATAAAAAGTCCTCCAAAAAATAACCTGACCTTAGTGGGAGGGATGAATACATAGAGCACAGAGGATTTTTAGGGCAGTGAAAAAACTCTGCGTGGTACTGTAATGATGAATACATGTCATTATACAGTTGTCCAAACCCAAAGAATATACAATATCAAAAATGAACCCTAATGTAAATTACAGACCTTGGATGATTATGATGTGTTAATGCAGATTCATCAACTATAACAAATGTTACTATTCTGGTGGGGGATACTGGTAATGGGAGAGGTTGTGCATGAGGGGGAAGGGGGCTGCACAGTCCCTGTACCTTCCTCTTAATTTTGCTATGAACCTAAAACTGCTCCTAAAAAAATGAAGTGTTAAAAAAACAAGACCAAACCCTGTCCCTCTAAAGTACACCTAAGTGGAGAAATAAGTACTCAGGCCAATTCTATGAGACAAAAATAGATAAATAGCATGAAGATCTTAGGCTTTACAAAGAATAATCTTTAAGAAAACATTGTTCAGCATAAAATGATATTTTTGAGCATTTCGATCGAGTTATTTGTAAAACTTAATCTCACTTCATTTTGGTGAATAATATTTTATGTTCAACTCTGGAAGACACTGTCTTCTAACTTACAGAGATGTAAGAACTGTAAACTTTTTCTATAACTGACTTAATATGTTCTCACTATTAGTATTTTTCATAAATAATTGTGGGTAAATCTTTGATTTATTTATACCATGATTTCAGTATTCACCTTTAAAAACCTAAAAAGATATGGTCCTTGATTATGCCAGGGACTTTTAAGACTAGTTTGGGTTTTGTTCCAAAAACAGGCATTAATAGAAAGTACTGAAGTACTGAAAACACAAATATTTGGCCTCTAATACACAGATGAGAACTTATTCATGTACTAAGGGCCAAATATGCATATAGCACTGTACAAAAAAAAATGTTTACATTGGATATCAATTCTTCGTGAAGGTATCAGAAGACGGAGAAGCCTATGATGTTGATTTGTACCCCCATCTGCCACCAATGTTGTCAAATCTCTTTTCAAAATGTCTGTTGGCTTCATTTTGTCCATTTTATTTCCACTACCATCTATCACCCTGGTCTTGGACTTTTTATCTTCTCATGCAGATCATGGCAGGACTCTCCTAACTGATCTCACTGACTCCTGTCTTTTCTGCTGAAAGCTATCCTGCTCGCCATTACCAGATTAGTTTCCCTAAAACATTACTTTCTTGATGTAATTGCCTTCCTAGAGATCTTAAGATAGGTTGAAAAAAACCACCTAGCATCACCTTTCACAGTCCCTCTTTTCTGCCAGCACCTTCCAACAAATTGCCTTAGACAGATGATCTTTGATCTCAAACTGGTCATATTCATTCCCTATGTCTGATTTTGCTAATGGTTTTCACCTATCTGCCAAATCTTAGGTGACCTTCAATACCAATGTCAGTTCAACTACTTTCACAAAACCAGTTCTAATTATTGACATTTCTTTGATTTCCAATTAATACATTTGTAGAAGTTCATATTACTTGATCATATGTTCTTTAGTTTCAGGTACCAAACTACATTCCTGCCCAATACAGTATTCTGCAAGTGATGTCTTGAACGAGGTTTAAATAATTTAAGGTTTGAGTAATAGTGATCTTGCCTCAATTTTTAAACAAAACAAATTTTAGTAAATAGAATTATCTCAATTTTAAATATGCAATGTTCTCATAAACCATTTACACTAAATTTTGCTTGTCTGCAAGGAGTACTAAAACAAAATAAAAGATAATAATTAGTAACAAATAAATTTGAACAACTAAAAAATAGTTCAGTATAGTCTGACAACCTTTTTTTTCTCCTTTAATAAACATATCGGGTGATATAGAATTGCCTTTTATGTATGTTAAAGTGGTAAAATATTATTTCATATACAAAGTCATATGGTTCAACTTAATATATGGTAAAATTATTAATCAGTTTTCTAGTTATTTTAATTCACATATGGAATTAAAGTGAACCATATAGTCAAGTTTAAGAGTCACTGTCTTTTTATGTACAGTATATTAATTTGAATCTTCAGCTATAATTGGGATTTTGATAAATAAACTACATGAGAGCTTAGGCTTAAAAGTTTTGAGATGTCTCCTAGGAATCATTCTTTTTGAAAATTCACATATCTCCAGGTTTCCTTAAGAAGCACATTTAAACATAATAAGGTTTAAATCTTGATTTCTTCTTATTCATTTCCATTTTCTTTAGATATCTGTTCAGCTTGATTTTCTTAATTTTTTTATTTGTACATCTCCATCAGGAAAATTTTGAAAGAATTTTTTTTTTCTTTCTCTAAGGAAATCCTCTAAATAAAGGATGTAAGAGTTAAACACAAAGGGAACCTTGACCACCTGTGGGACTCAATAGGGATTCAACTGCCACGTGTAGGGTTTAGCAGGGCTCCTAGGATTTTTAGTTTCTTCTTCAATTTAGATACCAGAATATCAATTAATTCATTTATGATGAAAAACTGAATTGTCACTGATTGAAAATATTAATGTAAGTGTAATCCAGCAATTACTCTTTTTCGGAAGTCAAGCTACATAAGAAATCAAACCACAGTTGGTGATAATTTTAAGATACTGATTCAATTTCTTTCATGGTTATAAGTTGCAAGCCTACTTATATTTTCTGTTTCTTCTATAGTCAATTTTAAAAAATTGCATCTTTCTTTAAATGCCCAATTTCTCTAAATTTTCAAATATCATAAAGTTGTTCATGATAGATTCCTTCCTATTTTTCAAGTCTCTGATTTTCTGTAATAGTGTTTCATTTTTCATTTCTTAAGTTTATTTATTTAACGAGGGGGGGGAGAGGGAGAGGGAGAGGGAGAGGGAGAGGGAGAGGGAGAGAGAGAGAGAGAGAGAGAATATCCCAAGTAGGCTCCACACTGCCAGCACTGAGCCCGACATGGGGCTCAAATGCATGAACCGTGAAATCATGACCTCAGCCAAAAATCAAGAGTCAGACATTTAACCAACAAGTCACCCATGCACCCCTCTTTTTAAATTTGTAACATTGTTTCTTTGTGCTTTCTCTTTGTCTTGATCAAATCTTGACAGTTTTATCTATCTTCATTGAACTTTTTAATAAAACAACTCTTGGCTTTATTGATTCTATGATGTTTATTTCTGTCTTCCATTTCATAATCATTTGCTATTATTTTCATCATTTCTCTCCCTAAACTTTCTTTGGAGATATATTTTATATATATATATATATATATATATATATATATATATATATATACACATATATACACATATATATATATGTATATATATATACATATATATATGTATATATATATGTATAATTTCTAACTTGTTGAGACAAATGGTTAATTAGCTCATTAGTTTTCAGCCTTTCTCAATATAAAAAGTTAAGTCTGTAAATTTCACTTAATAATTATTTCACAGTATCCTACAGGTTTTGATATGTACCATTTTCAGGATGTTCACTTCTAACCATTTTACAATTTTCATTATTATTTCTTCATTGACAAAAGAGTCATAGAAAAGTAACTTTAAAAGTTTCCAAAGCAAAGATTTTTAAAGTAAATTTTTGTTACTAATTTCTATCTTAGTTCAACCAGGATCAAGAGAAGTCATTCTGTGTGATATAAAGACTTTCAAATTTGTTGAGATTTATTTATGGTCCAGTCTATGGACAGTTTTCATGAAGATTCCATATGTGTATGATAAGACTATATAATTGTTGGATTCAGGATTTTATATATGTCCACTAACTTAAATTTATTATGTTTTTTTTTTAAATGTTTATTTATTTTTGAGACAGAGACACAGCATGAGCTGGGAAGGGGCAGAGAGAGAGGGAGACACAGACTGTGAAGCAGGCTCCAGGCTCTGAGCTGTCAGCACAGAGCCCAATGCGGGGCTCGAACTCACGAACTGTGAGATCGTGACCTGAGCCAAAGTTGGACGCTTAACCGACTGAGCCACCCAGGTGCCCCAAGTTTATTATGTTTTTGATGTCTTCTATAGCTTTACTAATTTTTATAGATAAGACTGTAGATTAATCTCCTTATATTTCTGTCAATTTTTGCCTTATAAATTGAGACTGTTATTGGGTGCATGTAAGACTGTTATATCTTTCTAATAATTTCTATATTTTATCATTATGTAGTAACCTCCTTTATTCCTAATAATGGTTTTGACATAAAGTTCGATTTCATCTCATTTTCATGGCTATGCTAGCTTTCTTTTATTTGCCAAAGATATCTTCCCAAACCTTTTACTTTTAATCTTCCTGGATCTTTATGTCTTTCTCATTCACAACACTAAAAAAGATACTGAGTCTGGCAATTAACATTGTGTTTTCTGATATAGTTGGATTTTATTTTTACCATCTGTGTTTTTGTTTTAAATGTTTAGTTATTTGTTTTGGAGGACAGAGAGAGAGAAAGAGAGAGAGAGAGAGAGAGAGAGAGAGCGAGGGTGGGAGGGAGGGAGAGAGAGAGGGAGAGAGGGAGAGAGGGAGGGAGGGAGGGAGGGAGGGAGAGAGAGAGAGGGAGAGGGAGAGGGAGGGGGGGAGAGGGAGAGGGAGAGGGAGAGGGAGGGAGGAGGAGAGGGAAGAAGAAAGAGAATCCCAAGCAAGCTCTGCACTGTCAGTGCTGAGCCCGACATGGGGCTTGAATCCATGAGATTCATGGATTCCATGAGATCATGACCTGAGCTGAAATCAAGAATCAGATGCTTAACTGACTGACCCACCCAGGCTCCCCACCATCTTACTGTGTTTTCTTCTCACCTTTTTTTTTTTTAATGCTTTTTTTCTGATTTTTGGTCTGTTCAGACCAAGGTTTAAAAATCCTTGGTCAAAGATTAAAAATTCATTTTCTTTTCTACTGCTTTTGAAATCATGCACTTTATTTCCATTTTTTAAATAGCTGTCCTTAACATTTCAACACATGTACTTAAAGCCTAATGCCAATCTTGATTTCTATCCTTTTCTTGAATAATTCAATGATCTTAAAAAACTTCAGTTCCAATTACCCCCTTTCTATCTGACATATTTTTGTTGTCCACTATTTTAGTTTTACCTTATCAGAACTGTAGTTATAAATTCCCATGGGATTTTTATCTTCTTCTCTCCCTGACTAATCCAGTCTAAGATAAAAACGATTTGTCAGTTTTTGCCAATGAGCAAATTTTTCTCTTATTTTCAGTCATCAAGGGACCCAGTCCTATAGGGAACAATGGTATGAGTATTTCTAATCTTTTTTTAAGTCTTATTTATTTAAGCTTAAAATAAATAAGCTTAAAAGTCTTATTTATTTAAGCAATCTCCATACCCAGTGTAGGGCTTGAACTCACAACTCTGAGATCAAGAGTTGCATACTCCTCAGACTGAGCCAGCCAGGAGTCCTGAGGCTTTCAGTTCTAATTCCTCACTTCATTTGGACCCTAGGCCCATCTCCTATCTTGTGGCTCTTAACTCTTAACATTCTGGGATTCTAAGACTGGCAAATGCCCCCAGGACAATTTACCACTTGTATTTTTAGTTTTCTTTTTTCTCTTCCAAGGGATTTCCTTTCCTTCCTAAGAATAGAGTTCAACCATTTAGCTTAAACACATTTGTTTCATTAATGTGACATTTCTAGTTGTTTCTGTATTATTTTTCAAGGTGTCTGCCATTTTGCTAGAATTGAATATACTTTCTCCTTGATGTTAGGTGTAATCTTAGTTATAAGTTACCAACATGAAATAGTTAACCATAGTCAATAGAATCACTTAGAAACATGAAAATGTTTACGTTTTGTCAAAATGATATTCTTCTTTTATAGAATTATTCTATCACTTAACTTCACTTAATGAAAAAAAATCACTTAAATTCAGTTTAGAACATGTAAAGTAGTACAGAATATTTGAATATTTTGCTTCTTATTCTAGAATTTGGAAAACACAATTACAACCTACTGAATAATAATTGCAAATGCTACCAATGTACCTTAAATGGTACTTGCAGATATGAGAATAGAGAACAGTGGAGAAAAGGAGGGAAAAGGATAGTTCTGACAGAATGAGTTGGCTAATTGTGAAAATGGCTGAATCTCAAACTTTTGGGTATCTGAATAGCATTCATTCACTCATTCATTCAAAAAAAGTATTTATAAAGCACCTCTTCAGTGCTATTCTGGAAGATGCCAAGATATTAAGTGAAGGACCCTACTATGCAGAAACGGGAGTGCTAGGTGGGTACACAAATAACTAACTACAATCTAAGACTGAGTAAGTTAAATGCCATAAAATTAATACACTAGCAGTTACCTCCCTCATCTTCTCTACTTTCCACTACTAAATCTCTACAAGCATCTTTGATTCCTGTAGGAGTTTCTCCTTTCAAAAGGTTAATCCTGTGCCCTTAATCCCACACTCACCCTCAAACTCATAAAGGATCTTGTTCCCTCAGTTAGTCTCCTCTCTTACCGGTTTAATATCTTGCTCTTTCCTATACCAAATATATGTATATATGTACAAGTCTCTCCAGTTTTTAAAAAGGTACTTTTCCTTTTTATTAGTCTCATATTTTTCCAGGCAAGAGATGGAACCTATGGCTTTCACTGTCTCATCATCTGCTGTATTTCTCTATATTATAAAATCTGGCTTCTTTTCCCTCAGTTCTAACGAATGAAACAGAACTGACAATTTCACAAGTTATTAATCAAAAGTCTCATTACCAAATCCAGTGGTCTTTTTTGTCTTCTGTAACCACTAACATAGTTGACCTTCTTCTGTCTTAGTACTTATAATACACACCGTCCAGGCTTTCCTCCCGCCATTAGGATCATGCTCTCTGTATCGCCTCTTCCTCTCTACCCACCCCCCGCCCCACTACTGGTGTTCTTCAAGCTTCAGTCCCTGACCTCTGTTTTTTCTTGACAGTTTGTTGATAGTAGATCACTTACAGATGCTTAGAGCTTCAACTATCTGTCTTCTCTAGATGGCTCCCAAATGTTGCTCTCCACCTGTGACTTCATTTCCAAGAACTATATTTCTGAGTGCGTACTAGTCACCTCAAAGTCAATATAGCTAAACAGAACTCATCTTCTGTCCTCAAAATCTGGCTCCCTTTCCCAACATTTCTATTTCTGTTAATATTACCACCATCTTCCTAAATTCAAAAAGTCTTTGATTTATTTTGCTCCCCATTCCTCCAGTCTGTCAGCAACTCTGTTGATAGATTGCTTGTAATCTCTCCATCTTTTCATCTTATTCATATTAGCTGTACAAATATTTATCTGGACCTGGAGTGTGCTGGGGGTGGAAAAGACAGAGGGTTGGGCTCCTGCTGTGGAGGCATTCACATCTAGTTTTAACAACAAATAAGCCAAGCACTAATTACTAATTATAGGGCGTTAAGTGTTAAAATTGAGGCGCTTATTTCGTATCTGGACTTCTCTGATAGCTTTCAAACAGGTGTAACTGCCTCCGGTCTCATCCCCCTACAAGACATTTCCACCTATGTCTTTCTAAGAAACTATTTTGGTCACATTTGTTTCTTCCTCATTAATCCTTAATTCTTCCCAACTACTTTCAGGATAAAATTGTTACTCATTAGATTGTCAGGAAAGGTCCTACCCAGTGATCCACCACACACCCTTCAAGTATTATCTCTCATTGCTAATGTACATGAACTTCCCGTTCCTTTCAAATCAGTTTGTTCATTAGATGTGAACATAATTTAATATTCCTCATGACACTCCTTTCATACAGAAAACTCCATTTCTATAAAAACCTACTCTATGCTTTCAGATTCAGATTAAATCCTATCTCTGTAAAGCAATTTTCAGGGTTTCTAATTGAAAATGATGTCTCCCTTCTTCAAATCCCCAAGGCAATTTTTGCTAAGATAAATCATTTCATAATCAGGTACTGCTTTATTTTATTTTCTCCATTGTTGTCTTGAATTATCATTAAATCTTTCTCCCTTAATTGTACACCGTTCATGTTTTCTCCCCAAATTCTATGTTTCTCGCAACCAGGTTTATCGTACACTTCTTCGTATCCAGCCACAGTACCTAGCACAGGATCTTGTTCGTGAGTCAGATCTGAAGCACGGACAGAGTTATGGAAATTTCGGTTTGGATGAAGGGACACTGCCGATGAGAGAAACAGCAAGTGCAAAGGTAGGAAAGGGCAGCATTTGCCTGAGATATAGGAAGTTAATCAATTTGGTGGAATGAAAGTCCCCCTGGCCCCTTCCCAAAGGAATACTGGAATGCCAGATAGAAGGGCCAGAATAAGTTCCAGATTACAGTGTTTTGACTTCATCTGATGGGTGAGGAGAGAGCCATGGAAGGCTTTTGAATAGAATAATGCACAGCAATTTTATGAAGCTTCATCAAACCAGCACTGCACTAAATCAACAGGAAGGCCTGAACATCAGTTAAGTGGCTTCTGTTCAAAAGTGAAGTAGTAAAGTCTAACCAATACAAAGTTCTTTCATCTTCTCTCCTAGAGAGAAACCTGCCTAAAATTCCTTAGGGAAAGAAACCATAGTTTGACAGGTTCTCTGACACAACGACTCTTTTGGTTCCATTAATTCTAGATTCATCATAAAGTAGATTCGGGTTTCTCATTGTTCTCTTGGCGTCTTCTCTGGGAAAAGCATGTTCTAGTTCATGGTAACTACAGTAGCAAATGATATCACAAGAGCTTTGCTTAATCCTCAAGCTATTACAAGTTGTATCTGAGATAGCTTTCCTCCTAGTTCCTCTGAAAGAATTTAGTAAATTCCCATTTGCCCACAGATGGAGGTGTTTGCTACCCATGGTCAGGAGAGAGATTCAATCTCCCAAATAAGACGTGCTGACATCCAGGGCTCACTGCCGCCACAGTGGAGCAGAGGTACATAGCTATCTACTCTCTCAACAACTAAACTTGTTGTAGCCCTTGAGCAGAATCAAGACTGATTTATCTGTGTCTTGTCTATTATGAATGCTAAGGTTTCCTTCCATTAGGTGGACAGTTTGCAAGAATTTGCAAGTTTCTTCTAAGTGTGTTCTAACATCCTTTGTCTTTATCACCTCCACTTGTGAAAAAAAGAGTATAATTCATTAACTCTCCTAAACAGAGGACAGGAGTGGGGGCAGGAGGGGACATACACTGCAGTCCCTTTTAATTGCCCAACTCTATTTATTTGATTAAATTCTTTTTAGGTATAGAGGAGTAATGGCCAAAAAAGAAAATAAATTAATCTTGAGGTTAGATAATTAGAATACAGAAAAATATCATTCAAAAGCAAAGGAAAGATGTTTAGTGTTGACTATACCTTCCTTTCCCATGATGCAGTAGGGTCTAAGTGGTTGGTTTTACTCAGGGTTATTTGTGTTTGCTTTTCTTCACTGATGTTTCTCTAGGTATGTGGACAGGTGGGGAATGGGAAGCAGGTAGAATAGGACAGGCTTCAGAGAATTGAGGAGTTAGGAGGTACACATATTTCTTAAAGTCACCCAAATACCCAAGACAAGTGAGGCTGTGATAACAAATTAAGAGTAGGATTAATATCGATATATATATATATATATATATATATATATATATATATATATATCTGAGTCTTTATAGAATTAGGAAAGATCTGATCAGGATGACTCTTTACATCTAAACGTCATGAAAAAAAAGAAATCATTTATAGAATGTTAAGATTGACAACATAATTGAATTAAATAAAACAGAAACTTATGCTAAATACAATAAAAAATTTTTTAAAAAAAGAGAGATATCTTTTGGAATGGCAGAAGACTATTCCTAAGGTCATAAGCAATACTCATGAGGCACAGATCAGAAAACCATAAATTTTGTCCACTTATAATAAAGGTATATTTATATTTAGCAAAATATATGAGACAAATCAAAGGTATAGAAAAACAGATAAGTTGAAGGCAATTATTAATCTAACAAAAGTATTCACAAATAGGATTTGTGTAAATATCAAGCTCTCCTATTACACTGATGACACAATTGATTTATAACCTAACTTTATGAATTTGTTTATGATATCAATAATTCCACGATCAATAATTGCCTTACTTAGAAATTTATTAGAAAGCATCCATAAATGGGAAGTTTAAGTAATAGCTGTATTTTATATACTCAGTAGAAATCTGATATATGAACATTACAAGTATTTCACACCTTGCATAAAAGCTACTTCTCAATCCATATGTTGGCTTTTCTTGCACACAAAGCCCACTGCCACTCTCCCAAGGCAAGCCTCAGCATCACTGTACTGAGAGGTATAGTAAAACAATAACATATTTTGGCTAGTAGAAGTTGTCTAAATACCACGAACAGCTGACCGGATGACACAGTAAGCTTTGCACGGAGCTAGCACTCTTTGTTAAAGCAAAGCAAACTGTCTGCTATTTCTCATAGGCAATGTTGGTGACATTCTTTCTACAAACATCAGCAAACCTTGAACAGCAAACAACTTAAACATATCCTTTTAATTCCTACCCCCTTTAAAATATACAGAAGTGGATTTTAGAAAATCTGGGGTCTCACTCCCCAAAGTAAGAGAAGTTCAGACAACAAACGGTTAAAAGAACAAGCGGAGCCCTACCGTACCCAGAAATGACAGAAGGCTCTTCTCCTCTTCGGTGCTACTATCCAACCACTCGGCCACATCACCGGGGGAAAGGAGACTCATTCTCCAGCCAGAAAACTTTTCCATACAGAGCACAATTACTGAATGATGGAGTGGGAAAAGAAAGATACAAAGACTGAATTCTTGGGGGTCCGACACTTAAATTGCTGGCTAGGCTGTAATGATGAAAGAGCAAATGTGATCCTCCCTCCACTCTGAATTCTGTCTCTGTGACATCAATCTAATACAACGGGGGGGAGGGGGAAGGAAATAGAGAGGGTTAAAAGAGGGTGACAGAAGAGAAGGGAAGGGAGATTTGTCCTTCTGTCTCTTAGTGTTAAGCTTTAGCCTGAAAGAGAAGCCAGGATAAAATTGAATAATGATTTGTGTTTCATGACAGGAGAAAGCAAAGGAAAATAAAGAATAAAGACACTCAAAGGAAAAGAAACAGGTTCCTACACTGAAGCAGCTTCGATAACCAGACAGCACAATAGCTAATCAGTTAAGTAAAGCATATCATCAAACAAAAACAAAGGCAAAAGAACAAATTCAGCATTTTGTTTTGTTCCGAGAAGAAAGGTTTTCAAATTTCCTTTCAGTCAACCAGAGAGAACTGCAGCCCCCTAGCCCCTTCCTGCTTTAGCTATTTCAACAGCATCTCAGCCCCCTTTGCGAAGATTTCCTGCGAGCAAAGGCAGGTTGATAAATCTGTGAATAGGAAGCTCTCATCCCTCCTTTCTTCTCCTCCTCCTCCGTTCCTCCCCCCACCTCGCATGGCGACGGCATTGATCGACAATAATGGAATCTGTAACTGACTGCCAACAGCAACATTAAGGATATTACAAGTCCACTTCATAAGAATTCGAGCCGGTGGTCGGAACTTGGGGGCAACTCTGGGCTTCTAGTCAATAGCTCTGTCTTTCTTAGCGAGAAAGAAAAGAGGGGTGGAGAGCGCGGGGGGGGGGGGGAGGGGGAGAGAGGGAGAATAGGAAAGAAGGCTGAAATCTGAAAGAAAGAAGTCAGAGAAGTAAGCTTGTTGGGCTATAGGTTCAGAGACCCATCAATGTACCAAACGACTGTCCTTCAACTCCTGTCACACTGTTATTGTGAAGGAGTCCGAAACACATGGATTTTTAAATATGATTTACATTACATACTTACATGCTTGGATTTAAGGTCAGTTCACAGGCTTACACCTTATTAATACGCAGAGAAAAATCAAGCAGTAGAGATATTTTCAGAGACCCATAAATCACTAACATCCCTGTTTTCTGTAGATTGATCAGGCGTGCTATGAGAAAACAACACTCTTAAAAAGCTAAGAGTCTTCCCCTGCATTAGCAAAATATTAGCTCTGTTCCCAATAATCTATTTTCTTTCTGTTCTAGCAGTCTGCCTTCAGTGAGAGAATTCTCACTGCTTAAGAGTTACTATCTCAGTATATCCTGAATCCAGACTCTCCTCTCCATGTTGACTTCATTATTCTTCATCTGGACTCTAGTCAACTCGGTAAGATTCTTGTTTTATGTATTAACCTTTATAAATCCAGTGGCTAAAGTAGTGCCTGGCACTTAGAAGGAGTTCACTTATTTACTGAAGTTTTGTTTAGCTGCTCTAAAAGTTTTAATAGCTTCAAGATTGGCAGGAAATATCAGGCTGAGTATTTTAGGATCTCTTTTCTTTTTTTTAATTTTTTAATGTTCATTTACTTTTGAGAGAGACAGATCGTGAGCAGGGAATGGGCAGAGAGAGAGGGAGACACAGAATCCGAAGCAGGCTCCAGGCTCTGAGCTGTCAGCACAGAGCCCAATGCAGGGCTCGAACTCACCAACTGCGAGATCATGACCTGAGCTGAAGTCTGACTCTTAACCTACTGAGCCACCCAGGTGCCTCCTTTTTTCTTTTTTAATGTTTATTTTTGACACAGAGAGAGAAAGAGACAGAGCATGAGCCAGGATCTCTTTTTTTTTTTTTTTTTTTTTAGGATCTCTTTTTAAAATTAGTCATTTTGACAGATAGTTACTTAAAAGTAGTTATAGCAATAGTACCAACTGAGGAGATAGAAAATCTCAGTACCAACTGAGGAGCCTGGGTGGCTCAGTTGGTTCAGCATCCAACTTCACCTCAGGTCGTGATCTCATGGTTAGTGGGTTCGATCCCCACGTCCGGCTCTGTGCTGACAGCTCAGAGCCTGGAGCCTGCTTCATATTCTGTGTCTCCCTCTCTCTCTGTCCCTCCCCCCCACTCATGCACTGTCCCTCAAAAGTGAATA
Organism: Lynx rufus; assembly: GCF_022079265.1. Taxonomy (NCBI): domain Eukaryota; kingdom Metazoa; phylum Chordata; class Mammalia; order Carnivora; family Felidae; genus Lynx; species Lynx rufus. The sequence goes on from NW_025814829.1 coordinate 43,662,412, forward strand.
AACATTAAAAATATATTTAAATAAATCCATACTTTGTTACTCAAAATAACTACATAAAATTGAAAAATATTGACAAATATGTATAAAAAACATTTTCTCAAAATCCACAGTCTGTGCTTGCTTAGTATTTAAGCATGAATTGATAATCCCTTTGTAAGAACTTTAGGACACGCCAGAATATCTGGAGCTCCCAAGGTGAAACCATTGGCCTAGAGCATCAAGTTTAAACAACTTGGTGTGATGTGGCTCCTGCTTCTTTCCTGGTAGCGGCTCCCCCACACTCTCCTTGACTTAGCTATGCTGTGCTATCTACCTCGCTTCCAAGTCTTTGCATGTTCCAAAGCAAAGTAATCACAATTCATCTGTTTTGTTCGTTGGTATATCCCCACTCTCTAGAGCACTACCTGGCACACAGTAGGTGCTCAAACATCTTTGTTGATTGACTTTGGTACCTCCAGTGAGGTATCATTCTTTCTACCATGTATACCCGACTATATTGAACTGATCCATTAGGACTCAGTTCAAATATTACATCTCCGGGTCTTTCCTGACACCTTAAGGCAGAGTTAATAGCTTTCTTACCCATACTTTCATTGTTATTGCTCCTATTACTTTATTGAAATTATCTGTCTACATAGTGATTTCTTCCACTACACCTTGTGCATTTTAAAGGTGAAAACTGTGCTCTAGTAATCTAAACAAAATGTTTTAATGTCTAGCACACAGTGGATAATTCATAAATGTTTATTGAATGACTTACTAGTGAAAGTGAAATTGTGATTCTACATACCAAAGTACTAAAGAATTCCATGTATTCCTGATAAAAGGATCTATACCACCAGTCTCCAAATCAACAACCAAAAATAAAACATGGTAAAAGAAAAAATGAATCTTTTATTTTATGTATTATACCGAAGAAAAGTCAGTATAGGCACAAAGATATCACCAAAATGATCCGGTACGAGAAACTTGCCTTCTCTAAACAGAGAGTTAGCAAATGAGGCACCCCAAGGAAAAGCTCTAGATTGAAATTTTGTCATAATATAAAAGGCACCGAATTGTTTTTCCTTGTTTATAGCCAGAGCATAGCATGAATTAGACCTGCTTACATAAAAATTTCCTTAGGGGCGCCTGGGTGGTGCAGTCGGTTAAGCGTCCGACTTCAGCCAGGTCACGATCTCGCGGTCCGTGAGTTCGAGCCCCGTGTCGGGCTCTGGGCTGATGGCTCGGAGCCTGGAGCCTGTTTCCGATTCTGTGTCTCCCTCTCTCTCTGCCCCTCCCCCGTTCATGCTGTGTGTGTCTCTCTCTGTCCCCAAAAAAATAAATAAACGTTGAAAAAAAAAATTTAAAAAAAATTTCCTTAAAAATAAAGCAATAAAACTTACTTCAAGATGTAAACATTCTATGGTGGGCTGTACACTTTGTTAAAATATGAGTCAAGGCACCAAAATACTGTGAGTAGGGCTGTTAGAAATGATGCTTGACAATAATCTTCTCAACAAATGAACCAATCACATATATTTCGGTGGTTACTGTGTTCTTCACATGGAGTAAGTATAAGCATGTACTTACTATTGACATTTGTTTTTATTTTATTTCATTCGTTATTTTCCAAAAAATACTGAAAGCTTATAGAAAATGCTTGGTGACTGGGCATTTCTATTTGAGGGCATTTACATTTCCTTGTAAATGCGTGTATGTGATACGTGTGTGTGTGGCTTACTGGGCTGCAACTACTAATACGGCGTTTTTAGGCACTTCATTAAGTGCTCTACATACAATATCTCATTTGAAATTCTTAAACAACCACCAGGTGGGATAGGTATTATCTTCATTTCACCGATGAGAAAACCATAGATCAGGAAACTTGTCTACCTACCGACCTTTGTCTCAGGTAATAGGTAGGGATGCAAACGAAATTTGAATGTCTGGATGTTTGGCCAAATTCCCTACCATACTATTATACACCCTACCAGGGCTGATCTATCAAAGGGCAGCAAAGGTTTCCTGTAGAGGGTCGGCTAGTAAATATTTCATGTTTTGGGGGCCATATAGTCTCTATCACAACTATTTTAATTCCACCACTGTAGCAAGAAAGCAGTCATAGGCAATATGTAGATGAATGGGCATGGCTGTATGCCAGTACAACCTTATGTACAATACAGAAAAAAAAAAAAAAAAAAAAGGGCCCTGGGCCATGGTTTACTGACCCCTGATTCAGGCCCACGCTGTCAATTCAGTCAACCTTTTCTGACTCCCTAACGTATTTGTGGACCTCTGGCAGGTCTTCATGATTGAAAAATAAATAAAATAACTATTTGCCTGGGTCAAATAAAGTTTTCATTTTAAGAACGGTATAATTGTCTTTATTATTTTATTTTAAGACACTAGAAACCAGTTATTTCTTTCCTCCTACTTCCTTAATCTCATAGTCCTAGAGAAGACTTAAGTTTCAGTTGAGTAACAGGTATAAAAAATGTAGCCCCCTCTTCAATTATTTACAGTCCTGATTTTTGTTATAGCTACCTTTTTTATAGCTATCAGCTTTCAGACTCACTCATTTGACAGCATCAGTGACACTATGTGCCAAGCACTGTTTTAAGCCTTGGGATACAGTTGTGAATAAGAGACAAAACCTCTGCCCTCAGAGAGCTTACATTCTTGGGGGAAGAGAAAACAATACACAAGAGAAAAAGGTTAAGCTATATACTGTGTTAGGGTGAAGAGTGCCAAGGATAAGAATAAAGCAAGAAAGGGGTGTAGGTAATGTTGGAGAGCTTTACAATTTTAGAGGGTAGCCAGGCAAGGTATCTCTGAGAGACCGACTTTTGAGTAAAGGGTTCCTGGGTTTTTGGGAAGAGGGTAAAAACAGTAAAAAAAAAAAAAAAAAAAAAAAAAGATCTGGAAGCGGCAACCGTCAGGAAATCACTGCAGGTAAATTGGATTGACTCAGGGGGGAAAGAAAAAGGAAAATGAGGTCTGTGAAGAAACAGGAAGCCAGATCGTGTGAAGTTACAAGGTCTTTGGCTCTTATCCTTAGTAGATAGGAAGACATTATGAAGCAGAAGTGATTTGTTAGGCTTGTTTTTTAAAAAATATGAGCCTTATTGAAATAGAGGTCCCATACCATAAAATTCACTCTTTTAAAGTAGTTTAAAATATAGTCACAAAGTTGTGCAAATATCAAGACAGTTTAATTGCAGAACATTTTCATCACCTCAGAAAGAAACCTGGCTCTCATTAGCACCTGGTTCTCCTTCCTCTCAACTGCTGAGTCCTTAGGAACTGCTAATCTATGTTTTGTCTTTATGAATCTTCCTGTTCTAGACATTTCCTATACATGAAATCACATACTATGTGGCCTTCTGTACCTGATTTGATTTAATTTAATTTAATCTATGCTGTAGCATGTATCAGTACTTCATTCTTTTCAATGGCCAACTAGTATTCCACCGCTGGGCATTTGGGTTATTTCTACTTTACAGTATTACAAATATAGGCATTCCTCGGATATATTGTGGGTCTGGCTCCAGACCACTGCAATAAAGTGAGTATCTCAACAAAGCTAGTCAGATTAATTTTTTGATTTCCCATTGCGTATAAAAGTTATGTTTACAGAATACTGTACTTTATGAAGTGTGCAAGGGCATGAAGTCTGAAAAAACAATGTATATACCTTAACTTAAAAATATTTTATTGCTAAATAATGCAAGCCATCATCCGAGCCTTCAGTGCATTGTGATCTTTTGCTGGTGGAGGGTCTTGCCTCAATGTTGGCGGCTGCTGACTGATCAGCTTGGTGGTTGAGGAAGGTTGAGGTGGCTGTGGCAATTTCTTAAAATAATAACAAGCTTTGCTGCATCAATAGACTCTTGCATGTTAATTTCTCTGTAACATGAGATGCTGTTTGATAGCATTTGGCCCACAGAACTTTTGTGAAAATTGGAGTCAATCCTCTCAGATCCTGCCACTGCTTTATCAACAAGGTTAGGTAATATTCTAAATCCTTGGTTGTCATTTGAACAATCTTCATAGTATTTTCCCCGGGAGAGTCAGGGCCTTCTTCTGGATAAGGTTTGGCTTAAGGGAAAGTTGTGGCTGGTTTGATCTTCTATCTAGAGCATTCAAATGTTCTCCCTATTTGCAATAAGGCTGTTTCAACTTTCTTATCATTTGTGCATTCATTGGAGTAGCACTTTTAATTTCCTTCAAGAACGCTTCCTTTATATTCACAACTTGGCTAACTGGTACAAGAGACCTAGCTTTGGGCAGGTCTTGGCTTTCAACGTGCCTTCCTCACTATACTTAATAATTTCTAGCTTTTGATTTCAAGTGAGAGACATGTGACCCTTCTTTTTACTTGAACACTTGGAGGTCACTGCAGGGTTATTAATTGGCCTAATTTCAATATTGCTGTGTCTCAGGAAATAGGGAGGCCCGAAGAGGAGAGAGGGAGGGAATGGTGGGTTAGTGGAGCAGTCAGAACACACACAACATTCATTAAGTTTGCCATGTTTTTTTACATACCTTTTAAATGTTTATTTATGTATTTTGAGAGAGAGCGCGCATATATGCACAAGCAGGGGAGGGACAGAAAGAGAGGGAGAGAGAGAGAATCCCGAGCAGGCTCCGCACCGTCAGCACAGAGCCCGACGTGGGACTGGATCTCACAAACCATGAGATCATGACCAGAGCTGAGATCGAGAGTCAGATGCTTCACCGACTGAACCACCCAGGCGCCCCGATTAAGTTTGCTGTCTTATATGGGTGTGGGTTTGTGGCACCTCAAAACAATGACTGTAGTAACATCAAAGATCACTGATCACAGATCAGCCGACCAAACATAATAATAATGAAAAAGGCTGAAATATTTCGAGAATTAACAAAATGTAGCAAGAGACACAAAGTAAGCAAATGCTATTGGAAAATGACAAAAATGGGCTTGCTTAACGTAGGGGTTGCCCCTACACCTTAAATTTGTTAAAAAAAATACAGTCTCTGCAAATTGCAATGAGGTGAAAAGCAATAAAATGAGGTATCCCTGTAGTGCTGCCATAAACATTCCTGTACAACTTTTTCTGTGTAAGCCTTGTAGTTTAAAAGGATATCCAAATAAGATGTATTATATAATCAGCTTTTTCTGTACCAAGAATTTTAAAATGCTACAGCAGAAGAGAGTTATTTTCCAATTTTACAAGCACCAGTTTTCCTCCTAATTCCTCTGGGATTTCCATCCTTTTTGAAGAAACCAAAACTACTGACTCAGTCTCTTTTCTCCTGCTCTACTATTCTTGCACACAGGAAAAGATTAATACTAGATACTCAGGAACGAACAAAGGCAGGTAATATAGGACAATAGGTCTTTTCCTAAACTGATAACTAAAATTGGTAAAGTTGATGGATTTTGGTGGGGGGGGGGGTGTGTAATTTTACATTTTGATATGGTTTCAAATTTACAAAAATGGTACAAGAAGAGCACAAGGAATTCCTACATACCTGTGTCCAGATTCATCATCTGGTTCACATTTTGCTACCTTCGCTTGATTATCCTCTGTGTCAATTATTATTTATGTAAATATTTTACATTATTTACATTATTACATTATTTATATGCACAAAAATATGCATTTTTTAAACCATTTGAGAAAGCTGGAGACATTATGCTCTTTACCACCAACAGCTTCAGTTTCTATTTTCTAAAACAAAGGACATTCTCTTATATACCCCAGAACAATTATCAAAATTAGGAAATTTAATACTGATGTTGGTTGATTTTTTAAGGATAAAATTAAATATTGTGCAAAATCCACTCTATGTGCAAAATCCATATATAAATTCTATTTCAGTATCACACCAAGTCCTTTATTTGAAAAACAAATTGTCTTCAAGGAATGGTTACTAAGATATCACAAGTACTGATTGCAAGTATAATTCAAAGTTATAGTCCATATCATATTAAAATAATGTCTATCAAATTTTTGGAGGGTTACTAAACTTACTAGCATTCAATATACTATTGTGATAAAGGACTGAAAGTAAGAATAACTAGTTTTCAAGAAGGGCAATTGAAGGACAAGTAAAGTGATCGATTGCATTTCCATCTTGATACTCCTTTGGATATGCACAACTGTTGTCTCAAAAAAGCTTAAAGTAAATGCCAAACTATGGTTTTTGCCTTATATTGTGGTGAGGAGATATGTTACTGAAACAGAAACAGAGTTAAATCTAATGAAATTTACAGTTTAACACTTTATTTTATTTTATTTTTTTTAAATTTTTTTTTCAACGTTTATTTATTTTTGGGACAGAGAGAGACAGAGCATGAACGGGCGAGGGGCAGAGAGAGAGGGAGACACAGAATCGGAAACAGGCTCCAGGCTCTGAGCCATCAGCCCAGAGCCCGACGCGGGGCTCGAACTCACAGACCGCAAGATCGTGACCTGGCTGAAGTCGGACGCTTAACCGACTGCGCCACCCAGGCGCCCCTACAGTTTAACACTTTAAATAGTATCCCAAATATATATATCTCAACCATTTACATATAAATTATATAACAATACATGCACTCGCACATTATTTTCATTTGCCATGTTACCTTACAATTTTAGAGCTGAAGAAACTAACAAAGCTTGGGTAAGTTTTCTTTCATTTGGATTTAGGAAGCAATACTTTTGATATGTGCAGTCATTGAATAATAAGGTTATTATTATTAGAGGAATTTCTATTATGTGACTATATAAAACATATAACAAGGTACTTTGATGTCTTCTACTGAAAAGGGGTATCAAAATGTAAAGTAGTAAAAACAAACAAAAAAGGTAAGGTAGTAAAACAATTATAAAACAGATGCTCAAAAGTAATGTGCCAAGGACTAATGGCAATTCTGTTCAGGGAAGTGAATGACTATCTAGAATTAAAGATTATCAGATTTCTTAAACACTTCATTTTCTGAGAAAACGAAGGTTTAGAGAAGCAACAAAGTTCACACAGCCAGTAAGGGGTTGGGGGTAGGGTTCCAAGACTTAGATATTTCTGTTTCAGAGCTGACATCCCTACCACATTCTATTTTTTTTAATGTTTATTTACCTTTGAGAGAGACAAACAGAGCGTGAGTGGGGGAGGGGCAGAGAGAGAGGGAGACACAGAATCAGAAACAGGCTCTAGGCCCTGGGTTGTCAGCACAGAGCCCAATGCCAAGCTCGAACCCAGGAACCGTGAGTTCATGACCTGAGCTGAAGTCGGACACTTAACCACCTGAGCCACCCAGGAGCCCCAACACATTCTAAATAGAGTCTGTTTCTAGAAAATTTTTAGATATTTTGAAAGATGTTTGAAGTGTGAAGGTGAACAGTCATTAAGTGGAAAGGAAAACTGTTTTATTTGCTCAATGATCTAAGATACTGTGACAAGGTTAAATAAATTGTGTAGAAATCCAAAGATCCCTAAAAATCAGGAGGCCAGACCGCCCCCCCTCCCGCCCCAGTCTTTAAAGTGAAGGTATGAAAAGATCAGCTTGAATTTCTTTCATTCCTTTCCACCAATGAAAGATTCTGATGGCCTGATTGTGTTTTACAAATATCTCCTAACAAAAGGATTTCACTGAACATTAGTGCAATGCTTGGCACACAGTAAGGGCTCATTATTTGTTAAACGAATGAATAAATGAAAATATTTTCCCATGCCCGCTCAGGATATTTGACATGGTTATTTGACCCAACAGGCATTTTAATGAGGCTGTTTAATGCTGTGCTTGACAAATTTGCTATTGCTGATTTTACAATGGAGAAACCATGTCAATTTTTAAAAACAATTTTAAACACTTTATTTATTTTTGAGAGACAGAGCATGAATGGGGGGAGGGACAGAGAGAGAGGGAGACACAGAATCCGAAGCAGGCTCCAGGCTCTGAGCTGTCAGCACAGAGCCCAACATGGGGCTCGAACTCATGAACTGTGAGATCATGACCTGAGCCGAAGTCGGTTGTTTAACTGAATGAGCCACTCAGGCTCCCCAAACCAAGTCAATTTTTATCCATCATTTTAAGTAATGTTTTTAAAGTCAGAGAATGTAACACGTTTAGAGAAGAAAATACAAAGCTTGGTGGTTTTAAGATAAAATTTAACTTTAGACATGCGGTGGCCAGTAGACATTAATGCATACTAATAATTATGGAGAATGTATATGTTGCTACAAAAACACTTTGGCAACTCAAAAGAAAAATATCAAATGGCTTCACATGTATTTTTTTTAAGTTTGTTTATTTTGAAAGAGAGAGAGAGAGAGAGAGCGCACACGTGCACGAGTTGGGGAGGAACCAAGAGACGAAGAGAGAATCCTAAGCAGGCTGTGCACCACCAGCACAGAGCTCGACGTGTGGGAACCCACGAACCATGAAATCATGACCTGAGCAAAACCAAGAGTTGCACACTTAACCGACTGAATCACCCAGGTGCCCCCACACCTATTTATTTTTACATTAAAAATCCTAACTATTAAGAACTTTCAGTACATTTATTCTCACCTAGACTGTTAAAACACCATACATAAATCTGCCCAGAAAACATCCCTCACTGAAAAAACAAACACTACCCTCAACATTTTAATTTCTTTTTTGTTAGCATTTGAGTATGCTACAAAGTGGGCTTTAGCATAATAATAAATTGGAACAAAACAGTTGAATCAATAGATATATAAAACGTGCTCCAATTGATTTTAAATGAGTTTAAATGACAGAACTTCTATAATATTATCTATCTACCTGGAAACTTTATTCACACAAAAGTGGAACACACAAAATTTGTGTAATATAAAGATGAATCAGAAAACAGCTTGTTCTCAAGAAGCTTGCAGGCTATACTTCTCTGATAGTTTACCCTTATCGATAAAAAATGTAACCTCACACATCTAGTACATGTACATTTATTTATAAGTTATATATGTGGGTAATACATGTACTATAACTATGTAGCAAATGTTAGTGAAGTGTATTTTTTTTTATTTTGGATAAAAAATTAAAGGAATAAAAAAAAGCTCGCATTTTCTTCTCACCCACAATGGACTGCCTTCTGCATTATGCTGGGATGCGCCCAGTTTGGAGAGATAATAAATATGGGGCACACTTCAGTGGCCTTCGCAGATATCCTGGAATGATGACAGCATCCTGCCTTCAGAACTGAAGTATGGCCTTAAGAATTCTTCTAAACACAGTACTCTGTCAGTTACTATTGAGTTAATCAGAGTCAGCATACAAATTGAAACACATTTGCCATCTGTAGTCCGTATCAATTTAACACTTTTACAGAAGCAAGATAGGCAGTCCACTGTTTAAGTCACATTCAGTGAAGCATTTAAGCATACTGGGCTTGTTTTCTGGATACCTCTTTATTGACAAGCCAGTTAAAAATGCTGTATTTACTGAGAGATGCCCTCAGCCCCACCAACTATTGTCAGATTTGAACATCTCTCCAGATTTAAGGAGATGAAGGAACCTTAGAGTCTTTCTCAATTAAACTAAACTGATCCCTAGTCAAGAGTCATTAAAAGAAAAAAGTGTAGGTACAATTTGGAAGGGTAAAGGAATACTTTATTACTTGAAGGAATTCTATGTTATAATTGTCTGGACAATCTACTCACTATAGTAGATTTGTGTACAGACTGGCATGATTCTTCCCCTCCCTTACTTCCAAAAAGAATGTCGAGCAAGGTATTTCTTATTGCCCCTAAATTTTAAATAAACTCAAAGTGGATTAAGTATCCCCGATTTCAAAAAAAAGTGGGAAACAACAGGAGCCAGATTCTTCGTCAGGGCTTACTAGGAGAAGCCTCTCTCTACCACGTCAGTTTCTCAGTCTTTACAGGCAGGGGAAGAATTCAAAGATTACCTTCCAAAATGTGCTATTCTAGAAAGGAATGCATTACCTACCTATCTTTCCCTCACATCCTAAAAAAGAAACACCAAAGAATCACTGATAAAGACTGGGGGTGTCTGGCTAGCAATTAACTCCAGGTTAGAAAGCCGAAGCAGTGTATTAACCAGAGAAAGGCAAGGGAGAGGAGAAAGAGAATGATGGGGTGAATTGTGTCTCCCCAAAATTCATATGCAGAACTCCTTATCCCCAGGACCTTAGAATGTGACATTATTTGGACATAGAGCATTGCAGTTGTGATTGGTTAAGAAGAGGTCATTAGAGTGGATCCTAATCTAGTATTAGTGGTGTCCTTATAAAATCAAGAAGTTTGAACACAGAAGCACTCATACAGGGAGGACAGCATGTCCAAGATGATGGCACAGATCAGGGTGATGCTTCCACAAGCCAAGGAAGGTCAAAGATGGCCAAGAAATCACCAGAAACTATGCCGGAGACCTGGGAAAGATTCTCTCTCACAGCCCTCAGAAGGAAGCCACGCTGTGGATACCTGGATCTTGGACGTCTGGTCTCTGGAAGTGTGAGGCAAAACATTTCTGGTGTTTAAGCCACCTCGTTTGGTACTTTGTACAGCAGCCCTAGCGAATACGCTGACCAAGATACAGCCAAGGGGCAGCCTGGAGCCCTGTGATGATATGTCCAACTGAGTAAAAACTTGTGTCCCTTTTCCCCAGTCCCCCCCTTCCCAGCTCCAACACCACAGAAATTGGAATTAGAAAAGGGAGGGGGGAGGTGAGAGGAGTGAAAGAATCAGCTGGGCATCTCCCACTCCAAGCTCCGGTGGTGGTAGGTGGTGGTAGGGGAGTTAATTCAGACAGGAGATAGAATTTTAAATTGAAGTGGACTCAATGGACTGTTTCATTACTGAAAGTAACCAAAAATAACCATTGGCTCCCCATGGTATCATTAGAGATCAGCTTTCTAGCAGTGATAACACAGTGGGAGGCAAAGACTTGGGAAAACAAAACCACCCCCCTTCACCTCCTCTAGGCTTATGCTCAGAGGCAGACTCAGGGGCTGTGGGGCCTGAAGCTTGTTCCATTTGTGGGGCTATCTTTAAGAAAAGCAACACCAAATCACAAACACAAACCTCTCTTTTCTTGTTTTCTCTCCTTCATTAAGGTCCCATATGCTGGTAAGATCTGGGGAGGCCCGGGGCGGCAGAGACTGCCATAAGACAGAGAAGTTACTTCAACAACAGCCAGGTTGTCAAAGGTTTATCAAAATCCTACTGCCATTTATAAGAGTCGTTCACAGTTCACCTAAAGACATCATCTTTCAGCTATGGTACAAAATCTGTGGTGATAAGTCACTCTCTTGCTTTCCTCTAATGCATTCTTACGTTTCAGCAGTGGTGCATTTAGTCAGGGTCTGCTATATGTTACTGGTAGGAGGTCCTAGTCAATGTGGTTAGACAAGACAAGCAATAGGAACATCTGAAAGAAGGGATATAGATATCTGCAAGAAAAAAAATTAACGACAAATTCTTGCAGAAAAGAAGATGTATTCCTACGTGAGGATGGCAGCAGGGGACAAGAGAATCAATTGAAAAACAATAAAAGGATTTAGTAAGATAATTAAAACAAAGATAAATGTACAGAAACTGAGTTTTTCCAATTACCAATTGGAAAAATTAATGAGAAAAAGATCCATTAAAAAAACAATAAAAGCTATAAACTATGAAACTATAAGCTTAATAAGAAAAAGTTAAGACAGATACAGAAAAAAAATATAAAGCTTTATACATGATAGGGTGCTGTTAGACCAGGGTGGAGGGAAAAAGGTTGTTCAATAAACATAGCAAGAAAAGGTTATCAGTATGAAAAAAGTATAAAAGTATGAAGATCAACTTCTGGTAGATTAAGGACTTGAATGTCAAGAGCAAAAATTTTAAACTTCTAATAAAAAATATCTTGAGACTGTGGGGTGGGAAATGATTTTGTAAATAAAAAACAAGAAATATTGGCTATAAAATAAATATTGATAGGTTTATATAAAGTTATTAATATATATTCAAAAATTTTTAATGTTTATTCATTTTTAGAGAGAGGAGGGGCAGAGAGAGAGGGAGACACAGAATCCGAAGCAGGCTCCAGGCTCCTGAGTTGTCAGCACAGAGGCCGACACGGGGCTCGAACTCATGAGCCATGAGATCATGACCTGAGCTAAAGTCGGATGCTTAACTGACTGAGCCATCCAGGTGCCCCATAAAATTATAAACTTTTGTTCATCTAATGACCTTAAAAAAAGAAAGTGAAAAGACTAGTTATGAATTGAGAATATAGGGGTGCCTGGCTGGCTAAATTGGAAGACCATGCGACTCTTGATCTCAGGACCATGAGTTCAAGCCCCAAGTTGGGCATAGAGATTACCAAAAAGTAACTATTTTAAATGTAAAAATAATTGAGAAATAGTAATAATACAACTGTTAAAGGGCTACTATCAAGAACCTATGAACAATGCAGTGAGAAGAAGCCTTAAAATCATGAAGCCTTACGTTTTTGGCCAAGATCATCCATTAATCGGGAGACCTTGCATTGATTAGATCATTTGGTGTTTATGTTTCTCTTTTATATCAGGAAACATTTTAAATAAACATTTTTATGATCCAAAAAAAGACCATATAAAGAACTCCCATATAATTTATAGAAAGAGCACAACAATTCAATGGAAAAATGGGCAAGAGATAAAAATAATTTCACAAAAGCATAGCCACAGACTTACAAAAAAAAATTGCTCAGTATTGCTAGTAATCAGATTAAGCAAATCAATGGTTTTCACTACACGACAAAAATTTAAAATTCTGACAATACCAAATGTCAAGCAGAATGTGGATTCCTCAAGGTTTCACATAAATTGTTTGTGGTAAAACAGTTTGGCATTATTTGCTAAAATTGACCATTTAGGACACCCTAAGACCCAGAAATTCTACTCCTGGAAATACAGCAAAGAGGAACTCCTGCAAATGGATAAAAGAAAGTACAGGAATGTTAACAGTGGCACTGATACCAATAGTAAAATTCTGTTTAACAAACCAAATACACTTCAATGATAGGCTGAACCCCAATATGAAGCTCCACCTTAACTCTAAATTTGTTTGGAATATTCAAACAATGTAAAAATCATGCAGTACTCAAATAAATGAACACAGCAACACCATGGAAAGATATTAGTAATACAATATTTAAATGAAAAAATAAGTCCCAAAAGAATATATTTAAAATTTTCCCTTTTATATAAAGTTAAAAACAACTAGAACTTAGAAATGTATATGAAGGTTAATTCTCCCCCAAGTAATCTACACATTCACTGTAATTACAGTTGAAATGTCAACACACATTTTTCTTTTTTTTTGGATGGGAGTGGGGGACAACTTGATTGTATAGTTCACATGGAAAAAGAAATGCATGAGTTAAAAAAACACACACACACATTTTGAAAGGAAGAACTAATTAGAGGGAATTTGCCATATCCATAAGAGAAGCACAGGAAAACCTACAGTCACTAAAACATCATGACACTGATGCAGGAATAAAACAGTAGATCTGTGGACCGTAAAAATAGCCCAGAGAAAGCCACATAGATATTTAGCTGGTAATAAAGAAGACCTTTCAAATCAGTGTGGAAAGAACAGACCATTCAGTACAAGGTGTTGAGATGACTACGAGTTCTGAAAAAAATCTCATTTCACAAAACCAGAAATAAATTCCAGATAAAGAACCTAATCTTAAATTGAGAAATGCCTTTTTAAGCATCTCACAAAAGCCAGAAATTACAATGGGAAAGAGAAGTAGACTGAAAATCATAAAAATTAAAACCTTCAAATAGAAAAAAAAAAAAAAAAGAAAGACATCCTGAATAAATTTGTAAGGCTATTTAACAGCATCTATCAAAATATGAAATGCAAGCTACCTTTGATTCTTTTTCTAAGAACCAATCCTACAGAAATATCAGTACAAATCATAAACACAGATATGTGTATATATATATAGATATATACATATATCTATATATATATACACATATCTGTGTATATATCTGTATATATCTATATATATATACACACATGTGTGTGCGTGCGTGTGTGTGTGTGTGTGTGTATATATATAAAGATGTTTAACACAAAGTTGGTAATGGCAAAAACTAAAAACACTGAGTGTTCATAAGGAGGGAAACAGATAAGTCTACAATGAAATAATATGCAGCCTTGAAAAATCTAGGTATAAATGTAATGAAATGAAATGTTTTCATCATATTCTTTTCATTTAAAATATAATGTCCTACAGAAAACAGCATAAACATAAGAAGTTTAATGAATTATAATGCCACCAAAGCAAGAATTAGAACATTGCTAGCAACTTGTAATACCCTATAGATCTCAAATATCCTATACTGATCCCAACCCCATCCCCCTACAGATAATGACAACTCTGACTTCTATGGTAAACATTCTTTGCTTCTATTTAGTTTTTTTTTTTTAATATTTATTTATTTTTGAGAAAGAAAGAGAGAGAGAGAGAGAGAGAGAGCGAGCATGAGCAGGGGAAGAACAGAGAGAGAGAGGCAGACACAGACTCCAAAGCAGGCTCCAGGTTCTAAGCTGTCAGCACAGAGCCCGATGCGGGGCTCAAACCCACAAAAGTGAGTTCATGACCTGAGCCGAAGTTGGACACCCAACCGATTGAGCCACCCAGGCGCCCCTCTATTTACAGTTTTAAAACTCAAATGTGCATCCCTCAATACATAGTTTTGTCTTCCTCTTTTCTTCAATTTTACATAAATGGTATAAAACAACAGGCATATTTTGGGGTTTGGTTTCTTTTACTCTGTATTTTCAAGATTTGTTAGTATCATTGTGTGTCTCTATAGTTTCTTCATTTTAATTACTGTATTCCATTGCATGACTATCTTAAAAAAAAAAAAAAGATTTACTGATTTTGTTTCCAGGTTGTATCCAGTTTGAGGCTATTACAGATGTTTGCTTGTCTTGTATATGCATCACCATGTACATAAGCATGTATTTATGTTGGGTTAGCACTGTTTTCAGTTTTACCAGATAATGCCAAATTGTTTTCTAAAGAAACTGTATAAATTTTCACTCCCACTAGCAATGTAAGAGTGAGTTCCCATTGTTCTAGACCTTTGACACCTTTGGTTTTATCAGGCTTTAAATTTCAGTCAACCCAGAAGTCACGTAGTGGGTATTCTGTCATAGTTTTAACTTGAGTTCCCTTGATTATTAATCAGGCTAAGCACCTCTTCACATGTATATGATCATTTGGTCATCTTCTTTTGTGAAGTGCCTAATCAAGTCTTTTGCCCATTTTTCTATTGGGCTTGGTCTTTCTTATTAATTTGTAAGAGGGCTTGATTTATTCTGTTACAATTAATTTCTTTGCTGGTTTATGTAGCTTGACTTTTTGCTTTCTCAGCAGTGTCTCCTGATGAACTTAAGTCCTTAATATAGTAACATTTAACACTTTTTTTTTTAATTTTTAAATGTTTATTTACTTTTGAGAAAGAGAGACAGAGTGCAAGCAGGGGAGGGACAGAGAGAGAGAGAGAG
Organism: Lynx rufus; assembly: GCF_022079265.1. Lineage (NCBI taxonomy): Eukaryota > Metazoa > Chordata > Mammalia > Carnivora > Felidae > Lynx > Lynx rufus. The sequence continues at coordinate 43,677,904 of NW_025814829.1, forward strand.
GAAGACAGAGAATCGGAAGCAGGCTCCAGGCTCTGAGCCGTCAGCACAGAGCCCAATGCGGGGCTTGAACCCACAAACCATGGGATCATGACATGAGCTGAAGTCAGACACTGAACTGACTGAGCCACCCAGGTGCCCCTACTTTTTTCTTCTTTATAGTTAGTGTTTTTTCTGACTTAGAAATTATTTCTCTATTCTAAAACTATAAATATGTTATGATACATTTAAGTGTTATTTTGTCTTTTATATTTAGGTCTACAATCTACATGGATTTAGTTTTGTGTAAGATGTAAAGACGGAATCTACTTTCATTTTTTTTCCATAGAGACATCCAGTTCATCCAGTACCATTTACTGAAAAGACCCTAATTTCCCCACCACTCTGCAGTTCTAATTTTATCAGAAATAAAATTTACATATATGCATAGATCTGTTTCTGAACTCTTTATTCTCTTCTATTGGTCCATTTCTAACACCAATCCCACTTTGTCTCAATTGCTCTTCCTATAGCTTTTTAAAAGTCTGGAGAAATGACAGAGCAAATCCTCCCAGCTTTATTTCTTTTAAAGCTTTTGGTTATCTTTGGGCCTTTGCATAGCCATATAAACTTTACAATCCATTTGCAAAACTAAAACCTCTTGTGAAATTTTTACCAGGACTTCATTGAATGACTAAAGGAATATGGCAGAAAATTAATATCCTACAACCTAGTATTCTGATTCCAGAAACCTTGATAGTTCCATAATTTAAAAAAAAAATTTTTTTTAATGTTTATTTATTTTTGAGACAGAGAGAGACAGAGCATGAACAGGGGAGGGTCAGAGAGAGAGGGAGACACAGAATCCAAAGCAGGCTCCAGGCTCTGAGCTGTCAGCACAGAGCCCGACGCAGGGCTCGAACTCACGGACCATGAGATCATGACCTGAGCCGAAGTCGGACGCTTAACCGACTGAGCCATCCAGGCGCCCCAATAGTTCCATAATTTTTTAAATAAAGTTTTACACTTGGATTTTTAGATATTTTGCACATCTTTTGTTAAATATACTCCTAAGTAATGATATTTTATGTCACCGTAAACAGTACCTTTTTTAAAAAAAAAAATTCACTTTCAGTTTGTTGTTTGTATATAGAGATACAATTGCTTTTTGTTTATGGATTTTGTATCTAGCAATCTTGCTAAACTATTTTTGTTTGTTTTCCTAAACACATCATCAGCAAATTATAAATATTTTGTGTCTTCCCCGTCCTTATATATTTTGTTGCCCTACTGTACTAACTGGGACCTCCAGTAAATGTGAAATAGCAGTGGTAAGAGTGGACCTCCTGGCCTTGATCTTCATCTGAAAGGCTTTTAACCACTAAGTATGATGTTTGCTAACTGGTTTTGTAGGTATCCTTTATTAAAATAAGGACGTTCTTTTCTATTCCTGTTTTGCTAAGAGTTCATATGAATGGTTGTTAAATTTTATCAAATGTGGTTTTTGCACCAATTGAGATGATTTAAAGGTTTTTATCCTTCAGTCTGTTAATAGTGAATTATATCATTTTTAAATATTAAATGAAATTTGCATTGGTATTATAAACCCAAATTTGTCATAAAGTATGATTCCACTTGCCAATATTTTGTTTAGGATTTTGGCGTCTATGCTAATGAATAAGACTGCCCTATAACTGCCCTTTTATGTAATGTTGTTGCTAGGTGGTATAAAAGTGATGCTAGCCTTATAAAATTAGATGATGCATATGGTCTCTTTTCTTTTTAGAAAAAATTGTGTACTTTGAAATGATATCTTTCTTAAATGTTTGCTAGAATACTTAAGCAAAGTCTTCTAGGCTTAGATTTTTTTTTTTGTGGAGAAGATCTTGATTACAGATTCAATTTCTGTAATAGTTATGGAGTATTCAGATAGTCTATTACTTCTTGTGTCAGTTTCAGTGAGTTGTATTTTCCTGCAAGTTTTACTATTTCAACTGATATTAAAATTCATTTTTATAAAGGTGTTCATATCTTATAAATACTTTTATTATATATAAGATCAAGAGCAATGTACTCTTTTCCCTTCCTGATAATAATATTTTTCATGATCAGTTTTGCCAGATTTGTCAATTTTAGGTCTTTTCAATTAACTAGCTCTTTGTTGATTTTTTTCTACTGCATGTTTTCTTTTTAATTTTTTTTTAATGTTTATTAATTTTTGAGAGACAGAGAGAGACAGACTGTGCACGGGGGAGGGGTGGAGACAGAGGGAGACACAGAATCTGAAGCAGGCTCCAGGCTCTGTGCTGACAGCTTTAGAGCCTGACATGGGGCTCGAACCCATGAACCATGAGATCATGACCTGAACCAAAGCCACCCAGGAGCCCTTTCCTGCTGCATGTCTGATTTAATTCCTACTTTTTATCCCTTTTTGCTTCCTTTTATTTTCTTTATTATGGTGTTATTTTTCTAACTTCAAGTTCTATTCTAGTTAAATCATACAAGTTTTGATATGTAATATTTTCATCATCATTCAGTTGAAAATATTTTATAACTTCCATTACAATTTCTTTGTTGATCTGTGGGTTATTTAGAAGCATCTTTCTGAAGTTTTTAAGGAAGACAGCTTAAAATATATATGTTTATCCCACTTGGTTGTTTTCAGTGGATTATTCAGAAAACCTTGCCCACTATTACTAGAAACAGCCTACAGTATATTCTAAAGTGAAAAATGCAAGTGGAACTACAATATGTATTGTCTGATTCTGCAGAAAACAAAACACAGAAAAAATAGAACCTGGAAGCATAAATTTTAATTGTTAATTGTGGTTACATGTGCAGAAAATAACAATTCCTGGAGTATAGGGGAAGGAAGAGCTTTTACACCTGGGCTCGGTTTAAATTTTTAACAAGCAGCGGCAGCTATTACTTACAATAGCCAAGATATGGAAGCCATCTAAGTGTCCATCCATAGATAAATGTATAAAGAAGATGTGATATATATACGTACTCCTATTTTCACGAAACATCGTTTTTCCGTCCCTTCACTTGCAGTCTATAAGTGTCATTAGATTTGAAGTGGTGTCTTGTAGGCAGCATATAGATGTGTCTTGGTTTTTTAAATCCATTCAGCCACCCTGTGTCTTTTGATTGGAACATTTGGTCCATTTGTACTTAAAGGAATTATCAATAGGTCTGTACTTAGTGCCATTTTGTTCATTGTTTTCTGGTTGTTTTTGTAGTTCTTCTCAGTTCTTACCTTCTTCTCTTGCTCGCTTCCCTTGTGATTTGATGACTTTCTTTACTATTATGTTTGGATTCCTTTTTATTTTTTGTGTATTTATTATGGTTTTTGATTTGTGGTTACCATGAGGTTCATACACAACATCCTATGTATATATCCAGCAGTCTATGTTAAGTTGATGGTTGCTTAAGTTCAAACATATTCTTTCTAAAAGCACATTTTTACTCCTCCCCTCCATGTTTTATGCATGTCATATTATACATCTTTTTATTTCGTGTTTCCCTTAACTAATTTTAACAGATATCACTGATTTTAGTGCTTTTGTCTTTTAACCTTCATATTAGCTTAAAAGTCTGATCTACTTACTACCTTTTCTATAGATTTGCTTTTACCAGTGAAATTTTTTCCTTTCTTGGTTAGGGGTCTTTCCTTTTTGCTTAAAGAAGTCATTTTCACATTTCTTGTAAGGCAAGTTTAGTGGTGATGAACTCCTTTAACTTTTGTTTGTCTGAGAAACTATTTGTCCTTCAATTCTGAATGATAACCTTGCTGGGTAGCATATTTTCGGTTGTAAGTTTCTTCTTTTCAGCACTCTGTATATATCATGCCACTTCCTTTTGGCCCACAGAGTTTCTGTTGAAAAAATCAGGTGATAGCCTTATGGGCTTGTACGTAACTATTTGCTTTCCTCTTGCTGTTTTTAAGATTCTTTTGTACAAAACTATTTGCTTTTATCTTGCTGCTCTTAAGATTTTCTCTTTAATTTTGGACATTTTCATCATTATTTGTATTGGCTTGAACCTCCTTAGGTTCATCTTGTTTGGGGATCTCTGTGCTTCCTGGACCTGGATGCCTCTTTCCTTCCCCAGGTTAGGGAAGTTTTCAGCTATTATTTCTTCAAATAGGTTTTCTGCCCCATTTTCTCTCTCTTTTCTACTTCTGAGAACCCCATAAAGCAAATGTCAGCGTGCTTGATGCTATCTCCAAGAGGAGATAATCCTTTAACCTAATCCTCATTTTTTTTTAAGTTTGTTTATTTATTTATGAAAGAGAGAGAGAGAGAGAGAGAAATATCCCAAGCAGGCTCCACATCACCAGCGTGAACCCCAATGCGGGGCTCAAACTCACAAACCATAAGATCGTGACCTGAGCTGGAGTCAGATGCTTAACTGACTGAGCCACCGAGGCACCCCACCTATCCTCATTTTTAAAAATTCTCTTATTGTTGTTTAATTTGGGTCATCTCCACTATCCTATCTTCCAGACTGCTGATTCTCTCAAGTCTATTTTTCATTTCAGTTATTTTATTCTTCAGCTCTGAGAGTATTTTCTCTCTTTGATGAAGTTCTCACTGAGTTCATCCTTTCCTCTCTCGATTTCAGTAAGAATCTTTATGAGCATTACTTTGAACCCCTTATCAGACAAATTGCTTACCTCAATGTTGATTATTTTTCTGAGGTTTTTTCTTCTTTCTTCCTTTAGAACATATTCCTCTCTTTATTTTATCTGATTCTCTGTATTTATTTCTATGTATTAGGCAGATCAGCTATGTCTACTGGTCTTAATACTAGTGGCCTTAGGTAGAAGGCATCCTGCCCCTTAATCATCAGAGCGACACATTCTGAGGGTGTCCCTTGTATGGGCTGCAGAAGCCCTCTTGTGACTGGGCCATGACAGCTATGGGTGTGCTGGGGTACAGGGCTAGCCCCTGGTACAGCTGGTGTGTTGATGGGTGGGGTTGGTCCCCACCCCCCACTGGGAAGGAGCAGTGTTAGAGGAGCATCAGTTCCGGCTGCGGCTGCCTGCTGTGTGGTGGGGAGGTAGTCACTTTGGAGGAACACCAGGCCCAACTGAGGCTGCCGGCTGGGTGTAGGAGGGTTAGGCACATTGCAGGCAGGCTGGGTGGGGCAGGTCCACAGGGAAATGCCAGAGTGGGGTGAGTTGTGCTGGCAAAGTAGGTGAAGACCCTGGGACAGAACTGACTCCTGCCAGCGTCCAGCTGGCGAGGCTAAAAAAGGGCGAGAAAAATGGTGCCCACCAGCATTTCTATTCCTGGGGCAAGTTCCTAGAGATCCTTTACCCTCCAGCACTTGCACTAAAATTAGTCAATAAATCTTCATGTTGAACCCAGGTGCTTTTCCAACTGCTACCTCTGTGCTGGGTCTTGAACCAAGCGATGTAATGTGCTGGCCCTTTAAGAGTGGAGTCTCAAGTTTCTTAGAGCTCTCTAAGTGTTCTGGAGTTAAACTCCACTAATTTTCAAAGGCAAATATTGTGTGAGCTCATTTTCCTGCAGATTCCCAGAGTTGGGGTGCCCAATATGGGCTTTTATCCCCTCGGTTCTCAGGGAGGACACTCCTGCCTGTGGTATTCCTCCAACTTATGGGTCACCATGCCAGGGGTTTGCTTCCTGACTGTGTCTCTGCCCCTCCTCCCATTCCCAACGTGGCTCTTCTTTATTCTGAAGCTGTGGACGAGCTACTCGGCTAGTCCTCGGGTCATTTTCAGAGTGAGCTGCATTGTATGTAGTGGAATCCTTGGAGTCTCCATGGGAGGAAGTGAGCTCAAGATCCTCCCGTCTACCATCTCCCCCCTTATTATAAAATACTTTTATAATTGAGGTATTACATATGAAAATTAGTATTTTATATGGTATGCTCAGGGCTTGTCAAAAGCCTATGATTTGCATAGTGCAATTTTTTAAAATTTTGTGTTTTAATGTTTATTCATTTCTGAGAGAGAGCCAGAGTGTGAGTGGAGGAGGCGCAGGAGAGAAGGAGGCACAGAATCTGAATCGGGCTCTGGGCTCCGAGCTGTCCGCACAGTTGCACAGTGCAATTTTATTTTGAAGATGCACTTGCAAGCCTGGTCTCTCAGATGCCTTCCCCATCGAACCCTTTATTTATTTATTTTTTTAATTTTTTTTTAACATTTTATTTATTTTTGAGACAGAGAGAGACAGAGCATGAACGGGGGAGGGGCAGAGAGAGAGGGAGACACAGAATTGGAAGCAGGCTCCAGGCTCTGAGCCATCAGCCCAGAGCCCGACGCGGGGCTCGAACTCACGGACCGTGAGATCGTGACCTGAGCCAAAGTCGGCCGCCCAACTGACTGAGCCACCCAGGCGCCCCCCCATCGAACCCTTTAAATGACCCAAAATGTAAAGTCCTTGGATGCACACACCAACTAGACAACTTTCAATGTGAAAATAAATATGGCATCATTACTCATCTCCTACATAAACAAAAGAGACTTTCAAAGAATATCGCACCAACATCTTACAAGTGTGCTCAAAGTTTTTTGTTTTGTTTTTGGGATTTTTTAAAATCAAAATGAAGGCATTATAGAAATATCTTTTCTCAAATCCTTTACTGATGTATATGATACGCTCAGAAAAGTATAAAAATAATGAGTATACAGGTCAATAAGTTTTCTCAAATGGAACTCATCCCAATAACCAGCAGTGGGATTAAACAAAACAAGACAAAGCAGAACACTGCCAGCAACAAGACACCTCCTTTATACACCCTTTTCGGTCATTACCCCATACAGATAATCACTATGCTGATTTCCATCAGCTCAGATACATGTGGACCGTATGTAAGTAGAATCACACTGTGTATATATATTTGAGACTAACTTTTTATGCTCAGCATACATTTGTGAGATTGACTCTGCTGCATGAAGCAGTAGCTTGTTCTTCGTCAATGCTGTATAGAATTCCATTGTGTAAGCAAACCATTCTATCCATTCCATTGCTGATGAACATTTGGGTAGTTTCTGATTTTTAGTTGTTATGAATGGTGCTGTTGTGAACATTTTTGTGCAGGTTTTTTTGGTGACCCTATCTATGCATTCTATTGGCACATAAATTAGAGGGGAATTGCTGAATCATGGAGCATTGTTCAGCTTTACTAGATATTGTCATCTAGCTCCAAGGTAGTTGTGTACATTTATACTTCCATCGGCAGCATAAAAATTCCTTTTGTTCTAGAGTCTTATCAACATTTGGTATTTTCTATTTTTCTCGTTTCAGACATTTGACATTCCATTTTGGTTCAAATTTGCATTTCCCTGAGAACTAATAAAACTGAGCACCTTTTCGTATATGGAATGGCCATCTGGATCACTTCTTCTGCAAAACTGGCATTCAAGTCTTGCCTTTTTCTCATTGATGTGTAGCAGTTTGTTAAATATAATGAGTGGATAATAAAATTTCTCGATTTCTCTTTTCAAACAAAATAAATGAATAAACAAATGAAAAGCAGAATCAGACCTATAAATACAGAGAGCAAACCCACGGTTGCCAGAGCAGAGGGGAGAAGGGAGGATGAAATGGGCAAAGGACAGTGGGAGAAGGAGGCTGCCAATTATGGAATGAGTAAGCCACAGGAATAACGGGCACAGCATAGGGAATATAGTCAATGATATTGTAATCGTGATGTCAGGACAGACGGTAGTTACACTTGTGGTAGGCATAGCACAACACAGAGAAGGTTCATCGCTATGTTGTACACCCGAAACTAATGTAATATTGTGTGTCAACTACACTGAAATAAAATAATAAAATTTCTCGTTTCAGACTGTCAGAGAAAAACATAACATAAGCAACATCTGGACTAAACCTGAAGAGTCTTACAACAGCTTCCATTCTCCTTTAATGTGGGTTTGACAAGGGAAAAAGAAATAAAAAGTCCGTCTTTAAATATTTAATTCAAGAACCAGCAGAATGAAAATGGGTTTATAATTTCTGACACTGGGAGAAACCTAGTGGGATGCCGTCATAAATTATTGTACTTTTGTAGTAATGAAATAGTCATACCCTTGAAGCTCACTATTTCTTGTTAATTAAAATTTCATTGTCAAATACATTTTACAGTTTGCTCACAGGAACATATGTTTCCGAAAAAAAACCTGGTAAATAATTAGTTGGATTTTCTTTTTAAAGGACTAGACAAAAGCCTGGCTTCTGGTTTTTAAATACCTTCCTATTTAAAAACCAAACAAACGCGCACCCTGCCTCTCTGCCCCGCCAAAAACAACCTTGAAATCAAGTAATATCATCAAGGGTTGACCAAAACAGTTCTACTGAGGCACAGGGGACAAATAAATCTAGTTCCACTAGACTTCTGCCTTTTTCATTACAATAAATTCCCTCTGCATAGTATACGTTGGTTTTGTATAAGCTAAAAAATGATGGGGCGCCTGGGTGGCACAGTCGGTTAAGCGTCCGACTTCAGCCAGGTCACGATCTCGCGGTCCGTGAGTTCGAGCCCCGCGTCAGGCTCTGGGCTGATGGCTCAGAGCCTGGAGCCTGTTTCCGATTCTGTGTCTCCCTCTCTCTCTGCCCCTCCCCCGTTCATGCTCTGTCTCTCTCTGTCCCAAAAATAAATAAACGTTGAAAAAAAAAAATTAAATAAAAAAAAAATGTTTCCAAGAGAGACGGGTTGTCATTCCTGTAATGACAGCAGTAACTCCTAGGATTTCTTCTTGACACCACGTTTTTGGTTTCGTTAGTAAAAATGGTTGACACCATGTTCAACTGAAAACAAACAACTTTTAAAAAAATTTACCTTTAAAAGCTGATCATCAATCAAGTATAAATACTGAGTGCTGCATTTATAAGGGAAGGAAATGAATAAAACTAAAATTACTAAAAACCTGTTTCAAAATTTTGGCAATTGTAGCTACTATGCAAATACTTATGATCAAAATGATAATACTGGCAAACCACTGTGATGGTTCCCTGAACTTTAAGTGGAGGCAAAATGCTTCAAGGAAAATCTCATGATGTATGTAAGCAAATTATATAGAAGATAAAATAGACTTCAATTCATTAAAAATCTTCTTAAATTTCAGCTGTGTAATGGAGACTCACAAAAATCAGACCAAATACTATGTGATGCTGTTCCTCTAACCACATGCAGAAAGCAATTAAATAACCTATTACCTTTTCTTTGAGTGATTATTTCCCATACTTTGAGAAAATGCCAGTAACAAATATTATATAACCATACAGAGCAAACTCTTAGAAATGAGCTCTTTACAACGAACTCTTGCTACACAAAAGATGATTATCATTCCCTGTTAACAGACTTATTACATTTTGTCCTGTTCTTTGACTGAACCCATTTCTTTCTATATATTCACACTGGCTAGTTTTGTTTGTTTGTTTGTTTGTTTGTTTGTTTGGGGGGGCTCTTCTTGCACTCACTTTGACACATCAGTCTTTAAAAGGGGGGGGGCAGAAAATAAATTATTTTATATTCTGGCAAAAGGAGTTATTGAAGAAGAGACCCAAACACCTTACCTTCTCCTAGGTGACTCAAAAGACAAGAAATCAAATCAACTACACATGGCCTGTTTGGAGTATAATTTAACAAAAAAGTTACAAACCAGAATATTAAAGAGCAGAAGAATATCCAGTTTTTCTCCTCTTCATATTAACTAAAGGTAGTATCCATGAATAGTTAACTATGTAACAGTGCTGTTAAAATCTTTCAAAGGTACTCCATAGTCTTTGGAATTAGATGCAAGACATTAGAGTTAGCAACTTGTCCAACAGGTTGACTGCGTGACACCTGATCCTGAATGACCCTTGCCTGATCCTGGCATCTTAAGTTGCTTACTTTAGAAATCCTGTCAAGAAAGAGCAAGCAGGACCAGGTAGTTTCTTCTTCAAAGAACAGGACTGCTGTAACTTAAAATAACTTTTCAAGTTGCTGCTTCAGCAATTCATTTATTCCTAAAATACCGTAAACCTGAGAATGACGGAAATACAGACTCTCTACAGAGTCAAATTATTGATAAGAACTCACTGGCTCTCTTTCCAGTGTTTAACTTCATAGTACTCCTAATTCAACTGAATGGTAAAGTCTGAGTAGGCACAAGGAGGACACTAGAAAAGATAAAGACCTTCATCTGAATTTTAATGACTGATTCAGTAAATCTCTCCTACTTGTCAAGTATGTACAAAGAAAGTATTATCACTGGCAATGCTTAAGGCTTCCAAACACAAGCTGAGATCATACCCATAATTAAATGTGGAATCTGGTAGACCGAATCCCAATGAGCACAAAAAAAAAAAATAAATAAATAAATAAATAAATAAAATAAAGAATAAGAAGAAGACGACGATGACGACGACAACTATAACAGAAGTCAAATTGCTGAGTCATGACTCATTTTTTTAATCATAGTTCAGTAGTAAACAACAGAACATAATCATTTTGTTTCCCTTTCTGCACTAAGAACTACATATTTTAAGGAAGTTTATGTAACTCAAGTGTAAGAATCTGGTGAACTTGATTTCACAATAGTCACCTGTTTCTTTATTAAAACTGATATACAGGGAACTAAAAACAAGAACCACCAGGAACAATGACTAGAGAGCACGAGAACATAAAAGAACAGAAGAGAACAGAAAAAACAAAACCAGAGTGTAACACTTTTTCTCTCCAGAGGCTAGTGAAGGTCAAGAATGAAGCAGAAGGGGAAATCCATCCATGTTGTATACATAAAAGGATTCCCAGAGTTTGAGTGAATAATCAGGTAACTTTCATGAGTGGAGAATTAATTTGACAACTTAGAGCATTTTGCATGTCCAGCCTCAAGCCCTTGCTCTTGGTCTGTCTTTTGTCTTCACTTTTGTCTGAAAAGATTTCATTCTTAAGGTTTTAACTGGGATACAAAACACAAAATTATACCTAAGAGGTAGAAAGAAACTATAGTGAAAAAGGAGAAAGAGCAAGTCCTTTGAAAGAGACAAAAGTTTTAATCACCCAGAGCCAATCTTGTAAATCAAATTATGACAAATGTCATAGCTATGTTACAGGGCTCTTTACTTTGAGAATTTAGTATATGAACTGTATTTCTATGGAGACAGAGATATATATTTCACAAAAAAAACATTTTAAAGAAATCAATATCAAGGAAAAACCATGAAGAGTGAAAATGAGTCTGCCTTCAAGAAAACACTGGTCCAAAGAGAATTATTTCACATCCATATGAGAGTTTCTTTTCTCATGCTACTCATTTCACTTCACCCATTCTACTTCCATTTAGATATTATCTTTAGTCATAAAATGGGCACCTTATGACTGCTTTTCTTTAACACAGAAAGTATAAACATGCATAATCTTACAGCTGTATTCAGAGAAAAAGGAATATGTGTTTCCTTCTAATATTTTCTCTTTCTAAGGCATGGTAGTGAGTTTTAGAATGGTTAATTTGGTTAATAAAATAGTTTCTTTCAAGTTAGGTCAGTAAAATACCAGCACTAGATGAATGACCTCTGACTGTTTCTGACATGGAGAAATATACTCAGGCCAAATGTCCATCTTCGTATCTGTCTGTCTGTGTGTCTGTCTGTCTGTCTCTCTCTCTCTCTCTCACACACACACACACATACACACATACACACATACACACAATACACACACATATCATGGCAACCCTTTCACATACTCCACGAAGCATAAAAGACCAGAGACGAACCCCAGCCGTGTGTAATACCACACGGGCACTGCTAACTGGGTAGAGCATTATGTCCTCATGTTCACAGTCATCAAGTCCTCTTATAAACAGTGTGCTTAAATAATGGATTCTGCACTAAGACAAACCGTCTCTTGTTTCCCACTGGGTGCGACTTTGTAATTTGGTTTCCGATAGCCGAGAGCGGTAATGAAACCATTCCTTACAACTTACTGCTCATCCCACACAGACTTGTAAATCACCACACAGGCCCAGTCAAAAACTGGAATGAGCAGGTCAGGCTGTAACACAAAAGGGCCACATCCTTGCACTGTGCTTACAGCCAAATGGAGCTAACTTGTTCCCAGGAGCTGTTAAGAGCCATGACAGATCCTTTTGACAGCGGCTATCTCTACTATTTAGCTCACTAGGGATAGTGTGGCCTCTCTCAACCCCACAATGGTCTGCACAAAAATGGAAAGGGCAGCAACCTTTTTTAGAGACTAAATGAAAATGTATGAAGACAGATGTTCACTGTCTGTGGTGACTCTCGAGATTCTCCACTTAAGTTATCCTCTAACACACAATTCATGAAGTGAAGTAACAGAGGACCCTTTTAAATGGAGAGAAACAGAGCTGGGCCTTGGATAAGAAAGCAATCGGTCCAAACTGTTGGATAATTTAAAACTGTTGTCTCACATTTAAAAAAAATAAACATAGGAAAGGCAGTGAACATGCAACGATTTCTTGCCTTTAGTAATAGATACAAGTAAAAAAATTAGATACAACCTTTACTAACTTAAAGTATACAGGAAATTGCTAAGTCCTAAAGTCTTTAAGAGATACTAAAGTCAATTTGAAAGAGTTTCAATTTCATATACAAATATTCAGAATATGCCACAGCTATGTAACTGCGTATATAACAACATGTAAATCATAGCCGTTTTCCTTAACTGAAAGCCATTTTTTTCTGATACTTTGTTATATATTTTTGATCAAGAGCATGAGGTTAGTATTGATTTGATGACATCCAGCCCCCAATATCTCCTTCCCACAAGATTTTAATCTAGGTTTATGAGGATGCATTTGTCTATTTATGCAGTAATTTATGGCACTTGAGGCCGACAGATACAGCACAGATAAAATATAAAACCTAACTGTAACTGGTACCATGATAACAACAGTAAACTGAAAATCAGGAGATAGGGATTTTCGTTTCAATTCTGTTTCTAGATCTGTGATCTTGAGCAAGCACTAAATCCCCTAGACCTCGATGTTCTTACTGAAAATGTAGACATTGGCCTATAGATGATCTCTAAAATCTCTTTCAGATTTAATTTTCAGTGGGCTAACTGGTTAAAGACTCTAATTTGTCATCTATTGGCAAAAGATATTAAAAGTCTACCCTGGGCAGAAAGAACAAGCCAAGTTCTCATTTGAATGCTCTACTGTTATGTACGGATCCAACCTGTTGAACTTTCTGAATGACACATTTATTTACGTGCTTCTGAGACTCAAGCAAGACTGTTAAGTTCTTATTGATGGTCAATATATTTTGTCTTCCTCAGAGAGAAATGAGTTGCATCCATTTCCAGTCATCTTAACATCTCATAAAGAATTCTGGGTAAGATCCAGAATAAGAGTCCACTTCAAATTATTAAAAGAACAAGTAAATGCTGCATTGTTAATACTTTGCTATGATCGTTGCCCTTTTAATTTATCTTAGTTTCTCAAATGGCTCGTCTTGTGCTGATGTTTGTACTGGCATGCCGAGAGCCTCCACACGATATTCCTGTGAACTACAGGAATGAAAGCCCACCTATTTCTTTAAAGCCAATAATCATAAAGGTTAGCAGCCACTGCGTCTGTGTAATAAAAATAAATCTCCACATTCCCTTTAAATATATCCAAACTTAATTTCAGACTCAGACAGACTCGAGGAGCTCTTACCTGGGGTCTGCATTCTGCGAAGTTTCTGGGTGTTGCTAACATGATCCTTCCGGCATGCCAGTCAGAAACTCAAAACACTTGTATCCTGTCCTCGCCCATGCTCGCACTGGCTGGCGCTCCTGCTCTCTCTCTCTTTTGCTCTCGCTCTGTGCCTCAGACGGTTTGGAATGCAGAAAAGCCAGAGCCGACACCAGTCAAACTTAATCCTTTTTTTCTTTTCCCCAGTTCTTTTGCCACAGAGCACTAAACAATAGGCACCCTTCCTTCCTCACTGTACCTCTTCTGGCGGCACTGGGTGCAGGCAATCTACTTCAGGAGAAGCAATGGACGTGCCAAGCTAGGAAACTCATTTTTTTTCTGTCCCAAGGGGCAGTAGGGTGGCTGTGTGCATCGCTGCATGTTAAAAAAGAGACTTCTTTTTTAAAAATCAATCTATTTCAAAATCTGTCATATTTTAGGGAAATGAAAAATAATACAAATTTCAGAGATTTTTATTCTGAATGTTTTTATGATGAATTAAAACATGAACCTTTCAAAGTACACAAACCGGGTAAATATCTTAGAACTAATGTAGTGTACATAGAAGTATATATCTGCTAATGCACATATTACTATATTAAATTCACTCTGTAGATCACCCTAACACAGCAGAAGTATTTCAAATTTAGAAAAGAAAAATTGTATATCCCTAAAACCCTTCATTCAGCTCTTAAGCTGGTACCTTACTTTAAAAATAAAGAAAAAAGTAATTGTATAAACTGAGTGGCTCTGAACTACTTAAGTCAACTAGATGTGATGAAATTATAGATGATATCACTGTTCTTAGTCATCATTTCAACTTATTTTAAAGTCCGACATACATCTAGGGTTTTTCCCCCGCTATGTTCCAAAAAAAATGGAAGGCAGGTCAATGATGTAATCTTAATAATTGGTATGATGACCTAACACATTATGCAGCTGCTCAGTTGCTGAGGTTAGCAGGTCACGATTGATCAATTAAAATATTCACAGTTTGAATCGCTGAGCAGATCCTACCTGCCACTCCAGACAGAGGAACAGGACAGATACGAGAAGAGCACAGTATCAATCTGTTATCTACCACTAAACAAACAGCTCACAGAAAGACATATACTCCATCCAGCTATATTTATATATATTTTTAGATGTAATATATCACTTGCGATCTAGATATACATATGTACTCAGAGATATGCGTATTATAAATACACATAGGTTGTGTGAAATATGTATGGTCCTTTTTTTCTCCCTAAATCTCAAAAAGACTTAAATTTATTTATTATTTATTTTTTATGTTTATTTACCTTGAGAGAGCGAGCGAGCATGAGCAGGATAGGGACAGAGAGAGGGGGGAGAGAGAGAACCCCAAGCAGGCTCCAAACTGACAGCCCAGGGCCCCATGCAGGGCTCAAACTCACAAACAGTGAGACCATGACACGAGCTGAAACCAAGAGTCGGACGCTTAATTGACTGAGCCATCCAGGCGCCCCAAAGACTTAAATTTAAAGTCTACTTTAACACCATCTAATTTGGTTTTGGTTATCTAGTCTCATCTTCCTTGAAGAATCATTAATGTCTTAAGATTGCATTTTCCTCTGCCTATACTTTTGGTTTCCTATTTCTGCTTCAGATGAACTACTCCTTTTAAGCTACTCAGGTAAGACTCACAGAGAAAGAAAGGCATAAACAAAAGGTATACAGAAAGGAACAAACTATGGCTCTGACGAGGAGGACTTTCAGACCACAGATTCCCACCTCGCCCTGTATGACAACACACCGACAACCTGCACCCTCTTCTCCCCAGAGGCAACACAACGTTATCAGTATTGACTGTCATTTATAATCGACCTTAATCTTGTGCAAGGTCCTCTGAAATTATTTTTACTTGTTATTTCTATGAATATTTCTAAGAAATAGATCGTTATTCCCATAATTTGACTCGAGAGTTAGAACTAAGGACAGCGAGGTCTAAGTTACGAGGCAGAGAGATTTCAGGTCAATAAAAACAAGCCAGAGCCCTTGGAAATAGCTTTCTGCAAGGGCTCCCTGCGACAAGAGACAGTGAATCCCAACTCTTCCCACACAGGTGACTGTCCATTCGATGAACAGACCACAGTGCAGTTCTCAGACTGTGCTACTGAACAACGCTACTGTTCTGATGAGAAAACAGAATAACAGCAATCTTTTCCCAAATGACAGAAAAAGTTCACCTATACAATTTTCTCAAGCGTGAGGTTTTTCTTCTTAAGCATATTTTTAAATGTTAGAACCTGCTACTGTTAATTAACCTTAAAGAAGCCTAGCGTGATTTCAAATTCAGATCAATAATGACATTTTCAGATACCTGACGGTTAATTATAACAACACATTATTGTGTCCTGCAAAAAGCACTTTTTTATACCTGATTAAACCTGAGGACCACTGTTGACAACAGGAAATTGGTCCACTCTTATTTATCCTTCAACCAGATTTAAAATTCTTTTCTTCTTTTTTTTAAAAAAAATTTTTTTAACGTTTATTTATTTTTGAGACAGAGAGAGACAGAGCATGAATGGGGGAGGGTCAGAGAGAGGGAGACACAGAATCTGAAACAGGCTCCAGGCTCTGAGCTGTCAGCACAGAGCCCGACGCGGGACTCGAACTCACAGACCGCGAGATCATGACCTGAGCCGAAGTCGGCCGCTGAGCCGACTGAGCCACCCAGGCGCCCCTAAAATTATTTTCTTTACCTTATTTCCTACTCAGAGTTGACCACATTCTCCCCTGTACTTTTTTTTATGCCTTGCACTATTTTTTCTCTTCATAGCCCTCACCATTACCTAACATTATATTACGTACTGATGTTCAATGCTCTTTCCCCATTGGAATGTGTGGTGGATGGGGAGTAGTGGGGGTGGGGGTGGGGAGTGGAGGCTTTGTCTTATTTTTGGCTTATTCACAGAGCTTAGAACAAGGTCTGGCATTAGCAGGTACTTAAGGAATGAAAGACGGACAGATGGACAGATGGATGAAAGGATATATCTCACTTATCAAACCTGTTATAAGTATCTAAAGTCAGGAGGACTTTGCAGTATCTTGAGGACAGGGAGCACACGCACACCTACCTACCTTCTGATGCCAGAGCCTAGCACTATATATGTCATGTGCTGAAACAAGAACGTAAGGGAATATATCTCAGGCTTGTATGCTTTCAAGTGACTACGTGAAGCCTGAAGAATTATATATCAAGGGAAGACAGTCATTTCATCATTTAGCTAATTAGGGCCTACTCGCACTAGGTAGAATCCTGATCCGTGGAAGTTGCTTGTTGGAGTAATTTTCACCTTCTGTGAACCCACGGCCATGTGTTGTGCTACTATGGAGGCTAACCGCACATAATTACAAATGACACGCACATCAGTTTTACTTCTTACCAAACAAGTTAACAAGTAAACAAACAAAAAAATCCCTGTTAACACCTATCTTCTCCTCTTCCAAGCACAAACACGTGCCGGCAGCAGGCAAGCTGAGGTATACACCAGCCGATATGTGTGTGCTCCCTCCTTTGAACAGCAGGTGATCAGAGACACAGCTGCTTCTAACCATAAAACCAATTTCTATTAAGGTCTCCCCACAAACCAGACTGGCATTCTGATATTGTGGTCTTCCCACTGCATTCTTTCCACAGTTCATTTTAGAAAAGGAAATCATTGTCTATAATTGGAACAGCAAACACTAAGGTCACCCACTTTTTCAGAAGTGCTTCTGAAATTCTAATTTTTATTTCAGTTTATTTGTACAGGACGGGCCCACAACAAGCACACATACATATACCCTTCCCTTCTGATAAAAAAGCATTGTAAAGACTTGAAGGCCTATTAGTCGTAGGGTTTAGCAAAGTACTTGTAAGTGTTTAGAAAAGGCAGATACCACGAAGTGACCAGTAAGACAGCCACACAATGTTTCCCAGACTTCTGGCTAAGCAGGAGAGCTCTACCTTGCTCTTCTAGCCACGGCAGCTTAGTGCCCTGCATTTCCTTACCTGAAATGGCAACTGGCAGAGAGGAAGCGTTGGAGGGAGCAGGTAAAATCAAAGATCAGTTGGCTTCCTAATACCCAGGCACTCATATGAATAGGACCCCACTTCGAAGAAAAATAAGCTAAACTCAAGTGGAAAAGTACAAGCAAATCTTTTTCTAGTTTTCTTTCATCATATGGGTAAGAATATGTTACAGGTACAAAAGTAACACTTCTATTTCCATGAAAAAAAGCCATTAATAAACAACAAAGAACAACTAAAAGCATCTGGGGATAGAGTTGGATATTAATGGCTAATATCTCCCAATGTGCTCAGAGAGCCAAGGATGCGCCTGCGATATTGTCTCTCTTCATTTAAAAAGACAGCTTAAATTGTACTTCCAAAAGGCTTTCAAAAACTCATTTTCTTCAGGGGCTTCAAAACATAAATACAATTATCTGTGAGGCCTGTTGATTTCCTGTGAAGCTAATCCGCTACCACAACTGAGGTACTATTGGTCCACCTTCCCCGTATACTGCACATATTAGTTTCCAGAAAATATAGTCAGTAGCATTTTTGTCTTAGTTTTAAAGAAAATTCGCAAATCCACTTAGAGAAGGCATAGACGTTATGGTACAGTCATCTTTAGCATACCACTAACACAACAACATTTACATGTACTACGTAATTTAAAATACTACTGCATGCCTCAGGTTCATTCAGTTTCACTCAATTTCCATTATTCCCTTACAACTAACTACAGCAAGCTCAAATCTAGTAGAACCCCAAGAGGTAAGTCAAAAACACATCAAAAAAAAAACAAAAAAAACAAGGAAAAAATTAGAAGATTCTAACAGCAGTTTCACAAGAAAAAGAATTCTTTTTTTTCTAATGTGTATTTATTTTGGGGAGAGCAAGAGAGAGAGAGCACAAGTGGGAGGGGTTGCGGGGGAGAGAGAATCCTAACCAGGCTCCATGCTGTCAGCACAGAGCTCAATGTGGGGCTTGATCCCATGAATCGAGAGACCAGGACCTGAGATGAAATCAAGAGTCAAATACTTAACCAATTGACCCACCCAGGCGCCCACTAGGAAAAAGAATTTTAAGGTAAACAACCTATTTTTTTTTTATTTAAAATAATAATAAAAAAATAAAATTTAAAAAAAGCAGTGGGGGCGGGGGGCGTCTGGGTGGCTCAGTCAGTTAAGCGTCCAACTTCGGCTCAGGTCACAATCTCATGTGGGTGAGTTTGCGCCCCATGTCGGGCCCTATGTTGACAGCTCAGAGCCTGGAGCTTGCTTCGGATTCTGTGTCTCCCTCTCTCTGCCCCTCCTCGCTTGTACTCTGTCTCTCCCAAAAATAAATAAACATTAAAAAAAATATTTAATAAATAAATGCTATTATTTTGCCCATTTTACATATGAAGAAATGGAGACACAGACAGGTTTGAGTGAGTAACCTGCCCAAGGTCACAAACTGGTAGAACCAGAATCCACACTTCATTTGGCTCTGGAGTGCTTTCTCTTAACCACTATGGTATACTGAACTGAACTACTTCTCCAAATTTACCTTAAGTGGCATTTTGGGGTTGTTATTTTTCCTCTTTATAGCTCTCTGTATTCTTCCAAATTTTCTATAATGTTATCAATTTTATAAAAAAGCTTGTATATTGTTCCAGATTAGGTTTATCACCAGCCGTGGCTCTTTTCTTCACAGTATATGAATCCAGAGATCATGAAACATACATCTATTGGAATGATACACTGAATTTCTTTCTACTTGTGCTTTTTCATTTATTTCAGCAAGTGGACACAGCTATATTACCCACACGCTGAGCAGCAGCTCCTGGCTTGAGAATGGTAACTTTGAGTGATAACGTGGAATGTTTTCTGAACATCTGGCTCCTAGAATATGAGGAAAGAAGTGAATAGAATACAGAAGAGAATAAGTGAGGAGAGGAGAAGAGAGATATTCTCAATCACTTGGCCCCAGATTGTGTGTTTTCAGGAAATATCCAGTTAATCTTGAAATCTAATTCCAGAGAATGAGGGGCCCCTTTTCTCAGTTGTATGGCTATTCTTTTTCCCTTGTACACACACACACACACACACACACACACACACACACACACAAGGTCTATACTATAATAAATGAATTAGAGGGATACCTGGGTGGCTCAGTCGGTTAAGTATCCGACTTTTGATTTCAGCTCAGGTCATGATCTCACGGTTCATGAGTTCGAGCCCCAAATGGGGCTCTGACAGTAGGGAGCCTGCTTTGGATTTTCTCTCTCTCCCTCTCTCTGTCCCTACCCTGCTTGCTCTCTCTTGCTCTCTCTCTCTCAAGATAAATAAGTAAACTTAAAGAGAGAAGAAATGAGTTACATATTCTTTCAGAAAAGGCATAATCAAATAGTATAAAAGGTGCCAGAATTATAGCATGAGGCATGTAATCAATTCATGATCAATTCCAAAACAGTGACCCTGCAGAAAACCCACAATGCAGTTCAGCAGTACAAATACCACATGCAAGGATTTACCCTTTGCTTTGAAACAAGCCAAGTTCCTCTATCACAAGGGATAACGTATTTTCTCTTGGCAATAAAATCTGATATCTAAATTTATTACTGTCGAAGCTAAAGACAAAAAAAGTGTTCACTACCAATAAAAAACTTGAAAATCTTCTATGAGAGATTTGTTTCAGTGACACAGCAATAAATTCCAATAAAAACAAAGATCTTAGTTTCTGGCATATTCAAGACTTACGATTATTGTGGCCATACTATTCTTTAAAAAAATTTTTTTGTTTATTTATTTTAAGAGAGAGAGAGCATGAGCAAGGGAGGGGCAGAGAGAGAGAGAGGGACAGAGAGATCCCAAGCAGGCCCCACGCTGTTAGCACAGAGCCCTACATGGGGATGGATTCCACGAACTGCAAGATCATGACCTGGGCCGACATCAAGAGTCAGATGCTTAAGTGACTGAGCCACCCCCTGTGGCGATACTATTCTTTAACCTACTTTCAAATGTGGTTACTACTACCAGATAAATCTGCCCCAGGATACAGTAAGCTTAAAGAACAAACGCCTTGGATTTTAACTAATTTAAAATGAAATAATGTATTTAACAAGCTGGTCTTAAAATGTCGTATTGACAGGCAACAAAAGTAGGCGGAAAAATAGCTATATTTGAGGGAAGTCTAATATTTGAATGGTATTTTATGGGTGACAAAACTTGAGAGATACAAGAGAGATTAATGAATTTGCTAAGGAAACAGTCATTGGTAACTAAGGGCAGAATCACACTCTCAGTATTACATCTCTCAGGAGGCCATCCAGACAAGTAAGAACAGGGACATCTACACATGGGGACTGGAGACATCCCTTTCCCCCTCCTGTTAGAAAATAAATACAACTGTTTCCATCTCATTGGCAAGATAAAGTCAGGCCACAGCAGTGATTTTTAAAATACAGTTTTATCCTTGGAGAAGTTCTAGCTTGAATTTGTGAAGTTTGATTATTATGGACCACCCTGTAACCTATAACATCAGTTGCTGCATAATTAAAATTATCACCTACAAACCTTCCAAATTTCTTAAAACTTTCATGATGCACATTTCAAATTTTACATCATACCCATACATGTAAACATGAAATTTAAAAGAATACGATGGATTGGAAAACGCTGAAAACATATCGTGCTTTGTTGTTCAATGTTTAATTGTACTCAATACTTACTAAGTGCTATGAGTGCCAAACATGCTGTTGTTTGGTAAAGAAGTTCTCTAAATGATGCATGAAGTTGCATCTTTAATAGCAAGAATTTCATTCATCACCGGATGCTCCCTCAGCCAGCTACATGATTGCCATTCTGGGACTACACCAATATTCTGGGGATTCCCTTTGTCATCTTTTTGTCCTTCTGGATTTACCCCTTCTGTTACTTGACAGATACTTTAACTTGGAATACAATTTCAGTTTAGAAGTCATGTGCACTTGGAGCTTTACAGGAGTAGTTCTTTATAAGAGAGACCGCCACCCATGCCCTCTTTCTGCCATGGGAGGGTACAAGAAGTGGGCAGTCGGCAACCCGTTAGAGGGCCGTCCACAGACACCAAGCCTTGGACTTGCCGGCCTCCAGAACTGTGAGAAATAAACGGTTGCTGTTTAAGCCACCCAGTCTACAGTATTCTGCTGGAGCAGCCTGAACTCAGGCAGGTCACTATACCTGAATGTATTATTTAGGCATGAATACATCAGAGCAGTTAAATTCATTGCTAAGCCTTGGAAAAGCTTATGAAAATTAAGTGTAATTCTAATTTACTAATCCAAGTAACACAGTTAAGTTGCAAAAGCTCATCTTTCACCTATAACCCTACGCTGTATCGCTGACGTTAAAGCTTATTAGAAGAGGCCAAACTAGGTGCGCCTTAGTGGCTCCTCTTGATTTGGGCTTCAAGTCATGATCTCAAGGTTTGGTTCGTGGGATTGAGCCCCACATCGGGATTCCCCCCCCCCTCTCTCTCTCTCTCTCTCTCTCTCTGCCCCTCCCCAGCTGGCACACTCTCTTTCTCAAAATAAATAAATAGGTTAAAAAAAAAAAATAAGGCCGAATTTTCTCCTCGCTCCTATCATGTCTGCAGTTTCTTTTTTGGGAGGCTTATCTAGAACTCTCTAGCTTACCGTGGCTACCCAAGGCTATTTTTATCTAATTGTAATGTGCACTGCCAATGATATTATGATATATTTTTTACATGTAGTTTTTTCTCTCCTCTTCCTTTCACTCACACTCACTCTCTCCCCAGATCACCTGCTCCTCATTATATACATCCTCACACATACATCGCAACACTTCTCTGTGATTCCTACTTTTGAAAATTAATTACAAAAGATTTGCTTAAATATGTTTTTGACTCTTTGATGGCACTACTCTGATTAAAGAGGGGAAAAAATCCAAGGCCTTTAATTGAAAAAATGAACTGAGATAAAATAATAATCTTTATCACCAGCTCTCTAATTCAGTCTTTTACTTCCTTTCTATCTTCTGAATTTGTATTCTTTACTCGTTTCTACCTTGAATTTTTACCATTATTCTCTACTCTCCAGAGTTGGAAAGAACATGCCAAACAGACAAGATACGAATTATTTTGTAAGCAGATGGAAAAAATGAAAAGGATGGGGATTTCTCATTGCATTATATTAACTATCGATTAAAATGGGGGAAAAGTTAACATTCAAATTTCTGAACATAACAGGAAAGAAAATAGGCTGTAAATTTCAGAGAAAAGTAAGTAATCAAAACAAGCCAGTAAGCACAATGCCTTAATGAGAATCTCCAGGGCTTCTTTTCTTCTTGAGCACTGTTACTATAGAAATCACAGGACAGGTGGGTGTCAGGAAGGTCTTAACAAAACATTCTTCATCCCCGAAGGCAGCTCCAGTCTGTTTTGGACACAAACCCAACTAGATTTTCCACCAATCTGATTCACAAATCCTTCTGTTTGAAACATAAACTAAAAAGGCTTTGGTAAATAGCTTAGCCAATCTGGACTACCAGAGAGAGAGAGAGAGAGAGAGAGAGAGAGAGAGAGAGAGAGAGAGAGAGAGAAAGAAAGAAAGAAAGAAAGAAAGAAAGAAAGAAAGAAAGAAAGAAAGAAAGAAAGAAAAAGAAAAGAGAAGAAACGGGGGCAGTGGGTGGAGAGCACAAGTGAGGGACCAACTAAAGAAAGTAAGCAATGTTTAGCTAATTTTGCTCAGTGTATCTGAATCACATATTTTCCTTTTGGAAAAGGTTCTAGGGCAGCCAAGGACCTAGACCAAGTCTCAAAAATAAATCTCAAGATACAGTGTAAACAACTCCATCCTCATTTTTCTACCTCCATTATATAAGAGAATGGGGAATTATGACCATACTTTAGAAGGAAGGAATTTGCCAAACTGTGCAAGTAAAAGAAAAAAACAAATGAGTAAAGTCATGAGATATGGAGACAGGATGTTTCCTAACATGTCACACCTCAAATTTCTTTACTGGGTTTATTTAAACCTGTCCAAGCAAACTGAGAAATATAACACCTACTCTCTATCTCACTGGTTCCAGGATTGTGTAAGAGTCAGAGAGAACTGAAGTTTGTCTCAAATTAGAATTTACGTTGTTGGTCCCAAATTCCTCTTTCAAAGCCTAATAAAAATCTCATCTGATAAGGAAGCTGAGGCTCAAGGTTAATGATGAGAAGAGATGGAATCTGAATCCACGTTAGGGCAACTTCAAAGCCTGTACCATTTCCACTGCCCCACAACGGCCTCTGCTAAAGGCAGTCCTTCCAGGAAGAACAGAAGAGTTCCAGTCATTCCTGAAGCAATAAACCCTCTTGTCTGTGAATGAGCTGCTAAATCTGCTCGTGTGATTTTGATATACTACCTAATCACTTAATAACTAAACGCCAACAATAGCACACACGTTTATGCTATCAACCTCAAATGCAGCAGAAGGATAAAAAGGTCATTTTCTTCCATTCAAAGAATTTATTTTCTATTACCATTCTGCACAGAAACAGAAACTATCTCTTACAAGCTATTTGCTACTAGCAAAATCTTAAAAGTAAGCACAGACACCTTGCTCACTAATACAACTGCGGTCATGGTATCAACAAGCAGCACAGGCTGCAAGCTCACGTCTGACCTTGGCAAACAGTCAAGCCCAACACTGGGACTTGTTCACCTGGACAGTGGCAGTTACCGGCTTCGCACGTCTCAGAACCAAGTTGTGGATGTAATAACTGCGTAGAGTCCCTGTGGCTGCACAATGATATTTAGAATTCTCCAAATGCATTTGTAAAGTACCTCTATGAAGTGGATATGGTTTTCCCTACAGGGGCAAAAAACACACTTCCCACATCTAAGATCATTTTTCACTTTGAAGCGCTTCACTTGAAAAAAATCAGGCAAGGGTTTCTCCAATGTGTCTCACATCAGTCATTCACTCAACAAACACACACTAAGCCTACAACAACGGACAAAACCACCGGCTAGTTTCTGTGGTGACACCAATATGGAGGAGAAACAGTCCCGTCATCTAAGAGGTTCTGACCTAGTAAAGAAGATACGTAGCAACAACTTGCTGAAAACGTAAGGACTTACATTCAGTTTCAGAGGGACAAAAAGAGCTGTTTATTGGACATAAATGCTGGTGGATTCTGATTGGTGGAATGAAGAAAAAGATTGCCCAGCCCCAGGATTATCATACAAGAGGTGGGTGGAGTGGAAGAGCGCAAGACATTCCAGGTGGATGGCTCCATGTGAGCAGAAGCCCGTGTGCATGACAATACCTGGGAAGCTGAAGCAGCCCACGAGGCCAGAACCCAGATGTCGGTGGTGGGTAAAGAAAGACAGCGTTGGACAGCCAAGCCTGGGTCAGAATACAGAGGATGTTTAGTGCCAGTGCACATTTGGGCCTCATCCCGTAGGTAATGGAGATCCAGTAAAGGTGTTTAAGAAAGGTTTCAACAAACATGATTCAATTAGCGCTTTAAGAAGATAATGCCGGGGGCGCCTGGGTGGCGCAGTCGGTTAAGCGTCCGACTTCAGCCAGGTCACGATCTCGCGGTCCGTGAGTTCGAGCCCCGCGTCAGGCTCTGGGCTGATGGCTCAGAGCCTGGAGCCTGTTTCCGGTTCTGTGTCTCCCTCTCTCTCTGCCCCTCCCCCGTTCATGCTCTGTCTCTCTCTGTCCCAAAAAATAAATAAACGTTGAAAAAAAAAAAATTAAAAAAAAAAAAAAAAAAAAGAAGATAATGCCGGGGAAGAGGCCTGGGTGGTTCAGTCAGTTAAGCATGGGACTTCGGGTCAGATCATGATCTCACAGTTCGTGGGTTGGGGACCCACGTTGGGTTCTGTGCTGACAGCTCAGGGCCTGGAGCCTGCTTCAGATTCTCTGTCTCCCTCTCTCTGCCCCTCCCCTGCTTGCACTCTGTCTCTCAACAATGAATAAATTATTTTTAATAATAATAAAAAAGAAGATAATGCTGGGGTGCCTGGGTAGCTCAGTCGAGCGTTCAACTTCAGCTCAGATCATGACCTCACGGTTCATGGGCTTGAGCCCCACATGGGCTCATTGCTGTCAGCACAGAGCCCGCTTCAGATCCTCTGTCCCATTCTCTCTCTGCGCCACGCCCCCCTCCCACTTGCACTCTCTCAAAATAAATAAAAACATTTTTCAAAAAAAGGAGAAAATGTCAAGCAGTGAAATGAGTAATCTAGAAGGAAAAAAGAAGAATTAAGAAGAGACAGAGGATAATTACTAAGATACTCAGGTGGAAACAAATGGGCAACATAAAGGTAGAAGGACTAGAAGGACAGTGGTTCTGCAGTCACATGAGAACAAGGTTCTGGGGAGGCAAGAGAGGGAACGAAGAGGGGAACTACAGACAGATAATGGCTTCAGGGGCAAGCATTCTGGTAAAGAGGTGACATCATCTACAGAGAATGGACAAGGCAAGTGAAGCAGGTATCTGCACTTCAGATATTCACACGTACAAGCGGGAGAGAGTAAGGTACAGTGAGGAAAATAACAAACAAAAGTTATACAAGTCAAGAAAGGGGAGCAAAGGGGCACCTGGGCGGCTCAGTTGGTTGAGTGTCCAACTTTGCCTCAGGTCATGATCTCGCGGTTTGTGAGTTCGAGCCCCACATGGGCTCGCTGCAGTCAGCTTGGAGCCTGCTTCGGATCCTCTGTCTCTCCCGGGCTCGCTCACTCATTCTCTCTCTCAAAAATAAATACAAACATTAAAAAAAAAAAAAAAAGAAGAAAAGAAAGGGTAGCATGAACGTGGGTAGAAGAGCCAATCATTACAGACTAAAGAGAGGGGGTAAAGCCGACTGCAGTGGTGGAATTTATTATCACACCTCTGATACGGGGGCAAATTTCAGTGACAGATGAAGCCAGATATCAAGGTACAGAAAAAACAATTAGGCAGTGAGCACAGATAAACTACTTTTTAGAAAAGGTTGATAAAAAACTGACATAGCCCTAGAGTGACCTAACTTTTATATTCAGTTCTAGAACCAGCTAATATATTAAAAACTTAGAATGTGCCTGTTACTTGAGAAGGATGCTAACTGCATCAGTGGAGGACAGCGACTGGGATGCTATCTGGTCTGGTTTTAACTTTTCTGGCTCCTAAACGGAGTTGGTTTTATGAATTAGTTACAAAGTGGAAGGAAGCTGGTTTTAGTCATAAAGTATTACCTATGACGCCTATCACCTCAAATCAAATAGGATGGTATAACTAGTATTGAATAAGCATGGAAACTTGCTTTAGTTCACAGAAAAATACTATACATGCTGGACCTCAGCAAAAAAAAAAAAAAAAAAAAAAAAAAAAAAACCAAACCCCAGTATTGTGGAAATACTAAAAAGTAATTTTCCCAATATTTAGGGGGGCAAAAATAAAATCTTAACATGAGGCTAACAGTAGAACAGTAGAAAGTCATCTGGATTCATAAAATAGAGGTTTGAAATAAAACAGCCGTCCAATAACTCTGCAGTTCATATTCCCTTTATTTAGTTTCTGTATTGGTTGCTGGCAAATCTGTAATCCGAAGTGAGAAGCTGGGGGCATGTTAAGAGCTGGAAGAGGATTACTTTGTTAGGCTAATAAAATTTATTAGGCTCATTGCTAATACTACTTGGAAAACTGTGAAATAAAACAAAATAAAATTACTTATAAGCAATTTTTCTTACTAACAGTCTCTGAATTTTCATTATCTAACATTATAAGAAATATAATATTCCTAAGGTAAAACAAACAAACAAACAACCAAACAGACACATTTTCCGATCTTCTCACAGGGGAAAAGGGTCTCTACAGGAGATCTGTGTAGAACAAATTCTTCTATATTTTACTATCCTGGTCTTTGAGTTTTAAATTTGCCCAAAGCAATATAAACAAAAATGATTACATTAAATCATAGGCACAGCATTTATGGTCCACAGAAAACTTGTTCCCCAGCATTACTTCAGTTAAGTTTTATTTAACAAAGAGGTAAAGAGAAGAAATATCCTTTTTAACATTCCTGAAAAAATCCAATAGAGGTTACTTTTATAATCTATTAGATTATAATCATCTAACATAAAAATGTCAAAGAGCTTCTAGTCTTCTTTAATCAGAGTCAATTTCTCTTGTTTACTGCAGATAAATAAAAACAAACCTGTTATAACGGTCAGTTTAACGCCCCGCTACAAATTCATGACGGGTGAGCGAGATGAAATCCAGCTGATTTCACAGCAGTGTATTTTAGTAATGCGAAACTCGTTGATTGGCACCAATATAACATACCCTTCCAGTTAACTGTCCTGGATTTTAATTCATTTTTAATTCATTTTCCCTGTTTTTGAAATTCAACATAAAGAACTGAAATGTACCGGGGCGCCTGGGTGGCTCAGTCGACTGAGTGTCCAACTTCAGCTCAGGTCATGATCTTGCAGTTCGTGGGTTTGAGCCCTGTGTCGGGCTCTGTGCTAACAGCTAGCTCAGAGCCTGGAACCTGTCTTTGGATTCTGTATCTCCCTCTCTCTCTGCCCCTAACCCACTCGCATTCTGTCTCTGTCTCTCTCAAAAATAAATAAACATTAAAAAAAAAAAAAAGAACTGAAATGTCCCTTTAGGAAGGTAGGTTTCTTCTTTCCATTTCCCCCTCCCCTGCTCTATGCAATTATTAAAGTTACAAGTATTTCCACCATTATTACTCTTTAAGAATATTAACCTTCATTTGATTAAAAGGTGAAAGGTTAAAAAAGGGTCAGATAGTGACGAGTTCGTCTCCCTCACATTCTGATCCACCAGGTCTCCAGTTTTCTCCTCAGAAGCACCCACTGCTAAGGGCTTCTTCTGTATAGTTCTAGAGTTATGCCCCCGCGCATGCACACACACACACATGCACACACTCATATACACTCACACATGCTTATACGCACATGGCACTTTTTACATAAATCAAAGTATAATATATACACACATTTCTGCACTTGCCCCCCACCTTGCCCCGCCCCCTAACAATGTATCTTGGAAATTGCTTCAAATTACTACACGTGGAACTACTTTCTTTTTGATAGATGCATGCATAGTGGTATATCATGCAGATTTAGCAGAATTCACTGAAATCATCTCCTATGGATGGATATTTTGGTTGGTCTGCTCTTGTGTTATTATAAGCAATGGTGCAACTGCAATGACTATGTGAGTAGAGGTGTGGGACAAATTCTTAAGAGGTTAGATTGCATTTTTGCCAAAATGCATCCTACCGAGGCTGCCCTCTACAGAAACAATTTGGCATTAATGGGCTAGAATGTTTGTTTCCTCCTATCTGTCCAAAACAAACATATTTATACTTGCTAATCTCATAGGTAAAAACCGGCAGCTCATTGTGACTTTAATTTGCTTTTATTGATTAGAAATGAGGAATAGTACCTTTTCCTTGTGTTTAAATGGCATATTAATTTTTTTTGTTAACTGTATATGCCTTCCCCTGTTTTTTAAATTTTTATGTTAATAAAACAATATATGCACATAGTTTAGGGTCTCCTAGTTTTATGAGACTTGTTAATACAAACAGCAATCCCCTCTTCTAACACTTTTCCTTCCCCAGGAACAACAACTTTCATCTTTCTTAGCCAATTCTTTTGGGAGTTACCGTCAAGTCTTAAATAAAATAGCTGTACTGATATTTACAGTTTTTTTTTCCTATTTTAGACATTATCTTTTGATTTTCCACTATGAAGATGAGAAGTTGATTCTTTCCTCCTACCCCAGCAGGTACCCTGACACCTCCTACCTTCTCATGGTCCCTATTTGGTTCCATAGTAATTTTGGTAAGGAAAAGCAATACTGGGACTACGTATGTAGTCAATGCAGCCACACAGTGAACCTGATGCATAACACAGCACCGTGGTCAAGAGCAGAGTTCCTGAAGGCAGACTGCCTGGGTTCAAATCCTACCTTTGCCATTGACCAGCTGCTTAGGTATTTAGACAAGTTATTATCCTCACTATGCCTCACTTTCCTTACATGTAAAACAGTACCTTGTGGGTTTACAAAGATTAACATATACAAAGTACCTAACGTGTAGAAGGTGCTATACAAGCATTCTCTGTGCACTGAACTACATTTTTGTGTCTCCTAAAGCTGTTGCCTGATTATTCATTTATTTAAATTTCTATGTGCTTATTATTAATTCAATCCCAAATTTACTTCAATCCTCAATTCGTTGTTTCAGTTCATTCTACTGTATCAATTTTGTCTTCTTGGAGAAGTCTTCACGATAGCCTTTTGACCGCTGTGGTCTGAACTGCTTGTCCTCATTCTATAGACACTATGGAGTTGTCACCCTCTGTTCTCTCTAGCACATTCTCCTGTGGGGCCCTTTGTCTTCTCCCCTCGTGTTGGATCTCCCAGCCTTTATCCCACATCCTGCTCACTCTTGGGGAAGAATAGGTTTCATTAGCTCTAGGAGAAATGATGTGTAGGAGGTAAATTTTTTGTTTAAATCTTGATGTCTGAAAATGTCTATTTAAAATTTTTTTTTAACATTTATTTATTTTTGAGACAGGGAGAGACAGAGCATGAACGGGGGAGGGGCAGAGAGGGAGACACAGGCTCCAGGCTCTGAGCTGTCAGCACAGAGCCCGACGCGGGGCTCGAACTCACAGACCGCGAGATCATGACCTGAGCCGAAGTCGGCCGCTTAACCGACTGAGCCACCCAGGCGCCCCTGAAAATGTCTATTTTATTCTCATGTGTAATTAGTGGCTAATAGCTAAACATAGAATTCCAAATTGGAAGTAATTTTCCTTCAGAAGTTTGAGGGCATTCCTCATTTTTTTTCCTAGCTTCTGATATGAAGCCTCATGCCATTCTGATTTCTGATCCTAAATATGTAATCTGTCCTTTCTTTGCAAATTTATAAGACTGTCTCTATGTCACCAAAAACAAACTGAAATTTCCCAAAAATGTGCTTTGCCATAGGCACTCGGTAAGCTCTTTCAATCTGGAAACTCCTATTTGTAGTTATGAGAAATTTTCTTGAATTATTTTGCTAATGATTTCCTTCCCTTGCTTTTCTTTTTTTGGAACTCATTGTTTTGACTGGAACTCTATTTTATCTTTTTTTCCCCCCCCTCTACTTTCTGGGCTATATCCTCATTTTCATTTTCCAATTCTTCTATTCAGTTTTATTTCTGTGACAATTTTTTTTAGCACATGGCAACTCTTTGGCTTTGTATAACACTCAGTTCTTGTCTCATGTACGCAATATTTTATCTGTCTGATAGCGATGTTTTTCTTTAAGTTTTCTATTCCCTGCCTGTCTCTGTTCCTCCGGGTTTCTTTTTTTCTTTTGTTTGTTTTGGTTTCTCTCTTTCATGCTAGAGGCTTTTCTTCAGATCTCTACTAGTCTTGGGAATGTTAGTATCTTGAGATCTTTCCTCCTGAGTGGGTTAAACACCCCAAATAATATTCTTCTTGTCTCCTGCCTGGAGGGTAAAGGCAAGTGAGGAAAGATAGGTAGAGGAGCCCAGCATTCAGTCTGCAGATGTTCACTTAGTTTCCTTGTATTTGGTAAAGTGTTCTGTGCTCTCAATTTTGCCTGGTGTGCCCCAATACACCAATAGTTTCTTTCCTCCAGAGAATTAACCTGCAGCCTTAGAACAGAATACAGATAGGGGTGGGAAAAGCAATTGTTTAGTGGACTGGGGAAGAGGAAAAGATAGGGGATCTACTATAAAAGATATGCTCCTGTCATCAATTCGTAAGTGATTTAAAGATTCTGTAGTAAAAATCAGGTTCCTTCTTAGCTTTCTTCACTGACAGTCTAAGATTTGGCTTTCCCAAGGCAGCTAGGTTATGTAC
Organism: Lynx rufus; assembly: GCF_022079265.1. Lineage (NCBI taxonomy): Eukaryota > Metazoa > Chordata > Mammalia > Carnivora > Felidae > Lynx > Lynx rufus. The sequence goes on from NW_025814829.1 coordinate 43,709,457, forward strand.
CATGCTCCATTTGCTTTTCAGCTTTCAATTTATTATTGTTATTGTTGTTATTATTATTTTGCGGGCTTGCTTTCTTCTTTCTCATTCTCCGTATCCTTGAAGGACCATGTCTTTAAAAGAAAATCCCCTTACTATACAGTTATAGTGGGGTTTCTGGAAGGAATAGATGCTCAGGTTCAAACCACCTTTTTTCTCCCTAGAAGTCCAGGCTGAATCTAAAAACCATTCCTGATTCTTTAAGCCATGCATTCCTCCTTCCCACTCTACTCTCCAAACACCATAGTGATGTGCTATGACTAACACTGCATTAGGACTAGTCAGTCAAAAGGGGCCCCTCACGTGGGCATCACATTTTAGAGGACTCTACTCTGGTGCTCTCGGGCAAGGGTCTCCTAAGAGCTCGAAGGTACAGGCTGGGTGGTACCGAGCTGTATGTTTGTGGGGCCTCTCATGATATGGGACCAAATTTGAAAATTCTAGCCTGCAATTCCAGACTGTTACAAAATGTGTTACAAATATACAGTCAAGGTTGAAGCCTAGAACATATTTTATTTAGATGTATTTTTTAAAAAAGTTTGTTAGACTAAAATATTAAGACATAGAATACAGCTTTGTAATAAATCTAGCAAGGAGCTGGCCTATAGCTCCATGTTGACTTCCTTCACTGTGTCTCCTTCCCCAGGTCTTCCGGTTTTACAACAACCCTGACGATAGCCTGTACAAAAGACCCACACGAATCAGGAAAGGAAGCCTTCGTTTAGGAACTTTACTGCCATCTGCTGGAAACTTTATGAAATAGCTACAAATCAAAGACAAATGACACAAGGCAGTGGTCAGGCAATTGCAACCTCGGCGCCACCTTTCACAGCATCAAACAAATGTCAAGGGGGCCAGGATGAGGATGGGGAGGAAGATAAAAGAGCAAATCGGGAATCCAAACTCACATTTACAAGTTAGAAAGAACTGAGATCTGGCGCCTTGACTTAGAACTGAGAACTGATTTCCTCAGAGAAGACACTGCTAGTCTACACCTAGGTCAAATCAATCAACCAGTCAATCTAGCTCATAAGAGTAAAATAAAAATGGGGTTTGGGAGGTTAGCTTGAGAACTTAAGGACTAGTTTTTCTTTCATTTGTGCTAGTTTTGAGTTCTAAATAACTTCAAAAAGAAATTTAGGAATGTGTTCAAAAGTAACAGATGGTTTGAAATTCAGTAGACTAACAAATGCAAGCTACTTCTTTCTAAGGGACAAACCTGATTGAGCCAGGTAGTCAAGTCAGTTCTGTTACAGGGCTTGCTTTGAAAACATGAATATTACATCACAAGTAACATAATAGGGCACGATCTGTTACGTGAATTTTTTGGTTTGCTTATGCGTGATTTCATCTGTGAGAAACACCACGTGAACAAAGAACACGGCACCCGGCTGAACCAAGCCATGTACGAAAACACAACATGCTCACACGCATGCATAACTCAACACCTGCCAGCCACCTTACTTCACTGCACATGCTACGAGCCACACTCATCCGTATCTTGTGTCACGATGTCTTCTATTCAATTTCAAAAAAAACGTGTCATAGTAGACACACAAACTAGTCCGATGCCCACGACCACAAAGTAAATTTCCCAGATTTTTTCAAGGTAAAGTACTATATTTATTGTAGTATTTATGTATTTTGCAACCATTTAACACTTATAAAAATGTGCTACCGTTTTTACTTCCTGTTCTTTTTGTCATTGACCAAGTTTTTGAATACAGTGCCCTCAATCCCATTTTCGCCATAAGACTTGTGATTTTTATTGTGCAATTCTGCATAGCTCCGTGATTTTTAGAAACACATGTCACATTACAGAATTGACTGTACGTGGCTATTTTAACCTAGATTCAAGCCCATTCTGCTAGAATAGTATCAGTATTAGCATGTGTATCTTACAGAATCTTACAGATCTCAAAGAATTATATATATTGGCTCATGGTTTTTAAGAAAACTCAAAACTGCCCAACATACAGCTTCAAAGGACATTATTCCAGGGTTTTCTACTTTAATTATCCATAATAGTTTTGATAATCCTTGAGTTCACTTGACCTGTCCTCAAATAACTTATGTATCACTGAAATCTAGAAATTAAAGAATACAGGGCACCTGGGCGGCTCAGTCACTTGAGCTTCTGATTTCAGCTCAGGTCATGATCTCATGGTTCATGAGTTCAAGCTCCGCATGAGGCTCTCTGCTGTTAGCAGGGAGCCTGCTTCGGATCTTCTCTCCCTCCCCCGCCCTCCCATTTTCTCTCCCCCCCTCTCTCTCTTTCTGTCAAAATAAATAAATAAACTTAAAAAAAGAGAAATTATAGAACACAAGTATAAAGGTCAGATATTCTGCAGCTGACTTAGCATGAGCTTACGTATTAGATGATGGTGAAATGGTCTTAGTTTACATATTAGGACACTTCAAAGAAAACCATGGGCTGCCATTATCCATTGGACTCTACTTTTAGAGCTAAAAATATCAGGCTACTGATTCTTTTTCATAACTTTTGATCATTTGTATATATTTCCCTAAAGTGCAAGATCTGCCTCTATTGGTTTTGTATACATATACAAAAATATTATCAATTTATCACTTATTATATTATGCCCTATTATATATTATATACATATAATATATATAAATGTTTAATATTAGTCAACTTATGTTACTTTAAAGCACAAGATCTGCTTCTGTTGATTTTATAAATATATATATGCTATTTAATATTATATAAATTATTATATATTTCATATATGTTTAATATTAGCTGATCTAAATATTGAATATTATCATACATAGGAATTACTTAGAATTTTTTATTCCATTACTTGAAAAATGGAAGGAATTTTTTGGTAATATAAAATCTTCATTACTCACATATCCTTCTTTCAATATTATTATTACCACCCTGTATATTTATAGAAGATTTTAGCACCTTGAAAATACCTCGTAAGTTACCTAGATACTTCTTATAATGTCTTGCAAATAAAGAGAGAGTCATTATTAGCTTATACATAGAGTTAGGCCTGAGGCTACTTTAACAGAGAAGGTCAGGGTTAAAGCTAAGGTTTGAACAATCAGTATCCTCTGATAATTTTGATTAAAAGAGTTAACTTTTATAATAATTTTATAAATGACTTGGAGAGGATATTCTGCTTTAATAGTAATTTTCTTCAAAGTTTCCTAAATTTTTATCACTTAGGTTAATAAACTTAGCACTCCGTAGACAGAAGGTTGGCTGTTCCCCAAAGATTTTTCAATTTGGTTCCTTTCTTTGGTGAAGCATGTTAAATTTTTTGACTCCTTCATTTACATAAATATTAAAATTTTGGACAGCTAACTTTGCCCCTACAAGATTTTTCATACATTCTTTCCCAAAGTTTGGTACTATGTATCAAAGACATACTATGTTAAATTATAATTATAGGTATATCTATCAAATGCTTCTGGGTTTTGAGGACTTCATGATAATGAAACAGACTTACTTATCACAGGCACAGGTTTTTAAAAATCCAGAGATTCTATAAGTAAGACCATAGGGTAACTATAAGCTTTTATCATAATATAACAAAATAGAGGCATGAGGCTCTGCAGCTTTCAGTCACCACTTGTAAGGCTTTGAATCTGTCTGAGAAATGCTACAAACAGAACGGACGGAGTTCCCGATTCACTGCTGTGCCCTCCACCAGCCAGGCAGTAGACAACATGCAGGGGTAGACAACTTCCTTCCATAAATGTACACTTCACAAAAATGCTGTCTCCCGCTCAGCTTTCCCCTTCCCCCTACTTCACACTGTTCTTACCTGATGGTATTTGACGGCTTTTTAAAGTTGAATTCATGTAGGTTACCTTTAATATTGAAAATTAATCTTGAAAATCAAATATTTACTAGTTCTAGCTCACGCGGTTGATTTACACACCTCCCGATATTGTCAGTATGCAAAGACCCTACTGTCAGAAGAAATAATTTCCTTCTGAAAATTCAGCAAATCATTGCTTTGCATTGTTTGAATTTGAAAACTCCTTTTTTGATGAATAAATTAAAATCTGGATATTGTCACCAGGGGTAAGTAGTTTTTCCTAGGTTTTCTAAATCTGGAGATGGGTGCTTTAGACGCGATGTTCATATGCCTTAAGAAAACGTCGCGGTTTCAGTGGGCAAGAATTTGGTGTATCAAAACCTGACTCAAATGCCAGTGTACATATACATTTTAGTATCTTGGGTGATCTTTAAAGTGCTGAATGCAAGAGTCGGAGAAGTACCGAGTGAGAAGTACTTTCTCTGCTGGCCACTTCCCACTCTGCTGCTCCATACCCATGCACACTTTTTTTTTTTTTTTGCTAACTTTTTGACATCTATTAGGTTCTCATCAGCGTAAATGTGCTCATGTTAAACTAGGTGTGAGACACAAATATGGGCCTTCCCATCCTTTTACATTCACAAGTTTTTTAACCAGTCTGAAATCTGTGACGTACAGTAAGCTGGAAGCCACCATAAATTCTTCACAGACCCTGTACATTCAGAGAGCTCCTTTCTGTCCTACATTCTCTGCAGTAGAGTAAAAAGCGCATGTTTTCCACGAGTGGGCATTTCTCCATAGATGACGACCTCATACCTGAAATCAAAATGTATACCATGATTTTACATGGTATCTGCACAAACTGATCGGTGTTTGGGATTCCTCTACTGGAGAAGAATAAAGAGAATCTAGAGTTTGCCAAGTGTAAGAACCATGTAAAACCAGAAGGGATTCCCCATTCACACTTGACTCAGCTGCCTTATTTGGAAGCAAAATTCTGGATTTCCATTCTTCCTTTCTGGTCTGTCCTTTGCCAGGGCCTCCTCATCTTCCTAACCTCTAAGTGTTGTCCCAGGGCTGAGTCTTGGACTTCTCTCTTCTACCTACACCCATTTCCCTGGTGATTTCATTTAACTTCATGGTTGTGAATACCATCTATTTGCTAAAGGTCTACAATTTCCTTCTTTTTTTTTTTTTTTTTTTACACTTACTTATTTATTTTGGGGGTGGGGTGGGGCAGAGAGAGAGGGACAGCAAGAATCCTAAGCAGAGTCTACGATGTCAGCACAGAGCCTGATGCGGTGCTCAGTCTCACAAACCGTGAGATTATAATCTGAGCCAAAATCAAGAGTCAGACCCTTAACCAACTGAGCCACCCAGGTGCCCCCAAAGGACTACATTTCTGTGTCCAATCCGTACCTCCCTCTCTTGATTTCCAGACTCACATATTTCCAGTTGGGTGTCTAACAAGACTCTCAAACTCAGTACGTCCAAAATTGAACTCCCAGTCAATCCCACTTTCAAGTGGGTTTCTCCCAGTCTTTCCCATTAAAAAAAAATAACAACCTGATTCCTCTAGCTGCTCTAACCAAAATCCTTCACTCTTCTGTTTCTTACTTCCCATATCCAATCCAACAAGCAGATTCGGTTGGAAGTCAAGGGTTCCCCATCTCACAGAGTAGAAGCCAACGCCCTTATGATGACCCACAAGACCATCGTGACCTGCTTGCCAAAGGGCGCAGTGATGTCATCTCCTACCACTCTCCCCCTGCTCATCCGTGTCAGCCTCACTGGCACGTGTGCTGCTCCTACAACAGCCCAAGCACAGTCCTGCATTATGCCAGCCATTCCTCTGGGTGGAACCTCTCACCGTCACGTATCTATATGGTTAACAGTCATTATTTTATCAGATCTGTACTCAAATGTCACTCAACAAGAGGCATTCCTTGGTCACCTTAGCTAAAATTACACTTCCTTGCCATTCCTATCCCCATTCCCTACTTTATTTTTTTCTTTGTACTTATCACCATCTAGCACAGTAGATAGTCCATTTATTACTCTTGCTTAGTGTCTGTCACTCCTCAATAGAATGTAAGCTCCACAAAAGGACACATTTTTGCCTAATTTTTCACTGCTATATTTTGAGGGCCTAGACCAGCATCTGGCACATAGTTTTCACTCAGTAACTATTTGCTGCATAAATGAAAGGTTTTTAAAAAACAAAAAATAAAAGCCACACAATATAATATGCCACAGTAATAACATGTACTGTGATTAGTCATCAATAATCTATCTTCTTGGGGCGCCTGGGTGGCTCAGTCGGTTAAGCGGCCGACTTCGACTCAGGTCATGATCTCGCGGTCCGTGAGTTCGAGCCCCGCGTCGGGCTCTGTGCTGACAGCTCAGAGCCTGGAGCCTGTTTCAGATTCTGTGTCTCCCTCTCTCTGACCCTCCCTGTTCATGCTCTGTCTCTCCCTGTCTCAAAAATAAATAAAACGTTAAAAAAAATAATAATAATAATCTATCTTCTTAACTACATAAGAATCTTCTAAAGGCAGAAATCTTATCTTACATCTTTTTTCATTCTTAGTGATTGGCACAGAATGTTACATATACAGCAATCACTCAGTTAACTATTTGACAGCAGAAAATTCTGCCTAAAGACAAATCACTAGGAGACAAAAACAGAACAGAATAATTTTCTAATTCAACATTAAACAGGAAGGTAAGGAAGAATGACTGTAAAAGTAGCCTTTTCCCCTGTGGTGCTTATAAGCAATAGCTTTCAGTGCTAATTGAGGACATCCACTCCGAAAATGATTACGGATGCCATGAGTGTAGATGGCTACCACACTTGTAGTCAAGGGCAGAGGTAGAAGGTTGGCTCTGGACTAGACACCTTGGCCACTCATCTGAGTTTATCTTTGGGATCAGAACCTGGAATGGTGGAGACTTTTTAAGAATTATTATATAGTTTTCTCTTCTATAAAATTGTAATAACATTTGAGACTATGATTACACTTCTTCAAAATTAAGTGACTTTTGTAGGTCAAAGCTTGAACAGCCAAAGGTTCATGGAGAAATGGCAAAGACAGTCATCAACATAACATTACAAATAACGACAGCAAGAGGCTGAAGAAGGTGACGCTGAGCCAGTCCAAGCCACATAGGACCTGTACGTGAAATATAAATAAACTATAAAATGGTTACACCCAGACAGGTTTGCAATGTAATTTAGGCTCACATTTAAACTGGTTTGAACACATGCTAAAGAAGTACAGTGGAAATAAGATGAAAGGAAATCTTGATTTCTTCAAGTGTGACTCCTTGAAGAAAAGTGTTTGCTCACCTAATTTTTAGAAAAGCAACAACTGTTACAGGATTAAAAAAAAAATAACGATAAATAAAGGATTCAGATTCTGAGCAAGAATTCTGAGTTCCATGTAGAAAATGAAGAGAAATGAAGAAAAAGGCAAAAACAAACCAAAAAACCAAATCCTGATTTTCAAAAATACAACCAAAATCACAGAATTATCCATATTACACAACATAGAGACAAGAAATGATTCTGTATATCTACCCATCAAATGCCTATGACTTAACGTCTAGGTTCACTAAGCAAATACAACAATACAAAGCACCAAAGCATTCCCTACTTTTCACATTCTTTTGTTATTTTATATCATCTTAATTATGTTTCCTTAGAATCACCTGACCTGTCTAATAATCTACATATCTACTGGTAAGCACACAAAACATCAAACAGAATACACTTGGTAGGAAACAGGGCAAGAGTTGTTTTGATATTGACAGTAATTCTTTTGTGCATAACAACTCAAGCGAGTTTCTTTTTTCCATTTCTCCCTACTGTCACCCACTCCAACCATGAATATAACTTACGTGGGACATGTAAAATTAGCTCAGCTAAATTAGCCTGATCCGACATTACATAAGGCAACATCAGTAGCTGTGTGAACAGGACACAAACCACTCAACACCGAGGTTCCACACAATACTGGCTCCCCAATGAATCTCAGTGCTTCAACAAGATCACTTAATGCTCTTTCAAAATTTGAAGCCAAGGAGTAAACTCAGAAACAACATTCTGCCTAGGCCTGTGGTCCTAGCACTCAGATAAATTTTAGCTCTGTAAAATAACTTTGTTGCCACTTGGTAGCAAAAAACAGAACTTTCTATTGACCACTAACTCTGTGTGAACATACTGTATTTCAACACGCTCACTGAACAGGAAAAGCTGGATGTTTTGTGTTATTCTAACACTCAATAACAAGCCCATAAACTACCGGATAAGAGCTGGAATGGTTTCCTTTTACTAGCTTACCCAGTTTAGTGGCGCCCTCTGGTGGGTACTCAGGAAACTGGCCCTCGGAAGGGACACTGACGGTTCTCCTCAGGCATCGCCCTTTGGTGGAATCTGTCTGCTGCTCCTGTCCTCCCTCCACAGGTATCTAGTTAACCAAAAGACAAAAGACGTGAAACTCAATAGTGAACTTGCCATAGCTACCTTCACGCTGAATATTTTTAGGTAATAAAGATATGAGTTCATAATCATTAGAGCAAAGTGGGCAAAATGTAGAAAGCAAGTATTTCCAACTGTAAGACATTACCCACCCCTTGTGAGGAAGTTTTTCTTTAAAAAGGAACCTGAAAGATCAGGAAAGGTGAGTATGTAAATGAGCTTTACCTGAAGTCCGCACAAGTCATATCCAGGTGTGTACCTGTTTTGGGTGCTCAGAAAACAAAACACCCACACAAAGACTCTTTTGTAATCAGAAGCTAGTTCACAAGCTCCAATTCTTCTGACCAATGCTCAATAAGGTAAACAGAAATAAAAGCCGGCCAGAAAGAATTAGCTCCAGAACTCAATTTAAAGAAGGTTTTGTTAGATAAAAATAGTAAAATCACCAGATTTTCTTCAATTTTGCCATTAAGCATTTAGAGACAGTTAATAAAACACATTTCACTGGAAACTTGCATAGATACCTATATCAAATGGCATATTTTCTTCTAAAAGTGAGATTCATTATTAAAACCCTAAAAATTTTCTTTCTGGCCTAATTTCAGGGATCTATCAACTGTTGTTTGCATATGTGGAATAAGAACTATGAAAGGTACAAAAGATCTCTAATACCAATCACTGTTTTAAAACGTACTCACAGGTCATCATTGTAGAGTTACAGGATGACTCTAAGTCCCCCCGCCCCCCCTTTTTTTGGTAATATGCTAAAAGATCAAATCATTTTTGTTTACTGGCAGAGGGCAAAAGCTTTTTCACAAAGATATTTTACCAGGAACCTTTATCAGAATCAACAATAATATTGGTAACATCTTAAATAGTTTGGCAAAACACGTCAGTAATTGAGCACAGTTTCTAATTTCGTCTGGCTCCAATACTGAAATTTCAACAAAATTCAGTAATAATGATTAGCATTGAGCTCTTTGTGCAAAGCTAAGGAATTTACCCGTGTGACATTATGAGGGAGACATTATTATCATCATCCCTTTTTACAGGTGAGGAATAATTTATTTCTCCAAATGATTACAGTGGACACATCAACTGATCCAGCCAAGTCGGGATAGATACACGCTTAACTTTATATGCTTAACTTTATATGCTTAACTTTATATGCCTTCTGCCTCACCTCGGTAACCCAACTCCTCTGCCTGGGGTCAAAGGGATGACAGCAAGGGAAACTCTCCGTGTTACTGAGAATCTGAAGAGCAAAGTCCTAATGTCTTCATAGGAACTAAAAGTCTGAACACTCTTTAAAGGACCCCAAATTCCCCATTTCCTCATGACCATAAAACTATGGCTAGTGCTTGCACATCGGGAAACCACAAGGCAGAATTAAGAAAAATTCTAAAAAAATTAGGGGAGACCAAATAATTTCATCAATAAGGACATAAGCTCTTCCAAAAGTCAAAAGTCCTCTGTAACATAAGACTTTACGGACAGTAATCTAAATCATCCATCCATCCCTTTCAGGATGGAAATTAATTATCGCTACTTAAATAATTAAAAGAGTAGCAGTACCAAGAAGTCAGATAACTTCCTCTGAGTAAGAAAGGCAAAGATGTGTCCTCTACCTGCCTTCAAAGCAGGATAGAATGGGGAAAAATAGTTTGAGTCTTTGAACAAAGAGATGAACATAAATAAACACAACTGTTTTTGTTCTAGCTCTAAAAATACTTGTTACCTGAAATAATGAAGGCCTAAGCCTCACAGAAAAAAGACAGTAGTTGTTTTTATATTTTAGGAAGGAATGACCCATTATGATCTTTTCTGTAGAAATTTATAAAGGCCATATCCAGGAAAAAGAAAGAAATGGCTTCTACTATCATATACTTTGTCTCTAACATAACTAAGGAAGAGAAAAATAAAATATATCAAACTTCTTATATGGGCCTAAAATTCACTCACACAACTATTTTCTCAAAGTTTTCATATAGAGTCTTCATTTCCCACTCTTGAAACTTAAACTATGATTGAAAATTCCATTCAAAGTACTGATGTGGGAAACAGAGGCAAAAGAAAAAACATCAAATTTCCTTACAACTTACAGTCCATTGGGGCACCCGAGTGGCTCTGTCAGTTAAGCGTCCGACTCTTGATTTTGCCTCAGGTCATGATCTCGTGGTGTATGATGGAGCCCCACGTGGAACCTGCTTGGGATTCTCTCTCTTCCTCTCTCTCTCTGCCCTTTCCCCACTTGAGCGCACACACTCTCTCTCTCTTTTTCTATCTCCAAATAAATAAATAAACTTAAACAAAACAAAACAACTTACAGTCCACTGAGACAGGCAGAGTGACATTCCTTTAGAAACTCAGCTGCCTCGATGATGACACTTTGCTAAGAGGCAAAAGGCAATCTCAGCTTAGCATTATACCAACTTCCAGGATCCCGTAAGGCTACTTTAACATACAAAAATTCCTTTGGAAACTTCCTTTATCTCCACCCCCCAAGATATAGGTTGGCAATCATCCTCTAAGCATTCGGCCCACTGATACACATCTGAAGGGTCTAGTGACTGAGCTTTTACTAAACAGTCATAAATGACCTTTTCCTAACGATAGCTGGTCCCTCAGGATCCTCGAAACCTTGTTTCCAAAACACCTTGGAGGCCTGTGCTGTCCCGAACCCACTCCCAACCTGAAGGAATATAATCAGTCACCCGTGGCAACCCCAGTGCAGCTTTCTACCCAGAGGTCCTGTCCCCAGGCTTTAATAAAACCGCCTTTTTGCACCTAAGACCTCTCAACAATTCTTTATTGGCCATAGGCTCCAAACCCCAACATTTCCACATCAGTATCACTCTGAAAGGTTAGGGCATTTTTACCTCTCATTCAGGATTTGAGGGAGAATAGTGTTGACTTTTATTCTAAACCTGCACATCTTAACAATATTTTACTTTTACAGCACTATCGATTGATCCTTACCTAAAATAATTTTTAAAACATATTGATCTACTCTTTGAAAATTAGAGGGATCATATTCCAAGTATCTTCAAATGAACTAAGCTGGAGTTCACAAGTCTCAGAACACAGCCAGAGAGATCAGTTTTACAAAGTCAATTTTAGGAAAGCAATTTTGTCCTTTCTGATTGCCCTAATTTAGTTGACTGGTTCACACTTGCTTGTTTAGGACACTGAATTAGTCCTTAAATATTATATCTCTTCCTAGTTCCAAAAAAAATTAGAGGACTTTTTCTTTTCACCTCTTCGTCCTTATACTGTGCTTCTGAGTGCTCTTTTTCCTCAGGGGAGGCAGGTGGGTGGGTAAGTGCTTTCATTCATTCCATTTTACAAAGAGAAAGGAGAACACAGTAAGGAGCAAATGGCTTCTCAGGTATCTAAGATATGTTAATAACAAAGTCAAACTGAATCTCTGACTCTCAGTCCTCTTTGTTAGTTCCAAATCATCCATGGCAATGAAGAGCAACATGGGACAAACAAATCAGGTTACTTAGAAAACATTATATACGTAACATATACCTCTATGTTGTCTGCCAAATCACCTTTCATTTTGTTTAGAATTACATAGGAATTAATTTCCATGTCAGTCAGAGTACACACACATTAAATAGTCAAGTACAGGAAACCAAGATAATGCTAACAGCAAAAGAAAGCATTTCTGGGGCACATAATTCCAAGTTTATCTGTCATCTAGGGCTTCTGCATAAGCTTTTCCACCAGGAAAGGATTCTGCTAAAAGAGTGTTTTAATACTACTACCTTATAGAGTAAGTGCAAACTCCCTAAGGCAGTATACCAGGCTTCCCACAATCTGGCCACTGTCTGAGTGTCCAGCTTCATGCAGATTTTACATTCTAGGAATACCAAATTGCTTGCACTTCCCTAATATATTCCCTATTTTGTAGTTCAGCGCCTTTGCTTAGTTGGTTCTCTCAGCCTGAAATATCTTTCCTTACTTTCTTATCTACACCTGCCAAGCAAACTCCTAGTCACCCTAAGGCTTAGGACAGGCTTACCTCCTCCAGAAATCCTCCCTTCTACCAAGTCCCTAAGAGGAGGGTAAGGTACACCTCCTCAAGGTTCCTCCAACAGCATCTTCTGGCTCTGTCACCGCACCTATTACACTGAATTATAATTATGCATTTGAACGACTAATTCTGTAAGCTGTAAGTCAACAGCTTGTACCTTACCAGTCAATGGCCAAGCCCTAAAATAGCTCCAGCCCACAAATGAATGAACGAATATTTGATACCTAGAGATGGGGGCCACATCAGGCAAAGGAAAAAACTGGCCAAGAAATTGTAAACATACAACTTTTGTTTTGTTTTGGAACAGGAAGAAGGCCAATTTAGCTAGAGCCTCTAGAAGTGTGGTAGAACACAGAAAACCAAAATTTATTATGATTGCATTGGGAGGGGTTTAATACCAGGTCATGCATAATTCAGGAAGCAGTGGGAAACTATTCCAGCTTTTAGACCAGAGGAATGGTAGTTACTTTATGGGTCTGTCTTCTTCCTACTTCTCCCTCCAAGACATTCCACAGATTAATATTCATAACACATAGCTTTGATCATATCCCTTTCTTTCTTAAGCTTCCTTTGGTAATTACCCATTGCCAATAGCATTTTAATGACACAGATTACAGTCCTTTAGAGTAAATGAATTTCTTTCTTTCATTCTACCCCCATTTACTTGTGCTATTTATCAAATGATATTTAAAAATTGGGGCCCGTGGGTGGCTCAGTCAGTTAAGTGTCTGACTCTGGCTCAGGTCATGATCTCATGGTTTGTGGGTTTGAGCCCCGTGTGGGGTACTGTGCTGACATCTCAGAGCCTGGAGCCTGCTTCGGATTCTGTGTCTCCCTCTCTTTCTGCTCCTCTCCTGCTCACATTCTGGTCTCTCTCTCAAAAATTAATAAACATGAAAAAAACTTTAAAAACTTATTTGTCTTATTTCCACAACTGAATTTGATATGGGGGAGAAAGAGGAAGGAACTGTGTTTTATTCTTTGTAACTCCTAACTAATGAATGCATATACAGGGGCACATTATGTATCTGCTGAATAACCTGAAAATGATTCTGAATGAAATATGCCATGGGGAGTTTACCAGAGGACAAATAATAGTTGATTTTTTAGCTATTTTTTTTAGCCGTTTGCACAAAGCCTTAAGTGTTATTTTCATCAGTATATCTGAGTGTAAATATTGCTTTTCAAAAGCAGTAAAGATATTCTAAAACATTTTAAAATTGCATTATTACTACCTTGCTGCTTATATGCTAGCTCCTAGCTTTAAAAATTCCAAATACAGAAAGTAGAAACTGAATAATAGGAATTATTCTTCCTAATGACTTGGTTTTGCCGAAAGAAAGAAATCACAAATTCAGCTTTCTTCTGTATTTTTATACTGGCTGTACCTTGAAGGGTTCACGATTGTCCTCTCTGCCACTTCCCTCAGCTCCCTAATCTCTCGTTTACTTGGCCTTATCTCTTGGAGCAAAATGGAATTCAAATGGCCTCCTACGCCCTCTTTGAACTGGGGTGGTGCCAAGCCAGCTGGGGCCTTTTCTGACATCCGGGCAGGGAAGTATATTTCATAACACATCAGCAGCGTCTGTTTGGCACGATTTGCATGGAGCAATTTACTGAACCAACGAGTCATTTCTCAAGGTGATACTCCTGGCAGAATTCTCTTTCAGCATTCTTCCCAGACCTACCCTTCTGTTATAGTCTCAAATTGGTAAGGAGTGTGTTTAACACTCTTCCCATGTATATCCCCCAAGCAGACGTGTTCCCGTTTCTGACAGGAAACATGCAGAGTTAAGAGAGAGCACTAAAAGATCCCACACACTGAATACATGAGTGGTACTAGACTAATATAGTCCTCCCACATTCCAGCAGTGCCTGGCCTAGGATTCAGTTTAAATCCTTATGGAACCTCTTAATTATCTTTTGAACACAGCAGTCAACACCCTGGTGATTAGTTGATGAAGGTTTTAAACAGCATCTTTGGATAATTTTAGCAGGAAATTCCTTAAACTCCTTGTTTCAATGAATTCTAAATCTTCAATTTGAAATTCCAAGGAGAAGTGTTATACTTCTCATGATAGTGTGGGTGAAAGGTAGAAGGGTGACAGCATACTCTGGTCCTTCCACAAAAAAAATGGGTCTCTAATCTTTTCCTGTAATGAAATTAACAACATATTAAGTTTATCACTTAAGTAGCAGGTACAGCAATGGCTTTACATTTTCTTTTGGGAGAGACTTAATCCAGTTTTTTCAACTTACTGGTAGAACATACCTGTCTCAGAGCATTAAACTGTTCCTGTATCTGCTTTGTATATTCATTATCCCTTCATCATCCCTGACCCAGTCTGTGGCAGTAATCTTCACTCATTTATTTCCTTCCAATCCCTTTCAATCTACTTTCCACATGATCAACAGAGTTACTTTTTTTTTTCTTTATTTTAATTTTTTGAGAGAGAGAGAGAGAGAGAGAGAGAGAATGTGAGTGGGGGAGGGACTAACTGAGAAGGAAAGACAGAATCTTAAGCAGACTCAATGCTCAGCATGGAGCCCAACACAGGGCTCAATCTTAGGATGCTGAGGTCATGACCTGATCTGGAATCAAGAGTCAGATGCTTCACTGACTGAGCCACCCAGACGCCCCCTAGAGTTCCTTTACTAAGAAGCAAATTTGATGATGTCATTGCCCTGTTAAATACCTTTCTGTGGTCTAAATCATTTCCAGAATAACATACAAATTCTTTAGCATGGCCTAAAAGGCACTTTATTGTTCAGTTCTTGCTAGCTATCAGCTATTTTTTTCCTCTTGTAAACTTGATTCCAAGAATTCTGAAGATTTTGCAGTTTGCCAAAGAGATATGTTTCTTGAGTTTGTATCCTCATACGTACTTGGAATATCCTTCCCTCCTTCTCCTCCAGCTGAGCTTCTATTTGTCCCTAAAGACATGGCCCAATCATAAATTTCTCTGTAAAATCTTTCTTGGCATTCTTACTTTCACATCACAACCCACCCAGGCAATATGTCAGTTAATCTTTCCCTTATGGTTATAATTTTTGGAAAAAAAAATTTATTGAGGTGAAATTCACTTAACCTAAAATTAACTATTTTAAAATGAATAATTCAATGACATTTATCACATTCAAATGTTGTACAACCATCACTTCTGTCAAGTTCCAAATGACTATAGCTTTCAATTTACCTTGATGTGACCAATAAGACTACATCTTTGCAACCACAATACTGCTCAATAAATAAAAATTAATCAAATATTCAACAATGGAAAAGCAGCTTATGGATTATTTTGTTCCTTTTTTATTATCCAGTTTTAGAAAAAATATGGAATTAAGTCTCATGTTCTGGGCAGATTTATAATACAAAACGAAAAGATAGAAAAGAAGGTTCATTTCCTCTCAAATTTATATTAAGGAAATGGATATTCAGGATCAAAGTTTATAATTTACCTTTTAAAAAATTTATTGGACAAATATTTATTGAGAATTTACTTCTATGTCACGAACTGTTCTAAGCACTGAATAATACAGCATTGAATACAAAATCCCTGCCGCAAAGCTTATGTTTTCATAGGGCAAGAGATACGTAAATATAACAAATTATAAGGCATTTTAGAAGGTGGTAAAGGCTATGAAGGAAAAAAAATCAGAGCCAGGTTAATCAGACCAAAGTTTTGGGTGGAGATAGGAGGAGCAGTTGCAATTTTAAATAGGTTGGTCAGGGTAGGTCTTGTTGAGCAGGTGACAGTAAGTGAAGACTTAAAGGAGGAGAGAGAGTGAATCATTTACTATCAGAGGGATATCAAGGCCTTGAGGCAAGAATATGCTGATATGCTCTAGAATCACAACAATGCCAGAATGACTGGAGTGAGCTGCGCAAGTCTATGGCCTCTGAAACTTAGAAGAATGGACTTATCATTAACAGAGAGGGGGATGGCCTTTGGCAGGTTTGGGAGGGGAAATTAGGGACCCACCGTGAGGCATGTTAGAGTTGACTATTACATATCCAAGTAGGTGTGTATGGGCAGATGGATATATGGGTCTAGAGAAGAGAGAAGTATAGTCTTGAGATAGAAAACTCTTGGGGCGCCTGGGTGGCGCAGTCGGTTGAGCGTCCGACTTCAGCCAGGTCACGATCTCGCGGTCCGTGAGTTCGAGCCCCGCGTCGGGCTCTGGGCTGATGGCTCAGAGCCTGGAGCCTGTTTCCGATTCTGTGTCTCCCTCTCTCTCTGCCCCTCCCCCGTTCATGCTCTGTCTCTCTCTGTCCCAAAAATAAATAAACGTTGAAAAAAAAAAAAAATTAAAAAAAAAAAAAAAAAGAAAGAAAACTCGTAAGATTGGAGGAGAGTCCTAAAAAAAGTGAGGCCCTAGGACTGAACTCTGCAGCACTCCTCTGTTAAGATTTAAAGAGAAGAAGAGAAATCTGCAAAGATGACTCAGAAGGAACTGACAGAGAGGCAGGAAGAAAAGTAGGAGAGCATGAGAAGCCAGGTGGAGAAAGTGGTTCTAGAAGGAAGGAGCAAATCAACTGTAGGAAATGTCACTGACAGATTGAGTAGTATGAGAACTGAGAACTGAAGACTGGATTTAGTGACGTGGGGGTCACCAGTGAGCTTAAGAGAGCACTTTTGGCAGAGGGGTGTAAGAATCTGATGGAGGAGGTTTAAGAGACAATAAAAGGAGAGGAATTAGAGGCAATGGGTTTAAAAGTTTTCAAGAATTTTTGCTGTAAAGGGAAGCAGAGAAAGAGGTGGTAATTGGAGCTAGAAGTGAGGTTAATACAGGCTTACTTTTGCTTTTAAAATGGGAAAAATAATAGCATACTGATGGGGAATGATCCAGTAGAGAGCAAAAAATTCAAGCTGTAAAAGAAGCAGGGGAGGATTGCTAGTGATTCCTCCTGGAATAGGCAAGAAGGAATGGAACGTGTGCACCTGGAGGGGCTGACCACGGTTGAACTGTAGTTCAACCACAGTTAAAGGAGACAAATACAGGCATCGGTGGCGGATGGGCAGACACAGTGCATGCTAATGAAGTGTGCATAAATTCTCTGCTGGGTGCTTGAATTTTTCTCAGTGAAATAAGCAGCAAAGTAACCAGCTATAAGAGGGTAATAGAGAAAGGATTAGAACAGAGGAGGTGTGAAAAAAATCACTTTAGAAGTCATTTTGGATCGTGCTACTCAAAAGTGCGGTCCAAGGTCTTATGCTGTTCTGCAAACTGTTTGTTACTGGTTTGCAATAAATAATTTAACAGTACAGAAACAGAAGTGTGCCTCGTGTGATCAATGGGTTTGTTTCATTGTACAGCAACACTTTGCATGAACATGCATAATTTTCATAATTTTATTTCTTCTTTTCTTATGATTATTCGGCACATATTTGTTGAATCGTGATTTCATTTTAGTTAAATCTAATTAAAAATTCGGGCTTATGTTTTTTATGTCTTTTTAAAATGTCATTTTTCTTAACTATTCACTTCATTGTATTTTGTTCACAGTCAAGTGGAGAAAAAACTAGTCCTTCACCATACACAGACTGAGAAGAACTAGTCCAGGAGAGCTGGACAAAATTAAGCTAAGACATGTTTTGGGATTGCCAAGCAGCTAAATTAGGGGTTTACATGAGGATTGCAACCATTAGTTTAAAGAGTGTCAGTATGATGGAGTGGTCTTGTCCAGGCATGTTACATTGCACGGAATCAGGGCAGGATAGATGAGGGGCAGGATTTAACTGAGTCATCACCATTGCCAAAAGAGCATGATAATGTAAGAGAAGGGCAAGGGAATAGTATGCAAGGGGTGAGTAGAATGGCTATGAAAATGAGGCAGACTGAAGAGGGGAGATTGGACATTAGAGGTATGAGGGGCAGAAAAGCTTACAGCATCAATGGAAAATAGGTTCCAAAAGGACTGAAGGATTGTTAGAATAAGTAATGAGCTAGGAAGACAGAAGGTGATGATTAGAGTGTAAAACACATGGAACTGAGAGTAAGAAGAAATTATAGCAATGAGGTGGGGTAGAGGAAAATATTCTTCGAGGAAAGGAGGTCAAGGAACTGAGAACCAGTGTGTTAGAAGCATCTCTGAAGATTTAATCCACAAATTAAGGCTGAAGTAGTGTTGAAGATAATGAGCCAGGTGCTCAAATCAACAAAAAATGACAAGTAATGACTAGGGGTTGGAACATGACTATAAGAGGAGACTCAGGATTTGGACTTTTTAGGGAGGGAGGACAGGAATCAGTCATGAAAGAGGAAGGACACCTAGTACAGGCATTGAGGTATGAGGGCTGTGGGAAGAAAAACAGCCAGCCCTTGATAGGACTTCACAGAAGACAGTGTGTTCAGAGAAGTTACAGGTTCTCATGAAACCAAGAAGTTAAGGGATGCCTACAAAGAACTGGTAGAAGAAACAGCTGATTTTGCTGATGACGGACTGTGAGTTGCAGAGGGTATAGCGATAGGGTTTTAAGTGGTAGGAAAAGATGAGTAGAAGGCAGGGACAGAAAGGAGAAAGGGGGATTTGCAGACACATGCAGAGTGTGGGAGATGAGGGGTTCCCCAATGTCCGGGGCTATTCTTGATGACTGGCATAAAAAGGAATACAGTACATAAGATACTGTTGTAGAAAATTATTCCTCATGAACGGTTATTTTATGAGACAAAAGGGGGCCCAGGCTTGGAATACTCAACTGATCAGTAATCTCTCATCAGTGGATTTTATCTTGGTTCTAGATGTGGCATGTATCTATGCTCTTCCCTTATGGTCTCTCTATCCTTATGCTATTTAATTTCTTACAGTACACTCTAAATTGAATAAAAGTTAGGTAAGGGCAGAAAGACAGCAAATGATCTGTGTATCATATCACTCTGATGTGGCTGATTATTATTAACAACTCTGATAAATGGCTGCTGACAAAGTAGGCTGACTAAAACGAACATTTTCAATTATCTGTGTATTCAGAGTGGATAACTAGAAATCTTCTATACTAACATTCATTCTACCACTTTTTATTATATGTTTCTATGAACATGGAAACTTGTACTAGACTATCCTAGAAAAGGCTGACCTTTATTATTTTAATAAAATTTAATAATATTAAAATACTGGAAAAAGGTTATGGGTATGGAGATGGTAACAAAAACAAAGGATATTTTTCAATGGCTGGAGAAAAATAATAAGCAAGGGCTTCAGAGAGAGCATATTAGCTAGGCCCTCACAAGTAAGAACTGTTTATTAAAATAGAAACTAAAATTCTTTTGTTATTCCCTTGGTTTTACTATTAAAGACAGTTGAGTAAGAGAAGGGATAGAAAAGAAAAGAGAAGAGGAGAGAAGAGAAAAGGGAGATAGGGATCCGCAGCTGGGAACTAAGAAATGTATTTGCTGTTCACTGCTTCCCCTGAACTCATTTTTTGGGAATGATGACCTACTAGATTGATATTCTACCTACAGCTTTTTAGATATTTACATATATTTTGGGCAATTAATCTTTGCCCTTTGTTGAATCAGATCTTTTCTTCTTCCCTCCCATTATCTCTCTTCTTTGTCAAGATCATATTCACTCATTTTTTTACGTCGTGGAGGTGGAGAGTGAAACCATTTTATGGACCTACCAAACCAGAATGCTATCAACTATCTGAAAAATCACCAATAAGCAAATGAGTTATTTGGATGTGGAAGGATGTGTACATTTTAACGGTCTGAGTAAAGTAGCAAATGGTATATGATAAGTTCAAGGGCTTTTTAATTTGGCGGGAGAGAAAGTTCACCTAGAACCCGATGCCTATGCTAGTTACATTCCATCAGCCCCTCCAGATGCACTCTCTGCCCTTCTCTCCCTCGCTGTGTGTTTCAGAAAGCAAACCTCAACAAAACACATGAAGAGCAATATTTTTCCCTCTGGCTTCAAGTTAGATTTGGCCAGTAGGTAACAACTGACAAGAAACCAGAAGGCAGGAAAAGTGCTGGAGTGTTTATTCCCCTTTGCTTCCTCCTTGCTGGCTGCTGATGTTCGGGTAGAAGCTGTGCTCTTTTGTGTAGCACCACAGCCACTGTCATAGCCCCCACATGTAACCGTTCTTTGGTTTCCAGAAGCACTGCTCTCTTCCTTTGCCCTGGAAGTCTAGGGTCATAACTGCTTTCTGCTGTTACTACTTCATGGCGCTTCACACTCTTTGGTGGGCCCCTTATGCTGCCCACATCTCTGTCAACAGACCCTTTATTAACCTCTTTCAATTAGTCCCCTGACAGTGCCATTTATTACCTGCTAGTTGCTACACTGACATCACTTCCAGTAGCCTTTCTGGGTGATTTTGGGGGCCAGGTCTACACAATCCCATCTGTCATCATTCCAAATTTCTCAACTCAATATCTATTTCACAATTCCTTAGTGAAAATCCACCCTTATCTTGTTGAACTCGCTTCTTCATGATGAGTGTAATCATTATGATGCGAGCAGCCCTTTAGACTTACAGGCATACCGTAGAGACATTTCAGGTTCTGCTCCAGACCAATGCAACAAAACAAGACAAATGAATTTTTGGTTTGCCCACAGATATATGTTATGTTTACATTATACTCTATTAAATGTGCAATAGCATTATATCTAAAAACCAACGTACATACCTTAATTTTAAGATACTTTATTAGCAAATAATGCTAGCCATCATCTGAGCTTTCAGTGAGTCGTAATCTTTTGGCTGGTGGAGGATCTTGCCTCCACGTGGATGGCTGCTGCCAATCAGGACGGTGGTGGCCGAAGGATGGGGTGACTGCGGCAATTTCTTAAAATAAGACAGCAATGCAATTTGCCACATCAATGGCCTCTTCCTTTCTCTACAGACTTCTCTGTAGCATTTGGTGCTGTTGGATAGCTTTTTACCCACAGTAGAACCTCTTTTAAAACTGGGGTCAGTGCTTTCAGACACCGCCGTTGCTTTATCCACTAAGTTTATGTAATACTCTCAGTCCTTTGTAGTCATTTCAACAATCTTCACGGCATCTTCCCCCAGGAGTAGATTTCACCTCAAGAAACCACTGTCTTTGCTCATCCCTAAGAAGCAACTCGTCATCCACTCAAGTGTTATCATGAGATTGCAGTAATTCGGTCCCGTCTACAGGCTCCGCTTCCAGGTCAAGTTCTCTGGCTAGTTCTGTGATATCCACAGGTGCTTCCTCTCAAGTCTTGAATCCCTCAGAGTCATCCATGAGGGTTGGACTCACCTTGTCCCAAACTCCTGTTAATGTGGGCATTTTGACCTCTTCCCATGAATCACAAATGCTCTTTTTATATTTTTTTGAGAGAGAATGAGAGGGCACAAGTGAGCGAGCGGCAGAGAGAGAGAGAGAGGCAAAGAAGTGGAGCTCAACCAGGGGCTTGGAATCACAAGTGTTCTCATTGGCATCTAGAATGGTGAATCTTTTCCAGAAGGTTTTCAATTTACTTTACACAGATCCATCTTTGGCAGGTGCAGCCTTATGAAATGTATTCCTTCCTTCCTTCCTCCTTCCCTCCCTCCCTCCCTTATGAAATGTATTCCTAAAGAATTAGACTTGAAGGTTGAAATGACTCCGTGATCCATGGGCTGCAGAATGAATGCTGTGTCAGCATGAAAGCAACATGAACCTTGCCGTGCATCCCCATCAGGCCTCTGGGCGACCAGGTGCATTGTCAGCGAGCAGTCACATTCTGAAAGGAAACGTCTTTCCTGAGCAGGTCTCAACAGCGGGCCTAAAATATTCAGGAAGCCATGTTGTAAACAGATGTGCTGTCACCTAGGCTTGTTGTTCCGTTTCTAGAGCACAGCCAGAGTGGATATAGCATGATTCGTATGGGCCCTAGGGTTTTCAGAATGGTGAACGGGCACTGGCTTCAACTTCAAGTCACCAACTGCATGAGCCCCTACCAAGAGAGTCAGCCTGTCCTTGCAGGCTCTGAGGCCAGGATCGACTTCTCCCCTCTGCCTATGAAAGTGCCAGCCTTCTTTGTAGCCTTCTTCCCATAGAAGGCTGTTCCCTCCGCACTGAAAACCTGCCGTGTGCTGCGGCCACCTTCAGGAACGATCCTGGCTAGACCTTCTGGATAACCTGCTGCGGCTTTTGCATCAGCGCTTGCTGCTTACCCTTGTACTTTTATGTTTTGGAGGTGGCTTCTTGCCTGCCTTAACCCTCATCAACCAACCTCTGCTCGCTTCCAACTTTTCTTCTGCAGCCTCCTCACCTCTCTCAGCCTTCACGGCCTTGGTGTGGAACAGACTCTGGCTGAAGGGAATGTAACGGCTGGTTTGACCCTCTGTGCAGACCACGGAAACTTTCTCTGTATCAGCAATAAGGCTGTTTCGCTTTCTTATCACGTGTGCGTGCCCTGGAGTAGCACGCTTAATTTCCTCCAACGACTTTTCCTTTGCATTCATAACTTGGCGGACTCTTTGGGGCACAAGGCCTAGCTTTCAGCCTCATTTGGCATTCAACGTGCCTTCCTCACTAGGCTTAAGCATTTCGAACTTTTCATTTAAAGTGTGAGATATGCGAGTCTTCCTCTCACGTGAACACCTAGAGGTCATTGTTGGGTTATTAACTGGCCTATTTCAATATTGTCATGTCTCAGGGAAAAGACTCCAGAGAAGAGGGAGAGGGATGGGAACAGCCAGTCCAGTCGATGGAACAGTCAGAATACACACACTTACCAATTAAGTTCACCATCTTATGTGGGTGTAGTTCATGGTGCCTTAAAGCAATTACAATAGTAATCTCAAAGATCACCGATCACAGATCACCATAACAAATATAATAATAATGAAAACGTTTGAATGATCATTACCAAAATGCGACAGAGAAGCAAGAAGCGAGCAAATGCTGTTGGAGATATGGCGCTGACAGCCTTGCTCAAGACAGGATTGCCACAAATCCCCATTTTTAAAACGTGCTACTGCTAAGTGCATTACAGCAAAGCTCAATAAAAGGAGTTTTGCCCATTTCCATAAATGCCACATATCAAGTGCAAATAAAAACCAGATTTCGGGAATTTGGCCAGAAGGAGAAGCGGCTTTCCTCGGTGACACCCATCTCACCTCCTTCTCCTTGTTGAGCAGCACCAGCTGGCTGTCCGTGAGGATGCAGTACCTCCGCTCCCACGTCGTCGTTTCCGTGTAGGGTGACTGGCCGCAAGACAGACGATGCGTGGGTGGCCCCTTCACATCTGGGTGACAAACATGAAAAACAAAAGTGAGAATGCATTATCATGCTGACTTAGGTAGACCAGGATCTCAAATGTAAGATTCTCCAAAACCATATTAAATAAAGAGTTTCAAACATGAACCTAAATGGTAAATTGAAAACTTCACTTCCTCTTAATAAAAACTGTTCTACAGAGGGGAAAATAGGCCGTTTAGTCTGCAGGAAAGAAGGCTGAAACACTAGGAGGATTTGTTAGCACAAACTTGACACAGTAATGACCATGGTACATGTACTACAACAATGGGAAGTTGCTTCAGAGCTAAACTAACATCATTCAAAATGGTGGGGGGGGGGGGGAGTGACTCAGAGAAGAACAAAAGACAGAACCTCTAATCTTTAGGAAGAAATGGTGTCGCATGTACACTTCGAGACTACTGCTGACCCCACTCAAGAGAATGAAAATATTAACCGCCAGTGTCTTCAAAATGGCTTTATTTCTAGTCACGCATGAGAATTAAAAAAATATTTAAACTATAGCATCATATTACCACTAGAGGCCAGTAAGATCTTAAAAACACAGAAAGCAGTTTCTGCAAGGAAAGATCCAAACATATTACCATCATGTCTCTTACAGGTGGAGGTACATATCAGAGCTAAATGTCTAACTCTTCTCAAATGTCTCATTTCCCTATTAAATACCAAGTGGTTATGATTACTTCGTTACTTTAAAATTCTTTGATACAAACTGTTCACTCATTTGGGCTGCTACACAACATGGAACACATCTTAATCAAAAGTACACATTAGATCCATTAAATAAGGCTTTACGACAGTTGAATATTAAAAGTTCTTTAGCCAACGAAGGACTAATTCCTGTCAGGATTATACTGAAGAGATAATTTTAAATGCATTATTTATTACTATTCAGTTGTTTTCCCAGAGGAGCATCTCAAACTGGAGAAATTAGAAAACAAACACCCATGAGGGCAGGAGAGTTATAAATCAAAAATAAACGCATTTTATCTATTACACAAGTGTTTTCATTAGTATTACTGTCTATAGACTTTTAGGGTTTTTTAAATGTTTATTTAGTTTTGAAAAAGAGACAGAGAGAGCAGGGGAGGTGAAGAGAGGGAGTACAGAGGATCTGAAGAAGGCTCTGCACTGACAGCAGAGAGCCCAATGTGGGGCTCGAACCCACGAACCACAAGATCATGACCTGAGCCACAGTCAGATGCTTAAGCAACAGAGCTACAGGGGCCCCAAGATTTTTTTTTAAGAGAGAGAGCTTGAGCCAGGGAGAGGAGAAGGAGGGAACAGAGAGAGAGGGAAAGAGAGAGACAGAGACAGAGAGACACAGAAAATCTTAAGCAGGCTCCACACTCAGCGCAGAGGCACCATGTGGGACTTGATCCCACAACCCAGGAACATGACCAGAGCCAAATCAAGGGTCAGACGCTCAACCAACTGAGCCACCCAGGAGCCCCAGACTTTTAGTTTTTTCAATCACAGTCTGACAGGTATGGCTTCAAGGAGATACAAATAATGTCCTAGGTATCTTATACTAGAATCACCCAAATATGCAATGGTATAGCTGGAGTTCTGTCGGAAATAAACAAGGCAGGACTAGGACACTTAGATGAATGGCTTTTTTTGCACTGTCTTGTGTGACCAATATTATCTTCAGTGCTCCTTCTGGCTTAACTTCCTTTGCTTTCTAAAAATCTATTTAAATGCGTTGCTCTGCATATGTAGGCAAGCTTATCAGCTACCCTCCAAATAATTCACAGAACCCACGTTACTTACTAGGGCTCAGCTGGAGATGTTACTAAATCTTAGCTCACTGCCTCTCCTCTTCTGTGTCTATCTCCTCTGCGCTATGCACAGCAGTATTTGCTACACATCTAGCTTCTCCATTCCACAAACTCTCTCTTCCCCGCCCTCAACTCCTCCCCTTGTGTTCTAACAGAGCATCGAAAATTATTTTTATTTGTTTTGAAAATTATTCTAAAGTTTTCTTTATACTTCCACATTTCCTGAATTTATCACAAAAAGCTTGAAAGAAGCTGACTCTTAATCCTCTTTGACACATATGGAAGATTCTTGCCTGTACTTAAAAACCATGTCAAAGCTGATTTTCTTCACGATTTGGACAAACAAATGGGTTAGATTTTTACCACAATGTAGGCCTATTTTTAGAGTCAAGTACCAACTCCACTTCAACACAGAGGGATGCACCTACTTTATGTGGAAATGTGGTGGTTTTGTGGCCTAGACAAGTTTTCATTCAAATGACTAACCTTCTTACGTAAGTTAGTCGTGGGTGACCTACTGCCCACTGTAATTTAATTTGAACAGCAATTTTGTGATCTATACTAAGCAAGAAGACGGTGATAAACTCCATAAAAATTAGAATACAGGACACTATATTTATAGCATAATGCAGGTTTCCTGACAAAATATAAATCTGGATCAGAACTGAAATTAAGAAAACCTACATTCCCTTCCCTGTGTCATCCTGAGTAATTCTCTTAAAGTCTCACTGTCTGATGTTCTCCCTTTCTCCAATCTTGGGCTTTGCTCCTAGTTTCTTCATGGTACTGTGAAACAAGACAATGTTTCACACAGTATTTTGGGACCCCAAACTATTCCTCCCCAGTGTGACAGGTAGAATGAAGTAGGGAGTAATGTCGCCCTATCTAAAATGTTCTGTCTGTCTGAATGATGAGACTGGCTAATGCTGTTATAAATTTTGTAGTTTCACATTTATTATTTAATACCCACTTAAAAAAAATCACATTGTAAAACTGTATACCAAGGAATAAAACAAGAAAGAAGTTAGAATAAGTGATTTGGGGGGGGTTCTTTTTAGCTCTTCTGAATTAAGGCTTAAAAGGCATTTAAAAAACAAGATAAAATAAGATTTTAAAATAACCTATAGATTTAATTTGTTCAGTTTATCATGTCCTCTTTTCCATGGTTAAATGAAGATTTAACAGTAAAACCTATCTACTAAGACTATATTACCACAGGACAAGCTCACCTTACCAATACGACCCACCAAGCAACCAATCTCTCTTTCCCTCTCTTTTCCTCTCCACCCCCACACCCACCCCCTACTCTAGTAACATACTTCTAACTTCTGACTTCCAATTATATTTAGTGTCTAAAGATCACCAGAGAAAAGGATAACATAGAATTACAAGTAAGAATCTTAATAGCAAGACTGGAAATAATTTTGCTTTGCAGTGCCCCTGTCCTATAAGAATACTAAGGGCACTGGACGCTGGATTTATTATAAAAACTGAATAATTTCAGAAGCAATAAAAAGCATCTGAGTTTACTCAATGGGTCTTTTTGAAAAGTACTTCTCTAAACGGGCTATTGTCTTGTGGACTAGTAACTCTCAAATTTTTTTGATCTCAAGATCCCTTTAAACTCTTAAAATTATTGAAGACTTCAAAGAATTTTTTATAGGAGCCATATTTAATATTTACCATATTAGATATTAAAACTAAGAAATATTTAAAATATTTATTCATTAAATGATAAGACACCTACTGCATATTAATATAAATAACACATTTTTAATGAAATGTAACTATTTTCCAAAACAAAATACGTGAGAGCAGTGGCCTTGTTTTAAGTTTTGCAAATCTTTTTTAAAGTCTGGCTGAATGGGAGACAGCTGGATTCTTATATCTGTTACAGCATTCAATATATTTATGTCGCTTTGGTTGAAATATATGAAGAAACTCTGAATCACTCAGATATGCAGTTGGAAGGAAAGAGTTGTTTGTTTTTTTAATTTTTTAAATGTTTATTTATTTTTGAGAGAGCGTGAGCGGGGGAGGAGCAGAGAGAGAGAGGGAGACACAGAATCTGAAGCAGGCTCCAGGCTCCGAGCTGTCAGCACAGAGCCCGACACGGGGCTCAAATTCACAAACCGCAAGATCATGACCTGGGCCGAAGTCGGATGCTTAATGGACTGAGCCACCCAGGCGCCCCAGGGAAGAGTATTTCAATAGCATTTTTAGATAAATGTGGATCATCTTTTTTAATACTAATCCAAAACCTGACAAGAGGATGCTTCTTAACAGTGAGTGAAATGTGGAATGTGACACCACAGCAATGAACTTTTCATGCTCGGCTATGTTAAAAATCATTGGTGTACCTTACCCTTTGAATGGATTTTCAATGCATATGTATGAGTTTTTAACATTATGCACTGATCATTTCCAAAACATTGGTTCATTTAGTTTTGCAGATCTTCCAAATTATGACACCTTCCATCATGTAATGTGAAAAAATCACATTCATTAATCTTCAGAAAAGTCTTGACTTTATCATAGAAGTCTTTACTGGGAAGCTATCAAGCATTTTTCGTCTTGGATTTTATCATCAGCAATAAATACTGTTGGTTTTTTCCCTCTAAATGAAAGGTTTCTGTCTTTCTTTTTCCAGAAAATATCTGTCAAATAACCAACACAAAAGAACTATAGTTCGTCTTGCAGTTGTGTTTCAGGTAAAAATGGTGTTCAGTGAAAACCAGTGGCAAGTTCAGCTTTCAACCCAACTTGTGCAGAACGCCCTCGGTTTGATAACCATCGTACTTCAGCCGGCAGCTCGTGAGCGCTTCCCGCGTCATCAGACAGAATGTTTAAAAAATGTGAACTCTAGCATTGAGATTTAACAAAATTAAGGACTTTCACTGAGTTCTCAAGGACTTCCCAGCCGTTTTCCCCCTACTATGCGGCAGAGGAGAATGCGGTGACTCCTAATACAGTTTGGTGCGGCCGCTTTGATTCCTGCGACTGCATTGGTGGTTTTACTCAAAATTGCCTCTACATCATCAATGTAAAAGTCAACACAGTCATTTTTTTGTTTTTGTTTTGTTTTGTTTTTTTAAGGTAATTTGACTGTGAAAATAGTTTTACCCTAACAGATCAGGGGGATCCTCGGGTTGTAGGGTTCCGCAGACCATGCTTTAAAAACCACTGCTTAGACAACAGGAAGCCGATGAGGATTCTGCGGAAGTCTGGCAATAGCTTGCTAGGATGAAGTAAGTAGAATACAAACCTCAGGTCTTATATAATGGATGGGAGACTAATGTAACAGCCTGGCAAGGGATAATTGGGGTCACAGACTGGTGAAATAGAAAGGGATCATGTGAACCTGATTTTGAAATAGGAATTTAGTAAGGGAAGTCCAAAACAAAGTTTTTCAAAACAGGAATAAGAACATTTAAAGGGAAGCTTTTGAATTGGAGTTGAATTAGAAGGATTCAATTAATCCATTATATCCAAATCACTTAAAAATGACATGGAAAATACCAGATTACTTTGTCTACCTGTCAATCTATGCATCAAACCCTGGGCTTCTTCAAGCGCTGATATGAACTTAGTAACTATCTGGCAAGGAAACAACAATTTTCTTGTGTGTAACCCTTCCTCATAATCCTTCCTTATAAGTATAGAAGGGAGCTTCATAGCCTGTCCCATCACTTGACAAAGATGAACAAAAATGATACAACTGAGCTGGAAATTCTACTAGATACAGTCTACAACTAGCCTCACTGTGATTTTCTCTAAGAGGGTAAGCATCTTCTGGTCTCTTCCAGACTTACAAAGAAAGCATCTCAAAAGACTTACAGTAGGGAAGTAAATAAAGGGATCTGCCTTGAGGCAGAAGTAGGGGTTAAGGCGAATGGAAAAGAACAAGTCCATGACCCAAATATGGAGAATGTCAAAGAGAAAACTGCTGTGGGAAATTTTACTTTTGTATCATACAGCTCCTTAAAGTTCATCTGAGTTGCTTTTGGATCACATCATTTACTAGTCACTTGTTCTTTTAAAATCCCAACATTGTTAGTTAAATGCAATTGAAATTGGTAAAATCCGAAACCTGTTTACTGCCATCCAAAGAAAGCTTTATAGAGTATTCTATAGGGACACTTTTCGAGCTAACACAGTCCCTAGTGTTTCATTCAATCTCAATAGACTGATTGAATTCTTAGTACCAACTTAAAGATAGAATTAAAGATAGAATTCTTTCATTGATTCTTAGTACCAACTTAAAAAAATTAAATTAAATTAAAATAAAATAAAACATAGCTTTGGGAAATCTATCTATAGGTGAGATTTTAATACATTAAAAGAGAAGCACATTTCTAGCATGGAGTTGTTGTAAACCTCAGAGGTCTGAACTGCTTGGAAAGATCTATATTTTCATGTGTGTGTGTTTATTTCCACGCCAGATCCAACCCAGATTAATGGCAAGTTCTTCCCAACATTCAAATTTCAATTATCAGACTTGTTTCCTTTCTGAATTTGATTAGAATTCAAAGTCAACGTATACACATTACTTTATAAAGTCTTAGAACTGGAGTGGCCACTTTCTTATAGAAGTAAAAATATATCTAAATAATTGTAAAACAGAGCTATGTTACTTAAGCTAGCTAAGAATATGTCAACTTCCCTAACTACACAAAGGGCTATTTTTCTCTTCACCAAAATGTTCAAAATAATTTTGACAGAAGTTCAAGTATCATTTATATCCACAGGCCAACTAACAAGCTATATTTTTTAAAGATGGTTCTTTATTTTTCTAATAAATAATAAAACCCTTGCCATGCCATACAGCTTTAAAAACGTGGTATCTTCTTGGCTATCTTCTGCAGGCAATTTCTGCTGCAAGAGAAGAAATGTTAGAGTTGCCACGTGACGATGATTTTAATCATAATCATAACGTCTGTAACATGCTGTTCAGCAGCCCGCTGATGTTGGAAATATATGACGAAATCATTTTATAAATGTGTTAATGCTATCTGTTTAGGACTTAGTGTGGCTGCCATCAATTATTGCATCAATATATTTTAAGTCACTCTCTTTCATGCTTAAAGTATTGAAAGGAAACACAAAACCAACCAGAATATTAAGATAAAGTTTGATTTTATTTATTTTGTCCCCTCATTACATTTCCACCCTCCATATTCCTTCAAAATGTCAGAAAATAAGCAAATTCCAGACTTCCAGAATAAGCAAACAAAATTTTTCTTAGAATAACTATCCAGACATTAAATTATTGGCTATGAACTCTGCTTTGTCCTGACATGCAGTGAGCCCTTGGGCTGGCAAATTACATTACAGTGCATACAAATCAATGGCCCCAGTAGATTTAAATATAGTCACGC
Source organism: Lynx rufus (assembly GCF_022079265.1). NCBI lineage: Eukaryota > Metazoa > Chordata > Mammalia > Carnivora > Felidae > Lynx > Lynx rufus. The sequence goes on from NW_025814829.1 coordinate 43,740,191, forward strand.
TCACCTTGGTGAGTAATAAGGATACTAAGTAATAAATGATTCAACATGTTTAAGATATAAAATCATACTAGGTCAGAACTGTTTGCCTTTATGGAAATACACTTTAGTCTTCATCATAAATTCACTGTAAGACCATAACTGTTTATCGAAACAAATTCATGTTGTGTCTTTTATTCTTAGCTAACGATTTTAGTTTCCTTCTCAGTTATGAAGGCTTAATTGCCACTACTTGATCACTAGTGTCTAATCAGTAAACCCCCTATGCTCACCATCACCCATTTTTTTAATCTTTTGTTTTTGAGAGAGAGAGAGAGAGTGCGCGCGCGCACAAGCGGGGGAGGTGCAAAGAGAAGGAGGACAGAGGACCCAAAGTGGGCTCTGCGCTAACAGCAGCAAGCCCAATGCAGGGCGCCAACTCACGAACCCCAAGATCATGACCTGAGCTGAAGTCAGACGCTCAACCAACTGAGCCACCCAGGCACCCCGCACTATCACCCTTTTTAAGAGAAAGGGAAGGCAGGTAGGAGACAGCACATGACACTCTCTGGTGAGTAACTTCCTTTAGACTAAGATTTGCAAAGGGTCCCTTTGCTGCCTCGCTCTCAGTCTCTCAGCAGCACCAGGGCCTAAGCATAGGTTTTCTACCTCTGTTCCATCACAGGGCAGAGTTACCTGTAATAAGTATTAAAATGTAATAAGTTCCTGGAAGGCCTGACATTTATAGTAGACAATCAGATGTTTGATAAAGGTTAACACTTCCCTTTTTAGAAGAACTTTTTTTTTCTTTTCTTCTTTTTTTTTTTTTAACAGAGAGAGAGGACAAGCAGGGGAGAGGGAAAGGGGGAGGGAGAGAGAGATTGAGAATCTTAAGCAGGCTCCACGCTAGGCCCAGAGCCTGACGCAGGGTTCGATCCCATGACCCTGGGATCATAACCTGAGCTGAAATCAAGAGTTGGATGCTCAACCGACTGAGCCACACAGGTGCCCCAGAAAAACAAATCTGAATTGGATAATATTACCTAAGTATTAGAAGATGACCAGGATGGGAAGCAAGTCCTATGATGGTTCCCCCTTGCTTCTCTCTTCCACATCGCTAATACAGTCTGCACTACACTTGATCACGTGTGCCATGCAAATGCAGGCAGAGCAGATTATATGGTTTTCTTCTGCTTTTCAGACACGCATTAGAAGGAATAAGTCCCATAATTCCCACACAGGGCCAAGTACTGCTTAAATAACTCTACGGCATGGGTAAGTTGTGAATGAAGCCACATTCAGATGACAGATGGCAGCCAATCACGGTTTGTACTTTACCCTCAATAGGACCTCTTACATCTACAGTTCATACTCTCACTTAAACAGAAAAATATAAAATACTCAAAATAATTCACTCACATAATAATCCTTAGAAGAAGAAAAAGGTCTATATGCAAGTTTTTTGTAAACAGTCAAGTATTGTGCAAATTTAAGAAAAGTGCAAATTTTAAGAAAATACTACTCTGCCCCATATAACATAACCATGGTGTTATATAAATGATCAAAACTCACGATCCTTTTTGTGTCTCATATTCATATTACTGGTAGAAAAATGAACTTTACTAAGAATTAATCTCAAACACCATGTAATACCCATTCCTTCTGTTATATTTAGTACCTCTTCTTGTACTAATATACCCCCATGCTTCCCTCCTTTTGAACTGAATCTTGTCACTTTCCTTTAGCAGCAGCTGTTGTGGGCAGAGAATTAGAGCTTTAAAAGGAATGTGATTCTTAGTGGAGAAGGAAAAACAGAGTAAATAGTTTACCACTATTGAGAGATCAGTTTCTGAGGTTTTAGTGATTGGTTATACAACCAATACTGTAACATTATCTCTCTATCTAAAGGAGCAAAAGAAGGCAGACTGCATTAAAAAATAAAACCTATCAAGAGTTTGGCAGCATTAAAAAATTTTAATAGCTCTACCTCTCTCCACAGTATCAACTGAAATAGAATTACAGAGCTAAATATGCATCTCTTCTGAATTGTGACCTGTTTGAGTCACAAATCACTGAGCTTACAGTGAAAACTATCAAGGAGATAATATAGGCTTCTCTAAAGAATCCTATCAGTCACTCACTGCTAAGTCGACAACCCAATTCATCAGCTCAGTCCTGACGCAACTTAGCTGACTTACGTAAGACATGGAAAACCTTTCTTTTTATCAAAAACCACTGACCTCAAATCAGTAGAAGGGAACAAATACAAGACTATAAAGCAGTAAAAGGAAGAATGGATCTAGACTTCTCCAATGGAACATGGGAATTTGGAAGACAATGGAATAATGCCTTTAGATTTCTGAGAGAAAATTATTTCCAACCTAAATTATTCACTTGGCCAAATAATCAAGTCTGAGGATAAAATAAAAATATTTTTAGATACTCAAGGCCTCAAATTTGGGGGAGTGTCTTAGTCTACACGGGCTGCCATAACAAAATACCACAGACTGTGTGGCTTAAGCAACAGAAATTTATTTTCCCACAGGTGTGGACGCTGGGAAGTCCAAGATCAAGGCACAAGCTGATGTGGTTGCTGGTGAGAGCACTCTTCTGGACTTGCAGATGGTTGCTTTCTTGTTGTGTCCTAACAAGACGGAGAGAAAGAAGTATCTCTTACTCCTTCTATAAAGGCACCAGTTCTATCAGATTAGGGACAGCCTTTATGACCCCATCTAACCTTTACTACCTCCTTACACTCCCATCTCCAAGATATAGTCCCATAAAATGATTTGGAGGTGGGGGAGGGGACACAAACACTCAATCCATAACAGAGTAACCAAGAAAATAACACACTGTATTTCTACAACAGGTGTTCCAAGCTTAGGAGACAAGCAAAGAGTATCCCAAAATGATGATGAAGAGAACTAGAAGGCAATCCTGACTGGAAGAGTGTGAACAAAGAGACTGACATGCTGAAGATGTAACACCATGCTTTTTGCTACTGGGCCAGTTTTTAAACTACTGGAGCATGTGCTTGAATGAAATGAGGTAAATGGAAAGAGACAAAGCCTTAAGATCCAGGAAACAGAGCTTCCACCTTAAGAAAAAGGCAAGGAGAATTCTAAGGATGACAGCAAAGCAAACACCTAGGATACCAGCTATTTAGGGAACGATCCTAAATATAAGACTAGGAGGCCTCCAAGATGGATGTCATCAAGAAAAAAGAAAATGAAATAAAATAAAGCTGGATTTGATATTACCTGATATTACTGGCCTTGAGTAAAACTGTACTACAAGAGAGGCACCTGGGTGGCTCAGTCAGTTAAGCATCTGACTTCAGCTAAGGTGTTGATCTCGCAGTTTGTGAGTTCGAGCCCCACATTGGGCTCTGTGCTGACAGCTCGGAGCCTGGGGCCTGCTTCAGATTCTGTGTCTCCCTCTCTCTCTGCCCCCTGCTCATACTCTACCTCTCAAAAATAAATAAGTGTTAAAAAAATAAAAAACACTGTACTACAAGACTATAGGAAAGCATGGGAAGAATAATAGGTACAAAGAAACCTACACAAATGGGAAAAAAATGGCAATTATTAACCTCAAAAAAACAAAAAGCAAAAAAGGAAATGTAATAATGATATTCAACCAAACCCAGTTTAGGCATAATAATGTAAAACAGTAAATCCGTATTATAAAAATAAGTATATAATTACAGTAAGGCAATTGGGATTATTATATATGACAGCTAAATCATCATCCGCCATAACAATCAATAAAAAAGCTTGAGAACTGTTAAATAAAAAAAAAAAGCATATATTCATGTTATTAGAATTAAGGAGGTATGTAAATGCCCGAATAAAAAATTAGAAGAGCCAAGGTTCTGGCCTCAGAAAAAGGGTGAGGTGAGGAAAACCAACATACTCTGTTAAGAAAAAGGTTGACAACCTAATCAAACAATGGGCAAAAGACCTCACCATTTACTTCATAAAAAAGAATATCCAAATGTCCATCTAACATGTAAAACGGTGCTCAACTTCATTAATCATCAGGGAAATGCAAATGAAAAGCACAGTGAGAGATTACTGCTGCACACCCACCAGAATGGCAAAAACGAAAAGATACGAAGTTTTGCCGAGGGTGGGAAACAACTGCAGGTGGGAGTGTGAAGTGGTACCATCACTTTGGAAAACTGTTTGACAATATTTACAAAACCCAGACATACACATATCCAGCAACTCTACTCCTAGATATATACCCAATGGAAATATACATTTTTTTTCCAAAAAGCATATAGAAGACTGCACACAGTGGCACTATTCATAATAGCTAAAACTAGGAATAACCTGAAATGCCCACCGATAGCAGAATGGATGCGTGAATGGTGGTAATTCATAAATGGAGTATTATCTACCAGTGAGGTTGAAAGCACTACAACTACAACCACATGGAACAGCATGTATGCAGCTCACAAATACAATAGCGAGCAAAAGGAGTCAGACAAAAGATGTATAACTTTGCTTACGTAAAGTTTAAAAATAGGTAAAATTTCCCTGTAATATTAATGCTGATCATAGTTACTCTTTGAACGTGCAGTGACTGGGAAAGGACACATGGTGGACTTCTGGGCTGCTATTAATGTTCTGTTTCTTCAGCAGGGTGCAAGTTACTCAAGTTTGTCACCTTAATGCAAATTCATTGAACTATATATGAAGCTATAGGATCTGTGCGCTTCTGTCAGTATATTTCAATAAAAATTATACTTTTTTTAAAGTAAGCTCTTCGCCCAACGTGGGGTTTGAACTCACAACCCCGAAATCAAGAGTCATATGCTCTACCAAATGAACCAGCCAGGTGCCTCAATAAAAATTATATTGTAGGGGCGCCTGGGTGGCGCAGTCGGTTAAGCGTCCGACTTCAGCCAGGTCACGATCTCGCAGTCCGTGAGTTCGAGCCCCGCGTCGGGCTCTGGGCTGATGGCTCAGAGCCTGGAGCCTGTTTCCGATTCTGTGTCTCCCTCTCTCTCTGCCCCTCGCCCGTTCATGCTCTGTCTCTCTCTGTCCCAAAAATAAATAAAAAACGTTGAAAAAAAAATTTTTAAAAAAATTATATTGTAAAAAGATTCCAAGGGCATCTGGGTGGCTCAGTCAGTTAAGCATCCTACTCTTGATTTTGGCTCAAGTCATGATCTCATGGTTCGTGGGTTTGAGCCCCGCAACGGGCTCTACACGGACAGCATGGAGCCTGCTTGAGATTCTCCTTCTTTTTCTGCCCTTCCCCCAATCACACTCAGTCTCTCTAAAAATAAATAAATAGGCTTAAAGAAAAGAAGAAAAAAAAAAAAAAAGATTCCAGGTCTGACTCTTCATCTCAGCTCAGGTCATGATCTCACAGTTCATGGGATCGAGCCCAGTGTTAGGCTCTGTGCTGACAGCACAGAGCCCGCTTGGGATTCTACCTTTCTCTCTCTGTCCCTCCCCATGTTCTCACACATGCATGTATACTCTGTAAACAAACAAACAAACAAACGAACAAACCTAAAAAAAATCTATTTAAAAAAAAAAGATTCCAGGGGCACCTGGGTGGCTCAGTCGGTTGAGCGTCCGACTTCGGCTCAGGTCATGATCTCGCACTTGACGACTTCGAGCCCTGCGTCAGGCTCTGTGCTGATGTCTTGGAGCCTGGAGCCTGTTTCGGATTCTGTGTCTCCCTCTCTCTCTGCCCCTACCCCACTCATGCTCTGTCTCTCTCTGTCTCATAAATAAACATTTAAAAAAATATATTCCAGTTCTACCATTTATAAGTTGTCTGACCTTGGATAAATTACTCAACCTAAGTAAATTTCAATTTCTTCATCTTTAAAATAGGGATGACAAAAATAATAAATAAATAAATAAATAAATAAATAAATAAATAAATAAATAAAATAGGGATGACAAAACACCAAATCTCAGGGAATTTTTTGAGGTGCAAATGAGATAACACACATCAAATGCTTAACAAAGTACCTCACGCATACTAAGCACACAAGTTTGTTATTGTGATTAGCCATCTGGACACTGAAAGTGGGGAGAAAATCGTTACATTTAGTCCCATTTTGAGTGAATTTGACTTACATGAAACATGACTATGTAGTCATGACTATGTAGTCAGATAGATTCAAATCTGCCACTTACTATTGCCATGATTTGGGGCAAATGAAGTAACCTGAGACTTCACTTTCTCAATTATAAAAGGGAATAAGATGATGGCTGTGCATGTGTATGTGTGTATGTTTAGAGAACATTTTTAAATTAGATTAAAAGCAAAAGACAGTTCCAAACAAAGTGTTTAAGACTATATATTTTCATGCATGCATATGTATAGGTGTGAATGCATGAGTTATTTAAAAATATGAAGATAAGTGATGGAGAAAACCCCTAAAGGAGTTACAAGGGGATGCCTCTATGGAACAGAAACTAACTGAGACATTGGGTAGAGAATATAACTGCTCTTTTTCATTTCAGTCCTTGTAGTATACATTTGTAATTACATGCATCTATTAATGTGACTTAAGACTAAATTATAAAGTGATATTATTCACCTTAAAAATATACAGCTAAGTCCTACCAAATTAGAAAATGGTTGAAGAGAGGCTCCAAACTAAGTTGATCAATATCAAGCTCATGGACAAAAAATTTTAAAAAAGAAAACAAAGTTTAAAGCACTTCACATTCATAATTCAACTTCTCTATCATGAGAAGAGTGTGGGTGGCACAGAAATGCTAACTTTGAGTCCACAGATGCTTAACTTCCTCTAGTATTAGTTAGAGAACCACCTGTTACTAGGGAGCCACCTATTTTTAACTAGTTCAAGTCTACTTTAAAACCCTTGGAATAAGAAAAGAAATGCTGGCTATCAGGCTCTGTTTGTTTTATAAATATCTAAGTAGCATTTGGAACACTGGGTTGAAACTTATACTTCTCATATGGCTCTCTAAGGTTTTAATTTCTCCCTTAAGATAAGTAATACAGTACTTGAGTAGACAGGAAGGTGATACTAAGTCAGCCCTGGTACATACTGACCTCTCCTACGCTCCTTCTACAGAAGCTGCTTAACATAACTCACTCCTGATTTTCAGCATATATGAATTGATTACAAAGATCTGAGGCTATCAAAGCACAGGAACTTGGCAGAGTGAGACTCAGAGTCATGGCAGGACCCATGTTCCAACTTAGGATATTTGACTGAGTCAACACATTAGAAAAAGATAAGAACAATTTCTCAATTTCTGGCACACAGATAAGTGCTCATAGCCCTCATTATTATTATTGTTATTGAGAGGCATCAAGTTAAGAACACAAAATCTGGAGTCAGACTGCCTGAAAAGGAATCACTGCTCTACGGCTTACCAGCTGTGAGACTTTAGTCAAGATACTTAACCTCTTGGGGCCCCAGTTTCCTCATCTTTAAAATGGGAACATTACGATCTCTTCCTCACAGGGATGTGGTAAGGATTAAATGAGAAATGTTCAGCATTTAGAACAGGGCCTATCATATATTAAGCCTTCAATAAACATTAACTCTTATTATTCTTTATACTGCCCACATCTGAAATAATGGGTTAGTTTCTTATTCCAATTCAAAACTACTGATGCTAAAAATATTGTAATAAAATATCAGAGGAAAAAAACTCATTTAAACTGTGAATGATCTTCAGAATTGTATGATGTATGTCAATAAATCACTCTTGGAAATACTCTGGGGGAAAATAATCTGCACAGGTTTGCCTTAGTAAAAGGAAAATTCCATTGGAAAGGGCCTTGTATACCACTGTGTCATGAATCCACACATCGTTCTTGATGCAAACAGAAACAATGATAAGCAGCCATGAATATAAGGGCAGAAACACATTCTTTTATTTAAGCTGGTCTGGCAACTTAATGTAAATCATTTAGGTCCTTCTACTAATTACTTTGCATATTTAAAAAAAAAAGAGACGGAGAAAGACAAGAGGAAATCAAATAATCTTTTTAATGGCACTGTTTTAATCTAACCAATTAGTTCAAATACTCCCAGCTCTATAAGCTTCTTACAAGTGCATAGCTGATGGCTAAACTTGAGAAGAGCAATTAATCCTCATCCGTTTTTTTACAAGTTTTAGTTAGTACAAAAATGTGTATATACTTCTCAAATGCAATCACAAGAATGCAAAACAATGAGAAATTTGGTGGGTGATATTTTTTGCTTTTTTAAAAAAGTTGAATTCAAACTCAAAAGATTAAGCAATAGAGAGTAGATTGTCGCTACTTCTCAAAATTATAGCCTGAGAGAAATCTCTCTCTTTCTCTCTCTCTCTCCCCCTCTCCCTTTCCACCCGCCCCACCCCCCCCACCTCCCTCTTTGCTCTCTTGCTTGCTCACCGGCGTGCATGGATGCGCGCGCGCATGCACACACACACACACACACACACACACACAAATTAAGCCTCAATTCCTATGGGTATTCAGGTGCTTTTCCTAAACTGTCAGAAGTCCTCTGTAGGCCCACAAACAAGAGATCCATTGTGTGGATCTGTAAATTGTATGACATCATTGAAACACAAGCACCAATTGGTATCACAAACAGTTTGTGTTGCCAAGGATACCAGGAACTTTAAATACCCTGCAGTTGTACAAAGCCCAGGAGCAAGACCTTTGAACAATACCAGGAGCCTGCCCACTTTCTCTCTTTTAGTCACTGTTTCCAGCAGTGAAAGGACACTGATTTTGCTCCAGTAATTCTTCCAAATAATATAGTCAGGAACGTTCCTCAATCATTCAATTATTCATTTTGATATTCTCAACATAATGACAGCAAAAAAGAGGATTAAGAATTTACGTAGTCCCATTAATGGACTCTCAAAAGGCTAGGCTGGAGTCCTTTAAGGAAACTTCACATTAGAGATTTTTAAAATGCAATGCACATAAACACTTCTGATTAAGCCCTACAGTAATGTTCCTCTGTGCTATGGAGTACCCTTTTAGTAACAAAATAATTTCTTCCTTGTGTGCCTCTCCTGGAAAAATTACTTTTCCTTACTTAATGTAAGCTTTGAACTTACATATGAATTTAGTATGTAAACTTGTTTATTCTAGCTAGAGTAACTACTGCAACAAAGAAACACAGGCTAAGTGTGAGGTATTATGATTATCTATATTATTGCTAAAAGTAAAGCAAACTTGCAATCCTTCATAAAAAGTCTCTTTAAAAAAGGTTGTACTTAGGGCTAAATTGTCACCAAAGGTCTGTGGCTAAGCTCATCTCTAATATCTATCTATCCACAGTTAGACCTATTTATATTATATTTATTTATGTCAACTTTATTTGTGGGATGTTTTAGATAAATTACATGTGCCACTGAGATTTTGGACAGTTCCAGAGTTCTTATTTTTCTATTTAGGAGACAGATATTTTAACTAATTATTTCTCAAAATGCAAGCTGGAAATGGACAAGGAAAATAGAAAGAACTCACAGAGACTGCAATTACAGAGTCCCAAGAGCTATCTGACCATAATGGCAGCAGCAGGGAGCACGGAGCTAAATGAATGGAAAGCCACACCTTGTGGCTTCTCTCTTTATATTACCTACTTCACATTCAGATTGTTACAATGCGAGGATTACAAGGCAAAGAAAATCTTTCTTTAGCTGTTTTTTGTATATTTTTTAAATACCATCTTTCATTACAAACTCCTTGGATTGAAAGCGGTATTAGATGCTTACTTATTTTAATTCAAGTTATTAAGTACTGAGTACATTTCAGGGAACTTACACATTGCTTGATTCTTTTGAAAATATATATTATTGTTTTAACCCAGAGAAAAGTCAGAATCCCAGTGAAGAAAGAAATGATTTACATTGTGGTTTATCTAACCATTCCTAAAAAAAAATTTAATAAACAGTAATGAATTAAATAGTGTGTGTAAAGAGTCAATTACAAGCCCCTCAAAAAAACAGAAGAGAAATATAAAATGTTAAAGTTTTGTTTTTGTTTTTTTACTTTAGAAAACCATTGTGGGCTTTATATAAGTCCCTACAAGCTTCCAGAAGTAACAAATATGGCCTTGTCATGAGTGCCCATATGAAATAAAACTAAATGTGATTTATTATAAGCAAAATATCTTTAACCATATCTTATGATCATAGTCTACTGAATAAAGCAATGCACTTGCATATAACTACTATGCAGAGATATGTATCCTGGGAAAGATACGTATCCTGGCAAAACTCAACTTAGTGAACTGGAAGGCACAGCAGCAATGATCTGGTTCTTTGTTCTAATTACTGCTCTGGAGAATGGCATTCCAAACTTTTTGTTGTTTGTTTCAAAATTGTACTAGTGCTTCACTAAATTTAACAGATACTTTTCTCTACCCTTCCCCATTGTCATATGGACACTTTAAAAACAACAACAAAAAGTAATTCTTTAAGTAGAAGCATCACATCTTTTTGTAAAAGTGCATAATTTCATCAATTAAAAACCAGTTTCACTGTAAATGATGATGCTTTCATAGGGTTAAATCTGGTCAAAAGGAAATAAGGCGAAAGCAGATGGGGAAAAAGTTAAGTTTGGAACAGCTAAGAAGCTATTCCCAAACTCCTATAAGTCCATCCTTCTTCCCATTATAGCAAAGCAGAGAGAAGGAAACGTGGGAAAAACCGCCAGCAGCCTGATAATGCAGGGCAAATGGAAGAAGCCATGTCCTCCCAAGCATAGGACATAAAGAAATGCAGAATATTCCTTCTAGACGTTAGGCAGATTGACTCCTTCCCTAGCACTGCAGACCAAGGACCAAACTATCTGTTTTCATAACCAGGCCAGGAACAGTCTCATGAAGATCATCTAGAATAAGATGAGGAAGCGTATAAACCTAATTTCTAGTGGTTTACTATATATATATATATATATATATATATATATACACTGTATATATATATATACACACACACACATATACATATACATATATATACATATATATAGGTAAATTCTCAGCCCTACAATAACTTGAATAGAAAAATGGCATACACATTAAACTTAGTGATGAAGTAGAACTCGGTGCAATGATAAATATGAGGGATACATAATCAGTATCCAAAATGATGATGAAAAAATGTGCCAAAATGATGAGGCTGTAATTCGATGGGGAGCACATCATTTGTATTATCATATATACTATAACAGTCTGAGTTTGATTTTTATATAGTATCATATCATATAAATGTACCTAAACTAGTTGAATGAAGTTCCTGATGGTGAAAATACAGGTTGGGCCAACCTTTCAATTTTATACATAATTTTACGACAAATACCATACCCAAACTTTCTATGTATCTCTGATTGTTTCCTAGAATAAACTATAAGAAAGGCAAGTACTGAATCACAGGTTTGCATTTTTAAGACTCTTACGCATATTTTTCCAAACATATTTTTCAAAAAGTGTATGTACAAATTTATATTCCTTAGTGCAAAAAATGTAAAGGACAATGTATATTATGAAATCTACCAATTTTAAAAGCTTTTATTTAGATTGCAGTTAATTAACACACAATGTAGTATTGGTTTCAGATGTGCAATTTAGTGATTCAATACTTCCATCCAACACCCAGTGCTCATCACAACTGCCCTCCTTAATCCTCATCACCTATTTCACCCGTTCCCCACCTACTTCCCCTCTGATTTAGTTTTTAGTTTGTTTTTTTAGTTTGGTATAGTTTGTTCTCTACAGTTAAGAGTCTGTTTCTTGGTTTGCCTTTCATTTTCTTTTTCTCCCCTATGCTTGTTTTGTTTTGTAAAGTCTACATATGAGTGAAATCATATGATATTTGTCTTTCTCTATTTCAGATGGAATTATACTAACTCCATCTACATTGTTGTAAATGGCAATATTTCATTTCTTTTATGTCTGAGAAATATTCCACTGTGTATCTGGAATAAATCTATCAATTTTATTTTATTTTTTTATAGAGAGAACAAGTGCAACTGCCTGTGAGTGGGGGAGGGGCAGAGGGATAGCAAGTTGGGGGGGGGGGGGCAGAGAGACAGAGAGAGACACAGACAGACCGAGAGAGAATCTTAAGCAGGCTCTGTATTCAGTGTAGAGACTAACACTGGCCTCAATCCCATGACTCCAGGATCATGACCTGAACCAAATCAAGAGTCAAATGCTCAACCGAATGAGCCACACAGGTGCCCCTAAATCTTTCAGTTTCAAAGGTGAAAGAATGTATGTCAAATATTTATTGACTACTTCCATACAATCAAATAAGCGTGCTAGACATTAGGAAGAAAAAGTGCAGAGCCCACAGTGAGACAAATACATAAGCAGACACTAGCAATACAATGTGATATACACAAAAAAGAACAAGAAATAAGGTGCTGTGGGTAGACAGAAGAGGTATGGTTGTTAAATTTAACAACTGTAGGTATCCAGAGATGGAACAGGTGGTACACCACCACAACTTGACTGCAAAGTTCTTATAAATGATGATATGACTGTCAAGAAACTAGGTGTTTTCTGTGATCATCGGTAAATTGCAAATCACCTAAAGAATTTTTTTAGTTGTATGGGTATATCTCATTTATTGGGCTTACCTTCATTGTGATTAACAAATAACTGCATTTTTTATAAATTGACGATTTGTGGCAATGGCGAGTCTATTGATATCACTGTTCTAATAGCATTTAATCACCTTGTGTCACATTTTGGTAAATCTCACAATATTTCAAACTTTTTGTTATTTTATTTGTTTGGTGATCTTTGATCCGTGATCTCTGAGGGTAATATTATAACTGTGGGTACACCATGAACCATTCCCATCTAAAACTGAGCTTAATTGATACATATTGTTTATGTTCTGACTGCTCTATGACCCGGCCATTCACTTGTCTCTGTCCCTCTCCTAGGGCCTCCCTATTCCCTAAGACACAACAATAGCGAGCCCAGTTAATAACCCAACAGTGACCTCTAGGTGTTCACGTGAGAGGAAGACTCGCATATCTCACACTTTAAATGAAAAGTTCGAAATGCTTAAGCCTAGTGAGGAAGGCACGTTGAATGCCAAATGAGGCTGAAAGCTAGGCCTTGTGCCCCAAAGAGTCCGCCAAGTTATGAATGCAAAGGAAAAGTCGTTGGAGGAAATTAAGCGTGCTACTCCAGGGCACGCACACGTGATAAGAAAGCGAAACAGCCTTATTGCTGATACAGAGAAAGTTTCCGTGGTCTGCACAGAGGGTCAAACCAGCCGTTACATTCCCTTCAGCCAGAGTCTGTTCCACACCAAGGCCGTGAAGGCTGAGAGAGGTGAGGAGGCTGCAGAAGAAAAGTTGGAAGCGAGCAGAGGTTGGTTGATGAGGGTTAAGGCAGGCAAGAAGCCACCTCCAAAACATAAAAGTACAAGGGGAAGCAGCAAGCGCTGATGCAAAAGCCGCAGCAGGTTATCCAGAAGGTCTAGCCAGGATCGTTCCTGAAGGTGGCCGCAGCACACGGCAGGTTTTCAGTGCGGAGGGAACAGCCTTCTATGGGAAGAAGGCTACAAAGAAGGCTGGCACTTTCATAGGCAGAGGGGAGAAGTCGGTCCTGGCCTCAGAGCCTGCAAGGACAGGCTGACTCTCTTGGTAGGGGCTCATGCAGTTGGTGACTTGAAGTTGAAGCCAGTGCCCGTTCACCATTCTGAAAACCCTAGGGCCCATACGAATCATGCTATATCCACTCTGGCTGTGCTCTAGAAATGGAACAACAAGCCTAGGTGACAGCACATCTGTTTACAACATGGCTTCCTGAATATTTTAGGCCCGCTGTTGAGACCTGCTCAGGAAAGACGTTTCCTTTCAGAATGTGACTGCTCACTGACAATGCACCTGGTCGCCCAGAGGCCTGATGGGGATGCACGGCAAGGTTCATGTTGCTTTCATGCTGACACAGCATTCATTCTGCAGCCCATGGATCACGGAGTCATTTCAACCTTCAAGTCTAATTCTTTAGGAATACATTTCATAAGGGAGGGAGGGAGGGAAGAAGGAAGCAAGAGAAGGAGGAAGGAAGGAAGGAATACATTTCATAAGGCTGCACCTGCCAAAGATGGATCTGTGTAAAGTAAATTGAAAACCTTCTGGAAAAGATTCACCATTCTAGATGCCAATGAGAACACTTGTGATTCCAAGCCCCTGGTTGAGCTCCACTTCTTTGCCTCTCTCTCTCTCTCTGCCGCTCGCTCACTTGTGCCCTCTCATTCTCTCTCAAAAAAATATAAAAAGAGCATTTGTGATTCATGGGAAGAGGTCAAAATGCCCACATTAACAGGAGTTTGGGACAAGGTGAGTCCAACCCTCATGGATGACTCTGAGGGATTCAAGACTTGAGAGGAAGCACCTGTGGATATCACAGAACTAGCCAGAGAACTTGACCTGGAAGCGGAGCCTGTAGACGGGACCGAATTACTGCAATCTCATGATAACACTTGAGTGGATGACGAGTTGCTTCTTAGGGATGAGCAAAGACAGTGGTTTCTTGAGGTGAAATCTACTCCTGGGGGAAGATGCCGTGAAGATTGTTGAAATGACTACAAAGGACTGAGAGTATTACATAAACTTAGTGGATAAAGCAACGGCGGTGTCTGAAAGCACTGACCCCAGTTTTAAAAGAGGTTCTACTGTGGGTAAAAAGCTATCCAACAGCACCAAATGCTACAGAGAAGTCTGTAGAGAAAGGAAGAGGCCATTGATGTGGCAAATTGCATTGCTGTCTTATTTTAAGAAATTGCCGCAGTCACCCCATCCTTCGGCCACCACCGTCCTGATTGGCAGCAGCCATCCACATGGAGGCAAGATCCTCCACCAGCCAAAAGATTACGACTCACTGAAAGCTCAGATGATGGCTAGCATTATTTGCTAATAAAGTATCTTAAAATTAAGGTATGTACGCTGGTTTTTTTTAGACAGAATGCTATTGTAACAGACCGCAGTATAATGTAAACATAACTTACATGCATTGGGAAACTAAAAATTTATGTGACTTGCTAGATTGTGGTGACCCCACAAAACCACTGAGGTACATCTGTACTTGCATACCTTAAAAGTATATTGTAAAATCACACATATAAATGTAAACCCATTGGCCAATCTTTTGATTTAGAGCCAAGCATTCTTTTGTAATATGAATAGTGTGATTCATAGTTCTACGTGGTATTTTTGCATAAACCACATCCATTATAACCCAACTATTATTTCCAATTATTGTGTTTTTCTTTACTTACTGAAAAACTTAAAGACACTGCTGAAATAACTGCAGTACAGAGTCCTCCTAGATTACTTTCCCTTATTTTAGGGGCAACTCACCAGACTAAAAGCTATTATTCACAAGCAACTGCCCTTAAATGAGCCCTCCCAAAATATTAAAATTTAACTTAATGGAATCAACTTTTTGTACCCATATTTCATCAATTTATAAATCATTAAAAATAACGTAGTTACAAAAACCGGAACAAACTGGCAGGTTTGGAAGCAAACAGCACTGATTCCTGGTAAGCTTCCAATCTCAGGGAAGGGTACAGAAGGGAGTGGGCTTGTTGGACAGCAGCCCTCCAGCCCCAAATGTCCAGCACGCTCACAGCAACAGTCAGAAGGTTTCACAGAAGAAATGTGGGGCGTTGTGCAAGTAAGCGTCTTTTATAAGATATTTTAGACATTTCACTAAAGTTGCTCATTTAGGATATACAAAGACTCTGGAGATATTGAAATACAATAATGTGAAATAATTTTACTTGTGAGTTTGTTTTTTCTTTTTAAGACTCAAAAAAAAAAGTGATTGTGTGAATCACTCATCTATATGATTTTAAAAGCCGATAGCAAAAGTCATAATGTTAATCATAATGAAAACTTTAAATGAACATAATGTCACATCTTAAAATTCAAGCAACCTTAATCAAAATTAAGATGAAGGAAATGGATTTTAAAATCATAAAATCTACCATTACATTTCTCCTTTTCCTAAAACTGGGGAGGAAAAAAAAAAGGCAAACTTTACTATCATACCTATTTTCTAAAGAACAGTTGTCTTTATTTTTCTAAGTTTATTTATTGGGGAGGGGGAGGGAGAGGGAGAATATCCCAAGCCGACTTGCCTCAGTCAGCACAGAGCCCGACAAAGAGCTCAAACTCAGGAACTGTGAGATCATGACCTGAGCTGAATTCAAGAGTTGGCAGCTTAATCCACTAAGCCACCCAGGGGCCCCAGTGGTCTTTTATACATCTTTGTTTGGTTTACTATCATGTCATCTTTCATATTCAGGCTTAAATATCTACCTGACAAATGATGTTTTTCATGTCACTAACACAACTTGATTTATACTGAGCAGAAGTCTTAATGAGAACTGTAAAAATGTAGCAGAAGATTGTAAGGGAAGATAAAGCTAGAAACATGTTCAGACAAGACAAAAGACACCAAATGTTCTTGGATCTCCAAATGTGCTAAAACAACTATTATCAAATTTATTTTTAAAATAACAAAATTGATGTCTATTATGAAAGCAAAACAAACCTCACAATTTAGGCAATTTGTAAGAACACTAAGTCTAAAATAGAAGATTTTTTCTTCAGTAACTCAAACTGCTAAGGCTGTTCATGAATATACTTCATACTCTAAAGTCTAAAAAGCAATATAATGGTTATAAAACAAACACTATCTGTGATATCAAAACATGTATAATTTACCTGGGAAGACAGACATTTCTCTATAACAGCTTTTTTGAAATACAATTCACACAGAATAAAGTTCACCCATTTAAAGTGTACAATCCAATGGTTTACAGTGTATTCTTGGATCTGTGCAATTATGGTCTTTGTTGATTTTAGAACATTTTCATCACCTCAGAAAGGAGTTGTGTCATGTTTGAACTATCACTCTCAAATCTCATTCCCCTCAGCCCTAAGAAACAACTAATCTACTTTCTGTCTCCATGTATTTCCCTATTCTAAATATTTGATATGAACAGAATAGTATCATCTGTGGGCTTCTTCTGTTACATTTTATTTTTTGTTATTTATTTTTTTTAATGTTTATTTCTGAGAGAGAGAGAGAGGGCGCGCGCGCACGCGCGCGAGAGAGAAAGAGAGAGAGAGAGAGAGAGAGAGAGAGCGAGCGAGCACGGGAGGGGCAGACAGCGAGGGAGACACAGATTGTGAGGCAGGCTCCAGGCTCTGAGCTGTCAGCAGGGAGCCTGACTCGGGCTCAAACTCAGGAACTGCGCGATCATGACCTGAGCTCAAGTCAAGATGCTTAACCAACTGATCCACCCAGGCGCCCCCTGTGTAACATTTTAAAAACTCCTTCATGTTGCAACATGCATTAGTACACCACTGTGTGGATCTACCACTTTGAGTTACCCAAGCATCGGTTAATACACACTTGAGTTTTTCCAACTTTCACTCCTATCAACAATGCTGCTATAAACATCTGTGTACAAGTTTTTATGTTGACCTATATTTTCATTTATCTTGAGGAGTTATCTAGAAGTCTAACTGTTGAGTTATATGGTTATTCTATGTTTAACTGTTTGAGTAACCGCCAGGTCATTTTCCAAAGCACCTGTACCATTTTACATCTTTACCGGCAATTTATGAAGGTTCCAATCTCTCTATATCCTCACCAATATTTATCATATCTGGCTTCTTTTTTTATTCCAGCCATTCTAATATATATGAAGCAGTATTTCATTGTGGAATTTTTTTCCACTTTAATGAATTATAGTTGACAAAATTGTCATATATTTAAAGTGTACAACATGATGATTTGATAAATGTGTCACAGTAAAAGGATTCCATCACCTCCCATATTTACCTTCCTTAAATGAGAACACTTGAATTCTATTCTCTTAGAAAATTTCAGTTATACAATACTATCACCCAGAGTTACCGTGTTATACACATTAGATCCTCAGCCCTTATTCATATTACAATTGCAAGTTTATACACTTTTACCAACCTCTCCCTATTTCCCTCAATGCTAACCCCTAACAACCGTAATTCTACTCTGTGTTTCTAGGTCTTCACTTTGTCTGTTGTTTTAAATTAGATTCCACATATAAGTGATATCATGTAACATTTCTCTTTCTCTGTCTGACTTATTTCACTTAACATAATTCCCTCCAGGTTTCTCCAAATTGCAAATGGCAAGATTTCCTTCTTTTTTAGAGTTGAAATACATTCCATTATAAATATTTTATAAGTCACATATATAATAAATATACATATATATATATATACATATATATTTATTTCGTTATCCATTCATCTGTAGCAGGTATTTGTGTTCTTTCCATACCCTTGCTATTATGAATAACAGCCCCAGTGAACATGGGAGTACAGATATATTTCAATTGGATATACACCCAGAAGTGAGATTGCTAGATCATATGGTAGTTCTATTTTAAAAAAAAACTTGTTTTTGTTTATTCATTTTTGAGAGGCAGAGTGTGAGCAGGGGAGGGTCAGAAAGAGAGGGAGACACAGAATTCGAAGCAGGCTCCAGACTGTGCCAGCACAGAGCCTGATAAGGAGCTCGAACTCACGAAGTGTGAGATCATGACCTGAGTTGAAGTCGGACGCTTAACCGACTGAGCCATCCAGATGCCCTGGTAGTTCTATTTTTAAATTCTTCAGGAACCTCCATACAGTTTTCCACAGTGACTGTACAAGTTTACATTCCCAAGGTTTCTCTTCTACCCACATGCTCAGCATTTGTTATCTTTTACCTTTTTGTTACTAGCCATCATAAAAAGAGTGACTATCTCATTTTAGTTTCGATTTATACCTCCCTGAATTTTAGTAACTCTTGTAATTTTTCACGTAACTCTTGGCCTTTGTATGTCTTCTGTGGAAAAATGTCTATTCAAACCCTTTGACCATTTTCTCATAGTTTTTTTTGTTTGTTTGTTTGTTTGTTTTTTTGCTATTGAGTTGCATGAGCTCCTTGTATATTTTGGGTCTTAACCCTTTATTGGATATATCATTTGCAAATATCTTCTCCTATTCCATAGGCTGCCTTTTCATTTTATTGATTGGTTTCCTTTGCTGAGTAACTTTTTTGTTTGATGTAGTCCCACTTTTTAATTTTTGCATTTGTTGCCTTTGCTTTTGGTGTCAAATCAAAAAAACCAAAAAAACAAAAAAACAGACAAATGTCAACGAGCTCCCCTCTATGTTTTCTACTAAAATTTTTATAGTTTCAAGTCTTATGTCACGTTTTAACCAACTTCAAATTGATTTTTCTGTATGATGTAAGATAGGAATTCAGTTTCATTCTTTTTTTTTTTTCAACGTTTTTTTATTTTATTTTTGGGACAGAGAGAGACAGAGCATGAACGGGGGAGGGGCAGAGAGAGAGGGAGACACAGAATCGGAAACAGGCTCCAGGCTCTGAGCAGTCAGCACAGAGCCTGACGCGGGGCTCGAACTCACGGACCGCGAGATCGTGACCTGGCTGAAGTCGGACGCTTAACCGACTGCGCCACCCAGGCGCCCCTAGTTTCATTCTTTTACATGTCAAGATCCAGTTATCCCAGCACCACTTATTCAAGAGGGTATCCTTGCCCCATTATATATTCTTGGTTCCTCAGTCAAAAAAATAAAAGACCATACATGCATAGGTTTATTTCTGGGTTCTCTATTCTGTTCCATTCATGTGTGTCTGATTTTATGCCAATGCCATACAATTTTGATTACTATAGCTTTCTAATATAGTTTGAAATCAGAGAGTTTGACTCTTCCAGTTTTGGCATTCTTTTTGAAGACTGCTTTGGATTTTCAGAGTCTTCTGGGGTTCCACATGAATTTTTGGATTGTTTTCCTGTTTGTGTGAAAAAATTCATTGATATTTTGATAGGGATTGCATTAAATGTGTAGATTGCTTTGGGTAACATAGACGTTTTAATAATATTTGTTCTTCCCATCCATGAGCATGGAATGCTTTTCCATTTGTTTGTGCCTTATTCAAATTCTATCATCAATGTCTTTTATTTTTCAGTGCAGTTATCTTTCATCAGCTTGGTTAAATTTATTCCTAAGTATTTTCTTTCTGATGCTATTGTAAATGCTATTGTAAATGAGATTGTTTTCTTAATATCTCTTTCCAATAGTTCTTTGTTAGCATACAAAACTGCAACTGATTTTTGTACATCTATTTGTACGCTGGAACTTGACTGAATTCACTTATTAGTTCTAGCAGTTTTCTGATGTAGTCTTCAAGGTTTTCTATATATAAGATCATATCATCTACAAAAATAATTTTACTTCCTCCTTTCCAACTTGGATGCCTTTTATTTCTTTTTCTTGTCTAACTGCTCTGGCTAACATTTCCAGTACTGTGTTGAATAATAGTGATGAGAGCGGGCATCCTTGTCCTGCTCTTAATCTCACAGGGAGATAATTTAGCTTTTCACCATTGAGTATGTTTCTCTTTCTGCTGCTTCATTATTGGTGTACAGAAATGCAACAGATTCTGTACATTTTGTATCCTGTGACATTACTGAATTTGTGTATCAGTTCTAGCAACTTCTTACTAGGTATGTTGCCTGAGACAAGGGAAACAAAAGCAAAAATAAACTATAGGGACTTCATCAAAATAAAAAGCTTCTGCACAGCAAACGAACAATCAACAAAACTAAAAGGCAACCTATGGAATGGGAGAAGATACGTGCAAATGACGTAACTGATAAAGGGTCAGTACCCAAAATACGTAAAGAACTTATAGAACTCAACACCCCCAAAAATCAAATAATTCAGTTTAAAAATTGGCAGAAAGCATGAATAGACATTTTTCCAAAGAATACATACAGAAGGCCAACGGACACATGAAAAGATGCTCAATGTCACTAATCATCAGGGAAATGCAAATAAAAACTACAATGAGGTATCACCTCACACCTGTCAGAATGGCTAAAATTAACAACACAGGAAATAACAGATGTTGGCAAGGATGTGGAAAAAGGGGAACCCTCGTATACTGTTGGTGGGAATACAAATTGGCACAGCCGCTCTGGAAAACAGTAGGAAGGTTACTCAAAAAGTTAAAAATAGAACTACCTTATGACTCAGCAATTGCACTACTTCGGATTTGCCCAAACAATACAAAAATACAATTCAAACATGCACCCTGATGTTTATAGCAGCATTATTAACGATAGCCAAATTATGGAAAGAGCCCAACTGTCCATTAACTAATAAATGGATAAAAAAGAAGGTGTGGTATGTATGCATGTATGTATGTGGGATATTACTCAGCCATAAAAAAGAATAAAATATTGCCCTTTACAACAATGTGGATAGAGCTACAGAGTATTATGCTAAGAGAAATAAGTCAGTCAGAGAAAGACAAATACCATATGATTCCACTCATATGTGTAATTTAAGAAACAGAACAAACAATCACAGGGAAAGAAAGCGACAGGTAAACTAAGAAACAGACCCGTAAATATAGAAAACAAACTGATGGTTACCAGAGGGGAAGTGGGTGGGGAAACGGTTAAACAGGTAATGAGGGTTGAGTGCACTTGTGATGAGCACTGGGTGTTGTATTTAAGTGTTGAATCACTAAATTGTACACCTAAAAATAATATTACACTTTATGTTAACTACTGGAATTTAAATAAAAACAAAAGACTTGCTTTGCACACTTACATATTATTTATCCTAAGAATATTCTACAGACACTATAGAAGAATAGTCTCTACTTGTCTGTTGAACCCATCTGGTCTAATGGGTAGTTTAAGTCCACTATTTTCTTACTGATTTTCTATCTGGATAATCTATGTATTTTTGAAAGTGAGATTCTGAATTCCCCTACTATTATTATATTATTGTCATTTCTCCCTTCAGATCTACCAATATTTGCTTAATGTATTTAGACATTCTAATGTTGGAGGCATACATCTTTACAACTGATATATTCTCTTGATAAATTGACCCCTTTGTCATTATATAATGACCTTTTTGTTTCCTGTTACCATTTTTGGTCCACAGTCTATCATCTGATATAAGCATAGATACCCCACTTGCTTTTGGTTTTCATTTGCATAGAATACATTTTTTCCATCCTTTCACTTTTAAGTGTATGTGTGCGCTTAAAGTTGAGGTCAGACTCTTGTAGGAAAGGTATAGTTAGGTTTTGTTTTATCTATTCAGCTACTCTATAATCTTTGGATGTGAGAATTTACTCCATTTATATTTAAAACAATTATTGTAAGATATGGACTTAGTATTGTAATTTTGTTAATTGTTTTCTGGCTATTATGAAATTCCTTTGTTCCTCTCTTCCTCTCTTCCATTGTGATTTGATCAGTTTCTTTCTTTTCTTTTCTTTCTTTCTTTCTTTCTTTCTTTCCTTCTTACTTACTTTTTTTAATAATTTTTTAAACTGTTTATTTTGGGGGGGCATGGGGGCAAGGAGAAGAGAGCGAGAGAGACACAGAATCTGAAGCAGGCTCCAGGCTCGGAGCTGTCAGCACAGAGCCCGAAGCGGGGCTCAAACCCACAAACCGTGAGATCATGACCTGAGCCAAAGTTGGACGTTTAACTGACTGAGCCACCCAGGTGCCCCAATTTGTTCATTTTCTGTAGTGGTATGCTTTGATTCCTTTCTCTTTATCTTTTCTGTATCTATAACAAATTTTTGCTTTGTGGTTACCATGACACTTACATAATATTTTGATAGTTATAACAGTCTATTTTAAACTGATGAGAATTTAACCTGGAATGAATACTAAAGCTCTATAGGTTTACATTTTATATTTTTGATGTCATAATTTACATCTTATACTATGTATCCATTAACAAATTATTGCAGTTTTAGTTATTTTTAAACTTTTGTCTTTTAACTTTTAAACTAGAAGTTACGGTAGTTATGCTTTAGATTCGTGAGTGATTTTACCCATTGTCATCACAATATTCTGAATTTAACTATATATTTACCTCTAACAGTGAGTTTTATACTATCATATATTTTCACATTACTAGTGTTTTTTTTTTTTTCAGCTTGAAGCCAGTCCAGTAGTGATAAATGCCTTCAGTTTCCCCACAACCCCACCCTGGTATGGAAACCCTTTATTTCTCCTACAGTTCTGAAGAACAACTTTGCTGGGTAGAATGTTCTTGACAGTGTTTTTCTTTTAGCACTTAGAATGTATCATCCCACATCCTCTGGCTGGCAAGGTTTCTGCTGAAAATCTTATGATGGTTCCATTGTATGTAACAAATTGCTTTCCTCTTGCTGCTTTTAAAATTTTCCTCTTTAATTTTTGACAATTTAATTATAATGTGTTTTGGTTTGAGTCTCTTCAGATTTATTTTTTTGGAACTCTCTAGGCTTCCTGGATCTGGATATCTGTTTCTTTCCCCCGATTAAGGAAATTTTCAGCCATTATTTCTTTGAATAAGCTTTCTGTCATCTCTTTCTGGGACTTCTACAATGCATTTATTGGTCCACTTAATGGATTCTCTTAGGTCCCTTAATGTATATTCTTCTTTTTCATTCTTTCTTCCACTATCCTTCAAATTTGCTGATGCTTTCTTCTGTTTGATCTAGTCTGATGCTGAACCTTTATTTATCAGTTATTTTTCAGCTTTATGATTTGTTTGGTATTTTTAGTGATTTGAAAGCCCATCCCTCAGGTAGCAGCTGTAAAAGTTGAGGCACTAGACGGGTGGACCTGCTCCTTCCAGGTAGAAGCTGGAGACCCGGATTTTGAATAAGAGTGAGACAGTAGGAGAAGGCAGGGACAATACCCAAAGGAGCTCTTTTGGGCTCCCAGGAAGATCATAGTCAGCACCTAGATGCATGCTAATTAGAAGCTCTACCCTCAGGCAGCAGCTTATAAAGTATACAGTCAAATTCCTTCTAGGACAAGACTGTGAGAGGGGTGTTTTTGCCTGCTCCCTTTGTGCTGATCCCCAGGGCAACAGCCACAATGAGTACTCATACGCACATTAGTAACTACTTTGTTTGCTATAACCCTATGGGGCTCATGAACAAGCTCTGTTGGCTTTCACAGCTAGGTGATTTGGGGGCCTGTCTCTCAGGTGGCAGCTTTAAAAGTTGGAGCAGCAGATATGTGATTGAAACCCTTCACTCCTCAGGGAGAGGCTGGGGTTTGAGGGCTCCCTCCTGATTGTATGGTGCTGTGATGGGGATGGGATCTATAGCAAGAGAATATCTCAGCCTTTCCTAACTTTTTTGATGTGGGTGTTTTTTTTTGTTTTTTTGTTTGTTTGATCAGTTGCCCCATCTGTAAGTCATTCAGCTAGTTGTTGTGTTTCTCTCAGAAGGAACTGCTCCACATATAGCAGTGTATTTGGTGTGTCTGTGGCAAGAGGGAAATCCAGAAGCTTTCTATATCACCATCTTGGTGACATCTCTCTTAGTGGTTTTGACTTGCATTTCCTTGATGACTTTTTGGTGTTGTGCTAGTGTTTGTTCAAATATCTTTGCATGTGTTTATTGGCCATTACTATATCTTCCCTAGGGAAATATCTATTCCTTTGCCCATTTTTACAACTGAGTTTTCTTTTTCTTTTTGAAATGTAAGTGTTCTTTATATATTCTGATAAAACACCCAGAGAAGATATTTGATTTGCAACTATTTTCTCCGATTCTGTAGGGTTATCTTTCCCACTCTCTCTCTCAGTAGTATCCTTCAATGCACCAAAGTTTTAACTTTTGATTAAGTTCAAATTTTCTATTTTTTCTTCTCTTGTTCATGCTTTTAGTGTCCTATCAAGGAATCCTTTGCTACAGCCAAAGTAATGAAAATATTATGTCCATATTAATATTTTTAAGAGTACTATAGTTTTACCTCTTACATGTAGGTCTTTGATCGATTTTGAGTGCGTATCTTGTGTGAGGTAACAGTCCAACCTTAATTTTTGCATGTGCCTATCAAGCTGTCCCAGTACCAATACTATTCTTCCTCCCACTAAAGTGTCCTGGCACACTTGTTAAAAATCAGTTGATCTTACACAGACATATGGTTTATCTCTGGACTCTCCATTTTATTTCATGGATATATTTATTTATATTTATATATATATAAAATTCTATTTCATGGATGTGTGTGTGTGTGTGTGTGTGTGTGTGTGTGTGTGAAGAAATACCACACTGTCTGATTACTGTTGTTTTGTTAGAAGTTGTTAAAGTGGGAAGTGCTGAGTCCTCCTTCACTCTTTTTCATTTTCAACATTGTTTTGCATGTCCTGGTTCCCTTGCAATTCCATATTAATTTTAGAATTAGCTTATCATTCCTACAAAGAAGTCACCTGGGATTCTGCTAGAGATTGCACTGAATCTATAGATCAGTTTAGGAACTACTGCCATCTCAGTATTAAGTCTTCTAATTCATGAGCATGACATTTTTTCATTTAGATATTCTTTAATTTCCTCCAATAATATTCTTGAATTTTCAGAATAAAAGTTCTGTACTTCTTTTGTTAAATTCATTCCTACATATTTTATTCTTTTTTGATGCTGTTGTGAAAAAAACTGCTTTCCTAATTTCATTTTTAGATTACCCATTCCAAGTGAATGAAAATACCACATACTTGAACATGTCATTTTAAAATAGAGAAAGTTTTACTTTTTTCTTTCCAATCCGGATGTCTTTATTTCTTTCTGTTGCCTAACTGCCCTGGCTTGGACTTCCCGTGAATGTCAAGAAAAAATGAGGTCACACTGGAATAATGCTCATGTTCTTATAAGGGGAGGGAGATCCGAAGACACAGAAAAGACACACAGAGAGGAAGACCATATGATGATGGAGAAAGAGACTGTAGTGATGAAGCTAAAACAAGGACTGCCACTAACACAAAGCTAGGAGAAAGTCATGGAACAGATTTACCCTCAAAGCCTTCAAAAGGAACCAACCCTTCTGACACCTAGATTTCAGAATCCTGACCTCCTGAACTGTGAGAAAAAAAATTTGTTGTTTCAAGCCACCTGGTTTGTGGTAATTTTGTTACATTAGCCATAGGAAATTAATACATAGGCTATTATGATAATCCAGGCAAGGGAGATGGTCATTTGGAACCAACATGGTGGCAGAAGAAGTAAAGAAAGGTCATAATAAATATTTAAGTGGTTAAAATAAAACGAAACAAGACTTGATGATGAATTAGATTTGATTAACAGAAAGGGAAAATTAGGTGCTAAAGAAGAACCCTGTTTACAGATTAACAAATTAGACGGTAGACTGTGATTTCATAGTTTCTTGCCATGTAATCCTTTTCCAACAATTATAAACTTTTTGCCTTTAATCTCTATCTAAAATTCCTTCTTCAGTTTTCTGGGCCAAAGCCTGTATTCTAATCTTAATAACTAATAGACTATTTCATTCGTCTTATTTGGTAGCACTTCAGAGATCTGTAACTGAAGCAAAAAGATAGGTAAGGCCTGATCGCTGGTCCCAAAACATATCAAAAAGTACCCTTGAAAACAAAATAAAACTTGTCTTTAATTACCTAATCTTCATGCAACTATAAACATTAAAATACAGAGTTTACATTTTATGTACATGTTATTGTTCATATAGCCCTTTCACTGGGGTACGATATTCCTAGCATAACATTCTCTTCCCAATAAGTGAATAGCAAGATCCCAAAGTAAATTATTTGAATATTCATAACCAATATCTAGATTTTTTATTATTTCTTTACATTTAAAATGCAACACGTCATAGGTTTAGGATATAATTTTTGACCTAATTTTATTTTCAAATTTGTACTTCTTTCAATGCCTCAGAATTACTTTCATAATAAAAATTATTCAGGGGTGCCTGGGTGGCTCAGTCGGAAAAGCGTCTACTGATTTCAGCTCAGGTCATGATCTCACAGTTGTGGTATGGAGCCCAGCATCAGGCTCCACGCTGACAGCGCAGACCTGCATGGGGTTCTCTCTCTCCTTCTCTCTTTGCTCCTCCCCTGCTGGCACTCTCTCTCTCAAAATAAATAAACATTAAAAAAAAGAAGAAGAAGAAGAAGAAGAAATAAAAGAATTATTCAGACTAAATCATAATCTCAAAGTAAATTATATGGAAATTATCTTTAGAAAAAAAAACCCTGAGATTAATTTTTAGATTACGTGAGTTTTCAAGCACTTTATTCTCTTGAATAACAAAATTTTTCCTTTATTAAAAAAATTATAAATTAGCATTGATTCTGCACCCCAATGAGAAACCAATTTGGTACATTTGAAACTTTTTTTTTGTACATGTGTTTTCTGATCTGACCATTTGACTCTGAATCTAATAAAAACATTTAGCTATTTAGGTGCCAGGCACCTGGGTGGCTCAGTCAGTTAAGGATTTGACTTCAGCTCAGGTCATGATCTCACAATTTGTGGGTTCGAGCCGTATGTCAGGCTCTGTGCTGACAGCTCAGAGCCTAAAGCCTGCTTCGGAATTCTGTCTCCCTCTTGCTGCCCCTCCCCCACTCACACTCTGTCAACCCCGCCCCCCCCAAAAAAATTTTTTTTTTAATTATTCAACCATTCCTTGTCACCACCTTCTTCCTTTTTGGTTTCTTTAAAGAGAATCAAAACTACATTTTAATTAAAACTAAGTAGAAAAATCAGGAATTATGAATCAGTATCTATAATTTACACATACTGATTTTTACGTATATTTCTAATATAATGTGGCATCAAAGATCTACATTTTTTAAATGATGAAAAGGGGATGCCTGGGTGGCTTAGTCAGTTAAGTGGCTGACTCCAGCTCAGGTCATGATCTTACAGTTCATGAGTTTGAGCCCCGCATTAGGCTCTCTGCTGTCAAGCACATGGAGCCTGCTTCAGATTCTCTGTCCCCCACTCTCTCTCTCCCTGTTCTGCTTGTGCTCTCTCTCTCAAAAATAAACATTTTCAAAAAATTCAGAAAACACAAAAGAAAATGTTCTAACAGAAGTATCAACACTTCCACATTATATATATATATATATATATATATATATATATATATATAGTAACTTTGGACTACTAGTTATGCTGATTAAAAACCGTATACATATTTGGGGCGCCTGGGTGGTGCAGTCGGTTAAGTGTCCGACTTCAGCCAGGTCACGATCTCGCGGTCCGTGAGTTCGAGCCCCGCGTCGGGCTCTGGGCTGATGGCTCAGAGCCTGGAGCCTGTTTCCGATTCTGTGTCTCCCTCTCTCTCTGCCCCTCCCCCGTTCATGCTCTGTCTCTCTCTGTCCCAAAAATAAATAAACGTTGAAAAAAAAATTTTTAAAAACTGTATACATATTTAATGAGAACGTTAATGTCAATGCAGAGATGAATAAAGCCATAAACTTATATAGCATCTTTTTCCCCACAAATCTCAAAGCATCTTCAAAAATTTTCTTTACCATCTTCCATGAAGGAAGCAGATGGCAAGATCCATCTAGGTCTGGATGGCAAGAATTAAACACAAAAAGGTTAAGGAATTTCCCAAAGAGACCAGTGCGTGAACCAGGAGCAAAACAGAAATAGAACCCCATAATGACTCTTAATTTCACATTAAAGCTACAAGCTCTTTTTTTTTTTTTTAATGTTTATTTTTGAAAGAGAGAGACATAGCACGAGAGGGGGAGAGGCAGAGAGAGACGGAGTCACAGAATCCGAAATAGACTCCAGTCTCTGAGCTGTCAGCACAGAGCCCGATGCAGGGCTCGAACTCATGACCTGCGAGATCATGACTGGAGCTTAAGTTGGACTTTAACCTACTGAGCCACCCAGGCATTCCAACGAGCCCTCACTTTTAACCATTATCATTAACCTAGGATTTTATAAACAACAACAGTAATGATAGCACCAATAAACATGGGGCTTATACTAAGTGCTGGCCACTGACTGACTCTATGAAGAGCTTTACACGCATAATCTCATTTAAACTACCCGGCAGTCCTGTGAGGTTGGTACTATCATTACTCCCATATCACATATAAAGAATCTAAGGCTCAGAGAATTTGAGTAAATTGATCACAGTCACACTGTTAGTAAAGTCAGGATTGGAATCAAAGTAGTTTGAATCTATAGCCCACAGTCAGATGCTACATCTGAGCCCGAAAATTTGGAGTCTCATTAAACTCGATTTTGTACTTACTGGCAGCTTGGCCTAGGCAGAATGACCACTTGTCCCAGATCACACCTGTTGTCCCTAAGTAACTGTCAGTGGTGCCCCTTGAGATCTTCACCAGCCTCTCTCTTTAAATTACAAATTACAAGGTCATCTTGATGTTAGGCATGTTTTCTCTTCTCTTGACTTTATTTTACTGAAGTGCCCTTTGATTAGAGGACTTCTAAGGCTTTTTTCTATTGCAAAATAATGTTAACAGTTTATAAAGTATAAGGACACAGGTATCTAGGAAGGCTTTTACTTAGACAAACATTCACTATAATCCTCACAGTTGTAAATTTTTACACAGAATTAAAGTTTATCAAACAAAACTGACCCCTTAGAAAAATCAATCATCACTTGAACACTACCGATCCCTGAACATTTGTTATTCATTGCCGAATAGCGTATGAGCACAAGATAACTGCAGAGTTAAATTGCTAGTCTTCCAAGTGAGACAGAATTTCATAAAGCTAGTGAGATCTATGTTGGAAAAGAGCTCAGATCCCATGTAAAAGTTATGATAAGTAAGGGTAATAGAAGAGTTATATTTTAACAACTGTAGAAAATTGACATGGATGACGACAAACTAGTCTCTCTAAAGAAAACATGAGTAACAAAGGATTAAGAAAAAGTCGTGGACCAGACAAGACGGTATGGGCTCAGTTCTTCCTATTGCCCCTGCTAAAACTATGAACTTTCGAACTTCAAAAGGCAGCCACAGAGCTCTGAAAATGGAAATAAGGCTGACATGCTAAGGGCCCTAGCACTGGAGGAACAAAGTGGCAGGGCATCTTATAGCCCCTAGTTCAAGAGAAGAAGGTGACCCAGGCCTTGGTCCAAACCTAGCAACAGAAAGTGGCCTCGGGAGACTCATTTCTTTTGACAACACGAGGCAAGCCTGACAGCATTGGTAAGAGAGCATCGATAGTGAGGCCTGCCGAGCAGCCAAGAGGAACACTCCCCTTCCCCTCCAGACATGCGATTCCTCTTCCCCATGGCGACACACTGGCAAGAGGGTGCCACCACAACATGGGCCCAGCCTGGGAACTGTTTTCCATCTCCTACAGGCAGAGGGATCTTGCCACAGTGGCCCAGCCTGGAAAGCCTCTTTGTCTCCATGGGCTGGAAACAACTTTCCCCCTCGTAGGGGCATAGATGGCTTATTCTGGGGAAGTTCATTTCAATCCCTCACCCAGCACCAGCAGGGACCATTAGAAGTCTAGATAAATGGAGCAGACCGAACAGTATTGCAACGAATGTGAAATTTAAATTGCCAATGGAACCATACCCTTTAACAGAAAGCCTGTAGCTACTTGCTAACCTAAATAGGGTAACTGCCTGCTAAAATAAAAGATTTAAACAGGACCTAGTTTCCTAACACAATAGCTCAATGTTCAAGATCCAACAAAAAAATCTGCCATGCAATACCAAGAAAAAGGAATATCACAAACTTGAATGTGACAATCAACCAAGATGACTCAGATGTTTAAATTATCTGAGAAGGAATTTAAAGCAGCCATCATAAAGTGCTTCACAAACAACTGGAAATTCTCTTGGAACAAATTAAGAAAATAGAAAATCACAGCAAAGAAACAGAAGTTATAAAAAAAACTATACATATAGAACTGAAAAATGAAATAATATTAATAAAAAGCTGGAGCAGCAAGAATGGAGATGAAAGAAGACAGATTCAGTAAACTTGAAGACAGATCAACAGAATTTACTAAATATGAGCAACAGAGGTACAACAGAGTGAAAAAACAAATTTACAAAGAACAAAGACCTGCAGGACAATATTAAAAGATCCAACATTCATATCATTGGGGTCCCAGGAGAGGAGAAATAGAATAAGAATAAAAGAGCATTTGAACAATTAATGGCTGAAGACCTCCCAGCAGGGTAAGCAAAAGACCCAAGACCACCCTTCAAGAAGCTGAGTGGACCCACATACGATACACCCAAAGAAATCCAAGATTTCTGAGAACTAGACAAAGAATAAATCTTAAAAGCGGTTCCCCAGTTGGAACACTAATTCAAATTCCAGTGGATTTCTCATTTGAAATTTTTTTAAAATATCTTATTTATTTTTAAGACAGAGAGAGAGCATGAGTGGGGATGGGGCAGAGAGAGAGGGAGACACAGAATCTGAAGCAGGCTCCAGGCTCTGAGCTGTCAGCACAGAGCCCGACGCGGGGCTCGAACTCATGAACTGTGAGATCATGACCTGAGCCGAAGTTGGATGCTCAACTGACTGAGCCACCTGGGCGCCCCTGTCATTTGAAACTATAGAGGCCTGAAGCAAGTGGGACAAAATTTTCCAAGTGCTGAAAGAAGGAAAGTGTTAACTGCAAATTTTGTCCCTGGTAAAACTACCCTTGAAAAATAAAGGGAAAATAAAAACATTCTCAGATGAAGGAAAATTAAAACAATTTTTCACTAACAGACCTACCCTTAAAGAACAACAAAGGGGAGTTCTTCCAACTGAAAGAAAATGAGAAAAGGAAGAATTTTAGAGAATCAACAAGGAAGAAAACATAATGGAAAGAGCAAAAATATAGGGACATATTATAGTCTATCCTTCTCATGAGTTTTATATATATTTATTGATTGAAGCAAAAATTCAATACCATCTGATACTCAAGACAATGATATTTTACACTGGGAAAGGTAAAGGGACCTCGATGGAAGAAAAGGTTTCTATACTCATTCCCTCAAAGTGGTAAAATGTTGAAACCAGTAAGGTGTGATGTCACATACGAATATTGTAATAGCTCTAGAGCAATCACTAAGAAAACTATACAAACTCACACACTTGAAGACGCTGTGAGCAAATTAAGAAACAAACCTGTGGTTGAAATAGGTACATTCTCTATCCTGGAGCTCTGGACGGTGCTCCTCGAGTGAGTGGCCAGTTGAATTGAGGAAAGAGCTCAAGGTTAAACACCATAGCAAGAGAACACAGCATCTTCATTTGGGAAGAACTTTACAGACTAAGCAGTCCAACTATAGCTTCTACTTCTCTGCATACGTGTATGTGTTTGGCGGGGGAGGCAAAAATTCATCTGTATTATCATCTGCAAACAGCTAGCCAAATGAAGGGTAAGTAAAGTCATACAAGATACTGCACTGACATTGGTAGATGGCTTGCCATCCTTTGCTCACTTTTCCCATTGTAACCCTTGCCGTATCTCTGGCAGAGGAAGGCAAAGTATTAAGTATAAGTTCCTGAATCTTATCCATGATCAAGACTCAACTTATTCTAGTTAAATTAAGGTACAGATAGAAGAACAGTAGTAGATTGGTAGAATATTTAGGTCTCACTCAGGGTCTCCCATCTCTCATTCCAAATCCACAGCTGCCTTAAAAGAGGAAAAGAGGTTTTCCTTCTGGAAATAGATTCATCCTCACTTATAAAGTTTTTCTCCCCATACATAAAATAAACTTATTACTTTCTCCACAATGTACCTATTAGCAAATAAGACATGTAAAGGGTCTGAAAACTACAAAGAACCCCCCAAATATGCAATAATTTTGCCGCTTCTTTTATAACATAGCTTGGAGATCTTTTGATATCTGAACATAGCATTTCATTCTTTAATAGAGTTACTCAGCACTCTGTATTTTACCCCAAGTACAGACACAATTTACATTAATAATACTTATTTAGGATATATGTGTACTAAAAACATAGCACTCCAGAGGGAAGCATGATTATCAAAACCAAATATTCAGATATATTCATAAACTCATCCTATTTCATTTTATTTATGAATTATAACCTACTTACTCTTTCCCCAGAATTCTACCTCGTGCTTTATGTCTTACACTTCTACTTTAAAACTATGTTGTTAAAGGGCGCCTGGGTGGCTCAGTCAGTTGAGCGGCCAACTTCAGCTCAGGTCATGACCTCCCGGTTCGTGTGTTCAAGCCCCGCGTCAGGCTCTGTGCTGACAGCTCAGAGTCTGGAACCTGCTTCGGACTCTGTGTGTCCCTCTCTCTCTGTCCCTCCCCTGCTCTTGCTCTGTCTCTGTCTCTCAACAATAAATAAATGTTAAAAACAAATTTTTTTTAAAAAAACTATGTTGTTAAATTAGAACAATGCAGCAATAGAATATAACAGAAGGGTCTAGTTTTCCAATAAATTGAAATAGGTATAAATTTTAAAAAGGAGCCCTGAAAGAATAGATTCTTCTAATGATTATATATGTATAATCACACATATATATCACACATACAACATACACATATAGCAACAAAGTAACTGCGCAGCAAAAATAAAACGCGAAGGATGTCATCCCGCATTCGCACAATTTTGTTTGGAAAAAATATTCCAAACAAAATTTCACGTTTAGTTCTTGGTTTATTTTAATAATTAGTGCATAGTTGCAATTATAACCCAAATCTTGTTTAAAATGAAAAGTGTATTTCCATAAATTCCCATCTCATGATTTTCAAGGTAAATTCCCAATCATCCACTATTCCCCCCCTCCATTCACACATACATACATTATTTAATATGAAATTCTCGCAACTGCTTTAAGTTATTTAAAGTGGTATTTTTCTAATATTATTTACTCTTGGATAAAAGGTCTCTCTGCATCTAATATTTGAAAAAATCTAATGCTGACAAAGAAAACTGACTAAAAATAACAAAAATGGTCCTATTAATAATAGGGTTTCAATGAATATTCCTCACTGTTTAAAAGAAATGTAATGAACATTAGGCTTCCAAAGAAATGGGATTCAGATGAAAATATTAAATTCCCTTTGGCTGAACAAAATGATATATTTAGAATTCAACAGAGAACAGGAACAGGAAAGCATTATTCAAAGGAATACAACCCCAAATTAGAGATTAACGGCAATATGTGAAGCATAAGTGTCAATACAATAAATTGGAATAAAGACTAGAGAGGATTAATAAACCGGTTACAATCATGATTTCTACTAGCAACCAACCCCTGGTCACTGTGGACAACAGGTATTCATAAAACATTGTTTGAAAAGCCACGCCCTACGGTTACGAGCACCAGGTGTTGTATGTGATGAAACACTAAATCCTACATGTGAAACTAATATTATACTGTATGTTAACTAACTAGAATTTATTTTTTTCTCCTTACTTTCCTGCTCTACAAATTTATTTTTTTCTTCTAAATATGATTTATTGTCAAGTTAGCTAATATACAGTGTATACACTAACTGGAATTTAAATGAAACTTGGAAGAAGGGGGAAAAAAAGAAAAGGAAAGCCATGCCTTAAAGTTAATTCATAGGACAAAAAGCAACTCAACAAGTTACTATTAAATATAAAAGAATCAAATCTATAAATTTGAGTTAATTTCAATACTTTATATCTTATTATAAACTAAGCCAGGGGCCAAAACGTTAAGAAATATTTAAAAACTTTTAAATTGAAAACAATTTTTAAATGCCATCCAGCTGTTTTTAGTAAACTAGAAAGAGGCCTTTATTACCTTATTTTAAGGGCAGAACACCATCCAACTCAAAGACCAGTAATATTACAAGAAGACTTATTGTTTAAAACTCCTGGCTTAGGATGCAGTCAAGTGGATGGAAGTAAATAAAACATTAATACTGAGTATCAGTGCCTAGCCTCCACACATTAGAATCATCACACAATCTTAAAAATGTTCCTTACTCTAAGATTCTGGCAAGTACTACTGTGAAATGGATGAATTCCATTTGGTAGAGTTTTCAGTAGTCCCTCGGATAGAGAGTAATGTCTAAACACTTTGAATAAAAAATGTTCATTATAAGTTGCTTAAAATACCATCACTACTACTTGGGAATGTTAATCATGCCTTTCTCAAAGAAAGCTTGAAGAATGGCATCACCAAATACTCATGACCAGCTATCATCTTACATATATCATCTTACATATACTGTCAGTACTTTGTTGTATATTATTCTGCCAGTAGTATAAAATCTTCACTAGTATTTACAGTGTATCTATAGTACATAAAACATTGTACTGAGTACTAAACATATACCAGGCATAGGCTCTCCCTCTCTTTAAAAAAAAAAAAAAAAAAAAAAAAGCTTAGATCTGGGAATAAACCCACAAATGCTGACAGCAACTCATATGTTCTAACCACCAGATACCACTTTTCTCCAGAACAACAAACCACACACATAACATCCAAAATACCCTTTATTTTGGCCAAGGTTATGGTTATATACTGTGCTAAGTTATAATTGAATTGGTATCCCTTAAGCCTCAAACTATTTTGACATTTTGGTGGCGGTATCTCAAAAAATGGACAAAACACAAGATTTCTGTTTTGTGAAGATAAGTGAATAAATAATCATCATCAAATCCATATATTGGAAACTAAGAGACAAACTAAGGATATATCAATGAGAAAATTCACATGAGAATGACAGGAAAAAATGCCTGTGGTTTACTGACTAAAGCTCAGTCACTAAGAACCTGTATACTCATATGGATATGGTTTCATAATCATAGATTCAGAGACATTACTCATCTCACTCTTCTCTTTGCTTCCTCACAAAGATATACCAGCCTTGAGCATGAGAAATTGACTAACAACTGCCTCAGGCATATAAAAATATGACAATCATCCTGGCAATGAAGACAAATCGCCATGTTCATTAATCAAGCTACCAGTGGGAAATGCTAGATCACACTGATCTTAAAAACCCAGGTGTAGGAAGTTGTTAACTACGTATTCAATTAAGACTAAAATCTTATAAATATCTTCACAAACATTTATTGAATGAACACAAAGCATGAATAAAATAGCAAGACTATAACATGTTTAGATAACAAGTGGAAAACCGAATGTGACTTAAAGTCTCAAAACACCACATCCTTATTTTAGACGTAGTATAGGTCCTTTACAAAATAGAAGGGTAAATACCCAAGTGAAACACAGACCCATGTAAAGACCTGTTTGTGAGCATTCATAGCAGTATAATAGCCAAAAAGTGTAACAAGCCAATGTCTACCAACTGATGAATATATAAACAAAATGTGGTATATCCATATCATGGAATAATATTTGGCTATAAAAGGAAATGAAGTACTGACAGTTGCTACAACATAGATTAACCTTGAAAGAATTATGCTAATTAAGAGGCCATACACAAAAGGCCACACATAATAAGATTCCATTATATGAAATCTTTAGGCACATCTACAGAGACAGAAAGCACATTAGTGGTTACCTCTGGCTGTGGCAGGGGAGTGGGCAATGGGGAAGTGCTGCTAATAAGTACAGTTTCTTTTTGTTGTTGTAAGATTTATTGCAGTATGGTTGCACAACACTTTGAATATACTAAAAACAACTAAATTGTGCAAAAGGGACAGTATTGTGATTCCACATGAGTGAGACACCTAGAATAGTCAAATTAACACAGACAGAAAGTAATGGTTACAAGGGGCTGGGGAGAGAGATGAGAGGGGAGTTACTGTTCAATGGATACAGAGTTTCAGGTTGGGAAGATGAAATACTCCCAGATGGATGGTGATGATGGTTGTACAGCAATGTGAATATACTTATTCTACTGAAACTACACTTAAAAAGATTAAAATGGTAAATTTTATGGTAGGTATATGTTGCTACCATTCAAAAGTTCAGTTGAGTCATATACTTTGAGTAAATTGTATGGTATGTAAATTACATCTCAGTAAAGCTTTAAATAAAAATAAATAAGGTAGGGGTGTGTGTGTGTGTGCGTGTGTGTGTATAAAAGAAGGAATAGTAAGCCTGCCACCACAATGGGTAAACTCCTAATCTATAATCATAAAAGTTGAGTGGCTTTGCTAATAGATTCTGGTTCGCCTGGAATAAGATGGCCAGATGTGCCAAGATCAGGGTGCTAACCTTGACAATTTCACTACCCCCACACTACAACTCCCACCTGAATGATTTCATCCATTCCTGTGGCTTCAGTGTCCATGTGCTCATGATTCCCAAATGTCTATCTTCATATGAAAACTGATCTCTACTCTTGAACTGCTGCCCCATTATTCCTCAGTGCTCACCGGACAGATGCTCCCAGGTTCTTGAAGACCTCTCAAACATCATATGCTCAAAAGAGGGCCATGAAATGGAGAGGTAAGAACAAGGGCTTGAAGTTACAGAAACCTAGACAGCTGGGCAGTCTTAGAGAAGTACCCAAACCCTTCTGATTCTCTAATTCCTTACTTTTAAAAGAAAAATAACTCCAACTACCTCACAGGATTTTTCAGAGGATTAAACCAGATAAATGCATATAAAGTACTCAGAGGTTAAAAACCAAGCATATAGAAATTACTAAACACACGTTCACTGACTTCCCCTTTGAAATGTTCCACTTCTTTATTCTCAAATTCAGTTAAAGGTACAAATTTTCCAAATCTATAAACCTTGAACCCTTATTTGCCTTCTGCCTTACTCTAGAAATTCTGTCACAATCTACCTCAGAAAGGTCTTTTTACTGGAACCTCTACCCTCATTTATTATTTTTTTGTTTTTTAAATATAATTTATTGTCAAGTTAGCTAACATACAGTGCAAACAGTGTGCTCTTGGCTTCAGGAGTAGATTCCCATGATTCATCACTTATGTACGACACACAGTGTTCGTCCCAACAAGTGCCCTCCTCAATGCCCATCACCCATTTTCCCCTCTCCCTTGGCCCCCCCCCATCAACTTTCAGTTTGTTCTCTGTATTTAAGAGTCTCCTATACCCTCATTTATTATTGACACTTATTTTTAACTCAGGCTTTTATCACACCTTACTTAAACTCTGGCACAATTTGATTGTATCTCTCCATCATCAGCCCATCATCCATGCTATCGTTAAACTGTCTTCCTAAAAAATCAAACTTATATCCCTACTTTAAAATCTCTGTTACGTTTGAAATCCAAAATCGTGAGCTTGGTACTCAGCACAGAATTCTTCAAACACTAACTCATTTTCCTTTGGAGTCACATGTACTCATATTTCCACCCTCCTCACAGTTCACTTTGTGAACTTCTCACCATTCGCTGGATGTACTTTTGACACTCACATTGTTCCCTGGGTCTAAATTACCCCCTAATTCCTTAACTTGGGAGACTTCTATTAACCCAAACCTATTTCAAATGACACATTGTCAGGGATTATTTGTATTATTTATCTGTTCACATATCTGCCTCCTCTCCATGTTGTAAACTACCAAAACATGGATAATGGGCTATGTTCATTCTGTATCATCCTTGGTTGCTGGTGATGAAGGGGGATCTTCAAAACTGAAGATCCAGATCCAGTTACATTAAGACATTTTTGCTCCAAGATAAATGCCAGAGATACCTAGTGTCTAGTGTAAATCACACGATAAAGTTTCAGCCAGTGAAATAACTTATTAATCACAATATTTAAAAACAAATCCTTTTTGTTTTGTTATTGTTGTTTGCTTGCCTTCTTAAGACTTCACTAGAAAACCATGACCAACTGAAAAACAAGGGATTATTAATTTTTATAAGCTTGAGAAGTAAAAAAAAATGACCCAGTTGCAACATATATCAAAAAAGATTAGTTGAGGAGAGTCTGGGTGGCTCAGTCAGTCGGTAAGTGTCCGACTTTGGCTCAGGTCATGATCTCACGGGTCGTGAGTTCGAGCCCCTTGTCGGGCTCTGTGCTGACAGCTCAGAGCCTGGAGCCTGCTTCGGATTCTGTGTCTCCCTCTCTCTCTATGCCCCTCCCCCTGCTCACACCCGCTCGCACTTGCGCTCTCTCTCTCAAAAATAAACATTTAAAAAAATATTAGTTGGATAACTAGGCAAGTTTTAGAGTGGTTGAGAATTCTACTGGTTTTTAGCCCAGGCTCTAACATCAGAATCTCCGATTTTGGTAACTGAGATTAATAACAAATTCTAAAGCTGAGAGACAGGTACAAGCTTGTGGCATCAGGCCCCTAAGCAGACCACCAGATTACATACCTTTGAAGAAATAAATTCCATCCTAGGTTAGGGGTGGCTCTGCACTCAGATTATTAGGCATAGTCTAGAAAAACTACTCTATGGTTGATGTCATCATTAACTACCACTGACCACACTGGGTTGAATCCTTTGCACCTAATACCTCAATGAAGAATGTCTTCTGATTATCTCAGGATTTGGTAATGAAAGGCTCTCCCACTCAAATTTCTAGAAATTTAGCAAGAAAAAAGATACTGGCAGCCAGAAGGTGAGACAGCAGCTAAGTAATCTTTTTTAGGAATGGACTAGAATATTTCCATTTATTTATAGGGAAATAAATAAATAGGCTAAGAAATTTTATTACTTAGGATACTGGCTCTCTCTTATACATTTATTTCTCAGTTTACTGACTTGGTGAATATAAGTTAAATAACTTTGTTTTAGCTGAGAAGTCAAACCAGCCAGTTATTTGTTAAGGAAAGTCTTCCCACATAAAGCACATATTTTTTTCATTTTATTTGTCAGATTGCTCAGAAATTGCAAAACCACATGGAAAGAGTGAAATCTGATCATTTAAACATGAGACAAAAAGGACAAGAAAATTTTACTTTTAAGAATAGCTTCACTGGAGACTTTGATACAAATTCAATGAGGGAAATAAACTAAAATATTCAAGTTAGTTTGTTTTTTTCTTTTTTGTGTGTGATTGTACCTAATAATTAGCTTGAATTTTATGTTAATTGGATTTACTTAAATCTGAGGCAAAAATAATTACAAATTTTGTTAGCATTGGAGGTAACGTAGCACATACTAATGAACTAAAAATCCAGGTGAAAATAATTTTAAAAACATAACACAGTAAATGAAACAAGCAGAAAAAGTTGTCAATAATAGTGAACGTAAAATTTTAAATCATTTTAAAGTAAAACTGCTAAATAATAAAGGCACCATGAATGAATTCACTACAGATTATTTCTGAAGTGTTACTTATATTCTAAAATTTAGAAGAGGATTACATTTTATTCAATGGGCTAAAAACATACACAGTTTTGATCTCAAAATCACGTGATAATAGGACCCCAAAAAATTACTGCATAATCTCAGAGGTAGGAGCATAGTTACAGATGACTTATCAAAACAAAACAAAAGTGATCTAAATAAAAAGTGCTAGCATACCTCAGCAAAAAACACCTTAAAATAATTGTGTACCATACATAGGTTATTCCAGACACTTCAATGCTAGCAAAATAATAGGAATATGAATGATAAAAAAAAATACATCTCAACAGATGCCAATTTAATACAACTCAGTATTCAACTTTAATACTCTAAAATATTAAATATAAAATTTCTTAACGTGAGAAGCAGCATATTTAAAACTAAAGTCAAAAATCCTATTTTGTGTAATACTGGTTATTAACTCCAAAGATTTAAACAATAATAGGTGTTACCAGTGGTATGTTAAATTTAACAGCTACCACCTCTGAAACACTACCACACACCCCCATTACCACCGTTTGATCTGCAACATTTCCGAGGTGCTAACAGCCCCACCATGGTGGTTAATTTGAAGGTATCAACGCAGTGTCACTACTGGGCCACTGGGAATAGATACACAACAATCGACCGGCTTCTGCAAGCTGGCCTCAGTGCATCCCTGGGCAGTAACTTCTACTGAGCTCTCACTACTTGACAAGCACTGTGCTATGGACTTTACACAGCCCATTTCATCTAATCGTCACAACAACCTACTAAGCAGGTATTACTTCATCTTACAAATGAGTAAACTGAGGCTCAGAGACATAAAGTAATCTGCCCAAGGTCCCATTACTAATGAGTGGTAGAGCCAGAATTTGAAAATATTTTTAATCATTTTAATGGTCATTCTTCATTCTGACCCATTGTTATAAATGGATCACGCATGACCTGGTTTTTAACTTACCTAACTCATCCGTTCATCTACTTATTTGTGGTATTACCATAAATATCGGTGAAACCATAATTTGATCCCTAATGAAAACAATGCCAGTAACTTCCATCGACCCATGCAACACTTCCCTCCCTATCCCCTTCGTTCTCCCCAGCAAAGGTAAATCCTAAAGTTGGTGTTAATCATTCTCTTAAAGACAGGTTTATTCCCAGGTATACCTGAAGAAAACTTCCAATTCTTAACAACTACCTTATGTTGTTCTGTAATACTCTTTCAATACAGGTATTAGCCCTATTTTAAATATGAGGAAGATAACCTCAGAGAGGTCAAACATAACATACCAAGAATTATACGCAAATAGATGACATATAAAGAGTTTGGAAACAGGTCTTCATGTCTCCAAAGACTAATCTTCTTTCCCCTAAAATATTCTGCTTCTAAAATAAGGGATGCTGATTTTAAATATCAGATGAACAATCAGTAATAAACCAGAGCTCAGTACAAAAATCAACATACTTTTTATCATCTTTAAAATTAACTGTAAAATATGCAATAAAAACAGAGCTCAATCACAAGTACAATAAAATGTGTGAAGGTTAATTTTTTCTTTTATTAAAAACATTTGCAAAGTCCCAATGGAAAAATTAAAGAAGTCATGAACAAATGGAAGTTACATACACACAACACTGCTCTTAGTTAGGAGGTCTACATATCGTAAAAAAAATTGCAGGGGCGCCTGGGTGGCTCACTAGGTTAAGCGTCCGACTTTGGCTCAGGTCATGATCTCATGGTCCGTGAGTTCGAGCCTCACGTCGGGCTCTGTGCTGACAGCGCAGAGCCTGGAGCCTGTTTCAGATTCTGTGTCTCCCCCTCTCTCTGCCCCTCCCCTGTTCATGCTCTGTCTCTGTCTCAAAAATAAATAAACGTTAAAAAAAAAAATTGCAAAGGTTCTTCTACTAACTAAGCAGTTAGTAAATACAAAGCTAAAATAAAGTACTCACAGAATTTGAGAACACATTTAGAAAATATCACTTAGACAAAACTGGTTATGTTAAGAAATGTTTTATAAATGTAAAATGAGGATTGAAACATTCTTAAGTCTACTCCAAGGAGACTCCAGGATGTGTCCTCATGAACA
Organism: Lynx rufus; assembly: GCF_022079265.1. Classification (NCBI taxonomy): domain Eukaryota; kingdom Metazoa; phylum Chordata; class Mammalia; order Carnivora; family Felidae; genus Lynx; species Lynx rufus. The sequence continues at coordinate 43,782,313 of NW_025814829.1, forward strand.
GATGATTTTTATTTTAAAGTGACTACAAGGTAGACAAAGCACTTGACACATACTATCTCATTTAATCCTTGTTACAACTCCACAGCATCTATATTACAGCTCTAGTTTCATTTTTTAATTAAGTTTTTAATTTTTATGCCAATAAAAATACAGTGCTATATAAGTATTCACTATATTGTTTAGTGATTCAACAATTCTAGAATTACTCAGAGGCCATCATAAGTGTACTTTTTAATCCCCATCACCTATTTCACTCATCTCCCCCACTCCACCTCCCCTCTAGTAACCATCAATTTGTTCTCTACAGTTAAGAGTATATTTCTTGGTTTGTCTCTCTTTCCTTTATTTTTTCCTTTGCTTGTTTTTGTGGGTGTGTGTGTGTGTTTCTTAAATTCCACATTAGGAGTGAAATCATATGGTATTTGTCTCTCTGTCTGAATTATTTTGCTTAGCATTCAACTCTCTAGCTCCATCCATGTTGTTGCACATGGCAAGATTTCATTCTTCTTCATGGCTTTATGGCTTCATTCTTCTTTATTCCATTGTGTGTAGGGACATACACATAAAGAAAATGTGTGTGTATATATGTACGTATGTACAACATACATTTGTCCATTGGGGACAGTTCTACTTTCTTATAAAGAAAATAGAACTGGAGACGTTATGTCTACTTTGCAACTAAAAAGACAGCCAGAATTTAACCCCAGATCTAACTCCAACATAAGGACTAAGCAGCCTATTACATAGCTATCATCTACCTGTTTGGTACCTGAAAAAAAATTTAAATTTTCATTGCTTGATTAAAATTAAAATCCTTAGGGATTATGACCCGTTTTAAAGGTCTTCCTTATATTTTTGTCCGAAAAATTTTATACAGCTTTTTTTTACTTTTATAATTAGAGAAAAGTTTATTTCATTTTGTAGGGTAAAAAACCTTTATTGACTATAGAAATAGAAAAATCTGTGAAATAAGAGAAATTCTAGGAAAATTTTTTAAATGTTTTTTTTTTTTTTGAGAGAGAGAGAGAGAGAGAGAGAGAGAGAGAGAGAGAGAAGGTGGGGGGGGGCACAAGAGAGGGAGACACAGAAACCTAAGCAGGTTCCAGGCTCTGAGCTGTCAGCACAAAGCCCAATGTGGGGCTCCAACCCATGGACCGCGAGATCATGAGTTGAGCTGAAGTCGGACACCCAACCAACTGAGCCAGCCAGGTGCCCCAGGAAAATATTTTTAAACAGAAATAGAGACACTCAGAAGATTTTAAACATATGCTGAAATCATGCAGAAAGGAATAATTTGGTATGTATTAATATGCAAATATTAATACTGAAAATATATATAGCTAAAATAGCTAATTAATAGCAAATATTAATAGCTAATACTATATGTGGGTAGGTGTTACACAAAATTGCTGAAATGCAGCAATCCTTAGGAGAGATGTCAGAAAGGGAACATATTTCTTTGTATTTTGCACAGACATCTCTTTTAATTCATAAGTAAATAAAAGGTCCAATTGTAGAGAACATCTGAAACACTGTATAAATTCTTATACTAACTAATCCTCACCACTATTTATTAGATGTATATCTTATGAAATTACAGTATTTTTAGTTTTTCTAATGTGGTTAATGATTCCCTAGAATAAGTGAGGAAGCTGTTAGTTACTTGATAAAATAATGTGCTATATATTCTAAGCACTAAGAACAGTGTCTCAGGAACTCCATAAACCTTTGTTGAGTTAGTGTATAAGGTCCTTCCCAGTAGGTTTATGAAAAACTTTTTAAAAATTGAATGAGCATATTAAAAGAAAATTATCCAGAAAAAAAATAAAGTCTTCTAATTCCCAAGTTAGGAGGTCTTTAAAAATATAACACTGGAGAGAGGATAGTCTTATTACTGTAACATCATAAATAATGTCAGTTTAACAAGACATAAACTATAACCAGAAAGAAGAACTACATAGGGTAAATTTAATTTCCTTTCCTACCTTTTTTTTTTAAAGCTTTCATTCCTATCTCTACCTACTGACAGAGGAAGAAAAAGAATTTAGGAATGAAATTGCCTCCCAGTAACTTAGAATTTACATCCCATGCACATTTACAATAACATAGTTTTTTCTAAGTTTCACACAGCTAGTAAGTAGCAACTATGTAGGCCCTATGATAGTCTGCTGATTTGATATGCTATAATGGGTTTGTGGTTATTCCTCTCTTATTGAGTGTTTCAATTTACTTCCACTACTGCAAACATGGAAACTCCATTCTTAGACATGAGCCCAAAGCAGTTGGAATTACAATTAGACATAAAAAGTACAAGTTACATTTTTACATTGTATCATTTGACCTACATATTATCTGACCTACATCAGACAAAGGAATATTTATTGCACAACTGGAGGGTTGAGCATGGAATATCACTGAAGCCTTTCAGCTTCTCCCTCCTAAATTGGTTAGAGACCCTGAGAATGACATATTTCACTGCTTTAAGCATGAGGGTAATTACAGTCAGCTATGGCACAAGAAATTATTCCTTGTTTATGCTCAGAACAAGTTCAGGTGCACAGGGTTTAGGGTGCAGGGGCACCTGGGTGGCTCAGTTGGTTGAGGGTCCGGCTTCGGCTCAGGTCATTATCTCCCAGTTTGGGAGTTCGAGCCCAGCGTCGGGCTCTGTGCTGACAGCTCGGAGCCTGGAGCCTGCTTCGGATTCTGTGTCTCCTTCTCTCTCTGCCCATCCCCCACTTGTGCTCTCTCAAAAAATAAATAAATGTAAAAAAAATTCCTTAAAGACTAGAACATTGCAATTTACTTACATTTGTCAATTACAACACTCAACAATCAGGTATCCTCCTTCTCTCCCTATTTTTTTTAACTTTTTAAAATGTTTATTTATTTTTGAGAGAAAGAGAGAGAGAGAGAGAGTTGAGGGGAAGGCCAGAGAGAGAGAGGGAGACACAGAATCTGAAGCGGGCTCCAGGCTTTGAACTGTCAGCACAGAGCTCAATGCGGGGCTCAAACCCATGAACCGTGAGATCACGACCTGAGCCGAAGTCAGACACTCATCTGACTGAGCCACCCAGGTGCCCCTCTCCTCCCTATTTTTTTAAAAAACTATATCCGTGTAATTTCACTTTCTTAACAGAAACAAGATCTAATATATATTGAACAAATGCTATGTGCCAAATGCTTTAAATACATTTAAATGCTTTAAATACACACTACATTACTTAATGCCTCTCACCTCTTGCAGTTCATATTGAATAAGAAAAGTAACAAACACTAGTGAGTTTCAAATTAAGAAATATATTTATTTCCTTAACACAGTCTTAAAGATATCTATGGTTTAATATTCCATACCTTGCTACGATACCACAATAGCAGCTCTGATCAGAACAATTTTCATTTATATGCCATCTGTGAATAAATAATATACATAGCATTTTCAAATTTTATCACTTGTGAGGAAGGAATTACCATTCCACAAAAGTGTAAAAAGAGATTCAGTGAATAAATTTCACAGAAGATAACTGGCATAGATGGAAGTAGAATTCAGGTCTCTTGGGCCAATCATACTCTCTCTTATGGGGAATAAGCAAGGCTGGAAGGTTAACGATTACAGAAAGTTAGAAAAGCACTGACATAGACTCTACGCTGGGTAGAAGCTACGGGCCACAGAGAAAAAGAGATCTCTAGACAAGAACTGGCAACAATCTTTGTATTAAATAGCACATTTCAGGTTTAAGAGCTTGAATCTTCACTGGTAAAGCATGTAGGGGACATCACAGTTAACTGTTTAATAAAAATTGCTGATCTATCTGACTGGAGACAATACTGTGTAGGGTTCTTTAATTATTTGACTTGAAATCCCTTATTAACAGCACCTTAAACTCTGTTTATGCATAATTATTCTGTGATTATAAGTGATAAAGAGTATTAGGAAATATATTAGGAATATAATAAATACGGAATACTTTGTATCTCCTTAAGTAAACCATAAATGTATAAAAAGTAGGGAAGTCTTTGAGCACATGACACACAGCAGGCAGTCGACAGCTTGGCAAATTTACTAGAAACCGAAAGTTAACTACAAAAGCCCAAAATCTTTATGAAGACAAAAAACAAACAAACAAACAAACAAAAACAAAACAAAACAAAAAAAAAAACCCAAACCCTCAAAATCCTCTAGCCTTCTTTTATCAACTGCACACATATTAACCCTTGAGAAGCACCTATTCTAAGAATTTATTACAAACTCTTAATTCCCTTTGACACGCCTTTACATCATCCTGTCATCACCTAACAAGGAAACACACGTACTGGCGTCCAAGGAAACCCAACAACCTAGTCCTTCAAAAATTTTAATGGAATGTTAATACAGGTACAGCAACAAGATTTTACTCTTGGTAATTATTCATAAGCCAAGGGTAAGAAGCAAACAGATAAACTTAACAGTATCATTAAAACTCACTAAGCAAAAGAAAATCTAGGGAGGACAAGGTTTAGGAGGAATAATGAATCATTGTCACACCTATATTTGGAAAATTACTTAATTTTTCACTGATATGGCACCCTTTTGCATTCTTCATCTTCATTTTAAAAGAAATTAGACTGTACTCCAACAACAAAATTCCTCAACAATTCCCATAATTTCCTAAGGAGTTTAAATTTTCACGATATGGTCAACCTTATAGGAAAGATAAGCTAAAGTTTTCTAATAGTAAGAGCTTGTCCAAAAATGGCCTCAACTGGATGGAGATACTATCAGAGTCAGTGCTGAGGTTTCCAAAAACAACAAACAAACAAATATGGGTCATGACACACAACTGAAATAGTTCAGCAGATAAGGTCAATCATTTCCAAGGCAATCAGATAAAACTTGGAGTTCTTTTTTTTGAATTTAACAATGCTACCATCAATAGAAAACATTTTTAAATTTAAACAAGTCCTAAATGAGATTAAAAAAAAAAAAAACAAAAAACTGATGATTCTTTTGTATGAAATGAATCAAACACAAACTTCTCCACTGTCATCTGAACAAGTTGAAGATCTGCATCTCTTGCTTCCATATTCAAATTGTGTATTTTCATGACATAAGCAAATCATAATTCCAACCTAATAAAAGCTGTCAATACAGTTCTGCTCTAAATAGTTCTAATATCTGTCAGTTTTTATGAAGGGATAATAATAGAAATTCTGTTTAATTCTCAACTTTCTCATGAGGAAATTATTTGATTATTTCTCCTCTAAATTGCATTTAACTTGCAAAAGTAGATCAATGGAGATTTAAAAAAGGGGTTACCAAAAAAAACCCCAAACAAAACAAAAACCTTTTATACAGGCTCCATAGCAGAATTTAAGAGTACAACATAAAAAATTCCTTAATTTAACCAAATCCATTTTTTACTTTTATTTGCCATCATTCATTGAAAGAGGATTTCTGTAGTAGTGTTTATCACTTTTAAAAATTATATTAAATTTGCTTCATAATGAGCAAATAGAATGGCTTATCTTATTATAAAACACAAGTAATTAAAATTTCAATAGTAATTAAAATTGAGCCATCCCTTCCTTTTCAACCCTTATTCATCACAATATACCTTCTCTTACTGGCTCATTGGTTGATTCTCCTCTTAAACTCAGCATCCTGGAGAAGCCATTGGAAAGAGTAGAAAAAATGCCACGGATGAAATATCCCTGCTGCTCAGACTCCTCTGACCTCACTGAAGTCGGCCACGGTCTACCAAATCTGATACTGCAGCGGGGTTCTGGCTCGGAAATAGATCTGGTGAATGGAACCCGAAGTGACCGGGTGTTGACCAGGTTCAGCTTCTCTGTTGATGTTCCAAGGACCTCATTAGCAGAGGAAGAAGCATTATTACCAACCATCTGTGGCACGACCTTTTGTTGTGGTTCATCCAAGTCTCCTTTATTAGTCTGCCATCTCTCCCTTTTGCCCCCTTTCCACCTAAAGCTGGGATGTGTTTGCCACCGATAAGCACCCAGTGGCTTTCCTAGGTTGGAAACAGCATGTTCATTTTTCTTCCTCTTGCTTTTCACTGGACCACGCCAAGGATAATTCTTTAAGCTTGTTCCTATCTCTGAATTTGCATAAGCAGGTTCTGACAAAGATCTTCGATAGCTTGGAGGACAAGGTGATGTTTGTCTCTTAAAGATGCTCATCTTCCACGACTCCATTTTTAAACAACTTCTCTAAACTTTAAGTTTCCTCCACTCTGCAGTCTTTGCAGTTGAACCACACTTGTCCGTGCAGTCCAAAATATTCAACTGCTTAAGCAGCTTTCTTTGTGTGGCTTTGAACCACAGCAGATGTTGCTGCTTAAGAGCTGGTGTCATGTTATTACCCCATTTTCCCAGATCTCCGAAATTTCAGCAGCACCCAAAAATCTCTTGCCTGAAGCAAATTATCCTCAGAGTGAAGCAAAAGTAAAGATTTCCAGAAGATCATCTCGCTTGCTGCAGTAGGTTACATTTCTGTACTAAGTTTTCAGGAAATGATTTTAAAGAAAATAAGAAGTGAAATAAGAGCAACAAAAAACCCACAAACACCTTTCTGGACCAATAGCAGTTAAGTGTTCACCATGCAAATGACAGTGGGTTAAAAACAGATTGTGAAAGTACTCAAGCTGACATCCACACTGTACGGAAGAAGAAAGAAAACTTGCCTCAAAGCCTGCCCTTTAAGTGTCGACTCTTCAGAAGAGTTTTTAAAGTCTGTATTTCAGAAATTTAATTTCAAGAAAATCACTGCTATTTATACCACATCTTCTCTCAAAATTAATATTGATTTTCAACCAATAGGTAGAGGCGTATACTGTTTTGTTCAAGGAGGCACTACAAGGAGGAAAAATGAAAAAAAGAATGCCAAAATTTAAAGCCATTTTAAATATAAATAAATATACTAGGGAGAATTTTAAAAGCATAAATGAACAGAAAAGAGAACAGGGATCAAGGATATTTGCTATGAATTATAGCAAAGTAAAAGCAAAGTCTTGAGGTAGTCTCTTGTGGGAAATAGAACATAGGAACATACATACTTAAATGATTTCTAGAAGGGGAAAGTTTGCTTTGTAAATTTAATTGGGATAAGTTGTCTGGAAAAATATTCCCTGTTTAAACAAAGAAATTCCTTTACTCTTCTCTGTGCTGCTTACAACTTTAAAAAAAAAAAGCTGACTATTTAAAATTTTGTTAAAGCAAGTACCTTATAGTGAACCAAGATCATGAATGCCAAGTTTCTGGCTGGTTAATTTTTTTTTTCAAATGTGTGCTCCTGAAAATAGGGGTTTCAAATGGAAAACCTGACAGACTTTAGACCACCAATAAAAGATTTATAACATGGCAATCAAATCACTTTGCAAGTTGTAGAAAAAAATAATCTCATCTGGAAAACTAAAAAAACTATTCATGTAGTTGTAGAACATGTACAATGAAGAACAGTTCTCGCACGAAGTCTCATTGCTGTAGAAATAGTTAATTTAGTACCATATCTATTCTTTTTTTTTTTTAAGTTTATTTATTTTGAGAGAGAGGGTGAGCATGAGTGGAGGGGAGGGGGAGAGAGAGAATCCCAAACAGGCTCTATACTCTCAGCTTGGAGCCCAATGTGGGGCTCGAACTCACAAACCATGAGATTATGACCTGCGCCGAAGCCAAGAGCCAGACGCTTAACCGACTGAGCCACCCAGGTACCTTGTACACTATCTATTCTTTTAAACATCTTAAAATGTTCTAGGGGTGCTTGGGTGGTTCAGTTGGTTGAGCACCTGACACTTGGTTTTAGCTCAGGTCATGATCTCATGGTTTCATGGGATAGAGCCCCGCATCAAGCTCTGCACTGACAGTGTGGATGGAGCCTCCTTGGGATACACTCTCTCCCTATCTCTCTGCCTCTCCCCCACTCACACCATCTCTGTCTCTCTCAAATAAATAAACTTTATATAAATATATATATACACACATATATATATACACACATATATGTGTGTGTATATATTTAAATGTTCTAGTTATTTCCATTATAAGGCAATAATCTCATTTTTGTTTATGCAGTCTCTAAATTTACACATTTCTATGTTAAAGAAATGATGAAGTACCTGGCTTTCCCAAAAGCATAACAAATCAAAGTGTCTTACAATCATAACATTTTCTCCTGTTTAAAAACAAAAACAAAAAACAGAAATCTGACTTTGCATAGAGAAACACAATAAACATTAAGCCGTAATCTCTATTTATGGCATATCACACTTTCTACAAAAATTAATCTGCAATGAAAATAAACCTAAATGCAAAATATAAAACTATAAAGCTTATAAAATAAACCATAGGAGAATATATTTGCAAATTGATTGTAAAGATTTTTTAGAACACAAAAAGCTTATAAAATAAACCATAGGAGAATATATTTGCAAATTGATTGTAAAGATTTTTTAGAACACAAAAAGCATTAACCATAATAGGAAAATATTAATAAATATAAGTCCATGAAAATCAAAAGCTTATGTTCAGTAGAAGATATATTAAGAAAATCAATAAGCAAGTCAAAAAATGGGAGAAAATATTCACCATACAAATACCTCACTATTTGTACCACAATATATAAAGAACTACAACTAATGAGTAAAACAGAAACCTAGTATTTAAAAATAGGCCAAAACAGTTGGACAAACCCTTCACAAAGAAAGCTGTGTGGAAAAAGAAAAAAAGAAAGAAGAAAGTTGCATGAATGGTCAATAGGCATATAAAAAAGTACTCAATCTCATCAGTAGTTAGAGAAATATGAATTAAAGCTATAATGAGACATCACTCACATCCAAAGAATGGCTAACATTTAAAGGGCTAATAACACAGGTGTTGGTGAGGATGTGGAGCAACCAGAAATCTCATAATTGGGGATGGGAACATAAAATGGTACAATTACTAGGAGACAAATTTGAAATTTTCTTTATAAAGATACACATACATCTACCCTATGACCCAGTGGTTACACTCATAGGCATTTACTCAAGAGAAATGAAAATATACACACTTGTACCTGAATGTTCACAGCAGCTTTATTTAAAACAGCCACAGACTGGAAATGCCCATCACAGTAGAATGAATAAACAAATTGTGGTATTTTCATACAATGATATACTACTCAACCAGAAAAAGAATGAACTATTAATTAAAAAAAAAAAAAATGTGGACGAATATCCCAGATACTATGCTAACAAAAGGAAATGGACACAAAAGGGTACCTACTGTATAACTCCATTTCTATGGAGTTCTAAAACAGGATAAACTAATCTATAATGAAAAAAAAAAGCCAGAAAAGTAGTTGTCAATGATGAAGGACACTATTAACAGGAAAGGGGCACCAAGAAGCCTTCTGTCACAGAGATAGGAGTATGGGTTTATGTTTTTATCAAAACTCACCCAAGTGTTCACTTAAGATTTATGCACTTTTCCATAATTAAATTTTACCTTAAAAAATTGTAAGCAATATCAAACTCCAGTTAGTAGGTATGCTTAGTCAGTGTTATGAGTTAGCAATTCTGAAATCATTTTCTGTGTATTTGAGGCTTAAGGAAAGAAGTAAACATGCCAAAGAGAATGAATGAATGAATGGATGAATGAATGAATGAATGAATGCATGCATACATACATACAAATACTGGAACTAACATTATGTGCCTCCTGAAATGCTGAACTGTGAAGGATACATACTCATGTATTATTCTTGCAAAAATACTTGACCTAAGTCTAACCTAATCACAAGCAATATCACATACATTCAAATTAAAAATCTACAAAATAACTTTTTTTTTCAGTTTCAGCCACATTTTGTTTCTCACACAAAAAAGGGATCTGAAGCAAGTTATGCCATTCATTAAGATCTGCGCAGGTGGGTGTTAAAATAGTCTGCTTCAAAAATGTCAAGGTTAAGAAAAAAAAAAACAGCTATGAAACTGCTATAATTTAAAGGAGACTAAAGAAAGACAACTAAAAGCAATGCATGATCTGGACTGGATCCTGAACTGGGGAAAACATAGCTATAAAGGACATTATTGAGACAAATGACGAAAGTAGAATATGGATTATGGATTAGATAACAGAATCATATCCACATTAAATTTCCTGATTTTGATAGCTTTACTATGATTACAAAAGAGAATGTTCTTATTCTTAGGAAATTCACACAGTATTTAGGGACATAGGGGAGGGGCATGATGTTTCCAACTTACTTTCAAATGATTCAAGAAAAAAACTATGCATAGAAAAGTAGATACATTATGATAAAACAAATGGGGCAAAACGTACACAATTATTGAATCTAGGTAAAGGATATACGGGAGTTTCTTGCACTCTAGCAAATTTTCTATAGGTTTGAAATTACATCAAAATAAAATATTAAACAAGTAAAATTTGGGGCACCTGGGTGGCTCAGTTGGTTAAGCATCCGACTGTTGGTTTCGGCTCAGGTCATGATCTCACAGTTTGTGAGTTTAAGCCCCACATTGGGGTCCTCACTGACGGTGCGGGGGCTGCTTTGGATTCTCTCTCACCCTGTCTCTCTGCCCCTCCCCTGCTCGCTCTGTCTGTCTCTCTTCTCTCAAAAATAAATAAATAAACTTAAAAAGAAAAAGCAAGTGAAATTTTTAAAATTTCACGACTATTTCCTTTCAGCCTGTAATACAGATATTTTCATTAATAACACTGTAATGGTGTCTGTTTCAGAGTATCTTTCGACTAATGTAAAGAAATATCTAGTTCCACAGGTCTTATGGGAGAGGGAAGTCGATCAAGATTAGCCCCTATTGGGGCGCCTGGGTGGCGCAGTCGGTTGAGCGTCCGACTTCAGCCAGGTCACGATCTCGCGGCCCGTGAGTTCGAGCCCCGCGTCGGGCTCTGGGCTGATGGCTCAGAGCCTGGAGCCTGTTTCTGATTCTGTGTCTCCCTCTCTCTCTGCCCCTCCCCCGTTCATGCTCTGTCTCTCTCTGTCCCAAAAATAAATAAACGTTGAAAAAAAAAAAATTAAAAAAAGATTAGCCCCTATTAAAACACTTCAGTGGAAAATTAAATTAAGACTATAACTTTGAGTTGTACAGGAGTAGAACTTGAGCTCTGTAATCGACCTCGTGAAATTCAGAGACTCAATGTTAAATGAGGAAATTCTTTTATACACTAAATAGGTAAGGTAAAAATAATTATCATAGTTCCTAAACTCATCAACTTAATCCTTCTAAGGAAGCGCCACAATTCTTCTTACCATAAACTTCCCTATTTAAGGAATATGGAACTGGAAAATATTAAATAACACAGAAAAAGATTCAGGAGAAATCAGAAAGCAAACGAGCAACAGACTGAGGAAGTGACAGTCTCTAAGAAGAACAGTTAAAGAGGGGCGCCTGGGTGGCTCAGTCGGTTAAGCGGCCGACTTCGGCTCAGGTCATGATCTCGCGGTCCGTGAGTTCAAGCCCCGCGTCGGGCTCTGTGCTGACTGTTCAGAGCCTGGAGCCTGTTTCAGATTCTGTGTCTCCCTCTCTCTCTGACCCTCCCCCGTTCATGCTCTGTCTCTGTCTCAAAAATAAATAAGCGTTAAAAAAAAAAAATTAAAAAAAAAAAGAACAGTTAAAGAAATAAAGAAGACTCATCTCTCTCACAACTGCTAACATTTGAGTCGAAAAATGCTTCAATCATCTTTTATCATTATGAAAGCCTAATATTATTTGTTACTTATTTCTCCAAGTTTTATCTTTCATCTGAATTTAAGACAATAACTTGCCACTCCACATTTTCTGAGTTTTCTCAAAATATATATAATGAATTCAGGAATTTTTAAGAAAATATTCACAGGATTTATAGTCTTTTAAAATTAGAAACAATGATACTCACTGAACTACCACATTCATTATAAATCCTACTATAACAATTGGCTGCTGATTGAAGGGTCAGTACAGGAATGTTTCTGCGACCTCAAGTTTCAATCAACTACTTTAAAATTTCCACAGGGGCACCTGGGTGACTCAGTCAGTTGAGTGTCCTACTCTTGATTTCAGCTCGGGTCATGACCCCAGGGTGGTGGGATCGACCTCCATGCTGGGCTCCATACACAGCCTGCTCAAGATTCTCTCTCTCTCAGGGTGCCTGGGTGGTTCAGTCAGCTGGTAACTGAATATTAATTTCGGCTCAGGTCATGATCTCAGGGTTTTGAGTTTGAGCCCTGCATTGGGCTCTGTGCTGACAGCACGGCGCCTGCTTGGGATTCTGTCTCCCTCTCTGCCCCTCCCCCGCTTGCTCTCTAGCTCTCTCTCAAAATAAACAAAAGTAAACTTAAAAAAAGATGCTCTCTCTCATACATAAACTTCAAGAAAAATTAGGGGCACCTGGGTAGCTCAGTCAGTTAAGTGTCGGACTCTTGGTTTCAGCTTGGGTCATGATCTCACCGTTCATGAGTTGGAGCCCCATATTGGATTCCATACTCACAGCACACACTGCTTGGGATTCTCTCTGTCTCTGTGTCTGTCTCTGTCTCTGTCTCTCTCTGCCCCTCCCTGAGTGGTGCACTCGTGCACACGCTCTCTCTCATAATAAATAAACAAACTTAAAGATTCACTCTGTCTGCCCCTGTTTCCTGCTCACATACTCTCTCCTCTCCCTAAAATAAGATAAAAAAAAAAAAAAAGAAAAAAGTTTCACGATAATAATTTGTAATATTTAAAGCATAGCTTTAAGAACCATTCTGGTTGCTAAATCAAAAGAAACATCTGAATTCCCTAAGTGAGTATGCAAGTACTTACATTTGCATAGAGTAAGATGTCACATTGTAATTGCACACCTACCATATATCAGGCACTGTATTAGGACTATAGGAACAAAAAAGAACAGGACAGACACGGTTGCTTCCCTCTTGGAACTGCCAGTTGCTCAGGAAAGGCTTACATAAGGAAGGGAAAAGTATACAAGGTGTTAGAGAAGTTACTAAGAGGATTTTTACCAAGTCTAAGGCACAAGGATAGAACCAACTTCTTTTGAGTTTCTCTTGATCTTGAGATGCTATGATTACATTCAATTCTGCTATAATGTAACATGCATTCCTAAAAATAACCACACTATACAAAATTGTACAATAAAACTACAGGGCTTATGGGGAAGATGGGGCTGGGGAGCCACACTCGGGAACTGTAACAATGACACGTAAGAAAGATAAGAAGCTAATAAAAACTGTAGACCATTTTATACATGTTAAATGGTTAAGAAACACCTATATGCTAAAATAAATATGGCAGTTACTTTGAAAAAAAAACTTTAAGTTTGCCTGTGGGAATGGGAGTCAGAAGGGTGCAGCCTCTGCTTTTTCGGGAAGTAGAGAAAGGAGGATTATCTGAAATCTGAAAGAGAGCTGGGGCACCCTGGGGGGTGGATGTGGCTTACAACACAGTGGCGGACTGAGGTAGCTGCTAGTTGGTTGAAATGTATGCTTTCTGAGTATCTCCTATTCGACACAGTTTAACTGGATACAGTTTTCCGCATTTAGCTAGTTTCTCAGACAAACGCCACATAAGCAAACATAAAACTCACACAACACTCAAATTGTTCCTTAATATCAATCACATGGTACAAATCCTGGTTTTGAAAACAAGCATGATAACAGAACTGACTGTATTTTCTCTTCTCTTCTATATACAACTGATCACTAAACAACAATAAGGCCCACTTATACATGGATTTATTTTTATATAAATACAGTACAGTACAGTGCATGTATTTTCCTTATGATTTTAACATTTTCTTTTCTCTAGCTTATTTTTTATTGTAAGAATACAGTATAAAACGCATATATAAAATATGTTATCAGTAAGGCTTCTAGTCAACAGCAAGCTATTACTAGTTATGTTTCGGGACAGTCAAAAATTATATGTGGATTTTTGACTGCACAGGGGTCAGTGCCCCTAACCCCTGCATTGTTCAAGGGTCAACTGTTAAAAGCAGGCAAAAATCAGCAGGAGACCTTACTGCTGGAAAGCAGAATAGCAGCAGAGAAGTGGCTTTTTTTTTTTTTAAGTATAATTAACATACAGTATTACAGTAGTTTCAGGGGTACAATCACTCAACAATTCTATATATTATTCAGTGCTCATCACAGTTAACTGTACTCTTAATCTCCTTTACTTCATGAATCCCCCTACCCACCTCCACTCTGGCAACCACTAATTTGTTCTCCATATTTGAGAGTCTGGTTTTTGTCTTTTTTGTTTGTTCATTTGTTTCTTAAATTCCACATATAAATGACATCATAAGACATTTATCTTTCTCTGGTTTTTTTAACTTGGTGTAATAGCCTCTAGGTCCATCCATATTGTTGCACGTGGCAATTTCTCATTCTTTTTCATGACTAATATTTCATTTTGTGTGTGTGTGTGTGTGTGGACATGCACATATGCGCACGTGTATCACTTCTTTATCCATTCAACTGTCCATGAATACTTGGGTTGCTTCCAAATCTTGGCTATTGTAAACAGTGCTGTAATAAGATAGAGGTGCATTTATCTTTTCAAATTAGTGTTTTCATTTTCTTTGTGTAGATACTCATAGTAGGATTACTGGATCATATGATATTTCTATTTCTAATTTTTTGAGGAACCTCCATACTGCTTTCACAGTGGCTGCCCCAATTTGCATTCCCATCAACAGTACACAAGGGTTTCTTTTTCTTCACATCCTTATCAACACACATTATCTCTTCTGTTTTTGAGTCTAACCATCCTGACAGGTATAAGGTGATATCTCATTGTGGTTTTGATTTGCATTTCCCTGATGACTGGTGGTGTTGAGCATCTTTTCATGTGTCTGTTGGTCAGATGCCTGTCTTATTTGGAAAAATGTCTATTCGGTCCTATGCCCATTTTAAATAAGATTATTTGTGGTTTGAGTTCTGTAAATTCTTTATACATTTTAGATATTAACCCCTTATTGGATACATTATCATTTGCAAATATCTTCTCCCAATCAGTAGGTTGCCTTGTCATTTTGTTAATGGTGTATTTGCTGTGCAAAAGTTTTTTACTTAGGTGTAGTCTCAATAGTTGATTTTTGCTTTTGTTTCCCTTGCCTGAGAAGACATATCTACAAAAATGTTGCTAAGGCCGATACCCAACTGCCTATGTTTTTCTTCTAGGAGTTTTATGGCTTCAGCCCTTGCATTTAGGTCTTTAGCCCATTTTGAGTTTATTTTTGTGTATAATGTAAAAAAATGGTTCAGTTCATTCTTCTGCATATAGCTGTCCAATTTTCTCAACACCACATATTGAAGAGACTGTCTTTTCCTCAATGTATATTCTTACTTCCTTGGTTGCTATTTTCTTTTATTTTTTTAACAACAAAATCTACTGTTATTTTTGTTATTACCAGAGATTTTCATTTTTATACTATTAATTTTTGAAATATATGAAATTTTATAATGAGCATGTATATTGTGCTCCTTCTGAAAGTAGAAATTTACATATAACACATATAACTTTTTAAATTTTATATTAAAAATTTATACACTTATACATAAAATCTACCCACAGCAAAAATAAAAGCCTTAACATTAACCCTCAGAATTTGAATTAGAGAACAGAGAACTAGAAAAATCATTGCAGATCAACTTAACCAACTCTTTCAAACAATTAGATAAAGGCAGGGCATAGAGATTTGTCCACAGTTACTTAGTTAACAGAAAACAAACAAACAAGCAAATAACCCACATGTATCCCAATTCCCAGTTCAAGATTCCATAACCTCCTTAAATTAGCATTTTCCAAATTAGCATTTCCAAGAACACAGTTGAAAATTTTAGGCTTCAAGAGTGTAAGTGTGACATTAAGTCCAGTTATTCTACTGTTATTTAGTTTAAATGCTAAAATTCTTTCTTTTTTAAAGTTTAAGATAGGCTATCATCTTCTCATAAAATGTCCTTTCAGATTTACTTCAACTAAGGGAAGCAAACAGAGATGAAAAGGCAAAACTTGAGCTTTCTCAGTTTGCAAACAGTCTGCCACTGTTTCCTATCTTAAGACATACCCTTTCTATACGGAAATTCTATCCTATATATCCCACATGCTCTTGTGTAATAGAAGACGTGACATATGCTACAATTAACGAAGAGTTCTGGAGTTCTGTTACTAGAACAAGACAGCACATACCTCCTTAGATCAACTCATGAAAAACTTTAAAAATAGGAGTCATTTCTCTTAACTAGAAGAAGACATCTTTCAAAAATGCAAAGTCTTTGTTTATATAAAGCTAAGTAATTAATAACAAACATCCCTTTCCCATCTCCTATCACTAGAGAACATCTGCTTCCCGATGAAACACTTCCTGTGGCAAAAACTACCTCCTTTCTAAGCAGAACTCAAAGATACACCTGACACGGACATAACTGCTTCTGGTTGAAGAGACAAAGATATGTCTAGAGAGGCCAAATGAAGATTACTTTTAACTGACAAGTGTTGGAATCAATGGTCATTTAAAATAAGAAGCATTTTCAAATAGAAACAAAAACATTGATGATTCTAAAGCCATTATTAAAGTCTTTTTTAAAAAATAAAAAATAAAAACACTGGTTTTCTCCAACCCCTCTAATCACACCTTCTTTGCCTCCTTTGAGGTTCATTCTTCTCTAGTCTAAATGTCGGCAGTTTTTCAAAGCTGGGTCCTTAGCACCCCCTCTTCATTTTCTCACCACACACATCATCATTCACAGGTACTACATCAACTTACACCCAGTTCAGACCTTGTCTCCACTGAGCAACATACTCATATATTCAATTTGATGTTTTGTGCCGATCTCAAATTCAAAATGTTTAAAACCTAACTCATGGTCTTTTCTTTAAAATCTGGTCTCATTACAATGTTCCTTATCCTAATAAAAGACACCACATCCATTCAGCTGTAGAAGCCCAAACCTCACTCATCTTCCTCTCTGACCATTCAACATGCAATCCATGAGTCTTGCTGATTTTCCCTTATAAGTATTCTCTAATCTATCTACTTCTTGCCATTTCCCTAAATTAACTACTATATTTCTCACCTGGGTTACAACAGCATCCTAAACTCACCTAACTACCTCTACTACAGCCCCATGTAAACCATTATTCTTACTGCACTCAGAATAATCTTCTCAAAATACAAATTTATGGCATCTTGTTTAAAACCTTTCAGTGGGGGTGCCTGGTGGCTCAGTTGGTTAAGCATCTGATTTTGGTTCAGGTCATGATCTCACAGTTTGTGAGTTCGAGCCTTGCCATTGGGTGAGCTCAAGCCCTGCTTTGGGCTCTGTCCTCACAGTGTGGGCCCTGCGTAGGATTCTCTCTCTCCCTCTCTCTCTCTGCCCCTAGCTTACTTGTACCTTCTCTCACTCAAAAATCAAACAAACAACAAAAAACCTTTCAATGGCTTCCCCCTACTTTTCTAAAAGCAATGCAAAACAAGCCAAAATTCCTTAACATACTTTGGTGTACCTACCCCACCCCTTCAGCTTCCTTCTTAAAAACAAACTTACTTAAATCCTTCCAGCCCTTTCTACCAGCCACGTTCCCTCCCACCCACAGGGCTCTTGCTCACATTGCTCCCTCTGGAAGGATCTTCTTCCCATCATCACCTTCCTACGTATGCTTCTGGATTGCAGTTCAAGGGTTACCTCATGAAGGGGTCCTCTCCTGACCCATTACAGGCCTTCACAGCCTCATGCATTTCTCTATTACAACTGCAGCTGTATTTGGACATTTCCTTGTGAGGTTATTAATCAATGCCTGTTTCACTCACAAGGCTATAATCTCCATGCCTGTTTTTATGACCCATAGTGACCCCACTGCTTGGCAATGGTGGGCACACAATAAATGTTTGTTAAATCAACTAATAAAACCTGAGAAAGATCTAAAATAAAAGTACCTAACTTCATAATTCCACCAATCCAGAGCCAAGATGACGCTGGTTTGTTCCAAGGTTGTAGAAGCAGAAATGATGAGAAATGGATACTTAGTGTATTTTATTGATGGATTGATGGTGAGTGTGTATGCTATAGACCAAATGTTTGTGTCCCTCCAAATTTATATGTTAAAATCCTAACTAACCCGCAATGTGATGGCATTTGAAGATGGACTTTGGGAGATGATTAGGTCATAAGGGTAGAACCATTTAATAATGATATTGTTGATGCATGCTGTATTTGCCAATTAAGATGTTTTAAAAAATTAAAAAATAAAAAAAAATTTAAATTAAAAATAAAAAAGTACCTAACTTCAGACTGGTAGCACTTATTTAACATTATCTCTGAAACCATGAAGATCACACTGAAATATACACCATGAGGAGAACGGGCAGAGTAGGGAGAGAAAACAGTCACATACACTACAGATAGTTGTTTTCCTTGAATCAGTTAGTTATTTGTTGCTTCAAGGATATGGATAGAGGGAAGTATTAAAGGAGGGAAATAAGAATAATGTAAAATGGGAGGAAGGCAAGAAAGAGACATGAAATACTTAATTGTTAAGGAATTTTTTCCCAGAAATATAAATTTAGTTAATGCAGAAAGTATTATCTTTTTTTAGTGTGTATTTAGTTTTGAGAGAGAATGAAAGAATGAAAGAATGAAAGAAAGAAAGAAAGAAAGGGAACTAAAGAGTGGAAGAACGAGCTGGGGAGGAGCAGAGAGAGGGAGACACAGAATCTGAAGCAGGCTCCAGGCTCTGAGCTGTCAGCACAGAGCCTGACATGGGGCTCGAACTCCGGAACCGTGAGATCATGACCTGAGCTGAAGCCAGACACTTAACTGACTGAGCCACCCAGGCATCCCAAAAATATTATCTTAAGCCTCAGGTATGCATAAGGCAATATAGGTTGTTAATTACAAGGAAACAAAGAGCACATCTTTTTCAGAAAGAACATTTCAATCCAAGCAGAGAAGTGATAAATCAAGTACCTATGTCAGCTGCTGAGATAGATCAAAGAAAAAGTTTAAGGAAACAGAGAAAGGTTATAGAATTTCTAAATAGACTTAAATTAAGTTTTATGAAGCATAAATGTCATAAAACTATGTCCTCAGCTTTTCAGGACAGCACTATTTAATTTTCCATCTTCTCAATATAGAGGACTCACAAAATGATAAACAAAAGTAATTTATTTTACTGTTGTAAGACTTTTCCAACAAATAAATTTTCAGTCAGAAATAAAGGGCAAAAAAGAGGATTTGTGACATTTATTGTGTTCTTTAACATCCACTTAATACATGACCTGTGTTTATCCTATGACCATATTTAAAGGGCATTTACACAGCTGGCAGGTGGAGTTAAAACGCAACAGAAGATTATCAGTTGATGTTTGTGAAGGAGAATCAATAAAGGTAATAAGCACATGAATCTACACTGACTTATGTCATGGCAGAATCATTTGAAATTGTTGAGGCAGATTCCCTCAAAATGATCCAGATTTAGATATATTTTTTTCATTGCTTCCTGTTTAGCTACAGAAACTTGATCCTACTAAGGGCCTTTATTCTCTTAAAAAATAATTTCCCTGATTCTCAAGTTGTGACTCAGTCTGGCTGTGTCTATCCGCCTTCTGCCAGGGATCAGCTTCTCTGTGGGAACTGGAAATGTGCGCATACCCAAGAAGTGATGCAAGATCCAAACTTTCCCCAAGGGCAGTGCCAGCATCCCAGGACTTACACGTCTGTGCTTCCTTCTCTCCTAAACCAGCCTCTAAGAGATGGAATGCAAAAGAAATAGTTGTGCAGCCTCACAGAGGGAAGTACTGAAAATACACTCACTTATCTACTTAGTCACACTTTCAAGGTAGAAGACTGTAGGCCTCTAAATTCCTTCTCATTTTCATCCCCCTGTAGATTCACTTCTAGCTTTGGAGGCTAAATTTGTCCATTTATTGACTGGTTGCTTAAGTTGGATAAATATAATCTATATTTCTATCTATCTCTGAAGTATTGGTTTTATTAAAGAAAATATTAAACCCACTTCAATATAGATATGTCATCGATAACAGCTATCCTAAACCCATCCCAGACTAAGAAACATAAACAGGCACTGACAAGCATTCTGTAAACACTTTGAATTGTGAAATAATTTATGTATGTTTTAAAAATTTCTTCTTCATTCATGCTTCTATAACACTAATGCATTTTCCTTTGTATTTTAGTTAGTTTTATGTATTTCTGACTTGTTCACAAGATTTTAAACTCCTCGTGTGCAAGCTCCTTCGTATTCTCCAAGGTGCCTAGCAGAGTACTCAGTAGGCTATTGTCAAATATGCACTGAATTAATTGAAGGAGTATGACAGGATATCAGATCTTTACAGCTGGAGGGTCAAGGAGAAGAAAAAAGAAGTAGAGCACAAAGTTACCTTCAAATTCTTGGGGCACTAGCTTTCAACCCATTCCCCATCCTCACACCTATCTCCTTTGCCAAGAATTATTTAAAGTACTGTTTCTAGCAAGGTAGCTTAAGTGGTTTGAGTCTTTGTTTTATTTGCACCCATGAACTTTCTTCCCCCATCTGTGATACACTTAAGAAATGTGTGTGTGTTCATTTGTCTTTCTGTCAAGGGTTAATTTTTATAAGAACTTAATTCACTTAAGTCTAACTTTTGACACTAAGAAACTGGCCCCTCTTCTTTCCACAAAATGAAGTTTTCCCTCATCCAGTATGTGTTGATATTTACAGCCTCAGGATTTTGCTGCAATTTATTCATTCATTTATTTCATTCATTAAGCAGATTGTTTTCATATTGTCTGCTATATGCCACATATCCTAGGTCCCCAGCTCTTAAAGACTGCTTTTACAATTTCTTTTAATGAGGGACATTAGAAATAATAATGGGTGGCTCCGTTGGTTAAGTGCCTGACTTCAGCTCGGGTCATGATCTCGGGGTTCATGAGTTTGAGCCCTGAGTCAGGCTCTGTCTCCCTCTCTCTCTGCCCCTCCCCCGCTTGCACTCTGTCTCTCTCTCCTTCAAAAATAAATGAACATTAAAAAAAAATTTAATTAAAAAAATAAATTTTAAAAATACATAAATAAAATAAACTTAAAAAAACACTTTTAATGAAATAAATATATTAAAATAATAACTGATATAACGGAGGCCCTTTGGATGAAGTGAGAACACAGAGCATTGATTACCCATGGCACCGTGAGGAGGTTAAGGAAAATCTTGCAGAGAAGGTAGTATTTCAACTGAGAGTAGGCAGGAATTTATACTTAGTGAACCCAAAGATGTAAACAATAGAAAGGGAAATCTTATTTCAAATAATTTCTATTGAAATCAGCACTACTCCAAGCTCGATTCTCAAACCCCTGGTAGTCCACAAACTATTTGCTATAAGGCTGAGTCATGATGAATACAAAAAGGGAGAGTAAGTATTTAAAAACCTTCACAGAAATGTGATAGAGCAAGTTTATCTCTGTTGAATCTAGTAATAAAAGAATACAGCTCATTTCTCTAGTTATTCATCTTTATATTTGCTAAAGCATTGGTTCCCAACAGACTGAAAATTTTTAAAAACACACACAGAGAGTTTGAGTAGTGCTACTATCAAAATGCATCTAATTCTGACTGTAACTCTCAACTTGTTTCCTAGTTTAAGCTGCTTTTTGGATCTAGAGAGAACTCTGAGAGGCTTATCCCCTGACTTCAGGAAGAACCTCATGTATCAATTAGATGATTCATTTTAATTAAGGATCAACCTAACAATTCAGTTATGGGAGGAACAGCTGGTTCACATTCCTTAGCACATGTTATTAAAAGTAGAAGCAACTGGATGGTGGCAGAATACTGCTTTACTTAATTTTTCTAGTATTTGAGGTCACTAATCCTTGCCACTCTTTTGGGAGATAGGCCTCTTTGGAATCATCTTTATTTAAAATTTTTTTGAGAGAAAGCAAGCAAGTCATGGAGGGAGGGGGAGACAGGGAGGGAAAGAGGGAGGGAGGAAGGGAGAGAAGGAGGGAGGGAGGGACAGAGGGAGACAGAGAGAGAGAATCTTAGAGAATCTTAAGTAGGCCCCACACTCAGTGCAGAGCCTAATGCAGGGCTCGATCCCACAGCCCTAAGACCATGACCTGAACCAAAATCAAGAGTTGGATGCTTAACCAATTGAGCCACTCAGGAGCCCCTAGAATCATCTTTATTTAAAGCATGCAAGTAGATATACAAATAAGACATGTTTGATTCAGATACAAACTCAAATAAGGACAGATCTTCACTATCTAAAAATGTATGCTCTAAAATGGAAAACTCATAGTGAATGCTTATTCTTCTTTATTCTTTATTATCCTATAACTAGGATTGTTGTTTTTCATCCAGAGGTTGAAATCCAAATGAAGTTGAATATGTATAGGATCATGTACCAGAGACACATAAACTTAGAAATAAAAACTCAAGTTAGACCATAGATCACATACTCTTTATTCTTTACTTTGCAAAACAGTTTATTCTAGCCAATAATGGATTCTCTTCTGTCAATCTTATCAGAAACTGCTTTATTTTTAGATTTGAATAATCAGGATACCAATTTAATTTTTAAAATATCAAAAGGTATGTCAGGGGGCGCCTGGGTGGCTCAGTCGGTTAAGCGGCCGACTTCGGCTCAGGTCATGATTTCGCGGTCCGTGAGTTCGAGCCCCGTGTCAGGCTCTGTGCTGACAGCTCGGAGCCTGGAGCTGTTTCAGATTCTGTGTCTCCCTCTCTCTGACCCTCCCCCGTTCATGCTCTGTCTCCCTCTGTCTCAAAAATAAACAAACGTTAAAAAAAAAAAAAAAGGTATGGTAGGATACAAATGCATAAAATACATAAGGTAGGACTTAATGAACATATTTAGGTAATCTCAGGAGTGTGGAACCACACACAAATATTTAAGATATGACTATGCAGGGTTTCATATATTTTGCTACCTCTTTTCCTCTAATTCAGAATATTCTTTTGGTTTTCCAAAATTCTGGATATCTATAAGTACTTTCAGTTCTTTTGGTATCTATTCTTGACTTATTAGAAAAATATAGATATACACATAGGAAAGCCAAGTAGTCTACAGTGAAATGAAAAACAAAAGAAACAGGCTAGACTCGTTTCTTTGTTATCTGTCCACCAAAGAAGAAGAAATACAGTCTGTAGCAAGATTTCTCAAATTCATTTTAGACCTGACAATTTTTTGTGTTTGTTACAGTGTGATTTGGGAACAACTGTCTGTGAACTGAGTGACGTTTAGCAGCACCCCTGGCCTCTACCCACGAGATATCAGAAGCACATCCCATTCCCTAGTCATCACCATCAAAAACGCTTCCAGACACTGTCCTCAATTGAGAACCACTGGTCAACAGTATAGAATAATAGATTCAAACTTTTTTTTTCCCCCAACACATACCATCAGTTTAAAAAAAAATAATAATTCTGATCATACATCTCTATCTAGGTATATTTATGTATAAGTTACATACATGGACTATTGTACTAATATATATTGTAAACTATAAATAAATTTAAACAGAATGAGATAAAAATATATAGAAGTGTTAATACACTTATAACCTGAACTCCAGAGGATTATCTTGTGTACCTCTGGGGATATACATACCATACTTTTCAGACAATTGGTAGAGATTATATTCATAGATAGAACTGCTTCTTTTATTGGCTCAATTATTGAATTATAGTAAGACTCTGAGACCATCGGGTTATGACATATTCATGCCATTAATAAACTGAATGTAACTCTAAAGTACAGTATAAAGAGATATTTTGATCTTTGTTGAAAAGTGAAAATTCTGAAGGTTCCAAGAAAATATATTAAATTCTTTATACTGTAAAGAAACCTGATCTTGAGACCAATGACTCCACATGAATTCTCTGGTTAATTATGGTCTTTCCTTCTCCTTTCTGGCTCAAAAAATGACAGACAGATGTCAGTACTCATACCAGTTCCCAAAAAGTTCCACAACCCTTATTTTCAAACTGACTCCACTACTGGACAAGCAATTAGTTATTTTATCCTCACATGACAATATTTATTAAAAAATAGTTTGGGTATATCTACCAAGGAATGTAAGAACTATATGGCTATTGCTGAATATCCCCAACTTATGCCATAATAACAGTGGTTTCAGAGAGTATTATGAATGGTTCACTAATAGTAACTCATGGTTGGCAATAATGTAGTTGATATCTGTGTAACTGCTCTATATATTACAAAGGTGACACAAATTAATATTTGAATTGGACAACAATAACTGCCATGGTTACTTGCCTTTATTTTAAGATGCTTCTAAGCCTTAATTTTGTAAGTGCCACATTCATTGGCACCACATTAAGAAACTTAATGGTCCCATCTATGAGTCACTGAATCAAAACAAAAGAAATATCTAAGGGATAGCAATCAATTTGGGGTAGTATAAATTTGAGAAATTAGATACTTTTAGTGACACTTACAGTTCTTCACCCTAGAACAATACAATTTAGTTCACATGTAGTCTAATATACAGATATTTATAAACATGGACTATAATTTACCTATTAAATAGTAATAGGCTATAAATGTTTATTGAATTAAAAATAGAATCAGAAGGTAAGTTAAAGGATTTTACTATTTCTCGGTTTTAAACATGTTTTGTGGTAGGAAATATTTTAAATAATGTGTGAAATCAAATTACTTTCAGGGTAGACTTTTTTGTGACATAATATTCTGCTAAAAATGGAGCTATAGTCATTCATTTCCTGCCATGACCAAGTAACTGATACTGAAATTGCTGTCCTGCTATAAACAATTAGATAACCAGACAAAATGTGTGGCACAAGATTTTTCAGATATTATAAAACAGGAAGCACACTAGAAGGAAAACATGTCAGATAAACCTTATGATAATCCTGGATTTTAAGCTAGAGGCACTTTCTGAATATTGGCACATGGACAGAGACACAGGCAGAACACAATGGTCTCACTGAATCTGAAGAGAGAGTAGTGGGAGTTCAGGGGGACTGAGGCTGATGGAATTTGCAGGGTAAAGTGCTACAGAAAAGGAAATTACACAAAGAGATCCAGAAATCTGCATGAGGATCTGTTTGAGTTATTAGCTGCATAATTAAGTTGCATATGTGTAGAATTAAACTTCATGACTACTAGAAAACTGCTGAAGAGCTAGAAGTTGAAAAATCTTCACACCTCCCTCAGGACTGGAAGACATCTGAGATTCCTCAAATAAAGAAGAAACCTTGTTTAATACCCAAAGCACTTTTTAGATATCTTCAAAAGGTAACATATTGGTACCTTACTATAAGGTAGAATTAAATTAGCCCAAGAAAAAAGGCTACTTTAGACCCATCCATATACAGCTTCAAGTCAAGCCTCAAAACTAACAGCTGATTCTCAAGAAATGTAAACTCAATCATAATTAAAGACAACAAAAAGCAAAAAAAAAAAAAAAAACCCTAATAATGTAAAATTCACAAGGTCCAAAATCCAATAAAAAATGTCTACTCATATTATGAAGTAGGAAAATATGAAAGCAAAAAGAGTAGAAAAATTAATCAGTAGATAACTATGCCAGAAATGAGGCAGATGATAAACTTGGCAGCCTAAGACTATAAAAAGTTATTATAAATGTTTAAGGATTTAAAGGAAGATGAGATAATAAAAAAAGAAATGGAAGATATTTTTTTAAGAACAAAATGGAATTTATATAACTGAAAAATACAGTATCTGAAATAAAAATGTTATGTAATGGAGAGAAGAGCAGATTACATTTCATAAAAGAAAATGCAAGTGAACATGAAGACATAGCAATTCAAAATATAAAATTAAAAGGCAGAAGTTGAACAGGGAGGCTGAAAATAATGACCAGTAGTCTGTGGAACCATATTAAGCAATTCCTGAAGGAGAAGATAAAATGGGAGGGAAAAGAAATAAAGTTGAAAAAATAGGCTGAAATTTTTTAAGTTTCTAACTAAAAATCCATAAAACCAACAACAAATCCTAAACAGGATAAACTCAAGGAAACCACATCAAGACTCATAATGATTAAACTGCTAAAAAAAATAGTTATGAAGAGAAAAATAATAAAGTCAGCCAGAGGGTTGGGGGACATAACAGGAAGAGGAATAAATATGAGAATGACTGTTGATTACTCATCAAAAGGAATCAAGCTTCTGGGGCACCTGCATGGCTCAGTTGGTTGAGCGTCTTTGATCTTAGCTCAGGTCTTGATCTCAGGGTTATGAGTTCAAGCCCTGAGTTGGCTTCAAGATAATGGAATGACATTTTTATGAACAAGAAAACAGAAACAAAAACAAACCCTGATATACTAAATTCTATGTTTAGCAATAAACTCTTCAAAAATGAAGGTAAAAAAAGAAATTTGTGGAAAGAAAACAAATGCTGAGTGAATTCATGTCACTAGATCTCACTGAAGCCTAAAACAAGTAGAGAAAAATAAAATTAAAACAGAAATCAATGGAATTGAGAACAGGAAAAAAATCGAAAAAAATCATCAAAACCAAAAACTAGTTCTTTGAAAGGAACAATTCAATAGATTTGATTATCTATTCAAGATAATCAAAAGTGAGACAAAAGATACAAATTATCAATTTCAGAAAAAAAAAGAGAGAAGTCATAACTACTGATCACATGAGCACTATAAGAATAATAAATGAATATTACAAACAACTCTTTGTCCACAAAAACAACAAATGAAACATTTCTTGAAAGACATAATTTACCAAAACTCACAGAAAACATAATAATCTTAATAGCCTTATATTAGGAAAATTGAATAAATAATTAAGACTCTTCTAAAAACAAAGAACCAGGCCCAGATAGTTTCAATATTGAATTCTACCAAACATACAAGAAACAAATAATGCTAATTCTCCATAATCTCTTTAAGAAAGCAGAAGCAGAGGGGTGCCTGGGTGGCTCAGTCAGGTAAGCATCTGACTTCGGCTCAGGTCATGATCCTACGGTTTGTGAGTTCGAGCCCCGCATCGGGCTCTGTGCTGACAGCTCAGAGCCTAAAGCCTGCTTCGGATTCTGTCTCCTTCTCTCTCTGCCCCTCCCCCACTTGTGTTCTGTCTCTCAAAAATAAATAAATGTAAAAAAAATAAATAAAGCAAGAAAGCAAGCAGAAGCAGAGAAACCACTTTCTAACTTATTCTATAAAGCCAGCATTACACTAATTCCAAAATCAGAGACATTATAAGAATGAAAAACTATAGAACAATCTCTCTCATAAACATAGACATAAAAATCCTCAACAAAATATGGGGTCAAATCCAGCAATACACAAAAAGAACAGACACCATAAGCAAATGGGATTCCAAGCATGTAAAACTATTTCAACATCTGAAAATTAATTAATGAAACCTGTCATATAAAAAGGACAAAGAAGAAAAATCATACAATCATATCAACTGAGACAAAAAAAAAAAATTTGTAAAAATATCCAATACTCGGGGAGCCTGCATGGCTCAGTCGGTTGAGTGGCTGACTTCAACTCAGATCATAATCTCGCAGGTCGTGAGTTTGAGCCTCGTGTCAGGCTCTGTGCTGACAGCTCAGAGCCTGGAGCCTGCTTTGGATTCTGTGTCTCCCTCTCTCTCTCTCTCCCTCTCCCCCATTCACACTGTCTCTCTCTCACAAAAATAAACATAAATTTAAAAAAAAAATGCAATACTCATTCATGAGTTAAAAAGCAAACCTTCAGCAAATTTACTCAACTTCATAAAATATATCTAGCTAACATCCTGTCTAATGTGGGAGACTGGACACTTTCTCCCTAAGATGGGAAATAAGGCAAGGATGTGCTTTCTTACCATTCCTGTCAACATCCTATTAGAAGTCTTAACTAGTGCACTAAAACAAGAAAATATATAAAAGCCATCTAGACTGGAAAGAGAGAAAGAAAACCGCATTTATTTACAGATGACATGAACGTCTGTGAAGAAAAATGCAGAGTACACAAAAAAACTGGAACTGATAAGGAGGTATAACAAGGTCACAGTAGACAAAGTTAATAAACAAAAGTCACTGTTTCCCCATGTATCAACAGTGAACAACTGAAATTGGAAATTTCTTTAAAAATGCTATTTACAGTAGCATCTCCCTTCCACCTAAAAAAGAAAAGAAAAATAGTTAGGAATAAATCTAACAAAATAGGTACAGAATCTGTATGCAAAAACTACAAGATACCTATGAAAGAAATCTAAGATCTAAATAAATGGAAAGATATTCCATGTTAATGAATTGGAAGACTCATTATTAGACAAGTGTTAATTCTCCAAATTTTATCTATATATTCAATCCTATTCCAGTCATATTCCTAGGAAGTTACTTTGCGGATGGATATCAACAAACTATTTCTAAAGTTTGTACGAAATGGAAAAAAGATTAAGAATATCCAACATAATACTGAAAAAAGAACAAAGGTGGAGGTTCACATTGCCAGATCTTAAGACTTACTATAAAGCTACAGAAATCAAGACAGCATGTTACTGGCAAAAGAATAGACAAATATATCAATAGAACAGAATAGAGAGCCCGGAAACAGACCCACGCATATATAGTTAACTGATTTTTTACAAAAGCCAAAAGGCAATTCAATGAAGAAAGGACAGTCTCTCAACAAATGGGGCTACAACAGTGGATGCCTATATGTAAAAAAATGAACTTAGACACAGGTCTAACATCTTTCACCAAAATTAACTAAAGATGGAACATTCTAAACGCAAATGCAAAACTATAAAACTTCTACAAGAAAACATAAGAAAAATTATACATGCCCTGGTGTTTGATGTTCAGTTTTTATTTTTTTTAATGTTTATTTATTCATTTTTGAGAGAGAGAGAGTGAGAGAGAGCGCAAGAGAGAGAGAGAGAGCAAGTGAGTGCAAGCAGGGTAGGGGCAGAGAGAGGAGACAGAGAATCCCAAGCAGGCTCTGCACTGCTGGCACAGAGCCCATTGCAGGGCTCGAACCCACAAATTGTGAGATCATGACCTGAGCTGAAATGAAGAGTTGGACACTTTAGCTGACTGAGCCACCCTTAACACCCTGGGGATGTTAAATTTTTTGATACAACACTAAAAGCACACGATCCGTGAAAGAAAAAAAGTAGGACTTTATTAAAATTAAAAACTGCTTTGCAAAAAGGCACTTCCAACAAAAGAGAAGCCAGAAACTTGCAGAAATATTTATAAAACACATATCTGATTAAAAAAAAAAAAAGACTTATACTCAGGGGCATTTAGATGGTTCAGTCGGTTAAGTGTCCAACTTCAGCTCAGGTCATGATCCCATGTTCCTGGGTGTCTGCATGGCACCCGCTTAAAATCCTGCTTAAAATCCTCCATCTCCTTCTCCCTCTGCCCCTCCCCCACTCACTAGCTCTCAAAAATAAACAAACATTAAAAAAAAAAAACACTTTTACTCAGAATACACAAACAACCTTTAAAACCCAACAGTAAGAAAATAAATAACCCAGTTAAAAAATGGGCAAAAGATCTGAACAGACACCTCACTGAAGAAAATATACAAATAGCAAATATGTACATGAAAAGATGATCAACAATACCTGCAATTGAAATTCAAATGAAAACAACAATAAATATCACTACACACCTATTAGAATAGTTAAAATCCAAAATAGTAATAATACCAATTGCTGGTGAGGGGCAGAGCAACAAGAACTTTCATTCATTGCTGGTAAGGATGCAAATGGTATAAACACTGTGAAATACACTTTGGCAATTTCTTACAAAGCTAAACATAGTCTTAATAGGACTCAGCAATCATGCCCCTAGGTATTTAAAAAATTGTCTGAAAACTTATGTCCACATAAAAACCTGTACATGGAAGTTTATAGCAGTCTTATTTATAATCCCCAAAACTAGAAACAATCAAAAGTCCTTCGGTAGGTAGTAGCTATTCAACTGAAGAAAGAGAAAGAAATGAGAGAAGCGCCTGGGTGGCTCAGTCAGTTAAGCATCTGACTTTGGCTTGGGTCATGATCCTGTGGTGCATGGATTTGAGCCTGGCATTGGGCTGTGTGCTGACAGCTCGGAGCCTGCTTCCGATTCTGTGTCTCCCTCTCTCTCTGCCCCTGCCCGGCTCATACTCTGGCTGTCTGGCTCTCTCTCTCTCTCTCTCTCTTTCTCTCTCTCTCTCTCAAAAATAAATACTTAAAAAAAATTATTTAAAAAAAAGAAAAGAATGAGCTATCAAGCCACACAAAGACATAAATTTTAAATGCACATTAAGTCGACAAAAACAATTGGAGAATTCTACATAATCTATTATTTCAATTGTATGACATTCTGGAAAACAAAACTATAGTGATGATAAACAGATCAAACGCCCAGAAATATAGATAACAGGGGTGTTGAATAGCTGAGGTAAGTACAGGAAATTTTGTTAAGCAGAACTCTTCTGTATAATACTGTAATGGTCAATACACAATACTATAGATTTCTCAAAACCCATAACAGTTCACAGCATCAACAAGCGCACCTTAAAGGATACATATTAAAAATCAACCATTTAGGCAGTTGGGGGTTCTCAGGATTAAATGCAGAATGTGATAAAGCAATATACTTCTAATATGAATGTGTGAAAACAGTCTCAATGAAGCAAGGGGGTGGAGAAGTGGAGAGGAAACAGATGCCCCTAAGTAACTTTGGAAGTTTTCAAGTCTATAAGATTAAAAGAAATTACATATACACACTGTACTTAGCAAATAAAGTTGTTTCCCACAGGGATCTAGATTAACAATTGAGACTTCTATACATGTATATCAGAATTGAACAATTAAGTAAATAGGCATCAGGTTGTGGAGCAACGTTTCTCAGGATTAGAGTGAAAGTTTCCAGATAAGCCATGGAAGGGAGAATGATGTCTGCAGTGTAAGAGTGGGAGACATAAGCATGAACTCATGTTTCAGCTTATAAAGATGCAGATGATTACATTTTAAAATATTTACTGATATGTGTATATACACAGGTTAGTATATAAGCATCTATTTCCTTTCTCTGTCCACTGAGAGGGCCTAGAAGTAACAGTACCCCAGTACAAACAAACACACACAGTGCCCAGATCTTGAGTCCTAATACCATTCTCCAATGAAAGGAACCAGGGCTCTTTGGAGAAATGGCTAATTCTAAGACAGAGGTGGGAAATATATAAGATGGGTCTGGAGCATCTCTTTTAATGCCAGAAAGTAAAGAAAGTGTTCAAACAGAAGCACAGTCGTGAGGTAGGTCAAAAAGACAAGAAGCCAACTGAAAGAGCTTCCAATGGCCAAAGTTAAAATAATGTGAGGAAGAAAAAATATAAAGTAGTACTGACTTAAAACCCAAGTAAGAAATAAATATCCATGAATTTACAGTGATATAAATAAATAAATGAGGGGGAAGGGAGATAGGCAAGTAAGAAACAAAAATCTCCCAAGCAAAACAATTTCAAATAATTTATGTAGATACTCCATCTTCAAGGAGATGGAACATAACTCATTACTCCTTAAGTATGCTGACCACTGGACCTCTTTCCAAAGAGTACAGCATAGAAAATATAGGAAAACAGTAATTTTACAGTGGAGAAACTTAACAAACACTACCTAAGCCAGGTGATCAAGGTCAACACCAAAGGCTTTATTACATCATGTTCTTAAACACATGCCTGAAATAATAACAATACTGGATGAAAACATAGCTAAAGAACTTCTTGGCATTGGTCAGGTAATGCTTTGGGGAATATTGCATCAAAAGCACAGGCAACAAAAGCAAAAATACTGACAAATGGGATTACAGCAAACTAAAAAGCTTTCACACAGCAAAGACACAATCAATAGAGTGAAAAGGCAGCATACAAATGGGAGAAAATATTTGCAAACCATATTTTCTACTAAGGGGTTAATATCCAAAATGCACAAGGAACTCCAACAATTCTGTAGCAAAAACCAAATAACCTTATATAAAAAAGGGACAAAGGCCCTGAATGAACATTTCTTAAAAAAAAAAAAAAAAGACATACAAAAGGCGAAAAGATACAGAAAAGGATGTTCAACCTCACTAATCATTGAGGAAATGCAAATCAAAATCACAATGAGATATCATCTACACCTGTTAAAAAGCTATTATCAATAAACACAAGAGATAACAAGTCTTGGTGAAGATGTAGAAAAAGGGAACCCTTGTGCACAGATAGTGGGAATGTAAATTGATACAACCATATGGAAAACAGAATAGAAATTCCTCAAAAAATGAAAAATAGAACTACCATATGATCCAGCAATCTCACCTCTGGGTATGTATATTGAAAGGAAATGAAATCTGGATCATGAAGAGATATCTGCTCCCCCATGTTCACTGTAGCATTATTCACAGTAGCCAAGATATGGAAACAACCTAAATGTCAATGATAAATGGATTTAAAAAAAATACACACACTTGCAACATGGATAAACCCAGAAGACATTATATAAAAAATAAAATAAAACACAGAAAGTCAAATATTGAATGATCTCTCTTATATGTGGAATCTAAAATAGTCAAGTTCATAGAAACATGGTAGAATGGTGGTTGCCAAAGATCAGAGATTGGGATAAATGAGATACTGGTCAACAAGTACAAAGGTTCAGTTATACAAATAAATAAGTTCTGGAGATCAAATGTACAATATAGTGACTGTGGTTAATAATACTGTTTTCTGGAGTGCCTGGCTGGCTCAATCAGAAAAGCATGTGACTCTTGACCTCAGGGTCTGGGTTTGAACCCCACACTGGATGTAGAGATTACCAAAAAAAAAAAAAAAAAATTAAATAAATGTTAAAAAAAATACTGTTTTCTATACTTGATATTTGTTAGGAAGGTAGATCTTAGGTGTTCTCAACACACAGGTAAAAGTGTAACCGTGCAAGGTGATAGATAGATTACTTAGTTTGGTTTCACAATGTATACTATATCAAAACGGCAACCTGTTGCCAACTGGGTGGAGCACCATGCCCCCATGCACCACTCCACCATGGCCCACAAAAGCTGGCTAGCACACGCAACCCAAACAAAGGATGCCCCTTGAATGCCTGGCTCCAGTGGCCAAGACAAATTGAATTTCTGGGCCCTAAAGGTCTGAAAAAATCGGGGCAACAGTACTTGACAGGCTACTACTACCAAGGCACTGCACAGACAGCACTTACACACACACCTGCTATTCTTTTTTTTTTCTTTTTTTTTTTTAATTTTTTTTTTTTTCCTTCAACGTTTATTTATTTTTGGGACAGAGAGAGACAGAGCGTGAACGGGGGAGGGGCAGAGAGAGAGGGAGACACAGAATCGGAAACAGGCTCCAGGCTCCGAGCCATCAGCCCAGAGCCTGACGCGGGGCTCGAACTCACGGACCGCGAGATCGTGACCTGGCTGAAGTCGGACGCTTAACCGACTGCGCCACCCAGGCGCCCCACACCTGCTATTCTTGTGCAAAAGGCCCATTTTCTCAACCTGGAGCTTCAGCGTGAGGGGCAGGCTTTAGGTATACCACACATTTACAGGTCACCGAAGTCTTTTCATGGAACGCAGGCCAGGGGATACCATCTTCAAGCTCTCACTTGGCCTCACTACCACTCACTAGTACCTCACAGACAGAACCTCATACACTTGTCTGGAGCCCCACCTTTTTCAACTGTCACTAAGGGGACACCTCCAGACTGTTTGGTTTGGAGACCAGCAGGGTCTATGATTGCAGTCCCACAGAACTGTATATACTTACAAACTCTAAAAGCTGCTGCCTGAAGGTCAGCCTGACCCTAAGTCAGCCTGAAACTAGGTGGTGAGATCCCTCCCTCTAAAGCAGGTCTTGGCACACCCTCAACAACTAAGACCGATCAAGAAAAAAGGTCAGGATGTGTATACAATCACAAAGGCTCAAGAGACAACTAGGAGTTATGGCAAGACTAAATGATAAGGTCTATCTCCTACAAAAGGCCACTCAGGCAAGACTGAGAGAGAGCTGTTTCTAGCCTACCACACAGAAACAAACAGAGACTCAAGCAAAATGAGAAGAGAGAGAAATACATTGCAAATGACAGAATAAGATAAAACCTCAGAAAAAAAACTAATGCAACTGAAATAAGTAATTTACCTGATAAAGAATTGTAAGTAACAGACATAAAGATGCTCACCGAACTCGGGAGAAAAATGAACACAGCAAGAGCTTCAACAAAAAGAAAATAAAGTACCAAAAAGAAATCTCAGAACTGAAGAATACAGTGAACTAAAAAAATATGCTGGAGGGGTTCAACAGAAGAGTAGATGAAGCAGAAGATAGAATCAGTGAGTTGGAAGGCAGGGCAGTGGAACTCGCCCAAAAAAGAGCAGGGGAGGTAAAAGTGAAGATAGTTTAACAGACCTATGGGACAACATTAAGTGGAACAGCATTTGCATTATAGGGTCCCAAAAAAGAAGAGAAAGGGGTAGAAAACTTATTTTAAGTAATATTGGCTGAAAATTTCCCTAACTTGTGAAAGGACACAGACATCAAGTACCTCAAAGCCTAAAAACTTTCAAAAAAAAGATGAACTCAAAGAGACCCATACAAAAAAAAAAAAAAATTATAATAAAAATGTCAAAAGTTAAGGATAAAGAGAGAATCTTAAAAGTAGCGGGAGAAAAGCAATTTGTTCTGTACAAGAAAACTCCCATAAGACTATCCAACTTCTCAGCAGAAAATTTGTAGGCCAGAAGGGAGTGACATGATCTATTGAAAGTGTTAAAAAGAAAAAACCCCACCAAGAATACTCAATCCTCTACCTGGCAAGGTTATCATTCAGAATTGAAAGAGAGAGAAAGAGCTTTCCAGGCAAACAAAAGTTAAAGGAGTTCATTACCACTAAACTAGACATACAAGAAATGTTAAAAGGTATGCTTTAAGCAGAAAAGGCACTAATTACCAACAGAAAAAATACGAAAATAAAAATCTCACTGGTAAAGGTAAATATACAGTAAAGGTAGTGGATTAATCACTTAAAAAGCTACTATTAGCATTAAAAAACCAAAGTGGTAAAAATAACTATAATTACAATAATTACTCAAGGGATATACAAAATAAGATGTAAAATGTGGCATCAAAAACATAGGATGTGTGGGTGAGTAGGGAGTAAATATATAGAGTTTTAGAACGCCTTCAAACCTAACCTGCTATCTACTTATAACATATGGTGACACAGTTGAACTTTGAAGAACATAGGTTTCTGAATGATTTTCTTAAAAACATTTTTATGTCTCTAGCTTACTTTATTATAAGAATACAATGTGTAATACATGTAATATACAAAATATATGCTGGCTGTTCACATTATTGGTAAGGCTTGCAGTCAATAGCAGGCTAATAATAAAGTTTGAGGGGAGCCAAAAGTTATATATGTCTTTCAACTGCACAGGGTTCCGTACTCTTAAGTCCTGTGTTGTTCAAGGATCAACTATTGTTCCAGGATTAACTGTATACAGTATGTATACATACTGTATAAATCATAAATAAGCTGTTATATATGAGCATCATTGTAATCACAGACCAAAATCCATGGTAGATAAACAAAAAATAAAAAGAGGCAAATCTAAGCATAACACTATATAAAGCCATCAAACCACAAAGGATGAAACCAAGAGAAGAAAGGAATGGAGAGAAACCACTAAAAGACAAGAAAAACACAATTAACAAAATGGCAAGAATACCTATCAATAATTACTTGAAGTTTAAGGGCTAAAATCTCCAATCAAAAGACAGAATGGCTGAATGGATAAAAACAAGACCCATCTATGTACTGTCTACAAGAGACTTATAACAGAAATAAGGATACACACAGACTGAAAGTGAAGGAATGATAAATGATGTTGCATGCAAATAGAAACCAAAAGAAATTTATATATATATATATGTATATATACTAGCAATACTGATGTCAGACAAAGTAGATTTTAAAACAAAGACTGAGGTGCACCTGGGTGGCTCAGTCAGTTAAGTGTCCAACTTTGGCTCAGGTCATGATCTCATGGTTCGTGGGTTCAGCCCCACATCGGGCTCTGTGTTGAACACTTGCTCAGAGCCTGGAGCCTGCTTTGGATTCTGTGTCTCCTTCTCTCTCTGCCCCTCCTCTGCTCATGCTCTGTCTCACTCTGTCTCTCAAAAATAAATAAATGTAAAAAAACAAAAAATTTAAACAAAGACTGTAGCAGCACCTGGGTGACTTGCTTGGTTAAGTATCCAACTCTTGATTTCAGCTCAGGTCATGACCTCACGGCTGGGGAGTCAAGCCACACACTGGGCTCCACACTGACCATGCGAAGCCTACTTAGAATTCTCTCCCTCTCCCTCCACTGCTCACACTTGCTTGCTCGCTCTCAAAATAAACTTTAAATAAATGAATGAATGAATGAATGAATGAAACAAAGACTGTAATAAAAAACAAAGATGGGCATTACATACTAATGAAGGGGTCAATCCAGCAAAAGAAAATATAACATTTATAAATATATATGCACCAAACATAGAAGCACATAAATACATAAAGCAAATACTAACAGACCAAAGGGGAGAAATTGACAACAACAATAATAGTAAGAACTTTACTCCCCATTTACATCAATGGATACATCATCCAAATAGAAAATTAAAAGGAAACATCAAGCAGATGAACTTAATAGATATATACAGAACATTCCATCCAAAACCAGCAGACTATACATTCTTCTCAATTACACATGTTAACATTTTCCAGGACAGGTCATATGTTAGGCCACAAAAAAATTCTCAATAAATTTAAGACTGAAATCATATCAAGCATCTTTTCTAACCACAATGGTATGAAATCAGAAATTAATTACAAGAAAACTGGAAACATCACAAATATGTGAAGATTAAACAATACGCTACTAAATGACCAGTGGGTCAATGAAAAAAATTAAACAAGAAATTAAAAAAATACCTTGAGACAAAGAAAATGGAAATACAGCATACAAAAATCTATGAAATGCAGCAAAAGCAGTTCTAAGAGGCAAGGCCATAGTAATACAGACCTACCTTTAGAAACAAACAAACAAACAAATCTCTGGGGCACCTGTGTGGCTCAGTTGGTTAAAGGACCAACTCTTAATTTCAGGTCAGGTCATGATCTCACAATCGTGAGATAGAGGCTTGCATCAGGCTCCGCACTAGGCGTGAAGCCTGCTTAAGATCCTCTCCCTCCCTCTCCCCACTTCGGCCCTCAGAAGGACGGAAGGACGGAAGGACAGAAGGGAGGGAGGGAGGGAGGGAATCTTAAATAAACAATCTAACATTCCACCTAGAGGACCTAGGAAAAGAAAAAAAAAAAAAAAAGCCCAAAATTAGAAGAAAGGAAATAATAAAGATCAGAGCAGAAATAAATGAAACAGAGACTAAAAAGACAATAGAAAAGACCAATGAAACTGAGAGCCTGTCCTTTGAAAAGATTAAAATATCTTACAAACATTTAGCTATATTCCCTAAGAAAAACAGAGGGCGTGCGCGTGCAAGCACGTGCACACACACACACACACCAGAAATGGAAAAAAAGAAATTACAACAGATAGCCAAAGAAATACAAAGAATCATAAGAGTCTACTATGAATAATTCTATGCCAAAAACTGGACAACCTAGAAGAAATGAATACATTTCTAGAAACAATCTTCCAAAACTGAATCATGAGGAAATAGAAAATCTGAATAAATCGATTTCTAGGAAGGAGATTGAATCATATTCAAAAATTCCCAACAAACAGAATTTCATGACCAGACAGCTTCACTGGTAGACTGTAACACATATTCAAAGATTTAATACCTCTCTTTCTAAAATTCTTCTAAAAACTGAAGATGAGGGAATACTTCCAAATTCATTTTACAAGCCCAGCATTAGCTTGGTACCAAAACCAAAAAGAGCAACCACACAAAAAAAGAAAATTACAGGCCAATATTAATTATGAACATAAATACAAAATCTTGAATAAAATACTGGCAAAATGAATCCAACAAAATATTAAAATCAGGTGGGATTTACTCCGGGAATGCAAGGATGGTTCAGCATGCACAAATCAATGTGATATACTATATTAATAAAATAAATGGTAAAATTCCTGATCATCTCAACAGATGCAGAAAAAGCACTTGACAATTTCAACACCTATTTATGATAAACAAAGTGGGTATAGACAGAACA
This sequence comes from Lynx rufus, assembly GCF_022079265.1. NCBI lineage: Eukaryota > Metazoa > Chordata > Mammalia > Carnivora > Felidae > Lynx > Lynx rufus. The sequence continues at coordinate 43,820,554 of NW_025814829.1, forward strand.
TACATCAACATGATAATAAAGGCTAACATCACACTCATTGGAAAAACACTGAAAGCTCTTCCCTTCAGATCAGGAACAAGGATGCCCACTCTTACCACTTTTTTAATACAGTTTTGAAAGACCTAGCCAGAGAGATTAGGCAAGAAAAAGAAAGAAAAAGCATTCAAATTGGAAAAGAAGAATTCAAATTATCTTTGTGTGCAAATTATATAAATGTATAAATAGAAACCTCTAAGCACTCCACCAAAAAACTGTTAGACCTAATATAATATGAATGTAGATAAAAAAATGGGCAGGGCGAAAAAATCTTTTTTTGTTTTTGTTGCTTTTTGTTTTTGTTGTTTTGTTTTGTTTTTGTTTTGTTGTTTTTGTTTTTGTTTTGATTTGTTGCAGGGCAAAAAAATCTTTTGCGTTTTTATAGACTACCAATGAACTATCAGAAGGAGATATTAAGAAAACAATCCACTTTAAAATTCCATAAAAAAGAGTAAAATACCTAGACATAAATTTAACTAGAGGTGAAAGACCTGTACAGTGAAAAAAACTGAAGATGATACAAATGAATGGGAAAATATTCTGTGCCCATGGACTGGAAGACTTAATATGGTTTAAATGTCCACTGCACCCAAAGTAATCCACAGAGTCAATGTAATCTCTATCAAATTCTGATGGCATTTTCCACAGAAATGTAAGAAACAATGCTAAAATTTGTATGAAATCACAAAAGGTCCTGAATAGCCAAAGCAATTCTGAGAATGAAAAACAAAGCTGGAGACATCATCTCCCTGATTTCAAACTATACTACATAGCTATAGTAATCAAAACAGTGTGGTAATAGCACAAAAGCAAACACACATATCAACAGCACAGAACAGAAAGCCCAAAAATAAACCGGGGCACCTGGGTGGCTCAGTCAGTTAAGCATCTGACTTCAGCTCAGGTCATGATCTCGTGGCTCATGAGTTCGAGCCCCACATCAGACTCTGTGCTAACAGCTCAGAGCCTGGAGCCTGCTTCAGGTTCTGTGTCTCCCTCTCTCTCTGCCCCTCCCCTGCTCACGTTCTGTCTCTCTCTCTCAAAAATAACTAAACATTTAAAAGAAAAAGCCCAAAAATAAACAAACGCAAATATGGTCAGTTAATTTATGACAAAGAAGGCAAAAATTTACCATGGGGAAAGGACAGCCTTTTCAATAAATGGTGCTGGAGAAACTGGACAGCTACATGCAAAAGAATGAAAATGGACCATTATCTTACACCATACATAAAACTAACTCAAAATGGATAAAGACTTGAACGTAAGACCAAAAATTACAAAACTCCTAGATGAAAACATAGGTGTACGCTCCTGGACATTAGTCAGCAATATCTTTTTGGATCTGACTCCAGAAGCAATAGCAACAAAAGCAAAAAGAAAGACATGGGCTGAGGTGCCTGACTGACTCAGGGGAGCATGTGACTCTTGATCTTGGGGTTGTGTGGGTATAGAGATGACTTAAAAAATAAAAATCTAAAATAAATAAATAAACAAATGGGACTACATTAAACTAAAAAAGCTTCTGCACAGTGAAGGAAACCATCAATAAAGTAAAAAGACAACCTACTGAATGGGAGAAGATATTTGCAAATCATATAACCAATAAGGGGTTAATATCCAAAATACATAAATAACTCATACAATTCAGTAACAACAAAATCCAATTAAAACATGGGCAGAGGATCTGAACAGACATTTCTCTAAAGAAGATATAGAGACAGCCAACTGGCACATGAAAAGATGCTCAACATCGCTAATCATCAAGGAGATGCAAGTCAAAACCACAATGAGATATCACCTGATATATGCCAGATTGTCTATTTTCAAAAAGACAAAAATTAACAAGTGTTGGCAAGGATGTGGAGGAAGGGATCCCTCATGCACTGTTCCTAGGAATGTAAACTGGGGCAGCCAATGGACAAAACTGTACAGAAAATATTAAAAATAAAACTACCATGTGATCCAGTAATTCCATCTCTGGGTATTTATCCTAAGAAATAAAAACACTAATTTGAAAAGATATATGTATCCCCTTAGTCACTATAGCATTGTGGCTAAAGAAGTAGAAGAAATGGAAAAATAAATGGATAAAGAAAATGTGCATGTGTATATGTGTGTGTATGTGCACACACATACGTATACAGACATAGCAGAACACTATTCGGCCACAACAAAGACTGAAATCTTGCCACTTGCAACAACACAGATGTACCTTGAGAGTATTTTGTTAAGTGAAATAAGTAGACAGGAAAAAACAAGTATCAAATGATTTAACTTATATCTGGAATCTAAAAAAAAAAAAAAAAAAAGTGAATAAAACTCCTAGACACAGAGAAGAAACTGATGGTTACCAGAGGGGGAGAAAATAAGTTATAAAATAAGTAAGTCAAGGGAACCTAATGTACAGCAGGGGTTCTGCAGTCAATAATATTGTATTGCAAATCTGCCAGATGCTAAGAAAGTAAAATCTTAAAATTCTCATCCTAAGAAAAAAAATGTAGATGTGTATGGTAACAGATGCTAAATAGATTAAATGTAGTGATCATTTGGCAATATATACAAATGTCAAATTATTATGTTGTATATCTGAAACTAGTATCACTGTATCTCAATTAAAAAAATCAAGTTGTATATTTTTTAAAAATCCAATTTTTGTCAGTAAAAAAATAAATAAATAAATAACCCTAGTATTATGTAGATAGTATGTATCCTGTAAATAGTGTAATGAAAATACCACTTTTTCTCTGTGTCTTTCTCTAAAGGAACCCCTAACCCCAATCTAATCATGTGAAAAACAACATACAAATTCCAGCTGAGGTACTCCTTAAAACTCTTAGGGTCATCAGAAACAAGGAAAGCCTGAGAAACTGTCAGATAGATGACTAAACTGTTTAGATAGATGACTAAATGTAATGGTGGTATCCTGGATAGGATCCTGAAACAGAAAAGAAATATTAGGCAAACACTAAGGAAATACAGATAAAGTATGAGCTTTAGTTAATAATGATGTATCAATACTAACTGGTTCATTAATTGTGATGAATGTGCAGTAGTAATATAAAATGTTACTAGGAAAAAATAGGTATGGAGTATACAGGAACTCTGGTATCTTTGCAATTCTCTAAATCTAAAACTAGTGTATCATTAAAAGTTTATTTAAAGAAATCACAAAAAACATTAGTAATACAAAAAGTTGGTTCTTTGAAGAGATTAATAACATTTAAAAAAATTTTTTTTAAGTTTATTGATTCAGAAAGGGTGCATGCTGGAGCGGGAAGAGGCAGAGAGAGGGGTTGGGGGAGAGAGAATCCCAAGCAGGCTCTGTGCTGTCAGCACAGAGCCCATCACAGGGCTTGACCCCAGAACCGTAAGACCATGACCCCAGCCCATCAAAAGTCAGGTACTTAACTCATGGAGCCACCCAGGCACCCCTAATATAATTCTAAACCTCCACATAGATACTCAAGAAAAAAGATACAAATTATCAATACTACAAATGAAATGGGGACATACCTATAGTCTATACACTTAAAAAACATAGAAAATTATGAATGAATAACTGTATGTCATTAAATTCATCTTAAAAGGGAATGCCTATTTGATTATGAATTTCTTGTCTGATATGAAAACCGGCCAGCAGAATTAAATTTCAGTGGTTTCTTTTCTCCAGTTTCAATTGGTTTCTTTGGTTATGAGCTATGGTTATTTATAACAGAGTAAACTACACTTCTTTTTTTATAAAGTCCCTGTTCAGGATTACTTTAGTATTTTTCTGTATATAAACATTTTTGACACTTGTAGTTGTAAAACTAATTAAAAATTGTAGTTAGGGTAGCAATGGTGCCCTCTTTTCCTCTTCTTCCAGTGTCATGTTTTTGGTACCAGATAGTTTTGCAAGAGTGAGGAAAAGAAAGATTTCTAAAATTAACAATGCGTTGTCTTTCTTGTTGAGCATTATTGTTACTTGGCTCAACGCAGACTTAATATGTTTTATGAAAGAAGCTAAATACCATTTAGATAACTCAGACTATTTCAGTAAAATATATGGCTTTTATGTGATTGGTTATAAATGTATGGAAAAACTTTTCATCTGACACCTTATATATCTCAAAGCAAACATAATAAAAGGATTTTATTGTAGGCAGAGCATCCAGATTAATAAATATTTCAGAATCAGCCTGAAAAATGCAAGTGAATGGATATTCATTGTAGATATGCTTTGAAGTTTTCTCTCTCCTTGTTACTTACAAAAATAAGCAATTTTGAATGCGGAATGCATGATAGCATATTTGGTTTTCTTTTTTGTCTCCAGAAAAATTGTGGTTATTTTCTTTGTCATATGAATAAGAGATTGTTACTTATTATCCGCATTAACTACTTTGTTGGACTGTTTTTGTTCCCAGTGATGTGGTCATTGGTTGAAGCTGGTGTGAATCACAGTGGTAAGAATACATCATCAGTTATAGGAAGGGGGTTGTCTAAAGACAAACCCACTTGAGATGTGGTAGCCATTATTATTTCTGTATGCCGTGCGTCTGTTGAGAGTGACAAAACCACAGCAGAGTGCTGCCTATTTTGATAAAACCTGAGTTATCACTTTAGTAAGACTTCTATTTTTCTCTCCCCACCTCCAACGTGGTTTGAATTGGTTGATTTCAATTTTTGATCTTAACGCTCCTTTCTTCCTCCTTCCCTCACTCCCCCTTTACTTTTTCTTCCCCTCTCTGTCCCTTCCAGTCCTTTCTGTCCTCCTCAAGATAAAAGAGCAGTACTCTCCTGTTTTTTATCCAGAAAGGAAAAAGGTTATTGCAGAAAGAACACAGTGTTTAGAAGTAGACTGATCTGAGTGTGAATTTTGGTTTTTTCAAAGTGGTCACTTTGTTTTGAAGAGTCTCAATCAGTGGTATGCTAGCTCCAGCTCATACTGCTGAAGAGCCCACTGTGCCCAACTCTTCCCTGGTCCCCTGCACTGACTCCATTTGAAGTCAGTTGGTACCTTGAAACCAGCCATGATGGGAGCATTTATACCACAGAAATGAGCAAATGTTACAGATCAGAAACTTTTTTTTTTTTTAACCCAAGGAGCCAGTTGTGAAACATTCACCAACACCTCACTGAGCTCAGTTTCCACATATCTCAAACAGGATCAGTAACACCAACCTTGAAAATTTGTTGTAACAATTTCAAATAATTGAAGAAAAATGCCTAGCGAGATGCCAGATACACAAAAGACACACAGTGTGTGGTATATACAAACCTGTTACAGTATTACAAAGAGTCTGGCTATATGAAACCTCTATTAGCCATGAGATCAATAATATAAAAGTCTAATAAGGCAGTTGAATTTGATTTTAGTAGGGTTGTTGGGCCCTTTAAAATTTATACATGGAAAAAGTAGCACAGTATTCCATACAATAGCCCATATAATTGCTAATGTGAACAATTTATTTGGCATCTTTTCCCAAGTTCCCTCTTAATTACCATCTCCTATGTTCAAGTTGTTAGCCACCACTAAACATCCTATAAATGCAGCTTTGTGAGAAGTGAGTTGCAAGGACTTAGAAAGCCACAAGACCTGTGATGAAGTGCCATAAAGGGCAAAGCCATAAACAGAGGCAATTTAGTAACTATAATTAAGCATCTAAAGAACTCTTTGGTGACCACCTGTTCACCATTTCTTCTGACAGCTGCACCAGTCCTTCGGCTTCCATTGGAAAAAGAGAAATTTAGATTGAATGTGGCAAAAACAACCTCAAAAGTTATTTTTATGTTCAACAAGAGCTTTTCCTCTCTCTCATGGAAAGCATATGAACACAGTCTATGTCTGTGTATATATACATAAGTGTGCTATTATCCTAGATGAGGAAGGGAACAGTAATGTGACCAGTAATCTCGGACTGTAACCTCTACTTCTGGGCCTTGTGTCTGAGGCTTTCACAAATTCATTTTACCGCAGGCTTCAGAAATTTGAGCAAAACCGCTTGCCTATAATTTATGCATAATACATTGGCTTGCAATACTTCATTTAAAAAGATTACTTGAAGGCCTCCAAAGTGTCTCAGTAAAAAATGTTTACGAATCTGTCTAGATTCATAAGCTCTTTTCTCTCCCTTCGCCAAATAATGATTTCAATGGCTTTTTGCTTTAGCTCTTATAAAGAGATACTCGGTCTTCATTTCTGATTATCACTGCATTGCAAACATCACACAAGAAAAATAAATTAAAATAACTTTTTATTTTTATATACTTTAGGTGGTTGGTACCCCCATTTTCCACTCAGTCCTATATGCCCTCAGTTATCGATTATTTGTACTGAAATTTTTTATTACAATCTAATGTATATATGTTTGCCACGGTGTGTTAAGAAGCCCTCAAATTCCTTTACCACTGACACAAGTCTCAAGATCACTAATGCTCTAAAAGCCAAAAATCAATTTAACAAGCAACACTGAACACAAAATTTGAGGACTGTAATCACAAGAGAGATAATAAAACCCTTTAATATAAGATTCAAGTTTTAGCTACAATACTTAGAAACTTTGTGGAAATAATGAACATCAAAACTAGACTATGTTTTTCTAGTCAAAAACGTAAGTGTAGTATACGACATTATTCATTATTGATTTCAAACTGTACTTAGAAAATACTTTAGAATTAGTCATGTCCTGGGGTCATTTATATTGGTTATTTAGACTACAGCTGTAGGCCTGTTCCCTGCCCGCCTCTCTAAATCACCTAACACCACTCCTCCATGTACCCTCCACAGCCAACATTATTTGCTTTCTTTAGTTTTTCTAATACACCATTCTTCATGCCACAGGGCCCTTCCCATGCTGTTCCCCCAAAATGGAATCTTCTCCCAGCGCCCCCTCCACTTTACGCCCAACTCAAATATCGCTTTCTCAGAGAAGGCTTCCCTTAGCTCTCAGTGAAGGTCATGTTCCTTTCCTTGACAGCAATTACCAGTTTATAGTTATACATCCGTTGTCTGTGTGACCAAACTTTAGGCTCCACGAGAGCAGAGACCTTGTCTATTCCTTCTCACCATTATAACCTCAAGATACAGCATGGTCTTTGGCACATGTTAGGTGACTGAGCGAATGCATGGTATACACAAATCACCACAAAATAAGCTTCAAGATATATGCAACATTAGATGTAATTCAAGATCACAGCATAATTACAGAATCCCAAATAACACTGATCTAGATAAAGTATTATGAAAAGTTAAGAAGACTGTATTAAATATAAGATCATAAAATAAAAAAGTCTCAGGCAGTATCACACCCTGTACTCATGACACTGTTTTCTCAACTACTCTTGTTACCCACTGTTCCTTTGAAAACTGAAGAAAATAGGTGACGGAGATTCTGGAGATAGCAAATTTAGACTGACTTCTGTCCAAAGGTCTACACTAATAGGGGCGCCTGGGTGGCTCAGTCGGGTGAGCGTCCAACTTGGGCTCAGGTCATGATCTCACGTTCATGAGTTCGAGCCCCAGGTTGGGCTCTGTGCTGGCAACTCAGAGCCTGGAGCCCGCTTCGGATTCTGTTTCTCTCTCTCTCTCTCTCCCCCTCCCCTGCTCATGCTCTGTCTCTCAGAAATAAATAAGGATTAAAAAAATTTTTTGAAGGTCTGCACTAATAGAATCTAAGGTCCAAACAGACCTTAAAATTGCAACTAATGTATATGGTTTAATATTATATGGTTACTAACTCTGATGAGTTGGTATTGGTTATCTAAAGTACACGTGAGGAAGCTAAGCTCTGGGAAAAGAGAGCTGTGAGGGGGTATTACTGAAACATCAGCCAGGAGTGTGGCAGCCCCAGAGAGTAGTGGCGTCAGTGTAATGTATTTGCCCATCCTGGTTAAATGGCATGAATATATTTAGGAGAGAATTAAACATTTTAAAGTATTTTGTGAATCACATTAAAATGTGTTCATCTGAATGTATAACTAAACTAAATGCCAGTAGGGGAAAATATCATATGCAAAAGGACAGGGTACTGAACGGTAAAAAGATGATGTGTTGAGAGGCTATTAGCTACCTATATTACTATCTGGACAAAAACAATGGATTAAGAGGCAAAGAGGCCTCAACCACATAACTAGCTCCGACAAGTTTCCTGGACTTGGACAGTTTTTGAACATTGAATTTTCTACCCTGAAAATACCCCCTCTCTTTCTACACCATGTGGAAATGGAAGGTTTTGACACAGTAAATTTTTAAAACATTTGAACTAAATGGGAAAAAAATTATAAAATATAATGTGCTATCACCACCATTATGTTGTTTGAAAAGTGAAAATTCAGAAATGTTATCACATTACATTCTGTCTTTAAATCAGAAGAAAATTACTAACTGAGCATAATTACTTTCTAACAAGGATCAAAGTGTAATAATGGTCTGGCAAAATAAACTGCATTAATCAAATAATTTCATTATCTTTAAATAATTATAGCTATTATTATTCACGTGTAATGTATTTCAAAAGAATGCCAATACTAAGGGCACCTGGCTGGCTCAGTCGGTAGAGCATGTGACTCTTAATCTCAGGGTCATGATTTCGAGCCCCATGTTGGGTGTAGGAATTACTTTAAAAAAAAAAAAATTTAAGAATGCCAATGGTTAGGGGCGCCTGGGTGGCGCAGTCGGTTAAGCGTCCGACTTCAGCCAGGTCACGATCTCGCGGTCCGTGAGTTCGAGCCCCGCGTCGGGCTCTGGGCTGATGGCTCAGAGCCTGGAGCCTGTTTCAGATTCTGTGTCTCCCTCTCTCTCTGCCCCTCCCCCGTTCACGCTCTGTCTCTCTCTGTCCCAAAAATAAATTAAAAAAAACGTTGAAAAAAAAAAAAAAAGAATGCCAATGGTTAATATAAATATAAAATATGATAAAATATAAGGTAAAGATAAATATATTCAGCTGGCGAAAAGGTGACACACACATGCATTCACACACACACACACACACACACACACACACATGTGCTTGTGTGTGCACAGAACATTTTTGGATGCCTACAGTGGCCGACAGTGGATAGCTCTGGGACACAGACATAGGAAGCTGGGGGGCCAGGGTAGGAAGTGAAGTCCCCTGTTATCATATACTCTTGTAGGTGTTAAAAAGCCTTCCATACTCATATGTGACTTTTCTCCCAACAAAGTTAAAAGATGTTTTTCAAGGTTAAATGAGTGGGATCAAATAGGAATAATTAATCATTCCTATAACTTATCTCAAAGGAAAAATATACATGTTAAAATCACAGAAGCGAAAGGGGCCTAACGTCATTCTCTTCAATTTTATTAAATAGAAAACATAAACAATTAAGAAAATTATGATCTCTCAAAGTTAAAAGTCAAGTCAGTGACATTAGCTCTAAAATCTAAAACCTTCTTAGTCTCAATAATGTGCCATGTGATTCTCATTCTGTTATCTTCATTCCAGAAAATTCAGTAAAATTTTCCTTAAAGCTTCCTGTAATTCTACGTAAGCAATATACAACAATCAGGATTTGACAATAATTTTTACTGATTTGAAAACAGGCAACTCAAAGGCTGAAATCTGGCAAGGATGATTATTTTTTAAAGCAAGCTCAGGAAGCAGCTGAATTTAGCTCAAGAAGGAACTAGCTGCTGCCTGCAATTGTCCTTGGAAAGCAAACGCCAAAGTCAAAGGTTCATGCATGAACTCTTTACACTGCTTAAATCTAGAGGCAGAAGCAGGAAACTAATTAGCCTCTCATTTATTATGTTTAGGCCTTCTTGACTGACCTAATTGTAACTCATCTCAATGCAATCTAAGCATTTAGGGAATTTGGTCTAGAAACAGTTCAGCTTCATCTAACCTATGGAATTCAAAACTCAGGTGCCACCCTAATAAAAGAAGTCCCTGTTAACTCTTCTTTCTCCATGATACCCTCACTTGAAAGGATACGTATGTTAGGAAAGGATATGTTTTGTCTCAGCAATAATTGATGACTACTCTTAGAATTTTCCAGCTTAACATAGTGGGAACTATATTATCAGGCAAATATTAATCTTGGATGGCAAATAAAAAAGAAATATAAAGAATAATAGAAGAAGGGTTCCTGGGTGGCTCAGTCGGTTGAGCGTCCGACGTTAGCTCAGGTCATGATCTCTCGGTTTGCGGGTTTGAGCCCCATGTCGGGCTCTGTGCTGACAGCTCAGACTGGAGCCTGCTTCAGATTCTGTGTCTCCCTCTCTCCCTGCCCCTTCCCTGCTTGCACTGTGTTTGTCTCTCTCAAAAATAAATAAACATTTAAAAAAAAAAAAGAATATTAGAAGAAAGAATCTCAAAACCAACTCCCAAATAACAGTAAGACACACAGGTAGGAGGAGATACCATATGACCTAAATTAAGCATTTAAAGAGAGGTCTAAGAATATTACTGACATTTTCCAAGAGGAGAAAAAAAATTATATATACTAATGTTGTTTTCTTATCACACGTGTTAATTAGGGGACAAAGATTTTTCTTGAAACTCCCTGGAATAAGTAACAAGCAAAAGGAAGAGGCTGTAACAACTAAGTAAAATTTGTCCCAATGCACTGCCTCTCTTAAAAGTAATTTCCACAGAGTATCAACTATGGCCACCCATACGGAAATAACTGGATGGGAGAGCAGAGTTAAAAAGTCATTGTTAAAATTTTCTTTTTTAAAACACTGGAATTGGTTATAAAATAAAATACTATTTTTTTAAAAAAGCTTGTTTGTCATATGATATCCTGGAAAGCTTTACACAATCATTAAAATCCCTCTCCTGGAAGGTGACAGGATAAAGACTCAATGACAATACATGAGCTTTCCTCTGAGTTCTAATGTCATGGTTTCAAGAAAGCTAAATTTTCAAAAATGGATTTTCCTCAGTTACAGCATTTTAATCCCTACCTCTTCTGGTCAGAAAGGAAAGAAGTAGTGGTAAGGGTAAGGAAGGCTACTCCAATCTCAGCCAAACTCAGAGAGTTAAACCGTGTCCCAAGGTTCACACAAAAGATAATGGACTCCTTCCACACTTGTTAGACTCCACCATAACCTCAGGGACTCCTTTAAAGATTTACTTAAAACTATGGACCATCTGCCCCAAAAGGAAATACACACAAAGTGTATAATTTCAGGGAGTGTCCAAAACCCAGATTAGGACACTTTGCCCTAAAAAAAAAAAAAAAAAAAAAAGCAGATTTATACACTTTCAGCCAATGCAAATGTAATATTTTATTCTATGATGGCCTTTTATATTTCACTTATTCTATGTATTCTATGGTTAAGATCACCATTTCCAGAAACAGGAATACAAAGAATGGGCTACACATGTCTTGCTAGAGACATATTGAACTATTAGCTCTATTTTCTCATTGACCATTCCCTTAAGGCAGTGGTTCAAAAAAGGGGTTATGCACCCCAAGAAGGCACCCTGGAAATTTATGAGGGTGTTTTTGGTTACCACAGTGATTAGAGGTTGCTGAGCTTTAGAGTTCTCTCCTGCCCCCAGCCCTGGAGAGGGAGGATAAAGAAAGGGACCTGTATGTTAGACATCTTAGAATGCATGGATATTCCCATGCAGTGAAGGATGTCCTACTGGACATTCATGTGGGTGAAAACCAATTCAAAATTGTTTAAGCCTAAAACTTAAATCTGTTCTACACGTAAATGAAAGGTATTTTTGCACAATTTTAATATACAATGAATTTCTAGGATTGCCATTACCAAATAAAGATTATATTTTGATTTGTTTAAACTTCACCTTGGAAAATCATGTACCAAATGGCAACACTACTTGTGGTATTTTATTTTATTTTTTAATTTAATTTGTATTTATTTTGTAAGTAAGCTCCAGGCCCAACTCACAACTCTGAAGTCGAGAGTCACAGGCTCTACCAACTAAGCCAGCCAGGCACTCCTATTCATGGTATTTTAACTGCCAATGAAACACAACTTTACCAATCTGCATTTAAGAATGCTGTAATCCTGGTGATTCTATATACACAGATGCAAGCATCCGAGTACCTTACGTCTTCTAATGCAGTCGTGCTTGTGCACTTACATATTGAAATACATATTTTTTATTCTAAATTATTTTCCTTATTATTTCTCATTTATATTACTTAGGGCATTATAACTACTTTTAACTTATATGTAAGGTAAATCTATAAATGTATAGTATACAAATATATAGATATATTTAATCTATACTTATACACACACAAATTGTGTGTGTGTGTGTGTGTGTGTATGAATTTTGTCTCAAGACAAGAGAACATAAAATATTTGCTATAACAAGTGGACCATGAGTCTCACAGGGTTGAGAATCACTGATCTAAAAAGAACGATACTAAATTTCAGTGGAAAACCTGACAAACTTCTTTTTAAAACAGCATTTAATACCATTAAATGGTAGTGTGTAGGATTAATTTGTTGGGTGTTTTTAAATGTATCTCATTATGATAGAGGCTGGGGTTATAGGTAGCTTCTCTTAGACCCCGACTATCTCTACAGGTTATCTACGCCATACTCAGAAATGGCCATTCCTCTCACCTTAACCTTTGGCAGACTATTACCAGGACCAATTTAAAGGTGTAACTGATTCTGTGAAATTGGAGGGGGAAAATGGATTAAATGGCATTAAGAACTTGCAAATACATGAAAGAGACATCTCTTTCATCTCTTACCAATTTTTCATTGACAACCTCTCCAAACAGGAGATAATAGTTTCTCCAAACAATAGTTTCAAATTTAGTTAGGCCTTGCTCAGGTTCAAGGTTTGAAAACGACTGTCATGAATGAATGTAAGGAAGAGAAGAATGAAAACAGAGGGAAAGAAAGGAAAAGGGAAAAAGAAAAAAAAGCTTGCTCGTGTTGGTAAGGCAAACATATGAAAAATGACAAAGACTATGCAAGAACATATAAAATCTATATGCCTATAAACTTAATTATTCAAAAAATGTCAGGCATAATAAATCCTTTGTAAAAGCATTGAATAATAGAACCAAGAGGGCAAAATTATGTACATAGTTATTCATATTTCCATAAGAGACCATGAAAGCAGAAAGCAATTCATGGCTCAGGAGGGTTACTGCTCTCTGAAATCTCCCCCTCATGGGGCCAAAACTTCATAAAACATCTCCAGATGAGCCATCTGATTAAAATAGCTTATGTTTTGGTTAAAATAGCTTATATTAAGTACTGGGCAAAGAACTTTTACTACACAAACTATTGATAACCTATTCTCTATCATAAGATCTCAACTATACCAACCTGTTCACCCCAACTCCACAGGTAAAATATTATCTGTGTGGACAAAACACCACTTTCAAATAGTCAATCCTGTTTCCTTCAAAACTATTAACTGCTCAGATTCATATAAATTTCCCAGGCTAATATTCTAGGCAAACCATCAGGTACCAATTATTTTCATTCTTCTGTAGAGAAAGCTGTTCAGATAATATGAGTTTTGCAGGTTTTACTAATGTTTCCTTAGCCTTTACTTTGTGAGCAAAAAATCGGTTAGCGATTCAACTGCCTGAGCTCCACAGTAATGATATCTCTCAACACAAAACCACTACCAGTGTGAAAATTACGAGTGAACAAGAACAATGTGCTGATAGAACAGATTACTTGAAAAGGCCTATGTGTTGTTCCTCATCTTTTCGACTCTTCAGGATTAGAAACTGAATCTGGATGGCCCACACATATAAATTTGAATAAAGATACCCCCATACTCTCAGACACTATCAGTGTAGAGCAGTGTATAAATTTACTGACTGCTGATTAATAATTAATTATTAATTTATTAAGGACATAAAGACAAACAAAATTGTGCTGAAAAAGAGCATGTGCCAAGAAATTTAGCCAAAAATGAATTCACCACCCCAAAGTGCCTAAGATAAAGTATCATAAAAAATAAGTTAGAAATAATGAACACTTAAATCAACAAAACAAAGAGCTGATCATTTTAAACAGGAAAACAGGCTGGTATGTATGTGCATATGTGCGTGCCTGCGTGCTTGTAAGTGTGTGTGTGTTTAATTGTAAACAAATGCAGATGCATGAACGATTAACATCTGAAACCTGAAGATCTGAAAAAGAGCTAAAGATAGATCAGAATTCCTGAATAAATAAGATATGCGAAAAGGGCATGAAATATGAATGAGCAGCATGTCTTTCCAAGAAAAAAGCCAACAAAATCAGCTTCAGACGTGAACACGGAAGGACCAACTGTAAGAAAAAGAAGTGCCAAAGAAAAGTATGCTGTAAAACAGGAGAGAACATTTTAAATAGTTGCACATGTGAATGAATATTAAAAATATTTTAATCCTCCTAAGAAGTGTGTTTCTAATTAGACATTCCCTTTTCTGATTATGGATTTTATTGCAATGGCAGAATCAACTATGACTTGGCCCTTCCCACAATAGCAGCTGTTAGATTTAACTTAGCAGCTTCCTCTTTTATGCTCCCACTAAAACATGTGTATACTATATATGTATACTTAACATACTTCTTCTAGGGAATGACCACAGAATTTCTCTATCTCAACTTAGTTTGTTGCTTGGGCAATTGATTATATATTTTCCTCTTTTAAAATAGAGAGAGGAAATCCTTTAGTCTGTTTCACAAATGTTTAGTTTTCTGGTCAACATTTTATTCACTGTAAAATACAGGTCAAGAATCCCCTTTCAAATGTCTTGGAATCTTTCTTAGCCAACAAAGTAACAGAGAATGTCGCCTACTTTCAATTGATCTATTCAGAAACGAGGAACAGTTGAAACTAAACAAGAAAAGACAAATCTAAAAAATCAGGTGAGGAGGATGGTGCAGGAAAAAGTCACACATTAAGGATTTTAAGAGTGGAAATAAATGTATTCACAATCACGTTAGCCAAACTACTCATCTATTTTAAACCTTCCATTCTTCCATGACGTGTATTTCTTTAAAATATAAAGTGGAATGTTAAGAAGGCAGCACCCTGGCAAGCATAAACCCTCTAGTAATTTTTTACAAGTTGCTTTCTGGAAAGGCCCACCCACCTAACTCCATCCCCTTTTTAAAAGTGTTCTGTCCCATAATTAAAGACTATAGCCGCAACTGTTCTCTACATTCGGAACTCAGCATATGGTTGCAAACCCTAAAAGGCTAATTTCAATAATAAATAGAACGGGTAGGAAAAGGCACACACTTGAAAAATTGTAAAAAGAAATCTTCAATTAATAGGTCTGACATAAGCAGAACCAATAAGACTTCTGCATATCTCTCAGGTTGTACCTCCTCCAAGGGTAAAAGATAAAGATTAGCTCTTAGACCTATCCGTAGTTAGCATCCTCATTAAATACCCCCAAAGGAAGGCAGTTAGTGTCACCTGTAAAGATTTAAAGACACACCTTTCAAAAGTGAAGTCATCCAAGTGTGTGTGTGTGTGTGTGTGTGTGTGTGTGTGTGTGTGTGTATGAACCCACTACAAAACCAAGCAAGCTCTTACCTAAAAGATACATAAAAGAAATGAACACTTCACCAAAATAAAATCTTCTAAAAAGAACTGTCACCAAAGAACCCTTGGGGTTTTTCTAAACTACAAACAGAATTTGCCAATCATAGAGGGAAGAAAAAGCAACCATTACAATTAAAAAGACTTAAAGACATTCAAATATACAGAAAAGATATCAGATTTTTTTCTTTAAGTATTCACCGGTTAAAAATAACAGAGGGAGTCATAAAAATGTCAAAAAATTGATAAACGGCACATTTTTACGGGCAGGTAGGCAAGTGTATATATCGATGTTGCAAGTAATTTTAAGGTTGAAGTTTATATTCTTTATTGATTACTGCCCCCAATAGAAGATGATAACTAAGGATAGTTTCATTGGTTTTTCTTCATCGTCTCAGAATTCTTAAATGCTAAATGAGTTTTTCAGCTAAAAGAAAAAAATTTATAGAGATACAATTAACTTCAACATTATCATACATGTTCAAAAATATATTTAGACTTTGGTTTCCAAATATGAGCTGTACACTTGACCAACTCTAAAACTCCACACATTTAGGAGCAATAATGACTAGAAATGAATGACTATAAAAGAATGACTATAAAATGACCATAAAATGTGACCCGCTACCCACTTCTGTGATGCTACATACAACTCCACTGACCACTGTGAGGCTGAACGTAAGCTTGTAGGCAAAAATGTCAGAAATACAGAGCCCAGCGTGTATTGCACTAGCCTCCAGAGTTAGCAATACTATTGTTGAGACCTTGAAGGCCACGTTTAAGATAAAGCATACCACACAGTTCCAAATTTTAAAATGAGACATGAAAGTGGGAGTGGAGAATATCATACTCAAAACAGGAATGCCCTCTCAGAGATCAGCAGTGAAAACTTCTGATTACAAATCAGCCTTTTATAAAGTACTCTGTCTCTAGAAATTAAGCTAAAGGCATGAAAAGACAGACTTCTGGGAATAATATTTCTGATCAATTTTCTCCTCGGAGGTACACCGATATCTACATATAATATAGATGTAAGATTTTGCCAGTAATAAGACAGTCTATGTTCTGGTCTGTCATAGGATCTAAAATAAGACTAAATCTTAGCTATTTGTGTGCTATCTCTGATTTCCACTTTAATAAATGTGTTTGTTACCAAGAAACAGACTCTTAATTACAGAGAACAAACTGATGGTTACCCGAGGGGAGATGGTGGGGGGATGGGTGAAATAGGCAATGGGGATGAAGGAGTGCACTGGGCATGATGAGCACCAGATGATGCACGGAATTGTTGAATCACTATATTGTACACCTGAAACTAAACATAATTATGTATGTAACTAACTGGAAATAAAATAAAAACCTTACAAAATTAAAATTAAAAAACTGTGGTTGTTAAAACCACACAGGATTGGGGCACCTGGCCAGCTCAGTTGGTAGAGCATGCGACTCTTGATCTCGTGAGTTCAAGCCCCACGTTGGGTATAGAGATTACTTAATAAAATCCTTGGGGAAAAAAACAAAAACAAAAACAAAAATAAAAGTGCACAGGATTTTATGAAGACTAGAACATATGCAGGTGGGTGCTTAAGGAATTTTCTGCCCAATATGCCAGAAGCAGGATGCCATCTGCTTGTGCCATGAATCAACCTAACCCTCAGCAGTCTCCAAAGTTGACAGGAAAATCTGGTTGTTTAGTTAACATTGAAAACACACTCTAAATCCAAGATGAACTGTTATTTTCTGAAATGATCTTAGACACAGTTAAAAACTTGTTTTCTCCTTTAAAAGCAGCTGTCTATTTTTTTAAAAATTGAACTATGAAAACCACTGATTTCAAAAGTACTCTGAAGTAACTGAAAATTGAAACTAAAAAGGGACCTCCATACACTGACTTTTTAAATTTCCTCTCTCAATAAATGTATTAATAATGAAATAATTTACCTCTGTATCTTTTAAAACTATCAGAATCTTTTGGCCATATGGATCATAGTAGGTACCTATTGATATTAATTCCATGAGGATAGCTGTCATCTCATGAAAAACTTTACCTCAAAATTGCTATTTGGATAACATGCCTAGCTAGAATTTGTTGAAGCACATTAATTTGAAAATCCATAACATGGGGCGCCTAGGTAGCTCGGCTGGTTAAGTGTCTGACTGTTGATTTTGGCTCAGGTCATGATCTCAGGACTCCTGAGATCAAGCTCCATATCAGGCTATGTGCAGACAGCTAGGAGCCTGCTTGGGATTCTCTCTCTCCTCTCTTTGCCTCTCCCCACCCTCTGTCTTTCTCTCAAAATTAATAAATAACTTTAAAAAATCCATAACATGATCACAATGATACTATCACACAGCTATTGTTTTCACACTTTGCAACACTTAAATTGATCACAAGTACATGAGCCATTAAAAATGACTCCTCCTAAGTCCCCTGTTTCTAGCACCTTTAGGAAACAAGGTTTTATTTTAAGAAGTTGGAAATGACGAACTTGGCTTTGGTGAGATCAGGGAATACTTATGGGAAACTGGATTTGTCAACAACTGCAACGGAGATGGGTAACATGGGTTTGGTGAACTGTGTGTGAGCATGCATGTGTGCACACATACATAAAGAAGAGAAAACGGTTGTGAATGCAATTCCACTCTTACACTCATTTGTAACTAAGCCTTGAAAGTGCATCAGGCCAAGCATTAGGTTGATGTTTGTCATGGCTAAGATACTAGCAAGCAAAGCAAGAGACATGAATTCTCTCTGGGACTCAGCTTCTTCATTAGGAAGGTCTAGTTTAGTTTCTAAGGTCCCTTTCAGTTCTAAAAAATCAAACATTCATTGAATATCAATTATGAGGAACATAAAGATGAATATAACATAGTTCTGGCCCTAAGACTGATTTGATGAAAAACTTAATCACCGTGTGCACTACTCCTAAATAATTGTATACATATGCACGTGCGCGCGCGCACACACACACACACGCACACACACAAACACACACACGAAATGTCTAAAGAACAAAAGCATGTGTTGTGAAAAAAACTTAAAACTTTGGTTTTGTGAAATAGAAAAATAACCAAAAATTGACCACATCATCACTCCACCAAAACAAATCATCTATTAACCACAGGACTGCCCAAGAACAAGCTTTCAATACCACACTCAATAACCAGCCATATATATTTTGTTCTCTTTAAAAAAGAAAAAAAAAATTCCCTCACTCATAGAGGAAAATGACATCAACAAATTTAATGACAGTTTATTTTCACGAAACTATTGAGAACAAGTATGGGGGATATGGTTAAAATACCACACACACCCACACCCACACACCATAATGTTTAACACATCAAGAAAACAGAAATAAACCCATACATTTATAAACAAATGATTCTGACATGGGTGCCAAGATAACTTAATATGGAAAGAATAATCTCTTCAAAAAATGGTGAATAACAGGATAGCCACATACAAAAGTATGAAGATAGACTTTATACATCACACCATACACAAAAGTTGGTTCAAAAGGTATCTTTATCTATTCTGGATACCAGCTCCTTATCAGTATATTGATATGATTTGAAAATATTTTTTGAAGCCAAAATTTCAACAACAAAAAAAGTTTACCAACTTTTCGAAGAAAACATAGGCATAATTCTGTGACATTGGATTAGACAAGAGTTTCTTTGATGTGACACAAAAATAGGAGTAAACAGGACTTCATCAAAATTAAAAAATATGTGTGCTTCAAGAGACATCATCAATAAAGTGAAAAGACAACCTGAGAATGGGGGAAAATATTTTCAAATCATATCTCTGATAAGGTCTAATATTCAGAATATATAAAAAAAATTCTTACAAATCAACAATTAAAAATTGGAAAAAGGTTTGAATAGACATTTCTCCAAAGAAGTTATACAATGTTCTACAAACAGAGAGAAAAGCTATCATTAATCACGAAGGAAATACAAATCAAAACCACAAAAAGATGCCACTTCAAACCCACTACAATGAGTAGAATTAAAAAGGCAGACAGTAACAATTTGTTGACAGAATATGGAAAAACCGGAATCTTCATTCATCACCAGTCAGAATGTAAAATTGTACATTTTGGCAAAATGCCAAAATTAAGCATAAAAGTTACCACATGACCCAGAGATTTCACTCCTAAGTATGTACCCAAGAAGACTGAAAACATGTCAACAACAAAATTGTTCATGAATGTTCATATCAGCATTATTCATAAGTCAAAAAGTGTAAACAACCTATATGTCCATCAACTGATAAATGTGATACATTCATATAATGAATATTATTCAGTCATAAAATGGAATGAAGTACTAATACTATATAACATGGATGAACCTTGAAAACATTATGTTGAGTAAAAGAAGTCAACCACAAAAGTCCAAATATATGATTCCATATGTGTAGAATAGGCAACTCTATAAAGACAGAAAGTAAATTAGTGATTACCAGAGAAGGGGAAGGGAAAATGGGCAGTGATTACTAATGCATTGGGGAGTTTTCTCTTTGGGGTAATAAATGTTCTAGAATTAGATGATAGTGATGGTTGCACAAGTTACTATGCAATACTAAATCCACTCAACTGTAGTACCTTTAAAAAATTTTTTAATGTTTATTTTTGACAGAGAGAGACAGAGACAGAGAGTGAGCGAGTGAGTACAAACAGGGGAGAGGGCAGAGACAGAGAGAGAGGGAGACACAGAATCCCAAGCAAGCTCCAGGCTCTGAGTTGTCAGCACAGAGCCCGACGCGGGGCCTGAACTCATGAACTGTGAAATCATGACCTGAGCCAAAGTCAGAAGCTCAACCAATTGAGCCACCCAGGTGCTCCTTAACTGTACATTTTTAAAGGGTATGCGAATTTCACTCAACTTTTTAAATTATTTGAGAACAAAAAAAGTAATGCCCTTGAGATCTTTGTGGATGAAAAGAGAAAGAAAAAAAGAAAAAATCTTAAAAAATAGACATTTGGGGCAATCCTCACCTGTGTGGAACCAAAAGGAAAAAAATGGCGAGAGAAGCAATCAGAGAGTATGTGGAATTTATTATATCCAAAAGAACACACAGTCAGCAGTGTCAAATTCTTTGGGGAACTGATTCTGAGTGATGAATATGCTTAATACAATGAGTCTTACCCAGTTTAATGAAGAAGACTGGTTACTACTCCAACTTCTTTCTCTATTTAGGGCCAATTCTGCACATTATCTTCTTCAAAATGTTCCATAAGTCAGGCTTTTCACTGTCTGACCTTTCCTTCATTAGATGGGATTAGTAAATGTTTACTCAATAAACATAATATAAATGGAATTCCTTTATTACCAACCTGATTCTGATCTCATTTCATGAATTTAGTTATTAAAAGAAAATCTGTTCTCTTGACCAGCTTATAAGGTAATTATTTAATTACTTTATTGCTTTAAGTTATGTTTCATTTTTCCTCTGCAAAAGTCCTACTGTGGTTTTTAATACCACAGAACAATTTTCTCAGACAATGACTGGAAATGTACAAGTTCTAATCATTTTGATTTTTACTTCGGACACACTCATCCAAAATGGTATTCTGTGGGGGATAAAGAAGTGTACTTGTGATTAGCACCAGGTATTGTTACAGAAGTGATGAATCACTATGCTGGATACCTGAAACTAATACTACACTGTATTTTAACTGGAATTTAAATAAAAACTTTAAAAATGGTATTTTATGGGATATATGCATAAGGGCAAAAAAAGGAAAGATTTTCTTATTTTTTAAATAATTGTCTAACAAGTGAAAGCAGTTTAGAAAAGAACTGGTGCATGGGTAAATCAGTTTGTTTGGAGCCACTGTCCTTGCATCACTTTGTTCTGTTGAATTTTACTTTCCAGGGCATCTGAAAACTACTAGGCTGTAAGGAGACTGTCTGGTCAGCCAAGACAAAGCTCTTGGTACTACTCTGAAATAAGATATGGCAGATCTACCCTTCCGTATTAGGTGACTGGCCTAGTTAGAGGATGTATATACATGACAGTCTGAGAGACAGCATCAATATGGTGTCATCGTCTCGCGAGTAATGTTTCCTGTAGTGATGATACATCTGCATGCTAAATAAAAAGATTAAAATATGAGTGATAAAGAATTCAAAAATAAAACCCAAGATATATAGTGTAATATCAATTTGCACAATTTAGTTTGAAACACCAAACAGCACAGGCTTAAACTTCCACTCTTTTAAAACTATATTTTAGATTCCAAGAATTTTTTTTTTCAAATTTTTTAAATGTTTACTTATTTTTCAGAGAGAGGGTAGGGGCAGAGGGCAACGGAGACACAGAATCTGAAGCAGGCTCCAGGCTCTGTCAGCACAGAGCCAGACATGGGCCTCGAATTCACGAACCACGAGATCATGACCTGAACAGAAGTCGGCTGCTCAACCAACTGAGCCACCCAGGTGCCCAAGAAACATTCTTGTTACAATATTTCTTAACACGTTCATGTTGTTACATGCTCTATGATCTCAGAAATACTAAAATGAAGTTGATACCTGTTAAAAGAAGCACCAAGTAAATTTTAAGGGAGAAATCTATCCACATATTTAAACAAAGAACTTAAGGACTTGAATTATAAGGGGAGAAAACATGGAGGATCAAAGTAACAAGTGTTAATATTTTGAGAAAGCTACCATGATACTAATGGTTCTTCTGTTAACTCTGTTATAATAAAAATCACTACCATTTATGGGGTGCTTACTATGTGCTACACGCAACATATAAATTGTTTCATTTAATACTTACAAATAATACCATTTTCCCCATTTTACAAATGAGGTAAATAAGACTTGGTAACTTTGTCCACAGACAGACACAAAGTAGAAGACAGAGCAGGGTTTTGAATCCAAGTTGGTCTAACTCCAAAAACTATTCCTTCTGTATGCTATAGTATGCTACCTTCTGTTCTTCTGCAGCAAGGTTACAAACCCAAAAGCCAAGAGAAGCCCTGCAATTAGAATAAAGTGTCTGCAGTGAGTTAAAAAAGAATGGAGAATAGGGAGTTTTCCAACCAAGCCTACACCTACCTATCTAACCTGGCCTCTTGATACACGCTGTGCAAGCATAACAAAGCAGCCAAATAAAGTATGTCCACTGGCCACTAACCTGCGGGACCCAAGTTAAAAAAAAAAAAAAGTCACCATCTGGAAATCAGCAGAAGATAAAAAACAATCCTAGTAAGAAAGTATTTTGAAAAAATCAGTGATTTTCATATTAGATGTATAGGACTAAAACTAGCCATCATTGAACATGTAAATAAAACATTGACTTCTTTTGCGAAGTCCTTTACTTTTGAACCTTATATAAAACCTTATAGCAATAATGAACTTTGTAGCAAAGCAGTATTTAATATTGGCAGTCCCCTTTCATATATATAGCATTTCCAAAGATGTATTTGAAGGCTGAATTATACAAATCTAAAAACAGACATATATGGTATAATGGTGGTTATGTTCCCAGAATACTAAAAGCCATAATTAAATCCCTAATTAAGGCTTTGAGGGCACTACCTATTATCTGAACACCACTCTTATCCCAAACCAGCAACTCAGGGAGCAGCAGATAACCCTCATAAGGCACCTCAACCTTCTGTTCCCCTATTTCTCTCTCCCACAGGCCCATAGCCTTCCACTGAGCAAGCCTCACTCCCCACAAGAACAAAAACTGGGTGGTAAAATGGCAGAGGTGTAACAGAAAGGGAAAGGCAGGACATGGGAGAATCCCAAACAGATGGGCACCACTAGAAGCAAACAAACTCTAAACTATGGCTGTGTGGTGATTCAGAGAAGCTCCTGGCAATCTAGGATAGCTGGGAGGTTCCCTCCATGAGGCAGGACACAGTAAAAATATTTAGACCACTGTCAGCCCAAATGCCTAAGCTAAAAAACACTGTCAATGATCTGGGGCAAGAAATGCCACAATGCAATAGTTCAAAATTACCAAGACTCAGGAAACAGAATATGGAAGATTCAATCCTATGTGCAGGAGTTCAGGAAGTCAGTATAAGGTTCAAAAACAGGATTTTTATGAAAGTCAAGACCCACCATAAATGTATTTTCATTTTAAATACACAAAGGAGGCTACCCATATATAATACCCACATTATAAAAACAGTAGGTATTAATGAATAGATATTTAGGCTAAATAGAATTGCCGATTTATGCATGAAATACTACACTGGTCTAGGCATTCCTAAAATGACACTGCCTAGTATCTTGCATATAATCACATTTTTAAGCTGTTCTCACATTACATTGTACTTAGTATTATCCATCTATATATCACTGTACCAGGTTTTTAACACTGACCCTTATTGTTTTTTTTTTTAAATAGTATTTATCAGAAAGTCTAATAATGTAAGATGCTTTTGGCTCATTTTCTCATCTCTACCTACTCTGCTAAATGCTACCCATGCAAAAATCCATCACTCACTCTTATATACAAAATTGTTGAGCAGCTCTAAAGAAGTCTAATACTTAGCTGACACTACTAATTTAGTCACTCTAATTTCATGTATATTTCTTTCAAATAAGAAAGTATGGGGGCCCCTAGGTGGCTCAGTTGGTTAGACGTCCGACTTCGGCTCAGGTCACAATCACAATCTCACAGTCTGTGAGTTTGAGCCCTGCACTGGGCTAACAGCTCAGAGCCTGAAGCCTGCTCCGGATTCTGTGTCTCCCTCTCTCTGCCTTTCCCCCACTCACGCTCTGTCTCTCTCTGTCTCTCTCTGTCTCTCTCTGTCTCAAAAATAAACAAACATTAAAAAATATATTTTAAAAAAGTATGTATTTGAGCACAGCTGACATTATGACAAGAAAAATAAAAAACCATACATCTCCCCTAATCCCACCCACAACTGAACTCCTATAACCTCCAAAATTTCTAACATTCATATCATATTCTATATTTATTACTTACAAAAAAATCCACTATGCTAACACATTACTCGTATGCATTCTAGAATTGATATAATGAGAATAGGGAAGAGGGTAGAAATCACAATTATTGCTTACCTAGAGATGAGCGATTTTTATAATGTACAAGATGAAAATTAAAGGTAAATGAGGGAAAATTCTGAAAACAAACCATAACTTAAATCACTATTGTTCCTAAATCAATAGCTTGATTTCTTCGCATTTATGTATGTGCTTTCAGCAGCAAATAGTGAATAATTTGGTGGCTCCATTTCAGCATTTAATCTGCCTCAAATTTAAACTTCTAGTTAAAAATTGGGGGGCTGCAAGTTTCTGTCACAAGGTAGTAATTACGAGCTCCCAGCTGTGAAGTAAATATTACCTGAACAGAACTTCTTAAAATACTCTTTATAATTAAATACCTAGTAATCGTTAAACAAGGCAAGAAATACAAGGTTTATGGGGAGAAAAACAATCAAACACTCTTTTACAACAGGTTTCTGGAAACTATGAACTCAACTGGCAGATTACTAATTACCGGAAAGGAAAAGGGATGTTGGTTCCAAGAATCTCTGAAAACAATTTAGATACAGATGTAACAGGACCTAACTAAATTGCTCCTTGCACAGAAGAGAGGTACAACATTCTTGACAAAGTCCTGTAGGTTACACCCACAGTCTGTTGAAAGATAGTCATCAATGGTAAAGTCATTCATGGGGGCTTGAAGCAGAACTGAGAGAGGAAGTCCAACATATTCAGCATTTTCTCTAAAGAGAAAGAAAAAAAAAAATAGGTTGGCAACATGCCAGCAAGCCAGCAAGCTCTGTCTCCTGTGTTCAAAAGATGTAGGAGGCTGCTTGAGAACTGACTAAAAAAATCCCCTGGAAGACAGTAACAGATTTTTTTAAAAAGTAAAATGCAAATTATAACAATAGGATGTCATCACCACACTTGCAATCATTTTTTTTTTCCTCTGGTTTATCACGTACTGAATGAGCTATAGTCTTTAATGGGGGTTGGGGGGGGGGACCTTCCTCAAAATGTCTCAAATTTTAAAAATAAAGGGTAAGTTTATTAGAAGAAATATATATAAATTATAATTAAGAAATTTGTTGAAAGACAAAGCACATAAGCCGATGACCATGACTCAGAACTGTGTAGTTTACATCAGAACAGTATGCATGCCTTGAAATACGCTAAAGACCTCTGGGCCAGTGAAGAATATAGAATCGGGAATCTGTTTCCTGGTACTATATCAAGATTATCTGTCTGAATCCTTGTTTATAGTTTATAGAACTGGATTTTAGTGTAGAAAATGGAATCAGAACCAAACTGAATGACTATTTCTGTTAACAATATAATCAATCACCTCAGCTCAAAATCTGAAGTTCCTGGGTGCGTGGGGGGCTCAGTCGGTTAAGCACTGACTTCAGCTCGGGTCATGATCTCCCGATTTGTGGATTCGAGCCTTGCATTCAGCTCTGTGCTGACATCTCGGAACCTGGAGCCTGCTTCAGGTTCTGTGCGTGTCTCTATCTCTGCCCCTCCCGTGCTTGTGTGCGTGCTCTTAAAAATAAACAGACTTAAAAAAAAAAAAAAAAAAAAAGCCAAAGTTCCTTTTCCTTTCTTTTATGCCTTAGAATTATTCAAAACTAATAAGAAGTCTCTCAAAATGTTTACCTAATTAGCACAGCCTCAGGGCACCTGGCTGGCTCAGTCAGAGGAACAGGAGACCCTTGATCTCAGGGTCATGAGTTCAAGCCCCACGCTGGGTAGAGATTAAACAAATATTTAAAAATAATAATAATAATTAGAATAGCCTCAAAAAATTTCCCTCAAATGCTGATCAGTTTTGTGGTAGGTTTAATTTGTATCCACAAATTCTTTGATACACCTCCTTCCAGGAAGTGGAACTTGATTCTCTCCCCTTTGAATGTGGGCTGGACTCAGTGAGTTGCTTCTACTGAACAGACTATAGAAAGAGAAAATAAAAACTTTGCAGTATTGAAACCTAGCGTACGTACATCACCTTACCAAGTGATCAAAGTTAACATCACCAGTAATAAGTCATGTTCCATGTACCCCTTGATATGACAAAATCAGAAAGGCTCATCACACATTTGTGGTACTCTTCCCTAAAATGCATAAGCCCAGTCTAATCATAAGAAGACATTAACCCAATCCGGGGCACCTGGGTGGCTCAGTCAATTGAGCAGCCGACTTCAACTCAGGTCATGATCTTACCATTCATGGGTTCAAGCCCTGCATCAGGCTCTGTGCAAACAGCTCGAAGCCTGGAGCCTGCTTCAAATTCTGTGTCTCCCTCTCTCTCTCTGTCCCTCCCCTGCTTGTGCTCTGTCTCTCTCTCCCTCCCTTTCTCTCTCTCTCTCTCTCTCAAAAAAAAATAAACATTAAAACAACAAATTAAAAAAAAAAAAAAAAAAAAGAAGACACCAACCCAACCCAAACTGACAGATATTCTACAAAATATCTAACTGGTACTCTTCAGAAGTATCAAGGTCATAAAAATAAAAGGAAAGCCTAAGAAAGCATCACAGATTAGGAGAGACCAAGGAGACATGACAATGAAATGCAACATAGTTTCCTGGATTGGATCTTGGACAAGAAAAGGGATATTAATGGAAAAACTGGTGAAATCTGAATAAAGCCTGCAGTTAATAGTATTGTATTGATGTTAATTTCTTCATTTTGATCTACAGTTATGTAAGATGTTAACATTAGGGGAAGCTAGGAAAAAGAAATATGGGAACTCAGTGTACTATTTTTACAACTCTTATGTAAATCTATAATTATTTCAATATAAGGGTTATTTTTTTTTCAACACTTAACCATATCTTCCCTTACTTGTAGAGAGTTGCCACTCTAGCTCATAGGCCCAATCACTATGATTTTCCAGATTCCCATGTCTTTAGGATCTGCCCTTTCCAATTTATCTGACATATACAGAAGGATCAATCTTAACAATTTCTATCATCTCCCTACTCAAAACCACAGACTTTCCTACTCAAAACTGTAAAAGATTCCTCAGTGCCTCAGTATTACTTATCACTAAGCTTATCACTAAGGGACATGTACAAATCAGCCACACCCTGCTTACCTAAACTTACATCTCTACTAGAGACATTTATTCTTTATCTTTAACCATATACCAATGGCATTTAATTTTTTTTTTAATTTGGCAATAATACTGGGCAATCTGGGCAATAATGAGAGATTTAAAAGAAAGAAGTATGGATTTTGCTTTTAGAAGATTTCTTTAGAATAAGATAATCTTCTTAAGTACATGATAGTTATACATTTTCTATTTTTATCTTATTTCCCCTCACTTTACTGAACTATTTTAGTAATTTTAATAGGTTTCTTTCAACAGACTTTTTTGATTTTCCAAATATTTAATCATATCTTCTATAATAAAACACAATTTTATACACCCAACATTTATAGATCTACTTCTGACAATGGTTAAGAGTTCTGTTTTTACGTGAAAGTACTAATTCTCAATGATTACAAATAATATTATAAAACGGCACAGTAAACACACAGCTGACCTAGAAAGGAACAAGTGATAATAGAAACCTGAATCTAAGGTTTCATCACACCCTAAGAAGCCTCCCTGGAAATTTTACTCTTCCCTTTGCCAAGAAATTGTTTCAGTCCATTTTAATGGACGAATATTTTCTAACTATCTAACTTTAAAAATATTTTAACTGGGGGCGACTGAGTGGCTGAGTCAGTTAAGCATCTGATTCTTGATCTCAGCTCAGGTCTTGATCTCAGAGCCATGGGTCCATGCCCCACATTTGGCTCCATGCTGGGCATGAAGCATACTTAAAAATATGTATATTTTTTAACTAAATCCAGCAAGTTATTTCATGGGTATTGACGAATGGATTCTAAATTTTATTTAGAAAGGCAAAAGAACCAGAACAGCCAACACAATACTGAAGGAGAAGAACAAAGTTGGAGGACCGATGCTGCCTGATCTTGCCTTCAAGATTCACTATCATCTACAATAATCACGATAGTGTGGTACTGGAAAAACAGGTCAATAGAATAGAATAGAGAGCCCAGAAATAGACCCATATAAATATAATCAACTGATCTTTGACAAAGGAGCAAAGGCAGTGTAATGGAGAAAAGATAGTCTCTCCAAAAAAAGATGTAAGAACAACTGGACATCCACAAGCAAAAATGAAATCTAGACATAGACCTTACATCCTTCACAAAAATTAACTCAAAACAGATCACAGACCTAAATGTAAAACACAAAACTATAAAACTCCTAGGAGATAACATAGGAGAAAATATAGATGACCTTGGATATGGTGATGCCTATTTAGGTACAATATCAAATACATAAACTATGAAAGAAATAACTGATAAACTATATTTCATTAAAATTTTAAACTTCTTCTTTGCGAAAGACAATTATCAAGAGAATTAGAAGACAAGGGGCGCCGGGTGGCTCAGTCAGCTGAGCCTCCGACTCTTGATTTTGGTTCAGGTCATGATCTCATGGTTTGTGGAATCAAGCCCCACATTGGGCTCTATACTGACGGCATGGAGCCTGCTCGGGTTTCTCTCTCCCTCTCTCTCTGCCCCTCACCTGCTCACACTTTTTCACTCTCTCTCAAAAGAAATAAAAATAAACTTAAAAAAAAAAAAAAGAAAAGAATTAGAAGAGAGGCCACAGCCTACGAGAAAATACTTGTAAAAGAAACCTCTAATAAGGGACTGTTATCTGAAATACACAAAGAACTCCTTAAAAGTCAACAATAAGAAAACCTGAAAAACAGGAGGGGACGAAGCCCTTAAAAGACATCTCACCAAAGAAGGTATATAGATGGCAAATAATCATGTGAAAAGATCCCCCACATCATACACCGTCAGGAAAATGCAAATTAAAACAAGGAGTTACCACTACACACCTACTAGAATGGCCAAAATCTGGAACTCCCAACAACCCCAGATGCTAGTGAGGATGTGAAGCAAAAGGAACTCTCCTCATACATTGGTGGTAAGAACGCAAAATGGTACAGCCACTTTGGAAGAGCTTGGTGCTTTCAAACAAAACTAAACATACTCTGACCATAAGCAAGCAATTGCACTCCTTGCTACTTACCCAAAAGAGCTGAAAAGTTATGTTCACCCAAAAACCTTCCAGGGGATGTTTAAGCAGCTTAATTCCTAATTGCCAAAACTTGGGAGTATCCACAATGTCCTTTTGTAGGTAAATGGATAAACTGTGGTGCATTCAGACAACAGAATGTTATTCAGCACTAAAAAGAAATGAACCATCAACCCACGAAAAGACATGAAATAAACTTAAATGCATATTACTAAGTGAAAGAAGCCAATCTGAAAAGGCTATGTACTATATAATTCCAACTATATAATATTCCGGAAAAGGCAAAATTATGGAGACAAAAATCAGTGGTTATAGTGGGGGAGAGGGATGAACAGGCAGATCACAGAATTTTTAGGGCAATGAAAATGCTACGTATGATATTAAAACAAAGGATTTAGGTCACTGTATACTTCTCCAAACCCGCAGAATGTACACCACCAAGAGTGAACCCTAAGGTAGACTGTACACTTAGAGCAATTATGATATGTCAATGTAGATTCATCCTTGGTAAAAATGTACCATTCTGGCTGAGTGACGGTGATGATGGGGGAGGCTATGCATGTGTGGGGGCAGGTGGTGTATGAGAAATCTCTGCACACCCCTGTTAATTTTTGGTCAACTTAAAACCGCTCTTAAAAAATACTTCGGGCACCTGCATGGCTCAGCCAGTTGAGCCTCCAACTCTTGATTTCGGCTCAGGTCATGATCTCGCAGTTCATGGATCAAGCCCCACATAGGGCTCTGCACTGACAGCATAGAATCTGCTTGGGATTCTCTCTCCTTCTGTCTACCCCTCCCCCACTCACACTCGCTCTTGCTCTCTCTCTCGTTCAAAATAAATAAACATTAAAAAAAATCCTTTTAAAATTCTTTTAAGTTTATTTATTTAGAGAGACACACAGAGAGACAGCAGGGGAGGGGCAGAGAGAGAGAGGGAGAGAATCCCAAGCAAACTCCACACTGTTAGTACTAAATCCAATGTGGGTCTCAAACTCACAAACTGCAAGATCATGACCTGAGCCAAAATCAAGAGTTGGACGCTTAACCGAATGAACCACCCAGGCGCCCCTAATAAAAAAAAATGCTTAATGGGCCACCTGGGT
Source organism: Lynx rufus (assembly GCF_022079265.1). Taxonomy (NCBI): domain Eukaryota; kingdom Metazoa; phylum Chordata; class Mammalia; order Carnivora; family Felidae; genus Lynx; species Lynx rufus. The sequence continues at coordinate 43,851,297 of NW_025814829.1, forward strand.
GGCTCAGTTAGTTAAGTGCCCAACTCTTGACTTCAGCTCAGGTCATGATCTCATAGTTCAAGCCCCAGGTAGGGCTCTGTGCTGACCACAGGAAGCCTCTTGGGATTCTCTGTCTCCCTCTCTCTCCACCCCTGCCCCAGGCTCACATGTGTGTTCTTTCTCTTTCTCTCTCCCTCTCTCTCAAAAATAAATATTTTAAAAAATAAATAAGGAAACTAAAAAATTTCTTTAAAAAATCTAATTATATTTATACATACACACACACACACACACACACACACACACACACACACACACACCTGATTCTTTATAACGATTTCAATTTCTTACTTTGCTTCCCTTTCTCTCATTTCATCTGACCTTATGAGCCAGTTAAACCCAAGTATTCATGTTGCCTTTGCAAAAGACAAATACCTCTTCTTACATCTTACCCTTTGTCTCAGTGCTACAGATGAAGGAACGGGCACCAATGGGAGTCAAGCAAACTGGGGTATGGGCAAGACTCTGCTTAGAACCACAAAAACTTCTCCAAGTCTTAGATTCTTCATCTCTAAAATGAAGTTTATGGAGTAAATGACCTCCCAATTCCTCTTAGTTCTGACTTTTTACAGTCCTCAGTAACAGATACAATTAAATGTGAAGGGATTCTGGGAAAATGGTAATGAAGGCTGCATAGTTTTCAATTTCCCTAAACTTACCCATAAAAACAGAACTAGGATACCTAAGCCAATGATTTAGGAATGATATTTATAACAAGACTAGATATTCCTATGAACCCCAAAATATAAGAAAACAAGGAAATGACACAATAGCTATGAGATGTGTATAATCAAAAGTTCTGTCAACACACTGACCTTAAAGTATAATGGCACATATTTTCATGAATATCTAAGAACCCAGGGAATACTGTTTGCCTGAGCCCTTCCTGAAAACATACTAAAAAATGGCACTATCAAGTAAAAATCTCTGCAATGATGGGAATGTTCTCTTTCTATGCTATACTCCCCAATATAATAATCACTAGCCACGTGTAATTATTAAGCACTTGCAATGTTGGCCAGTATACCAAGGAACTAAATTTTTATCTTATTTTCATTAGTTTAAATAGCTATGTGGTCAGTTTTTGATGGTACAGCTATAGAAAGAGGGTTAGATAACTAAAAGAACTGGCATGCCATAAGGATAGGCAAAGTATTCTAGATAATAAATGAAGGAGGTAGGAGAGAATCAAAATGAATGAGTGAATGAATGAATGATTATGGATCTACCAATGACTGATAACATTCCCCAAAGAGACACAATCATACACTATGTGCCTCCTTATTAAAGCACATAATAACTTAAGAAGTGGTTTTATAACATTCTCCAAAGAAGATATACAAATGGCCAATAAGGGCATGTAAAGATGCTCAATATCATTAGTCATTTGAGAAATGCAAATTAAAAAATATCCTATCATATCTCACCCACTAGGATAGCTATAACCAAAAAATCACACATTAACAAGTGTTGCTGATGGATATGGAAAAGTGGAAATTTAATACGTTACTGATAGGAATGTAAAATGGTACAGCCATTCTGGAAAACGGTTTGGCAGATTTTTAAAAAGTTAATTATAGAATAGTAACATTACCAGCAATTCCACTCCTAGATACCTAAAGAATTGAAAACATATGTCTACACAAAAACTTGTATATACAAGATCATAACAGCATTATTCTTTTGTTTTCTTTTTTCCAGTTTTATTGTGATACAACTGGCATATAGTACAGTATTAGCCCAGGTGTACAATACAATGACTTGATAAATGTATATATTGCTAAAGGATTACCATAATAAGTTTAGTTAACATCAGTAACCTCGTATAGTTACAATTTTTCTTCTTGTGATGAGACCTTTCAAGATCTACTCTCTTAGCAACTTCCAAATATACAACACGATTATTGTTAACCACAGTCACCATGCTGCACATGACATTCCAGAACTTATTTATCTTATAAGTTAAAGTTTTTACAGTTGACCACCTACACCCACTCCCACCCCCAATCTCCCCAAACCTGCCCGTGGCAACCTGTTCCCTATCTTCAGTTTATTTTTCATTCCATATAAAATGTGAGATCATACAATATTTGTCTTTCTCTACTGGCTTTGTTTCACTTAGCATAATGCCCTCAAGGTCCATTCATGTGGTCACAAATATCAGGATTAAGTTCTTTTTTTATTGCTGAATAATAATTCCACAGTATGTATACTATATATACACACATATCACATTAGATTGTTTCCACATCTTGGCTATTCTAAATAATGCTGCAATGAATATGGGGATGCAGATATTTTTTCGAGATAGTGACTTCGTTTCTTTTGGGTATATTCCCAGAAGTGGGATTGCTGGATCATATGGTGGTTCTATTTTTAATTTTTTGAGGAAACTCCATAATGTTCTCTATACTGGCTGCACCTATTTACCTGCACACCAACATTGTACAAGGATTCTCTTTTCTCCACATCCAACACCCATTATCTCTTTTGTCTTTTTGATGTAGCCATTTAACAAGTTAATGAGGCAATGAGGTAATACCTCATTGTGGTGTTGGTTTGCATTTCCCTAATGATTAGTGATGGTATAAGCTCAAGTGAGATTAAAAGGGGCTCATTATAAACAAGGCACTCCTGATACTCAGGAAACTGCAAGGGTCCTAGGAGCTCTGTGCCAGGAACTGGGGACACTGCTTCATGTATAAAACAGATAATGTACAAATGGTCTTTCATTCAGCCCCCATAATCCTAAAATCAGGCAAACAAAAAACACTAACATACAACTGCCAAAAAGCACCATCACAATCTAGGCACAGCTTTACATATAAACTTCACATAGTTTGAACCTTGGATAGAATAACACATGTTTAAAAAAAAGAAAAAAAAATCAGAAAGCTACAAGTCTTTATAAATGTTGAGCTCATTCAAAACGGTGTTTATGGGGCACCTGGGTGTCTCAGTCACCTAGGCATCCAATTCTTGATTTCAGCTCAGGTTAGGATTTTGTGGTTCATGGGTTCAAGCCCTGCATTGGACTCTGTGCTGACAGTGCTGAGCCTCCTTTGGATTCTTTCTGTCCCTCTCTCTCTCTCTCTCTGCCCCTCCCCTGCTTGCTCACTTGCTCAATCTCTCTCTCTCCCCCTCTTCTCAAAATAAATAAATAAACTTTAAAAAACAAACAAAACCTGTTCATTGCACTACTATAGTAAGAACACTGGAACTGTATTCAGGAGACGTGGATTACCGTACTGGCTTTTCTTACAGGAGGTTTGGTCAAACTTTTTATCTCCTCTGGACCTGAATTTCCTTCTTTGAAATATAAAAATTGAACTGTAATGAGGACCCTGAAAACTTTACACTTTTATGCTTACTTCCTCATGTGTTATAGCAAGAATCCTCAACCTATAGAGATCGACATTTAAATGTTGAAACTCTATCTTTAAGCCAACGGTACCTGCCAGATCCACTGATTACAAAAATTTCCAATGAGAGAGGTATCTCTCCTTCCCTACTCACAGATTTTTACAAACCTTACTTCTCTTTCTACTCCCCTACTCCCAAAAGTTCAGGTAAATGTATCTATGAATTGGAAATCCTAAACTATAGTTTAAAACAATGAGGAGGAGGAGGATATAATATTGAATTGCACACAACAAGTTTTAAACGTATTCACAGTCAAGTTTTAAGAGTATTCAATGTTTTGGGGAGCCTGGGTGACTCAGTTGGTTGAGCAGCTGGCTCTTGGTTTTGGCTCAGGTCATGATCTCACAGTTCGTGTGTTTGAGCCCAAACGTCTCGCTCCACGCTGACAGAGTGAAGCTTGCTTAGAATTCTCTCTCTCTTCTCTGCCCCTTCCCTGCTCATTGCGCTCTCTCTCTCTCTCTCTCTCTCTCTCTCTCTCTCTCAAAATAAATAAATAAACTTTAAAAAAAATGTTTAGGGGCACCTGGGTGGCTCTGTCAGTTAAGCATCAGATTTCAGCTCAGGTCATGATCTCGCGGTCCGTCGGTTCGAGCACCGGGTCAGGCTCTATGCTGACAGCCGGGGCCTGGAGCCTGCTTCAGATTCTATGTCTCCCTCGCTCTCTGCCCCTTCCCCACTCATTCATATTCTCTCTCTCTCTCTCTCTCTCTCTCCCTCTCTCTCTCTCTCTCAAAAATAAATAAATTTTAAAAAAATGTTTAAAAGTGTTCAATGTTTCTGTACCACAATGTTTGAATTTAATCAATTCCACAATTACCACAATATTTGAGTGTATAATATATAATATAACAGCAGGTAATATTTTATCCTTTATGGAGAAGACACCAGTAGATTCTTATTTTGGCTTAAAAAACACAAAACAGTTAAGTCCAGTATGCTGTAATTTTTTTTTGTAATTTCTTAATGTAAGCAGACAACAAAACAAGCTTTTAATTCTTAAAAAATCTTTTAAAATCTATAGAAGAGGAAAAGTTTGAGGAGCAAGCTCATATAAAAAGCTGATAAGGAGTTAATTTATAATTCTAACTAAAATGGGACAATACTAAATTATTGTCCTAAAATAGGACAATACTTTTACAAATGGGAAAATTACAAGTTGAGCCATCTAAAGCAGAAACCAACACAAAAGATTAACTCACAATGCTTATACATTTGGCATTGTGGTAGTTTCCAAATCCAGTCCAGTAACAGCCATTCCTAGTCTGTTTCCATTAGCTAATGGGGGAGGATAACCAATGGTCAGACAAGAGATAATTACATAACAGAGTGATCTTATTTGCATGCTAAATGTAATTTATTCTAAGTGCAACAGAAAATCATTCAGACTGCACTGTTTGATCAAATCTGCCTTTCATTTAGGAAGGTGGTGGAAGGAAAGGTGATGGGAAAGTATCTGAGTCAAACACAGTTTTCATTCCAGACAAAGAAAGAAAAGCATCCTTTTTAAAGTAACTATTACAAAGGAGCCTGGGGGGTTCAGTCAGTTAAGCATCTGACTCTAGATTTCAGCTCAGGTCAAGATCTCATGGTTTGTGAGTTTGAGCCCCATGTTTGGGTTCTGCATGGACCTCACAGAGCCTGCTTGGGATTCTCTCTCTTTCCCTCTCTCTCTGCCCTCCTCTGATTGCTTTCGCTCTCTCAAAATAAATAAACTTAAAAAAATAAAATAAAGTGACTATTACATTGTTCTGATGTGGTTCACAGACAGAACATGGAATCTCCAACTGCATACACAAAAAGTTTGGCAAAAGGTAAATTAATGACTCCAGTAAAGTATGAGAAAAGCCAAAGACCACAAACACTATAAAGCAAACAGATAATTAAGAGATGATGAGCAAAAGGAGAGGCTGCCATGGTTGAAGAGGCAGTGACAGGAATAGAGAGGTGAAGGAAAAAAATGAGTTAAAACCATAACAATTTTAGAATTTCTTATATTGACAATGTGTATAACAACCAGGCACAAAAAAAAAAAAAAAACAAAAAAACAAAAAACAATGTTACAGCACATGTTTTACTTAATTGGATTTTGGCAAGTTCTTTAAGAGGTTAAAACTCCTACAAGTACCTAGTATGTTCCCTTATATATACCAAACACTTAAAAAATATCTAAGAACATAAACTCTTCCTATCTTATTATCATAAGAAACCTCTGAAAGGCTCCTTATGTACCCAGCACGTAAATTAATGAATAGTTTAGAGATGGCTTAGGTCTTAGAATAATCCAGCTCAACAAGGACATTTTTAACACTGGTTTAGATTATTCACATGGCATAATCCTCCTTAATAAAATACTTTTAATCATCTATACTTGAAAGAAGGAAGGAAGGGAAGGCAAAAAAAAAAAAAAAAAGAGGAGGGGGGTAGAAAGAGAGAGAGGAAGAACCTGTCACAGTAGTTGAGGATTGCTTTTTCTTTTTTTCCAGATCAGAGAAAGAGAAGGTAGGTGGAAAATTACAGTAAAAGAAAATGAAATTTTCAGAATTACAAAGGCAATCTCCAAGATTACCTAAATAAACCCATGTATTTACATGGTGATAATTCATGTAAGCTTTAGGTGGCCAGGAACAACTCTCCATATTTCTAAACTCTACACTAGTTAACAGTAAACAATGAAACAGAGGAACCACATTAAGCCTGTGGATTATGCTTTTAATAACATTATTGTGTTAAAATTCACCACTTAAGAGAAAGTAACTAAATGGCTTTCCTTCAGACAATTTAAGGTGTATATAGGAAATGTGTCCTTGAAGGGTCAAAATTAAAAGTCAAAGCAGTTTACTCAGGCTTACCTTTTTCTGCCACTTCTTTTCTCTAATCCCTCACTCTAGGTTTTATACCACTTTTTAAAAAATGAGTTAAGAAAAAAAAAGGGGGGGGTGCTTGGGTGGCTCAGTTGGTTAAGCATCTGGTTAAACATCCAACTCTTGATTTTGGCCCAGGTTTGTGGGATCGAGCCCCGCATGGGGCTGTATACTAATAAAACAGAGACTGCTTGGGATTCTCTCTCTCCCTCTTTCCCTGCCTCTTGCCTGCTCATGCTGTCTCTCAACATAAACTTTAAAACTTTAAAAAAATGAGTAAAAAAAAAAAGAACACTAGAAAAATCAGTTACTTCAGTGTAGATGATTATCATAAACAAACAACTCATCATTTTGTGATAAGGCTGAAAAATGAAATCCATATTACTTCAGGAGTAAAGTCGCTCAGTAAGGTGAGCTCTCTAGTACACAGGCATACAACCTAGTTCTATTACTGCATCTCAGGCCACCAGAGAAAGAACATATTGCCTTGTATAATCTCATTTATCTGTTAAGAGTCTGTGTGTTCATATATATTTTAATGGTTTGTTCATATGTACTTACCCATTTTACTGCTCATATAAACTAAGGTAAGGAGAGTCAAATGGAAGGTAAAAATGAAGACAATTAATATATCTAATCCTCCTAATATAAAAGTCAAAATAATTTGAATTATTTACCATAAATACCTACTTTTGCATAACCAATTTAAAGGAAGATTATGGCTGTAATTTGCAACTTTATAAATAATCCAAGTTGCATGAAATTGATGAACCAATCTTAAACCAGTTGGAAACAGCCAAAGGCTACTGCTAAAAGGAAGCATTTTATGCTATTAAATAACTTTGGCATTCTTACCAAGCCTTTATATAGACATCTCTACCCACAGATTAGCCTGACAGACACCATGCTGAGACTAGGTTGATGTGGGAAAGGTTACTGCCATCCATCACTGTGAAAATTAATAGCTTTATAATAGCTGAAGAAATAAAGGTATGGCACAGCAACCTTGTAGCAAGTATAATTTGCTACCAAAAAAGCGTAGGCAAAATCCATTCATAACATTCCCTTCCCATGGCCACCTACAAGTTAATTCATTATTCAAATGCCAAAGACAGCAGCAGGCACACATACTCAGCCAATAAGTCACCATTATAAAAACTGCATAAACATTTCCAGCTCAATCATCTAAGAATAATAGAATGAGACAGAAACATGTTTCCCAGGCATCTTGGCTATAAAACTTGCAACAGCTTTGAAAACAACATGATTACAGGCAAAAATGGGCCTACCTAATATTTTTTGAGTGTCTCATAGAATAATTTATATATGCCAAGTTTTCTCTCATTTTCTTTTTGAACATCAGAAAACAAAGAATGCAATCTGAGTAGAACTGGTAAGCATTAAAAAGCTAAATAAAGCTTGCAGGGCTACACCTACGTCAATTTGCAAAGGATAATTTCAGAACCCCATGAGGACTCCAGGACTCGAGTGTGAGGAGTAAAATTAAGTCTTCTCTATAGTGAAAAATCAAAGTATAATTTGTCTTACTTCCCAGAAGTATCTTTTAAAGTCCTCTCAGTATAAGTCCATGCAACTGTCCATGTTCTTTCCAATAAGGAATTCATCAGAGAGATGACTAAAATTAACTGCATAGTGGAAATAATCAACTAAATTTTCAGAGTTACCTACTATATCTCAGTGGAAACAAAAACTACTCTTTCTCACTATGGTAGAGAATGCTACTTTCCTACACGATATGCACTCTCCCTTCCCTCCTTAATAATGGGACCCCATTGGGATGCCTGGGTGGCTTATTCGGTTAAGCAGCCGACTTTGGCTCAGGTCGTGATCCCATGGTTCTGAGTTCAAGCCCGCATCAGGCTCTGTGCTGACATCTCAAAGCCTGCTTCAGATTCTGCACCTCCCTCTCTCACTCTACCCCTCCCCCGCTCACATTCTGTCTCTCTCTCAAGAATAAACAAACATTAACGATTTTTTAAAAATAAAAGTTAAAAAAATAATGGGATCCCATAAACATGTCGAATTACTATGTTGTATACCTGAAACCAATGTAACCATTGTGTGTCAACTACCCTCAAATAAGAAAGAATTCAGGGGCGCCTGGGTGGCTCAGTCAGTTGAGCGTCCAACTTCGGCTCAGGTCATGATCTCAGGGCTTGTAAGTTCGAGCCCCACGTCAGGTTCTGTGCTGTCAGCTCAGAGCCTGGAGCTTGCTTCGGCTTCTGTGTCTCCCTCTCTCTCTGCCCCTAACCCACTCACATTCTGTCTCTGTCTCTCTCAAAAATAAAAATTAAAAAAAAAAAATAAAAATTTTTAAATAATGGAACTCCAATTTTATGTGGGGCTTCAATACACCTAGGTTAGTTCCCCAGTTTCCATTATAGCTAGATGTGACCATGTATCTGAGTTCTGGCTAATGCGACTAAGTGGAAATGTTGTGTGGGACTTCCTAGGGAGGTTGCTTTTTTGTAATCGACTAAAGTGAAAGATGGCCCTTCCCTCTTCCTCTTTGCTGCTACCTGAAATACTGGCACAACGGCTGAACTACAGTCACAGTGGTCCATAAGATCACCTTAAGGATGCTTCTTGAAAGACAAAAAATGTTTAGCTATTAAAATAGTTGATGGCCCTCCACAGGGCCACAGCACATAAACAAATGCACATTATATCTATGACATTAAAATTTCAGAATGGGATCTGCAAGGCTTTCTGAGATTTTGCTTTTCCAGTCCAACATACGAAAAGCTCAAACAATAACTGCCAAAAATTTGATGCAAATAAGATGTTTTTTGATAGGTAAACATATAAACAACGGGGTTACATCCATACAGTGGAGTGTTATTCAGCCACAAAAAGAAGTGAGCTACCAAGCCACTAAAAGACACGGAGGAACCCTACATGCATATTTTGTAAGTGAAAGAAGCGAGTCTGAAAAAGCTACATATGTTTGATGTCGACCACACAGTATTCTGAAAAAGCAAAACTTTAGAGACAGTAAAAAGGTCAATAATTGCCATCAATCATGGAGAGAGGGGTTGGGAGGAGGGATAAAGAGGTTGAACAGTGAGCATTTTTAGGGTAGTAAAGCTATTCTGTATAACAGTATAATGGTGGATACATGACACGAGGCATCTTTCAAAACCCACAAAACCGTACAAGTGAAACCTAACGTAAACTTGAGTTAATGATAATGTATCAATATTGGCTCATCAACGGTAACAAACGTACCATACTAATGATAAGAAATTGTACAGGTTTTGGGGGTGGGGGTAAATGAGAACTCTCCGTACTTTCTGCATAATTTTTCTATAAACCTAAAACTGCTTTAAACAACAAAAAAAATTTAAAGGGGTGACTAGGGAGTAGGGGTGGCAGGGAATGAGGAAGTCAATGAAGAAAAGGCTAAGCAGCACTGATCTAGTCTGAAGAGAGGCTGCAGCTATTTGAGTTTTAAACTTCAATCAGCTTTCAGAGGTTTTAGGATAATGCAGAACTGGGTTCAAATCCTGACATTTACTAATAAGGTGACAAGCTCCTTAACTTCTGTCAGCACTGTAAAATGGAGGTAAAAATACCACCTTTACACACAGGATACTTAAAAAATATGTTATGTACAGCAAAGTAAATATAGGTGCGCATATAAAGTGCTCAGGCTTTGACACCAAGGAGCTCAGTCAAGGTACTCTTCTACTGTTTGACCATGAACACACAAATCTCTATATATTTCATTCCCATAAAAGATAATAAGGCATCTAGACTATTTTGCTACTACTTTAATTTACCCAAAGAAAATCACTCTTAAAACAAATCCACATTTAAAAAAAAAAAAAAACAAAACAAAAACAAAAACAAAAAACTGGGATGCCTGGCTGGTTCAGTCAGAAGAGAATTCAACTCTTCATCTCGGGGTTGTGAGTTCAAGCCCCAAGCTGGATGTAGAGATTACTAAAAAAATAAATAAATAAACTTAAAAAAAATAAATTTAAAAAACTTATGAGAATTGGTAACTTTGTAATGACAATTATGACATGCAGCTCACATGATTCTGCGAATAGTATAGTACAAACCAAACCAAAATAATAACTTCTCTGTATTTTTCCCCTATCACAGGCAACTTTCTTACTTAATAAAAACCAAAGAATATTTTTTCTATAACTGTGTATCAAATTGATCATTAGACTGAAGAAAGGAATGATGGTAAAGTGTTACTTTTAAAAATTCAAAAGCTCTTGTTTTTCTATTTTTAGATTTCTATTTTTAAGTCAGAAGCAATACATGTATCAGGAAAGGGGCCAGTAAAAAAAAGCTTAAAGAGATAATCAGATAATGACTAGTAATAGTAACAATCTATTAGATTTAGTTTGGATCGTCTAAAAATCACAATCAGAACAAAAATTTTAACGCTCAATTTTTCACAAACACGGTCCTCTAAGGAAAAAAGTTCCCTTATTCCCATCAGAAAGAGAAAGAAATCTTAACAGAAAATTTGTACCACTAAAGATTGACAAACTTCCAAAATGTAAGAATCCATCAGATATTTTCTTAAAATCTATTCCCTAACATCAAAATCAGAAAAAGAAACAGCTTGGGGGAGACTGGGTGGCTCAGTCAATTAAGCCTCTGACCCTTGATTTCAGCTCAGGTCAAGATCTCACTGTGAGTTTGAGCACAGTTGGGCTCTCAGCTGACAGCAAGGAGCTTGCTTAAGATTCTCTCTTTTTCTCTCTGTCCCTCCCCTGCTCACAAGCATTCTCTCTCTCTCTCTCTCTCTCTCTCTCTCTCTCTCTCTCTCTCTCCCTCCCTCCCTCCCTCCCTCAAATATAAACACTAAAAAAAAAAAAAAATAGCTGAAACTTTCATTTCTTGTATGAAGTATGAATCATAAAGTCTTCTGCTTATTATATATAACCACTTTTGTCACTTTCATTTACCTCTTTTGCCCAGTAATCTTCTCTCCTTTGTATCTATTATACATGTATAACACCAAGGAATTTAGTTTTCTATTTCAAAATATCCAATGGATGTATGGAAACCAATTTGACAATAAATTTCATATATTAAAAAAATAAAAAGAAAAGAAAAAAATAAAACAAAAAAAATTTAAAAAAAATATCCAGCTCAAGGAAATGGATAAATAAATAAATTAATTAATTAATTAAATATCCAATGGAAAATACTGGTGTTCCACAGATAAAAGATATTACATAATCTTAAAATTATAAATAAATCAGCCAAACACTGTTGTTACATTTCTAATAGATATTAAAAATAGCTTACACCTATACAGCATTTACTAGGTATCAGGTTCTAAGTACTTTACATGTATTAACTAATTTGATCCTTGAAAGAGCTCTTTGAGGTAAGTACTATCATCAAATCCATGAGGGTGGCTAGATGCTATGATCTTATCAGAAAGCATCAAGAAAAGATTTTCATTTAATTTCATCTCCATTGTAATCTAGCTGACAGTAAGACACAGCAGTCACAAAAATACATCCTAATTTCAAGGCACCTGGAATGTGGGAAAAATTTTGCTTACAGCTCAGAATCAAAGGAAAGAGGTCATTTCCACCCCGTTTTAAAGATGAAGCTAAGAAATAAAAAGGTCATGCAACTTGCTCAAGGTTATATGGCTCTTGGGTACAATCTTACAACCACTACCCACTCTAAAAAAGAAGACCAACACAATGACGTCTATGATGCATTAAAATCAGTTCTAATTTGTGACCCTATTCTACAAAGTATTTTGTAAAAGACTTCTACATTGAGAAATATCCAAATGAGGCATAGAAGAACCACCGTTCTGGTAGCAATGTACAAGAGTATATTTTCTCTCTCATCTGACAATATCAGGGAACTTGAAGGGAATTAACAAATGACTATAGAATGATTAGTAATTCCCGGGGCACCCGGGTGGCTCAGTCAGTTAAGCGACCGACTTCGGCCAAGGTCATGATCTCGCGGTTCGTGGGTTCAAGCCCCGCGTGGGTTCGAGCCCTGCTGTCAGCTCAGAGCCTATTAGAAATATAACAACACTGTTTGGCTGATTTATTTATAATTTTAAGATTATGTAATACCTTTTATCTGTGGAACACAAGTATTTTCCATTGGATAGTTTGAAAAAGAAAACTAAATTCCTGAGCTGCCCGCTCAGACCCTGAAGCCTGCTTCAGATTCTCTGTGTCCCCCTCTCTCTCTGCCCCTCCCCAGCTGGCACTCTGTTTCTCTCTCCTCTCAAAAATAAACATTAAAAAAAAAAAAAAAAAAAAGAATGATTATCAATTCCTATTCTCCCCTTTGGTGGTCAAAAGATCTTCAGATTCCAAACAGATTTCTCCCCGTGCAGTCAAATGCAGACATCAATCACCATTTTTCTATTCTTACAATAGTTAAAATACTTAACTGACATATCTAAAAATATTTAAACTTAATTTTAACTTTGTCATTCATGTGGGAAATTTGTGAAAAATAGAAGAGTGACAGAAATTTAGATTAACCAGTCAATAAGTAAATTTTCTCTCAGTTGAATGTTGCCAATGACTTTGTTCTCCTAGGACTTCATTTGGTAACTTACTTAAAGGACATAACAAGTAAATGAAATGTGTGATACTAGTCTGATACTGGTTTGGACAAATCAGTTGCAAAGAAAACTCTGGCACTAACTGGCTCATGAGATGAGATGAAAATTTATTGAACTGTAGAGGGAGTCGGCTGGGAAAAAAAGCAAGTTAACATTAAGTTTTCATACAAAGGCAAGCTCTAAGTGGTAGGAATTAACTTTTGCTTAATATTTAAATAAAATATAAAGTGTATATAATCTTCAACAGTGTACTTGGACTGCTTCTGTAATAATATTTTTTAAGGAGGGGAACAGAAGGAAATGAAACAGAAGAGAAGGAAAGAGGAAATAAAGGGGAAGAAAACAAAGAAGAAGAAGGATAGAGGAGGAAAAGCAGGGGAAGGAAAAAGGAAAAGGGGAAGGGAAAGAAAGGGAAGGGAAAAGAAGGAAAGTAGGACATACATGGCTTCAGAATTAGACCTGGGTTCAATTCTTGACTGTACTATTTAAGAGATGTGTGACTATGGGCAAGTTACTTAAATTCTTTAAACCTCAGTTTCTAGAGAATATCACCTGTGTTATAGAAATGTTTATAGGTGAGCCTCAGTGGCTCAAGTCAATTAAACATCTGACTCTTGATATTGGCTCAGGAGATCAGGTCATGATCTCATGGTTCCTGGGATTGAGCCCCCAAGTGGGGGGCTCTGTGCTGACAGTGCAGAACCTGCTCGGGATTCTCTCTCGCCTCTCTCTGCCCCTTCCCTGGCTCATGCACTCCTGCGCGTGTGCATTCTCTCTCTCTCTCTCTCTCAAAATAACTAAACATTTTTTTTTTTAATGTTTAAAATGTTTATAAGGATTCAGGATGCCTGGGTGGCTCAGTCAGTTAAATATCTGACTTCAGCTCAGATCACGATCTCATGGTTCGTGAGTTCAAGCCCAGAGCCCTGCTTCGGTGAACACAAGCCCCAATTAGGGTGAGCCCTGCTTCTCTCTGTCCCTCGTGGGATTCTCATTCATTCATTCATTCATTCTCTCTCTCTCTCTCTCTCTCTACCCCCACCCCCCTGTTTTTTGCTCACTTGCACACTCTCTCAAAAAAAAAAAAATACATTTATAAGGATTCAAGGAAATAATAAGGTACCTAATATACACTATCTAACACACTAAGAATTCATTAAATATTAGTCATCTTGGAGCACCTGGGTGGCTCAGTTGGCTAAGCAACTGACTTTGGCTCAGGTCATGATCTCGTGGTTCGTGAGTTTGAGCCCCACATTGGGTTCTGTGCTGACAGCTCAGAGCCTGCCTCGGATCCTCTGCCCCCCTCTTTCTGCCCCTCCACTGCTTATGCTCTGTCCCTCTCAAAAATAAACATTAAAAAAGAATATATATTAATCATCTTTATCCACTTCCTTCTCCATAACTAACAGAAAGTAGGAAAACACATCCGGCCTCCTGTCCTGAGTGCTTCTGGAAAGTGCAGAGTGGAAGAGAAGTGAGAGCATCTCTGTCTCCACAGGGTCTTTGGCAATCCACATGAGCAGAAATGGTGAATAAAAATGGTACTTACTCTAGACAAATTATGTATTTTTATGTAGTTTAAAAAGTCATAATTCAGTATTGGTTTAATCAAATCATCCAAGTCACAGGCATGATTTTTTGGCCACAAATCATTTCACAAAATCCCTAACTCTGCTGTTGACTATTCTGAAAGTCAAAATAGTTGACTATTTTAAAGTGTCAGTCAACATCTAAGGCTGACTCTTCCAAAAAACTCCTCCTTGTCAGTATGAGGCTTTTTATTCTGTGAAATAAAATTCCCATACTTTTAAAGTCACTTAAAAGTTAAGAGGTCAATAAACTATTCCCCCATATAATTTCCTACTACATACTCCAGATGATAGATGCACAGAAATAGAATGTTGCTATAATATGAAGAGAAAAAAAGGGGATCGGAGTGTTAAGTACCTTAAAAGTATTCCAGAAAATCTGCTTGCCAACAATAAAATCCCCACAGTAAAACAACAGAGGGAGACAGCAGAACTCACTTCAAATGTTCAATCCCTAACTTCCGTAGCAGTAACTGGAAGAAAGAGGAACAGAGGGGGAAAGAACTGTTAATTCTCAGAGGACAAGCAGAACTGCCTCCACCCCTGTAGTTATTTGAAAGTTCTTACTGAGAAAGGATCGTAGCTCTACACAGATCTCCTCTAAAAAAGTTTATTCACTGGATTTTGAAAAAAGAAAAAAAATCTTGAAACCAAGTAAAAAAAAAACAAAAAAAAAAAAAAAAGAAAGAAAAAGAAACCAAGTACAAACATTAGATTCTCAGGTTCTGAATAACAAAAGAAAAATCATCCCCTTCTCTGGGATTAAATGCAGCCTGCTGTCTCAAAATTTGGGAAGTCATTGTCATGGCTCTACAAGATTTAAACTCTCCAATGGTTTCCACTAAACTCAGAATTATATACAAAAACATTCTGCCACAACCTCAAAGGGCCTTGAGATCTGGCTCCTCCCCGCCTCTGCAGTCTCATTCCCACTATGCGCAGGCACAAAGGTTTGATTCCTTCTTTAAACTGTCAAGCTTGTCTTCACCTATGGGTTTGCACGGTATTTCCACTGCCTGGATAGAGCTGGATCACTAGGTCTTAGTTTAAATATATCTCCTCAAGGAAACCTTTCACTGCCTTATCTTTTCATTCTTTAAGGGAAAGGAGTAAAATTAAGGTAACTAAGATGTACTGTATATCTAAGAAACACTGGGCAAGCTTTCACGTGACTTCCACTGAATCTTTACAGCCCAGAGATAGATATTATTCTTATAAATGAGGAAAGCAGATGCAAAGATTGAATACTGGTCCAAGGTCACATAGGTAATATATAACAAAGCAAAGATTCGAGCCCAAAGTTGTCAAATCCCAAACCCACAATCTTTCTGCTACACTATACTGCCTCTCCGTTTAAACAGAAACCATTTTAATGGGAGGAAATGCTTAATTAAATAGAAAGCCACAAAAAGGACTGTAGTTATTATGTAAAGATCTATAAACTGGCAGTCTGGATAATTAACTCTGTATTCAGAACCTTCATCTGGTATCTGTATTTCTTTTATATTGGCAATTAGCTAACTAGGATCATTAAAGGAACAACAGCTATTTCTCCTGAGACTCAAAGATTTCATACAGTATATTCAAAATGCGCTCTTTCTCTTCTATGCTTTATACATTTGTTATAACTGATAAATTAAGTAGTTAAATTACAGAATTTCTGAGTTTACTCCAAGGAGTTCAGCTAATACATACTCAAAAATGGCAGTTTTTTGGTTTCCTTCTTTTTTTTTTTTAATGAAAAGGCAAGATTTTTAACACTCTCCAATTAAGGTTAATAAATTGGAACAATAATAAGGCAAAATTCATTTGAAAAAGCAATACCCAAGTACTCTGGAAACATATCATATTTTATCTTGGTTTCTTGCTGTTTACATATATGCCTAACTTTCTCAACCAGGGCTACAAAATTCCAAAAGGCAGGGTCTTTGACCTATACATATCCATAATACCTTGCTGTGGAAGACTCAAAATATTTTTTAATGCCAATTATTAGAAAAAAGAAATCAATTTGCTTTTATAGCCCCTGTGTTAGGTTTTAAATATGTCTACAAATTCTTCAGTGTTCCTCCCATTGAAACATGAAGTCTAAGTCCCCTCCCCTCAAGGGAGAGTTGACTTAGTGACCTCCTTCTATGGAAAAAAATAAGGCCTCAGTCACAGTATATGATTTCAAAGTCGAGGTCATAAAGGGCACTGCAGCTTCATCCTTGCTCCCTCTTTTGGGTTATTCAATATAGGGTAAACTAGCAGCCACATCCTGAGAACACTCAAACAGCCTACAGAAAGATGCACACGGGTAGGGACTAAGGCTTCCTGCCAATAATCAGGGAAGAAGTAAAGTCTCCTAAGAACAGCCCTATGAGTGAGCCATCTTCCCGCCCCAAACGAGCCTTCAGATGACTACAGCCAGGCCAATGTCTTGTCTACAATGTCATCATGACACAGTGAGTCAGGATAGCCCTGCTAACTGGCTCCTGAATTTCTGGCCCACAAACCTGTGGGAGGTAATAAATGGTCACTGTTGTTTTAAACTGCTAAGTTTTGGCGGGGGGGGGGGGTCTGTTATACAGCAATAGATAAAGAATTAAGAAATCTATCAATTATTAAATGCCTCACATTGTTTCTCATGAACATCTGTCTCAACTTTTTCCCTTTCCCAACAAGCATCAGCATCTTGAGGATCAAGACAGCTATTTAGAACAAATCCCACCACATAATCCTGTCATACCTCTCCCTGATCTGACAATCACTGATAAATAACATAATTATCTGAAAATAGAGTACCCTTTAGATGCTGAGTAAAGTAAGCAAGATAAGAGCTTTTGCCAGACTTAGACAGAACCCAGGCTCTCCTTGGACTTCCAAACTGGGATGACTTATCTAAACCTCAGGGGGAATTCTTCCTCCTACTTTCTCTTTCACATGAGTCCTATGAACAGACTTTCATAGCAGGGCAAGAGCCCCACACAGAATTTTTATGGAAACTCTAACATACTAAAGTGCCTAATTCCACATAAGACAAATTTTCAAAGTTTTGTTAGACAGTAAGTTACAAAACTCAAATCACTACCCCTCCCACTAACATCTGCCACCCCATTAAAACAAAACAAAGCAATAGGAAGCATTTTCTGGTCGCACTTTTTTGAGACTAAGAAAAGAATCTCCTCTCACACATGCGACATTCAAGTGTGTCCCGCTGTCCATAGAGTTGCTGGGTTTACTTACGGCTGATAATCACGGAAAGGCAGATGACAGGTGTTCACTTTCATGTTTAGGTCCACCTGGGCTAATCCTCAGGCAAGTTTACTGCTGGGCTGAAGTAAGGAGAGGAAGAGAAGGGGTGCAGTAAAGGAAGG
Organism: Lynx rufus; assembly: GCF_022079265.1. Taxonomy (NCBI): domain Eukaryota; kingdom Metazoa; phylum Chordata; class Mammalia; order Carnivora; family Felidae; genus Lynx; species Lynx rufus. Next base: position 43,869,172 of record NW_025814829.1, read on the forward strand.
ATGACAGTACACAATACACTGAGCTCTAACACACCAAACTCATCCTCACTTACCCTTATTTATCTCATGGGTTTCACTTCCCTGCCCCAATCAAACTCTTGTAAAGGGATCATTTAAATTTCCAAATTGCAAAAGGTGAATGAAAGCAACATAAAAGATGTACAAATCACAACGTTATACCACTCATCCTCCAAACCTCAAATAAAATCCACCCCGCTATTCAAATTCTATCTACAAGCTAACCACCCCGAGAGATTTCTCCCCCACTTTAAACAAGTATCATGCATCAGTTCATCATTGGGAAACTGCTTCTACCACGGTATTGAATTGTTGCTTAAAGTTATTGTTATTTTTTAAGCATTTATTTATACTGTGAAACAAGCTCACTGCAAAAATTTCAGAATACAAAAAGCTATATTCTCTTACATCCAGACCTTAGTTCTATTTGCCAGAGCTAATGGTCATCAGCAGTTTCTTGTGTATCCATTCAATTGGAAATTATTTACTTTTCAAATGCTTGTATTCTATTTCCTTTTGAAGGCATAAGCCATGCTTAATATGTATTTGTATCCCACCCAGCACACTGCATATAGCAAAAAATAAATATTTGTAGATTTAACTGTGACTACAAAGTACCTGCTGTTCATTTATTTCTAGAATTAACAATTCCAATAAACAAACTTTGCTTGTTTACAAACATCTCATGTAACTTGAAATGAATAAATCTACAAAAATTAGGGATGCTTGGGTGGCTTATTCGGTTAAGCGCCTGACTTCAGCTCAGGTCATGATCTCGCCGTGTGAGTTCGAGCCCCGTGTCGGGCTCTGTGCTGACAGAGGCCCCGTGTTGGACTCAAAGCCTGGAGTCTGTTTCAGATTCTGTGTCCTTCTCTCTCTCCCTGCCCCTCCCCCACTCACGCTCTGTCTCTCAAAAATAAATGTTAAATTTTTTTTTTAAATCATGTCATAGCACTAAGATAAATAGAACAAAAAACAAAAATATAAGATACATGTTTAAATACAATAATAAAGTCTTTGATCCTTCTGGAAAAAAATCTTAAGTGTTCTACATGACATCTTAAAACAGTAACAATGTGCATATCTGAAGGTAAATTATACAATAATTTACGTTATCATCACTCATGACCTATTTACTTTCCTGTTAGAAACACTAACAAGCTTGTGTTTCTAATCTTCAAGCCTATAGAAGATTATAAAGAAATAAGAACAGGGAAGAAAACAGGGATGCTATGGTGATAGTAGTAAGTTTTGGGGTTTTTGCCCTGTGCAGATTTTTATTAAATCACTTTGGCAAACATTCAGAATTTAGATGCAAACATTCATAGGTGGCATCCAGTTGTTTAAAATGACTCAGTTGGAGGGGTGCCTGGGTGGCTCAGTCAGTTAAGAATCTGACTCTTGATTTCAGTTCAGGTCATGATCTCACAGTTCATTAGTTCAAGCCCCACATCAGGCTCTGTGCTGACAGTGTGGAGCCTACTTGAGATTCTCTCTCTGTCTCTCTGCCCCTCTTTCATGCTCTGTCTCAAAAACAAACATTAAAAAATAAAATAAAATAAAATAAAATAAATAAAATAAAATAAAATAAAATAAAATAAAATAAAATAAAATAAAATAACCCAGTGGAGGGGTGTTTGGGTGGCTCAGTTGGTTAAGCGTCTTAACTCTTGATTCTGGCTCAGATCATGATCTCATAGTCTTGAGATTGAGCTACACATCAGGCTCTGAGCTGGGTGTGGAGCCTGCATGACATTCTCTCTCTCCCTCTCCCTCTGTTCCTTCCCTGCCCAAGTTCACGCTCTCGAAAGAAAGAAAGACAGAAAGACAGAAAAAAAGAAAGCAAGAAAGCAAGAAAGAAAGAAGACCCAACCCAGTAGATTGTTCTAAATTAGGTAGAATATAAAATTTGGCTGTTAACACAGGGGGCCTAAGATGGCTTAACCAAGACAGAGGTGTGTTTCTTAAACTCCTACAAGTCCTCGTGTAGATGGTCCAGGGCCGGTGTGGTGGGCTCCATGGGGTTGCGAACCAGGTTCCAGGAAGGCTTGTTTTCTGAGTCCTTGATCCAGCCACAGTAGTGAGTTCAGTGGGTTATTTTTTTTTAAAAAAAAACCTCAAAATGAGGAAAGAATAATTAGAAGAGCAGATATAAAGGCTCAGAAAAAGAACAGCCAAATCAATATTTTAAAATAGAGATGAACAGTCTTACAATGTCAAAACCCACCAAGGGCATTCTAGCAGCCTGCGATAGTTGATTTTTATAAAGATGCCAGGGTAATGCAGCCTAGTGATTAAGAGTTCAAGCTATGTGGTTAGATTGCCCAAAATTTACAGTAGCATTCTGCCATTCACAATTCATGTGACACTGAGCAGATTAAAATTATTTTACTTCCCTGGGGACAACTTGCCTAATCCTTAGTCTAAAGATACTACTATCTAATTTGTGAGCTGATGAGGAAATAAGATAACTGATATAAAATGTTCAGCTTAATGCCATGTTTCTGGAAAACCACCACCACCCCCCCCCAATAATTATAAAGATAATGTTAAATTCAGCATGGTATATAGTTTCTAAGAGGGCAAGAAAATGAATTTGAATATTCCCATCCAAAACGTTTGCTGTTAAAACAGTCTTGCTACTTAATGGGTTACATTCATATTATCTGCAGATTATACAAATTCATCTAATAACCTAACAAACCAAATTACGAATATTTTTTAAGTGTAAGGAAGGAAGGAAAGGAGGAAGGAAAGAAGAAATGTGTGACAAAAAAAGCAAAGTCAGAACACCAAGATTAATATTTGATTATATCTGGCCAATAAAGTAAAGAAAAAAATCTTTAGCCTCCAAAGGTAACATCCCAAGACTGGAACCAAATCAAATATACTGGATGTGACATACAGCTTTTTGGTATTTCCCATATGATAAATTATTCAAATTGGTAATATTACAGGCAAGATAGTATTCAATATTTGACTTATACAAAATATACAAAAATTAAGAATAAATTCTCTCACACAGAGATGATGTGGTTAAAGTTACACAGGATGTTTTTAGGGGAAAAAATATTCTTTCACACACCAAAATAGGTGGTACCCAGGGGAATATTTAAAAGCAATTTAGCATAGAACAGAAAATTAAGCATTTTTCTTTGGACTTTCATCCTCTGAAAGTTGTATGATCTGCCAATTATCAATCACATATTACTTGCATTTGAAATTTGGGTAGAAGTCAACACCAGAAGGCCAAAATGACAACAGAACAAAGATGTAAAGATTTTTTTTTATAAATCATGTTTAACATGAGCTATAATTTAAAATGTGCTGTACTTGTTTCACAAATCACTCTCCTGAATTTGGATATAATATGGAAAAGACCTGTTCTATATTTGAAATGAAGATTTTCCTTCTACAATTATGCAAATGTCCATATCCTATAAAAAGTGAAGGACTGTAATATTGGCACTTATGTTAATTCTAAAATACAAATCTCTCTAGGTAAGTCTTGATATTTTATTTAAATTACTACCGGGGCACCTGGGTGATTCAGTCAGTTGAGTGTCCGACTTTGGCTCAGGTCATGATGTCACGGTTCAAGAGTTCGAGCCCTGTGTCAGGCTTGCTGCTGACAGTGCAGAGCCTGCTTCGGACCCTCTGTCTCTCTCCCTCTGCCCCTCCCCCACGTGTTCGTTTTTTCTCGCTCTCAAAAATAAATAAAACTTTTAAAAAATTTAATTATTACAACATACTGTGCTGGTACAAAAGGGGGAAAAAAACATGTTTCAATATGCATACAACCTATCAAAAATTCACAAATAGTCTTACTTAATGGTCAATTGTTTTCAACAAAGACACCAAGACCGTTTGATTAAAAAAGTTTTTTCTTTTAACAAATGGTGACAAGATAATTGGATATGCAAAAAAAAGAATGTAGATTTTTCTCGTACCACACACAAAAATTTCATTAAAAATGGATCACAAGGGTGCCTAGGTGGGTCAGTCAGTTGAGCAACCAGCTCTTGATTTCAGCTCAGGTCGTGATCCCAGGGTCGTGGGATCAAACCCGGCCTGGGCTCCATGCTGAGCATGGAGCCTGCTTGGAATTCTCTCTCCCTCTGTCCCTCTCCCCACCTCACGCACTCTCTCTTAAAAAAAAAAAAAAAAAAAGAGGTACGGATTCAAGGCCATGGATGAACTCTGAAAACATTATAGTGACAGAAACCAACCACATATTATATGATTCTATTTAAATGAAATGTCTAGAAAATTCACATTCAGACAGTCAGAAAGTGGATCAAAGGTTGTACAGAAACAGGAGCAGGAATTAACTGCAAACAGATACAAGGGAACTTTTGGGGGTAGGTGGGAATGTTCTAAAATTGGACTGAATAGCAGCACAATTCTATAAGTTTACTAAAAATCAATGAATTGTATAATTACAAACTAATTTTATAGAAAGTAAATTACACCTCAATAAAGCTATTTAACAAAAAAGACATACAAACAAAAACAAAAAAGGAATAGAGCATTACATTCCAAATCACATAAAATGATTCTCTTTGTATTGTAATGTTACCAGTTTGAGATACTAAATAACATAATCCTCACAACAATCTATTGGGTAGATTTCTGTTTTGTTTTGTTTTTTTTTTTCCTAAATGTTTATTTAGTTTGGGGGGGGGGAGGGGCAGAGAGAGAGGGAGACAGAGGATCCAAAGTGGGCTCTGTGCTGATAGCAGTGAGCCCAACGTGGGGCTCAAACTCAGGAACCATGAGATCATGACCTGAGTGGAAGTCAGACACCTAACTAACTGAGCCACGCAGGTGCCCCTCCCAGGTAGATTTCTATTATTATTTCCATATCACAGACCAGGAAATTGAGATACGGAGATTAAAAAACTTGTTATTCCGTTAATAGACTGAAGAACCAGGGTTGGAACTCTAGTGTGTCTGACTTCAAAGAACAAAAATTGATAGGTATTCCATTTGTTTATAATACATTTATATTAGAAAAATATACATATACATATATACATTTTTATTAGAAAAATATACATATACATATACATAAGCATTTTCTATACAGATCAATTTTTGGAATCCTGAGGTTTTTCAAAGGGAAGGAAATTCTTTAGATTACTGAGGAGATATTATAAATACCTAGGTAGTGTTATAGGAAGAACACTTCATCAGGGTGAGAAGGCCCGAATGATAAATCTCATGTAAAAATGAAGGAACTAAACTATCTCTAAATCCCTTTCAATTTTGTTCACAAAATGAAACGTCTTCCAAAGAAAACAGGCATTTTTACCCCTGGTTTTTCATAGTTTTAGTAATGGAGCCACTCCTAATGTTTTCTATGCTTTAATGAGTAGGGTAGAGGCTCTGCTCTCTATCTAGCCCTCTATTCCACTAGTCATTCATTGCAAACTTCTGTATTTTCTTGTTAAGTAAACTCTATCCCCAACATGGGGCTCGAACTTACAACCCCAAAATCAAGAGTCTCATGCTCTACTGACTGAGCCAGCCAGGTGCCCCGCAAACTTCTAGAATTCAACTGAAATTGTATACAACTGTCTTGATCAGAGATTGAAGGAGAAAATGCATCTATGGGCTAGGGGAGTACAAGCATGAAAAGTCTAGATTCTACAGTAAGTATTGAGGGGGCAGGGGGGAAGCATACTAAAGGCCTTTTGTACAAAGATGGCCACTGTATCTCCAACCTAAAAGTCACAAGGTTACAAAATACAACGTTCATCTCATTTCCTCTTTAAGTCTTAAGTTTCATTTCTATCATGTATGTATTTCAACATAAATTCCAAAGAGATGGGTACTTCCCAAATAATCTACCCTTGAAATTTTAAAAATCACAGAAGTGCCATCAATGACACAAAAGAATGCTATATCATTTTTACTCACCGTTTAGGGGATGGAAACATTAATGCTGTTCTTGTTATTCTCACAGAAAATAGGGGGACTACCACTTCTTTGTGCTTTCAAATACTTCCATTTTTTTCATGCTGCCTAATTTTTAAGAGGCTATATATCTCACTAAAATTTAAGAATAATTCAAAGCCAAAAGAAAACGCTGACCTTAAACATACGTAAATATACTGACATCAAGTACTGGATAAAAGTGATTGTTAGAATAAAGTTGCTTTTCAAACACGAATAACCTTTGGTAAGTCTCTATCTTCAAATCACTATACCCTCCTTCTGTGACATATTCTGACATTAATAAAATTAATCAAAGGGTAGTGGCCTCAACCTACAACCTGTGGGTCACAATCTGACTGAGGGGAAAAGAAGCTATAAAGTGAAGACCAAAGAATGAAAAACACTGCTAATCTTCGAGCTGCTTCCAGTGGATATTTGCTTCCCTTGTACTGAAGGCTGGGCCTCCATCGAACCACTGAGTCAGTTTTACTCAGACGGTCATGAGGAAGCAGACTGCACCATGACAGCATGCTGTGTAATGCATGACACACAGTTTCTGAGCACAGACCTGAAGCATTAAAACGTTAACAAAAGTCATTTATGGGGATTGGATGAATGCAACTGCTCCCTTCTTCTCTTCCATGTCCCATTATCTCCCATGGATTACAAAGAAGGACAACCTTCAAGGGGTAATGTAAGTAGAAATCCCTTAAAAAGGCAGCTAGGTTATAAAATACACTTACGTTTAAAGCTTTCCTACATTTTTACTTAAATAAACCAAAAAAAAAAAATGAGAGAAATTTAAGAAACAAGTCAACATAACTACACGTACACGGCTAAATTCTTTTAAAATGAAAAAATCGTGCCTCAAAGAATGGTGTTTCTTCCACTCCTACTCATACAGAGTGCATACACACAGTGCACAGCCCAATCCGGCTGCTCAACGCTAGCACACATTACTGCTGCAATCCAGAACCCTGACTCTGCACTGCCGTGCCTCTCTGCTCAACTAAATTGCACCCAACTGCCTACTTACAGCACATGTTTACAGTCTACAACCTTGAAAGAAAAAAAAAATCTATGTATGTATATATATCTGCATGAGGTTGAGACTTGTCACGTCAACTAGGCTCTCAGGTTATTTGAGAGCAGGAACCATGTCTTCCACTTTCTAGTATAGAGTACAGATGAAGAGCATAGGGTCTGGAGCCATACTGCCTGGATTCCTTTCCAACCTCCATCATTTGCTTTGTGACCTTGACAAAGGTACTTACCTTCCCTATGCCTCAGCTTTCTCATCTGCAAAACGACGGTAACAGCATATGGTTGTTGTAAAAATTACACGAGTTATTCGCTCAGTCGGTTGAGCATCTGACTCTTGATTTGGGCTCAGGTCACGATCTCACGGTTCATGGGTATGAGCCCCACGCATCAGGCTCCATCCACACTGACAGTACAGAGCCTGCGTGGATTCTCTCTCTCTCTCCCTCTCCCTCCTCATTCATGCTCTCTCTCAAAATAAATAAAACTTTAAAAAACAGTATGAGGTATAAATTCCAAATTTCTAAAAAAGTATCTTGCACCCAGTATGCACAACAAAATACTAGTTATTATAATTATCTGCATCCCCTACAGTACCTAGCACCAAGCCCCGCTCCTTTAGTAGGTGTTCAAGTATCTGCCAACCGGATAAAAAATGTACTACTGTATCAGCAGTACAATTTCTCTTACCACACCATAAAATTTATGAACAATGAAATCTCTCCTGTTCAAGAATACCTTCTTGGGGGGCCTGGTTGGCTCAGTCAGTGGAGCGTGCAACTCTTAATCTCAAGGTTGTGGGTGCTGGTCCCATGTTGGAGGTAGAGATTACATAAAATCTTTTTTTTTTTTTTTTTAGGACTACGTTCTTTAATTCTTCAAACCGCTTTTCTCAATTAGTCAGTCTAAAATGTAGCATCCCTACTTTCCAATCTAGTGCTAGAGTACTTTTCTTATATAGTTTTCAATAGCAAACTACTATGATAGAAAATGCTAAATATGTTGTTATATTTTTGCTGTGGTAGGGAGATTACGCTTGACCCTATCCAGTATCTCTGTGGCTCCAACTCACAAGACAACATAGTTCCGAAGAACTTAAACTCATGGGATGTTTGCAAAGAATGACTAGTCACAGGAAAACTTTGCACGAGGGGTGGGAGAGATGTGAGAAAAATCATAATAGAATTAGAATCACAGTGAGTAAGACGATACCCCCAAGCGAAGAGGATGGGGATCTACGTATGCTGGGAGAGTGTGAGGAGGAGGAATTGGAAAATAACCACCGAAGCACAGAACAGATTCTTCAGTTGTTTGTTCTGCATCTGTTCAACAGTCCTAGCTACTAAGTATGAGAGAGCAGGAAACCTAGGGCAATCCAATTTTAAGCTGGTTAAAATATCACATACATTATCGGAATATGGAAGAGTTTATATATATTCTTGTGAAAAATAGTTTAAGTTCTTAACCTCAAAAACAAAACAAAATGAGACACTTGCAGAGACATTTTTCATTATGTCATGAAGAACCAAGAACCAAAAACCTTGTGGTATTAAAACCACAATGAGTTACACTTCACACTCAATAGAAGGCGATTATCAAAAGAACAGAGGTAATAAATGTGGGCAAAGTTGTAGAGAATCAGAACTCCCGTTTACTGCTGATGAGAATGTCAAGTGGTGCAGCCACTGTGGAAAACAATATGGAGGTTCCTCAAGAAATTAAACACAGAATTCATATACGATCCAGCAATTCCGCTTCCGGGTAGATACCCAAATGAACTGAACGCTAGGACTCCAATAGATATGTGAACACCAATGTTCACATAGCAGCATGATTCACAACAGTCAAAATGTGGAAGCAAGCCAAGTGTCCACTGGCAGATGACTGGATAAACAAATGTGGTCTATACATACATGGGAATATTATCCAGTTTTTAAAAGCCACCCAGGGACGCTTGGGTGGCTCAGTCGGTTAAACATCCAACTCTTGATCTCAGCTCAGTCATGATCTCACAGTTTGTGAATTTGAGCCCTGCGTCAGGCTGTGCACTGACAGTGTGGAGCCTGCTTGGTATTATCTCTCTCTCTCTCTCTCTCTCTCTCTCCCTCTCCCGCTCACTCTCAATAAATGAAGAAAAAAAAAAGGAGGGACACTGACACATGCTACAATGAGGATGAACCTTGAAGGCATTATGCTAAGTGAAATAAGTCAGTCCACAGAAGGACAAATACTGTATGATTCCATTGATAAGAGGTACCTAGAACACTCAAATTCGTAAGCACAGGAAGTAGAATTGTGGTTGCCAGGAAGGATAGGAAATTATTGTTTAATGATACAACGTTTCATTTTAAGAAGATGGAAAGGTTCTGTGGAGTACGCTGGTGATTGTTGTACAATTATGTGAATGTACGCAATGACACTGAACTGTACATCTAAAAACGGTTAAAATGACTAATTTTATGTTACGTATATTTTACTATATTTTATTTTACTATTTAAAGTAACTTAAACATTTCTGCTTCCATAAGAAGTATTCTTAGTATTCAATCTGTAAGACAATAACTGACCATCTAATTTTGTACTACTTTGCTCAAATAGAACAGAGGTTTTAAAAAATCACACTTCTAGTTTTGTCCTCCAAAGTTGTATTTTATTTCTAAAGACAAAGGATTGAGTTCATCAGGGTAATACCATAGGAATAACCAAAGAGAGAGCAATAAATTGAAAAGTGGGCTATCATAATATAAACAGTTCTTTGGGAACATACAAATCGTGGTAACCAGATACAGGTGGCACTTTCCACACAGTATGAGCTCAAAAGTAATCTCCTATATATACCGACCTAGCAAATGTAACATCAAAAGCATGATAATGCATTGTACTGCAAGTAAAATTATTGTTTTCAAATACCTTCTATTTCCACTTAACAAAATCATTTTCTACCACTTCAATGCCAGGAAAGAAAATAAGGTAAAAACCTGTGTTAACCACTGTGAGCATAAAACTGGGTGAAACTGTAATAACAGCTGGCTGTTGTTTTCTTCATCCATCGAAAGCATTGGGGTACTGAATTTTCTACAAGATTTATGAAAAACCCCTTCCTAGTTATTAGATTCCTAAATGACCCAAGTTAATAAGTATATTTTCTACATTGCTTATGAAGAGACACCATCCCAATGCCTTATGGCGGGGGGGGGGGGGGGGGGGGAGGGGGGAACCCTAGGGAAAACTTTTAGATAAGGTAGTAAGAATACAGTTCCAACAATCTTCACTAATCATTTAAATTTCCCTTGATAAAAAGCAAAACTAATCTGAAATGTGGCACACATAAATGGACTTAGCTAAAATGTTACATACCCAGTAAAGAGGAAAGAAGGCTGAAGGATGCATTTGGGGTGATCAGAACTTAACATACTTTTTCTAATTAACATTTGGGCATCAATTCCCCCAGGATATTTCCATGAAGGCAGGCGATAACTTCTCAAAGACTAAAACATAACATTCTAAGCTCCAGGTTTTCCTTCTCTCTATAGCACTTCCTTAACACTGAATTAAAATGATGTTGCATGAATAGAAATAAGTTTATGGAGGAAGGAGATTCCACGACTAGAAATACTTCCACTTTAAAAAAAAGTCAACCCACTTCAATAAAGGTAATTCAAATTTCTTAAGAAGAAAAAGTCAAATCAGCTGATCAAAGCTGGTCATAAAATGAAAGAGAACCACTCCGCAAAGGGGAGAGGGCAGTTCTAACAGAGGCTATCATCGTATTATGCTGCGTACATCTAATAAGCTATCATACATAAAATAGAAATAACCTATTTTCTTACCCAACATTTTGCCAAAACTGTTGAAAGAAAACTTGTTTGATCAAAGTATCTGCAAAATAAACACCCTAATAAAGAATAACCTAACAATAATATCACAATCTACCCAGCTACTCATTTACAAAAACATCTACCTCCTGTCCACTGAACTCTTATTTGCAGAAAATACGGTCTATAAACTAAATCACATTTTAGAAAACTTGTTTGGTTAAGGCAGAGCTTCCCAATCTAGGCACTACTGACATTTTAGGTAGGACAGTTATTTGTTGTAGAGGCTGTACTGGGCACTGTAGAACGTGTAGCAATATTCTGACCTCACCCACTAGATACTATGGGCTCCCGTCCCTCCACCCCTGATGTGACAACCAAAAATGTCTCCAGACATGGACAAATTTCCCGGGGGGGAGGGGCAAAATTATCCTAGCTTAAGAACCACTGCTGTGAGGATTGAACAGCCTTGACAGTAACTCAGACTTTCCTTTTCCTCTACTCGTAATTTAAAAAATATTAACTACCTCTCCTTCCAACGGTTCTCAAATTTTATACCCAAAGCCCTTGAGTGCCCAGAAAGTGCTTGAGGAGCACCCATGGGGTATAACCTGAGCAGGTCCAATTTCATTTTTTTCTGGATTTCTGGGTATTTTCTTGGGGGGGAGGGGAATTGAAAATCATGACAAAGGTAAACATATCACAATACTAAATTTCATATAGCGCTAAATGAAAAAATCTCATATTTTTTCCCCTCCTTTTTCTTTTTACATTTTAAATCAAGGCCAATTTTGGAAAAACAGAGAGGTGGAAGAACACTAGGAATGAGAGCACATTAGCAAAAGCAAGTTGAATGCGCAGCTTATTTGTATTTCTTCAGCCCAATAGGAATCGAAATGTAGTCTTTAGAAGACTTACAGTACTTTCTACCTTGCTTAAACAAGTATCAGATATTCAAAGCCCTGAATTATAAAAGTGGAAGTCCAGGGGCGCCTGGGTGGCTCAGTCGGTTAAGCGGCCGACTTCAGCTCAGGTCATGATCTTGCGGTCAGTGAGTTCGAGCCCCGTGTTGGGCTCTGTGCTGACAGCTCAGAGCCTGGAGCCTGTTTCCGATTCTGTGTCTCCCTCTCTCTCTGACCCTCCCCCGTTCATGCTCTGTCTCTCTCTGTCTCAAAAAAAATAAATAAATAAACGTTAAAAAAATTTTTTTCTAAAGTTGAAGTCCAAGTTGCATCCTCAGGAGAAACCAATAAATGAAATTAACACTGAAATTTTATTTTAGCTTTGTTTTAAACCTCTAAAAAGTCTATTTGATTCTTTTTCTCCCCTAGGTGAGAAAAAATTATCAAATTTTTTCCAGTTTTACTGAGAAATAATTAACATATATCACTATATAAGTTTAAGGTATACAGTATATTTGGTTCTTAAATTGAAAATAGATACTTGTTTCCACCTCAAAGATCTCCTAATTTAACCATTTTAAACAGAAAAGCAATATGTATAACATATTGAATCTTCTGGGGGGGGGGGGGAAGGCTCCAAATTTTAATGTGCAACAAATTACTTGGGAAATATATATTGTTAAAACATATTCTGCTTGGTGGGAGATGGAGGTAGGAAGGGTCCAGTGACCTGCATTTTAAAAAGCATTCCTGGTCATTCTTACGTACATGATCTGAAAAACTCATTTTTCATAGCACTAGTTTCCATGTTAAATTTGGCATCAATGTTATATGTTATAAAATTCTAGCATTCTCTATTCACAGACTATACCATACTTGGTTTATTACCTCTAGCCCCTGGTCAACTCAACTAAGATCTAAAAATAAAAATAAATTCTAAATACTATGCAATTAAAGGGTCTAGAGTACTGTGTCAGCAAAGAAATATAAAGTAAATATTACAGATTCATTTTATGATGAATAACCAGACTATAAAATCTGACAAACCTATATCGTTAATTCTTCCCTCATGTAAAAACTACACTATCTCAGCTATAATTTTATATAAGATATACCAAAAAATAAATAAAACTTCACTGGTTACAAAAATCCTAGTTCTCCAGTAACGGTTTTTCATGCACCACAACTATACCTTCCTCTAACAAACAGTACAGTCACATCATGAATCAGTCATTTTGATTCATTTTGCTCCTGGATACACATTAAGATGACATGCGAGGATGTAAACAGAAAAATGACTTCTCGGGTCATTTTTGACATCCAATCATTTTTACTGCATTCCTACTACAGTCTTCATTCCTGAGAACCTGAAAATATTATTTAAGTAAATGGCCATGTCAGTTTCATTTTCTCCATTTTAGACTTAAGCATAGTTAAAGCAGACAGCATCATTTTCTTTTTGACTTAATGCGCCTCCCAAAATACTCAATTTTTTCAACTCTGATATCGGTTTTTAGAAAACTGATGAACAGTTCCATACTTATCTATTTTTTCTCATACCAGACAAAAATAGGATTGCTGATAAAGCACAATAACGTTTTCACACTTCACCTAGCATTCCAAACCCATTCAGTTCAACATTTCATGAGTATCAGACTGGTGGTATATTTAGTCATTGATATTTTTCCATAGATTCCATGCTCCTGTAAGAAGTGCCCTTTGTTTTCAAGACAGAATACCATTAAAAAAATGAGGCAGTTCTAGAGCCAGGCTTAGCTTTTATTTATTTATTTCTTAAGGTTTATATCTTTATTTTGAGAGAGAGAAAGCACAAGTGAGGAAGGGGTAGAGAGAGAGGGAGAATCCCAAGCAGGCTCCACACTGTCAGCACAGAGCCCGATGCAGAGCTCGAACTCAGGAACGTTAGATCTTGACGTGAGCCTAAGACAGACAATTAACAGACTGAGCCACCCAGGAGCCCCCAGCCTTAGCCTTTAAAGACCATCTATCTCCAAAAGCTTCCAAAGAAACCCAGAAATGGAAAACAGTATTAGGAAGACTAAAACCAAAAATAGGGTAAGGCTAATGAAAAATGCTAATGCTAAAAGAGCAGGGTTGGGTGTTTTGTTTATTTGTTGCTTGTTTGTTTGTTTGTTTTAAGCTATGTACTCAGAAACATGAACAAAGCAGAGAAAGGTTTCAGGTTTGGGGGGAAAGAGGGTAATGACAACAAATGACAAAGAGAAAGCAAAATTACTTGATTTCTATTAGAAAGTAGATCCAACACTGGATTGGGGTCTCTAACTTTGAGCAAGTCACACCCTGTTTTAGGCCCAATTTCCTCTTTTTTTTTTTTTTTAACGTTTATTTATTTTTGAGACAGAGAGAGACAGAGCATGAACGGGGGAGGGTCAGAGAGAGGGAGACACAGAATCCGAAACAGGCTCCAGGCTCTGAGCTGTCAGCACAGAGCCCGACGCGGGGCTCGAACTCACTGACCGCGAGATCATGACCCGAGCCAAAGTCAGCCACCCAACCGACTGAGCCACCCAGGCGCCCCTCAACTTCCTCATCTTTAACCCCATCTATTTCACAATTGTTATGAGGAACACGAAGGGAATGTATATCACACATGTACAAGATCTACACAAATATAAATTTTTAATCCTTTAGTGAACAGAATACATTTTTATAAAGGAACATGAAGGGAAAATTGGAAAAAGATTTAAAAATGTATTAAAAACTTTGGAAGGTAATATTATATAAAGAAAATATTGTACTGATTTTCAATTTTTTTTTTCAACGTTTATTTATTTTTGGGACAGAGAGAGAGCATGAACGGGGGAGGGGCAGAGAGAGAGGGAGACACAGAATCGGAAACAGGCTCCAGGCTCTGAGCCATCAGCCCAGAGCCTGACGCAGGGCTCGAACTCACGGACCACGAGATCGTGACCTGGCTGAAGTCGGACACTTAACCGACTGCGCCACCCAGGCGCCCCAGTACTGATTTTCAAAAAGCAGTTAGGGATAGGTCTTAGGAACTAGAGACCAGTAAGTCTTACAACACTCACTTGGAAAAACTTGAAAATGTATCATGAAACAGATGACTGGTGAAAACTTGAGGAAAAGGAGGTTATACCCTGCTCTGATCCTCTATAACACATTAAAAGAACTTGAAAGAATCATATTGTCATATTGCAAATCTTAATTGGGTTTTATTTATAAGATTTTGCTATTTCCTTCATTGAAGGTACATTTTCTTTTTCTTTTTAAACACAAGTAAATCTGTTTTAAAATGCAGGTTTATTAATTATTTGGAAGACACATTTAAGGGTTCTTTTAACTAACATAAGAAAACATCATACGATACTTAAACAGAATGGGTTACAGTTCAGTTCACCTCAGAAACTGAACCTGATTGAGACCCATAAAGTTACTCAGGTCAAATCATCACAGATTATGATTTAAGCAGTATCAGTTACTTTATTTCTCAAAGATTTCCAGTTAACTCTACTAAAGAAAGTAAAAAAGGAGTAGTTTGATCTTTGAACACACAACATAGTTTCATTCCAAGGTCTTCAAAAGTATACTTTAATATACGGCATGGGGGCGCCTGGGTGGCTCAGTCGGTTAAGCGTCTGACTTTGGCTCAGGTCATGATCTTGCGATTCATGAGTTTGAGCCCCGCATCAGGCTCTGTGCTGACAGCCTGGAGCCTGTTTCAGATTCTGTGTCTCCCTCTCTCTCTGCTCATGCTCTGTCTCTCTCTGTCTCAAAAATAAATAAAAACATTTAAAAAATTAAAAAAAAAATAATATACGGCATGGCTCTGCAAAATGAGAATAATACTTATCTTACCTCTAACAGGACTGCTGCAAGATCAGATTGAGGCATATTATGTGTCAGTATGTTTTGAACAATTATTAAGTCCTATACAAACATTGGCATTGTATTAGCCTATGCTTAGCTCATCAAATGCAGCTGATGAATTAAATCAATAATTATAAAAATTAACATATTTTGTTAAGAAACCTTAAGAAAAAGTATTCATATTTACTGTAGTTGTAAAAAAAAAAGTAAAGCTTAATAATTGTTAATGATCTAATTTTTTTTAATGTTTATTTATTTTTGAGAGAGAGAGCACAAGTGGGAGAGGGGCAGAGAGAGAGGGAAACACAGAATCTGAAGCAGGCTCCAGGCTCTGAACTGTCAGCACAGAGCCTGAAGCAAGGCTCACACTCATAAACTGTGAGATCATGACCTGAGCCAGTCAGCTACTCAACCGACTGAGCCACTCAGGCACCCTTAATAATTGCTAATGATTGAAATAATGGAGTCATGAAAGATCTTTCTACCATTATATTATCCTAGTGATGTAGTATCATCTTGTACGTAGATACTCTAATGTACACAAGAGTTTTAACTTACTGAAATAGTATACTCCTTCACTGAATCCACAGGTTCCTAAGGCCATAGTATGTGTTCATGTATGTTAGTTGTGAAACTATCAAAATAAACAAAGCTCCCTTTCAATACACAGTTTTCACTATAATAGAGGAAGTAAAACATACACAAATAAGTAGAATATGAGTTAGACGATAAAAAGTTTCATAACAGAAGTATAAACAAAGTTTAACAGAATTTCAAAGAAGGCAAAAATTTATTTCTAGCTATAGGGGAAAGCAGATAAAGAAAGACTTCAAGAAAGAAGTCATATTTGTGCAGGGTCCTAAAGAATGAATAGGAGGGGCGTCTGGGTGGCTCAGCCAGTTAAGCATCCAACTTGGGCTCAGGTCATGATCTCGCGGTTCGTGGGTTCGAGCCCTGCATCGGGCTCTCTGCTCTGTGCTGACAGCTCAGAGCCTGGAGCCTGCTTCAGATTCTGTGTCTCCCTCTCTTTGCCCCTCCCCTACTTGCGCTCTGTCTCTCAAAAATAAATAAATGTTAAAAAAAATTTTTTTTTTTTTTTAATAAAGGATGAATAGGATTTGGAAACATCCCTAAATAAAACACACATTTCTTGGAAAGAAAAACGCTTACAGTTCACGGGGCGGGGGGGGGGGGGGGAGGACTATCTTAGTAAATAGTACCAACATCCCTCCAGTCTTTCTACCCCATTAAACTAGAAGTTACCCTTCACACATCTCCCCATTTCTCCCCTTACCGAGTGTCCCATATCTAATCCTTCACCAAATCTTAACCATTTTAGCCTCCTACATATCTCCCAAGTCTGTTTACTTCTCTCTCCTCCATCATCATCTCCGTAGCCCAAATTACCATTATCTCTTGCCCAAAGTACGATAACCTTCTCACTAGTCTCTGATGCATACCAATCTATACACTGTAGCCAGAGAGATTTTTCCTAAAGCAAATACACCAGACATCATCTTCCAGGCCCAAATCCTTGACACATGGCTACTTCTTCAGTCTCAACTTATACCATGTGCCCCTTAACTGTGATCCAGCCACTCTGGTTTTTATTCAGTTTCTCAAACTCACCAGGCTAACACCAGGACCTTTGCACATGCAATCTTCACCATCTGGAATTTCACCCACTCCTGACACTCTTCACCTAATTAACTCCTATTTACCCTTTAGATCTTAATTACTTCCTCAAGAAAGTCTTCTCTATTCTCCCAAACTGCATTAGGTCATTTAGTTACACACGCTTAGGACAGACACTATGTACTTTCATATACAGTATTTGTTAGACTGTAATTTTATATTTATTTTGTGTTTCATTAATAATGACTTCCCTGCCTAAACTCTAACCACCATTAGGATAGGGCCCATAAGTAATTTTGCCTTAGGTTCAGCCTGTCAACATACATGTGTTCCTAAGTCAATTTGTTTTCTCTTCAGTCAAAATATCTAAGGTGAACCAACAAGCAGAGAGGTCCCTGCCCTGCCTCAGTGACAGCATGTATTCTGTGAGCTAAGTGCAGCCCTTTCACCAGCTCCCCACACCCTTGCTCCCCATTATGTAGTTAGCAAAAATTGCTGTTTTTAAACCTAATAGTTAGCATGATTTAGTAGCTTAATTGCTTGCTAATAAGAAGCTTAGGAAGTTTAGTCTAAACCTAGAAAAATTTACTTTGCTTGCCAAAAATCAGCACCTTCAAAGAAGGGAAGAAAATGCTTCAGTGATTTATTCAGGTCAAAGAAGCATTCCCAGCTTCCACTCCACCATTTACCGGAAGAGATGTGCTGTGAAATTTGTAGTCAGGGCTATGCCATTAACAGTTTGTGGTATATTTGAAGGAATTTAAAGTAGCACATGAAGGTTTCAGTTGTACTGAATTAGGTAGCTATGTGAGTGAGAGGAAGGAGACGTGGTGACCGCCTTGGAGCTCTAAAGTAAAAGGCACTAAAGAATCCCAATTGTCAGACTTCCACTAGCTCTGAGATCATATAGCCCTGAGGATATGCAAACACCAGATTTGAAATTGCAGAAAAAAAAGAATACTACTGATTTGCACCCCCACTGTGCTGTTATTCAGGCCCAAACCAGATATAGAAGGACATGTGCTATCAGCCAAGATGGATCAATAAGGACTAGATTCACCCTTCTGCCTGGAGCAACTAAAATTATTTTATCATATTTAAATCTCTTTGAAAGGTAACTGACTACTTAAAGCAAAACAATGTATTATTGTGGACTTTAGAAGTAAACGCAAGACAACAATAGCACAAAGGCCAGAAAGTGAGAAATGGGAGTATAATGTTAGAAGGTTCTTATACTATACTTGAAGGTAGACTGTTATAAGCTAAAAGAAGGATACTATAAAGTAATCAATAAATACAAAAGCTAAAAAGAAGAATTACAAAAAACACACAATACAAAAAGCGTTACAAGAGAAAAGAACAGATAGGACAAATAAAAAATAAATAGTAGGATAGATTTAAACTCATCCATTCGATTTAAACCCAAGCAATCACATTAAATATAAATAATTAATCACACTAAATATAAATAGTCTAAAAACCCCAGTTGCAAGACTAGATAAAAGATCAAGACCCAGGGGGTGCCTGGGTGGCTCAGTTGGTTGAGCATTCAACTCCTGATTTCACTCAGGTCATGATCCCAGGGTCGTGGGGTAGAGTCCCACATCAGGCTCCATACAGAGCGTGGAGCCTGCTTAAGATTCTCAGTCTCTCTCTCTCTCTCTCTCTCCCTCCCTCCCTCCCTCCCTCCCTTTGCCACTCTCCCTGCTTGCACTCTCACTCTAAAAAAAAAAAAAAAGGAACAGAAATCAGTGAAATAAGAAAGAAAGAAAGAAAGAAAGAAAGAAAGAAAGAAAGAAAGAAAAAGAGGGAAAGTAATTTAAAAAGACAATGAAACCAAAAGCTAATTCTCAGATCAATAAAATTTATAACCTTAAACCAGACTGATGGGGGATAAAATAGGGAAGACACAAATTTATAATATCAGGAGTATGAGAGATAACATTGTTAGAGATTCTACAGATATTAAAATAAGGAAATACTATGAACAATTTGATGCTGATATATTTGACAAGTGAGACAAAAAAGTGACAAAATCCTACAAAGACACAAACCATAAAAGCTCATCAAGAAGAAATGAGTAACATAAGTGGCCTTTTATCTATAAAAGAAATTGGACTTGAAGTGAAATTTTTTCCCACAAAAAAAAGTCCACATGGCTTCTCTGATGAATTGTACCAAACGTACAAGGAATTATCAATTCCATACAAACTCTTACAAAAACTAAAAATGAAATACCTTACAATGCATACTATGATTTCAGCACACTCTGAAACCAGTCAGGGGCATATCAAAAGAAAACCACAAACCAATATTCTTCATTGAATGTAGATGCAAAATTGTTCAATATAATTTTAGCACATCAAATCAAACAAATCAAGCAATATATAAAAAGGATAATAACACATGATCAAGTATGGTTTATGCCAAGATGGCAAGTTGGTTTAAGGCTCAAAAATCAATGTAATTAATATCAACAGACTAAAAAAGAAAAAAAAACATATGATCATCTTAAAAAATGCAGAAAATGCTTTGACAAAATTCAACATCCATTCCTGATTAAAACAAAGAAACAAACAAAAAACCCTCTCAGGAAACTATGAATAGAAGAAAATGTCTTCAAATTGGTAAAGGGCATCTACAGAAAAACAAAACAACCTAAAGCTAACATCACAGACTGAAAATTTTTCTCCTAAAATCAGGAAGGATGTCTGTCCTATCACTTCTATTAAGCATTATCCTGGAAGTTCTAGTCAATGTAATCAGGCAATAAAAAATAATAAAAGGCATCCTTGGAAAAAAAGTAAAACTTCTTTATATGCAGACAATATATACAATTCTCTATATAGAATACTTAATCTATGGGGCGCCTGGGTGGCGCAGTCGGTTGGGCGTCCGACTTCAGCCAGGTCACGATCTCGCGGTCCGGGAGTTCGAGCCCCGCGTCAGGCTCTGGGCTGATGGCTCAGAGCCTGGAGCCTGTTTCCGATTCTGTGTCTCCCTCTCTCTCTGCCCCTCCCCCGTTCATGCTCTGTCTCTCTCTGTCCCAAAAATAAATAAACGTTGAAAAAAAAAAATTTAGAATAATCTACAAAAAAAATCCACTAGAAATAACAAATGAGTTTAGCAAGTCTGCAGAATACAGGATGAAATGCAAAAATCCATTGTAGTTCTATATACCAGCAACAAATAATTGAATGAAAAAATTTTTAAATCACTCCATCTATAATACCAAAATTATGAAATACTTATGGGTAAATTTAACAAAAAATGTGCAAGACCTGTACACTGAAAACTTTGTAAAGAGAAATTAAAGACAAAATACAGAGATGTAGTGTGTTCCTAAACTGAAAGACTTGATATTGTCAAGATATTAATTTTCCCCCAAAGTGATCTACAGATTCAACACAACCTCAATCAAA
Source organism: Lynx rufus (assembly GCF_022079265.1). NCBI lineage: Eukaryota > Metazoa > Chordata > Mammalia > Carnivora > Felidae > Lynx > Lynx rufus. The sequence goes on from NW_025814829.1 coordinate 43,889,815, forward strand.
ATCCTCCATCAGGCTAAGTCTAAAATTTATATGGGCATGCAAATGACCTAGACTAGCCAAAATAACTTTTAAAAAGAAAAACAGGGGCGCCTGGGTGGCGCAGTCGGTTAAGCGTCCGACTTCAGCCAGGTCACGATCTCGCGGTCCGTGAGTTCGAGCCCCGCGTCGGGCTCTGGGCTGATGGCTCAGAGCCTGGAGCCTGTTTCCGATTCTGTGTCTCCCTCTCTCTCTGCCCCTCCCCCGTTCATGCTCTGTCTCTCTCTGTCCCAAAAATAAATAAACGTTGAAAAAAAAAAAAAAATTTAAAAAGAAAAACAAAAACAAAAGAAAAACAAAGAGGATTTATACTCAAAATTTATTATAAAACGATAGTAATCAGCGCACTAGGTGGCTCAGTCTGTTAAGTGTCCAACTCTTGATTTGGCTCGGGTCGTGATCACATGATTGGTGAGCTCAAGCCCCACATCACACTGCACTGATAGCGTGGAGACTGCTTAAGATTCTTTCTCCCCGTCTCTCTGCACCCCAGCCCTTGCTTGTGCACTTGCTCTCTCTGAAAATAAACTTAAAAAAAAAACCAAAAACTATAATAATCAAAATAGTATGCTTATGATTCAACATAGACAACAGAACAAATGAGTATAACAGAGTCCAGATATAGACCCACATATATTTGACTTTCAACAAAGAGGCAAAGGCATTTGGGTGCAGAAAGAATAGCCTTTTTGGGGCGCCTGGGTGGCTCAGTCGGTTAAGCGTCCGACTTCAGCCAGGTCACGATCTCGCGGTCCGGGAGTTCGAGCCCCGCGTCAGGCTCTGGGCTGATGGCTCAGAGCCTGGAGCCTGCTTCCGATTCTGTGTCTCCCTCTCTCTCTGCCCCTCCCCCGTTCATGCTCTGTCTCTCTCTGTCCCAAAAATAAATAAACATTAAAAAAAATTAAAAAAAAAAAAAAAAAAAAGAATAGCCTTTTCAACAAATAGTGCTGGAACAATTAGATAGCCACATTTTTTTCATTAATTTTTTGCAAAATCTTTATTTTGCACCATACAAAAATAAAATCAAAACAAATCATAGACCTCAAATTATAAAACGTTTATTTATTTTTAGCGTTTGTTTATTTTTGAGACAGAGAGAGACACAGCATGAGCGGGGGAGGGGCAGAGAGAGAGGGAGACACAGAATCTGAAGCAGGCTCCGGGCTCTGAGCTGTCAGCATGGAACCCGATGTGGGGCTTGAACTCATGAACCACGAGATCATGACCTGAGCTGAAGTCGAAAGCTTAACCGAATGAGCCACCCAGGAGCTCCATAAAACTTTTAGAAGAAAACACAGGAGAAAATCTTTGTGATCTTGAGCTAGACAAAGATTTCTTTTTTCTTTTTAAGTTTATTTATTTATTTACTCATTTTTAGTAACTCTACATCTAACATGGTGCTCAAACTCATGACCCTGAGATCAAGAGTCACGTGCTCTTCCAACTGAGCCAGCCAGCCACCTCAAAGATTTCTGAAATAAAAAAAAAAAAAAAAAAAAGATTTCTGAAATAAAATACCCAAAGCACAACCCATAAAAGGAAAAAAAAAAAATCAATACCATCAAAATTAAAAACTTCTATTCTTTGACGTCACTGTTAGGAGTATGATAAGGGAAGTCACAGACTGGGAATAAACAACAATAAATCACATACCTGATTAATGATTTACATGCAGAATATATCAAGAATTCATAGGGGCACCTGGGTGGCTCAGTCGGTTGGGCGTCCGACTTCAGCCAGGTCACGATCTCACTGTCCATGAGTTCGAGCCCCGCGTCGGGCTCTGGGCTGACAGCTCAGAGCCTGGAGCCTGTTTCAGATTCTGTGTCTCCCTCTCTCTCTGCCCCTCCCCCGTTCATGCTCTGTCTCTGTCTCAAAAATAAATAAACGTTAAAAAAAAAATTAAGAAAAAAAAAGAATTCATACAACTTGGGGCGCCTGGGTGGCTCAGTCGGCTGAACCTCCGACTTCAGCTCAGGTCACCATCTCAAGGTTCATGAGTTCAAGCCCTGCGTTGGGCTCTCTGGAGCCTGCTTCAGATTCTGTGTCTCCCTCTCTCTCTGACCCTCCCCCGTTCATGCTCTGTCTCTGTCTCAAAAATAAATAAACATTAAAAAAAAAAAGAATTCATACAACTCAATAAAACCCAATTAAAAAAATTATCAATGTTTATTTATTTTTGAGAGAGAGAGGGACAGAGCATGAGCAGGAGAGGGGCAGAGAGAGAGACAGACAGACAGACAGACAGAATCCAGAGCAGGCTCGAGACTCTGAGCTGTCAGTACAGGGCCCGACACAGGGCTCGAACTCACAAACCATGAGATCATGACCTGAGCAAAGTCAGACACTTAACCAACTGAGCCACCCAGGTGCCCTAAAACAAACCCAATTTTAAAATGGACAAAAGATTTGACACTTCACTAAAAAGATAGAAGAACGTCTGATAAGCACATGAAAAGATGCTCAACATAGTAGTCATCAGGAAAAATGCAAATTAAAACCACAATTGGTATCACTACATATTTCTTAGAATAGCTAAAATCTCAAAGACTGACCATCCCGAGGGATGGTAAGGCAGGCAAACTGGAACTGTACAAGCGCTTAGGAAAACAGTTTAGTAGTTTCTTAAAATGTTAAACATACACCTACGTGACCCAGTAATTCCACTCTTTAATACTTGCTCAAGAAAAATAAACGCATACATCTATACAAAGACTTTTACACAAATGTTCTCAGAAGTTTTGTCATAGCCAAAAACGTGGCAACAACCCAAATGTTCATCAAAAGTGAACTAATCAATAATTGTGGAATAACCAATAGAATTCAATACTGCTCAGCAATACAAAGGAATTAACCACTGATACATGAAATAACATGGATAAATCTCAAAATGTGCTGGAGCGCCTGGGTGACTCAGTCAGCTGAGCGTTGGACTTCAGCCCAAGTCATGATCCCACAGTTCGCGGTTTCGAGCCCCATATCAGGCTCTCTGTTGACGGCTCAGAGCCTGGGGCCTGGAGCCTGCTTTGGATTCTATGTCTCTCTCTCTCTCTCTCTCTGCCCCTCCGCTGATCACACTCTGTCTCTCTCGCTCTCAAAAATAAACATTAAAAAAAATTTTTTAAATAAGAATCCCAAAATGTGCTGAAAGAAGCTAGACTAGAAATAAGTATATGCTGTATGATTCCATTTATTCAAAATTCGTAAAAACCTAAACTAATCTTTAAAGACAAAAAGCATAGTAGTGATTGTCGGTGACATGGTAGGAGGGATGGGGCAGTCAGGTTACAAAGGGATGCAAGGAAACTTTTTAGAGGAAAAGAGAAATAGAAATTTTCTTGATTGGGGTGATGGTTTCACAGTTATTAACATATTTCAACCTATCAAATTGTATTTTAAATGTGTATAGTTTGTTGCACGTCAAATATATCATATTAACTCATTTTTTTAAAGATGTATGAACTGATCATAATTTAAGACTATACCTCACTACATCTTGCTACATTGTACATAACTTAAGGAATCACAGATTTTGAAGAACTGCAATCTATTAGTAGGAAAAAAGTTAAATTTCAGAACAGATTCACACACTTTACTGCATATGAATCATCCTTTAAGTCTCTGAGTCCTTGAAATACACACCTTAGGAGAGGTTTAAATTGTAAAGCATATGTAGCACAAGGATAGCCAGGTTTAAGAGGAACTAACTAAGGAGAAAGCAAGTAAGACCCAGCAAGAGGCCACTGTTCCTGGCTTTTAGAGAAGGACATGTGAATTCTATAAATATTCTAAAATGTCTGTTATTTGGCCAAGGTCTGATCAATGTTTGGCTTTACCTGGTTCTATGAAAGTGGATCCCCTTTTTAGAATTAATGATATTAAAGTGGAGAGCCGCTTGAAATGTAAATCCTAGAATAAGTAAAGCTATGCTGCAGATGAATACAACTCATGGCTCTTACGATTGTGTGGCCTCTTAAATTTCAGCATTCTCAGTGGCTTCATCAACATAAATAAGAGGTCTAGAAAGGCATGCTTTTATTTAAAAAACAAAAAAACTATTTTCCTATTTTGTATTACTGCTAAAAATACACAAATTTTAGATAGCTAACAGACTTAATCTTTATTAAATATAGAAATATCACACTACTCACCCACATACAGTTTTCTCATGTTGTCTACAGTTAATAAAACTTGGACAACTCTACAAAGATATTCAGTAACATCATGACATTCAAAGCATATCCAGCAGATAAAATGTCATTATTTTATAGTTATGGTGCTATATAAAACACATAGGTAAACTACAGGTTCAAGGTTCAAATTAACAAACATCACACTAAATGCTTTTTATAAAAAGGGTTTGAATTTTTTTTCATGTTTATTTATTTTTGAGAGAGAGAGAGAGAGCACAAGCTGGGGAGGGGCAGAGAGAGAAAGAGGGAGACACAGAATCTGAAACAAGCTCCAGGCTCTGAGCGGTCAGCGCAGAGCCCGTCGTGGGACTCAAATCAATGAACTGTGAGATCATGACCTGAGCTAGAGTCGGCCGCTTAACTGACTGAGCCACCCAGGCGTCCCTAAGAGTTTGAATTTTTTATGGGTGAGAAGCCAAATTATATAATAGTCAAGAACATAACTCAAGAGCAAACTGCCTGGATTCAAATCCCACATCAGCAACGTACTAGCTATATCCCATGAGCAAGTTCCTTTAGATCGCTATGCCTCTGACTCCTCATCTACAAAATGAGGATAACAGTATTTACCTCATAGGGTATCCACGAAGATTAAATAAATTCATAGGCATAAAGCACCCAGAACTGTGCCTCGCTCATAATAAGCACCCAGGAAGTTTCACTTTGTCATCATTGTTGTTGCTATAATTATGCTCATGATTGCCACTGTTACTAGAGGTATGATTAATATATAGGATAATTATGACAAATATAAAATAAGGATTTGAAAAGATATTTTCCCCCAAAAATATTAAAAATGGCCAAAAAACACATGAAAAGATGCCCAACACCACAAATCGTTAGGGAAATGCAAATCAAAACCACAACGAGATACCACTTCACACCTCGTAGAATGGCTATAACCACAAAGAATGGAAAACAACAATAAGTAAGTATGGGCAAGGATGTGGAGAATTGGAACCCTTAGGCATTGCAGACACGAATGTAAAAGGGTACAGATAATGTGGAAAACTTTGGCCATTTCTCAAAAGGTTAAAGAGAACTCCCACCTGGTGCCTGGTGGCTCAGTTGGTGAAGCGATGGACTCTTGATTTCAGCTCATGTCAGAGCCTTGCGTCGGGCTCTGTGCTGAGTGGAGTCTGCTTAAAATTCTCTTTCTTCCTTTCTCTCTGCACCCCCCTCCTCGCCCCCCACTCCAATAAATACATATAAAAATATATATATTTTAATATTTAAACAGAACAACCTTAAAATCCAACAATTCTACTTCTAGGTATGTATCCCAAAGAACTGACAATGAGTTCTCAATAAGATATTTGCATGCCAGTGTTTACAGCAACCTTTTTTTTTTTTAATGTTTATTTTTGAGACAGAGAGAGACAGTGCGAGCAGGGGAAGGGCAGAGAGAGAGGGAGACATAGAATCCGAAGCAGGCTCCAGGCTCTGAACTGTCAACACAGAGCCCCACACGGGGCTCGAACTCACAGACTGTGAGATCATGACCTGAGCCAAAGTTGAATGCTTAACCAACGGAGCCACCCAGGAGCCCCCACAGCATTTTTTACAATAGCCAAGAAGTGGAAACAACGCAGTATCCCTCAACAGATGAAGGAACAAACAAAATGTGGTATATACATACAAGGGAATATTATTTGGCCATTAAAAATAATGAAATTTTGATAGAGGCTACAAGGATGATACGTGCACTTTGTGAAATATGTCAAACACAGAAGGACAAATATTGTGTGATTCTACCTATATGTATTCCCTACGATAGGCAAATTCATAGAGACAGGAAGAAGAATAGAGATTACCAGAAACCAGTGGGAGGGGAAAAGGGACAGTTATTGTTTACTGGGTCTGGAGTGTTTCTTAGGGATAATGAAAAAAGTTTGAATATAGATAGTGGTGAGGGTTACACAACACTGTGACTGCATATTTTTTTAAATATTTTATTTTTAAGTAACCTCTACACCCAATATGGGGCTCAAACTCACAACCCCAAGATCAAGAGTCCCATGCTCCACAGATTGAGCCCAGCCATGTGCCCCATGACTATATTTGAACTGTATGCTTATAAATGGTTAAAATGAAATTTAGTATATATATTTTACCACACAAACACAAAAAAAGAACCTACTGGTTATTCAAGCATTTTCACTTTTATTCCTGCAGTTCACCGATGAAGAACTAAGTATCCATTAAAAAAAATTTTTTTTTTATTATTTATTTTTGAGAGAGAGAGAGAGAGAGAGAGAATGAATGAGCAGGGGAGGAGCGGAGAAAGAGGGAGACACAGAATCCGAAGCAGACTCCAGGCTCTGAGCTGTCAGCAGAGCCTGACATGGGACTGGAGCTCACAAACTGTGAGATCATGACCTGAGCTGAAGTCGGACACTCAACTGACTGAGCCATCCAGGCACCCCTGAATATCCATTAACAACATGGCTCTGAAAGACGCAGAGAAGCTAAGACCTACTGCTAACTCCTAAAACAATTTAGAAAAGCATTAAAATGCTACTTTAAACAGCTTGTGATACATTTTAATACAAACATATTAAATTGGAAACAATAACTATGAACGGAGATAATAAAGATAGGGTAATCTTTCAAAAAAGAAAAAGAAAAAAAAAAAGTACTGGATTGGAACTCAGATTCCAACCTTACCCAGATTCTAATCTTACTTCATGAAGAATATTTAAAGCATTAACTTTTTCATGATTATTTCCCCAATAAAATAGAGAAAGCTCAACCATGTTTCATAAATTTGTTGAAAGAAAAAAAAAACCAGGATATTTGAGACTATAGGGGGGAAAAAAGCAATTTTGTAAAAACATAATTTTATACAATATGGTTACAACTAAATGGAATAACATTACTGATTACATAAAAGAAACATGATTGCCAATTAAGCTACAGGAAAAGAAAGATTGTCAGCCAATAGATATAACATAGTAACGCCTCTTCAACGTGACACTCTTGACATCACAATCAAGGTGTATACCAAAAACACAACCTAAAGTGAAAATAACTAAAAATTTCCACTTAAACTGATTTACTTTGCACTTGCAAAAGAATGACTTAGGACTTCCAGGGGCTCCTGGGTGACTCAGTTGGTTAAGTGTCCAACTTCGGGTAAGGGGATGATCTCACAGCTTGTGAGTTCAAGCCTAGCATCCGGCTCTGTGCTGACAGCTCAGAGCCTGGAGCTTTGGATTCTGTGTCTCCCTCTCTCTCTGCCCCTCCCCTACTCGTACTCTGTCTCTCTCTCTCATTTTTAAAAATAAACATTAAAAAAAAATTTTTTTTAAAGAATGACTTAGCAAAAACAAAACAGCAAGAAATATAGCCATATCAAATCTTCTGGATTACCTATTTCAGTAGGAATCACCACAGATGATGCTATTCTTTCTTAACCATGTTATCAAGCTAGATTAAAAAATAAACATATAAATCTTCATTTCTATAAGAAGGAAAACTATCAAGTCTTTATGAAACCAGAAAATACTAAAGGTAGAGTCTTTTCTTAGATACTGAAACATGTCTTTCATTAATGGTTATTGTACAGGCCATCTTTTTGTTGCTACAGACTACTCACCAACTACCTGGACAAAACTAGTCCATTTCAAAACAGGAACATGCACTAGAAAGGCCTTGGGTTTCCTCACTCAGAGTCATCTTGAAATTTACAAATACACAGAAAATTGTGCACAGTAAAGCCTAAGGGAATCATAAGCACAAGATACTTACATATTATATCCTGTCCAAATTTAATTCAAACAAAATTTCCTGTAAGTACACAATATTAACTGGATACATTTCACTCTCGAACTGCTCGATACCATTGTTAAAAGTTCAACTACTTTGTTCCTTTCTAAATTTGCTCCTTTCTGATTTAGTAAGGCAAGCTTATGGTTATATATTATATGCTAAACGAAATAGGTGATAAAAGAATTTGAGTATGATTCCAACTATATAGAATTCTGAAAAAGGCAAAACTATGGAGGCAGTGAAAATAGCAATTGCCATCAGGTTGCCACAGGTTAGGGGGTAAGGGACATGGAGAGATGAATAAACAGAGCACAGAGGATAAAGGGCAGTAAAAATATTCTGTATGAGGGGCACCTGGCTGGCCCAGTGGGTAGAGCATGCAACCCTTGAACTTGGGGTTGTGAGTTCAAGCCCTGTGTTGGATGTGGAGATTACGGTGAAAAAAAAAAAAAATCTTAAAAAAAAAGAGGAAGAAAATATTCTGTGTGACACTATAATAATGGATACATGTCATACATTTGTCCAAACCTATAGAATGTACACACCAAGAGTGAATTCTAACATGAACTATACCAGCTTCAGGTTATTTCAGTTGGAGAGTCTAACATTGTATAAATAAAGCCACAGTCATGGATTTGACCCTTAACCAGACCAACTGCTTTGACTCTATACTCATGTCCTTCCCTCCTTCATTTGGAAATGCGCCATTAATGAAAAGGAATACCATTGGAAAAACAACTCTATTTTTGAAAGGCAGTGTTGTTAGCATTAGAACCCTCACGACTTTTAATATGTGCTAAATAATGCTTAAGACACTACATGAAATCTATGTAAAAAGACTTCATGGGGCGCCTGGGTGGCTCAGTCGGTTAAGCCTCCGACTTCAGCCAGGTCACGATCTCGCGGTCCGGGAGTTCGAGCCCCGCGTCAGGCTCTGGGCTGATGGCTCAGAGCCTGGAGCCTGTTTCCGATTCTGTGTCTCCCTCTCTCTCTGCCCCTCCCCCGTTCATGCTCTGTCTCTCTCTGTCCCAAAAATAAATAAAAAACGTTGAAAAAAAAAATTAAAAAAAAAAAAAAACTTCAATATGGTGAAAGTAGCAGTACAGAAGTAGGATTTAAATGATGAGCCAAAGGGCATCTGGGTGGTTCAGCCGGTTAAGCGCCGGGCTCCTGATTTCAGCTCAGGTCATGATCTCATGGTTCGTAAGTTCAAGCCCTGTATTGGGCTCTGCACTGACAGCGTTGGAGCCTGCTTGGGATATTCTCTCTCTCTCTCTCTCTCTGCCGCTCCCCTACTTGTGCGTGTGTGCTCTCTCTCTCTCTCAAAATAAATAAATATGAAAAAAAATTAAAAAAAAATAAATTATGAGCCATAATTTTATACATTTGTGGTAGGAATTGCCTTTAGGAAGGTCACACCAATTTGGCACTAACTTCTCAGGATTTTAAAAACATACTCTTGGGGCGCCTGGGTGGCGCAGTCGGTTAAGCGTCCGACTTCAGCCAGGTCACGATCTCGCGGTCCGTGAGTTCGAGCCCCGCGTCAGGCTCTGGGCTGATGGCTCAGAGCCTGGAGCCTGTTTCCGATTCTGTGTCTCCCTCTCTCTCTGCCCCTCCCCCGTTCATGCTCTGTCTCTCTCTGTCCCAAAAATAAATAAAAAACGTTGAAAAAAAAATTAAAAAAAAAAAAAAAAACATACTCTTTAGGGGTCGCCCAGATGGTTCAGTGGGTTAAGTGTCCGACTTCAGCTCAGGGCATGATCTCATGGTTCATGGGTTTGAGCCCCACATTAGGCTCTGTTCTGACAGTTCAGAGCCTGGAGCCTGCTTCAGATTCTGTCTCTCTCTCTCTGCCCCTCCCCCATGCATGATCTCTCCCTCTCTCTCTCTCTCTCTCAAAAATAAACATTTAAAAAATTTTAATAAAATAAAAACATACTCTTCTAGGAATTCAGCCTAAGGAAATAGTGAGAAGTTCAATTTAAGCACTTGTACACAAAAACAATCAGTAGACTATTAATACAAAAATTTGAGAAATTGTTGATGTCTAAAATAGGATAATAGTTAAATAAGTTATGTTGAATTAGACTCATTAACCAATTACATTTTCATATTATAAAGGTTCAGTAATAAAACAGCATGATACTGACATATCAATATAGATAGACCAATAGAACAGAGTAGAAAATCTTGAAAGAAACCAAAATACAAATGGCAATCTACTGAAGGATAGAGAAATCATCTTAAATCAGTGGAGAAAAGATGGATTATTGAACAAATGGTATTAGGACAACTGGAAAACCATCTTTCTAAAAATGAAATTGTATCTATATCTCATACCTTATGGCAGAATGAATTCCAAATGGATCAAAGATTTAAACGTAAAAAATGAAAGCAAAGAAGTACTGGACAAATCATGGAAGAATTATTTTATAACCTCAGACTAGGAAAGGCCATACTAACTGCAACATAAAATCACAAAGCCATAAAAGAAAAGACTGATACATTCAAATGCATAAAAATTATTTTCTCATGGCGGGGGAAGATAAATAAAAATATTGGCAACTCATCACAGATAAAAACCTCCTTAATTAATATGAGTTCCTACAAATCACTAGGAAAAAGACCCAATAACCAGTAAAAATGAGCAAAAGATATGTACAGTGCACAGAAAAGGATATTTTTAAATGCCTCTGTGAGATAATCAATGTAAGAGATAGAAAAAATTAAACTATTTTTATCATTTAGATTGTCAGAATCAAAAATTCTTGATAATTCCCTATGTGTAGAGAGATGGGCACTCTCATACACTGCTGGTGAAATATAGTTACAACCTGTAAGAAGAGCAATTTGGGATTATCTTTCAAAATTACAAGTATACATATCTTTGATAATGATTCTGTGAATTTTTTTTACAAAAATATTCATACACAAGCAAAATGATTTATATTCAAGATTATTCCCTGCACTATCACTTGTACCAGCAAATCTGGGGACTGGTTAAATAAATTGTGATTCATTCAGGCATTACACAGCCACAAAAAGAATGAGGAGCTGCTTTATACACTGACAGGAAACTATATCAAAAATATATCTGGGGCGCCTGGGTGGCACAGTCGGTTAAGCGTCCGACTTAAGCCAGGTCACGATCTCGCGGTCCGTGAGTTCGAGCCCCGCGTCGGGCTCTGGGCTGATGGCTCAGAGCCTGGAGCCTGTTTCCGATTCTGTGTCTCCCTCTCTCTCTGCCCCTCGCCCGTTCATGCTCTGTCTCTCTCTGTCCCAAAAATAAATAAACGTTGAAAAAAAAAATTTTTTTTTAAATATATATATATATATCGATAAGTGTGTATAGAGAGGGAATGTGAGGCAGGAATAACACAAGGTGCAGATAAATTCCTGTAACGGGTTATCATTTGTGTCAAAAAGGAGAAGAAAGCATACAGTAAAAACTATGATGATATCAATTCAAATATAAAGCAATTAACAGCTGGCTCCAGACCCCAGAACTCCCAGCCAACTTCCTTTGTCCAGTCCATTCATTAACCTCGGAAAAAAACATGACCTTGCATTTTTGTCAACGAAATTTTTTTGGACCCCAATCTTGGCAGAGTTTCTACATACCTATTTATCTGTTTCTCTGAGCAGGGAATAGGTATGGAAGGATATATAAGAATTTCAAACATTTATTGATTGTGCGAACAATGATTGCCTGCCAGACGGTAAGTGAAGGGTGGGGAGGAGGGGTTAGAGAGACCTCACAGAATATCCTTTTATATCTTCCAAATATTGAAAGAAGGAAATGTTATAGCTTTTTATTTTTCCTAATGTTTGTTTATTTTTGAGAGCAAGTGGGAAAGGGGCAGAGAGTGAAGGAGACAGAGGATCTGAAGTGGGCTCTGTGCTGACAGCACAGAGCCTGATGTGGGGCTCAAACTCACAAACCGTGAGATCATGACCTGAGCTGATGTCAGACGCTTAACCGACTGAGCCACCCAGGTGCCTGTTATACTTATTTTTTAAATAAAATTTAAAAACAGGGGAGCCTGGGTGGCTCAGTGGTTAAGCGGCCAACTTTGGCTCAGGTCATGATCTCATGGTTCGTGGGTTCAAGCTCCGCGTCTGGCTCTGTGCTGACAACTTGGAGCCTGGAGCCTGCTTCGGATTCTGTGTCTCCCTCTCTCTCTCCCCCTCCCCTGCTTGTGCTCTCTCTCTCTAAGGTAAGTAAACATTAAAAAAAATTAAATAAAATTTAAAAACAAAAATATGTTTGAAAAAACTTTAAACATTTTCAAAAACCTAAGAAATTACAATTAGAAAAGAGGCAAGATTTACAATATATGCGACATGAGGGGCGCCTGGGTGGCTCAATCCATTAACCATGGGACTCCTGATTTTTGACTAAGGTAGTGGGTTTGAAGTCCACATGGTGCTCTGCACTGACAGTGCAGAGCCTGCTTGGGATTCTCTCTCTCCCTTTCTCTCTGCCCCTCCCCTGCTTTTTCTCTTTCTCCCAAAATAAATAAATAAACTTAAAAATATATATATATGTGGGGCTCCTGGGTGGCTCAGTTAAGCATCCTACTTTGGCTCAGGTCATGATCTCGTGGTTCATGGGTTCAAGGCCCGTGTTGAGTTCTGTGCTAACAGCTCAGAGCCTGGAGCCTTCTGTGTCTCCCTCTCTGCTCTTCTCCCACTCATACACTCTCTCTCTCTCTCTCAAAACAAAACAAAAATTTAAAAATAAATATTAAAAAAATATATATGCAATATGATACCAAACATATTTTAAAAAGTACATTTTTACACAGAAAAGACTGGGATAAAATACAACAGAATATTAAAAGAACAGTTATCTCTAAAAGGTATAACTACAGGTAACTTTAATTTTCTTTGCATTTTCCTACAACTCAAATTCTTTACATTAAGCACTGTTATATTCATAATAAGAAAAAAGGTATTAAATTTTTAATGATATGAATCAGAGAGGTCAGAAATTAAAAGGTAGAAAGTTATTAGGTATTACCCAGGGTTCTAAGTATCATAAATGAAACATTCAAATTTCCTTAAAACATTATTTGCAACTGCAAAATAAAGACTTTATGGATGGGGCACCTGGCTGGCTTAGTCAGTAGAGTATCCAACTCTTGATCTTAGGATTGTGAGTTCAAGCCCCACATTGGATATGTATGGAGCCTAATTAAAAAAAAAAAAAAAAAAAGTTTAAAGAATTTATGGACAAAAAATTTAGAGATGAAACATATCTAAACATTCCTCTGCTCTACCTCTAACAATCACTATGAGATTATTCTCATCCTCCTACTTTCTGAATGTTTTGTCCATTTTTGTTTTCTGTTACCTAGGTAATGGTACTTCCAGCATTTCCCTTAAAGACTGTGAAACTAACAATCTGGTATTTCTCACTGTCGAGTTTTCCTGACCTTCAGCTTTGAAAGGCCATCTCCCTAAGGGAAAGCAGTAAGATCTAGAAGCTAAAACAAGAGGCTGAGGAATCTGAGGTTAGAGTTCTAATCCTGACAAACTGTGGAATTTGTCTCCAATTTTGGGAATAAGCTAAACTTCCTGAGCCAGTTTCCTTAATGAGGTAACCTAAAGGATTGTTTTGAAAAATATTTAGGACTATCAACTTTCAAGTTTCTTTTTAACTTCCCACACTATTCTTTTGAATTTTGTTCTCTTGCCTTATGTTAAACATTTTCCTTTGTAAATGTTTGCTCTCCCAAACACTATCTGCAAGTATTACCAATTTTTTAGACTCAGGAGTCAGTTAAGAGGGACTTTTAGAAATCCTACTGAAAATGACACGATGGGAACATGAGCAACGTTGAAGACAAATTATGGAGGAATAAGAATGCAATCAGGATCTAAACTGGATTCTTAGGAGCAAAGGACACTTGGGCAACTAATTAAAGTCACCAACACTTGGTAAGGGAAGGCAAAACTCAGACTCCTAACATCGGAACCCTGCTGTAGAGATAAGGAAGATGCTAAGCTATGCAGCACGACCTAGCAAAGGAAGTTCTGTCATGCCTTCAAGGATTCAGTTTTTATTTTTGTTTACAGTAGACTCACTAACACTACCAACTTCACATCTTTTCCTCTGCCACCTTCATAGTGGATACTTCTTGATGGCTACCTTATCATTAGAAAATAAGCTACATTAGATTTGTAAAGCGTTCTCTACCTATAGGTCTTGCGAAGCACTTGATAGCCTTTGGGAAGAAAGGTGCCTTTACAAACATCAGAGAGCAATTATCCCTCTGCCAACACAAGGTGAAGCAATTTCAGTCGTGCCCTCAGCACACTTCCAACTCCTCCTCCTGGTTTACAAGACCAAACACCTCTCTAGTTACTTAAAAGTTATTCCAATAGGGAGGGACAGGGAACAGACAACTAAATTTTTTCTGGATTAACTCAGGCATTAGTTGAATGTTTTTTTTGTGGTTCACCTACTTTAAAAGGTGATCAAATCACTCTGTGCTACTGAAGAGAGCAACTGCAAAGAACAATTACATAAATCCTCGGGTTCAACTTACCTCATCCTTCTTTCTAATGAAAGAAAGCATTAGAAACCACTGCCTTGCCACCACTTCCTTAGGAATCTCAGTAAAACTTGCTCTGTCACATGAATTCCTTTTTTCTTAGCAAATCAATTTATTTCATTCAACATGAGACACAATTGTACATCATTTTTTAAAGTGTATGTGCTGAATTTTATGATGTAGAAAAGATAAAGGCAATCCTTATAAGATTCTCAAAAAAATAATAATAATAAGTGAACTATTCCCAAACAGGTGCATTCTAGAACTTTGTATTATTTGTCAGAAAACGTACACATATCCTCAACTCCATACCCATAATTCCTAAATCCAAAAAGCTCTGAAAACGCTTTCTTCATAATTTCTTCAGCAGTAAAATGTGACCTTCACCCTACATAACACTATTTATAGTCTTATACCATACTTAGTGTGGATTTTTACTTACTTAACTACAGAGGTATTAACATGACTGATTCCTGGATACTGCTACAGACTCAATTAAGGGGTTTATGTCATTATATGTACACCATATTTTCTAAAATCAAAAAAATTTTGTGAATTTTGAAACACTGTAGTCCAAATGGTTATGGAAAAGAGATTATAAATGTATATAGTTCTATTCTTCAAAAATACTGTCATTCTTTGAAAATGAAATAGCAATAAACCAACATGACAGAGAGTAGAAAAGTACTAAGCTACAATAAAGGAAATTGGCCATGTCTGTAAATATTAACAGAATATACAATTTATTTTATTCTTTTAATTTTTTTAATGTTTATTTCTCAGAAAGAGTGATGGAATGCAAGCAGGGGAGGGGCAGAGAGAGAGGGAGACACAGAATCCGAAGCAGGCTCCAGGCTCTGAGCTGTCAGCACAGAGCCCAACACAGGGCTCAAACCCACAAACTGTGAGATCATGACTTGAGCCAAAGTTGGACGCTCAACCAACTGAGCCACCCAGGTGCCCCAGACAGAATATACAATTTAAGTGAGATTTACAAGTTTTCTCTCAAAGGAAAAAAGGGAGAAGCATAAACAGTATATGCCAAAGCATTCTTTTTTTTTTTTAATTTTTTTTTTCAACGTTTATTTATTTTTGGGACAGAGAGAGACAGAGCATGAACGGGGGAGGGGCAGAGAGAGAGGGAGACACAGAATCGGAAACAGGCTCCAGGCTCTGAGCCATCAGCCCAGAGCCTGACGCGGGGCTCGAACTCACGGACCGCGAGATCGTGACCTGGCTGAAGTCGGACGCTTAACCGACTGCGCCACCCAGGCGCCCCTATGCCTAAGCATTCTTGATCATTCTCTCTTACTTCAATGAACAATTTTCTACTCCTAATGTACATAAAATTTATTTGGAAATCATGGTAAATTAATGTGTCAACATTCAAAGCTAATACCACATCCTAAGTATTGAACTCAAACTTAAAATCCCAAGAATTGGTAAAATATTTATAATTATAAAAGTTCAATTTACAGTATTTGAGGAAATTAGAACACTTAAGTAACATGAACATGTTTGGGGATGTATTGGGTACACATTCACTGATTTTATTCAAACAATCAATTAGCTACAGCACACAAAACTTGGTTGAACAAATTCATTCATCCACACATTAATACAACACAGAAGTCATGCAGGGGGTACATAGTTAAGACATGTAAGAATAAGTGATTCACTGAGAATATTCAAAGTTAATTATGTTGAGAACATTCTGTATAAAACCAGTGAGTTGGTCACATCTAATTCATACTGGACCAAAATGAAACAACTTCCTGGACTTGTTAACGGGTTGCAATGTTTTAAGCAAAGACAGACATATTCTCTAAAAATGCAATGAAACATATCTCATCCTTTGTCTTCATTCATGAAACATAAGCAAAATTATTTACTATAAACAGGGAAAACTTCTGCCTCCCCCCTCAACTCCTATCTAGTCCATGAGAAATTCCTGCCAAATTCTCATTGTCACATTTCTAGAATTATACGGGATAGGATGCAGTATGATTAAGTCTCTCTTCTTCTGCTTGCTGAAATAGTACAAGCCTTTAGAAAATCTCCAGCAGATCCCTATCAGTCATCAATAAATAATGAGCTACATACTAGCTTAATGGTAAGCAATGATATTGATATTATTCATTCTATTAAGTGAATACGTTAGATAGTCCTGCTTATACTATTAAAATCAAAACTATGGTTTCTTGGTGAGCACTTTAGTGTGGTAACTGTATTTTCCCTCTAGTTATCGGAGAGCACATCTGTACATACACTTGCAGACCTGTTGTGCTGATGGGAGTAAAGCTCCAATGCATGTACTACTGGAGACTGGTATCTTCAGTTGCTCCCAGTGACCTGCGCTCGCCATCCATTCATGGTAAAGTAGTTAATTTTAATGTTCTCATTGTTTACCAGAAAGCACAGACAGGGAGGCTGGCTTTGCCGCTCCCGTTTCCTTTTGCTAGGCTGCTGTGCTTTTTCAGCCAATTGACTTTGCTTTGAGGCTATAAATATCTGAAAAATGTTCTGCATTTGATGCTCTTGGATTCTGCATCCATATTTAGCTGTTTGTGGCATGCCTTTGTTTAAGCTACTCTGCCACCCATAACAGTCAGTCAGTCAGGTTGGGATATGGATGGTCATAGGACAGATGGATCGACATTCAACAGACACTGACTATGAGCAAGGTACCAATCTGCTAGACACAGTGACAATGAAGGGGCTGGCAAGATAGGAATACAAAGACAAACTAGACAGACTTCCTGGTGTCAAACATTTTATAGTCTTGACAGGGCATGGGCACAATTTATTATAATACTATAATAAACAAATGAAACATTTTATAACTAACAGGAAATGAAGGATAGGGCAGCATAAATATGTTCTCTTAGTTATGTCTCAAAGACATGCATTTGTGTTCTAAATATACATCTACCTATTATAAAGCTCTGACATATTCCAGACAAAGTTTTCCAATCCTGGCAATACACAAAACTCCAAATAGACGTATCATTAACAAAATAGTCAACAGCAAACTTAAAACAGTGCCTAGTCTTCAAATTTCATGAGGCAAACTAATAAAATATTGTTTTCAAAAGTTTCTGTTAAGGCATTAGGTGGGGGCGGGGAGGGGGGGACTGTTACTGCCATTTGTTTGTTTGCATATTGATTTCAAACATAAGTATACTATAGAGGATGTGAACCATAGCCAGAAGCCAGGAGCACTTAATACAGCTCCTTCCTTACTTTGCACTTTTAAAATCCACATGGCTATTTCAGGTTAGGGCTCAAAACTAGATGAGCTACACCTGAGCAAGACCCCATTCCCCACCTTCCTATCTTGCCAAACACTTCAAACAAATATACATCTGCCCTCAACATTCCTGCTTTACAAAACTAAGTTCATTGACCTTTTGATAAAAGTGCTCCCCAGAAGCCCGTGACAATCATGATTTAAACTTATTAAGGGCTTTCTTGATGCCTGTCCCCAAGAGTCAGACTGGAATTGGTAGGCCAAGTTGTAGGTAAAATAATAGGGCAGGCCACAGAATCAGACAACTGTAAGGCTAAAATGGACCACAGATACCAATTACTCCAGATTCTACATTTTATGTAGAAACCTAGAGCCACGAAGTTAAAATTACTTACCCAAAGTTAGACAACCAATTTGTGGCAAAGACAGATTGAAAACCCCAGTTCTCAATCCCCAGTTGTATACTCTAGACTGGATTCCCAGTTTCTGAATTTCTTTTAAAAACATCAGACCAAACTCATTCATCTCCTTAAATTGTGTAGAAGAACCCAAATGCTCCAAAACAATCAGGATTTTGAACACGTAAGACAAACAAGTAAACAAAACAAAATGAACTAGTGTTTTCCAAGTCGATTTTCTACATGCTATTATTTTCACTTCAAAGCTTTTCAAAGTTATGCAACAGACAACTTAAAAACTAGCTAAGGACACAGAAAAGCCAAGAATCATTCCGATACTTTTGGGGTATTTATATCAAACTCAAGACAACAAAGTACTATCCAGGATGAGCTGCCTTAAGGGAGGGATAGTAGTACTAAACAGTAAATAAAAACAACCTCTAGGGGCGCCTGGGTGGCTCAGTTGGTTGAGCGTCCGACTTCGGCTCAGGTCATGATCTCACAGCTCGTGAGTTCGAGCCCCGCGTCAGGCTCTGTGCTGACAGCTCGGAGCCCTGGAGCCTGCTTCAGATTCTGTGCCTGCCTCTCTCTCTCTCTGCCCCAACCCACTTACATTCTGTCTCTGTCTCTCTCAAAAATAAATAAACATTAAAAAAATCAAAATAAAAACAACCTCTAGTTAATCGATAGGAAAGACAAAAATGTTACAATGCAGTGGAAAGTCTGCAAGTTGACACTGAAATGCCCAGTACGTATGTGTGTGAGAAGAGAATATATGTTTATATACACATACTTAAGAATACACATACACACATACATACACGTATATATGTATACACACACACCCTCACAAATCTACCCCTTTAAAAGGATAACAAAAACATGCACATATTCTTATGGGATACATGCAAAGTACAGTAATTCGTGCTAGGTCTAGAATATCCAGACAGAATAGTTTTAGACACTGAAATACTAAATTATCATATACACATATTCTTGCGGTAACGGGGCCCTAACTCTAATTTTACATAAAAACCAATGTGCCAAAGAAATAAGGATAGAAAAGGATAGAATGGGAAAATGGTGTAACTACAATATACTCGAATTCCAGCTCATCTTCAGATCCTCATCAACACAACCTTTGTTACAAACTATCTGATAAGTGGGATTAGCAGGTGGATGGAAAATCAGGTACTAAAGTTTTTAATCTGCTGAGAATGAACTGGGTGACCCTGCATCATCTCCTGCTTCTTTGCTTTAATTCTTTCAGTTACTTAGAATAACATCAAAAACCACTTATAAACATCATACAAAATATAAAGTGGCACATACATAAATCCTCAAGAATTGGTTATAAGAGCTCCAAGATTCTTAGGACTAAAAGGGCCATTAAGAGATTATTTAATCCAATTCACCCCTTTTACAGATGAAGAATCACAGGTTAAAAAAAAAAAAAAAGTAACTTTATCTACCTCAAATCTCATAGCCACTTAGTGGCAGAATCAAGAACAAAACTCAAATTCTGGACTCCTAGTTCTGAGATCTTTCTGATAGGGATGGACTTGAAGTCTTGAAATGAACTGAACTATCCACAGAGATAACTTCTAAGTCTGGATCACTCCTGAGTAGTAAACACATATCCTCTTCAGAAAGATGAAGAAAGAAAAGCGTAATGTACTTGATCACTACAGGTGCAGATGCACGTGACTGGAGGATAACATCTTAAGGCTGTGTTGGACTCCAGGTGCTTCAAATTTGCCCTCTTGCATTCAGCCACATTACTAACGTCTTGTGTTCACGTGAGCTAAGTGATAAACATCTTGACATTTCAAGATTTTGGAAAGGCACAGCCGAGTCCTGAATATCACCAGGCTATAAATCCTTGGGCTCTGAGTTTTCAAAGCCAGCTTGGTTTTGATGCCGCCACAAGTCTCCCCCTAATAGAATCTCATCATTCAGTTTTAATTAACGAGGTGGTTACTAGGAATGCAGAGAGGGAAAGTTTTAGTGTGTTCATCACTTTTAACTTGCTGAGTAGCAACCCAGTCACTTTACAAAGAGAATCCGAAACAATAGTGCAATCTGACACAATCCACACCCCTTGGACTAAGTGATTGCCTTTGGGCGAGTGAGGTTCAGAAAGAGGTTAGAGATGAATGAGTCTGTTCCCACCCAATAAATATTTTTTGGTTATTCTATTTTATTTTCTTATCCACTGCTAAGCTATTTCATGGTATCTTGGCTTCCAGCCTTGCCCCCCTCAAGAAACAGACATGAAACTCTGTTCACTTGATCCCATGGTGTGTTCCATCAGACTTCGGTTGACAGTTCCCTTGAAGTTACCACCTGAGAACTGAGTCTGCATAGCCCAACTCCACCTTAAACTCCCTGCAGGTGCCTGAGAAAGGTCCATAGACCGTCCTGAAAGGACACCTCTCTCCCGAGTGCCAGTCTGGAGAAACTTGTTAGAAACGCACGCCGCAACAAAAAAGGGATGTGCGAGACTGACCCACGATGGATGGGGACTGAGGCCAGGACTGGAGCCTAGGGATGAATTTCAGCGCGAGCAAAGGCAAGAAACACCAGCCTCTAGGGTGGCCTGCGGTCCTTACCGTACACCCGGACCCAGCTCTGTTGCTGGCACACGGACTCCAGCAGGATCCGATCCAACATGCCTCCAGCCACGGCCCCGCCGACTGGGACAACCGCTTCCAGCTCCTCCGGAGGCAGCGGCGAGTCGGACTCCAGCCCGGGGAACATCTCCGGCCAGGACAGCGCCTCCGCGGCTCCTCCGGACGACGGGGAGAGCTCCATGGTGCCCCGGAGGGACAAGGCGGCGGCGGGGCGGGCGCGCGGCTCCGCGCCCTGCCTGCGGGAAGGGGAGGAAGAGAGCGCAGCGGCGGGGGGCAAGCACCCGAGCGGCAGCCGGCACCGACGCGGCTCACCTCCTTCCCCGCCGCCCACTGCCCGCGGCTCGGGCGCTGCAGCCCACCTGCAGCCAGCGGGCGGGACCCAGGCCGGGAGGCGGATCCAGCGTGGCCCCGGCCGGGGGTGGGTCCGGGCTCAGGTGTGGGTCCCTCCCGGGAGGGGACGTGGAAGGACCCGGGAGGGGCGGCTCGCCCGCCTGCCCCCGCGGAGCCGCCTCGCTCAGCCCTCGCCGGCGTCTCTCGCGGCCAGACCGCGCTACGGCTGGGGATGCAGTGGGGCCGGGCAGGGCAGGGCTGGGGGCGTCGCCGCCAGGGGCCGCCCCCTCTGACCGGCTCCCGCCGCCGCCGCCGCCGCCGCCTCAGAGGCTCGGAGGGTCCGCTCCCTCGGGGAAGGGGGGCGGTGGCCCCGGGTTCTCGCCCGCCAGTCCTCGGCCCCCACCCCAGGAATGAGCCGGCCCGCCCCCTAACTCTCAGGCCACGGCTCGCGCCGCGGCTCCGGCTCCGGCTCCGCCACCGATCCCACAAGCCCGGCAGCCGCGGCGGTGGCGGCGGCAGGCGGCATCCCAGGGTGATAGGCCGGAGCAATCGAGGGCCGAGGGCCCGGCCGCGTGTGCAATCGAGTAACGAAGCGGAGGAGGAACTGCCATCGAAGGCAGGAAAAATCGGACACCGAGCTATTCATCCGGCCGGTCCCGCCTTCTTGCCAAAGACCCTCTCTGCGCCCGGCCGACCGGCTGCGCGCGGTGCGGGTGCCGCCCGCTGCCGCGGAAAGTGGGGACGGCGCGGGGAGGCGGGGAAGAAGAGGGGTGCGGGAAATTTAAAAAGAGAGGAAAAGAGCTTCCCTTCCCCTCTTCCCACCCCTTTCCCTTCGCGTAGTTATTTCTGTATTCATTTATTTGGACCGACATTTCTTTCTTACTGGAGGAAGAGATTAGAGAGGCTGCTTTATTTTACAGTTGCCGTTGGGGGAACGCCTCCTTCCTTCCCAGAGACGAGACTTGGCAACGGGGTCTGGATTGTGGGATCCGCGCTCTGCGCCCTGTCCGCGCCGAAGCTGGACTTGTCATCGGTTTAGAATAGCAGGGTTAAGAAGTGTGGTGTGGATGGATGGACGGGCCTCACAAGAAATGCTCAAAAGCCCAGTATTAACCAAACATGTTTCTCTTTTTTTGCCTTTGATCTTTGTGCAGTATGTTGGCTTTCTCCGCCCCCCCCCCCATGATGTCACATGCGTTTTATTTTTGGTCTGTTTGGAGACCGTCTCCTTTGACCTTGGCTTTAATTTTCTGCCCACCCAAGGCGGTATTCACTGGTTCAGGTTAAAGAGATTGCTGGCAAAGTAGTAATAATTTTTAAATCGAAAAGTAACAACTTAACCAGTGCCTCGCACGTAGTAGGTCTCCAACAATGTTTCTTGAACATGCTGCTCGAAATGGAGCAGGAGTTCCACAAGTATATGTTTTTTGTTGTTGTTGTTGTTGTTTAACACATTGTGAGAGGGCATTTTCCCTCCCATTTCTTCCTACTTTGCACAAAGACTGGTCTACAACGGGATATTTTTGTTTTCTGGTCTTGTGGTATCCTGGTATGTTGTTTGGGCTTATCAAGAGCTATGAGGATGCATTTTGTAATTTTCTCCAAACTGTTTAGGGAAATAGTATTTCAAAGCAGGAAGTGACCTTCGAGATAAGCTCATTCTGCCTCTCCTTTAATGGTTGAGGAAACTGAGGAACAGCCAGGTTAGCTGGCAAATCAACCACCACTACAAATAGGTCTGCAATGATACTGCTCATTTCAACTTTGTTCCCTCAAGAACCTTTTGTGATTAAATTTGCTGATGCATGCTTTGGTGAGGTACTGGAGGGATCATTTCCACTATCCAAAACCCTGATTTCATACTGACTCCACAGTCAGATTTGCAAGTCTAAATCATTCTATTCTTCAGTCTCGAGTGGACATGGGAAGGTATTGAAGCTAGGAGATTACAGGGCCCAGCACTAAACAGTGCTAGAGCATTTTTATTTATACTAAATTACTGCTGAAGTCATGCTAACAAGTCAGAGAGTAAGTGGATAATGGGCATCAGGTGTACAAATTTGAGCACTCTTTATCAGTCAATATGTAAGGAATTTATTTAGCCAAGAAATTATCTCAAAGCAGCATTAGGAGTGGTGTATGAAACATTCACAGTTCCCCCCTCCCCCCATCTTATTCTCTTGGTGGCGTCATCCATTGTTGAGCTGAAGAAAAAGCTTCTGCCCCCTCAGTAATCCTACTTCTTCTAGACTCTACAAATCCCAGTCCCTGCTTCACCCCCCCATCCTGACCCCAGACTAGCCGCAGTGATTATCTAATTGCCTAAGTAATAGTATGTCTGGAATTTATCTAATGTTTATAACTTAAAGAGAAAATACTTCGCAACCTGAACAATAGGTCTGTGAGATAAGCAGAACCAATATTTTTTAAATCTCCATTTAGTCAATGAAAAAAACTGAAACATAGAATTCTATTAAGCAACCTGCCTAAAAGTAACATAGCTGGTTATGTTACTAGTCTCCTAAATTTTTAATTCATTAATGGATCTGGATTCCTTAAGGTTTTTGTTATTTTCCCACCCTTTGGTGGGTAGAGTTGTACTAACAGTTGTGGAGCCAAAAGCAAATATCCCATGGTTTTTGCAAACTATTATCACTTAAGAAAATTATTGAAGAAAAAACAAACACAAGTGACAAACTAATTTGCATAGCAGGAAAGCAGTTAATCCTACTTAGATTTATACCAGTGGTATCTCCCTGGTGTAATCCCAGATCTTAATGTGAACATAAATCCTTGGCTGATAAAGTCTTAGTTTACATTGTAGTTTGCAAACAGGCCTTTGTGTGTGAACTACAATAGAGCTAAAGTCTCATTTCCCAGCCTGCACTGCCCCCTCCTCCTTTCCTCCCTCTAGAGTTTCAGACACTAAGCTCTCAGAGGTGATCTACATATTTATTGTCGTTGGAATTCAACTCCAAGAATCAAACCAAAGCCCCAGGACAAGTGGGAACTAAAAACTGGGGAACTGCGAAGGAGAAAAACTAATAAATTCCCCCAAGTAATAGGCTGAGATTTTCAAAAGAAAGAGGCCTTAGTTTCTGAGAACACATTCCCAATCCAGGTTTCCTCTCTCTATCCTAATGTAGAGCATACCTGTGAAAGCTTTCCTAAACTGAAATGACATAAAGCAATGAAGCACATACCATTAATTTATATGGAAATTTTTTTCAGTTTATTTATTTTGAGAGAGAGAGAGCACGAGTGGGGTAGGGGCAGAGAGAGAGAGGGAGGGAGAGAGAGAGAATCCCAAGCAGGCTCCACACTGTTAGTGTAGAGCTTGATGCGGGGTTCAAACTCACGAACCATGCGATCATGGCCTGAGCCGAAGTCAGATGCTTAACCGACTGAGCCACCCAGGGACCCCTATATGGGAAATTTTTTTGAGCATTCCCAGACCTAAAAAATAACCTATTTTAGGCTTTTCTGATACCTTAGAGCCCCTCTTGCTAACGGATGCACAAAATAAATCAAGATAAGCATAGATGCTCACAGACACAGTTCAAAGCTATGGTGGCTTGATGCTGAGATGCTGAGTGTAGTTTCAGGGGAAGGAGCATGGGGGCGCTACTCTCACCGGTCAGGATGCCTGCTGTCTGTTTAATGGGCTCTCACTGCAAACCCTGAACGTTATTTTTCTGTTTGCCTTTTTTCATACAGTGAAAATCCTCTTTGGATTTCTTTGGGTTAGTGAAAACAGGTACTAAGATAGATCTTTCGTAACAGCAAGTCACATAATGTGAATTTTCAAAAGATGCCTGTATTGAGAGATGAGGATTTGGAATCTTGGCTATCACAAACTGAGGACTAAGTATGTGTCCAATTTTCTCCTCTGTTCACCTGTCAGAAAACACACACATATAAGGGGTTCCCTCATCACACGTGCTCTTAACTATTGTAGTCAGTCCCTTTTAGGCTCTCTAGACACCACTTCTAAGCAGCTAATCCCCCAAGCAGTAATGCAGCATTTAAAGTGTGGTTCACCAGCTGCTCCCTTTCAATATTCTCTTTCCCCTTGGACACAATGAGGCAGCGCTCTTCTGATTATACTCTGTAACACCAACCATGCCCAGTTCATCATAAGGGAAGAATTTAGACATTTGTCAAGATCCTTGTCTGTCTTGCTCCTGCATCAGTCTGCAATTCCCTGTTGATCTATTTATTCACTTCTGTGGTTTCAACTCACACTTGGATAATGTGGACTTTAACACATCCACCCCCAGCCCCATCCACAGGACTGAGGTCCAGTCAGGAGTTTCTAAATGTTGGATACCTCCACCAAGATATGCTTCCTGTACTTCAGACTCAGTGCATGGAAAGTGAACTCTGCCCCTTTCCCCTGCCCAAACACCCTTCCCTTCTTGACTTTCCTTTTTTTTTTTCCTAACGTTTATTTATTTTTGAGAGAGAAAGAGCATGAACCGGGGAGGTACTGAGAGACAGGGGGACAGAGGATCTGAAGCAGGCTCCGTGCTGACAGCAGAGAGCCTGAGAAAGGGCTCAAACTCATAAACTGTGAGACTATGACCTGAGCGGAAGTCCGAAACTTAACCGACTGAGCCACCCAGGAGCCCTTGAATTTCCTTTTCGTGTCAGTGGAACTAGTAGGTTCTACCTCAGACTTGCTTAAACATGGAGTTACCTTTGAATCTTCTCCTCCACCCTAGCTAGCATAAATCCAACCCCTGCTTTCCATTCTTAGTGACCATTCTGGCTCAGGCCTGGTTAGCTTTCACCATGCTAAAAGCATTAGCTTTTTAGCTGTCCTCCTTCCCCTGAGGCCTTTCTACCTCCAGTTTATCCTGTATTCTGCAGTAAGTGAATTATCCTAAAGCACAGTTCAGACCAGGTCACATCCAAGTTCAAAAAAACAGCTCCCTGCTACCTGTTAAGTAAAATGTATGTTCTACCGAGATTAAAAGGGCCTACCAAATAGTCCCAAGTCACCATTGCTTCCTGACCCATTGCCTGCATCCAGCCAGCACAAATGTCCCAGGATTCCCCAAATACATTCAGCACTTTCCTTGTTCCTTGCTTCTCCTTGTTTCTTATATCAGTAATGTCCTTTCCTCTATCTCTGCCTGCTAAAAACTTGCCAACCTTCAAGCTCCCCTTCCCCCTGCCAAGTAAATGCCAGTGTCCTCCTCCAGCAAGTCATTTCCTATCCTCCAACCTGGCAATGATCTCTGCCCCTCTGAGTTCCCATGGCATTTGTTCCTGTCTGTCTGCTGGCACCACTCATGTATATATTGTGGTAGAGTCCTCTGTGCAACTCTAATATCTGCTATTAGGTCATAAGCATCTAGAGGGCAGAGGGCTTGCATTATTCATGTTCATCCCCCACAGTGTCTTTCACATATCAACCCCTCAATGAAACCAGAAGCCAGGAAGCAAGAAATTAAACTGAAAAAGAAAACCTGGCTGGATTCATAAATGTTTGGGGCAAAAGACACTTTAAAAAATCAATTTGGGGCACCTGGGTGGCTCTGTCAGTTGAGCATCCAACTCTTGATTTCGGCTCAGGTCATGATCTCACAGTTTGTGAGTTCAAGCCCCTTCATGGGGCTCTGTGTGGACCTTGCTGAGCCTACTTGGGATTCTCTGTCTACATCTTTCTCTGCCCCTCCCCCGCTCTCACGTGTGAGTGCACGCACGCACGCTCCCTCTCTCTCTCTCTCCCTCTCTCTCTCTCTCTCTCAAAAATAATGGAAAAACATTTTTTTAAATAAAGTAAAATCAAATAAATCAATTCAGTGAACCCAGCCATGCAACCCCCATTCTCCCCTCCTGCCCTCATTAAAAAAAAATAAACATACCCAGACCCAGGAGTATGACATGGCTTGCCCAAGGTCACACAACTAGTGACAGAGAAAGGGTCAGAATGCAGAGCTCCTGAATCCCAACGCATCAACCCCAACAACAGATCGTTTGCTTCCTGCTCTCCTCTGTCCTTCTCTGAATGGATAATTTTCTTGTTGATAAAGTTTTTCTCAGCAAAGTAATTTTATTCTTTTACGTATTATTTAAGCTTAAAGCATTTGTGCCATATTCCTGGCCCCACATATAATTTTAGCAAAATTATACTTTTTTTTTCTAAACCAAAGGACCAAACAGAGACATCAGAGAAACATCTGGTCTGATTCATCAGGGTAGCAGCAACATTTCTATTTATACATGAGCACAGCCCTATCTTTGTAGCTCTCAGCTGTTCCTCATTGCTCACTATGTTCCCCTTTTCAACCTTGTCTGTCCCTCATCAAGAGAGCATCCTGCATCCTGAGTCTTAAACAGAAGCTAATGCAATAAAGGAAATGGATTCCCTTTTCCCTAGAAGAGGTCTGTATTTAAAAGGAACTATTTCTCCACTTTCTTATTGTCTTTATTCAAGAGCATAGGACAGCAAGCCTCAAGTACTTGGGTGACTGCTATTTGTTTCATGGCATTTTGGGTACAAAGAAGTTGGATTTAAAAAAACAAGCTATGGCATGAATTGTTTGGAAACAGGTCAGGTAGAAAGAATATTTTAAATGGGGAAACTGAGGGTGATGTAGAGAACATAAGGAATACTGACTCTCCTCCAGCAATATTTGATGGTGGTATAAATTAGAAATTGTCTGATCTTAGGCATTCATCAGTACCAAGAAAAGCTTAGGAATCGTCCTGAGTTTTGTGAGTGCTTTTTTATATCTGACCCATGTCTCTGAAAATAAGGTCACTGTTTGTACCAACCAATGACAATATCATTTGGGAAAGCAGTTGAACAGACCAGAGACAAACAGACCTCCATCAGTCATTTCTTCTTGGCAAACATAAGAATGCAAAAAGAATAAAAACACTCAGATGGAACCCACAAGGACGTCTGACATCAGGGCCTAATTAAAACCTTTAGAGGTCCTAAGCACTGAAAATAATCAGGTGCCCACCTCACCCCATGTAATTAAAAAAACTTTTTTACAAAATGTTAGAAAGAGCAACAAAATCCTGATTTATTTTTCAGTGATGACCACTACAGAACTTGTTTTAGAGATGGCAAATACCAAACTCTTAAAAATGCTGTACGTGTTTTCTGTGTGTTCCTACGTCTGCCAGTGTTCTAAACACCACATCTTTTGAGTAATCCGGCCCTGTCTAGAATACACAGTACAACTATCTATTAACTAACACAATCTATGAAGGGGGTAATCTTTAGCAAATCAATTTTTGTGTGTCTCTAGTAACTATAGAAACACTAAGTGACTTCACCCTAGCCAAAGAAAATGATCCCTTCCTTAGCTTTGTGGTTCTAAAGAGTCCTCAAAAGATGCAATTAAAAAAAAAAAAAAAAAGGCCAAATGATTCTAGAGGAGAGATTTTTTAAAGTGATTCCACTGTCCTCATACTACGCTGAGAGCAATATTGTAATTGATCAACATGTAGAGGTTACACTTGCCTATTTTCATTTTGCCTCTGGTATAATCAAGGTGCTAAGACATCAGTTACAATCGCCAGAGCCTATTTAAGACTCTTGTGAGCAAAGACAAATAAATCCAAAATATATTCCTAGTTGCCCATCAACTCAATATGGATAAAGATGACTATCATAGCTTCTGAATGTCTCGCCATTATTCGTCAGGGTTGATTGCTAGTATTAAGAATAAGAAATATGGAAAGTTTTGTTTTGTTTTGGTTTTGTTTTTTTTTTTTTTTGTCACTTTCCCATTGGCCCCTAACAGGACATCCTTAGCAGGACAACTAGGCAGGATCTAGAAGTTTAGAAGCTAGTAGTCAGAAAGTGGGCTTTGGGAATTCAAGATTGCTGAGGTGCGATGTCTGAGTGATGACATAATATGGAAGGTGGTCCCGGGAAGTAGATAACTCAAGTACAGCGGAGGACAAGATCACTAGGGTTAAGGAGGTACAAAAATAGGAAGCTAAGATATTGAACTCTTAGGATGGTGGTAGGAAGTGAGATAAAGAGGACAACTGTAAGTTTAGCTTCAAAAGCTTTGGGGAATGAGGGGCGCCTGGCTGGCTCAGTCGGCAGAGCACGTGACACTCGATCTTGAGGTTGTGAGTTCAAACCCCATGTTGGGTGTAGAGATTACTTAAAAATAAAATCTTAAAAAAAAAAGCAAGCAAAAAAAAGCTTAGGGGGATGAAAGGAAACCACCAGGAGGTTGGTTAGCGGCAGGAAGGGGGAGAGGGTAGAGCTCATCCTTAAGAGAAGGATGAGCTTTTACAAGACAGTCAAAGAGTGATGGTCTGGAAGTAGCATTGGGAGGCCAGCCAAATGCCAACTGCTGCCTCTTGACTCTTTCAACGTAACAGCAGAACAGAGAGAAAAAACAGCCCCAACTAGGGGAATTTGCAGGGTACATCCTAGCTTTGAAGAAGACTCCTTCATTCAAGGCAAGAAGTGGAGAGTAAACTTCCAAGAAGAAAGAAATATTAAGAATGTATTTTATTTACAATAGAATAATGGTCCCTGATGGCTCAGTGGAAAGGGTCATGAAGGGGTTTATAGCAATACACGCAAGAGATGAGAAAGGGGCTTCATAGCAATAAGCTGGAGAAGTTAGAAAGTTCTAAACCATCAAGGGGAGAAGGGTAAAAGAGAGGATAGGTGACGAGAAACATTTTCCTTTCAACCGGTGACTAAGGATTATGGGGATTAGAGAGAGATGGGCTTCAAGTGTTATACTTTGGTGCATGGTTTTTTTTCTGCCCCGTTTAGATACAGGTTCTGTGAGAGATGTGGGGCACATGACTGGCTCAGTTGGTACAGCATGCAACTCTTGATCTCGGGGTTATGGGTTCGAACCTCACATTGGGTGTGGAGATTACTTAAAAATAAAATTAAAAAAAAAAACCCACAGAGATGTGGTGACAGCTGCAACAGGAGAGGCCTTAAGTCATGTTTTCGGAGCTATGTCTCTGTCTGAGATGATAGCAACAGGTCTAGTTACAACAAGGTTTCTTTCTAAGTTTGTGAATCAGCAAAGGGGCCATTTCTCCATTTCGTGAGAATTCAAATCTGTCAATCTCTTTGTTTTATTCCTTGACTGTCTTAGTCCCAAGTCCTGCCTGGGACTAATGATTGACATCCAAAGTACTCACACCAATCTCTTCCATTCCCTTGCACCCTACACATGCTACAGATTCAAGCTCAACTGAGCCCTCAGACTCTGTCGATCCCTTAGCTTGTCTGTGGTCAGTTCCATCCCCGTTCTGTTTAGTAAATACACCCGAGCTTTGTCTCTCTCCGCAAGACCTAGTCAACACCCAGCTCTCATTCCCAACAAATGTTTCTGTCTCCCCTTTAAAGGAGAAAAATGGAGGCCACTGAGCAAGAAATCCTTCAAAATCCCCACCCCACCACCATCTTTTCTTTTCGGCCAGAGGATCAGCAGTCTCTCATCTTTTTCAAAAGCCAAACTCTCTCACCAATTTCAGGGCTTAAGCAATTCTTTTCTCTATTTTTTCTGTCAACCACACTTTTTCTTTCTTTTAAAAATTTTTTTTTTGAGGTTTTAATTTTATTTTTGAGAGAGACAGAAACAGAGTGGGAGCTGGGGACGGGCAGAGAGAGGGAGACACAGAATCAGAAGCAGGCTCCAGGCTCTGAGCTGTCAGCACAGCCTGACGTGGGGCTCGAATCCACAAACCACAGGATCGTGACATGAGCCGGACGCTTAACCGACTGAGCCACCCAGGCGCCCCTAAAAATTTTTTTTAATGTTTATTTATTTTTGAGAAAGAGACAGACTGAGTACAAGGTGGGGGGGGGGGGGGGCGAAGGGACAGGGAAACACAGAATCCGAAGCAGGCTCCAGGCTGTGAGCCATTAACAGAGAGACTGATGTGGGGCTTGAACTCACAAACCCCGAGATCACGACCTGAGCCGAAGTCGGACACTTAACTGACTGAGTCACCACGTGCTGCAACCATGCTTTTTCAACACTGCCTCCTTTCTTCAATTTACATGTTAATCTCTCCCATCTAACCAAAAAGCTCCCCAAAAATGAACTGCACTAATATCTGCAATTTTCCTCGAAATGCATCCCCAAAATAAGATGGGCTGGTGGATGGAGAGAGAGATACATGATAAACCAAATATAGCAAAATTCTCTTTGTACAATGTACATGGTGAGTACATAGATGTTCACTGTACAGTTCTTTCAACTCATCTGTATGTTTAAAAATTTGTCATAATAGGGGCGTCCGTGTGGCTCAGTTGATTAAGCTGGATGCTTCTGCTCAGGTCATGATCTCACAGTTCTAAGTTCGAGCCCTGCGTTGGACTCTGTGCTGACAGCTCGGAGCCTGGAGCCTACTTCGGATTCTGTCTCCCTCTCTCTCTGTCCCTTCCCCACTCATGCTCTCTCTTTCTCTCTCTTTCTCTCAAAAGTAAATAAACATTAAATTTTTTTAATTAAATAAATAAATATTTTTTATAATAAAAATGTTGGGAGGGGCCTCCTCAAATCATCATCCAATCTTTCTTCCTCCTTTTTCCATTGGAACTTTTTTTTAAATTTTTAAAAAAATTTTTCAAATGTTTTTTATTTATTTTTGAGACAGACAGAGCATGAATGGGGGAGGATCAAAGAGAGAGGGAGACACAGAATCTGAGGAGTCAGCACAGAGCCCGTCGCAGGGCTCGAACTCAGGAACTGTGAGATGATGACCTAAGTCGAAATTGGACGCTTAACCGACTGAGCCACCCGGGCGCCCCTGGAACTTTTCGAAAAAGTAGATTACACTCACTGTTTCCACCACCTCTTCACCGCCCAGTTACTATTTTTAATTGAGATCTTTAAAAAAGAGATAAAATGGGGGGCGCCTGGGTGGCTCAGTCCGTTGAGCGTCCGACTCGGCTCAGGTCATGATCTCGTGGTTTGTGGGTTCGAGCCCAGCGTCGGGCTCTGTGCTGCCAGCTTGGAGCCTGGAGCCTGCTTCCGATTCTGTGTCTCCCTCTCTCTCGCCCCTCCCCTGCTCACACTGTCTCTCTCTCTCTCTGTCTGACAAAAATGAATAAATATTAAAAAAAGAGATAAAATGTACATACAGCTGACATCCCCTTTACACCCCATCCAATCCCTTTCTCTCGAGGCCACCATTAATATGCTGTGACTGTTCTAACGCTGGTATGTATCCTTCCCATGCATGCCCATAGTGTTGGGAAATCCTTTGATGCGTTTTTCTATTGGATTTTTGATTTGTCTTCCTGAAATTGTTATATACATAACATATCCTGGAATTTCTTTGTGGATTCAGTATTGTGTTTTTAAGATTTATCTATGTTCCTGCTCATGGATCTAGTCCATCCATTTTAACTGTTGAGTAGTTTTGGGTTTTTTCATTTGTTTGTTTTTGTTTTATCTTTTTATTTGTCATCTTCAATTTCTTTAATCGATGTTTTATAGTTTTCTTTTTTTAATATGAAATTTGTTGTCAAATTGGTTTCCATACAACTAGTTTTGTATCATTAAATAGTCCACTATTAACTTACACATTCCACTATTGATGGTTGTTTCCAATATTTTACGATTGCAAACAATAAAGCAGTGACCATCCTTAAAGAAACTTTCCTGTGTATATGTATAAGTGTTTCTCTAGATATATGTCCAGAAATTGAATTACTATATTGTAGGGTACACACTTATTCCATGCTGCAAAATATTGGCAAATTGCTTTCCATGATTATTGTGTCAACTTATTTTTCCATCAGCGGAGTACGAGAGTGTCTTTTCTTCACATCCTTGCCAATATTTGTTTAGCATTATCAGATTTTTAAATTTTGCCATTCTCGTATGTATGAAAAGCAATCCAATTTTACATTTTGCATTTTCCTCTAGAGAGGTTAAGCATCTTTTCATACGCTATTGGCGATTTGGGTTTCACTTCTATGAATTGCCTGTTCACATTCCTTGATGATTTTTCTTCCTATTGCATTTGGTCTTTTTCTTATTGATTTTTTAAAGTTCTCTATATTTGCTGTGCCCTAATCTTTTGTCAGCTATTTGAATTGCAAAGATTTTCTCCTAGTCTTATCTTTTAACATTGTTTATGGTATTTTTTACTGAAATAGAAATTTTAATTTTGATTTATCATCATTTTTTGTTTATGGTATAAGTTTTTCGTGTCTTAAGAAAGCCTTCCCTACTTGGAAATAATGAATATATTTTCCTCTATTATCTTCTGAAAGCTTTATTATTCTGCCTATCATATTGAAGTCTTTACTCCACTTGGTATTTTTTTTAAATTTTTTTAACATTTATTTATTTTTGAGACAGAAAGAGACAGAGCATGAATGGGGGAGGGCCAGAGAGAGGGAGACACAGAATCTGAAACAGGCTCCAGGCTCTGAGCTGTCAGCACAGAGCCCGACGCGGAGCTTGAACTCACGGACCGCGAGATCATGACCTGAGCCGAAGTCGGCCGCTTAACCGACTGAGCCACCCAGGCGCCCCTCCACTTGGTATTTATGTGCACAGTGAGAAGGATCTAATTTTTCCTTTTATGGATCATCGATTGACCCAGCGCCAGTTATTGAATGGTCCAGCTTTTGCACTTTGCTTTGTACTTTCACTTCTCATATGTGTTGTTCGCAAGCCTGCATTTATCTGTTTATCATCGAGTACCACACCGCTCATTTCTACTCCTTCTTTTTTTCTTTTTCAAAAGTGCCTTGCTTATTCTTTAAAAAAAAAAAAAAGTTTAGTTATTTATTTTGAGAGAGAGAGTATGTGTGTGTGTGTGTGTGTGTGAGTGGAGAGGAGGAGAGGGAAAAGGAGAGAGGGAGAGGGAGACAAAGAATCCCAAGCAGGCTCCATGCTGTCAGCACAGAGACTGACCTGGGGCTCAATCTCATGAGATCAGGACCTAGCTGAAATCAAGAGTTGGACACTTAACCGACTCAGCCACCCAGGTGCTCCAGCCTTGCCAACTCTTGGCATGAAGTCTTCCATGTGCATTTTGGAATTG
The DNA here is from genome assembly GCF_022079265.1 of Lynx rufus. Taxonomy (NCBI): domain Eukaryota; kingdom Metazoa; phylum Chordata; class Mammalia; order Carnivora; family Felidae; genus Lynx; species Lynx rufus. Next base: position 43,924,009 of record NW_025814829.1, read on the forward strand.
ACTGGCTAGATTCCGCAAAGAACCCTGTTGGTATTCTGACTGTAAATTTAACACAATTCTCTTACATTAAGGAGTATTGCCTCTGTATAATATTGAGCTTTCTCTTCAAGAACATGGTCTATCTCTCCTATTTTGTATCCATCACAAAAGTTTATGATTTCTGACCTATAGGTATTAGACATTTTTGTTAGATTTATTTCTGAGTATATTATGGCTTTTCTTGCAACTATAATTTAGGGATTACTATTATTACATTTTCTAGTCAGCTATTGCTGATGTACAAAAACACTATTGGTTTTTGAACGTGGATTTTATATGTCCATTTACCTTGAAGTACTTAAAAGTATTGATTACACATCAAAAGATTGTCTTGAATGCTCTGTGTAGATAATCATATTAGTTTCATGTAATGATTATTTTGTTTCTTCCTTTCCAATCCCTGTTTTGTTTTTTGTTTTTTGTTTTCTTGTTTAACCACATTGGTTTGGACCTCCAGGACAATGTGGAATGGAAGCAATAGCCATGCCTTGTTCCTGACTTTAAAGGCAACATTTTCAGGGTGTCTGGGTGGCTCAGTCAGTTGAGTGATTCTTGGTTTTGGCTCAGGTCATGATCCAGGGTTGTGGGACCAAGCCCCGCATGGGGCTCTGCACTGAGCGTGGAGACTGCTTAAGATTCTCTGTCTCTCCCTCTGCCCCTTTCCCCTGCTAGTGCTCACTCATGTGCTCCCTCTCTCTCTTAAAAAAAAAAAGGCAACATTTTCATTATTTCACCATTAAGTATGATGTTCACTGGAGGTTTTTGATATTAAAGATTTTCTCATCTATTTCTAATTTTCTAAGAAGGATATTAAAAATCATGAAGTGAGGGGCATCTGCCTGGCTCAGTTGGAAGAAGCATGGGACTCTTGATCTCAGGGTTATAAGTTCAAGCCCCACAATGGGGTGTAGAGATTACTTTTTAAATATTTCAATACTTAAATATTTATTTATTTATTTATTTATTTATGAGAACAAGCAAGACTGGCAGCATGGAGCCTGCTTGGGATTCTTTGTCTTTCTCCTTCTCTCTCTTTCTGCCCTTCCCCTGCTCATGCTTTCTCTCTCTCTCTCTCTCTCTCTGTCTCAAAATAAATAAATAAGCATTTAAAAATTAAAAAAAAAAAGAGTTGGACACCCAATTAACAAGCCACCCAGACACCCCTAAATAAATACAATTAAAAAAAAGATGAAGGGGCACCTGGGTGGCTCAGTCGGTTGAGCATCCGACTTCGGCTCAGGTCATGATCTCGCTGTCCGTGAGTTCAAGCCCCGCGTCAGGCTCTGTGCTGACAGCTCAGAGCCTGGAGCCTGCTTCAGATTCTGTGTCTCCCTCTCTCTCTGCCCACTCCCCCCCCCCCGACTCATGCTCTGTCTCTCTCTCTGTCAAAAATAAATAAACATTAAAAAATGAAAAAAAAAATGAAATGTTGGGGCTCCTGGGTGGCTCAGTTGGTTAAATGTCTGACTTTGGCTCAGGTCATGATCTCACGGTTTGTGAGTTCGAGCCCAGCATGGGGCTCTGTGCTGATACACAGGCTTTGTCTCTCTCTCTTTCTCAAGAATAACTGAACATTAAAAAAAAATTTTTTAAGATAAAAATTTAAAGTGAGTGTTAAATTTTATTAAATATTTCTTTTTGTGTTTATTAAAATGATCATTTAGCTTTTTTCTCCCCTAATTGGATAACATAGTGAACTACATTAATAGATTTCAAAAAATAAAGTATAGTTTGATTTCTGAGATTAAACCCTGCTTGAGTATACTGTATTTTCAATGAGTTGTAAATACTTTATTTAGTTTTTGTGTATCTATATTCATACATGGAACTAGCCAATAATTTTCCCTCGTGCTGTCCTCATCTGCTTTGAATATTCTTCCTGGATATTTAACGGGGTTGCCTCTCTACTCACTCTTTAACCCATTACCATTTTATGACAACAGCTCTCAAAATGATACCTAAGTGGATACATTCAAAGTATTTTCCTCTAGCCTATGTTGCAATGCCTCTGTTACATGTAACACAATTTATCTCTTCCTTATTAAAATTTGCTGTTTATTTTAATGACATCACACTCTCCTTGTTGTCTCATACATCTCTGAACACTTCTTCTGTCCTTTCTCTGTGGATCTGTTTTCTTCCTAGAACCATCCTTGGCCAGCACGCCTCTCAGTGCACAGGTGTTCCCTAACCGATCTGAGGTATCCTCAGTGTTTCAACTCCCACCTGGACAGAGACGAATTCCAATGTTGTGCCTCCATCTCGGCTGTCCCTCCCCTCAGTTCTAGTTTGTGCTGGCTCATTCTGGCTGTCCCAAGGACAGCCGGGACTTGGCATGTTTACAATAGAACTCTTCATCTTCTCCATTAAACTACTTTCTTCTCTTGTAGATACCATCTTAGCTCATGACCTTGTTATCCGTATTTGTCATCCGAGAGAGAATTTTCTCTGCTTCATTTCTCAAACATAATCAATTACCATGCCTTTACAATTTAACTTCCTAAACATTCTCTTCTTTGTTCCCTTCCCTGTTCCCTTCTCTCCATCTTCACTTTCCATGCCTCAGATAGGGCTCTTTTCATCTTTTACCTAGACCAGAACAGCAGTTCGCTAACAAATCTCCTTTGTTTTGTCTGCTTCAAACGTAGGTACAACCAGAGATGCTATGATAACCCCTTTCTACAGTCACTGAAGTAACTTACTTGAAACTCTAATCTTGTCATGTCATTCTTTGGCCTCAAAACCCTCTAGTATTTCTCCACTGCAGACAGGATGATCTATACTTTTTCACATAGCATTCAGAGCCCATCATTGTCTAGCCCTTACCTTTTTCTCTAGCTTCACTTACATCTTAATCTTGTCTCCAGCAATTGAAAACTTCTTGGAGTTCCCTATGTAGCCTATGCTTTTTTTTTCCTTCCATGCCTTTGCCAATGGTGTCTCTTCTAGAAGGCACATCTCCACTTTCACTCACCTCTCCTACTCCAACCCCAAAACTAATTTCCCTCCCCATCTCTACCTGACTAACTTCACATCCTTTGAGATCCAATTTGGCTGCCAGCTCATGCAAAATGCCATCCCTGAGACACCTAGGTGGCTCGATTGAGAGTCTGACTTCAGCTCAGGTCATGATCTCACAGTTCATGAGTTCGAGCCCAGCGTCAGGCTCTGTGCTGACAGCTCGGAGCCCTGGAGCCTGCTTTGAGGTCTATGGCTCCCTTTCTCTCTGCCCTTCCCCTGCTCATACTCTGTCTCTCTCAAAAATAAATAAACATTAAAAGTAATGTTTAAAAAATGCAATCCCTAACACCGACCCCTCTGGCAGGCTTCACTGGGTCCCTTTCTTCAATGATCTCATAAATGCCGTGATTATTACTATATCTTGCACTTACCATATTGCATTATAAATGTTTGTTTGTATATCCCCACCGGATTACGAATTCATCAACAAAAGTACTTGGGTTTTATTCATATTTAAAGTTCAAGAACCTAGGGGCGCCTGGGTGGCGCAGTCGGTTAAGCGTCCGACTTCAGCCAGGTCACGATCTCGCGGTCCGGGAGTTCGAGCCCCGCGTCAGGCTCTGGGCTGATGGCTCAGAGCCTGGAGCCTGTTTCCGATTCTGTGTCTCCCTCTCTCTCTGCCCCTCCCCCGTTCATGCTCTGTCTCTCTCTGTCCCAAAAATAAATAAACGTTGAAAAAAAAAAATAAACAAGTTCAAGAACCTAGTAGAGTATCTGGCACATAAATATTTGTTGAGTTCAATGAATAAATGATTTCGTTGAGTTGAATACACTCCTTACAGACACATTTTGGTTTTCTACCTATTATTGCTAAAATTTAGTTTTCATTAGACTTCTCCCACCACATAGACTCCATAAACTTATTTTCTTTTTGCTCTAGGAATAATAAAAAAACAAAAAACAAAAAAAAACCAGTGACCTATCAGTGTGGTTAACATGATCCAGATTGGCGAATGGAACCATAGGGGAAAATAGAAACAAATAAAGCAAGATAGGATGATGAAAGGGGACGATCCAAATTGGAAAACACAATACCTATCATTCCTAATGAGGATTTTCCCTAATACTAGGGTAAGGAGTGACTAATATTTATTAGCTGAATCACAAGAGTCAGGAGTTCTTGGATTATTTGTGAAGTGATATCACCTTGAGATTTACATAAAGCTATCTGGAAACCCTGTCCCATGTTTTATGGGAAAGCCAGTGCTCGCCCCAAAACTCTCTGCAGTTTTTTCTGAGCTTTCCGTTCTCTTGGTAACCTCGGGGCTTGGTTCCTGGCTTCTGCAGAATTCCCCTTCTTCACTCTGCATCTTGCAGCTGTTCTTTTATTTTCATTTGGCACCGACCCAAGGGTAGGTTACAGTCTCTCCTCCTAAATTTCCCACCTTCCATTCATGAAAGGCAGCTGTGAGTAGTAGACTCTTCCGGGAGATGCGAAGATCGTGTATGCCGTAGACGGGAGGCACTTGGCAGATATGCATCGCTCTTCAGTAGCCAATTTAAAACTGAAAACTTGATTCCCTTGCTCTATTTCCACCAACCCAAAGTTGAGCCTCCTGACACTTTGCTCAGTCTTACTTCCCACTCTTCCTCATATACTCTTTCTCTTCCCTTATTTCCCAATTTCTTACATGGAACAGTTTTGTGATCTTTTTGTTGATCTTTTCCAACCAACACAGACCCTCTACTTTCGCTCATTAGACATCTCCCAAGATACTATTGTAAACAAAGACAATTCCTTCCTCTCAAAGACCCTAGGGGCACCTGGGTGGCTCAGTCAGTTCAGTGTCCTACTTCGACTCAGGTCATGACCTCATGGTCAGTGAGTTCGAGTCCCACGTTCGGCTCTGTGCTGACAGCTCAGAGCCTGGAACCTGTTATGGATTCTGTGTCTCCCTCTCTCTCTCTCTCTCTCTCTGCCCCTCCCCCACTCATACTCTGTCTCTCAAAAATGAATAAACATTAAAAGAAATTTTTAAAAAGATTCTTACGCCAGTTTGCAAAATAATATTTTCTCATTCCTCAACTATATTTCCACTTATAGCATATGCATGTTTATATGTCAGGTAACTAAAAATTCTATGTTGTTCATTCTAATCCATGTAATTATTCTTCCCAACTAAATCTTTGATAAAACCTTGCGTAAAAGAACACTTTTAGTTCTTGCTAATTATTGGTGACTGAAACAGGTGGTCCCAACAAACACATACGGTCATCATCCTGGTATTCAGGTTGGGACAAACCAAACAGTAGTCTTTGTAACTGGACCTCAAAATAGTCTTAACTTAATGCCTTAAATAAACATTCCTCATATTTGATACATGTTTATGCAGCCAAGCTGAATGGGTGTTTCTGAACAACAGTAAATATTGATGGTTCCTAAATTTCTGGAATCCCAATGACTTGAATTCATTCTCTCCCGCAAATATTTGTCAAGAGACTACTATAGGTCGGGTACTGTGATAAACCCTGGAAACTGAGTGGAGAAGAAAAGGGTCTAACTCCCTGCTCCCATGGGGCTTGTATTCTAGCAGGAAACACAGTCAATAGGAAATAAGTAGATATTTATGCATTGTTGTAAGTTCTATGAAGAAAGTCATCATGGTGAGTGGATGGAGAACAGGGGAAAGAAAGTACGCCCAGTCGGGTTGTTTGAGAAGTCCTCTCTGAGCTTTGCCCTGTTATCTGAGACCTAAATGGTGAGAGGGAGCCAGTCATGAAAAGAAAGGGGGAGAACAGCTAAGAGGCCATGATAATAGTCCATGGAGGCTTAGACTAGGGTTGTAGGGCAGTAGAGAGCAAAGGAAGGTGGTACAGTTCAGATATGTTTTGGAGGTAGAGCTATAGATCTTCCTCGACTTACCATGGGGTTACATCTCAGTGAATCTATTGTAAGTTGAAAATAGCATATGTAGAAAGTGCATTTAATACCCTAACCTACCAAACATCACAGCTTAGCCCAGCCTACTGTAAATGTGCTCAGAACACTTACATTAACCTACAGTTGGACAAATCATTTAACACAAAGTGTATCTCCTAATAAAATGTTGACTGAGAACTCACAGTCTGTGAGTTCAAGCCTGGCATCAGGCTCTGCACCGACAGTGTGGAACATGCCTGGGATTCTCCCTCTGCCCCTCCCCTGTGCTCACTCATGCTGTCTCTCTGTCTCTCTCTCTTAAAATAAGTTAATAAAACTTTGAAAAAAAACAAACTAGTTTCTACTGAAAGTATTCCACTTTCGTATCATTGTAGAGTTGAAAAATCATAGGCCGAAACATTAAAAGTTGGGGATTGTCTGGATAGTAGCGTTTGCTGATAAGTTTTATAGATAGATAGGTAGATGATAGATAGATAGATAGATAGAGATACAGATATATAGATATAGATATGGCTAGGAAAAGAATCAGGGATAACTTCTGTGTTTGTGGCTTGGGCAGCTATGTAGTTCACTCGACACCAAGATAGAAAAGACTAGAAGAACAGACTTGGGTAGGGAACACTAGTTCTATTTTGGACCTATAAATTTGAGATGCTTCTTAGACACTCAAATAAGGATATTGGATATGTGAATCTGGAGTCCTGGGAAAGGTTCGGGCTGGAAATATATATTCAGAGCAATCAGCACACAGAGGCTATTTAAAGTCACAGAACTGAATGAGCTCTCCTAGGGAAAGAGTTATTCTTAGAGAAGAGGGCCCAGGACTGAGTACCGAGGCACGCCAACATTTAGAGGTCAGATAGAGCAACGGTAGACAGAAAAGGATTGAGAAGGAGCAGCCAGTGTGGCAGGATAAAGCCAAGAGAGTGTGATACCTTGAAAGTCAAGGAAGGGGTGGACAGTTACGTTAGGGACGGAGCCAGGTCCACTCTATACGGCACACCCAGTGCAAGGCTCTGCCCAATCTGAAAGCTTTCTGAGCCTGAAGATACAGGTGAAGAAAGCTTTCTAATATCAAACCTTCCAGGAAGGGTTTTGTAACCTAATTGGGGGTCTGCAGGGACAGCAGCTCAGAGCATTTGCATGTGGTCTGGGTCTTACGGGCTCGTGATTGACCACGGCAGAGGTAGGCAGTGAGCAAGAGACTCCAGTCTGCCTTCGTGTTGACATAAATTTTCTGGCTGATTCTTAGTAGATAATTCCAAAAGGTTTTTGTGATGAGAACAGAGTGTGAAGGCATGATTATAAAATTAGGATGGGAGTTTCACAATTTCCATGGTAAAAGCAGGATCATCTTTGTTAATTCGGGCCCAATTCTTTTTCACAGAAGGCATTGATCACTAGGAATGAAGAGGGGTGCCTCTTCGTCTTCCAGTTCCTTGTGGCGAAGTCCGGCTCCTGACGGTGGAAGCATCAATGGAAAGAAATAACTTTTCGTCTTATCTTACTATAAGCAGCACTGACATTCTAGAAAGCATTCCTTTGATGGCAAGTCCTGTGCCAATGTAGATACAGCCATTTTGATACAGGCTGTTTTGTTATAGTCAATTTGCTGACACACAGCTTTGACACAGTCATTTTGATGCCAGGAACATCTTGATGTGGCTGCCTTGAAGTGGCTGTTTTGATATGGGAACATTTTGACTCTGCCTAAAAACAAACCAATAAACTTTTCACTTAGAAAATGTTATTACCAAGTAATGTACATTGACTGATCTCACCCACTCCCTGAAGTAGCAGCCAGACTGCAGAGGTGGATAGTGGAAACCTTGATGGGGAAAAAAATCACCATGAGCGGGGGAGAAGGCTGGAACAGTGGACCAAATCAATAACACAAACTGAAGAAAGAGAAAGGTAATTAATTCTGGTTTTGAACCCATCCTTACCCAGCCCCTTAAAAAAGTCAGTGCGTCTCAGGGCACCTGGGTGGCTCAGCTGGTTAACGTCTGACTCTTGATTTCAGCTCGGGTCATGATCTTGTGGTTCGTGGGTCTAAGCTCCAAGCCTGCTTGGGATTCTCTTCCTCCCTCTTTCTCTGCCCCTCTCGTGTGCTCTCTCTAAAAGGAAATAAACTTAAAAGAAAAGAAAAATTAAAAAGTCAGGTCATCTCTATAGCACTGAAAGGGGTTTATTCAGCTCCGCTCTAAGAGAACACCCTGCCCCTCCCAAGAGCTTGCAAGAGCTCTGCCACGACCAGGCATTTCTTTCTCTCTTTCTTTTCTTTGAACAGGAGAAAATCAAACAATTTTAATAACATGTATATGTCCTGTAAACAGGGGAGATAGCTAGGAAAACTAAAAAATTTTAACCAGGCATCTCTCGGACAGGACACATATCATTGAATGAAGGATAAATGGTACCCTTGAGCAGGGAGGTTGAAAAGAACTGTGACCCTACACACCCAAACAGGAGACAGCAGCTCCTGGCTGTCAAGTGACAGGTGTGGGCATGGGCGACTCAGATAGTGGGGTTGATCCAGGGTTGATATTTTGTTATTCAGATGTGACTAGACAATAGAGAAAAGGAAGTAAAATGCCTTGGGCTCCTTGTCCCGCTCATGTTACCAGGGATCTATTATCAAGTGTCCTATTAGTTGAGTGGAGAATATAAATTGACTTCCTCTAAAGCAAATTTTTTTTTTCTAAAAATTCTTCTTTAAGCAATAACAGAACTGAAATACTCACTCTGGGAAACCAGTTAAATCATTAATATGATTAATGGTGTCATTTCTCTAGTACTAGGTGTTCGTATCATTTCAGCTTGTTAAATAAAATATTAAATATTTTCAAAAGATGAATCTCTGTCTATTTCTGCCACCATTATCCCTTTAAAGACTTAAAATGTTATTTAATTGATTTGAAGATGTACATGGAAGATACTGAATGATGTATAATATGAAACTCTATACAGGGCACATGAAATGTTTCCTGGAAATATACATTCCCCCCCCCCCCGCCCCCAAACCCACCTTATATTGCAAGTATTTCCTATTTTGTTTTAGTTCCAATACCTTCCAAACTCTGATTTCAATTTAGGTCAGCAGATATGTATTAAATACAATGATGTGCCAGTCATTTTGCAAGGTCCTACAGGGAACAAAAATATAAATATGAATAAGAAATAGCCTCTGCTCTCCGGGAATATATTGGGGGAGATTAGGCTTGACTCTAAACAAAACACAAAACAAATAGAGATATCAGTAGGCCCTCTTATGCATTTAAATACCATATGATAAATTTTAGATGCCATAAGCTGGCATAATCAAAATGATTTGGGACCACAATGAATGGAGCAATTAAACCCTACTGGGAGAAAGAAAGAGAAAACGGCATTTTCACTGAGATAGTCCCCTCCGTGATAAGCACTGTGCTAAGTGTTTTACATATCTTATCTCAGTTAATTCTCCCAACAGCCCCATTTTCCAAAGGAGGAAACAGCGGCTCAGCAACAGGAGGTACCTTGCCCAAGGTCACCCAGCTCAGATTTGGCTGGGAGGCCAACATCAAACCGGGCAGACGCCATACTCATTCCAGACCCCGTGAGGAAGAAAGCGGCAGTATGGGTTATAGTTGAGGCGAGAGAATTGGCCGCTTCTGACACTAAAGCTTGAAAGAATGACTTGGGATTATTAAAACCCTATAAATAGAGGGGGAAACGAATGGTAATCATAGCCAATGTAGATCCACCACTGAGCAATTCAGTGGGCACATGGATCAAAATGGCTATTTGGCAAATATAACTTTTCATAAGCTTTGTTGGGTTGTCAATGAGAGCGACAAAAAAAAAATGATGAAAACATAATCTTTACGTTTTAAACTGACTGCACCAATTCTTCAGCTTCTTGAATCTAGAAGGTACCTTTTCTTCCACTGAGAAACATTAATAATAATAGCTAACATTTATTGAACACTTACTAACGTTGGGCTCTGTGCTGAATATATAGAATAGAAGCTGAGATCATGAATTTAGAACCAGGTTGATAAGGCTCAACTCTTGGTTTCACCATCTATTAGTTATAGGTGTTACTTTACTGAGTTACTTAACTGCTCTGGGTCTTGATCTCCTCATCGGAAAGGTGAGTCTACTTCATAGGGTCTGATAAATAAACACCCAGTAAAATGAGCTATTATTATGAAGTTGGAGTATGTTTAACTACAATCCCAGAGAGGAAGGGAGTTTCCTGAGTACACCTGCCATGGATAAACCCAAGCTTCCTTCATGGGGCTCATTCATTGCAAGGTGGGGGTCGTGCACACAGGGTAAGCAGAAACGGGTGAAGTCACAGAGCATGTGGCCATCACTTCTGGAAGGCTCTGTGTGATGGGGGGAAGTCTGTTATTAAAGAGAAGTCCTCAAATGATGCCAAGGGGAAGTTGAGCTGGCGGAACCACAGATGGTGAACAGGATTCCAGAGAAGTCAGGTGGTCTGCTCCCACTCGTGCCTGGCTGCTCCAGCAAACCCCTCCCTGTGTCTCTGATAGCCAGTCTTGGAAATAACCCCCAATGTTCCCCGTCTCCTGTAGTGCCGTTTTCCTATAGCCCCCTCCCACATTGTACCAGGGACATAATATGGCAAAAGAATAGGGCAGAAGTGATGATATGACACATCCAAGATTAAGTAATAAAAGATATAGTGGCTTCTGTCTTGGTTTCTCTCCTCTTCTCTCTTTCAGATTACTCTGGGGGAAGCCAGCTGCCATGTCTTGAGTACCCACATGCTGAGAAACAGACTTCCTGCTAGAGGCCATGTAAGTGAGCTTGGGAACAGCCTCTCAGCTCCATTCAAGTCTTCAGATGACGCCATCCAGCAATGGTTTCCCTGCAGTCTCCTGAGAGACCCTGAGCCAAAATCACTCCACTAAGCCAATCTAGATTCCTGGCACTCAGAAACTATGAAGTAATAAGTGTTTGTTTCTCTTGACCGTAAATTTTTGGGGCAAATTGTTACGGAGCATAGACAACCAGTCAAGTGTCCTCTCTGCTGAGTTATCCCTCATTCCTACAGACTTGGTTCTGATAAGACTGGAGTTCTCTTCAGTGACCTTCTCCTACACGCCTTTCTCCCTCAGCTCCTTTCCCTTTTGTCCAGGGAAGAGGGAATCTTTTCTACTCCTCAGGGACAATCACTTGCCCCAGAGACAATCTTTCTCTTGCTATTGGCTTCAGAGGTATTGCCTGGAATTATCTTATGAATGGGTTTTGGGTTTCCAAAATAGGAAAACACACCCTTTTCTGCATTTTTTTTTCTCTCTTGTCCTCATCCTCCTGCCCCAGCTCTGCTTCAAAGAATACATCACAAGGAAACACCTTGTGTTCCTTGTTCACAAGGAACCCTCCAGGAAGGAAATTGGTTAGTAACTTAAAAGTTAATATTTCAAAATATTATTCCACCAAATACATTATCTCCTTCAATAACCCTAGGAGGTAAGTGTTCCTATCGTCCTCATACTACAGACGAGAGGCTGTCTTGCTTTTGGGCACATGGCTGGTAGGTAGCCCAATCAGGATTGAACTCCAAGTTTGACCTAGAGCCTGTGCTCTTAACTTTCAGGCATCATCACCTCTTTATATCAGTTATTCCAATGTTATGATATTAGAATCTAATGAAAAGATGTGATTTGTAGAATCAGCGTATCCGCGGTAAACATAACACTTAAAAAGAATCATTAATAAATATGAGTTCTAAGAAATATTTATTTATTCCAAGACAAGTCAAGTCAATGTCTACCTGTGTTTCCAACTTTTTTGTGGAGTAGGATAAAGTTCTTTCCCAGGCAAGCTCCTGGGTCTCATACAAAGCAGGGAATTTGGCTAAAAGTGTTCGTCACAGTTGGGGAGGCTCTCCGACGTTACCCCAGACCCAGCTGGGACCCTTGTAACATGTTCTCCTCCATTCCCCAAAGCAGCTCTCTCACATGCCCTCTGTTCTCCCTGCCACCATGCCGGCCACCCACACATGTCACTTCCCCCTCCCCTCCTAACAAATGACTCAACACCTGCTGATAGGGAAAGTACAAGCCACCCAACGACAACCAACTCAACTTCCCACCACCATTTCTAAACCCTGAACCCCCACCACGCCTATCCCATCCTCCTGGGTAGAACCCAGGGTTTGGATTCCAAACCTGCGCACTTTCTCAGGAATCTTGAGCTATTGATCGTTCCCCCTCTCTTCTGTGAACACCTTTCCCTCACTCACTAAATCCATTCATCGATATTAAAATGCTTAAATCTCTGGTTAATGGATACAAACAAACAAACAAAAAACCCAAACACCATCCCATGACCCCTGCTTTTTTTTTTCTTTTCCCCTTCTCTGCCACAAGTCTTAAGGAATTGTCTACACTCGGTGTCACTCCTTTTTACCTCCCACTCCGCACCCCCCACATCTAAGTTTACGCCACCAACACTTCTCTCAGTGTGGACATCAAGGACACCAATGACCTCCTAATTGCAAAATCCTAGGGACACTGCTCACTCCATTTATTTTTTCACCTCTCAGTATTTGACACTATTGTTAACTATTTCTTGAACTATTCTCTTTACTCAGCTGAATTTTCTTTTTACCTCTTTGGCTGTACTTTCTTCTTCTTTTTTAAAGTTTATTTATTTATTTATTTTGGGAGAGAGAGAGAGCGCACAAGGAGGGGAGGGGCAAAGAGAGAGAGGATTCCAGGCTGGGTCCACGCTACCAGTGCAGAGCCTGACATGGGGCTTGAACCCATGAACCATGAGATCATGACCTGAGCCGAAATCAAGAGTCAGACGCTTAACCGACTGAGCCACCCAGGTGCCCCAGTACTTTCTTCTTTTTAAGCTCCTCTTCTACTGGCTATCCCTTTTCTTTGGGTTCTATCCTGAGGTCTCTGTATTTCTCAATTTACACACTTCCCGGGGGTGGCCCCATCTTCTCCCTTGTCCTCAGTTACCGTTTATTTGCATGGGACTTCCAAATCTCTAATTCTGGCCTGGATCTCCCTTCTGAGCCTTATATTGAAATACATATCAATCTGTCTCCCCAACATTTCCACTTAGATATCCTATAGACACTTTACTTCATGCTCAAACTCAGCTGTTCCAAACTCACCTGCTTTTCCCTCCCAACCTGTTCTTCCTGCTGGTTTTCCCGAGCCAGCAAGGAATGGTCCTACCATTCAACCGGTTGCCTAAGGCAGAAATGTGGGTGTCATTCTCAGCTACTTCTCCCTTATTTGTACCCCATTTCCAATCAAGTCAAATAATTACACCTTTATTTTTTTAATTTTTTTATTAAAAAAATTTTTTTTAACATTTATTTATTTTTGAGACAAAGAGAGACAGAGCATGAACAGGGGAGGGACAGAGAGAGGGAGACACAGAATCTGAAACTGGCTCCAGTTTCAGCCCCCCCGACGCGGGGCTCGAACTCACGGACCACGAGATCATGACCTGAGCCAAAGTCGGCTGCTTAACCAACTGAGCCACCCAGGCGCCCCGATAATTACATCTTTAAAAGAAGATCTGCAAAAAACAATTCCTTTTTTAAAAAAGTTTATTTATTTTGAGAGAGAGAGAGAGAGAGAGCAAGCGGGGAAGGAGCAGAGAGAAAGGGAGAGAGAGAGAATTCCATGCAGGCTCCGCACTGTCAGCGTGCAGCCAGATGCAGGGTTCAAACCCACAAACCACGAGATCATGACCTGAGCCAAGATCAAGAGTGGGACACTTGACTGACTGAGACACCCAGGCACTCCAAGTCTGAAAATTGTACCTTTAAATATCTCTGAGGGCACCTGGGTGGCTCAGTAGGTTACGCGTCAGACTTTGGCTCAGGTCATGATCTTGGGGTTCCTGAATCCAACCCCACATCAGGCTTTCTACTGTCAGCACGAAGTCCACTTCAGATCCTTTGTCTCCCTTTCTCTCTGCCCCTCCCCTGCTCTCTCTCTCTCTCTCTCTCTCTCTCTCTCTCTCTGAAAAATAAACATGTATATGTGGAATCCACTCTCTTATTTCCATTTCCACTATTGCTGCCTAGGCAAGCCCCAGCCTCCTCTGACCAGGATGACTGCAATCATCCCTTGATTGGTCTGTCTGCCTCCAGTCTTGTCCTTCTCTAATCCATTCTCTCTCCTGCAGCCAGAATGATTTCCTAAAGTGCAAATCCTTCAAGATAAGACCCAAACTTCTTGGCATGGCATTCATGGCCTTTTGTGACCTGGCCATGTGTCACCAAACACTCCTCACTCCCACATCCCCCACACAGTCTTCTATCTGGCCTTGATGCACTGATAACTGGATTCTCTGCTAGAACTCTATCCTTCGTCTCAATCTGACTAACTCCTCCTCTGGGACATCTCTCCTTCAATAACCTGTATGTCTGCATATGTTTCTACCAGCGTGGACTGGGCAGAAGTACTTTCTAGGCATGGTTTTCAGTCTCACACAAAGCTGGGAATTTGGTTAAAAATGGATGTCATGGTCATGTGTAGTGTGGATCAATATATCAAATACTGCCTGCTTTCCTACACTTCCTTTGATCATAGTACATTCGTCTGTTTTCTCCCTTTAGACCTAAGGCACTTGAGACCATGGCAATCAAGTACGAGGGTTAAGAACTCAGGCTCTGGAGCAAGATGGCCTGGATTCAAATTCAGACTCTGCAACATCCTGGGTCTGTGATGTTATACAGCTTGCTAACTTGTGCCTCCGTTTGGCCTTCTGCAAAATGGAGATCCTAACAGTATCTATCTTCTGGAGCTGTTGTAAAGACTGAATGAGAAAAGCTACTAAAATATTCCAAGTAGTGTCTGGCATACAGCAAGCGTCAAAAAGAAGGCTGTTGGGGCGCCTGGGTGGCTCAGTCGGTTGAGCGTCCGACTTCAGCTCAGGTCACGATCTCGCGGTCCGTGAGTTCGAGCCCTGTGTCGGGCTCTGGGCTGATGGCTCAGAGCCTGGAGCCTGCTTCCGATTCTGTGTCTCCCTCTCTCTCTGCCCCTTCCCCGTTCATGCTCTGTCTCTCTCTGTTTCAAAAATAAATAAAATGTTAAAAAAAAAAACTAAAAAAAAAAAAGAAGGCTGTTATTATTTTTGAAGGCAAGTACTGTATCATTTATCTCTATAGAGATATTCACTAAACATGTATGAAATGAATACATGAAGGAGATGTTTGTATCTAAACTTGTCACCCAAGTTCTTAAGGTTAACCCAAAAGTGAATAGTAAATACATTACTCAGAGCACTCTGCATAAAAACTACACCAATATGGTCGCTGGTCTCTTGGAGCTTTTTGGAAATGAGGTCATTCTATTTCTACCCAAGCACTCAGGGAATTATACTCTCTTGAGAAGGGAGGGATGTAAGAATCAAACAGGACACCTCAAGGTTCCTGAAGGTGGCGTGACTGACTCTGAGGTAATGTCTTCTTTACATAAATGTGAGGCTTAAAAGCAAGGAAACATGAAGGTAACTGTTTTAACTTGTTTTCCAGTAATTTAAGATGCCTGGGCCCTCCGTTCTCCCAGTGTAACAGACACCTGTAATCTCCCTCATCCTGTTCAAGGAGATGGCTGTGTTCTGCGGGTGCCTTTCCTTTTAGAGTCATACGAGTAAGCTTCCTTCGGGGCAAGCTTGCGTGATTTAAAAGTCAATTGTTTAGAGGCACTTGGGTTGCTCAGTCGGTTAAGCAACCGTCTCTTGATTTCGGCTCAGGTCATGATCTCATGGTCGTGAGACGGAACCCTGAGTCAGGCTCTGCGCTGACAGTGCAGAGCCTGCTTGGGATTCTCTCTCTCTCTCTCTCTCTCTCTCTCTCTCTCCCTCCCTGGCTTGCATGCATGCTTGTGCTCCCCCCCCCACCAAAAATAAATACATAAACATTTTAAAATTAATTTTTAAAAAGTCAATTTTTTACAAGTAGTGCCACCAGATGCTTAGTTCAGTCAGGCGTGAGACAGAAATAAAATTGTTTCACAGGATAGGTTTGTTTCCCCAAAAAATAGTCCCAGGGGGAATGGAGGTGACCGAAGAGAAGTTTCAGAGTATGAGAAAACACTGGACCAGATATATGTGTGACGCCACGCTCCATATACATACATGTACATGTATATATATGTGTGTATATATATTTATGTATATATTTATACATTTATGTATGTAAATAAATGAATATGCATCCCGCTCATCACTGCTTACCTTCCTCATTGGCTTCCCACCTCTTCTAGGGATAGACAGACACTGACACAGTATTTCTGTCTTCATAAAGAAAGGCTAGCATCTAGGGAAATAACCTTGATAGACTGAGCTATAAATATACTATTAATCAGAGCAATTTGCTCTTGAAGTGTGCCCCCTTTCTCAATATCCCAAAGCAACTCTAGGAGAGAGGTAAAAAAGCACAATCACTAGCCATTTAATGAGTGTGCAAGTAAAGGTCAAAAACCCCAACAGGGGGGAAATTACCAGAGTCCTGTCTCCGGAGAAAGTGATTTCTCAAGATCCGCTAAATCCAAAGAGATCCCGCAGGCAGTGCCCCTTTGCCGAACAGTCCTAGTCTCCTAGAGCAAGGTACTAATGAAACAAGGTTAGCAGTTTAATCCACACATAACGAATCACCTCTGCTCTCTGCCAGAGTGATGGGCACCACCCTGACTCCTGGGCCAGCCGTCTTGCAAATGGCTGTCCTCCAGAATGTCTGGGGCAGGAGACTGGCTAAGAATAAGTACCAGCCTGTTGTCATTAACGGGAAAACAAAGTAGCAATTCACTGTGACGGCCCGTTGACACTAAGAACGGCGCGTTGCATTTATTTGTTCTGTACTCTCATTGGACCTGAGCATTGTTTTTCAGGTCAAATGAACGCTCTGTCTCATCCAACACGACCAGTCCTCTAAATGTCCCCACAATAAATGTCATCAAATGGACATTCTACCCGGTGAAAACACTCTGTTGGGTGTGAAGGTTGAGCACAGAAAGGGGAGCCCCTTATTCCTCCTTGCAGAAGAAAGCGCCTCTACGGCCGATTTAGCTGCTATTTTACAAGTCAAAAGGTGGCCTTTCAACCGCCAGCACTGGTCCCTCCACGTGAGACTAAGAATTGAGCTGCTCTCTCTCCACCTCTAGTGACCTGCTGAGTAATAAAGGTTTGTGGAGTTGCTTTGTTTCTTTCTCTTTTTTTTTTTTTGTTTTTAAATGAGAACTAAGCTTGACAGTCTTCCTGACGGTGGGGAGGGCGAGGGCAAGTTAAAATCCTCCTCCAGCTCTGTGGGGAAGGAAGACGATGAGGCTCATTCCTGTCAGCAGGTGTGAGTCAGACACACAGGGAGCAGCAAAACTGAGTAAGTAGGTGCCATTTTGTCGCCAATGTTCCCACCCCCACCACACAGAAATAAATAGTTTGAGAAAATGATCCAGGATGGCTGGGAGTCAGACTGAATAGAAGGTTCCCGTTGAATGCGGCTTCATTATGCAACTTTCCCTTTCATTGAGGGATTCCAACTCTTGGTGGAACCGATTATGATGAGGAAGGGCTGACAGCCCTGGGAACCAGCAAAGCTGGCCTTTGATTTGTCGCTTTGAGGCCCAGTTTTATCACTGAATTGTTAGTTGAGTGTAAGCATGCGAACTTGGCCTGCTTGAGTCTCAGTTTTTCAATCTAGAAACTGGCATCCGCAACCTTTACCACTAACGTTTATAAATAGTGCCTGAGGTGACGATATCATCATGCCATTTTTTAGTCAGCCCCCAAACCTCCCTGGAGATACTCTTGTCTCCCTGTTTATTTTACACCAAAGGCTTACCTTTCCCTCTGTCCTCCTGTGGTCACTGCAAGAAGGACGGCGCTTGGCTACATGTATGCATAGCCCACACTAGGTGAGCCTCAAAGGAGCCCACTCAGGACACAGCTGTCCCATAACCAATCTTCTAGAGAGAGAGATTGGAATTGAACCCCGTAGCTTTATTCTAGATCATCTATCATTTCTGTACGCTTAAGCTTTGTTTCATAAGCTATATGCAGTTCATTCTGAATAAGTTTTAGAAGGAGGAGTTGCAGTACCTAGTTCATCGCAGAGAGGGAGAGAATTGTCTATGAACCTTTTCACCCGTGGGGCACCTGGGTGGCTCAGTCGTTTAAGTGTCTGACTTGGAATCAGGTCATGATCTCCCAGTTAGTGAGTTCGGGCCCTGCGCCGGGCTCTCTGCAGTCAGCTCAGAGCCTGCTCGGGATCCTCTTTCCCCTCTCTCTGCACCCCTCCTCTCTCTCTCTCAAAACTAAATAAACATTTAAAAAAAAAAAAAAAAGCCCTTTCACATGTCTTATCATGAATTTCAGAATTTTAAGCACAGAATCACATCAGATATTATCTTACAATTCTGTGATTCTCAAAGTATACATCAAATACAGGGGCACCTGGGTGGCTCACTCGATTAAGCTTAAGTGTTTGACTTCGGCTCGGGTCATGATCTCACGGTTTGTGAGTTTGAGCCCCACTTTGGGCCAAGCCTGGAGCCTGCTTCCGATTCTGTGTCTCCCTCTCTCTCTGCCTCTCCCCTGCTCACACTCTGTCTCTCTGTCTCTCTCTCTCACAAAAATAAATAAGCATTAAAAAAAATTAATTTAAAAAGTGTACCTGAAGTACAGACTTTTGGGCCCCACTCCAAATCCCCTAAAGCAGAATCTCTGGGGCTCTTGGGCAAACGTAATTGGCAAATCTGCCACCATGTCATTCTGAAAGGCACACTTGGACAAGAACCACAGAAAACGTTACTTAGATTAAATCCCTCCCTCCCTGCCCCTGCCCAGGGGCCCTGGTGCAGCCTTCCCTTTTCTCAGGTAATGCTGATTTCCTTCTGCCAGCTATGCCGGCCCAAGGCCTCAGTATTGTCCTTGACTTAACTTTTATTCTCACACCCCATTTGGGATCTATCAGCCAATCTTGTAGGTTCTGTCTACTTCCAAAATAGATCCAAGAGACAAAATAGATGTTTATATACTTAGGATTCATCACTTTTGCTGATACTCTTATATGGTCTTTTTTTTTTTTTTCTCCATAGCAGCCAAGGTGACTCTGTTAAAACGTAAGTCTAATCATTTCATTCCTTGGCTACTCTTCCTGTGGTTTACGTCTTTCATTCAGAGTATCCTTAGCACAGCGTTCAGGGCTCTTCAGACCCGGAACCTGCCACCTGCCTGCCCTCTCCTCCTGTACACACGCTCCTACTTCAGCCGCACCAGCCTCTTTGCTGTTCTAGGCATGGTTTCACCTCAGGTCCTTTGCACGGGCTCTTCTCTCTTCCAGAAAGGCTGTCCTCCATTGACATCCACATGGCCAATTCCATCACCTCCCTCTAATTGTCCAATGGTCACCTTCTCAATGACCACCTCCTGACTACTCTGACCACCTGTTGCAGCCCACCTCCTTTACTCCCAACTCTCCCAATTGCCCTTCGATCTACTTTTTCTTTTTCCCCGAAGCACTTAATCACCCTTTCATATCTTACATAATGTATGAATTGTATCTTCCCCGGCTAGAATATAAATAAGCCCACAAGCGCAGGAATCTGTGTTTGTTTCCTAATACATCCCAAGTACCCAGAACACTACCTAGCACATAGTAAATGCTCAATAAATATTTGTAGCAGTTCATGAATGAAGACTCTCGAATCCCAACAGAACAAACCAGGAAAGCCCATCTACCTTCCAGAATGCTGTCTCAACAAAGTTTGATTCTAATTCTGTTTGCCACTGTGGCGACAATCAGAGCTTATATGATATTTTAAGAACTTTACAGTGCAGTGTGAGACACCGTATAAGACACTATTCCTGTTTTTCACATCAAGAACTGAGAGTTGTTGGACTCCTTCTATGATGACAACAAACAGCTAAATCAAAATAGTTGCTAGAGTGAACTATACTTCCATTAAAAATAAAAATAAAAAATTTTTTTAAATAGCTGCTAGAAATTTCACATTGGCCGCAGGCCTGCATGTTATTATGTGAGAAATGGGGTGAAACAGAATATGGCATTAGTCTCGTGACCTCCAGCTTGTACCAGCTAGGTAGGGGTTGAAAGCCAAACTGTTGCGGGGGTTGGGGGGGGGGGGGCTCCTTCTCTGAAATGAGTTAGTAATAGAAAGTCAATTCGTTGCAGAGAAAATGCTAAGAAAACCGAGAGAGATCCCACTTCACATATCTATTTTTATTTTATTGGACTGTATCACAATCTCCCTGCGGTTAGCTCTGCAGGCCAGAGAGATCAAGAACATCCCAACAGTGGTCAGAGACGGTGGCTTTGACCCCTGGTTGGAAGCCGTGTCTGGAACCTCCCCCATCACAGGACAATGCTCTTAATTAACCCCCTGCCACATTTCCCAGAGAACAAAAGCTCCCCACCCCGCACCGGAAAAGCTTTTCCAGGAGGTATCTCGTTGGGGAAGCGCCAGGCACACCATGGGGAGAGGAGAACATACAGGCTGTTCTGAGCTCTGCAAAGAGACACAAACTGTGGATTCTCTGGGGACTCGCAGAGGTTAGCGGCACATTTTATTTCCACGTGACAAGCGTGTGCTTCACACACGCTGAGGTGGCCAACTTCAGAGGGCCCCCTTCCCTCCTCCCTCACCCTCAGCTGCTAGCTGGCCTGGGTTAGGAACCTTGGGGCAGAGGAAACTGGAATAATCTTTAGAACTGAGCATCGGCAGGAGCAGTAGGGAAGGAACGGGGAGTTTATTTCAGGTGACAGACATTGAGCAGGCCCCTGTTTTTTCCTGAGACTATAATAATATTTCTGGAATGGGGATGCTTGAATCATATGTCTCTTCACATCACTGTGTGGGAAGTCTCAGTTATGAGCCCAACAATTGAAGAGAGGGGGGGTGCTTCGTAGGACGTGGTGGGGGACCATGCAAAGAGTCTGGAAGCTGGGGGCGGGAGGGGAGCTGGGTGCCAGCAGAGAGGGCAGGTCAGGGGGAAGGTCTGCCTCACCTGAGCCTATCTGGGGGAAGAAAAGTCTTCTCTCCACAACAACTTTGCTTCCCTTACCCTCCCCCCCACAACCTCCTCCATTAAATGTGTATTTTGAAAGACACAGAGGAAAAAAAATCTTGTTGAAGTGTCTCTTCCTGAGTAAGTCCACCGTCAGGAAAGGAAAATCCAAACGCTCCAATATTCTATTTTTGTGCCCAAGGCTCCAGGCCCTGCACACAGACCCTTCCTTACTCTGAAGGAAAGGAAACTGGGCGTGAGGCCTGCTGTCCTCACAGAGGCCGGAATTGAGGAACCTGTATTACTCGAAGGCCTGTTCTCCCCAAGTCTCCGTTTTAGGAAATAAAGATAGAGTGCAGGATGCCTGGGACAGGCCTGAGGGTGGAGTTAGTAAGGAGAAAAAAAAAAAAGTGCCACTCTGATTATTCTCTAGGTAAACAATTGTGGAGCTAGACTTTAATTGGAGCGTTCAGTCAGCCGCATTAGCATTCTGCTTCTTTTGGTCATTTAGGTTTGCTGCCTTCACCTGCCTGTCCTACCATGTACATAAGGATGGGAGGCCTGATTAGGGGTTCTACGGTTTGATGTGTGGGCCAAGTGAAAGTAATAAGTCAGTAATAAGAGCAATAAAACAGCAGTTACCCAGGCAGATAAGGCCTCTCTTTGAACATTTTGCATAAATTTTGTGCCTCGATTCACAGGTCTGTTGTTTCCCCTCTGGATTGCCTTGAGCCAGCTCAACGGTGGTGCTTAGGGCATCCAGCCTAGGAAATGGGGTTCAGACCACTCTTCCTTTCGGTCTGGTGTGGCCCTTACCCCCTCCTCCACTTTGCCAGAGATCGCCTTTTGTGAGGACCATGGTGCGTGCCGAGGATGACTGTCCGGTTTGTGACAGTCACGTCTTTTAGGTTATTTCTGCCTCCTCTATTATCTGGCATGTGAAGCAGACCTTAAAAAGAGACCTCCATGTTTCAAGGGTTTCCTGGGAAGCTGGTGATCGAGGATAGAGGAAGGAAACGAGAAAGTTCCAATTAAAGAAAGAGACTGATGCCTCTGGCTCTGTTAGCTTATTAATACACTGAGGTAGCCCTAACCCTGACACAGGCACAGCCTCCTAAAAGGCAGATCTGGTCACAGCATTACCCTGCTCACAACCCCTCAGTGACTCCCCAGTGCCCTTAGGGTAATGTCTGGATGTCCCCATGAGGATTTACAAGGCTGTGCGTGAGCTGGCCCCTGCTTGCCCTGTGACCCACCCCCGCCCTTCTTCCCCACCACTCCGCCAGTTCTACTGAATTTCTTTCAGTTCCTCAAATGTAGTCTGCTTCCTCTCTTCCCTAACTCCCAAACACGCCTTTTCTTGCTGCTCCTAACTCATCCTTAACTTTTTACATTGAACATTTCTACCCCAGGGGAGCCATCCTTCACCCCCCTAGCTCTGGATTAGTTTTCTCTAGGAGCTTCCACAGACCTCCTACTTAACCTATCACTTACACACTACTTTGTAATTACGCGTTTGCTTGTCTGTCTCTCCTCCTGGATTGTAAACACCCGAGGGCAGTGCTAAGGCATGTGCCTTGCCCACTGCTGTCTTCCCAGTGCATGGCCAGTGCCCGGCACATGGTAGCGCCCCACAAGTGTTTGTTGAATACACGGGCATTATGCCAATATGACAATAGAAGTCCCAGTGGTCCTTCCCATGTTTGCATTGGCCATGTTTATTTTAGTTAAGTCCCTGCTGACACATAAGGAAGGGCCCTGAATTAGAAAGGCATGTTGTAGTTGGGCTGCCCGGACCTCCATTCTCCTTTCCTTCTCCCATCCCACCTTTTTTTTCCATGATGCCTTCCCAAGGATCTTTGGTCTTTCCAAGTTATCTCAGCTAGCTTAGGCCCCCTGTGGAGTTCCTTGTTCTCATATATACTGGCACCTGTCTCAGATTAAGTTATTTGCTATATTTTTTACTAATTTGAAAATTAATATATTTAAAATTTTTTTAATGTTTATTTTTATTTTTGAGAGAGACAGAGCACGAGTGGGGGAGGGGCAGAAAGAGAAGGGGACACAGAATCTGAAGGAGGCTCCAGGCTCTGAGCCGTCAGCACAGAGCCGGACACGGGGCTCGAACCCAAGAACGGGGAGATCACGACCTGAGCTGGAGTCAGACGCTCAACCAACTGAGCCACCCAGGCGAGCCAAAAATTAATATTAATTACAAATATTTTTAAGTGATTTCATATTTATGCCTCATCTTTCCCACATTTTTCTTGAGAGTAGGAAGAATGTCTTATCAATTCTTCCAATCCCTAATGTTGTGGTACACAATTTGTAAATATTTAATGAATAAATGTAGGATGATTGGAAGTCTAACTTTTCTCTACAAGTTGAATTTATTACAGCACCGTTGTGGAAACGCATGCTAGATGTGTTTGGTGATGTGGCAATTGGACTACAGTTTCTTAAAGGAAACTGTGGTTCCAGGATGGGCTTGGAAACTGTAGCCCAGAACTCCGTGGGCGCAGCAGCCCTGCTTGGTTGGCAGGAGCGGAGAGGCCACAGCCTGGGAAAAAATGTTGTTCCAGGGTGCCCTCTAGTGATCCGAGGCACCACTAGGTCATAAGCCAGGGCCAGAGGCTCTTGAACTTCAGCAGGAAGCCAAATAATGGTGGGAGCTGATAAAACTAGAGATGCCAGGATGCCAAGCCAGAAGGGAGACTAATCCTTTTAATCACCATCTTCAGGGACCTGATGCACAGTCTTCAGATCACACTGTGAAATACCGAATAGGTGATGCCCAGCAGAGAGAATGTTCCAGATAGGTAATCTGAGGACACCCAATCTCATTCTTCTGCTTATAGGGATGTATCACAGACTCCTTGCTCGCTGCTCAAGTGTGGCCTTCAGTGAGAAAGAGAGGGTACAGATACACAAGAGCAGGAAGCAGCATTTTTAACTGGACCATTGAGCAAATGTCTTAGAAACGATTGTGTTACCTTCTTTTGATGTCTGTTCTCTAATCGAATAGAAGGAAGCCCCCCTTCTCTTTTTGTGCCCCCCTTTTGTGTGTGTGTGCCCTTTCTTTTTTCCTCTGTTGAACACATGTCCCATGGCCAACACTATGTCAGACTATTCACGCATATCGTCTTTGGAAATCCCTGGAATCATCACAAGTGAAGCATTCCTTATGCCATATAAGCAGAGGGAAGGATTGTCAGACAACTGGTTCAAGCATCGTCAACAGCTAGAATTTGCTTTCTTGTGTTCTGTACCTAGGCCCCGTTGAGCAAACACCTAGAAAGATAAAGCAACAATCCCATCCTTTCTCTATTGTAAAAAGAGCTAATTCCTGCTCAGAAACCCAGTGGACAATGTCCGTCAATGACTGAAAAAAAATTGTATTTCTGAATCCCCACCCGTACTTCCTCCTGCTTGATAATTTCAGTTGAAGGCTGTTGCTTTAATTAGGGGCTGTTAACACATTAAAATGTTTGTTGAACCTTGAAAGGTGAGAAATTACTCTGATTTGCAGTCTAATACTCAAGTCTAATTATTTTATGTGCTTTTTCACGTACTAATGGCACCTACTGAATTCAGTTAAATGGTAAAACCACGTTTATAGAGTGTCTACAATGTGTCTGGACAGTGTGTTGGGCTGTGAAAATATAAAGGAGGCTAGGTAATGCTGAGGGCCTACCTCACTGGGGTCAGAGCTTAGAGGGAACACTACCTCTGATGCAATGTAACAAGTACCTTTCCAGAAACATGAACCCAGAGCTAGGATAGCACAGAACAATGATGTCTCTCCATGGGAACCAGTTGATAGAGAAATGCTATCACAGGTCCACCATAATATTCTAATAATTGATGAACATTAGTACTTTCATAAGGGATTGGTAAACCCATGTCATTCATTTTAAATTGTCTTGGGCAAAAGAGTTATCATATCTCTCTTTTCACAAATAACAATGTTTTCTTTCACACCCCACCCCCATGATTATATCTTTAAAACAAAACATGAGGTGCTGGCCTTACGCCACGAGATTTCAGCCCTGCTCATTTGCTTGCCTGGAAAACTTTAAGCATAGGCTCACAGAGCCCTTAATGAGAAAGCTCATTAAAAAGCCGTCTGAAATGGGGAAACAAATTTTATGCACAGCACAGTCCCCTCTTTCCTCTTCGTTTCCTTCTCCCCCTCCCAGTGTTATAAATGACAAGGCGAAGTGAGTCATCAGGTCAAAACAAAGCACTGCAGAATGGGTTTGTCTCTACCTTGTTGCTTTGATGACATTTATCTTGCTTCCCCGCAGCACTAAAATGTTGCCCAAACAGCAGGAGGGCCTCGTGCGTGTAATGATGGCCTTGGTAAAAGCCTTTGATTGTGTGTATTTGGGTGGAACTGGAGCTTGTAATTGGATGCACGCTTTGTCTGATTTCAGAGCCTCTCCCTAGAAAGCTTGTTTATTCCCCGTGAAGGGGGAGGGTTCCTTCCTTCCAGGTGTATCTGTGACTACCTTATGAAGGTTTCCTCAGGAGGCTCACTTTAGGATGGTAGTGATCGTATTCAGGACTGGCCCAGCTGCAAAATGTCATATTAAGTCACTCCCTACCCCTTCTTAAATCAGGAGTTTCATGAGCGAGGAAAGACTTCCTGCCCTCCCGCCCCAAGCGGAAGTGATGATGATGACGGTCCACTGGGAGGAAGAAATGGGAGGTGGGTTTTTTTTTCCCCCTTCCTTCTTCTCTTATCCTGTAGTTTGCAAAAGGAAGGCTACAAACACCAAACAATCCTTCCACACCTGGTAGCAAGGCACTGTTTGTGGGGAAAAGGAAGTCCTTCCTGCCACCTTGCCTGTTGATTTATATAATTTGCTGGGGTTGAACATTTCCAGTTACATACTTACAACGTGGCTCTTTTCTGCTCTGAGGTAGAGAAACTGTCTCCTTTCAAGTCAGAAGACAGGGCGCCTGGGTGGCTCAGTCGGTTAAGCCTCCGACTTCAGCTCAGGTCACGATCTCGCGGTCTGTGAGTTCAAGCCCGGCGTCAGGCTCTGGGCTGATGGCTCAGAGCCTGGAGCCTGCTTCCCATTCTGTGTCTCCCTCTCTCTCTGCCCCGCCCCGTTCATGCTCTCTCTCTCTGTCTCAAAAATAAATAAATGTTAAAAAAAAGAAAAATTTAAAAAAAAAGCTTTAAAAAAAATAAAGTCAGAAGACTTGGGGTTTGACTCAGGGTTTATCACGTGTTAGCTGTTTGATTCTTGAGAATTTGCAAAACTCCTCTAAACCCAAGGAGTTTACATGTCTACCATGTGCCAGGCCCTGGGCCAGGCCCTGAGAACGCAGAAATGGGGAAGTCACTGGCTCTGTCCTTAAGTTGCTCATAGTTTCCTGGGGAGCAGAGCCACATGAACAGTCCCAACACGACGTGATCTATGCTTTGCCGGAGCTTGGCTGGAGCCAAGAGAGCAAGAGGAGGGGACTATGCGTCTTTCTGAGGTGGGGGAGAAAACCAAGAAGGTGAGAGGTGGGGATACTGCGGTTAGGGAGGCCCCACAGATTGGAAATTTGAGCAGGATCTTGAAGAAGAAAAGAGAGTTCACGTAGAGAGAGAGAAGGGTGGTGGGAGGTGGAAAGGGCATGACTGAGAAGGAGAGGGCTAAGTAGGAGGGAACTCACAGAGACCAAATGCTACTGGAGGCTGATGACTGGCGTCCATTGGACTGACTGGGCATCAATAGTGACTGCAGCAAGAACTTCAGGGCACTTAGGGGAAGATCCCAGAGGAGACTGAATGCAAGGAGAGCTGCTTTCTTGACTGTGGGGAGGAGACTGAATAGGAGCTGCTTTCTTGACTGTGGGGAGGAGACTGAATAGGGTGTCGGCTGGAGAGGGACGAGGGATGAAGGAAGGTCATTGTTGTTTTTGTCTGTAATTGAACTTGGGCGTGGTTCTATACCCCAGGGCAGGAGGCAGTGGAGAGGGAGCAGTTAAAGGCGAGAGATGGGATTAAATAGGGTTAATTCCTACCAAGTAGAGTTCTTCTGAGGATTAAATGAGATCCCCCTAGGTGAACCCTTTTTGTAAAGAGATACACACGGTGAAATATGATTATCCTGCTATTGAAATAAAATCTCCACACATCACAAGGCTGCTGAGTTGGGCAAATCTCCCTTATCTCCCTTATCACTTGGAGGCTCTGATAGGCAAGTCTCCCTCTCCATAGCCTTTTTGTGCGTGTGCTGCTTTCCTACTTCCTCTTGCCACTGCTTTAGACTTAGAGCCCAGGGATGAATGAGCCCTCCTTGACATTTCTTCCTGCCAACAACACAACTCACCAGTCCTCCTGGATCACAACAGGAAGCCGGGGGCTGATAAGTGAGAAGCATTAAGGCAGGGGCACAAGCCTTCTTATTGTTAGGAGGTGGAGCTCACATCCAGACCTCTTGGAACCTTGCTTTGTCAGTTGATCAGCTTTTCATCAACCAGTGATGACCAGTGGCCCCCTTTTCCTTCTTCATTTATTATTATTATTGTTTTTTAAGTTTATTTATTTGGGAGAGAGAGCAAGCGAACAGGGGAGGGGCAGAGAGAGAGGGACAGAGAGAATCCCAAGCAGGCTCTGTGCCGTCAGCACAGAACCCAATGTGGGGCTCAAACTCGAACAAACCTCGAGATCACGACCTGAGCCCAAACCAAGAGTCAGACACTTAACTGACTGAGCCCCCCAGGCTCTCCTTCCTTCTTCATTTATGAGCTGCAAGTTCCACTAGGGCAGAGATTTTTGTCTGTTATGTTTAGTGCTGTATCCCCAGGGCCTAGAATAGTGTCTGGCACATGGATGGTATCTAATAAATATGTATAAAGTGAATGAATTTGCCCATTCATTCATCCTTTCATTGATTCAATCAACATGAGGGTGTCCTTTGGACCAACCACCAAGTTCATTCTAGATAAATAGTGATAAGTAATACTTGCTATCACTTAAATGTATATTCTCGGTCGGGTACTTTACATACATTAGCTCATGTAATCACAATCACTTTTCAAATGGGGCAACAGAGACTTGGATGAGGATATGTGGCTGGGAAGTGGGTGAAGCTGGGATTCCCGACTGCCCCACTCCAAAACCTATGCCCTTTCTACATCACTATCTGCTTCTGCAGCCTGGTCTCTCAACACTCACCAGCCAGCTCAAGCCATAACTTCAGTCATAGCTGACCACTTACAATTTCTTGAACATGCTACATTCTCTCTCCTGCACTCCTTTGCCTGGGACTCACTTAGCTATGCCTACTGTCTGCTGAATTCTTCCTCATCTTTCCTCTGGGAGGTTCTCTTGAAATGATGGTCTCCTGCTGGGGGAGGTTGACCTTCCCCTGTGCTGTCCCAGCCCCCTTTGTAGCCCTCTGTCACAGGACCTATCACTGGCATCTCTGATGCCTAATTAAATGTGCCTCGCTCCATTAGATGGTGAGAGGTTCAAGGGCAGGGACTGTCTTCATAGTAGGAGCTGCCATTTATTGGGTGCTGCCATGTCCTCTCTTACCTTGTTTAATTCTCACAAGTACCACCTGAGGTGGGGATTACTATGCTCACTTTACACATGAGTGTATGGAAGCCCAGAGAGATGAAATAACTTGCCCAAGGTCACAATAAGTACATAGCTAAGCCAGGAATCACACGTAGGTACATGTGATTCCAAGGCCCAAATTATTTTTGTTCTGCTGGTCTCACAACCATCCACGATGCTCACAGCTTAGCTGCTGGAATAGAAAGACAAATAAATACTACCCGAACAATGAAATTAGCAAGCTAATACAGGTTTCTACAAAGTTCTTTGGGAAGACATATGGAAGGGAAGAATTTGTTCTCTCTGGGGGAGGAGGGGTTGGAAAAGTTTCATAAAGTTGCCAGAATGCTTGGGAACTTGTAAACTGGTTCCATAATTATGGTTGAAGGTGGAAAATAGATCCCTGTGTCAAGCACCGGTGGTTAGTTTGCGGGGCCATGGCAGCCATTGTCCACGTCATCACTGCTTCCAGATTGGCCTATCCGGGTGCCAGGAATTTAGCCCAAATGCCTGCTGGTACCTGCCTAAGCGATGGCAACCTAGTCAGCACATTGTTTCATTAAAATCCTGTGTGTGTGTGTGTGTGTGTGTGTGTGTGTGTGTGTGTGTGAGTAAAAACTACTTCACATAGTCACAGTTTTTATCTCACATGCTATAAATTTAAATGAAATCAATGCATTTTCAAGCTTATGGCTACACGGAATAGGGTAGTAACTCCTAATTATATGTTCTCTTCCTGCTCTTGTCTCTTAACTCCAGGCATCCCTGGAGGCAGCTTTCTCTATATTCTCTCCCTCAGGGAATTCGTCCATTTTCTAGGCTGGAACTACTGTAAAATTCCTATACAATTAAGCTTAAAACTACAAGCAAAGCATGGCTTTAAAACGTACCGTACAAAACCTCCTTCGTCTGCTCTGGAGGGTGGTTGTGAGGGGAGGCACAGTGGGCGGCTGGATACCCGGATACCGTGTTGCAGCTCCAGCATCAGGCAATTAGGAGGCTTCTAAATGGCTCCATTTCCTAACTGCGTGGCCTTGGGCAAGTTACTTACTTAACCTCCTTAAGCCTACATTCCTGATCCATAAGAGAGGGAAAACAGTATACCAGTAGTAGGACTATTGTGAGAGCTAATGAAATAATGCAAAAGCACTTAGCGACTGGTTTGTAATGTTACCAGTTAAGAACGGCAGGGTGAAACAATTTGGGCGACAGTGATTCGCAACCTATGAAATGCTATGAAAATGTGAAATCTTATGATGATGATGTATAACGCCAAGTGAATTCCAAAAAGCTCAGTAGAAAGAGAAGCAAACAGGAAATCAGGACAGCCAGATCCTGACACTACTCTTGCCACTAACTCGCAGCGTGACCTTGGACCAGTCTCTCCCTTAGCCTCCTCTTTGTCGCTTGTAAATGAAGCAGTTGGATTGAATTATCTCCAAGATCAATCCCAGCTCTGAAATTCTATGACTCCACGAATGTTGGAGCAAGTAAGTGACATAGCAAATCTTACACAGTTCTTGGAATAGAAAGGAAGGTCAATATGTATTTTGTGTATCAATAACCAAAGTTCATCTCTGTGGTTGATAAAAGTTAATCCCAACTGCAACAATCAGAAAGAACAATCTGCAGGAATTCAGTGAGAAGGCAAACTACTCCCACACACTTCAGGAATCTTGGAGGACGTACTTGTGGCAGAAGGTAATGATTTATATCTATTTAAAAAAAATTTGGTGGGGGGGCACCTGGGTGGCTCAGTCAGTTGAGCATCCGACTTCGGCTCAGGTCATGATCTCACAATTCATGAGTTCGAGGCCCACGTCAGGCCCTGTGCCGACAGCTCAGAGGCTGGAGCCTGCTTCGGATTCTGTGTCTCCCTCTCTCTCTGCTCTTCCCCTGCTCACATGCTGTCTCTCTCTCAAAAATAAATAAAGATTAAAAAAATTTTAAAAATATATATATTTTTTTACCATTTGTTCATTTTTGAGAGACAGAGTGCGAGCGGGGGAGGAGCAGAATGAGAAGGAGACACAGATTCCGAAGCAGGCTCCAGCCTCTGAGCTGTCAGCACAGGGCCCGACGCGGGGCTCGAACTCATGGCCTTCAAGATTATGGCCTGAGGCGAAGTCAGAGGCCTAACCAACTGAGCCACCCAGGTGCCCCTGGAGAAGGCACTTTAACTGTGGGGATACTTTTACATCTTCAGCATAGTCCTGTTTAGTGCTTTATACTGTTTGTATATCATTTGTCCATTATTCTGTGAAAATATAGCTGTTTGTGTATTCAGCTCTGGCTTTCTTCTCCCTCCTCTGTCCTCCAGCAGCTTCTGGATGTTAAATATTATCTCTTCATGTGAGGTGTACCAGAAGGAAGAGTCATCTGTTACTCTTTTACTTCCTAATGAGCCCTCAAACTGGTTTGCAGGGCAGCTATGGATTTTTTCTTCTCAGAGGACCGATCGGCTCAGATATAGCTGCTTGGTCTTAGTCTTCCTCAGGGCTCAAATTTTATTCTTCCTGTCCACTCTTCCGCTGTACCCTCAATTAAAACAAAATAACCAGAAATGATAACAAAAACTAGACGGAATGGTGTGATGGCAGCACTTTGATGGATAGGCTAAATATTTCTTTTGCTACTATAGCAACTACTGGTGCTGCCCTGTCACTTACCTTTGAAGCTCTTTGGAAATGTGAAAGTGATTTTGCATATAAATGCTTCAAATCACCTCAATTAGTTAAGATACTTTCATCTCCCTTCAAGATTCTTCTTAAAGGGACTTTCACTATTTTCTTCAGATACCGTTAGAAATGTAGAAGGCAGTATTGATAGATTTCCCCAAACTCACTAATTTTCATATTCTGTGAGAATGACAAGGATATCATGAAAAGCACAATAGAGAAAAATCTCCATAAAAATACTTGATCGAAAAGAAAAGACTTGATGCTTAAAGATACTTTCAATTATCTGGAATATTGACACTAGATAATTGAACGCTCATCCAACAATTCATTAGATAAACATGTGTTAAATGCCTAAAAGGGTTGCGTGTGCAAAGTACTTCAAACATAAAGGATATGAAGAAACGGTTGCTGCTTTCAAGGAGTTCAACTAAAAATTGCTTGCTTTATATCTCATATAAATACCTAATATTTTGCAAAACATTTTCCATATGTAACAACTCATTTTGTCCTCAGAACAATCGACGCTTGTTTCGCACTTCATAGACTTGAGATTTCCTGTTGCTCACTGTTATTTGGCAACCAGAATGTTTTCTCGTCTTCTCACTTTGTCGTCCTCGCTCCTCTTCGGCCTGAGTTTCCTCCTGAGGCGGTCAGAGGCTAAAATGACT
Organism: Lynx rufus; assembly: GCF_022079265.1. Taxonomy (NCBI): domain Eukaryota; kingdom Metazoa; phylum Chordata; class Mammalia; order Carnivora; family Felidae; genus Lynx; species Lynx rufus. Next base: position 43,955,884 of record NW_025814829.1, read on the forward strand.
TTTCAAATTCTCTGTGAGTGCTCTTAAAATAACAGTGAGTCGCTACTACATTAGGGATCTACTTCTTGGATTCCTTTCCCACCAAAGCTTCGAGGCCATAATCTCAGAAGTTCATTGCTACTTCATTTTGGCTATTTTCCCTTTATTCCATTCCTGATCATTCCTTCCAGGTCATTTGCTATCTTGGACCATTATTTTCACCAAAACATAGAAAGAGGATTTAGGAATTTGGGAATTATCCGGTCCCATGCTTTCCCTTTGTGGCGGAGGATACTGGGGCCCACAGCCATCAGGTGTCCTGCCAAAGGTGGCATGAGACCACAGACAGGTGCTAGAGCCGGGCTTGAAACTGAGAGGCTGTGTTCCTTGACCAGATCTCTTCTAAAGACATCGAGCTGTGTTTAAAAGCCACCCGTCAAATGAAATATTCTTCCCAGGAAAACGTGCTTCTCTTGCTATTTGGTTACTGTTAGAAATCTACCCAGTTTTATAATATTTCACCAATCATATTGTTAAGTTTTCAGTTTTTCCAGAGTATTCCTGTTCACTTAGGAATTCTGTAGTCACTGGGTCAATTATTGACCGTCTATGTGCCAGGCATAATACAGGCATCAGGAACATAAAAAACGACCAGCTTTGGGCCTGACTTTAATCGAAAATATTTCTTGGATCTGTGTATGATCATTCAACAATGGATCAACTACTAACCATACAGTTTTATGTTAATAGTCGTGCAAGTGTGAGAAAATTAGTAACAAGAATTGAACTCCAGTAAAGTGCTGATGCAGACATTAAAGCCTTTACCTGCGCATTTAGGGTTTCCCATGTGCAGAGGACCCAACAACCGCTATTTAAATGTCACCAAGTGTGGTTTAAAAAAAAATTTTTTTTTAACGTTTATTTATTTTTGAGACAGAGAGAGACAGAGCATGAACAGGGGAGGGGCAGAGAGAGAGGGAGACACAGAATCCGAAACAGGCTCCAGGCTCTGAGCTGTCAGCACAGAGCCCGACGCGGGGCTCGAACTCACAGACCGTGAGATCATGACCTGAGCCGAAGTCGGAGGCTTAACCGATCAAGCCACCCAGGCGCCCCCAAGTGTGGTTTTAAAAGTCTCCCAAATTTGCTAGCAAAATGTGAACAATAGCTTAAGGTCGGATGATCTATTGCTTTTACTGTTTTCTTTCCTCTCCAGCGGGCTCCACCACCAGGGAGCCAGGGGCCTTAGGGGCTCGGGCGCCCCGGGGTCCGCGCACCCCGCTCAGACACTTGGGGACGCACGGCGCCCCGCGGGTGGGGTGGCCCAGGGGTGTCCCGGGCGCGGTTCCGGCCACAGGGGTCAGCCGGGTGGGACGCTCTCGCGCGATCCCGGGGGCCAGGGCGGGGCCGGCGCTGTCCCGCGCTTCCTGCCACCCCGGGCCACCCCTCCGCGCCTCTCCGCTCCGGGCCATGGCGGCCGTGGCTTGGGGACGGTGCCTCCCTCGGGTGTGGCTTCGCAGGTGGTGCCCCGACTTCCCCCTGCGCTCCGAAAGTCAGACAGCCGGCGGCGGGGGGGTGGGCAGTAACCGACCCTTGCTCTGTGTTGCAGGAGGGCCGGGCCTGGCTGCGGCCGCCACTACCGCGCCGCGCTCTGCGCCGAGCTGAAGCACCCCCTGGCCATCGAGGAGGTCGCCTCCCGCCCCGTCCGGCCTCACGAGGTAGGATGGTGACTGGCCTGTCCCCGGGACGCCTGACACCCACTTTCGCTCTCCGCTTGGCAGCCACCACACGCTCCGCAGGCTTCCGTCCTGAACGGAGTTCCCAAGTGCTCAGCTAGGGGGAGGCCGGGAGACTGGAGCGCAACTCTGTCCTGGGCGGAAAGGGCCCTTTCAGGGTTCACAAAAAGGCCACAAGTGCTGAAGGAAGATTGCTCCCCCAAATTCAAACGCAGGCCTCTTTCTGAAGGCTCCAGAGCTGTTGCCTTAGAAAGAGACAATTCTGATTTGCACACGACTTTTCATGACCGCATCAGGTTATTGGTTTAACAAACATAAATGGACCCCATCAATGGCTTCCTCTTCAGCGTTAAGCATTTCCTGATCTGTCCTTTCTCCTCCCCCAGACCAGTCCGGTAACATCTGTCCTATAATTCTTCCTAAATATGTGCCTTGTGCCCTCCTTCGGTGTAGCGCAGTGATTTGGGGTGGGGTTAGTTTAGGATTGTGGGTGTTTCCGGTGAAACGTGGAAGTCACTTCGGCCCTGCCGGGTGACCACGGTGACCACTCTGGTGACACAGTGTCATCTCTAATGGAGAATGAGAACCTCTGACAAGGTGGAGCAAACAGTGAGCCTTACTGTCAGGGATCCCTGGTGAGAGGCAGAAATGCGGCTGCAGCCCAGAAGCATCACTAACAGGGACCCTGTTGCCAAATGGATTATTTGGGCGGGTGTGTGATGGCAGCCTGCTCCCTGGGATTTGGGTGCTGAAAGACATTTATTCTTGACTCATCCCCGAAGCAAGGTGGAGTGGCTTGAGGACCTACGTGTGGCATGCATGTCAACAACTGATGTGTCATGCACGCAGTGTGGGCGGGCTGAAGGCTGGGCTCCTTTGTTCTGTTATTTGCCCAGACACTGCCTGGGAAGGAATTAGCTCATGAGAGTTGGGTCTATGTGAATTTACTCACCGTTAAATCCTCATACTCTGGAATGGTGCCTGGCACACGGCGGGCGCTCAACACATTGTTGAATGGATGCATTTTGCCCATAGAGACGCCTTCTCACCAACATGGCCAGCTCTGCACTAAACTGGAAATGGAAGCAAGCACGTAGAGGGATGTCAGCGATTCTGTCTCGCAGCCTTCGTTTCCTCCTGTTTCTTGGCCCTGTTCTCTAACTTCAGCCGGTGTCAAAATCACCTGGGACTTGTTAAAGCAGATTGCTAGGCTTTGTCCCCAGAGTTGCTGATTCCCTAGGTTGGGGTGAGGCCTGAGAATTTGAATTTCTAAGTTCCCAGGTAGCAGTAAAGCTGGTGGTTCTGGAACCAGACTTGGAGAACCGCCGGCTTACAAGAGTGTGGGCTACACTGCTTCAGGCCTGCCTCTGTTCTAGCACGGTCATGAAACACAGAAGCTGGGGATCTAGAACCAGCCTCCAGGGTAATTGCTGGTCCCCACAACAGCTGGTCATGTTATCCTTCCACTTCAAATCCTTTAATGGCTGCCCACTGCTCCTACTGTGAAGACTAAGATCCTCAGTAAAGACTGTGGACCCTTGGATGGTGTGTGTGGTCCCTGCTCTGTAGCCCCATCTCTTTCTCTTCTTTGTGCTCTAAGCTCACTGGTTTTTCTTTTGTTCCCATCACAGGGCCTTTGCACATGCCGTCGCTTTTGGTCGTGTCAGGCTTTCCCTCTCCTCTTTTGAATGGTTAACTCTTAGCTGTTCCTAGTTCCAGCGTTACTTACTCAGAGATGTTTTTCCTGACGTCTCCAAAAGGTCAAACCACACCATGATGCATTTTCATAGCACCATATGTTTCTATAACATTTTTTTTTGTAGGAGTTGTAATTTAGCAAATAAATCATCACAATTATTTGTTTGATATCTGTCTTCTCTACCATACTCCTAGCTCCACGAAGGCAAGAACCTTGTCCGGGTTGTCGCATGATTGCACACTGGCACTTCGCATATATTCTTGGCATACAGTAGACATTCAGAAGATATTTTGGTGTAATTGACTGAACTCTGTCTCCATGGATGCACACCGCTCCACTTTGCCGCTGCGTTTCCTTTGTAGGTCAGAGTGGACGTCCATTTCTGTGGAGTTAATTTTGCTGATATTTTGGTCTGCCGTGGTCAGTATCAGGAAAAGCCTCAACTTCCCTTCACACCTGGTGAGTCTGAAGGGACCAAGTGACCGGTTGGGAAAGAAGATACAGAGTTTTCAGAACCATGTGCTTCATTTCGGGTACGACTCCCGGTGGTGCTTGCCTGACGGCAGTGATGCCTTTGATATGTCAGCCTCACCACTAATTAAGAAGCTCTGGGGGCACCTGGGTGCCTCAGACGGTTAATTATCTGACTTTGGCTCAGGTCATGATCTCATTTTGTGAGTTTGAGCCCCGCATCGGGCTCTGCGCTGTCAGATCCTCTGTCCCTCTCTCTCTGCCCCTCCCGTGCATGTGCTCTCTCTCTCTCTCTCTCTCTCAAAAATAAATAAACATTAAAAAAAAAAAAAAAAAAGGAGCTCTGGATAGTGAGCTCCTTGAGGGAAGGTTCTATACCTGTTTTGCCCCCCAGTTATATCCCTGTTTTTAGCATTGTGCCTGGCTCATTGTAGATCCTCAATAAAAACGTTAAAAATGAGGAAATGAACAAATGAAGTTTTACATACCATGTCCACCAGAATTCTGATCAGAATCCTCACTGGCCCTCATCATTCCCTTTCATTCCTTGTTAGTGCCTCTGTTTTTTCACTGAAGGATCATAAACATCTGTTTGCAGCTAAAGCTCTCAGTCCTCACAAACACATTCCTAAAGAAATCTAGTATCAAAGAATCAGAAATAAGAAAAAGAGTTTATACATTTCTAGCAGTCCACTGTCTGATTTTAATTACGCCCAATCTGATTACATTTAGATCCTGAATATGTGGACAAATGACTGCTTTTTGTTGTTGAAATTTATTTAAAGAGATAGAAGTATAGCTCACTGTGTATAGAGTACATGTATATTTTATATAGACATATACCGTTAAGGATACAGCGATTGCAAAATAGTTGCTGTGTTTTGGCCTTGGGGTGTTTGGTTGTGTCTCAACATTTGGAACCATTTCCCTCTGTTTGCATTTGCTGACATGCTGGATGGGGGTGGGGAATGTCATACTCAACTGAGTTATTCCTCTTGAAGCTCAAGTGGGAAATATGTGATCATTAAATTCAGAAATTTTGGAGGTGGAAGAGGAAAGAGCAGACTACATCAGTTCATCCAAATTGAGCCAAGTACTTATGAATAAATATAGTTCATGTCCTCATAGCCCTCAAGAGGAGAACTGGAAACAGATAAATACAATCTGATGAACATTGTAAGTGGGGTGCTGTAGGGAGTCCAAAGCCCCAGTGAGCAGGATCGAAAGTACTTGTGTGCTAGAGGCAGCTGGGTGGCTCAGTCGGTTAGGTGTCCGACTTCAGCTCAGGTCATGATCTCACAGTTCATGGTTTCGAGCCCCGTGTCGGGTTCTGTGCTGACAGCTCAGAGCCTGGAGCCTGCTTTATATGCTGTGTCTCCCTCTCTCTCTGCCCCTCCCCCACTCACTCTCTCAAAAAATGAATAAATGTTAAAAAAATTTTTTTAAGGTTTGTTTTTTGAGAGACAGAGACAGAGCATTAGCCAGGGAGGGGCAGAGAGAGAGGGAGTCACAGATTCCAAAGCTGGCTCCAGGCTCCGAGGTGTCAGCACAGAGCCCGACGCGGGGCTTGAGCTCACAAACCGCAAGATCATGACCTGAGCCGAAGAAAACGCTTAACTGACTGAGCCACTAGGTGCCCCTAAATGTTAAAAAGAAAAAAAGTACTTGTGTACCTGTGATTCTCTGTGCTTTTGCCCATTCTTGAAATTTTCGTTTGTGTCTGGTAAGAATAGGACTGCCATAGCTTTTCAGGTTGTGATCATGAAATCTTAAGATCACTTTCCTGTGCCTTGGGTATGAAGCTCTTCCCCTCTAGCCTGGGTGGTGGGGGAGCACTTAAGCCCTCTCAGCTCTAGAAAGCTGACAGGATGGCCTGTTGATCACGCTTTTTTCATCTCCATGGTGCCAGGCTTTATAGATAACCTAGTGTTTAAACAATTTCTCTTAGGAATGGAGTTTTCGGGGACAGTATTGGAGACAGGCACAGATGTCAGCACAGTGAAAGAGGTAAATAAGTTGAAATCCAGGGAATTGATGTGTGTGTAGCTGTGAGAAACGTGCTAACCTCATTTGTAGCTGAAGGGTCTTGCTTCTCTTGGCCTTCGCCAACAGACACCAAAGCGAAAATGAGATGGAGGGGGAAGAAGCTAATTCTGAATTGGAGGCAGGAAGCCAGTGGAAGTTCCTGGCTTCGTAAAACTTTTTATTACTAAAGAAGGCAGCACCTCAGGCTTCAGTTACTGAGAGGAGAGAATATTCTCAAGTTTCAGCCTCTTGTGGAAAAAAAAATAAATAACCCTGGGATGCTAATTCCTATCAACTTTTTCCTTACACTGTCCTGTCATTGTCCAAAATGTGCTCCTATTGTCTTGGCATCCTGGTGGGGATATCGAGGAGGTGGCTGAATTATTTACTAAACATTAACTCTGAATAGATGATTAAGGCAAATCTGTGTCTTATGGGGTCAGAAAGAAAGATTTTCTTTTTTGTTTTGGTGCATTTGGGAAGAGGTAAATGGCAAGGCCGTGCATTTGAACGTACCCTTAATGGTATTTTCTCTTCAGGGAGATCGAGTTATTGGCGTGAGTGGCTTTAATGGTATGGCTGAAGAATGCATCATTGATCACAAGGTATCCCCACCTCTCAATATTCATGTTTGGAGATTTTTCTCCTCCTTTCTTCTCTTTAATTTCCACCTAGCTCTCATTTCTTGTTAGCCTTCTTTCCCTCTTTTTTGTATTTGTATTCTCTTTTGTATTTGTATTTGTTTCTCAGCCAAGCACTTCTTTCTTTCGAATGCTAAACCCATTTTCTATATTGGTGTGACAACCCTTGCACAGAGCTTTGTTTGTGTGGAGTGGTGTAAGGAAGAAGGGCATTTTGTTTTCTGAGTCCTGCCTGGAGCAGCTGGTTGGCTGTCCAATCGGACCATAGGTAGTTTGGGTAGAAAAACTGGTTTGAGGCATTGAGCTTGATACAATAGCTTTCTCCCCTGCGTGAAGCTTGTGAAAGAGTCCTGGGCTTGGAGCCAGCCAGGGTGGAGGGGTAGGGTTGTACAGGATGGGAACGGTGGCCCCTAGTGGTGAATAGCATACACTTTTTTTCACAGCTTTATTCAGGTAAAATTTGTATAGAACCTTCCAGTTCATCCCCATGACAGTGTGGTTCCATTTTTTGAAAGTGGGTTCCTTCCTGAGGCAGATGCCAGCCTTAGGATCTTCGAAGACTCGTACACCCAAGTTCTGAACTCTGTCACAGCTTGCTTGGTTTTAACTTCTACCCTGGGCATGGTTCCTGACAAGCTTGGTTTCCTTGCAGATCAGTCAGTCAATCAGATCATAATATTTACTGAGAAGCCTCTGTGAACAGGTACATGTGCTTAATCCCTAAGTTACTGTTATCTCTTTTTATAGACACTGTGGCAGATTCCAGAAGGGGTCCCCCTCCGAGAAGCTGCTACCTTGCCTGTATCTTATGTCACTGCTATTTTGGCCTTGGAGCATCGGGCCTGTACTCGGCCTGGGTAAGAGACTACGTAGACAAGAGGGCTAGGTGGTGTCTCTGTCTGATATGAGAAGTGCCCACCAAGGCCTTGCCCCTTCCTCTCTGCTCCCTGTCCAGTCTATGTGAGGAAGGGCCAAAGGAAGGTAGTGACCCAAGAGAAGGGTCTGTTGATAGTGGGGATATCCTTTTGTCTGAGATGGAATGGTAGACTGTGAACTTGGCCAATAGGAATTGGGAGAAATCTGTCTTTCAAACCTGGCCACTCTGGAGATCACCTCCTAGCAAACCTTAAATTTTAGAGTTGGTTTATGTAAACTCGCTCCAGTTTGGTTTTAACAGAGTCCTGTGGCATTTGTTTCTGTGAAGCTTGGTTGTGTGTGCCTACCTGGGGTATTTCAAACTCAAACGTGCAGAATTTTCCCACTTTACCTGAAATAATATGCCTCTTGCCCTTTTTAGAGAGCCTGAGCATTGAATTGAGCAGTGACCATTACATGATCGACGCCTTCTAAAATTCAGCAACGTTTAACGTGAGAATGATTCTAGGGCAGAATTTCTGGAGCAGAAACCTCTAGAGAGATTAAGGAATATTTTTCCTGGGAAGTCTTCAACCAGACCAAATTCGCACAGGTCAAGCAGTCACCTACATAACCCATCTCCAAAGTCCGGAGAGTGGGTGTCCATGAAGGGTTGAGTGAAATGGCCTCGAAGTTCTCTTCTGGCTTTAAAATGTTCGTGAAATCATACGGTTGCATGATTTTTGAAGCTTTCCGAAGTAATATTCATCTTTCTCTGGCAGAGAAACTGTTTTAGTGACAGCAGCAGCTGGAGCCACAGGCCTTGCAGTGATAGATGTGGCAACAAATGTTCTTCAGGCTAAGGTATTTGCATGTTAGATTCTCTGTTAAAAAAAAAAAAAAAGTCATCCCAGGGGCGTCTGGGTGGCTCAGTCGGTTAAGTGTCCAACTTCCACTCAGTTCACGATCTCGCGGTCCGTGAGTTCGAGCCCCGCGTCGGGCTCTGTGCTGACAGCTCAGAGCCTGGAGCCTGCTTCCGACTCTGTGTCTCCCTCTCTCTCTGCCACTCTCCTGCTTCCACTCTCTCTCTCGAGAAATGAATAAACATTAAAAAAAAAAATCATTCCTCCAGTTTTCAAACCTAGATAGAATATATTCATTCATTCATTCATGAGTATCACGTGCGAGGCACTGAGGAGATAAAGTAACCCAGATTAGGGTCTTGCCATCTGTTTGCCTGCAGACTGATGAGGGGACCTTGGAGTAGATCACTCTTCCTTCTGGTTACCAAAACCTGGCAAGGCCTGACTTGCTCCGTGGCTTCTGCAGATTCCATTTCCTCTACCTGTAATGCTCTTCTGAACTGTCTGCCCCCGCACTTCAAATTTAAACTCAGATGTCATATTTTCAGGGAAGTATTCTTTGTCCCTCAGGAGATGGTAATCTGTCCCCACATCCCAGCCCCTGGCTGTTTGTATATGGTCTCATAGCATCCTGTACGTCTCTTTCATGGTACACTTCAGTGTGTGGTCTAGCCTTTACTTTTGTCATTTTTGGATTAGTGCCTCCTTCCTACTTGACTGTAATCCCCATGAAGGCAGGAATAGTGTCTTTTTGGCTCATTATTGTAGTCCTAGCACCTGGCATGGTACCTAGACCATAGCAGGCACTCAATAGCTATTTCTTACATATAATTTTTTTTTTTTTCGAGAGAGCAAGTGACCACATGAGTGCACATGGAAGGGTCAGAGAGAGAGAGAGGGAGAGAGAGAATCTTAAACAGGCTTTACACTTAGCACTGAGCCTGATGCAGGACTTGATCTTACCACCTTGAGATCAAGACCTGCGCTGAAATGGAGAGTCAGCCACTTAACCAACTGAGCCACCCAGGCACCCTGAATAACTATTTCTTAAATGAAAGAATAAACAAAGGAAAGAAAGACCCAAGTCCCTGTAGGGGTATCACTCTGAGGCTGTGGGTATCAGATAAGGAGGATTTCTTGGAGAGAGTAGACATTTAAGCTGACTTTTGAAGGACTGGTAGCAGTTGAACGGAGGAAGAAGGGAAGTGAGGGCCATTTTAGTGGTGGAAGGGCAGATCAGAGGACAGAGACATGGAATGTCACATGTTGCATTCAGGGAATTGCTGGTAGCATCTGTGGAACAAAGGGTCTGTGTGGGGAATGGTGGGAGGTGACTCCAGGGAGGTGGGCAGAGACCAGATCATGCACCGCTGAAGAATTTGAACATTTATTGGAAGCCATCGAGAGCTATTAAAGACTTTGAACTAGGAAGTACCATGATTGTATTTGCATTTTGCAAAGTTCATTCTGGTAGGAGGGGGGATGAGGAATGCGGCAAAGTCAGGGGTGGTCTGGAGGCATGTAGAGCAGCCTCTTGGGGTGATCCAAGCCACAGGTGATGATACTGGAACCGAGGCACTGGAAGCAATGAGTTGAGAGATACTGAAGTAGAAAAGAATAGAGTTTGATGCCGGGAGAGCATTCCCTAATACAGTTGAGGGAACAAGGACTTTGAAATTAGTCTGACCTAGGTTCAAATTCCAACTCTGCCTTTCGCTTAATTGCTTCAGTTTCCTCATTGGTAAAATAAAGCTTTCCTCATAGGGTCGTTGTGGGAATATTGAAATTACACGTGCAGCACACCTATTAGAGGGCACGGCGTGTCGGCGAGAATCTCTTAAAAAGGGATCTGGTTATTATTAGACATTGAGTGGGAAGGAGCAAACTAGGTTAACGTGTGGATTTGCCATTTATTGCAGTTGAGAAGACAGGAGGAACTGGTGAGCTCAGGTTTGGAGGCATTAAATGTGAGGTTTCTGTGGAACGTGCAGTTGGGGTATCCAGAAGGCACCAAGATACACAGGTTTGGAGATAACTGGATTGCCTTGGAATTTCTTCTGGTGGCCCCTCTCCTTTCTCGCATTAAGTTCTTTTGGGGAAGTACATGTGAGTTCTGAAAGCAATCTTAGGTACCAGGAGGCTCTCCATGCAATATTAACACATTTCATGTCAAAGCTAGGGCTTTTAGCACCTCTCAGTGGGGAGACCAAAATTAGTCTCATTGTCTAGAACCACTGACTATTTAACATTTCTTGGAAGATAAAATTGCACCATTTGTTTTAGATCATTATGGTAGGTTAAGTAGAGAGAAAAACTCATTTTGATTCAGATATTAAAATTAACCCAAGCTGTATTTTCTTTAGCAGCCATAACTGTTTTAAGCAAATGCAAACAACAGCAAAATAATAAAAACAACTTTAGAAATCTCGTCAGGCCACCTACTTCTAACGGGTTGTTTTGAGAACACCTTCCATTCACAGCATTTCATGTTGCTTTCAAAGTGCCTCCACACCAATTATCTTTCCTTGGATCCTAACACACCCCTGGGAGATGGGTAATGTGTTTATTACCCCTATTTCACAGATAAAGAAGGTGAGCCACCAGGGGAGACCATGATTCGTGTCAGGCCTCCCTGGCACCTTGTGAGAAGCGAGACTGGCCTCAAGTCCCAGACCCTAGGCTGGTGTCAGCCCTCTGTGGCACTGTGTGCTGATGACCGTCAGTGAATTTGCAGCTACTTGAGGGTTCCCCTGGGGAGTATCTGAGCGTAGCTTTTAGTCTCAAAGAGTCATGGGTGAGTGTGAAATATCTTAAGGGCATTGATGTCCTTGTGTGTTTGAATGCATGTTCTGGATGTCACCTTGGGGCCAAACTGCTCAGGCTGGTGGGTGCTATCCAGTGATGAGGCACTTTTAGGCGGTACTTACGTGTTAGAAGTACTTCTGGAGACTTCCAAACCCCAGCCTCCTCACAGTGTGGCCCATGGCCATCTTTGCCAGGCTTTCAGCATGGCTTTCTCCCAGAGTGGTGGAGTGGAAAAGCGTGGGCTTTGGAGGCAGGCAGCATTGGGTTTGCATAATTGTTCTACCACTTAACTGCCTGGCTAATTCTGGGTTAATTACTCAACCTCTAGATCTGGGTCTCCATCTATAGAATATGGGAGGAATTATACCTCCCCCATAATGTTCTTATGAGGTTTAAATAGAATAAGTGATTGTGTATGTGTAACAATAGAGTCAATTTATCTAACACTTTGTTTTCCAAGTGCTTTATGTACAGTATTCCATTTGATTAAAAATTCTTTTTAATGTTTATTTATTTTTGAGAGAGAGACAGAGCATGAGCAGGGGAGGGGCAGAGAGAGAGGGAGACAACAGAACTTGAAACAGGCTCCAGGCTCTGAGCTGTCAGCACAGAGCCTGACGTGGGGCTCAAACTCACGAGTCGTGAGATATGACCTGAGCCAAAGTCGGACCCTTAACCGACTGAGCCACTCAGGTGCCCCCCATTTGATTTTAAAAATAAATCTTGTTTTATAGTTGGGGTAAGTTTAGGGAAGCTGGTGGACAGAATAGGGGTTAAAAGCATGAACTCTGGAGATGGATTACTTGGGGTTGGATCCCAGTTCTGCCTCCCATTAACTCTGTGACCTTGGGCAAGTTACTGAACTTCTTTTGCCTTTGTTTCTTTATCTCTAAAATGGGATGTATCATTGGGCTATTAAGATAAGACTAAGTGAGTTATTAGTATACATAAAGCATTTAGGATAGTACGTGGCACATTGTAACATTAAGTTAGTATTATTTCTTGCTAAGTAATTTGTCTTAGGTAACACTGCTAGTTAGTAGCAGAGTCAGGATTTGCATTCAGGTCTTTCCAACTTCAAGATCTTTCCACTGAGTCATGTTTTACTCTCTGGGAAGCCTTTCGTGACCTAGGTCTAGGTTGGATACCTCTCCTCTGCACTTCTGAAGCTGTCTGTACTTCCCCATCATCATACTGCTTTATCTTGCTACCTTGACTCTAAGCTTGGGTATCTTTATTACTTGACTCATAGTAGGTATTCATTAAAAGGTGGTTTAATTCATATTTGGAGAAGACTTTCAGACTTTTTTTTTTTTTTTTTTTTTTTTTTTTTTTTTTTTTGAGATAGAGCACTTGAGGGCTGGGGGGAGAGAGAGGGAGGGAGAGAGAGAATCCCAAGAAGGGTCCGCACTGTCAGCATGAGTCCGATATGGGGCTGCAACTCATGAACCGTGAGATCATGATCTGAGCTGAAATCAAGAGTTGGACGCTTAACCTACTGAGCCACCCAGACGCCCCATTGGGTAAGACTTTCTGAGTGTCCCCTGAACCATCTCCTAGCCAGACTCATTGGCGTTCCAGGATTCCCGGAAATGTGGATCCCATGGCCAGTGGGGGTGGGGGGGACAGAGGGGCCAGTGTGATGGTGCTGTCTGTTGGCCCTGATGTGTGGGATTGAGGCTGATGCTAGGGTAGCAAGGTGACGTTGGTTTCCTTGTTTAGTACTCTGTGGTTGGAGGCTGGGTGGGTGGGGTGAACCCCTTTTGATACATATTCTGGATCGTCGAAAGCTTTGTATTCTTTCTGCAGGTAATAGCTGCAGCCGGAAGTGACGAGAAGTGCAGGCTGGCGATGCGGAAGGGTGCACAGTCCATCGTGAACTATAGTCAGGGCAGCCTGAAGGAGGCAGTGAGGAAGCTGGTGGGCAGTGATGGGGTGAACGTGGTCATCGACGCTGTGGGAGGAGATGTCTTCCTGGAGGCTCTCCGCAGGTGCATGTGGTGGTTTTCCCAGAGGGGGCTGGACCTGGGGATCTGCTGAAACCTTTCTAGACCCGTCTTCCTTCTGGCCTTGCTTCTCTTCCATTTTTACTGCTCACTTTTCCTATAGGCATTGGCATCAACGAGAACAGCTGAGTGGGAGGGTGAAAAGCAATAGAAGCAGAGGGAAAATCAGGAAATGCTTAAATATAGAAAAACAAGATATCCAACTGGAAAATATCCAAAAAATGACTGTAGACTCTCTAGTTAGCAATATCGAATGCTTTAGAAATTATTCATGTGTTAAATTCAGCTATGCCGGCCCCCATTAACTACTTTATATACATAGTGTGGGTAATTCTTGAGATCATCGTTCAGATGTTAGAATGACTGGCGTGGCCGTTCCCTAGTTATCTGTGCACCCAAGTGTAGACTCTTTTGATCTCACTGGTTTCAGAAGCAGCCAGCAGTCTAGGTGTCTCCTTGGCTTGTTTTTCTGTTTTTTTTTTAAACTTCTTTTGTTTTTGTTTTTGTTTTTTTTGAGACAGAGAGAGACAGAGCATGAACAGGGGAGAGGCAGAGAGAGAGGGAGACACAGAATCTGAAACAGGCTCCAGGCTCTGAGCTGTCAGCACAGAGCCCGACGCGGGGCTCAAACTCATGGACCGCGAGATCATGACCTGAGCTGAAGTCAGCCGCTTAACCGACCAAGCCACCCAGGCGCCCCTTGACTTGTTTTATTAAAATAAAATCATTGGAGTTAAAGTGGGACTGTTGTATCCACACCAATTGTCCTTCTGTTTTTATTTATTTTTATTATTATTATTATTTTAATGTTTAATTTTGAGAGAGACAGAGTGTGAGCAGGGGAGGGACAGAGAGAGAGGGAGACACAGAATCCAAAGCAGGCTCTAGGCTCTGAGCTGTCAGCACAGAGCCCGATGCTGGGCTCGAACTCACGGACCATGAGATCATGACCTGAGCCTAAGTTGGACGCTCAACCAACTGAGGCACCCAGGCCTGGTTTATCTCATTTTAAAGTTGAGGAAACAGAAGCAGAGAGAATACCTTACCTGCAGAAGGGAACCAGTTGGTTCTATAGCCCCTGAGCATCACTGCACTGTGCTGGGTATTGTGCTTACAGAAGCAAAGGAAGGGGTGTGTTGACTCAATGGAGAACCAGGACAGAGAGCTCCTAACTCTTACCTTTCTCTTACCTTCTAGGTAATGGGTAAAAGTGTTGTGCCAATGACTTCTTACTTCCCTCTAATGAAGAAAAGCAAAAAGCAAAAGCCAAACAAATATATATGCATTTTGGATCAAAGATGTTTGTAAAATGCATTTTTATAACTTCTTGCTTAGTGTGAAACTGTATTGTGCTTCTCAGAATGGGCTGCAGAAAACTTGTGTGAATTTTTATAGATTATTCAAAATTCTCTAGAGAAGCACATAACTTAAAGGACTCCTAAAGTAAGTTTTCTTTTTTACAAAGCAAATGATGTTTCATTAAGGTGCCTATCTTTTTATTCCTGTTCCTAAGTTCAAAATCTTCAAACTGAGTTGTCTTTTTTATTTTTTATTTTTTATTATTATTAATTAATTAATTTATTTTTATTTGAGAGAAAGCAAGCAAGCAGGGGAGAGGTAGAGAGGGAGGGAGAGAGAGAATCCCCAGCAGGCCCTATGCTGACAGTGTAGAGCCAGAGGTGGGACTCGATCCCATGAACCGTGAGATCGTGACCTGAGCAGAAATCAAGAGTCAGATGCTTAACTGACTGAGCCACCCAGACATCCCTGAGTTGTCTTGAAGTATAGCATATAAGAATGTTTCCTTCTATGAAGTAGAGGAGTAGTTAAATAGATAGCCTTAATTTTTTTTTTTTAATTTTTTTTTTTTTTTTTTTTGAGAGTTAGAGGATGACCAGGGGAGGGACAGAAAGAGCGGGAAACACAGAATCAGAAGCAGGCTCCAGGCTCCGAACTATCGGCACAGGGCCCGACGTAAGGCTCGAACCCAGGAACTGTGAGATCATGACCTGAGCTGAAATCAGACCCTCAACTGACTGAGCCACCTACGTGCTCCCCTAGCCTTAATTCTAAAGTCGGTCCTCTTATAAAACTGGCTCATTCCTCTGGCCTCCTACTGTCTTGCTTATGACTTATTTTTATGGTTTCTACTGAAGAATGCAGAGCGATACAGGGCGGGTCACCTCTGCCAGTTTGTAAAGTTAAGAGGAATTCCTAGCTGGGGGTTTAATGCATGCTGCTTTTTTAAGTTGTGGTAAAATATACATAACTTAGTACTTATCATTTTAAACACTTGTAAGTGTACAATTCAGTGACATTAAGTATGCTCCCAATGTTGTGTAACTGTCCCCAACTAATACTCTATACCTGTTAAATAATAACTGCCCCTCTCCTCCTCCCCCCACCTCCCTGATAACTTCTACTTTTTATCTCTATGAATTAATGTAGATTGCTTTTTTTTTTCATTCTACACTTTTTACTGTGGCTAAAAAAAAAATACATAACATAAAATTTGCTATAGTAGCTATTTTTTATATTAACCATTTTTAAGTATATTTTTTATTATATTTTATATTAACCATTTTTATATTTTATATTTTATATAATTTATATTATATTTTATATTATATTTATATATATATAAATATATATATTATATGTATATATATATATAAATATATATTATATGTATAAATAAATATATATTTATAAATATATATATAAATTTACAATATATATTTTATATTTTATATTAACCATTTTAAGTAATTTAAGCATAAAGTATATTTATATTGTTGCGAGGTAGATCTCCACAATTTTTTTCATCTTGCAAATCTGAAATTCTTTACCCATTAAACAATTCCTATTTCTCCCTCCACCCAGCCCCTGGTAACCACCACTTTATTTTCTGTTTTTATGACTTTGACTACTTTAGATCCCTCAAAATAGTGGAAGCCTACAGTATTTGTCTTTCTGTAACTCACTTATCTCATTTAGCATGATGTCCTCAAGGTTCATCTATGACATAGCATGTGACAGGATTTCCTTCCTTTTTTTTTTTTTATTTTTTTAATGTTTATTTATTTTTGAGAGAGAGAAAGAAAGAGAGAGACAGAGTGTGAGTAGGGGAGGGGCAGAGAGAGAGGGAGACATAGAATCTAAAGCAGGCTCCAGGCTCTGAGCTGTCAGCACAGAGCCCGACACGGGGCTCGAACTCACAAACTACGAGATCGTGACCTGAGCCGAAGTTGGACACCCAACCGACTGAGCCACCCAGGTGCCCCAGGATTTCCTTCCTTTTTTTTAAAATGATTTTTTTTTTCAACGTTTATTTATTTTTGGGACAGAGAGAGACAGAGCATGAACAGGGGAGGGGCAGAGAGAGAGGGAGACACAGAATCGGAAGCAGGCTCCAGGCTCTGAGCCATCAGCCCAGAGCCTGACGCGGGGCTCGAACTCCCGGACCGCGAGATCGTGACCTGGCTGAAGTCGGACGCTTAACCGACTGCGCCACCCAGGCGCCCCTTTCCTTCCTTTTTAAAGCTGAATAATATTCTGTTGTATGTATATAACACATTTTGTTTATCCATCCATCAGTTCAGGGACATTTGGGTTGTTTCTACCTCTTGGCTATTGTAGATAGTGCTGCTATGAATGTGGGAGTAAAACTATCTCTTCAAGATCCTATTTTCAAGGTGCCTGGTGGCTCAGTCAGTTAAGTGTCCAAGTTCGATTCAGGTCATGATCTCGGATTTCGTGAGTTCAAGCCCCACGTCGGGCTCTGTGCTGACAGCTGAGAGCCTAGAGCCTGTTTTAGATTCTGCGTCTCCCTCTCTCTGTCCCTTCCCCGCTTATGCTCTCTCTTTCTCTCTAGTAAATAACTAAACTTTAAAAAAAGTTTAAGGAAAAGACCCTGTTTTCGATTATTTTGGATAGAGACCCAGAATGGCATTGCCTGATTGTATGGTAAGTTCCATTTTTAGTTATCTGAGGAACCTCCATACTGTTTTCCACTTGAACCATTTCACAGTCCCACCCACAGTACATGAGGGTTCCAGTTTCTCGACATCCTTGCTAACACTTGTTATTTCCTGTTGTTGTTGTTGTTTTTTATAGTAGCCATTCCAATGAATGTGAATATACATTGCTTTGTATAATTTCTTCTTCTTCTCTTTTCTTCCCTCAGCCTGGCCTGGGAGGGCAGGATTGTGGTGGTGGGTTTTGCTGGAGGAACCATTGCTTCTGTGCCGGCCAACCTTCTGCTCCTGAAGAATGTCTCTGCTATGGGTCTGTACTGGGGCCGATACAAAGAGCAGAACTTTCCCATCTTCTCCAGAATCCTGTCCTCTGCTCTTCAGTACTGCCAGCAAGGGCGCATCCAGCCACACATCGGAGCGGTTTTTAAGCTGGAGGAGGTGAGATGCTCTTAAGGGATGTGATGTGCCTAATGCCAGCACATAATCTGTGTCGAACGACTGGGTAGTTTCTCTCTGGAGCCCATAAATCCTCCTTTTATGCAATGAAAAGGTGAAAATGCAATGCAGAATAATGGAGTCTCACGGGCTGCAGGGCCACAGGATTTCTCCCCGTCTTCTGGTTTGTACGGCCGTAGCCTCGGGCCTAGTGAGCCACCTGGGAAACCGAATTTGCGCAGGCCATGAAGAAGCTGGATATTGAGACTGTATGTATGTCATGGGTTTCTTAAACAGGGGGAAGTGACGGTGCTTTAGAAAATAATTTACCCGTGTTTAAATGAACTCTGAACTCCACAACATACAAGTCTAAGAAGCAAGCATTTAACTTGACCTTTGATTTTAGCATACAGACGCTTTAAAGTACAACCAGATGATCTAAGCCGAGGTTCTGAGAACAAAACACTGTATCATGCCCAGCATCATAAGACTGTAATTCATCCATTAGTCACTGTAGTTAATTTTGTTGGCTGTTCATTCCCTTCTTTCATTCCCCCTCAGTCCCATTAGTGTGGCTTAGACTTCCTCCCCTGTAATTGTGTGCATGCATATGCAATATAGTTGTAAATGTGAATCTGTTAGGTATTCACTGTGAATTCACTGCGAAGTCTTTTCTTTTCCTTTTTTTTTTTTTTTTTGGCTTAATTTGTTTTAACATTCAAAAAACTGTTTTGGTAGCTTGAGTCGGCCCTGGATGGGGCAGCGTTTTGTTCCCGTGCGGATTAGTTGAGCCCAAGCTGTCAGTGCCAGACTTTACTGCTCACCAGCCTTCCATCTTTATTTTTATTTTTTCCTATGCTGGGGCATATTCTTCTCAAACATGGTTTACTTTCTTCTTCTCCTTTTTGGTACGACAGTCAAGAGGGTAGCATTTGGTGGTAAAAAGAGAACCTGACTGGCCACGGGAAAACTGGTCGGATTCTATTTCCACCTGTGCCTTCAGTTGCTCCTTCGTGGAAGTCTCCTCTGCCCTCCGACCATCAGTCTCCACGCCTCTGCAGCAGGTTATGTACTTCAGGGGCGGCAGTGTGCGGGGGTGGGCAGGTGACCCGAGCTGCCTGGCCTCTGGGACCCCATCTCTGCTGGGGTCTGAGTAGCTGCACATTTTTACCTTTTTGTTCATCTGTTTCTTGTGTTAAAAGGTTTTGTGGCTTAAAAAACTTGAAAACCATCAGTTTCCAGAATTGCTGAGTCCCCTTCTGTCTTGTGACTTTTATCATGTGCCTGTGAACCGAGGTTTGCTTTACCTAAAGCTCATGTATACCTGTCGATAGAAGATGAGGACAGTTAGGACAGGTACGGAAACACTTGCTAGTTTAAACAGTCTCTTCTCTCCACTGACGTGTTCTAAGTGCTGCTCAGGCATGAGAGAAAACCAGAGTTGGATTATTGTTTTAATCACTCACACTGAAGTTCTTTGTTCTTTTTTTTAATTAAAAAAATTTTTTTAATGTTTACTTATTTTTGGGAGATAGAGTGCAAGCGGGGAAGGGGCAGAGAGGGAGACACAGA
The DNA here is from genome assembly GCF_022079265.1 of Lynx rufus. Classification (NCBI taxonomy): domain Eukaryota; kingdom Metazoa; phylum Chordata; class Mammalia; order Carnivora; family Felidae; genus Lynx; species Lynx rufus. Next base: position 43,974,948 of record NW_025814829.1, read on the forward strand.
ATCTGAAGCAGGCTCCAGGCTCCAAGTTGTCAGCACAGAGCTCGACATGGGGCTCAAACCCACAAACTGTGAGATCATGACCTGAGCTGAAGTCAGATGCTTAACCGAATGCGCCACCCACGTGCCCCTCTGTTCTCTTTTTTAAAAGTTTACTTATTTATTTTGAGAGAGACAGAGAGTGAGCAGGGGAGGTGCAGAGACAGGGGGAGAGAGAGAGAATCCCAAGCAGGCTCCACACTGTCAGCACAGAGCCAGATGTGGGGTTTGAAGCCACAAAACTTGAGATCATGACCTGAACTGAAACTGAGAATCAGACACTTAACTGACTGAGCCCCCCACGTGCCCGAAGTTCTCTCTTCTCTTAAACACAAATTAGCTATCTAATTACTACCCTCCTGTCAGCTTGTCCTCTCCTTTCCAATGAGGGCTCCACATGTAGGGTTTTTCTGATTCTTCCCACACTGCTGACCTTCCTGCTATCACCGGGCCCTCTGAGACCATTCTCCCTAACAATTTCAAACATTTCATTCACACACCGTCCCTTTACTATTTCTTCTCTTTCTCTGTCTCTTTTTTTCAATATTCAAACCACATAGAGGAATAGTAATAATATAATAATGGCAGCTCCCGTAGGTTAGGTGTATACTATGGGTCAAGAACGGTGCTAAACACTTTTACATGTATTTTCTCATTTCATCTTTGTGATGCTCCCTTGACGTGTGAGCCATTTTTATCACGTTTTACAGATGAAGAAATCAAGACTTGTAGGAGCTAAGAAACCTGCTCGATATTATATAGTAAGTGACAGACCTGGAATCCAGTCCACGTTGGTTTGAAGCCAGATTCTGGGCTCCTTATGGCTAAGGCAGACCCTTTCCTCATACAAACGAGGAAGTTGCTTCTTAGAAACCTATTCTAGAGTATAAAGTTTGTTCATCTATCAGAGAATTATTATGTGAAAGAGCTATCTTATAGTTAAAACAACCAGGAATCCTGGATTTTTCCAAGCAGTACTGGAATTTATAGATTTTAGGGTTTTTTTTAAATTTAATTTAATTTACTTTTTAAATTTATTTTGAGAGAGAGTGAAAGAATGTGAGTTGGGGAGAGGCAGAGAGAGGGAGAAAGAGAATCTCAAGCAGGTTCTGCCCTGTCAGCACAGAGCCCAAATCAGGGCTCGATCCCACAAACTGGGAGATCACGACCTGAGCTGAAACCAAGAGTCAGACATTGAACCAACTGAGCCACCCAGGAACTCAGGTTTTATTCTTTTAAAATGAAGATGATTAAATGAATATATGTTGTTAATTTGACTTAACTGTAAAGCCTGGGTAATATTTTTTATGTAAATCAGTTAATGTATTAGAAAAAAATTATTTATCAGAACCTGTCTGGGCTTGGAAAATGACCTCTGTACGTATATACACCAGTATATACATATAATATCAGAGATGCTAGTGTTTCCTAGTTTGTGTTTTCTCTTGAATATGTGGGCTTATAGATTTGACCTTGGTAGTTGATATTAATATGACCACATACTTTGTACCATAGTCTTTTTAGTAGGCATGGGTATGAACTTCTGTAGCCCTCTGTGCTTTTTGTTCATCTACTCGTAATTACTCGATACTTGTCATTCCTATAGACTATGAACTCCATGTGGGCAGGGGCCATGCATCTCTTTGTCTCCAGATTCTGGTAGGTACTCATGTATCTGTTGAATGACTGATTGAGAGGAGGGGGCTATAGGGTTAGACCACCTGGGTTCAGATCCTGGCCCTACCTCTTAACTGGCTATGGGCAAATTACTCACATCTCTGTGCCTTAGTTTCCTCATGTGTGATAGGGACAGCAATATACTCTACATACTAAGGTGGTTATGAAGATCACATAAGATAACACGTGTAAAAGCACATAGCAAACTCTTAATATATTGTTTAAGGCAAAATACCTCGCCATCATAAAATGGTTAGAGTTGAGCTTTTTCACGTCCCATGAACTGTAACACATATGTTGACATTTCATGGGCAGGATTAGAGAAACAGCCTTTAGATTGTGAATTTTAACTAGAATGTATTATTTGCTGAAGGGTTGCACCCGTGCCATGATGGGTGGGCCATGAATGTGTCCCGTGATCTGTTCAGAGGATGGCCTTATTTAGATGTGCCAAGTCTGTGTTCTGTAGGGAGAAGCTCACACACATCTCAACTAGACAGTATTTAAATCCTAGAGATCTGAGCTTGATTATTATACCAAGGTCAGGTGAGGTTACTACATGAATAGATTTGATAGATAGAAATTGTTTACTTGAAGTTTCCTGAGTGTATGTGTGGAATATTCTTTTTTATTTTAAGGTAGACTTTCATGCCCAGCACAGATCCCAACATGGGGCTTGAACTCACAACCCTGAGATCAAGACCTGAGCTGAGATCAAGAGTTGGATGCTTAACAGACTGAGCCACCCAGACACTCCTATCTGTGGGCTATTCTCTTTTTTTTGTTTGTTAATTTTGAGAGAGAGAGAGAGGGAGAGAGTGAGAGAGAGAGCATGAGCAGTGGAGGGCCAGAGCGAAAAGGAGAGAGAAAGAATCCTGAGCAGGCTCCACACCACTGGTGTGATGTGGGACTCGAACTCATGAACTGTGAGATCATGACCTGAGCTGAAACCAAGAGTTTTACACTTAACCAACTGAGCCACCCAGGTGCCCCATATCTGTGGAATATTCATAAAAATTAAATTACTCTTTAAGTTAAAAAAAAAAAATTTTAACATTTATTCATTTTTGAGAGACAGAGAGAGACAGAGTGCAACCAGGAGTGGGGCAGAGAGAGAGGGGGACACAGAATCCGAAGCAACCTCCAGGCTCTGAGCTGTCAGCACAGAGCCCAACACGGGGCTCTAACTCACGAACCGTGAGATCATGACCTGAACCGAAGTCAGATGCTTAACTGACTGCACCACCCAGGCTCCCCTATGTTTAACTTTTAATAAATGACCAACCGTTTATGAGAATGGTTGCATTCTTTTGCATTCCCACCAACAATATGGGAGAGTCTAGTTGTTTGCCATCTGCCAGAACTTTGTATTGTCACCTGTTTTCTTTAATGGTGGCCATCCCAGTAGGTTTATAGTGGTATCTGACTGTGGGTTTAATTTGCATTGCTCTATTGATCTTGAGTATGTTTTCACATGCTCATTTGTCATCTACCTCTTTTTTGGTAAAATGTATCGGCTGACTTTTAAAAGAAGATTCAGATGAACATGTATTAGAGCAATGACATGAGGAGTATAATGCAACTCTGACGACATATCACTAACTAAGCATTTTTACCTTTTGAAAACAATCCCACTCAGTCCTAGATATGGTCATTCACTCATGAGTTTATTTTCTTCGTCAGCATTCACTGGGTACCGTGTGTATGCCAGTCAATAAAAACAGACTTTAGGCGTTTGTTTTGTTGGGAAGATCTCAGGACAGGGTTACAATAGGGGGAAAGAGTTGGATTCTAAGGAGGTATGAATCAGCATGATATATTTAGGGAACTGTAGCTTATTTTGATTATTCGTGCTTGATAAGCTAATTAAAAATTCTAAGAGCAGAACCTAAGACAAAAGCAATATCCCCACCCTGCCCCCATATTATTCTGAGTTGCATATCTCCAGAGACAGATTTAATTATGGCTTCACCCTGTGCGAGGGAGGGTTCTGGGAACAGCCTGGGTGTCTATGTAGGGAGCGGTATGGAACAGCCTCCCTCTCTGGGGGCAGCCTGTAGCATACAGAGGGAAAATGTCCCCAGGCATCTGAATTAGCTATCAAAAGAGTCTGGTCTGATGCCATGCACTTTCCTTCTTAGTTTCTCACTCAGAGCCTTATCACACTCTGAGCATCCAGTCCGGAACACCACTGGTTGCCTGGATAGAAACCAGAAGGTAGAAAGGAGACAGAGTTGGATTATTCTTAGAAGTAGCTACAATCACAGCAGAAGTGGCAAATGGACATAGAAGCCCAGAAAAACAGAAGGGAAAATCACAGATGTTCAAAATTATGAGATCCCCAAATCACGGAACAAAAAGTTGGTGTTTCCCACCAGTATTATCTTTTAAAGAAGTTAGGTAAATATGTGCTACAGTTCTATACATACATACATAAGCCAAGTGATTAAAAACAAGCTTTAGCTTGTTTAAATGGACAACTTTTTTTTTTAAGTTTTTTTTTTTCAATGTTTTTATTTATTTTTGGGACAGAGAGAGACAGAGCATGAACGGGGGAGGGGCAGAGAGAGAGGGAGACACAGAATCGGAAACAGGCTCCAGGCTCTGAGCCATCAGCCCAGAGCCTGACGCGGGGCTCGAACTCCCGGACCGCGAGATCGTGACCTGGCTGAAGTCGGACGCTTAACCGACTGCGCCACCCAGGCGCCCCTAAATGGACAACTTTTATGGACAACTTAAAAGGACAACTTTCTTTGTATGTCAACATTAATCTGTAGGAGATTCCTCATTTCTCTAGGAAGCCAGTAAAAGAGGGATCGCTATCTCGAATCGCGCTTGCTTTTGGAGTATTTCCTATCTTTGGGCTGAGACAGATCTCTGGGAACAGGCAGCTTCAAACTGACAGTGAGATACAGCTGTAAGTTGCCTGGAGCTGTACCTCTGAGTGATCGACAGGGCAGGGATGCATGTTTCAAAACACGTGTCTTAGACCTCTTCTACCTTTTCTACCTCCTTTGAGTATGTCTAAATTTACGTGGATTGGAGAGGTCTCTGTAAGGCACAAAGCCCTGCAAGACAGATGTTTTTGAAACCAGAGATTTCATGCTGCAGAGAATTGATTTGTTTGATTGATTGATTTGTTTTTCTGCTTATTTTTTTCTATGCTTTTTGGGAAGAGTTTCCGTGGGAAGGTTGGCTATATTCATATTCCTCATTTCAAAGCCCAGTTTCTTTTTATTACTATTTTTATTTTTTTTACATTTTATTTATTTATTTATTTATTTATTTTTTATTTTTTTATTTAAAAAAATTTTTTTTTCAACGTTTATTTATTTTTGGGACAGAGAGAGACAGAGCATGAACGGGGGAGGGGCAGAGAGAGAGGGAGACACAGAATCGGAAACAGGCTCCAGGCTCTGAACCATCAGCCCAGAGCCCGACGCGGGGCTCGAACTCACGGACCGCGAGATCGTGACCTGGCTGAAGTCGGACGCTTAACCGACTGTGCCACCCAGGCGCCCCTACATTTTATTTTTTTAATGAATATGATTTATTGTCGAATTGGCTTACATACAACACCCAGTGCTCATCCCAAAAAATCAAAGCACATTTTCATTGTTGGGCCGTCTTCTGCTTTTAGGTCTGTGTATTTCTGGATATCTGTATTTACTTATTCCCTTTATTCTCGTTGCCCACTACCGTCCTCTACTCTTGTTTCCCTCCCCAGACTCAGTCTCTATAATGTGTTTGATACGTATGCTTGGATTATATTTCCTTGTAAAACATACAATTTTTTGTGTGTTAGTTGATTTTCAAGTGACACAAATACCTAACAGCATAAGGTTGTGCGGTAGACCTTGTTCCGTTTCGCCATTTTTCACTCAGTGCTGTCTTTTTAAGCGCCACCGATGTTGCTGGTGCTGTACCCGGTTCATTGCTCCTCACTGCTGCCTAGAAGAGAGCGGTGTGCACCTGCCATAGTTTACAGACCGGCTTCCTAGTGATGCACTCTGGCCTTGACCTGATTCCCTGCCACCATAATCAGCACTATAATACACAGTCACACGGTCTCACAGTCGGGACTGTGCAATGTTGCTTTGGGAGCATTTTCCCAGGAGTAGGGTTGTTGGGTCATAGGATGTATGACAGCAAACCGCTCTCCAGGATGACTCAACTGGTTCACGCCCTCACCAGCAGTGCACGTGGATTCTTATTTCGCCAGCCCATTGATATGTAGCATTGTCCTACTTTCTGATTTTTGCCAAACTGATAGGTGTAAAGTGGCATCTTATTATTTTAATTTGCATCTCCCTGATTTCTAATCAATGTAAGCATCTCTTTATAGATTTGGTAAACATTCAGGTTTCCACTTCTTTGAATAGCATTTTAAGCCCTTCATGAGATTTTCTGCAGGGCTTCCTGTCTCTTTCTTACTAATTTGCAAAATTTCCTTGTGTAATCTGCAGTTCTCAAATTTTAATGTGAGTATGAATCACCTGGGGATCTTGTTAAGATGCAGATTATGATTCAGTCAAGGTAGGAAAGGGCTCAAGATGGTGCATTTCTAATAAGCTCCCAGATGATACAGAAGCCTCAGGTCCTTGAACCACCCTGTGAGTAGCAAGGTTCTAGATGCTAATTTGAGACTTTGCAGAAGTCTGTCTCTCCAAATTTGTCATTGCTCTGTCATCTTTGTCTAGATTTAATGTAATCAAACACATCAATATTTTGCCTTGTGGGTTAGTGCTATTTGGGACATATTTAAAAAGTCCTTTGTTATATCTGGGTCACAGTGATCTTCTCTATTTTTCTCTACTAACTTTGTACTTTTATTTCACACTATTTCATGCTTTTAATCCATCTGAAGTCACCTCTGTACTGGGTATACATTAGGTAAGCAATTTTTATTTTTCTACTTACAGTGACCTAGTTTTCCCAGACCAAATAGTTCATTGTTTCTCCATTGATTTATGTTGCTACCTTCATCTTATTTCAAGTTCCCAGATATACTCTGTTTTCTCTTCTATTCCCTTGGTTCAGATATCTGTTTCTATAACAGTATCATACTGTTGTTGTCTTTATAGTTGTGAAGTATGTTTTCCTATCTGAAGGGCCACTATTCCAACCTTTGTTCTTTCTTAAACTCCTAAAGATTCTTTGTGAATCTTTATCCTTTTAGGTAAATTTTGGAATAGATTTGTTTAGTTCCTGAAAAATATCTGACTGACATTGGAGTTGCATCGACATTATAGATTAATTTGGGGGAGGTACTGATGTTTTTACAATGTTGTCTCATTTGTGAAGAGGGATATATTGCCATTTATTCAGATGTTTCATGTTTGTAAATAGATTTCAAAGTTTTTCTCCATAAAGTCTGTGGGTCGTTCTTAATTATGTTAATTATAAGTACTTTACTGCTTTTGTTGCCTTTGAGAACACTATTTTATTTCTGTTATATTTCCTACTTGATTATTTTTTTATATAGATGTCAGTAATTTTTGTTAGCTGATCTCTATCTCACAATATGCTGGCCTTTCTCATTTGCTTATCTGTTGCTTTGATTAGCTTTTCTATGTAGATTATTACATTCTATGCAAATAATGACACTTCTATTATCTTCTGTTTGCTTTTTTCAATTTTAATTTTGTGCATTTGTTGTTTATTTTATTAAAAATCAGTAGACTTTACTTACTTTTCCAGCAGTTTTAGGTTTACAGAAAAATTCCACAGAAAGTATGTAGCATTCACATATATTCCTTCTCCCACCACCCAGTTTCCACTAGTATTAACATATTGCATTGGTGTGGTACATTTGCTACAAGTGATAAGCCGATGTTGATACATTATTATTAACTGAAGTCCATGGTTTACATTAGGGATCACTCTTGTGCTGTACAGGTCTATACGTTTTACCAAAACGAATGTATACTGTCATGTATCCATCATTACAGTATCATACAGAACAGCTTCACTGCTCTAAAGAATCCCCTGGGCTCCATGTATTCACCCCTGCTCCCAACCCCAACCCCTGACAGCCACAGATCTTCTTACTGTCTCTACAGTTTTAGCTTTTACAGAATGTCATGTGGTTGGGATCGTATAGTATGCAGACTTTTGAGACTGGCTTCTCTTACTTAACAATATGCATTTAGGGGCGCCTGGGTGACTCAGTCAGTTAAGCATCCTACTCTGGTTCAGGTCATGGTCTCACGGTGCGTGAGTTCGAGCCCTGCGTCTGGCTCTGTGCTGACAACTCAGAGCCTGGAGCCTGCTTCGAGTTCTGTGTCTTCCTCTCTCTCTGCCCCTCCCCACCCCTGCTCACACTCTGTCTCTCTCTCTCTCTCTCTCAAAAATAAATAAACATTAAAAAAATTTTTTTAAAAAAACCCAATATGCATTTAATGTTCTCCCATGTCTTTTCGTGGCTTGATAGCTCATTTCTTCTTCTTAATTTTTTTAAATGTTTATTTATTTTTGAGAGGGAGAAGAAGAGAGAGACAGAGCAAGCGTGAGGGAGGGTAGCAGAGGGAGAGTGAAGGGAAATCCCAAGCAGGCTCCGCACTGTCAGCACAGAGCCCGACACGGGGCTTCATCCCACGGACCGCGAGATCATGACCTGAGCCAAAGGCGGACGCTTAACTGACGGAGCCACCCAGGCATCCCGCTTGTGCCATTTCTTGAAACGACCGTCCCCTCTGCACTGAGTTTGCTTTGCTCCTTTGTTAAGGCTCAGTTGACTGTCTTCGTGGGGGCCTGTTTTGGGCTCTCGTGTGTTCCGTTGATGCACTTATTCTCTCGCCAGTATCGCACTGTTTTTATTACTGTGGCTGATTTTTAATTTATGTTTTATAGCCTTGTACTTCTAAAAAAAATAGGATTTGAGATAGATTGCAATTTCGGTTACACTGGAAACAGGACAATTTTAATAAGATAAAAATTGTAAAATATTAAACTATTGATTCTTCTGGCAGTGGCTGCATTCTTTCAAGAGCTAGAACACACAGAAATATTACAATAGAGTATGGAGCGGCCTGAGGACTTTTTACCTGCTGTCACTTATCTGACGACGTTGAAAATTGTTAGTTTGGACAGAAAAATTCTGAAGCTGGGTTATTCTTAAATATTATTATTTTCCTTTGAGTGTATGGTGATTGTTCAGCTAGTATTGCATAGTTAGTTGTATACAGTTCATTGGAGACACGTCTTAATATTTTAGCTATTTTAAGACTCGGCCTACCAGAGAATGCTTATTGAAATATGCAACCGTGACCATATATTTTTGAATTTTTTTTAGGTCAATGATGCCTTCCTTCATGTGATACAGCGCAAATCCACGGGCAAGGTGCTTATCTCCCTGAAATAAACCCTCACCTCAGCAGCAAATTCAGCATGTCTAAATCTAAGCTCCTCATCTTTCCAAAAAACCTCCTTTACCTCCAGTGTTTCTAAAGGTGTGACCGCTTTCCTGATTAATCCAGGTTCAGAATCTTTTAGAGGCATCTTCGATTCTGTTTTCTTATTTCTAGTAAATAGTGTGGCACATACTGTATAGTCCTAGTTTGTCCGTATTGGAGAGGGAAAGGAGGCTGTTAGTAATTACACCAGGCAAGCAAGGTGTCCCAGGCAAAGCAGGATGTATGGCCGTTCCGTTCACAATGCCTCAGTGGCCGGGTTCTGTCATCCCCACCTCTCAAGATATCTCTCACCTCCGTATCCTCTTTTCCATTCCAACCAATTATGTTTCATCTGCTAATTCCAGTAACTTTCTGACTGGCTTTCCAACCTTTAAACGTCCCCCACCCCTCCGTCCTTGTTATACATTGTTGCCATGGTGACCTTCCTAAAGTACAGCTGTGACTGTGTCTCTTCTCAGAAAACCTGCAATGGCTCCCCTTGGTCTACATGGTGGAGTCCAGACTCCTCAAGCTAGCATTTCTTTGTGTCCATGACCTTGCCACACTCTGCAGCCTCAAGTTACACAACGCCTCCGGTCCCTCCATGTGTACTTAGATTTCCTGCCAACCCCCCTTTTCTCTGCTCAAGCAGTTTCCTCTGCTCCCTTGTCCCTGTCAAACACGAACCTTTCTAACTTCCAAGACTGACCTCTGCCATGAGCCTGCCCCCTCAGGAGGCTGGTCATTTCTTCCCTTCCACCTTCCTGTAGCTTTTTCCCTGGGATTTGTCACATTCTGCCTGGCACCAGAGGGAGCAGCATGTCTAGTAGAATGAACACAGGATTCTGAATCTAAGATGTGGGTTCACATCCTGGTCTCACCACTTCGGAGGTGGTTACTTAAGGTCTGTGTGCCTCCATTTTCTCACTGTAAAGTGGATATTACAATATCTACCTCACAACGTTGTCGTGGGCAACACATGCAGCAATTGGGCAAATTATCTGGTGCGTGGTGAGCTATTAGCAAATGCTCGTTACTTTTACTTCTTTCTTTCCTCCTTTCCCCAAGGTAGCATAAGTTTTTTGAAAGCGGATACCATGTCTGATTCACCTTTGTACCTCCCACAATTCCTATCACAATGAGTAGTAAATACGCCATACATGGAATTGATTTTAAACTGTCTACAAGTCTTAAATTGTGGGAGTAAGTTAAGAATGCGCCAGCCCTGGAAACAAACCAAATGTCCATCAACAGATGAATGGGTAGAAAAAATGTGGTGTATACACACAACAGGAATATTATCCAGCCTTAAAAAGGAATGAAATTCCGACCCATGCTGCCACATGATGAACCTTGAAGACATTATGCTAAGTGACATAAGCCAGTCACAAGAGGACAGACATGGTGTGATTCCACTCCTAGGAAGTACCGAGGGTAGTCAAATTCATAGAGATAGGAAGTAGAATGCTGGTTGCCAGGGGCTGGGGGGAGGACAGACTGGGGGGGTTATTGTTTAGTGAGTACAGAGTCTCAGTTTGGGAAGATGAAAACGTTTGAGGGGTAGATAGTGGTGATGGTTGCCCAACAATGAAGAATATACTTAATGTCACCGAACCGTACATGTAAAAATGGTTACAATGATGAATTTTATGTTACGTATGTTTTACTACAACAAAAAATGTAAAAAAAAAAAAAAACCCACAAAAAGCCCCACAACATATTACCTCACATCTAAGTGAATCCATGCAGAGAAGAGAGCAGAGTGTGAGTTGAGTGCCCAGCTTAGGTTGATGTGAGCTCCAGTCTCTGCCCATGGCTGGTCTGCGGGACAAGGTCCTCTACATTTGTTTGTTGTTCTCTACTCGTCCTACTCCATGAGTGATAATTCCCAAAAAAGTGAGTGGTGGGGTGGGGGTAAAACAGACGCCTGACACCACAGGGCTGGGGATACTTTTACTCATTCTTGAGGAGAATAAGTACTTTTATTTGTTCCAATAAATGCAGTAAGAGGCTTTGTTTTCTGATAAGTCCTTCAGGCCATTTGGAAACACCTATCTTCTCAGGATCTCCTCACCTAAAAAGGTTTTTGGAAGGACTGAATTGTAAAATCAGGAGTGAACATTTGGGGAAAGAATTGAAAACCGAGAAAGTAGCAGAAGGTGGGGGGGCGGGTGTCAGGGAAGCCACCCCTGTGTCTGTTGTGGGACCTTGTGGTGCTTCTGTGAGGGCCAGAGCCCATGCTGCACCTCTTCCTGCAAGCAGGGGAGGGGCGGGGGGGGGGCAGGACAGAGGATCTGAAGCAGGCTCTGTGCTGACAGCATCGAGCCCGATGTGGGGCTAGAACTCACAAAACCGAGAGATCACAACCTGAGCCCAAGTCAGGCGCTCAACTGACTGAGCCACCCAGGCGCTCCCAACCTTACTTCTTCTTAACCTGAGCTAGTTTGTATTTAAATGACAGTTGGTCTTCAAAAATATCAAGACACCAACTTTGAGGCTAATTAAAAAAATTTCCTGTCACCCTTTGGGATAATCAAAGACTTGCTTGGCAGAGTTGGGAAAAGTGTGCACACCCAGCTACCTTTCCTTCTGTTCAGAGCTGATCAGTAGGTGTCACCAGTAATAAAGATCGATTGCCCTCAGCTCACTAGCGACAAAATGACTTAGATTGAAAGAGGCAGTCATTAAAGAGAGCGAGTTTCTTCAGGTTGAATAAGTATTGGTTAGAACCCCTAATGACCTGCTCCCTGCTCGCCGTGTTCCTGCTTCTTTGGGATGATTTGATTTGAAAGCATTTGACTCATATTTTAGTCACTGTTTGGCCGTCCCAGTGTCTGAACCATTAGCCTGAAAAAAGAATCAATGCAGCTCCGAGTGACCGTATTTATTCGATATTCAAGATTTTCCCCAGCTCTTCCCCGCCGGCTGGCTGCCGGAGAAATCGCTCCCACACACCTACCTCTTCTTTTTCACCAGCTGTGGGTCTGTCCACCTGCACACACTTCTCTCAACAACTCAAGTGAAGTATTAACTATGGGATGACCTTGTCTCTACATCATCAGGGTATTTGTCCCCACTCCTTCCTCTGCAGCTGTAGCAAAGACCGCGAAAGATTTGTTACGTAGCAAGCGAAGAGAAATAAAGGTGTCCTCACGTCATCACTTGTGTTCAACAACAACAACAAAATTAAATGAAGAAAAATTTGCACTATTATTTCTTCCACTTCATTTTTCTTCTCGGATTGTGTAAGTGAATCAAAGAGCAGTGAGTTTTCAAAATATTTATTGTTTATAAAAGTCATGGGAAGGGAAGGCCCAAATTAAACAAATGCTGGCATGTCTAACTGTTCTCTTCCCCTGGCTTCTTTGTCACAGCTTATTGCTAGATGGAAGCCCTGAGGTGGAAGGATGCCTTCTTCTGGAACTTTGCTATTGTTGAGAAATCCTATACAGAGTGGTGATTATTTTTAAAAAATTTTTGCTGTATGTAGAAATAGTTTCTTAAACTTCAGTGAATTGCCTCGTTATTTTAAAAACGGTGTTGTTAAAATGATCACAAAACAGTCATTGAAAAAAATCAAAGCAGCAAAAAGTTTATGAGTAGAAGTTGTTATCCTATTTTTCTCTAACCTGCCTTTTTTTTTTTTTTAATGCTTATTTATTTTTGAGAGAGAGAGAGAGAGAGAAAGACAGATTGCGAGCAGGGGAGGGGCAGAGGGAGAGGGAGACACAGAATCCGAAGCAGGTTCCAGGCTCTGAGCTGTCAGCACAGAGCCCGATGCGGGGCTTAAAGTCAGGAACTGTGAGATCATGACCTGAGCTGAAGTCAGATGCTCAACCAACTGAGCCACCCAGGTGCCCCATCTAACCTGCCTGTCTTACTCCCTTTCTCCAGGGAAACCACAGTAAGCAGTTTGGTGCTGCTTTGGTAGATCCTTTAAACACGTACACACGATGCATACACACAGAGGTTTTGTTTTTGTTTTTGTTTTTAAATAAAGACATACATAGTTTTTAAAAATAACCGATCATCAGGGCACCTGGGTGGCTCAGTCGGTCAAGTGTCTGACTCTTGGTTTCAGCTCAGGCCATGATCTCCCAGTTTGTAAGTTCGAGCCCCACAACGGGCTCTGTGCTGGAGTGTGGGGCCTGCCTGGGATTCTCTCCCTCCCTCCCTCTCTCTGCCACCCCCACCCTGCTCATGCACACGCATATGCTCTCTGTCAAAATATATAAACGATTTAATTGATCATAGTATGCACACTGTTCTGTATTGTACTGTTTTTAATCAGTATGTCATAGACATCATTCCATATTAGTAAAATAGACATCTCGTTCTTTTTTTTTTTCATCTTGTTCTTTTTAACAGCTGTTTAGTGCTCCAAAATGAGGATATGTATCATATGCAACCACTTCCTTATTAGTGGGCTTATTCTGCACCGCTCCCTGGTGGTCTAGTGGCTAGGATTAGTGGGCTTATTCATTTATTCACCTTGATGTGATACACGTGGCTGTGCCTCTGTGTGACAAGCTCAGCACAGCACAGGGAATATACACGATGGTGGGCAGAAGTTTACAAATTTAGCGGGGGAGATGGACGTGAATTAAAACCACAAAACCATGCCAAATTAGTGTCGCATAAAGTATAATGGGGGGATCTAACTCAGGCAGGTCAGGAAAGGTTTCCCTGAGGAGAGATCCTTGAAACGCTGAAGACGGAGGCTTCTGGAACATTGAATTCTAGGGTTTTAAATCGGGAAGGAAGGGAGGAATGTTCTAGGGCCCCATGGCAAATGAAAGTCTGTGAGTGAGAGGGGCTGAGAGAAGAGGAGTAGGGCTGGAGGGGGAGCAATGGAGGCAGGTGTTGTAACATGAGGCTGCAGACAGGCCCAGATTAGGCGGAGACCTGTGGGCCAGGTATGGTTTGTGCCCTTACCTTAAAAGGATGGGATGCCATGAGGTGCTCTAGGGAGGGGTGGGGTGGGGGCGGCATGAGCAGCACAGCATTTTTGGAAGAATCCTCCTAGCTATAGTGGGGAGAAAGTTTTAGAGATGAACAGAACAACGAGGAGTCCATGAAAATCCCAATGGGAGAGGAGGGTATCTGGGACTAAGGTGGTGATGATGGGAAGGGAGAGAAATCGACAGGACAGAGAGCTCTGCGGGAGGTAAAAGCAAAAGAACAAACAGGCAGGGTTGGTGGAGGGGGAGGGAGGGAAATGTCAAGATGTCTCCTAGCTTCCTGGATAGGTATTTGAGAGGAGGAACATCAGAAGAGAACCGAGTTGTGGCAGTGGCAGGGGATATGATGGGGTTAGAAGGTGAGGTTGTGCATATATTGAGACATCCAGGAGATGTGAGCTGTGCAGTTTTCTGTACCTGTCTCATGCTCAGAAGAGAGGTGTGGCCTAGAGATACGAATTTGGGCTCATTTGCATGGAGGTACCATTGGTACCTGTGATGAGATTGTAGAGACAGCACGGAGAGAGAAGGGAAGAGGGTCTAGACTGACTGTAAACATCTTTCCTCTCTGTAGGACTGTAGAATATCGTGACTGCTCTGTGGACCACTCAGAGAGACTTGGACAGGGATAGTTTGGTGATTTCACATGAACCACAAGAGGTTATCAGGAAGGCTGTATTGCACAGGGAATAAAGCACCATTCTCTCAGTAGAGGAGCAGCGACTGGGGCTCTTAAGTCCAGCTGTTCGGCCTTGGGCTAGACTCCTCTTTTTAATTTTCTCAGGTAAAACAATGAAGATCATAATATGTTTTTTCTACCTTGCGTGGTTCCTGTGAGGGTCAAATGAGATAATGTATGATAATGTGTGAAAGCACTTTCTAATTGTCATTTTCGTAATAGATTATGAGGTCGTCTAGCACCAGTGTGTTCAAGTTCATTTCAGAGTGGAGCAAAAATGTGTATTTTTTTGGCATCTGCTGGGCTGATATGGAGCAAAGGAATTGTTTGATTTTTAAAAGTGTCTCTCAAGTATTTCTACACTCTATTGTAGCTGAAGTCATTGTGCTCTTTTATACGGAATAATGGACAAAGCGATGGGAGCCCCATGATCCGACGTACCTCAAAGACATACAGAACCAGACAAGGTCTAAAGAAGGACACCTAAATTGATCCAGAGGGCAGAGGGGGTTCTTTTGTGAGGGATGATGAAAGAATTGGGGCTCTTCATTCTGGAAAGACACAGGCTGAGAGGGGAATATGATTGAAATTTGTAAAATAATGAAAATCATAGGATAAAAATATGAACGTATTAAATCCCAGAGCACAAGAACTAGGGACAACTTTATCATTTTAAAGAAATAGCTTTAGGGCAAAGTAAAAATAGTACTTCTTTGCACAGGAATACTAAGCACATGGAACTTACTACTCTCAAAGATTGCTAGGACCAAAATCAAATATTATAAGAGAAAGACATGTATTTATGGAAGATAGATTCATAGATTATAAAATGAAATTAAAAACAGTTTGGGTAAGTCTCCCCAATTTTGGACTATGGCACCATGGAGAGTGGCCATGAAGCTTTCCTGTTTCCATCTGGCATCCTTGTCCAGATCAAGATTCCCGAGTGGATGTGCCAGAGAGGACAGAGCACAGAATTTGAGCTCAGAGGGCCTGGCTGCAAGTGACTCTCGGGAATCACTTCTTTTTATTTACTTTATTTATTTTTATTTATTTATTTATTTAACGTTTATTTATTATTGAGAGACAGAGAGACATAGAGCATGAGCAGGGGAGGGGCTGAGAGATGGAGAGACACAGAATCTGAAGCAGGCTCCAGGCTCTGAGCTGTCAGCACAGAGCCTGATGCGGGGCTCGCGGGGCTCAAACCCCCAAACTGCGAGATTGTGACCTGAGCCGAAGTCAGACGCTTAACCAACTGAGCCACCCAGGCGCCCCGGGAATCACTTCTTTTTTATGTACCTCCATTTCCTCATCTGCAAAAAGAAGAAAAAAAGGTAATATCAACATTAAAACCTGCTGCACTATTGTAAGAGATCCAACTGAAGGGATGTCTGTGGCAGTGTTTTGTAGTTGGTAAACATATTAGCCGTAGGGGCATGAGAATTGCCACTTTTATTGTTGCATTTCCAATTCTATTTCCTTTAGGTGGGTTGACCTTCACCTTGTCCTTCCTGATCCTGGCCTTGCTGGGGAGCAATATTTGCCAGCTCAGAAATGAAGGAGAACACTGAGGATAGGGACACTCCCTGGTCCTCTAGGGAGGGAGGTAGAGAGAATGCAGACATCTCTTCTTTCATCCCTTGTTCTTCCTTGCAAAGGTAGAGAAATAAAGGTGAGGAGGTAAGGAGAGGGGTGCCTGGGTCAGTCAGTTAAGTGTCCGACTCTCTCTCTGTCTCTTTTTAATGTTTATTTATTTTGAGAGAGAGAGAGAGAGAGAGAATGAAGGGGGGGAGGGGCAGAGAGATGCTTAACTGACTGAACCACCAGGTGCTCCTAGCATCTGACTCTCGATATCAGCTCAGGTTGTGATCTCATGATCTTGCAGTCATGGGATCCACCCTGAGTTGGGCTCCACACTGAATGTGGAGGCTGCTTGGGATTCTCTCTCCGCCCCTCTCCTGCTCACACACGCAAACACGCTCTCTCTCTCTCTCTCTCTCAAACAAACAAACATTATTTAAAAAGATAAGAACTTTGAAAGCATCTCTCTTCTTTGGATGTTTTGGGTGGTGAGATGCCACCCAAAACCTGGGGTATTCTGGTCTCTGGGCAACTTCAAGGGTTCTCACAGATCTTAGGAAAACTAAAAAAGGGGGGTAGAGGGCTGGAGGAGGAAAAACCATGGGGATTGGTTTCTTTTTTCTTTTTTTTTTTTTTTAATGTTTATTTATTTTTGAGAGAGAGAGAGACAGAGACAGAGCACGAGCAGAAGAGGGCAGAAAGAGAGGGAGACACAGAATCCGAAGCAGGCTCCAGGCTCTGAACTGTCAGCACAGAGCCCGATGCAGGGCTCGAACCCATGGACTGGGAGATCGTGACCTGAGCCGAAGTTGGACACTTAACCGACTGAGTCACCCAGGTGCCGCCCTGGGATTGGTTTCTTTTTTTTTTTTTTTTTTTTATTTATTTTTGGGACAGAGAGAGACAGAGCATGAACGGGGGAGGGGCAGAGAGAGAGGGAGACACAGAATCGGAAACAGGCTCCCGGCTCCGAGCCATCAGCCCAGAGCCTGACGCGGGGCTCGAACTCACGGACCGCGAGATCGTGACCTGGCTGAAGTCGGACGCTTAACCGACTGCGCCACCCAGGCGCCCCTGGGATTGGTTTCTTAATGGCATCTATAGGTTTGGGATTTAAGGGAGAGACAAAAATATGACTGAAATTTCCTTTCAAGATGGCCACTGCAGTTTGCTATGCTGGAAAGCCAATGGAGATCTGGAGGGAAAGAATGTGTCTTGCCTGGACACACTATGAATATGATGTGTATCCCTAAGGAATCCAACCTCACCAGAGGACATCCAGGAACAGCAGGAAGAGAGGACTGATGACAAATAGCTTTTTATTTCCTCCATAGCAAATATGAACGGCTTTGCCAGGCTTCCAAGCACCCCACTGTACAACTTCCCCTGACCTCATGTCCCATGGAGAAGAGTGAAAGGAGAATGGTCCACTAGCCAAGACAGCCAACGATTTGAATTGTGGCCTCGGCACTAATTAGCTGTGGGCTCTGCTTCTAGTCCATAAAATTGTGGTAATAGTAACCCCCTTGTCCTTGAGTTGCAATGAGGTCAAAATGAGGTTATATTTGTGAAGCACTTAGCATAGTGCCTGGCACTTCATGGGTCCTAAATAAATGTCGGCCTCTGTCATGACCCATTAGTACCTTCTACTCTAAGGAGATGGATTGCTAGATAATGAGCTCTGTGAATGCGGGAACCGGGTGTGCATTGTGAATTTCTCTGCACCAAGCACCGTCATTCCTTTTCTGTGCAAGTTATATCCATTCAGGGCCCGCTGAAGGCTCATTTCCTCTGTGAAACCAGCTCGGATTGATCTCACTCTCGTAGGAATTCCCATAGCACACAGTTCAGCCCTTAGAGAGCCATGGATTTGCATAGTCGTCTGTTGCATTTGTATATATTAGGCTTAGCCTTCAACGACATTCAACAATTTAGTGAACATTTGCTATGATCATGGCCTTGGGTTAGAGATGCAACTAGGGAATAAGTTCCTTAGTCTCAGGACCTATATATGACAGGGGACCCAGTGTAGGACAGCATCCATCTTGCTGTTCTCATCTGCTGCTCTGGACACATGACACAGTGGGAACGCTTTGCAGGAACCTCTCCTTTTGAGGTCCTGGGAGACATATTTTCTGGCAATTGCAGTTTCTTCATTCCTGGTATCTCGAGTTGATGGGAAAGCTGTGCAGGGGGTTTGGATTACTGCTCATTTGTCTCAAAAAAAAAGTAAAGCGATACTCAGGATGTTTTTTTTCCTCTTGAGAACAGCATTCGCATGTCAATCGGTGCCAATTTCACATTGCAGGTGATTGAAAGATTCCTCTTCCTTTCCTTTTGTTCTGCAATATGCAAACGCCAGTGGCGGAAGCTGGACCAGGTCTACTGAGTTTCTTTCTCCATTACTTCTCTGAAGAAAGGATCAAGGGCGATGTCTTTTTGAAGGCAGGTGTGGGGAAGTAGCACTCGCGCGTCCTTGTCTCCCGTCTTCGGTTTCTGCTCACGTCTTAGGCTCACTTTCTGATGTAGATTCAGGCCACCTTTCTCGGTTCTCATGGAGTTAGGAACCACTGTGGTCCACCAGGGACCCCCTTGCTGCAGCTTCCAAGTGAGGGTCAGTAACCTAGCTGTTCCCATTGAATAGTTCCCTTTTGACTTCAGCTTGTAAAATTTCTGATATGTTTTCATTTTTATCCTCTCCTTTTCTTTAAAGGTTATTTTTAAGTTAAAAATAACCATAAGGAGACCTTGTGATCCTCTTCTCACTGACCCAGATATTTTAAGAGCTGGAGGACTGACAGCAGCCTCTCATCTGGGGACACAGGCTGGCTCTCAGGAGCCAATTAGCTAAATGTAATAATAAAATATTAATCCTATTTCCCACACATAAAACACTCTCCTTGTTTTTCCTTGCCTATCCAAACCCTACTCACCCTTCAAGGCACTGTACAAAAAGCCATGGACTTGAGGATAAGAGACTTGGGTTCAATTCCTAGCTTGGAAACCTTCAAGCCATCTGACCTTAGGCAGGTCACTTTATGTGTGTGGACCTTGGTTTCTTCCTCTGGAAAACCCAGATGCTAATGATCTCATAGAGGGAAAGTTGAAGGCTTCGGGCCCAGCTCAGTGACTGTGGTACACAGAACAGGCCCCAAGGAAATACTTATCAAACTCCAGAAAGCCCATTTTGAGTAATCTTGGAATCATTAATCTCTCCTATTTTTGGATTTCTGTATTATTGACTCTATCTACACTATAGAATTCAACAGTTAACTATACCTTGTCTTTAATGTGTGTTTTCAATCCTCAGCTGGTGGGTAGGTTCTTTGCAGGATGGCGCCTTTTTATTTTTCTCTTGCCAATGTTGCAATACTAGGCACTTAATCCCTGATAATTGATTGATAGAGTATATTACCCATCTTACTAAATTTGAGTTCTGTAGCACAATAGAGGTTATTTTCTTTGTCTTTATCTCTCCAGTTTCACTGCCTAATGCTAATGGTGAGAGAGTAGGAAATCTTTTAGGCTTTCATTATCTTGTCAATTTGTAGCTTCTCATCAAATATGTGCTATTCATGTGTTCAAGATATTGCTGACCTGCCATGAACACAAAGTTGATTTGAATTGCTTATCCACTGTAAGGATAGGTTTCCACTAAGTCAGCTTTGTTTTCTCACTTAGGCAGGATTGAGGACAGCCCACTATGTGCCTGGTGAGACCTCCCTTTCCCTGTCCTGGAACTGAGGTCTCTAAAGCAGGCCTATAGCTTGCCTTCTTCTGCAGTGACTGGCTTTCAGTGGATTTAATAGCAGTCCCAAATGCCTGTATTCTTTGGGTGACAACAGTGCCCTGGCTGTCACATCACCTCCACAGATTACCCCACGAATGGTTGTGGGTTGAGTTGTGTTCCCCCAACAAAAAGGTATGTTGAAATCCTAGCTTTCAGTACCCACAACCGTGACCTTATTTGGAGCTGGGGTCTTTGTAAATGTAATCAAGTTAAGATGAGGTCAGACTGGATTAGGATGGCCCTAATCCAATGACTATCACCCTAATAAGTAGAGAGAGATTTGGGCACAGAGGAGGATGGCCATGTGAAGACAGACACAGAAATTGGGTTGATGCAGCCACAAGCCAAAGGATGCCTGGGATGGAGGGAGCCACCAGGACCTGGGAAAAGGCAGGGAAAGATTCTCCCCTAGAGTCTTCAGAGGGTGCGTGGCCCTGCTGACAACTTGATTTCAGACTGCAGCCTTCAGAACTATGAGAAAATAAACTCCTGTTACTTTTTTTTTAATTTTTTTTTTTAAACGTTTATTTATTTTTGAGACAGGGAGAGACAGCATGAACGGGGGAGGGTCGGAGAGAGAGGGAGACACAGAATCCGAAACAGGCTCCAGGCTCTGAGCTGTCAGCACAGAGCCCAACACGGGGCTTGAACTCACGGACGGCGAGATCATGACCTGAGCCGAAGTCGGACGCTTAACCGACCGAGCCACCCAGGCGCCCCGTAAACTCCTGTTACTTTAAGCCACCAAGTTTGTGACAATTTGTTATGGCAGCCTCAGGAAACTAACACACTGCCTTAGAGTCTAAATACAATACAGAAGGGAGGCTTTAATTACAATCAATTACGCATCTTCCCCTGAAAGGCCTTGGTACTAATCCCATCATGCCTTGTGATTACTCTTGTGACTCCCTCAGTTTAACACCCCTGGGCCTCCTCCTCCACACAGCGCTGTCCTATCCTTATTTGACTTTATCTCCCACCCTCTGTCCTCAGCCACTTCTCTAAATGTCCTCCACACCATTCTGCTCTGATACCTGACTCACTCCTGAGGATGGAGATACCCTGCAAGAGCCCCAGGGCCTGATGGCGGGGTAGGTGTCTGCTTTGCTCCTCATGGCCACTTTCAGCCCGTTGTTCCTCCCTGACCCTTCCCCAGCAGCTCTGAAGGACAGGCCATCCATTCTCCATAAACCTCCCATGCTGGGTCAGCCACTGACAAGCAGTCAGTCCTCCAGTGCAGCCCAGGACCCTGCTGGCTCACGTCCCGGCTTTTCACCTCTCCTGTCCTCACTCTTGCTGGTTGGCCTGATTAGATCGGTCAGTCCCAGCCCTGGCTGCACTTTAAAATTATTTGGGGTGGGGCACCTGGGTGGCTCAGTCAGTTAAGCCTCTGACTTCGGCTCGGGTCATGATCTCATGGCTCGTGAGTTGGAGCCCTGGGTCAGGCTCTGTGCAGACAGCTCGGTCTGGAGCCTGTGTCAGATTCTGTGTCTCCCTCTCTCTCTGCCTCTCACCCGCTTGTGTTCTGTCTGTCTTTCTCTCTCAAAAATAAACAAACATTTTAAAAACTAAAATTATTTGGGAAACTTTTATGTTTAAACGTTTATTTAGAGAGAGAAAGAGAGTGCACAAGTGGGGGAGGGACAGAGAGATAGAGGGAGAGAGAGAATCCTTAGCAGGCTCTGTACCACCAGGGAAGAGCCTCTGACACGGGGCTCAAACTCACAAACCATGAGATCATGGCCCGAGCTGAAATCAAGAGTAGGATACCCAGCCAACTGAGCCACCCAGGTGCCCCTGGGAAACTTAAAAAGCTCAGGCACTTCTAACCCTTCCCCACCCTCCCAACCCATGGAGCCTGAATGAGAGGATTGGAGGCTTGTGTATGTTTTAATAGCTCCCCAGGTCATTCTCCCACCTCAGCCGACTAGCCTAACAGTAACGCTGTGTTCCTCATGATTAACACTTGTACTAATACTTGTCGATTTCTGGCACCCCTCTGTGGCCACTACCTTCTCACTTCCGGCTCACTCCCGCCAGAACCCCACTCCAGCCGTTGTTTGGTTTCACTAGGTCCAACAGGCCATCATCCCTGTACCTTGTCACTGTCCATCATGGCCCTCAAGGGCCTTGCCTTCCACCTCACTCACCTGAGTCCACGGAGCAGGCTCCCTTGCCCCTCTCCCCTCTCCTGCCTTTACCTGGTGAGTCCCCAGATCTGACAACACTCTCTACTCACCTGCTCATGTCTGCATCCAAGCACCAAACCTCCAAAAGCGGCTGGATAAAAATACACAGCAGGCTTCCTGGTCTTAATTTTATGAACTCAGAGCTCAAGTGGACTCTCAGTGCTGCCCGGCAACCCTGCCCTCATTTCCCTAGTTAATTCGCTTCCCTGTTTTTAAGAGGCTCTTTTGCACCTTCTGTCTCCAAACCAGCTCCCTCCAGTATCCAGCCTTCTCACTCTTTCTTTAGGCTGACCTTGTTCCTGTCTCAAGGTAATTTGCACTTACAGTTCACTGTGCCTTCCACACTTTTCCCCGGATCTTTCCATAGAACACCCCTCCCTGGATTTATCTTAGCTTCTCAGGGAGTATTCCCTGACTCATCTACCTAAAATAGGCCTCCCACCTCCACCCTGACGCTCCATTCTCTGATTCCTTCTTATTTTCTTTACAGCACTTACCACAGTCTGATATTAAATGATGGATTTATTTTTGTTTGCTTATCTGTCTCCCCCACAAGCACGCAGGCTTTATGAAGGCAGTTCCCTTCTGGTCTGCCTACTTCGCATCTGAATCCCCAACACCAGGTACAGTGCCTGGTGCACAGTAAGCTGACAGTGAATGAATGAGTGAATGAATGCATGAATGAATGAACAAAGGGATAGGTCTGTGTTGCATTTTTTTTTTTAATGTTTTATGTTTTGTGAGAGAGCAAGAGAGAGCATGAGTGGGGGAGAGGCAGAGAGAGATGAGACAAAGGATCCAAAGCTGGCTCTGTGCTGAGATCAGTGAACCCAATGTGGGACTCGAACTCGTGAACTATGAGATCATGACCTGAGCCGAAGTCAGACACTCAACCAACTGAGCCATACAAGCCATCATACAAGTCTGATTTGACTCTTGCTAGCCGTGAGGTTTAAAGTGCATTACTCACTCTCTCTGAGCTTTGGTTTGCTTATTTGTAAAGAGGAGAGGATCTTCTTGGTTGGTGAACATGTAGAGATACAAGGAGAGTGGCATACAGGGAGAGGGCATGGAATAATAATAATAATAATAATAATAATAAATATCATTAGGGTACAGGTATAAACCATGGCCTGAAGCACTCTTCTAAGTGCTTTACCTGTAATGATTCAATTACAGTTGACTCTTGAACATGAGTTTGAACTGCATGAGTTCACTTGTATGTGGATTTTTAGATAAATACAGTACAGTACTATAAATGTATTTTCCTTATGAGTTTCTTTTTCTCGCTTACTTTATTGTAAGAGTACAGTATACAATACATATACCATACAGAGTACATGTTAATTGACTATGCTATCAGTAAGGTTTCTGGTCAATGGTAGGCTATTAGTAGTTAAGTATTTTGGGGGAGTCCAAAGTTACACAGGGATTTTCGACTACACGGGGGGCTGGGGAGTGGTTGCTGCAACCCCCATCCATGTTCTTCAAAGTCCTACTGTACTCTTCACGACAGTCCTGGAGGTAGTTACTATTAACTCTGTTTTACAGGTATAGAAACTGAAGTCGAGGGAAGGGAGATTCAGTGATTTCTCTGACATCAATGGATCCAGAGAATGGCCAAGCCAGGACCCCAGCCTGGTGGTGTGGTCCCAGAGCCCACACACATAACCATTGTGATATACCACCTCTGCTCAGTCTTTTTGCCCTGTGTGTCTCTTGGGGAATTCAAGATGCTTTTCCATCACTTGACTCAGTCTTCTGGTGGGTCAACATGAGAATTTTGGTCTGCTGTTTGTAAGTAATTTAGTTGAAGGGGTGGAGCTTGTAATTCTTTCAAGGAGAAACATTTGTACTTGTTTTTGGCCATGAATTTTGGCTCAGCAAACTGAGCCAATACCTCCAATCTGCTGATGATATTTGAATGAATGTGCCTATGAGAGCCAGAAGGTCTGTATTCGGGAGCCTAACAATCTTTGCATTTTCCACTTCTTATTAGTTGTTTAGTTACATACAGGTAAGTCTAGAACTTCCCCAATTTCTCCAAGATGTCTGAGCTAAGCAAAATGCAGGTTTATGAATATATGGATGTATGCTTTTCGCACATTTTCCAAACGTGTCTTTTTTAAGTAAGGGAAAATGAGACTACAAGATTGTCTTCAGATCAGGGTCGTGAGTCCCATGTCAGTTAAGGCCCAATATTGTCAATAACAGCCTGAATAGTATAAGTATTCTCAAGTAAGAAGGCTTATATTTTGAATATTTTCTTCCATCACTTTTACCATGGTAATTTTTCAAAATTACCATATTTGCCTCTTCCTCTCCTGATCTGTTATAACATTTATTACTGGCATTCCGCATTTGGCATTTATTTACATTCTGCTTTTTGTGGACGTTTATATGTATCCTTCATTTTGTCTAGTTGAGTGATTACTATCAAGATGAAAGAGAGTAAACTAATCATCAGGCAAGATAGCAAATGCAGTTCATATTTAACTATTCTTTGCATAAATCTAAGGAGGTGATCTTTGCATACAAAGCAAGAACATAATTAGGAGTGTCTTCTCCAGTTATTACAAGTCAATTAGGCAGGATCTATCCTTTTTTAAAATCTTTTTTTAATGTTTATTTATTTTGGAAAGAGACAGAGAGAGAGAGAGAGAGAGAGAGAGTGAGTGAGCAGGGGAAGGGTAGAGTGAGAATGGGAGACACAGAATCTGAAGCAGGCTCCAGACATGGGGCTTGAACTCATGAATCTGAGCCAAAGTCAGACGCTTAACCAACTGAGCCACCCAGGCAGGATCTATTCTTAATATTTACAGCACAATGTTGTGGGATGGTCTCTGAGAGCCAAAGCCCTAAATTCTACCTGTATGTCTTTGGGCAAGTTTTTTTTAACCTCTCCAAATCTCTGTTTCTATCTAAAATGATGGGTTGAATTAAAAATCCTTTTAGAATTAAAAAATTTTGGACTTTACTTTGGATTATTTTTGTAGTTTTTCAACTAAAAGAACAACATTTCTTTTTAAAAAGTTGTTTTTAAGACAGTTCTGTAATTCAGAAATTTTACCTAATCAGTCCTTTTCCTCATTTAAGTTTAAAATCAGGACCTTCCCCACTTCCAGGGTAATGAATAAACACATACAATATATGCCTTCTGATTAATACACATATCTGCTTGATACACAGCCCTTATGGTGATGGGACGTCGTGAATTTTTTATGATTGCCCCAGTTCAAAAAAACTTCCATCTTGTTGTTTACATAATTAAGATAAGTTAACGTCCAAGTGTATTCATCTATCTCACTTCATTTCAATTCAGAAAATGTGGTCAGGGAATACACAGTGACCTTTCCTGTGTTTTAATTATGTAGATTGTGTTGGTTACTGGGTCACTGATCAATGAGAGCTAATTTCCCAATTTTAGGCTCTGTTGCTGGAGTGTAGGGATTGGTTGGTGGCTTCCAACTTCTCTCTTTTCCCCGATTGGCATTTCCCCAAGTGATCTGTGGTCACCCTCGGGCGCCATCTGAGACACGATGGATTACTGCCCTCTTGGCAACATTGCTGTGGGGTCTTTCCTCTGCACATCACAGAAGGGTGAAGAAGTGACCCGCCTCTGACGCCAACCTCAAGGACAGGAGGGCTGTGTGAGGTCTGGGCTCGAAAAGTGTTTTACATTTCTCTTTGGCATGGCTTGTCTGTTCCACATAAGCCCGAGAACATCTTTAGAATTCTGAAGTGTTTTGGGAACACACAGAGGAAAAAATAAAATCTGTTTAAGATTCAGCACAGGGGTTCAGAAGCATAACAGTCCAGGCAAGTCACCACTTGTCAATAATTTTTACATAATAGAAAGAGCTTTATTGTTTCTTTTTGTTACATAAATAAAAATGTTTCCTTGAAAAAAGTTGAAGCATACATAAAATGATGGAGAATAAAAATCAAAGTCAGATGGCATTCCAGCACCTGGAGACATCTAATGAACACTTCCGTAAACTTAACATGTGCTTCTCTTTAAGCACACACACCATTCGCATACAGATAATTTTATAGGAATGGGATGTAACAAATGCTGTTTATTGTGAAGGCTTGCAAAAAGTTACTTGCGCCCTCATCCATTGCCCATGCAAATTCTCTCCCTCAAGCAAAGGAAATGTTTTAACTGCCCGGTATGTGTCTTTTATATACTTTTATCTATGCAGATACGCAAATACTCCTATAATTATATATATATATATATATATATATATATATATATATATATATGGTCCCGGGAAGGGAGATTCAGTGATAGCATATGGGATAATATCATCTCAAAGATGTCATAACAACCCGAAATGGGATAATATATACTTTTTTTTGCTTGGTTAAAATGCCATAGAAACCCTCCAAGTCAACTGCTGTATCTCTAACTTATTTGTTACGAGATATCCTAATAGACCATGACATAAGTGTTTCATAATATATTCAACCATTTCCCTATTGATGAGCATTCACTTTTTCATTTTTTTGAAATGAAATTCACTTCACTCCAAGCTCATGATGTTTAAACGAACTAGACTCTATAATACTGATTCAAAGTCTCTAAATTTTACTTTTTCAGTTTGTAATCCTGATTTTTTTTTGTCAGTGATGAACTCGCTTTCACGAGTGTTTAGAAAGTCAACCTAATATTTAGACGCACGAAGGAGGACGTGCACTTTCTTTCTCGGATTTCAGGTAGTGGCGTCTTTTACGAAGACCTTCTCAATATGGTGGTCAGATCATGTTTCCAGCCTCAGGATCTACATAGAAAATCATTCCGCTGGGAAACTGCTGCCGAAGCAGAAAGGTTCTGGGCGGCTGACGTGGCATCAGTTCACACTGTCTGCCAGCTGTGAGTCACAGCAGGCTGTCTTGATGGGATATGGCAGAAGCAGCAACAGCAGCCGCTCCTGGTTTAGGGGCAAGAGATGTAAGTACTTATTTTCACCATTAACCAAACCAAACTCAAAGTGAAGAATGCTAAGGGGGAATACAATTCCCACGAGAGACTCTTCTGGCAAATTCATTTGAGAAGCATTTGGTCTCAACCAGAGTAGAAAGGCATCAAGCTGGCACATGGTTTTCAGCAAAATGAAGAACCTCACAGGGTCTTGTCTTACAAGACAAACTTCAACTGTGGCTAACGCTGCTTTCAAACTCCTTAAAGTGCCTGCATACTGCCGCAGGGGCTGTCCCCTGTGGGATGGCATGCATTGCTAATGTGCAAAGAGAACACGGGAATTCAACTTGCATAAAAATTTTAGGCAGGTTTGATTGTGGGGAGATGGAAGGAGCCCTCAGCAGTTACAGTGTTTGGGGCAGAGAAGGGAGCCTGTTAAATATTTTAAGGAGGATTCAGGTTGGTTAGGGCTGACTTGGACGCAATGTGGAAACTTCTGTTCTCAAGCTCTATAGATGACTTGGGGTGGGGTGTCTGCCAACCCAATGACAAATGAAACCCTGGCATGGACCCCTTAGCAAGAAGTGGCTCTACAGTTGCTGTTCCCAAGGCTTCCACCCTGGAAGGCGTGTCCAGAGTCTCTGGTATTTGCAGAGTTCATAAACCATGTGTTTATGGGTTGGTGATTTTTTTTTTCTTTCTGTTCTGTTGAGACCTTTTACTCTGACGTTTATCTCTGCATGACCTCTGCATATCTCACAGATGACCAACAGCGATCCACCCTGAGTGTGGCTAACTGACTAACACAGTTTTGCTTGTCACCTCTCTGCTGGGGATATCTAAGTGAACTATGTGAAAGAGGTTCCTGGCCCTGTGGAGTTTGCTGCCCAGCTGGAGAAACAGATGTTAGGAGAGGACAAAAGAATAGTGGGTGGGGAGTCAGGAGACCTGGAATCGGGTCCTGGCCTCGATCCCAATTAACCATATGGCACTCTGGGCTTCAGTTTGTGCACTATAAAATGAGTGGGCTGGAAAGGATAACCTCTTCAGTAACTGATTCCTCACCTAGTGTGAGTTTTCCCTTGCTGAACAGATTTTCACACGGCCTTAAATTTGCTCCACATCTAATTTGGGAACAGGGCTGGGAGGGCCTTTATTTATGAAACAGGCCTCACTTATCACCAACCAGGCTTTATCAGATTGTGATTGTTATGTAATAGAAACTTGAAGGGGCCTCCTGGATGGGCCCACTTACAATGTGATATTGGTAGGAGGAAAGGTTGCTTCCAAGAAAGAAGTCCTAAAGGTAGCAATTCCATACAGATTCATCTTAAATATCCGAGTTTCTATTTTCAAATGGTTATTGATCGGGACCAGTTACCTTTTCAACTGCTGCTGATCTTTGAGGGGGAAAAGACACAAAAGCCTGACACGAAGGAAAACGAAAACTGCTTGAAATAGGTGTGATTCACAGGCTACAGCTTGAAAGAAATTAAACTGAGTGAAAAATAAGCCAGGCTGTGGTTTCAAATAAAATAGAAGAAATGCCATTAAAAAAAAGAAGAAAGAAAAAAATAGAAAATATCCACCATTGGTGACTATGCAGTGCATCCTTGGCTTCCTGAAATCTATCACCATCAGCTCAGTCAGTTTTGGCCTTGGAAATTGTGGGAGTTTCATTAACATGTTTTAATAGAATGATGGATAACATCAATTTCTTTTTTTAAAAAATCAATTTCTTTGATATAATTAGTATGCATACTCCCCCCACCCCCCCGCCCCCATCAGCTTTGCCTAGCCTCACTCACAAAATTAGCCACATGGTCATTCTTATGTCCCTCACTGCCCTCTCTCTCCTCAATGGCGTAAGTGTACTTCCTGACCCCTGAGTAATCCCTTCTCTTGGGCTATGAACTCCATACCCATTGGCCTCCTAGGGGACCACATCCATCAGTCATTCCCTTTATTACCCCATCTCTTCTGTCTCTTGTCTAATTGGCCTTCCACTATAGTGTCTCCCATTTTATACCAACCATCCAACCAATCAGCCCAGTGAACAACCCCTCAGGGTTTCTCCTCACCGTCTACCCTTTTCAGACCATTCTGCCCACCCTATGGAATCCAGGGAATGCTTTCAAGTTCTTATAGAACTTGATCTCTTACTGCATTTTTTCTCTTTACCTCTTCCTCTTTCTTTTTAAAAAAAAATTTTTTTTCAACGTTTATTTATTTTTGGGACAGAGAGAGACAGAGCATGAACGGGGGAGGGGCAGAGAGAGAGGGAGACACAGAATCAGAAACAGGCTCCAGGCTCTGAGCCATCAGCCCAGAGCCTGATGCGGGGCTCGAACTCACGGACAGTGAGATCGTGACCTGAGCCGAAGTCGGATGCTTAACCGACTGCGCCACCCAGGCGCCCCTACCTCTTCCTCTTTCTTGACATGCCATCCTTCCTTGATTTTCTTGATGCTGTTCTAACTTATATCTTCTCAGTCCACACGGACTTCTTTTTCTCTGATTTTACGTTAAGTTATTATTATTATTATTATTATTATTTGAAATCTGTGCTCTTCCTCAACAATCTCATCCATATCCATGATTTTAATTATGACTTGGGTGCTGATAACACCTAAATCAAAGCACATACAAATCTTTAGGAAAGAAGCAACATACAAACAAACAAATCTCACCCACCACAAATGTGAGTTCCTGCAGACTTCTCTCAGGAGCTCCTTACTCATTCACTGCCTGAGACACCTCGAGGACATTGTCCAGCAGGCAGCTCCACTTGCCATGGCCACCTCAACTTTCCTTTCCACACAAAACCTGCTTCTTCCAGTTAAATACATTTCAGTCTTCATCAGGGACATCACCAAGCCAGAGCTGTGTAAATTCAACTAACCTCTAAAATTCATTTATTCTGCTTCCTCATTCTCTCTCGAATCTGACACCCACCCCTGCTCACACATGCCTTTCCACCAGCGCTTTAGTTTGGCTTGCATGGACTTTAAAAAGAAGGATGTTGGCAACTGCCTCTTAAGGCTCACCCTGCCTTCAGTCTGGCGCTCCCCAAACCATTCTTTACATTGTGACTTGTGTGATTTTTTAAAAATGCTCCTCATAGTATTCAGCAAAAAATCCCAGACCTTCATGACTCATTCCCAGCTTGGCCATCCGGACTCCTTTCTCCCATTTTCCTGAATAGGCATTACCCTCTAGTCCGATTGAATATGGTGGGTCACCAGAGCCTGCCCAGCTGAACATCCCCTCCATGTCCTTGTACCTACTGATTCCTCTTCTGGAACCACCCCCATGCCCCAATTCACCCTGTTAAGTGCTAATTATCCAATAAGGTTCCGTGAGTGTTTGTATCTCAGGAAGCCTTGCCTGAGTTGGCTGTCTTTCCCGGATCATATGATAACTTTTGTAACAATTATCATATTTTATTAAAGTGATTAATTTACTTTATTTGCCTTTTCAGTTGACGGTAGAAATCTAAGAAATAGAATTGTGTCTTATTTCTGTATCCCTAATGCCTACAACAGCATGAGGCACATAACTGTTCTTCAGTAAACTATTATTGAATGAATGAATGGTGGACAGATGGCTGTCTGTGGCTTTAAGCTGATATTCTATTATCTCAGTCAACTCAATGGGAAACACATTTCTTTCTCAATAGTCCAAGTGTAAGTTTGGGGAGGATGCTTCTTGGATGTGTCCCTGGGCATGTGCTAATTGCTGAATTAATCACTGTAGCCAGGGAGCTGCGAGACTCTTACTATCTAGGTATGAATTTTGTTCATTGTTAGAGAGAGGGATATGGTCAGTCCCATACATGCTATATAAACTGATAGAGGCAGGGAAGTTCATCACAGAAAAACTGATGATTTATTACCAGAAGCCAGAGGATAGGATGCTCGGCAGGTACAGCCCATGTTCGCCATATTGTGTGCAGACAGTCTAGGTATTGGGGAGAGCTGGGGCTACACTTTGCTCCATGTGGCTGGCTGAGGCAGCTAAGAGAGTCTCTTCAGTCTCAGCTCGTATCACTGCTGTCTTAGTCTGCTCCACCATTAGACGGTGGATTATAAACATATGGGTGGGTTATGAACAATGGGAAATTATTCCTCAGAGTTTTGGAGGCTGGGAAAACTAAGATCAAGGTGCTGGCAGATTCAGTGTCCGGTGAGGGTCTGTTTCCTGGTTCATAGGCGACCTGGGTCCTCTGAGTCTTTGTGTGCACTGTGTCTTCACATGGCAGAAGGGGCCAGGGAGCTCTCTGGGGCTTCTTCTAGAAGAATCCTAATCCCATTCAAGAGAGCTTTATCCTGTGGCCTAATCACCTCCAAGGCTCTACCTCCTAATACCATCTCACTGGGGATTAGATTTTAACATACAAATTTTGGGAAGACACAGGCATAGTCCTCAGCAACTTATTTTTGTATTCTAGGCTCCAACCTAGACGACACATAAAACCCACTGATGATATGCTGAAGACACAAGCCCTCCTTTGTCTCGGAGCCATTTTAATATCCCTCCTTCTGTGGGGAACACATTCTCTCTTGCTCTCCTTCCCCTACTTCCAGGCTAATGTACTCAGTTTCTCACCCATTTCCTGGTTATTAAATAGGAGCAGGGACTCTTTTGGGTTCCTTTGGCCTAGTCCTTCTGTTTTATTAGAGAAACTATGTAGAGTCAGCTGATATGGGAGAAAGCATTTTTATTACAATAAATAATGAACTCGTATTTGTCTCACATATTATTTGTTGAATGATGGAAATAATTATTTTCACTCTAGGGGTAAGGCTTTATACTCCAGTCAGTTTCATTTAATGACATCATTCATTCAACAAATGCCACGGGGACCAGCATAAGGTCATGGTGTCATACTGTCAATGTCATGGTGTTTGCATCTTTAGTGAGAAAGGAAATATTCTCAGGAAGCTTGTACAGAAACTACATCACAGAAACAATGTCGGGAAAGGCAGTAAGTATTTACTCAGCATGCCAAGACTCTCTAATGCTCATTTATGGGATCCTCCCAGAAAATAATGAACTTTGGCCATCTCCCTTGTGATACCTGCAGACATTTATGCTTAGAAAAGAAACTTCTCCATCATCTTGACATGCCCTTCAATGCCCTCCAGAAACTGAAGTTTGAACTTTGTTTTTTGGCATCATAAGTGGCTCCTCTGGAAATTGCCCTGATGTGCTAAATTGAGCATTAGAACAGCACTCCTGGGGATCTTTGCTATATCTGCAGTCACTTATTCCAAACTGAGAGAACAGGGACATGAGCGCCACCAAAATACGTGTGTGCACTCACGCTCTGTACAGGCAGAGGCTATTTCTGTCCATGGAACAGTGGGCAGAGGAGGAGAACCAGCAAAGTGTTATGCACCTTTGCTGACTAACAAATGGGACGAGGAGAAAATACAGGAATTAATCTTTGAGTTCTTATTTTTATGACTATATCTATAACAGGTTGAATGAACCTATTTACACGGATAGATAGCTTTGAAGATTGTAATCATTGTATTTCCATAGAATAGATTTCTGAATAATTGCATTTTTGTGTTAAATATGTCACAAGGCTGTTCCTAACCAGAATGCTTTTCATTTAAAAAATGTTTATTTGTTTATTTAGAGAGAGAGCATGAGCAAGAATGATCAGGGGAGGGGAAGAGAGGGAGGGAGAGACAGAATCCCAAGCAGAGGCTCTGCGCTCTCAGTGCAGATGTGGGCCTCGAACCCACAAACCATGAGATCATAACCTGAGCCGAAATCAAGAGTTGGATTCTTGACCAACTGAGCCACCCAGGCGCCCTCTAACCAGTATGCTTCCCTGAGCAAAACTTTGACTAGAAGTCCTGTGGTTGATTTTCCTCCACTTGATGACGTGCTCACACTATGTGAGTTTGGTGAAATCTCCTACACTTTCTGGTTTTGCTTTTATTTTCCTCAAACCAACAGACTCTCTACTGATGCCACTGGGTAATGAAAACAATGAACCAAAGATGGGCATCTCTGGGGAAAACACGTTATGAATGTAATGGATAATTACGGTGAGAGAGAGAGGGAGGAATACAAATAGAAACCAATAGTCTCAGATTCGATTCTAAGCCAATAATAAAGAACAGTTAAGATAAAAAACTAAATATGAACTGCAGTAATGAAGACTCAGTAAGAACATATACCCTGAAGAGCGTAGAGACTAACTCTACTGCTGTGCTCTCTGAAACAATGACATTAACAACAAGCATTTGTTGAACGCTTCATACATGTAGGTGCTGCGCTAAGTGCTTTTCCTAGATCATGCATGTATTTATTCATCAAATATTAATTGAACACCTATGACATACAATGGGCTATACATTATCTCATTTAGTCCGCCACAACCTTGTGAAGATATCTATTATTATGCAATCATTTAACAAATGAGGATGCTTAGCCTGAGAGGTTAAGTAATTGGCTTGACGTCTTCCAGCGAGTCATGGAGGTTTTGGGACTCAAACCCAACTCTGACCACAAAGCCTGGGCTCTTGACTGCACCATAGTCACAAGCATGGCATGTCACACCTTTAACAAATGTAAGGAACCTGGAAAGGGGAACGGCAAAGATTTTTTGAAAACCCACTTCCCCCTTTAACAATCACTTTGGTGTCTGTCCATAGTTCATTTCATTTCATGCACATTACAGCCCTGTGATGTACTTTCTAGACTTCATTTTAAAGATGAGGAAACTGGGTCTCATAGATAATCAGTGATTTTTCCCCCCCTGAGACACATGGCTGGGAACTGGCATAATTAAACCTAAATCCAAATTTCAATTCCTATTTTCTTTCCGCTGGGCCTTTGCTACTCAAAATGATTGAGGGAAGGAAATTTAATCAGGAAACATCAGTGGGACTGGGGCTGTGTAACCTGGAGAGGAGAAGGGGGCTGAGCGGCATGACTGCTTTCCCTGGTTCAAAGAGTTCAAAGGAGAGTTTGAATCACACATGTGTGTTCTACATCAGGAAGGGCATCTTGACTCTAAAATATTGGGGTGTGTTTCCATAAGGAGCCTGAGGACCCACCTTCATTGGAAAGCCAACTCTTCCTGCCCCAGGTAAACCGAGAGAGTCGCAGAACTCCTGGGCACCCTATAGAGTCTTACGTGGTAGAGAATCTGAATCCAGCCATGGAGCTTGGGGGGGGCCAAGGGTCTGCGCTGTGAGTGAGGACTTGGCCCGAGTCTCCCTGGCTTGGATACTGCTTCACCTGCAGGGATGGATGCTTTCTAGAGATTCTTTCCAGCTCATCAGTGTGTGTCTGGATGTCTGTTCTTGTTCAGAATGTGTCTCTCAAACGTTTCCAGTAAATGGCAGGGAGCGATCTGGGGGTACAGGGCATGTGCATGGAAATGTGTGAGCGTGCATGCATGTGTCTATTTGTCCTACTGCAAGTGTGAAATTTCTTTGGAGTCTCATGCTTCATAGTAAAAAGTAATACAAATGTGAGTTTTATTCCTTGATATTCAATAATAGAATATTTGTATTTGCTCAAACTTAAAAATACACTTTATTTTATTAAAACATTTTTTTAATGTTTATTTATTTTTGAGAGACAGAGACAGCGTGAGCGAGGGAGGTACAGAGAGAGAGAGGGAGACACAGAATCCGAAGCAGCCTCCAGGCTCTGAGCTGTCAGCACAGAGCCAGACGCGGGGCTCGAACCCACGAACTGTGAAATCGTGATCTGAGCTGAAGTCGGATGAAACTGACTGAGCCACCCAGGTGCCTCTAAGATATATTTTAAAATGGCTTATAACTTAAAATTGGTGCTTATCCTGTGGCATCCTGCACCGTCGCTGGGGCTGCAAGTACTGTGCTGCGGTGTGAGAAGCACTGGGCTGTACATTGTTGAAGTTTCTAATTCTGATGATCTTGCTTTAACTCATTCCTTTTGTCCTATGCAGTATTTGACATCATTTCTCTATTTTCCCCTGATCTCCTGGCTCAATGGGGGGGGGGGGCACTGGATTAAGAACCTGTAGATTTCCCAGTGGTAATAGATACTCAATTAATCCCTTACTAATGATTTGTGCATAACAGTTCCTAGGCACTTTACAGCATTTCCAGGAAAATAACATTTATTGAGCATTTACTATACGCCAAACATTTTGTAGGTTTTAATCTCATCAAACCCTTATAATACCTCTGTGAGATAGCTTCTGTTATTATCCCCATCTCACAGATGATGAAAAGGAGACAGAATAACTTGCCGAGTTCATGCAGCCAGGAGGTAGGGGAGCTGGAGCTGAGATTCACTTTCCAGGCAGGCTTGTTATTCTGGGGTCACCGGAATAAGTTGTCCTGCTCCTCTGGGGAATTCGGGTCCTGCTGGCCTTGCTGGCTCGGAGAACACCCTGAGCATATTACAGCCCTTTCTTCTCGTGAGTGGCTGTGTGAGTCACCTCAGCCTGTTGGCGCTTGGTGTGAGGTCAGCAGTCACAGATCCATCTGCCCCCTGGGATTGGGGGCATCAACAAAACTGGGTGGAGGGTTGGAGAGAGGGAAGGTGGACCACCTCCGCCAGCCCAGGCTCATAGGGAAGAATGGAGTCATTCTTTTTCTTGAGTGATGTACTTCTTGGCTCTTGGCAGCGGAGGTGGATGTAGGGAGGGCCAGTTTGCAGGCAGCCGGGCAGGTGGCATTTAAAGGAGCTCTTGTACACGGTGTTCCTCGCTCCTGTAGGAAATCTGCTTTGTGCCCAAACCTTCACTTCCCTTGTGGTAAGAGCAACAGCAACAGTCCCGGGGTTGGCAGGTGGCTCACGGTGCCCGTGCCAGGCTAATTGTCTCTGGCCCTCGGACCACGCTTTCCTGGCACGCGGCCTTCCTGGTAACTGGAACTGCTGACTGGCACGTGCTGTGCTGAAGGAAGGGGTCAAAGCCTTGGCAGCCAATGACCGGCCGCGGCCACGAGGCCCACATCTCCAAGGCTGGCTCCAGGCGGTAGCTTTGCCGCAGTCAGGGGGCTGCTCTGTGTCCAACCTTCGCCCCTGGACTCATTCTTAGAGTCACAGCCAGGAGATGCCTGCGAGGAGAGCCTCAGCGTCTCAGGTGTTGGGGATGCAGGTGTGGACATTATCCAGTTATTCCCGCTGTTACGAAGAGGGTTTTTTGTTTGTTTTTATTATTGTGATTTAATGTTCTTTTTTTTTTTTTTTTTTCCACCTCCCCCTTGGAGCACGTCTCTTAAGCATCTGCGGGGACCTCATTTTAACAAGGCGTGCAGATGATTGGCATCGGTTTCTGTCTCCTTTGTGTCCCACATGCCATCCCTTTAACCACTCTCTGGTCAGTCCCCTTAACTCACTGCCTCAACGTTCTCTTTTCCTTTCTCTAGAAAGCCTGTCCCAGAGTTTAGTCCTCTATTCAGGAGGTGGAAACTACTGGGTGGAATCTGACGGTTATACTATCGCTGCCGTCGGTTTAAGGTGTCCACTCATATACAAAGAAACTCTTGACTGAGCTCGTGTCATGTGTCAGGCACCATGCTAGGCACTTGGATTGTCACGTGCAATGGAGCCCAGCTGGTCAGTGTGCCCATGGAGCTTCAGGTCTAATGACAGCTGCATTTCCAATGCGCTTGTTCCTCTGAGCCCATGTCCCTGTTAAAGCCCACTCCCACTTTCCACACTGGCTGATGCAAACCCTCCTAATGTTTCTCGAGTCTGTTACCAAATCCTCCCTGATCTCCAGCCAATGGAACTTGGCAGTCCATTCCACAGAGAATTCTCCATATCTGGTGCCTTTATGCACAAGCCTCTCCCCATGTGTGCCCATCTCCACCCCCCTATCCCTTTCTCAAGGAAGAGGTGTCCTTCCTCTTAGCGAGTTCACTTTGTGTTCCTATACTCTGGATCCCATATGAGCAGCCTCTTTGGGGATTTATTCCTTTAGAAAGCGTGTTTCCTTTCTCTGTCTCTATGGGAATCAGCATATAACTCTCTTTGGTCTTGTCCACACTACAACAGCTCTTCAGAGCTGAGTGCCCACAGCAGCCCCAGCTTTTGCCCCTTTTCTTCGCATCCAGTCTTCTACATACACTGATTTGACTTTCAGTCTCCTTTTTCTTACTCTCCACTCTCTGTATGAGTGACTTCTGTGTCGAATACCTCACTCCCTTGACCAGAGTTCTACCGAAGTTGGCCGTGTTATGATCATCAAATCTCCTGGTTAAATCCACTGATGCCAAGAACACTTCCGCCTGTTGCCTCTTTCCACATTTCCCTGAAGTTCGGCATTGTCGACCGCTCTCCTACTTTTGAAGCCATCCCCTCCCCTGGCTCCTGAGACACCATCTACCCCTGGCTGTCTGCCTACCGTTCTGACCCTCCTTATTCTTCTTCACGGGTTCCTCTTCTGTATCCAGCTGTGGGGGGTTGGTGTTCCTCAGAGCTCCTTTCTAGGACCTGTCTTCTAATTCTAAGCATTTTTAAGGCAATACTATCCATGCCTATGGCTTCAATCACCATGTCTCCCTCCTCAGACCTCTCTCTTGAGCTCTAGACTCTTAGTGTCTACTAGTTCTTGACCACTGATTACCTCTGCCCACGGGCCCCTCAGTTAGCAAGTCCGACACTGAAGTCATCATCTCCTTACCAAGCTGGCTCCTCTTCCAAGATTATTATCCCCCCAAAAAGGACAGTGTGGTCCCCTCTCTATGGCCTAGAAACTTGGAATCGTCCTTTACTTCTCTTTCTTCATTTCATATATTCAACAGAGTATCATTTCATGTTGATTCTATTTTATAAATATAAATACATATATATGCATATATATTGTATTTCTCTCCTCTTCTCCATGTTTGGATGTCTACTGCTCCACTGAACTGAAAGCTTCTATAGGGCAGGGATTGTATGTTATTTATCTTTATCTCCTATGAATATGACAATGCTGAACATATAGTGGATGTTTAATAAACATTTGTGTGGTGAATGAATGACTTCTGGAATTTTCTTTCCAGAAGAGAAGACTGAGCACAGTTAACCAAACTTGGACACTGCCCCATTTTAGCATAACTGTTGCATAGGGGTGCATCATTATTGCTGACATTACAATGACACATTTGGGCATAGCACTGATTAAAAATAATGTTAGTTGATTTTTTTTCCTTAAAAATAGCATGTTTATTGTAGAAAAGTTAGAAGGGAAAAAGAACATCATCCACAATTCCATTATCCAGACAAACAGTTACTGTTAATCTGTTGACATAGGACCTCTCAGTTTGTTTTCTAAATTTTCACTTTGAGTAAAGAAATTGGGTCAAGCCTGAGGCATGTCTCAGCCACTGAGTTGTCCCGTACAAGAGTAAGCAGTAATTAAATCATAGTGTACACAGCTTCGTGGCAAATCTGACCTGGATCTAGGTGGGTGTTCACATCCATCAGCACTAATCTGGTGGGTAGAGATTAACAGCATTATTAGCAGTGATGATACTTTTGTTAGATGTCAAACCAGGGTAGTTATTCCTGTGAAAAGCAAGATTTTTATCAGTGGTCTGGCATTTGGAATGGGGAACAGAGACTGGCAAAGGAAATTCACATAAATTAGCAAGCAGCCCGGGCTCCAATTCCAGTGGATAGGAGGAATGAAGAGCAGGAATCAGACATGAGGACAGGACATGTGGGGAAGGGATAATGTGAAATCTGTAGCTGTTCCAGCATGAGGAAGACTACGGGATGATGCAAGGGCATTGCCAAGGACTTGGGGTGTCAGGACTAATTTTAGCCCACCTCCTGGTGGGGACGAGATGCTAATGTACTGTCAAGCTGGACAAATCTGGTTAGAAACCAGGAGGAATTGAGCAGCCAGGTTGAGAGACTTAGTAACTGTAGATATGTGGGGCTGGTAAAAGCAGGGATTGATAAATCCCAAACCTTTGGAGCGGTGAGATCTATTTCATTCTATGATCTATTTCATTCTATGACCCATATAGCTGTTATATGCCATATGTCGATATAAAATAATTAAAGCTAATTAAAATTAATTTTGGTTGGTGAGCGTTTGAAGAGTTTCATAATAACTCTTGAGATAATTAGAGATGCTTTGGGATGTCACAAAAGGAGCATTTGGAATAACTGGGCTAGATGTTTAAACCAGAGATGTGCAATGAAAGCTAGTAACAGAATGATAATTCTGTAGTTGGAAGAACACTGAATCAGGAAGGAGGACTTGGGGGCTGTTCTCCGTATGCTGTTAAACTGGCTCTCTGAAATCAACAGCAACCACCTTGCTTTGTAGCATTTGGGGGTTTCTGTGTAAAATTTCCCACCAGGGTGGATTCCAGATTACCAACGGTTTAACTACTGGCTCACACAATTCCTGAATATTTAAGAATCAGCTCTTGGAAGCCTGGTGCAAGGGAACTCCCAACAGACCATTGTAATCCTGACCGAGTGTCCAGTTAGCTTTGTGATCTTGGGTAAATCAGTTCACTTCTCAGGATCTTAGTTTTATTATCAGTAAAGTGAAGTCACTAAAATAACCTCAAGGTCCCTTCCAGAGTTGGCATTCTGGTAATGTAGCTGGTGTTAAAGGTAGGACTACCATCGTGTCATAAGCCAAAAGAGTTACATCAGATTTTCATGAATGCTATTGTGATGTGCTGGAACACATAATTTGATACCTGGGTCTGTGTCATAATCAAACCTCTTCCGCTTCCTGCTGTTAATGTGTATGTCCTTCGCTAGTATTTCTTTTTAGGAGGGTTAAAAATGGCAGTACAGCCAACAGCTCACCAGTGGGAGGAAGAAACCATTACCAGGGTCAGAGAATTCTACACCCAGTTCGTTGGCAGGCCCTAGGAGTCGGCTGAGGGTCTGAGACAAAATCGTATAGTTTAGGGACACTGATTGCCTTATCTGACCCTGAGATCCACCCAGGTGGTCTTCCCTAGACTAACAACAGGAGAGGTTAACCTGCTCTTGCGTTTTGAAGTCGAGGCCTGTGTCTTTCATAGTTAAGTGTCTCAAGTCCTGGTACGTAACAGGGCCCCAGTAAGTATTTGTTGAAAGAAAGAATAAGTGATTTGAGGCTTTTAGAACAAATTCTGAATTTTTAAAAATTTTTCCCCAGCTTTATTGAGACGTAATTGAAATATAACACTATGTAACCTTAAGGCGTATAACATGATGATTTACTGAATTTTAAAATAGTAATTCACAAGTGGACGTAAGCTTCTCCGTGTCTGCCTGAAGAAATGCATTTTTTAAAGACAAAAAATTGTTTTCTTTTTGTAATAGAAAACTGACCGGTGCCTTCAGTTCGATACATTTTCCTTCCATCGGACAACACAAGTGATTACACAAGCAGAACCCGACAGGGAGAAACATGAATGAGAAAAACCCAAACCAGACAAACCAGCTGTTTACTACCCACCAGTGAGTGTCTGCCTGCCTCAACCAGTGGAATTAGCTTATTTTTTTCATTAAAAAAATTTTTGTTTTTTAATTTTGGAGAGAGAGTGAGAGACCACGAGTGGGAGAGGAAGAGAGAGAGAATCGT
Source organism: Lynx rufus (assembly GCF_022079265.1). NCBI lineage: Eukaryota > Metazoa > Chordata > Mammalia > Carnivora > Felidae > Lynx > Lynx rufus. Next base: position 44,015,740 of record NW_025814829.1, read on the forward strand.
AAACGGGTTCCACGCTCAGCACAGAGCCCAACGTGGGGCTCCACCCCACAACCCTGGGATCGTGGCCTGAGTCAAAATCAAGACTCGACACTCAACTCACTGAGCCACCCGGATGCCCCAGCTCATGTGTTTTGAAAGGAAAAGATCATACTTATTTATAAAGCATATATATTTCTCTATCAGGTGCCACTTTACTAACATTTAATCCTCATAGTGACTCCCACAAGCTAAGTATGGTTATTTCCCTTTTAGAGAGGAAGAAACTGAGACTCCGAGAGGTTGAGCATTAGGGCCCACAGTCAATGCCCCAAAGGTGGTGCTCTTCTCACAGGCCAGGCGGCCTCAGGCTTTCTGGATTTCCTCTCCCTGCTTTCTCGGTTCCTTGTTTGCTCTGGGATTTGGATGTAAGTCAATCTGGCTCAGCCCATGACCAGGCAAACAGAAGCACCAGCCTCCGACAGGGTTCCGAGCAAATACGCCAAGTCAGGCCTGTCCCAGGCTGGGGTATCCGGGCTGTACTTTGCCCTAGTGAATCAGCTCCATGGAGGCCAGGTGGTTGCAACAGATAACTGACTGGCTGTAGGTCTGAAGGCCAGGTAAGTCTTGGTAGATGTGGCGCCTGGACTTTGACATTCTCCAAGAGGAGAGAGACACTTGCGGGCCTGGAGAGAGCTGAAGGAAGCCACGCTGACGGAAGGTGGGAAGCCGTCTGAGCAGGTGTGTGGGATGCTCGCTCCCTTGCTTTCTTTCTCTTGGCTCAGCTGTACTGTCAGAATGGGAAAGTCAATATCACCCTTGCTGGGGCCAGGAGGGTCACTTATGTGAATGTGGAAGTGTGGCTTGTCACTGGAGATGTGATGCCTTCACTTTGAGAATCTTGGGTGCCTTTCATTTGGAGTCCTTTGTTTTTTTTTTTTTTAATGTTTATTTTATTTTTGAGAAAGAGAGAGAGTGAGCAGGGGAGGGGCAGAAAGAGAGGGAGGGAGACACAGAATCCGAAGCAGGCTCCAGGCTCTGAGCTGTCAGCACAGAGCCTGACGCGGGGTTCGAACCCACGAACGGTGAGATCATGACCTGAGTCAAAGTCAGATGCCCAACTGACTGAGCCACCCAGGCGCCCCTCATTTGGTGTCCATAATTATAACCTGAGGTCTAACCTATGGGAGTTGATATCTCAATAATAGAATGATGTGATTTCAGTGAAGAGATTGGGTTTTGTGCCTTCGTGGTTGGAGAAGGGCTGTCTAGTGAAAATATCTGGGGACAAGACAGGTAAAAGAGGCTTTCCTCTTGTTGAGTTTACTTGTGTCCAAATAGTATTGAGTTCTATAAACCTTCAGGGAGGACCCAGGTGCCCTTTCACTGTGTTGGGGCACTTGGATTTTGCTGGGATTTTTTGGAAAAAGCTTTCATCGCACCTGACTGTTTTCAAGGGAGGGGGCTGACACTTTAGGAAGGAAGGTGGGAGTTTTTCTGAGCTGTGATAGATCTGAGGTGGAAGGCACTTCTGTGCCTTGCTCTTCTGATATGTTCTGCTTACAGCTCTTGGCTCAGAGCTGTGGACCCTGGCTCCATGGCATTCAAGCAGAGTGATATCTTGATTTCAACATATACCCTTTGACCTTTTGTTCCGATATGATTTTTTTTTTTTATATTAGGCTGGGAGTTTCAGGAGTGGGAGCAAATTAACCATATTTGATCCAAGTCTTTCAACCTAAAACAGTTCCCAGGAGAGAAAAAATGAGGTCTGATTGAGGTAATATATCCTCCTTCCATAAGAGAATCCCCAAGTCACCAGTAAGGGCTGACACGTGCTTTCTCTTTGGAGGCAGCTGGATACAGGTTCTTCTCCGTGACACGGGGTGGAGGAACTTGGAAGGGAGTATGTCTTCAGAGCTATTTCTCATTTTGAAGGATAAGTTGGGAAAATTAGTTTGATGCTAGGAGACCTCCAGATTTAAAAGTCTCCAGCCAGGAAGATCACTGAGACATGGCTTTCTGGCTTGCCATGAAAGCAATCCCAAACTTGTCTCCCTGAGAGGAAGGGCAGGCAGGGCCATATCATAGGGCCCAGTTCTTCTAAGAGGTTAATTTAAGGATTCAGAAAAGATGTCTCTTGAGATCCATTTAAGCTTCTTTTTGTTTAGGAAATGTCTGCATCCATTCATACTGCCCTAATGTTATCTCTGATATCAAACACTAGCTACTTGTTTCATTGAACAATTACTATATACGAGGCAGTGTGTTGGGTACTTTTCATAAGTTGTCACTGACTCTGACAGTAACCCTGCAAATGAGTCGTTATGGTCCCCATTCCATTTCTCAAGGAAACTGAAGCTTGAAAAAAAATGAACTAGCTAATAGGTGGCAGAGTTAGGATTTAAACTCTGGCCTGTCTCTATGCGCACTCATTTCTCTGATAGCAGGGGACCTCCACGGTAATTGTTGAATGAATAATTGCTGGTGGGGATAAATGAACAAACATGTATTTAGTTGGGATACTTTGATGATGTTTTGGAGCTTTATCTATGACTGTTCTCTGTCTCTCCTGCCTCCTACACCTCTTGTTGCTCCAAATATTCTTTTTAATTTTTAAAGCAACATCAGTATAATTGTCTAGCCTGTTATTTATTTCATGTGTCTGCTTGAGATTTTCCCCCAGATATCTCTATATCACTGCCCAGGTGTTTTGTTTCAGATAAAAGATTTTGAGGACTGTAGATGCTTTATTCAGAAAACCTAATCAATCATCGTGTTTGGATATAAGCCTAAAATGATGTTTTTTTTTTTTTTGTCTGCAGGAACAGAAAATAATTACATAACTGAATAAAAACACGAGGGAAATTCTGAGGGTCAAGGATGGAATTTTGGGCTCCTCAGTGGCCACCTCAGCCATGGGGGAGGCCCACAGCACCATCAAAGGATCCAGACCGAGGGCTTCAGAGAGATGGAAACCATCGGCCCGTTCCTCGCTCTTGGTACAATGGAGAGAGGTACCATCAGTGGCAAGACACGCACAGGAGCCCCCAGCCGCAGCAGGACCCCAGGACGGACCACCAGCAGCCCCATTATGCATCCAGGCCTGGAGAAAGGCGTCAGCCTGTTTTGGGAGTTGACTATTATGAAGGTGGTTATCCCCGTCAGTTGTATTCAAGGTATGGCTCTCACGCTTGGAGTTCACCCAGCTCTCCTACGTGCTTCTCAGTAGATCGTTCTCTTCCTTCTTCCTTTTCCTTTTACTCTTCCTCTTTTTCTTCTTTTTCCTTCTCCACCCTGTTACATTGACTTCGCCAAACACTTTCCCCTCCCAAATTGGATTTAGGTAACTGGAAATAGTACTTCCCTCCTTTTTGTTCTCTGGTGGGGCTTCTTAAAGAGGCAATCACAGCGTGACTGGGTGTTGGGGCCAGGGCAGAAAGTAGAAAGAATGGTGGATCCAAGATAGCAGATGAGACCCTTTGACTCGGGGACGGCAAAAGGCAATATTGGTAGATTATGGAAAAGTTTGTCTTAGAGTTCCTTGTAAAAACTTCTCAGTGTTGTTTGCACTGACACCACCAGCACCAAGAAGAGACTCAGTGCCTAGAACAGTACTCAGGGTGTGACTGGCATACTGAAAAAATATGCATGGGATGAGTAAATGGGAACATTTTAAAAAATGAAATTGACCTGAGAGAAAGCAGGTAGAAGCTTGTAGTCTCCAAGTTCAGAATGAAGATGTCCCCGTGAGGTAATGCTAGGAGAATCTGGAATTCCTGTTCGTGAATCCTGATTGATAACATAGGATTTAATATTTTATGGGATATTGGAAGTCATGTATGTTTTACTTCAGCTTTTCCAGGTGGAGTGATATTTACCTGCCTACATATTTTGGGTTGAAATTATGACGATTACTGTAAGCCTTTGCTCCATGAAATATTAAAGAATTATTAGTTAATAAAAAGACTAACAATGTGACATTCTTTCCTCAATCTGTTTTGTATTGTTGACTTCTCAAAGAAGGTATGTCGAGGACAGAGGCAATGAAAGCAGTCAGATTTAAGAGAGTCCAATGTGACTTTTTCATCTCATTTCCATCTGTAATATGCATGGGACTTACAATGGCGTGTTGGGTACCTACACAGTCATCTCAGGAAAGGATATTCTTTTTTTTTTATAGCATATTTATTTATTTTGAGAGAGAGAGAAAGAGACAGAGACAGATATATAGAGGGACAGAGAGAGAGAGAGAGAGAGAGAGAGAGAGAACACATGGGGGAGGGGTGGAGAGAGAGAGGAAGAGAGAGAGAATCCCAAGCAGGCTCCGCACTGACAGCACAGAGCCTGACATGGGACTCGAACTCAGGAACCGTGAGGTTGTGACCCAAGCAAAAATCAAGAGTCAGAGGCTTAACTGACTGAGCCACCCAGGTGCCCCAGGAAGGGGTATTCTAAGATAATTTCAGGGCAGGGTTTTCTAAAATAACATCATGTATTGTTGGATGTATGTATTTGAGGAGTAGGGGAAATCAAAGAGAATGAGACACTTGATTTTGCTCTAAAAGTCCCAGCCTTGTTCTGAAATAAAGGCCCTCCTCCTGCTGATTCTGGATCTTCTGTTTATAGGATCTAGAATTAACTGCGATTTTAAAGCGGGTTCTAGACAGAGGTCACAGATTTGTCCTCTGAAGTTATTTAGTTTGTCAAGTCCTCCATTGGTTTCTCTTTTTACCACACTCATCCTTGAATGACTGACCTTTGTGATATTTTAGGCCAGGCATTGAGGATCCGTATCAGAGCTATCATTCTCCAACCCTGAGGGAAGAATATGCTTATGGAGATTATTACTACCACAGACCCCCGCAGCAGCTACAGGAAGAAAGAGGTATGGAATAATCTCCAAAGAGCCTTTGGGGTGGCGCAGCTGATCTGGTAGACAGGGCGTGCTCAGAGCCTCGTCTTGGCCATCCTACTTGGCTGAGGTAGAACCCCTGTCCTCACCCACTTCTTCCTTGGCCAGATGAGGCCCCAGCAAAGACACTACTGCTAGATGTCTTGAGGGGAAGAGACAGAAAGGAGTCATTTTCCTTTGTATGTGTCAGTGATAGCCCTGAAACTATCATTATGTTACCAGTATTATGGCTAGTTCGTACTTGTCCACATTTTTTCCTCCACTCCTCGTTACAGCCAAGATTACAGTCTCTGACCAAGTAACAGTGAAGTCAGTTCTTAACAATGAAGTTGTCAAGTGTGTGGCTGGGCTGGGATGAGTCTGACCGTCATTTACCTTGAGGGTGGCAGATATGCACCCACAGGAATTTATACTCTGCCGATACTGAGGCTTTAGGTATGTGTCAATGGCAGCTTCTGACCTGCCTGCAAAGAGAAATCTGTTTCAAAACTGAAAACGCACACACGTGATCCCCACGATGATACAATTGTATGGAGCCAAGGTGGTTGATTCAGGAAGGACTGAGGAGCATTCTGTTGACTCCCATTGTTAGCGCTCACGTCTCAATTTTATTCACTTTGGCAAACATGTTTTTATATCTCTGGTGCTCTGGTGACTCAGCCTCACAGCTCGCTGCTGTCTTCCTAAACTTTTAGGAATGGGAAATGACCTGTCTTGATTTTGTTTTCTCTGAGGGTGCAGCGCCAAGGCGAGAGAGTCCTTATATGTGGCAGGAAGATCACCGAGATCAAAAGTACCTCAGTGAGCATCATCACGAAAACCAGAATAGTCTGTAAGTGTGAAAGGAGAGGCCAGCTCAACACGATCCAGCCAAACTCACACTATGTTAGGCAAGTCTATGGAATCGGGTGCTCGTCTCTGTCTCCAGAACCCCCGTCTGCTTCTACTCTGGCCACGGGGTTGTGGGAGTAGCCCAGGGTGGCCCAGGCCAGCTGTCAGTGGAGTCTTAATTCTGAGAGGCAGCTCCCAAACTTGGGGTCAGCTGAGTCCTGTGAGGTTACTTGAGGTCCACCCTACACGAGAGCCTGGATTCCTTATTGGCCTCAGAACAGATGTGGCTTGGCCGAAGTTTGCAGAATCGGGTCCTGCCCGAGGCTGGGCTGTTTCTCCTTTGCCCACTCCTGTGCGCGGAGAATGGGATAGCCCCTGGGAAGGAGTGAGCAGAGAAGAGCATTTTACACAAACACCTGTTCTGGTGTCCTTCGGCCTGGTGCCTTGACCGTGTCTGACCAACTCACCAACCCAGCTGCTCTGCTTTGAGTCATTGCAGGGTGTTAGGCTGCAGAGACCAGCCCTTCTCCACAGCGTTTGGGTTACTTCCAGTAACTGCCCTGTGGAACCCAGGAGCTCCCGTTTCTCTGGTATTGATAGATTGGGGTGGCCGAGGGAGGACAAGGCTCTTCCCTATGGCACACAGGCCACCTGACACTGCCCACGCTCTGCAGCAGAAGTCTGCAGCTCACTCTGGCTGGCTTGCCCAGGACCCCCCTCACCTGCTTCCGTAATTTTCTGTAGATCCAAGAGTCGGAACTCTCATAAAGACAGTCCTGCTTCTAACACTAGGCCGGAGAGGCCTGGGGACCTGTTTCCGGAGAGTCTGCTAACGGGAACCCAGAAGAATGAGGTAATCCGAAGGGACAAGGGGGCTGGTGGACTGTGACAGTGCATCATACCAGACAATGAAATAGGGGCAGGGCAGGGCCCTTGGGAGTGGGGGTGGCCAGTGGCCAGAGGTCTGAGCGGTGACATCGTCCCCTCTCTATGGAACCTCCACTCATACCTCCTCCTTTCCTTGCCTTCCTGGGGCCCTGATCTGACCCTTTGGCATGTGTGTGTGTGTGTGTGTGTGTGTGTGTGTGTGTGTGGCTGGATCAGGAAATGTCACCCAGGTCACTCTGAGGTGCTCGCAAAGAGGAGAGGCTGTCACCGGTACCCCAGTGGACTGGCAATTTGGTTTACCCAGCAAGTGGGAGTTGCTAGACTATCTGAATTCCGGTCTGAAAAGCAGAGCTTGAAACCTCTCGTGACTCTTCCAGTGCTCGCTTCTGAAATTTTACTGCTTATACCAGCTGGGCCATACAATGGCGTTCTTATATATTTTAAAAATAAACTTTTAATTTTAGAATAATTTTAGATTTTTTTTTAATGTTTATTTATTTTTGAGACAGAGAGAGACAGAGCATGAACAGGGGAGGGCCAGAGAGAGAGGGAGACACAGAATCCGAAGCAGGCTCCAGGCTCTGAGCTGTCAGCAGAGAGCCCGACGTGGGGCTCGAACTCACGGACCGTGAGATCATGACCTGAGCCGAAGTCGGACGCTTAACCGACTGAGCCACCCAGGCGCCCCAGAATAATTTTAGATTTTTGGAAAAGTTGCAAAGATACTGTAGAGACAAGCTATTGATTTTTGACAGTCTTATATCAATTTTGTTTCCACGATTAGATATGTATGATTTTTGAGAACATTTTCTCCTGTATACCTAAGGCTTAACAGTGCAGGGTACAGACTATGTGATATATGCCCATGGTATCATCAGAGAGCCTAAATCATTTGAAGATTTATTTTTTAATTTTTTTAATTTTTATTTTTTTTTAAAGAATTTTTTTTTAACGTTTATTTATTTTTGAGAGAGAGAGAGAGAGAGACAGAGCATGAACGGGGGAGGGTCAGAGAGAGAGGGAGACACAGAATCTGAAACAGGCTCCAGGCTCTGAGCAGTCAGCACAGAGCCCGACGCGGGGCTCGAACTCACGGACCGCGAGATCTTGACCTGAGCCGAAGTTGGACGCTTAACCAACTGAGCCACCCAGGCGCCCCTGTTTTTTTATTTTTAAGTAATCTCGACACTGTGCAGAGCGCGGCTTGAACTCACAACCCCAAGATCAGGAGTCTTATGCTCTACCAACTGAACCAGCCAGGCGTCCCGACAAAACTGAGATTTGAATTCAGGTCCCATGGCCTCAGGGCCTACACTCTTCCCACTAGGCCTTAATTCATTTTTTTTAGCCAACACCTGTCAATTAAATGATCACTTTTTTTTCCTTTCAACACCTCCACCATGCGGTGTATTTATTTGAAAGTTTCAGTTTTGTTGCTTTGAAGGAACACTCGAGAGGACCATTTCTCTGAAAGTGCTTCTGATCCTTCCTGCGTGTTTTTATTATCTTTAACTTCCAGCCATCGCTGGCCAATGAGTCCAGCCTTCTCCGGCAGCATGAGTCTGGTCTCAGCTCTAGCGCCTACGAACTCAGTCAGTACATGGGAGCTGACTCGGAGCCCTACGATCCCGTGGCGTCGGCAGCTTGGAGTCCAATTCAGGCTGGTGGGTACTGCCATGATCTAAGCAACTGGTTGAGTCTTGTGAGAAGAGGGCTGGGTGACAACCTCTTGGAAAGTCACCCTTCCCCTGCACTTCCAAGAGTGGACTGCGGCTGCCCCGTTTACTTATGTAGTTTCTCCTGGGCAGAGAGGCCACTGTGGCTCCATTTCTCACCTTTTCTCTTGTACCGGAGATTGCATCATAGCTGATTCTTGGAAGGGAACCCGGCTTGTAGGCGTCAGGATCAGGCTGGGAGGGGAGGCGCCCAGATGTACTTTTGTATAACAGGTGAAGAAAGTGAAGGCAAGAGTCAGTTTGGTAAAGCAAGGGCAGGCCACAAAGCATAGTTGCTTTGTCTGGATGTAGGATACATGTCATGAGTATTCGACTATGAGAGGCAGAGTCCCCAGCATCTCACCATCGCTGGGAGTCTGGGCCTGGTGTTTTGCCATTTGGACCAAACCAGCAGATTCTCACATTATATTCTGCCATATTCTTAGAGGCTTAAATCTGACTTGTAGCATGGGCTGCTTCTTCTTCTTCTTCTTCTTCTTCTTCTTTAAGTAAATGTTTATTCATTTTTGAAAGAGAGAGTGTGAGTAGGGAGGGGCACAGAGAGAGAGAGAGAGAGAGAGGGAGACAGAGGATCCAAAGCAGGCAGCTTTATGCAGGGCTTGAACTCATGACCTATGAGATCATGACCTGAGCTGAAGTCGGACGCTCAACCGACTGAGCCACCCAGATGCCCCCGCCTGGGCTTCTTCTAATTGTGTCACCTGCCCTGAGTCTTATCCTGGCCCAGGTGGAATTTGGAGAGAAATATGTCGGTGGTGTACTTCTAAAGTAAAGAAAAGCAGCAGCAGTAATCCTAACAGTGTCCACCTGTGTCTGTCGGTCAGAGGCTGTCTCAGCAGCTGGTCCCAAGGCACCCATGAAGTTCTACATCTCTCATGTGCCTGTGAGCTTTGGGCCAGGAGGTCAGCTGGTGCGCGTGGGTCCCAGCTCTCCCAGTGATGGACAGACGGCCCTTGTTGAACTGCACAGCATGGAGGTAAACGAGATTCTGTGTCCCGGAAAGCTGGCATTCTGCCTTCTGCTTTCCTTGACCTGAGTCTGGACATCTCCAGGAATGGGATGCCCTTGTGGGGAACTGAATCAGGCATTCCGTGGTTTGGGGTATGTTTTGTGAAAGAAAGGTAGGGATCTTCTCTCAAAGGAGTGATGCTAGATTTGTGTTTTTCCTGAGATGCTATTGGCTCATTTTCGACAACTGGAGAACTCACTTTTGTCCTCCTGTGTTCTCCACAAGGCACTGAGCCACAGCCCAGGGCCATAGCCATGGGTTCTGATATTGAACTTGACTGACAGGGGCTTTGGGTGGATATAGTCTGGGACACCAAATATGATTTTTTTGTTCCAGATTATTCTTAGTGACTCTGAAGAACAAGAAGAGATGAGGACTTTCTCAGGACCCCTGATCAGGTAAGTTATCTTACGAGCTGCCAAGTAGGGCTTTTGAACTTACAAAATCTGCCTGCCCAGATCAGCACTTGGGGGATTTGTTCTTGGCCTCCTTAAAAGAAAATGTCTATCCCCCTTGGAGTAGAATACTCTGTGCAACAAGATTGAGACAAATGTGGCCTGGGCCATTTTGACAAACAATTTGCTAGCTGAAGGGCAGAAAGAAAAATTAAGATTAAAAATCTGAAAACAGCTCTATTTTGCAGGAGCTACGTGGTAGGTTTTAACATTCTCCGCACTTAACAGGTACTGGCAGAAAAGTGGAGCACAGCCTGGGAAATCATAGACAAGTGGATCACAGTGGAAAAAAAAATTCTTGCCTTTTTCTAGAGAGGACTAGCATAGTCTGTGTTGAGTTATTGGACAGTGTGCAAGTCTGCCCTCTGCAGGACTGAGCTAGAACTGCTTTTAAATTCTTATTTATTTATTTATTTATTTATTTATTTATTTATTTATTTTTTCAACGTTTATTTATTTTTGGGACACAGAGAGACAGAGCATGAACGGGGGAGGGGCAGAGAGAGAGGGAGACACAGAATCAGAAACAGGCTCCAGGCTCTGAGCCATCAGCCCAGAGCCCGACGCGGGGCTCGAACTCACGGACCGCGAGATGGTGACCTGGCTGAAGTCGGACGCTTAACCGACTGCGCCACCCAGGCGCCCCTGCTTTTAAATTCTTAGTCAAGTTTCTGATAAATATTTAGGGCACTCTGGTGGAGAGAGTCCTGGCTGGAGTCAAGAGGAGCTGGGTCCTTGGCCCACGCATCCTACTAACTAGAGGTCTCAGGGCAAACAGATCAGCTAATCTTCTTTGAGCCTTAGTTTTCTCTTTCGGAAATGATGTAACACTGGTTGTGCCTACTTTAAGTGGTGGCTTTGAGACGCAAGTGAGATAATGCATATGGAAGCCCTTTATGTATCATCATCACTATTCTATAAACTTATCCTGAAGTTTCCCCCTCCAAGAAAAGCCCACAGTATTTTGACGGTTCCTTCAAGTAAAAGTGAGTGTCAAATCTATTTCTTACACACAGGTATACAGATGGGGGATAGAACGTTGAGCTGGCTGTGTGGACACTGGGGGTGCTGGTCCCAATTTGATTGATTTTATTTGGACGACCTGGAGCAAATAACATTGCCCATTTATTGAGCACTTAATATACGTTGTTAATTCCTTTTATATGGAGGTAGTTTTATAAGGTGAGACGTGGCAGGCTAGATTTAAACGCAAGGTGGTCTGACTCCAAAGTCTGTGCCCTTGCCTGCTACCCTGGGCAGGGTACCTGTGGGTCTCAGTTTCCTCATCTGTAAGTCTGTGCCCTTGCCTGCTACCCTGGGCAGGTACCCTGTGGGCCTCAGTTTCCTCATCTGTAAAATGGGGAGGGTGTGTGAGAGAATTTCTGAAGTCCCTTTCTGTTCATCAAGGAAACTACAGACTCAGTACTCCAGCCCTGGGTTGTCAGGCTTCTATCTCAGTCCCCCCACCCTCTGCTAGCACCCTCCCTCCGTACAAGGAGCCTGCAGTGCTGTGCGGCAAAAGAGTCTGCCCCTCACCCTTTGCTCCCTGAAATCTCTCCATAGGGAAGATGTACACAAGGTGGACATCATGACATTTTGCCAGCAGAAAGCAGCTCAGAGCCGAAAATCTGAGACACAGAGGAGCAGAGACTCAGCTCTACTGTGGCAGTTGTTAGTTCTCCTTTGTCGACAGAATGGGGTAAAGTATTATCACTCCGACGGGTGAGCAGGTGCAGGCCGGATTGAAATTTAAGTCTTTCAGGGATAGAGAGGATTCGGCTTATGACATGATTATAAAAGATAATGTTAAAGAAGCAACAAATGGCCCTAAGTGGGAAAAAATTGCTCAGATGTCAACGCAGTTTGCTAAAGATGGTCTTTTCTCTGCCCTTCTCCCTGGCCTGGGGTTACTGTACCAACCACATAATACAACTGTAAGAGTGGGCCTATTTCTGGTAATCTTGGTGGCTCCTGACAGGCAGAAAATCACCATGAGAGAGTGAAGCTGAAGTGTGAAATACAATAGTCCAAGAAAGGGCTGTCTTGTGTTTGGAAGTTGACCTCCTCATGAAGACGGCAGGTGCTCTGGTGCCCTCCTTCTTCAGCAGGGGCTGCCGGCCCGAGGACAATAGGATTCTCCCTCAGGATGACCCTCTTTGCCTGACAGTCCATGGTGGGATCTGACATCGCGGAGCTGCTGATGCAAGACTGTAAGAAGCTGGAGAAGTACAAGAGGCAGCCGCCAGTGGCCAACCTCATCAACCTGACCGACGAGGACTGGCCGGTGCTGAGCTCAGGGACCCCGAACCTGCTCACCGGGGAGATTCCCCCCAGCGTGGAGACGCCTGCACAGATCGTAGAGAAATTCACTAAACTGCTCTACTACGGCAGGAAGAAGGCAGGTGTGGCCCTTCCATGCTTGTTTTTAAAAAGTAACTACGCCCCCATCACTCACCCCTCCTCCAACCATAGGAGTAATTTACACTCATTTTATAGCACCTAAGAAGCTCAGAAAGGTGCAAAGAAAAAAATTATATAGACTTACCATTAAAAGCTAACATCTGGGGGCGCCTGGATGGCTCAGTTGGTTAAGTGGTCGACTTCGGCTCAGGTCATGATCTCACAGGTCATGAGTTCAAGCCCCACATCTGGCTGTCTGCTCTCAACACAGAGCCTCCTTTGGATCCTCTGTCCCCCTCTCTCCCTGCCCCTCCCTTGCTCTCTCTCAAAAGTAAATAAACATTAAAAAAAAAAATCTGTTAACATCTTGATATACTTAATTCTAGCATTTTTCTATGCACATATATTAAAGATAGAATTAAATTACATATGCATTATTTCTACTTTTTCAGTTAAGATTATACGGTGTAATATTCCCATGGTGTTAAAACGTACCATTTTAACAAATGGACAATATTCTATGATATGAATTTTAAATATTTTATTGATCTAATTCACTGTTTTTGAATATATAGGCTATTTATAATTTTGCCACCCATTATAAATTACACAATTTGAACATCTTGTTATATAAATCTTTGGATTATCTTCTTATTTTTTTAGGATAGATTCCTAGAATGGAACTATAAGTTAAAGGGTACGCACTTTTAAAAGCTTCTTCACATATACACTAAATTAGTTTCCAGAAAGTCTGTTTATAAATGTTATCCTCACCAGCTATATCTCAGGTATGCCTCCCAATATTGAATACTTTAATTCAACAGATGAAGAGATGCCTTGTTTTTTTGATATGTAAATTAGATGATTTTTATTCTTATGCTATTTATTCAAAAAATTTAATTGAGGTATATGTGACAAAATTGCAAGATATTTAAAGTGCACGATGCGATGATTTGATGTACAAATACATTGTAAAAGGATTTTCCCCATGGAGTGAATAACATTAATCACCTCATATACTTACCTATTTTTTTATGCCTTGTTTAATTTTGAAGCTGAACTCACATTTTACAGAAGTCTTAAAGAGAGTTTAAATACTGGAATATATAATTGAAATCAATTTGAATCACTATGATTCAAAACTCAAAAGATAAAAAGCATGTAAGAGAAGAGATGATGCCCCCACCCTCTCAGCCTGTCTCTAAAACAGGCTGTCTCTAAAATACCCAGAGATGTTTTCTGCATGTAAGATTATGTTCTCCTTTTGTTCCTTATAGCTTACCATATATTATTTCTTTTTTCAATATTTTAGTTTAAAAAATAAAAAAAATAAAGATTTTATTTTAAGTAATCTCTACTCCCAGCATGGGGCTCAAACTTAACAATCCTGAGATCAAGAGTCAAACACTCTAGTGACTGAACCAGCCAGGCGCTCCCATATACCATTTCTTCACCTTCCTTTTTCCATTTAACAAAATATCCTAGAAAACACTCTATAACATGGTTACAGTTGTTTTCTGTAAAAGGACTGACAGTAAGTATATTAGGTTTTGCAGGCCATGGGGTCTCTGTTGCCACTACTCATATCTGCTATTGTCTGATAAAAGCAGCCACAGACAATATGTAAATGAGTGGGTGTGGCTGTGCTTTATTTATATACATAGACATTTGAGTTATACATAATTTTTATGTGTAATGAGGTGTTATCCTTTTTTTTTAAGTTCATCTTCAGAGAGAGAGAGAGAGAGAGAGAGGGCACATGGGGGAGGGGCAGAGAGAGAGGGAGAGGAAGAGAATCGTAAGCAGGCTCTGTGCTAACGGGGGGGGGGGGGGGGGGCGGGGGGCTCAACTTACCAACCATGAGATCATGACCTGATCTGAAATCAAGAATCTGACGCTTAACTGACTGAGCCATTCAAGTGCCCCAGTGTTATCATTTCTTTAATTTTTTACCAATCATTTAAAAATGTGAAAAGTTATTCTTAGTTTGTGGGCTGTACCAAAATGGGCAGTGGGCTGAATTTGGCCTTCAGGTCACATTTTTCTGAACCCTGTTCTTTATAGTATATAAATGTCTTCCTTCTTATTTTTATGGCTGCATAGATTTCTAAAGATAAATCATAATTTATTTAATAAAACCCCGATAGATTGACAGATTATTAACAGTCTTTTGCTACTACAAATAGCACTGTGATAAGGACCAATGTCGTTTGCCGTGTAGGAGAATATACATATGATTTCTAGAATAGCTTCTGGAAATGGAAGTGTTGAGTCAAAGGGTACATGGCTGGAAATTTTGAGAAATATCAACAAATTGCCTTTTTTAGAGGTTGTACCAATTACTCAATGAACAATATATGAGAGTTCCTGTTTCTCTACTCTTACCAATTTAGTGTTTCCAAGCTTTTCATATGTGCCAATCTGAAAGGTTAAAAAAAAAAAAAAATATATATATATATACATATATAAAATTTAGTGGAGTTGTTCCTTTTCTCTTGTTATAAATGAAGTTGAATATGTTTTAATCTGTGAATTAAAAATTTTAAAAATATTTATTTATTTTGGAGAGAGAGAGAGAGAGAGTATGCATGTGCGTGTGAGTGGCGGAGGGGCAGAGAGAGACAGAGACACAGAATCTGAAGCAGGATCCAGGTTCTGAGCTGTCAGCACAGACCCTGACGGGGGGCCCAAACCCATGAACTGTGAGATCATGACCTGAGCTGAAGTTGGACGCTTAACCACTTAACTGACTGAGCCACCCAGGTGCCCCTAATCTGTGAATTATTTTGTCATGGATCTTCTACGTTGTTCTGTTGGGTGTTTGATCTCTATTTATTGATTTGTAAGAGCTCTTTACTTTTTAAGGACTTTCTGTACAAAATTACTTTTGTGGGGTGATATTTAGAAAGGCTTTCCTACTTTAAAACTAATTTATGAAAATAAGGTTCAAATACTTTTGTGACTTCACCTTTACATTTGAATCTTTAATCTCTGTTTATCTGTATATGATGTTATATTTTATTTTATTTTTTTCCAAAATTTTATTTAAATTCTAGTCAGTTAGCATTCAGTGTAATATTGGCTTCAGGAGTAGAACCCAGTAATTCATCACTTATACATATAACACGCTGCATTCATGTGATATTATATTTTAAATGAGTGGTAGACATGATATTCAGTGAAAATCAGTGGGATCATATGATAACCATCCCCCTGTTCACTATATAGTAGGGACCTGGAGTTTCACAATTTATTTATTCGGTAAACATTTGTCAAACAGCCACAACTTCTAAGGCATTGAATCCAGTGGGGGATACAGAAATAAATCAATAAAAATCTCTTTCCTTAAGAAAAATTAAGTAATGACCGTAGCAATAACAATAACAAAAGCAAATATTTATTTATTTATTTATCATTATTATTTGTTAATGTTTATTCATTTTTGAGAGAGAGAGACAGAGTGTGAATGGGGGAGGGGTAGAAAGAGAGGGAGACACAGAATCCGAAGCAGGCTCCAGGCTCTGAGCTGTCAGCACAGAGCCCGACGCGGGGCTCAAACCCACAAACCGCGAGATTGTGACCTGAGCCGAAGTCGGACACTTAACTGACTGAGCCACCCAGGTGCCCCAAAAGCAAGTATTTAAAAAGTACTTTCTATGTACCAGGCACTTACTTAACATCTTACATGCATTGTCTCATTTATCTTCATAGAAGCCCTGTGGGTTAGGTTCTATTCTTGTTTTATGTACTGACAAATGAGGAGAGTTAGTAAGTAATAAAACCAGGGTTCAGATCTAGGCAGCCTGATGTCTGAACTTGGGCTTCTGACCATCCACTGCACCACCTGCCATACCTATAGCCCCAGAGGTGAGCAGGGAATAGAAGGAGTACTCTGGGGGCTCAGAGTGGTTCATGAGGAACTGGAGACCAAAATGTCTTTAAAACCTTTATTAATATTGACTGGGGTCTCATTTCTGGCACTGTGTCAGATTAATATCCTCAATGTAAGTTCTCAGTTCACTTATTCCTAAATTATATTTTTGGAGATGCAAATTTTTGAGCAAAGTGGTGATTCCCAACCAATTATTAGTAATTCCTTTAAAAAAATACTGTTGTGGGGGCACCTGGTGGCTCAGTAGGTTGAGTATCCGACTTCAGCTCAGGTCATGGTCTCACAGTTTGTGAGTTCGAGTCCCATATTGGGTGAGCTAGAGCCCTCTTTGGGGATGTTCTGTCTCTCCTTCTCTCTCCCTCTCTCTGCCCCTTGTGGGATTCTCTCTCTTTCCCTCTGCCCCTTGCTCACTCACACTTTCTCTCTCTCAAAAATAAATTGAAAAAATAGAAAAGCTATATTTATAAAAAAAAATACTGTTGTGAATTAGTTTCACCTATGTAAAGAGTAACTCAATGTCATTTTTGCTTGTAGTGGACGTGAAGTTGAATTTCCTAATGGTGGTTGTTTAAATTTGTTCTCTCCCTTTTCAAATAAGATAGCATGGGAGATGTCAGGATGATCAAGGAAATTTGTGCTTGGAAGTGGAGTTACCTCATTAGTGACTTCCTGTCCAAAAAATCGCATTATTTGAGGGCACTAAAGAGATTATTAATACCAGGTCAAAACCTCAAATATATAATTCTGAAAATTGAATGAAAAGATGAGTGTGAGTGTGTGTGTGTGTTAAAACTTACAGCCTCTAACCCATCTCACCAAGCTAAAGGTGTCATTAATTTGGCACATGAAGTTGATAGATAACAAGCGCTTGATAGTTAACGAGCAATTAGTTATAATATTAGGTGGGGCAGGTCGACTGCTATGCAAACTGGCTCAAACATGGTAACAGCTACTTTCTATTCATGTGGGCATCCTGGGCAGGTGAGCAGAACGGTGGGTCAGCCCTTCTTCCCGGAGTAGTTCAAGGCATGGAGGAGGCTGTACCATCTGAGCATATAGTCTATATGGAATGAGAAGCCATCTTCATTCCAGCCAGCCAGATGGGGAGAAGGGCATGGGGGACCGGGCACAGGACTTCTTTGCACCAGATCTGGACGCAATATAACCATTTCTGTTGCCATTGTAGAGCCTGGAACTCAGTCACTTCTAGGTGCATGGGAGGCGGGAAAATGCGGTGCAGTTCTTTGCCCAGGAAGGGGGCAACGGCTTTTGGTGGGGAGCTAACAGTCTCTGCCACAGTTGTTAAAAAAGAAACCGTTCCTGTAACACGCCCCCATGAATGTCATCTTGCTACCTGTACTTTGAGACTCAGTCCTGGGGGTGCGGTGCTTCTCTCGTGTTCGGTGCTTAGGTTCGTAAAAGTATCATGTGACTTCTGCTAAAGAGCTAAGGCTGACTGGAAGCTACGTTTGAGGGGCAGATGATGAAATAGCAGAATGTATTTGATAAAGTGAAGGCTGGAGAAGGGTCATCTTAGAGAGAAATAGGCACCCGCTCTTCCTTTGTCCCTCTCACAGATGAGGCTCCGAGCCTTCCTGGGAGCCCAGCTTGTACAGCTCAAGGGCAGCAGTACCCAACCATCGACATTTGTTGTTTGTGGGAAGGTGAATAGGGCCATGCTGACTGTGACGTGCTTTTGTTTTCAGGAAGCCTTGGAGTGGGCCATGAAGAACCACTTGTGGGGCCACGCTTTGTTCCTCGCCAGCAAGATGGACCCAAGGACCTACAGCTGGGTTATGAGTGGGTGAGCAGGCCACTGGCAAAGAAGACCTAAGGAGCAGAGAGCAGAGAGAGGCCCGCCAAGGGAGGGAGTGTTGGGAGGCAAATGCAGGATGTGCTGGGAAGCCCCACGCATCAAGCATCCTTCCAGTTTTTCTCTTCTGACCTGGACCTAGCATATCGCTTCTCCAGATTCTTACAACCTAGACATGGACACATTCTTTCTACCTGCTATGTTAAATATTCAGTTTAGTAATATTTCTCAGGGTCTGAGTTTCCAAAAGTTGCATGGGTTTCTGCAATCCGGTAGTTCTCTTTGGGAGGGGCTGTTCTAGATAGTTCCATCAGTGAGGGAATAGGTGACCACTTAGGGTTAACTGACAGAGCTTTGGGTCTGAGAGTTAGTAGCCGTCTACCACTGAGTCTTGCAGTGGGGGATGTGGGCGCTGAGAGGAAGGTCGGGATATGGGGGAGCAGGAGCTGTGCTAGGAACAGGCTTTATAGGACGGGGGATTACAAGCAGAAGTCTTCTTCTAGGGCAGGGGACATGACGAGACTGAAGGAATGTGTTTAGTCAGAGATCATGCCAGCACACCGAGACCGGGAAGAATGCCCAAACCAGGATGAGACAGGAATGGAGGCTGACCACATAGCCAGGAGTTTGGAGTAAGGGGAATTAAATGGGGGGGAGGGGGTGCTGGAGAAGGGTTCCTGAGTAAGCCCCTCCAGCTGCAGCCAGATCTGTGGGTTGGCAGGGATAGACATGTGGTAGGGGTGGGGAGGGCCGGGGGGCCCTCCCATAAGGGGCAGGCTTGGATCAGACCGTGAGAAGGATGCTCCCTCAAAATGTTCATCTTCCTGTGTTAGTCGAAGCTGTGAAGCTGTGAACCTCTCAGCTTGACTTAAGTTTAAATTGGCCATAAATTGGCTGTCGGGCAGATGGCTGAGAAGATGGTACCTCCCTTCAAGGCTGCCACACTACCCTTCTCCACCACGGCCTCCGTGGAGTCTCTCTTCTACTGTAACCCTCAGTCTTCCCAGGGACTGGTAACACCTCTGTGCACTTCATTATGTTCAGGATGGTGAGGAACCCTGGAGTTTTATTATGATAAGCGCTCTGAGCTCCCGAGGCAAGGGTGCTATTAAATAAAAGACCGCGTTCTTCCCCCGTCCTATAAAGCCTGTTCTGAGGGACGATTTTCCTCTGGGTTTTGGAAATGAACATCCCACAATCCCACATTGTAGCATACATCTCTGCGACAGATTTTTGCCTTGGGCCATTGATTTTTGATGGGGCCCAGTGAATTGTGAAAAATATCTCTTACTGAGTATGCTTAAATCTCAAATCAGCTCTAGAGCTTATTATATCCTTGTTAAGCATATCCCACGGTTTGTCATCAGGAAGATCATTTCTGGTCCCTGTTCTACGCCTCTTTGGTTACTGAAAATGGCTATTTAGTGCATGTGAGTAAAAGACCCAGGCTAGTCACAAGCCAGAAAACCAGCCCTGGAGGCCGTGGGCGTGGCACGAGGGGAACTGCTTCAGGGGACTAGAAGTTGAGGGTGACTGGGTAGGAGGGGCCCGCGGAGAAGATGTTTGGGTTAACTGCTGGGGCTCTCTAGGGGTCTCTGAGATGTGGGGCATTTCCGTGACAAAGAAGACCTATAGAAATGGTTACTGGAGAGTTGGGGCATCAGTGCCAAAGTGCAGAAAATACCCCCCAACAGAGAGCCCCATCTGGGGTGGAATCAAGATCCTGCCGATCCCCCCAAAGTGGGAGCCAAGCAGAGGCGCGGCAGAAAAGCAAAGAGAAGTTCATGTTCCGAAAGAAGCTGCTGAAGTCAAATAGAGATCTACGGGGGGGGGGGGGGGGGTTGCCCCGCTGGCAATGGGTCAAAGGCTCTCTCGGCTTGGTCCCCACTAACGGTCGTCTCTCTCTGCAGCTTTACCAGCACACTGGCGTCCAATGACCCACTGCAGACCCTCTTCCAGTTCATGTCGGGGAGGATCCCACAGGCAGCCACGGTATTCTTTGTGACAGACCTCCTTCAACCCCAGTGTCCTAAGGGTTTGGGGGGGGTGGGGACAGCTCAGGAACGAGGTGATGACTTTAAAGATTAAAAATAAGTAGTAATTGCACCTGGCCCAATTCATTCATATGATTTCATTTAATACACAGAGGAAGGAATTCCTACCCCCGTTTTACAGAGGTGGGAACTAAGGTGCAAAGGTGTCATATGACCATAGATCACTGAGCGAGGAGCAGTGGAGCCAGGATTGGCTCCGTCTGTCTGATTCCAAAAACCTTGTCATTTTCACAATACCATAGCTGCCTGCTCAGTGTGCGTAAATAGCGAGAGAGCCAGACTGTCCCCAGGCTTCCTGCAGTAAGGCCACCGTTCTTTCTCCCCCCTGCACATCCATCCTGCAAAGTTGGACATATTTGGTCTTACATGCTGTCTAGAGTTGGAGATGGCTCAAGTCTGAGGCCAGCTTGATAGTTCCCTATGAAAGTATCTTTTTTCCCCAAGGTATCCTTCTTTACCTTTGAAGTCTAGTAACTTTACCAGGATGTATTGGTGCTGTCAGGGCAGTTTTGTTTTGTTTTTTTTTCTTGGGACACAGCATACTGTTTTAATACGTGCATTCATATTTTACCGTTCAAGGAAGTTTTCTTGCGTTATATCCTTCGATATTTGTTTTGTTCCATTATTATTTTTTTTCAGGAATTCCATATGTGCACATTTCATATAGATACGAACTATATACATATACATGTACAGATTATATTCTCTTTAATTAAAATTTCTTTCTTTCTGTCCATCCTTCCTTCCTCTTCTTCTTTTTCTTCTTCCTCCTCTTCTTCTTCTTTTTTTTTTTTTTTGCTCTTCTCATTGCCATCCTATGTGTCCCTTCCTGTGTTTCCATATTGATGAAAGAGACACTGTCTCTTAATTTTGGTGCCAGTTTTAACTTGATGTCTCTGATTTTTCTCTCACTTCTTCCCTGAGCTCTGCAGGTCACATTGGCCTCTTCCTGTTGTTCATTGTCTTCTTCCTGAGCTCTTATCACTTAGTATTAGTGATAATGCCCTTGCTTCATAGAAGAAATTGTTTCGTGATTTTACTTAAATTCGTGATGAAATGTTTGGTGATATCTCTTTGTTTTGTGGTAACATTTTTCCAGTGAATGTTCTTTCTACCTTCCATTAGTTTTTCATATTACTTCCTTCCTTCTATCTTTACAGTGTATTTGTACAGATTTTGTGCTTGTTCCTTGACAGGAGTTGAGTCTTCCCTGGGCCAGTAGTTTCTGGTAGGTTTGTGCTGGGGAGGGGCCAGGGCCACATTGCAAGCTATCTGTCATTTCCCACACGATCTGGAGTTTTCTGTGGGTATCTGTGTAGCCTTTCCTTCTCCTAAGTCGGCAGAGATGGCTGTGGGATCCTCTCCTTCTGGAATTCTCTCTCTGCTCCCTCCTGCAGCACTCTGTTCAATTTCCACTACCTTCGGCAGCCTTTTCTTATATTTTGAAGTTTGGGTTTTTGCTGTCACCCAGTTTTAATGAAAATGGACTTCACATTTTTGCTTTTCTGTTCTTCTTATTGCTTGGGGACGATTCCTAGAAAGGAAAAGAGAGATGATGACTTTCATGCCCCATCATCAAACCCACTGGCTATACTGGAACATGGAGTGCTCACAGTTCAGCGGAATGCCGCGCACCGCCATGACAGTGCATCATGTCACAAAGCACTAAATGCAGGAAATTATGTAATCAGCGTATGGTCCACTGGGTCTCACTGCAGTGGTAGAGTTAACTAAATGTTCCCTGTGTTTAGGTGAGAAAACCGAGGAGCAGGAGGTGATGTGCCAAGGCGGTATTTGATCTCAGTGTTTGAGAGTGACCTAGCATCTGGCACCCAGGAAAAGGCTGGCTGTTAGTTACTTGGAATGAGTGGAAAAGACACGGCGGCCGGAAAACCCAGATGTAGGCTTCTATCACAAGTCTAACCGGAGCCTGCTCCTTGCTGCTCTGTGAGCTTGGCTTTGTTACCTGATCTCAGAGCCTCAGGTTTTCCTCTTTGTGGGCATTTTGATGCCTAACCAAGAGAGTTATTGTGAAGAGTAAAGGAGAGAGAATATCTGAGCAGATCAACGACCATGCTTGACCCGTTGAAGTTAGTCAGGTGTATGCTCTCTCTTGCACACTCTTTCTCTCCATACGTCTGCTTTACAGTGATTTTTTTCAAATCACCTAGAGAAGAGATAGAAGAATGACTTCTAAATGTTTGTTCTTTTCAGCAAGGATTTTTCTTTTGCGCGTTCCTTTCGTTAGAGCGAGAAAGGGCCTGGCTTATGCGGGGATAATAATAGTACCCAATGCGTGTGACCATTCTAGGAGAAACGCCTAGCAGCGGGTATGGTTCACGGTCAGAGTGCAGCGAGTAAGAACTGCTCTTCTTGTGATTTATCATCATCATCACCCTCATTCACACTGCATCGCCCAGATAAACAAAGAGTAACTATAAAATGGAGTTGGATAAAGCATCTTTTGTTCCTGGGGATAACTACAAAGACCAAATAATTAGGGATTGTTTTGACTTCCAAATCTTAGCTATTACTATCGATCTCTTGCTCTACCCATTCTAATAACAAACTGGAAGATGGACTGGTCTACAAATCACCTCCTTCCTTTTGCTGGGCTTCCGTGTGTGTGTGTGTGTGTGTGTGTGTGTACATCTGTGTATATGTACCTATGTATAATTTATAAAGGGCAAACAAACTAAGTGCAAAGCACTATGCTATGTGCTTCACCTAGCTATCTTATTTCATTATCAACAATAACTGTTATGTAGAATATAACTCATATTATGATCTCCACTTAAGAGATGAGGAAAAAAGGTTTTGAGAAACGTGCTCAAGGTCACACAGCTAGTAAAAAGGCGGGATGCCAGTTGAATCCAGGGCCTGGGTTGTTTCTGTGATGTTCTATTGCTTCTTTATAGATATTTCCTGTCCTAAAATTCCCCTTCATTCGGGAGAAGGGAAGCCCAAGCCCCACCATTTGTGTGGGGCATTTCCCCACTTCCAGGGTTCTGTGTGCACCCTGCTGCCCCCTGGTGGAGCTCTGCTGCCCCTGCATTGTCACCAGAGGGAGCGGGCAGAGCCCTCAGCTGGAAGCAAGATGAACGGGGACTGGGTGTGGGGCTGGGCCACTTGGCCTGCTTTTCTCCAGCCATGGGAATTCAACTTAATAGGGTTGTGAAAATTAACTGAGGTCATGTGTGTGAAAGGCCTTTGTAAAACCAGAAAACACAAGCCATTTGGTAAGGTATTAAGGGGCCTAGGGTTGCCCTGACTTCTAACAGGTTAATGTGGATTCTTCATATGAGCCAAGGATGTTTGGTCTTCCTTCTCCCACTGAAACATCAGGGTTTGTTTTGTTTTGTTTTTCTGGATTTGTCCCTAGCTGTTGGGGTCAGGGGTACCAGGAAGAAATTTGAAAATCAGAAAGTGATCAAAAGTGTCATTTTATTTACCTATTGCCTGAGGTTCCTACGAATGCATGTATGCGTCCGTGTCTGTCTGCCTGCCCATCCTTCCAGCAGTCTTGTCTTTTTGTTTGTTTGTTTTAAGTTTACTTATTTATTTATTTTGAGAGAGAGAGAGCAGAGGAGGGGCAGAGAGAGAGAGAGGGAGAGAGAATCCCAAGCAGGCTCTGCCCTGTGAGTGCAGAACCCAAGCAGGGCTTGAACTCATGAACCGTGAGATCATGACCTGAGCTGAAGTCAGGAGTCAGATGCTTAACCGACTGAGCCACCCAGGAGCCCCAAGTCTTGCTTTTTAAAAGGAGATCTGGAAATCAGTGACTGGCAGCAATGCAGGTGGCGGAAGCCGGCCTTCCCCGAACTCCTCGAAACCAGGAGACAAGACACCAACGTTCTTCATCCCCGTTGTGGCCCGTGATCCTTCAGCCAGTAAATCTTCCATTTTGTCTGCTGCCTTCCAGTGCTGTGGGGACAAGCAGTGGGGAGACTGGAGGCCTCACTTGGCCGTGATTCTGTCAAATCAGAGTGGGGACCTGGAGCTGCATCAGCGCACAATTGTCACCATGGGGGACACTCTGGGTAAGCAGAAGCCAGCCCTGCCCCCTCCTCTCCTCTAGGCTGTGTCCAGGCCACTTTGCACGTCTATCCTCAGGCTTTTAGGTTCTGTGCAGGGCCTGCGTCTGTGCCTCAGGCTTTCCCCTGACCCAGGGGCCTCAGTGTTTGGGGGTCGGAAACTCCAGAGAAAGGAGTGTCGTTCTTGTCTCTCCGTTTCCCAGATTTTCTGCTGCAATGCAGTCCAGGCCCCTGAGACTCGGGCTGGGCTGCTGCAGAGGCTCCCCTCAGCAGCTGGTTTTCTGTCCCTGGTCAGATTCCCCCCAGGATGGAGCTAACACACAGGGAGCCTCGCCTCTTGTTATGGTTAGCCGCACGGCGACCCAGCTCAGCCAGAGAGGAACTTCTATTTTTGCCTGAACTACCCTGAGTAATTGCGTAGGCTTTACCTTTATTATCTCTCAGTGAACGTTGCCTTATAAACACTAAGGGTTACAGAATGTTCCAGACCGGAGGTTCTCAAATTTGGTCAAGGGGCTGAATGCCTAGAAATCATGATACTCTTTGTTAACTTTGTGAAATATTGCTCTGTTAAACGGAAAAGAGCGATGTGCAAGGTAGCACCAAGTCAGACGGCAGGTGGGTCAGCGGCCGATGGTTAGAAAGGGAGGCGGGTTTTGTTTAGTCCTTCCTGGGCACCTGGCCCTGTGCTGAGTACGTCACCTACTTGAATTAATTCAATTTTGAGGTAATGGAAAATGTATGGGAGAACATTCTGAAAATGGGAACAGGCTGGTCATTATTGGTAGTTTTTATGAGCCCTGCGAAAAGTTTTCTATTGTTTGATTTTAGCAGAGGAAGCATTAGTGCCCCCAAGGAGTCTAATTTAAAAACAGCTACTTCTTTGCTCAGGTGTAGGCATCTGCTCTCTTTTCACCCTCAGGAAGGACTTAAAATGCTTAGAAAATTCCTAATCACGAATATACTAGGAAAACACGAATCAGTGATGTATTCTGGCTGAAAAGAATTGAAATGTAATGTCCGAAGCCAAAAATGCTGGTGGGAGGGGACAGTGTGGTTTAGGGCCAGCGACTCTGGCCTTCCCTCCCCCAAGGATTCTCCCCTCGGACCCCGAGCCCCCTCTGCCATCTCTCTCCCACCCACCCCGATGGTGGGTCCCCACACAGCCATGTTCCGTAACTGGGCCTTGCTCTCCTCCTCCTGCAGCTGGGAAGGGGCTGGTGGAGGCAGCCCACTTCTGCTACCTCGTGGCTCACGTGCCCTTCGGCCACTACACCGTGAAGACAGATCATCTGGCCTTGCTTGGCAGTAGCCACAGGTAGGGTCTCCTGGGGGAAAGGGAACGGGAAGGACGGTTTCCAGGGAATTGTTTGAGGGAGGCCTTGTTGGGTCTCATGGCTCTACTTTCCATTTTCTTGTATGCATTTCACCTACTGCTGCTCCCCTCCTCTGGGGCTGTTCTGCACAGATCTGGGCAGGGAGGTGTGCCCGGTGGGAGCCGCATCACACCTCCAGGGGGCCTCAGGCCCCAGCCCTGCTCCCCAAAACTGCGTGTGGGTCTTTGAGGTGTATTGCCCCCTTCTGACCACTTGGTGGCGCCCTGGCTCCATGACCAGACATCATCTCTTAAGAACTGTCAGTGCGATCGATCGGGGTGGCTTGAGGTTCTGTATTAGGCAGCCCTGGGCTTGTCTCAGAGTCAGCCCTGGGCAGAATTGGAAATTGCAAGAAGTTTATGTTTACTCCTTACACCCCTACACTGACGGTGCACAAGCTACTCAAAGTCCAGCCTGTTACTTATTCTTTGTTGGCCATAACGTTAGCGTTTTCACACAGAAGGATCTTTTTTTTTTTAAGTTTATTTATTTATTTTGAGAGAGACAGAGTGCGGAGTGGGGGAGGGGCAGAGAGAAAGGGAGCGTCTCAAGCAGGCTCCGCACCATCAACGCAGAGCCCGATGCAAGGCTCGAACTCACGGAACTGCGAGATCATGACCTGAGCTGAAATAAGAGTTGGACGCTTAACCAGCCGAGCCTCCCAGACTCCCCTTCACACGGAAGGATCTTAATAAGCCTGTAGACAATGAGTAAATGGACAAAAAAGATCGGTTTGCTTCCCAGCAGTTCTCCATGTTCTGGATCTCCCCCCCCCCCGCCACGCCCCCACCGTAATACTTAACATACCCTAAGCTCTTACATTGTGCCAGTCATTTTATTTGCACTGTTTCCTTTAATCAGTACAAATTTATCCTATGAATAAAGTATATGTTTAATCTTAACTTTATAGAGGAGGGAAACCAAGGCACAGAGAGGTTAAATAACTTATCTAAGATAGCACAGCTAGTGTGCAGTCATGTGGGACTTGGAATCCAGGCTGTGAGGCTGTGAAGTCCTTTCAACTGTTGCGCAAAACTGCCTACCTCTGTGGAAATGTACAGCCGTGGCCAGCTCTCTCTGGGTCGTGATCTCTGACAGCATATAGTGGGCTTGTCAGAGAAGACCACCTGTGCCAAATGTGACAATACATGTGCACGGGTTAATTCGTCTCCCTCCTATGTTTATATGGT
Source organism: Lynx rufus (assembly GCF_022079265.1). Lineage (NCBI taxonomy): Eukaryota > Metazoa > Chordata > Mammalia > Carnivora > Felidae > Lynx > Lynx rufus. The sequence continues at coordinate 44,042,309 of NW_025814829.1, forward strand.
ACAAGGACATTTCTGGAGATAACCTGTGGTGATCGAGATTAAGAAGCACGCCAAGCCGTCGGGGCCCGTGGAGGGGTCTGGTAGCCCCTGGGATCACATTTGGCCAGCCCACTTCCTCATTGCCTCATTGGCTGAATGAACACCCAGCATAGGGACTGTCCTTTGATTTTTGGCTCAGCTGTTGTCCCCATTCTTGGCCATGCCTTCTTTTCTGGGTGCTCTTGAGAGCATCCTCTTATGCTGTTTTGTTGGGGCCAGGAGTGGCCTTCCATAGATGCACGTTCTAGGCCTTCAGGGTACTAAGGTGAGCTCTCAGCCCTACTGAGGAGGAGGAAGGTCAGTTTGCCTTAGGTGACCCTCCAGCAAAGAAGGTGGAGGACCCCCCTTTCTGCACTTCTCGTGCAGGGCTCTGCTCTGTTCCTTCCCCAGCCCCAAGAAGGAGGAGAAAGAGGAGGCAAAACATTCACTCCGGAGGCCCCCAGTCTCTTTCCCGTCTTGGAGTCGCCCCAGGGATCAGCCCAGGGCAGGAACTCTATCTACCTTGTTCGGATGCAGCTGGTGCTTGTCTACTAGGATTTAAGTTCCTCCCTCCCAATCCCCCCTCAATTTCTTTTATTGTTATTCCCTGACTGTAGTCAAGAGTTTTTGAAATTTGCAACAACTGAGGCTATCCAGAGGACGGAAATCTTCGAGTATTGTCAGATGCTGGGCCGCCCCAAATCCTTCATCCCTTCTTTCCAGGTAACCGAACCCACCCGAGGGCACCGCCTTAGCTGCGTCACATGGCCGCGAGCAGCTGGGTTTCCAGAGTTGCTATTTGGCACAGGGTAGCTGGGCGAAGTCATCTACAGCACTTTTCCTCGTTAGCTTGAGCGTGGGAAGAGTTAGGATTTCTTTCTAGGTCCCCTAAAAGTCTGCATTTCAAGATACGAAAGCAAATCAATGCAGCAGCCCCTGTTGCTGGAGGCTCCTGCCTTGCCCCGGAACAAAGGGAAATTGGCCCGCGTCCGGTCGCACCCGCTCCGCAGCAAGTGCTGCTTTCCGCTCTCTGCAAACAGCTCTCCCTTCTCCTCCTCCCCTCTGGCCATGCGGCCTGTTGGGGGGGGTGGGGCGGGGAGCGGGAAGGCCCAGCCCAGGGGGGTTTGCCCAGCCTGCTCCCTCCTTCCGACGTGCTCCTCCCATCTCTTTGAGTCTCCTAGCTGCGCAAGTTCCTTCCCGCTCTGTCCCTGCCTTCGCCCTTCTGTCTTCCCCTGGGGCTTCCGCTGTGCCGGGGGCGAGGGCCCTGCCGGTTCTACTCTTCTCAGCTTCTCTGCTTGAGGACCTCATGTCACACCTCCAATTCATCGGGACTCCTTCAGTGCGCCTGGTAACACAACACGCGCACGCACACTCACAGCCCACAACACAAAAAGCACAAAAATGCTCGAAAATGACGGCCTTTGTGTATAGCAGCTTCCTTCATTGTTTTACCGAAGACTCTCCCTCCCCAGCAAAGCTGAGCAGATGAGCTCCTTTGGGAACAGGTCTCTCTTCTCTCTCTCTCTTTCTTCTTTGCTCATCCCACCTTTCAGTCACCTTTGGGCAGACAGGAAGGAAGTTAGCTTTAGCGAGTGTGTTCTATGTGCCAGCAGGGCGCTATTGTGCTTTGAGTTATTATTTCTAACCCCGCGAGGTGGGCATGACTCCCTTCCTTTTGCCAAACGGGAAACTGAAGAGAGGAGTCACATGCTGTAGGCTCCTAGCTCTTGCCTGCCATTTGTTCTAAGAACTTTACATGGATTGTCTCATTTAATCTTTACAACAACCAAGGGGTGAACAGTATTGTCCCCGTGCTGTAGTGAGGAAACTGAGGCACAGGGAGGTGCGGTAACCAGCGCAATGTGGCACACCCAGTGTAGAGCTGGGATTTGAAGTTGGGCCTGTCTGATTTCCAAACCCTCATGGCTCTACCTTGCTGTGCCCCTCATGCTTCTGTAAATAGCTGTCTGCCTGGGTCAGAGTGATTTCTTCTTCTTTCCTATGTCTCCCCCGGTGCCTGGTCCTATGCTCCACAAATGCCAGGCTTTCCAGATTACGCGGGCTTGCTTATCAGAAGTAACTAGTCTGGTGCATTCCCGTGGTGACTCGGTCTCCAGAGACTGAACTGATGTGACTCCCATCCCTTTCTCAGCGATGTGTGACCTGCAGGCTGGATTTGCAACTGTGCCCCTAGGCAGACAGAGTAAAGCAAATGGCACGAGGCCCTCCTTGATATTTCGGATGGCAGAGTTAGCGGAAGCTGGCAGTCAGCTGACTTATCTACATGTCTCTCCTTCTATCCTGCCCGGATGGACTAATCACTGGCCCCGCTCCTCTCCACAGGTGTATAAGCTCCTTTATGCTTCCCGTCTGGCAGATTATGGCCTTGCGTCCCCGGCCTTGCATTACTGCGAAGCCATTGGCACGGCCCTCCTTAGCCAAGGAGAGAGTGATCACCCTGTGCTATTAGTGGAACTCATCAAGGTGAGTTTCTCAAAGGGTTCTCTGCAGGTGTTTTATCTTCAGTGTTCAGAGAAAGCTATTGTGAAAGCAGCTTAGACTCCACAGCCCATCTCCTTTGAACATGCTGGAAAATTGGAGCCCATGGCTGTCTTTGACCACGTACGCATGCCCAGGCATGATAAGCAGAGTCCTGACACCACACAAAGAAGCAGGCAGTGGGCGGGGGTTGGTGGGATCGGGGGGCTGGAAAGCAGGCGTGTGCTGTGCCAGGAATTTATTCTTGCATCCGCTTTTCTGGGACAGTAAAACCACATGTTCCGGTCAGCCGTTCTAATTATAAATGCTGGACTTAGAGTATATATTTTAGTGATTAAAACAGGAAATGAGCCTTATTAAAATGCTTTTAAATGCATGGAATACTTTATCACATGTGGGGTACGTTTAAAAACGACAACATAACATATCAACGTTTAGTTCCAGGGGAAGAAAATGATCGGGCAAATAGTGCCAATTAATTGAAGAAAAATCCATTAGCTGGAGAGTAAAAAGACAGCCTGTTGTCAATTTTTGCTTTGCTTTAGACAAGGTCCAACTGTTGGATTCAGCAGCCAACAAAATCTGTGGTGCTGAGCCCCCCTGCCCCTGAAAAATGTAGGGCGCTCAGGGACTCAGAATGGAGGTGCTGTCCCCGCCCCATGGAATTCTGGGATTGGAATTAGCATTTTAGCAACAGTCCAGGTGATTCCTAGGAGCACCCAAGTGCAGTACTTGAGAAGCAGTACTAGAGGAGACAACTTTGCAGAGACACAAAGCTGGGTAACAGTTTCTTCTTATATTTCATTGCATATCTAACACCAAGATGGGTTAATTGTTTATTTATGTTGCAGCTTCAGGAAGGTATCTGCTGGATTTGCTAATCAATTATTCTTGGTAATCTAATTGGCAAGGGAGTTAAGACTGTCTCTCTCCTATTCCCCTGTTGCCTCTTTCCCCATCATCTATGTCCGCTTTCCCCTCTCTTACCTTCGCCCCTGACCCGGCTGGGAACCGGGCACAGCTAGCGGAGAAACTGAAGCTGTCAGATCCCTTGGTTGTAGACAGACGCAGAGACCGGGACCTGGAGCCTGACTGGCTGGTGCAGCTTCGGAGGCGGCTCAAGGAGCTGGCGGTGAGCGGGGTTGGAGCTGGGATGGTGGTGAGACCTCTGTTTCTCTCTCCGCTCCCCTGGAACAGAGCACTGACCTTGACAAGTCCCCGACCCCACGGAGGGCCATCCGCGAGACACAGGTTGACCCGGGAGGGGGTGGCGCTCAGCCCCCCAGCTGTTGCCTGTCCCTCAGGCAGAGATGGTCTCCTGGGTTTGCCTGTGAGGCCCTGGGGCCCTCTTGCCAATCACCCTTGTCTTTGGTCCTAGAAGCTACATTTATGAGCATTAAAGCTTTCATCTCTCTGTTAGGAACAAGGGATCACAGTGGACTCGTGTCACTTTCATGTAATGTAGGGCAATTGCTTAAAAGATTTCCGGACCTTTCCTTTTTGTTCTGACAACTGCAGAAGCTGCTGGTAGTAATTGTACCAGTAATTCGAACAGGGCTGCCTCCATTTTCTTTCTTCCAATCTCTATAACGACGGGAGAGGGTGGATATTTCAAGGCACACACAGCCCTGACTCACATGGGCTGCACGCACGGGGCCCTGGGGCCCTTCCCGTTGCCCCTTCTGTGGGGAGACGCTGGGAGATGCTGGTCTCCTGGTCCCTGCCTGCTCTGAGCACACCCAGGAGAGATGCAGGGCTGAGGCCTTGCCCTTGCCCCTCCCCCACCAGCCCTCAGCATCCGGTCCAGATCCTCATACCTCGTCACTCCCTCTGAAGTTTCTTTTTACTTAATTTTTATTTTTTTATTAAAAAAATTTTTTTTAATGTTTATTTATTTTTGAGAGACAGAGAGTGAGCAGGGGAGGGGCAGAGAGAGAGAGAGGGAGACACAGTATTTGAAACAGGCTCCAGTCTCTGTGCTGTCAGCACAGAGCCCAATGCGGGGCTCAAACTCACAAACCTGAGCCAAAGTTGGACGTTTAACGGACTGAGCCACCCAGGAGCCCCTTGACTTAATTTTAAACCATTGTTCCCTGTTCTTGCTTTTCTTCGTGTAGTTTAAAAAGATTTTACTTTGTGTTTAATAGCAGAAGGTCACAGGAGACACTGGGGATCTTTGTCCTGCTCACTCAGATGCTTCTGGAGTCGGAGGAACAACAGGTACCCGCGCTGATGACCTGAGTGCAAATGGCTGACTCTCTGGGCCTGATCGTAGAGATAACAGAACTTAGAAAATATTCGCCTGGCCCTTCCTGGGGGGTACTTCCTTGCCTGTACAAATCTGACCTTGTCCCCACAGCTCTGTCTGGCCACAGCCATCCTGACACTTCTAAGTTCCCACATGTTTAGAGTTTCTGCCTCACATTCAGGTTTTAATACTCACCATGTTGTATCGTGATCTCATCGTTTCACCTGCCGCCGTACCTTCTCCCCAGCTGATGAGTTTCTTGAGGCCAGAGAGGGTGGATTGTCTGTGTTTCATGTAGGTGTTGGAAACATAGGAAGATTTTTTTGGGCTATCAGTTTTGATTTTTGAGCTAACAATTGCTATAGACATGTGACAAACGTTTCAAAATGTTGCCAGCACATCCCTCCTTTCCCCTCAGGATGCCCCTGAGTGCTGGGTCCAGCCAGCATTATTACCCCCAGTTAGCTCTGGGCCCTTTCCCCAAGTGACCACAGCCCTCCGCCCTGTGGTGGGGTCAGGACAGGGTGTCATCTCTTGATTTCCAGCCGTTTCCCACCCGCGGGCGTCTTCCTCACGGAGGATGAGCTGGGGGAAGGCGAGAAAAGCGGGCCCTGCTTTCTGTTTCTCAGCTTTGCTGCTGTATTCCAGCACCTTCCAGGCAGAGGCCTGGAGGGGAACCAGGCCAGGGCTTCTTGAGTGCTGCTTCCGCCGGCAAGCAGCCCTGTCCCTGGTCACCCAATTGAGCATGTGGGTCAGCAGCCCCACTGGCCCCGTGACCATCAGCCAGTCATCCACACCACAGCCCATCTCATTAGCAAAGTGGGAGAGCCGGAAGGAATCCCATCACACTCGCTTCCGGGACCGATGCTCTGGTTCATTTCTGTGGTTCTGATTTGGGTTTTAATGGAAACTTTCTAAGCTTCAAACACCCAAGTCCATTAGGAAATCCTTAAAGGAGAAAGTTTACCCCCAAATAAAAAAGTGTGGAGTGAAACAAGGAAGGTAATTTCTATCCTCCTGATGTGCTGGTTCAAGGCTCAGAGATCACACAAGGCAGTGAGGGAAATAATTTTGTAAACTCTAAGTCACAAGCAGTGACAGGTGTTCCAATCACTGCTGTGTTGTATTTGTCATCACATTAATGGCAGCCACATCAAGCGGCCTGTCCTTGTGACTGCTTTCCAAAGAGGACATGGCAGGAATGACCCTGGTGTGATGGGTCCACGCTAATGTCACATTGCAGGTCTCAGTCCTTCTTTGCCCTATGTCCTTAGGAAACACTTTCTACCATGATCTTTTAGGACGTCAGAGCCACTCAGAAGCCCTTGGGGACCGCAGAGCCTTGTGGCCAACACCGGAGCAGATGGGGCCAGGCCAGCCCAGCTCCCAACACCCCATTCCCCACCAGCCCAGTTCCTGTCCAGCAGGAGGAGGTGTGGGGCAGATGGGGGTCCCCGTGCCTCTTTACTCGGTTCCTGAGGTCTGTCTGCCAGGGACTGGTGGCTGTATGGCCGTGACAGGCCCTCCTGGAGGAGAAGCCTGGGAAGAAACCCAGCAGATATATCCACCTCCTGGTAAGACCTGCCGGCCAGGCTGGAAGCCTGGGGTGAGGAGTGTCGAAGGGGAGGAAGCAGATGATGGAGGTGGGCGGGGTCAGAGGTGGGGTCAGAGCTGATCAAGCCCTGAAGGGTGGGTGTGCACCTGACTGAGGGCCTGCTCTGTGGTAGCCCTGGGGCTGGGACTCTGCCTGCCTCCGAGGGCTTGCCCTTCCATTGCAGCCTGCCTCTCCACTGGACAAGCATAGTGAGGCTCACAGCGGTCACTCCTGCCCTCCCCTTGGATGCAGAGTTCCTAGGAGAGAGGCTGCAGGGTGGAGAAGGGAGGCAAATGCCACTTGCACCCAAGTGTGGTGAGCAGTGCTGAGTCACCAAGCCAATGCTGGCAGCCAGACAGGGGGATTACATCGTAGACCTTCTAAGATAAGGTCCTGTCCAAAACAGGAGACTCAAACGGAGGGGAAGGTCAGGGAGGAACCCTGGGAGCTAGCTCCACGTGACCCAGGTTTCCAGGATTCCTCAGGAACAGCCTTGGCTCAGGGTAGAGGTCAGGTGACCAGCATGTCCTGGGGCAGCTGGAAGAGGGTTGTGCCCGTGGATTCGCATTTACGCGATCCAATTGGTTTGGACTGGATAGGCTGGGACCTCCAGCTGCTTTGCAGTTAGAAAAGCCGACAGTAGCCACGTTCCTTCTTCAGATTAGATGGGAAAAGCACAAGTTCACATCACTATGTTTGTGTTTTGTACCATAACAGAGAATATAGTATCTCAAGGAAGTTTCCAGCATCTGGATGGTCAAAAGGCTGTTTCCAAACCCCAGGTGAGAGGACAAAGCACAGGAGATGCTGACGCCTACCTCCTCTAATGCTTCTAATGCTTCAGGTTTTTTCCATTTGCCCAGATTTCTTAGCCATATGCGAACTCCTTCTTCTGCCTGGCCCCAGCTCTCCCTTCCACAATGCAACTTGTTTCTCCTTGTTTCTTGCTATACCAAATCCTAGCGGTGGGAAGGAGAGCCGTGTTCTTGTTTCTGTTCAATCCTGCCAACCGGTGTCCATGGGGGGAGGGGTGGCAGGGCTGAGTTTAGTTTTGGCCTCTGAGATCTCTGACACCTCCCTCACTGTCCCACCACACACCACGCCCTGCCCTGTCATGGGAGACTCTGATGCTTATTTCTTTAAATTTATTTTTTTAATGTTTATTTATTTTTGAGAGGGACAGAGACAGAATGCGAGTGGGGTGGGTTAGGGGCAGAGAGAGAGGGAGACACAGAATCCAAAGCAGGCTCCAGGCTCTGAGCTGTCAGCACAGAGTCCGACGTGGGGCTCGAACTCACAGACTGTGAGATCATGACCTGAGCCGAAGTCGGATGCTCAACCGACTGAGCCACCCAGGCGCCCCTGATGTTTATTTCTTTTTTTTTTTTTTTTTTTTTTTAATTTTTTTTTCAACATTTATTTATTTTTGGGACAGAGAGAGACAGAGCATGAATGGGAGGGGCAGAGAGAGAGGGAGACACAGAATCGGAAACAGGCTCCAGGCTCTGAGCCATCAGCCCAGAGCCCGACGCGGGGCTCGAACTCAAGGACCGCGAGATCGTGACCTGGCTGAAGTCGGACGCTTAACCGACTGCGCCACCCAGGCGCCCCTGTTTATTTCTTTATTGTAATGTTTACCTTGCTTTTTTCCCCAAGAGGGACCTTTGTCAGCTGTGTCTTTTCTCCTCAGTTAGGCTGGGAGGTCTTGGAGGTGTCCATGTCTAATTGACCATTCTATCTAGCTGTCGAATGTGCCCTTCCCCCAACAATGGCCATTGCTGGTCCCAAACTTAAGATGTTCTTCAGCTTTGCCTGGTTGGAGGCTTACATCGTATACGTTTGAGCATATACGTAGTGGTTATACCTAAAAATGTCTCAAGTAGGTACTTGGCCACAGGACTTAAAAACTTTTATGCTTTACTTTTTTTTTTCTGACTGAAAAAGTAGTACATTATTGTTACAGAAAACTTGAAAAGTAAAGAGAAAGTATCATGTAAATAACCAAATATCGCTCATGTGTTCTTAAATGTGTATATGAAATTTTATTTCCTATTTGTTATTTAATACTATAAAATGAGGTTTTCCATGTCATTCATAAATGATTTTTAAAGTTTTATTTGTTTATTTATTTTGAGAGAGAGGGAAAGTATGAGTGAGGGAGGGATTGAGAGAGAGGGAGAGAGAATCTCAAGCAGGCTCCACAATGTCAGCAGAGAGCCTGATGCAGGGCTTGAACTCACGGTTCATGAGATCATAACCTGAGCCGAAATCAAGAGTCGGATGCTTAACCAACTCAAGCACCTATAAATGATTTTTAATATTGGTATGATAAAGTCCATTGTATGAAAGCACCATCGTTCATTGGTTCTTTCATTCACAAATCCCGAGATCCTGTCGTATCTGTAGCACTATCACAGGGTTGGGGAGACACAGGGAACCAGACAAATCCTACTTTCAGTTTCGTGGAGGTGACTGCAGATGAACGCTGTATGCATAATGGATTTTACCTGAGATGGGGTGTCCAGCAAGGGTACCTCTGGGGAGGCCTGGAGCACAGGTCAGAATGGGGGGCCGACCTGAGCCAGGGAGGTGTCTAGGGAATGATCCTTCAAGGAAGAGGGAGTAGCAAGTCAAATGGGACTCACTTGGTGGGTGAAGGAAGGAGCAAGGGACTCACTGTGTGTAGACAGTGGGGAGTAAGGGGCTGAGAAGCAAGGCCAGGGCAATAGAGGCCAGACCAACAGGGCTTTGTAGGCCACAGGAAGGAGCCCCAAGTTTTGCTCACCACTCCCGCATTGTTAAACATTTCAAGTGTGTGTCTCTTCCTTTTCTTTCTTTCCTCCTCTCTCTCTCACTGCATATTGCCTTCCCTTCCCTTCTCTTCACATATAAAACACAGCGGTGGGCATTCTAGTGATGGACGTGTAAGCCTGGTCTATTTCTTGAATTATTCAGTCAGGAGAAATTTCTAGAAGGAGAGGCTGCTTAGGTTGGAATCCTTGCTCTGCCAATTGCTAGCTCTGTGGCCTTAGGTTGCTTAATCTTTCTGTGTCTTAGTTTTCTCCTATATAAATGGGATGATAACAATAGTACCCACCTCGTGGGACAATTGTAAGGATTAAATGAATCACTGTATGTAAAGTGCTTAGAAACGGTATTTACTACACAGTAAATTCTATATTCAGAATTAAAAAATGAAGCTTTTTCTAGATTTGCCAAAGCATTTTCCAAAGGTTGTACCAGTTATGCCTTTTTTTTGAATACAAAATGTAAATATAACACAAAGGGACAAACATTATGTGGTTCTACTTACATGAGGTACTTAGAACAAGCAAATTAATGGACAAAAAGAGTAGAGGCTATTAGCGGATTGGGGGAGGAGAGAGTGAGGAGTGTTTAATGGGCACAGAGTTTCTGTTGAGGTTGATCCGATGTTCTGGAAATGGATATTGGTGGTGGTTAGCCAACACTGTGTGAATGTACTAACGTCACTGAATTGTATGCTTAAAAATACTTAAATTGGTAAACTTCATGCTATGTATATTTTACCACGCACACAAATAGAAAGGCACATGGACACATTTTGCTGCCCTCTGGTGCATTTGTTCACAGTTGATCTTGAGCAAGTCTGCCAGGAATGAGCTCTAGGTTGAGTTAGGGCCAATGTATTATAGTCTCTGTCCTCTTGGGTGTGTGGGTCCCCACGGGGGGTTTCCTGTTCTCTTCATCTTCAGCGGTAGCATTCCATATCTTCTGCTCCAGGCGTCGGCATCGTTGTGGAAATCTGATGTGGGGGGGTAGCACGGCAGCCAAAAGCCCATCCAGTTAGGGACACCACGGGGACTGGGATTGGGCTCTGGCCTTGTCCTAAGACCTTCCGCAAACCATTTCTCAGCCCTGTGTGTCCTCATCAGTCAGGTGTGATCCTGGAAGGCCTGCCTGCTGATGTACTGAGCGGGGCTGGTGATTCGCCTTTGTAGCCTGTCAAGTGCTATGAAAATATTAGTTCTTCTCTTCTTTCATTCTAGGTGCCGCTGATTCCCAGATCACGAAACGTTTCTGAGAGTTCCACCGTTTCAGTCAAGGAGGATGAGGAGGAATCCTCCGATGAGGCAGATAAAAAATCCTCCCCAAATCCAGCACAGACGGAAAAGCTAGGAGATGTGAAAGAGAACACAAAGGTGGCGGTCTTGTCCTGTTGCCATCATTCCCCCCACCCCCAACTGGGGGGCAGGGTTGGGAATCTGGGCTTTGGCCGGGCCTCTGACAACCCACCATCAGACTGGGGTCGGCTAATCTATTCGGCCGGAGGAGCACACCACAGGCCTTAAATCTCCCCCCTTCCCTTCCAGAGCTCAGGGTTTGGCTGGTTCAGCTGGTTTCGCTCGAAGCCCAGAAGCAACGCATCCCCTTCTGGAGAAGACTCGTCCGACAGTCCCGACTCTGAGGTGAGCATGAGGGTGTGAGGGCAGGGACGCTTCCGCCCTTTGGAGGAAGTTTCCTCAGAACCTCTGAGTCCGGGAGGTCTCATCTGGCAATTGGCAAAGGCAGATGATGAAGGGTCTTAAAAATTAGGACGAACAATATTAACTTTAGGGGGCCAGCGGTTGTCTGATCATTGAGCAGAGCAGTGGCAGGAAGAAAGTGGAGTTTTGGGGTGAGTGCCCGGCCGCAGGTCACAGGTTGAGGCCGCTGTTGAGGGCATGGTGAGGATACAGCCGCCGGCATGAATTTGTTAACCACTGGCATCACCAACACTGCCTTTCTTTCTCCACTAAGCAGGAGACCTCCGGAGAATCTTCTCCCCCTCAGGCCGGGCCCGGCCTCTCACTGACATCTCTCCCAGAGCCCCAGTCTCTGCCAGGAGGCCCCTTCTCTGGGGCCACAGGTACCGCCAACCGCATGCCTCTGGGCTGTCTGTGGGCTCTCTGTGCTCCTTGGCCATTGGGGGTGCCTCTGGAAGTGGAACTCCTCAGCCCTGGGCAGTGGACACAGCTCCCACTCGTTGCCTTCTAGGCGAGGGCGGAGTGCAAGGACCCGCGTCCGGTGAGGGAGCGGCCGAGGGCACGGGCAGTGGAGGCTTGTCTGGGCCTGAGGTGAGCCGTCTTGGGGCTGGAGCCTGGGGCCCCACCAGATGCCTGTATGAGGACTGCACACTCGGGGTGGGCTGGAGGCGCCATCTTGTGAGGGTCTGACTTGGGGAATCAGAGAGAACTTCTGCACCAGTTTGCTAGGGCCACCGTAACAAATGTCCCGGACTGAGCAGCTTAAACAGTTACTTCCTCACGGTTCTGGAGGCTGCAAGTCTGAGATGGAGGTGTGGGCAGAGGTGGTTTCTCCGGAGACCTCTTTCTCGGCTTGTTAGATGGCACTGGTTTCACATGGTGGCTCTTCTGTGTGTGTTGGTGTCCAGATTTTCTCTTCTTATGAGGATACCCGTCATACTGACTCAGGGCCCACCCTAATGACCTCATCTTACCTTAATCACCTATTTTTTAACTTTATTTTTAATTTTTTAAAGGTTTTATTAGACTTTTTTAAATGTTTATTTTTGAGACACAGAGCACGAGTGGGGGAGGGGCAGAGAGCGAGGCAGACACACAGAATCCTTAGCAGGCTCCACGAACCCACGAACCCATGAACCGTGAGATCATGACCCGAGCTGAAGGCAGACACTTAACCGACTGAGCCACCCAGGTGCCCCTTTAAAGGTTTTATTTATTAAAAAAAAAAAGTTAACGTTTATTTATTTTTGAGAGAGAGACAGAGTGTGAGTGGGGGAGGGGCAGAGAGAGAGGGAGACACAGAATCTGAAACAGGCTCCAGGCTCTGAGCTGTCAGCACAGAGCCTGATGCAAGGCTCGAACTCACGAGCCATGAGATCATGACCTGAACGGAGGTCAGACGCTTAACCGATGAGCCACCCAGGTGCCCCTTTAAAGGTTTTATTTTTAAATTTTTTTTTTTTCAACGTTTATTTATTTTTGGGACAGAGAGAGACAGAGCATGAACGGGGGAGGGGCAGAGAGAGAGGGAGACACAGAATCGGAAACAGGCTCCAGGCTCCGAGCCATCAGCCCAGAGCCTGACGCGGGGCTCGAACTCACGGACCGCGAGATCGTGACCTGGCTGAAGTCGGAGGCTTAACCGACTGCGCCACCCAGGCGCCCCTAAAGGTTTTATTTTTAAATAATCTCTACACCCATGGTGGGGCTTGAACCCACAACCCCAAGATCAAGAGTCAGATGATCTACCACCTGAGCCAGCCAGGCACTCCCTTAATCACCTCTTTAAAGACACTACCTCAGGGGCACCTGGGTAGCTCAGTCAGCTAAGCGTCTGATTCTTGATTTCGGCTCAGGTCACGATCTCATAGTTTTGTGGGTTTGAGCCCCTTGTTGGGGGCTCTGTGTTGACACGTGGAGCCTGCTTGGGATTTTTCTCTCTCTGCCCCTCCTGCACTTGGACTCTGTCTCTCTCAAAGTAAACAAATAAACCTAAAAAAAAAAAAAAAAAAAAGACAGTGCTTCCAAATACATTCTGAAGTACTGGGAGGGTTAGAATTTCAACACACGAAGTTTCAAGGGGACACAATATCAACTTCCCCTATCAACTTCCTCAGGTGAGATCTAGAGAACTGCCTCTTTCCCTTCCCCAGAGCTCATTAGTGTCTTTGGCAAGGGCTGTACACAATTCTTTTTTTTTTTAATGTTTATTTTTGAGAGAGAGAGAGAGAGAGAGAGAGAGAGAGGCTGAACCCGAGCAAGGGAGGGGAAGAGAAAGAGGGAGACACAGAATCCAAAGCAGGATCCAGGCTCTGAGCTGTCAGCACAGAGCCCGATGCGGGGCTCAAACCCACGAACCACAAGATCATGACCTGAGCTGAAGTTGGATGGTTAACTGACTGAGCCACCCAGGTGCTCCCCCACCCCCTGCTTTTTTTTTTTTTTTTTTTTTTTAATGAGGGCTGTAAATTCTTGATAAATCTTGCACACGGTACAAATTTCATGCTAATTGCCAGGAAACCATCTTTATTTCCTGTGGTTGGGTTAGAGCACTCTTGTAGTATTTTAGGCCTCTCAGAGAATATGACATTACATCCAGGGTTGGCTGTGCCCACGTGGGTGATGGCTGTTTGCTTGAATTACCTGAGTTCTAGCTTCCCTTTCTATCTGCATCTCATGACCAAAGTTGATGTGCAGGGAAGCCCTTGATTTTCTGGAATCAGAAATGGTGATTGATAGGATTTTCTATTGATTTCCATCACAGGGTGTTTCCTCTGACTTTTTCTACAACCCTGGTGTTCTGCTCCCCCCACCCCCCTTGAAAGGAGGTGTTCCTCTCTACAACCCATCTCAGGTCCCCCAGGTAAGGAAGCCCCGAAGGAGACGGGTTAGGAGCACAAATTTTGGATGAAGGTGATCCAGGTTTATAATCCTAGTTTGCCACTTACCATGTGTGAGTCCTTGAGCAATGCCTTACTTGCCCTCTGTAAGCCTCAGTTTCTGCATCTATAAAGTGGGGTTGGTAGTAGCTACCTTGCAGGGTAGATGTGAGGATTAAATGGGAGCATGTATGTGAAGGACTGCACACAGAAAATGGTCAATCAGTGTCGTTATTAGTGATATGACTCTTGACCTTTCACAGGTCTTGAGACTTTGAGAGACACATTGGTGTTGGTACCAGTGGTATGGAAATACCATTACTCCAACCCGGGGGTGAGGGGATCATTGCAACCTTTGAGAGAAGCTAAACTTCCTGCTCTTCAGGGACCTGGGGCAGACCGACCCTCTAATGTGCCGAGTTGGCCTCCCCCCTTCATAAAATTGAATTTCTTCTGCCACATCCAAGAGGTATTGGGTGAAAGTAACTAATTAGATTATGACAAAAGGAAGCCACATATAGCTCGCGTGTTCAGGATCCCCTAGCTCAGTCCTGCTAGCCAGCCCTGGATGGAGTCCTGCTTGGGGCTATGATCTCATGTGACGTTTATTCTTTTCCAGCTCTCCGTGGCTACTAGCTTGAACCGGCCGAATCGCCTAGCCCAGCGCCGCTATCCAACCCAGCCGTGATGAAAACCACACCCGTTCCAAGCTGGTCTCCTTCCTTGATCTCCAGCCCCTCTGCCATATTGGGGTCCCCAAGAGGGTTGTGCTGGCCTATTGCCTCCCCTGTCACGAAGAAGGCAAGAGGACAGGGTCTTCTAGGACACAGCTCAGTCCAGTCTCTTAACATTGGCTTCAGAATGATGGAGAGTAGTCGGGTAGAATAGCAGACCGGAGGTGAGCAGAATGCCAAGGGGGAGATTCAAGATGGTGGCTTCAGATCTTCAGGAAAGTCAAGGTTAAGAACCCCTTGGCTGGAATCAATGAGAACCCACTGGGCTCTGAGGCAGGAAATTATTTGGGGGAGGCTCTCAGAGCAGTATTCACAACTAACTTTGGTTCCTCAGTCTTAGTTATGGACCAATTCGTGCCTCTAGTTAGCAGAGCTTTTATACTGAAACTTGATTATTGCTTCCTGTCATAATTCCCTCCACAGTGACATTTCAGCAGTTTCCCTCTTGGTCCTAGTTTTGTGCACATTTTTATGTGCTTCAGATTAATTATATTTCTCTCACTTTCTTAGCTGGTCCTATTTTTTCACATTCTGGCATCTGGCTATCAAGTTAGATTGCTATAGGCATCATATTGTCATGGTAACCGCTGAACCTAGTGATGCAGATGGATGGAACATCAGTATAATAAATGATGGGGGATGTTTCCTAAAAATGCACCCCTTCCCTGAGAGAGGAGAACGTGTGCCTGATAGTGTTAACCCCGCCCTTCCTACCTCGGGCCTCTGCGGATTGACGTTCGCAGGGTCACGGGAGCCAGAGGGAGGCGGGGAACATCTTGGAAGCTTCCAGTTCTCTTTTCAAACCCAAAATAGGAATGACTCTTGCTGTTTGTCAGATTTGCTGAAAATTGCTCCTCACAAAGAACATTTTTTGTATGTGTAATTGTACATACAGGTTTTGTACTCTAATGCAGTACAGTTCTGATGTTGATAGCGATTAAACCAGACCATTTTATAGCAAGTGCTTGTCTCTGGCTGAGTTTTGCAGAGGGAGAGAGCAGCCAGAGCTCATTCATCCCTGAAGTGCTTCTAATAATGGTTTCGTCGTGTGATAAGGTGCGTGTAGCTGGAAAGAGCCCTTTGTTAACAAAGAATCTGGGGACTGAGCCTCCTGACTTCCAAGTCTGGTGTTATTTTTTCAATTGAAAAAATATGGACAAAAGCGCCTCTGATGCAAATCAGTCACTCCATTAACTAAATATTGCATACTCTGTTCTCTAAAAAGTTTATTCATCTCTCAGATTAAATTAGGAAATGTCTGCATAAGTGTTTTCTAGACTGAGAAGGCCCTCAGTCAATGCTGTCTCCTTACTTCCCCTAAAAGACTGCTGCTCCTTCACTCTGGCGTGCTGACACCCAGTGGCGGTACTATGGCAGTCGTGTGTGAGTTTCACAGGACCCAGACTCGGATCTCAAGGCAGCTCAACCTTGTAAACTTGGGCGAGGTTATTTCACTGACTGGTGCTTCAGTTCCCTCAACTGTAAAATGAGGATGAGAATTATGATAGTAGCTACCACATAGGGACATGCAAGAATGAGAACCAAAGTCTTAGAAAAGTACCCGAGGGGCGCCTGGGTGGCTCAGTCGGTGAAGCGTCCGACTTCGGCTCAGGTCATGATCTCGCGGTCCGTGAGTTCGAGCCCCACATCGGGCTCTGTGCTGACAGCTCAGAGCCTGGAGCCCGTTTCCGATTCTGTGTCTCCCTCTCTCTCTGCCCCTCCCCTGTTCATGCTCTGTCTCTCTCTGTCTCAAAAATAAATAAAACGTTAAAAAAAAAAAAAAAAGTACCTGGAATGAACCAAGCACTCTGTAAGTGTGGTTTAAAAAATTATTAGTAAACAATATAATAAGTAAAATCTAGACTGTCCTGTTGCCTACCAAGTTAAACTGTCATTTGTTTTAATATATTTTTTTAATGTTTATTTTTGGGAGAGAGAGCACGAACAGAGGAGGGGCAGAGAGAGGGAGACACAGAATCCGAAGCAGGCTCCAGGCTCTGAGCTGTCAGCACAGAGCCCGATGCGGGGCTCGAACTCACAAACCGTGAGATCATGACCTGAGCTGAACTTGGACACTTAACCGACTGAGCCACCCGGGTGCCCCTAAACGGTCAGTTTTTCATTCATGATATAGGTAATGGAACAGGAACTTAAAACTACTGTTCATTCAGTGTCCTTATTACTGAGTTTTTCTTCATGCACCTATCTGCCACCAATGCCAGATCCTGTGGCTTAGTGCCCCTGGGAACAAGGGCTTCAGGGAAGTCCTACCCCATAAAAAGAAGCTCTTGAGAGGAGGAGAGTGAGGGCTGAAGAGGAAGGCAGAGACAGCAGATGCTGGTGTGCTCACTTCCTCCTCCCGTTGGCGTTATTCATGGAAAGCCAGGAGTAAAGCATCAACAGAGCAAGCACTGAGCTGAGTTACTTCCTGGGCAGAGGGATACCCAGCAAGGGACTACTTTTCCGAGGGTAAGTCAGGGGGTTTTATGCACTAGAAAGGGAGGCCGTCATGCTATGTTTGCTAATTCATGATTGAAAGCTTGTGCTCTGCAAAGTCAGGTGCATCCATTAGTCTGTACATGGTTGGTTAAAACAAGTCCTGTTGTTCCTTGGGCAGGAAAGAGCCCTCAGCTGGGTCCAGTGAGGGCTGATGAACCGGGGTCACTCAGAGTTCTTGGTTGTTTATCAGCTCTTTTGACTCGTGGTGATGGTGGGGAGGTTGCTGAAGGTCATGATTCTTTTACAGCTTCAGCTGGCCGAAACCAGTTTTGGTGAAACAAAGCAAGTGCAGCTGTAAGAGGAAAGTATTTGTTTCCTTCTTTAGAAAGTGGAAGCTTTGGGGAGCAGAGCAGGTTGTGATAGAAATCTGCTGCTAGGGGGCGCCTGCGAGGCTCAGTCGGTTAAGCGTCCAACTTCAGCTCAGGTCATGATCTCGCAGTTTGTGGGTTCGAGCCCCAGGTCGGGCTCTGTGCTGACAGTTCAGAGCCTGAGCCTGTTTCAGATTCTGTGTCTCCCTCTCCTTCTGCCCCTCCCCCCACTCACACTGTCTCTTTCTCAAAATAAAGGCATAAAAAAAAAAAAAAAAGATGCCTCCAGGGCTGGGGAGCCTGAGAGCGTGGGGCTTGTGGCCTCTTCCTTATCTGTAGCTTGGGAGAGGCTGCAGGGTCTGAGGGGAAGCTGGCTCTGGCCTAGCAACTTGTCCCACGTGACTTGAGGGTCCTAACAGCTTGGCCTCAGGGACGGTCAAGGTCTGAGGCAGAGCTTCTAGCGCCCTGCGGCCTGGTGCACGTGGACCCCAGCAGGGAAGGATGGCTCGGTGTCCCTGAAGGCCACAAGGGGCCGGCTGTGCCCCAGCCAGACACCTGCAGAGAAGAGGGCCCACTGTATCAGCCACAGGCCTGCCTTCCCGTCACCATGAGCCATGGCGGGGAGAGAGAGTAAGCGGAATTCTCCAAGGGAAAGCTTTACCCACAGACACTATTTCAAAGGGAAGAGCCTGAGACATCAACCTGCAAGTGTGTTTCCTCCCCTGTTCTTCAATGGGGTGTAGGCTCGGACAAAGAATACTTACAGGGAACAAAGATGCTACGTTTTCCTTAAAAAACTGAGCGGTGATGTGCAAATTTGCGATCCTGCAATATACATATAATTTAATATTTATATGAAAACATTTAAACTTAATGTTCAGTAATTTGGAAGAGAACAAACCGTTAAATTCCCATTTAAGTGTCTTTATCACATATCACCATTCCAGCCCTTCTGTCTAATCCCCTTACATGCATATAAAACTGCAGACCAACCAGGCTGCCTCAGTCACCTGCATCTACTCCCCTGTCAGCCTTCTCAAGCTTCAGGTTGTGCAGGATCAAAGCCTCTTCGAGCTTTCCTTCCCCCCTAGAAATCTTTTTTTTTTTTTTCCTCTTTGGTCTCTTCCTCTGGGCAACCAAGACGAAGGGCAAGAGACCGCCTCCACCTCTTCACAAAAATCGGAATATTATCTTCCCAAGAGGAAATATACAAAACAGTCTTCGGCTTGAAAAGAACAATAGGGGTGTAATTTGGGTCTGAGCGCTCTCTGGGGTTTCTCTGATACTTTCTTCCCACCCCTTCACAGAGAGTGGAATGGAAGTGATGTTCGCCTCTTCTGTTTGCCAGCCGAAGCTGGAAATTGCACAGATCACGATCTGCACACCACAGGGTGCTGGCCACTTACCTGAGGTTGCAGCCAAACGTGGTCCCCAACGCTGCCGGCTCCCCATGAGCGCCTGAGTCAGCCACTGCCCATTCAGGTCCTCCAGAAATGGTTTCTTTATGAGATGTAAAGATATTTTGAATGAGGATTAACAGCACAGTGAAATGTTCTGTTACAACCTCATTAAGTAGAGGAATCTGCTTCCCATGCTTTCGTCCTTTCTGTACGCATCTCTGGGTAACAGCTCTTCGCTGGAACTAGATCAACGGCAGCATAACTTGACTGACCTGCACAAACTGCCTGTTACTTGAACGTGAGGCGTTGTCCTGGTCTTGATCCGCCTTAGAGCCGATTAAGTATCCAATTTTTAAAGAATCTCAAGAGAGGGGGATTCCTCGGCAGCCCAGACTTTCACACCCTTGACATTAGGAAGTTATTCCTAATACTTTATACCCAAATCACTCATGTGGCTCTTTAAGACTCTCAGCCGGTCCTCAGTGGAAATGGAGAACAGCTGCTTGCCGCCACCTGTGCCCAGAGTTCTTTCGCATTCTGGAAGGCCATTAAATCCTGCCTCAGCTTGTGAAATGAAGGTTCACAAAATGGGGTTTTCTTGATTAGAATTGGGGGTGAAACTACCTAAATGTTTGGAGTCTCCTGGTAGCTACAATGGCCAGACATTCCGAATTTCACTAATAGCAATAATACTTCTTGACTGTTTACTTTGCATCGGGTACTGTGAAATGCAGTCCGTGAAGTGCCCAGTATTATGCAACATTTTATAGAAAACTCCAGAGAGATTAAGCGATTTGTCCAAAGGCACACAGCTAGTAAGGAGGGAGCTGGGGTTAGAGTCCAGGTAGTCTGAATCCAGCCCTCAGAATCTGGGCTTGAAGCCACATTGCCCCTGGCCATGCGTACATTCATTCGGTCATTCATCAAACAGTAATTGAATGAATGACGTTTCAGGCACTGTTCTGCGTTCCCAGCATGATAGCCTCGACCGTTAAAATACTCTTTGTCTAGTGAGGGAGACAGACACACAGACACAGCATTTACTACATAACTTAGGAACTTTTAGACTTAAAAATGTGTTCGGACGCACCTGAGTGGCTCAGTCGGTTGAGCGCCTGACTCTTGATTTCGGCTCAGGTCATGATCTCACGGTTCATGGGGTTGAGCCCTGCGTCAGGCTGGGTGCTGACATCTCGGAGCCTGTTTGGGATTCTCTCTCTGCCTCTCCCCCGCTCGTGCTCTCTCTCTCTCAAAATACATAAATAAACATTAAAAATCATGTTCGAGGAACTTAGTACCTCGATACCCCTTAATAATATAGGGGTTTCATCTATTTATAGAACTTGGGGGCCAATACGTAATATGTTCAGATTGCACCACCTCTCGTAGGCTAAGATCAAAGTTAAATTCACTGCTCGCGTATACAATAGAAAATGTGTTGGTCAAAGTTTAAAGCGGCATCGAGGTGTGGGTGTGCGGGAAGTCTGAGGGAACAAGAGTAACAGTGCACTGTGATCACAAGTGCCGTGGAGCAATGGCAGCTGAAAGAGAGAGAATCTGATTCTGACCTGCCAGACTGCCCCAGAATCCCCTGTTGCTTCCTGCCCTTTGCACGATTCTGAGGCAGGAAAAGACTGACTATTGCAGTGGCGCTTTCTGAAGGGCGGCGTGCGAGGTGGGGCCTGTGTGTGATTTTGTGTGTGTGCACACATGGGGCGGCCATCGCGTGAAGATGGCTTCTGAGTGTATCTCTTCACCTAAGTTCCACCTCTGCCTTGCATTTCCTCTTCTTCACAATTACTGCTTAGTCTCAAGAGAGGATTACTTAGAAGCCTCTTCATTAAGCGTCATCCAAGTGGCTGACACTATGTAGATATCCATGGAGTCTCACGTACTAGAACAGGATGTAACAGATCATATGTCAATAACTCCGAACACTTGGCTAGGAAAGTTTAGCTACTTTCTTGCGTTCCTGCACACCAGCTTCTTGGAAATCAAAGGTCTTGACTTTGAAAACTTGTCTCTGCGCACCAGGGGCCCATTTTGGAGTGTAAAAGATGATCACCAAGTGTTTTCTGTTTTGATTTTCCACTGTCCTTGCGTTCTACAATCATGATTTAGGGTCCCAAGGAGATCTCATTGTCCTGGAGCAGAAATCATTTTGAGTTTTGGGCTTCAAGATTTTATGGCCACTTTTGGGATAGTTAAATAAATACCCTTGAATTAAGGAACAAATCGAAGCCCCATAGTCATGACTTCATGTTAGTTTTCAGCTTCTTCTCTTTGCAGACAGCCACAACTGCCCCCACCCCTCCCGCCACAGATGGTGTTAGCCGTCCCAATAACGCACATCAGTTAATATCTTGAGTCAGGATCCAATTGAAGGAGCTTGTCTAACAGGTACATTGCCGACAACCTGAGATACATTGACACTTGCTAAATCGGTTTTTAAATGCACTAGAGTAGTTTGCAATTTAAAAGCAGTGGATGTGAGGCGCCTAAAATAAAGAATTATTTGCAAAGAAAACAATCACTCCCAATTTAACACCCTGTAGAGGCTGACTTTGTAGTCTCAGGGAAGAAGATTAAGAAGATTTTCAGGGGCGCCTGGGTGGCTCAGTCGGTTAAGCATCCGACTTCGGCTCAGGTCATGATCTCGTGGTCTGCGTGTTCGAGCCCCGCGTCAGGCTCTGTGCTGACAGCTCAGAGCCTGGAGCCTGTTTCAGATTCTGTGTTGCCCTCTCTCTCTGACCCTCCCCTGTTCATGCTGTCTCTCCCTGTCTCAAAAATAAAATAAACGTTAAAAAAAATTAAAAAAAAAAAAGATTTTCATTCTAGGTTCCCACCCCAATAGCTGAACTGGTGACCTGTAGTAAGTTAATTGAATTTCTCAGTGTCCCCAAACTTGTCAGTCAAAAACTTGGATCCACTCATTCAACAAACATTTTTTAGGACCTTCCATGGGATAGAGAAATGAAAGTGACGTGCTAGCTCTCAGAGCGCACAGAGTTGTCCCAGGTGCTATTGATGTATTGCACTCTGGTTCTGCCTACCTGGAAGGAGGTGGTTGGGAAGGTTCTGGAGGGGGTAACTTTATCCATGAAAAGACCATGGCCCAGAGAGGTTAATCAATTTTCCCAAATCCCCTTAGTTAAAGTTCTGATTTTCAGGCTGATGAGCTTTTCCTTTGAATATGAAAACACAATTTAAAATGCAAAGCTTTTTATTGTTGCAATGAGGGTGTGGGTTTTTTTTGTTTGTTTTTGTTTTTTGTTTGTTTGTTTTGTTTTCTTTAAAGAGAGAGAGCATGCATGAGGGGGGAGGGGAAGAGGGAAAAAGAGAGAGAGAATCCCAAGCAGGCTCAATCCCCACCCTGGGATCATGACCTGAGCAGAAATCAAGAGTCAGTAGCTCAACAGACTGAGCCACCCAGGCGCCCTGAGTGTGTGTGTCTAGTAATAAAAGCATTGGTAATAATAATAATAATAATATTTTGTGCTAGGTATTGATACAAGAGTGTAAGTTTACATGTGTTTGCCATTAAATTCTTTTTTTTTTAAATTTTTTAATGTTTATTTATTTTTGAGAGAGACAGAGACAGAATGCGAGTGGGGTGGGGCAGAGAGAGAGGGAGGCACAGAATCCGAAGCAGGCTCCAGGCTCTGAGCTGTCAGCACAGAGCCTGACGCGGGGCTCGAACACACAAGCTGTGAGATCATGACCTGAGCCGAAGTCGGACGCTCAACCGACTGAGCCACCCTGGCGCCCCTGTCATTACATTCTCTTAACAATGAAGTGGGTATTCTGAAGAAACTGAGCACAGAGTTCAAGTAATTTGCATAACATCACACAGTCAGTGATGGAGCTGGGAAAGCATTGTGGTAGGTGCCTCTTCTTTAATCTTTAAAACAACTCATCGAGGTGGATTTATTAGTCTCACTGCCCAGAAGAGGAAATAAAGGCACAGAGAGTTTAGTAACTTCCTCAAGATCACACAGTAAGTGGAGGAGCTGGGATTTGCACCTATGTACTCTGACCCCAGAGCCGAGGCTCTTACCTCTTGTTCACCTAGTTTAAGGTGGTTGCACCTCTTCTGCAAACCCAAACAGGACCACTGACCCTCATTCCCAGCCTTCCAGTGCTGTCTCAGCCAGGGTAAAACTCTGTTCTTCTGTTTCCCATGTGCAGCTGAGGAATATTACTCATTATCTTGAGTGTTTATGCGTATGTCTGTTTTGAACGTTAGACTTGTGACTTTTCAGGGACAGGGTGATGTAACTTACCCATCTTTGTATGCCCAGCACCTTGCACAATGCCGGTACCTAATCCAGGCTCAAAATTCAAAATAGACCTGAATGAATCGTTTCTCATCACGAGAACCTCAGAACTGTTTGTAAGGAGATGCCCACAAATTATGTCTGACCTAGAGGTTGCCATATGGGGTCATCTTATTGTTAGAATTTGATCCATTCCTGCATCTTTAGAAGCTGGGACAGGTCTTGGTATATAATAAATGTGAAAAAAAAATCTGTGAATGAATGAATGGCTTTGTAAGGGAGGCCAAATGAGAGGATCGCTGCAGCTTTTGGGAAACTGTCTACAGGAGAGATGATAGATGTTTGGAAGGAGGAGCCCGGGGCCCCTTGCAGAGACCCCCCACGCAGGCAGCCTCTGTGGCAGCTGATGGAAGAAAGGTGCCCCCGTTTGAGGTCAAGGGAAGGGATGTCCTGCGTTTATGACTCTTCATTTGACCCTCAGGGGTGCCAAATTTTGGCAGAAGAACGTCTTGGCTTTAAAAGGTACTTCACCCCTTTACAACCGGTATAATTGCTGTTGCAATGCTTTGCCCCAGCAGTGTCTTAATTAGGTCAGATTTCATACCCCGGGCTTTAACTTAAGCCTCCCGTATCTGCAATCCTAAGGTTCCCTACTCTTGGCATTGCCAGGAAGCGTTCCCATTTTCTAGATGGGGTGAGGGGGACACTCTGCCCTAGAGCCTGTTTTTGCACTCTTCCGGGGGTGCAGACGGGGTCCAGGGGAGCTAGGGGAAAGGAGATGAATGTGCCAAGCGAGTCATCTAAATTCTTCTAAAAAAGAAAATCCCACTGCTTTAAAATTTATTTTAATGTTTTTATTTATTTTTGAGACAGAGAGAGAGCACAAGCAGGGGAGGGGCAGAGAGAGAGGGAGACACAGAATCCAAAGCAGGCTCAGAGCTGTCAGCACAGAGTCTGACGTGGGGCTCAAACTCACGGACTGTGAGATCATGCCCTGAGCTGAAGTCAGACGCTTAACTGACTGAGCCATTCAGGCACCCTAAGAAAAAAATCCCCTTTCTAAGTCGCCCTGTTCTAAGCACTGTTTGGATATTGCTTGGATAATTGCAGGATCCAAGGCTCTTCGTGTTTAGTTAAATTATATAGTTTGGCACTCTGTGCGTTAAAAAAAAAAGCCACCTTTTTATTATCTGCCTTTTATCAAGCAGAACACGCCCCTAGAGTTATATCCTTCCTCTCCCCACCATGCCACCCAATAATGAGAAGTAAGCCATTTGCCAAGAAAACAAACACAATATAAAAATGACACAAATACGTAATCCCCAACCCAGAAGGAAAAGAGCATCTGCCAGCTGGCGGTGTAATATTTATCCAGAAGAGAAGGTGCCCCAACAGACTGAAATTCCTCTGTGGGATGGGGGAGGCTGGGGGGAGGTGAGTGATGGAAATCACCTGTATGGGCCTGGCCCAAATGGGGACACGGTGGAAATCAATTCAGCGAGCTCCGTGTGGCTGTCCCCTGTTATGGGTGCATTCAGGAGGCACCTGAAGAGGCCATCAATCGGTCATGTGAAAGGGGAGGGGTGGGGGGAGAAAGGAGGTCATTGGAAGTCAGCTTGACTGGGGACTTCTCCTCCAGCGGGAAGTGTAGCTAGAGAAATACAGGACAGAGACATCCCCAGGTAAGGCAAACTGGAGCTTTAGCCCCGGCCTTGGGGAGCAGCGTGGTGAGAAAGGAAAATCCACTCTGGCTGTAGCATTTCAGACGAGCCTCTTTGCTAACTCGTGGTCTGCTTCTGGGCTGGGACAAAATTTTACTCCTCCCGCCCGAGAAATGCACTTTCCGTGGCCTCAGCTGACTCAAAGCCCGCACTGATTTATATATAACTTGCATCTAATTCCTTAATCAAATGCTCTTCGAGTGAATAGAAATTCTGTTATTAGAAATTGTGCAATGCATGGAAGCCAGTCAATCTTCCGTTTTATTGATAAATTGGAATGTTAAAACAACTATGCTGGTCGGTATGACAGTTCTGTCTAAGAAAGAGGCAGTTAACAGAGCTGTGTAAATCAGAAGGGTCCTGAAACTGTGGTTGGGGAGACATGATATGGCAAAACGTCTACCAATAAAGTGGAGTATTACAGCAAATTACCCAGTTTATACATGCAGGCAAAGCTTCGCTTCTCATGCCATGTTTGAAAGCCAATAAAGCTTGCAAATGTGATGGGAGCCACTATTTCTGCCTCTGTGCAGCTGTTTATCAGCAGCTTTTTAACACATTTTCACATATTAATGAGGCGGCATAGCAGTTCCAGAATTAGAACAGTGGGATGTATCATTGTCTGCCTTATCTGAAGATGCGCCTGCTGTCAGCGTCGTTACCAGGGTGTGCACAATGGGAATGGAGTTTTGGTGGGTGCTGCACGACCCCTCCTTCCCTGGGTCCCAAACCCCCTCATCTCTGAATCTGCTCATCTCTGCGCTGCTTTTGTGGCATTTGGGAATTTTGCAACTTTGTCTCCTCGTTTCATGATTTATGTGTCAGTAAGCCTTGAAAATTCCTCAGTTGCTTTCCCATGAGTTTCCTAAAATAGTCCCTGGCATTCAGTAGGTGCTCCATAAATGTTGAATGAAGGAATGAATGAGTGGCCAGGTAGATGGATGAAAGTGTTCCTTCAACTATACTTCAAAAAAGAATAGAAAAGAAAGTGTTTTCTCAGTGGCTACCCTCTGCAGGCACCCATCACCTGTCACTGTGGCTTCAAGACGCAAAATACATACAACGCGTGGCTTTCCTTGAATTTGCATACGGATGGCGCAATGGCAAATGAGGTCTCTAAACCAAGAACTTTCAGAGACGTAGGAGCCTTTGACACAGAGATTCCCAAACACAGGTCTGCTGCTGTGGCCAGAGCGTTGCAAAGTTTTAGCCCTTCTTCAGTGAAAAGAGAAAAAGAAGCGGTGAGTTTTCATGGAGCTAACATGAATTCTCTTAGATTTCTGAGATTGGGTCCTTCTCCATTATTTGACATTGAAATGCCATTTCTTTTTTTAAAATAATGGTAATGGACACTGGCATTTTAAAAAATGCCCTGGGGCACCTGGGTGGCTCAGTCGGTTAAGCGTCCGACTTCAGCTCAGGT
Source organism: Lynx rufus (assembly GCF_022079265.1). Taxonomy (NCBI): domain Eukaryota; kingdom Metazoa; phylum Chordata; class Mammalia; order Carnivora; family Felidae; genus Lynx; species Lynx rufus. The sequence continues at coordinate 44,068,414 of NW_025814829.1, forward strand.
CACGATCTCGCGGTCCGTGAGTTCGAGCCCCGCGTCGGGCTCTGGGCTGATGGCTCAGAGCCTGGAGCCTGTTTCCGATTCTGTGTCTCCCTCTCTCTCTGCCCCTCCCCCGTTCATGCTTTGTCTCTCTCTGTCTCAAAAATAAATAAAAAACGTTAAAAAAATTTAAAAAATGCCTTAACTTGGCAAAACAAAAACTTCCTGAGTCTCTCACTTTTTTGGGTTTTTTTTTTTTTTTTTTTTTGGTTGGGGGAAAAACTGGCCCATTTCAGCGAATGCTAAGACCTGTCAAGTGCTAAAGTACGTCTCTGTCCTGTCTCTTCAGAGCAGGCATCCGGGCAGGATCACATGAATCTTGTGGGAATGCCATCACTAAGCTATGAGAGATTTCTGAAATCCAGGTCAGTCGCTCTAAGAGAGGAGCCAAGAGGCCAGTAGACTCATGTCTCATGCTTTCTTTTCTGCTGCACATGTAGTTGCTGCATTGCCTTTAGGCGGGACATACACGTGCCCCGTGGTGAAAATACAGAGCACCTCTCTGAGCTCTGAGCATTCTAGCTGGTGTGAATTGTGGGAAAAGAAAGCGCTGCGTAGGCACACCTGCACAGTCACGCCTCCTTTCTCTGAATTCCCACGGCTCTTACCGTCTACGCCACAAAGCACAGCCCTGGCTTTTTCATATTGTCGTCTGTGCCGTGTTTGTTATTCTTACCTCCCCTAAAGGATAGGAACACACGACTTGAATCCTGTTCCTAATTGAGAAACCGGTTTGTTTGTTTTTTTTCCTTTTCTTGAAAACACAATCTTTTCTGGAGGCGGTTGGCCACTCATGGTTCTACACATGTCGGAGAGATGTGAGATTCTGTTGACCTGGTTTCCCGCGCTGGCTCTGTGACTGATGGATGACACTGTACGAGTGAGTGCTGAATCTCACGGACTCCAGAGCCCTGTCGCTAAGAGGAAATGACAGTCCTGACCTGCCTCGCTGCGAGAAGTGTCCTATGCATTAACTGCCTAATGATGCTAATGCTCTTTGAGAATATAAATGTGAAACATTATCATTATGGGTAATACCAGTCTTCAGTTTTTAAATGTTTTTCCTCAAAGGGGAGAGGCAGAAAGATTATTTAAAGAAATAGTGAATAGAAGGCTACCGTTTGGGCTTCATTTATGACTGACTTTGATCAGGATGGCATAAGTGGTGGGAATGCGGTCTTGAAGTCCTGAAGGTAATTATTTCTACTTCGGGGCATGAAGTCTTTTCTTTCTCCTCCTCCCATCAGGGAAAAAAGAAAGAAAGCGAATGCTCTTAAAAAAATAAGACGATTTCTCTATGTCAGGTCTGGCAATAGTGTTTGCTAAAGTTGCTGCTACAAAAGTAGCCCAGCTGAGTAGACAGGAATTGCCACAGAGCTGGCCTCTGCCTTTACCATCTTGCCATGGAAGGAGCCAGAAGCAGGAGAGGTCATAAGATTTTTTTTTTAAGCTCCTTTAGGTTTTTAGAATTTTAAGAGTAAAAGGATTCTTGTAGATCCTGTAATCCTTGTCCAGTGTCCTTTCTACTTGTGACAGACATTTGTGGCTCCCTGGTGGTATGTTTCCTGTTGCCTCTGTAAAAAAATGATCACAAACTTAGTGGCTTGAACCAATACAAATCTATTATCTTACAGTTCTGGAAGCAGAAGCCTGCTGAGTCTTAGGGGGCTAAAATCAAATGTTAGCAGAGCTGGTTCCTTCTGGAGGCTCTAGGGAGACTCTGTTCCTTGTCTCTTCCAGGTTCTGGGGACAGCCCACATTCCTTGGCTTGTGGCCACATTGCTCCAGCCTTGCTTCCATTATTGCATGGTCTTCTCTTCTCTGTCAAATCTCTCTCTCTCTCTCTCTCTCTCTCTCTCTCTCTCTGCCTCCTCCTTATAAGGAGTCTTTGATATATTGGCCGAGAAAATGCCAAGTGTAAGGGTCCTGAGGTAGAGCATGCTTGGTGTATGAGTAACAGTTGAGAAGTCAGGATGCTGAGGGTGATGCAAGGGGAAGGGGCAGTAGAAGAGCTCAGAGATGGGGGCAAGGGCAGGTCATATAGGACATAGAGGTCAGTGTAAGATCCTTGGCCTCTGTTCCACAGGAGAGGGAAACTCCTACTGGCTTTGAGCAGAGGAGTGACTGCCATGATCTGACCTACATTTTCCGAGGACCACTCTGGTTGCTGGGTGGAGACTGTGACCATCCAGGTAATAGAACATGGTGGCAGGATCGAGGTGGTGGCTGTGGGGATGGTGGTAGGAAGTGGTGGAATTCTGTATACATGTTCAGGGTCGAACTATTAGAATTTGCTGATGGGTTGGCTATTGGGGTGTGAGAGAAACAAAGGCATACAACCTAGATTTTGGGGTCTAGAAGGAGGAAACTGGGGGAAGGCCACAGGAAGAGCAGATGTGGGGAAAAGATTGAGTTTGGTCTGGACATATTGGGTCTGAGATGTGTGTGGGAATTACAAGTGGAGATGTGTCAAGTCTATGCAGCTAGATTTGCTAGTCCCAAGTTCAAGGGAGAAGTCGGTAAAAAGTCTTCAGAGAATACATTCTTAAAACCTATCATGTCTGCTTATTTGTCAAAGGGCAAAGACCAAGTCCTTTAATATGACATTTAAGGTTTTCTATGGGCTGGGGTCACTTTCTTCTCTCATTGAGCTTCTCCTACACCCAATGCTTCAATCACTGATAATCTCCAAACCCTATTATGCTTTTCATGCTTCATAGTCTCCACTTGTGTTGTGCCCTTGACCTGGAATGTGCTTCCCTCCCTTGCCTTCAAAATCCTGTTAATCCTGATTGCTTCTTCTGATTGCTTTAGCTGAAATCCACCATGCCCTCCCCTGTGTTCCCAGGTAGACTGTGTTCCCTGTCTACTTATATTTGACTACTCACATTTAAGTCTATATCCCCTCTAGATTGTAAGTTCCTTAATGGTAGAGAAGGACCATGGTTCACTGATCCTTATATCTCTAAGACATCTCCATGATGGAGGTGGACATGGGTGTGGGATCCTAAAAACCATAATCCCCAATCAGTCACTCTTCACCACTACTGGTTTCGAGGTAGACTTGTGTGGAGGACATGGCCAGACAGTAGCACACTATTGATTCCTACAGGGGTTGGTCAAAATCCCCATGTGGAACTCATGGCCTGGGGGAGCTGGCTTCAACGTGCGAGTCACAGTGTTGTCTTTGCCTCCTGAAGAGCTCAAAGGCTCGACTTCAAACTGGCTTCCTGGGTCCCTTTCCCTGACGCCCACCCACAAGTCTTGACCACTCTCTGTGAAGGTAAGAGGGCAAGGACAACTGAATCTCACAGGGAGAAGATCTAGGGAAATATAGCCCAGAGCACAGCTGGCTTGAGTCATGTCCATGAGAGACTTGGGAGAGGAGAGTTGGTAGGAAGCCAGAGGCATAACTCATCACGCTAACCAGATATGAGGACACGATCTGGAAATAAAATCAGGGACTAAATAAGGAGGAGCGAGAGTGGGTCGGGGATGCAAGGGCATCTAACTTCTTGTTCACTGCACGGGCCATTCCACTTTCCATGATTCCGTAGTGTCCCAAGCCATGTCGCGCATGAGCTGCAGTGAAGACAGCCCCGAGTCCCACCACCAGGTGGAGCCTGTCCTTGCATCTAACCCTGATTTTTCTCCTGGCAAACGCTGAATAAGGTTTCACTGGATTTGCTGAATTGGGTAAATCCTCAGAACACACGCATGTTCCCAAAGGAAAGAGCGGTTAGTCTGCGTCAATAACAGCAAGTGCGGTGAAAATGTAAGAGGCTTTCCCTGAGATCCTAATATAAGATATGGGATAATGTAGTGGGAAAGAGTGAGGGCTCTGGAGCTCTGTGATCTTGGACAAGTTAACCTTCCAGGGCCTCAGTTTGCTCATCCATAAATGGAAGTGATGCCATTTCTCACATCATAGGATCTTTTCTGTTTTTTGTTTTTTTGTTTGTTTGTTTTGTTTTTTGCATTAAATGAGTTAACATTTCTCAATACTTAAAACAGTGCTGGGCACATAGTGACTAACCAATAGTCATAGCTATTCTAACTATTTCATAAAAGCGAGTTAGTTATAGAATGGCAGAGGGTAGCTATGTCAGAGGACCTCTCTAAATCTTTGTTTTAAGGAGGTTTGAAACTTCTAAGGAAGAAAGATACTTTATCACGTCGTCCATGTCTCTTACCTGAATATTTCTCACTGCCACGCAGCCTATTTCTCGGCAGCTTGAATGACCCTTCTCATCCGGAGGGAAATCTTATTGGAGCTGGTTATGGGGCTGTTATTTAGACAGCTGCTTTTTGGCACGATCCCAAGTGAAATGTTTGAGCTGGCTCCTTCCTCAGGCTCAGAAGTCACCTGGTTAATGTGAACTTTGATGGTCGTGGGATGCTCAGCTGGCGTCTCTGGCTTGTGTCACACCAGGCAGGTGGTCTAGGACCAAGGGCACAGCAGTTGGCAGCAATGGGCGTTGGAAGGTTACCAAGGCCCGGGCACACTCTCATCAGTCTGTGTGTGTGGCCTCTCCAGATGGGTAAAAAAGGATCTTACCAGGAATCTCTGAAGCAGTATTTTCTTCCCAGTTTTTCTGGCTTTCATGGTTCAGAATTTCATTTCCATCTGGGTAGTTTGAGGGTCTTTTGCCATGCAGGCTTTTGGTCTTCTTCCTGTTAACATTTGTCTGGCCAATTAGAACTCTGATGTGGAAGTCCTGCATGCCTTTCTGATGGTGTCCTTTGAATTCTTCTATTTACCTTTTTAAACCACACTTCCCCCCGTTTCTATGAGGATCATCGTTCATCGTAAGAGGCAGCTGACAGGGGCAGAGGGACTCTTAAGTACATACAGATTCTTGTCTTGATACCTGATTAATTCAACCCCCCCACTCCCCATATTCCAGTGTCAATATCTCCTGTCACTTTCTGAATTCCAAGAGGGGATTTAATTTTGGAATCAGAAAAACAAAATCAATGCTTAAAGGCTTCTCTTTTTTGAACCCTATTTAGGTGGATCAGTTATAATCTTTTACTTCTATGATATGTTTTACATAAGAATATTCATTCAACAAATATTTACTAACTGTTGGGGACGAGGCTGGTTCGAACACTGAAGGGGAATATCAGATGTATATTTCCATCTCTATGTCTACATATTTAATAGAGATTACGATCTAATAGGGAAGACACAATACATGCAAAAGTGGGGAGACCAGAGTGAAGAAAAGGCTGAGACACAGTGCTCGAGGACCTCGGGGCTTTTGCTCAGTTTGAGGGACATCTTTTCCTTTCCTCACAGGGAGGAAAGAATTCTGATGTCACTAAGATGTGTGAAGGCTCATTTCTCCTTCCTAGAGTGCTCGTTCGGAGGGGGTGGCCCATACGTAGACTCTGCCCGGGACATTGCTGCTTGCTGCCCGCCAGCCTTTCCGGGGTGACCCTGTGGCCGCCTGCGGGGTCCCGTGCCATCTTCTCCCATGAGGCAGCTGAGCATGAGCAGATCTGGGTTCCACTCCCAGCTCTTCCACCTGCTGGGTAGCCTTCTGGGTACCTTTGGGTGGGTTTCTCAGCTTTTGTGAACCCCCGTTTCACTGCATGCAAACCCAAGATTGTGCACTTTCCTCGCGATGTAAACGTGAAAATGAGACATCTGTACCATACATGGTACACAGAAGACGAGCGGTTCACGCGAGTTCTCTCTGCTCTTACACCAAGATTTCCTTTCTTCTTCTTCTTCTTTTTTCCCCCCTCTTTTACTCAGCGTGAATGTCAATGAGTTTTTTTTGGGGTTGCAGGCACATCTGAGATTAATATCAGCCAGAACTTGAGCGTGGTTGCCAAACCGTGAGCTCCTTACGCTGACACGCGGACCCCAGGAAGGGACTTTTCTCAGTGCTAGGTGATGCTAATTGCCATCTGATCTGAAGCCAGAGTTGCTTTCCTTTGTTTAATAATTTACATCTTCTCTGAGAACACCGAGCTAAAGTTTAAAATTACAGAAAGGGATGATTTATCTAAATGCCAACAAAGCTAAACAGCAGTAAAATCACCCAAACCCCCCTCTGTGGGCTGCCACTCATTCACCACCCAAAATGCCAGGTGGCACTTGAGGGAGGGTGCACACGAGACTGAGAGAGAGTTAAGCCCCTGAGATGTTGGGTCGCCATCAAGGCTCGCTCTGTGGGAGCCACGGGCTCGTGCTGGCGCAGGAGCCTGGTGGGGCTCCTCGAAACAAGCCCGCGACAGCACTGTGCCCCGTTACATGTCAGTTCCCGCACTGTCATTTCCGTTTATTCTTTCATCAGGCATTTACTGAATTCCTACTAGTGGCAATCCTTTGCTGGGCATCATCACAAACTTGGAGGTTGGTACGCTCAAGCTGCTCACAGTCGGGTGCAGAAAACGTACATTAGTGGCCAAGGATCCCTTTCCTCCCCCTCCCCACCCATGCTCCCAAGTAGCAATGGGGCAACAGCCTCCTCCGGTGTTTTTCCTTCTTTGTGGCATTTTGGAAGAGTGGGAGTTGAGGAAGTTGAGGGAATGAGATTGGAATAACAAGAATAAGCGTTTAAAGCAATTATAATGTGCCAGGTTTGGCACTAGGCTATATGTAAAAATATATATCAGTTAAATATGTATATATGGTATATCTGGAAGGAAAAAGAGATTTATGATCTGTAGGTGGAAACATCTGGAATTTTCAGGAGTGTCCCTTCCTCATCAGACTGAGAAACCCTATTTCACTCTACAAACACGCATTAGTTAATAAAGGGCTGTTTCTATTTGTGCCTCGACTTTGCGGGAAAACTCCGTACCCTAATCTGACTTTGATCACTCAGGCGCTGAAGGAAACCCTCTCCACTTTCGTTAGGACTGTGATAGCTGAGGCGTCACCTGTCAGAACACGGTGACAATGAGCTGATCTTTGCACTTTCGGTTCCCTCTACCCGGAAGGCTGTTCCCCAGCATCCTCGTGGCTGGCACATCCTTCCTTCCCTGGCTGACTGCAAGGATACCCCTCTCAGGTCTCCCCCGGGCGCTACGGTTACACTGAATATCCCTGCTCCCCAACCTTCTTGCCATTCAGTTTTTCTCCATAGTGTAGATTCACATCTAACGTGCTGCGTTTTACAAATTCATTTTGTGGTTTCATTTGTCTTCCCATAAGACGCAAGCTTTATGAGGCCCAGGAGTCTTCTGATGTCTGTCCCCCCCCCCCCCCCCCCCCCCGCTGTCTTTTCAGGACCCAGGATAGCGCCTGGCTCGGAGCCCGTGATCAGTAATTATCTGTTGAATGAATTAACCTGATGCTATTAGGAAGCGAGGCCTCTGGGCTGCCTGAGGGTGGAGTGAGGCCTTTCCTACCATGGCAGGGTTAGGGCATGTACCACTCATTCATTGATTCGGGTGTTTATTGTGCCTGGCACCGTGCTGGGCTTTGGGGCCACAGATACAACGAGACCTGGCTCCTGCCTCCAGAGAACCCAGTCTGCTGAGGGAAAAGGACGCGTAAATCGTAGGAATATAGTAATAATGGTGATGGCTCACATTTAAGGGAGCACACAGCTGTGTGCCAGGTGCCGTTGAGGCACGTCCACATACACAGCATTAACTCTCCTACTGCTCACAACAAAACGAGCATTGCTCTTTTGCCCCTTTGTCAGATGAGGGAACAGAGGCACAAAGAGGCCACACCCCCAATTACAGAGCAGTGTGGGAAGTGTTGTGAGGTGGGAATGGGTGTGTGGAAACAGCTTACATTTTAAGGCATTCCCGGCGTGGGGAGGGGCAGCGGGCAGCTCTGAGAGACCTTGGGTGTAACCCCTCTCGGCTGCCCATCTCCACTGACCGGCTCCTTTAGTTGCTGGACGTTTCTCCCCTCCTGCTTCCCTGCACTCCCGTTCCTGCTGAGGGGCTGGGCGGGGGGGGTGGGGGAGGGTGGGAACCTGGTCTCCCCTGAGCTCATTAAATGCTCTACTCTGACCGTCATGACTCCCCGCTATTTTGATCTGAGTCTGGGGCCCCTCCGGGGCGTTAGAGCAGGCAGGATGATGGCTGAGCCCAGATATTCCAATTCCCCACTCTGTGCTCTCAAAGCTTGTGACCTTAGACACCCCGTACCGATTCCTAGTATCCTCTGTGCGAGGGGAGAGACCATGAACGGCCCCAGATTCCACAAGGGCTCGCTCTGCAGGGGCCCACCAAGGTCTGCATTTGCCCAAAGGGTCTTTTGGGAGTTTCCAAAATGAGAAAGTTGAACACCTTCAACCTTCTCACCTTGCCTGCGTTCTCCTCAATCCCTTCTGGGTCTTGGGTGACCACTCTTTGTGCTTCAAAACTCTAGGAGGTCACTTGTCTTCCTCACCTAATGATGTGTTACAGAAAACAAGCTTCCGTTACTTGCAAAAGTATGACGGGAACATGAATATTAATAACTCCCATGGGTTTCCTGCGAACATCCATCACCACGGCTTAGAAGGCTTGTTCTGACTTGCCTGGTATGGGGGTAACTGCTCAGCAGAACAATGATAAAGCATTCATGAACCCAGCTTACGCAGAGCTCTTTCTGGGGCTTTGAACTCCCGTGCTCCTGTGGGGCTGAGGTGCCGAATGTACTCTCCTCCACCTGGGGTCCGGCATGAAGACGTTGGATTTCTGTCAGGGACAGGACCTGGCAGATGTGCCAGGACCCAGTGGAGCTGGAGCAGGGATTTCTCTTTATCAAAAAGAAAGTTCTCCTTGTTGACAGCATCTTGGAGAGCAGGTGCATTTGATCTAAGCCGCCTCAGGTTGGAGTGATGCTGGAATGCAGAGCTGGAGAGCTGGTCCAGCACAGATTCAGAGAACAGCAAAGCTCAGAGACCATCATGTTGGGTCAACTGAGCCCACAGAAAGAAGAGGGAAATCAGCAGCAGGGCCAGGATTAGAGACTCTGGAGGTGACCGTTTTCCTTTGAGACTCCTAGGACAAGGGACATCAGGACAGTGTCACTCTTGACATTTATTCAGGGTTTCCATTGAAATTTGTTACATGTCTTCTCAGTGAAAGTCCTTTTCTTCTGGAACTGCCCCAATACATGGCATTTTGTGCTCTCTGGGTCTCTGGATGCCTGTTGAGGATCGCATAGGGTTGATCCAGGCTGTAAAAGAGTTCATAGGATTTCCGTCTCAGGCAGTGCTGTTCTAGTAAAAAGTGCTCCCTAAATCTGAAGGGAATCCCCAGAAGGGTTGTAGAATGGTTACAGTGCGAGGAGATTGGAGTCCCTGGGGTTGAGAAACATGACCGCCCTGTTTCTTGGTTTCTGTTGCCCCAGGAACCCCATGTGATCTTTGGGGGTTGGGCTCCTGGTTTGATGGCTAGTCAAGAACACTACAGCTTGGGTCCCTTAGCTGAAAAGCCACTGTTGAAATTTATTTTAATGTGTATTGTGTGTGCTTTTTTAAGATTCAGGATTTAAAGATCATCCATATCTGTAGCTCAAAGAAATAAAATTTTAAAAATCTTTTGGATTTTCTAGAGAAAAATGTCTTCTTAGGTAATTTCAATGTGATCAAGGCAGCATCTGTTTTGCTGAACCTTAGGTCACTCATCAAATCTATGGTATTAATGAAAATGCTCATTTTCTCGGGCAGAAGCATGCAAAATCTCTCTGCAGTACAATTAACAGTGGTGGGAAAATATCTGCCATTTCTTCTGTCAGATTTTCCTGTAGTTGGAGTTCCAATGTCTCGCATCAGAGCAGACCATAGCAATGAAAGTCATGGAGACAGTCATGCTTTCTCTCTAAAAGACTTAATTGCAGGAGACCTCTCCCCTTCAGAGTTCTGACCCAGGTTGCTTTGGGTTACAGCTGTTTCTGCCTAGCAACGTTTACTTGGGAGTAAGTACCAAGTCTCACTTGGTGTCACGGTGAAAGGAGTGAATGAGTTTGAGCCAGAAGATCTACAGAGTGAATCCTGGTCCTGAAAGTTGCCAGCTGTGTGATTCTGTCCTTTTTGATCTTCAGTCTTCCCGTCTGTAACATGAAAATGAAAATAATTTAGAGAATTGTCCTGAGGATAATATGAAACATCTGCATTGCTAAAGGGTTGTTGGTTTGCTGGATATTGTACAGAAACAGAGTTAGTCAAATTTCTTCTCGGGATCTCCAAGAACGTTCTTTGAACCACCCATAAAATGGTTACTGGGTATGTGCACTTAAAGCTTATAGTATAGGAAGGGTACTTTTCCAGTCAAAGGGGAAAAATTGCCTTGGTGATTATAGCAGATGGCTATCAATTCTTTTCCCCTTTCTCCTTGGCCAAAGAACCCTGATTTTGTTTACACATACACCCTCCTTCATCATAACCACAAGTTTCTAGGGAGGTGAGCTTTACGAAGCAAATCTTGCTTGGTCTCAGCCAGTGGTTCCTAAACTTTAATGTGAACCAGAATCATCTGGAGGGATTGTTGAAACACCAGTTGCTGGGGTCTACCCTCAGAGTTTCTGCTTTAGTATGTCTGGATGGGATGAGAGAGAATTTGCATCACATGATGCTGATACGGCTGGTCTGAGAACCATATCTTGAGCGCTACTGTCTAAATCAGTCATGGTGATCCCATTCTCCTTGCTAGTCATTGGTTAGATACAGATACATGGTACAGTGCTAACCAGTGAGGTGTGATAAGTCCACTGGGGGCTTACAGGAGAGGTTTCTCCACTCTTCAAACGCAATATGGGGAAGAGATGGCTTCCTTTTTACCTCTGGACCTTGTCTCTGGATGGAACACCTGGGACTACTAGATATTTGGGATTATGAAGGAAGCAACCCTAAGGACAAAGTGGGCACTCTGAGAATGACGAAGCAAAAAAGGTAGAAAGCTTCTGGGTCCTTAATAATGTCATTATGTTGCCCAAATAACTGGAGCTATACATTTCTTATTTGTTGAGACACTTTGAGTTGGAGTTCTCTGTTACTTTCAGTCAAAGGGAACTTAATGGAAAAAGTGATGATGTTATACTTTCTTTCCCTTCATGGGGACATCCGGGTAGGTTATGTGACAGGAGTGCTGAACCTTGTTAGAGGTGATGGGAGGTCCTGGCACTAGCAATTGTAGTCATCCATGAGCCACGTACCTATGTCAAGTTCTAACAGGAGAAGAGTCAGGAAGGGAACGATTTTAGGGAGGGGAGGAGGTAGTGAGAGAGAAGGGCTCACAGGCTGTGAGATGTGACCGGCCATATTAGAATAGCATGGGAGCACATGGTAGGTGGAGAGGTATGCTGGGTGCCTTAAGAACAACACACTTTTGAGGACTTCATGGTCTGAGTAGGCCATGATGGGTGGGAAGGGGAACCCAGAGTTGAAAATGACAGCTGAAGAAAGGCAGGCTAGGTGGGTCAGAAATGGAAAACAGAAAATGAAAACATGGCAAGGGGACTTGAGAGCTTGTGTGCTCAATGAGATGTTATGTCCCCAAATGATACATTATTTTCTGCTGTTTTGACACCAGTAAAGATTTTCTCAGTTAAAAGAGAGCATGGGGTCCTGAAGTGGCCTTTATCCAGTGGGATATATGTTATCTGAGGCAGCCAGTGATATCACAATAGTTACTAAGAATTCTGTTTTCCTCAAACTCTAGGACATGTTGCAAATGTGTCCTTCAATCACCTGTAGGCTTGACCTGACCTTTCTGGTGTTTGTCCCACTTCCTTCCTCTTACTCTCCCGGGTGTCTTCTGTGGGCCAATTCCTGCCAACCATACCTGGAAGCATTACCCACTGTGGGTCTGCCCCTGCCCCTCTGCCCCCTGCTGGGCCCTGGGGGGGGGGTCTCTGTTCTCAGCATTGGTGTTGCAGCAATGGAAAGATGAGAGCCTTGTTCTCCAGGTGCTCCATCTAGAGGCAGCACTATGCAGCATAAATACAATACAAGCCACAAATGCAAGCCACGTGTGTCATTCTAAGTTTCCTAGAAATGATGTTAAAAAAAAAGTCAAATGGAAAATCGATATTAATTTTAATAATATATTTTACTTATCCCAGTAGTTCTCATCCAGGGAAGATTTTTCCCCCCAGGGGGCACTTCCTAATATCTAGTAATGGCATTTGACAATGTCATTAGGCAACTTTTGGTTGTCACATCTGGGAGGGTACTGATGGCCTCTAGTGGGGAGAAGCCCAGGATGTAGCTACATCTCCTGTGAGTCACAGGACAGCCTTTGTTGTAGCCCCAACTGTCAATAGTGCCAAGGTTGAGAAACCCTGATTTAACCCAATATATCCAAAATGTTTCATTTCAATACGTCATCAAATATTTAAAAAATCATGAATCTGAGAGCTTGCCATTTTAAAGTCCTAAGTTGTAAAATCTGGCGTGTATTTTATGCTTATAATACATCTCAGTGCAGGGCAGTCATGTCTCAACTGCTCAACCGTCACACGTACCTGGTGGCTAAGGCACAGGTGTAGGGGGTGCACAGTAAAACCCCGGCGCCTCTCTACGACTCTGGTTTCACGGGCAGGGAAAATATGCCGAGACGCAAGGTCCTCTGGGTAAGATGCAAGGTTCTGCCCCCTGTGACAGAATCACACGGTGAGGAATTGAAATAAGAGGGTTGCACGGGGTCTCTGATTATTAAGCTTGGTAGGCATGCAGGCGTTGTTCAGTATGTTTCCAACAGCATCTATCCGACTCCTGGCATTACTTCCCTGCAGAATGCCATCAAGAGGTTGTAGTTTCTCACTCTCCCGAGGCAAAGGTCAGCATACCCCATTGGGAGATGAGCATGAGGGCGAGTTCGTCTCGATGCAGCTTGGAGGATTTAGGTATTGATCACTAAGGCTTTCGTGTAGTTAAAACAAACAACCGGGCAACACCCTTTGGTTCCTCCAAAGTACTCTATAATTTTATCCATTTGAAAAATGAGAACTAAAGGTTTTCAGGTTAAAGAGAAGGCGATCGTGTAGTAATCAGAGCTTTAGAACAATCTCCGCCGACCTTGGCACAACACGTTGCACTCTGTAATCCTCAATTTGAGGGCTTTGCAGCATCTCATTAGCCTGGAGTAGCAGGACACATAATTCTGTATTGAGTGAGTAATTAAATGTGACATGGAAGCCGGCGAATGGATTAGCAACACACCCAGGGGTCCCCCAGAGGGGGCCGTTCCTGTTTCTGCCCATGAGGGAAGGCAGAGAGAAGCTTTGCCGAGCCCTGTAAGGTGGGGAACCGCGGTGCAAAGGCCAAGCAAGATTTCCTGCGTCATCCCTGGGCCGGGGCAGCGAGTCGGTAGGTGTGGGGACAGGACCTCAGGGAAGGACCCTTATGGAAGCCAAACCCCACCTGTGAAGCAACAGGATCACCTCTGGGGTGCTGCTGATCCTTCCTGGGCTACTGGGAACCCGTCCTCCGCTTTCCCAAGTAGGCTGCTCATCTGTCTTCAGTAGGGCAAGAGTCTGCTGTGTTTACTTGAAGTCAGAGTGAAGAATACGGCCTGTTGTTCCAGAGCGCTTGGAAACCTAAGCATACCTAACAGGCCAGGCTTTGTCTAAAATGAAGGAAGACAAAAAGAGCATTTTCTCATTTTTGTAGTATCGATAGGACACTTATTTTCATAGAACTGAAGGCTTGGAGAGGGGCTCACATAGTTCACCTTTCTGTTTCCGGAAAGCCCTTCACTCAGCTTTCCCACACACCTAAAAATCTACCTTATTTTTCCAATCTGCCTGGGAAGGAGTTTATAAAAATCTCTTTGGAAGCAAATTCAATTTCTCATTAACTCTCAATGAACATATATCGAGCACAGACTTTGTGCAGGGAATTAGGAGCCAAGGAAAGAGGAGAAAACACAGCTTCTGCTTTTAAGGAGCTCGTGAGAGAGACATAAAAAGATGGAGTGACAAGTGCCAAACGAATATGGCACAGCCATGAAAGCCTGTAGGAGTTGGGAAGAGGATGCTGATTTGGGCCTCCTGGGTGGGGGCAGGAAGGGGAAGATTTCCTGTAGTGGTGAAATTCGAGTTGGTCTTCTGGGGTTGGGCAGAGGGGAGCATTGGTGTGTGGAAATCTCATCCTATGTCCTCCCTTCCCCTGTCCCCCACTTTTTAAAAAAATGTTTATCCATTTATTCTGAAAGAGCAAGGGGAGAGGCACAGAGAGAGAGAGAGAGAGAGAGAGAGAGAGAGGAAATCCCAAGTAGGTTCCACCCTGGCAGCATGGAGCTGAACCTCGAAATCATGACTTGTGCCAAAACCAAGAGCCAGATGCCCAACCAACTGAACCATCCAGGTGGCCCCCAGCCCCCCACATTTAAGTTGAGTTTCTCTAATGTTTTATAAGCAAGGCCAGGCACCGTAGTTACACAGTGGATCAGGCTCTGTCCCAGCCTCTAGGAACTCACAATGGACTGATGCAAATTCCCAGAAACTTGACCTTCCACAGAGATGGGACTCAGACTCACAAACTCATTCAGGTATTTTACTGAGCACCTGCTCTCTTCCTGGTCCTGGGCTTGATACAAAGGATATAGTGGGAAACAAGACAGACACAAGCCCTGCTTTATAAAGCTCAAGTTCTAGTGGGGTGGGAGACGACAAATAATTACAAGAGTGCAAAGAGTTACAAAAAAGGAGAGAAACAGGTCCTATGGGTTGTATAGAGCAAGATATTCGACCTGATCTGGGAGAAAAAGGCTTCTCTTGGGAAGTCCTATTTAAGCCAGCAGGCGAATGCTGAACTGAGTAAGACAGGTGAAGGCGGACAGGGGAACAGGGTGGGAAGAATGCGTCCCTCAGAAGGAGGAGACTGCACAGAGGACCAAAGTGGAAGGAATGTGGAGTTTTTGAAAGAAAAAAAACCAAAAAGCAAAAAATGAAAGTTGTCCATGACTCCTGCAGCCGGGATTGGATGAAGTCCGGTAGTAGTTTGGGCTTGGCCTTTTTGGGCTAGCAGGTGATCACATGTTCCCTTAGCACAAGGTCAAAACAAATCAGAGCTGAAATAAACATCCTGTCTTGTTTCTCAGGACTAGGTGTTGTGGAGGACCGGTGACGACCACGTGTGTCCTGTCTAGGAGGGTCCCTGCCCTCGTCCCTGCTGCCTCTCCCTTCCTTTCCCATCAGCCTCTTAGCACAGGCCTCATGGATGCCCTTGACCTATAAGCTTTGCTCCACTCCTCCTGGGTTAATTTTGACCATGAAGGAAGTGCTAGGAGACTAAGTTTTTCGAGAGCCTGGCATACAGGACACTCAGCAAGTGTGTGTTTCTGCGACACCAGAAGGAGTGCCTGGCATTCAATTCTTTTAAACTTTCTTTTTTAATGTTTATTTATTTTTGAGAGAGACAGAGAAAGAGTGTGAGCAGGGGGAGGGGCAGAGAGAGAGGGAGACACAGAATCTGAAGCGGGGCTCCAGGTTCCGAGCTGTCAGCACAGAGCCCGACGCGGGGCTCGAACCCACAAACTGTGAGCTCATGACCTGAGCTGAGCTTGGACACTCAACTGATTGAGCCACCCAGGAGCCCCTGTGGCATTCGATTCTTTGTTGTGGTGGGCTGAGCTCTGAATACCTGAGAAAGCTCCAAGTGGAAGCCTTTCCAAATGCCGCTGAGTTCATAATTGGGCTCCTGCCTCAGTTTCCCTGCTTAATATTCCAGTTACCTGCTAAAGTTGGAGATTTGCCCAGAAACTCCAGTCCCTAGTGTTTACTGAGTACCTGCTGAGTGCACAGTGTCAGGATGTTGAGGGTGGCGTGCAGAATAAGAAATAATCACACCGGAAGACCTGGCCCGTGACCATGCACACTGAGTGTTTGTAACAATTTAATGTACTCGATTACTGTCAGTATTTGGAGAATGTGAAAATCGTCTTTTTCATTACTTCAAAGGAAAAGATGATTCTTAATATAACTTTTGAGTAATTTCACCATTTAAAAAAATCTGGTCTGTGTAGATGCCAACGATTTCTTCTTTGGTCTTTCTGTTGACAGCATTTCTAACATTCATTATATTTTTGTGTTAACGGAGTTCACATGAGGTGGAAAGTGGCACTGGTCAGGAGATGGAATAGACTCCAACATTCTGGATTTGTAAAAAGTGTTTATTTATTTTTGAGAGACAGACAGAGTGCTAGTGGGGGAGGGACAGAGAGAGAGGGAGACACAGAATCTGTGCTGTCAGCACAGAACCCGATGCGGGGCTCGAACTCACAGACCATGAGATCATGACCTGAGCCGAAGTCGGACGCTTAACCGACTGAGCCACCCAGGTGCCTCCCCCCTCCTCCCACCCACATTCTGGATTTGACACGCAAAGCTTTCACCATCCACCTCCAACCTCCTTCTGCAGATCCTTTTCATGATCTCTACTCTCCAGCTTTCTTCTCCCCATTTTCGGTCAACCAGCCCCCCCCCCCCCCCGCCTGGAATGCCCTTCCCTTTATCTTCATGTGTCATGTGTCCACGTTCTCTTCCACGAAGTGCTCTTCTCTTCCATTTCCATTCGCTTTCTCTCTTTTCCTTTGTCTCTGACTTCTTCCTGTACCCCAGGTTTCCACATTCTTTCTCATCTGTCACTTGGTCCTCTGCACAGACTCGTGTCCCCACAAATCACCTATATATAATAAACACTGATTTTTGAGGGCTACCCTGGAAAGCTGACAAAATATCTTCCTGATTGTACAATTTAAACTGTTCATTTTTAAATTTGGGAAATATGGAAGGCTGAAGAACACAAGGGTCTCCACTGACTATGGAGGAGTGCTCAAGAGCACGTAATGTTGGGCAAGTTCCTTAGCCTCTCTGAGCCTTAGTATTCTCATCTGTGAATGGAAAGGGTAAACTTCATGTTGTGGGCTTGCTGTATCTCATGAATATTACATGGAAAATGTTTAGCACAGTTTCTTACAAGTAAAAAGCCCTCAACATTTGGGGGACTATTGTTATTATGATAAACATGGTAACAATTTCAAACTCTGATTTATAACGTTACTTCTATTAAAAACACTTTGCAGATTCCAACCGACAATCTCGCAGGTCAAATTTGGATCCAACTTGTTATCGAGCCGTGGACTGCTTCTTCCCCCAGAATGGAGAAGGGGCTCGCCTTCCATCACAGAAGCATTCACAGGTGACAGCAGGAAGGGGAACAAACACACTTGACTTTCTTGTCTGTGCCTTAGAATTGTGTCGAGCAGCTGAGCACAGTCATTTTGGTGTGAAACCAGCAGAAGGTGAGTACTGAGGGTTCAGTCACTTGATTTGGTAACAGGTGCTGTTTATAGCACCCAAGTTCTTTCCTGGAACCTCTTCACATTTGTGACGCGGGCCATGTGCTAAGAGTGCAGCCATGCCATGTTTTGTCACCATGTGACACACCAGTGGCAGACACGGCCTTTGGTTTAGACATGATGGAATCATGGGCCCCTCCTCTGCCCACCCAACCTTCTGCCCTGAGCTACTAAGGCTGTCAGGGTAACTGGCTCACATCCTGTTAGGAGGAATTACCGTGATCACTAATGGGTAGTTAGGGGCGGCATTCCAGTTTCGGGGCTTTCGTGAGCCTTGAAAACTAGTGAGAAAATATCTGTTTATCAGCCAGTCACTTAGAGGACACCACACGGAACGATGTTTCAAGACTTCCAAATGCATAGAAGTCGTATATCATAATGGAGCGTAAAAGTTACACGTGAATAGGCTGTAAAACTGAACAACTGTTTACCTCAGTGAAGGTTTTATTTACATGCCCTCCAGCAGATACTTAACTGTACTTCTTACGAACCTGCCGATCACAGGCTTCAAGCAGAGCCTGATTAAGTTGTGCCGGATTGGGTAGACGTCAATTGCAGTGTGATTTTAGGGGCTCAGAGAAGGCCTCTCTGGCCCCCTCCAAAACTCATTTTGCTTGCTTGATGCTTCACATTTCTTGAAAGGAAAGCTTTATTCTTATAATTACAGAAAATTCAATTTGACCAATTCAACATCGAAATCAACATGAAATACACAAATAGCTGCATTCTTTGCGGAGCGCTTGCATAGTGGCCTCTTCTTTCTCCTCAAACACTCCAATAATAAGTTGGATCATTGCCCTCAATTATGAGGAGGGTCCTGTGACTTGGAGAAGTTAAGTGGCTTTGTCTGAGGGCACACGAAGGGCATGGCAGAACTGCCTCCTTCGTGATGTTTCCACGAGAGCAAGCCTCTTGCGTTAAATACCTTACAGGAGGAAGTCCACGACTTAAACGCATACGAGCCTGAGAGCCAGTTGTGAAAGGTGGAGATGTGAACGGGAGCATTGGGTCAGCAGTCTTCCTGGGCCCTACTCAGCTGGGGCAGGCGCTGAGGTCCCCTCCTGTGCAGTGCCCCTTGCCCGTTCCCCGGTTGGCCCTGCCCATTGCCCCAGCGGACCATGAGTGTGCATATGCACTTCCTCCAAGCTTGCTGAGCTCACCTCATCCCACGTTCACAGTCCCCACTGGGACCAGAGCCCCGCTCCAACCCTCAGGTCCTTGGATAAAGTCCTGGAAACCTGCCACTTCCTTGCTAGTTCTCTCCCCCAGGAAGCTAAGCTGCATTCCTTCTGCTCTCACCCTCAGCTGGGATTTCATTTCTCTGGACAAATCTGTCAGAATTGGATGCTGATTGTTGCCTTTTCCCCTTGACTCCTGCTTTTTCAGGAACTACCAGTTCCTTCATTCCCTGAACTCATTTTTATGGAGTACCTACTACATACAAGACACAGTCTGGAGTTGATTTCCCGTGGCTCTCAAGGTAATCCTACTGAAATAGGAGTTTGCCAACCACCTTTAGAAACTGTGCTGTGTGCTATTGTTGACTAGCTCACCAGATGCCCTAAGGCTGGGCCATGGGTCCCTCCATCTCCCATCCACTGTCAACCCACGGGGCCTGACAGCTTGGGGGGACACCGAGAAGGCTGGAGGTCGTGGTAGGTGATGGTTGGGGATGGAACATGGGAAATGGGTTCTAGGAGACCTTTAAGACAACTTGGGGATTTCTTAATATTACCAAGGTCTGGCTCGTTGTAACTCCAGGTGAGTCAGTGAGCAAGCCACTCTGCTGGGTGACAGTCACTGAGCCAAAGAGGAAATGGGATAATTTACAGAAAAGGGTAATAAGGAATGACCTTCAGCCCCATTGTTTAATCATATTATTTCACAAGCTGCAACCCTTTGATTTCACAGATACCAGCGGCAAGACTTGAATGAATCTTACCTGAATTTCTACTTTATTTATTTCCCCACTAGCTTCATTTCCAAAATCACCTTTTCTGAATGACAACTCAATCAACTCAATAACATGTAATTTTACACAGTAGGAACCCATCCCCGTATCCCCCTTTATACTTGGAATTGTCGGCTGCTTTCCTGAATAGCCTGTGTGTGTTTCAAAGCCAAGTTATTTTCATCTCCAGACTCCCGAGACAGGATGTCACCATGGGATGGACACGATTCTGACTGAAGATTCTCTCCTCTTCCCCTCTTTTTTTCACATGCATCTCTCATCTGTCTCACCTGGAGCTGCCAGCTCCCGTTCAATTTCCCACCAGTCCAGTTGTGTTAAGGAATCAGTGGCTTGATCAGCTTCATTTTAGAAGCTTTCTGAGATGGTGGGGTGTTTTTCCTTCTTTCCCATGCTTTTGGAACCCTGCCAAAGCAAATGAAGGTGAAATTAACATGTATATCTTGGCTTTGTTTTTTGGAGCCGGGTAACGTGATGGACAGGATTGTATTACAAGAGGAATTAAGGAGGAGATGGGCTGCACACATTGGTTGATCCACAGAGTCTGTGGGTAATGAACTGGGAAAAAAACTGCTGATTGAAAATTTGAATCATTAAGAGCTTTGAAATCAACAGCTTCTTTTAGAATTTCAATCTTCTGTGATTTGCTTCGAGTCAGTGCTGCAGTGGTCTGAGCCACAGGCCAAATGGTCAATCAAAATGAGCAGGGTTTGCTCACGGCCTCTGTTGTTTCAGAAATTATATTAAACACTTAAAAAAAGCTGCAGTAACTCTTCCAGGGCACCGGAGTGGTCATGATGGTATAGCACTCTCTGGACTTTCATTGATTTAGAATTTGCATTTCTCATTATTTGCAAATGACCCTCCAGGTTCAAAATATATTATGATTTGTATTTTTGTTGAAGCATGAATTAGAATTGCACTTGCTGGCCGGGATGCTGGAGTGTAGTGTTGGTGAATGAGTCTAACACCCTGCCCCCAGCCGCTCAAAGAAAGTGTTTTTCCCCCATTGTATATGCATGTTATGGGGGAGCTTATGTGATACAGTGAATTGGGGAGATGTGTAAAGGTCTTGGAAAGAATTACGCTTGAGTGTCAGGCTATGCTGTGGGGTATATCTTACTCTAATGAAAACAAGTTCTGCGATGCCCTCCTTATCTGGACATTAAGAAATGACTTATTTTGTAATCACTCTGTAAAAATGAAAGGGTGCTGCCGAGCAGATAATATAGGTGTTCCCACATCTATCCACACTAAAACTCACGCTGTTAGCTCAGAGGTAATCTCCTCAAGTCCTTGTTCAGAGTTGCCCTCTGCCCTTTTCTCTTTAGTTTGGGCCTTAGATGCAAAGAATTGCAGCCATCATCCTGAGGAGCTCATGGCATGCACCTGTTCATGGTCTGTCACTTGGGTTAGTTTATTATAGTCTTTCTCCCCTTCATGCCCATCTGTACACCTATTGTCTCCTTCATGTATAGTAAACATGCATCCTAATGTGTTGACAATATGTCATTGAAATGTATGATCTTTAACAGTTTTTTTAACGTTTATTTCTTTTTGAGAGAGAGAAACAGAGACAGAGAGTCAACAGGGGAGGGGCAGAGAGACAGGGAGACACAGATTCTGAGGCAGGCTCCAGGCTCCGAACTGTCAGCACAGAGCCTGACGTGGGGCTTGAACTCATGAACTGCGAGATCACGACCTGATCCGAAGCCAGACATTTAACCAATTGAGCCACCCAGGCGCCCTGAAATGTCTGATCTTTAGATTTACATGATGGTACTTTAGTATATGCCTTTTGGTTTTACTGCTTCTACTCTGTATAATTTTTCAGAGTAATTTATTATTATTATTATTATCATTCTTTGTAATTTTAGAGAGAGAGCTCATGAATAGCAGAAAGGGCAGAGAGAGAGAGGGAGAACTTCAAGCAAGCTCCACGCCTAGTGCAGAGCCCGACTCAGGGCTCAATGTCACAACTGCGAGATTGGCTCACAACTGAGCCAAAATCAAGAGTCAGACCTTTAACCGACCGAGCACCCAGGCACCCCTAGAGTTCCGTGTATATTTTAAACATTAATTTCTGTCAGTTTTAGTTGATACGAGTTTACTCTGATAGCTTTCCTTGAAATTATTTTGTAAATGGCAAATGTTTTATTTTGGAATAATTTCAGGTTTACTAAAATTTGTAAAGACACTACAGAGAGTCCCCGTGGCCCCTTAACCAAGCTTCTGCTAATGTTAACATCTTATATAACTTGGCACATCTGTCAAAACCAAGATATTAACATTGGTATAATACTGTTAACAAACCACAGATTTATTCAGATTGCACACGTTTTTTCGCCATTGATGTCCTTCTACTGTTCCAGGATCCAGTCGGGATACCACATTGTGGTCAATTGCCTTCTGTTCTTAGTCTCTCTCTTTTTTTCTTGGTCTCTTTTGATCTGTGACAATTTCTCAGTCTTTCCTCGTTTTTCATGACCTTCTTAGTTTTGAAGAGTACTGGTCAAACATTTTGTAGAACGTCTCTCAATTTGGGTTTGACTGCTATTTTCTTATGGTCAGACTGGGCTTATGCATTTCTTGGGAGAACACCCCAGAAGTAAAGTGTGCTTCTCATCATGTAGCAATATCAGCATGACTTATCACTGGTAAATGTTAACCTTGAACATTTGGTGACGTCTGCTAGTTTTCTGCATTGTAAGGTCAAAATTTTTTCCTTTCCATATTCTATTCTTGGAAGTAAGTAAGTTCAGCTCACACTGAAGGGGAGAAGGAATTAAGCTTCACCTTCTAGACAGAGGAATATCTACATATATTATTAGGAAGTCCATAAGGAAGAAGGGATTGTTAATTTTAACGGAACCAAAATTGCCTATTTTTTACCGTATGGCTTGTCCTTTTTAGGTCTTGTCTAAGAAATCTTGCCACAAAGATATTCTATATCTTCTTTCCACACATACTCACCTAATACATTATTCATCTTTAATCTTTAGGCTTTTAATTCATCTGGATTTTACCTTTGTGTAAGATGTGAAGTAGGGCCCAAATTAGAAGTATATCCATATAGTTTTTTTTTTTTTTTAACTCCTTTCCTGAACTAATCCTTCCCCACTGATTTATCATGTCAACTGTCCCATATATTTAATTCTCAGCTTGGAACTCTTTCTGGGCTCTATTTTGTTCCATTGGTCTATGAATCCATTACTGTGCCAGGGCACGATAGGATCATACTGTGGCTTTACAGCACACCTGCATATCTGGTAGGATGAGTGCTGTGGGTTGCATGGTGGCTTCCAGAAAGATCTACGGCCAAATCTCCAGAACCTGTGAGTGTGACTTGACTTGGAACAAGAGTATTTACAGACACCATAAAATTGAGGATCCTGAGATGAAATTTGCTGGGATTACCTGAATGGGTCCCAAATTCAATGGCAAATGTCCCTTTCTGGAGGCAGAAGAGGGAAAGATGCAGACATACAGAAGAGAAGGTCATGCAAAGACAGGGGCAGAGATGGGAGTGATGTAGCCACGAGCCAAGGAAAGCCAAAGTAATGCTGATATCCAGCAGAAGGTGGAAGAGGCCCGGAATGTGTTCTCCCCTTGAGCTGGCAGAGGGAGCTCAGCTCTGCCAACACCTTAGTTTTGGACTTCTAGCCTCCCAAACTGAGAGAATAGATTTCTGTTGTTTTAAGCCAGTTTGTGGTAACTTGTTAACAGCAGCCCTGGAAAACTATTCTAGATATTGATGGCTTCTGCCCCTTGGTTTTCAAAATTGTCTTCATTATTTTTTTTAAAGTTTATTTATATTTATTTTTGAGAGAGAGAACGTGCATGCAAGTGGGGGAGGGGCAGAGAGAGAGAGAGAGAGAGAGAATCCCAAGCGAACAGCACAGAGCCCGACGTGGGGCTCGAACCTGTGAACTGTGAGATCATGACCTGAACTGAAATCAAGAGTTGGGTGCTTAACCCACTCGGCCACTCAGGTGCCCCCAAATTGTTTTTATTTATTCATATGTTCTTCCATACTCATTTTAATTCTTTTTAAAATGTATATTTATTTATGTTGAGAGAGAGTGTGCATGCACATGTACACGCAAGCATATGAGCAGGGGAGGGACAGAGAGAGGGGGAGAGAATCCCAAGCAGGGTCCTTGCTGTCGCGCAGAGCACGACAAGGGGCTCGATTTCATGAACCTTCAGATCATGACCTGAGCCAATATCTAGAATCAGATGCCTAACTGACAGAGCTACCTAGGCACCCGTTCCCTACTCATTATAGAATCAATTTGATGAAATGTTTAAAAAACCCTGCTGAAATTTTGTTTATAATTCCATTAAATTTATGAACTCATTTAGGTGGATAATTTACATCTTTACAGTGTTGAATAATCTCATTCAAGAGCATTGGGTTTTTCTCCACTAATGATTGTGTGATTTAATGGGTTTTAAAAATTTCTCTATAAAATCCTGTGTATTCTTTGTTATTTGAAAACATTGACAGTTTTGCTGTTCCCTTACAATCTTCATGTCTCATTGCATTGGCCAAGACACTGAGAACCATGTAAAGCAATGGCAGTAATAGTAAGTAACTTTGTCTTATTCTGGTATTAACAGGAATGCATTTAGGGGCGTCTGGGTGGCTCAGTCGGTTAAACGTCCGACTTTGGCTCAGGTCACGATCTCGTGGTTCATGAGTTCGAGCCCCGCGTCAGGCTCTGAGCTGTCAGAGCCTGGAGCCCGTTTCAGATTCTGTGTCCCTCTCTCTGTCTGCCCCTCCCCCGCTTATTATCTGTCTCTCCCTCTCTCTCTCCCTCAAAAATAAATAAACCATTAAACATTTAAAAAGAAATAAAAGGAATGCATTTAAAACGCATTGATTATGATATCGTAATAGTGGGGACAGACGGTAGCTACACTTCCAGTGAGCATAGCACAAGGTAGAGAGAAGTTGAATCACTATGTTGTACTCCTGAAACAAATGTAATATTGCTTATCAAAATACTCCAAAAAATTGGGAAAAAAAATGCATTGATTATGTGTGAGGCTTCCGGTGGGTTTTTTGGTATATCTCCTTTTTCCTTTGTCAACTTAAGGGATTTTCATTTCCTTCTTGATTTAAGGGGATGGAAAAATAGACCCTATGCTGTGATAGGAGTAGATGCAAAGTTACAGTTTGAAGGTCAAGGACATAGTGGCCAGTGGAAAACTGTGATCATTTTGCCCACTGTGACCATCTATCTACCACACCCCCACTGGGTAAGTTATTAGCAATATTTGGCACAGTAAATTTCTGGGTGGAATAAAGATGATGGGAGTGGCAGTTGTGGAGTCAGGTACTCCTTGGCCATGAGAGAAAGATCCATAATTTAGAGATGGGCATCGGTGGAAGGTAACTAATGGCAACAGGGACGTCATAGGGGCAAAATACACTAGTGTGTTGTGAGGCTTTTGTTTTTCAGAGAGTAGATTTCCAGTAGGTAAAACCTTGTATACTGTGGAACTGGCCAACAACTTGAGCCCCAATCCATGAGCAAATATACTGTAGGCCAGGCACTATCCTAGTGTTGGGAGAAATACAAACAATGAGACAGTTTGCCCTCAAAACACTTCCTATCTGGGGGTGCTTGGGTAGTTCAGTCAGTTAAGCGTCTGACTCTTGATTTCGGCTCAGGTCATGATCTCAAGGGTGGTGAGATCAAGCTCTGTGTCTGGCTCCGTGCTGACAGCAAGGAGCCTGCTTGGGATTTCCTCTTTCCCTCTCTCTCTGCCCCTCCCCCACTCACATTCTCCCTTTCTCTTTCTCAAAATAAATAAACAAATATTAAAAAAAAAAAACCCACTTCCTATCTGTTCGGGAGCCACAACAGTCCCCAGAAGAGGCCCAATGATACAAAGTGAAATGTAACAGATGTCAAAAGAGAGGTCCACAGAGATGGCAATAAAACATTCAGCTTTTAAGAGAGATTTAAAAAACTTGAATATATCTTCAATATAATGAAAACCAGTGGAGAGGGAGATTCACTTTTCATCACTAGGCCACCAAAGTATTTAAATTCTAAAAAGCAAGGAACGTTTATATTAAAATTTTGTCACAAATGGCACCCTACTAAGTGAATGTCCTAGAGGTATGAGAGAATTATTGTGACTTTGAAAATAACTTCCCACAATTTGGTTCTGTGAATTTAATGCAAGAGACATGAACAAGTTTCCAAATCTTCTGTACTTGAATCTCTCCACTTGCAAACCCCTAATAAGAAAACTCAGTGGATGTGTTGACATGAGAATTAGCTAATAGAAGCCATTGCAAAGCCCTGTGGAAATCTTAAGTGCTGTGGAACTAGGTCAATAATGCATATTGGCTTTTCTCCAGTTGCCCCTGAAAGGGAGGAGTTCAATGACAGTTGAGTGACCATTTAACCTGCTAATCAGGCAACTGGCGGGATGCCTGGTGATAGACGGAAGAAGATAATTTGTGGAAGACAGAGATAGGGGCAGTGAAAGAGACCAGATCCCGTGCTTCTCGCCCAGGGCATTGCAGGCATTTTAGGCAGGACACGTCTTTGTACATGGCTTCTTAGCTTGTTGAGGATATTTGGCATCACTGACCTTTGTGGAAATAAACCCCAGTTTACCTACCTCTTGTGAACATAGCAACACCCTCGCTAAAAAATGCCAACTGATTTCCGAATCCTGTGCCCCTCCTCTGGTTGAAAATCATTGAGTCAGAGAGCTAGGAACCCTTAGGAAATAATATTTTCAGGGGAGTTAGAAAGACCAGAGTTTGAAGATGCAATTAATGGGGAAAGTGAAAGGTCTAATTAGAATGACAACAGTAATTCAGTATTTGAGTGGATTTCAAGTCAGTTCATTTTGTACAGTTGTGCCAGACTATTCTTCTTAAAAATTTGCTTTCATCTCATCATGGCTCTGCTCTAAAGCCTCCAATGGCTCCCTGTTGCTCACAAATGCAGACCACATCCCGAATCCTGACATTTGCCTTCCCTCCAAAGCTCATTTCCAACCCCCCATCTTCCATTTTCTCGTGGACCTTCCTGGTTCTAGTTAGGAGAGCCTGACAAAGAAACTTGAACAATCCAGAAAGACTAAGATGGGAAATGAACTGATGTCGGACTATTTTGTGGTTGAAAATTTTAATGAAGAGTTTCAAATAGGGCCCATCTCAAGGCATAGTCCTTCATCACTCTGGTTTTAGTGCTTGTTAGCTGAAGCGCCCCCGAGTTGCAGCGGGTCACTTTCTCACTTTCTCTAGTGTTCTGATCACATTCCCACCATCAGGACATCAGGCATTTGTCTTGTACCTGTATGAGAGCCTTTGCTTCCATATGTATCCCCCCACCCCCTTCCATCCGGTCTTTGTACAGGTTGTCATTTCCAGCAGACTGGACTTCAGTAGTAGATGTTTCAGTTCAACACCAGCTCTATTGCTGCCTGAAAAACTTGTCCATCTGAGGCTTCAGGGTCTAGAAAGGAAGTATTTGTTACCCATTTGGTATGATGAATGAATCTTCTATTTAGCATTGTCCAAAAATCGAGACTATCTGTAATATTGCCCAGAGAAAGTATCATATAAATCTAAATACTCTTAGAATTTCTAACTCATAAATCAAAGCTTCACTTTTCACTGATGACAGAAATCTAGGACTCTTTCATCTCTGCTTCCTCCCTTCTCTTCCTAACCAGTGCCATATCCTGATGACCTTACCTCCTAAATAGTTCTGAAATAGCTTCACTTCTTTCAATCCTGCCAATAGGTCCTTAGTTCAGGTTCTTACCAGCTCTCACTTGGATTATTACAAATAATCACTAAATGATTTCTGCTTCTAAACATTCTCCCCTGTTTTCCCCCTCCAGAAAACTCTCGCTTTTATCCAAAGCCAACTTTTACCGTGTTACTCCCCTGCAAGAACTGTTCAATGTTTCCCCTTTCATCCCAGAGTAACATCTAAATGACTGTAGCCTTTTCATGATCTGCTACCTGCCCATCTTCTCAGTCTCTGAGAAGACCCTGTGCCCTCCAGTGCTGCAAAATGACTAGAGTTACAAAATCACCCTCTATATTTTTTATGCCTGTGTTCTTTTTAAGAGCGCCATTCTTTTGTTAATGACTACTCATCCTTTAAGACCCCTCTCTGGGGTCACCGCCTCCTGGAAGCCTTTCCTGATCTCTGTGCCTGGCTTGGATGCCTCTCCGTTCTCTGAAAGCTCCCTGTGCATTGCTCTGATGCAGCACTTCATACACTGTGTGGGAGTGATCTGTCCAGCTGCCTGCCTTCCCCTCTTGACTGTGACCTGTCAGCTAAAGTCTGTCTCCGATTCATCTCTACATCCACAGTCTCCAGCCAAGCACCTGCCGTAACACTGATGGTTGGTGAATGTTTTCTGAAAGGTTGAATTCAAATTTGTAAACTTTCTGAGTGGGAGAGGCCAAAGACAAGTGTGAAGTTGAGAAACATCTGGCAATTCGAGGTGGTAAGGACAATTTAGACATT
Organism: Lynx rufus; assembly: GCF_022079265.1. Taxonomy (NCBI): domain Eukaryota; kingdom Metazoa; phylum Chordata; class Mammalia; order Carnivora; family Felidae; genus Lynx; species Lynx rufus. The sequence goes on from NW_025814829.1 coordinate 44,096,206, forward strand.
TTGGGCCCCAAGTCACTAATGTTTATGATCTCTCAACAAAGGATTAAGCCAGAAGATTCCATTGGACCTCTGACCTCTTTCCTGCCCACCTGGAGGAATTTGAGGGGTCCCAGAGCAGAGCAGATCTAGGATGCTTCTGAAGACCGACATAGCTTCATCAGGAGGAGCTGGTGAGCTGTGCTTGTTATCAAAGCCTCTAGGGAGTTAGCTGTCTCTTGTGTCGGGGGACTGCTGAGGGCTGTGTGTGTGTGTGTGTGTGTGTGTGAGTGTGTGTATCATAAGTGTGCACATGGTGGTTTTGATGACAAATAGGGAGTTTTGAAGAAACCCCTGGGCAAACAGAGAACCATCTCAATCAGCCTGATGGCAAGGTTCCCGAGACCATGATGATGGAGGCCTTTGTTCATTAATTCTCACAGCTAACACTCACTGAGCACCCACTACCTGCCCGGCCGTATTCTAAGTGCTTCGTGTGTATGAAGGAATCTAATCTTCACAACAACCCCACAAAGCACGTACCCCTATTGTCTTCGTTGTACCGATATGGAAACACAATGTTGAAACGAAATGCTCACGATCACCCAGCTGGGAAATAGCGAAGGCAGGGGTGACCCCAGGCGGCATGACTTGGGAGCTCAGGTTCAGGTTAACCTGCCTGGACCCTTCCTTCCTGCCTGTTGGTTGCCGTCACAGTCCACAGTCAGTGCTGCTCACTCTCTAGGAGCCCTGGTTGACAACCGGTGACTAGGAGTGACAAGGGGCATTCATTGCCTTTCGAGGAGATGCAGGGAAGTCTCGGCAGGAGCACATGCAGAGCTGTGATCTGTGAAGAAAGAGCCGAGAGCACGGACGGGGTACCGGACTCTGGCTGTGCCCTCTCGCCCTAGTTAGGACTGTGAGGGGCTGGTGGAGTGAGCCCTCCATGTGAGGAGCCTTGGAGTGAACCCACCGAGGCTGGAGATGGCAGTGGAGCGATGTAACCCAGAGGGGGAGGCTAGGTGCGTTGACTTTAGCTCTCACGCCCTGCGAGGTAATTACTAACCCTGTTTGCAGGTAAGGAGGCAGCCTCAGTCAGGGAGGTTACCTGATGCGCTCAACCAATGCCAAGCATTGGTAGGTCTCTGAGCTGGGGTTTGAATCCAGTTCTACTTGATTCCAGATCCCATCTTTTTAACCCATACTCGCTGCCTTTCCTGTATCATGTCTTCTCTTTTCTTTCCTTTCCTTTTTTTTTTTTTTTTTTGGATAGAATTTCCTCTGAATTCCTGAGGGCCGAGGGAGAACCATGGCCTATTTAGTGGACAATACGGTGGAAATATTTTCCCAGGATCTGGGGGGAGTGTTAGAATAAGGAGGATCATGATATGCACATATAAAAATAAGGTCGAATTTGCTTTTAACTCCTAGATGTCTTTACTGAGAATCACCTCAAATACCGTCTTTCTTTCTCAGCTTTTCCACATGCCCGGGAAGTCGGTGTGTGGGTGGGAGGTGAGACTGCAGAGCCCAAGCTCCCCTGTGTGGCCGGAAGGAGGGTTCAGTGGGAAGCCCAGCTGGCGGTGGGAGGCCCAACAGCGGAGACCCTGCCGGTCAGCAGGTGTGGGCACGACATCCTGAAGGCAAAGGGCGCTCACACAGTATTGCTGAGTTGGAGACTGATGAAATCAATTCATATTTTATGTCGGTTATTCCGGACTCAGGTGCTCGGCGCGCAGGGTTGGGGAGACGCTAGGAGACAGGAAGGAGGCCCTGCAGGAATGGGGACTACGTGATATGGGCGGACACTGGAAGAGACAGTGGAAGAAACAGAGACAGCATTAAGATGCTACAAAGAGAGGAACAGGATTTGCTTGGTCGTGGGGGTGATAGTACCGTGAGATGAGAAGAATAAAGCATCGAAACAGAACTGGGGAAATCAGAAATGGGAACTCATTTGGGGAGAAAAAGAGCTTAACTTAAAACAGCATTTTGGGTTTTTTGGGGGGGGGATTTTTAAAAGGATCGAGTTGGAAGTGTTTTCATTGCGGAGATCATCCCTTGCCTTTCAGAGACACCATAATTTGGGAAATGTGAATCTTTTGCCCATCTATTCAGGACTCGTGAAGACAGAGATGAGCCTTCTGCTTCCAGTGATCATGGGGCCCCCAGATGAAGCCAGCCTCAGGATAATAAACCAGGTAATTATCTCCATCCTTCCTGTGACAATAATGGTGTCGAAGCAGGCAAAAATTCATCAGAGGAGGCTTTGGAAGTCCCCGGGGAGACTCGCGATAAAGGGGCTGATTGTCAGAATCCGCCTCTGCAGCATTACACCCAGGCGGCATGATGACGGCCAAGGGCCACACGGTGCCCCCAGAGTAAAGCACTGTGGAGATGAAACTGAGACAGACACCTACATCCTAGCACGGCACCCCACCAAGTCTGCCTGGATGGTCCGGATCAGTAATTAGAAACACAGTGCAATAAATATTGAAAGAAACTTCTGTAAACATTCTAGAGGACAATGAAATTAGAAATAATAAGCAGATGGGCTTTTATTCAAAGCAAATCATGCCAGATGGACTCAGTACCTCTTTTCTTTCTTTTTCTTTTTCTTTTTTCTTTTTTCTTTTTTTTTTTGGATAAAAGTACAAAGTTGGTGGATGAAGGGAAAATGGCACGTTTGATGTCATATGTTTGAAGAATGTTAAAACATTTGAGTCTTCCAAGAAGTCTGATTTGCAGAATTGGCTCAGAATGTCTGGAATAGAAGCACATACCTGACAAAAAAAGTTGGATAAATGCTGCTAATTGGGCAATAGAAAGTGCTAGAACACTGGGCTGGTAGGATAGCCTCAGGGGGAGTCTTGCAAGCGACCACACACCTTTGGAACCTTAGAGATCTTTGGTCCCAACCCTCTCATTTAAGGATAAGGAAACTCAGTCAAAAGGAGACAATGACTTCGCACACCTGGGACTAGAACAAGGATTATCTTCAGTGTGGGTGAGAGCTCTCCTCTCTACCCAGCATCTCTCTTTTCTAGGAAAGGAAATAAATGTGGTCAAGTACAATTCTTTTTTTTTTTTTTAATTCAAGTGTAACTTATAATACCATGTTACATTAGTTTCTGGTTAGGTACGATTATGAAATAATTGGACTCGGAACAAATAAAGCTCGAGATGTAGACCGTGTCCCCAGAAGAGGCGTCAGAGTGGAGATGGTGGTTGAGGAACCACTGGGAATGCTTCACTACAGGCCATGTTTCTGAGACCCGGGCAGTTTTCAAGCCGCCTTCAATGAGATTCATTCATCATTGCTGTGAAGCAAATAGTGCCCGTTTTGCAGGTGAGAAAATGGCAAAACTCGAGGAGATTCAGTGACCCACCTGACTAAGGGGGAGCAGCAGGGATACAGCACAGTGAGGACCGAAGGCAGCAGCCTGTGATTGTAGTCAGGCTCGCTCTCACCCATATTTGGCCTTTGGTAAAATCCTGATGGAGGCCTGGCCTTCCTTCCTGCACTGTTCTTTCTCCAGAAGGCTCCTCTCTTCCTCTGCTTTCCCAGCTCATGTTGCTGCCTTTAGAAGTTCCCCAGATGCCGGGTGATCCTAACTTCACAGAGTTCTCAGGAACTTCTCCCATTCCCTCCCTGTTCCTCCTCCAGTGTCTGGGTCTCCTTTCCCACCCCTGCTAAGCTCTGTGCTCAGCCTTCTGTTACCCTAGAAGCATGAACTTTGTCTAAACTAATTTCCACCATGGCCTGTATAGGCCACAGTTCCACCTTCAGGAAATCACTTCACCTCCTCAGCCTGTTTCCACAGGTAAAAAAAATGAAACACAACAATGACGCCTAGTTTGTGGCTCATGGCACATTGTGACTTGCAGTGAGGACCATGTGTGTACCCAGCTCGTCAATGCCAAATACAAAGTAGATGCCCAATGAGTATGTATTGGAGGGGGTTAGGTTGGGAACTTTCCTCAAGGTCCCTCCTTTTTTTTTTTAAGTTTGTTTGTTTATTTAGAGAGAGCACACATGAGGGAGGGGCAGAGAGAGAGAGGGAGAGACAGAGAATCCCAAGCAGGCTCCAAACTGGCAGCGAAGAGGGGCTCTAACTTACAAACTCATGAACCCAAGAGATCATGCCCTGAGCTGAAATTAAGAGTCAGAGACTTAACCTACACTGAGCCACCCAGGTGCCCCCTCCAGGTCCCTCTTCATAGTTCTTCCTTTTTTGTTGTTGTTCTGTCGTTTGGAATCTAATGTGTTAACTCTAAAAATCAGATTCCTCCCCTCCCTAGGGTTTACTGTTTTTGTTTTTGCTAAATTTTTGTTTGATTGTTGTCGGCTGTCTCTGCTGAGGACCAGCCTGAGCTGTGAACTTAGGATATTCTCAGGTGTTTTTTGAGCCTGTATCTTTCCCTGTACACGTGCAGTGACTTTCTGATTTCCCCCATATACACAGTTGCTTTTGAATATCTTAGTCTTTGATGTCTGGCTCCAAAAAATTGGAAAAAGAGAAAAATAAAAGGAGAGAGAGAAGGGTGCCTGTCCTTTAAATCCCCTGGAAGTCACTTCTGCTGTAGGCCAGAGGCTCGCATCATTGGAAGGAGGCACAAAAACAATGACTGCCCGCCATTTTGTCTGCACCTCTGGGATTAAAAGTAGCATTCAGTGATCAGAACACTGATTCACAATATCCAAAGGACAGGGTCAGTTTTGCCCAGCCTGGCTCCTGCAAGCTGTGTATACTGTGCAGCTGCTTGCCGTGGGAGTGGCTCTTTCTTTCCTATGCAGAGTAATCTATTTCCCCTAACCCATATCTGAACACCCCTACTCTACCCATTAAACAGAGAACTTTCTGGCTATCAGGTTCTAGTCCTTTGGGTGGGTGGCAGGTTGAAGTGGGAGGTAGAATGTTAATAAATGATTTTGTTCCTTTTACACATAAATTTTTCCCTGTCAGCGTATGGAAGAGTTTTTGCAACAGGCAATTCTTTTTTTTTTTTTTTTTTTTTTTTTTTTGAGAGAGGAATCATTGAAATGCAGGGGTGAAAATGGAAGGCTGTCTGCATTTCCTTCTACTGCTGAAATATAGCTCCTTGGTCTTTACAGGTCCAGGTTTTTAAGCTCTGAGTGACCCATGAGGCAACACTGTTAAATAAAACTCGAACTTATTTTTTGCCTTTTTTGTAATAAACCTCATTACATGCTTAGTAGGAAACACCCTGTCTGCCATCTGCTATGGACTGAATATTTGGTCCTCTCAATATTCATATGTTGAAATCCTAACTCCCAAGCTGGTATTAGGAAATGAGGTCTTTGAAAGGTGTTTGGGTCGTGAGGGTAAAGCCGTCACGAATGGCATTAGTGCCCTTACAAAAGAGATCCCAGAGAGATCCCTCTTTCCTTCTACCACATGAGGACACAGGGAAGAGATGGGTCTATGAACCAGAAAGTGGGTCTTTGTTAGATGCTCAGTCTGCTGGTGCCTTGATCTCGGACTTTTCAGTCTCCAGCAGCATGAGAGATAAATGTCTTACTGATAGCCAGCCAGTCTATGCTATTTTCTCAGAGCAGCCTGAGTGGTCTCAGATACTATCTGATGCAGTACTATTTTTTTCTTTTACTTACCTTCTACAGAGGGGGCATGGAAGCTGAAGAAATGCCCTTTCCCCTTCACCTGAAATGTAAGCCATCGGAAAGAGCAGTGTCTGGGAATGACTAGACCCGTATTTGTGTCCCACTTCTGTCACCTGGGAGCCTCAGGCAAGTGTCTCAGCCTCTCTGCTGCAGCTGGTCCCGGGTCAGTTGAAGTCCGTACACTATGACCTCCCCCAGGGTGGGAAATATAGCTTGTTTATAGTGCTTGACATAACGGGAGCAAATTTAGTAAGCATTGAGGACTTCATACCTTTAAGTGTTGCTGAAACACATCCTCGTACACACACATCCATCACCAACAAATATCACTGCAGAGAGTGGCAAATATGTCTTGCATTACTTAATATAATCATTACAAGAACTCTGCAATGAAACTATTACTGTCATCACTATTTTGCAAGATAAAACTGAACCACACTGAAGCTAATGTAACATTACATGTCAACAATACTTCAACAAAACAAACTGAGGCACTGAGTTATTAAGCAAAGTCAGGATTTGAACTCAGGTCTATTTGCCTCTGTTCTTTTAATCTGTATTCAGGATCTAAGCTCCTATTTAATAACAACACTTCACAGTTGAAAAGAGCTTTTACTTTTTAAAGGTAACAGCCATGAGGCTTTTTTGCTCTAAGGCAGAGTAAGAAGGAGCCACAGATTCTTTTTTCTTTTTTTTTATTAAGTTTTAATTTTAATTCCAGTATAGTTAACATACGGCATTATATTAGTTTCAGCTGTACGATATAGTGATTCTACACTTCCATACAACATCCAGCGCTCATTATGGTGAATGTACCCCTTCATCCCCGTTACCTATCTCACCCCCCCCCCCACCTCCCCTTTGGTAACCATCAATTTGTTCTCAAGAGTCTGTTTCTTGGTTTGCCTCGCTCTCTCTTTCTCTCTCTCATTTTTTCCCCTTTGCTTGTTTGTTGTTTCTTAAATTCCACATACGGGTGAAATCATATGGTATTTGTCTTTCTCTGATTGGTTTATTTCACTTAGCATTATACTATCTAGCTCTATCCATGTCAATGAAAAAAATGGCAAAATTTCATTATTTTTATGGCTGAGTAATATTCCAGTGTGTGTGTGTGTGTGTGTGTGTGTGTGTGTGTGTGTGTGTGTGTGTACATGTACCACATCATCTCTATCTATTCATCTATTGATTGACATTTGGGCTGCTTCTTTATGTGGCTATTGAAAATAATGCTGCTATAAACTAGGGGTGCCTGTATCCCTTTGAATTAGTGGTTTTCTATTTTTTGGGTAAATATCCAGTGCTATGATTACTGGATTATAGGATAGTTCTATTTTTAACTTTTTGAAAAAAACTCCATACTGTGTTCCACAGTGGCTGCACCAGTTGGCATTCCCACCAACAGTGCATGAAGTTTCCTTTATCTCCACATCCTTACGACATTTATTTTTTGTGTTGTTGATTTTAGCCATTCTGACAGGTGTAATCTGATAACCCATTGTGGTTTTGATTTGCATTTCCCTGATGATGAGTGATGTGGAACATCTTTTCATGTGTCTGTTGGCCATCTGTACTGTCTTCTTTGGAAAAATGTCTGTTCATGTCTTCTGCCCATTTTTTAATTGGATTGTTTGTTTTGTGGGTGTTGAACTATATCAGTTATTTTTTTAAATTTTAATTCAAGTATAGTTAACATACAGTGTTATATTAATTTCGGGTAGATAATCTAGTGATTCAACAATTCCATACATCATGCAGTTCTCATAGAGTTGTGTCAGTTCTTTATATATTTTGGACACTAACCCTTTATTGGATATGTCATTTGTAAATATCTTCTCCCATTCTGTATGTTGCCTTTAGTCTTGTTGTTTCCTTTGCTATGGAGGTTTTTAGTTTGATTTAGTCCCAATAGTTTAATTTTACCTTTATTTCCCTTGCCTCAGGAGACATATCTAGAAGCATATTGCTATGACTGATGTCAGAGACATTTCTGCCTGTGCTCTCCTCTAGGATTTTTGTGGTTTCAGGTCTCACATTTAGGTCTTTAATCTATTTCAAATTTATTTTTCTATATGGTGTAAGAGTCTGGTCCAGTTTCATTTGCTTGCATGTAGCTGTCCAGTTTTCCCAACACCGTTTGTTGAGGAGACTGTCTTTTTCCCATTGCATATTCTTTCCTCCTTGCCAAAGATTAATTGACCATATAGTCGCAGGTTTATTTCTGGGCTCTCTATTCTGTTCTATTGATCTATGTGTCTATTTTTGTGCCAGTATATACTGTTTTGATTACTACAGCGTTGTAATATAACTTGAAGTCTGGAATTGTGATACCTCCAGTTTTGTTTTTCTTTTTTAAGATTGCTTTGGCTATTCAGGATCTTTTGTGGTTTTATAAAAATTTTAGGATTGTTTGTTCCAGTTCTGTGAAAAATGCTATTTGTATTTTGATAGAGATTGCATTAAATGTGAAGATTGCTTTTGAGTAGTATAGACATTTTAACAATATTTATTCTTCTAATACATGAGCATGGAATAGCTTCTCATTTCTTTGTGTCTTCTTCAGTTTCTTTCATCAATGTTCTATAGTTTTCAGAGTATAAGCCTTTCACTTTTATGGTTAAGTTTAGTCCTAGGTATTTTATCATTTTTGGTGTAATTATAAGCGGGATTATTTTCTTAATTTCTCTTTCTGCTGCTTCATTATTAGTATATAGAAACACAAATGATTTCTGTACATTGGTTTTGTATCCTGTGATTTTACTGACTTCATCAGTTAGTAGTTTTTTGGTGGAGTCTTTAGGGTTTTATACACAGAGTATCATGTCATCTGCAAATAGTGAGTTTTACTTCTTCCTTACCAATTTGGATGCCTTTTATTTTTTTGTTGTTGTCTGATTGCTGTGGCTAGGACTTCCAGTGCTATGTTGAATAAAAGTGGTGAGTGGGCATCTTGTTCCTGACCTTAAGGGAAAAGCTCTCAAATTTTCCCCATTGAGGATCATGTTTGCTGTGGGTTTTTCATATGTTGAGGTATGTTCCCTCTAAACCTACTTTGTTGAGGGTTTTTATCATGAATGGATATTGTACTTTGTCAAATGCTTTTTCTGCATCTACTGAAATGATCATATGGTTTTTATCCTTTTTCTTACTGATGTGATGTATCATGTGGATTGATTTGTGAATAATGTACCATCCTTGCATCCCAGGAATAAATTTCACTTGGTTGTGGTGAATTGTTTTTTTAATGTAATGTTGGATTTGGTTTGCCAGTATTTGGTTGAGGGTTTTTGCATCTATATTCATCAGAGATACTGGCCGGCAGTTCTCTTTTCTCATGGCGTCTTTATCTGGTTTTGGTATCAGGGTAATTCTGGCTTCAAAGAATGTGTTTAGAAGTTTTCCTTACTCTTCTATTTTTTTTTTGAAAAGTTTGAGAAGAATAGGTATTAACTCTCCTTTAAACGTTTGGTAGGATTGTCCTATGAAACGTTTGGTAGGATGGCCCTGTGAAGCCATCTGGTCCTGGACTTTTGTTTGGTGGGAGTTTTTCACTTTCCTTGCTAGTAATCAGTCTGTTCAAATTTTCTATTTCTTCTTGCTTCAGTTTTGGTAGGTTGTATTTTTCTGGGAATCTATCCATTTCTTCTAGTTTGTCTAATTTGTTGGCATATAATTTTTCATAATATTCTCTGACAGTTGTTTGTATTTCTATGGTGTTTGTTGTTATTTCTCCTCTCTCATTTGTGACTTTATTTACTTTAGTCCTTTCTCTTTTTTCTTTTAAAAAAAATCTTTTTCAATGTTTATTTATTTTTGAGAGGGAGAGGGAGAGCATGTGTGTGAGCAGGGGAAGGACTGAGAGAGAGAGAGAGGGAGAATGGGAAACAGAGGATCCAAAGCAAAGCAGGCTCTGTGCTGATGGCAGAAAGCCTGATGTGGGGCTTGAACCCACAAATCATGAGATCATGACCTGAGCTGAAGTCAGACACCTAACTGGTTGAGCTACCCAGGCACTCCTTCTCTTTTTTTCTTGATGAGGCTGGCTAGAGGGTTATCAATTTTGTTGATTTTTTCAAAGAACCACCTCCTGATTTCATTGATCTGTTCTATTATTTTTTTTAGTTTCTATATAATCTATTTCTGCAGTAATCTTTATTAATTCCTTCCTTCTTTCTGCTGGTTTGGGTTTGTTGTTGTTGTTGTTGTTCTTTTTCTGGCTCCTTTAGGTGTAGGGTTAGGTTGTTTATTTGAGATTTTTCTTGCTTTCGAAGTAAGCCTATATTGCTATAAACTTCCCTCTTAGAATCACTTTTGCTGCATCCCAAGGATTTTGGACCATTGTGTTTTCATTTTCATTTGTTTCTATGTAATTTTTTATTTCTTCCCTGATTTCTTGGTTGACCCATTCATTGTTTAGTAGCATGTTATTTAGCCTTCACAAATTTGTGCTCTTTCTGTGTTTTTTCTTGTGGTTGATTTGTAGTTTCACAGCATAATGGTCAGAAAAGATGTATGATGTGACTTTGATCTTTTTGAATTTGTTGACACTTGCTTTGTGGCCTAAAATGTGATCTATTGTAGAGAATGTTTCATGTGCACTCAAAAAGAATGCATATTCTGCTGTTTTAGGATGGAATGTTCTGACTGTATCTGTTAAGTCTATGGTCCAGTGTGCCATTCAAAGCCACTCTTTCCTGGGGCGCCTGGGTGGCTCAGTTGGTTGAGCTTCTGACTTAGGCTCAGGTCATGATCTCACGGTCTGTGTGTTCGAGCCCTGCATTGGACTCTGTGCTGACAGCTCAGAGCCTGGGGCCTGCTTCGGATTCTGTGTCTCCCTCTCGCTCTGCCCCTCCCCCGCTCATGCTCTGTCTCTCTCTGTCTCAAAAATAAATAAACATTAAAAAAATTTAAAGGGGCGCCTGGGTGGCGCAGTCGGTTAAGCGTCCGATTTCAGCCAGGTCACGATCTCGCGGTCCGTGAGTTCGAGCCCCGCGTCGGGCTCTGGGCTGATGGCTCGGAGCCTGGAGCCTGTTTCCGATTCTGTGTCTCCCTCTCTCTCTGACCCTCCCCCGTTCATGCTCTGTCTCTCTCTGTCCCAAAAATAAATAAACGTTGAAAAAAAAAAATTTTTTTAAAAAATTAAAAAAAAAAAACAAAGCCACTCTTTGTTTATTAATTTTGTTTGGATAATCTGTCCATTGATGTAAGTGGGGTATTAAAATTCCCTACTATTATTGTGTTACTATTGATTAGTTCCTTTATGTTTGTTATTAACTGTTTTATGTATTTGGGTGGACTCATGTTGGGTGCATAAATATTTACAATTGTTAGGTCTTCTTGTTGGATTGTCCCCTTTACTATTATAGAGTGTACGTCTTTGTCTCTTGTTACAGTCTTTGTTTTAAAGTCTATTTTGTCTGATATAAGCATTGCTACTCCAGCTCTCTTTTGACATCCATTTGCGTGATAAATGTTTCTCCATCCCCTCACTTTCAATCTGCTGGTGTCTTTAGGTCTGAAATAAGTCTCTTGTAGGCAGCATATAGATGGGTCTTGTTTTTTTATCCGCTCTGTCACCCTGTGTCTTTTGACTGGAGCATTTAGTCCACTTACATTAAAAGTAAATATTGATAGATATGTATTTATTGCCATTTTTTTACTTGTTTTGTGGTTGTTTCTATAGTTTTTCTCTGAACCTTTCTTCTCTTGCTCTCTTTCATGGTTTGCTCGTTTTTTTTAGTGATATACTCAGATTCCTTTCTCCTTATTCTTTGCATATCTATTACTGGTTTTTCATTTGTGGCTACAATTAAGTTTGTATATACCATCTGCATATAGTAGTCTATAATAAGTTGATGGTCACTTAAGTTTGAATCCATTCTTTAAGGAGCCACAGATTCTTAAAAGGAAGCTCCAACAGACATTAATTGGCAAGGGGAAAAATCTCGTCCTTGAGATGTTTTTCTCTATAACCATCCCTCCAGAATCCCTCCAACCCCTAGTACTTGACCTGGTTTACCTTGTATGTGGGCTATTTCAGGGTTTATTCCACTCCTGGGTTCAGATGCTCTGTTTTTCCCACTCAGCTAGAGACTTCAGTGAAGTTAGTACAGGTATTAAACCCCTTAAATACATGTTGTGTTGACCCTGAGGGTACCCCATGAATCAGATGTGCCTCTTCTGTTTCTTCTAGGAACATACAATCTAGCAGGGGAGATAAAGAAGTAAAGAGTTTCTATGAGGACATGATTATAGGGTGCTGGATAAGCACATGGTGGTGTCACAAAACTCAGCTTTGAGGAGCTGGGAAACTCAGGCTACAGGAAGTGGTGTTTGTGCAAAGACCATAGGATGTGTAGGCTAGCGTGGGGTAGGGCAGAAGGAACAACCTAAACAAAGCCCCAGAGAGCACAGAGAATATTTTAGATGTATTTTACTAAGATTTAAAAAAAATGTTTATTTACTTTTGAGAGAGAGAGAGAGAGCGAGCGAGCAATCTGGGGAGGGGCAGAGAGAAATCCCAAACAGGCTCCATGCCGTCAGTGCAGAGCCTGATGTGGGGTTCAAACTCAGGAACTGTGAGGTCATGACCTGAGCCGAAACCAAGAGTCAGATGCTTAGCTGATTGAGCCACCCAGGGGCCCCTAGAATATTTTAGATTTAGAGACTGAAGTTTTCTCTTGATTCAGAGCTGCAATATTTCAGGGGAGAAAAACCCACCCCTCCCCCCACCACCATGCCTCAATTTCATTCAATAAGGCCACTGTACTTATTCTCTGGCCCTAAGATCAGATGTTCCACCCCACCCCTCACCACCCACAGAGGTAGTGTTTCAGCCTCTCAGGCATCGACTCCTAATGAGATCAGTTAGTCCTTTAGTAACTGATGGGCTCTATGGCACACCTGCTCCCTATAGAATTCAGTCTCAAAACAGTAATACCACGTGCGGGAACTGCCACTGTATTTACCTGACACATATTTTTACTCAGTGACAACTGAGTGCTCAGATACTCAATTAACTTGGTGTGTGTGTGTGTGTGTGTGTGTGTGTGTGTGTGTGTGTATAAGGCACATAAAGAACATCCCAGGTAGCTTCTACTGATTTAATTGTCATGTTTCCTCTTAACCTTCACATGGTTAATAGTAAGCAAATCCTACATAGTTTTTTCTCTTAAATCTTTCATTGCAATCCCCAGCTGAAAGGGTTTTTTCTTTGTACTTCTTTGGTAGGTTTGATTAATGTCTTCAGAAAAAGAAAAGATTAATTTTTCTCAGCCCATAATTAGCATTACTGCAGAGGGACACAGAAGCTGGAAGCCACGGAAGCAAGCCTGGGACAATGGCTTCAGCCTGTGTGTGACCTCCACACCCACGTGGAGCCACCAATTAATGGGGCAGCCCCCCTTGCATTGAATCTTCAAGTCTGTCCTATTAACTATCTTTGCGGCTAATGATACAATTCCTTCTATTTTCTCATATGCTAGGAGAGGTCTCTCCAAATGTCCTATTGTCCCCAAAGCAAAAATATTCCTCACAATGTGAAATATTGCACACACAACTTTTTCTGCTTTGCTTTTTTTTTTTCCTTCTCCCCCTCAGGTTTTGCAGAGTAACTCTGAAACCAGCTTCTGCAGTGAAGTGAATCTGCCCAAGGGATATTTTCTACCCTGAAAAAACACTAACTCCCCTAAGAACTGAATAGTTTCTTTTTGCAGAGCTATCTTATTGTTATTTGGGACTGATGGACTGTCAGTCTTTTCTGCTGGAAACAGAAATGCTAATCAGGCCTTCAGCACGATGGGACTTGGGACTCACACTTCTAATGCTTTTCTTAGGCCCACGTGGACAACGGTTTTGCTGAATCTTGTTTTTGTGGGTCCTTCTGGAGACGCAGTCTGTAAGAAATTTTGGCAATCAAGAGAATGTTGTTTTAACCGAGCTCATTGTAGTACATTTTTCACCAAATTACATTAGCATATAAAACTTGGATTATTGATTTCTTCTTTACTTGTTGTGAATTCTGGGCAAAAGTCCAGTTTACAGAAGCAAAGAGAACATACACACACTTGAGTGGAGAGTCGATCCGTTATTTATTTCTTTATTTTCTTTATGTTAGAGGCGGGATGAATGATCTACGAAGGTAATGTGACTTTGTACTCTGATTTTCTCTGCCTAACACCTTCATTAGGCTGCACTCAAGACTTCCACGGTTATGGGCATTCCAGTTTGAATCCAAAATAGGGAGGGACAGGCAGAGAACCATTTGCCAGGGGCAACAGAGTACTTACCGGTTATTAAGCACCTGGCGAGTGTCAGTCAGTAGACGGCACTGTACTTACAATATCTCCTCTGGTAGACAATGCCCTCACTTTGCTGATGAGGAAATTGAGGCTTCATGAGGTTGCGGGATTTTGTTCCCAGTCACCTCAAGGCAAGTGCAAGATGAGTGACTATTCACTTTGGAAAATGGTCTGGCAGTTCCTCTAAAGGTTAAATATAGAGTTACCATATGACCCAGCAATTTGACCGTATATACCCAAGTATAAATGAAAGTATATACCCAAGATAAATGAAACTTGTACAAAAACTTGTACACTCATGTTCCTAGCAGCGTTATTGATAACAGCCAAGAAGTAGCAGCCACCCCAATACCCATCAATTAGTGAAGGGATAAATACGATGGGGTCTACCCCCATAGTGGAATATTATTTGAAGTATTGATACATGCTGAGGCTGCGGGGACCCCAAAAACATTGTACTAAGTGAAGTAAGTCAGTCATAAAGGACCACATATTGCATGAGTCCATTTACATGAAATGTCCATAATATAGAGAAAATAGATTGGCTGCCAGGGGATGGTGGGGGGAGAGTTTGGGAGAAATGGCGAGTGACTACTAATGGTTACAGAGCTTCATTTTGGGGGATGAACCCCCCCCCCGAATTGATTCTAAATTTGGTTCTAAGTTGATTCTAAAAGAGAATTGGTCTTAAAATTGATTGTGCTCGTGGTCGTACAGTCCTGTGAATATACTAAAACAATGGAATGGTATACTTTAAATGGGTGAATGGTATAGGATGTGACTTACATCTCAATAAAGTTATAAAAAGATTAGTGGCTACTGTCCACTGCTGTAGACTGGTGTAGAGAGGCAGTGCCACTCCACTTGTGGAATAGCCCAAGATGCTCCTAATGATGGAAAGCCACATACCCATAGCAGCAGCCACGTCTAGCTTTAAAGTATTTACTGAATGCCTGGCACTGTGCTAAGCACTTTATATGCATTATCTAATTTCATCATCATGTAACTGCATGAGCTCAGCATTACTCTCATTTTCTAGAAGAGGACACTGAGGCTTAGAGAGGCTTAGTAATTTTCTCAAGGTCATGTGTCTAATAATTACTACAGCTGCCTCCTACTGAATAAAAACCTTGGAAACAACTGTATGGGGTTTTTTCTTTGTTTTTTGTTTGTTTTTTGTTTTGGGGGGGTTTTGTTTGTTTTTTTGTTTTGTTTTTGTTTGTTTGTTTGTTTGTGGTCTAAGACCCAGTATTGTACAGTAATGACTAAGAGTTGGATCAGTAGGTAGATGGCCTGGGTTTGAATCAGAATTCTGACTCCTGGGTCCTGCACAAATGTGAGCAAGTTGCTTAAAACTCTGTACTCCGTTGAGAAAGTATTCAACTCACAGAGGTGAAGATTAAGTAATATATGAAAAGCATGTAAGGCAGTGGCGGGCACATAGTGAGAGCTCAATATGTGTGAATTATTACCAGATGCAGTCTCTTTTGGAGGGTGGGGGTACAGCAGAAAATAAGTCACAGGTCGTGGATCAGCGGCGCTCTAGGGGGGAAGACAGGCAGACCTACTGAAATAGGAAACAATGGTGAAAGCACGCGGGAGGCAGAGCGGCAGCACAGAGGCGGAGGGACTCGTGATTAATGAGGGCCATTTGCGCTTGTGGTCCTAGATCTTCGGTCTTTTAGGCTCTGGTAGGAGTGTGTTTACAGCAGCAGGATTTTCTTTCCTTTCCCTCAGGTTGCAAGCATACACAAGAATTATGAAATCTGGTTGGGGAGTTTCATGATTGTGCTTTTCCTGACAGCATGGTAAACCTTTAGCCCTTTAAAGGGCGGAGGAGAGCGTAGAGCCCAGTCTTTTATTGGGGCTTCTTGAATATTTACCATTGGTTAGATCCTTAGGCTAATCCATTAGAAACTTAACGCTTTATTTATTTTTGAGACAGGGACTGAGCATGAGCGAGGGAGGAGCAGAGAGAGAGGGAGACACAGAATCTTCTGAAGCAGGCTCCAGACTCCGAACTGTCAGCACAGAGCCCCACACAGGGCTCAAACTCACAAACTGTGAGATCATGACCTGAGCCAAAGTTGGACACTTAACCAACTGGGCCACCGAGGCGCCCCTAATATATTAGAAATTTAATCAGGAGATGAAGTCGCTAAGGGAGCGTGAGGTGTGTTCATACTCTCTGTGGGTGTTTTCTCACCTTCCAGTTTCATGGAACCTCAGGAGTGTGTTGGAGATTAGCTCTTGATTGATGAGCACGAACTGTAAGATTTAGAAGTAGATGTGTCGATGTTGATGTGTCAACATAGTTGAGAGGAAGCAGGAATTCATCACAGAAGGCTCGGCTTCTGGATACGAGGGGGCAGAGGAGAGGGTAACACATGGTCCGAAACTGATGCTTATGCTCACGCCTTCGTTCCCAGCAGTGCCCCTGTCTGGTGTGTGGCAGGCACTCAGCAAATGTTTGTTCACTCTGAATAAATAAATGGGGTATATTGTAGGTCACATGTTGAAGATAACCTCTATGACCTGCAGATTCTGGGTTTGTTTACCCTCTGAGGTTTTATCCAGGGCAGCAAGGAATCGGCGAGACCACCTTTGTCAGAAGTCCCTGAGAGCAGTCATCTATCCTTGCAAAGAGTGACCCAGAGGACTTGGAGGGGCATCTGGTAGCCCACCCTGGCTGCTGCTTAGAATCACTTGGGGAGCTCTTGAAACGCATGGCTGCCAGGCTGGACCTCACTCCAGATCAATCAAATCAAAATCTCTGAGGGCAGGGCCTGGGTGTTGGCATTTTTCTTTACAAGGACTTCCCAGGCGATTCTAATGGGATCCAGGGGTGTGAAGCACCTGACAAGAGCATCCGGAGATGGGAAGGCTGGAGGCAGCTGCAAGAAGCCCTGGTCTGTGGTTGGCCAGAGGTACACTGCAGGTCTCACCTGGATGAGGGTGGAAGTGTGTTGGCTACCCCTTAAGTTTCCAGGGTTCTTTCTTTTTTTCTTTTAACTTGTTTTATTTTTTTATTTTTTAAATTTATATCCAAATTAGCATATAGTGCAACAATGATTTCAGGAGTAGATTCCTTAGTGCCCCTTAGCCATCCCCCCACACCTCCTTTAGTAACCCTCAGTTTATTCTCCATATTTATGAGTCTCTTCTCTTTTGTCCCCCTCCCTGTTTTTATATTATTTTTGTTTCCCTTCCCTTATGTTCATCTGTTTTGTCTCTTAAAGTCCTCATATGAGTGAAGTCATGTGATTTTTATCTTTCTGTGACTAATTTCACTTCGCATAATACCCTCCAGTTCCATCCACGTAGTTGCAAATGGCAAGATTTCATTCTTTTTGATTGCTGAGGAATACTCCATTGTGTGTGTGTGTGTGTGTGTGTGTGTGTGTGTGTGTGTGTGTATACACATTTCTTTATCCATTCATCCACCGATGGACATTTGGGCTCTTTCCATACTTTGGCCATTGTTGATAGTGCTGCTATAAACATGGGGGTGCATGTGTCCCTTTGAAACAGCATGCCTGTATCCCATGGATAAATGCCTAGTAGTGCAATTGCTGGGTCGTAGGGTAGTTCTAGTTTTAGTTTTTTGAGGAACCTCCATACTGTTTTCCAGAGTGGCTTCACCAGCTTGCATTCCCATCCAGGGTTATTTCTAAGAGACCTCTCTGAGCTTGGACTAAAGACAGCCCAGCATGGGGGCAGGGAAGGTGCTGGAAGGATGGCTGCAGAGAAAGGAGGTAAGCTTTAGTAATTGGAACGGGCACTGGGCTTTCAAATCCTTCACTGCTATGATTTTGAGATTTCTCTCAGCCTGAGATGAGGTACCTGGTGAAGGAGGTGGGGGTGTGGGGATGTAAGGAAGGGGAAGGGCACTGAGGTATCCTGGGACCCAGACCTTGTCTCATTGAAGGAGCTGGGCTGGGTCAGCAGAAGGTTCCACTGCCTCTTGGAAAGGCTGAAAAAGTTCCCTTGAGATCTGGCTCCCCTCAGCAGCTGCATCAGGACCTGGGACTCTTACTGTGAAGCCCATTAAGATGATCAAAGAGTCACTGGAGAGCTGTGAGAGCCTCTGAAGAGTTTGCAAAGTGTGACTGTGACCATAGGAACATATTTCATCTGGCCCTGAACCACACAGCTGAGGGATGATTCACTGGTATTTTTTCTTTTCTTTTCTTTTCTTTTCTTTTCTTTTCTTTTCTTTTCTTTTCTTTTCTTTTCTTTTTTTTCTTTTCTCTTTCCTCTTTTCTTTTCTTTTCTTTTCTTTTCTTTCTGAGAGAGAGAGAGAGAGAGAGAGAGAGAGAGAGAGAGAGAATCTTAAGCAGGCTCTACACTCAGTGTGGAGCCTGACATGGGGTTCGATCTCAAAACCATGAGATCATGCCCTGAGCTGAAATCAAGAGTGAGTTGCTTAACCAGCTGAACCACCCAGTGCCCCACTTGTATTTTCAACATTACTAAGATATTGGTCAGCCACACAGCTCTGAGCACTCCTCTGGTTAGCAAACAGCATCCTAGAAAAGCTACCTGAAGTTTCTATGGGCAGCTTGTCTCCTTTGAGATGTAAACTCTCCCTCAGCATGGGATGCTCTTGGATCCCTTACTGAGTTTGAGGATACCAGGGAAAATGTAGGCTCAGGGAAGGAAAATTTTCATTGTACTTGAAGCAGGAGAATTAGATTATCAACAAACACCCTTCTCTACAATGCATTCTAGCAAACTCTGTGCTTCTTGCTGCTGCCTCCTTTTCTGGAATCTTTCTTCAGCCCCACCCCCACCCCCCCTCCCCATTACCTCTCTCCCACTCTCCTCCCTCTGCATGATTCCATCTCAGCCATATGCACTTGATAGAATCTCGCACACAGACACATTTATTATTGACCAGCTTCTTTATCTTGGATAGTGTGTCACAAGTAGTCAAGACTATAGCTTTTGAAGGTAGTTTCACAGATTTAAGATGAAGAAACAGTATCCATATAGTTCCAGAGTCAAGGAAGTCTGATAGCCAGCCGTTGGGGTGTGTGTGGGGGGAGGGGGATGTAAGACTATTGGAGAGTGGAATTTTACTCACTGGAGCCAGCTTGGACTTTAGATATGAAACGTTTGATTTATAGTTTCTATTTCACTCTGATAGAAAACTCTGCTTACCCTTATTGGAAGGTCGAATGTGTTGGGTTCTTTAGCTAAGGTAGCTGTTAAAATTTATTTCACATTCAAGGAAAGGGGCACTTGTTATTCACCATGTTCCCATTTTAATTATGATTTTCCTGGCATCATTTTTAACAAGAATAACCTAAGGCCTGCAAGGAGTGATTTCCCTTAATCAGTTCTTAAACCCGCCCTCCCCCCTCCAACTAACGGCTGCAGCTACGGCCACACAGACGAAATGAAATGGGGAATTGAGCAATTACCTGGTGAATCTGAACAGTGTAGAGTCAGCAGTCAATTAGAATAGCTCAATTACAAAAATCCTTTTTTCTCCCTTCTTCTTTTGCTCTGTAGAATTATCACCTTAACTCTTGTTTCTCCAGCTGCCCCGTGTTGAACCTCGTTCTCATCCTTCTGGCTCTGCTGACCCCAGAGCACTCTCAGCTAGATGCCCTGGGCTCCTCTGCACGCATCTCCACTCCTCCCCTGAAGAGGCCTCACGTGAGTCCTCCCCAGAGAGGGTGGGCTCAGAATTGAGAACCCCTTCGTGTCAGGCTGACCCCTGAACTGTCACCTCATTTCCCAGGTGGGAGCCCACATCCCCCCGGGCCTCTCAGACTGTGGACCTGGGCTTCTGGAATGTTCCCTCATTCTGAGATTGCCTTTGCATACCCTGTTGGCTCTTCACTCTACACCTGGGGGGGATGATGCTTATTCTTGCCAGCTTCCCTCACCAGGGCCTGGTTGGTGCCTCACCCTAGCCCGTTGTGACGAGGGTGCCTGCTCTCAGGCACAGACCTCACAGATGCAGGCCACAGACCTTCTTTGTATGTCCGTGTTCTCCTAACAGGTTAGGGCTTCCAAGAATTTCCTCTTCGCCACAGTGTCCAACACTCGTCTGCCTCTTGACTAGTGACTTTCTTATGTGGTAGATCCCCACATATGGGTGTCAGCCACGTCTTCTTAACAGTGGCCTGGATATTGGCCTTAAATATGTCTCCTCTGGCATATCTTGCTGAGAATATGAGCCATAAGTGTCTATTTATTTACTTAGATATTTATTCATTTATTCCTTCACTTAATACATGTTTATTGAGCGCCTGGTATCTGCCAGGCCCTCAGCTGCTGGGGACTCAGAATTAAACAATATGTATTCCCCTCCCCCCATTTTATTGCTTTTGACTTTTTTAAAAATTGAAGCATAATTAACATACAGTCTTATATTAGTTTCGAGTGTACAATATAGCGATTCAACAAGTCTATATATTACTTGGTGCTCATCACCATATGTATAATCTTAATCCTCTTTTATCTATGTCACCCATCCTCCCACCCACCTGCCTTCTGGTAACCAACCGTTTGTTCTCTGTTTTTAAGAGTCTGGTTTTTGTCTCTTTTTTCTTTGTTCATTTGTTTCGTTTCTTAAGTTTCACATATGAGTGAAATCATATAGTATTTGTCTTTCTCTGAGTGACTGATTTCACCTAGTCTTATGCCCTCTAGGTCTATCCATGTTGCTGCAAATGGCAAGATCTCATTATTTTTAATGGTGGAGTAATATTCTATTCTATATATATGTGTGTATATATAATGGGTGGACACTTGAGTTGCTTCCGTACTTTGGCAATGGTAGATAATGCTGCAATACACATAGGGTTTCATATATACTTTCAAATTCGTGTTTTCATTTGTTTAGGGGAGGTAGATACCCAGTAATGGAATTACTACATCATATGGTAATTGTATTTTGAATTTTTTGAGGAAACTCCACAGTTTTCCACAGTGGCTGTACCAGTCTGTATTTCTACCAACAGTGCACAAGGGTTTCTTTTTCTTTACATCCTCACCAAGAACAGTGATTGCTTGTCTTTTTTATTTTAGCTATTCTAACAGTATGAGGTGAGGTGATATCTCATTGTAGTTTTAATTTGCATTTCCCTGATGATTAGTGATATTGAGCATCTTTTTGTGTGTCTGTTGGCCATCTGTATGTATGTCTTCTTTGGGAAAATGTCTATTTATGTCCTTTGCCCATTTTTAAATTAGATTGCTTTTGGTGTTGAGTTTTATAAGTTCTTTATATATTTTGGATACTAACCCCTTATTGGATATGTCATTTACAAATATCGTCTCCCATTCAGTAGGCTGCCTTTTTGCTTTATTGATAGTTTCCTTCACTGCACAAAAGCTTTTTATTTTGGTGTAGTCCCAGTAGTTTAATTTTGCTTTTGTTTCCCTTGCCTGAGGGAACATATCTAGAAAAAGGTTTCTGTGGCTAACATCAAAGAAATTACTGCCTATGTTTTTTTCTAGGGGTTGTATGGTTTCATGTCCCATATTTAGGTCTTTAATCCATTTTGAGTTTATTTTTGTGTATTATGTAAGAAAGTGGCCCCATTTCATTCTTTTGCATGTTGCTGTCCAGTTTTCCCAGTGCCATTTGTTGAAGAGACTGTTTTTTTTCCCTATTGTATAATCTTGCTTCCTTTGTCATAGATTAATTGATCATATAAGTGTGGGTTTGTTTCTGGGCTCTATTCTGTTCCATTGATCTATGTGTCCTTTTTGTGTCAGTAACATACTGTTTTGATTACTGTAGCTTTGCAGGGATCTACAAAAATCTAGGATCATGATACCTCCACCTTTGTTCTTCTTTCTCAAGATTACTTTGTCTATTGGGGGTCTTTTGTGGTTCCATACAAATTTTAGGATTATTTGTTCTAATTCTTTGAAAAATGCTGTTGGTATTTTGACAGGGATTGCATTAAATCTGTTGGTTGCTTTGGGTAATATGGACATTTTAACAGTATTGGTTCTTGAGTGTAGAATATTTCTCCATTTATTTGGGTCATCCTCAATTTCTTTCACTGGTGTTTTATAGTTTTCAGAGTACAAGTCTCTCACCTCCTTGGCGACGTTTATTCCTAAGTGACAATATATACTTCTTACCCTTAAGGAACACATATTTGTTTGCTAGGGCTTCCTTAATAAAGTACCATAAAATGGGTGAAATTTATTGTTTTTGGAGTTCTGGAGGCTAGAACTGTGAGATCAAGTAGTTGGTGGGACTTATTCCTTCTGAGGTCTGTAGGGAGGATCTGTTCCATGCTTCTTTCCTAGGCTTGTTGATGGCTGTCTTCTCCCAATGTCTTCATATTGTCTGCCTTATTTGCATGTCTATGTGTCCAAATTTCCTAATTTTTATAAGGACCCCAGTCATATTGGATTAGGGACCTACTCTGCTACAGTTTTAACTTATTATATCTACCCTGACCCTATTTCCAAATAAGATTCATATGCTGAGGTGCTGGGGTTAGGACTTCCACATATTGTTTTTTGGGGACACAGTTCAACCTATAACAATATGCATCCTTTTATGAAGGTGACAAAGATAGTGAGAGATGTATACATATATATTCACTGTGGACCTAGTGTGGGGAATAGCTCCCTTTTCTTCACTTTTCAGGCTGACACACCCTCAAGACAGTCAGTATTTATCAAGCAATAACTATGTACCAGGAGCTATTTATTTTTTGAGCACTTTCTATGTGTTGGACACTATTCAGTGATTTACAAGCATTGATACAATCCTTTGAAGAAACTGAGGCCCAGAGAGGTCAATTAACAGCCCAACTTCACATGATAAGGAAAGAGAAGCAGATCAGATATATTTTGTAGGAAATGAATTACTTAAACCTTCTATCCCTGGCTTCCTGTAACACCAGGCTCTCTATGGGGGATCTGTCCATTGTTTTAGAATCTACCCCTCTCAGGGCACGGTCGGCAGAGATTACTGCTATGTGCAGAAGCCCTATTGCTCTAGGCTTCTAATCCTTGTGGCTATAGCCTCTGCCCCTATGTACTCTTAAAATAGGTACCTCCCATCTATTTTGGTCCTATTTATTGCCTTCACTGTATCTTTATATGATTCTTTTATTCATTTATATTCTTTTATTATATGCTTTCATTATATTCTTTTATTCATTAGCTAACTTGCTAAATGTCTGTCTTCCTGACAGAACGTAAGGTCCATTAGGGCGGGGATCAGCATTGCTGGTGCCTAGCACCCTGCCTGGCCCGTAGAGGCATTCCAGAAAGACCTTCGAGTAAATGGATTCTGCTACAGAGAAAGCAGATTTCTTTGGAGCCTTCTCAAAAACAAGATTTTTTTTTTTAAAGCACAGGGAGGTGCAAAATGACTTTAGGAACACATATATTAAATAATTGAGTAAAAATGAGACATTTGGAGCATCATTGCTGGTCCCTAGCACAGTTGTGGAGGACATTGAAGACATAACTCTCTGCACTAAAGTCCTATTATGGCATTTTTAAAAATAATTATCATCACAACTGGAGCAAAGAATGCTTATATAGCTCTGGCAATGTAGTTGCAGGTTTGTTTTACTTAGAATGCTGACTTATCACCCAGGCTGCCACAGCACTGTCTCTCCTCACAGTGACCCACTCCTGCCACTTGTGGCCAAGTCATCAAGGCAAAGTGACCAGTCTGAGGTCACTTTGGAGGAGACTGTAATTCATATAATCTCTGTGCCACTGAAGTGGTGAAGCAAAGAGGGTGGAGCTGGCGGTTGGAAGGTCTGTGTTCTCACCTGTGAGCTCCCACAGGCAGCTCGCAATTTCTGTGGACATTGGGTGTCATCATCTGGAAAAGGGGGTAAATTATTCCTGTCCTGTCTGCCTCGCAGACCATTGTGGGGTTCAATTAAGTTAATGCACAGAGAAGTGCTTCTGACCCAGCACATACACATATAAAGAATAATTACCTGGGAGCCACACGGCAGAGTGGAAAGAACGGGATTGTTGGTAGCTGACAGACCCGGGCTCAAATCCTAATTCTACTATTAACTCTGACTTTAGTTATTTAAAAATCTCTGTGCTTCAGTTTGTCATCTGTGAAATGGGGAGACTAACACTAACTTTGCATGTTTATGAGGATTAAAGGGGACGATATTTGAGAAGCTCCACATACATCGTAGGTGTGGTAATATTTTCCCATTCCTTTTACTTTGTCACTTAATCAGATCTTGCCACTGTATCAGTTTTCTAGTGCTGTCATAATGAATTGCCACAAATTTAGTGACTTTAAACAATACACATTTATTATCTTATAGATCCGTAGGTCAGAAGTCTAGGGGGCTCTGTTGGGTTCTTGCCTGTTTTGTGAGGCTGAAATCCAGGGGTTGGCAGCCTCTGGGGGATAATCTGCTTCTAGGCTCATTCATTATGTTGGCAGAATAGAGTTCCATGTGGTTGTAGGACTGACATCCCACTTCCTTGCTGGCTGCCGGCTGGGGAATTATTCTCAGCTGCTAGAGGCCACCCAACTCACTAGGCCTGTGGCCTCCCTCCTCCACCTTCAAAGCCAGCAACACCTGGGGGAGTTCTTTCTCACACTGCATTGCTCTGTCCTCCTTTTCTGCTTTGCTGGTCCCTTTTTAAGGGCCCATGTGATTTGATTATATTGAGCCCACCTGGATAATCTGGGCTAATCCATATCCCTGTCTGAAAAGTCAGTAACCTTAATTTCATCGGCAAAGCCCCTTTTGGATGTGACCATACTGTGCCAATGTAATATATTCACAAATTCCAACAGTAAGAACATGGACATGTTTTTGGGTGCCATTACTCTTCCTACCACAGCCATATGTTGATAGCCTATTGTTCCATATATATTAATAATGTCTCCTCAACAAGATCTAATAATCTAAAAACGCCTGGCATAGAGTAAGCTCTTGATCAAAATTAGTTTCTGGTTTTGCTTTCAATAAACAGATGATAATAAGTCTCTTATTTTCTCCACAGGTCCTAGCAAGGTCAACTGGTTGAGGAATACCTCCCTTACTACCCCTCTTTAGATTTCTCCAGAAAGCCTTTCTGATCCCAGCCCTTGCCCACCAGCTGGACTCAGTGCCAAGCCTCTGTGTTCCTGTATCACAATACTTACCTGGCTTAATCTTTCATATCTCTTTCCTTGAACCTCTTCAACCAGATCCCGAGCTCTTTGAGGACAGAAACAAACACTTTTTTTTCTGGTATCATTTAGTAGAGCGTCTGGTACATAGTAGGTACTCAATAAATATTTATTAAATAAATGAATGATGAGAAAATCTGTTATTAAAAAGAACTGATCAGGTGATTACTGGTTGGAATGCATCCCTTAAACAACATAGATATTGAAACATTCATTTAAGAAGGGGACGATGCATGCCAATAGACGCTGTACTTTCTAAGCGCGTTGTCTTTACATACAGGTCTCTTGAAAAATTAATATTGGTTGTGTTTTCGAGCCAGTTAGGCCCAGATCTTGTGGAGGAAGGCAATTCTAAAATTGCTGCAGGCTCCTGGTGACTATTGCCTTTGGAACTTATTGAATGATTCTGTCACTTTTTTTTTTCTCTGAATGCATCTGCGAACAAACACACACAGTATTGAAATGAAGCCACATCAGTTTGGCCTACTTCTCATTTGCTTCCTTACTGGGTCTTCTGGTATCTAACAGCAAAATTGGACCCTGGCGCTATTTCTTTCGGAAATTCACAAGTAGCTCCTCCTTCTGCTTCTTGGTTGGTGTTGTTTTCCTTCACATGTCGACTGCTCATTTTCTATCTATTCTGTGATGTGTCCTAACGATACTGCAAGGAGTTAGTGGTCAATAATGATCAAGTAAGAGTGACGTGCATAGGGTGGGGTGTTTGCCATTGCTGTGTATGTGTGTGTGTGTGTGTGTGTGTGTGTGTGTGTGTATGTATTCTGTGTTTTAAAATTTTATCTACTTTGCTTTGTCAACCTGCTCACGTTGACTCCAGATCAGCCTGGGCCAGGATCCCTTCACAGCTGTTTTGAGCTTGGCCAGTCCTTTTGCAATAATTGCTCCCACTCAGGGACTTTGGTCTTTTGATAGTTATTTTTAGGTTCAATATAGTCTCCATTATTTTAAAGGAACAGTTTTATTATCTGAAACAAACAGCCACAAATGAAAAATTGGAGCCAAATCACAGGCCTCAGGACCCAGATGAGGAATAAAGAAAAATTGTTTATAACCATAAATGCTTTCTTTGCAGTTTTCCTTCTGTCTATCGGGCTGGGGCACATTTCCTACTATCACAGACCAGTGATTAGGCATTAGATTATGTCTAGATGTTATAAATGTGCTGCCCTCTATTGGAAGTCTGGGAATCTTAATTTCCTTTGGATTCAGTGCTCCCTTTTGGAGTGACAGTCAGCTCAGGTGTGAGGCTCGCGTGGGCCATTGAACAGTTTTAGTGAAGCCCGTTCGCAATGGCTACTTTTGATTGACCACCCTTGCACAATTACTTGCAATGCTGCAAATGCTTATTGAACACCAACTGTGTGCCAGACATCATGGGCGGTCCCTGATAGACTCACCGATGCCTAAAACATGCTTTCTGATTTCCAAGAAGCATAAGACAGACTTATACACAAAGAAGAAGAATGGGAAGCTGACTCCATGAAATTCTACAACCCCGAGGACTTTTAAGTGCTATGTTAGCAGAGGCATGGCTAAAGAGTTAGGACTCAGTACTGGACCAGTTGTTGTCTCCATGTCTGGCATATGGTAGCTATTTCCTATGTGCGGCATGCATGATTTTCGGAAGGTGATGTAATTAGAACATGGAGGGGGGGATGGTGGGCATCAGGCAGGACTTCACAGGCAGGGATGCAGCCAGAACCTCACTGGTATCTTCCTCTCATACTTACACTCTGAGCATTA
Organism: Lynx rufus; assembly: GCF_022079265.1. Lineage (NCBI taxonomy): Eukaryota > Metazoa > Chordata > Mammalia > Carnivora > Felidae > Lynx > Lynx rufus. The sequence goes on from NW_025814829.1 coordinate 44,123,042, forward strand.
CTAGAAACATGGCGTGTGACTTCAGCTGCAGGAGAGAGGGTGGCAGCGTGATCAGGAGAAGTAACATACTGACTGAGTATCCAGTAAGACTTTGTCCATTAGCAGGCACAACAGACTCATGTGCCACCCATACCAGTGCAACATGAGCCTGTCCTATATATGTGTATGGGTGGCCCAGCTCGCCAAGTATGAAGAGTGGGCACTAGGGACCCATGTGCACCAGCCACCTCAGTCCCTCGCCTGTCCTACAGTTCTTGCTCCCCTTGAGGAATTCACTCCTCCGTAGAGTGTCTGAACAAAGAAAAGTTTTAGCTGCCCTTGAGGCAAACTCTTGAGCAGGGCCTACAAGGCCTTTCTTTAACCTAGGCCTTGACTACCATCCCTGTCTCCTCTCCCAGAACCTTCTTCACTTTCCTCTGACTGATGTAAGTTGCTATTAGTTTCTTCTCACACCTCCATGCCTTTGAACTGCCTTTCTCTCTGCTTGGAATGACCCTCACAGAAAGTTTCTACTTTTATCATGTAGCCCAAAGGCCACCTCCTTTGGAAAGCATTCCTTGGCCTTTGTAGGCAGTGAAGCATTCCTCTGAATCTCCATAACATCTGGTCATATATCTGTTTTCATACTTACTCTAATTCTCTAAGTAGTTTATTCTATGCCTCTCTCCCCAGAGGTCAAATACCAGGCTATATTAGTCATTTTAGCTCTTAGGGTCCGAACACATGCCTGGCACCTGGCATTTAGTGAATGATATTTTACTAAATGAAGTGGATTCGGTGAAAGACTCTACTTTAAGGAAGGAATAATGAAATGTTTTTCATCTTTTATATATAAATACCTACCATGGTAAGATAGGTCCATTCTCCATAATCTGCATTAGTGGACCTCAAGAACTGCCAAAGGAAGAATGCTTAGCAAGAGTGGGGGAGAGAAAAAGCCAAGCAGACAAAGCCATGGCCTCTTGAGCAGACCAGGAGACAGACAGGGTGCAGATGCTTGTTCATAAGGAATGCCCCATGAAAAAGAGATCTGTGTTAGAATTACAATTAGAATAGGTAGAATAATTTGGGGAAATGCTGTTTACTCTTTTCTATTAATTCATTATTACTTATTCATCCCTTCATTTAATGAATATATTTTAAATATCTACTATGTTCCAGGCATTGTTGTAGGCACTGGAGACACAACAGTGACCAGCAAATTTCAAAGTGCCTGTCTTCATGGAGCTTACATTCTACCTGGTGTGACAGACAGGCAACCAATAAAATGAGAAATTGAAGCATATAGTATTTTAGAGAAGAGTATTAACTCTTACAGAGGAAAAAATAAAGTGGGAAAGAATATTGGAGGTGTGGGGGAGGGGAGTGTTGGGATTTTGAAAGGGAGGTCAAGGAAGTTCTTGCCAGATGTTATGTTTGAGGAGGGACCCGGAAAAAGGGAGTGAGGTGGGAGGTGGGTGTATTTCTGGCTAAAAAGCAATCAGAGGAGAGGGAGCTGTGAGTGCTCAGGGTTTACAGAGCCTGGGGGCCAGTGTGGCCACGGCCCAGGGAGGGAGGGGAGAAGATGTGAGATGTGGGGAGAAAGTCATGCAGGAGCAGTATTTAGGGTTTGGGGTCATAGGACTCTGGCTTCCTTTCTGAGTAAAAGGGGAAGCAGCTGCAGGGTTTCAGGAAAGGGGTGTGGTGACCTCTTGAAGTCCATGAGACACTCCACCTAGGTGTTGGGTTGGGATTAGATGCCATCGGGGAAGGGCAGAAGCAAGCACGCTGGTTAGGAGGCTCTTCAGAGAATTCAGGTGAAGGATGATGGTGGCCTGAACCCAGGTGCAGAGTGGGCTATGAGAAGTGACTGAATTCTGGAAATAGTTTGAATGTAGAGCTGATGGGATTTGCCAATGAACAAAATATGGGTGTGGGAGAAATAGAGGAATCAAGAATGGCATTAAGCTTTTTGACCTGATTAACTTATGGAATGAAGTTGCTGTTAAGTGGGGTGGCAAGACTGAGGGAGGAGATTGAAATAAGGTCAAGTTTCAGATGTTGCTCAGATATCTTGTGAGAGTTGGGAATAGGCAGTCTGGCGTTCGGAGCAGAGGTGTGAGCCAGCGATTCAAATTGAGTAGTTGTCAGCATATACGCAGTACTTAAGGCTAGGAGACTGGGTGAGGTCACCCAGGATATGAGTGTAGGTGAGCAAGAGAAGAGAGCCAGGACTAAGTCCTGGGAGTCATGGAGAGTCACCCTTATATTCTCAATTCTGACAATCCCCGAAGAAACAAAACAGGTTGAACTTGCCTTTTCCGTTATATTTGACCATAGAACCCACATTCATCTTCATAATCATGGAAATGATATTCCATTGATCTCATTTTGAAGAAGGCCACTTTAGGCTTGGGAGGTAGCCTGGGGGCATAAGGCGAAGAACTTTCCTTGTTCTGCTAAAGGGTTTGGACTTTATCTTCCAGGTGGCAGGGGGCCACTGAGGGATGTTAAGAGAAGAACTATCAGGATTACAAATGTTGGTGGCAGTGTGGAAGGTGGCTGACGGAGGGGAGTCTGAAGGAAGAAGACAAGAAAATAGGTGATTGCAATAGCCCAGGTGAAAGATGAAGAAGCCCTGAGTGTAGTAATTGTCAATGGAGAGAAAAATTAGATAAACACATATTTAGGAAGTTTAGAATCTATCACATTTGAAGACCAATTAGTTATATAGTGGGTGATGAAAAGATTCTATGATAATTCTAAGGTTGGATGGGATTTTCTATCATTACCTGAGTCCTTTAGAGAGGTCTATCAATGCAAGCTACAAGCTAACATTCCATGTAATTAACTTTTAAAAAATTTTAATGTTTATTAATTTTTGAGAGAGAGCGAGACAGAGACAGAGTACAAGCGGGGCAGGGACAGAGAGAGAGAGAGGGAGACACAGAATTAGAGGCAGGCTCCAGGCTCCAAGCTGTCAACATAGAGCCCAATGCAGGGCTCGAACTCACGAACCATGAGATCATGACCTGAGCTGAAGTTGGACGCTTAACCAACTGAGCCACCCAGGCGCCCCTACCTACGTATGTAATTAGCTTTCTTTCTTAACATGGTAAAAACATATATCTCAAAAAACAAATGCGAATTAATGTCCAAATGATGTTGCCTTCCATTTTTGTTATTCATAAAGTTGTATTAGTTTTTTTTGTTAGCACAAAAACATTTTAAAATGGTACTTAATGGAGTATGATAAACTGTATGTGCAGGGGATTTTAATGGTATTTTCTTTAACATTGATAGTTGTGTTTTGGTATTGGTGTGTTCTCATCTTTTATATTTGCAGAGTACAGATTTAAAAAGAAAACAGGTTATATTGACTAGAAAAATGCTCCCAGTGACTGGGTTAACAACTTGTGTGTGTGTGTGTACACATATATATGTATTTATATATGCCCTGTTCTCCAACATTGAAGAAAAGGTGGGAGACATTTCCAACGTGGCTTATTTTGATTTTTCTGTGTTTAGAATGCTGGCTGGAAAGTGCTGACATTCCCCTGGCTACTCCATGAGCCCTGGAAAGAAAGGATGCTTCTGTCGTGTAGCTCTGGTATGTTTGCAGCTTGTTTACCTTTTTAAATAGCCTCTTGCCTGCAATAGTGACGTCTCTCAAATAACCTAAGTTCTGTATGCTGAATTGATAGGCAGAACCAAGTTGTTCAGGGTTTTATGAATGATGCATAATGTCACATCTTGATGGCTAATGAAGCAGAGAGGAAAGACTTTCAGTCCGACATCTAATTAATTCTTAAGAAAAAAATGATCTTTTTTGGGGAGTAGTAAATATTGGTTCTGTTCACAAATGTTTCTGATTCTCTTCCCTCTAGGCACATTGTAGGACTGAGCTTTTCAGTCTGTGTTAGAAAAGACTCATCATATGACTGACTTCAGCCAATGAAGCATAAGTGGAAGTGACATGCATCACCTCTGGATGAAAGTCAGCAAGAGTCAGTTTATAATTTCCCACATTTCCTTGCCCTTGTCATGGTGACCATGACGCTTCCAATGATGGAGGCTCTATTTGTTTTTGTTCCTGAGTGAGACAACGTGGGGACGAGTCTCTAGTGGACTTGCAAGGCTTTATTGTTTCAAGCGACTGAGCGTTGGGGTTTGTTACAAAGCCCATACTGACTAATGTGCTTTTAATTCTTTTTTTTTATTTATTTATTTATTTATTTTTTAATTTTTTTTTCAACGTTTATTTATTTTTGGGACAGAGAGAGACAGAGCATGAACGGGGGAGGGGCAGAGAGAGAGAGGGAGACACAGAATCGGAAACAGGCTCCAGGCTCTGAGCCATCAGCCCAGAGCCCGACGTGGGGCTCGAACTCACGGACCGCGAGATCGTGACCTGGCTGAAGTCGGACGCTTAACCGACTGCGCCACCCAGGCGCCCCCTTAATTCTTTATTTACACATTTAAAACGCTGCTTACATTTTCTGATCAGCATATGTGCATTATGGGGACTTTGAAAATACAGAAAAGTATTAAAAAGAAATAAACATGCACTGAAATTACCTATACAGAAATAATTTCTGTTAATATTTTGATGTATTTTCTTTCTCTCTTTTTCTCATAAAACTAAGATCACACTATATATACACTATTGGTGTTTTTGGTTTATATTATATCAATAGTCTTTAAAATATATCATCTGTGGCACAATATTAGCGAAGGAATGTTGTAATCTATTTTTATATTTGTGTATTTCCTATTTACATTATATATTCAATAACAAAATAACATTTTACTTTTTTTTCTTTTTCTTGTTGTAAACAACATCCCAATGATACATTAGTACGTATCTTCGTATCTTCGCTCAGATTGCTGCTTATGTCCTTAGGGTAGAAGCTAGAAGGAGAATTACTGGGCCAAGAAGTATAAATATTTTTAAGACTTTTGCTACCTTTTGCAAAACTGCCCAGGAGAAAGGTTGTACCAATTAGCACTGCAGCAAGGAGACATGGGCCATCTCACCACCTCCGTTGACGGCTAGAATTCCTTTTAATCTCTGTTAATTTGGTAGGTGAAAACGCTATCTTGTTGTTTTATATTTGCATTTCTTTGATTACAAGTGATGTCGAACATTTATTTCATATGTTTATGAGTCATTTGCATTTTTTCTTCTGGGAATTGTCTAAATGGATTCTCAAGTCCCCCAAACACCAAACTGTTAAACAGAGAGCAACGCGGGAAGCCAGCAGCGCTGTTCTGTTGCCACGGAGCCTCAGCACGTGTTTTTGAAGTGTGAGTGTTGAACGGGCTTCTCTTATTCCCTCTCATCTTCCTTGTTTTGATTATTTTCTCTCCAGTCATCTCCCTCCACAGCCCATGTCTCCCTCAAGCCTTGGTCTCGCTCCAAACATTTTATTGCACCAGGCGGCAGTCGTGACCGAACCTGAAATTTTGGAGAGAGAGGGACAAATGACATCAAAGTTGGTTTTCAGGGGGAACAGCATTGTTGTGGAAAAACCCACGAAGTGTCTTCCCTATGAAAATCCCTCCATACCCAACTGATACGTTCCCATGACCATGACCAAAAGGTGGTGGGCACATCCTCTCTTCTACTGGGTCAGTGGTTAAGGGCCTGCTCCTCTGGCTTTAGGCTTGAATCTACAATCCCTGGCGATAAAGCTTAAATTACTCTTCCCGGAAGTGTTCTTGTTTATCTCATAGACATTGCATTACCCCAGATTGTCTATTTGGTGCTTTTAAGAAAGGAGAAGAAAGAGTCTAAATTTCCCCAAAGTGAGTGTTAATTTTTAGCCAGTGTGAGATAAAAGACAGATTGAAATGGAGCCAGAGGGACCTGCCCTTCACCCTCCATCTTCATTGGAGCTGGAAGCTCACATTGGTATGTCAGACAGCAGCTGGCAGGCTCTTTTATCATCATTAATTGTCCGCTGAGTTGTCACAAGGAGAGAGTAGAATTCAGGTTTAATTACATCTGTATCATCTCTGATAAAGTTCAGGAGATTCTGGTGGTACAAAACAGGCGTGGGCCAGTGAGGTGCCAAGGATAGTCTGTGAGACAGAAGCCATGTGTATCCTTGAGGGGGAAAAGGTGAATTAACTGAATTCTGAGGGAAGGAAGGCTTATCAAGGCTGGAAAACTCTCATGAGACATGGTGATGGGGGGGAGGGCCAGCTGCTTGTGGCATTGAGCTGGCTGAGGGTAATTTGGTTTATTTGGGGCAGGGGTAGTGAGGCTTCACAGGGGATAAGCAAAGATCCGTTCAAGGAAATTTGCTGGTTTTTTATGGACAATAACCAACGGCCAGGCAGGGAGCAAGGAAATGCATTTAGTTTTAGGTAAAACAATAGCACCCCCCACTCCCATTTCCTTTATGAAATCAAGTCTCTGGACGGTCTCAGATTTAATTCTGGAAACGCTGGTGCAGAGCAAGGCTTCAGTGACAAGGAAGCTGGCTTTGGCTGTAACAGGAACTAAAGTGCAGCTTACTGGGAATAGCAAGGGGCAGGTGGCAGGGAACTGAGTGCGTCAGTAGCTCATTGTTCCCCCAAATACGTCAGTAAGTGCTAAAAGCCTGTACCACGGTTAGGACAATGTCCCTTCTGCCCGGCTTAGCCCACGAGGTCTCATTCAGATCTGATATGAAGCCCTGGGGACCTCCCTATCTGCTTCTGGTCCTCTCCTCATTGACTGCCATTTGAACTTTGTAGCTCAGAACAAAGCTTTGGCCCCTCGTTTCCCTCCTTCGCCGCATAGATCTTGTGCTTAAGAATATTAGCCCTTGGTTTCATCTTCTCTCACTTCCTGAAAGAAAATCTGAGGCCATTTCATGAGCTCTCAGTGGTAGAATTAAGTGTTTTCAAAGAATTGTATACATTGGCCATCTGGTCCTCTGCTTTTCAAAAGGATAATTTCAGTGCTACTCCCATATCTTAGGAAGAGCAATTTATTTTAGTCCTTAGGCCCTCTTTCAGTATTTAGGGAAAAAAAGTAGATCACGTAAATGCAACCTGAAAAATCTAAATATAATAATTGTGTGTGTGTGTGTGTGTGTGTGTGTGTCTGCGTACTATACATAATAAAAGGGTTTTGCACATATTCTAAGCTCTACTAAAAGAAAAGTCTTCCTAATCTAAAGTTTGTGGTGTTTTATGTTGGGTTTCTCACTCAAACCACATAACTAGTCTTTGCTCTGACTTTTATAGTCGGGAACAGAGCTTACAGGGTTAAGTTTGGAAAAGCAAGTAAGTCAAATTCAGAGTTCTTAGAATTTAAAATATATGTTGACTAAGATACATAAGAGGATTAATATTGAATATAAGAAGATATTTATGACAGTTATCATATATTTCATATATATGAATATGTATTCCATATATATATATATATATATGTATGTATATTTACATGTGATTGCAAGTTTCTTGAAGTCAGAGCTCTGTATTTGTACCTCTATCCAGGAGCACTAGGCACAGGCCGATGCTTGATGAATACGTACTGAATGTGTAAAGTATGTGTTGAATGTGTTCAACAGATTTTGCAGTTATATACCCTGAGGGCTAATCATGTTAACTGGGGTATGAGCAGAATTGATGCTGAGTGCCAAAATACCAAGTTGTGGCTGAGCTCATCCCAGGTCATGGAACCCACCTGAGCTGCCCCTGGAGTATGGAGAATAGAGGCACGTGCCCGGGCTCCAGGGCTGCGACTTTGCCCTGCAGGGGCTGGTAGCTGGGTGTAACTCAGGTGGACTTCCGACTAAGGAGAAGGACATACGCATACACGTAACCAGGGAGGGAGGTCAGGTAGTCACCTGCATTTTTCTTCTACTGACTTCCGAAGTCCACTCTGTGGAACTGATTTCTTGTCTTCACCCAGTGAAATATAGACGTGCCCTATGACATTTCTGTCTAAGCCAGAGTAACTCAAATGGTTCCCTCATCACTTCAAGGTGCCAGCATCATCTCCGGATGGAAATTAGTATTTCTGATCCTATGTTATAGTTAAAACTCAAATTTTGTTTTAAAATAAAAAGTTTTCTTGCGTCACCTGGGTGGCTCAGTTGGTTGAGTGTCCGACTTCGGCTCAGGTCATGATCTCACAGTTTGTGGGTTCGAGCCCCACATTGGACTCTCTGCTGACAGCTGAGCCTGGAGGCTGCTTCTAATTCTGTGTCTCCCTCTCTCTCCTGGCCCCTCCCCGACTCACACTCTGTCTCTCTCTCAAAAATAAATGAACTTAAAAAATAAAATAAAGTAAATAAAATGAAATGACATGACATGACACGAAATGAAATAAAATAAAAAATTCTCCCTTTTGGGGCACCTGGGTGGCTCAGTCAGTTGGGCGTGTCACTTCAGCTCAGGCCATGATCTTGCATTTGATGGGTTCAAGCCCCACGTCGGGCTCTCTGCTGACAGCTCAGAGCCTGGAGCCTGCTTCGGATTCTGTGTCTCCCTCTCCCTCTGCCCCTTCCCCGCTCGCACTATCTCTCTCTTGCTCAAAAATAAACATTAGAAAAAAAATTCTCCCTTTCTTTCACTTCAGGCTTATTCCAGGCAGGAGGCCATGGTCAGGGAAAAGGAGTGTTCTCAGACTTCTCTCTCTCCCCTCTCCTCCCGGGCACTTCTAATCCTTTTTCCACATTCCTCCAACTCTTGGGTTTTGATGAAGAAGATCATGCATCCCAATTACTCAGGCTGGTCCCAGTAGCTTGTTGTCTGGGCCTCGTTATTAACAGTTCCCTTTGTATCCTGGCTTCCAAGAGAATTAGAACCAATAGGATACATATTTATCCATATATCTACGTTATACATACATACATACACATATACACACATATAGCTTACTTGTCTCTAATGGTGCAATCTTACACCTTGATGTGGGTGAAGGGATTAAGGGTTGAATAGATTTGTTTCCCTCCTTTGAAATTTGACACCATTGCAAAGTGATATCTGTGTTTCAAGACTTTAGCCTAAAGCCCCATTTTCTCATTCTGTACAGACACACACAAATGGACAGACGGATGTACATTTATCTATAAATATCATCAGTCGGCAGAATCCCCAGTAACAAAGAAAAAGTAGGTAAGGGGATTGTGCCTCACACTGCCCTTCTTTCTTTTCTCTTTAAGATTGCCCTGGATGTGTGTTGTGATTTCCTTTTACCAGCAGGTGTGTGTGCGTGTGTGCGTGTGTGTTTGGAGGTGGTGGGGAGAGGGGGGCAGGCTATGACTCCCCACAGGGTGGTTAGTCTGCACCTTCATATTCCCGTGAGTTCAACCCTGGGTCCCACATCAGACAGGCTGCCTGGATGCTCTTTAAACTAAGCAGCAGGATAGATGCTACTTCTGACATCACCCTTTGCTACAAAGGCATTGAAAACAAGGCCTGAGGCAATTAGGACATCAAATAGTCCTGTTGCTCTTATAATACCTAAATATTAAATATTTAAAAAGGTAAGCAGGCTTGAAATTTGTAATGGAAGGAAAATTTCCCTTTAAGTCATTAAGGGGTATGAGTAGCCCCAAGCCTTTGAAAAATAGTTGGAAAAGTTTGAAGAATTCATAACTCAAAAGAACCTCGGTTACGTTCATAAATATGTAGAGCTCAGAGTAATAAAATAAGGGCCAATTCAGAGGTACATTTAGGAAGGTGACCAGAGCATAATTAAAGTAACTGGCTTCACAGCCAATTTGGAGTTCTGTCTCCAGGAAAGTGGTTACTATGAGACAGTCACAGACAACCCTGAGAAAATGAGCGCACAAACCCTCATCAAAGAAGAAAATAAGCTGAGGTGGTTAAGAGAGCAGATTCTATAGTGCGAGGGAACAGATCCTAATCTGCCTAAATAATTTATGATCTAGGTGGCCTTAGGAAACAAGGAGAACTTTTCTCCGCCTCCATTTTCTCACCTGTCAATTGGGACCTACCTCCTAGGGTGCTCGTGACAATGCTAGCAGTGTCTTTGATGCAAAGTAAATGCTTAGTAAGTATTACTAAATCTAGTGATAATTTTTTTTTCTCCTAGAGGCACCAAGAGTCTGATACAAAGATGAGTATTTCAAATAAAGAACATCTGTAAGAAAAAGCCAGTGGATCCAAGCTAATAACAGACAGCAGTTCAAATTTTTTATTGATTGGATTTGATTATATAGTCACAAAAATAAATAACTGACTCAGTTTCAGATACAAACAAGACAGAAGCGTGACAAAGAAAGTGTTTAGTTCTACAAAATAGAGGGAGTGACTTTCAGTTTGCTCTGTTTTGTGTGTGTGTGTGTGTGTGTGTGTGTGTAGTTTACTAAATCTCCTTTTTCTCCAGAAGAGAGAAAAAAATTCCACAAAGATTGTTTCATCTTTTGATTATATTGTTTTGTATTGGTTTATAGATATGCCTATTATAGACTCAATTCTTGAGTCATGAAGATGTGACCCATATTAGTTAGCACAAACTGTGTGTTGTAACCAACACCCCCCACACCTCATTGCGGATTATATTAGTGGAGGCTTACTTCTCCCTTGTGCCGCGGCTTCCTGGAGATCAGATACATCTTCTGAGGGCTCTGCTCCAGTGTTGATATGGGGGTCTAGACCCATTTTGTCCTGTGGTTCCCATGTTTCCTATGGCTTTTCTGATGTTCTCCACTGGGGCTTCAGCTTTCGTCACTGATGAGCAAAGCTATAGAATGTGGATGATTGTGGGATATTTTACCTGGCTTGGAAGTGGCAATCATCATTTATTTTCATATTCCTTTGGACAGAAGCTGGTCACATCGTCCCACCCTAACTGCAAGGGAATCTAGGAAATGTAGATTTCCTGTATTCCCATGAGGGGAAAAAGGGACTGGCGAGCATTTAGTTAGCCTCTGCTGCATGACTTTCGTTGATGGGAAATTAAAGAAGGGTGTTGTATGTAAGCAATGAATCACGGGAATCTACTCCCCAAAACCAAGAGCACACTGTGTATACTGTATGGTAGCCAACTTGACAATAAATTATATTGAAAAAATAAAAATAATAAAAAATAAAAAAATAAGAAAGAGTTTTTGTATTGGGTAAGGCTTTATAGGGTGGGTTGCAACAAGGGAAGTTTGGAGACCTTGCCACTGGATCAAGGCAAAAGCCCTTTGTACTTTAAAATGTGAATGTGCACATTAACATGCACAGCAGAGTGAGGACCTCTTTGAGTAGGATGCCCCCTGATCCACTGGGTAGGCGAAACTCGTTTTTTGCTTCCTAGGGTCAAGATGCTGAGGAAGTGGTGGTAACCTTATGCTTTCTAGATGTTCTCATAACATCAAGACCCTTCCTGATAAACTCCAGGGAACATTGAAACCCCTTTTCTCTGGCTAATCTAATTCAACTTGATGTTAATTGTTATTGCTTATCTCTTCTCTAGAATTTCCCCTTAACGTGAGTCTGTCTGGATCATCCAAATGGTTCTTGCCTTGCCCTCGTTCAATGATTCATCCATCAAACAGCTATTGGGCATCTACTGTGCAAAGACAATAAGAATAGTTTTTGGTTATATCTTCAGATAGTAAGATAGCTTTACAAAGGGGTAGAAACTCTCAGTTCAAGAAATAATCTATTCAATAATAGTGACTTGTAAAGGTACAACAGTGTCCTATAGGAATAATTATGCTATATGGCTGCTAGCATCTCATTTGAGTTATTAGCTCCATGAGAGGGTGGGCAAATATGGCAGAGTGTTGATTAACTTTGAGAAGAAAAACTTGAGACTGCCCTCACAGAGGTTTCAAATGCCAATTGGGCTATATAATGTATGGCTGGGTACTATTTTGGTCAAGGCTGGATTGTCTTGGCCTTTCATATTTCTATTCCTTTGTTTCTCAACCTCAGTCAACGAGAAGCTGGACTGGATAATCACTATAGTTCTTTGAGTTGGTCATTTGTTTTTTCTGCCATCTAGCACACTTAAGGAGCAGCTTTCCTTACTTCTTCCCTGCCCTGGTGTGAGCCCAAGAAAAAGGAAAAGCAATTTAATTTTAATGTTATCTGAAGTCAGACATAATTAGGAAGACAAATCTACTGGAAAAAAAAATCTGCATTCCAAAGCCAAATACTGTGGTGTTGGCAGTCAGATCAAGCACCAACCTCATGCATTAACTGTGCTCTATGAGGCTTTCACTGAAGGTAATAGTTATGTTTCAAGAGGGCATGATGTGACCCATGGTATTTCCAAATTCTCAAGAGTAACAAGCCATGAAAAAATAGGATTTATTTGTATGCATGAGTTCTAAAAATCATCCTTTGATTTTTCATGGTACGAAGAGTATCAGGCTGAGGCAATGTTATCAGCGGGCCATCTAGGTTGTTCAAAATACCGATTTGTGAGCCCCATCCCACACTTTATTAAGTCCAAATTTCTGAGATAGAACCTTATAATCTGAATTTCTAACCAACTCCCCAGTTTGAGAGTTCATTAAAAGTTTGGTGACCATTTGGGGCGCCTGGGTGGCTTGGTCGGTTAAGCGTCCGACTTCGGCTCAGGTCATGATCTCACGGTCCGTGAGTTCAAGCCCCGCGTCGGGCTCTGTGCTGACAGCTCAGAGCCTGGAGCCTGTTTCAGATTCTGTGTCTCCCTCTCTCTCTGCCCCTCCCCTGTTCATGCTCTGTCTCTCTCTGTCTCAAAAATAAATAAACGTTAAAAAAAAATTAAAAAAAAAAAAGTTTGGTGACCATTAAACAAGTAGTCAAATCACAGAACTGTCCTCATCTACAGAAGGAGAATATTAACACTCTGCTGTCACACAGCGCTGTTGTACAGGTTAAAAGGAAATCATGCACCTGCAACCCTCTGCCGAATGCAAATTCCCCTGCAAATATAGGCTTATGTTTTTATCCTCAGGGGTAAAAGTTGAGACAACTGACCATCGTTTGCTTTTGTATTTTCCACTTCCTTCCCCTTGGGAGTTTAGGCACAGAGAGTATCAGAATGTGATGGATTTATTCTGGACCCCTTGCTTTAGTTGAGTTTATGTCAACTGCAGTAGCTCCAAAGTGCATGTGAAGTTAAGTATAAGCAAAGTTCCATTTGTGCACTTTACAATTTTAAAGGGGACAAGCACAACGTTCTGTTGATCAGGGACACAAACAAAGCTATTAGCTCTAGGTCTAGGGAAAGGGAAAAAAATCACTTTTCATATTGTGCAACCAACCCTAAATCAGGTCAATCTCTCCTTCATTGCTGGCTAATATCCAAGTCACAGTGAAAAGCTGATGTTTTTGTTTAGAATGGATTTTTGCAGTGTTTATAAACCAAGACTCCTTGAAATTTTCATTAGGAGGATCATACAGTTCACCTCTTGTCCTGCCCTTTATCCTTTCTCCTGGAATAGTTGAGTGATTTTGAAAATTCTCACTAGTTTAATTGATTAGTAAGGAGAGTTATTTTTGAAAGTCACCTTCTGCAGAGCAGAACTGAGATTGACATACAGTCAAGATTCTACGACCTTGGTTTATGCAGCATAGGGAGTGATGAGAATGTGACCTTCATTACAGCTTTGAATATGTGAGGAAGAGAAGAGAAGGGAACTGTCACATATGAATTCATTGCCAGCCCTTTGCTCGGCACATAAGTCCTGTTATGTCATTGAATACTAGTGAGTTATAATCCTATGACATAGGTATATCCACAAGTGAGGAAACTGAGGCGCAAAGTGGTTAACTTGCTGGTTGATGGTGGAGCTAGGATGATTTCTGTGTGACAAACCACCCTAAAACTTGATGGCTTACAAAGATAGCCATCTAGTAATGCTCACAAGTCTATGGCCAGTATTAGTTGTCAGGGCAGCGGGATAGTCCTGCTGATCTGAGTCAAGTTCAGCTAAACGTGGTTGAGCGTGCTTATGCATTTGCAGCCAGTTGGCCAGTTGGCTGATGTGTGTGTGTGTGTGTGTGTGTGTGTGTATCTGTGTCTGGTTCAGGATGGCCTCTTGTGTGTCTGGCAGTTGGTTAACTGTTGGTTAGAGTACGAAGGTATGGAAGACTGTATGTTCCAAAGATGGCCACTGCAATATATCCTGTGTTATATGTCCTTTTTATAGTGGGATATCATGGTTTTCTCCTTTATCCCTTTCCCTTGAATCTGGGAAGAGCTTTGTGACAACTTTGACCAATAGAATAGGTCAAAAGTAATGCTGGGCCAATTTCTAGGTTTAGCTTTGAGAAACTGACAGCTTCCATTTTCTTCCTTTCATGACTTTACTCTTGGAGCCCACCTACAATGCTGTGAAGAAGTCCAGCAGCCGCAAGGACTGTCCAGCCCACAGTCCCAGCCAAGATCCCAGCCGGCAGCCAGTATCAACCAGAAGACAGGTGAGTGAGTAACACCTAGATGACACCAGCTCCCAGATGAGTCACCCCCAGCCTTTGAGCTGCTCCAACAAATGCCATGTGAAGCAGAGATGAACGGTCTCTGCCAGGACCTGCCCAAAGTGCTCATTTGTAAGGAAAATGAATGATAATTGTTTGAAGCCACTGAGTTTGAGGTGGCTTGTTATGCAGCAATGGATAACTGGAATGGAGTTACAGTGTCACTCAGCAGGCTAGACCGAGCTTGTTTGCATGCAGGAACTAGCAGGGGTCCTGCAGATGCACAAAAGGTCTCTTGAGGCCTAGGCTCCAAACTAGCTCACTGTCACTTTCACTGTGTTCTATTGTGTAGAGCACATGACAAGGCCAGACCAATTCAAGGGAAGGGGAAAAAGACTGCCTTTGGATGGAAGGAGCTAAAAGTCACATTGAAAAGTGCTTGGAATAAAGGGAGAAATGAGGCCCTGTGGCCATGTTTGCAAGCTACTGCATTATGCAACCTCCTAACATGGGCAATTCAGGTCAGTAAGAAAGGTGAAGTGACACTTTAAAAACCCAAGAAATCTTAATGATTGTGTTTCATATAACAATATATATAGACAATAGGGCCTGACTTTTGGCAAATTTGGCCATATAGACTATCACTCACATAAAAAAAAAGTCAAGAAAATAGCTATCACAAAGGCCATCCATATACTTTACTGATAGCAGAGGCATGCTCTCTCCCCCCCAAGCCCCACTGAAGTAGCAAGGAACAGAGCTTGGAAAGAATGGGAACAATTTTATTCCTTTATGCTGCAGAATACATAGGGCCTGTGTCAAAACCTTATTTATATTCATTAATTGATTGATTTGAGAAACACACATTCAATGGGGCTGTCAAGAGGTTGAAGTGATGGTTTTAGGACTATTGTCAAGTCCCTTTCTGGGTCTAGGACCATGAACACCAACCTCCGAAGATGGATTATTTTGGAGAAGACAAGCCAGGTTCACTGGGGCAAACAACGTATTTGGGCCAGCTTTGGAGTAAGTTTCATGACTTTTTGGAGAGGGCTGACTTATGGAAAGGCTCCAGTCACTCACCAACTTGCTGAGCTGGGGAATGCAGGCATGCCTCTGGAGTTGGGTAGAGTCAGAACAAGGCCTCTTTTGATTTCTTCAGACTAACCAAACCAGATCCACTTCAGTTCAGTGCTACCCAAATCAGCAAAGAGTTATCAAGCACCTCCTATGCTCAGTCACTTTTGTGGGTGCTCAACACACAGAACTGAAATAGGATCTGGGCCCTGCTTCAGAGGTGTTCATGGTCTTGAAATCTGTTGGCAAACCAATTCTTCCCATTCAGTTTCTCCATACTTGATCCTGTCAACAGGGATGTGAACAGGAAGCACTGGAGAGGGACTCTGAATTCACTCTGCGAGAATGGGATGGTTTTCTGGAAGCCGGGATGAGAAGAACTTACCTAGGGGAAGGGGGGAAAGGTGCCTATAGGCTGGGGGAAGAACATATGGAAAGACTCGGAAGCAAGACTGAAAAGTCTGGATGTGTGTGGGAGAAAGGCAAGAAATACATTCACAGAAGAAGGTGGGAGCCTGAGAGAAGGGATGAGATCAGATGTGGTTGTAGGAATGAAGAATGCGGAGAATGGATTCAAGGGAGAAAACAGGGAGCTTTGAGAGGGGATTGTGGTAATTCAGGCCAACAGAGGGCCCCATGTGTAGTCATGAGACTGGACATTTTAAAGACATTTACTGTCACTGGATTTGGATTAACTGGATCGGGGAATCCAGGGTGATGCCCAGATTTGGAACAATGGGTGGCTGGTCCTGCCATTGTCTGACACAGCGAACAGAAAAGGATGGGCAGGCTAGGGTTGGGAAAATGCTGAGTTTGGCCTAGGATATGCCATGTTGGAGGATCCTTAGACGTTTAGCCTGAAAAAGTGTACCCTGAAGTCATTTTCTGGGTTGTTCCAATTCCTATATTCTCTCTCTCTCTCTCCTTGTCTGCTTTTATCCCTGCCTCCCTATCCCTGACAAAATCCAAATCTCCAAAACAAAATAGTGACAAATGCATTCGAAACAGTCTCTATGTTCACATGGAGTATTGTACGTGTCTCTAGCACCTCCTACGTGGCATTATATCCTCCCTGGAAAGACCTGCATGTGTACAGCGCATATCCACAAATGACTATTTATAAAATGTTGCCAAACACAGGATGAGCACACTTGCATACACATCCTGCAGATTAGAGGCATGGGTTTGTCTGTATCTGCCTCCAAACCTGAAAGCTATTACATAGTTTTCCAGTTGTAGTGCAGGGAAATTTCCTTCTATGGCCTTATACATTTTATAATTTATAAATTACAACTCTGATTTGTATCTCACAACAGTCCACGAATATCCACGGGAAAGATACGAATTCCATTTTATTGATGAAGAAATTGAGGCTGAGAAAGCGTGTGACTTAACCACTATGGTAGATCCGGAACATTCAGCCAAGCCTGTTTTCCCAAGTCCAATGTTCCCTCTGTCCCAGTACCTTATCCTTCTTTGGGCAAGAACAGCCAAGAAACGGTGAGTTCCACAGGGACGAAATTGGGTCTTCTAAATAAGCATGTCGTGATTTGACCTAGGTGATGTCAGCCTCTCCTACCAAACTGAACCTTTCCCATTGTATCCTTGGTTGTTTCACTGGGCAGAGGCTGCATCTGGGTGTTGCATTTGTCTGTTAGGCCCTTTACTAAGGCTGTCTGGATAGAATGGAATCACTACAATTCTTTTGGGAGCACTAAATATAATATAATATAATATAATATAATATAATATAATATAATATAATATAATTTTATCATATAAATTATATTAGCTATATATACATATATATGTGTGTGTGTATATATACATACATACATATATGTATATATACACACACACATATACATGATAGCTTTCTGCTTTTATGCGTAGGTACTATTTTTCCTTGCCACATATTTCTTTCCAGCTCAATAGCTAGTGAAACTCAAGTACCACCACTAACCCAAGGGCCAGACTCCATGTCTGAAACTGACAAAGCAGATGGGCAGCTTGGTAGCCCTTCACTTACAGCCTGAGTTAACAGGGCCAGGGGTCAGCAGGGGAAAAGGATGGGCTAAAAATATCTCACTTTCCTTGGTTACTTGCTTGATGAGCCTTGGTGTGCCACCTGCCTTGCACTTACAAAGAGTTTTCAGGAGAGGGTATGTTTATTATTTATTTATTTCAATGTTTGTTTATTTTTGAGAGAGAGAGTGAGTGGGGGAGGGGCAGAGAGAGAGGGAGACAGAGAATCCCAAGCAGGCTCTGTGCTGTCAGAGCAAAGCCTGACGTGGGGCAGGAACCCACGAATCGTGAGATCGTGACCTGAACTGAAGTCAGACGCCCAACTGATGGAACCACCCAGGCACCGCGAAAGGGTATATTTTTAAAGGATATGTTACAGGGGCACCTGGGTGGCTCAGTCAGTTAAGCATCTGACTTTTAGTTTCGTC
This sequence comes from Lynx rufus, assembly GCF_022079265.1. Classification (NCBI taxonomy): domain Eukaryota; kingdom Metazoa; phylum Chordata; class Mammalia; order Carnivora; family Felidae; genus Lynx; species Lynx rufus. Next base: position 44,140,924 of record NW_025814829.1, read on the forward strand.
TCAGGTCATGATCTCAATTTTGTGAGTTTGAGCCCCATGGCAGGCTCTGCCCCTCCCCCTACTCATGCTCTGTCTCTCTCAAAATAAATAAACTTAAAAAAATAAAATAAAAGGATATGTTACAAACATTTGCTGGCCAATTCCATGTCCTCAGTGATATAATGGGAATGGTATTATACAGTAGACAGTCTATTATGGTAGCAAGGAAGGGGAGAAGCTAATGAAATATAATTCTAGAGGACTTTAGTGATTGTAAGATAAAGGATGTTCAATGTGAGTGTTGAGAGTATACAAAATATTTATAGTACACACACACACACACACACACACACACATATAGAAAACTGGCTCCCAAGAGGCATTCTTTGAATAACTGATGGTCATATTAAAGTCATTTGAAAAATACAACACCAAGTTCCAGCATGAACAAATGGGCATATTCTCATGAGAATAAGTACCATTCTTGTTATTTATTCTGGGGCAAGATCCTCTCCATTTTAAGAAATTGCCAAGTGATAGTGGCTTCCTGGGCTATATTTCCCTGCCCAGTGGTTCCCTCAGAGCCCTGGAGGTTGACTGTCAGTAGACAGGTGGGGGACCGCTGAGCCAGTAGTCAAAGAACCAGTATCTCGGTATTCTTTAGGCCATAGGCCTACTTTATGATCTCATCTCAATTTCTCAGTAGTTCACCCTTTCAAGCAGGGATGTCATTGGGATACCTGAGAACATCCTGGGGGAGGGACATATGTGGGAGCCATGGCAGTTTCAAAGCCTTACCAAATGGTGTCCAAGAAGAGCCTCAAGGATGGAAGAAGCACAAAGCAGCCAGCTGGATTCCTGGTCACCTCTCCCTGAAGCCCTCTGGGTTTTCATGGACTGGGCAGCAGCAGGAGACAGGCCTGTGGTTCTTCATAGCCCACGATCCATGGTCAGGAGCTCCTGCTCTAGTCTTTTGATGTTCCAAACCATATACTCTTTTTAGCTTGGTCTGAAACAGTTGAAAAGCCATTCCTTTGTTGAGAGGCGGTGTGGCTTTGTGAAAAGAGCCCAAACTAGCATCAGAAGTCTCTAGGTTCAGCTTCCTTTGCTGACTGACACTGAACAAACCAGTTTAACTGTCGAGAAGTAATTTCCTATCTAAGATAAGGAATGAAATAATTATATATGGAGAATGCCTACCTGAGTGATTGGCTATAATCAGAACTCAAAAACAGCAATCATTATACTTAATATTACTATGGTGGTCAGCGCGGCTGCATGAAGGTAAGGATGAGGGAAAACCCCACCCCTTGGTCCCCAGGCTCCAGAGCAGAGCTTGTTTTCTGACTGTCCCTGGGCTGTCCCCCACCCTGCCCCAGTCCTTATCACACCCTCACTGCTGGACTTCCCTTGACAGTTCCTTGAGGAACTGTCCATTCTTGTCCCCTTGACGATCACTCAGCTCTCTGAATGCACTACAGTCTGCCTTGCCAGCCGGCTCCAGACGCTCCCAAGTGTGGATGCTTTTTCTCATTCCCTCCCACTCCTTCCCCAGGCTCAGTGTGAAGCAATAGAGTGTGGGATATTTGGTGTCCAGACAGAAGCCTTTTGGCCAGGCTGCAGATGGTTTTAGTAACAATAATGACAAAAATGTCATAATAGATACCAATTACAGAAGATCTGCTGTGTTCTGGTGCTTTCCCTCATCAATTCATTAGGTTCTTATTCTAATCCTTTTGGACTCCAAGACCACGTCTGTTCCACTAAACCTTGACCAGATGTGGGGGCCCGATCACCACCCCCCTTCCTTATGCACCATTCATTCTTAAGGATTCCCAGTTCCTGGAGTTTCAGATCGTTTATTCATTTGGAATCAGCTAAGGAGCCACAAGAAATTAGTCTCATTAACTGATAGTCACACCGGGTTTCCTTTCTACATCAATCAACACCTCACAGCCCAGTCCCATGGGGACTATTTCTGGAGTCTAGTCTGTCCCAGACCCCACTAGACCCTCTGGTGTCAGCGTTTGGTACAGAGCACGGGCCCATCTGTACAGCTGCCGGGTAGCTTCCTGTGGGGTGTGTTATCCAGGCAGAGGGCTTTTTCATGACAATGTGAGCTCCAAGGAGTCTGGGGAGACCCAGGGCTGCTCCAAGATTAGCATCTTTTCAAAGACAGAGTCTGTGTTCTGAGCACAGACTGTGACAAATGCCATAGCCTAGCAAGGGTTAGCTTGAGGTATCAGCTGGCAGAAGACCCATGTCTCCATTAGTTCCCCTCTTTGAAGAAGGTGTGGGGGAGGAGAAGATGGGGAAGGGGAGTTTGAATGTGGTGGCCACCAGACATTGGACATTCTCACAAAGGCACACCAGACCGTTCTTGTCATTGGAGAGTCATAGTGTCATGCCACAATCTCTACACACACACACACACACACACACACACACACACACACGTTCTGCTGGTTGAGCCATCCTCCAGAAAGCGAAGTGTATGGCTTGCTTTTCCCAAATTGCCTGATGTCTCTTCTCATCTCCTTTAGATGTACAGATGCTGCAGACCTCCTTCTCCAGATTTCTCCTAGTGCTTATTTCTGTCCTGGTCCTGTGCCACGCCTGACTTTCCCCCCACCCCCCCCCTTTGCTTTGAAGAGTGGGGACCCTGCTTTGTAGGATAACAAATAGAAGTGTCAAACACATCAGCACTGCCGCCTGCAAAGATAAATGGGGCGACACATGGAGCAACCTCTGTGGATCCCGGGGCCCCAGCAGGAGCTGACATTGTGACAGATGGGGGGACAAGTGGCACTGACACAATCGGGTCATGTGAATGTCGAGGGGGTGAGGGTGGTGTCTGCTCCTCTGCTGGCTCCCCCTCCCTCTCTACCACGTGCATAGCATGTTGCTGGAGATCATAAAGAGATAGCAGGCAGGTCACTGCTCCTCACCAGGCCTTATGAATCTTCCCTGTCAGTGGCACAGGGCAAGGAAGAAGGCTGTCTGCAGAGCTTCCTGCTGTCTCAGCAGTGACAACTGAGTTACCTCGCAAAGAAAGTTGGTCTTAGGCAAAGGTTCACGTTCAGCCTCATCTTTTTCCAGGCCTGCCTGTTCGATTAGACTGTCCCATCAGTCCTTCCACATACCCAGGAGGACCACCTCATCTCTCATGCAGAAACCCCTCCCAGGCCTTGCCAATCAGCCCGGGCAATGGATCTTTCCACTCCTTCCTCTTAAATTCGAGGTGGTAATGGTTCAGTTTCAATTTCCTTCTTCATTCTGCCTAAAGAGAAGTTTTCCTTTACTCATAGGTGTTATTCTGAGCTGAAATATTCTCTGGGTCTCTGCCTTTAATATCTATTGCTGATGGGCCACCTGGGGCCCAAACAGTCAATTCAACTCATTAAATGTGTAGTGAAGATCTACTTTCTGTAAAGCAATGTGCTGACGGCTATGGGGTGGGGGCAGGCAGAGAAATGGCTGCAGAGATGAATAAGCCATGGCGTGTCACATTTGGGGAATCACAGCTTAGCTGAGAAGATAGACATGCCTGAGTAGCTATAGTATAAGACCAGCCATGAACAAGAGGTAAAGGGGTACAGTGAGAACAGAAGGAGGAAGATTAACCTTGACTTGGGAACAAGGACATCCTCGAGGAACAGGTGGAATTTGGCAGGGCCTTGAAGGCTGAAGAGGGTCTGGATGGGTTGAAATGTCAGGGAAAAGACTGTAGAGGGGAGAGTAGGAATTCAACCAGAACAGAGATGCAGAGTGTTCTGGGGTCTGGACTTGACCAGATATGACTGTGTGTGTGGTGTGGAGTAGGGAGGAAGTGGAAGAGGAAGAGAATGTCTGGTTGGGAGAAAAGATCGGGCACAGCCTTAGGAGTTTGAATTTCATTCCATATTCAGCTTTGGGTTGGGGGACAGGATGCTACTTCACATTCCATTTTGTCTCTCATTGCAGGTTTCTCAATGGAATTGGATACTTCCCTTAGAGATGAGTAAGGAAATAATCACATAGTTCTCTTAGACGCTTCAAAAACTGGGGCGGGGGGGGCGGTGATGAGCAAGCAGCAGAGAAAGAGAGGACAGATGGCAGGAGCCAGTGGATGGTGCCTTCGAGTGGAATGAATGGGCTTGGGCCAGCTACTTAAACTCTTTCAGCCTGGTTTCCCTGTCTTAAATAGGGATAACATATAATACCTGGCCTCACAGGGGGATAATAATACTTCCGCCATAGGCTGTCGTGAGGCTCGTTTGAGAAAATGCATGTGAAGTGTTTGGCATAGTACGTCTCGATACCTGGTGGCTATTATCATGATTACCCCCTGCCTCTTGATCCGATTTAGTAGGCAAGAGCTCTCAGACACTGGGAATGGACAGCTGCATGGAAGCAGTGCCTGGTTTGCCCACAGGAATGATGTTGCAGAGGGATGCTCGAAGTCTAGATGATGAGGAGACTTAACAAGATCAATACCACTTTTGGAAAAGATTATATGCTATACTAGGCAGCAAATAGACCATTGAAACTGGATTTGAAAGCATTTATGGAGTCTATTAGAGATGGTTAAACATATCAACACAGAGAAAAATAAATAGTGTCTACGCATGTGCATGCACATATGCAGCCTACTGGCACTCTTTCTTTCTGTGTTCCTCTTTCCCTCCCTTCCTGCCTCTCCATTTGCAGGTTTAGGTAAGTAGGGCTGATCAAGTACCATCTTCTGAGAAAACTACTACCTGGTATTGTGGCCGCACAGGGCTAGCTGTTTAGAGTGTGTGAGATTTCAGAAGCTGAATAGGAAGCGATGCCTCAATTTATAGTGGGCAGTGGATGAGTTCTCCCTGATTAATAGGCTGATGGGTTTTCCAGGAATAACTTAGACCTTTTGGTTAGCTTTTTAAAGTTACTGGCGAGCAATTTAGTGCACTAGAGCGATAATTTCATGTTCTCTGGTGGCTTGAAATAATTAGATTATTTTGTGGAATGAATAAATGAGAAGTTAACTCACTGGCATGGATCAGTGTGGTAACATGATTTATTTCTTGTAAAGGTGAATGCTCTAGGGTCTTGACCCTACAAATAATTGTTTTGACTTCCTCCCCTTTCTCATTTGTAATATGTTTGGGTCATTTTGTGGGGGAGGTTGCTCAGTAGAGTGAGAAGAGCATATGGACTTTGGGATCAGCCAAATCTTGAATCAGTTTTTACTGGGTGGGTGACCTTGGGCCAATCACTTCACATGCCAGACCCCACTTCCTAATCAGTGGTAATAATACTTTCCTTATATGACAGGTGCATGAATTAAGTCTGTTACTAAAAGGAAAGCCCCTAACGCAGCTCCTAGTCCACATTAGACATCCAAACAAAGAGTGGGTTTGTTTCAGTCTCTCTCCCTGCCATATTATTTTCAAATGATTAATCTTTATACCAAGGATAAACATCCAGCACATTAATTAACTATGGTTTTACTCATTTTTAGGTTAGAATAAACTTCTGTCTTGATAAAGTGCTTTAATGAAAATGTTTACTGAGCTTATGCTCTTGGATGAAATGAAAGGTGCTTGACCCATCCAAGGCAACGCCTCTATCTCCAAATCAACCAAATATTACCTCAATATATAGAGTTTAAACAGAATCTTGATTAGGGAATTGGCTTTGTATTGTCTTCTGTTATGGCGTTATATACAACAGACACTGTACAGCCCTTAGATAAAGTACGGCCCTTAGAAAAAAATCAGTAATCAAACTGCATTTGGAGGTTGTAGGGCCATTAGTGTTTTAGTCAGTTGGTGATAGAAGCAGACTTTGCTTTTCACAAGTTTACTGGTTTGTGATACTAGCAGACTACCCAGCCACAACAGGCCCAAATTAATTCAGTAGAGTGGGATGGGGATGTGTGCTCTTAGTTCCTGCTAGAACATTACAGAATTGGAATTCTTGTTACGATTTATTCCAAGCCTCGAATCTGTATATCACTTATCCGCTGAATTGAACAAATTGAAAGTGATCACATTTAGGAACTATTGGTGGGAGGTTGGTGCTTCCTCTGCTTTAATAACATCTTGAGAGCTAACGGGGTTCACTGATGTTCCTCAAATCTATCCTACCTCCCTCTGCACAAATGAACTCAGTTGGAAGTCGAGTTTATTGATGTTTAAATGAGTATATTTGGCTCACTGTAGTGTCTATCTAAATGAACGCTGCTTTGGTGCATTGAAACTTAATGACTTACTCTGCATCCAGGTGAGAGAGGGAGATGTTGTGGCATTCAGGCAGGGGTGAGGACATATGGAACACATGTCTCCCAGCCAAGAATAGTTGCGATTTGAATTAATTTCTGAAATAAGGTTATTTTGATATTGGGATAAAGAAAGTTTAGGAATATCCTACTGAGGCTTGGAAAAGTAAAATAATAGCTGGGGGTGGGGGGAAGAAAGTAGGAGGAGTGCCCAGGATGGACTACTTACATATGTCAGTGTTTTCCTACAACTTCAAGCTTCCCCTTAGGGGACAAAAGATGTAAGCCGTTTGGTGACTGAGCTTAGAATTTCTGAGGCAAAGTCATGGAAACCAAAGTTCACTTCCTATAAATACTAGTGATGTTATGACAGAACTCCTTCCTTGACTCCACATGCTCTCCAGCTACTGTCTCATTTCTCTGATATTCATACACAAAATTTTCAAGAGTTGTCTGTACACATTGTTTCCATGTCTTAACTTCCCAATCTCTCTTCAACTCACTCAAGTCAAACTTTTGACCCTACCAATTGATTGAACTCAGTTTTGCCAAGATAACCAGTGACCTTCAAGTTACTAAATACAATGGCATCTCTTCATTCTCACCTTGTTTGGACCTTCAACATCTTGGGACAATGTTGACTATTTCCTCCCTATTCTACTTTCCTGGCTTCCATAAAAATTCTTTTCCTGACTCCTCTGACCTCACTGACCATGACCCCCCAATCTCCTTGGCTGGCTCTTACTCCTACACCCAACTTCTAAATACTGAGATTCTTTACAGCTTGGACTTGGCTCTTCTTCTCTTTTTCTTTCCAAAGGCTTGTCCTATCTGACCTACTCAAGTGCCATGTATTTAAATATGTTTACACTGATGTGCATAATACTTGTATCTTCTTTTTAAAATTTTTTTAATGTTTACTTATTTTTGAGAGAGAGAGAGAGAGAGAGTGCAAGTGGGAAAGGGACAAAGAGAGAGGAGACACAGAATATGAAGCAGGCTCCAGGCTCCGTGCTGTCAGCATAGAGCCCAATGTGGGGCTTGAACCCACGAACTGTGAGATCATGACCCGAGCCAAAGTCGACTGAGCCACCCAGGCACCCCAATATTTATATCTTATGTCTCACCTCTCCTGAGTTCTAGACTTATAAATCCTGTTGTCTACGTGACACTGTTGCCTATAGACATTTCTTACTGAGTAAGACCAGAAAGGTACTCTTGGTGCCTCTTTCCCAACTCTTCACATGATATCCATCAATAAGTCCTGTCACTACAAATTTGATAATATACCTTGCAATGTCCATTGCTATTCCTAGTCCCAGCCTACATCATCTTCCACCTGGACTAGTGCACCCACCTCCAATTGGTTTTTCTTCTTCCAGTCTTATTCTATATTACAGTCCACCCTACACACCGTGGCAACTCTAGAATAAAACCCAAGTTCCTGTCATATTCCTTGCTTGTCATATTCCTTGTCATATTCCTTCCTTGCTCTGGCCTTTACCTCTCTAATTTTTTCATACTATGTTTTCAATGTTTTCATCTTTATTAACCACGCTCCAGTCATGCCAGCCTTCTTTTAATCCATTGAACATATCATACTCCCTTACACATCAGGGATTTTGCACATGCTGTCCCCTTTGCCAGGAATGGTAATTTACATCACTAATTTAATGGCATTTATTATGAGCCTAGTCAGTTCTAAGTGCTTTCCATGGATTAACACATTAAATTCTCCCATCACCCACGTAAGACAGGAACTGTTATTCTTTTATTTAGCAGATGAGAAAATTGCCTCATATTTAGTCATCTGAATGCTCTTTCCCCCTTTTCCTGTAACAACTTCCTCTTGTTCTTTTAAGTCTTAGCTGAAATATCACTCTTCAAGGATGCTTTCCTTGACTCCCCTATCCCAAGTGCTAATTTCATTCTCAGTACCTTGTTTTGGCTTTTATAGCATCAATTATTGCTTGCAATTTCTTTGTTTACTTGTGTTTTGTCTGCATGGGCTGGGGTTATGTCTTCCTCACTCACTGCTATATCCCCATAGCTCAGAACGGCACCTGACTCTTAAATCTTTGTTGAATGGATAAATGATGGAATGAATGACTTTTCATGGAACTTAATCAGTGAACTAGGGATAGGATAGGAATAGGATAGGGATAGGATAGGAAAGGGAAAGGGGTGGGTGGGTATATTGTGTGGAGACACTAAATGAATCATAGATGTGGTACTCTGGTCCACATGACTTGTTCCATTTCATTCTCTTCTTCCTGAAACAACAACAAAACTAAACAAACCAATAAAAATGAATGAGAAAGAGCTTAAAGGGAAGACAGGTTACTCATCTGTATTTCTCTGATCATGGCATAAGCCCTGAAGTAACAAATACCTACCAGGCACACACTCCGTGGGAGACATGGCATAGACAAAAGTGTGGAGGCAGGAATCAAGTTTCAAGGGGTGACTATAGCAGTCTGTCTAGGGTAGAGGGTTTGAGTATGTGTGCAGTGAGAGATAACTTCAGGAAATTAGGTTGTAGCTCTGAATGCCGGCCTAGGGAGTGTGGATGTGAGTCACTGAAGGTGAAAAGCCACCAGAAACCTTTGTACAAGTTTAGGAATTACTGAGAATCATGAGACTCTCAATATATTACAGATATTAAATTTGTGGCCTAAAGGCCTTTCTGTTATGGCCTCAGCTTGTATTGAGGGAGGTTATAAGAAATGTATTTTCTCTATGCCATTTACTGTCCACCTCTATGAGAACCCACAGTTTCAGTGCCAGTAAAGCTCTGTTAGATAAAGTTAGCATATATTTTCTTGTAGCTAATTGTGTTTCTGCCTTTGCTCAGGTTTATAGGAATCAGGACCTCAAATTTAAATGATTTAGATCATTGTGCGTGTCTTTTAATCTTGCATTTTTCTCTCCTATCATTCCATGGCTTCATGTTACTGTTAGATGTTATTTCTTTTTTTTAATGTTACTATTTTTGTTTTTATTTTTATTATGTATTTTGCATATTTTTATAACTTCCCATAAATCCTTTTTTGCTACAATGAGTTACCCTTTGAGTAATATATACACAAAAGAAAGGTTTCATAGGCTTAGACATGTTTTGGGGGTATATTATTCTTGTCTTCACTAGTGTAAAGGTGACATTTATTTATTTGACATGGGATTGGTGTATGGGTAATTGATTGTACCTTTTCCTTTAAAACAACTTGCTTTATCCTTGTAAGTCATTTGGTCCTCAAGAGGATGAAACAGGATTAATGGAGGAGAAACACTGGTATAGCAATGACCCTGCCTTAAATTTCATGGGGCCTGATGTAAAGAGTATTAAATGTTCCTGGGGAGTTGCTGTCCAACCTTAAAAAAATAATTAAGTGGTTACAGGGGGAACCATGTTCCACCTTGACTCTCTATCCTAAATGGGCATCTGTTCAGAGGTTTAACACACCCAGGTCCCTTAGCATTTTCCTTTCCCTTTTAACTTTCCAATTTCCCTCCTCCCCTTATCCCCAATTGAAAGGAAGATTAAATTGTCTTTGGGACAATGGTTCTCTAAGTGTGGTCCAGGGATTTGGGGGATGTCCTTAAGACCACTTAGCGAGTCCCTGAGATTGAAACTATGTTCAAAACAATATTAAGGCATTGTTTATTGTTTCTACTTTCCATATTCTTAGTGTACCATGGAATTTTCCAAAGGCTACAAGACATGTGGTGTTACAAGAGATGAAAGATAGAACCAGACATGAGAATCTAGTTCTTTTCTTTAAGCTAGGCATTAAAGATATTTGACAAAATGTAAAACATTGCCACTCTTTTTACTGAAATTATTTTTATTTGAAAAATACAATTTTTCAAAAAGAAAAATGATATTTATGTTAACATGTGGGTTTACTATAGTCATATTTAAATGAATAAATCAATACATATATCAAAAATTTCTTATTTTTACTTTTAAATATGGTAAATATTGTTAGCGTTAACAGTTATTATGGAAGATGAACAAAAAAAAACCCTACATTAAACAAAAACCTTTTGGGGTCTACAATAATTGCTTAAGAATGTAAAAAGATCCAGAGGTCCCAAAGTGTGACAATTGCCACTTCATAACTACTAGCAAACCCGTAGAAACATTTCCTTTGTGAAGGGGAGGATGATTGAAGAATTAAAGAAATAGAATGCAAAGGTGGTATTGGTGAGGAAGTTAGGCTGGTGAGGAGCTCACATTAGACCAGGGCTCTTGGAGGGCAGAGGCTGTGACCTGCCCAAGCCATCTTTCTCTTCCCCAATGTACAGCATTATATCTAGCACACAGGAGCAGCAAAATACAATTTGGATATTGACTGAATGGATGAATGAATGGGAAAACACAATTCATCCTAGGGAAAAGTGCATTTGACATGGTATACTAGGCCTAATTAGGACCAGTCCTGCCATCAGCTATTTGGGTGAGCATTCGTTCATTCATTCATTCAGTTTGTAATTCATCCATTTATTCAATAGTTATTTATTGAGTACCTATTATGTGCCACATGCTATGTATAAGTCACATTATGCCTTCAATTTTCTCATCTCTAAAAAGGAAGCTCAAATAATCTGTGAAAACCCTTGTAGCAATGTCTTCCTCTGAATAACACCAGAACTCTATCTTTGTCTCTCTTGGATAAGCTAACACAAGAAGGAAGATAACTTTCCTCAGGCAAAAAGCATTGTCTGCTTTAAGTACTACTGCAGAAACTTAAGTGGCAGATGGTCTACTGCCTTGGTGTTTTACAGATGGAAACCATCAGGTTTGGAAATGAAAAAAAAAAACTTGAAGCACGAAATCAGCTAGCTCCATCTAATTTCCTAGATCTATTTGGTATTAGACTTTAATTGAATAATTTCAATTTAGAGAATTTGGAGACCCTACTAGTGTCTGTCCCCTAGTAGACAGATGATGATCAACGGTCTTTTGTGAGAAATCTGAGATTTTGTGCAGTGAATGCAAGAGAGGAAATGGTGTCATGTTTGAAATGGACTGTGACTTTGGGAGAATGAATGCCCCTTTTCCTTTAGTCATTTGTCCACAACTTCCATTCTTGTTGGCAGAGTTTTAACATTAAAGCTCCATTTGCCTGTTTCTTGGAGCCTTGTGTTAGGCAGTTTCCATTAGATTAGGCTGCAGTAACAAGCAACCCCCACATGTCAGTGGCTTACAACAAAAGTTTATTTCTTGATCACATTTCAGATCGTCTGTGGGTTGGAAGGGCACTGCTCCTACAACAAATATATTCTTCCTTTAACTAGGTTGAAGAAACAGCCACCATCTGGGATAACAGTTCTTATGGAAAATGAAAAAGAGACATGGCTGAATCACACGGTGGTTCTTCTGTAGAATGTGGCACGTGTCACTTTGGTTCACACTGAGTTGGCTAAAGCAAGTCTCATGTGGCCAGTGGTCAGTGGGGGCAAGGAATATATTTCTTTCGCAAGGAGTCTTTGTAAATTGATGTTGTTTGGCGGTAGAAAGGGATGCATATTTCTTATAGAAAGGGAGAGGGAACAATTGAGAACAATAATAGAATCTAGCAGATCATTTTTTTAAATTGAGGTAAAACTGATGTGTAACATTATGTTAGTTTTAGGTGTACAACATAATTATGCCATATTTGTACACACTGTGAAATGATCACTATAATAAGTCTAGTTAACATTTGTACCCTTACATAATTACAATTATTTTTCTTGTGATGAGAACTTTTCAGATCTACTCTCTTAGCAACTTTCAAAAATGCAATACAATACTATTAACCATACTGTACATTATATCCTAAGACTTACTTATATTCTAACTGGAAGTTTGTATCTTTCACTTCCTTCACCTATTTCTCCCATCTGCCCACACCTCTAGCAACCACCAATATGTTCTCTATATCTACAAGCTTGGGTTTTTTTTATTTGTGGGTTTTTTTCTCTTCTTTTTAAATTCCACATTTAAGTGAGATCATATAGTATTTGTCTTTCTCTGTATGACTTGTCTTTCTCTGAATGACTTATTTCACTTAGCATGATGCCCTTGAGTTTCATTATGCTGTTACAAATGGCAGGCTCTCATTATTTTTTAATGGACATATAATATTCTGTCTTCTTTACCTGTTCATTCACTGATGGATACTTAGGTAATTTCCATATCTTGGCTATTGCAAATAATGCTGCAGTGAACATAGGGAGCACATGTCTTTTCAAATTACTGTTTTTGTTTTCTTCAGATATATACCCAGAAGTAGAATTACTGGATCGTAGGGTACTTCTGTTTTTCATTTCTTGAGGAAACTTCTTACTGTTTTCTATAGCGGCTGCACCAATTTACATTTGCACCAACAACAAGGGTTTCCTTTTCTCCACATCATCACCAATAATTGTTATTTCTTATCTTTTTAATAATAACCATTCTAACAGGTGAGAAGCGATACCTCATTGTGGTTTAGATTTGCATTTCCCTGATGATTGGTGATGTTGACCACTTTTTCACGTACCCATTGGCCAATATGTATGTCTTCTTTGGAAAAATGTCTGCTCAGATCTTCTGGCTGCTAACAACCAAAGCAACAGTTTTGGGCCCCCCATCTACACCCCCATCATCCGTACCCACACTCTATGCTCCAGCTTTGACAAACTACACTCAGTTCTCTAATCAGCTATCCTGTTCTTCAGCTCCATGCCACTGGCCATGTGCCTTCTAGAATGCTTTTCCTCACTCAGTCTACTTGGGTCCTTCATGCTTAGCATGAATATGCATTTCAAGTTACTCAGTCTTGACGTTGTTCCTGGCCCTCCAGGAGAATAAACTGTCCCCTCTACGGGCACCCCTGAGTCACACTTCAAATACTAAGTTATGCTCTTTTCTTTTCATGTTTGTCTTTTCTGCTAGACCGTTAGTTTTCTATGGGCAAGAACTCTGTCTTAATTATCTTCTCCATATGGTACATATTGCCTGGCCTGTAGTAGGGGCCCAAAAAGTGCTTTTTCAATCAATAATCGTGATAAATGATAGACTACAGGAAGGGGTTGAATAAAAGGTAAGATATGATAAACAAAAGCCACACAAAGATTCTAGAATTTAAGCCTTAGGATGAGAAAACAGAGAGTAGGTCTGTACTCTGCACCATGAGGGGGTCAACACTGCCTTGGGGAAAAGTGGCTTTAGTGTATATATGTCCTTAGGAAGATAAATTTATCACACACACAAAAAATCCTGAGTTACAAAGACCTACAGATTGGTTTTTCCTTTATGTAGTAAATAGGTCCTTTACGGATGTGCTAATTAGTCTCCTAGATTCTGAGATGTCACGCTGTTCCTGGGGTAAGACAACCCCCTGAAACTGAGTAGGCATGCAAAGGTAAGATTAAACAAGTAATTCTCTTGGCCTGCTGCACACACCATTGTTTAGCTAGAAAAATTAAATTCTTATTCAAGCTTCTCAGTGGGTTTAATAAATGTTTCAGGTGCATAGAACCACGTGTGAGGCAGGAAGGAGCAAAGCCATTTGCTGGGAGTGACATATTTATTAACCTTGCTGAGGAATGTAGGACCTGCATCTGGGATGCTGGTCAGGAAGTAGGAGAACCTGGCAAAGAAGAATGCAGAGGATTCCTGTAACACACTTGCTCTGTCTCCTGTAGCACAGTGTAGCTGGAAGGACAGTGCTTCTGTTATAGTATCAGGAGACCTGGGTTCAGATGCCAGCTCTGTGGTTTTGAAACTTGTTACCTTGGACACGTCACTTGTTACACTTTGCCCCCCAGTCTTGTCAATAGTCACCATTTTGGGAGAACCTTTTATGTACTATGCACTATAGTTTCTCTGCTTTAACCTTGTTAGGTTCTTCTTGGTTTTTTTTTTTTTTTTTTTTTTTTTTTTTTTTTAGTGGTAAAATATACATAACATGAAATTTGTCATTCTAACCATTAAAAAATTTTTTTTAAAGTTTATTTATTTATTTTGAGAGACAGAAAGGGAGGAGCAGAGAAAGAGAGAGAGAATCCCAAGCAGGCTCCACACTACCAGTGCAGAGCCCAACGCGGGGCTTGATCTAACGAATGATGAGATCATGTCCTGAGCAGAAACCGAGTCAGATGCCTAACTGACTGAGCCACCCAGGTGCCCTAACCACTTTAGAATATAGAAGTCAGTGGCATTAAGTACAATCACAGCGCCTCTGCTTTAATCTGGCATCAACCCCGTGAGACAGTGTGATCATTCTCTTCCTTTCACAAATAAGGAAACTGAGGCTCTGAGAAGTAAGATGATTCTTAGAAGATTCTTGATGCTAAATAAAGATTCTTGGTAGCTATTATTATTATTTTCCCTTCAGGACACAGCCCAGAGATCCTATTTAAAACCTTAGAAAAGGAAAGGAGAGAATGTAAGTTCTAGATTTATTAATTTTCCTGATGTATTAGCAGAGATACATGTAGCAGCCAATGGAGAAAGTGAAAATAGCCAGTACCCCAACAGTCTTGCCTTCCCTGCACCTGGCAGATGGGTGTCTAGGCTCCAGCTTCAGTGCTGAGCTCCCAAGGCTGACCCATTCCAACCACTGCCCCTGGAGAAAGGAAATGAGTTAAGCTTTTCTTCAGACACGTTTGTATTGATTCTGTCAGTATCGTGCTGCTTGCTGACAGGAGATAGATGGCTCATAACGCAGCTGGGCACAGCACATTACGTCCCCGTCTCGGGGCTCCTAAATCATTTCGAAATTTTAAATTCCCTAATCAATATTTTATGGCGAGCACAAGACAGTGATCAGGCCTGCTTCTCTCCAGGGCATGTGCTCACACACTGGGACCGGTGGATGTGAGTGACTGGGGGGTCAGCCCCATCTGGGCAGGATTGAAGGCTGCATCCTCCTGAGGACAGTCACTCTGTCAAGCCAGGACCAGAAGGGCCTCAGAAGTCATGTGATCCCAGTGCACTCCTTTCGGGGCAAGAGACCTGAGGACTTCAGAGTTGACGAGGCTGATCCTTGGTCACCTGACTCCTTGCAAAAGAGTCAGGTTGTATGACTTCTAGACCAAAGCTGTTTCTGTGAAACCATGCCTAGCACAATGCCTGGCCCATAGTAGATATTCAACAAATATGTGTTTGGTGTGGAACAAACGCTAACATTCACAAAAAGCCAATGACTGGGCCAAATAAGGCCTTATGCTTCTTTTGTAAATTTTTTTTTTTTCAACGTTTATTTATTTTTGGGACAGAGAGAGACAGAGCATGAATGGGCGAGGGGCAGAGAGAGGGAGACACAGAATCGGAAACAGGCTCCAGGCTCCGAGCCATCAGCCCAGAGCCCGACGCGGGGCTCGAACTCACGGACCGCGAGATCGCGACCTGGCCGAAGTCAGACGCCCAACCGACTGCGCCACCCAGGCGCCCCAAGGCCTTATGCTTCTTAAGCACTCACTAAGAATCAGCCTCTGCTCTAAATTCTTTACTTGTAAAATATCAGTCTGTACTCACCCGCCCGTGAAGTAGGGACTATCATTATCTTTATTTTACACATGGCAAAACTGAGGCTCTGAGAGATGGCTTGCCTAAGGTCACATAGCTGGCAAGTGAGAAGGAACCTGTATTTGGGCTCAGACCCTGTGCCTTAACCACTGTGCTACATTGGCGCCCCCCTGACCCACCCCCCTCCCCTGGAGAGATTGAGTTTGTTCTTTCCTGGTTGTATTTGGACCTGTATCCACTCTGCACCTGTGTTTCATCACAGGGAAAAGACAGATAAAAGAAGAAAAAGGATGTTGGTTCTGTAACCAGCTGGTGGATCAGAAAGTAAGCAGTTGGCTGTCAGATCCAAGTTTTTCAATGATACTCAGTGAAGAAAGATGCTGAAAGCAAAGGCCAGGCTCCTCGGTGTTTAGAGGAAGTAGCAGCTGGTTGGGGGAGGACAGGACCTTGGTTTCCTGAGGTTTGTAGCAGGAAGTAGGTGCTCAACGAAGAAATTTCAATGATGCTGGCAGTCAGCAGGCCTGTTTAAGTGCTGCAGTACAGAAAGAAAAAAACAAAAGAAAAACTCCTCCAAACCCCATACGCTGGCTAATAAGGCCTTCCATACAGGATCTGGTCTCTCCCTGCCTTCTCTTGGGGTTTGCCCCCACTGACTGTGCTCCAGGACTCCTGCATCAGGACCTGCTTTACACCAGTTGTTCCCTTGGCCTGATGTGCTTGTCCACATAATTTTCCCACTTCTGGCTCTTGCTTGTGATCTAGATCTCAGCCTACAACATCACTTGTGCAGAGAGGCCTGCCTTGTTCACCTAGTCTAAACCGAGAGCAAGGCCCTTCATCCTGAGTGTGTAGGCCAGCGCCTGACTTGTGGTAGGTGATGAGCAAATACCAGCTGAATGAAAGAAGGGATTTAGGGATGTTTTGAAGAAGGCTTCTCAGGTATCAGGCAGAGCACACTGCTCCTAGACCTCGGTAAGAAGAAAAAGGATAAAATAGCCCCGCCAAAGGGTCATTGGCCTGTGAGTGACCATCTCTTCGGTCAGGGATCTCACTTGCCACCTACTAGGGAAGCTTAGGCCACTTTGGGGCAGCTCTGATCCCTGCAAAGTTCTTCCTTACTTGGGCATGAAACCCGACTCTTTGTAGCTTTTACCCACTTACTGGTCTTGATTCGAATCCTGGGGCTACCTGGAAGCTATCCTCCATCAGCAGAAAGCTCCCAAGGCACAGAAAGCCCCACCGTTGTGGGCCAGCTGTGCAGGCCAGAAACCGGAGGGAATAGCTGTCGGGTCTGAGCAGCAGGGATCTTATGATACACCGTGTAGCAGTTTTAGCTGTCAGAGTTAGCTTGCTTTTCCCAGGAAACATGCAGGGAATTCTGGGTCAATGTTCTTGCAATCCTCCTAGAGCAGTAGGAGGTTTTGCCAAGAGCAGGGGAAGGAAAGCCAAGGACTTGGCTGTTTTCCCTTTAAAAAACCCTATTACAAATGTGGCGATAAGAATCACAATCTCTTCCATGCTCACGTTGTTTGATGTGTTGCAAAGCCCTTTCAGGCACATGATGGGGTGCTCTCATCAATCTTATCACTGCCTCTGGAGAAGAAAAGACTTGCATAAGATACTCTGCCAGCAAGAATTCAACACCCATGCCCCTCCCCCAGTGCTTTACTCACACACTATGGATGACTTCAGGCCTATCTGTGATCATGGAGTCATGCTTCTCAAACCTGGGTTCATAAAAGTCACCTGGAAAGTTTGTTAAGATACAGATTCCTGGAGATTCTGGTTCCATAGGTCTGGGGTGGAGCCCAGGTGTAACAAGCATCCAGGTGATGCTGATGCTGGCGAACACCTGTTCGGATGGCCGCGACCAGCTTCACACCATTGCCTCTCTCTGAACTCCAGTGAGTAGCAGGTAACTGTAAAAAGCATGCTGCATAAGGTGTCTCATTTGATCTTATGAGGAGATAACTACATTTATTGTTTCCATTTCACAGACGAGAAAGTGATGGTGCAGAGAGGTCAAATAGCTTACCCGTAGTCCCTCATTTGGTAAGTGGCTGAGTCTGAATTTTGCTGGACATCAGAGCAATGGATTTAACCACAATGCCATACTCCTTCCTGGAAGTGAGAGGGATTTCTGGCTAACCGGGTCTCCTGTCCTCATTGGAAGAAGGACCCTGCTTCCCACTGGGCCCTAAGATGAAAGCTGAGGTCCCCTGAGTCTAGAAAAGAGACTAAACTTCTTTCCAGGTGTCCCAGCTAACCTGACCTCTAGGTGATCTCTATACTGCCCTAGTGCAGGCATCAGACCATACTCACAGGATCATGTTAAACTTCTGCTAAGCTCCAAATGCTTTTGTACAGGGCGGAGCAACCCTGGGCAAGACTGCCAAGCAAGTTTGTTGTGAAAACCTCCGTCCCTATGCACTCCTGCCTGTGCCCCCTGCCTCCCCTCCCACCCCCCATTCTTCCCTCCATCCCTATGTGCTCCTGCCTGTGACCCCCTGCCCCCCCCCACTATTCCCCCTATTCCTCCCTTCATCCCCATCCCCGCAAACCCCCTGGGTTCCTCCGCAGTTTCCCCGGTGAGTGATCCTCCTACGTGCTCCTCCCCATATGCTGTCCACTTCCTGCTCCCAGCTACTACGGGGACCCCACTGCTTGCTCCTCCCTACGTCCCCTACTAGACTTTTGGAGCCTTCCTCTTTTTGATCTTTTGAACAGAATGACAATTATTAAACTCTCAAAATGCAAAGGTTAGCAAGTTCACGAGCAACTCCTTCCACAAGTCTTTGGAGAAAGTGATGGTGAACCAATAGAATTCATGTCTAGATGCTGAATTTCTGGCATCAAGATGGGCAGGCAGGAGGATTTGGGACAGTGGTCTTCCTTTCCTCCTTGTACTTTCCCTTCATAGCACTGAGCACAACAGTTGTCTTGTATTTTATCTGTTGGATTGCCTGTTTAACCACTGCCTTCCCACTGAACTGTAGACTGCATAGGGGAGTACAGAATTGATCTGTTTTGCTCTTACTGTTGCCCAAAACCAAGACATGTAGTGGGTCTGAAACTTAGTCACAACTCAGATGTGCTAACTGTACTGTTATTTTCTTAAAACTGTCACTAGGCATCATTTTTTTTTTTTGCTATAGTGAAAATACTTATTCCTGACAATTAAAGGTAGCTTAGTCAAATTCTGTCTCGATTTGTAGTCTTTTTTCACTAGCCAGACAGTAAAAACGAACTTATTTATTTTACTTTTTAAAAAGTTTATTTATTTATTTATTTTGAGAGAGTGAGAGTGAAGGGCGGGCAGAGAGGGAGGGAGAGAAAAAGAACCCTAAGCAGGCTCTGCACTGCCGGTGCAGAGCCTGATGCAGGGCTCGAACCCATGAACTGCAAGATCATGACCTGAGCTGAGATCAAGAGTTGGACCTTAACCTGACCTAGCCACTCAGGCACGCCCAAACTCACTTATTTTAAATTCAAACTTTCTATCGGCATCCTTATCCCTCATCAAGTGTTCTCTCTTCTCCTACCTGGGGTGGCACTCCCTGCAGGAAGGAGTTATGGAATCATGTCAGCGAGAGGGAGGACGGTTCCTGTCTGGTTTGTGTTCGGGCTTCTGGTCCTGGCTGGCCTCTGAGGTGGAGCAGTTGGTCCTACCAGGTTTGGGAGCACTACCCTCTGTTCTCACTGCATTGGTGGCCTCCATATCTGCAGCCCATGTAATGTGTGGCCTGTCCTTCTGGTTCAGAACAAGTGACCCTGACCAATGCCCTATGAACTCATGACAGGGGGCCTTTCTTTCCACTTGGAATTCTGTAAGCAACCACCTGGAGAGGTGCCCTAGAAGGGATAGGCTGAGTCCAATCAGGACACTCATGCCACAAAATTCTACTCCATGATTTTCCTTGAGCTTCTCCCCCTCCAGTGGAGGTAAACTGCTCCCACCTCATGTCTCCATCCTGCCTACTCTACAGAATTCAGAAAGACTCTTTCATCTTCTCAAGTGCCAAGTTCTCTCACTGGAAAACCAGGGCTCTCAAGATTATTGTCTTCTCTGTGAACTTAAAAAATTGAACTTGAACGTCAAAGTCTTCTTCTTGGAAAATTTAATTCCTTGTTCTCTCTTCTACTCCATCCCACCCCACGTCATGGGTAACTCAGTCTATGAGGATGGAGGGCTGCTGGGCAACACAAGCCACCAAATCACCAGAAATGAAAAATATGTAGAATAACATTGCCAAAAATTATTCTGCTTAGCTTTAGGCACAAATATTTATGGAATAAACAATAGTGTGGGCTCAGGGTGTATTTTGGGCTAAAATTAGGGCTCATTTTGAGGTCCTGACAGCCTTAGAATGTTGAATAGATGAGGACTGATTGGCACTCTTAAATACAACATGCCAGGGAGAGCCCAGGGTAACATGGTGATGATTATGATGGTAACATTTAATTTACAAGTGTTTTTCCTACAAACTATTTTATAATTTATCCTTCGTTTTATTAAGCAATACACTGTATGAAGCATAGTGCTAGGACATGTTCCTATGCAAGGAGACAAAATTTATTAAGTTTCCAGCATTGATAAATTTTCCTCTTTCTCCAGCCCATCAAAAATAATCTTCTTGGGATGCTTGGGTGGCTCACTCGGTTAACCATCTGACTCCTGATTTCATCTCAGGTCATGATCTCGTGGTCCTGGGATCGAGCCCTGCATCAGGCTCTGTGCTGAATATGGAACCTGCTTGGGATTCTCTCTTTCTCTGCCCCTTCCCACTCTCAAAATAAATAAAGGAATGTTTATTATTTAAAAAAATTTTTTTTAACATTTATTTATTTTTGAGACAGAGAGAGAGCATGAACAGGGGAGGGTCAGAGAAAGAGGGAGACACAGAATCTGAAACAGGCTCCAGGCTCTGAGCTGTCAGCACAGAACCCGACGCGGGGCTCGAACCCACAGACCATGAGATCATGACCTGAGCCGAAGTCGGATGCTTAACCGACTGAGCCACCCAGGCGCCCCACAAATGAATGTTTAAAAAAGAACTGAAATTAGGAAGTACTTTAGGGGCACCTGGGTGGCTCAGTCGGTTAAGCATCTGACTTCGGCTCAGGTCATGACCTCATGGTTCATGGGTTCGAGCCCTGCATTGGGCTCTGTGCTGACAGCTCAGAGACTGGAACCTGCTTCAGATTCTGTCTCCCTCTCTCTCTGCACCCCGCTATGAATAAGTGTTTAAAAAACCCAGCTTTATATATATATGTGTGTGTGTGTATATATATATATATGAAAGTATTTAAAAAATTCTTGTTATCTAGCCCAATTTTCTCTTCTTGTAGAAATGCAGAGTCTCAGGCACCATCCCAGATTTGCTAAATACAAATCTGCATTTTAATGAGTGAATTATACACATCACTGAGTAGTTAGAAGCTCTATAAATAATATTCACTCATCTCCTACCTTCTGATGCTGTGCCAGGTGTCCACTCTGCCCCTGATTCTTTGCCTCCTGTCCTGTCCTCTATCCCTTCTCTCCAGGGAAGATGGGAGCTGGGGCTCCTTAGGTTTATCTACCTTATAAAAACTTGCTCTGCTCTGTGCTGACAAGACATTTGCATTTCAGAGTCTTGTTTAGCTTTGCACTGCACTTCAGCACAGAACTTGAAGTTTCTCCAAGCAATGGTTTCTTGGGGGAATGTTGTCATGAAGGAGCGAGGCAGCTTTTCCTTGGTGACATTCTGTGCCTGAAGATCTGGATCTGGGCTTCATATTTGTTGCTCTCCAACTGTGCTGATGAGATCGTTGTGATCCTGTTATTCTCGCTGAACACAAACAGAGCTCATTGAACTTGGAAACTCCCTGACCTGGGTCTCCAGGTGGGGGTGGAGGAGTCTGTCCTGCCCCTCCCCAGGGAGTTATCCCTCTCCTTGCATGGATGTTCCCTGTAGTCTACCTACTGGGGACAGAGGTACTTGATGGCGGCTGGCTATTGTGCTCAGTTGCTGATTGAGATGAAGCATCATTTGTAACAGTTATTTTTTATTTAGCACCTTCTGTATGCCAGGCACTGTGCTAGGTTTATGATTTTCATTTTATAGCTGATGAAATTAATTCTGAGAAACATTAAGTGATGTCCTCAAGGCCAAATGGCTAGTAAGTGGCTGAGCTGTGATATAATTCCAGGTTCATACTCTGAACTCTGAAATTCATCCTTTTGCTAAGTCACTTTTTTTTTTTTTTAAAGAAATGTTTCTCTTTAACGGCGGGTGATTCCTAAGTTCTCTTAGGCAAAAAGGGACAGACTCTCACAATCTTGAGTCTTTGAGACCTCTAGTGCAGTGGCTCTTAAATTTTAGTGCACATCAGAATCAGTGGGCGGGCCCGCTAAAACACGTATGCAGCAGTTATGGGAGGGGGGACAGCATTTGCATTTCTTACAAGTTTCCTGGTGATCCTGCTGCCACTGGCACAGGCCACACTTTGAGACCCACTGTCTTAATGGTTTGGGGAAGTGTGGGAAGCAAGGCACCTGTTGTTCCCAGCCTCTCCAGCCCATGGTGCTGGTGGGGCAATGCTGCCTTAACACCTGTGGCTTGCTTAGTGCTTCCTGAACATTATTTCACAGGAGAGCAGAAGGATGGTTATTTGCATGTGTTTCAATGTAGTGTCTCACATCTGGGTTGTGTTTAGGCTGGTGCACTGCCCTCAACTCATGAGGGTCACCTGCTAACAAGCTGAGGACTTTAAAGCCATACAGTAACATAAGTAAAGTCCTGGAAACTGAAAGCATGTTGATTTATGGGCATTTCCCAGGAACTAGTGATCCAGTTCAGAGGGGAAAAAACCCTGGCTCATTCTCCCTAGATGGCTTCTCTGAAATTTATAAGATTTGTAGAAATGGGATTCACCATTTGCCTTTCCTTAGAGTTATTATTTTTTAATCTGCATAGCCAAGGTTCCAAACAGGGTCTGCTTTGAATTTTTATCATCAAGCATGTTTGGGTGGACCACTAGGGGTCCATCATAGGCATCCGGTCAGAGAGAGTCCTAATGTATGGAACGTTGGGGCTAATAGCACTGGGATGTGCAGTTAGATAAGGGCTGGTTGTGAATGCTGGCTCTGCCATTTGACAGTTGAGGGTCTATAGGCATATTACTTAACTTGTCTGGGCCTCATTGTCTCCAGAATCAAGGCCGATGTAAAAAATATTTAGCCAACAGATACGGCATGGGCATCAGCTTGTCAGAATGGATGGAGGCCAAATCAGAAGCAATGCCAGCTGTAAATAAGCCAGAGCCAGTGTGGACGACTGGCTTGCATTTTCAAATACGATGTGGGTTCCATCTGTGGTTTATCTCTGTGCAGGGGATATGGGTTTTTACTCAGTAAGGAGGAGGTTGGTGGTGTGTGTGTGTGTGTGTGTGTGTGTGTGTGTGTATGTATGCATGCACGCACGTGTGTGCTCTCAGAGAACAGCAGGAAACTTTCGTGGGACTGAGGCCACACATATTCTCTGTTGAGGGTCAGGAGGGATACCTCTTTTGGAAGCCTTGGAACATGGCCAGTTTGGCCTGTCCCACTCCCTTTCCACAATCTGGTAGCCCGCGGATATGAAGCCAAGAATGAGAGAAGATCCCATTGGTCAATCCATCTTACAGTGCTATCTTTGGAGAGAGGCAAGGCCAGAAGCTATTGAACATACAGAATATATTGAATTTATAGAAGCTATTGCCTGAGATATTGAAAAGTACAAAAGAGTGTGTAAAGGCCTCCTCCCCCAGAGTAGAGGACCGGAACGTTCTTTGTACTGTCATACAGTCATTGGCTGTTCTGCTTTACCTCTTCTGGGAAATAGGACAGTGCTAGTACCTACCTCATTGGCATGAACTGAGAGGGAAATGAGATAATGAATGTGAAACAATGGCACACAGTAGGAACTTAACAAAAGAAAACTTTGTGTTGGACCACGATCTCCTAGGCCATGTACTTAATGCAGCAGGAGCTCTTTGAGACTTGGAGGGGGACTTAGTCTTACTGCCCGAGGGCCAGTAGAAGAGGGGGTTTTACCTGGGATGCCGTATGGACCTTGCTCATTGATACCTAAGCAGGTCCTTCTGGGAAACTTGTACTAAGTTCTAAGACAGATGAGCCATTTATTATTCTGGGAGAGTAAGTCAAATAAAAGTGCTATTGAGTTCTAACAAGCAAGATGGAGGAGGTCTTCCTATTTGGGGCCTCATGAGAGAATATCAAGGTTGATGGCAATAGTGTCTGTCACCTCTGTACAAACAGCTTGGGCAGCTGCAGAGGCCACGGCGTGGCTGGCCATGGGGTGAGTGACTGGGTCAATGTCTGTGGAGATGAAGGAGGGTGGCCGGGGGCTGTTGCACACCTCAGTGTCCTCCCCAACCTCAGATGTGGCCTCTGCTGGCCCTTGTGGGGGCACATGGCAGCCACGAAGGAGCAGGTGTAAAGAGGGGCTACTTTGCTCCGGTTCTAGGGACAATCAGTGATTCAGGCCCCTGGGGCCCCCTGAGAACCTGGGGGAGGCAGGCGTCCAGCCACGCGGCAGGTGGAGACGCAGAGCCAGAGCCTTTAACGTCCTTGTGCTCTTCTGGGCCGCCACTGCCTGGGAAACAGCCACCGACTACGTCTGCATCCTCAGACGTTTCACCCTCTGTCGCTCCCCCAGCTATCTCAGATGCTGTAGTCTTTACCCTACCCCTGGATTAATTTACAAGTTTGGCTGCTCTATCCGCCCCCTGAAACTCTTTTGTCTCTGGAGTCATGTGATTTGCTCCTTTGATCATCCTCTCACCTCCAACCCCCCTCCTTGGAAGTCTCCTTCCTCTACCTACATCTTTACCTCTGGTACCCATTCTCATTCTCACTCTGGGAAACTCTGGACTCAAGAGTTCAACTGCCACCTCATGGAGGGGCCCCTAAATCTCCATCGCCATCTCCAGCCAGACACTCTTTCCTCAATTTCTGGATGCCATCTGCATATTCTTCTTCGGTTCCTGCCAGGGCCATTGCACCAACCTCCTAACTTGGGTTCTCACTCCAGGCCCACTGTCTTCTAACCCACATGCTTCCTGCTGCCCAAGTGGTTTGTTTTGCTTTTCCCCAAAGTACCCATTAGATCCTATCCCCAAGCAGCTTCAACGACTCACCAATACGGATAGGAAAACTGCCTCGTATGGTTTAAAAGCATCTTGCTCCTTGGGGTCTACTTCCTTGCCAGCTTCATTTCTTGTTACTCTCCCACCCCTATCTCCTACTCTCGCCTAACTGAACTTGTTCCATTTCTCAAATATGCTGTGTTCCCACCTCCTCCTGCCTTTAGACATGCTGTTATCTTTTTCCAGAATGTTCTTCCTCTCCCGTGTGCTGGTGACTTCTTTGTCATTCAGACTAGGCTGTAGAAGCACCTCCTTTGTGAACTGGAATGTGACAGACATGGACATAGCAGTCATACAGGACCCTACGCTCAGAAGATCCTCATATTTGGTTTAATGCTCTTCTGTCACCATCTTAAAATTCTGAGAATTTTTTTTTGACAGAGGCCCTGCATTTTTATTTGGCACCGAAGCCCATAAATTATGTATCTGGTCCTGCTGACACCCCCACAGCAACATATACACAGCACAGCCATGACACTTATTAGGTTGTATTGTGGTGGTTATTATCTGTCTGCTTCACCCACTGGCCTGTGGACTCCCTGGGGGCAGGGACTGTGTCTTGTTCATCTCTATTCCCCAGCCCACAGGACAATGGATGACAAACAGTAGGGGCTCAATAAATGCTTGCTGACAGAATTAATTCATGTCTGTGGGTCCTTTTTTCCCTGAGTCTGTGAGAACAGCCTTTCCCTTTTGAAAACATTTGCCATGTGAAAAGCAGGCACCAGAAACTGTGAGCTCCAGTTTCAATTTACTTTTTTTTTTTTTTTTTGAACTTGGCTTTATGATGTAACATAACTCCATTTACTTCTTGGAGCCCCAGTTTCCTTATCTGTAAAATGAAGGGTACGATGGAACAGCCCAACACATGAGGGGCTGCTGGGCTTCAGCGGGTTGGCTTCTCCACCTCCACTCCCTTCCCTAAAACTGGGTCTCTCAGGAAACTTGACGTCCTCACCCTTTGTCCTCATTTCTCCTCACCTTCTCTCTCACTCCCCTTCTTTTGTTTCTCATCAGGAAAGGCAAGGCCAGACTCTTCACTCAGCAGAAGCAGTGTTTGTTGACATTTGGAAAAAAAAATGAAGAGAAAAGTCAAAGATCCTTCAGAATCTTGGTGTTTGAATATTTAAAGGCGATGAATGCTAGAAACATTGACAGGTCTTGTGTCAGGCTTCATTCTGATCCCTCGGCCCATTATTTAGTCTCTAAACAACAAAAGTAGCTCCACTCGCAGGGGCCCTGTGCAGAACAAATTTGCTGTTCCGCCTTCCTGCCGGTCCGCTCCCTCCCCCAGCTGCCCTACTGCTCTTGGACTGTTCCTCACCCAGGGTGTCCAGTGTCTGGATGAGGGTGATGGCATGGGAGGAGGACCAAGGAGGAAGACCTCGTAGATGGGCTCTGGGACCCCCGCCCCTGTCTCCACCACCTCCACTGCTTTTCCCTAATGGGTTTCTGTGTAAGAGGTCACTGGAAAAAAGGGGTTGTAATGCTAGAAAATGCATGAAAGCCTCTGTCTACTGACCCAGGATCAGATCTCAGTTTGAGTGTGGGGCCTTGGCAGGTTGTACTGACTCAGTGGCATGACTCTTGTCAATAAAAAAGAATCCAAATTACTTAGGCTTTCTGTCCTTACTCTCAGCCAAATTATCGTGGAGGAGTCGGGGTCCTGGGCTGGCCTCCTCAGCCATGTTTCCCTGGCCGTGGGCTGAGTTTGGGCTCAGGATCAGATTCCTTGCCAAAAGCTAGGACAGAGCTATTGGTAACATTGCCACAGACATCAAATGGCCTTAGACTCCACTTCTTGACTGAAGGGTTTGTGTACTTGCTAGGAGGCCATGCAGTTGGGCCAGGGGGCAGGGGAGATCTGTTAGTTCTGAACACCCCTGTCCTCTTATCCCCAGATCCAATAATAATAATAATAATAATAACAACAACAACAATAATAAAATAACTTTTCCCCAGAGGACCTTCTGGTCAGCCCAGCCATGGAAACCATGGAACAGAGGAAAGCATGTGATGTAGAGCAGAGATGTCTGAGTTTGAGTCCCTGCTTTGTCATTTAGCTAGCTCTCAAGCAACTAAATGGGCCTGGTGCTATGTTACCTCCTGCAGGCAATAAAAAGGAATTTGCATTCTAATTGGGGAGAAAAAATCTTAACTTTCTGGGTAGCAAGACGGTTCTCTCTCTTCATCTTTAGCCCCTGAACAAGCCAGAGAGAAACCCAGAAATGGAGGAGGCGGACCTGGGCACAGTATCTTTCACCATGCAGGAAGGCTGGGAGGGGACAAAGGTAGAATAATCAGCTCAAAATTGAATTAATGGGAAAATTGCAATAATGGGATAAATGTGTGTCTTTCTAGCAGCCCTGGTGATGAGTTTTGGCAGGATGTGAATCCTTGCAGTTTGAGATGTGTCTGGTATATTTAGATATTTGGGGAAAGAGCAAACTACAAACTTGGATGATAAACCCTAAAGTCCTTCCTCCCCCCCATGGACCCAGAGCCCCCAAACACATGTCCAACAGCAGAAACTGGGGGCAGAGTAGACCTATCGTTGACTTACCACAGACAGCAGAGCCTGAGCAATGGACGTCTTGATGCTACATAATACGTGCAGGGAGGGAGTGGGTTCTGGGTGTGTGTGGGGAGGGTAAAGAAGGGAGAACGTCAGGAAAGGGTTAAATAAGATGGGGACTGAAGGAGGGGTGCCTGGGTGGCTGTCAGTTAAGCAGCTGACTCTCGACTTCAGCTCAGGTCATGATCTCACGGTTCATGGATTCGACCCTCGTGTTGGGTTCTGCACTGTGGATTGGGGACTGGCTGCTTGGGATTCTCTCTCTCACTCTCTCTCTTTCTCTCTACCCCTCCCATGCACTCTTTCTCTCAAAATAAATAACTAAAGTTAATATGGGGACTGAAGGAAAAGGACGAAAAAGCAGCTTAGGAAAGAGGGCTTGGGATCCAGCGAGTGTCCATGTGCCAATTACAGGCATTATGGGAGTTCAACCTCAGAGAAGGGAGGGTTTCTTGAGGCACCAGGGATGCTTCAAGGAGCAGGCAGGATTTGAACTGAACCTAAAGGACCAGAAGATTCTGCAGACAGGCGGAGGGGATCGGTGAGGCCATTTCATGTGCAAGACTAATATGGTGAAGATGGCATGTTTTCAGTCCTAGCCTCTTTTGCATCTTCCGGTCTCCTCCCTCCAACTGGGCCCATACATTTCACCTGGAGCTGGCAGGGGCCGTGGCCCCTTCTCCTCACCAACAAGCCTGGAGCATTCACTCAGGCCTGGGACTTGCCTTTTCTGGGGTTTGGAGGAAACACAAACAAGCCGTGCCACGCCTGGGAAGTCTAAACAGAGGAAGGCATATTTCACATTTCCAATTATGACACAATCTGGCCCGTGTAGAAGTGGGAGCCTGTTGACTTTAACGGCCCAGCTGCTCTCGTCTTCCTGACAGCAGTCGAAATATCCTCTAAGCAGAGGGGAGAACAGTGTGAAGTTCTGATGAGAGTCCTCCAGGATGGCCATACAAGAGCAGTGGTAATGTGGCCCTGGGGGCCTCTGTGCTCCCGTCCTGCACCATGCATTTCTAAATGTCAGTATTTGCTGAGAGGAATAAGCCCCATATTTCTTACAATTCGCTAAGAAATGTAATTTATTTGAGCTTTCCATTGCTTTCTTTTCCTGACCCCTTCTCTCCCTCCTACCTTCCTTAAGAGGAGGCAGCTGGAAAAAACCTTTCTTTTTTTTTAATTAAAATTAAAAAAAAATTTTTTTTACATTTATTTATATTTTGAGAGACAGAGAAAGACAGAACACAAGTGGGGGAGGGGCAGAGAGAAAAGGAGACACAGAATCTGAAACAGACTCCAGGCTCTGAGCTGACAGCACGGAGCCCGATGCGGGGCTCGAACTCACAAACCATGAGACCATGACCTGAGCCGAAGTCGGACGCTTAACCGACTGAGCCACCCAGGCACCCTTATTAAAAATTTGTTAATGTTTGTTTATTTTTGAGAGAGACAGAGTGTGAATGGGGGAGGGGCAGAGGGAGAGGGAGACAGAATCCGAAGCAGGCTCCAGGCTCTGACCTGTCAGCACAGAGTCCAATGCAAGGTTCGAACCCACGACTGACCTAGGCAGAAGTTGGATACTTAACTGAGCCACCCAGGTGCCCCCCAAAAGCCTTCTTTCTTTCTGACCATCACAAGCTGTGCCTGCCTGCTTTCCCCAACCCTCAGGCCTTTCCCTCTCTTCCTTAGATCTCTGTGCAAGGCTTTTCTCTCCACCAAGAAGGGACAAACCCCTCTCCCAGGGTTTTTCAGATAGGGCCACTGAACCTGCTTTTGTCTCATGGGTTTCTAACTTCTAATTACCTTTGAATGCCTCACTTTCTCCTTCGTATTCACCTTTTGAACCCCATTACTTGTTTCCTGCCTTATAAAAGAGGCCATACCACAACATTAATTGCAAAGCAATGGAAAATGTAAGTGTAGTAGAAAATAGGATTCATCTCTCTTCTAAAACAAGTGTATGGTTAAAATGGTTTATTCATTTGCAGCTCGATCCCTTGTTCCACCAACAGAAGAGCTGGTACAGCTGCTTGGGCTTCCTGGTGAGGGTTGGTATTAGCCACCAAACCCTCTTACCAGTGTTCATATTTGAGGTTTCACTGTAAAGCAGTTAAGTGTGATTTTTTTAAAACATAAATATACCAGTATCTTGTGAGATGAAAACTACCCTCTTCAAAGTTGTGAGCTTATAAGTACTCCACATGTGCCACTTGTGTGTTTAGAAATGGCAATGCAGTTCTCTATCAAAGTTTCATCTGGTTCTGTTCATAAACCACCGAAATAGGTCAGAAAGTTCGGTAATTTTAGCATCTAAGTTATATTGGCAAGATAGCTTCTTCCACGTGAAAGTGGCTTAAAAAGTCGTTGTCAGGTCACGCGTCCCGATTTTTGGCTTCAGAAAGTATCACTCACCACACTAACCATACCCTCAGGCCCACGGTGCTGCTGTTCCGTAAGAACACTTATCAGACTTCAGGATCAGTTTACACAGTAATCCCCCCTCCCCCCCTTATCTGACGATTCGCCTTCCGCAGTTTCAACAATCCGCAGTTAACAGCAGTCTGTGGGTGCCTGGGCAGTTTAGTTGATATAAGCGTCAGACTCTTGATTGCGGCTCAGGTCATGATCTCACAGTTCATGAGATCCAGCCCTGTGTTGACACTTGTAGAGCCTGCTTGGGATTCTCTCTCTCCCTCTCTCTCCCTCTCTCCCAGCAGAGGATCCACCTCCTGACGAATCATCGAAAGGTCAATAGTAGCCTAACTTTACATCACAATGCTGCGTCATTCACCTCACTTCTCGGCATTTTCTCGGCTTGTGTCGTCACAAGGAGGGTGAGTACAGTACAATAAGGTATTTTCAGAGAAAGAGAGCCCACACTCCTGTAACTTTTATTGCATATATTGTGACAATCGTTCTATTTTCTTTTTATTGTTGTGAATCTCTTACTGTGCCTAATTTAGGGAAAACAGTATGGATAGGGTTCAGGACTCTCCATGGTTTGAGGCATCCACTGGGGGTCTTGGAATGTATCCGCCGCAGATAAGGGGGACTATTGTGTTCGTACAAGAAAACCGCATTCCTCTTTCCACTGTCATCTTCATATTGGCCCCAAAGTTTTCTGCCTGCTTTATTCCAGTGATGTTTGAAGGTCTCCTGTCTGGAGATGAAACTTTACTGTAGCCAAAGGTATTCAAAGAATAGCTGCAGACTCTGAATAGGATTCCCGGAGAGCATTCTCAAAGTCTTCTGAACAGTTGTAGCATCAAAAAGAGAGACTTTTCCCCAGGGGTCCGCCTTGAAGGAGATGGTTATTGGGTTGGGGGGCAGAGGAGGCATTCTTGCTTTGACTACATGCACCTGTGTAGAGGGCTATCCTCTAGAACAATACTGCTGACCATTCACCACCCTCTCCCTACCCCTGCGCATTCCTCCTGGGGGCAAAGGATAACTGAATCTGACCTTGAGTTGGGGAGAAGGACCGGGTGTGGGTGGCTCAGCCTCTTCTGGGCTCTACTCTCTGATTTGCCAGTCTGCAGATCTCTTAGCCTGAGGCAAGATACCTGCCCTGGAAAAGTCTGTGGGTGGGTCTGATTAACTTGGAGGTAAAGTATCAGAAAGCCCTCTTGGCTGTAGATTCAAAACCTCATGGTCAATAATGTTGGCAATATTTTGAATTTTATCTGTATGACTCCTGTGTATCTCTCTCATTCGGCCTTAATCTCCAGATGGTAAAGAAAGAGGTGTTATTTATTAGCCTTTTAAAACACCATCAACTATGTTCATCTGGATGTATAAATTTCTGTTGCTTGTATTAGGAGACCAACTTCCTGTGTTATAGATACGTCTGATATAGTAAAAAGTAAGGAGCTACAAGAGGGAGAGTCTTCCTTGGCCCTATCCCTTTACTTTATTTTAAAAATTCCTCCAGGGGCACCTGGGTGGCTCAGTTGGCTGAGCATCCTACTTTGGCTCAGGTCATGATGTCGCGGTCTGTGAGCTCGAGCCCCGCGTCAGGCTCTGTGCTGACAGCTCAGAGCCTGGAGCCTGCTTAGGATTCTGTGTCTCCCTCTCTTTCTGCCCCTCCCCCGCTCATGCTCTGTCTCTCTCTCTCTGTCAAAAGTAAACAAACATTAAAAATTTTTTAAAAATTCCTCCAAAAATATGGAAAAAGAGAAAAATGTCCATTTCCTGCTTGTGGAAGTTTCCTGTGAGTAGCTTTACTTGGCCGTTATAAAAGAAGATGATTTTCTCACCTTGGGTTATTTTTAGAATTGATGGAAATGCACGACTTTTGCTGTGATACTTATTTCCTCCTCGAATTAAGCTCCAACAGGGCAGGACTGTGTTGTTTAATTGATCACACCTTCTTTTGCTGCTGGTTGTGTTGCTGTCTCTCTTTGCTGCCTCACTGAGGCTCAGGTGTGCTTGCAGAACCTTAAGTGAAGGTATTCTGGAGAGAGGTCAAAGGATCTTTCCCCCTGAGGACTTGTGTTGCAGCTACACTCTAGGAAGACTTTCTTTTCTTCCATGGTGTCCTTGGGCCCTTTCAACCCCAAGAGCAGGGAGGACTTAGTTCACCTGTCCATGGGGGCTGGGAGAACAGGACCTTCACCCAGGATGGATGTAGACTTCCCCCCATAGCATTGTGTGTGTGTGTGTGTGTGTGTGTGTAGGGCAACTGTGTACATCGAACTCTGGTAGGAGCTGCAGGTTCTGACCTGGGCACTCTGAAGTTGGGTCTCAGACTGGTGGAGAAAGTTCCACTAGCTTCTCCCACAGAGTCCCTCAAGGCTTCCCCCCATATTTGTCTTGATGCTCCTTTGCTCAGGAAATAGAAGTAAGCTGGAGATGGAAGTGTGGGGGAACCATTGTGTGGTCAGCCCACCATCTTTCCAAAAATCTTCTGGATTCCAGCCTAATCAGGTATCTGGCCCTTGTCTGTCTCCAAGAAGCAAATACCGTCGTAGTTTATAGCAATCACCTTAGAATCCCCAGGCACTTGACAGCATGTTTGGCCCCAGTGGGGGAAAAAAAAAACATATCAAACCCTCTAGCAAGGGCGGATTCGATTGATATGCAATATAATCTGGCCCCTTCCTAGCCTGGGCCTGGTATTTGTCCTAGTGGCCCTCATTTCTTGGTGGTCTTAGGAATCTCTTCTTATCTAGTCCAGTCTAATTTCCCTTTGGGCTTCCTCTACTCAGCTCTGTACTTCTGATTTCTTTGCCTCTGGTCCCTCTCATCTCTGGACTTGGGTTTGAAGCTCCTTTTCAGGGCGGGGTGGGGGGCTTTGTTGTGTTTGCCCCACTAGATCTAGTCTCCTGTAGAAAGTGCCTTTTTATAGACCCTAATCCCTGTCCTGGACCCTTGACTGGGGACCTGGGTGGAGCCAGCTCTGCCCTCTCTGGGTGGTAGAAATCAGGTACCTGATAGTGAACGTGACAGAACTGGGGGCTGACGTGGGGGAGTTTTGCCTTGAATTATAAGCAGTCCCTTCTTATTGGTAGGTGGGGAATTGAGTGGCCACATTCTGTGACATTTTCAGAGTGAACATTTTCAGAGTGAGTTTGGTAATAATGGTTTTGGATACCCCAGGTTGTCTCCAGTATTTTTATAGCTTTCATGAAATTCTCAAAATAAAGTTGCTTTTACTTTTATTTTATTGAAAACAGAACAGTAAGGTGTAAAGCTGGATGAGCAAGAAAAGGATTATCAAACAAATCAGAGAAAACTTCTGTTAAGATTCCTTTCTGTCCTACTGTCCTTGTGTCTATGGCATGTGAAAATTAGGCCAAAAGAAGCTTAAGTAGGGAAAAAAGATTTTAATAGTAGAGAAGCCTTGCCTCTTGATGTTTTATTTTTTCCCTCTTCAAATACCAAAACCAGACCCATAAGTCTGGGTGTTTAAGTTTTGTTTCTAGGACACAGAAGGGAATCTAGAGTTTTTAGAGCCATAAGAAAGTTAGAAGTGATTTGACTCAAAACGCCCGTTCTGTACACGAAGTAACTAATAACCAAATTGGTGAGATGAGCAGCCGAGTCTACACATATGGTTCGTGGCAAGTGTGGAAGTGGGTGCCAATCTGCTGACTTCCCAGCTAGTTCCTTGTCCACTCGTGTCCCTTCATGACCAGAGGAGGGAAAGGAGGAGAAAGGGGTCTCAATGTCCCTGTTCTCAAGTAGACACCAAGGATGCTGAGTCAAAACTGAGAGATGGGAGAATGCAGAGGATGAAAGAAATGCTTGGTACTTTAAATGTCAAGCTTAGGTCAGCTGGTTGAGAAAAATGCAGAATTCATATGTAAGCGCTCACTAGATTTCTCTAAATTTTGCAATATGAGGTGTGTAAGTCATGTGTTTAAAACAGTATCCAAAAACCTCACAGAAGCAGTTATGAAATATTTTGTTTTACTGGCAATGGGACAAAAAATAATTGGGCATTAAATCAAGGAAATGGGGAAAAGGGAGCTGCAAATCAAGGAAAATGGTGGAAAATTAGGTCTTAGTGGAAAGAAATGTGTACATATGAACTGCCTGATGCTTCAGGAAAAGAAATATGGTACTGTAAATCTCCTCTTTAACCCTTTAAACTCAAGGGCTGAGTTGTTCCTACCTGCCTGCCAGTGTCTGGGGAGCCAGCCACTCTTGGGCGGGGGGGGGAGAATTGGCTTCTCCCTGTCCCCTATTGTCAGAAATGGGGTGTAATGATTTTGACACAGCTCCTGTTTGAAACAGGAGTTGGAGATCCATGCTGTGATCATATTCCTAGGACTATCACAACATCCTCCTTCCTCTTGCCTCCAACTGGTGGAGGGGGGCTTCCTTCTGATGGCAGCCTGGACCCAGGGAGGAGACACTGCAAAGCCTTTCACTGGAGGGCACTAGGGCCCTGCCGATATGCCACCTGGCTTCATTAAATCCCGCTGAAAGCATGCCTTATTATCTGTCTACTATATACATAATTTCTATAAATTATATATTAAAAAATAAATAATAAACACCTTTTTAATTGCATATCCCCTTTTTCTCTTGTCAATTAAAGTGAACTTGCAAAGCTGCTTAACACAAAAAAGCTACACAGACATCAACTCTTGTTAGATGCAGTACAAGCTGTTACACTGATTTTCCCATAGCTGCGAGGATTAATCACAGATAATCATCACAAAAGGATCACACCCATATAAATAATATAAAAATAGCAAAATGCCCAAAGTGGAACTACTGAGAAAGAAGAAAATCACTTAAAAATGGATAGCTCTGAGTTACCACTTAGGGGCGAAGAAGAGGACAAGGACAGGGGTCAATGCTTGCTTTTGAAAGAGCCCGGATCTTGTCCGTTTGATTAGGGACTTTGGACCAGAAAAGTGGCTGAGTGACTGGCCCTGGGATGCAAGCAGGCTTTTAATCCCTTGGCCTTGATGATATTAATTTGTCAGAGAGCAGCCTTTAACTCCTATTGCCTACATGTGAAATAAGTCATGAAACTTCGTAGAGACAGGGAATGTGCACAGCTGGGAGAAATGATTCAAAGCTTCAGCAGAGTTCAGGTTAGACATGAGGGAGAACTTGTTTAGGGAAGGCCAAATGGTGACTTGATGGCAGAGGAAAGAATGGAGTTCCCGTGCCCAGAAATGTCTAAAATGAAAGTCAGTTCTCTCACATGACTTAGGCTGGGTCGGGGCTGGTAGATGGACAAGATGGCACCTGGGAATCCCCATCAGCTTGAGTTCTGTTATGTCTTAATTTGGGGAGGTCATTGAAAGGGTGTGACCTCTGGCTGACCCATGAGATGGACCCCAACACTCAGAGGCCCCTCACCCCCTCCCTGTCCTTTGAATGTGGGTTCCATTTGCCTTTCCGACTCCCAAGGACAGAGTCCTGAGATGGTGATGTGATGTTAGGACCATCTGAATGGGGTGTGTGGCCGAACCCAGTTAAGGCCTCCATATGAACTGTGAAGATATGCAGGCAGTTGTGGAGATCTACTCATCTTGAGGTCCCCAGAGGCAAGCTTCTTATGTAGGTTCTCTTTGTGTATTAAACCTGCCATCTGCCAACCTACAGTGGCTGCCTCTTTCCTCCTTGCTGCAGGCCCTCTGAGTACAGGGGCTGGTTTCAGATTACACGCTCTGAGTACAAGGGCTCATTTCAGGAGTACACCTGCCTGGGATGCTCCCAATTTCCAAACTAATACTTCTGTCTTTCCAGGGCATGTGGCAGCACTTAGACTAAGTCCACATACAAGTTCATTAAAGAAACAGCTGTGGCATACTGCCTTTGACTGGTACTCTGTGGCAGGTAGAAACCCACATGGCTGTCTGTGATGTGATGGTCCCAGTGAAAGGAGGGTTAGCATGATCGCCTGCAGGAAGGGAGAAGAGGTAGGAGCAGGATAGAACCCTTCTCCATGCTCACCGTGGGGCTTCAACACAAGGGACTAGTGTGCGCGATCTCCAGTGCTGGGAACCAGCAGGAGGCCTGACAGGTTGGGGCCATATCCCAGCCTGCAGAAATTCCTATAAAATTCCAGAGAAGGGCTTCATTCACCCTCATCTTTGCTTGAGACCCCCTCCTGCTGCAGATGCCCACCTGTTTTAGCAGGGAGCACATTACCTGCTTTACTTTAGGGATATCTGGCTTAATCATATGGAGACTCTTAATCTGTATCACATACAAGATTATTCTCATTCCTTTTTGAGTGGGACACACGAGGAACAAGGATATATGGCACAGGGGTTGATAAGAAGAGGTATTCATCTTTCTTTTCTTTTTTTTATTAAAAATTTTTTCTAATGTTTATTTTTGAGAGAGAGAGCAAGAGAGAGCACAAGCAGGGGAGGGAGAGAGAGAAAGAGAGACACAGAATCTGAAGCATGCTCCAGGCTCTGAGCTGTCCAGCACATGGGGCTGGAACCCACAAACTGAGATTGTGACCTGAGCTGAAGTCGGCCACTTAATGGACCAAGCCACCCAGGCGACCTTGACTTCAAGGTTTCACAAAGCGATGGGAGTTTGAAGTCATTTTTTAAAAAAAAAAGTTTATTTATTTATGTTGGGAGAGAGGTGGGGGGAAGAGCAGAGAGAGAGAGGGAGAGAGAGAGAAAGAGTAGAGGGAGGGGCAGAGAGAGAGAGAGAGAGAGAGAGAATCCCAAGTAGGCTCAGAGCTGTCAGTGCAGAGCTGGGTGTAGGCTCAAACTCATGAACCATGAGATCACTACCTGAGCCGAAACCAAGAGTAGGACACTTAACCAACTGAGCCACCCGGGCACCCCTGAAGTCATTTTTGAAGCTAGAAAGGCAGAAGAGGGCCTGGGAGCAAGGGAGCATCATATGTGGAGAGTGAAGATATTGACATAATTATGCCATCTTAGAACCAGGCGCCGTGAGACAGGACCGGCAGGCTAAAACTCACGGCTGCTGATTTGAATATTGCTGCACTGATGTTTGAGGCTATCGAGTGCCTTCTCTGTGTGGAGCAAAATGAGAAGAAGCTCAGGTGAGATCTCCACAGGTAAGATCCAGTGAGGTCTGAAATGCTGCCCTTCCGATCACTGGCACGAACTCAGCTTGTACCCAGGCCGGACTGGCTCAGCGTTGGACTTTACAAGGCTGGCAAAGCAGCATCTTCCGTCAACACTTACAAGTTAAATTTTAAAAAGAAGAAACTTTGCCCCTGCATCTTGTTTTCTGACAACCTGTATGGCTGGTCTTCCAGCATCTGGATATAGAGCTTTACCGGCGGCCTGTGTTGGGATTCGCTGACGCGCTGAGCCCTAGGCTGTCTCTCAGAGACCCCCGTGATCACCTGGTGCTCCCAAAAGCCGAGACTGGGGGTCTCTTCTCAAGCTGTCCTGCATGTTGCTTTCTGTTTTAACCTTCAGGTAGTTTTTCCCTTCCTCCTTCTAATTTCTTGATTTGCTTTGCTTTGGAATCATGTGGTTGTCAGTCCTGAAGACGGCGAGACAAGGCATCTGCGGGCTAATGAACAGCTGCGGGAAGATAATTAATGCTCTCCCACCTTCCTTGCAGCCTTTACCACCTCACCACGACAAAGCCTGCAACATCTGTGCTTCCCAGCAGCCGAGCTGTAAAACACCCTTCCCTGCTCCTCACAAAACAACCATCAGATGGGCGGGCGCCCACGTTAAGGGCAAAACTTACAAAATGCTACAAAAGATGAGCTGTGTTACTCCCGAGTCACAGATGTTGAGTCTTTCTGTGAGAGGACTGTAGAGAACTTGGTTTGGGATGGGCCTGGTTCTGGTGTGGTGTAGATGGTGAGGTAAGTGGGAGGGTGGGGGGAACAGCTTCCAGTACCTTCTTTCAGGGAAGGTTGTTGAACCTGCAAACTTTTGAGCTGGTCAGGAACTGCTTTGACAGTCACTAGAGGAGAAGGCAGGGTCATCTCAGACTTCTTAGTGTCTTATCCAGGGGCAATATTGAAAACAACGAATGGAATAGCACAGACACCATCCAGAGCAGACTTTAGTGGTGAGCACTTGGCCACTGTGGTGTGTTCCAGCTGCATATCAGCCCTGTGCTCACATTCCACGATCCTGCTTCCTTTAAGTGTGATAACATTTACTGAGTACCTTATTTTTAAAAAATGTTTATTTATATTTATTTTCTTTTAATTTTTTTTTTAAATTTTTTTTTTCAACGTTTATTTATTTTTGGGACAGAGAGAGACAGAGCATGAACGGGGGAGGGGCAGAGAGAGAGGGAGACACAGAATCGGAAACAGGCTCCAGGCTCTGAGCCATCAGCCCAGAGCCTGACGCGGGGCTCGAACTCCCGGACCGCGAGATCGTGACCTGGCTGAAGTCGGACGCCCAACCGACTGCGCCACCCAGGCGCCCCATATTTTCTTTTAATTTTTTTTAACGTTTATTTATTTTTGATACAGAGAGAGACAGAGCATGAACAGGGGAGGGGCAGAGAGAGAGGGAGACACAGAATCCGAAACAGGCTCCAGGCTCTGAGCTGTCAGCACAGAGCCCGACGCGGGGCTCGAACCCACAGACCGTGAGATCATGACCTGAGCCGAAGTCGGACGCTTAACCGACCAAGCCACCCAGGCACCCCAGAAATGTTTAGTTTTATTTAGAGAGAGAGAGAGAGAGAGAGTGAGAGAGAGGGAGAGAGAGAGGGAAGGAGAGAATCCCAAGCAGGCTCTGTGCTGTCAGCACAGAACCCCATGTGAGGCTCGATCCCACAGACTGTGAGATTGCAATCTGAGCTGAAATGAAGAGTCAGATGCTTAACTGACTGAGCCACCCAGGCACCCCCTGAGTACCTTTTTTGTGCCAGAAATGGTTTTAGGTGCGTTTGATAATTTTGCACATGAAAGGTATGACCAAAATTGCTTTAACAATAATGTTAATTTTGTTTCCTGGTTTATGAGTGCTAATTTGCATGTGTAAGACTTTAGCCCCAGTTGCATTTTCAGGATTGCAGCCTGTTTGAAGTCTTAACCATCACCACCCTCCATCTAGGTATTTCTGGGCATTTGCAGGAGGCATCTCATCATTGATCGTTAATGGGCCTTTCATATTCTCCTAGTTCTGGCTCCTGATGGTGTCCTTAACCCACAAGACACTGTAAGAGGGTACCCCGTGGCTGGTACCCTCCATGGGAAATTGCTTTCCTGACTGGGGTGCTGTCTTCTGATACTCTTACCTGCAAACTCTCCTGACATTACTATGCTAATAAAGTACATCAGGGTTGCACTTTGTCCTCTATGCCCTAGTGTGGCATGACTGTGCCTGAAGTATTACAAGTATTCCTATGAAAGCAGTGCCTTCGCTTCTGCTTGTGGGCCTGGCCACTATTAAACAAAGCCCAACTGGAAATCTTACACCTAGGATCTTACTTCCTTATGTTCCTTATCTCTCCATAGCTGGAGCCCCAACTCTCTCTCCTTGTAGGCCATGTTCTCCCCATGCAAGCAAGTATCTGACATGAGGGCTGTGGGTGTCTCTGGCCCCACGCAGGCCCTTTGTGGCCTTTGTGGTTACAATCACCTAGCATCAAGTAATTCAACTAATGTCAAGTCTCAAATTGCCTTGCCCAGGGGATATTTACTGGTGTGGCTCAGTAAATGATGTGGCATTATGCAAATGTGGCCCAAATAAGTTTGAATAGGAGCAGGGAGACTGTTTCTACCAAACAGACTTTAAAACCACTGTCAGCTCAGAGGAATATGGAGGCTTCCCAGACAACCTACTGGTCAGAGCCATGGCAATGGAGGACAGCATGGGAATTTGGTGCTGTAGGGTTATAGAGGCACAGCCAGAATTTTGCAGAGAAGAGGAGAGCAGCACCTTTCTAGAAATTAACTGAAGTCAATTCTTAAAATATTATTTGTTGGCCAAGCGGCTAAGACAAAATTCACACTACAGTTCAACCTTGACGAAGCCATAAAGGCAGAACCATGTGGGACCAGGAGAAGAGAGCCCAGGCCCAGGATAGTTGCTGCTCACTGTTCATCGCTGTTCTTCAGAGAGGAGGCATCAGAGGAGGATATCAGAAGTCTTTGCCTCTCTTTATAAATTCTCAATAAGTCCTTTTGTAAAAATATCCTTAATAAATTTCCATGTTAAAAAACTCTTTTGGGGCATCTGGGTAGCTCAGTTAAGTGTCTGACTCTTGATTTCACCTCTGGTCATGATCTCACGATTCCTGAGATCGAGCCCTATGTCAGGCTCTGAGCTGATAGCACAGAGCCTGCTTGGGGTTCTTTCTCCCTTTCTCTCTGCCCCTCCCCCAACTCGTTCTCTCTCTTTCTCTCTTGCTCTCAAAATAAATAAACACTAAAAAAACAAACAAAAAACCCACAGAACTCTTTTGAGTGTTGTTAAAATTCAGATATCTGACCAGAGAAGACACTATGCAACTAATAGAGTTTAGTCTCTGGTGCCTAGACTTTGCAAAACCATGATCTATTAAAAAAGTTTAATTCTTTCGGAATGTACTGAAGGGGAGCAGATTTGTCTACCCCAAGATATACCTCTCTGGCATAGCGATTATTATAAACTGATTATTGTTAAGAAAAAAAACCTCTGAAACTGGTTTTTGTAAGAGATAGTTACATTTAAAAAATGAAATCTCCACTTATAATGGTGTCTCTCTCGCTGTACCAGGAAGAGGAGGCTGACTCAATCTCTGGAAGCTCTTATCAAAGGAGAAGGCAACTAACTTAAATATGCATAACAACAATGTCCTTGTTTACTGTGCTCTTCCTGCTCACCTCCCATAACTGACTTTCTGCCTCCAACATCTTCTTTTCTCTTTAGCTGATTGTGGTATTTAACAGGATAGTTTCAGCCATTTGGGGAGTTAGTTTTTTTGGCTCTCTAGGAGGTATACATGTTATTAAACTTTTGCTTTTTTTCTCCTGTTGATCTGGCTTGTGTTGATTTAATTATTGGACCATCCAAAGAACTTAGAAGGGTAGAGAATTTTTTTCTCCCCAATAGTGTCAAGTAATATTACTCTTCATTATCTTCATTATTTAACTTTCTTCCTTCTTTTTTTCCCCTTGATCTATGGGTTCCATTCAGCTTGAGTCTGGCAAATGAACTCTTCATGATAATTGGCTCCAGAGAAAATGGAATGAAAGGCAAGCCCTGGCCCTCAAGCTGCTCATTGTCTAGTGGGGGAAGTGGACAAGTAAACAGTATAGGATGTGATTATACAGAAATACACTAGATGCAGTAAGAACATATGGAAGAGATGCCAAAACCAGATTTGGCAGGGGAGTGTTAGGGGTTAGATTAAGGAAGACTTCAGAATGGAGGTGACTCCAGGGGTGGGCTCAGTAAGTATGAGTTAGATGAAAGGGATTCTCTGAATGAACAACATATACAAAAGAATGAAGCCTTAGAGAGCACAGTGATCAAAGAATTGTCATTAATTTACTACAGTTCAAAATTTTGATGTGAGTGTATCAGGGTTGAGTTATGAAACTTGGAGAGAGCCTTGTAAGTGAAGGATTTCATGTTAAGGAGACCATGGTTTGTTCAAAAAAACAACAGGATACCACTGATCGATTTTAAGCAGGGTTGACATGGTTAGAGTTGCTTTTTAGAATGCTCACTGCTCACATAGGCTCCAAGTTTAGTAGTAGCTGATGTGGGAAACAAAGGCAGAAGGAAACAGCAGACAGAATTAAATGTCCTTAATAACCTGCAGCCCATTGGCAAATACTTGAGGCAGGCAGAATACTTGAGGCAGGCTGAATAAAATGTTTCTCCAGGAACTCCCTACTGTCTTAATGTTAATGCTTTGCTAGAGGGAAAAACAACCTTAGCTTGACAATAGCTAGGCCTCCAGTATCTTATGAGTCTTCTTTAGCATATGAAAATCTCTTTGGAAACTTCCCCTTGACTATACCTCCCCCAACTCCCAAGTAAATAAGGAGTCCGGAGGTGGATTTTCCTGCCCATGGGTCTTGTCCCTGTGTTTTCATAAAGTCATCTTTTTGACACCAAAGACGTCTCAAGAATTCTTTCTTGGTCATTGTTTCTGGACCCT
The DNA here is from genome assembly GCF_022079265.1 of Lynx rufus. Classification (NCBI taxonomy): domain Eukaryota; kingdom Metazoa; phylum Chordata; class Mammalia; order Carnivora; family Felidae; genus Lynx; species Lynx rufus. The sequence continues at coordinate 44,182,954 of NW_025814829.1, forward strand.
CACCACTACAAAAAACCTCATCAGTAGCTGCATCATTCAGTATTAGAGCTCAGACAGAACTCTGTTGGAGACTAAAATGAGTAGTTGCATTTCCTAGTTTCTCCGTAGTTTTTCAAAACCCACAGAAGAGTAACACTGTACCATTTGTTGGAGCCATGAAGCCTACAGGATGGACACGTGAGAGGCCTTGATTGACCATTCTCAGTTTAAATGTTTAGACCAGCTCCAGCATGGAGAACTTTTAATGTGCCCATTTCTGACAAAGTTAAGGATTGAAGAATAATGTCAAAGAGCCTCAACTCCTTGTCCTTAGAGAGCTGTCTTGGTCTTGGCAGAGGACAATATGTTGACATGGACTGGAGTTATCATTATGAGTGAAAAGATCAGGAAGCTGCTGGTTGGCTTAAGGAAGCTTCACTGTTTGGTCAGATAATATTGTTCTCAGCCATATGGACTTTAAGAGTTTTTATTATCCAGCACACCGTTATTTGGACAGAAATAATACTTTTTTTTTTCTCCTGCACTGTTATTTCTGAAAATGTGATGTATTCCTTCATTGCTCTACCTGCCTGGAAGATGTATTTCTAAAGTCAGGCAGAAGAAAAGTGGATGCCTGCTATTCACAATGCAATTACCATGACAAGTATTTCTAATTGCCACTTCCCTTCCTCCAAGCCATCTTTTCTCCAGACATCGCGGATTGCTGGTAATCTTGGGTTATTATCACCCTGAGCTGCTAACCTGAGTCTTGACAGTCCTCCTGGAGACCCGTGTCAGAAATAATTACAGCTGAAGAGAGGTGATTCTTCCTTCGTTATTAGCAGTTGCTGGTGTTGATGTCTAACATTGATTAGCAGTTTGAAGCAACGCATTCTTTGGGCTCCAACACACATTTTGTTTCTTCTTCTGTGCCTTAGAGGACAGCATACATTGTTTTTCATTTCCTACCCTCCCTTTGCCCTTTGTGCCCGTCTGTGTGTCTTGAGAAGGTTCCTTTCATGCTCTAGTGATTTATTTACTTCTAATGTTATTCCCTCTTTCTTGTTTTTCAAACAATTTGCTGGTTGTATTGGTGAAGTAGAGAGAATTCGCCTCTTGGGATTGGATGCTGTGTGTGGTTGAGAGAGTTTTCCAAGAGCTGAGACGGCCATTTAGCACCCAGTAACCTAGGTCTTCAGCAACACAAGTAGGAGAAGACAGGGAGAGATGAGGCTGATTTGAACAGGAAGTAGAGGCAGGCAGGGGTGCTGCTTGCACAGATGCCTGATTCCAAGAAACCCACTTCTTTTCTTTTATACAACCTCTTACCCTGCTCATTAGCTGTTGGGAGACTGGGATTGCCATGGGGAGTGGGGGTGTGAGAGAAGTTTATAACTGTAGCTCTGGGAGGGGTTTGCTCAGCAGTTGTTTTTGTCTGCTCTGGATGGTGAGTGAAGGCATGTACCCTGCTCAACAGCTCATCATTAAATGTCACCCTGTTCTGATGGGGCTCTTACATATGGTTGTAGAAAGTCAAAAGAACTTCAGGAAGGCAGTATGAACATAGGGAAATTCCTTCTCGAAATTCCAGTTCTTCCTTCTTTCCTTCTTGAATGAGCTGGGCAGGAAAATGTCATTAAATAGGAAATGGTCTTCTTTCCTGGTCTGTTCATTCTTCTCAAGATTCACCAAAAGCCAGAATCATAGTGCTCAAGTATATTTTAGGTGTTTTGTGCTATAATGTGGTTGCTGTGATTTATTGAGATTCTTCCATATTTTAGTCCTTGGATAGACACAACTTCCTTGACTGTGGCTCTAACTCTTTGAAAAGGCAACTGCCCTAGAGGTCCCCTGGTAATTGGATTTGTTATACCATGGGGTTGGATGGCCACTGGAAGCCCAAGTGGCTGTCTCAGTGTGAATTTATTTGCTCATTTATACATCCATTCAACAAACCTTTATGAAAATAGTGCATCATACTGGGTGATAGTCTAGGCATTACTGGTATTTATTGATAATCTATTATGTTTCAGGAGCCTGCACACATGTTGACGGAGTGGCTGTGTTGCACAGAGGTTACTAACATGAGCTTTGAACTCAAACAGATCTGTTTGAAGTCCCAATTCCATCAGTTGGTGCGTGTGTGATGTTAGACATGTCCACTATCTTTTCCAAGCCTCAACACACTTATCTATGAAATGGTGGTCATATTAATTCGTATTTGGAGAGGTTGCTGATAGAAATAAATGATTTGATGCCTATTAAGTGTTTGTAATGCCTGGAGCATCATAAATTTATGTTATCTGGTTTCATTTAATCTTAAGAGCCTGAAGAGTAGGTATGATTACGCTGCCATTCTTTTTTTTTTTTTTTTAATTTTATTTAACGTTTTTTATTTATTTTTGAGACAGAGAGAGACAGAGCATGAACGGGGGAGGGACAGAGAGAGAGAGAGACACAGAATCGGAAGCAGGCCCCAGGCTCTGAGCCATCAGCCCAGAGCCCGACGCGGGACTCGAACTCACAGACCGCGAGATCGTGACCTGAGCTGAAGTCGGACGCTAAACCGACTGAGCCACCCAGGCGCCCCATTACGCTGCCATTCTACATAGAGAACCCAGTATTACAGAGTTAGGGGAATTTGTATCCTAGACTTTTAGAACATTAAATCACTATGTCCATACTTACTGCTTTATAGTGGAAACAGCTGAGGGCAAGAGAAGCCATGGACTTGGGTCCTCTGACTCCCAGGCGAGGTCTCCTTTGTTACTCAGTGTTTCCCTTCACTTGCTTTACAATTCCATAGCCATTTACAAGGAAACTCTCTGAACTGTCTGCAAATGTCTGTCTGACCACTACTGTTAGCATCGGCCCACCCTTATTTGAAGGTTGACTGCACAGTTTATATTTTCCAGACTATTTTCATCTCCTCTCTCTGTGCTCTTTGGGCCTTTCCATCCTCATTAACACCTCTACCAGAAAGGAAATGTAAAAGGAAATAAAACTTAAGCCACTCAGTTTTGCTCCTTATTAGCAGTTCTTTTTAAAAGATTTGGCGGATGGGGAGGCTGACTTTTAGCTACAGTGGGGTTTTTTGATTATAGCAATGGATTTAAATTAGCTGGGCTACCTTTCTTGCTGTTACCATGGATAGATGAGAGTCGATTGTCTGAGCCCCAGTGGGCCTGTGGCCACAGAGACCCCCGTCAGCCCAGCCAGCAGCTCTGGCCCTTCAGGCTTGCTGCCCTCCCTGCTCCGCCTCCTTTACAGACCCTCCACTAGGGGCTCCTCATTCCATATTAGAAACAGACCTCTCTAAGGTCACTGTGCCCTTGGCCATGTTAGTTAGGACCGGCACATTGTGAGAGGAGCCCCCGGATTTGTGCAAGGTGGTGGCCCTGAGCTGACCTGAATTGGCAAAACACAAAGCTGGAAATCAGAACATGTCAGACATTTCCTTTCATTCCTGTTATGTTTTAAAACCTAGCTCCTTTTCGAGTTACACTTCACTCTTCCTTGGAGAGTGCCCTATTTCCTTTGCCGGCTGGTCCTTAGGGCCTCCCTGCTGCTTGTTACCTGGATTTCATTTGGCCAAGGGCTGGGAGGGGGGCCTGGCAGCCAAGCTTCTGTTAACCTTGCCAAGCAGACCTCCTTCTGTCAGGTTTTTATCCTGGGAGTGTCAGGAGGATACAGTCCCCAAATGATTGTGCTCTTTTGGCCTACTCCACTTCTTAATTCTTCTGCCTGGTTTAGCATAGACCTTCGACACCTCCTCTCGTCTTTTATTACCTAAAGGCTTTCTCTGTGATTTCCTGCAGCCAAGCATGGGCTGGATTTTAATGGTGGATGTGATATTGAGCAGCCACTTGGGAACTAGGGATGGCCACTAAATGGCCTCAATTTCCCTATTTGTAAAAGCATAGGGCTCTTCTAAAAGACACCTATGGTCCCTTGGCACTAACTTTCTACGACTCTGTAAATACTTGTTTTAGGAAGTTTCTCTTCAGATTTGTGGAACCAAAACAATATATAGGCAGGAAATCAGGCAACTTGTATGTAGGCTAATATTTTCATTAATCGTATGATTTCAAATTCTATATCTCATTTTTTTCCTCATAGAGTCTTCTGTTAAAAGTCTTAGCAGTATTGTAAGAAGAAATGGGATACCATCGGTGGAAACACTTTTGAGTGTTTCATGAAATAATAAGAACATTATTATTATAAATCTAAGCTATAATTACAAGTATTTTAAGATTTCTCTGATGTAACAAAAGAGTAGTTTCTTTGTTTTTAGAGTCTCTAGGAAATGGCTCCACCAGAATTTAGGGATACTTTTTTCATGGTGTATATTTAGAGTTATAAATAATTGTTTTTGTAATTAAAAGGTTGTATGAAATGTTTGATCATTTTTGGCAAAATTAAAAATGGTTTCTTATTTATAGGTAAGGAGATGTAACTCAGGAAATGTTATGTCCTAGAGGAGAAAATACCAGCCTGGATCCTGGGTTCAAGTCCCAGCTCTGTCATAATTAGACTAGAAGCCCCTTAAGGGCAGGGCTCTCTTTCCCCAGCACCCAGGATGGCACCTAGACTGAATCCCTGCTGCCTGAGGTACTCATAAATATAATAAATACCTAAATAATAATTAAAAGAAAGTATAATACATAAAGTAATAAAAATAAATAACTGGGTGACCTTGGGCACCTTGGTTAGATTTCCCAGGTCTAATTTCATTAACTCAGAAAATTCAGGGGTAGCAAGAGCACACTGTATACACTGTGTATTAGTTATCTTGCCAATGAATTTTATATATATAAAGAACTATATATTATATATTAATACATACGTAACTATATAACATGTATATAGTATGTATAGTGTGTGTGTATATATATATATATATATATATATATATATATATATATATAACTTCCATGGATTTCCTCTTTTTGTCCTGTTTATTTCTGCATCACTATCCTCCATCACCACCAGGTAGAGTTCATCCTGCTGAAAAGGCCTGGGCCTTCCTTTCATTGTAAATCCTCTGCAAACAACCACTTGTGACTGGGGTCCAAGATTCTATAGGTACAGCAGTCCTGCTTATCTGCTGTTTCTCTTTCGTGGTTTCAGTTACTCACCTTCAACTGAGGTATGGAAGCAGATGATCCTCCCTCGGTGAATTGTCAGAAGGTCCATAGCAGCCTACCTAGGTCACAAGGTCTGGGTCATTCACCTGACTTTATCTCATCCTGCAGGCATTTTATCATCTCACATCATCACCAGAAGGGTGAGTGCAGTACAGAGATTTTGAGAGAGAGACAAAGAGAAACCACATTCACATGACTTTTATTATAGCGTATTGTTCTAATTGTTCTTATTTAGCGTTATTGTTGTCAATCTCTTACCATACCTAACTTAGAAATTAAACTTTATTATAGGTGTGTACATATAAGGAAAAACGTAGTATATACAGGGTTTAATACCATCTGTGTTTGGAGCATCCAGTGGGCATCCTGGAATGTGTTCCCCATGGATAAGTTGGGGGGGGACTACTGTATACAGAATATTTAAGAAGCTTCTGTGAACACAGCTGGCCTTAGTGGGGATATATAACCTGGCAGGTTCTGATTTGCATGTCCATTTCCCCACAACCCTCCCTTTCTCTTCAAAGAAATTTGAGTTCTTTTATTTCATTCTGGCCCTGGCTCCCACAGGGATTTGGAACTGAATAACATATTTAATAATTTCAGAAAGAGAGAATTTGGGAGCTAGGGGATGAGAGAGGCAAGTTGGTCGTCAGAAATGGAGCTTTTGGGGTTGAGCCTTGGGGAGAAAAAGAACACTGCTGTCTGTGTTTGGGGAGGAAGAAAAGAGTGGGGAGGAGGGAAGGGAAGGAGGGAGATAGGGAGTGAAGGCTGGGGATGTGGATGGGGGTGGGAACATCAGGGGCTCAGAGCTGGCTGGATCTAGCTACTCCTCCATGGAGTTCCTGGGAGAGAGGCCTGGAGCCTATACCCTGTGAATTGGGGAAGGGGGTTGAAGACCCTCTGGTGAGCAGTGAGGGTCCTGCAGGGTGATGAGGGGGGGACCATGAGTGTTATAAGTGGAACCCATGGCTTTTCCTATCAGGAGCATTTAATTTACTCCGTGACTCAAGAACCATAAATGTACTGGAAAAAGAAGTTAACAAACAGGTCCCTCTCTTCAATTCTGTGAGACAGCCATGCTGTATAAGCTTAACAGATATATTTTAAACTCTGCTGGGTTTCTGATTATAAAAGTCATGCTTGTTCATTGTAGAAAATACAAAAAGCGTCTAGAAGAAAATAAAAATCACCTAGAACTCTCCTTCTGAGAGATGACCACTGTTAACATTCTGATGTGGAGCTGTGCAGTTCACACACATGCTTCTAACACACAGGATTATGACACCTGTGTCATTTTGTAGCTTGCTTTTTTTACTTAACAGTAAGTTCTGAACTTTTTTATAGGTCTTCAATATTTGCTTTCAACATAATTTTTTAAAAGTTTATTTATCTTTGAGAGAGAGAGACAGAGAGACAGAGAGAGAGAATCCCAACCAGGCTCCGTGCTGTCAGCATGGAGTCCAATGTGGGGCTCGATCCCACAAACCCTGAGATCATGACCTGAGCCGAAATCAAGAGTCAGATGCTTACCTGACTGAGCCACCCAGGTGCTCCTGCTTTCAACATAATTTTTAATATATACCCTTCACTCTTAGCTGGTTGGTTCTTCATGGCTGTCGATGCCACTGACAAGCTGGGGGGCAGATAGGAGTTCAACAGCTCTGCTCTTCTCTGTGTGGAAACTACCTCCCTAGGTTTTGTCCCATCTCAGAGCTTGAAGAGCTCTGTTCCTTGTCAAGGCAAATCATTGTTCTTGATTGTATTCCCGCCAAGAAACATGCCTGCACTGGCCTCCACCCCACACTGTTTCCTGTCCATGGGCGTGCCCCTTAGTTCATGCCCCTTAATTCCACCCACTTAGTAGATGTCAGAAGAGAGCTCTCACTTATTTTCTCCCCTCTGGTGTCTCTCCTCCAACCTGTATTACATGTTATTGGCATATTAGTCATATTAAGTAACAGCCATGAACTCTCCTCTCCTCAGAAACATTTAGTGTCTCCCTACTGCTTACCGTCTCAAGCCCAGACACCCTAGGCTAGCATGCAGGGACCTCTCATGTATGGCCTCATTTCTCACACAAGGGAGGAAATTTTGGTGCTTCTCTGTCTTTTCACCAAATCCAATTAGTCACAATCTCCTGTTGAATGTACCTGGTAGGTATGATTGGTTCTTCTGTCCACCTTCTTTGCTCCGGCCTTAGCTCACACCCTCCTAATTACTGAATTATAAGAGACCTGTCCCTGGCTTTCCTGCCTCCAGTCCTTCCCCCTCTACATTGCTCTTCACGCTGCACACAGAATGCTCTTCTGAAGTGAAATACCATTATATTCCCTTAAAATGTGTAATGGCTTCCCATAGAATTTGGAAAAAGCCCTAATTTCTTAGCATAACCTAAAGGCTCTTCCTGATGGGGACCCTGCCTCATGTCCCTTTACTACTTCCTTGATGTTGGGCTTAAATCGCAGGAAGTGTCTCCAGTCCCTGTGTAACCCTGAGGCATTCTCCAGTCCCCTTCATACTGCCCCACCCCTCTTTTGTCTTCCCTGCCCTCCTTCTGAGATTCTGCCCCTGCCCCTGGGTTAAATGGCTATCTTAAGTACTTCTGAGGCAACTTGTTCTCCCTTTATTCTAGCTTCAGTCACATTGCTCTGAAGTTGTCCCTTGTCTGTGAAGTAAGGAAACTTAGGATCTTTGAGGGCAAAGATGGTGTTGAATTTGTCTTAGTATTTTCCCAACACTCGGTACAGGGGATACAGCATTGTGTATTCAATCAGTTTTGGTTTATGGATGGGTGAGTCCTAATATTTTGCAGGAATGTATCAAGCATTCAGACACAGAGAATTGGCAGTGGGTACTTATGGTTCCTCATTGGCAATACAGGCAAAAGGACAATTGAATCTAACATGCAAGTCCCATGATTGCTCTAAGTCTTCATCCTTATGTCTGTGCTTGAGGCTGTTGATATATGTTCTCTTTCTGGGCTTTTTATGTTCGGGGTTTCTTTAGGTGTTTGCGTATGCTTTGTGGCTGGGGCATGGTGCAGTTCGCTGTGATCTCAGAGGGGAGAACCCATGCCTAGGAGCCTGAGTGGGGTCATCACTAGCCTAGGACCACTTTGATCTTTGCCTGTGATTTGAGTGCTGTGTTCCTGGGATGTGACAAGCCTAGGGTCCTCCTACTCTGTCACCATCTTCTCTCCAAAATCCACCCATGATTTAATAGTGATCATGACAGTGATGATGAAAAAAACACAAAAAAAGTTTTATTTGTATCAAGTCCAGGCTGAGGATGTGAGTGATACCTTTATTCTATACTGGTCACAAGGTACTTCCCTCATCCATGATAAGCTTGATGTGTCCCTGGTCCAAATCACTAAACATTATCACAGTTGCCTTCTAAGAATCCCCATGCTTTCATTCTTGGCTCATGCCAGGGAAACACTCAGATCAGGTTGCCCTTCCTTTTAACACTCTCTAGTAGTTTCCAGCTGCATTTGGATCTGAGGTCTCTGTAATGACCTATGAGTTCTTGCCATGATCTGGATCCTGTTCTCCATTCCAGACACATCCCACATCCTTTCTTCCTTAATCACCCCATTCCAGCCAGACCAGAACTTCTTTCAGCTTCTTCCTTCAGTTTCTGATCTCTTTCCCACTTGAGTATCTCCTTTATGCTGTTCTCTCTGCCTAGGATTCCCTCCCTCTGCTTTTTGCACAACTGATTGCTTCTCTCATTTCAAGTCTCAGCATGGGGTACCCTGACCACTTTCACTAGTGGGTCCTCCACTATATTCTATCACTGGACGCTTTGCATTGTCTTCATAGCGTTTCTTACCAGCTGTAATAATTATGAATTTATCTGTTGGTTCATTGCTACTCTTCAAATTTTAGGTCTAGCACCTACTGGCTGAATGACCTTGGGCAAATTATATAACCAACTTTCACCCACATCATCTCATCTGAAGATGGAGATAGTTTTCTTGAGAACTGTTACTTTATGCCAGGTACTGTACTCATTATTTAACATGGATTGAGTTAGGCCTCCCAGCAGAGGGGCACAGAGAGAGTGCCCAAATTGCCCAAGGTCACCCAGCTAGTTAATGGCATAGACGAAATTTGAACCCATTCAGTCTGGCTTCAGAGCCCATGCTCTTCCCTGCTCTGCCAGGCTACGTGCAAATGTTCATTGAATACATAAATGAGAAGCTTCCTCCTCAGCTTTCCTGATTTTTCTCTGAAAGTGTTCTGTATGATAGGAGTGTTTGCCAGCTCTCCAGATCCATGTAGAATGCCTAGATGCCCCCCACCTTGCCCCACTTACCCTACTTAGAAGGAAATGTGGCTTCTTTGGCCCCCTGAAGGCTGGATTCTGAGCCGCAGCCCCCAGGGTGGCCCTGATGAGGTGGAGGCAGGGGCCCCCCCCCCGCCTTTGTGCAGCAGGAGCTGGTTTCAGACAAATACGCTGTGTGTGCTCCTCCTGGCAGCATCTGCTGCCTACAAACATCCAGCTACAAGGAATTCACTCTGAGTTGATTCTTCTTTTCTTTTCCTTGACAAAAGGCGAGAACTATGCAGGGAGGGAAACCTTTACTCTGAAAAGAATTGTTAAGTGCCTAACCGGCTTTACTGTTCCACTGATCAATTCAGAGGACCCGGGAGCCTGGCAACTGGGGCAGGGGGCTTGGCTCAAGAGGGCCCAGGATTTGAAGCCCCACTTTCCCCAGCAGTCCTACCATATAAGCCCCTGACCTGGGGAGTGAGAGGTGCTGTGGAGACACGGGCTTTGCCTTCAGCTGCCGATGACAGATGTCATCACACACAGGTCCGTATTTCCATTTCCAGTGCCTGCTTCTCCTTTAAAAAAATTTTTTTTTATATTGACAACCTATAGGGGTTCCTTTGAGCATCTCTCCTAGTTGATGAACCCCATCTTTGGGGGTTTGACTACAAGTACTGCCCTCCTGCTCAATCCTTCATTTTACCAGATATATCTCTGTGTACCAGGCTTGTAGCAGGGATCTCGTGAGTGAACACACAACCTTCAGTGACTCTTGAATGACCCTGAGCAGGTCTCTCCTGCAGGGGAAAAGCATTGGGAAGAGAGGATGTGGTGTGAGCAAAGGCATAAGATCAGGAAATTGTGTACGTGATTAGGAAATCATGAGCTCATGCATTTGACTGCAGATAGGATACTAGTGAGGGAGTGTGTGGGTTATTCTCCAGATGCCCCTTATATCTATTTTTTGCCTTTCTCCTCCCTGCTCTGTGCTCCAGGAGGGAGACTCCCGTGGTTCCATCACATGGCCTTCCTTACCCTCAGCTTTCCTGTTGGAATTCAACAATGAGAGACATGGCCAGCTGGCAGAGGAAGGGGGAAGCAGAGGTGGGGTTATTTATTCCCTTTCTCCTCACCTCCCCCTCCTCCCACCCCCAAGCTGCTGGCGTTCTGGCAGAGCTACTGTCCACCAGTCCTTGAGCCACACTGCTGTCGCAGGCTCTTCCTTCACCTGCGGCTATCCCAAGGGACCGGGGCACACTGTTCCTAGCCTTCAGCCCTTCAGGCCTAGCCACAGTATGGCCTTCCAGTGGTTGCTGGTTCCTGTGGGGTTCACCTCCGCTTGCTGTTCCTTAAACCCTACTTACAGCCCTATCTGGAAACGTGGAAATCATTCAGTGTTTCTGAACACAAGAAGGACTTGAGCAGAGGTATAAAGAATAAAGAGCAGTGAATGCGGGAGATGGTGTGCACGTGGAGAATGAACAGAAGTGGGCAGCTGACCGGATATGTGGAAATGGAGAAGGAGCCTTTGAAGCTGGGTCCACATCCCCAGGACCAGGCTGACTGAGAGCATGATGGTGCCACAAGCAGAACTGGGGGAGGGAGGGGAATTGCTGTTACCTTTGGTTTGAGAGAAGTTGAAAATACCTCCAACCTTCCTCTAAAAATTGTGGTCCTCATGGTTATCCCCTCCGAAGGGCTGGGTAGTATGAAGTATTTCATCGGCCTCCTCCAGGCCGGTCTTAGCTCAGGCAACACCACACACGGATGCTGTCCTTCTGTGGAGGGGGGCTACTTAGTAGTCACCCAGTGCAGTTGGGGTACTTCAGAGGGTTAATCCACCATGAGCACCTGGGGGTAGCTGGACAACAAGGAGATCTCAAGTCTTTTTTGTAGCAGAGGATTTTATTTAGCAATGAGTTGAAACAGCAAAACACATCACACGAGAACACTGTGAAGGAATACAGGCTACTTAGAAGGCTGAGAGGAAAAGGAGGTTCATTCTGTGTGACAGCAGAGGGCAGCTCTGAGAGTCACGAATGGAGGCGTCTGAGAGGTAGGCTACCACTTATAATGGAGACAGCCTTCTAAAGATTGATTCAGTCTGCCTATTGGTGGGATGAGCTCCTTACAGAGTGATGAATGCCTGGTCCCAAATGGGATTAAGTTGAAACTAAATGCTTGCTGGTCACTGACTGTAAAAAGACTTCCTGTATTGTGCTATAAATTGGGCTGAAGAAAGTCACATCATATTCTGTTTCCCTCAGTTCCAGCCCAATGATTCTGTGATTTTCCTGTTGCCTAACTACAGGTGCAGAGGTGGGTCGATGTCCACAAGACTAAAACCAGCAGCTGTCCAGGTTCTTGGCCTTTCGTTACAGGTATGTTCTAGAGGGAATCAACAGCACAGAGAACAAACAGAAAATGCTTTGTGGGTCAGAAGCTGAATAATCTTACTTGTTTCTATTTCTCTGCTATGGTCATTTTTGTCTCCTTTAAATAATAGGCCATTTCCTATCAATTCAGATTAACAGCATGAGTTTGATTGGTCAACCATGTGGGGACTATGTGGAAGAGAGAACAAATATGCTTTGATTCCCTAGTGGTTCTACCAGCTGGGGAGTTTCAAAGATTTCCTTTTAAATCTCAATTGAAGATGGGATAAAGGAAATGTGCTATGATGAAAGCATGTCTGGAACATAGAAAGGTGGCAAATGAAGAATTTCCTGCTAAATGGGGGCAGAGAAGAATCTCTGTTTGGGGCTGAAGGGTGTTAAAAAGATACATGCTTGTCTAGAAGCACAGTATCTTGAAGGAATTCAGATTTTTCTACTTCAGTCTTCCATTTGATAAGCCCTACATAATATTCATAAATTGACTTTAAGTTTATAGACTGTTTATGTGCATTATCTCGTTTTATCTTGTGAGGCAGATGTGCCAAATAATACTTCCCAGTTTACCAGATGAGCAACTTGAGACTTGGAGATGCCAGGTTTCCCGTCCAACACCATACAGATCATTAGTGGATGAGCTAGACTTTGAACTTTAATCTTGTAGTCTTCCTGTCACATCATAATGAGAGATTAGATTGTAAACTGATCGTAAACACTTACTGTGTATTTATCTTATGCCAGACAGTGGGCTAAGCGCTTTACGTGGGTTACGACAATTCCCATTTTCCAGATGTGGAAGCTGAGAATGCTCCTTCCAGCTTCTGGCTCTACCAAAGCAGAGACTGTAGTTGAGTCTCAGTGTTGTTACAGGCTTACCTTATATTTAACACCAGGATGAAAAAAGAAATGTCAGTAGCCTTCAGCTCAGGTGAGAATGTGCATGTCTGTGTGAGGGCTGGTACGTGTGTGCCAGGAGCCCTCCCAGAGCTCCACACTTGTGTCTGTAACTGCCTCCTGGCCATCTCCACTGGTTTATACTCCCAGAAACGGAAATGTTCATCTCTCTGAAATGTTCAGCTAACCTCCCTATCTCCTCTCCAACACTGTCCCTCCTTTTGCATTCTCTGTCTTGGCCAGTGCCATGACTCAAGCTCAACACGTAGAGCAGGTGTTGGTGGTGAAGACCTCTAGATTTGACTTCAACAAAATTGCTCCTGGCCATTCCAGCCTTTCCATTCCCACTGCCGTGCCTTAGGTTGGACCAACATTACCTGACTTTGGCAGTACCTGTCTAGTGGAGTCTCTCTACTCTTCTTCCATTCCTACAGATTATCTCAAGTTATATTTTCCAGAGACATAGGTTTTATCCAGTTGATCTCTTTCTCCAAATTCTGCATTAACTTCCGGTTTTAGTTATTCATTCCTCAGATGGTAATTGAGCAACTGCTAAGCGTCAAGCACTCTTCCAGGCTCTGGGAATACCAGAGTGAACAAAGCACGGAGCCCTGTCCCTGTGCCACTTCAAAAGTACACGCTCTTCAGCCTAACAATCAATGTCACCTATAGTTTGGCTCAACTCATTTTTCTGGCCTTTAGCGTCTCTGCACAGCTGCAGGTGTTATCCACATTCCTTGTCATCCAGTCATGCTGAGTATTCCTGGTGCCTAGAAATTTGTGCCTAGTTGGGTGATTACCTTCACCTGGAGCTCCACTCACCTGTCCAGATTTCCTATGACGGCACTCTCCCGCATCTCTTCCCTGAATTCTTTCCAGATCTAGTCAGAATTAATGTCACTGATACCTTGGGCACAATGTTTCTGTATGTTATGGTTATTATCACAGCCTTCATGATTTCTATATGTGTCTGTTTCCTCCTTAGACTGAGTTCTTTGAGCAGAGGAATGTCTCACCTGTATTTGTATTCTCAGCCCTTTGCTCAGTCCCTGGCACGTAGTAGGTGCGTAATAAATTTTAGCCACTTTGAAGTATTATAGTCTTGATAGCACCCCTAGTCCCCCATCACCTACCTCCCCCTTTTCAAAGATCCTTAACAGACTTATTTCCACCGATAAATACATCTTGCGCGCGCTGGTGCACGAGTTCAGAAAGGCACTTTTTAGCCTCTAGGTGGCAGTGTTACTGTGCTCAAAGGGAAGGAGTGGAGCAGCAGGCCAGGAAATTGTATCAACCCCTTAGGGTACCTGCCTTCCCGTCTCCTCTTCCTCTGTCTTTCCCTCCTCCCTTTCACCCTCCCTCTCTCCTTTCTTCTTCCCCCCTCCCCGCTCCTCCCACCTCCATTTCTCTTCATCTATTAAATTTCTTCACAGTTTTTTTTGAAACACCAAAGCATATTGTAAGCACTGAAAAGATACAGAGCCGGCTGGAGACCCTGTCTCCTCCCTCACACACTTTGTGTAGAATTGTAAATTTTAATATTTCTACTAGATTCCATTTAAATTTTGGAGGTGTGAGGGATTATGATCTTCGGAGAAGGGGAGATAGGAAGCAGTTGTTTTTATTTTTATTTTTTTTTTTTTTTTTAACGTTTATTTATTTTTGGGACAGAGAGAGACAGAGCATGAACGGGGGAGGGGCAGAGAGAGAGGGAGACACAGAATCGGAAACAGGCTCCAGGCTCTGAGCCATCCGCCCAGAGCCCGACGCGGGGCTCGAACTCCCGGACCGCGAGATCGTGACCTGGCTGAAGTCGGACGCTTAACCGACTGCGCCACCCAGGCGCCCCGAAGCAGTTGTTTTTAGAAGCAGCCAAGGAAATAATTCAAAATGGCCTCACGACATGTCTGGCTATCTACCTCCATTCCTGGATGTGTCCTAGGTGTTGAGGTAGAGCTGAACACTCAGCTTTTCCAGGCAAGTCTGAAAACTGACTTGTCGACCACATTTAGGGAGGGCATGAGGCTGTATCAACAGGGGATGTTTCCATTCAGTTCCAGAGGAAGGTGGCGGAGTTTGCTGGGAGCCCAACTCCAAGGGGGAGAGGGAGCAGGAGAGGGTGGGGGGCCAAGTAGGGTGGATGTGCAGGCTCCGACAAAGGCAAGGGAATGCAGCTGGGCTTTGCTGTCTGGTAACGAATCTAAATCTCTACCTGCCTATTTTTCCAGAGTGCCCACTGCTCTAACAATTCAGCATTTTAAAGGAAGATGGTGGAGGAGGGAATTGGTAATTTAAGCATGAAAAATGTCATTTTGCCTGAGAGCAAACTGCCTTTCTATGCCCTGGCTCCTTTTGTGTGGTTTGGATTTAGGCATATCTGGAAGATCATTTGCCCAATACTAATAGGAAGTCTCACTGTGCTCGTTTGTTATGAGATGTAATGGGACTTCCTCTCACTGTGGGAATAGCAGCCACCTAGTGCCACTGGTTTCTATTTTTCTGTCACCAAGAGAAACACTCTGTTTCTCTCTCTCTCTCTCTCTCTCTCTCTCTCTCACACACACACACACACACACACACACACAGACACACACACACACACCAAAGAACTCCTGGATTTTGCCTTTGCACGTTTCTCTTTGAGACAATTAAAATGCAACCATCTTCTTCCAAATCCCATACTTATATTCTTTCCCTGCTTTGGGTTTAAGGTCATTTGGTTTAGAAGGGAGGCCCTTTGACTTGCATGGAGTTAATTAATCAGACTCTTTCCTCCTGCTAAATTCCTCAGTATCTTTGCTTTCTAAAACAGGAGCCCTGTTTCCTCTCCTTTCTCCTTCGAGTAGCATGTGCTTATCACTTTGGGACCATGCATTTATTGTTCAGTTCTTGAATTCACTGTTGTTATTTATCATTTTTTTTTTAAATACAGATACAACTGTAAGAGGTTTAGAGCTTTACTTGACTTTTCTGTCTCCTTATAAAAGTATATTTCTTTGGAGAAATCTTTTTTTTTTTTTTTTTCTATTCTGCCCCAAATTCTTTGATCAGTGCCATTGATCTCTGCCACTTCTGGGTATTTTGAGGCCCATGTGTGAGGTACCATGTTCTCCTGAAACTGGCTAGGGCATGGCAGCCCTCACTGTTGGGCTCCCAGCAAATTCTGCCAGTTGTCTGTTGGCGAGTAAACTTCTTTCCTCTCTATCTTTAAATGGGAGAGAATGACAAGAAGCATCTGTCAGTCAAAGTCTTTATAGTTCCCCAAAGCTCCTTGAACAAAATAATACCTTTCTTTTCTTTTTCTTGCCTTCTCAGATGGTCCCTCAATGAGGTTCAAGCTGCCTTATGCCTGGGCCACAGCTGGCACCCCCTGTCACTTGTTGCCCTTGTGTTGAGTTTCCCTTGTGTTGTTGGAACGCTTGCAATTTGACTGGTGCTCCAGAGCCTCGAGAAACATAAGGAAACTCACCACCCACCCGTGTGAGGTATGCAAAGATTGCCTGCTGGGCCTCTCTGACAAAGGCTTTCTAACAGTTTTTAAAAAAATTGTCTGTGATGGGAAGTGAGGCTATTCAGAAGTGATGGCCCACAGGGTAGCCAACAGCCTGACGTGTGGCTAAGGAAGAGGAATCAGACTGGCTCAGTGGTTGACAGTATGGGTTTCCAGGTCAGTTAAATTTGGGTTCCAATCCCCAGTCCATCATCACTGTGTGGTACTGGGAAGATGCCCTTAGCCTCTCTAGGTCTCCTTTCTTATAGAAAATAGAGAAAGTCATGGTACCTCAAAAAGTTATTCTGAGGATCACCTGAGATAATGCAGGCAAAATTCTTAACACAGTGCCTGAAACACGCCAAGGGCTCAGTGAATGTCATTTGTAATCTACAACTAAAATGATGACTCTTAAGGGTGGGAAGGCACCTTAGCGATCATCTGCCCACTCCATCGTCTTACAACTGAGCATGAGGCACCCTGGAGCTGTCCACAGTCACTCAGCCAGTGGATGACAGGCAGGTCTCCTGACTCCTAGCCCAACATGCTTTCTCCCTCAGCTGCAGACCCTAGACCTCCCTTCCTGTTCTGATGGTGGTAGCGGGTGGCAACACACTGGTTATGATTACATACTCATTCGTTCAGTAAATATTTATTGAGTGATGCAATGACAAGAATACACAGATCCTATATTGAGCAATCCTGCTGTATTATAGGGGGAATAAAATACGCACCAGTAACTAAAATTCAGATCACTATAAGTACTCATTAAATAAGGATTTAGAAACGTACCACGGAGGGCAGAGAAAAGAGGCCCCATAAAGCTGAATGGGAAGGTAACAGTGAATACTTATTTGGCTCCTGTTACGTGTTAGGTGCAGTGGGCATCCAGACTCTAAGAGCAGGAACTGTCTCTTATTTATCTTTGCGTACCCAGCACCTAGCATGGTGCAAGCGTGTGGTAGGTGGGTACCAGATATTTCTAGGGGGATGAGTGACTCGAAGTTCTGTCTTCTATCTGTAGTCTAGAGGCCATCATGAGGACCTGAGGACCAGCTGGCAGCACCACTGCCTCTGCTTCTCCTTTCTCTGCTGCTTGTTGCTTTCTCGGTCTGTGCCTGTGGGTGCCCACAGCAGGACAGCAGCCCTCAGAAGTCAGCCCTGTGGTAGGCACCATAGTTGCTCTGCCTTAGGGAGGACTCGGCTCATAAGTATCTGACTTCTCCCCAGGGGCCTGTCTCTCCTTTCCACCAAAGCCCTTGTGTCCTGCACCCCACACCCACAGCTCTCGGCACTATGCTAATCTGATCAATGATTCCATTTTGTCGTGTTATTGCCCAGCTTGGCTGCTCTGTTAGAAAGCAAGCTGAGAGCTGTGATCTGATTTCTAGTGGGTTCTGCTACTTTGGCTGGAGGATTGAGAGGAACTGTGTGGGTAGATTTATTTCTCAAATAATGTTCCCCAGAAACCTGTGTTGGCTGTCTTTGTGGAACAAATGGATATTGTCAGTGTTATTGATTTGACCTTTTCCCCTCTCCTGGTGGACAGTGTCTGTGTCCTCACTGCTCCATTCTCTTGGTGCAGTGAGACAATTTAGAGCCATTTCTAGGAATCCTGCTCTTCCCTTTGGCATTTTGGAGGAAGCAAAACATTTTTTTTTAATTGAAGCATGATCAACATATGATATTCTATTAGTTTCATGTGTATAACATGGAAAAAAATTTTGACATAAGCACAAGATAATGATGTTGCAACGCCCTAGACGCAACTCTGGTCGTGTGACATGCTGGAGTCCATGGAAAATACTTCGGTGGAATGATGTGGGCTTTTATTTCTAATGGTGGTTCCTTGTCTCCTGGGAACCCAGCTAACTGGTTGGGCTTTTCAGTGATTTGTGGGTGGTATGGGAAGGAAAACATTCTGATTTTTCCTCTTATTCTGCAACGAGAGAGGAATGCAGGCTCAGATAATATTCTTTTCACTCTAGTACTGAGGTTACTACTAACATTGGCACTGTATGTTCCTCATGTGGGAGGACACGGGGAAGCAGAAAGTTCTCAGAAGCGTCAGGCTTGGGTAGCATAATCAATTTTAAAAGGAAGAGCCTTTATATTGTTTTGGATTTTTATCATGAAATTATACATGTTCATTAGAGAAAAAAAAACATTAAGCAACCAGATAAACAAAATCAAGAAAGAATTATTAAAACACCACTGCGATGCTAACAGCTTACAGATACTTAGCTTTCCAGCCATAGCGTGGCCACCTTTCAGGGTCAGAGGACGGAAGAGGCATAACTACTTCTCCAACATCAATTAAAAATAACCAGGGCTGCTTTCTGTGAACTGAAGTTAATAATGAAAATATCTTGTATTTGTGTACTTAATGTATTTATAAAACATATTTAAGTATATCATCTTATTGAATCTTGTAATGACCTTCTTCTGATTTATGTTGTGAATACTCTCATTTTGTAATTAAAAAAAAAAAACCCAAACTGAAATTCAGGAAGGTATAGTGACCTCCTGCAATTAAGTAACAGATAAGTGGCAGATCTGGAACTTGAACTGAGGTCATTTGATTTCAGAACGAAAGTTCAATGTACTAGGTTCCAGCCACCTTATCGTTTTATGGGAGTCCTGTGTATCAGTGATTGCTACAATAATGCTGTGTAATAAACCACCTCAAAATTCAGTAGCTCAAAATAAGTATTCATGCTGTTACTTATTGGTCCACAGATTGACTGAAGTTAGCTGATCTAACCTGGCCTCGCCTGGGTGCTCTGCTTCAGGCTTCAGGTTGGCTGGATTGGGCTTAAGCCTGTGCCTTGGGTTTACATCTGTTCCATGTGTATTTATTTTGAGGACCAGAGAAGAGGATGCTCTTCTCATGGCAGATCACTGGAATACAAGATCTGTGATGAACTACATGAGCACATAGTAGGGAAACGCCCTATTCCTGCCATACCTGTTCATATTCCAGTGGTCAGAGCAAGTCACATGGTCATGCCCATGCAATGAGGAAGGATATACTACCCACAATGGGAAGGGAAGGGGGGTGAATAATAATACAAGCCATCATCACAATCTGGCTTTTTATTCATTGTTTTGTGCCTACAAAATATCCTTACTCCCATCCCAATACCCTTAAATATCATCTAGTCAATATCTAGCTTAATGTCTAAGATCTTGAAATTATACCAAATCTTCATATGGCTTCTATTGACTGAGATACTTCTGAAATAAAGAGATAAGTTATTTGCTTTCCAACCACCCAATATTCAATATTAAAAGGGACAGAATACCTGAAATAAATATGGCTAATTGCAAAATGGAAGAATAGTAGGCAGACTGAAGTCACTGACCGAGGTCATTCTGAAGTCCTGTTGTGCCAGCATAGCCAGATTTCCTCTCATCATGTAGGTATACAGTGTTCTTTTAGTAGGCCAGGGATTGGCAATGGTACAGGGCCACATAGTAAACATTTTAGGCTTCGCAGGCTGTACATTATCAGTTGTCACATCTCAACTTTGTGTTATGGCAAAAGCATCAGTAGACAATATATAAATTTATGGGTGAGGTTGTGTTTCAATAAAACTTTATCTATTACATCAGGGGAGGTAAGGTTTGGTGTGTGGGACATGCTTCACTGAGCCTTGGACTAGACCCTCGTTCTGCTCGGGTGGCTCATGGCTCACCGGGCCGCTGTTCTTCATGTCTTTGGCTCCAGTATTTTCAGACACCATGCATGGCCACCTCTGAAGAGAACTTTAAAGAATAAGCCGTTCTTTCTGGATCAGCAACTTTTTCAGCCTGCTCTCTGCTTATAGAAATTTGGGAGCTAGAGTTCTTTTTACAACTCAGACAGTTGTAGTGTCAGTTCGATGTCATTTTACCAGTACAGGTGTCTCAAAAATTTTGAGTTTCCTCAATGTGATTTCAGTCAACTCCATGTTTGTTACACCTGTGGTTCATTTGGAGACAGATCTCTTCTCTTGAGACTTCGTTTTGGCTGCCTTGGGTTTATCAGGCCTCTGTGGGATCATGCCTTTTATATTTCTTGGAACTCTTTGTCCAGTTGAAAAGTACTGATAGGCACCACTTTTGTCCTTTCAGAAGTTGTAACAAAGGACGTGACAATCACACACTTGATTTTTCCTGAGGCTGATAGGATGGCAAGATAAAGACAGTTTCACTTTTCAAACCTGCAAGTCCTGAAATTTCTGGGCTTTCTATATTTTCTCTCAGTATTGCTTGCATGCTGGTCAGTTTCCTTTACAAACTCAACATTGTCTTGCAATACCTCATCTAGCTAGTAACAACCAGATTACACTATCAACATTCTGCCTTGACACTTTCTTGTCCAGTGCTTCAAGTTCATTAGGCAGATTTCTGTCCTCCATGCTATCACAGATGAGTTTTGCCAAGAGCTTCATCACTAAATAACACGGATGGCATGTTTCCAGCTTTCCGTAACACTTTCCTCATCATCTGCCTAATCACCAAACCACAGTCACATATTTTAGGTTCTCATTATGACTGTACTCCACTTCTGATAACAGTTTCTGTGTTGGCCAGTTATTGCTACAGTAATGCTGTGTAACAAACTACCCCAAAACTCATGACTTCCAATAACAAGCACTTAATCTCACATTTGCAGGTCTGCTGTTGAATTGTCATTCAGCTGATCTAGGGTGAGTTCAGCAAGGGGCCTTGTTTTAGGTTGCATATGACTGGGGTTGGCTCCAGGCTGTTCCGGCCTTGGGTCTTTTCCAGAGGAGTCTGCTTTCAGTTCAGGATTATGGTAGGGACAAACTCTTCCTACAGCATATCAGTGGAGCACTATAAGTTGAACCACACATTTATTATTATCTTTCTTTTTCTTTTTAAATTAATTAATTAATTATTTTAAAATTTTACATCCAAGTCAGTTAGCATATAGTACAACAATGATTTCAGGAGTAGATTCTAGTGATTCATCCCCTATGTACAACACCTGGTGCTCGTCCCAACAAGTGCCCTCCTTAATGCCCCTTGCCCATTTAGCCCATCCCCCCTCCCACACCCCCTCCAGCAACCCTCTGTTTGTTCTCTATATTTAAGAGTCTCTTCTGTTTTGTCCCCCTCCCTGTTTTTATACCATTTTTGCTTCCCTTCCCTTATGTTCATCTGTTCTGTGTCTTAAAGTCCTCATATGAGTGAAGTCATATGATATTTGTCTTTCTCTGACTAATTTCACTTAGCATGATACCCTCTAGTTCCATCCACGTAGTTCCAAATGGCAAAATTTCATTCTTTTTGATTGCCAAGTAATACTCCATTGTATATATATACCACATAATCTTTATCCACTCACCCATCGATGAACCACACATTTAAAGTTTGTGCTTGCATCATATTTACTAACATTTTGGTAGACAGAGCATATTATGTGCCAAGCCTAACATCAGTGGAGCAGGGAAGTTTACTCTGACCTCAGTGGGAAGGGGGAGGGAATGACTTGTTTTGCTGAATAACAATCAAATGATTAACTAGGATTCCCTTTCAAGATATTGACATCAAAAGGAGAAGGAAAAGAGGTAGACATTTATCAAATGCCTTACTCAAGGCATCTGGTGTTTCAGTTGACTTCTTACCACAACCTTATGCCAAGTTCTGGCCAGTGAGATGCAAGTGATGTGTGCTTCTGGATTGTATCATTAAAATAAATGGGCTTGTCCTCCCACTGCTCCTTCCACCTGCTGCTGGATGGAATGTGACAGGGGGAGTCAAGGAGCCACTTTGATCCCCAAATGGAAGCCATGTGTTGGTGATGGCAGGCTGCCTTCCCACTCCTGGATTGTTATGTGGAAGAGAAACTATGATCTTGTTTAAATCATGTTTTTTTCTATCCTGTTACAGCAGCTCAGAGAGTACATAATACGTCTTCTAGATTGTCACACAATAGGGGGAAAACTATCATGTTTGAACCACTGCATTTTGGGTGTCTTTGTTGAAGGAACTTTGTTTGCTCCTTAAGAGAGATTATATTACTACTATTGATGGTTGTTGAAGGGATCAAGTGAGATAATATGAAAAAAAAAAAAAAAAAAGGAAACCAGCAGACTTTCTGAATAAATGGCACTTGTCACAATAATAATGTACTAGATTAGTGATATGGTTGGTATAAAATAGAAGCATATTTAATATAATGTATAAAACACAATTAATATAATATGGTAATGATTATTAGAACTACTACTAATCAAGTACTGGCCATATTCAGTGCACATTAGTGAGCTCTCTTGAACTGTCAATCTTAGTTCCTGGGGGAGCTCCTCTTTCTTCTGCCTCCATCCCCCGCAATGTAGTAGTAGTTGTTTCTGTCATCTCCTTCAGTTGTGGCCCACTCATATTTCAACCAGTATGTCCATAAATAGTCCTGAGAGTAGTGAAGAGTTAGAGGTGTTTGAGTGGGAGATCTCAGGCCTTAGTGAGATGTGTTGAGTACGGTTGGGGTATTGGTTTCCAAAATAAAGGTGAAGTGTTATGTATTCTGTCCCTTTGGCACCACATTTTCTGGACTTTTAAAATACAGCTCAGTCCCTGCCAGACCCCTCTCAAATGCATGTAGGTGGTTCAAGGAAAATTCATCACCATTTCTGGAAAAACAGCCTTACATTTAATAGCCTATGGACAGAAGATCGATAACCTTCTCTTTGCAGAGGAAGAATAGTATATTTTCATTATATATTCAGGGTTTATAGGGAGATGTCATGAGACTGGCAAAGAGTGACTCAAGTGCCTCAAAGAGAAGCCGTCCTGCATCCCTGCAGTGAGTACTTGCTGAGCATTCTCACAAGCCAGATGCTTCGCTGGGGATACAAAACTGAATGAGATGTGTTTTGTACCTACAAAGAGCTCACTGTCTAGCGGTTGCAAGTAATGTTTAAGAGAATGGGCTATGGAGTCAGTCTAACCGGCTTCAAACCCTGGCTTTGATGCTCAGTGGCCTTATGACCTTGGGAAATTCACTGATTTGTGCCTCTGTTGCTTCTTCTGTCATACGGGGATACTAATGTTAATGCACTTCATAGGCTGGTTGTAAGTATTAAATAGTTCATACGGGTAAAGCACTTAGAATGCTGCCTGGCACATAGTTACTCTTATGTGTTGGCCACCATTATCCACTGGACTGTAAGCTCTGTGAGGTCAGGATGTCTTGTCTGCTTTTCTCACTGCTGTATCCTTGGCAGCTAGATTTAGAACTTGGAATGTGTAGGCATTCAATAAATAGTTGGCTGAACTTGTAGATATTCAATAAATATTTATTGAATGAGTAGATGATTGGCATCAGCTGTTTGTTTCTTGTAGATCCTCTACCCTCCAAAGAAAGGGTAATATTTACTGAGCACTTAGTATCCTCCAGACTCAGTGCTAATTGATCATTCAATTCTCCACAAACTTTATGAGTTTGTTAACATCATCACATTTTACAGATGTGGAAACTGAGGCTCAGAGGGATAAAGTAACTGGCGGGAAGCCACAGAGATGCTAACTGGCAGATTCAGGATTTGAACACAGTGCGTTTCTGTTCAGGTGGTTGTGCCGTTGAACCACCGTCCTGTCCTATCCCCTGATGTCCCTGTAGATGGCCGAGCTGATGGCTCCATCAGCACGCTCACACACACGAACCATGTCTCCTTGCATAGGTGTCACCTGCAGTGTGCAAAGGGAGCTGGATACTATGGAAAAGAAAACACACAGAAACCTACATGTTGCATCTTGGCTGCTGGGTACTCTTCACATGGTTTATCAGCTCAGAACTAGAGAGCAAGCTTTGGCTCTTGAGGGCTGAATGGCTCATTGCCTTGGCTGCTCCTGTCTTCCTTCATGTTCAGGAAACAGAAGATACAGTCGAACTTTGAGCTCATGGGTCTGTTCCATTCATTATTTACCCAGGACAGTGTTTTATCATAGAAGCTCCTAAGTGTTTGACAAGGAAGAAAGCATCTCATTAGTGCCTGGGAGGTTATGAGGTAGGCAGATGGTTACTGTTTTCTTCTTTTCTTGGACAGAAGCACAAATGTCTCAGCATGGCAGAAGCCTAAATTCTGGGGACTCCGGCAAGCAAGTGGGGGTAATCCCTCTCCCTGTTTCTTTCTTTACCCTTTGATAAATGTAAAATAAACCCCTCTGTACCCTTCTGCTATAATGCAGGTGCTGTCAAGTTGGTATTTACATGCAGTACAGTCCTACAGGGGCAAGAGAGAGCACGAGTTCCTAAATGTACCTTGATATACGTTCTTGACTTAGCAGCTGCCCCCAGCCCTGTGCATGTTGGCAGAGTGAATGGGATAGCGATGGTGTCCATAGATGACCTGGCACCTTTAATCCTTGGCCAGTGGACCTGACCAGTTATGTGTGCATAACAAGATGTCATATAGTGTTAGAAAACTCTAGTTAATTAGGGGGTGCCTGGGTGGCTCAGTCTGTTAAGTGTCCGACTTCAGCTCAGGTCATGATCTCTCTCTCAGTTCATGAGTTTAAGCCCTGTGTTGGGCTCTGTGCTGATAGCTCAGAGCCTGGAGCCTGCTTTGGATTCTGTGTCTCCCTCTCTCTTTGCCCCTCCCCCACTCAAGCTCTGTTTCTGTCTCTCTGTCTCTCTTTATATTATAATTATATAACTATATTATATAATATATATATATATATAAAGAAAACTCTAGTTAATTAAATCTAGTCCTTTCATCTCTAGGAACCAATGGCTAGAAGAACCATGACCTGATTAGTTAATAATATCCCTCCTGTTGAATGGGAAATAATAATCACAATAATAGTAACCACTATTGTAACAATAGATAATATTTACTGAATGCTTCTGTTGGCCTGCATAGAGCTAAGTGCTTTGCATGCATTATCTAATTTAGTCATCAAAACCATCTTATGAGGTTTTCATGTAACGAAAATTAAGCACCTGGTATATGCTTTTCAATGTTCTAGGCATTTGGGATAGATCAGTGAACAAAACAGCAGGAGAGAATAAACAATAGACATAATAAATGAGTCATATGGTATGCTAGAGGTGATAAGTACTATGCAAAACGAAAAAGTAGAGCAGAGAAAGCGGTATTGGAATAAGCAGAGAGAGTTTGCAATTTTACATAGAAGGGTCATGGAGGAGGTTGGACAAAGGCTTGACAGAAGTGAAGGAGTGAACAGTAAAGAGAGCTGAAGGGGAGGGCACTACTAGCAAAGGCCAGAGATGAGAGCCTGCTGGGTACTTCCAAGGAACAACAGTGAGGGGTGGCGTGGAGGGCAGAGCACTGGGAAGTGAATTGCAGGAGGGGAGTAGGAGGTGCCATGGGAGAGGTAATGGAGGGCACCAATACTGGGGGAATGCAATGAGGAGCCATTGAAGGCTGTGAGCAAAAGCATGCTATGATCTGACCTGCTTGGCTGCTAGGGGAGATTATTAGTTTATCATATTTATAGCTGAGGAAACTGGGATGTAGATGGGCCTGGTAACCTGTCCAGGATGACAGAGCTAGTTAAGTGGAAGGAAGAGCAGGATAGACTCCCAGGTCTGCTGGATTTCAAATCCCATGCCTTTAATGACTAGACTATCTTATCTGTATAACATGGTCAAAAACGCCCTTTCTTTCAAACAGATAATTTTCTTTTGATCCTCATGTTTTCTTTCTGCTACACCCACCCCTACTCTCCTTGCCCAGCCATGCTAGGACATGGTAATTTTTGGTTCAGTCTTGGAAAAAGCTTTAATCTCTTGCTATTTCATCCCCTCACCTGTTTTTTTAATTAAAAATTTTTTTTATTATTGCAGTTGGCATGCAATATTATATTACTTTCAGGTGTATAGTATAGTGATTTGACAATTCTATACCATTACTCAATGCTCACTATGGTAAGTGTAATTACCAATACCTGGTTTTTTTATTTGCCAATTCATCTGATTCTAAGAGAGAATTCTGTAAGATTCTTTTGCTTTCTTTTGTTACCCCACAACGGGAGGGGTGAGTGTGTGCCCACTTTGGGACTAGAAGAATGATTCCAGGCATTGGACACTCTTAACATCCTCTTCAGTGGCCTGGGGAGTTGATGGCAGAGGGATCATAGCCACTCAGTGGGAAATTGGGGCTCTATTTCATTCCTTTTCCTGGAACTAGCACTTCTGTCTCAGTAGGGGCCCCTTTAATGAATCAATTAAGGAGGGTATTATTATTGGAAGCCGTTTTCAGCCCAATTAAGACCTTGCGACATGTCAGTTGGGATAATAAAAGTGAGTTAAGTCTCAATTTTTCTTTATTAGGGTGTTTATTAGAAGATTGAAATGTTCATTAGGTGGAGTAAAGTGATACAGTCATCTTTTGCTCATCAGAAGCACAGTGGAACCTGCACCGCACTCAGGGTTAATGCAGAGGTCTCTTCTTATACGTAGAGCTGAGTTCTAACTCTGCTTCTGCTGCAGGTAAAAATAAATTTGTGAGGTTCACACTCAGTTTAGAGAATTTTCTTTTGCTTCATGTGATCATGGAAAATTTGACTATGTCTACATGTGTAGGAGTAAGATAGTGGGTCAATATTTGGAATATTGATGAACCAAACATGAGGTTTGGGAGGGTGGAAACTCAAGCCAGGTCCCAGAATCAGCCCAGAGACTAAAATCACAAATTTTTGTAAAGTATATAATTTTTGGCCGTAACATTTTTCAGTTATAGAGAAAAATATAAAGAGTAAATTGCTAACACTCATATATCCTCCCAGACTTACAGATTTTAACATTTCCCCTATATTTACTTCCATTGTTTGCTTAACATTTTGGATATAATTGAAGCCTCTTATGTAATCCTCCCTGCCCCCATTACCTGCCTCTAACTCATTCTCATGAGTGAACTACTCTCCTGAATTTGGTATTTATCATCCCTTACAGGTTTTTATACCATTATTCTATATACTGTATGTGTGCATTTATAACAATACAAAGTATTGCTTTACTGTCAAGCTTTGGGTAAATTTTAGCGTATGGTCCATATATGTCTGCAGCTTTCTTTGATTCATGCAATATTTTGTTTTTGAGATTCATCCATGTTGACATAATCAGGTTTAGTTTATTTTCTTTGTTGCATGCATATTTACCTCAATTAACTTATCCATTCTCCTGTGGATGAATTTTCAAGGTATTTGCAATTTTTTTTTTATTACAGATAATCCCACAGTGAACTTCCCTGTGTATGTTTTCTTGTGTATACTTGCAAAAATTTCTCTAGGCTAGGGTTTCTCCAATTTAAAATAAGAAAGGAAGATGAAATCATTGTTGCACTATATGCTAACTAATTTGGATGTAAATTTAAAAAAATAAAAAATGAAATTAAAAAATAAAATAAGAAAGGAAGAGATGCATTTTATGTTGCAATTTAGTAACATGCACGTTTGCATAATCATGAACACACACACCACAAATAAAAGTTTATAAAAACAATACATCCTTCTATCCATGAAGTACTGTGATATGTACATTGATATCTGTTCTGTCTGTCTTACCCCATCCTTTCTAATCCCCTCCTAATCTATTTATTCTTTTCCCTATTCTGTTTTATGTGAGTGTCTTACTAAAAATTGATTCCATAACCCAGGAATGGGTCACAGAATTCAGTTTGAAAAACACTGTTCTGTGATGTTTTACGAAGAAGTGAGAATTTTGGTCATCGTGGACTTTACCTAGATCTTGATAAATTGTTTTCCTAAGTGGTATATGCTTTATTTAAAATTTTCTGGGTGTTTTGCTCTAGGTTTGTCTGTTTTAAGCAATTATAGTTGTATTTAAAACAAATTCCAATGTGATATTCTCTGATGTTTTATTGAAAATCTAGTCTGTATACACGCATAGTGATATATTTGGACTTACTTTAATATTTTTATTTTGTGTTTTTATCATCTTTCCCCCTTCTTTTTTTTCTCTTCTTGCCTTCTGTGGATTAATCAATTTTCTGTATTTCCACCATCAACTTCTTACGTATTTTCTGTTGGCTTGGAAAATAAAGACTGTAGTACTGTTCTATTGATAGCTTCCTCTACCCTTTAAAAAATCACACTTGACTATAAGCATTTATAAATAATTTCAAGTTGTTAAGTAATTTTATTCTTCTTTTGAACATAATATGGACCTAGCACCCTTTTCCAACTCTTGCACCCTATCTTGTTACTGTCGTCTAATGTTTGGCTTTACCTGTTTTTTTAAAAACAGAAAAATGTTATCAGTTTTTATGGCCAGCAGTTAACTAAATTTATTGACTTAAATTATTTTCTGTTCTCATTTTTAATTTCCTGTGTTGCCATGATTTCCTTCTGTACTCATTTCTCTTTTTGTTGAAGTATATCCTTTTGTGCATCTTTTAGTAAGGAGATATAGATAATATATTTTTTTGTCTTTTTTGTGACTAAAAATTGCCCTTGTTTTGTTCCCACTTGAACAAACTGGGTCTGTTTTAACTGGGTCTGTAATTCTAGGCTGACATTTTTTTTCCTCAGCTTTTCAGAGACACAACTCCATTGTCATCTATCCTCTTCGTCACTTGTGAGAAGTCTTCTGTCATCCCAAATGTCATTCCTTTGTAGATAATCTGGCTTTTCTTATGGTAGCTCTGAAGTATTTTTCTCTCTTTTCTCCCTGATGTTCTGCAGGTTTACTAGTGTCCGTTTTGGGTTTATCTATATTTTTCTTGCTTAGTAGTCAGAGAGTAGTCTTGATTTGGGGACTCTTGCATTACTCATTTTGGAAGATTCAAAATCTTACCTGTTCTGGTACATCATTAGAAATCTCTCTTTCCATTTTCTGTATTTATTAACTACTGTTTCACTTAATTTTTGTTGCCAAAATAAGTCTAGTTAACATCCATCACCACACATAGTTACAAATTCTTTTTCTTGCGATGAGAAATTTTCCTCTTAGAAACTTTCAGTATTATTAGCTATAGTCATCATGCTATACATTACATTCTGAGGACTCATTTTATAGCTGGAAGTTACACCTTTTGACCCCGTCATCCATTTCTCCCTCCTCACCGCCCCTCTGCCTTACTGCCTCTGGCAACCTCCAGTCTGTTCTATGAGTTCTTTTTTTTTCTTTTAGATTCCACATACAAGTAAGATCATAGAGTATTTGTCTTGAGGTCCATCCATGTTGTCACAAATGGCAGGATTTCTTTCTTTTTATGGCTGAATAATATTCCATTTTATATATACATGTATCGCATTTCTTTATTCATTTACCTGTTGATGGATACTTAGATTGTTTCCTTATTTGGCTATTATAAATAATGCTGCAGTGAACATAGGGGTGCATATATTTTCAAAATAGTGTTTGCATTTTCTGCAGATAAATACCCAGAAGTGGAACTGCTAGATCATATGGTAGTTCTATTTTTAATTTTTTGAGGAACCTCAAAACAATATAGCCATAGTGGCTGTACTAATTTACGTTCCCACAAATAGTGTATAAGGGTTCCCTTTTCTCCACATCTTCACCAAAAATTGTTATTTCTTGTCTTTCTGATAATACCATCCTAATGGGTGTGAAGTGATACCTCATTGTGGTTTTGACTTGCATTTCCCTGATGATTAGTGATGTTGAACATCTTCTCATGTACCTCTTGGCTACTACGTATGTCTTCAGAAAAATGTCTCTTCATATCCTCCGCCCCTTTTCAAAATTAGATTGTTTATTTGCTATTAAGTTACATGAGTTCTTCATATAATTTGGACATTAGCTCCTCATCAGATATATGACTTGCAAATATTTTATCCCACTTGTAGGTTGACTTTTCATTTTGTTGAAGGTTTCCTTTGTGTGTAGAAGCTTTTTAGTTTGATGTAATCCGACTTGCTTATTTTTGTTTCTGTTGCCTTTGCTCTTGGTGTTAAATCCAGAAAATCATTACTGTCAAGACTGATGTCAAGGAGCTTACTGCTTATATTGTCTTGTAGGAGTTTTATGGTTTCAGGTCTTATGTTCAAGTCTTTAATACATTTTGAGTTATTTTTTGTGTATGATGTAAGATAGTGGTCCAGTTTTACTCTTTTACGTGTTGTCTGTTCAGTTTTCCCAACACTTATTGAAGGGACTGTCTTTCCCTTTCCCTATTGTATAATCTTGATTCCTGTGCCATAAATTAATTGACCATATATGCGTGGGTTTATTTCTGGGCTCCTTAATCTGTTCCATTAGCCTATGTGTCTGTTTTTATGCCAATACCATATTATTTTTATTATTATGCTTTGTAATAATATAAAGTTTGAAAGCAGGAAGCATGATGCTTCTAGCTTTGTTCTTCTTTCTCAAGATTGCTTTGGCTTTTTGGGGTCTTTTGTGATTGCATATTAACTTTAGGATTCAAATTATTGCTTAACATTTAATATCATATTCATCCCATTTGTGACATTCTGGTGTGGGCTTTATGTTACTTCTGAATGATCTGGCATGAGAGCTTCAGGGTTCTCTTGATTTGTCTAGGTTGGTTTAGTCACGTGAACTCTGTGGTTTGACATGGGTCTGAATCTCTGGAATCATTAAATGGCTGTGAGATCTTGGGTAAGTTACATAAATTCTATGCCTTAGTTTTCTCATGTGTAAAATAGAGATACTAATTGAACTGATTTCAAGAGTTTATTATGCAGATTAAATGAGATAAGGCCTATGAAGTGCTTAGTTTAGTTTCTTGACATGATAAGCACTAACTAAAAATAAGTGATGGCTAAATAAATAAATGATGGCTGTAATAACTATTCTTCCATCTACAGATGACTGTGGACATAGTCCAACTGGATGGGAAGATTGCTGGAGAACTATTATGAATGCAAGGTGGGGATAAGCAAGGGGCAATTGTGAGGAAACCAACAGAGTGAGGAAAATTTAGGGAAGACTAGAAAGTAATAAGGGAATGTCCTCTGATTCATTTGTCTCCTAAATTTTATTAATTCCTCTAATATGAGTGGCTTTTTCATATTCCAAATGTAGCAGTTAATAGGAAAAAAATGACATTCTAGTTCTATTGGACCAACACCAAGAGCTTAAATCTAAAGGCAGCTGGCGGACAGCGGAAAGAGCACTGTTCTTGGTAAAGGAAGATCTGGGTTTGAACGTGGCTCTACCTCCTTGAATCAGTTATGCTACTTCCTAAGCTTCAGTTTCCTTATCTGTAAAATATAAATGGTAATCCTGCTTCTTAGGGCCTTATTGAAGATGAAATGAGATAATGTGTGTGTAAATGCAGGATACCTAACAAGTACTCAGTGATTTTTTAAAAACAGAACGTCAAAGAGATTTGATTTGATGACTTATGCCCAAAGCACTGCCTCCCTGGATCTCAAATTCAACTTGTATTTGTGTAACTCTGCCTGCAGGCTGGCTCTCCTCCACTTTCCCAAGATTTTTGCAGGCAGGAAGCAGTATAGGGACGTTGTAAGTTGGTAGAGAGGTGCTGTAGTAAAGGTGGTGGAGCCCCATTTCACATCTGAATGGTTGATACTGCTCTATTTTGTGTGTTCAGAGATGGGAGTGATCTACCAACATTCTGAAGACTTGTAGTTAGAATGCGGGGGTTGAGACATGTGGTATGTCCTACTTCCTCTCTGAATTTTCTCTCCCCCAATGTTAAACTCTACTTGGAGGCTTCTGAATGCTTTTCCTTATGGAATTCTTTTCCTTCCCTCCCCATACTCCTTTCTATCTTAGCCTCCCCCCATTTTTCTCTTTTAAGTCTCCTGGTTGATTTCCTTTGCACTGAAGAGTACACACAGGGCTAGGGAGAAGGGATAGACCCCTATCAACACCCAGGAGAGTGACACTTTCATGGTCTTTGAACAGGGAGAGTCCAAGTTCTTATTCAAATATATTTTTTTTCCTTTCACTTTATTCTGGACTCAAGTGTGTTCTTACTGCAGTAGACCTGTCTGGTGTTATTTCCAAAGGGAGTTCTGTGATCTTAATTCAACCCTAACCCTAGCCCTAAACTTCTTTTCAGAATCTGCAACACAATTTTCTCTGTGAGAAGGACATGCTATAAACATTGTTAAGAGGGATGCTAGCGGGGCGCCTGGGTGGCGCAGTCGGTTAAGCGTCCGACTTCAGCCAGGTCACGATCTCGCGTTCCGTGAGTTCGAGCCCCGTGTCAGGCTCTGGGCTGATGGCTCAGAGCCTGGAGCCTGTTTCCGATTCTGTGTCTCCCTCTCTCTCTGCCCCTCGCCCGTTCATGCTCTGTCTCTCTCTGTCCCAAAAATAAATAAACGTTGAAAAAAAAAATTTAAAAAAAAAAAGAGGGATGCTAGGGATGGGGTATCAACACAGTTCAAAGTTCGGGCACCATTTTGAAAGAAGATGACTTGAAGGACACTACTGTAGAAACTAAGACATTCACATCTATTAATGCAAGAAGGAAATTGTCGAAATAAGTGGTTCCCAAACTAGCTATGTATCAGAATATTCTGGGGAACTTGTTTTAGCTTCAGATTTCTGGTCCCTATTTCAGACTTACTGAACCCGAATTTCTGTGAATGGGATCTGGTAATCTGGAGTAACATGGGGCACTGAGCAGGGTGCAGGTGATTCTGATGCAGCCTAGAGTTGAGAAATACTGGACTAAATGACCCTGTCATCTGTCATAGTGTTACACTGAATTAGGAGTCTCAAAGAATCTTAGATTTCAGTTAATATTTCAGAAATATTTTTGACCTCTTTCATTTTGGTCAAAGGAGGGATGAGTTGGTTCATGTAATATCCTGACAGATCTCTGAAAGATAAAGATCATAATCCTCTAATTCACTGAAAAGCATCCCCCAAACTAATAATAAAAAAACCACATCCCAGTCTACCCAAAGCGAGGCACATCATGATTAGAACTGGACTCTCACCCCATCAGAAGGTAGGAAAAGCCCATTGATGAGGGTAGGAAAATGGATGATAAATTTACTTCATACTTTAGAGCAGTTGTCCTCAATATGGCAAAATATTAGATACATTCTGCAGAGCAAGTCAAGTCAGAATCTCTGTGGTGGGCAGGTGTTGGTGTTTTCTTAAAGAGCACACCCAGGTGATTCTAATATGTAACTGGGCTGAGAACCACTGGGTTAGAGAAAGAGACGTGCTCTCAGGGGAAAGGATAGAAAGGCAGGTTGTTAGAGCAACACAAGTGAATCTCCCTGGCTAAGAATAGCAGCTCCTTTCTCATTTAAACAATCAAGGTGAGTGCGCTTGTTCTCCGATAACTCTGAGCTGACTAGGCAGGGACTGAGAGGTAGAAGAAATGAAACAGGACATGATTTGCACTTTAATTTGGAAGAAAGCTAGAAATGCTGATGAGCTCTTTCTCATGCCCTAAAATGTGTTCCTGTCCTTATTCACACCAAACATCCCCCCAAACTAGTAAGTTAGTCGCTCTGAAGTTTAACCTAACCTCCAAGAATCCAAAATAGGACAACATTTGTAATAATTATAGTGTGAAGCTCTTTTGATGAAGCTAACCTGTGAAGCAGGCAGACTGCAGGGAATCTTATCCTTACTTCTCCACCCCCGCCCTGCAAGAAGCCTTATTGTTTCCATTTGGCCCACCGCTTGGGAGCCAGCTGCAGGCGCCCGGAGCGGTTCAGGCAGAAGCCCGGGCTCCGTGGGGGAGGCCAGCGGGGCCCCTCCGAGGCTCCTAGCGGGGCCGGAGGGTGGGCCTTCGGAAGAGAACGCGCCGGCGCAGCCCGCGGCCTGCGGAGGTGAGTCGCGTGCCGGGCGTCTTCCGATGAGCGGCGCGGCCTCGTGCAGGAAGTGGCCGTCCGGAAGCCACCGAGCCGGGCGTCCGCGTGGGGGCCCCGGGCCCGCAGGTCCAGGGGGCCGGGTTCGGCTCCGCTCGGGTCCCGCGGCGGTGGGACCCACGTCCTCGGGAGCCACCGGGTCTTGGCCGAGCGGCAGCTCCGAGGCAGGTGGGTGCGAGGCCCGCAGGTGCCGGGGAGCGGGCCGTGGAGTCGTTCGGGTGAGCCCGGGAGCTCGTGGCCCACGGGGCGTGAAGCTCAAATGTTGTGTCGGCTGCTGGCCGGGGCAGAGGGTCGCGGAGAAGACGGTTCCGGAGGCTGCGGCTGCGGCTGCGGCTGGAGAGGAGGTTAGAGGCTGGTGGGAGGCCGGAAGACAGGGGCGTCTCTGGCTCACTTGTGACCAAACTCTGGGGACGCCAGAGACAGGTCCAGGGGACCACCAGCTGCTGCCTTATCCTTAGTTTTTAGGAAAAAAATATGGAAGCTAAGCCAAGTATGGAAGGCAGGAATTTGAATGGTGCTGAGGTCTGTTGAAATAAATTTCTGATTCAATATGGAGCCGCTTCTGCCCAGGGTGCCACCTCAGAAAATGGAAATTACATAACTTTCTTGTCCCTGCAGATGCTCTCCTTGACTAGAAAGGCAGTGTATCTGGTCAGTCAGTCCTCAAATACCAAGATGACTCTGGGCCTTCTCACTCCAAACGAGGTTGACTCTGTGGCCCAGCCAATCATATTTTTTATATGTCTATTTAACTTGTCCTTGTTTTTTATTTTTTGTCCTATAATAGCTTCTTATCCCCACACCCCCAGTTTTGCAGTTCCCCTTTAGCAAGTGTTAAAGTTTGTATCACCTACATTGTTTACTCATTTTTTAACACTTTTTGTCCATGAGGAATGGGATCTGAAACTGGCTACTAATGGCTTTTGGGACAAAACATACAGGTGAGGTGCTGTCTGAACCCTTTGGGTTCAATGTTCTCGTTACCAGGGCAGGGCTGTGGGCAAGTCACTCTCACATTTGAGATCACTCCCTAACGGGATGAAAACTTTTGAGGTCTAATCCCTTAGCACCTTTCAAGTATGTATCACAGCATTATTAACTATAGTTGCCATGCTGTACATGACATCCCCATGACTTATTTATTTTATAACTGGAAATTTGTACCTTTGACTCCCATCACACATTTCCCCTGCCCCTTTGGCAACCACCAATCTGTTCTCTATATCTATGAGCTTGTTTTTTGTTTCGTTTGTTTTTAAGATTCCATATATAGGTGAGATCATATGGTATTTGTCTTTCTCTGTATGCCCTAACATAGTTCCTTCGAGGTCCGTACATGTTGTTGTAAATGGCAAGATTTCATTCATTTTTATGGCTGAATAATATTCTATTGGGTATATATGCCGCATTTTCCTTATTTGTGATGGACACTTAGGTTGTTTCTGTATCTTGGTTATTGTAAATAATGCTGCAGTGAACATTGGAGGTACATATATCTTTTTGAGTTTGTGGTTTTTTTCTTTGGATAAATGCCCAGAAGTGGAATTACTGGATGATATGGTGGTTTTATTTTTAGTTTTTTGAGGAACCTCCATTCTGTTTCCCAGTAGTGGCTGGATCAGCATGCATTTCAACCAACAGCGCACAAAGGTTCCCTTTTCTCCACATCTTCACCAAAAATTGTTATTTCTAGCCTTTTTGATACTAACCAGTGTACTGGGTGTGAAGTGATAACTCATGGTGGTTTTGGTTTGTATTTCCCTGATGATTAGTAATGTTGGGCATGTTCTTATGTACCTGTTGGCCAATACATTTGTCTTCTTTGGAAAAACATCTCTTCAAATCCTGTGCCCCCTTTCAGAGTCAGATTGTTTATTTGCTATTGAATTTTA
Source organism: Lynx rufus (assembly GCF_022079265.1). Taxonomy (NCBI): domain Eukaryota; kingdom Metazoa; phylum Chordata; class Mammalia; order Carnivora; family Felidae; genus Lynx; species Lynx rufus. The sequence continues at coordinate 44,218,820 of NW_025814829.1, forward strand.
GAAGTTCTTTGTATAATTTGGATATTAGCCCTTCATCAGATATATTATTTGCAAATATTTTCTCCCATTCAGTAGTTTAACTTTTCATTTTGAGTTAATTTTTGTGGATGGTGTAAGACAGCAGTCCAGTTTCATTGTTTGGTACGTGGCTGAGTTCTCTGACTCTTCTTCGGAAACAGTTCTCCATTGATTCCAGCTGCACTCACCCATTTTTGCTGCTAATCCTATTTTTTCATGAAGAAGCAGAATGGCATGTCTACCATCCTTCCTTGGCCCAGCACGAGCCTCCGCTTCCAGGATTACAGAGCCCTCAATGAGAGCAGCACCACAGGACAGCTTGTCGGGAGGTGCTAATGGCGCCCTCCTCTCCATTAGCTCCATTTAGTCTGCAGCAAAGTAGAGTAGTGTGCTCGTGCCGGTGATGTGGCTGTGACACAAGCCACAGCCTATGTCCTCCCTCCGTGCTTCTACCATATAGACATTCTGGAGCTTCTCCCTTCCTCTGCCACCCCCATTGCCTCTCAGGCGCGCCACTGTATGAAGTCTACAGGACACAGTTTCATTCCCGTTAAATGCTGCCTGCTGTTGTATTGTCTTCTCCCTGCAATGGACTGTGCACGGAGGGCAGAGGACTTGCTCCCACTACTTTGTATCTGACCATAATCCCAGTGGGGGTCAGGGGACCGGGGGGGCCGGGCATGCTTGCTGGTGGAATGGACTTCCCGCCAGTGTCCTGCCTTCTTCATTTCTCCCTTCCACCTCTTGCTTCTAGTCTACAGCAGCAGCCTGCTGGTAAAATGCTCCCTTCTAGCAACGCTGTTTCAACCCACGTTGGAGAGAAGAGGTTTGACCCGAGGAACATTAAGACCTAGCTGAAGGGAAAACTTGACCAAAAAAATACTAATGACCAGCCGAGTCACCATCACGATGTTGCAGTGTGGCTGCAGGAGGACTCCCATTGCGGGGTGGGGGTGGGGTGGGGTGCTGAAATAGCTTTCTTTTTGAAGGCACTGTGGGAAAGAGGGTGACTGAACTGAGGAGGTACCCTGGGATTGGGGCAAGCTGGTTGCAAAAGGCCAACCAGAAGTGCGCAGGAGCACTGAAGGCTGAAACCAAAGCACCCCTCCAAACTGGAGTTCCCTGAGTGTCTCAGAGAAAGGCTGTGCTGGCAGGTTTGGAGAGGAAGCAAAGATGCTAATGAAGCGTGAACTGGCTGCTTTCAGCAGAGCCTTCCGGGCACCACGCCACCATCTCGCTTTCTTTCCTACCCATTTATTTATTTATATTCTTAATTAATGGAAATTTCAACTCCCATTAGATCAAGAGAAGTCAGTAATAAACAGCCGCAGCTTTAAGCAGGCAGAGCTACTGGGGAAGGGCAGAGGCTTCTCTTTATGCTCCTGGATTCCAGTCACATGGCTGGCCTGAGCTCAGGAGAGAAAATCCGTATGCTAGTTCTGTGTAGGAGAGCCAGGAACCTGTGTCGATGAGCCTCTGACCTCCATGGGTTATCTGTGAATTTCTTTTTCTTTAAGCATCGTTGAGACTTTCCCTCTTAATTCCTCTCTTGGAATCAGACAGCCCAGGTGTGAATCCTGCCTGGCTGTGCAACCTTGGGCAAGTTAATTAACCTTTCTGTGTCTCAGCCTTTTCTGTTAAAGAAGGTAATAGTACCTAAATGAGGTAATGTGGGTGCAGCACTTGGCATGCTTCCTGGTCTGTAGTGAATGCTCACTGGGTGTTAGCTATTCTCATCATCATCATGCAGAACCCGTATGTGCACGTATGAACATTGCTCCTCTCTCAGGGGCCTCTGGCAGCCCAGCAGAAGCTCCTTTCAGGAGCAGGGCTGGTGAGCACCCTCTTTCAGGAACCTCTTTCAGCACCCTCTTTCAGTATCCCTGATACTCCCTGCTCTGGGTTCTAGCATTTAATTTGGGAATAGCATTGTGAGTCAGGCTGAGGTGGGGTTTTGAATCCATAGCTTTCAACCTCAGAACTACTGGTGTCACTTATGAAGCCCCAGACCTCTGGGTATAATTCAGGGCTCAGATGTCAATGTGGGACTTTGGCCAGTGATGGGCTGAGACATGGTGGAGTGATGAGAGCTGGAAGAAATAATTGGTATCCCATAGTGAGAGAAAAACTCCCAGCCCAGCTTTAAAGGAAGGCTTCAGCGGGATGCCAGATACTAGGCTGAGCCTGCAGGGCAGGGCCAGGAGGGAGGGTGATCGCCACTGCAATCTGATGTCATGCCCTGCTGGTTTGACTCCTGGCTCCACAGCTTACTGGCTGTGGGACCTAGGACAAAGCTTGTAACCTTGCTAAGCCTCAGTGTCCTGACATGAAAAATGAGTATGAGAATAGCCGTGTTCTTCCCATAGTTGTGGGTAGGATGACATGAGATCTCATATGAAGTGATTCATAGAATGCCTGGCAAATTCCCAGAAACTGGTAGCTGTTATCTTTAGACCTGTCTTATCCATCCCTGTGTTTTCAATGCCCATGACGGTGTCTGCTTATAGTAAGCGCTCAAGAAATATTTAAATAGTCCAGTGGAGAATGTGAGACTTGGGACAACCTACTAACGTTTTTGGGCTCGGTAGCCCTAATGAGGGGTCCTGCTAGATGGCCTTAAATGCCACATACAGATCCAAATATAGGGATTCTGTGCCAAGTGCACAGATGCCTTCTGGGGCTGGTATCCCTGGGCCTGAGGGTGGTATGGTGTGTTACTTCAAAGAACAAACTTCTCTCTTTCTTGGGAAGATGACATTATGTATTGACAAAGGAGAAAGTAATGAAGGTCTCAGGTACCACTGGAGAGAGAAATTTAAACTTTTAAGACTGCGTTTCAGTCTTAAATTACTATCACCCTTTTGGATAAAAAGGATCTACTAGTTATCTTGAATACACTATTGGATTTCGTTTCTAAAGGGAAAAAGTAAGGCAAAAGGTGAGCAAGACATTAGTTGGCATTAAGAAAGAACCGGAGCACAATTGGGGAGGAATTGTTATTCCATCTGGTAAATGTGCACTCTCTCCTCACCTTGACCGCCTCCTTCACTTTGCGGCTCACCTCATCTTGGATAGGACACAGCAGAAATAGAAAAGGTCCTTGGAAGGGCAGAACAGATGGATATGGGGGAAGGGGCGACTTCCACACCAAGAAAGATGAAACATTTCGTTCTGAAAGGAGCAGAGGAAAGGGGTGAGCACTCTCTGAGGTGGTGAGTGTAATGAATGGGGAGCAGCAAGCCAATTGCAGGCTCCCTCTTGCCCTTTCCCCTAATCGGAGAAAGAGGCAGCACTTGACAAAATTAAAAGGGAGCAAATTTAGAACTGATGAAAGGAAATGCTCTCCACTCAATGTGTAATTAACCTGTGAAGGAACCTAACCCGCTCGCTATTAACTGAGGCAGGCGGTGAGCTGGGCTCTCAGAAGGCTGGAAGAATAACAGCCGTTTGGGCAGTTAGGCTGGTGAAGCCTGCAGTTCCTGAGGTAATTCATCCTGTGCTGTAAGACATGACATGATGACCAAGTTGAGAAGAGGCAGGTCCCCTGGAATGCAAAAAAAGTGGAGGTGAATCAGGCCTTTAGACAGGGAGGACATTAGCATGAGGAGGCTGTGGAAATGGTCCAGGAAAAAGCTAGGAGACTTGGCTGGGGTCACACAGCCACTTCGCGGTAGAGCCCCGAGCCCTAGCTTCCTGTCCTGAGCCAGTGCCCTCTCCCACACAGTGTGTGGCCCCCAGAGGGCTGCAGAGGGTCCACCCCGTCTGTGCTCCCTGCAGGGTTAGTGGGCAGTGGCTCCCTCCTGAAGTGTATGGCTGGAATCTGGGCCTGGGAAATCAGGACAGTCGAGGTGGGCAGCTGTTCTGGGATGTGTTTGTTCTGGGCAGGAATTCTGACCCACTTCGTATCCGAGAGATCTTGAGTCTCCTGGAAAGAGCAAGCAGGACGGTAATACAGAACAGAGTAAAAGCTTGTTTTTTGGGAGGACGTCAGTATTACTGCTGAAAATGCTGTCTTCGCCACTTCCTAGGTGTATGACCGCGGGCGACTGGCTTTACCTCTCTGAATCTCAGTCTCATCAACTCACTACTGCCTTCTTCATACGCGTGCGGGGGTTCACTGAAAAGCAGGTAGCCTGCAGTGGCACACTAACCATTCAAAAACTGGCAGGCAGAATTCTGATTAGAACTGGAATTAGCACGGGCTTACCCTTTAGGAGAAAACCTTGCTTTCGTCTTTTAGATTTATTATCTCTAGCCTTTCATCTCTCATTCACTCAGCAACTACTCTTTGAACACCTAGTATGCGCTGTGTTAGATGCTAGATATCCACTGGTGAGTGAAATATGGTGCCTGTAGTCTTGGAGTGCACAACGAAGTGGAGGAGACAGTCGTGCCAAAAGATGAAAAGAAAAACACCAAAAACTGCAGTACTGTAGACATGTGCTGTACTGGAGGTGGAGATTTATAAAGCATTGTGGAGTCAAAGAAGGAGTTTTTGCCCGTTAGATAAATATTTATTAAGCACTGTGTGCTAAGCACTGTGATAGGCATTCATCAAATTACTTACTTGTCAAGTAAATCCCCCCCCCCCCCCCCCCGGGGACATCTTGGAAAGGCATTCTGTTACTTATTGGGAATTCCAGAAAACATTCCAAGAATCTGAGCCTACACTGACAGCGTCATCAAACATAGCTTCAAGGGAGCATTATTTATTACCAGAGGACATTCTGAATCACTCAAAAGTGGTTCAAGATGGTTTTTGTTGTCTTGGTGAAAGATGCTGGTCAGGAAGCCCCAGAAAATGATCAAGAAAGACCCTGGAAGACAGGCCTCTTGTAAGAATTTTTGTAGGCCCTGGGCCCTCTTACATTTGAAGCCTCACCTAGATCTTATCAAACATCTCAAGTATATGATGTGATATGATATGAAATGCCTCCATATCCCCAGTAAATTTATCTTTTTCTTTGCTGTTAAATTTAAAATTATTTTCTAATTTTGCTTTTTAAAATTATTTATGATGAGTGATTTTTAGAAATTACATTCATATTCAAGAATTCTCATGGGATGAGAGATCTTAAATGATTTTCTAATATAATGACTTTTTTGATGAATACTAAATTGAACAATTAATGAAGTTGACATAGTATTACATCGTGTAGACATTCAATTAAACATTTAATTTTAGTTTTTTGTATTTGGAGCTACTTCCTTTTTGTTTTTTGTTTTTTTTTAGTTGTAAGACATTTGTGTAGGCTTTTGGGGAGCTCTCAGACTGGAGGCCCGGTGCCTCTGAATGGAGGAGCCTTGGGGCAGCAGTAGGCATCTTCCTCTGGCCAGCTCTTAGTTCCCACCCTTTGTCTCAACCTTGAGGACGCTGATGAGGTGGTTCCCTGGGGACTGCTGTTAGTGAGCCATGCTACAGTCGATTCAGGTGCTGGGTGGTAACCTGTGAGGCAGTTGTTGGTGAGGCTTTTTCCCAGGTCTCAAATGATGCCGATCCTCTCTTTGCCTGGCCCATCTTCCTCCTCATTTGTCTTTCCCCTGTTCTGCTTCTTTTCATCCTTTCTCTTTTTACCTTCTCTCCTGCCTGTGGTTTTGTGTATCACTGGAGTAGCCAGTGGCTTCCCTAGACCTGCCCCACTCTGCTGGTGCCATTGAAGTCATTTCTGATCCCAGTGAGAGCAACACGCAGAAGGATGGCCACAAATCCAGCGCTTGTAGAATTCAAGACAGTTATGGAGACACTTTGATTAAAACTGGAAATACAAAGTGCTTGCCATGTATTTCTTTACAAAACCAGCATCCTAACGTTTTTGCAGAGTAGCCAGTGTGAAATGAGCGGCTGAACTTTTGTCCTTGGTAAAGTTTTACTGAGCAGAGGGACTGCTAGAATTTTCTTGTTAGACTATATTCGAAGCGTCCTTTGCTCTACCGCTATTGCCTCTGTGAGGAATGCCCTTTTCCTGTCTGCCTGGTGGCTGCATTCCTCACATCCCAGCTGCAGGTCACCTCCCGGTGAGCCTATCCATCACCTCCCTGGGATGATCTGAGTGCTGTTTCTTTGGGGTCCCCACTGCCCTTACCAGTGTTCACACATTCATTAAAGCAATGCCCATCTTCTGTCATAATGGTTTGCTTTATCGGCACATCTGACTCCCACTGTAAACTCTTCGTGGCCAAAGGCTCTGCCTACCTCCATCTCTACACCATCAGCTCTGAGCACAGCAGTTGGCATATAGTGGGATCTAGGGGAATGAGATAACTGGCTGGAATCCATGGACCCTTCTCTATGCACTGATTTTGAGTCCTTTTCAACATTGTCTAGCCAAACCAGGAAAGACTGCATACCTGCTATAGCTCCAGGAAGAAGTCATGGTGAACATCCATTCACCTTCAGTGTCTCTTCCTCAAAATGTCCCTGAAGTATGAATCATCAGCTCCAGGATCTACCACCACCATAGATATTTTTAAAGCTGGGATAAAGAAGCATGGGTGCAAATAGGAATAAATATCTCTGGCCGTAAAAATAAAATAAATCAATATCCCTTCTCTGTGGCCAGAGATGCTTAATAGGCAAAGATCACTGCCAGATTGTAAAAAATGTGTTTAGCAGGCACTGAGGGCAAATTTAAGCTGTAGGAATGAATACCCCAACTGCTTTTCTCATCTTAGAATGAAATAACTTTTTCTTTGGCATTAGATAATGAATATACATCTGCTCCCATGGATGTGATTCTGAAAGCACTGGTCTGGCTTCTGGGACCTAGGTCGTGTGAGCTGCTCAGGGTCGCTGGCCACTTTAGCTGGGGTTGGAGATGCGTCTCAGTCTCTTCCTTTGGCCTGGCAGGCCCCAGAAGTCCATTACCAACCCATTCAGATGCATATTTTCATGTACCATCATCTGAATAGAATAGGATAAAGCACCTGCTGACACGCATGTCTACTTTCCTGATCTCCTTTCAAACTCCTTTCCAGGCATTTCCCCCTTAGGACCGCTGCTCAGGTCTCACGAGGTTACTTGGACCTTCCCTGGATGTGCCCTGTGTTTTCTTACCTACTTCTGGGTATGTCTCTCTGTCAGCCTGGAATGTCCTTTTGCCCCACCTTGTACGTAGGACTTGCTCTTCAAAGCTCAACCCAGAGGTCACATCAGTATATCTCTGTGCTCTTCTGACTGGGAACCCTCACCTTCCTGGAGGAACTGATTTCTCCTTAATCTTTGATCCCACGTGACCTTACGTGTCCCTTAATTATGGCTCTTACTACATTCTGTCATAATTTATTTCTACGGTGATTATAATAATTATTCCATCAGCAAATCCTGTCAGCACTACCTTCAAAATCTATCCCAAGTTCGATTACTTCCCACCACATCCACCTCTACCACTCCAGTGCAGACCACTGTCATTTCTCATCATGATTACTAAGCTCTGTTTGACCTGGTCTCCTTGCCTCCATATCTGCCTCACTACAATGTATCTTCCACATGGAAGCTAGACAAAAAGGATGAATTAAGTTGTGTAATTTTTTCTGCTCACAACTCTCAGTGCTTCCCACATGTATTAGGATTCTCCAGAGAAACAGAACCAATAGGATGTGTCTCTGTGTAGAAGGAAATTCATTTTAAGGTATGACCCGCAAGATGGTAGAGGCTGACAGGTTCTAGTCGGAAAGCCTATAGTCTAGAGACCCAGGAAGAACAATAGAAGCCTGAGGGCAGTCTGCTGGAGAATTCATTCTTGCTTGTGGACGCTGGACTCTTTGTTCCAGTCAGGCTTTCAACTGATTGGATGAGGCCCACCCACATTATGGAGGGCAGTGTGCTTCCTCAGGATTCACTAATTTAGATGTTAATTTCATCCCGAAGCACCCTCCAAAGTGATACCAGGCCATGTCACTGGGTTCTCATCATGTTTCCACCTGGTCCCACATGAGTGAACAGCCTCTGTCTCTCTTCTCCTGTTCCTGTGTTCCAAACATTCCAGCCTCCTTGATGTTCTTTAAACATGCATGGCACATTCCTGCATCTGGGCCCTTCTTTCTGCTCTCATAGAGGGCTTAGAGGGATGCTCTCCTTTCAGATAACAGCATGTCTGTCTTTTTTTCCTCCCAGATGCCTTTGTTCAAATGACATCTCCTCTGAGAGGCCTTCACTGCCCTGTTTCTTCTCCCATGTTATTCCCCTGGCCCCTGTCATCCTTTGGTTGATTACTTTGTTTTATATTTCTTCATGGTTCTTACCCAGCACAGTATCATGTGTTTATCATGTTCATTTTCTGTCTCTTCCACCCAGAGTGCAAACTCTTTGGAGGCAAGGGACTTCATTTGTTTTGGTCACTTTTATATCCTCAGTACTGAAACCAGTGCCTGGCACATTAGAGGCAGTCAGTAAACATTTGTTGAATATATGAATGTGTTGAAAATGTATTAATAGCTAACATATATTAAATGCTTACTATATCCTTTTATGTTTATAAAAACCTATGGGGTAGGGTAGATTCTGATCTTTTTCTAGACTGAAGGATTCATGAAGGCTGGACTTTGTTGGTCTTTCTCAGTTCTTTATCCCAACAGCTAGAACAAATAATATGTACTCAAAAAATGATTTGCTAAATGAATGCATGAACAAGGCAACATCTTCTAGTGTAGGAGATTGAAGCATAGAGAGGTGAGCCAACTTGTCTAAGCCACTCTGTAAGTGGAAGAGCCTGGGTTCCAACCTGGGTGATCTGTCTAACCCCACGACACAACCTTGAGTGGTGTCTGTGTCCTGACTCAGCTTTGATGTCCATGGGGATGGTGGCTTGACCTGTCTGTCGTTATTCCTCCAGTTTGTGGCACAATGCTGACACTAAATGAATGTGTATAGAATGCATTCTAGTTCTCTCATCTTCTAAGCTCTGCTGTGACTGAGGTAGACCCTGAGGGCTTCGAGGGCAGAACCCCCAGCGAGTGACATTGCACTCACCTCTCAGTGTAGGCATAGGGGTGAAGAACTCAGATGTTGCCATGGAACAGACCCAGGTCCTTCCAATGGTGTGATGTTGGACCTCAGTTTTTCTGTCTGCACGATGGTGATAATAGTAATGTCTATTTCCAAGGATTATTTTTAAGCTGAACCAAAATAATATAGGTAAATCGTTTCAGTCTGAGCCTTGCACACTAATTGTTCAGCAAATGCTGGCTGTTGTTATTTGCTGACCACCTCCCTCTGAGTTTCTGTAGCACATGTCTTGTTGCTTGCACCCAGCGTGTCACTTCTCAGATACCACAGTACATCATTTGCCTCCGGGTGGGCCTCTGAGACACATAGGTGGGTACAGGCCAGGTCTCATACTTTTGTGTTCTAGAATAGGGTGATGGTGGTGCATTGTGCCCTATGGGTATTCAGTACTTAAATAAATTCATCCCTGCAGCTCCCACAAGAGAGCTCTGTGTTGCCAGATCTCCATGATGATTCCATGAAAGTCTGAGGCAAGTTTCAGCTGACAGGCTTGGCGGTTTTTGTCTATGCCAATATGCTAGGGAATCTTGGGTCAGGCAACAGTAGTTTAAGCGACGTGAAAACAGAGTAAAAATGTATCCCTTAGCACATTCCTTCAGGCTTGTCAGGCATTTCTTTTTACCCAGGAGAAGAATCATAGTAATGTAAACGTCAAACAAATATTGAAAAATTCTGCTTTGACCTCAGTTCCCAAACATGTGAAGTGCAAAGTCAGGGCACCTGGAATTCCAAAGGAATGTAGACCATGTTGACGAGAGTGATGTGAATAAGGGAATAGGGAGTATTGGAGGAGAAACATTCCATAAGATGGTGAATGAAGGAGACATTTGCGCAGAGATGTGGATGACATGAGAAACCGAGTTATGCCAATCTAGGGGGAGGAAGAGCAACCAGGCAGAAGGAATAGCAAATGCAAAGGGCCTGAGGTATTGAGTGTTAAGTATGTTTAAAGAACAGCAAAGAGGCCGTTGTGCTGGAGCCTAATGAGCAAAGGGAAGTGGTTAGAGATTAGGAAGCTAAGAAATTAGGGGGCTGGATCATCTGTAGCTTCCCATTCACTGGATTCTGGGCAGTCACTGGGGAGTCCCAATATAAGTATGTTCCATATAAATATGATAGTTCCATGTAAATACTTTTCTTAAAGGTCTCTGGCTGCTTTGTGGCTTGCAGGGAGACCAGAGTGAAAGTAGGCAGACCAGGAAGCTATTGCATAACTCCGGGTGAGATAGTTTGGTGGCTGGTAGAGGTGGCAGCGATAGAACTGGTTCATTTTGAAATATATTTTGGAGGTAGATCCTGTAGCGTATTTGGATGGACTTGAAGTGTTTGAAGTGGTGCACAGTATGAAAAGTGGAGAGCTTTTCTCCTCGCTCTCTCGGAGCAACGGATCGAATGGTTTGATTCAGTGAAATGGAGAGAACACAGATGGAAAAAAGCTCTTGGGAGACAACTGTGGGAATCCATCAATACTGGATATGTTAAATTTAGATATCCCATGTGGAGAAACGGGAACCCTCTTGCACTGTTGGTGGGAATGCAAACTGGTGCAGCCACTCTGGAAAACAGTGTGGAGGTTCCTCAAAAAATTAAAAATAGACCTACCCTATGACCCAGCAATAGCACTGCTAGGAATTTACCCAAGGGATACAGGAGTACTGATGCATAGGGGCACTTGGACCCCAATGTTTATAGCAGCACTCTCAACAATAGCCAAATTATGGAAAGAGCCTAAATGTCCCTCAACTGATGAATGGATAAAGAAATTGTGGTTTATATACACAATGGAGTACTACGTGGCAAGGAGAAAGAATGAAATCTGGCCCTTTGTAGCAACATGGATGGAACTGGAGAGTGTGATGCTAAGTGAAATAAACCATACAGAGAAAGACAGATACCATATGGTTTCACTCTTATGTGGATCCTGAGAAACTTAACAGAAACCCATGGGGGAGGGGAAGGAAAAAAAAAAAAGAGGTTAGAGTGGGAGAGAGCCAAAGCATAAGAGACTCTTAAAAACTGAGAACAAACTGAGGGTTGATGGGGGGTGGGAGGGAGGGGAGGGTGGGTGGTGGGTATTGCGGAGGGCACCTTTTGGGATGAGCACTGGGTGTTGTATGGAAACCAATTTGACAATAAATTTCATATATTAAAAAAAAATTTAGATATCCCAGGGAGATATCAAATAGGAACTTGGAAAAAGAAGCCTAAAGGTCGAGGGGCAGGACAGAGCTAATGGTATACATTTTGGAATCATCATCCAGAAATGGGACTTAAAACCATAGAAGTGGATGAGATATAGAGGGTGAAAAGGAAGAAAGGAGGAGGAGTGTGACAGAGCCTCAGTCTGGGGCACCTCAGCCTTTAGAGGTTGGAAAGAGGAAGAGCCAGCAAAGGATACTGAGAATCAGCAGTGATGTTGGGAGAAAACAAGAGTGTGGCATTGAGTTAAAAGTCAAGTTATGTTAAAAGTCCATTTCAAGGGAGGGAGTGATTGCCGCATCAGACGTCTCTGGGAGGTCAAATAAGGAGAGCAATGAGAATTGAGTATTGGGGTCAATACAAGTGTGCCCATAGAAGCACTGTTGTTTATTTTTAGCAAAATATTGGAAACATTCCCAAATGCCTATCAACAGGAGAATGAGTAAACACACTGTGCTGTGTTTGCACAGTGGAATTTTATTCTGCTGAAAAATGAATGAGCTAGAGTCATGTGGATGAATCCCACAAACACAGTAGTGAGGATAAAAGTTGGGGAATGTGAGCAGTTGAATACCATGTATAAAGTTTAAAGTATGCAAAACAAACATGGCTTAGAGGAACCTACATAGTAAAAGTACAAAGACATACATGAAAATGAAATGTAAGAAATTTAGGATACTAGTTATTTTAAGAGTGGAGGAAGAGAAAGTGATTCAGGAGGGATACACAGGAGACATTCAGAAATATTGGTAATATTTTGCTTTCTTACGTTGGGTGGTAGGTACACAGATAATCATTGAATTATTTATACTTTTTGTATGTGTGAATATTGCCTAAGAAATTCTAAATGAAAAGAAAAACAATAACCACCGAATTTGTCAATACGGACTAGGACAAGAGCATTTTCAATGAAGCATTTATAAGGCAAGCTGATTGAAGTGGGTTTGAGAGATAAAGGGAGGGGACAAGTGAAAATGATGAAGACAGACAACTCTGGAGTTCTGGTTAGAAAAGCAGAGAAATGGAGCGGTCGCTGGAGGGAGATGTTAGATAAAGGAGGGTTTGATTGACAGAGGGACTCCAAATATAAAGTTGGCTAAGGCCAAGTAATGTGTGAAATTAAAATATAGTTTATATTTAATTATTTATCTTTAGCAGATCGTCCAAACCCCCTGGTTTCCCTTTGGTGTTTTGGCATTTGACTATCGGTGTTCATTAGCATCTTTACCGAGGAGAAAGAACTCAAATCAGTCCCTTTGGATACTGGCAAAAATAATTTAGTAGAAGCCTCAGTTGGGGAGGAGTTGGAAACAACTCATTTAAATGAGGTTTGGGATTAGTTGTGGATTAATATAGATAGAGCATTGAATAAAAACATCACACAGAATATGCAAATTAGTTCAGGTGTTTTGGAGTGTATGGTTTCTGGAATTAGGAAGATGGTTCAGAATGGTGTGCAAAGGCCACTTATAACCGTAACTTGAAAGAAAAGTTCATGATGAAGGTAAGTTTGGGGAGGCTTTTAGTGTAATTGCTATTACACTAAATTGTTATAAGATCTGTTGCTGTTAAGGAATGGGCATAGTGTGGTGGTGGCGGCTATTGTTTGTACTAGCTGCTGGGGATTTATAAAGATCCTTTCACCCTATCTCTTGAGGCTCATCTAAGATCAAGGATACCTACTAGCAAGATAATGATTAGAATAATAAAATATAACTTAAACGGACTATAATTCACCGAGAATCTATTGTGTGCCATAGGCATTATGGCTGATTGCATCAAACCCTCAGAGCCTTCATGCAAAATAGGGTCTGTTATCTCCATTTGACAGGTGAGGAAACTGAAGGAGAGCAGAGTTCCATAGACAGTTCTAGAACTGGGATCAGAACCCTAGATGTCTAATTCCAAAGCCGGGGCCCTTCCCATTTTTCTGTGCAGCCTCGATCAGGCCCTTAACATGATCAGTTTAACCCCCCTCTATGGGGCTGCAGTTGCTAAGAGGGCCAGTCGTCTTGCTTCCTGGTGTTTTGTGTTGCTGCTGACCCTGAGAGAGTACGGGTAGGAGTGACCACTGCAGGAAATAGGGCAGTACGTCAGCTGGAGGTTTTGAAGACCTGCAGGGCATTGGGAATAAAACTGTGACTGCACATTTTGAGGCCTTTTACTTTGTAGAACATCCTGTGTTTCTGAAACATCCACAGTGACTGTTGTTCTCTATTATTTAAATGAGCAAGTGCCCTAGTTTCAGGAGGAAGAGATTTGTTTTTTTCATCAAATTTACTGCACATCTGTTTAAAGAATGTGGCAACAGTATGCATAAATCTCCAATCAAAATATTACAGAACAAGCCAATTTTATCATATTAAAAATGTATGGCCAGACACAATGTGCTGAAAAGATGAAATTACCACGTGGTGCCTTTTCTACTCTGTTTATATTGGACTGTTTATCCCCAAATTAAATCTTGTACAAAAATATACCAGACAAAAAAGGAGTTAAACTTGGCCCGGAACAGTTATACTGATGTTATAAAAGTATGTCTGTATAATATACCAACATTACAAATATATTTTTTATAGCAATAGAATTTTTGTAATGCCTTAAAGAGATTTGAAACATTCAAATTATATATGCCGTTACATATAATGATGTTTTATGGATATTGGATAATATTATAATATAGATGAATTTTAAAACCCCTTTACTAGGAAATCTTCAAATGTTTTCTAAGTAACAGGAAGTCTCCCTTTGGATGATTTCTAGTGCTAATTGGTATTTTGTTTCTTTTGGGTGAGATCAGCAAGTCAGCAAAGATCCAGCTGGACTTTTGTATAAGCAGGCTAATTCCTTCAGGTTTCAAGATGGGGACAGCCTCATTTTTTAGTAAGTTTTTAATTTTAATTCCAGTACCATTAACATATAGTGTTATATTAATTTCAGGTGTATAATAAAGATATCTTCTTTATCTTGTTTCTTGGAATAACGCCACTACCATCATACCATATCAAGAATTTATGACTGCCTTCTAGTTATAAATACACTATTAGTCATCCTCTGTACAACATTTAATTCTCAAAGTAGCTTTATCAGATGATCCTTATTAGCCCATTTTACAGATGGAGAAACTGAGGTGTGGAAAGTTAATTAATTTAGACACCAAGATCTCTGCCTTTGAGAGTGTTGCATGTCTGTAACATTTGATTTACTGCATTATTTTAGCTGTATCATCTTGGGTGGTACTCACAACAGCTCTGCTCTAGATGAGGCAGCTGAAGCATGCCATTCAGACAAGCCAGGTGGCCCTCTCCAGGTCACCAGTGGTGAAGCCTGGCCTTTGGATTACTGACTAGAGTTTTCTACCAAACTTCACAGAAAACTTCACTCACCATGAAAAGAAAGCCCTTTGTTGACTGGGTCTGTGATCAGCTCCAGGGGAGATATGGTAAAGAGATGGGGAGTGGGGGAGGAGGAAGGGCTCAGAGAAAAAACACTTTGTGTAGATATTTTCTCTGCCAGCCAGTCTCCACAGCCTTAACACTGATTCTTAGGAAGAGAGATTGCAGGCAGAAACTGAGGAGCGCCTGGGTGACTCAGTTGGTTAAGCATCAAATTTTTTTTTTTTAATTTTTGTTAACATTTGAGAGACCAAGTGAGTGGGGGAGGAGTAGGGGGAGAGAGAGAGAGAGAGAGAGAGAGAGAGACACACAGAATCTGAAGCAGGCTCCAGGCTCTGAGCTGCCAGCACAGAGCCCGACACAGGGCTTGAACTCACGGACTGTGAAATCATGACCTGAGCCGAAGTCGGACGCTTAACCAACTAAGCCACCCAGGTGCCCCAAGCATCTCACTCTTGATCTCAGCTCAGGTCTTGAGTTCAAGTCCTATGTCAAGCTCCACATTGGGCATGGAACCTACTTAAAAGAAAAAAACAAAACTGAAATGTGTATTTCACACAAACCGTCTTTGAAATGTTGGGAAAACCCAAAGTCTGTCTTTTAGAATTACAAATTTGGATCATGGTTTCCTGGGGTATATTGGAAGAAGGGAAGCTGAGGAAGCGGTTCAGAGTGGTACAGGCAAAGGGAGTCTTGGGGTGAGATTACACATGGGAAATGGCTCTGTCACTAGGGAAGGTGTCAGCACCTGGTACATGTGGCCAACACTGTGGGCAGGACTTGAGCAGGACCGCAGAAAAGGCACTGGCCACGCCATGTGTTGCAGGCACTTTGTGGTATCTCTGGGTTCTTCCAGGAAAAGCTGGGAAGACTCTGGGGAGGCATGGCACTGAGTAGGCTTTACAACAATAATGCAGGACAGGGACACACACACACACACACACACACACACACACACCCTTGCCTTTGGAAGAAGAGAAGAGTATGAGGTGCTGGAGACATGGGTGGGAAGTGAGATCAGGGTGACCAGAGGGTACTAAAAATGGGCAGGAACAGAGGAGGATAAGACCAGAGAAGTGGGGTGGGTTGGGGAGGTTCTGGAATATGAGTCTCAGATGGGTAAAGTTACTTTGCTAGCCACTGGGTGTCACTTGACAATTTGTGAGCAGAGTAGTAATCAGAGCTCAGCTTTAGGCAAATGATTTAGGAAAGGAGGTACTAGATGTCTTAGAGTGGACGGAATATTAGAATAGGAAGATACTGGTTAGGAGTCTTTTGATAGTACACGGATATCCCATTTAGCGCAGGGCATGGGTTTCTGATAATGTATGTGCTAACTGAATTGGTTCTACAAAGACTCAGTATAGCATGTCAGCCAAGGAGTGATTCAAGTAATGGAATATGGAGTATAAGACACACAGGGAGTGGGGAGGAGTTGATTCAAGTAATGGAGTATGGAGTATAAGACACACAGGGAGTAGTGAGGTCAGTGGACTGGAGACCTCTGTGAGGGGGAAGAGCTGGTATAATGAGAGTCTCTGAGTGAGGAGCTGGACAGATGACACGTTGTAGGATTATAGAGTACACTCTTCGGGGACAAAAGAGTTTCTGGTGGAGATTAGAAACTGGATAGAGAAGTTCTTGGGGCCAGGGTTAGAAAGTCAGAGAACTACTCAGGAGTCGAGTTTGGGGCCAGTCAGGATGGTGGCTGACTTGGGGGAGGCACTGCAGATTTCAGTGAATGAAGCACAGTGTCCATGAGAGTAGTAGATGACCAAGCTGAGGACAACGGCCTAGCTGCCACAGGGAAGGGAGCCGGGTTGGATTATGTAGGAGGGTGGAATGATGGTCTGGGAGTTGCTGGTTTCGGGGTTTTGGACCTGGCTGGTGATCCTGAGTGGCATGGGGTGTTGGGTGAATGAGAAGCCACCTGAGTTGGCTACAGGAGAAGTAGGATTCTCAGAGGACAGGCACGTCAAGATTAAGGAGGTAAAGGGATATATGGTGAAGTTGGGGGTGTAAGGGAATTTAAGGAATGGAGATTCCAGAGAACATAGGGCAAGGATTTGGGAGAAATGTGAGTGCCAGAAGTTGGATCAGAGGAGAAGAAACACCCAGCTACTTGGAAATAAGGGAAAAGAAGATGAACCATTGTAGGGGCCAACTGAGGAAGGTAGAGTCATATGGCTTCATGTTAGCCAAGGCAAGAGGTCCTGACAGCCTGCCTGGGGTGAGGTGCAGCTTGGCCTTCAGGACTGATCTGCAGCCTGAGAGGGAGGCCCGGTGTTTGGGTGGCAACAGTGTGGAGGGGCATTCAGTGGGCTCACATGCACTGGGTGGGTGACATGCTCTGAGCATTTGGGGCAGGATTCCAGGACTTGAGATGTAGGGCTTGGCTCTGACAGGGTGATTTTGCTAAAAAAAAAAAAAAAAAAAAAAAAAAAAAAAAAAAAATTCATGTCACATCCATGCACAGTACCTCTCCCTTCATCCGAAAGTGAAAGTGCTATACCATAGTTTTTATCAGCCCTGTAAACATCCGGCTCCTGCCTCCCACTTGAGACTTCTGTCTTGCCTCTTCCTTCACAAATCGTATTTCAACTATCCTGAGATGCTTATAATTTCCTGGATATTTTTTGCAGCTTCTGACTGGAATTCTTTCCTTCCTACACATCTTCCTGTCTCCTCTGCATGCCTGTGGCCCTACAGCCTCCACTTTGAAGAGTTAGCTCAGACTTCTAACTTCTAAGTTAGACTACTAACTTCTAACTTCTAAGTTAGACTTCTAACTTCTAAGACTTCTGCTTACCACCTTGGGCTGGAGTAGATACCTCATCTCTCACAGATACCTCATCTCTGTTAGTATCAGTACCCTCTTGTTACCTCGGTCCTTACACTTGCCACATGACGGTCTCCTTTTTATAGAAAGCCTCCACCAACAGCACTTGACCCTTAGAAACTTTTGAGCGAGACTCATGTCTTATTCCCCGTCACATCCTAGCATCTTTCATGATACCTGGCACATGGAAGACTCTCCATAAGTTCTTAGAGAGTGCCTGAGATAACAGGAGCACCATTAGGTTAGCCCTGTGAGGAATAAAATGGAGGTATGGATTCCAGAGGCATCGTGATAGAGAATTGACAAGAGTTAGCAAAAGTTTCAGCATGTGTGTGTCTGTGTGCACACTTGGGAGTTTAGTGGAGGAGAAAAGCACGTCTCAAGGCTTGGGTAATGGGTAAGATTGCCATACCATTAGCAGAAACAAGGATCACAGTGAAGACACAGCACTGGGAACGAACCTGATGAGTTTTGAAACTGATGAGGATTGAGGCCCAGACAGGACACACAGATGTCAAAAAGGCAACTGAAAATGGTAGCCTGGGTGGAAGGTGATAAATTCAAAGTAATGAAAATCAAGGGAGAGGAGATACAAAAGTAAATGGCCAACAGTGTTGTGACAGAAGAGCAGTCACTGGAGATTCACCCTCTTTTCTCCAGTCATTTAGTAGAACAGAATAATTGTTATTATTATTATCCTTCTTAATACATGAACCCTACAGATTGATGTAGGCTTTCTATTTAAACATGAAGCACAATAATCTCTGTTACTTCCTCTCAACTTCCTAACAATTTTATAAAGTAGGCAGGGTAGGTATTATTCCCATTTTGTGGTTGAAAATGAGACACCAGGTTAGTACAGTCTCAGGAGGGGCAGAACAGATAACAGAGGGGTTCTCCCAATCTCTAGCTGTTGCTCATTCCACTGGACCACCCTCCTTCCCCTCAGAGAGTAAGAGACCTGTCCTGCACTCCCTGCAGCCCTTGTCATGGAGAGAAGTCACTCTGGCAATCTGCCACACTGGTGGCATGTGACCATTTGCAACTGTGAGGCCAACAGCTTCACAGTTTCATCCTTGAGTTCCGTCAGACCCTTGGGTGGGTGCCATCTACTGCTAATTTATTTGTTTCTAAATTTGTCAGTTAGGTTCTAGTGCTTTACCACCACATTTTTCCTTTTCCCTAATCTCTAGGTTCTGAAAGACAATTTGTGGCTAAGACTTTCTTTAGCATATTTTTCAGTAAGCTCTTTTTAAGTATAGTTGGGGTTTATGTAGGACCAAGACTGAATTTATACTGGCTCAAAACTCAGAATATTTTATCTGTTGCACTTTATATTCAGATAGGAAGTGGGGAAAAATATTTCTCTTCTCCTGTCAAAGGTTGTGCTTGAGGTTGGGGATTGCTCAAAAATAACAGTGACCTCTTACTTGGTGATACTTACCCCCTCCTCCCTTTACTCATCAGCCCTATTATCCCCATCCTTCTACTGAAACTATTAGGAAAATCTTCAAATGATCTCTTGAATATCAAACCTAAATGACTGGTATTTCTTTTGTCCCAGTGGAGTTTTCTGTGATATATGTTTTTTTTAAGGCCCAAATCCTAGGATTCATCCTTGATTCTTCCTTCCCTTTTGTTTCCATCATAGTGATGATGATCACCTGTTTTTTGTTTGTGTGTTTAGCTTGTTCATAAGGTGAGTTGCATTGGTTGATTTTTGAATATTATGTCAAGATTGCATTCCATGAATAAATTCTCCTTGGTCATAATGTCTTATCCTTTCTATACATTTGTTGATTTGTTACAATTTTGTTAGAAATGTAGCGCCTATGTTCATAGGGATATTGGTCTGTTGTTTTCTTTCCTAGCGATGTTTTGTTTGGCGTATTGGGATAACATTAGCCTTATAGCCTGAATTGAGAAGTATTTCCTCCTCTGTAATTTTTTCGAGGAAATTTGTTTTAGAATTGATGTTATTTATTTCTTTAGTATTTGTTAGAATTTACCAGTGGAGCTATCTGAGCCTGGAATTTTCTTTGGAGGAGGGTTTTCAAGTACAAATTCAATTTCTTTAATAGAAATAGATCTATTCAGGCTACATATGTATTGCCTTATTTTATTGAATTATACTCATTTACTTTTGAGTGAGATTCATCGTGTCTTTCAAGATATTTGTCCATTTTATCTAACTTGTTGAATTTATAGGCATATAATTACATATTCTTATTATCCTTTTAGTATCTATATAATCTATAATGATGTCATGTCTCATAACCAATATATCAGTTAGTGCTTTCTCTCTCTTTTTTTTCCTGATTAGTGTTGCTAGAGGTTTATGAGGTTACTGACTTTTTTTTTCATTGAACTAGCTTTTGGTTTCATTGCTTTTTTTCCCTATTGTTTTCCTGTTTCCTATTTCATTGATGGCTGTTTGACCTTTATCATTTCCTTTCTTTTGCTTACTTTGGGCTTAATTTTCTCATTTCTTTTTAGTTTATTAAATTTGAAACTGAGGTCATGGATTTGCAACTTTTCTTTTTTACTAATATAGGTGTATGTTTAGTGTTATAAATATCCCCTTGAGTACTATATTAGCAGCATCCCACAAATTCTGGTATGTTGTGTTTTCATTTTCATTCTGTTCAAAATTCTTTCTGATTTCTCTTTTCTTATGTGGCCCATGGGTTGTTTAGAACTGTGTTATTTAGTATCCAAATGTTTGTGGGATATTTTTCATAGATCTTTCTGTTATTGATTTGTAATTTAATTCCATTGTGGTCATGGAACATACTTTGTATGATTTGAATCCTTTTAAATTTATTGAGACTTGTTTTATGGCCCCGAATGCTTTTTTTAAAATCAGAGGAATTAAACTTTTGGGGATCTCATTTGTGACGGTCAGTCAGCAATGCCCTTGTTAGCAATTTACTGCTTTCCAGTGGACAAAATCCAAATGGGCTCCTCCTCATAAAACTCCCTTTGCTTCCTTGCTTCATCTCCCCAAACCTTTATATCCCTGTTCAACCTAGGACTCTTCTAGAGCAAGAATGAAATTCGCTTACCTTATTTGATAGAATGGGAGGGGGAAGTGTGGAGTTAGGCTGCATAAAGTCAGAAGAGAGGGAGAGAAGGCAAGTAAAGAAGTAATCCAAGGAAGGGTGAGCTCTGGCTATAAAGAGACATTTTATTCTTTGGTTCATAAACTGACTCTGAAGGCAATTTCAAAAGTGTTTTGAGCAATGGCAACATTACCGGGTGAAGAGTTGTAGCCTTGGAGATTACTTTGAATGACAGTACTCATTTGGATGTATGAGTTCTTGAGTGCTTTAGAAAAAATTAATCATTATTTTTAGCTAAATATGTAATTATTTTAGTGAACATTCCAAACTCACTGAAGTACAAGCATGAAGCAATTTTCCTTTCTCTTATCGCTGCTTTTAACCATTTTTGTCCAACTTTCCTTTCTTAGAATGGTAACAAAGATGTTTTCCGGTAGCTTTTTGGCCACTTTGTTATTAAAGTCTAGTACAGTCTTACTGAATTTGCTAGTCCCATTTCCTGGACTGACCATGGTGGAGGGATCTACTGCGAGGGAGAGGCAGGGCCTTCTTCAGCATTCCTTTGATCTTCCAGCATGTCGGGAAGAGGATCAAGATTAATAAATGGACACATATCTCCTATCTGACTGTTGCTTACCATCCTGCTCAGCCAAATGAAGTTATTTTGGTGATAAGGGAGAGGCCCCAAAGAATCCATTCTAGAAACTGGGACAGCCTGTGTACACGGAAGGCTGGCATCACATGTCCCAGGTGAACATTTGCTTATTCAGTGGTCTCGATGATCTGCATTTAGCTGCAGTTAGCCCAGGTAACTTGGAAGGTCTTTCCTTTCAACCCACAGGAACCTCTAATATTCCTGGTATCACAGTGGATGTTTAGTTACCCGAACTTCTGCTTCTCTCTCTGTCTTGCTGTCTCCCTTTCATTCATTTTTCTCTGGGTCAGATAGGCATCAAATCTGTTACATAAGCAGATATTCAACAGGGAAAAGAGGCCATTCTCATTTTTTTGCTGCTATCCTCAGTCTCTTAAAATACTTCTCTTTGAGCCCCCACTTTTGGCTTGGAGGATGATAGGAACATAAGATGGAAGTGAAGGGAAAACTGTTTACTCCCTCCTTTAACGGAATAGTCAGGATGTGCTAAATTCTGTTGTGGTGACAAACTCCCCTAAGCCTTGGGAGCTAAACACAACAAGTACAAAAATCTTGTTTCAGTTACTTGTCTATCACTAGTTGGTAGGGAGGCTCTTTTTATCATTGCTGAATAGAAGATACTATCTGAGGGGTGCCTGGGTGGCTCAGTTGGTTAACCATCCGATTCTTGCATTTGGCTCAGGTTGTGATCCCTGGGTCATGGGACTGAGCCCGGCGTCGGGCTCCACACTGAATATGGAGCCTGCTTGGGATTCTCTGTCTCCCTCTGCCCCTCTCTCCCATATTCATTCTCTCTCTCTCTCTCTCTCTCTCTCTCAAATAAAGTGAAAAAAAATTTTAAAAGATACCATCTGAATAGTGCCAGACACTGTGCCAGAGGGAGGAAGATGAGTTCTGGGAGGCCCCATGCTGGACATTTTCCACTCTGACCTAGAAATGACACATGGTCTACAACTAGTCCCACGGTCCTATCTTGACCAAAGGGTCAGGACCGGCAACTGTTCTGTTCTGTATACCCAAAAGGGAGAAGAACCAGAAATACTCTAGCAACAGTACAAGTGACCACCATGTTGGTCTCCATGCCATGCTTCCCAGTGTTTCTCTCTTTCTCTGCTTGCACACTTCCCCTCATTGGTCATCTGCTTCCACAGACAGTTGGGATGTGGGGGTGTCATGTAGGTGGCTGAGGCAATGGTTAAAGAGGCAGAATCTTACTCTGCTTATTGTTAACACAGACATTCGTGCCACACACGTTTACATGCATATGAATGACAACTGTATAGCAGGACAGTGTTCAAGACAAGTTATAGGGATGGAGAAACTTGGGTGTTCCATAATTTAACTCAACACTGGGCATATTTGAATACAGTTTCCACTGTACATTATACTTATTTGAAAAAAAAGTTTTATGAAAAACAATGTGGCCAAAGTTAAAGGGATGAAGCAGAGAAGATTTGGTTTATACGTTTTAAAACCCAGGTATGTTTCACATAGAATAAGGGTCAGTGTGAATCCAATGGCTGAGGTGAGGCTATAAAATTTGATGAAACGGCTGTTTAAGAAACCTGGAATCCTTTTTACTTTAAAAATCCCTGACTGGTATGGGGCGCCTGGGTGGCGCAGTCGGTTAAGCGTCCGACTTCAGCCAGGTCACGATCTCGCGGTCCGTGAGTTCGAGCCCCGCGTCGGGCTCTGGGCTGATGGCTCAGAGCCTGGAGCCTGTTTCCGATTCTATGTCTCCCTCTCTCTCTGCCCCTCGCCCGTTCATGCTCTGTCTCTCTCTGTCCCAAAAATAAATAAACGTTGGAAAAAAAAAATTAAAAAAAAAAATCCCTGACTGGTAAATAATGTGATTGCAACATCTGTACTTACGATAGGGATTTCTATTGAGAAAACTGGATAAAAACAAAAGTTAGCAAATGGTAAAAAATCCTTAAGCCTTTTAAAATTCCATGTCCTAAACAAGGGTGCTATGCATCTTCTAATTTGTTGTAGTTAAAATAAAACCACCATGCCATTTTTACTTGCCAGGCATTTCCTCATCTTTGATGTCTGTGTCCCAGAACATTCTGCCCTCCTCCATGAATCTCCCCAGACCACTCCAGCCCATGCTCATTTCTCCCCTCCTTGAACCATTGCACTTGGGGGTCATTGTCATACAGCTGTCCCCTCTGTGAGCCTCAGTGGCTGAGCTCAGTGGTCATTTGAAGGCAGGGACCACACTGTGTTTGAAACCCTACAGGCCAAGGATCTTATTGATGTTAGAACAAGTAAAGGACAAAAAAGGATCTATTGGAGGTGTTAGGAGCCCAACAGGATTGCAGACATACAGACCTACAGTGTACTCACCTAAGCAAATTTTAGTTAGAAGACAGACATTTCAGTAACATTTTAGTTTTTGGTGGGGGTGGGAGGATGGTATGTTGATTTTGGAATCTGGGTCTCAGACACATGGATTTAAGCTTCTAGGCTGCAGAAGTCGGCTTAGGGAAGATAGGTGTGGGGGAAGAGAAACCGAACAAACCTTAATCTCTTACAATTCCTACATTACAGTGTTTCAGCAAATATTTTGCAAAAGGATTTTCTAGATGAACTTCAGACTGCAAGAGGTTCACTTGGTGACTCAAAGAGCTGTGCAAATGATTTTTTTTTTTTTTTTTTTAAGGAAATGAACATTGTCTCAGCTGCAATTTAAACCTCCATTCTCTTTTACTGGCCTGTCACATTGCTTCATATGTTTTGGTCAGACATGCTTCCCAGAAGAAAACAATATTTATAGGATTGTAGGACTGTAATATGGAATCCTGGTATCTGTCATTTTATGCTTATATAAAAATTCTAATAATAGAACCCTGACTGGCTTTTGCCTCTTTTTTGGATTTGGTAGCTCCCATGAAAATAGCAATTTAAAAAACTAGTAGAGTTTAAGTAAGAATAACTCGAGCTAGAGATCTTTTCAACTCTATCTCCTCTTGACTGCAGTCTGAGACACTAAACCCAAGGGTTGTTTGAGACAGTTTTGGTTTTCTGTTATATTCTATTACTCACTAAAGTACACTGGAATTTTTCAGGCCATGTGACCAGATTTTTGGATTTGTAAACAAAGTCTTTATAAGAAAGAATCCATTAATGCAGCAAATATAGCCTGTGAGCCAAATCCTGTTTTGGTAAATAGTTTTATTGGATCACAGCCATACCTGTTCTTTACATACTTTCTGTGGCTGCTTTCTTGCTACAGTGGCAGACTTGAATACATGTGTTCTTATAAAATGTTTATTTTTGTTTTGTGTGCACGTAGTTTTAGTTTTTGAAAGAAGTATGTGTCTTGTATTATGTATCTCATATTTCTGGCTTTTCCACTAAGAACTATGCTTTATGATTTCTTCATGTTATGTATATAAATATCTAT
This sequence comes from Lynx rufus, assembly GCF_022079265.1. Taxonomy (NCBI): domain Eukaryota; kingdom Metazoa; phylum Chordata; class Mammalia; order Carnivora; family Felidae; genus Lynx; species Lynx rufus. Next base: position 44,243,401 of record NW_025814829.1, read on the forward strand.
TGCATCTAATGCTGCTCAATACTACATAGTGCATATCCTCCACATTTGATGCAACTTTCCCGGTGACAGATGACCATGTTTAGGTCATTGTGTATATCCTACTAGGTCACCACCGTTCCAGGAGCTGCCATTTGCACAGACTACAAATAACACATCAAACATCTTGAACACATCTTGGACTTAGGTGAAAACATTTCTTTTAATTATATAATCTAGGAACAGACTTTCTGGGTCATGAGGTATGTACCTTTAGTTTGTATGGACAGTGCAAGACTGTTTCCCCTGAAAATGTCATCGGTCTGTATTTCCACCAGCAATGCAAAGGAATTCCAACATACCTGCATTCCTTGCTTCAATGCTTGGCATTATCCAGTTTTCTAATTTTTGCTAGTCTGATTGGTATAGAGTGAAATCTCTGTGTTGTTTTAATTTGCATTTTTCTGACTACTGATGAGTTTGAGCATCTCTTGATATGCTTCTCATGTTTTAGATTTCCTCTGTATGAATTGTGTGTTTATATTAGTTGCCCATTTTCCTAATGGAGATGCTCTCATTGATGTTAATTTATAGCCATTCTAGATTCTAGATATTAATTTTGTACAGTTTTAAACACTGAAAATATCTGTCTTCTAACTAACTTTGTCCATGGTGTCATTCAGTGCACAGAAATGATAAATTTTGTTGCCATAAAATTGAGTTATTGTTTTAGGACTTACACCTAGAAATTTTATTTAGAAAGTTCTGCACACTTACACGACAATGATTTTCAACTCTATTTCTTCTAGGTTGTATTATTCAGGGAAATAGTTTTATTTTACTCTAATGAGTCAATTTCTGCCAATGACTAAATAATTTTCTTCATTGATTTATAGTACTAATTTACTGTATATTTCTATCACATCATAGATCTCTGTGTTTTCTGTTCCCTAGGTTTATTTACCTGTTTTGTGTAATACCACAGGGATTTTTTTTTAACTTTAAGCTTTACTCTCTTAGAGACTTTCAAATATGCAGGACAGTGATATTAATCATAGTTATCATGATGTACATAGAGCATTTAGAAAAAGCTTTATAAAAATATTTTGCAGGGAAAGTTCCCCCCCTTAAGTAATTTATTTTAATGATGACTTATAGATTGGTAGAGGTTATTTTCCATATACATGTTAGAGTATGTTTATTGTGTTTCACAGAGATTTGACTTAAGCTTTTAATTCAGTTGTTTTAATTTATATATTAACTCAGAGATAACCAACATCTTTAAACTACTAAATCATCCTGTCTAAGAACATGGAATCTCTTCATTTATTTGTTATGTGCATATTGTCCTCTCCAGTGTCCTTTATTTATTTGAGTTTTACATTTTCTTTGTAGAGGTCTTTTTATACTTTTGATGAAGTTAACTTCTAGATACTTTGGTAGTCATTGTTGATATTGTGATTGGTATTTTCCTTTTTTTAAAATGAAATTTTCTAAGTTGGGTTTTACAAGTACAGAGAAATTATTTTGATTTTTTTTATGTTGATATTATATCTGGCACTTGTTAATCTACCTAGAAGTACCAATACAATTATCAGTCACATCCACATAGCAGACAATTTAAATGCTTGGTTCCAATCCTTATACCTCTTATTTTATTCCACTTTTTTTGGAACTGACCTTCTACGTTAGGTTAAAATAGTAGTGAGGACGGAACGCATCATCATAGATGTCAAATCTTACTAACTGCTCTCCCTGCATCAGTTGGTATTATATAATTTATTGATAAACTTTTAATAAATTTAGATACAGTTTTGTTATTTTTCTTCATTCTGAATATGGTAAATTAGGTTGTTTGATTTTTGATGCATTCCTGGATAATGTCACTGGAGTTTGATACACACACGTACATATACCATTGTTGATTCTGTTAGGTGCTATTTTAGTTAGTACCTTAGTATCTAAATTGATAGGGGAAATAGTTCTAGAATTGTCTCTTCTTACACTGTGTTCATCTGGTTTTAGATTTTTATATTTCATTTTTATTAGGAAACAAGCAAAACATCTTTTAAATTTATCAATTTTGTTGTTGTTGTGTGTGTTCTGTATTTCACTGATTTTTGCCCTACTGTTATTATTTTCCTACTCTTTATTTCTTTGGGTTTGCTCTCAGGCTCTTTCTCCAGCTTATTTAGTTGTGTGTTTTGCTAATTTATTTCTAGCTTTTCTTGTTTTATGATTTATTTAAAACTACAAATTTTTGTCTAAACACGGACTTACTAATGTCCCACAGATTTTGACAGGTGGTGTTTTAATTATCATGTGTCTTGAATATTTCTTAATTTCCTTATCTTTTCCTGTTTAACCCAAGAACTTTTTAATAAAATGTGATTTCATTTGCAAATGTTACTTAAGTTATCCCTTTATAGAAATTTCTATTTCTATTTCATTATTGTTGAAGAACGTTGTTTGATATTGTCCTTTAGTATTTATTGAGATTGCTTTGATGATCTATATGTGGCCTACTTTTGTAACTGGGATGTAATGAGAACGGTATTTCCATTTATTGGGATGGAGTTCCCATATATATTCTGTATATATTTGCTAGGATATAGTAATCTGTTATTTAGGTTTTTGATAACTGTGCTGTGTTTTCTTCTGTTTGGTATATTGGCTTCCAGTGTATCTACCACAACTACAATTGTTTTATTTTTTTATTTTTTTAATGTTTGTTTATTTTTGAGGGGGAAGGTGCGGGGGGGAGGGCGGGCAGGGCAGAATCTGAAGCAGGCTCCAGGCTCTGAGCTGTCAGCACAGTGCCCTATGCGTGGCTCAAACTCACAAGCTGTGAGATCATGACCTGAGCCGAAGTTGGATGCTTAACCAACTGAGCCACCCAGGCACCCCTACAGTTGTTGATTAATCTCTTTCTTCCTGTGGTATAGACAGTTGTTTCTTCATATATTTGAAGTTGTATTCGATGCATAAATATTTATGTGGGCTACATCTTCTCTGTTTCCTTCTCCCTTTTATGAACTGGTGACATTCTTTGCCCCTAGAAAAGTTATTTAGCTTTAAATTCTATCTTGTCCAGATAATATCACTACTAAGTGTTCTTTTGGCTCCATATTTTACTAATACATCTTTTCCATCCTTTTATTTCTAATATATCTGTGTATTTTTAAGTATGTATCTTGCAGTCAATATATTGTTGGATTAAAAAAACATTAAGACAGTTTCAGTATTTTAATTAATGAGTTTAATTTGTATTCTAATTACTGTTATGTTAGAACTTAATTCTATCATTTAATTTTTCCATTTACTGTCCTTTTGCTTCCTTTTTCTTCCTGCTTTTTGTTGGTTTTATTGATATACTTCTAATTTTGATTTTTGATGGTTATTCTTAAGACCCAAACATATTTATTTATCCCTATTGATTTTTGAAGTCTTTCTCCTCCCCTCCCTCCATCCCTTTCTCTTTCTTCACTCTCTCTCTCTCCCCCCATTAGTAACACAAATACTTTGGCATGCTCTTAAGTCCTTTAGTATCTTAGCCCCCCTATCTCCTAGGTTGTTGTTAGGATCAATTATGATAATATGTGAAAATACCTAGCACAAAATAGGTATCTGATAACACTATTCCCCTTTCAAAGAAGGAATCTTTCATCCTCAAACTCATGTCAATAACTGAAAGTTTTTCTGTTGAAACAATCAGTATCAACGTATTTATTGAACTCCTAAGTGTTATAGTACATGGAAAATAGAAAATGGCACATATACATGACGTCTGAAGAACTGTACCTCTGTGCTGTTATTTTAGTATGATGGGACATTTTTGTAGTAGTCTAGATTTAAAGCATAAATGTGAAGACATGGAAGACACAGACATGGGGCTTTAGTTCCTCTTTCCCTTGGTCCTTGGTTCTTCCTTTGCTCACTCAACAGTGATTAGGTAAAATCTCTTTTAGAATTCCTCATAATGGTATCTAATGGTAGTTGAGATATCAAGTGAAGTTACTAAGCTGTCTGTTACTTATTTTGATAAATACATCCATGGGAACTGTCTAGAGTAAGTTTCTTCTGCTCGTAGCTAAAGGATCTTAATTGATAAAGGCATTCTGGTTCCCCATATTGGCTTTTATAGTACAAACTGTTTTGAGGTTTCTAACACAGGTTAGAGTCCTCACTCTTACTCATTATAATAGCTCCTTGGAGCCTTTTCAGAAACAAGATGCTAATTTAGTAATAAGGTTTTAATTAGGAAATAACCATGAGCATTTGTGAATATTTATCCTGTTATAGATGTTTTATAAACATTCATCATTTACTCCTTTCCAACAATCCTGAAAGGTAGATGCATAATCCCAATAATTCAGATGGTGAACCTGAGGATCAGAGAGTTTAACTCATCCAAAGTCAGGTAACTAGTATGTGACCGAGGGAGGATTTGAACCTGTCTGTTCTCACTCTGGTACTTTTCTTCACAGTACCAGAGCTGCTCCAACATGGCTTCAAAAAACTTAGGGGAAAACCCCATACACTTCTGAATCCTCCCTCATTTTATTTTAACCCACTGTAAGGGGCTCACTTAGACAACTTATCAAGGACACATCTATGGCTGAAAGGTCAGCATCCATCTAACTCATTTCTCTTGTGATTCAAAATCATATTGAAAATCTGATCTCCTGAGAGATGAAACGCTGGTGGGTTATTGCATTTCTTGGTTTTCTTATTTAAAAATAATTAATTTTGTCCATAGTTCCTTATCTCTTTTTCTTTCCCTAGTGCTGAGGTGGTGGACTGGGCTGGAGGCTGGGGAAAGGAACTGGGGGGGGAGGCAGGTCCAGCTTTGCTTTTATTGGCAGTGAAGGCAGTTAATAGCTTAGGGAGAATAGGCTCCCTTGCTGAACTTTGCTGCCAGCACGGCCTCTAAGGAGGCAGGGGATGGGGTTGGGGCCTGCCTGGGGCCATCCCTTGGATTGGGGAGAGAGGATACTGGAGCAAATGATAACAAGAGGCCTCCTTTTTTTCCCCTTTATTACCATCGGTAATATTACCAAAAAGGTAAATGCAAAACAAGGAGATTATAATGGGGAAAAGTGGACAACACAGCCCAGGGCCCAGGCCCACCTTCTCAGGGCATTTTCATCTGTCCCAGGGAGGCTGGTGCCTTCTGTTCCTGCCTCTTGCTCCTGAAGCAGATCTCTCTCTTATGAGATTCAGAATCTCCCAAGAACCAAAGTGTGCAGTACATATTCCTGAAAGTCACAGTGACAGGTGGGAATGTGGCCAAATGACCCACACCATTCATTCATCATTCCATGTAACAGGCTGCTGCTGTGCAGGGTTCCTGTGGGCCAACTGGTCCCAGCCAGCTCCTGAGCATCCTGACTTCCTCCAGGATCTGGTGGTTTTACCTGGACTGACCTTGGGCAGGGGTGCTGGAGAGTTTCCAACAAGTGGATCAGTTTTGTCAGAAGACCTGCCTAATGTTTTATTTTGTGCTACATGTGCACAGTAAGTTCACTTTATTTTCAAAGTAAGTCTTTACTTGTAGGTATAATTTCCCCTATTTTACAGAATCAAAGATTGAAGTCTAGGAAGTTAAATAAATTCTCTAAGACCCACAACTAGTAAGTGATAAGAATGGGATTCAAACTCATGTGTGGTTCCTTATCTTTTTGGTGATGTTGTTCCCTCTTAGCTGTGCTGTTTACCCTAGTTGAGAGGACAACCCCTCCCTAGCCCTTGAGGAATGCGAATGATGATGAGAGTGATGAACAAGGGTGGTGATCATTCCAGGAAGAATGAATAAACCTTCCACTGGAAGCTTTTGGATATTGTTTGAATTTCATCTTGTCTAAGTTACAGAAATTAATGAGCTACTAGATCTGGACCTGGTGTGCTTTGATAAAAGGACTTATTTTTAGTGCCTTAGCATTTAAAAGGATCTGTTATAATTTCATGCTTAAATAACACTAAATAAGGGTCTGTGCTCGTCTAGCATAATTGGAAGAAGCAAAGGAAAAGGGAAACAGTTACTTTCAAACAAATGGCATGAATGCATCTTGGGAGAAACTTGAAGATAGAGAAACCCCCAAATAAAACAAACACCACGGGTTTAATTATCCTCCTTGGAGAGCATTTCCTACAGGACAAAAACAGCTTTCAAGCACATGAAGACCTACAGGCTAGGCTGGAGATGTATGGGGTAGCAGTGGGAGTTAGTTGCGGATAGCAGGGTTGCCTCAGTTAAGGAGTGATCCTATCCATCAAACAACCTACCTGAGTTGCCTGAGGAGGAGGAGAACACACAGGAGTGAATTTCCCTCCCTTCTCTGACTCTCTCAGGGATGATTTGTTGACTTGTTAACACCACCGCCCTCCTGGCCTCTGAGACCACCTGTCTCAGTACCCCAGGCAATGGGGGAAAAGGTGGCTGAAATAAAGAAGTATGGGAGAGGGTTGAACCAATGGCATAGTAAAGGACTGCTCTCTCAGACCTCTGGATCAGCTCAGGGTCACTGAGTTGCTTTCCTTCCCCGCTCTAATTGCTTTCCCTGCCTGGGAGCCTCTTAGTGGCGCATCCTCTTCCACGTAGCACCTCTTGGCTCCACCCCTCTCATAGCCACACCCCTCTCCCCTCAACCTTCACCGAATTCTGCCTCCCGCCTGCCTTTTTCTCCCACAGTAAAATTTTGCTCTCTCTGTGCATTTGCATTTCTGCTGACTGCAAGGATCAGTTTAATTTCATGGGTGTCATTTCCTTCAAGAAATCTCTCTCTGAGCAGCGGCCCATCGAATCCCCGATAAAACATATTTTCCTACAGTAATGATTTTATGGGCCCATAAGTCATGAATTTATTATGATCTCAGCCCCTGCTGCTGATTGCTGTAAAATGCAAAGTAATTAACAGCGAGCGGTAGCAGTTATTCCCACCTGGTAACGTGTTCCTTCGTTCGCTGATGGGTTTGATTAAAGTAATGACTAAAGAGTGAAGCCCGGCTGTAAAATATTAGCATGATTAATGCTGTATCCTAAATAAGAAACAAAACTAACGGGCACGGTCTGAGGAATTAAAAAAAAAATACACAATCTTTCCCTTTCCACCCTCTCCCCCCTTTAAGCAATTGTTCCGGCTCATTTAGAATATGTCTTCCTTCCCATTAAATAATGTATGGATTCCAAGGCCAGGGGCTGGCTAGCAGAGCCTGTCACACAGTTTCCATAACATCTTAGTGCTGGTGTTAATTTTTTCCCCTTTCCTCTTGGATTTGCAGAATGGAGCTTGGATGGCAACATACTTTGAGCTGGAGCCTAAATAGCTCCTTTCATTTCTACATGGGGCCTGGGTCTTCACGGTCCATCTGGGGCATGAGTGAAAGGGCTTCTGGTGACTTTGCTCCTCTGTTGGACCGGTTGGAGCTGGGAGAAAGTTTTGGGGTGAGGGGTTAGTAAAACCAGCTCTAACCAGAGAGGGATGATTAAAGTTGCTGACCTTCAGGGGCACCTGGGTGGCTCCGTCAGTTGAGTGTCCAACTTAGGCTCAGGTCACGGCCTCCTGGTTTTTGAGTTTGAGCCATGCATGGGGCTTGCTGCTGTCAGTGCAGAGCCTGCTTCAGATCCTGTCTCCCTCCCTCTCTGCCCCTCCCACTGTCGCACTGTCTCAAAAATAAATAAAAACGTTAAAAAAAAAAGTTGTTGACCTTCAACTTCACCTTTCACAATGTCAGGAAAAACTTGTTTCTAGTACCACCTTTGTCTGGGGACAAATAAGAACTCATAAAAATGCCTACAAGTGGTACCTAAACACTTGGAACATCCTTATTCCAGATGATGTGAAGATGTACAATTTTCTTAAAACCCCACCTTCCCTGGAAGGCCAGGTTGGAGGCCCTCTTGACTGTGGGCTTGGAGGCAGTTCTGCATGTGGAACTCCAGAGCATTTTGCCCTCTCAACTGTGAGAGCACCCCACCTTCCCGAGAAATAAGAGGCTGTAAATAGGTATGGCCCTTCAGAAGTAAGCTGTAGGCAAGTAGAGATGGAGAGGTGGCCTGCTGAGGAGGTCATGGAGATATGAGAGAGATGTGCCTTTGCTCTCCCGCAATTCCTCCAGTGGCCCTGGAATTAATTTCACAATGACCTCTGTAGGCTAGGAGAGAAAGAGACAAAAGGAGGCAAATCAGGATTTGCGGGAGTGTGTGGGTAGGAGGAGAATCTGCCAGCCTTTGGTTCTGGCAAGATTTAGGAGGGTCTTTTTTATGAGAGGGTTGTTTGGCCAAGTGTTGGAAAACTGGGGCTATGGGAAGACAATCTCATTTTGTTAATTTATTATCAGGCACCTACTATACACCAGGCACAGGGATACAGTCCCTGCCATTAAGAAACTTTCTGGCTAGAAACTCAAAGGGAAGAGGACAAAGAAAACCTCACTGGCAAAGAACAGGAGTAAAAGGAGAAATGGGAGTGTTGAGAAGGGCCTCGTGGCCATCATGGCCCTAGGGAGCAGAGCGGGTGAGGGGGCTGGAGAGAGAATGCCACCGTGCTACATAGGAGACAGGTGGCTCTGGGGCACCAGGGTGGCTCAGTCAGTTAAGCGTTGGACTTCGGCTCAGGTCATGACCTCACGCCTCATGGGTTCGAGCTCTGTGTCCAGCTCTGTGCTGACAGCTTGGAGCCTAGAGCCTGCTGTGGATTCTGTGTCTCTCCCTCCCTCTCCCTCTCTCTCTCCCTCTCCCTGCCCCTCCCCTACTTGTGTGCACTTGCTCGCTCTCTCAAAAATAAACATTAAAAAAGAGATACTATTTTATTTTTTTTCAATATATGAAGTTTATTGTGAAATTGGTTTGGTTTTCATACAACACCCAGTGCTCATCCCAAAAGGTGCCCTCCTCAATACCCATCACCCACCCTCCCCTCCCTCCCACCCCCCATCAACCCTCAGTTTGTTCTCAGTTTTTAAGAGTCTCTTCTGCTTTGGCTAAGAGATACTATTTTAAAAAAAAGGAGACAGGTGGCTCTCAGAGGTGGTACTATTCGTGAATCTAGAAGGCAAGAGACAGACCACCTTTTCTGGGAGCAGTGGGCATCATTCTGGCTCACAGCCATGAAAAGCAGAGAGAACAGTGTCATCAGTATACATCTCTCCTTGTTTCAGGAGAACTCAGAGTCTTTCAAAATGCAACAAGATACTTGTGGAGGAAGAGCTGAGGCATGTATGGGACCGTCTTAGGGATTCAGGGACCTAATTGTGAAGAAAGAAATGACTGGTCCAGGGCTTCCATGAGGGGTAGATGTGAGGTCAGACCCCATTAACCAGTCAGTGCCCATTTGCATAGTGCATTGTGTTTCACATGCCAAGTTTCTGGAGGTTGTGTTTCCGAACTGACAGGCCACCTGGTTGTGTTTGGGCAGACTACAGACAGTGGCAGTTTTCACAACTCTCCTGTGAGTCCCTGGAACGTCACCTGTGCCGCCCTAGGAAAGTATCTGACAGAAGGGCATCAGGTTTTTCCTGCAGCAGAAAGATAGCTGCTTTCTGGCTGGGGGGTATTCCTGCATTTTACTAATCAGGTATGAAGCAGCAGTAAGGTGAGGTCGTGGGTCAGGTGAGAAGAAATCTATGAAAATATTTAAACTTTTTCCTCTTCCCTTCTTAATAAATTTTAAAAAATACCCTTGTTGCATGAGGTTTCAGAAAAAAATATAATAAACATGGGCCTTCCTGCCGTTACTCCTCCAACCCTTGCTTCTCACAGGGTAGATGAAGGAAAAGTTATTGGGATTGAGGTGCTGGTACCAGGAAGATAAATGCAGAGCCCTCCCTCTCTCCACCGCTGAGCAGGTCAAAAAATGATTGCATTGGGCGTGAAGGATTTATGTCTGCCGTGAGTCAGTCAGAGTGTCGGGGTAAATCAAGGCTGACGTTTTTAGCATCTGGGAAAAAAAAGCAATTGCATTTTATGTCTACATTTTGCTCGGCTAATCAAGGTGCGGAAGAGACAGTCTGCCTGGGGAAACTTTTCCACTTTTTATTATTTAGGTACGGTTTGGTTTTCTCCATAGAAACACAGAGAAGGTCTATAAAGGCTTCAGTTTAGAGTCAAGAAGAAAGAGAAGGGCCCTCCCTGTCAAATTTGATTTGGAGAGAGACAGAGATGTTGGCAGAGGAACGGGATCTGGGATGGGGCCAGACATGGGGGTCATCTAAGCTGTCTTAGAATCAAGGAAGTAGATGGTCGTCTTTGCGAAAAATTTCTCCTCTCCACAGGTCTCCAGCAGGACCTATCATGTAACTGTACCATTAGGGAAAAACTGTGGTTCAATGCTTTTGACTAAATTGGCCAGCTATTAATTGACTACTAATCAGTCCTTTAACTGAAGGCACCGGCAAAATAAGTAGATCACTTAAAACTGTTGAACTAGCTGATGTGTATTGACATAGTTCAAGATCAAGCCACATTTAATGTGTGTGAGGGGAAAAGAAAAATGAACAGATTTACTAGTGATATTTCTTTTTAGCTTTCCTTTTCCAAGGCTAATTATTGGTTTATCTAAGTGCTTTGCCTTAGTAAATGAGAATGTATTTGGATTTCAAAAGTCTTCTATTTTGCACCAGGGACTAGATTCGGCAAATATACTTTCATGTGTTAACGGGTAGTAATCATGATAGCTAATTTTTTTGAGGGGGAGGGGATCTGGCATCTCATTAAATCTCCAATGCTTCAGAAGATAGTTGTGATCTCTGTTTTACAGATAGGGAAACATGGGGCTTAGAGATATACTCCAGGTGTGCATTCCAGGACTAATATACTCCAGTTTATACCCAGTTTAGATATACACTCCAGGTTATATCCAGCTCTTCTTAGCTGGTAGGAGCTAGAGAAATTCTTTGAACAGAGGCAATTCTGTTTTCCCAGTCTTCATCCCTGACTTTTATCCCTATTGTTTCAGATTTGATCAAAGCAGAGATGCCCAGTTAGTCTAACAATGTTGGGAACAAGGGATTCAACAGAAACAGATTTCATGAATGACCAGGTTTTTCTTTTCATGGCCCTGAAATAGCTTGGGAACCAGCCACTGGTCCTGAAAGTGTGTACTTACGATGATGATGATGATGATGATGATGATGATGATGATGATAGTTAAAATGTATCACCTCCTTGCCATGTGCCAGATGCCATGTTAAGCTTTTTATTTTTATTTTTTAGTGCTTATTTATTTTTGAGAGAGAAAGAAAGAGCACAAGCAGGGGAGGGGCAGAGAGAGAGGGAGACACAGAATCTGAAGCAGGTTCCAGGCTGTGTGTGTGTGTGTGTGTGTGTGTGTGTGTGCGTGTGTACACGTCATTGCTTTGTGATGTCTGATATAAGAGATTTCTGGGTTTTCTTTTAAAAATTTAAAACCCTTCCAGGGGCACCTGGGTGGTTCAGTTGGTTAAGCATCTCACTCCAGCTCAGGTCATGGTCTCACAGTTGGTGGGTTCGAGCTCCACATCAGGCTCTGTGCTGACAGCTCAGAGCCTGGAGCCTGCTTCCGTTTCTGGGTCTCCCTCTCTCTCTGCCCCTCCCCCACTTGCAGTCTGACTCACTCTCTCAAAATTAAATAAACATTAAAAAATTAAAAATTTTTAAACCCTTCCTCTATATGCATGTATTTAATTTTAAAAAAATGGAGAAGAAAATACTATTTGAAATTTCAATCGGTGCTTCCCTGCCCAGGGCCCTAAGACCCTTAGAAGTCCATCAAGAGGTGATGAAGACCTTAAAGTTACCTTCAGTGTATCAAAAAGCCAAATTAAAATTGATTTAGTGATAATAAGGCATCAGGGTGGAACTCAAACACCAAGCTTATGGAATTATATTAACTCAGGTAATACGGGTTATTGCACACTGATTATTCTTTGATGAATAAAGATAGGGAAATAGAATATTCTTTAGTAAAGATTGCTAATTAGGCAAAAACATATTAAAAAATAAGAAACCTTGTAGAGAAAAGAAAATAAGGGTCTTGTGATAGAAAGCCTGGGAGCCCCGATAAAAAGGTTTCTTTTTCTTCTCGTTCCCTGTAACTTGGCTATTTGTTGAAAATGTTAGCAAAATATCTTCAAAGCCCAATGAGATAATTTATGTAAATTGTTATGCAAATACTAGGGTTTTTTGTTATTAATATTAACAGTAATAGTTATGGTAATAATCTTGCTTTGGAACAGGTGATTTCAGGTAACAATTATATCAAGACGTTTATTTTAACCTCTTCATTTCTTTTTTTTTTTTTAATTTTTTTTTCAACGTTTATTTATTTTTGGGACAGAGAGAGACAGAGCATGAACGGGCGAGGGGCAGAGAGAGAGGGAGACACAGAATCGGAAACAGGCTCCAGGCTCTGAGCCATCAGCCCAGAGCCCGACTCGGGGCTCGAACTCACAGACCGCAAGATCGTGACCTGGCTGAAGTCGGACGCTTAACCGACTGCGCCACCCAGGCGCCCCTAACCTTTTCATTTCTTGACGTTGTATTGGGTCTCTTCTTCACCATATCCAGCATTAGCATAGGTGTTTCCCGAGTGCCGTGGGCTCTGTGTGCGTTCATGTGTGTGTGGGCATGTGTAGCGCATGCATCTACGTGGCTGTGTGTGAGTGTCGTGTTGCCCTCACCCCCTCTGTCTTGTGCAGCTGCACCTGACAAAACTCTTTGTTCCCAAAACTTGTTTGAAATGGTGATAAAGCATTTGGGTCGTGGTGTGGGTTTTTACTCCCACGTTTTGCTGTTAATTAGACAAACCACCACCAAACCCTCTCCTGCCTCTGTGGGGGCTGTGGGGTCTATGAGAAGCTAGATTTGAAAATCTGGCTGTCATTGTCTTGGGCCTGTGCCTATGGACACAGGGTGGTTTGAATGTCACAAAGAGGTTGTAAAATCAGGTGTCCCCAGGTATGCCCCCAACACACCCAGCTAATGCCAAAAATGGATTTTACTTAATTCTTCCTTTTTAACTAGTTGTTTTTATGCACTTTGGAGACAGTCTAACACTATTAATTGGGCAGAGATTAGCACATAATCAAATCACATCTGCTTTAAAAAAAAAATCAGAGCCCTCTTTATTAAAACAGAATAAAGTGTAAATTGGTCTGTAGCAACCTAACTCTGTACTCCTGGTTAAAAAAAGGATATCAAGTGGAATAAGATTGGCTCTAATTATCAATCACTTCTTAGTCTGCCTCTGTACTTCTTTATATTCCCGTTATTTCTTCCATGGCATTTTCGGTTTCTTTTCTCTTTATCATCACTGATTTTTCCCTTTCTTACTGCATCATTCCTACCTGTTTGCACACATGGTGTAGTATTTTCCAAGTTAACATCCAGTCAAAATAAAATCCTGTCTTGGGGGGCACCTGAGTGGCTCAGTCTGTTAAGCATCCAACTTTCGGTTTCAGCTCGGGTTGTGATCTCATGGTTTCATGAGTCCAAGCCCTGTGTTGGGGCTCTGCGTTGGCAGCGCAAAGCCTGCTAGGGATTCTCTGTCTCCTTCTGTCTCTGCCCTTTCCCCACTTGTGCTGTCTGTGTCTCTTTCAAAATAAATAAACTTAAAAAAAAAATCCTGTCTTGACCCCTTATTGGCTCCAGCCAATGTCTCAATTCTTTGCTTCCCTTTAGAACCAAACTTTTTTTTTTTTTTTTAAGTTTTATGTATTTATTTTGAGAGAGCAGGCAGGGGAGGGGCAGAGAGAGAGGGAGAGACAGAATCCCAAACAGGCCCTATGCTGTCAACGCAAAGTCCCACGTGGGGCTTGAAGGCACAAACCCTGAGATTGTGACCTGAGCCTAGATCAAGAGTCAGACGTTTAACTGAGTGAGCCACCCAGGAGCCCCCAGAACCAAACATCTACAAGTTGTCAAATTGTGTTTATTTCCTCCCCTCTTCCATTCATTCTGCAGTCTGCTCCTTTGTCCAGAAGGTGGCTCAAGCTCACTGACCCTTTCCTCACACTGTCCAAGGACAGCTTTTCAGTGTTCATGTTAATCAGTCTCTGGCCACCATCTCCAGGGCTGGCCACGTTTCCCCTCAGCACGGTCCTCTCTTGGCTTCTGTGAATCCACACATTTCCTGGTGGTCCTTTTCCCTGCTGGCTACTCCCTTCAGTCTGGCTGGGCTTTCTGAGTGGGGTTGTGCTTGAGGGCTTAGCTCTGGGCCTTCTCCTGTGCCTGCACTTGCTTCCTACACGATCCCCTCTATCCCTGTAGCTATAACTGCCATCTGTTATGCCGATAACTCATAAACTTAAGTCTCTAGTCCAGAAATCTCCTCTGAGATTCAGACTCCTATATCCACCTGGCTACTTGATGTCTCTACTTGGGTGTCATCACATCAGGTATCTCAAAGGAAACATGTAAAAATGGAATTGTTCATTTTCCCCTCTTACCCACTCCTTTCCCAGAATATCCTGTTTCCGTAAATGATGCCAACATCACCGTAATTGTTCAAGCCTGAAGCTCTCAATTCACGAATAAGTGCTGTCATATCTATTGCATTCATTTGTTCAATTAGCGGTTATAGTCAGTTCTCATTATTTGAGTTAGTTTTGTGCTATAAAGTCATAGAGAACACAAATTTAGGGAATACTGGACCATTGCCCCTAGGGAAAATACAGTGTTCTTGTGAGCCTCTGGTCACAACATCTGTATCAGCCGCTCAGTAGGTTTTATGTGTGTTTTTGCTAAAAGATGCCTTTATTTTTTATTTTATTTTTTATTTTTTTATTTTTTATTTTTTTTCAGTATATGAAATTTATTGTCAAATTGGTTTCCATACAACACCCAGTGCTCATCCCAAAAGGTGCCCTCCTCAATACCCATCACAAAAGATGCCTTTAATATATATTGTTGATTCATTAACATTGAACTTGGGTCAACGGCATTACATCTCATTTCTGAACAAGGTTTATCTAACAAGTATTTTCTCTGCAAGGCCCATCACAGCCATTTGTCACTTAGGAACCCTAAGAAACACTTGAGCACTATACTTAGGGACTCTTTTAAATGGTAAAAACGCTGGCAGAAAGCATGAAAACACAAAGTGGCACTAAATATACAGGGAAAAAGACATTTGTTCATGCAGCATGAGAGCTGAAACAAGAAAGCAGAGTGTTGCCTTGTTGGACCTCGGCTAGGAGCACGTGTGTCAGGAAACTCAAATTTCTCACCTGTCTGCATGTGTGCATATGTGTGCCGTGAATACTGATTTTGGGATAAAGTTTAGCGAGTAGGCAGAATCACAAATAGGGAATCAGTGAATATTGAGGATTGACTGTATTAATAGTTATGTGCTGGATGCTGTGATAGTGACATTACTCTGCTAAGCAAAACAGACATGGTCTGTCCTCTCATGGAATATACTCACTCCAACTGATGAGTATATTTTGAATTCATCTGCCTTTCTCAGATTCTTCCCCCAGATACCCTAGTTCTTACCACCAAATTTCTCATTTGGGCAATTACTTATGAAGTAACCTCCTTCAGTCTTTTCCCCTTCCATTCTCCAAAAATAACCACAGTAATCCCCTCAAACATGAATTATTCAGATTTCTGCTTTTTAACTTTTAATGGCTTCCTATTTCTAATATTTACCATGATGGCGGTCGTGTTGACCTCTGCAGCCTCCTCTTGAACCACAGACTCGCTTTTCCCCTGCTTCCACTACACTGGCGTCCTTTCTGATTCTCGTGTGTGCTGCGTTCTTTCTTGCCTCTGAGTCTCGTATGCCTGTGCCTATAAGCACTCAGTAAACTCTTCACCCTCAGATCTCATGCTCTAGCTTTCCCTGAACACATGGTCTGCCTTGTTATTTTCTATACAAAGATACCCTGTTCGTTTTTAACGTGCTTGTTATTTAACGTTCTTACATTTTGGCTTCTTTACTGTGCCACCCCTACCAGACCTGAATTCCATGGGGGAAGAGACCCTGTTAGTTTTGTTTGCCACCCATTCCTTGTACTGGGTTACAGTAAGCACATAATCGATACTTAGTGAATGCACGAATTAGTGAATCACGGAATGAATGGCTAAGGGTGTCAAAGGACTGATGTATAGCAGCTTGTGTCAGCTAAGGTAGAAAAGCCCCAGTATTGTCTTAATTCCAAATTTCTTTTGCTGTTTCTAGTCATCTTAAGCAGCTTTATTCTAGTTCCTTACTGTGTATTTATAAGTTGGTGTTTTTGTTAGGTCCAGTAGCCCGTCCTCTACTAAGCAGAACTGGGTATTTGCCATTGCAAACTACTTTTTTGAAGCAGGTTTCCATGGCTCACTGTACCACCATGGCCCTCTGGGTATTCCTGATGCTGTCCTAGATAGTCAGTGCCTTTGGGGGACTCTTCCGAGACAATTCCACATGTTAGCACACTCGCCAGTATATCAGGCTTACAGTATGTCCTTTCACAAGTGAGCAAAAGCCTCATGGGGACCAAGTCTTATAAACCACCATCTGAACCTAAGCTCACCTGCTGTGGGGCTTGTGCTCACCCAGTGTGGGGCTTGAGCTCACCTAATGTGGGACTCGAACTCATGAACTGTGGGATCATGACCTGAGCCAAAGTCAGAGGCTTACCTACTGAGCCACCCATGTGCCCCAGTGAAGAACTTTTAATAATCAGCTGCTTAAAGACAAAATAGGCTGCTTGAGTAGGTAGTGAACACACACTCCTTCAAGATGCTAAAGGGCTATTGCCTGGAATATCAGAGATAGTATTATTGTATTTGATGAGTCAGTAACCTCAGAGTTTTCAGACTGTGGTCTGTGAATTACTTGCATCAGAATCATGTGTGGGTGCTAGTGGGGCAATGGGATTGAGTAGTACATTGAATAATTTGCCCATCCCCATGTAGTATGTTTGTGAAAAACTACTTCCTGGACTCTACCCTGGCTCTTGGCATAGATGCTCTGGAAGATGAAGCATGGGGAATCTGAAGCTTGAAAATTCTAGCCTAGTCTCTAAAGTTATGCTCTACCTTCAGATTTTGGCTCCATGATCCCATAATTCTATATTCAGCATCCACTCAACAAATTATTGGAAATTTCTAAGTATCAGTCACTGTTCTTGGCTTTAGAGATTGTGATGGTTAACTTTATGTGTCAGCCTGGCGAGATTGTGGTACCCATTTATTTAATGAAACACATACCTAGGTGTTCCTCAAAGGTATTTGGTAGATGTGATTAACATCTACAGTCAGCTTAAGTAAAGGAGATTACCCTTGATAAGATGGGTGAGCCATATCTAATCAGTTGAAGGCTTTAATAGTAAAGACAGTTTTTCTGGAGAAGAAATTTTGCTTCAAGACTGAAGCAAATTCCTGCTTGAGTTTCCAGCCTGTTGGCCTGCCCTACAGATTTTAGACTTATTAGCTCTCACAATTGCATAAGCCAATTCCTTAAAATAAATCCATATACTATTAAATACACACACACACACTTAAAAGATAAAACATAATCTATATATTATTTTTTATATAATATATGTGATATATATAGGTATATATCTCCCATTAGTCTGTTTCTCTAGAGAACCCTGCCTGATTCAGAGATACATCTGAGAACAAAAAGAGTCTCTGATCTTATGTAGTTTAAATTTTAGGTTCCATGGAGAGCTATTATATTTTCAGTGGTTTAAAATTTATTGAAACTTCTTTTATGACCCAGCATATGGTCTGTTTTGATGAAGATACCACGCACACTTAAAAAGAATATGTATTCTTCAGTTGTAAGTCAAGGTGGTTGGAAAGTATAATTTAGGTCACCTATGTCTCTACTGATTTTTATGGTTGTTGTTGTCTGAAGTGTTCTATTAGTTGTTGATAGACGGGTGTTGAAATATCCTACCATGTTGTGGAATTGTCTGTTTCTCTTTAAATTCTGTAAATTTTTGGTTTAAGTGTTTTGTAGCTCTGCTATTAGATACATGCCACATTGATGATTATTACATCCAATTGATGAATTGATCCATTTGTCACATTGAAATGTCCTTTATCTTTAATGTTACTTTTTATCTTTAAGTCTGTTTTATCTGATATTAAAATAGCTGCTCTGGCCTTCCTATGTTTTGCTGTTTGCCTAGTATATACATTTCCATACATTTTCTTTCAACCTATCTCTTTTGTTTGTTTCAAGGTTTTATTTAAATTCTAGTTAGTTAACATACAGTGTAATATTGGTTTCAGGAGTAGAATTTAATGATTCATCACTTACAGACAACACCAAGTGCTCATCACAACAAGTGCCCTCCTTAGTATCCATCGCCCATCTAGCCCATCCCCTGCCCATTTCCCTCAAGCAACTCTCAGTTCTTTATAGTTAAGAGTCTGTTTTATGGTTTGCCTCTCTTTTTTCTCCTTCCCCTCTGTTCATTTGTTTCTTAAATTCCACATATGGTTGTAATCATACAATACTTGTCTTTCTCTGACTGACTTATTTTGCTTAGCATGGTATACTCTTGTTCCATCCACATCATTGCAAATGTCAAGATTTCACTCTTTTTGATGGCTGAGTAATATTCCATTGTGTGTGTGTGTATACAAAAATACACACGCATACATATACACACACATATACATACATACATACATACATACCACATCTTCTTCATCCATTTATCAGTTGATGGGATGTTTGGGCTCTTTTCATAGTTTGGCTGCTGTTGGTAATGCTATTATAAACATCAGGTGCATGTGCCCCTTGGAATCAGTATTTTTGTGTCCTTTGGGTAAATAGTGCAGTTGTTGGGTCACAGGATAGTTCTGTTTTTAACTTTTTGAGACCCCCCCCTCCCCAGTACTGTTTTCCAGAGTGGCTGCATAAGTTGACATTCCCACCAACAGTGTAAGAGGGTTCTCCTATCTATTTCTATTTAAAATGGATCTCCTATAGGCAGCATATAGTTGGGTCTTGCTTTTTTAAATCCATTTTTATGATTTCTGATTTATATTGGAGTGTTTAGTCCATTAATGTTAAATGTAATTATTGATATGTTTGGATTTTGGTTCATCTTTTATTTTTTTATCTTTGTATACTTTGTTTTGCTCTTTCTCCTCCCCTCCTTATTTTTGGATCAAATAATTTTAGAATGCCACATTAATTTATCTATTAAATTGTTATTTTTTTTTTTGTATTTTTACTGGTTGTTCTAGAGACTACAATATAAATTCTGAACTTTTCACAATCAATTAAGGGTTAATATTGTACCAATTTTTATAAAATATAGAGACTTTGCAACTGTTTAGGTTCATTTACCTCCATCAACCCCAACCAGTCCTTTATGCTATAGTCGGCATATGTATTAAATCTATATAAACCCTATAAGATATCTATGTGTTGTAATTATATAACCCTATATATTATCATTTTTCTTTAAATAGTCATATGTACTGTATAGAATTAAAAGAAAAAACAGTATTTTTT
Source organism: Lynx rufus (assembly GCF_022079265.1). Lineage (NCBI taxonomy): Eukaryota > Metazoa > Chordata > Mammalia > Carnivora > Felidae > Lynx > Lynx rufus. Next base: position 44,262,825 of record NW_025814829.1, read on the forward strand.
AATTTACTTATATATTTGTTATTTCCAGTATGCTTCATTCCTTCCTAAGGATGAGTTTCAGTCTGGTATCATTTTGTTTTATCCCAGAGAGCTTCCTTTAGCATTTAATATAGTGCAAATTTACTGATGATGAGTTCTTATTTTTAGAAAATACCTGAAAATGCCTGAATTTTGCCTCATTCTTGAAGGGCACTTTTGCTGGATACAGAAACCTGGGTTAACAGTTTTTCTTCTAGCACTTTAAAGATGTTGTTCCACTGTCTTTTGGATTGCAAAGTTTCTAACAAGAGGGCTATGGTAATTGTTATTTTTTGTTCTTCTGTATGTAATATGTTGCTTTCCTCTGTATGATTGCAAGATTTTCTTTCTCTTTTTACTTTTCTTTTTCTTTTTTTACAGTTTGTTTATGATATGCCTGGGCATAATTTTCTTCACAATTATCTTATAGCCCTGAGATTCTCGATTCTGTTTATCACCAAATTTGGGGAAATTTTGGTCATTATTTCTTCAAATGTTTGTTTTGGTCCTGTTGTCCCTCCTATTCTCACAGTCCAATTATGCATACATTAGATGTTTTGATAATGTACCCCCACATTAAGGTTTTGTCCATTTTATAATAAGTTTTACCCCAATCTTCAGATTGGATTATTTATCTTCAAGTTCCCTGACTCTGTCTTCTGTCCTCTCATTCTGCCATTAGGCCCATCTCATGAATTTTAAACTTCAGAATACATGGTTTTTAGTCTCTGAATTTCCAGTTTAAAAAAAAATAGTTTCTCTGCCAAGATTTCATATCTTTTGTTCATTGTGCACATATTTTTACTTCATAATTTTTGAGCAGAGTTATAATACTTGCTTTAAAGTCCTTCTCTGCTAATTCCAATATTTGGGTCGACTTGTTGTTAATCTCTGTTGATAACTTTTTTTCTCATTCCTTTGAATTTTCATGGTTCTGAGAATATCAAATTTTTTTTTATTGAAGTAAAGTTGACACGCAATGTTAACATTAATTTTAGGTGAACAACATAGTGATTCGACAGCTCTCTGTGTTATGCTGTGTTCACCACAAGTGTAGCTATGATCTGTCCTGATATGTCACTGTTACAGTATCATTGAATATATTCCCTGTGCAGTGCCTTTTATTCCTGTGACTTACTGCTTCCATAACTTGAAGCCTGTATCTCCTACTCCCTTTCACCCATTTTGTCTGCCCCCCAACTCCTACCCCTCAGGCAACTATCAGTTTTCTATATTTATGGGTCTGTTTCTGCATTTTGTTTGTTTGTTTTGTTTTTAAGATTCAGTATATAAGTGGCATCATACAGTATTTGTCTTTCCCTGTCTGACCTGTTGAGAATGTCAAAAATAATTTTGACTTTACCCTCAATACTGTCAGTTTTGTTGTGGACACTCCAGACTTAGTTTTATGTCTTTGAAGACTATTGCCTTTTTGTTTTACCAGGCAATTAATTTGGTTAGATTTAAACTACACATCCTGTCTATTGGCCAGTCGCCAAATGTAGTTATTTTATCCTTAGCTGAACTGCTTTTCAGTTTGTCTGGTACTGGGTAGTTTAAGGGTGAGTGAGCCAGAGGCTTGAGCAAGGGTAGACTTTATTCACAGAATGTGGGGGACGATCTATCCAACTCTCTTTTCTTTCTGGGATACTCGCTTTCCAGTGACTGTAAATGTGCTAAATTCTGTCTTCTTGTTCTTCTGGCCAGAAAGATTATGGTTTTCTGTTTTGACTACCTAAGTTTAAACCACCCTATAAAATTCTCTCTCTTTCTTAAACTTGTAAGAATGGGAAACTCCTTCCATGCAATTTCCTTCTTCAAAGTCTTGACACCCCTCCAAAATCTGCTTGCTTTGATTTTCCACTCTTCAGAGTCTTCAGGTTATTGTTTTTTTTTCTTTGAATTTTTTCCCCAGAGTTTATTGTTCTTTGTGGGAAAGTTAATGTCACAGGAGAACTGTGTTTCCTGGGCCATGTTGTAAGTGACACTCTGAGATTTACCTTTACTTTTGGGCAGACATCACTGTAGTCTCTCATAAAACATGTGCCTCTTGGAATAGAAGGAGATAAAGGATAAAGTCAGACATCAAGTTTTCGGTGGCCACTACCCCAGAGGGACAGAAGGCATTGCTGGCCATCATGTCAGGCATCTCCCGGAAATTAACAAGGAGGGAAGTGGCCCTGCTTTCTGTGTGTTGTGATAGGTGGGATCAGAAAACTCTTGGGCTTGGCAAAGAGAGTGATACAGATCAACTCTGTGCCACAACTCTCCTGGTCTATGATAGTAGGTACAAGTCATGTAAGATTGCTCACTGGAAAAACTAACACGATGATAGCTGTCCACGGGGGGTGATAAAGGTTCAATAGGGTAGAATGCTTCCGGGACTTTGGCGCCTGCATGGTACTCTATATACTCCTCTCCTCTTCTCTGTACTTTGGAAATGACCTAGTTTGACTTGCAGTGCACATCTCCGTATGGGATCTTGGGGAGAGCCAAAGTTAAGCCAGGATCATTGATGCTTAAAAGGGGTATTAGGACGAAGAACAAATATTGTGAAAATGTCGATACTGTCCAAAGCAATGTACATATTCAATGCAATCCCTATCAAAATAACACCAGCATTCTTCACACACCTAGAACAAACAATCCTAAAATTTGTATGGAACCAGAAAAGACCCCGAATAGCCAAAGCAGTCTTGAGAAACAAAACCAAAGCAGGAGGCATCACAATCCCTGACTTCAAGCTATACTACAAAGCTGTAATCATCAAGACAGTGTGGTACTGGCACAAAAACAGACACTCAGATCAATGGAACATAATAGAGGACCCAGAAATGGACCCACAAACGTATGGCCAACTAATCTTTGACAAAGCAGGAAAGAATATCCAATGGAATAAAGACAGTCTCTTCAGCAAGTGGTGCTGGGAAAACTGGACACGCAGAAGAATGAACCTGGACCACTTTCTTACACCATACACAAAAAGAAACTCAAAATGGATGAAGGACCTAAATGTAAGACAGGAAGCCATCAAAATCCTCAAGGAGAAAGCAGGGAAAAACCTCTTTGACCTTTGCCACAGCAACTTCTTACTCAACATGTCTCCAGAGGCAAGGGAAACCAAAACAGAAATGAACTATTGGGATCTCATCAAGGTCAAAAAGCTTCTGTACAGAGAAGGAGACAATCAGCAAAACTGAAAGGCAACCGACAGAATGGGAGAAGATATTTGCAAACAACATATCAGATAAAGGGTTAGTAGCCAAAATCTATAAAGAACTTATCAAACTCAACACCCAAAAACAAATGATCCAGTGAAGATATGGGCAAAAGGCATGAATAGACACTTCTCCAAAGAAGACATCCAGATGGCCAACTGACACATGAAAAAATGCTCCACATCACTCATCATCAGGGAAATACAAATCAAAACCACAATGAGATACCACCTGACGCCTGTCAGAATGGCTAACATTAACAAGTCAGGCAACAACAGATGTTGGCGAGGATGAGGAGAGAGAGGATCTCTTTTGCATGGTTGGTGGGAATGCAAGCTGGTGCAGCCACTCTGGAAACCAGTATGGAGGTTCCTTAAAAAACTAAAAATAGAACTACCCTGTGAGCCAGCAATTGCACTACTAGGCATTTATCCAAGGGATACAGATGTGCTGTTTTGAAGGGACACATGCATCCCCATGTTTATAGCAGCACTATCAACAATAGCCAAAGTATGGCAAGATCCCAAATGTCCATCGATGGATGAATGGATAAAGAAGATGTGGTATATATATATACAATGGAGTATTAACGTGGCAATCAAAAAGAATGAAATCTTGCCATTTTCAACTACATGGATGGAACTGGAGGGTATTATGCGAAGTGAAATTAGTCAGAGAAAGACAAAAATCATGTGACTTAACTCGTATGAGGACTTTAAGAGACAAAACAGATGAACATGAGGGAAGGGAAACAAAAATAATATAAAAACAGGGAGGAGGACAAAACAGAAGAGACTCATAAATATGGAGAACAAACTGAGGGTTAATGGAGGGGTGGTGGGAGGGGGAATGGGCTAAATGGGTAAGGGGTACTAAGGAATCTACTCCTGAAATCATTGCTGCACTATATGCTAACTAATTTGGATGTAAATTTAAAAAATAAAAAATAAAATTAAAAAAGGGGATATTAGGATTTCATTGAGTTCTGGAGTGGGTTTTTTTATTATTATTTTTATCATATGGTAAATGAGCATGGGCTGTGAAGTCAGAGACCTGGGTTTGAATCCTACTTTTGCCAATTACACACAATATAACTTGGGCCAGTATTCTGTCTGAGCTGCAGTTTTCTATATGTGAAATAGGCATAATAAAATTCCCCTCATAGGGTTTTATGAATATTAAATGAGAGAATATACATAAGGTTTCTAAAGCATCCACCATGGCCTGCTACATGGTGGGCACCCAGTAGATGTCAGCTATTGTCATTATCATTGTGGCTGTGAAATAAAAATGGGGCTAACGTAAAACCACTGATTTTTAAGCTGAGAGAGATTCACTGGGAAGAAGGAAGGTAGGCATCAGGATAGGAGGAAGTCTGTTTCCATAAGTGGAGAGAAAAGGGGATGCATTTTGGAAGCGAGGCTAAACTATTCATGGGAGAGAAATTAATGCGGGAAAATCCTATGGAGTTCTGCCAGTGGAGTAAGTCAGGCTCACTCTGGACCTCGGCCTTGAGGGTTAAACATGAGATTAAATATTTAATGTCCATTCATAATTAGGTCCTTAGGAGCCCTGTGGAGCATTTCACTGGCACAGCCATTTTTCTCTCTCTATTTACATTTCCAGCTCTCTGGGAGAGAGCATTGATTCCACAGTCTGATGTGCCTGTATGGAACAAGAGTTCCCCAGCAAAATCATAGCCCAGTTATTCATTTGCAGTTTTGGAAGACAGAGGGTGGTCATGGTGGCTTAGGGATCTGTTTGCAGCCTGAATCCAGGACTAGGGGCTTGAAGGAGGCATGGTGCATTTTCAGGTTGTCAGGAAAGTGGATCTCTTCTAATGTGTGTGGCATACAGGTGGCAGGAGAAACGAGAGAAGGGTCTAAAGAGAAGAAACACATCTGGGGATGAGAGCACTGATAACAGGACCGGGAAGCTCAGTATCTCCAACAGGAGGAGTAAGAGACAGAGGAAAGGGGCGGGCCTGCTGAATACAGCCTTGGGGGCAGGTGGGATTAGCCTTCAACTGTCTCCATTTGTCCTAAGCAAGGCAGTTGTTGGCACAATCAAGCCCGAAGGTAACAAGCTGGTCTCAGTAGCCTCAGATTTATTCATCTATCTTGACTCATTTAATACATATCTCTAGCTCTGGGGCCTCTGGATCTACTCAAAACCACTATCTGGCATTTAATATGCAATCAGAAATCCCCTTTGATAAGGATGCCAGGTTAGAAAGTTGGAGCTTTGGACCAAAACTTGGGGACCCAACCATGAATTTTCTGTGAGTCCTTAAGGAACATCTTCTTTTCATGTCTCGGCCTCTCTGCCTTTTAGTATCCTGCCTGTCACCCTCCTCTCACAAGTGAGGATGGTTATAGGGGTGCCTGGTGACCATCTGACCTCTCTACTTCCCTCACTTCCCACAGGCACCTGAACCAAATCAATAAAAGAAAAACTTAGAGCCCACTGTGGACCTCTGTCTCCTCTTCTGTTTCCTTTCATCCGATGGTTCCGCCATCCCCTTCATGGAAGCATCTTGCCTGGCCTCCACCTCTCCCTCATGTACTTTCGTTGAGTCTACCTCATATGGATTTCCAAATGTATCTACTTTTCTGAAATACCACTGCCACTAGCTTGGTTCAGACCAGAGTTGTGCCTTGTTTAGGTAACAAGAGTTTCCTAATTATTTTCCTCCTCTTCCTTTCTCCCCGTGCCCCACATGCTGCCAACACGAGTGATCTTTCTAAAATGTGCACCTCATTCTGTCGGGCCTTGCTTTCAGTGGTACTCTGCTGCCAGCAGGTTAAAATTCAAGCACCTTGCATGTTATAGTCCCATAGCCTTTAATTGGGCCCCTGCCACCACCCCACACCTCCCCTCTTATTATATTCCCCTCCCATCTCAAAGTCCACACTGGACTCCAGTTTTGAGAAACCACTCACAGTGATCTTACTTATTTCCTGATGGTCCCTCTGCCTGGAACACTCTTTTGTCTCTCCCACTGCACTTCTTTGAGCCTGTGTTTTTCCTCATTTGGCAGATTTCAACTCAGGCAGGACTTCCACAGGAATGTTTTCCCTAAATTTTCAAAGCCTGGATGCAGTGCCCCTCTTATGTGTGTTTCCATCCTGGGCATCCCTGTTGTAAGTGCTTTTGTCTTATCTGAATTTTTCAACTATGAGCCCCATGAAGGCCAGGGCCCAGTCTGCCGTGCTCATTTCCACACATCCACCTCCTAGCATTGTGCCTGGTGCAGAACAGAAGTCTGGTACATATTTGTTAAATAAGCAAATATAAAGAGTTTCTCAACTATAAGCAGTGTGTGTGTGTGTGTGTGTGTGTGTGTGTGTGTGTGTGTGTGTTTGGGGAGGAGGAAATGTGTTAGTAAAGAAGAACCAAATAAGGTTGTTTCATTTCCGAAGGTCATTGGCATTTTCCAACACCCTGTGCCCCTTTCTAGGGTTAGGAAGGAGCCTCTGTTGGTCACTCATCCCTGAAAACGTCTGGAAGACCTGTTTCATAAGATTGACTGTATCAGTGGGGTGCCTGGGTGGCGCAGTCGGTTAAGCGTCCGACTTTAGCCAGGTCACGATCTCGCGGTCCGTGAGTTCGAGCCCCGCGTCAGGCTCTGGGCTGATGGCTCAGAGCCTGGAGCCTGTTTCCGATTCTGTGTCTCCCTCTCTCTCTGCCCCTCCCCCGTTCATGCTCTGTCTCTCTCTGTCCCAAAAATAAATAAACGTTGAAAAAAAAAATTAAAAAAAAAAGATTGACTGTATCAGTTTGTGGGGGCTAACGTTGAAGGCAAAAAATGGCTTTTGAGAAAATGCATGGTCTAACAATTCCTTGTTTGCTCCTCTGGTAGGCCTGCAAAGAAGGGTCTGAGAGAAATGGGCCTTCAGTGGACCAGAGTGACCCTTCTGTGACTGTAGGCAACTGAGCTCAGAAATGGTCTGACCGATCTAATTGCCCTGACCACATACGGGGAGCATGTGTTGAGCCTGCAGCTTGGTTCCCTCTGTTCCTGGATGATGAGGCTGCGCCCTCAGGCTCCTGATAGGTTGCCAATCTCATCCATAGTGTTTGAATGCTTCCCTGCTGCTAGGAGAACAGAAAACAGTGGCATGTCAGCGTGGAGGATAGGCCCACTGGGAAGACAGGAGTTGGGACGGAAAACTTTTTATTCTGTCACCTGATGTAAAATCAAGGTGACATGGTGAAATCACAGGAACTAGATTAAAGGAAATGTCTCTGCTCTTTTGTGTACTATAGAGCTGGTCTAACTGTGGCAACAATATTATAGGTTTTTATAGCACCTTTCTTCCCTAGGGCACTGGGCACTTTAGTGTCTATTAAGAGGCTTTCAATTGAATGGGTTCTCCCAGGACCTCAGTCCTGGTATCATTTATTTATTTTGTAGCATTAGCTTTTTCTTTTATTATAGTACATGATAAAATGGGTTCAGAAACAGTCTGTATTGGCATGAACACAGCACTAGATAGAAGTGTGTGTATGTGTTGGTATTAAATTCAGCCATTAAATATGAGATGGAATAGGAGAATACGTGATAAACAGAAGGAAGCCGAATAAATAAGAACCAATTTTGCACAAATCATTACAATCCATTTGTGGCATTGTTGGGAAATCAGGGCCAGTTTATACTTTGGAAACTGTGAGTAATTGGAAGGGGGGTTTCTTTCTTGTGCACAAAGACCATTTTTTCCCCAGGAGAAAACTTTCCCCTGTCCTTAGAAGTCATCACCAAATGTGTAAATCTGAAACATGTAAAATAGACTCAGAATGAGGCCACCAAAATGACTGAACCTTTTTTCTGGTTCTTGGAACTGAAGTGAAACCAGCACTGATAAGCTTGCCTCTACTAAGACTTCTGGAAGAGTGTGATTTACAAATAGTGGAAACCAAGATAGAAAGCAAGCAAGCATTCATGATGTTTTTATGAAGCTGTTTACTGAAGAAAAAGTTAATGAAACAAAATATAAATATGTATTTAGTTGCAGAGCTAAGAAAGGTTGTTGAGAATGACTTGAAGTTGTGGTATGGGAAGACCAATAGGTGGTCTGTTGCACACAGTTATTAAATACTTAGAGGGATGCTCATCCAAATGAGAGTTCCACAGTAGTTCTAGTCCACATGTATCACTTCTGCTTCTGGCCAAGATGGAGTAACAGAGACTAGATTTACCTACTCGCATGAAACAACTGAACAGTTGGACAACTAGTATCAAACAATTTGTGAGATGTTAGGCTTCAGAGAAAAGGGATAGTGGTCCCTGAAAGGGAGAAAACAAATGATGTGACTCTTCTGATTATTCCAGGGTACTGCAGAGAAAGATTTTCCAGGCCATGCTACATGGAGGGGAAATGCAGAAGAACCTTGCGGGTCTCCTTGGTTTGAGCAGACAGAGTTGATAGTTTAGGGAGGCCACTGTGACTGGATTTTGCAGGGCAGAGTGCTGTCAGGAGACAGCTGCATAGAGAGCTTTGGGGATCTGCAGACAGTCTCCCTGCAGTCTGCATCTCGGTACTTATCAGCATGTGCTTATAAGGAAACTCCCTGAAGCTGGGGATGGAATAACTTGAGAGGATTAGAAGGGACAGTTTCCAAAACTCAAAACAAGACTGGGAATATATTCTCCCACCTGAGTGGAAAATCTCGTAATTCATGAGACATCAGGTAGATGGGTCAGAAGGGTCCTCTCCAGCAGTGGGTTGAAATTAGTCCTAGACAAAGCGCTGCTCTCATCCTGCCTTAGCAAAGCTTAAAAGAGTGGCCAAAAAGGATCAAACTGTTTCCAACTAAATTAATGATGAAGCAGAACAAAACTCAAGATTATTAATAGAAGTACAAAAATATCCAGCACGCAACAAGATAAAATTCACAATGTCTGGCATCCAATAAAAAATTACCAGGCATGCAAAGAAGCAAGAAAATATATGATCCATAATCAGGAGAAAAATCAATCACTGCCAACCCAGAAATGGCATAGATGACAAAATTATTAGACAAAGACATTTTGTATGCTGAAGAAGCTAGAGAAAAGATTGAGCACATTAAAGATCATATTGTGGGAAATATATTAAAAAACTTTTAGCGATAAAAATTACAATTTATGAGATGAAAAATACACTAGGTAGGATTAATGGCAGATTACACAATGCAGAAGAAAAGATAATTGAACATACAAACACAGTAGAAACTATCCAAAATGAAACACAGGGGGAAGATAATGAACAGAGCTTCAGTGAACTGTAGTGTACTTCCAGTGGCCTGAGATACATGTAATTGGTGTCCTCAAAGAGAGGGGAGCAGAGCAGCAAAAAAAAAAAAAAAAAAAAAAAATTGAAGGTATAGTGGCCAAACGTCCAAATTTGATGAAAACTATAGATCCATGATTTCAAGGCTCATCAATGCCCAAGAAACATGAAGAAAACTACACCAAAGCACATCACAATCAAATTGGGTAACACTCAGTGATCAAGGGAAAAATCTTAAAAGCAGCCAAAGGAAAAAGGATACATTATGTATAGAGGAAAAAAGGTCAGGATGACAACAGATTTGTTGATCAGAAACAATACAAGAAAAGACAGTGGGTCAACATCTAAAGTACTGATGGAACAGTAACTGTTAACTTAGAATTTTATACCCAGTGACAATGTTTCAGAAGCTAATGCTAAAAGATTTTTCAGATGTACAAAAACTGAAAAAACTTGGTACCACACATTCTTACTATAGGAAAACATGTCCTTAGACAGAAGGAAAATGATACAATGGATGTGAATCTATACAAAGGAATAAAGAGCATCAGACATGGTAACTCTATGGGTAAATATAAGACTTTAAACAATTATTTTAATTTCTTTAAAAGAAAATGATCCTTTAAAGCAAAAATCATAGCTGTGTTGGAGTTTGTAACATAGAAGCGAAGTATGTGGTCACTGGTACAGTAATAGCCATTGCATAGTGACAGATGGCAGCTACACTTGTGTGCACAGCATAATGTTTAGAGTTGTTGAATCACTGTGATGTTTAACTGAAATATACTATTGTGTGTCAACTATACTTCAGTAAATAAATAAATTTTTAAAAATGTGTGAAGATAGGATCACGAAAGTTAAGAGACAAGAAATGAAATTTTTGGTTGCTAGGTTCTTGAACTGTATGTGAAGTGATACAATGTCACTTTAAGGTAGGTTGCAGTAGGTTTAAGATGTATATGTATTATGTAAACCATAGTCTAGTATTGAAATAAAACTACCAAGAATTCTAGCTAAAAATCCGACAAGGTAGATAATATGGAATCATAAGGGATACTCAACTAATCCCAAAGTAGGGGTGATGGATATTCTCTTGATTGTGGTGATTAACGAGTATATACATACGGCAAAGCTTATCAAATTGCACACTTTACAGATGTGCACATTATTGTATGCCAATTTACCTTAAAGCTGCTAAAAGGATCAGATAGGTTTTACTCAATTTATCTAAAATAAAATATTTATTTTTAAAAATAAATCATTCCATAGCTCAGATTAATGTGCCAGAAACACAACTCCACAATTTGGGAAAGCACAGCATTTACAAGAGCTAGAAGGTATGTTAAAAACCATCTAGACTTCCTTCTTCATTTCACTTGTATGAAAATGAAGGTCCAGATAAATGTGAGTTGCTCCAGCTTACTTATCAATCATCTAATATGAGCAGTAATAAAAAGGAAGTGAATTCTGATTTGCTTGTCTTTGCATGAAACTTCCTGGGTGTAGATCCTCCATCTGTCTATGGTTATAGACAAAAACCATATCTGTCACAGTGTGTCCCAGGGCAGGAAGAGGACAATGTTTTGACTGAGATGCTGGCAACTCAAGCTTAGAGCGGAACAGCACTAGGGCTAACTGGGAATAGCAACAGCTGAATTATGTAGTTAAACCCAAGGCAGCTGCCTTGTTACCAGTAACCATGATCTTCTTGAATTCCTTAAGCAGTGGCTTCAAAGACCGAGGGTATTAAACTTCAAAAAAGCACATTTGGGGAATTAATCAATCTAATAAATATGGTGCAGAGGGAAGAAGTATTAAAATCTATAAGGGGATGGAATTTTGAACGTGTGAATAGACACTATAATTAAAGCATAGTGGATTACAATTGCTCTGGAAAAGAAGATTGGAGATTGCTTGCTCTTTGCAAAGTGGATTTACAAAGGGTGGCTTAAAAACCTATGAGCAAAAAAAAATCTGACTTGGAAAGGAAAGGAACAGGAGGGAATCAAATGAGAATATGCAACACAAGTTAGGGCAGCCAAAGAGCAGGGTGAATTAATGTGAGCAAATGAGAATGAGAAAGGCTTTTCTGAATAACCAGGAAAAAACGGAGGCAAGGGAAAAGAGAGGCTGGCTGATGGATGAAGGCGATTATAAGATTAAAGATGACTTTGAAAGTTGCTGAGGTACAGCTACATTCCCTGTCGCCCCCTCTGCCAACTCTGCTCTAATAAGAGAGATGAAGGAAGTAAACTCAGACAATTAACAGGCAATGAACACTCCTCCACAGGAGCATTTGATAAAAAAGCAGGGAAGGAAACATGGTACACCTTTGGCTTTCCATTAGGAAATAGCCCTGCTAATCAAAACTGGAAGGGAGTTCAGGATGGGGAGCTTGCCTGAGGAGAATTTTTGGTGTTTGTGTAGAATTAAATAAACTAGGAAAAATATCAGCCTTTGGAAAGCTAGAAACACCTTTGCAATAAATGTCTGCCAAAACTGATGTCAGTGTTTAGCAGAATAGTGGAATTGATTTGGACGTAGAAAAAAATCTATAAAAGTATAAAAATAAACATTGCTATAGTTGTTAAATAGCGTAAGTTTGGGTATTTAAATTAAATTAGTCATGTCGTGCTTTAACTCTTAAGCAAAATTAAAAAGAAAGAGACTATATAGCATGAGCAGGAGAAATGAAATGATCTGTCATAACTTCCTTTTCTAATAGAGATGTGAAGAAAGTAAGTCCAGGTTGTCATTTTCCATTTGGGGCTTTAAGGACTCTGGACAACAAGCCCAAGTCATTCTCTACATGTTACGGCAATAGGCATCTACCTACTTCACTTGACCTCAGGAATCTGTGAATCCCACTTCCCCCAAAGTACTTCCCTACTCCATCTTCCAGGAAACCTGGCATTCTCCAGGTTCATCTTTCATTGGATGAAAACATACTTTCAGGTTATACCTTGCCCTTAAATACTGTTTAGTAGAGGGATTGACTTGGGTTGATTTTCTTGAAGATTAAGAGCTACTACAAAGGCTTAAAGGAATAATAAGAGCTAACATTTATGGAGTGCCTCAGGTACCATGCTAAGTGATTCACATAAGGTTATCTCCAATCCTCTGGCCAATCCTTTGAAAAAGGTACAATATAATTCCATTTTGCTGAATGTGAAAACAAAGGCACAGGGAGATTTAGACAGTTGCCCAGGATTAAACAGCTGATGATTTAGAAAGATAGGGGGCAGGGCACTATAGAGAAGAAATGGGACCAGTCAATAAAGGAGGGGAACCCAAAGACCAAAAATCCCACCTCGTATGAGAAGTGTTCTCTGACTTTCCTGTACTGGGGTAGAACCTAAAATTCTATGACTCTGTAGTTCTGTTAGAGAACACGGTCCTGGGAGAATGAATTAGAAGATGGGTGAATTTTGGTGGAATATGGGCAGGAGATTGCAAAATGACATAAACTGCGACAGGGTTCCCGCAATGAGGAAAACTGCCGACTCTGGAGCAGCTCAGGTGCCTCTCTTGGTGGCTTCACTCCCTTACCCATGGTGGCATGGAACTCTCTACTGGTTTCTAGATAAAACTCTTTCCCACAGACCTAGGAAAGACACTCTTATCACGCACTTTTTCAGGAAACACCAATGTATTATCTTGAAGGCTCTGTGCATTTGTGAACCTTTCATCTTGCTGGGACCCACGAAGGAAGCAGGCTATGGATGTCTGTGTAAGAGCTGAGAATAGATTTGTGTGGGTAAGACTGGGGACTCAGGTTGGGGCTGGGGGCTGGAGGGAAGACCTGTATGGTTGGTCTTGAGGCTTATTTCCTCCTGCTCTTGGTAGTATAGCCAGAAGCTGGATCAACCATGTGGGTCAGCTCCCTAGAAAGCCTGACCGATACCAGCAGCTGATGATCTCTTCAGTCCTAAAGCTCTTGTGGTCACACAGTCAACTAGGTGTTCCTCAGCCCCCTTTGCCTATAAACTTTTTTTAGAACAGTATGGGATAGGTTCTTTCTACTAGAGCCCTTTCCATGGTGTACCCAGCTTTGCTGTATTCAGAAGCCTCTCTCCGGGATGAGAACCCGTACACTCTGCTATTCTCCCAGTGAACTGCTCAAAAGAAGTCTGATTTTATTTTCTGTGGCACAGGTGGTGGTTGTACTTTTATCCCCTTTGCAGAGCTGGACGATGGTGAACTGCGTGAGCACTGCTGGGAGGGTGCCCCCTGGGACTGAAGAACAGTGTGTGCGGTGGGGAGGGTACTCAGGCACTATCTGAAGGTGCCTGCAGTTAACAGCAACAGAGCAGAGATCAGTCCTGAATTCTGAGAGGCAGCCTTGGTGGTTCCCAGAAAAATGATCACTGAGTAACCAGGAGGGGGAATCCAAGCCCATGCTAGGATGATAGGAGTTTAGAAGTCCAGGTTGAAGCATTTGGACAGCAAGTGTTTTGAAACAGGTAAGCAAGTGGGGATACTCACACAGCCCTGGACGCAAGAATAAACTAGAATAGCAAACAACCCCCTGATGTGTGATGCACGTACATAGATCTTGCCAGGAAGAGCTGACCTGGTCCAGCAGGCAGAGGTGTTTGGTTAGGGCTAAGTGTATTAACAGAGAGTGGGCCAGGAAATGCCCAGGTCCAGGCAGACCTGGGCAGGCAGGGGTGTTTGGTCAGGGCTAAGTGTATTAACAGAGAGTGGGCCAGGAAATGGGGAAGTGCCTGTTTGCACAAGGCACCAGAACTAGGCGGAGCCCAGGGGCAGTCAGTCAGAACTTTCCAGGAAGACCAGAGGAGAGGTCAGCCCTGGTGGCGTGTTGGATAAAGCCTACAGCCGTCTAGATGGGACTCTGAGATTCGTTGCAGATGGTCACAGGTAGAGACAGCAGGATGTGGTGTTATCTGAGGTCAGCTAATGGAGGATCGAAAGCTCAGCAAAATTCCAAGAAAGTAAAGAGGTTCAAGCCAGTTAATCATAAAATACTCAGGAGAATGCTAAAGAGCTCTGACCTGAACAGAGTGCCCTGCTGAGTGAAGACTTCTTTCCCGGGCAGGTCCTCAAAACCCTTTTGTCCCTTCATCAGGATTTCACCACCCGTACTAGAGGATCTCAGCTGGTTAGGGAAGCTCTGTTTCTCTTGGGGACTGAGGGGAGGGAGGAATTCCCCCCATTCCTCTTGATACATTGGAATCTGAATTCTGAGGGAGGGCATGGTCTTTGAGTGGAATTTATTTCTGGGGACTTTGGGGGCTAAATCCCAGGAAAGGTGGTGGTTATCCTACAGAGACTCAAACTTTTCCTTTAATATCCAGTTCCTTCCTATCTTTCTACAACAGAGATAGTGATCCGGTCACCTAAGCCCTGAGGAAAATAATAATATTGGTTTATTGATGTATTCTTTTGCTTATGCATTCAGTGACTATTTATTGAAAAGTTATGAGGCATGGTGCTGTGGGTATGATGGCCAACTAGTTAGGTGCAGTCCCTGCCCTCTAAGCACCTTATAGCAAAGTGGGCAAGACAGAAGTAAAGAGCAATTGTATTGCTGTACAATCCATGGGATATAACGGGAATATACATGGGTGCTGTGGGACCACAGGCGAGAGGTATATCTATCTCTGATGTGGAGGTCAGGGAAGGTTCTAGGAGGTAGTCAGTCTCAGACTCTGAACTGCTCTTGGTGGCCTCCCTTCCTCGCCCATTCTGGCACCAAATTCTCTATTGCTTTCTAAGTGAGCCCCCCTCCCATAAACAGGCAAGACTGTTACCATCATATACACTTACCTGAGACACATTAATGTATTATCTCTAAGGTTCCATGCATTTGTAAACCTTTTATCTCTAATTGTGGAATGAAAGATTATTTCTTGTTCAAAGGAATTTCAGGCTTCAGCAAATGGATATAATGGGTACTTTTTCCTGTATTTTTAAAAAAATTGTGAGTGGGAGAGTATGCTTCATGGAAAGTGAGCACATGAAGTATGATTATGAAGGATCCAATCAGACCAATTTTTTCTGCATAATGTAATACACCATCAAAATTAAAAGACAAATTCCAAACTGGAGAAAGTATCTACATGTAGTAGATGAATTCTCTCCTAAATGCATAAAAACCGTTTAAAAATCACTAAGGAAAAAGATAAACAGGCATGTAGAAATACGAACACAGGACTTGAAAAGACGATGTCATCCTGCCAATTTATAGTTTTTACTTGTAGAATTCTTGCACATGAAGAAAGCTCAGAATTGTTATGGAAAATTTACAAGAAAGTTAATCTGACACATTGTAGTGATAGACGTATTATTGCGTTGCATGATAATTAGAGTTAATTTGCATAAAGGCTGTAATTAGTATTACTTTCAGCTAGCCAAAGTTTCAGTTCTTTTTCTCACTTTTAAAGTTTCTTCGTAACTAAAAGTTTCTTCGTAACTAAAATTATTGTCAAAGATGTCAATTTTCCCTCAACACCCTTATGTTCTCTCTCTCTCTCTCTCTCTCTCTCTCTCTCTCTCTCTCGAACACACGCGCGCGCGCGCCCATATGAAGAGAAGGTGGTAAATATCCCAGGTCAGGTTCGCATATCTCTGTTGGCTCTACCTCTCCCATGACTGCAGCTTCCTTTGTGATCACCTAAGCTTTCCTACCTCTGGAGCTGATACTTATTGAACAATAGGAAGTTTCCATCTCTTTCCCTCTCATACTTCCAAGGTATCCTTTTGCTAAAGACCTCAAGGCAGAGAACTCTCTGCTTTGAGGAAGTGGGCAGTCTTTCTAGAGGGACAGGGACAGCAGTGAGGGGGGTGCACATTTGGTGAAGGGGCACAAACAGGTCAGTGAGGGTGACTCTGGGGAGGGGAGATGGAGAGACAGAAAGACTGGACTGTATAGGCCCAGGGTATAGGATTCTGGAAGACCAAGGAAGGGAAGGAGGCTCAGATCCTCTGGTTCCAGGACCAGGGGCTTTGATGCCAGAAACCAGTAATTATAGGATTTTCTTCCCTCGAAGCCACTGTACAAAAGAGCTTCTTAGGAAGCAACACAGATAAGTGCACTGAGGACAGCTGAGTGAGGAAGAAAGCAGAGCAGTCACAGCTCTCTGACTCAGGCTGTCTCCTCTGACCCCCGTCCCTCATGTTCCTGAAGCAGTACTGGCTTTGGGTCCCCCAAGACTCAGTGTGGTTTTGTAGGAGCCCTAGGAAGCTCCCTTTCACGTCTACCCTGCACATTTTTCCTAGTTGATGTGAGAAGTTCCTTTCATGGGACATAAAATCCTTAATTCTACAATTAAAGATAAGAGCCTTAAAATTACGTAGGAGAACTAATGCATTATTATGAAGGTGTTTTATCAAGTTGTAAAAGACTGGAGGTTATGGAATCCTCTTCTGTTTTTGACTGAAGCAATGAGAAGGCAGAAGGACCAGGAGATCAAGACTGGGCAGACGACATTGGAAACAACCACATCAGGGTGACTCTTACCCTGGAATCTTAATGAGTCATCAGGAGTCTTTAAGAAATGAAAATGCCTGAGGCCCAGTGTCCCTCTGGCTCATATTGCAGAAGTGATGTATCAAGCTCAAATCAGAGCAGCAGGAGAGGAGAGGTGGGGGTGACAGGGAGCAGACTATACTTAGTAAACCACTATCCCCTCCACAATATCCTCGGATCCCTTTACTCTTTCCAGAGCATCTGAAAACTGAAGATCAGAATCTTGCAAGGTTGTGAGGATCTGTTCTCGTGCTTTTTGGCGGTTCTTCTTGCACAGTTGCTGGCTCCTGCATTTTTCTCCTGAAGACAGCTGGGAGGGAGTGAACATAGAGGTCTTGGGTGGGGAACCAGCTGCTGGATAGTATGACCAAGATCAGTTTTTCTATGACTTACGTTATTATTCATGTATAGCCTCCTCTGTATCCTATGGCCCCCTCTTGATGTTTTATAGTCTGTCTTGTAATTACACAGGGGCTGGTGCACCCTTTGAGTATTGTGAGGATGTGCCTGTTCTGTTATTTTAGTCTATGCAATAGTTTGTACTAGGATTATTAAATAGAAATTATCAGACCCAAGAAATAGGAATTGGAAGGTTGAAAAGGTTAATGAGAGAGCCATAAAGAAGCTGGTGGACTGTTTACAAACATTGCTTCACACTGAGGTTATTTAGAAATTTGGAACCTCTATGAGTCCCTAGAGGGAAAGGGGATATTACATGCGCAGATATTTTATTTATTGTCCTCTCCCCAAACAGTAAGTAATAAACAGATGAAACCACAAGGTTATAGAATTATATTACCTTTTGGCTGTGACCAAGTAAAACTTTAATTTTCTAGCTAGAGATAACAGACAACTCCTATTACTCAGAGGCAGGGGAAGGGCTACTGTAAAATCTTCACATAAGGGGATTTGTTCTGGGCTTTAGTGGCTCCTAGTGAAAAATGCACAGAGGACTGGATGATCTAGGGGACAGTTTCATGGATTAGGGTAAGCTCCCTCCCAGAGACAAGCTAGTGAGGTTTATACAGTGATGCCTGAACATGAACTGAGTGTTCTAAATTCTAATAGTTGACCATGGCTTATTTCCCCATTCCCAGCTCTTCATGCCCAGTCCCTAGCCTCACATTAAAAGTTCAAAAGGCTAGCAGACCATTGCTTGATTTCCTCCCGGCACTCCTGTCCTGTAGGATCTGAGGTTAGCTGTTCCTGGCTATACAGGAAAGGACACCAGTGATAACTGCATGTTTATAAATCATGTTGGATTAAACCATTTTGCAGTAGTAAACAACTCTGATATCTCAGTGTTTTAACAGCAAGGGTTTATTTATTTATTTATTTTTGCTCCTGCAAAATCCATTGTGGTTTCCTGCAGCTATCCAGGAAGCTGTCCCCACCCACCCATCCGTCCATGCATCTGTCCGTCCATCGATGCATCCACCCATCCATCCATCCTTCTTCAGTAATTTTGGCCCTACCATCGAGATACATAGCCCCCAAACTCTCGACCAAAGGGAAAGATGGAGGCTGGAGAACGTCACTGAGACTTTTTGCTGACTCATCCAGAATCACTTTTTATGTGGCTTCACAAACTAAACTTCATAATCTTACATGTGACCAAGAAGGAAAAGAACTGCATATTGGCAAGCATTACTGTAGTCTACCATGGCGTTCTTTGCACGTGCAGTAATTTTGAAAACTAATGATAGGGGCTATCTATATTATTATGTCTCTTTTTCAGAGCATGACGCTTGGATTGAGAAAAGCTAAGGACTTGTCAGAGAGCCACTGGGTCAGTCTTCAAGGTAGGTCAGCTTCACTGTCATACATAGGGTATTTGTTTGATTTTTGCGTCAGGTAAAGGAGTGGCTTATTTGTTTATATTTGTTTTTGTGTTCTTGTAAAGTGTGTGTTCATTTGAATGGCCTTTCAAATGTGAATGTGTTCTTTCAACTGTGACTTACCATTTCTCAAACCTCCTTAATGATCTCTGACATGACCTTATAAGCATAGTGAAGGGAGGAGGGAAACAATTGTTAGGTAAATGTAGTCACTTTATGGAATACAGGCAGAAGTTCCCTAGTAGTCTGGGCTATATCTTTTTCTTTTAATAATGTAGCCAATTGCCCAGCCCTATGTTTTGCCTCTGCTAATCATAGTTAACCTTAGATAGGGTAATTAAAGAATGTCTCAGGGCCTCAGTTTTACCATCTATGAAATGAAGCCAAGGAGAGTTTCCCTGTATCAGTAAGGGATGTCCTGATGTTTAATTACTTCAGTGGGCAATCTGGAAAGAGACTCATGATTTCCTTGGAGGCTAGAGCTTTGCAGATATAAACTCTTATCATCCTTATTTTCCTTGTGACAGGTTTATAGCCTGTGGGACTCACTTGGTACCTGTCACTTACCTTCCTCTTGATCCCTTCCTATAGAGCTTTATCTGTCACTGCATCTCAGAATCAAAAGAGTGTATAAAATCAGGCTCATGGGGGATGGTGCTGGCAATGCATTGTTTTCTCCAGGACACCATAGGTACTGGGCTGCCTCAGCAGCAGAGTCACTTTAGGAAAGGCTGAAGTCTGGTCTACTTGTGGTCACATCCAGTCTACATGATTTGGTTAGTCCCTACTGTGTACTAAGTACACCCACTGTGTACCACTGTATCAAAAAATGTGAATACCTTCCCAGATGAGAGGATCTTATCTGACTTGTCTATCTTTCCTAGCTATTGGCTCCCTTGTCCAAACTTTGTAAAATAGCATCTTCTGTCACTCTCATTTGGATCATTTTTTCCCCTTAGCCTTTTGTACTATTTGCCATCTTGCATATTGGTTTATTATTTACTGTCCCCTTCCCCACTCCACCCAACAACATGGACAACTGGAATGTAAGTTTCATGAGACCAAGAACTGTTTTGTTTACTGTTTGTTTCTCAGGGCTCAGACAGTGCCAGGAACATAGGACACATTTGCTGAGTGACTGGTTGATAGGTACTCTTGAACACTGACTCTTCTGTGTATGTATCCCATAAATGTGTGTCTCTGAATGGTGTGTGCAGTGGGGAGAGTGTATATAAAAAAGTGACACCAGGGGCACATGGGTGGCTCAGTCAGTTAAGCGTCTGACTCTTGGTGGCTCAGGTCATGATCTCCATGGTTCGTAGGTTTGAGCCCTGCATCAGGCTCCACAGCTGGCAGCCCTGAGCCTGCTTGGGATTCTCGCTCTCTCCCTCTCTCTACCCCTCCCCCACTCATGCTGTCTCTGTCTCTCTAAAAAATAAATAAACTTACAAAAAAAAGTAACACCAATACCTTGCCTTAAGTAATAGTGTAGTTAGTGAACAAGGCTGCGTTGCAGGAGATGAAACTCTGTGGCTCTCCCAAGTGACTCTACTTGTACTCATTGTGCTGTGCCTTCTAAACTCCCCTTGTGCAGTACTTGTCGGCAGGCCGTTTTTCTTTATTCTCCTTCTTAAATTGAGACTCTCTGCTCTAGCAGTTAACAGCTGTGGTATTTTACCTCCAAGTTGTCTGGCACCCAGTAGAGTGGTGAAGTGATCCCCGGTTAGCTTATCGATATCCATTTGGTACATTTGTCTTGTGGACTAGCTCCTTCTCAGCCTGCCCCAACTATTCTTTAACCCTGTAAGTCATTTTAATCTGAGGTGCTCTGCAGATGAAAGTTATGCTGCATATGCCATATAAATTAATATTATGATGCTGAGACCATTCCATTTGTCTAGGGATTTGCATCGATTTACTTTTTATGAGTAAAGTTTTATTCAACTCTTAACAGTGAAACATAAAACTGTTACAATTATAATGAAACCTATAAAAGCACAGAGGGTATTCTCTGGCAAAATTTCCCAGAAGGGTGTGATGATACCTCTGAAAACAGATTGAGGAAAGCTTTGGTCCGTCATTTTCAAGGGTCCTCTTGGCATATTTTTGGTGATTGAGACCAGGGCCCCAAACCAGTATGGTTTATAACTTTGACTCACAACCTCTAAGTAACATCAAAATTTGAAACTCTGAGTGTTCACAAGGGTTTAAAGATGGTCCTCAAAAAAGGCGAACTTATTTCTACCACCTTTGCCAAATATGGAGCAGGTTGGGTGCAGCAATCATGGTTGCTGTAGGAAACAGATGGCAGGATTACATTGGGATCATTTCAGGAGATTTTTATTAAAAGAATCATTTTTAAAGGTATGGTGTAGAAAAACTACCAGCAACAGTGCAGAACCCTGGAGCTAACAACAGTGGGCTCTGGTACCAGCCCTCAGTCTAAAAAGGAGTGTGTGTGTGGGGGGGAGATGTATGGTTTCTGGAACCCTAAGACATTAAGAGCTTCTGGGAGCATCATTTGACTATGGTTGAGATTGCTGGAACACAGACAGCCTTGTAACAGCCCTTCAGGAGGGAAACTGGGGAAATTCCTCACTATTCTGGTCTCCTGCCATTACTCCTGATTGACCAAACTCGACTGGAAGCCAGAGGACACATAGGTGAGAACTTGTGGGAAACAGAGTCACGTAGAACATAATTAAGAGTGGATCTGCATGGGGACAGCAGGGGTGGAAAGGCTTCCCTTACGGGGAGGAAAAGGTCAGTGCCAGGATCTCAGTCATTGTTAGCAGTGAAGATGATACTTCTGCAAGCTGCTATAAACCCTGGTGATGCAGAGGTCCACTGGGAGGTCTTCTTAGGCAAAAAACCAGTTATATAATTTTTTGCTTCCTGCCTTGTTTTCTGACCATGTCAGGGCAGGGCAGACGGGAAGGAGAAAGAGAAACAAGAACCCTGGGACAGTTGGGCTCTACAGCTAAGGGTAAGGTTATTTTGATATTTCACTAGTCAATAATGTCACAAATTTCACCATTAAAGATTCTACCTTTTTACTTCTTTGTAGATGTCAGAATTCCAAAGCTTTATTTTGCAGCTTAGGGTTAAAGGGAAATATTTTGGGATCATGGCAGGTCTTTGTAACATTCCTGGTATGAGTCATCCTTTGCTTGCGTCTGTCTTCATCAGCCTCTCATAAAAAGCTGTGGTCATCTTCCTAGGCACTCAGAAAGGATTTAGAGGGATGAGAATAGGCAGGAGTGGGTAGGGTTGGTGCTTCTTAGGGTCTCTGGTCTTGATGAAGAAAGTGGTCCAGAGACCAAACAAGTGTGTGAACCATGAACCAAAGCAAGAATTTTCAGCCTTTGTTTATTTGCTGCATGGAGCTGATTTTGCCTTGTATACTTAACTGTTCTGCCTCATCTCTTCACTGTTTCTCTTAATGCTGACACAGGAACTGATGAATTCTTATTTATTTGTTTGTTATGAAACCTAATGAATGTTGTTTTTACCCCCCTGTTCATGATACATTATCATTAATCCATGTAAGGTTATTCACTCATTCATTCATTCACTCATTCATTCATTCATTCATTTCCTTTTGCCCCATTTCCTTCTCTGTATCAATAGGCAACCATTCTAATTTTTTTTAATGTTTATTTCTGAGAAAGAGAGAGACAGAGCATGAGTGGGGGAGGGGCAGAGAGTGAGGGAGACATAGAATCCGAAACAGGCTCCGGGCTCTGAGCTGTCAGCACAGAGCCCAACGCGGGGCTCGAACTCATGAACTGAGAGATCATGACCTGAGCCGAAGTCGGACACTCAACCGACCAAGCCACCCAGGCGCCCCAGTAGGCAACCATTCTAAAGTCTAATGTGCATCCTTTGGTTGGGATGTATTATCTTAAAATGTAAATTATTGTTTTACATACATGTATTTTTCTTTTTTTAAAAAAATACTTATTTTTAAGAGAGAGAGAGTGTGTGTGTGTAAGCTGGGGAGAAACGGGGGGACAGAGGATCTGAAGTGGGCTCCCTGCTGACAGCAGAGAGCCTGATGCAAGGCTCCATCTCATAAACTGATGAACTGTGAGATCATGACCTGAGCTGAAGTCAGACCTTAACTGACTGAGCCACCCAGGTACCTCTTTATGGTTTTCTGATTACTACTAATTTTGAGCATATCTTCATATGTTTGGTAGCCATTTAGATTTTCTCTGTGAATTACATGTTCCTATACTTCACCCATTTGCAAACTGATGTTCCTGGATATATATTTTTAATGTTGACTTGTTACAAGTTCCTTGTATGTTCCAGGTAGATTTTTTTTGTTTGTTTGAGACATTGCAAATCTATTCTCCTAATCTGTTATCTCTTTATAAACTTTTTGATGCCCTTTGTTGAATAGAGAAGTATTTAATTTTGATGCACACTCTTCTTTTTGGTCTTTATGACTTGTGCCCTTCTTCATACCTAGGCCACACAGATACTCAAATACAGCTTTTTTCCAGCTTTATATGAGATATTAAGTAGAGGTCTCATTTAATTTTTGTCCATGTAATGAGCTAACTTTCCCAATCTTGTTCACTAAACACCATTTTTCCTCTTTGATTTGTGGTGCCATCTTTATCATGCATTAAGTTCTCATGCATACATGCTCGCTGTCTCTTAGCTCTTACTGTTCTCGATGGGACAGTGCTTTTCCATTGTCCATATTTTGTCTTCAAGTCAATATCCTCTTATTTTCATTGCTAGGACTTTATTACTATATTTAATATCTGATAGAATAACTGCCTGCTTCTATCTTTTAAGCTTATTTTTTCTTTTTTTAATATTTATGATTCTGTTTATTTATTTTTTAGTATATGAAATTTATTGTCAAATTGGTTTCCATACAACACCCAGTGCTCATCCCAAAAGATGCCCTCTTTAGTACCCATCATCTACCCTCCCCTCCCTCCCACCCCCCATCAACCCTCAGTTTGTTCTCAGTTTTTAAGAGTCTCCTATGCTTTGGCTCTCTCCCACTCTAACCTCTTTTTTTTTTCCCTTCCCCTCCCCCATGGGTTTCTGTTAAGTTTCTCAGGATCCACAATAAGAGTGAAACCATATGGTATCTGTCTTTCTCTGTATGGCTTATTTCACTTAGCATCACACTCTCCAGTTCCATCCACGTTGCTATAAAGGGCCATATTTCATTCTTTCTCATTGCCATGTAGTACTCCATTGTGTATATAAACCACAATTTCTTTATCCATTCATCAGTTAATGGACATTTAGGCTTTTTCCACAATTTAGCTATTGTTGAGAGTGCTGCTATAAACATTGGGGTCCAAGTGCTCCTATGCATCAGTACTCCTGTATCCCTTGGGTAAATTCCTAGCAGTGCTACTGCTGGGTCATAGGGTAGGTCTATTTTTAATTTTTTGAGGAACCTCCACACTGTTTTCCAGAGCGGCTGCACCAGTTTGCATTCCCACCAACAGTGCAAGAGGGTTCCCGTTTCTTCACATCCTCGCCAGCCTCTATAGTCTCCTGATTTGTTCATTTTGGCCACTCTGACTGGCGTGAGGTGATATCTGAGTGTGGTTTTGATTTGTATTTCCCTGATAAGGAGCGACGTTGAGCATCTTTTCATGTGCCTGTTGGCCATCCGCATGTCTTCTTTAGAGAAGTGTCTATTCATGTTTTCTGCCCATTTCTTCACTGGATTATTTGTTTTTCGGGTGTGGAGTTTGGTGAGCTCTTTATAGATTTTGGATACTAGCCCTTTGTTCGATATGTCATTTGCAAATATCTTTTCCCATTTTGTTGGTTGCCTTTTAGTTTGTTGATTGTTTCCTTTGCTGTGCAGAAACTTTTTATCTTCATGAGGTCCCAATAGTTCATTTTTGCTTTTAATTCCCTTGCCTTTGGGGATGTGTCAAGTAAGAAATTGCTGCGGCTGGGGTCAGAGAGGTCTTTTCCTGCTTTCTCCTCTAGGGTTTTGATGGTTTCCTGTCTCACATTCAGGTCCTTTATCCATTTTGAGTTTATTTTTGTGAATGGTGTGAGAAAGTGGTCTAGTTTCAATCTTCTGCATGTTGCTGTCCAGTTCTCCCAGCACCATTTGTTAAAGAGACTGTCTTTTTTCCATTGGATATTCTTTCCTGCTTTGTCAGAGATTAGTTGGCCATACTTTTGTGGGTCTAGTTCTGGGGTTTCTATTCTATTCCATTGGTCTATGTGTCTGTTTTTGTGCCAATACCATGCTGTCTTGATGATTACAGCTTTGTAGTAGAGGCTAAAGTCTGGGATTGTGATGCCTCCCGCTTTGGTCTTCTTCTTCAGAATTACTTTGGCTATTCGGGGCCTTTTGTGGTTCCATGTGAATTTTAGGATTGCTTGTTCTAGCTTCGAGAAAAATGCTGGTGCAATTTTGATTGGGATTGCATTGAATGTGTAGATAGCTTTGGGTAGTATTGACATTTTAACAATATTTATTCTTCCAACCCATGAGCACGGAATGTTTTTCCATTTCTTTATATCTTCTTCAATTTCCTTCATAAGCTTTCTATAGTTTTCAGCATACAGATTTTGTACATCTTTGGTTAGATTTATTCCTAGGTATTTTATGCTTCTTGGTGCAATTGTGAATGGGATCAGTTTCTTTATTTGTCTTTCTGTTGCTTCATTATTAGTGTATAAGAATGCAACTGATTTCTGTACATTGATTTTTGTATCCTGCAACTTTGCTGAATTCATGTATCAGTTCTAGCAGACTTTTGGTGGAGTCTATCAGATTTTCCATGTATAATATCATGTCATCTGCAAAAAGTGAAAGCTTGACTTCATCTTTGCCAGTTTTGATGCCTTTGATTTCCTTTTTTTGTCTGATTGCTGATGCTAGCACTTCCAACACTATGTTAAACAACAGCGGTGAGAGTGGACATCCCTGTTGTGTTCCTGATCTCAGGGAAAAAGCTCTCAGTTTTTCCCCATTGAGGATGATATTAGCTGTGGGCTTTTCATAAATGGCTTTTATGATATTTAAGTATGTTCCTTCTATCTCGACTTTCTCGAGGGTTTTTATTAAGAAAGGATGCTGAATTTTGTCAAATGCTTTTTCTTCATCGATTGACAGGATCATTATGGTTCTTATCTTTTCTCTTATTAATGTGATGTATCACGTTGATTGATTTGCGAATATTGAACCAGCCCTGCGTCCCAGGAATGAATCCCACTTGATCATGGTGAATAATTCTTTTTATAAGCTGTTGAATTCGATTTGCTAGTATCTTATTGAGAATTTTTGCATCCATATTCATCAGGGATATTGGCCTGTAGTTCTCTTTTTTTACTGGGTCTCTGTCTGGTTTAGGAATCAGAGTGATACTGGCTTCATAGAATGAGTCTGGAAGTTTTCCTTCCCTTTATATTTTTTGGAATAGCTTGAGAAGGATAGGTATTATCTCTGCTTTAAATGTCTGGTAGAATTCCTGGGGGAAGCCATCTGGTCCTGGACTCTTCTTTGTTGGGAGATTTTTGATAACTGATTCAATTTCTTTGCTGGTTATGGGTCTGTTCAAGCTTTCTATTTCTTCATGTTTGAATTTTGGAAGTGTGTGGGTGTTTAGGAATTTGTCCATTTCTTCCAGGTTGTCCAGTTTGTTGGCATATAATTTTTCATAGTATTCCCTGATAATTGCTTGTATCTCTGAGGGATTGGTTGTAATAATTCCATTTTCATTCATGATTTTATCTATTTGGGTCATCTCCCTTTTCTTTTTGAGAAGCCTGGCTAGACGTTTATCAATTTTGTTTATTTTTTCAAAAAACCAACTCTTGGTTTCGTTGATCTGCTCTACAGTTTTTTTAGATTTTATATTGTTTATTTCTGCTCTGATCTTTATTATTTCTCTTCTTCTGCTTGGTTTGGGGTGTCTTTGCTGTTCTGCTTCTATTTCCTTTAGGTGTGCTGTTAGATTTTGTATTTGGGATTTTTCTTGTTTCTTGAGATAGGCCTGGATTGCAATGTATTTTCCACTCAGGACTGCCTTCGCTGCATCCCAAAGCATTTGGATTGTTGTATTTTCATTTTCATTTGTTTCCATATATTTTTAAATTTCTTCTCTAATTGCCTGGTTGACCCATTCATTCTTCAGTAGGGTGTTCTTTAACCTCCATGCTTTTGGAGGTTTTCCAGACTTTTTCCTGTGGTTGATTTCAAGCTTCATTGTGGTCCGAAAGTATGCATGGTATGATCTCAATTCTTGTATACTTATGAAGGGCTGTTTTGTGACCCAGTATGTGATCTATCTTGGAGCATGTTCCATGTGCACTCGGGAAGAAAGTATATTCTGTTGCTTTGGGATGCAGAGTTCTAAATATATCTGTCAAGTCCATCTGATCCAATGTATCATTCAGGGCCCTTGTTTCTTTATTGACCGTGTGTCTAGATGATCTATCCATTGTTGTAAGTGGGGTATTAAAGTCCCCTGCAATTACCACATTCTTGTCGATAAGGTTGTTTATGTTTGTGATTAATTGTTTTATATATTTGGGGGCTCCTGTATTTGGCACATAGACATTTATAATTGTTAGTTCTTCTTGATGGATAGACCCTGTAATTATTATATAATGCCCTTCTTCATCTCTTGTTACAGCCTGTAATTTAAGGTCTAGTTTGTCTGATACAAGTATGGCTACTCCAGCTTTCTTTTGATTTCCAGTAGCATGATAGATAATTCTCCATCCCCTCACTTTCAATCTGAAAGTGTCCTCGGGTCTAAAATGAGTCTCTTGTAGACAGCAAATAGATGGGTCTTGTTTTTTTATCCATTCTGATACCCTATGTCTTTTGGTTGGCGCATTTAGTCCATTTACGTTCAGTGTTATTATAGAAAGGTATGGGTTTAGAGTCACTGTGATGTCCGTAGGTTTCATGCTTGTAGTGATGTCTCTGGTACTTTGTCTCACAGGATCCCCCTTAGGATCTCTTGTAGGGCTGGTTTAGTGGTGACGAATTCCTTCAGTTTTTGTTTGTTTGGGAAGACTTTTATCTCTCCTTCTATTCTAAATGACAGATTTGCTGGATAGAGGATTCTCGGCTGCATATTTTTTCTGTTCATCACATTGAAGATTTCCTGCCATTCCTTTCTGGCCTGCCAAGTTTCAGTAGAGAGATCTGTCACTACTCTTATTGGTCTCCCTTTATATGTTAGAGCATGTTTATCCCTAGCTGCTTTCAGAATTTTCTCTTTATCCTTGTATTCCAGTTTCACTATGATGTGTCATGCAGAAGATCGATTCAAGTTCCGTCTGAAGGGAGTTCTCTGTGCCTCTTGGATTCCAGTGCCTTTTTCCTTCCCCAGATCAGGGAAGTTCTCAGCTATGATTTGTTCAAGTATACCTTCAGCACCTTTCCCTCTCTCTTCCTCCTCTGGAATACCAATTATGCGTAGGTTATTTCTCTTTAGTGCATCACTTAGTTCTCTAATTTTCCCCTCATACTCCTGGATTTTTTTATCTCTCTTTTTCTCAGCTTCTTTTTCCATAAGTTTATCTTCTAGTTCACCTATTCTCTCCTCTGCCTCTTCTGTCCGAGCCGTGATTGTCTCCATTTTATTTTGTAGCTCATTAATAGCATTTTTTAGCTCCTCCTGGCTGTTCCTTAGTCCCTTGATCTCTGTAGCAAGAGATTCTCTGCTGTCCTTTATACTGTTTTCAAGCCCAGAGATTAATTTTATGACTATTATTCTAAATTCACTTTGTTATATTGTTGAAATCATTTTTGATGAGTTCGTTAGCTGTTGTTATTTCCTGGACGTTTTTCTGAGGGGAATTCTTCTGTTTCGTCATTTTGGATAGTCCCTGGAGTGGTGCGGGACTGCGGGGCACTTCCCCTGTGCTGTCTTGAATAACTTGCGTTGGTGGGCGGGGCCGCAGTCAGACCTGATGTCTGCCCCCAGCCCACTGCTGGGGCCGCAGTCAGACCTGATGTCTGCCCCCAGCCCACCGCTGGGGCCACAGTCAGACTGGTGTGTGCCTTCTCTTCCCCTCTCCTAGGGGCGGGATTCACTGTGGGGTGGCGTGGCCCGTCTGGGCTACTTGCACCCTGCCAGGCTTGTGGTGCTGCTTCCATGGCATCTGTCGTATTAGCTTGGGTGGATGGGCAAGGTGCACAGGGGTGGGAGGGGCAGGCTCAGCTCGCTTTTCCTTTGGAGGTCTGCTTTGGGAGGGGCCTTGTGGCACCGGGAGGGAGGCAGACCTGCCGGAGGGATGGGTCCGCAGAAGCGTTGGGTGTTTGCGCGATGTAAGCAAGTACCCTGACAGGAACTGGTTCCTTTTGGGACTTTGGCTGGGGGATGGGTGAGGGAGATGGCGCTGGCGCTGGTGAGCACCTTTGTTCCCTGCCAAGCTGCGCTCTGTCCTCCGGGGCTCAACAACTCTCCCTCCCTTTGTCCTCCAGCCCTCCCGCTCTCCGAGCAGAGCTGTTAACTTATAACCTTCCAGATGTTAAGTCCCGCTCGCTGTCAGAACACACTCCGACTGGCCCCTCAGCTTTTGCAAGTCAGACTCAGGGGCTCTGCTTTGCTGGCGGGCTGCCCCTCTGCCCCGGCTCCCTCCCGCCAGTCCATGTAGCATGCACAGCCTCTCCGCCCTTCCTACCCTCTTCCGTGGGCCTTCCATCTATGCTTGGCTCCAGAGTATCCATTCTGCTAGTCCTCTGGTGGTTTTCTGGGTTATTTAGGCAGGTGTGGGTGGAATCTAAGTGAGCCGCAGGACGCGGTGAGCCCAGCGTCCTCCTGCGCCGCCATCTTCTGCAAAAGGTCTAAGCTTATTTTTTCAAGGTTGACTTAAATATTTATGGATCTTTAATTTTCCATGTAAGATTTCAAATGAGTTTATTGACTTTCTCAAAATTCCAGCTGGTAATTTAAATGAGATTGCATTGAATTTATAGATTAATTTGGGGGAGAACTGATCTTGTACCTTCCAGACTTGCTGGATTCTCTTTTTAATCAGTCTGTAAATAATGACAGTTATGTCTCTTTCTTGAAATGCCTTATTTCCGTCTTACGTCTTTTTTTTTTCTTTCTTTATAGTGTTGGCTAGGACTTCTAATACTATGTTAAAAAATGTTAGTGCTAATAATGACTTTCTTTTCTTGCTGTCAATTTTATAGGGAAAACGCCCAAAATTATTCATTAATTATAATGTCGCTATAGGTTCTTGTGATATGACCTTTAAAAAGTTAAGGAAGTTGTCTGGATTTCTGATTTGATAAGAATATATATTTTTTAATGTCATCATAAATGGAGATACTGAACCATGTGAAATACTGTTTCTGCATTAATTGAGAGAATCATATTTTTATTTTTAAGTCTGTTACTATTATAAATTAGATTTATAGATTTCTCTGATTTTTTTAAACTACTCTTTCAATACTGGAATGACTAATAATCATTTTTTGTTTTTTCTTGTGCAAAATTAAAAATAAAATGTACAGAGAATAATATAACCATCTCATATACCTACCACCTAGGTTCAATAATTATCAACTGTGGTCCATCTGCTTCAACTATTGCCCTTTCTTCACACCCCCCAGACTGGATCATTTGAAGCAAATTCCAGACATTCTCCATTTCATAAAAAAATGCTTCAGTATGTACCTTTCAAAGGAAAGATCTTTAAAACCACATAATTACTAGATCATTAAGATGCGTTTATGTTTAACCATTTAGCAAGAGTTTTATTTAGATTTTTCATCTACATTTAACATGATTAATTTCTTATATTATCTTTATTTGATTTTAAAGAAAATATTGGTTATTGTTGCCTCATTAAATTAGCTGGGTTTTTTTTTTTTTTGCTTTTTCTTTTCTCTTGAAAAATTTTTACAACTTAGAAAATAGCCAATCTTGAGACTTTTGGCAGTTCACTATAATCCGAACGTGGGGATTATAAATTTTTTTGGAAGGAGAGGTCTTTAACTTAAATATTGCCTTTTAAATATATACTTATCTGCCCATTCATGTCTTCTATTTCACCTTGCACTAATTTTGGCACTTGACATTTTCTATTTCTTATGTGTCTCAAAGTTATTAATATGTGTAGTTTACAGTATTATTCTTTAGATCTTTGTTGTATTTATAGTTATTTGCTGTTTTTCCCCTGTATTTTATTTACTGGTATATTTCTAATATTCTTTGATCAGTTTTACCAGAGTTTACTTTCTATTGCTTTGATTTGTTCAAAGAGCCAACTTGAACATCGAGACTATTCAGCTGTGTTTCCTTTGCCTATATCATGCAGCACTTCTGCTTTTTTTTCTTATTTGAGTATATTCTGCAAGAGTGGTTTTAGTGGGGATTTTTGTATGTCAACCTCCTGAAGTCTTAAAAAGTTGAAAATATTTTTATGCCCTCATACGTGAATTATAATAACATTCTAGTTTTGAAATTACATTTTCCTTCAGTGCTTGAAAATTATACTCCATTACATTAAAAAAAATTCCATTATCATCTTGTTTTCATTGTTCTTGAAAATTCTAGTGTTAACCTGACTCTTTACTTCACAGGGAACCTTTTACCCTTCCATTTCGGAAGCTTTAAATATTTTTCTGTGCTTTAATATTTTAAGATGTTATTATAATGCAAATAGGTGTGGGTTTTTCCTTATCTGTCCTATTGGGTACTCTAAGAACCTTTTCATTCTGAAGGGTGTTACCATTTATTAATCCTGGAATATTTATCTACATTATTTCTTCAAATATTTTGCTTTTTCCATTTCTCCACCCCATTCCCTCAGGGTTCCTATTATCTAGATACTTCTACTTGTGAGTTCCGTAGTCCTAGCTTTAAGATTTTTCTCTAATTATATTTTCTGTCTATTCTTTCCTGTTGCTTTTATGAAGAATTTCTCAGTCTGATCCAATTCACTAATTCTTTCTCTAGCTCCATTCCACCTGTTATGTATTACAACTACATATTTTTTTTTTGTATCTAGTATTTCACTTTCTTTGTAAAATATCTTATTCTTCACTAATATCATCCCACATCTCCTTAAGCCTAGTTATCTTACTAATGTTGTATTCTTCCATTTGTTGAAATGTTTCTGCTTCAGATAGCGTATGATGTTCTGTTTTTGTCTCTCTTTACTAGACTCTAGTTATTTGGGTTTATAAACTCATGTTCTGCTGTGGATATCAGCTAATTTACCTGGTAATATTTGTTGGACAAGGCCAACTATCAATATTAGTCTCTATTTAGACACATTTTAAACAATGGGATGTGTTGAGCCCTAGGCCGTAGCACAACGGGTGCCGTTAAAGCACTTGGTATCATTGTCTTTATTGCCTGTCCCCTGGGCAACTTCCTTGGGTGGGGTTCTCCTTTAAATCAAATTATTGGGGAGAAGCAGTCTTGGGATGAGTCACTCTCCACAGAGTGTAATTCTTGCAGGCAAGGGAGTTTGGGGGAGGAGTTGGTGGGGGTCAGGATACTGAAAGGCTAAGGCTGCTGCTCATAATTGTGCAGGTGGGTCCCATTCATGGGAGGGGGGAATAGACGCTGCCACCCACCTCCACTCTCAAGCTGTGTGCCCTGGTGTGAGGCCGTGCCTGTCTGGAGGCAGGGGTGCCTTTTCCTAACACACACACAGCATTACGTGTTCCGGTAGTGGCTTTCCAGGAGAGCCTGGTCAGCTGCTCCGCTTTCGGCATCTCCTCGCGCCAGCATGTGTCGCCACTGCTTATTTCACTGCCAACGATTGTGTGGAATGTAAAAGGACTTTTGGGGGGTGGAGGCTGGTGATAATTTTCTCAAAACAGTGAGGGAAGAAAGTCAAGAGCTACAGTGAAAAGCTTTTCTCCAGTCTTCTTTCTCACTGCTACCTCTCACAGCCTTTTATCTCAGGATGCAGTGCACTCCCCACGTACCAGTTCAAAACATCTTCCAGCCTCCCATGAGATTCACATGCTCTTTTATTAGCTCCAAAGAGTCACATGTTCCTCCTGCTTATTCATATACTCCAGGTTGAATTTGAAGGAGTCAGCAAGTACTCGGTCATCATCCTCATAAGATCCAGAAGCCTGTCTATCTTTAAAAATATTACTTACTGTGACTTTTATTTTGACAAAAATATTTTTGAGGGGCTAT
Organism: Lynx rufus; assembly: GCF_022079265.1. Classification (NCBI taxonomy): domain Eukaryota; kingdom Metazoa; phylum Chordata; class Mammalia; order Carnivora; family Felidae; genus Lynx; species Lynx rufus. The sequence goes on from NW_025814829.1 coordinate 44,295,804, forward strand.
TTCTTGAAGACCTTTGAGGCAAGTAAAAAAAAACAGACCTCAGATGTGCCCAAATGAGGGTCGGTTTGTGTATTAACAAGGGTTCTCCAGAGAACCAGAACCCCAAATAAACAAATAAATAAAGGAAGAGATTTATCATGAGGAACTGACTCATGTGATTATGGCGGCTAGGAAGTCCCACCATGTGCTGTCTGTAAGCTGGACACTCAAGAGAGCTGGTGGTGGTATAATTCTGGTCTGAGCCTGATAGCCTGAGAACTGAGGGAGCCAGTGTTGTAAACCCCAGTGCAGGGGCATGAGAAGGCTGGTGTCTTAGCCGAAGCAGGCAAGCAGGAAGCAAAGGGGTGAATTCCTCCTCCCTCCAAGTTTTGTTCTGTTCAGGCCCTCAATAGATTGGATGGTGTGCACCCACACTGGGGAGGGCAGTCTGCCTTACTGAGTGCACCGATTCAAATGCTAATCTCATCTGGAAAAACCCTCACAAACACACCCAGAAATAAATTAATCTTGGCCCAGTCAAGTTGACACCTAAAATTAACCATCATAATTGGGAATCATGGTGTTAGAGGCGAAACTGGGTAAAGAAAAACGAACACTAACTGCCCAGATGACAAAACTCAGAAGACCATGACTCCATCCCCACTAAATCAGTTCTGCTCTCTGTCGTCAAGTTTCCTTGTCTCTGAATTGAGAGTGAGAATACATGCCCTGTTTCTCTCACATGGTTGTTGTGCTGCTCAGTAGGATGATATCTGTGGAAGGCGCTCTGTTCACCACTACACACAGGAAGAGAGAAAGCAGCAATATTTAACAGGAACCAAAGAGCATTTGAAATGATATTAACTCTCAGGAGACAGGATGTTCTTTGGCTGGGAAGGCGGTAATCCCTCCCCTCAGTGACCTCAGTGAATTTCAGACAGATCTTCAAAGCAGATCAGGTCTCTGCAGCACAGAGTGGTGAAAATACTCCAAATTCTCTGACCTCCCTAAGCTGGAGAAGGTTGGCATCAAGGACAAAAGCTTTCAATTGCATTGAACATGGCCTGGACAGGTTCCAACTGGGTAATTACTTTAAGTTTACTTACAATTTCCCCTTCAGTGTTGAAGGGATACAGCATCCCTCACTTCCTGGACTTGTGGGCTGTTGTGTGTTGCAAGGCATATGTTCAACAGCTGCCCCAGTCACCCACCTCAGCCGACACCACATTTTAGTAATGAAGTCGGGGCTCAAATCGGGAAAAGACGAGAGCACATTTTTTTTTTTTTTTTTGATTAGTGTGCAGGACAAATGTGGCGCCTCTCTGAACAGAAAGGAGAGTGTTTAGCATGTTTTTTTTCTTAAATCAGAAGCAGGAGGAAACAGCAGGATTTTGAGAGCCAGCTTTGAGACATGCTCTGGCACGAGTCAAATTAAAATCTATTAATTTCATCATGATCAGTAACCACATCAGTTACTCTTTGATTATGAAAAATACATCTCTTGAAAAGTATGGTGGAAAACAAAATTTAATCTAAGGAATTGTGTCCTCTGAACATCTTATGTTGTAAAACTGAGGATGTTTGTAGGCAGAAAAATACCTCCACTCTGAAGGGGTGAAGGTAGGGTCTGTGGCAATGAGGAATTTCACAGGACTGCAGATCAGAAGTTTATTTTGAGTAGTCTCGAATATGTTACCCCTCTGCCCCTCTCCCACTCCTCATTTTCCCCATTGTCTAGTTAATGTAGTGATTTTGGTGCGGGCACTTAACTTCTGAGCACATTCTTTCATCTGCAAAATGGAGATAATACTGGTGCCTGCCTTGTAGGGCTCTTGTGAAGAGTAAAGGAGGTTAATACTCCTGGCACATGAAAGAGCTCAATAAATGTTAGTAATTATTGCCACTGTTGTTATTATTCATCTTTCAGGTCTTAGTTTAAATACCACTTCCTTTGTTACCACTAACTTCTGCTCCTTTTCCAAGACCAGGTTAGGTGAATGGCTTTATGCTTCCATGGAACACCCTACATTCCCTATACAAAGAAATAACAGTTTCTTGAGTCTATGCCAGGTTTTCTGCACTATTTGAATTGTTTTCCATGTATATGATACTATCACATTTTACATATAAAGGAACTTAGGTACTCAGAATTCATATAACTCGTGAGGGGTGGAATTTAAATACATTTATTTTTACTTCAAAACTCACATTCTTAACTATGACACTTATCACGTTTTGTGGTAATTATTTATATTACTTTCTTGTCTTTGCTAGACAGTAAACTCTGTGTGTCCACCAGACTCTCATCCTTTCCAAAGCCCCTGCTAACTTACATAGTTTCTCTCTCTCTAAAACCCACTCATGCCCACAACTTTCTTACCTTTTGACTCCTCGGTTTCACCTCAATGGTAATTTCTTTCTCTGTGTTCTGGACTTCTAGTGTAATCTCTGTTTCAAGGTCAGTTACATCAATATTGCCCTTGCTAACAACTAGATATGTTCTCATCCTTCTGACTGTCTACCACTGTGTGTATCAATTTGCAGTTTTGGTTGCAAGTGATTGAAACTGTCTGTTATAATTTTACCCAGAAAGGGCATAGATTGGAAAGATATGAGGGGCTCAGAGAATTGATGAGATCAGGCATAGACTTAGAAAATTAGAAGGAATCAAGGATCCTCTTACTGTCCACTGCGGTGTCCACCAGTCCCCACCTCCTTGTCTTATGTGTTCAGGATTCAGAGTCGTAGAGTCTGATTGGATGAGCGAAGAGACCAGTGCCTCTTTTCTAGGATGGCAAAATATAGGAAGAACTGGGATCTGGGTTCTTTCAGCTTGTGTAATGGAAGATGGTACTTGGAGGCACTGTGCCTTCATATACAAACCCATGCCCAACATCATAGAGAAACAGGTGGAAGGATATTTCCTCATAAGGTAAGAGGAGGGATGCTGGGCAGCAAAAAAAACAAAACAAAAACAAACAAACAAACAAAAAAAAACTACAGCTGTCCACTGCACATTTTAGTTGTTACCTGTGGTCACTCTCACCAAACTGTCCTCTCTCAATTCTAATTTTCTAAGATCGGAAAGGCTCTCAGATTTCAGCCCAGCTTTACTTATATAGCATGTGACCTCACTTTAGAAGCTTCCTTGTGCTGATTCCTTTGTGTCTTTTTGGTTCCTATACTATATGCCCCTATGGAGGTCTACTTGTTTCCCCAGGCTGAACACAGGCCTTAAAAATTGGGAGCACAGAATTCCTTGTGGGCAGTCACGATTATCCCATCTTATTTACATTTCTCTTTTCAGAAATACCTTAGTGTCTACTTATGTCAGACCAGTATTCTTTATTTCTGTGTGCTGTTATGATGATTATTTCCACTTCCCTGACTTTGTGGTTCTAGACCTAGTTCATGAGTCTTGTGTAGTAGCTTCTCTCTGGCCAACCAAATCTTGGATTCTGTCTCCAGAATCTTTGTGCACCATGTCCTGGGCCTATACATTGTCACTGCTGGCTCAGTCCTTTTGGAGTTCCCAAACTCATGTTGATGGTGCCAGGAGAAACTAATTTAATGTGACCCTTGTAACTAGTTAGAGGCCCAAGATTAGTCATATTTTTTAGTCCTGGTCACTTCTCTGTCCCAAATTCTTTAATACATGGACTACCCTACCTCTTTTCTCAAGAACTAACCTTCAGAATGCAATCTCGATTCTAGTGTAAAGCTTTTGACTTGCCCCTTTGTGCCAGTTCTGTTTGGTAATACCTCAGTGGTTTAGCCCTTTCCAGGACTGTGAACTTGTCTTGTGTTAGATCCTGACATTGACCTTGAGCCCTGCTGGCTGTGACACATTTCTCTGTGCCACCACCTGCTTGTTTGTTGATGCCAAAGGCCAAACATACCTTTAATATGTTCTAGGAAGAAAATGGCTGCAATTGTGGATGGCTTGATAAAAATATAGCCAAATAGCCTGGGGTGTTGTGAAATAATAAGAGTTCTCTGAACTTCACTAGTTAGAACTCTGATACCTATCTCTGTTTCTGTGTTTGCTTCAAAGCTCCTGTTTCAGTCATCACTATTCAGCTTGGTCTTTACCTTTTTGATTAGATGCTGAGCATTTTTCTCCTATACTGTGGGATCTGATGCGACACTCCTCTGGGTTTTATTTTCCTTCTTTTCCCCCTACTCTACCATAGGAGGTATTTGAAAATGACTTTGTCTTCCCTATCAGAATTCTGTAGCCTGTCTGGGAGAAACCAGCCCAATCACAGGGGAAGGTTTTATGTCATGTGTCCTTTATGTATCTGCACTGTTTTGTTGACTATAGGGCAATCTGACATAGGCCGTGTTCCAAGAGAGGACACTTCTTCCTATTAGTTCTTCCAGACCTTCTCTACTCTCCTTAAGTTTCCCACAGTCCTCTTTTCCTCCCAGCAAATGGTATTGCTTTGTGCTTTTCTGAGACGATGGAAGCCATCTGGCAGTTTCTTCTTCTCCACCTGCTCCCTCAAAGTCTCTGCCTTTATTCTCCTCCTGTCTTGAAGAAGGAGGAGTCACTCTTTGCTAAGCTCACTCCTGGCTCCACTAGGTAGTGCTAGTTTCTGTCACCTCTTTCCGAATGATGTTCTATCAGGTGCTGCTTTTCCTGGGCATTTTCAATCTCTCTTCCTCCCTGTAGGATCATTCCCATCTGCCTTTAAGCTGGCTTGATCTATTGCCTCCAAAAGAATTGTCCTCTGTTCTCTCCTTGCCAAAAACTTATTGAATATGTGGTCTCCACCCACAGACTGGGCTTCCTCACCACTATTTCACTCCAAATGCCCTGAAATCTGGCTTCTGTTGTCACCAAATTCTGAAGTTTCTCTCAGGGTTCATTGCTAACCTCCTAACTGCCAAACATAAAGGCTTATTCTCAGATTTTATATCTTTTGTTCTATCACCAACACTTGGTACTCTTAAAAGTTGATCTTATCTTTCCTAATTGAAATTATTTTTTTTCTATATGACCACCTTATTTTTTTTGAATATTTGATTGCTGTTTAAAGTGTCCTCTATTTTATCTCCCTTCTTGCCAAATAGATGTTATATTCCTTAAGGCTGGGAGCTGTGTGTTATAGATACACATTGTTGTTCAAAGAGCATCTAGCATCATGCTGTGTACCAAATAGGTGTCTGATAAAAATTTCCAAAACAAAGAAAAGCACTATCCAGAGTGAATTATTCATTCACTCATCTATTTATTTATGCACAAATACTTAGTATGTCCAGTGAGGAGTGTATACATGTAATACACAGTTGTAATACAGAGCGGTAAGTGCTCTGATGGGGAAGCATTTAGCTGGAGGGGTGAGAGTCAGGGAAGGTTTCCCAGAAGAAATAACATGTAAGAGTTAAGAAGGAAAAATGAGGGAAGAGGTAGCAAGTGTTCCTAAAAAAGAACAGTGTGTTCGGAGGCTAGTGCACATGAGACTTTGAAGGTACTTACTGAAGGGAGATTAGAGCCATGGAGGATAGTGAGCAAGGGGGATGAAGCAAACAGGTAGGTGAGTTGTGTCTAGATCAAAACAGGCATTTTACCCCCTTCCCCATTTTTAGATATTTGACTACTGTTTACTATTTAATCTTCACAGTTTTTTGAGGGTAGGTGGCACCTGTTTTAAAATGGAGAAGCTGAGTTTTGTGGAACTAAAACTCAATAGAAAGTCTGAAAATTTCAGTTCTTGATGCAGCTTATTTTTTTAACCTAAGTAACGAGAATAAGCTGGGTAAGATATGAAATCATAATTAAAGAAAATCCATCAGGGAGCTGAAGATGCAAAGAAGCCTGTGTGAGTTATATTTGAGAAGAAAGGAGACCTATGGTTGTGTTCCTCACTGGGAGAACGGTAGGAAAGAGAAGATCCCACCATAGACAGGGGTAAAGAGAAACCAAGTCGACTATGGATTTTAATGACCACGTGGGGACTAGTGTGGGTACTCAGTCATGGAATGTGTCAGTATCAACCTGCCAACCTCATCTTTCTTTATTAAGGGCACAGGGAAAGAATTTCAAAGGTGGGAACTGGGCAAGAGAGCTGACAGAAATTCCCCTGAGAAACATGGGGTCTTTCTAAGAGAAAGGCAAGGACCTTCTCCAAGTGCAATGAAGTGGCCTGATGAATGCTAGAGGAGAGCATCTGAACTGAACAAATCCTCCACCTAGATGTATGGGGTTTTCCTGACTACAAAGTAATAGCCCCCTGAAGGCTGGTGTAAGTATAGGAGAATTTATAGCCCCCTGAAGGCTGGCATAAGTCTCACTGAATCTCTCACTGGATATTCCCCCAAATGCACTGAAGATGCTCCCTGAAGGCTGAGGGAAGAGCAGCACAGGTGGAACAAAATCCCTTCTAGACACTTCAGGTCTTTGCCATTGCCGCAGCCCTCTAAAAACTAGAGAGAACATCGAGTTCAGAGTGATCTCCTGAAGTACATAAAGTTAGAAGTGGGGCTAGAAAGAAAAGGTAACTCCCCAGTGACCCAAACACTGGTGGTCAGGCTGCAGAGCAGAGATAGCTCATGGTTCTGAAAGTTGGTGACTGGGATTCAAAGCATTAAAAAAATCTCCAGAGTCTCCCTGGTGTTTGTATCCCAAGTTGTGCTAAAGGAGATGTTCTAATCCTGCTCTCAAAATATTTAAATCCACTTGTAAACTAATCTAAGTAAAATTGCAACAAAGCCCAGTTTGAAACAGATTAGATTGAAACAGACCCTTACAGTAGTGGCCTGATAGGAGAAAGGATGCATCATTTTCTGGGAACAAATATTTTTCTAGTACATTTTGTTTTCAACACACAGTGTCTGGAATGGTAAAAAATTATGGTCAATGGAAGAAACAAGAACATATGACACATAATCAAGAGAAAAAGAATCAATAGAAACAGACCCTTAGATGAACAGAATGTTGAAATTATCAAAGAACATTAAAATAGTCAATAGACCTAGTAAAACAAAGGTGAACAACATGCAGAAATAAATGGGGGAATTTCAAGGAGGAATAGAATCTGTAAAAAAGGACCAAGTAGATATGCTAGAAATAAAAATTAAAAAATTAAACGAAATAAAGAGTTAATTTAGTCAGCATTTCAGTTATCTATTGCTGCATGACGGAGTGCCACAAGCAGGATCTTTAAAGGATAACAACTTGAATTTTGCTTACTCTGCTATCTGGGTTGAGCTTAGTTGGGCAGTTCTGCTCCATGTAGTATCTGCTGGGCCTCAGATTGCCATATTGGTTTCTTCACTCATATATTTGGTGCTCAGAATTGCAGTTCTTTTACCAGTATAGTTTTTCAGAAGAGTTGGAAGCTGACTGGTCTTTCTCTCATTCTTTTAGGCCTCTCCAAGTTGCTAACTTTGGCTTCCTCACAGAATGATGGCCCTAGGGTAATTGGGTTTTTCATATACTGTGCCTAGTTTCCAAGAAAGAAGATGTAGAAGTTATAAGTTCTCTTAAGGTCTGGATTGGTAAATCCTATAACATAATTTCTGATGCATTCTCCTGTTCAGAGCAAGTCTCATGTTTGACCGAGATGTCACCACTTAGAATGTGGAATAGCATGTGTGTACAGGAGAGGAAGAATTGATGGTAGCTATTCTGGAGACCATCTATCCCATTCTTTCCTCTGGCCACAATAATTCACTTCCCTCCAATGTGAAAACTACACCACAACCTCCTTTCCAAGGCCACAAAAGTCCCTCCCAGTTATGCCATCAGGCTCAACTCCAGCATCTCATGATCTCTATCAAGTCCAGATGTGGATAGGGCTTCTCAAGTGCACTTCTTTTCAGTGTGGAGGAAAAATTACTGCTCCCTCCTCCCCCATCCAACATAAACGATAAGACAGTGTTACAGTAACTGTACTAATCACTCCTTTTAAAAAGGGAGAAATGGAAGGCATATAGCTGTCAGTGGCCCACAGCAATTATAAAATCCAGTTGGGCTTATATCCATAGTACCCCCTGCTCTGGAGACCATGGGACATTTCATGATGAAGGCACAGTTCTGCTTTTTGAGACTGGTTCTCTGCAGCTTTTGGCTCTGTCCTCTGGGATCTGGACTATGATCTCTGAGGTATCCTTAGGAAGTGGTCTAATTTTTCAAGTGAATAACTTTCTTAGCCTTCTTTAAATGTCTGTTCAAGTCTCCTTTCTTTCTGTGCATTTTAGTCCAAACATGTGTTGCTTTTTAGTAAAATTATCTTTAAAACTTTATAAATATTCTATGAATCTTATTGGGGGTTCACTTCTATTTTAGAAAGGCACCTATAAATCTCTTTGAGGTAGACCTCTTTCCAGTTTGAGCTGCAAGTTAGGGTGCTTTAGTACAATGCCCAAAAGATCCTTGGAAGGTTTTTTTGTTTAGTTGATGGTGTTTGAGACAATGCCACAAATCCTTCTGAACTCTTAACAAGAAGTCTTGTAGCCGCTCTTAATTTGATCTTTACCTTGAGGCCAGTTGTACTGGCAGTGCCCTGCATTTGGTCTTTGTGCTGAATTTGAATTTATTCTTACTTAAAGAACTTTTGCCAGCTGAAAAAGCTGGGAATTAAAAGAGCCACCAGTAGGGTAAAGATCTCTGTTCATTGAAATGACTCAGAAGCAACAATAACCCGGCATCTATGAGCACCCCTAGTACCTAGTTTGTGTTCTCTAAATACTATTTTTAATTCAAAGAACCCAGGAATCCTTGGAGAAATGGCTGACTCTAAGTTTAGAGCGATAAATATACAAGATTATTTTGAGCATCATGTTATGCCAGAAAACTGGCAAGCAATCAAAGACTTATGGGTCACATCAATGAGCATGTGGAGAAATTGGAACCCTTGTACATTGCTGGTGGTAAAATGGTTCAACTGCTGTGAAAAACAGTTTGGCTTAAAAAGTTCAACAGTTTTTCAGAAAAGTTAAACATAGAATTAACTTAGCAATTCCACTCCTAGGTATATATCCAAACACAGTGGCTTAAACAGATGAAGATGTGCTATTGTTTATTGCAACATTATTTACAACAGCCAAAGGGTGGAAACAATTCCAGCTGTCCATTGATAGATGATAAACAAAATGTAGTCCATACAATGAAATATTATTAAACCATAAAAATGAGTGAACATAGATGGATACATGATGGAAATAGATGAATCTTGGAAAAGTTGTTCAGTGAACTAAACCAGACACAGAAGGACAAATATTGTATGATTCATTTATAAGAAGTATCTGGAATTGTCAAACTCCTAGAGACATAGATTATTGGTTATTAGAGGCTGGGGGTGTGGATGAAGAATTATTATTTACTGGGTACAGAGTTTCTGTTTGGAGTAATGGAAAAGTTGGAAATAGTGGTGATTATTGTGCAACATTGCAAATGTAATTAATGCTACTGTACATTTAAAAATGGTAAAAGTGGCAAATTTTGGTCATATATATTATACTACAATAAAAATATTTTTAAAAAGCTAATAGTCATGTCAAAAGAACAATGACGCCAAATTGTGAAGACTTCCAGCTGGCTCCATTGGAAAAGTTGATCATTAAAAAGAACAATAACTACATTTAGTTGAAACACATGAAACATATAAGAACCCATGACTTCAAATTGATAATAAAAAGTGGTCAGTGTTGGGCACTTCTAGGGCACTTCTAGGGCACAGTTCATTACTCTGAAGATTGGTTAAAAAATGGGAAAGAGTTACACAGTTATCTTGCCTTTCCTGTAGGAACTGTATTCAGGAAAATCAGTGGCTGGTAAAGACAGGTCCTTTTTACAGAATTCGTTAATGGAATTTAAAATTCTCATTTGCAACCTCTAATGAGACAACGGGTCATCAGTTGATCAAGTGATGCACAATTTTTAGGAGAGAGGTTAGTGAAGAATATTATAATGGCAGAATCCACTGACTCCATTGTTCAATCTTAGCATCAGTGAAAATGGGGCCCCAAATACTATATACCTTATGATATGGTGCAATAAGATGCATACAGCACCAACTATGAATCTTTTTATAAAAAAAAAAATGTACCTGAATCTAATCAAACCTCCAGCTTTAACCTCCAGTTTATAGTAAATACGGAGGATAGAAGAACAAGTTCAGTAACACCATGAGGAAGCAATCAACCAAATTTGGAATATAGGACATTTTAGAGAACTGTTGACCCAGTTTTACTAACTGTTCTGAGAAAAAGGATGAGAATGAAGAAAAGGGAGGAGTGTTACAAAATAAAACCTGATAACCAAATGCAACGTGTGGACCATGTTTAGATGCTGAGTAGAACAACCAATTGTAAACTGACAGATTTGAGACAATCCAGGAGATTTGAATATATTTACATTGTTTCATGGTAATAAATACTTGTCAGTTTTTTTTAGGTTTAATAATGGCATAGTGGTTATATATTCATAGATGGATAGGTAATGTTCTTATCAGTCAGAAATCCACACTAAAGAATTGGGGCAGAATGGCATGAAGTCTTTAATTTGCTTCAAAATTTTCCAGGGAAAGCAAAAATAACAAACCTGAGAAGATAGATACAAGATTGGTAAAATATCGATTGCTACTGAAGGAAAATGTGGGTGGGTGTTCATTCTGTTATTCTTTCTGCCTTTGTGTGTGTTTAAACATGTTAAAAAGTTTTCAAAATCACTTATCTTTTCTTTGAATAAGAAAGTACAACCCAAAAATACAGAGTGGGACTGCTCCCAAGTGGGCGCACTTGGCCTAGTTTTGAAGCCATACTAAAAGTAATTTAGAGAGCCATCAGCACATGCCACAGTGGAAAGGAGCTGTGACACGTGGAGGCTCTGCTTGGGAACACAGAAATATTTTGATCGGCAGGTTTGAGGAGCTGAGATCGAATTGAATTAGAAGACACGGCCCACATACAAACAGTTGGATCATGTCAGTGAGGACTTTATGTTCCTTTTGTGCTTCTGGCCTGCCAGTCCCCTCTTGGTGCCAACAGCTCCGTCTCTCACAAGCTGGAGGCCGATTCTTCCTTCAGCGAGTTAATTTTAAATGAAATGAAAACCCAAGTCATAATGTTTGGTTCACTACACAGGCAACAGGCACTGTCTGCCTCATTAATGATTAACACAGCAGCTGGTAATGTCTTGCAGCTGGTTGACCGGTTTAATGATGCCAAAATTTGGCTACATTCTCCTCCTGCCCTGACCAATGCAAGGATCAGCTTTCTTTGCAGTGGCTCAAGCTTGGTGCTCAGTAGATACCTCCCCTGCCAGTCTACATGGATTATCAAGAAGAAGGAGTAGGATTTCTTATACTGGGACCAAGCCCAGTACAGAGGCTCTAATGTTTTTGCTGGGCCAGACACAAAGAATGCATGACCCAGAATGCATTTATCTATGGTATTGGAAGAAACAAGATGTTAGCTACCCTAAGAGGCAAGGCTGAGTCTCAGAAAGACTTACGGGTCAGTGTTAGTAGATTCTGCCCCTGGAAGAATGTCTAGGAGGTCTCAGGCAAGAATATAATTAAGAACTTATTCTTCCAAGAGGCACATATAGGGTCCAGAATTGAAGGTTAAAGAGCAGGTTGTGGCAGGCAAAAGTTTTGAAATCCAGGCTCAGGTAAGCTACAACAGAGATGCAGCTTTCATAACACTGTGATGTGAATATCAAACTTACTCTACTTACATTTCTGCAAAGTCCCAGAGCTGAGAAAGCCTGAACCCAGAAGTGTGAATGGGGAAATGCTTTTGGTTGATATGGCCAATCATGGCATTGAGAGGCAAGCAGAATGGAAGAAGATGAACAGGTGGTCTCTGATGTCAGCAGCCTGATTTGAAATCTTAGCCTTTCTGTTTATTATTGGTGTGACTTTGGACAGGATTCTTAACCTGTTGAGATTCAGTTTCCTCATATGTAAAATGAAACATTCAAAGAATCAAATAACTAATGAATAGAATGAGAGCTATTACGGACATTTGGAAGGTCTCAAATATTAGCTTTATTTTTTTAAATCGGGTATACATGTTTATGCATACCTTCTTAGTTATTTGGGGAGAAACCCTGGGATAGAGATAGGTTATCTTGATATTACAGGTGAGGAAACCGAGGCTAGGGATCTGTCCTGTCATTCCCTGGAAGTAGAGACTAAGCTAGTTGTGCTTTCTGTACCTCTCACTGCCTATTCTGCCACAGTTCACTGATTTCTTAGTCTCTCCTAGTATCACTTTTAGCTCTAGCATCTCTGATGATCTTGACCAGCTCCCCTGAACTGCTTTTGCAGAGCAACTCCTAATTTACAGCAGTGTACCACGACTTGATAATTGAAGGTACACTGTATCAGTGAGAACAGAGCTCCAACCTGGGGCCATCTTTGTCCTGGCTGCTTGACTTTCTTGATGCCCCTGATTAAGATACACTGCTGACATTCTAGACTGTGAAGACTGATTTTGAATTAACTACTTGTACATTTAATTTGTTTTTTACCTGATGCATGTGAAGACTGGTCTGTGTGCCCGTTCTGTGACCTAGGCTATTTGGTTTTCAGCGTTAGAGTTTTCAAGGACACAAGAAGAGAGTAGGGTTTTGGGATCACACTTTCTCCCATCCCTGCCCCAGCCTCCTGCTCACACAGCACACAGACACGTGCACACATGCACATGCAAGCCTCCGCACTTTTGTGTTGGAAGGAAGCCTCACGGGGCCAGAACAGACACTATTTCACTTGGAAGAAGTGTTTCATTTCTACCCTTCTGCAACCTTGTCAGGGTAAGATAAACGGAAGCTGTGACTTTTCAATGCCATCTGGTAAGTTAGATTGAGCATCAGCACGGGGGTGCATGTCTGTTGTGCTGAAACAGGCCTCTCTAGGATTGAGTGGCTGACATTCCCACAGGGCTGTCCAGGAAAGGGGGGCATTTCTGAGCCCTGCCTCACTGAAAGGAGTGTCAGGGATTAGCTACCCACCTCTTCTCCAACCATCACTGTCACCTTTTGGATGCACTCATTCTCTTATGAGTCATGCGTGTGCTCAGTCCCACACACTTGCCTGGGGTCCTGGCAAAGCCCTAGTTCAGTTAATGAGTTTAATAATCTCTGTGCATGCCAACAGGGGGCCGGAACATCTAGCTCCTTTTTATCCAACCCCAGGCAATTTTCCTTCGTTTCCACAGTAGCACTAGTAGAACCCAGCTGATTGCAAGTCCCTGCATTGAAACCCACTATCAAAGTGAAAATTAGGGATGAAGAGAGCCTTCCTGTTTGTGTCTTCCAGAAAATCTGTAGCCTCTTTCTCTAGCAGTCAGAGTTGAATGATGAACAAGTCCCCAGCCCAGGAGGAGACCACAACATCTGCCAGTGAGGTTGGCAAGATGGCAGTATATAGTCACTTCACTGGTGCAAGTGCCCTGGGGCTGGGGAAGGAGAGGAGTGAAGGCTGTGTCAGGCCAGGCTCCCCTCTCCATCTCTGGCCCTTGGCATGTTTAGGTGACTCTGTAAACTCGGTCGCTCAGATGTGCTTCTGTGTCCTTCCTCCAGCCCTTTTAGGGGCCAGTGCTGCAAGCCTAGAACTCCTGCTTGTGACAAGACCCAGTCTGCTGGCAGAAGCTAAGCCTGGAGCCTAATCGTTGCCAAGAGAGAGACTTTAGATGGTGTGGTGGCTTTGCAATGTGTAGACTTGGGCAGGTCGAACTATATTTCCTAGAACTCCCTTTCCTGTAAGTTTCTTGCAAAGGTAAGGCACAGGCAAGATTCATGAGTGAAAATTGGGGGGTGCAAGTGAAGCAGCGGCCATTATGTAGCTCCTGTACGTTGTTAGCTCCAAGCAGCCACTGGGCCTACAGGTGCCGCACCCTCTTCTGGATCTTCCAGTCTCCTTGACTCTAAGGCCAGATGTGTGTATTTGGCTCCGTGATACAGGAGCCTGGCTTTAGGAGAGCCACATCACCAAGGCCAGAGGCAGGAATCAGCCCATCCTGTGGTTTCTGAGTTCCTGCTGGTTCTTACTTTCCCCCACCCTCCTGACTGCCTGCCCGCCCCACGGTCTCCAAGCTCTAGCATCAGCTGTGAAGATAGAAGAAACCTATTTAACCAGGTTTCAGGTTGCATAAAGTCCAGTCCCTGTACTAAACCTGTCTGTCCCTCTGTCTGTCTGCCTGCCTGCCTATCAACAATCCTAGTGGTTCTGCCTCTTTGAACCCTGACTGATACAGATTGAGATAGAGAAGTGAACCCCGTGAATTCCCATAAGACTGCCGCCTGGGGACTTGAGGATAGTGTTCCTGTGACCACACACACACAAACATGTTTTCCCATTTTCTGTTCTGGGAAATGGACCCCAAATCTTACATGGTCCACACATATAGGAAGTCATGTTTAGAGGATGAAAAATGTATTAATGTTGCACAAGCCTCTTTCAAGTACCTATTAAGTGTCCCCTTTGCTGTACATGTATTCCTCCTTTTCATCCCTGCTCCCCCTTCTTCATTTGAATCTTTGGGAAATTTGAGACTGTCTGGTCCTGAATCATCCTCAGCCTAAAAGACCAACCTCTCCGCAGGAGCCAGGTGGGTGGGAGACTTCAAGGAAAGGGCTCAGCTGGGAAGTTAGTGCAGAAGACCCTGATAGCAGCCCTTCCAGCGTGGGGCAGGCAGATGAAGGAGGGAGCATAATTTGCTTTCTCCTACCACAGTGTGGGAACATCACAGACCTGTCGCTCAGTCCAAGATCAGAGAAAGTTCCAAACAAGAAGCCGGCTTGGTCCAACTGTTTCCCCTGGCCCCCCTGCTGACTGCTGGGAGCTAGCTGGGAGATGAAGGCTGACACTCCCTTCCCCTATCCCAGACAGCAGAAACAGGGCCCCTTCTCTCCCATCACGAAAGGGAGAGCCTGGAAACACTGGTACCTCTAATTTGCCTTTAGTCCCTTGCATAGGATGTGAAGTGTGTTTTGCATTTTGAGGTTTGATGGGTAGGTCGATGCCCTCTGGTAATTTCTCAGCACAAAATAATGACAGTTTGAATGAAATTCAACGGTTACATTTTCCCCCCCAGCTCTTAGTTATTGTTTTGCACCAGCTCATTACTTCCCCTAGTTAAAATTGGTAGCAGAAACAGAAGGGGTGAAATACTACCAAGGGGACTATTCCTTCAGTGTTCATAGCAGGTGTCTCCATTAGGTTTTCCCCAAGAGCCACATCCAGGTGTAGCAAATTAGTTAAGAGGGCCATGGGTTCATTTGCATGTGATCTGCATATGGTTTCTGAGGACCTAGATAAACAGTGCTTGTACATTTCAGGCAATTCTATGTTTAAATTCTGTTGCTTTTTTCTTGGTCTTTTCTCTTTGTCCTTTTCTCTTGTTTCTCCCTACAACTCCATGGTTTGATGTCACACCAGAATCCACACAATCACATATATGGAAGAACTTTGAAGGGCAAGGGGAGAGCACAGAGAGCTACATGGGGAAGATGTCTGTGCTGCTGTGCCCTGGGGTCTGTTAAAGCAGAAGACACAAGGTGGGGAGGGAAGTTAGAATTACAGGAGCCTATTCTTGAAGAGTTTTCTCATCTAAAAGAGCAATAATGATGAAAGTGGTATTGTTGATGATATCCGTGACAATAATAACCATTGAGTTTGGCATGCCATGAAGTTCCTACCTCCCCAGGCTACAGTACACTCAGGATTCATCCATTTGATCTCTACATTAATGTAAATGCTGGTTTATTTCACTGATCCACAACCTGTAAATGAAAAGTCAATGGCTGAAGTCAGTGCCAAGCGTTCCTGAGTAAAACAACACTCTGCTTTCAAAGTATTCTTCTAGGATTCTTTAGGGGTCTCTCCCAACTCTCCCACTCAACTGTCCTCACTTTCCTATCCTTTCCTCCTTGCTACCATCAGATTCAGGGTCTGTTAGGAGGTTTATTTTCCTTGCCAACAGCCTGCGGGCTTAAAAACACAAGCTCACTCTTTCCTTTGGCTGAGCTAAAAGAACATCTCCATCTGATTTCCTTAGGGACTCGATACAGTTTTCTCTAACTTTTTCTTCACTTTGTCTCTACCTTTGTCTTTTCGACATCTGTCTTCCTTCCCTGTTTATTTCCCTTCCCCTCTCCCTCCCTGTTCTGCACTCTGCACAGAATAACACAAAACTCAGTCCACACTGCGCAGCAGCGGTAGGGAGAGGAGCAGAGCAGAGCAGTGCTAGGGACTGCCCTGCAGTGCACAGGGCAGTGGGGGTGGCACACGTCACGCTAAGGAAGCTGGAGCCCTGTAACGATGGGTACAAAATCCTGTGATTACACACTCCATAAAACCTGCCCCGCTGCAGCTGGGTTCCATGCCAGGAGGATTAAGCAAGTTTTGTTAAGACCCTTAAAGAAGCAGTGAGTGGCAGCAGTTACTGGCGCTGTCGGAGATTTGTTGGAGTAAAGCGCCATGAGGCTGCCTGGCCTGGTTGCAGGGAGGAGAGAGCCATTATCCAGATCTGCATTAAAGCCTGGACACTGGAGAGACATGGAAGCCAGGATGCCAGGGTGCGGTGGGATTAATTGACCAGCCTTTCAGTACCAGCGCGGAGAAGGCTTAATAGCAGACTCCAGGGAGTCTACAAAACAACCTTTTTGTATTCTTTGTGTTTGACTTGTGTTTAATTTGTTCTGTCTTCAAGCAGTTCTAAGTGCTTTCTGTACCCCACACAGTATTCAGCTGATCCCATTTGATCCTGCACCTCCAGCTGAGGATGGGTGTGGCAGATACCAGACATTGTGGACCAGGATGTGAGAACCCCTTTAGTCCCTGTGAAGTCATCTCTAATCCAGGTCAGTCCTACATCTTCTGAAACGAGTAGAAATGATTGGCTGCCTCCTCTGATTGATAGGCAAGAACACCAGTGGGCAAAAGGGACATTTGCAGAGTGTCTCTCTAGCAGAGACCCTTTCAAAGGATCTGGGAGAGACCTTGGTAACATATTCATGTGATTATACGTTTTGAATAGAAAAGTTTTTGTTTTTGTTTTGTTTATGTTTTTAGTGCAGTTGCTTAAGATTGCTGTCTCTTTCAACTCCAAGTTCCCCTCAGTTTCGCTTCCCTTGTGCAGGGAGATGTTGCAATGTCTGTGGGCATTTTGGAATTCCGTTAAGGAGAAGCTGCGGCGAGCCATCTCGTTTGTGTTTAGTGGGTATGATAATATAGGTTCCACGCATAGTTATGTTATTGCCAGCTGCCCCAGTATAGGAATGGCTGCCAGGAATATTTTTGCCACCTGCTGTGCCATCGCCAGCCTCCAGAGTTGTAGGCCTGGAAGTCCTATCATGATATGAAGATGTGCTGTTTTGCCTGGTACTGGATGTGTGTAGTTAGTAGAGGAGAAACAAGTTTTGAAATGGACAGTTAGAAGCTAGTCTATGGAAAAATCTTTTAAATCTTTCAGCTCACATATTCACATATGAGAGAAACTTGGCAGAAGTTTTCCCAAGTTTTCCAACAATACTAAAAATGTACACGGCATTGCTAATTACAAGTATGAAGCTTGAAGAAACTTCTATAAATTATTAATAAATGCTCACCAACTATGTAGAGGAAAGATTAAATTGTCTTTCTGTTCTCTCTATAGAAACTTACAACTGCCATATGAAGAGGTGATTTTGCATTTAATAATGTATGAAAAGAGAAGCAATGCAGAGATTTGTCAAGCAATTAATAATAGTATTAGTTTACTTTTTAAAATCTGAAAACTTTTGCTATTTGTGGTATTTGTCACCTTTTAAAAATATATGCTTTATTGTGATTTATTTTCTCATTCTAAACAGATATTTACTTTCACACTTAACTTTGAGTTTGTCATTTTATATTCTTTTCTAAAACATAAATTCCCAAATTTATAAGCTTTAGGCTCAGTAAAGCCTGAACCCGCCCCTGGGTAATTGACTTGTCTTTGGAAATCCAGGCTCAGGAGTTCTCCTCCTTTCTAGGGCAGGACTCTGTCTACCTCACTGTAAGTCTGGCATTAAAGCTACAGGCAGACCTAATGAATGACCCTTCCAATCCCTTGTTTTAAACTCATGTACAGAATTGAAATCCCCTGGAGTATCTTGCCTTTCCTAAAGCTTTCTTCCCCCACCCTAGTCAGAGTTGAAGCTTGTAAGGTTAAATGGAAAGATCCCTGGGATAGTCTGATTCTAGTTGAAAGTCAGACACTATCTAATCGGGTGAATTTGACCAAGTCAGTATATCTTTTTAGACTCCAATTTCCTCACCTCTCATCTGAGCATAATTATGATAGCCTGGTCTTTCTTACAGGATTATAGTAGGTGCCACTGAGATTAAATGAGAGACTAAAGTTGTCTGAGAAGTACAGAGTGCTTTAGAAACAGAAGGGATTATGTTTTATTTATCAAGTCAAAGCAACCATCTTCCAAACCTAAGATTTTTAGGTGCTTAGATTGGGATTCCATGTGAGTGAATATTCTCTACATTTTTCCTGACAATTGCAACCACTTTGCATTTTATAGATCTGGTGCAGAAACACATGGACCTTTATGGTGGCATGTGTGATGGGGCAGGCAACAATATCTCTTAGATGTTGGAGGGTACTGGAGGATTTGGTGTATCAGAGGGGGTTTAATTCACATTCTCAGGGGCTGCTCCTTTGAGGTAAGCTCCTCCTCTGTGCATTGAATATTCTGATGCTTCTAATTGACTTGAAAATATCTTGTCCCTCCTTTGAAATGTCACCTAGTCCTTGTCAAGTGTATTTCCAGGCAGTCAGGATCAATACATCATTTGGTTTAAGCATATGAGATCGTGATTGATGGCCCAGATGAGTGTAGGTTTCACTCCCAGCAACAGTCCTGATATTAGATGTTGCTGAAACCCATTCATATCTATGAGCAGAGATCAATGATCTAGAAGACAATGTCTTGAGAAGAGATGTAATCTAGAGTGGAGTTTATCACAGCTGGCCTTTAGGTTCAAGCTAGTCAGAGGGTCCAGGATTCAAAGTCAATTCCACTTCAACAGTTACTTGCTGGGTCTCTGTTTTGTTCTAGACATTGTCCTGTATGTGATGGGATGTAAGGAAGATCAAGCTTGTCCTTCCTCATAATAAGCTTACAGTATAAAGAGGAGTTAACATACATATATGACATAGTCGTGTCAATTGTGTAGGGCTGTAACAGCAGTAGGAAAACAGCTTTCAAGATCCAAGGAAGTAGAGATAATGTCCTCTTTGGCCTTCATTTTTCTTTATTTGAACAGTGGGAAAATCTTGAGTAAAAACAGACTTAGGTATAGGCATTGCAAAGTTAACCCTTTTACCCAGCTTAGTCCAGAAATGAGTCTTTGTTTCTCCTGTTTAATGATCAGACACTCATTTTCTGTGATGCGTTAGTCATTGTACCAGGTCCTGCTGAGATGAAAGAATATTTACTCCCCAGCTTCAGGGAGCCCGTGATCTAATTTGATTGTCTTTCATATAGGAAGAAAATACTGCTGGCCCTCAGGGGTAGGACATACACAGTATTGGGGAGCACTTGTGCCCATTTGTGGCCACTTTCCCACTCAATTCTTCTGTCCCCAGGTATTCTTGGTTTTAGGACAGTGAAGCGACTTTCAAGGATGTGTCTGTGGATGTGGACCACCACAGTCTGATGCATGTGAAGACTGACATACAACCGTGGCTTCCTCATATTATGGCCCTAGTTATCTGCTCAGTCACAGTCTCCTGCAGCATCCCGCAATCCCTGGGGCTTGTATCCTTACAGGGCTGGTACATGTATCTGGATCTGGACCTGCAGTCTAGTCCCATCTCAGTCAGAAGGAGCTGTTTGTTTCCTGCCCTTCTTTGACTCTGCCTAAATACTTGCAATCAGGGTGGGGTGTGTGTGTATCTGGATGTTATTATCTTGTAGGTAGAAGGTTGAGCTTTCTTGAGATGGACTCAGAAGGGTAAGGGATAGTAATGGCAGTGGACCTGGAACAGGCTGCCTCTCTGGCAATCCTTTGCTTGTTCCCAGAGCCTAGCTTCCTCTGTCCTTCCTGTTTGGCCCTGCTCTCACACCCTAGTTCTGGTGACTCTCCCCATGGCTGCCTGCTTTTCTGGTCACTCTGAAAGCTCTCCCCATTGCTATTTGTGTGGACATTGTGCCTTGCTAGGCTTCTGGCTTCTCTGATGCCTGGATTTCGTGCGAGTTTATACTGTGAGGTGATTCTTCCCATATGAAACATGGAACAAGGGACATCCTGAGATGGGAAATCCTGCAATTTACTAAGACAAAGGGACACTAGAATAGGTAGTAGTTAAAGGAGCTAATGAACAGAAAGCCCTTGGTGTGGTCCTTTCAAGTAGTACACTCTCAGTAAATCCTGTTGTTGTTGTTAGTAGCAGTAGTAGTAGTCATGCTGTGATTGTTTTTACTATTATCATCATAATCATTTTTTGACACCTGCTATCCTGTCTTCACTCTGCAAGACAGAGAAACCTAGCAGTGCTCCTTGAATGTCAGTGTGCATACAAATCTCCAGAGGACCTTGTTAAAATGAGAATTTTTATTTAGCAGCTCTGAGCCTCTGAATTTTTTAAAATTTAAATCCACATTAGTTAACATATAGTGTAATAATGATTTCAGGAATAGAATCTGGTGATTCATTACTTACATATAATGCCCAGTGTTCATCCCAACAAGTGCCCTTCTTAATACCAGTCACCCATTTAGTCCATCCCCCACCCACCACCCTGCCAGGAACTCTCAGTTTATTCTCTATAATTAAGAGTCTCTTATAGTTTGTCTCCCTTCTCTGTTTTTATCTTATTTTTGCTTCCTTTCCCCTATGTTCATCTGTTTTGTTTCTTAAATTCCACATATAGATGAAATCATGATATTTGTCTTTCTCTGACATATTTCACTTAGCATAATACACTCTAGTTCCATCCACATTGTTGCAAATGGCAAGATTTCTTTCTTTTTGAACCCCGAGTAGTACTCTGTACACAGTTGTGCCTTGCTAGGTTTCTGGCTTCTCTGATGCCTGGATTTCCTGCGAGTTTATACTGTGACGTGATTCTTCCCATATGAAACATGGAACAAGGGACATCCTGAGATGGGAAATCCTGCAATTTACTAAGACAAAGGGACACTAGAATAGTTCCACTGTGTGTGTGTGTGTGTGTGTATAGATACCTATATATATCTATATCTCTATGTATTTATATATCTCCACATCTTCTTTATCCATTCATCAGTCAGTAGACATTTGGGCTCTTTCCATACTTTGTGAGGCTCTGAATCTTTAACAAGCTCTCAGATAATGCTGGTGTTCCTGGTCCGTGGAGCACAGTTTGAGTAGCAAAGGTCTAAGGGACCCGGAAAATGGAAGGAGAAAGAGGGTAGGGTGTTGAGCAAAAAGAATAGGATTGGGGTTGTTCAGTCCCTGAGTACCTCTGAAGTCAGAAACACAGATCGGGGACAATGCTGCTGGAGGCCTTGTAAGTTCCCCAAGTTTATTAATTTTTGTAATTATTATTAAATAACTGATTTTATATGGAAATAGCAGAAAAACAGATTAAATGAAAAGGATTCAAAGCTTGTTATCCATCATGTTGTAAGAGGAGACTCCATTCTACTTAGCCATCAGTGACAGAGAAGAGGAACCTTTGTCTTGTCCTGGGTGGGTTATGGCAGGTTTCGAGAAGACCTGAATCTTCAAGTTCATGGAAAGAGAGAAAGAGGAAGGTTGTGAGAGCCTAGGACAGAGTAGTGATCCTATATAGGTCATATTTTGTGTGATCTGTTTGGTCCTTTTGGACTCTTGCTTCCCCCAATTTAATAGATTATAAACTTGTTGGAGAAGATGGACTTCAATCAGAAATAATTTGTTTCCTATCAGTACTTTGCTAATGATAGTGTCTCTTGCAATATTAGAGCTTGTTTAGGGCCAGATATTATTTCATATATCTGCATAGCAATTCTAAGAAATAGGTATTGCTTTATTCCAATATCATTCTTACCAAACATATTTTGTTTTGCCTATTTATTTTGTTCATTGTCTCCCCCAACTAGACTGCAGGCTCTGTGCAACTTTGTTCTTTCTTCCTGGTCACTACTGTAGCACATCACACTGAGTAGTTGGTAAATATGTATTTGTCAAACAAGTGATTCGATGGATGAGAAAATCAAACATTAGGAAGTCTTGCCTTAGGTCACCCAGATGGTAAATGCTGTAGTCAAAACCCAAATCCTGTGCATCTTGCTCTACAACTCTTTCCCACGCTGTTGTGCGTGCTCCCTGTGATTTTAGCTACTTTCTAAGGCTCACTGCCATGAGCTTAGGTAGTGAATCACACCATTCTAGTTGAGTCCTTGGCCACTGAGGCCAAATTGCTGTGGGTACCACCTAGGTATTTAACATTAGCTATCTGTGATCTCTATGAGGTCACAGTAGGACTGACTGATAAGCCAGCCCCAGGTCATGGGTACTCCCAGATAAGCTAGGGGAAGATGCTTCTAGAGATCACACACCCCAGTATGCTAGCAGTCAGCTCAGAGTTAGGTGTTCCATATAAGGCTCATATCATCTTTTTCTTTATGAGGTTTGCCACTCACTCAGCCCCAACAGAGGATTTGCTTATTCACTGTTGTTTTCGGCTCCCAAGGAAAACATTATAAGGTACATGTTTGAATTGGAAAAGAAGCAGTCAGGCAAGCCTCCCAAGTGACACAGAGTCCACAGGCAGAGAGTATCCAGCTTTCCCTATTAGACACAACAGTTGGATGCTGACAGTGGTCCTTCTGCTGACTATTAGGCACTGCTTTAACATATTAGAGACTCAGGATGGCAGCTTTAGCAGAACATCAGAAAACGAAATCAACTCATTTCCTAAAGCTAAATTCTTAAGTCAAAATTGGCATCTAAGAATCTCCTGACGAAAGTTATACAGAGCTAGGTGACCTTTATTGAGCAAGCCAGTCACATCCTGCCATACCACAACCCTGGGCCAAGGATCCAGGAGACTGATGCTGGGGATCCCTTCTGAACCATGCTCAGAGGTATAAAAATGCAAGTGATTACACCTGCCGCTTAACACATTCCAAAATGCCCTTAACATAACCAGGCCCAGTGGGCATGAGGCCAGAAATGAGATCCAAATTGATAGAAATAAAATGTGCTGTGCCTTGAGATTGTTGTAATCAGGAAAGGAAGAAAGAAAAGGATGTTGTTCTGTGCCAGAAAACGGAAACTTTCTATTTTGGATATTTTAAATAGCTTTTCTGTGATGGAAGCCACGATTCATGAAAAGTCAACATCAGAGAATTATCTAGGCTTTTATCATGTAATCAAGACAGGACATCTTCTAATTGGTTCATTATGCAGCTACCATGGCGCCAAATGAAATGCTCAATTTTTAAATGGCTTTATCCAATGAAAGATAAGATCTGTTGTTTTTATTATGTCCCTTGAAAGAAAAGCCCCTCAAATTATCCTTGTGAGAAATTTTTGTGCATAACTGGATTCATGAATTTAGAGGGACTCTAAAATTCCTGTAATGCAGTCTAAGAGTTTACTGTGGCTTAATGATCAGTGAAGGGGTTAATTTTCAGAACCCTTCTCCAGTATATCGTAAATATGGAAATGAGAGCAAGGAAAACAGCTCTCAAATTTTGGATGATCAGTGGCTCATACCTTACCTGCAGCTCGTGAGTTCATTTTGTAACAAAGGGTTGAGGAATTTTCTGCTTGAGGTACATACATCACAACAATCTCCAAACCCAAATGAGGGCCTAGCTCCATCAGGAATAACGAATGTCCAGGCTGTTTCAGACCATAATTTATTTCTGTGCCCAGAGTTCATCACATGATCCACCACCACTGCTCATTTTCTGAAAATAATTTCTCTAGATGTCCATGGGCTTCCAGCTCTCATCACCCAGAACAGTAAAGAATAGTCCCATCACCTCACATAATTTATCCCAGTGTCCACAAATCTCTCCAGGTCTCCACAAACAAAGCAGAATGCAAAATGCAGAGTACAATTGTTCATCAGTGCATGAGCATGTCTCCAAGTGCATCACAGAAAAAGCGAATAAAGGAGAAAATTATGGGCATGGGGCTTTTAACCTGTGGCTCTTATTTTACCCTTGTCTCACTCTAAAATGAATGGATCTCTGGCTACAGAGAGATTACCCTTGTTTCTCTTATGAACTCCCCATTGTAGATGGTCTAATGCAGTTTGGTCTAAAATCAAACTGGAATCTTAGTTGTCATGGGAAATACAAGAAGAAGTAAACAGCAAGAATCATGTTTCAGGCCAGATATAGGAAGTTGCATTTAGACCTTGCAAGAACATGTCCCACAAACATCACCGTGTTTGTTTGCTTCAGATTTCCTGGTATTTGTGGTCAGAGCAGCGTTACAGGAGAGATAAAAGGACAGGAAATCAAGGGTATCATGCCTTGAGTCAAGGTGATTACATCTTTTTTTGCAATTTCTTTCAGGTAAATATTATGTTAGGAAAAGCTAGAAGGGGAAAATTACAGTGAAAAATTTACCACAGGTATCATCAAACTCAATAAATCAATTCCCATGGAAGAAGTCATTCTAATGTCGCTCTTATGTTTTAGGAAAGTAAATCAGATAGTCAAGAAATACCAATGAAATAACTGTAATCATTACTTAGGAATTTGTTCATCAAGAACCAGTCACTCACTTAGTTTGTGCCTACACAATTCCTTCTTCGTTTCAAGCCAGTTATATGTCATAACTAAAGAGTGACCATTGACTTTTTGTGTGCTTCTCCTATCCTTCCACTAACACTCTATCTTCCCACTGCACCTTCTCCATCAACTAGAACATATCATCCCCTTTTGTCAATCATGCTGTCTTGTTCTTACCGTCATGCCCAAACAGCTCATTATTTTGAAATTATAAGTACCCATCTCTCTCTCCTATTTGACTGTATATCAGTCATCATTGCAACTCTGTGCCTAGCACACTGGTAACTATATAGCAGGCATTCATGTAAATTTTTATTTATTTATTTATTTCTTAAAAGAATTTATTTTTTTAATTTACATTCAAGTTAGCATATAGTGCAACAGTGATTTCAGGAGTAGATTCATTAATCCCCTTATCCATTTAGCCCATCTCCCCTTCCATAACCCCTCCAGCAACCTTCTGTTCTCTATTTTTAAGAGTCTCTTATGTTTTATCCCCCTCCCTGATTTTATATTATTTTTGCTTCCCTTCCCTTAAGTTCATCTGTTTTGTATCTTAAAGTCTAATATGAGTGAAGTCATATATTTGTCTTTTTCTAATTTCACTTAGCATAACACACTCTAGTTCCATTTACATAGTTGCAAATGGCAAGATTTCATTCTTTTTGATTGCCGAGTAGTACTCCATTGTATATATGTACCACATCTTTATCCATTAATCCATCGATGGACATTTGGGATCTTGCCATACTTTGGCTATTGTCAATAGTGTTGCTATAAACATTGGGGTTCATATGCCTCTTCGAAACAGCATACCTGTATCCCTTGGAAAAATACCTAGTAGTGAAATTGCTGGGTCGTAGGGTAGTTGTATTTTTAATTTTTGAGAAACCTTCACACTGTTTTCCAGAGTGGCTGCACCAGTTTGCATTCCCACCAGCAGTGGAAAAGAAATCCTCTTTCTCCGCATCCTCGCCAACATCTGTTATTGCCTGAGTTGTTAATATTAGCCATTCTGACAGGTGTGAGCTGGTAGCTCATCATGGTTTTCATTTCTATTTCCCTGATGATGAGTGATGTTGAGCATTTTTTCATGTGTCGATTGGTCATCTAGATGTCTTCTTTGAAGAAGTGTCTATTCATGTGTTTTGCCCGTTTCTTCGCTGGATTATTTGTCTTTTGGGTTTGAGTTTGATAAGTTCTTTATAGATTTTGGATACTAACCCTTTATCTGATGGGTCATTTACAGCTATCTTCTCCCATTCCATTGGTTGCCTCTTAGTTTTGCTGATTGTTTCCTTCACTGTGCAGAAGTTTTTTATTTTGATGAGGTCCCAATAGTTTATTTTTGCTTTGGTTTCCCTTGCCTCCAGAGATGTGTTCAGTAAGA
Source organism: Lynx rufus (assembly GCF_022079265.1). Lineage (NCBI taxonomy): Eukaryota > Metazoa > Chordata > Mammalia > Carnivora > Felidae > Lynx > Lynx rufus. The sequence continues at coordinate 44,321,879 of NW_025814829.1, forward strand.
AGTTGCTGTGGCCAAGGTCAGAGAGGTTTTTGCCTGCTTTCTCCTTGAGGATTCTGATGGCTTCCTGTCTTACATTTAGGTCTTTCATCTACTTTGAGTTTCTTTTTGTGTATGGTTATAAGAAAGTGATCCAGGTTCATTTTTCTACATGTCACTGTCCATTTTTCACAGCACCATTTGTTGAAGGGACTGTCTTTATTCCATTGGATGTTCTTTCCTGCTTTGTCAAAGATTAGTTGGTCATACATTTGTGGGTCCATTTCTGGGTTCTCTATTCTGTTTCATTGATCTGAGTGTCTGTTTTTGTGTCAGTACCATACTGTCTTAATGATTACAGCTTTGTATATAGCTTGAAAACAAACTATATTCAATATAGTTTGTATATTGAACTATATACAATATGTAGTTGTATATATTGTACAACTATATATTGTGGATTGTGATACCTCCTGCTTTGGTTTTCTTTTTCAAGATTGCTTTGGCTATTCAGGGTCTTTTCTGGTTCCATACAAATTTTAGGATTGTTTCTTCCGGTCTGTGAAGAATGCTGGTGTTATTTGATAGGTATTGTATTAAATATGTAGATTGCTTTGGGTAATATTGATATTTTAACAATATGTGCTCTTCCTATCCAGGAGCATGGAATATTTTTCCATTTTTTTGTGTCTTATTCAATTTCTTTCATAAGCTTTCTATAGTTTTCAGTGTGTAGATTTTTCACCTCTTTGGTTAGATTTATTCCTAGGTATTTTATAGTTTTTTGTGCAACTGTAAATGGGATCGATTCCTTGATTTCTCTTTCTGTTGCTTCATTGTTGGTGTATAGGAATGCAACTGATTTCTGTGGATTGATTTTATATCCTGTGACTTTGCTGAATTCATGGATCAGTTCTAGCAGTTTCTTGGCAGAATCTTTTGGGTTTTCCATATAGAGGATCATGTCATCTGCGAAAAGTGAAAGTTTGATCTCCTCCTGGCCAATTTGGATGCCTTTTATTTCTTTGTGTTGTCTGATTGCTGAGGCTAAGACTTCCAATACTGTGTTGAATAACAGTGGTGAGAGTGGACATCCCCTGTCTTGTTCCTGACCTTAAGGGGAAAGCTCTCAATTTTTCCCCATTGAGGATGATATTAGCATTGGGTCTTTTGTATATGGCTTTAATGATCTCGAGGTATGTCCTTCTATCTCTACTTTCTTGAGGGTTTTTATCAAGAAAGAATGCTGTGTTTTGTCAAATGCTTTCTTGCATCTATTGAGAGGATCATGTGGTTCTTGTTCTTTCTTTTATTGATGTGATGAATCACGTTAATTGTGTTGTGGATATTGAACCAGCCCTGCATCCCAGGTATAAATCCTGCTTGGTTGTGGTGAATAATTTTTTTAATGTATTGTTGGATCTGGTTGGCTAATATCTTGTTAAGGATTTTTGCATCCATGTTCATCAGGGAAATTGGTCTGTGGTTCTCGTTTTTAGTGGGGTCTCTGTCTGGTTTTGGAATCAAGGTAATGCTGGCTTCATAGAAAGAGTTTGCAATTTTTCCTTCCATTTCTATTTTTTTGGAACAGCTTCAAGAGAATAGGTATTAACTCTTCTTTAAATGTTCAGTAGAATTCCCCTGGAAAGCCATCTGGCGCTGGACTCTTGTTTTTTAGGAAATTTCTGATTACTGATTCAATTTCTTTACTGGTTATGGGTCTGTTCAAATTTTCTATTTCTTCCTGTTTCAGTTTTGGTAGTGTATATGTTTCTAGGAATTTGTCCATTTCTTCCAGATTGCCCATTTTATTGGCATATAATTGCTCATAATATTCTCTTATTATTGTTTGTATTTCTGCTGTGTTGGTTGTGATCTCTCCTCTTTCATTCTTAATTTTATTTCTTTGGGTCCTTTTTCCTTTTGATCAAACTGGCTAGTGGTTTATCACTTTTGTTAATTCTTTCAAAGAACCAGCTTCTGATTTCATTGATCTGTTTTTTTGGTTTTGATAGCATTGATTTCTGCTCTAATGTTTATTTCCTGTCTTCTGCTGGTTTTGGGTTGTATTTGCTCTTCTTTATCCAGCTCTTTAAGGTGTAATGTTATGTTGTGTATCTAAGACCTTTCTTCCTTCTTTAGGAAGGCCTGGATTGCTATATACTTTCCTCTTATGACCACCTTTGCTGTGTCCCAGAGGTTTTGGGCTGTGGTGTTACCATTTTCATTGGCTTCTATGTACTTTTAGTTTCCCCTTTTTCTTGGTCAGCCTTTCATTCTTTAGTAGGATGGTCTTTAGTCTCCAAGTATTTGTTATCTTTCCACTTTTTTTCTCGTGGTTGATTTTGAGTTTCCTAGCATTGTGGCCTGAAAATATGCACAGTAAGGAACTCAGTCTTTTTGTACTTGTGAGGGCTGATTTGTGTCCCAGTATGTGATCTATTCTGGATAATGTTCCATGTGCACTGGAGAAGAATGTGTATTCTGCTGCTTTAGGATGAAATGTTCTGACTATATCTGTTAAGTCCATCTGGTCCACTATGTCATTCAAAGTCATTGTTTCCTTGTTAATTTTCTGTTCAGATGAAATGTCCATTGCTGTAAGTGGGGTGTTGAAGTTCCTACTACTGTGGTGTTACTATCAATGAGTTTCTTTGTCTTTGTGATTAATTGATTTATATATTTCGGTTTTTCCACATTTGGAGCATAAATGTTTACAGTTGTTAGGTCTTGGTGGTAGACCCTTTAATTATGATATAACGCCCTTCTTCATCTCTTGTTACAGTCTTTAAAGTCTATATTGTCTGATATAAGTATGGCTACTCCAGCTTTCTTTTGGTGACCATTAGCATGAAAGATGGTTCTTCATCCCCTTACTTTCTTTTTTTTTTTTTTTAATTTTTTTTTCAACGTTTATTTATTTTTGGGACAGAGAGAGACAGAGCATGAACGGGGGAGGGGCAGAGAGAGAGGGAGACACAGAATCGGAAACAGGCTCCAGGCTCTGAGCCATCAGCCCAGAGCCCGACGCGGGGCTCGAACTCACGCACCGCGAGATCGTGACCTGGCTGAAGTCGGACGCTTAACCGACTGCGCCACCCAGGCGCCCCTATCCCCTTACTTTCAATCTGAAGGTGTCTTTAGGTCTAAAATGGGTCTCTTATAAACAGCATATTGATGGATCTTGTTTTCTTATCCATTCTGTTACCCTGTGTCTTTTGATTGGAGCATTGAATCCATTGACATTTAGAGTGAGTATTGAAAGATACAAATTTATTGCCATTATGTTGCTTGTAGAGTTGGAGTTTCTGGTGGTGGCCTCTGGTACTTTCTAGTCTTTGGTGCTTTTTTTTTTTTTTTTTTTTTTTTTTGTCTTTTCTCCTCTCAGAAAGTCCCCCTTAAAATTTCTTGCAGGGCTGGTTTAGTGGTCACTAACTCCTTTAATTTTTGTTTGGGAAAATTATTATCTCTCCTTCTGTTTTGAATGACAGCCTTGCTGGATAAAGAATTCTTGGCTGCATGTTTTTCTGATTCAGCACATTGAATACATCCTGCCACTCCTTTCTGGCCTGCCAAGTTTCTGTGGATAGGTCTGTTGCAAACCTGATCTATCTTCCCTGGTAGGTTAAGGACTTTTTTACCTTGCTGCTTTCATGATTCTTTCCTTGCCTGAGTATTTTGTGAATTTGACTATGATATGCCTTATTGATGGTCGGTTTTTGCTCAATCTAATAGGAGTCCTCTGCGCTTCCTAGATTTTGATGACTGTGTCTTTCCCAAGTTAGGAAAGTTTTCCACTATGATTTGCTCATATAACCCTTCTACCCCTTTTTTTCTTTCTTCCTCTTCTGGGATCCTTATGATTCTGATGTTGTTCCATCTTAATGAGTCACTGATTTCTCTCGTTCTTAAGTTATGCTCTTTGCTTTAGTCTCCCTTTTTTTTTTCTGCTTCATTTTTCTCCATAAAGTTTGTCCTCTACAACACTGATACACTGCTCTGCTTCATCCATCCTTGTCACTGTGGCATCCATTTGAGATTGCAGCTCAGTTTTAGCATTTTTTATTTCATCCTTCCTAGCTTTTATGTCTGCAGAAAGGGATTCTAATCTGTTTTCAACCCCAGCCTAGTATTATTATTTTGATTCTAAATTCTGGTTCAGTCATCTTGATTGTATCTGTGTTGATGAAGTCTCTGGTTGTCATTTCTTCCTGTTCTTCCTTTTTGGGTAAATTTTTTGGTTTGTCATTTTGAAGGAAGAAAAAGAATCGATAAGGTAAAAAAATAAAATTAAAAAATTTAAAACAACACATAAAAAAACCAAATAAATGATGCTAGATCTTAGGTGTGTTTTGGTCTGGCTATTGAAAGGAGCTTGATAGAGAAGAACAGGGAAAGATAAGAAAAGAAAAAGAAGAAAGAAAAAAAGGAAAATGTTTGAAAATTTGAAAAAATTAATACAATGAAATAAAATAAAATGAAATGGAAGTAAAATAGAGTGTGGGAAATTTGCAAAAAAGTAAAAAATATAGTAAAAAATTAAAGAAAAATATATTTAAAAAAAATTTTTTTTTACATTTATTCATTTTTGAGACAGAGAGAGACAGAGCATGAATGGGGGAAGGTCAGAGAGAGAGGGAAACACAGAATCTGAAACAGGCTCCAGGCTCTGAGCTGTCAGCACAGAGCCCGATGCGGGGCTCCAACTCACGGACCGCGAGATCATGACCTGAGCCGAAGACGGACGCCCAACCGACTGAGCCACCCAGGCGCCCCTAAAGAAAAATATTTTTAATAAAAATGGGAAGTAAAAATAATTTTTTTCTCTTTCTGTAAAAAGAAAAAGAAAAAAATTAAATAGATGGACCAGCGAACATACTGAAATACCACTGAAATTACATCAGTTTCTCCTAGAAGTCAAGCTATGAAGCACTTTATAGTCCATAAACTAAGCAGGTGGAGAGACTTGTGGTGTTTCTGAAGAGCGTGGTTGGCCCAGTTGGGCAGGGCTTAGTGTAATGGCTAAACCATTGTCTACTAGATGCTGCTGCTTAGTTTACTGGGGTGGATTGTTGTGGCACATGTAGGTTTTTATGTGCATGCATGAAGGGTGAAAATGGCACCCAGTCCCTGGTATCAGAACTCTCTTCTCCCTGACCAGCAATCACGCACCCCTCCTTTGTCTCTGGCTTGAGTCCATTCCCCGCTTTTACACTGTCTGTGACCAAGCCATCAGGTTGTCAGGCGGCACCTCCCTCCTGAGTTTTACTTCAGATGTGGCTGTGTTTCCCAACCCATTATTTCTGAGGGACTGCGGCTTTGACCCGTTCAGACGCCCTGGGGGAGGGTCTCACTGAGCAATGGCCGTGTGTCCCCTTGCCCCCAGGAATGTTCATGAGACCATGCTGCTTCTGATGCGTAGAGACTGTGGCTAGGTCCCATCCCGCCCCAGAAAAGTTTCACATGATCGTTTAGCAGCATTGTTTCTGGGATTATGGTAAATCACAACACATATCTGGCTCTAGGCTTGTTCTTGTCCCAGCACCAGTGAATGTGGTTATTCTCCAGGGTCTTCTGGGACCTTTGCCTGTGGGGTGGCTGCACAGCCTCTATCAAATGTCCTCCCAGCAAGGTAATCGCCTCTCCCATGTGGCCCAAGGACACCTTGGATCTCGCTGTCTGCTCCTGGGGATTTTCCAGAGATTTGCCAGAGCACTGCCAGGTATTGACCTATGGAGTTTCATAGTCTGCACTCCCCCTGTTAATAGAGTCTCACTGGAATTTAAATCCTCTTTCTCCTTTTTCCCTTGTTTTTTTCAGTCCCTCATGTACTCTTTCTTTTCTCTACAGCTGCTTTCGGGCAGAGGGGTGGATGATTTCCCATACCCCATCCCACCACCTCCCTCCCCCACCCCCCATCTCTGTCTTCTCTCTGCAAGCAAAAGCAGCTCCCTGTCCTTTGTGGCTTCTCTCTCCCCCATTTGACCTCTCTGTGCTGCATACCTTCTGAGTTCTGTGATTCAGGTTGTGCCGATTGTTGTGTTAATCCTCAAATCAGTTTTCTAGGTGTGCAGGGTGGTTTAGTGTTGATCTGGCTGTATTTCAGGGATGCAAAATAGAAAAAAGCCTTCCATGCTGTTCCTCCATCTTGACCCCTCAGTAGTTCATGTAAATTTATTGAATGGATAGATTTGGAAACAAGGAGAAAATCCCATTTTCAAATATTCTGTGCGCATACATATATGTGATCTCTAAGTTATCTTTAATAGATTGAAATTTGTAAGTTAATCATCTATACACTATACACAGGGATCTTTGGTTTTTTTCTTAATTATAAACTTGTTGCATTTAGATACAGTTAATTGTTTAGCAATGTATGATTTAGCAATGTATGATTTAGCAATGGAACTTAAGAACAATCTTCCACCTATAAAAGTCAAACTCACATAAACAGAGCATAGAATGGTGGTTTCCAGGGACTGCAAAGTGGGGAGCTGTAGGACAAAGGGTGCCAACTTCCTGTTACAAGATGAATAAGTTTGGGGGATCTAATGTGTAGCATGGTGACAGTAGTTAACGATACTATATGCTTGAGAGTTTCTAAGAGAGTAGTTCTGAGATCCTCTTACCACACCCAGGGTAATTATGTGACATGATGGAGTTGTTAAGTAACCGTATTGTGGTAATCATTTAACATTATATATGTACACTTAATTATCACCGTAGATTTATGCAGTGTTATATGCTAATTACATCAGACCAAAGCTGCAGAGCATGGGGCAGTGGGTGGAGAAAGAAGAATCTTCCATCTGGAAGTAAATGTTTTTTTTTGTTCTCTGTGAGTTACATTGTTAGGAATACTCTGTTATGTCCAGGAATGGGCCATTTACTAAACGATGCCCTTTGCTGACAAATCCTAATTTTTGTTTAGAAAGGCATTAGAAAAAATTTTTGTTTTGTAGGGTACTTCTATAAAATTCTAAAAGTTCTAATAAGTGTCAGCAAGTGAGGAACTGTGGATATTATTTGAATAGTAGTGTTCACAGGGGCGCCTGGGTGGCGCAGTCGGTTAAGCGTCCGACTTCAGCCAGGTCACGATCTCGCGGTCTGTGAGTTCGAGCCCCGCGTCGGGCTCTGGGCTGATGGCTCAGAGCCTGGAGCCTGTTTCCGATTCTGTGTCTCCCTCTCTCTCTGCCCCTCCCCCGTTCATGCTCTGTCTCTCTCTGTCCCAAAAATAAATAAACGTTGGAAAAAAAAAATTAAAAAAAAAAAAAAATGAATAGTAGTGTTCACAACCAACGGAGGCGAAGGGATTTGTCTTGTACACAATTATCTACCAGTTTGCCCCAGTTCTTTTCTTTTTACCTGAAGCCCTGTCCTTGGCTGTCTGGAAGTATGAGGGTCCTAGGCTTAGGAAGACCTCACATCTTCTTTTTTTTTTTTTTATTTATTTATTTATTTTTTTTTTTAAATTTTTTTTCAACGTTTATTTATTTTTGGGACAGAGAGAGACAGAGCATGAATGGGGGAGGGGCAGAGAGAGAGGGAGACACAGAATCGGAAACAGGCTCCAGGCTCTGAGCCATCAGCCCAGAGCCTGACGCGGGGCTCGAACTCCCGGACCGCGAGATCGTGACCTGGCTGAAGTCGGACGCTTAACCGACTGCGCCACCCAGGCGCCCCTGACCTCACATCTTCAAAGAAGGTCAGGAGCCTTTCCATTATTTCTGTCTCATAAGTGTCCTAAGGCCTCTTTTCTCTTTCTTCTTTTACTTCAGGTGCCCTATTAGAAATGAAACCAACCTCTCCATTTTCCTTTTTTTTTTTTTTTGACAGAGTGGACCTTCTGTCTTCTGCTACATACTTCTCTGAAATTAGGGGTTATAAATGTACTTCTAAGCGGCTGCTGCTGTGTTTTTATGATGGGTGGCAAATTAATTTCTTATCTGTTGATGTTGGACTATCCTTTTCCCACATGCCGGGTGTCAGAAAAAGCCTCTCATTCTCCAGACTGCTGTGCTCAGTTACCTTTGCCTTTCCTTGCTCCCTTTATTTATCTGTCTCCCTGGCTTTGTGAGTGACCTTGAAGAGAATGCTTTCTTGAGTGTTCTAGGGCTCATCTTATGGGTTGCCAGTGGTCATTGGATGACTTAAGGTCCCTAGTTCTTATTCTCTTATTCCCACTTCTCTCCCACCTCCAATCTATAAAATATTATTCTCTTTTTTTTTTTTCTGGAAGAGGATGAAGTGCATTGTGTTTTGAGAATGGGTGCCAACACCAATGTTAGCTTTTGGGAGTCTGCTTATTGTTACTTACAATACCTGTCCTCCCTGCTCCTGTGTGGATGTGGGAGACTCCCAGAGCTTACAGCCTTGGGCTGTAAGAGTCTCTGTCCAGCCTCAGGAGGCAGAAGGGTAGAGAAAAGAGGCAATAAAGCCATATCAAATGTTACTCTTTCTACATGATAATCCAAGGCAATTTAACCCAATTATTATTTTAACCTTCAGAATGTATCCAGATCCCCTCCCCTGCCCCCCTAGAAAGAATGCAATAATGACTAATTTTAGCATAGTACTTTGTGGTTTTCAGTTCACTTCAGGATATTCTCTGTCATACCATTTTCAAAACAGCCCCATAAAGTAGGCAAGGCTGGTAATATCACTCTGTGCACACTTCCTTCATCCTGCTTTTGCTTTCTATATTTATACATCAACATCAAGTGAACTTTGAGCAGGCCTTTGCCATTCCACTCCACAGGTAAGAAAACTGAAGCTTAGGGAGGTGAAGTGACATGCCTAATGGATGAAAGTTAAAAAATTCAGGTCTCAAGCTCATGCTGTCAATATGCTTTAAAAAAATTAACTTTTTTATTTTGAAATAACTGTATATTCACATTATTTGTACGAAGTAGTACACAAAGATTTTTTTTTTTCAACGTTTATTTATTTTTGTGACAGAGAGAGACAGAGCATGAACGGGGGGAGGGGCAGAGAGAGAGGGAGACACAGAATCGGAAACAGGCTCCAGGCTCTGAGCCATCAGCCCAGAGCCTGACGCGGGGCTCGAACTCATGGACCGCGAGACCGTGACCTGGCTGAAGTCGGACGCTTAACCGACTGCGCCACCCAGGCGCCCCTCACAAAGATTTATATTACCTTTCTTTACCCAGTTTTCCTCAGTGGTAACATCTTCCAAAAGTATGGTACAGTATCACAGTCAGGATATTGACAGTGATTTAGTCAAGATACAGAACATTTCCATCACCTCGTGGATCTCACTTACCTCCTTCCCCTAACCCTTCTTTAACTTCTGACAATCACTAATCTGTTCTCCATTTTTATAACTTTGTCATTTCATAAATTGTTATATAAACAAAACAATGTGGTATTCATCTTTTCAGGATTGGCTTTTTCCCTTAGCATAATACTCTGAAGATGTGTCCAGGTTGATGTATGTATCAGTAGGTTTTTTTTTTTTTTTTTTTAACTGTTGACTAGCATTCCATGTTATGGAGGAACCACCACAGTATGTGTAACCATTCATCCATTGAAGGACACATGCGGGTTGTTTTTAGTTTGGAATATCAAAATAAGGCTGCTATAAACATTTCTGTAGGTTCTTGCATGAATGTAAGTTTTTATTTCTCTGGGACAAATGCCCAGGAGTGCATTTTCTGGCTTCTATGATAGTTGCATGTTTAGTTGTTTCAGGAAGTGCCAAACTGTTTTCCAGAGCTGGGTGTACCATTTTATGTTCCCATCACCAATGCATGAGTGATCCCATTTTTCCACATCCTCCCAGCCTTTGGTGTCACTATTTTTGATTGTAGTCATTCTGATAGATGTGTAATGATCTTATTGTGATTTTAATATGCATTTCTTTAATGACTAATTATGTTGAACATATTTTTACATGCTTATCTGCCATCTCTATTTCCACTTTAATGAAATGTCCCTTTATGTCTTCTTCTGCTTATTATCTAATTGCCTTCTCTTTTTTTGTTTGTTTTTTTTTTATTATTTATTTTGACTGTTGAGAAGCTACTTGTATATTCTAGATACTTGTTCTTCATTACATATGTGGTTTGTACGTATTTTTTCCCAGCCTGTAGCTTGTGTTTTTAGCCTATTAGCAAGATCTTTTGCAGAGCATCATTTTTAAAATTTTGATGAAGTCCAGTTTATCAGTTTTTCCTTATATGCATCATGTTTTGGTATCAAGTCTAAGAACTCTTTGACTAGCCCTAGATTCCAAAGATGTTCTGATATTGTTTTCTAAAACATTATAGTTTTATATTTTACATTTAGGTCTATGATATATTTTGAATTCATTTTTGTGGAAGGGGTAAGACCCAGGTCAAGGTGGGTTTTGTTGTTGTTGTTGTTGTTGTTGAATTCTGATTTAATTTGATCTAGTATCATTTGTTGAAAAAACTCTTCCCTTCATTGAATTACTCTTGTACCTTTATCAGAAATAAGTTGGGCATATTTATGTGGTCTATACCTGGGTCTTCTTTTCTGTTCCAGTGATCCATCTGCTGATTTCTCCACCAATACCACACAGTATTGACTACTGGGGTTTTATACTAAGTCACAGAATCAAGTAGAATAGTCTTACTATTCACAGTTGTTTTTAGCTGTTTTAGTTCCTTCACTTTTCCATATGAATTTTACAATAATCTCTATATCCACAGATTTTTTAAAAAAATTGGTAGAAAATTCATTGAACTTACATATCCCTTTGGGAAAAATTGGAATCTATACTATGTTGATTCTTCCAATCTGTGAACATGGTATGTCTCTCCGTTAATTAGATCTTGTTTGATATTTCATTAGAATTTTACAGTTTTTAGCATATAAACTCTGTACATATATTTTGTTAGTTTTTTTGAGTTATTATAAATGGTACTGTGTTTTTAATTTTGGTGTCTCCATGTGTATTGCTGGGATATGTAAATACACTTGCTTTTGTATGTTTATTTGTATTTTCCAACCTTGGTGAGCTCACTTATTACATGAATTAAAACATTTTTTGAGTTAAAATATTCAAAAAGTATTTAATATGGAGTATTTTCATATGAAAAAGAAATTCATATGAAGACAGTCACATCACCTAAAAATTAGAGACGGTTCTATTTCTTCCTTCCAATAAGTTTATAATTAACTTTATTTTCTTTATTGCATTGGCTAGAACTTCTTGAACTGCTTTGAATAAGAGTAATGGAAGTCAAATATGTAGGACATAGCTAAAGCATTGCTGAGAAGGAAATTTATAGCACTGAATGTATACATTAGAAAAGAGGAAGAGTCTCAAATCAGCCATCAAAACTCTGCTCAAGAAGCTAGAAAAAGAAGAGCAGATAAACCCAAAGCAAGCAAAAGGAAGGAAATCATAAAAATAAGAGCAGAAATCAATGAAATGGAAAATAAAAACAATAGAGGAAATAGAAGAAACAAAAATCTGGTTAAAAAGATCATTAAAATTGTAACACTTCTCACAATATTGACAAAAAATAGAGAAGTCATAAATTACCAGTATCAGGAATGAAACAATTTTCAACAAGTTCTACCAGAAAATAGAAAAAGAGGAAATACTTCCCAATTCATTTTTTAAAGCTTGTATTTCCTTGATACCAAAATTAAACAAAGTACAAAAAATAAAACTTCAAATATCCTTCATGAGAATATGTTTAATAAAATATTGGCAAATATAGTTTAGCAATATATAAAAAGAATTATATTCTATGACCAAATGGAGTTTATTCCAGGGATACATAAGATGGTTTAATATTAAAATATTAAATATTAACAAAATGGAGTTTATGCCAGGGATCCATGGATGGTGTGATAGTTACACTTACGGTAAACATAGCATAATGTATAGAGTTGTCAAGTCACTATGTTGTACACCAGAAACTAATGTGACATTGTGTGTCCACTATGTATACTTCAATAAAAAAATAGATAATCAATGTGATACTGTATTTTGCTTACCCTCCCTACCTCTCTCTCTCTCTCTCTCTCTCTCTTTCTTTCTTTCTTTCTTTCTTTCTTTCTTTCTTTCTTTCTTTCTTTCTTTCTCCCTTTCTCCCTTTCTCCCTTTCTCCCTTTCTTCCTTTCTTATCCGTTCTTTTGTGTTTAGAAAACTTCTTTAGCTGCTGTTTTTAGGATGGATATACTGGTGCCAAATCGTTAGTTTTTCTTCATCTGAAAATGTCATGATTTTCTGTTTACTCCTAAAAGATATTTTCACTGGATATAGGATTCTGTATTGACAGTTCTGTTCTTTCAGCACTTGAAAACTATTGTGCTACTTCCTTTCACCTCCATCACTTTTGAAGAGATATATGCTGTCGTTCAAATGTTTTTTCTGTCTGTAGATGAGGTATTATTCTCTGGCTGCTCTTAAGATTATTTCTTAGTCTTTAGTTTTCAGAATTTGACTATGACATGCCTTGGTGTAGTTTTCTTTAGGTTTATCCTTTTGGGGATTTACTTGAATTCTTTTTTATTGTAGTGAAACATATATAACAAAGTTTTCCATTTTAATAATTTTCTTTATTTAAATTTTAGTTAACATATAGTGCAATATTGGTGTTAGGAGTAGAATTCAGTGATTTGTGACATATGACACCCAGTGCTCGTCACAAGTGCCGCCCTTAATACCCATCATCCATCTAGCCTATCTCCCACCAATCCCCCTCTATCAACCCTCAGTTTGTTTTCTGTCATTACGAGTCTCTTGTGGTTTGTTTACCTCTCTTCTCTTCCCCCACGTTTCCCATGTGTTGATCTGCTTTGTTTCTTAAATTCCACATGTGAGTGAAATCACATGGTTTTTGTCTTTCTCTGACTTATTTTGCTTAGCATAATACGTTTTAATAATTTTTAAGGATACAATTCAGTGGCATCAATTACATTTGCAGTGTTGTATAACCATATTAACTATGTATTTCTAAACCCTTTTTATCACCTCAAACAGAAACTCTGCATTCATTAAGCAAGCACCCTCCCTTTCCCCCTCCTCCCAGCCTGTGGTAGCCTCTAATCTACTTTGGTCTGTATGAATTTGTCTGTTCTACATATTTCATGTAAGTGAAATCATGCAGTATTTGTCCTTTTATGTCTGACTGAGTTCACGGCTCATCCATCTTACAGCATGTATCAGAACTTCATTTTTTTTGGCTGAATGATATTCCATTGGATGGGTATTCTACATTTTTAAAAATCTAGACTCAGGTTTTTCATATGTGAATGTCTGGTCATTCCAACTCCATTTACTGAAAACACTATCTTTTCTCCATTATATTGCTTTGTCAAAGTTAGTTTGACTATATTTATATAGGTCTATTTCTGGGTTCTCTATTCTTTCTACTTGTCTGTTCTTTAACCAACATGTTTGGATTACTTTAGCTTTTTAGTAAATTTTGAAATGGAATGCTGTCAGTCCTTGGCCTTTTTTTTGTTGTTGTTGTTCAATATTGTGTTGGCTATTTGGGGTCTTTTGCCTCTCCATATAAACTTTAGATTGAATTTGTCAACATTCAGAAAACAACTTGCTGGGATTTTGATTTGGATTACATTGAATCTGTGGATAAAATTGGGAAGAACTGACATTTTGACATTATTGAGATATTACTGCCCATGAACATTTATCTCTATTTAGTTTGTCTTTGATTTCTTTCATAAAGTTTTATAGTTTTTCTCATACCGATCTTGTGTATATTTTGTTAGATTTATACCTAAGTATTTCATTTTTAGGAGTGCAAGTGTAGATAGTATTGGGTTTTAAATTTCGAATTCCACTTGTTCATTGTTGATATATAGGAAAGCAAATAACCTTTGTGTATTAATTTTGTATACAACGTTTGAGGAATGTTTTATTGATCTTTTTGGATATTCAACCTAGATTGTCATATCACCTGCGAAGACAGTTTTATTGCTTCCTCCCCGGTCTGTATATCTTTTTCTCTTTTTTTAATTTTGCTGCATTTGCTATGGATCCCAGTATGATATTGAAAAGCAATAGTGAGCAGAGACATCTTTGCCTTGTTGCTGAACTTAGTGGGAAAGCTTAGAGTTTCTAATGCTTAGGTATAATGTTCTGTGTAGATTTTATATAGATATTCGGTATCAAGTTGAGAAGGTTTCTATTATTTGTTTACTAAGATTTTAAAAAAATCAATGGATGTAGGATTTTGTCAAGTAATTTTTCTGCACATATTGAGATGATCTTGTGATTTTTCTTCTTCTCTGGCCTTTTGAAATGGTAGATTGTATTAATTGTTTTTCACATGTTGAACTAGCTTTACATACCTGAGGCAAATCACACCTGCTTGTAGTATATAATTACTTTTTTACATTGTTGGATTCAATTTGTCAACATTTTGTTGAGAGTTTTTGTATCTAGGTTTATGGAATGTTTTCATACAATTTTGAAGTTTTATTGTAATTTGTCTGCTTTTAGTCATAGGGTAATGCTGTCTGTCCTCATAAAATGAGTTAGGAAGTATTTTCTCTGCTTCTGCCTTCTGAAGGAGATTATAGAGAATTGGAATAATTTTTTCCCTTAAATGTTTGGTGGAATTTACCAGTGAACCAACCTGGGCCTGTGCTTTCTATTTTAGAAAGTTATTAATTATTGATTCAATATCTTTAATAGCTATAGGCCTATTCAGGTAGCCTATTTCTTCTTGTGTGAATTTTGGCAGGATGTGCTTTTTAAGGAATTGATCCATTTCATCTAGGTTATCAAATTTGTGGGCATAGAGTTATTCATAGTATTTCTTTATTATGCTTTTAGTGTCCATGGTGTCTGTAGTGATGACCCTTCTTTTGTTTCTGTTATTAGTGATTTGTGTCCTCTCTCTTTTTCTCTTAGTTAACCTGGCTAGAGGCTTACTGATTTTATTTTATTTTTTTAAAGAACAAGCTTTAGTTTCAGTTTTTTCCCCATATTGATTTCCCCATATTGATTTCTATTTTTCCCCATATTGATTTCTATTTTCAATTCCATTGGTTTCTGCTCTGATTTTTTTTCTACTTTGATATTTATTATTTTTTTCTTCTGCTGACTTTGGATTTAATTCACTATTTTCCTAGTTTCCTTGGATGGACATTTAGATGATTAATTTTAGATCTTTTGTCTTTTCTAATGTATGCTTTCATTGCTATAATTTCCCTCTAAGCACTGCTTTTGTTGCATTCCACAGTTTGGATAAGCTGTGTTTTTATTTTAATTTACTTCAAAATATTTTAAAATTGTTCTTAAGATTTCTTCTTTGACCTGTGTGTTATTTAGAAATGTGTTCTTTAATCTCCAGGTATTTTGGAATTTTCCAGCCATCTTTCTGTTACTGATTTCTAGTTTAATTCCACTGTAGCCTAAGAGCAGACATTGTATGATTTCTGTTCTTTTAAATTGGTAAAATGTATTTTATGGCCTAGAATGGGCTCTATCTTGGTGAATGTTCCATATGAGCTTAAGAAGAATGTGTATTCTGCTGTTTTGAGATGAAATAGTCTATAGATATCCATTATATTCAGTTGATTAATGGTGCTATTGAGTTCAACTATGTCCTTACTGATTTTCTGCCTGCTGGGTCTGTCCACTTCTGATAGAGGGGTGCTGAAATATCCAACTATAATAATGGATTCATCTATTTCTCCTGGCAGTTCTATCAGTTTTTGTCTCATATATTTTGACACTCTATTCTTAGGTCCATACATGCTAAGCATTGTTATGTCTTCTGGGTGAATTGACCCCTTGATCACTATGTAATGCCCCCTCTATCCCTGATAACTTTCCTTGCTTTGAAATCTGCTCTGTGTGAAATTAAATGTAGCTACTTCTGCTTTCTTTTGATTAGTGTTAGCATGGCATATACATTTTCCATCCATTTACTTTTAACTATATGTCTTTGGATTTAAAGTGGATTTCTTGTAGGTAATATGTAATTTGAGCCTTATCTCTGATGATTTCTGTCTTTTAATTGACGCATCTAGACCATTGACATTCGAAGTGACTATTGATATAATTATATTAATATTTGCCATAATTTTTAATGTTTCTATTTGTTGCTCTTGTTCTTTGTTCCTATTTGTGTCTTCCACTTTTTTTCTGAACTTTGTTGTTTAATTGAGCATTTTAAATAATTTTCTAACTTTCTTAGCATATTAGTTCTTTTTTTTTGTTACTTTTTTTAGTGGTTGCCCTAGAGTTTGAAATACACATTTACAACTAATTCAAGTCTGTTTTCATATAACACTTTGTCATTTCACAGTGTGAGTACCTTATAGAAACAACATAATCTTGATTTCTTCCTTCTTATTTCTTTTGTTTTTGCTGTCATTCATGTCACTTATACATAAGCATACATAGCTCTCATTGTATATGTTAAATTTACCAATATTTGAATATATTAATATTAAGCATGTATATTAAATAACTATAAAGCACAATAATCAAAAACATTGTGGCTATTAATATTTTGAACAAATGTATCTGTTATATCAGTTAAGAATGGAAAGCTTTTTAAAAAATTTTTTAATCAATGTTTATTTTTGAGAGAGAAAGAGAGCACAGGTGGGGGAGGGGTAGAGAGAGAGGGAGACACAGAATCTGAAGCAGGCTCCAGGCTCTGAGCTAGTAGCACCACATGGGGCTTGAACTCACAAACCGTGAGATCATGACCTGAGCTGAAGTCGTACGCTTAACCAGCTGAGCCACCCAGGAGCCCAAGAATAAGAAAGCTTTTATAACATATTTTTATTTTATCACATTTCTTCTCTGATTCTGTTACTTTCTTTGTAGATCTGAGTTTCTGACTTTTATCACTTTTCTTCTCTAAAGGACTTCTTTTAGCATTTCTTGCAAGGCAGGCCTGTCAACAACAAATTCTGTCAATTTTTTTTGAGAAAATATTTTTCTCACTTTCGAAGGATAATTTCGCAGGGCACAGAATTCTAGGTTGGTATTTATTTTTTCTGTCAACAGTTTAAATATTTTACTTCATTCTCTTCTTACATAGTTTCTGAGAAGTCAGATATAATTCTTTTATAGTCTAAGTGTTCTTTCCCTCTGCTTTAAGGATTTTAATTTTCTGTCATTTGAAAATGATCCACATAGGTGTAGTTTTTCTATCATTTATTGTTCTTGGAGTTCTCTAAGCTTCTAGATCTGTGGTTTGGTGTCTGACATTAATTTGGGAAAATTAACAGTCCCTATTGTTCCAAATATTTCTTCTGTTCCTTTCTTTTTCTTCTTTTCTAGTATTTCCATTGTATATATATTACACCTATTTTAGTTATCCGAAGTTCTTGGACATTCTGTCCTGGTTTTTTCTGTGTGTTTTTTGTTTTGTTTTGTTTCTGTTTGCATTTTGGTTTTGGAGGTTTGTATTGAGATATCCTCAAGCACGGCATGTCTTTCTTCAGCATATTCAGTCTGCTAATAAGCTTATCAAGGGTGTTCTTCATTTCTCTTAGTGTTTTTTATGTATAGCGTCTCTTTTTGGTTCTTTCTTAGAATGCCTGTCTCTCTGCTTCCATTGCCTGTATGTCCTTGTATGCTGTTTTTATCTGTTGGAGCCCTTAGCATATAAATCATAGTGTTTTAAATCCTGGTCTGATAATTTCAACATTCTTGCCATATAGGAGTCTGGTTTTGATGCTTGGCTTAATTTTTTCAAAAAATTTTTTTTTCTTGATATAAGTGACATGATGTGCGAGGTAAAAGAGAGTACCACAAATGGGCTGTTAGTAATGTGCAGTTGGGGGAGAGTTCTAAGTCCTATGATTAGGTCTCAGCCTTTTAGCGAATCTTAGTTTCTCTAGGCTGTAAACCCCGCATGTATTTCTCACTCTGCCTCCCTCCTGCTGCCTTATACTGAGACAAGAAGATTAGAATGTGTTGGGAGTTGGATACTTCTCTTTTCTCACAGGGAAGGTTAAAGGGGGATGGTTGAGTATTTCCCTTCCTCCATGTGGAAGACTAAAAATGGCTGGGTTTTTTTCTTGTTTGTTTTGTTTTTTAATATTTCTCTTCCCACTGAGTTAGGCTCTGATAAAACCTCAACAGGTTAGGCTCTGGTTAAATAACTTCTCCTGAGGGCAGACCTTGTTAGGTAGAATAGAGCCCTCCGGCATTTTCCAAAATGGTTCCTTTTCCCTGCCCCTTGCTGGAAGCATGAGAAGGATTTTGTCTGCTGCTCACTGTGAAAACGAAGTCAAGCTCATGGAGGTAAAACTCAGAAATATGTGAGGTCTCCTATGAATGCATCTCCTTGGGGTTTTTAACTGTCAAGAGTTGTGCACACTGAACCTCCAGCAGTTGTCAACTACACTTCAGGTTTTCCTTCTGAGCACCTGTTTCTTTGGAGGTTTAAACTCCTGAGTTTCTGCTCAGGTTAATCGTGATTCTCTGTATTCACCCATCAATCTCTGCAGTTTTGAGGTCAGTGGTTTGTCCTGTAACCTCACTTCTCTTTTGGATCCAAGAAGATTTATTGATTTTCTGGTTTGTTCAGCCTTTTTACTTATTAAGATGCAGTGGCAACTTACAAGCTTATTATATGGTGGACCAAAAACTGGAAGTCAAAGATGTTCTTTTTTTAACTTTTTTAAAATTGTTTTTAAATTTTAATTCCAGTATAGTTAACATACAGTGTTCTATTAGTTTCAGTATACAATAAAGCGATTCAGCAATTCTGTGAATCTAACACCTCAATGCTCATCCTGACAAGTGCACTCCTTAATCTGCATCACCTATTTCCCCCGTGCCCCCACCCACCTCCCCTCTGGTGACCATCAGTTTGCTCTCTGTAGCTAAGAGTCTGTATCTTGGTTTTTCTCTCTCTCTCTCTGTCTTTCCCTCCCTCTCTTTCTCTCTCATTTTCTCCCTGTGCTCATTTGTTTTTTAAATACCACATATGGATGACTTTCTTTTTCTGACTGGCTCATTTCTGTTCTATGTTCCAGTTCATTGATTCTTTCCATTGCCTTATTCATTCCGCTGTTAATTTTTTTAATTTGGTTTTTGTACTTTTCAGTTCTAAAGTTTCCAGTTGGTTCTTCCTTGTATCTTGTTTATTTTCTGGGGATTTCTGTTTCTTTGTCTAGATTTTATATTTTTTCATCTATTTCAAGTATGTCTGTAACCTGTAATTGAAGCACTTTTTATGATGGGTGCTTTAAAATATTTGTCATATCATGTAATTCTAACATCTCTGTCATCTCAATGAGGGTATGTATCATCTTTTTTTATTATTCAGTTCAGCATATTGCTGTTTCTTGTTATGATGAGTGATTTTCTACTTAGACCTGGACCTTGTGGGTATTCTGTTAGAAGACTCTAGAACTCATTAAAACTCTGAGTTTTAATTGATGTCCTATGAAACCCCTCTGGAAGGTGAGGGAGGTTCACAAACTCATTACTGCCATATGGAGGTGGAAGTTCAGGTTTCCCGCTAACCTTCCACAGACAGCAGAGTGGAGGCTCCTTGTTAATGCTGGGCAGGGGTGGGAATTCTGGCTTGAGTCTGATACCTCTCTGGCTGTGGGAAATAAAAGTTCCCCATTATTGTTCCTCACATGGTCTGTACTACCTAGTGGGGGTGGCCTTGTTACCACTGGACAGTGGTGAAAGTCCTGACCCTTCACTAGGCTTCTGCTGACACCACCCTCGTGGGAAGGGGAGGTCTGTCTTGGTATTTCTGGGTGGAGGTTGAAGTCCGGACTCCTCATGATATCTCTGATGTCACTGTTCACAGGGGTGAGAGTAACTCATTACCATCCAATTGGGATGGCAGTTGCAGCCCCTACTTATACTTCTTGGACATCCCCAGATTCAGTGGGTTAAGGTGTCCTGTGGGTTAAAGTGAGTTATAGCCTTGTCTAGGCTTTCCACTTGGCCTTTGCTGAAATGGGTGGGATGGGGCCACAGTTTTACCTGTTGTGTTGGCATAGAGTGATTATTGTCTAAAAGTTTTGTCTTTGTAGTATTCCCCTTTCTTGGTCCTTTGTTTAGAGAGAGTTGACTTTTGTCTGCGCTTGCTGGCATTTCCAGACTGCCAGCTTCTTCAGCTCCTACTCTGAGATATATGAGGCCAAAAGGTGACCAGAGAACTCAACAACAGTGTGTCATTCCTTGGGTCCTCTAGTTCCTAGTCAGTATCCCTTCTTCCATCATTGGGAATTTTATGTTTATTTTATATATAATTTCTAGAGTTTTTCGTTGTACTTAGGGGAATAGGTTAAAACATATCTTTTCTGTCTTACCAGAACTGTCCATATACTTTTAGTAATACTTAAACTTTCCATATACTTCAAAGTATGGTTTTCATATTCTCCTCTTCCAGACTAGTAGCTCCTTATTAAATAGCTAAATATTAATAGCTCCTTATCAGTATTTCTAAAACTACAAGCTGTGGCCCACTGATGAGTCATAAAATTGATTTGATAGGTCATGACCAGCATTTTAAAAAATGAAATAAAATATAATAGAGTGGAAGATAAAGTACCCCATACACAGCAAGGGGAATAATTGTGTCATCATATTTTTGATTGCTCTGTGTGTGTGCACACATGTATGTGTGAATACTGTGTTGCAAAGTAACATGTATTTCTTATCTGTAGGTTAGTCAACAAAGTTTGAAAGCCAGTCACTTACATGGCAAAGAATGGTGAGAGGGAGAGGAGAGAATTATTTAAGCTACATTAGATACAGGCCCACAGGCACTCGTTGGGTTAGGGGATTGTATGTTAGCTCGGTACAGATTGGACAGAAGTGCTCTCTGCCCCAGAAGGACTTGCCTGTAGGTTGAAAGGAGGAGAACACAGTGTCACTGTTGGCCCTGAACCCAAGTTCCTTCCCACAGCCTGAACTTGGCAGCAAGTAGGTTCTTACAGGGAATGTTTGGAGGAGACTCCTTTGTACTCCAGACATGGATTCATCCAAGCAGATTTTCTTAGGAAAAGAAAGTAGATTAGTACCGTCCACTCCAGCCCCAGACACCTGCATGTCTGAGTTAAAAGCAAAGTCTTGCTGGGTACTTCTTGGGCTCTGCTGACACTTGAGTGAGGCCAGGTCAGTAGGGAGAGACAGGAAACCAGAACACTGGTGGATAATCCGCAGGGCTGTTCCTTGGTGGGGAGAGTAAAAAATAAATTTCCCAAAACAAAATAGTAGAACTTCAAGACCTGTGTTACTGAAGGATAAGCACAAGAGGTTGGATATAAATCTGGTAAATATAAAATGGCCAGAACACCTTAAATTTCCATGGAGTGCTCCATATTGTTTTCCTTTAGCAGACTCTTTGGAAGCTATTAACTCATGTGATCTCATACCAGATGAATTGTATGTGTCCTAGAGATTCTAACAATGAATCTTGATTGCCTGTTTTGGGCCAGGCTCAATGCTAGGTACTTTTACGTGGGTACTGTTATGGACTCCTTCGAATACCCCTGTGAACAAGTGTGATTAGCCCCAATTCACAGATGAGAGTGATGAGACTTAAAGAAGTTAAGTAATTTGTCAAAAATTTTGTAAGTGGCAGAGTCTGGATTTAGACCAGGTGAACAGAGCTCAGGTCCAGCATGCCTTTTACTGCACTACAGTTGCTTTTTTGAAATGAGGCCATGAGAGACTGCAACCAGTCTCCCTGAGAATGAAGAGGCCCAAATATTTTTTAAAGGTCTACAGGACCTACTGTTGATATGTAGGCAGTGAAAAGGCTTCATGATATAGGACTCTTTCTGCAGCTTGACTATTTAAAGAAAATGAATCATCGTCCCTAAAACAAATTTTACTGGTTAAAAAGAGATCACCATGAAATCTACCAGACCATAAAACAAAATGTGAAATATGACAGGAGATAGAAGCAATTTCATCTAATACTGAATGGCGTATTTTCAGAAACAGCTGTAAATTAAATAAAGGAGCACATATTTGAAACTGTTTAAGCCTTTAACAAATATTTGGGACAGTGAAGCTGTTATGGGAACTTACTGTCGGTGATAAAAGAACCAGTAGAGATAAATTCTGGTTAATAAATCCTGTCATTTTGTCAATGGAGTAGAAAGTACTTTCAATAAGAGGTTCATGATGCAGGACACATTCCAGAAACCCTGTCTTCAACATCTGGAGTAGGTGGCATGGTCTAAACCCACATATCAGCCTGCTGCTACCATTTCTGTTCTCCTCTAGTGTTAAAACAACCAAAGAAAATCAAAACAGATACCTGAACAATCCCTACCTCAGCATCAGAAATAGCAAAGTGGTTCCTGAGCAGATTAATAAGGACAGTACTAAGGGCTGAAGTGCAGACTGAGCAATACAGGTAGAAACCTTAATAATTGACTCTTTGTCAGCTCTGAGTGGCTATAAAGGATTCTTTGGGGACAGTGTTTTATAAGGCAACACAATTGACTGAATCAGCTAGACCAGCTCTCTTAGCCGAGTTAGGGTGGGGGTGGTGGTTGGGAAGACTTGAACGTCTAAATCAGGTGCATTATTCACTATGCAGAGGTTTAATTAAAAAGGGGGGAAAATCATATGCTGTAACCTTCTGTAGGAAAAATGCCTTTTTTTAAAACCATCGTTCCAGTGACACCTGGATCATTACAGTGAAGAATTTAAAATCTAATCACCCGCAGGGTATTTACACATGTTATCACAGGAGCTTGGAGAGCAAATCAGGATAGACCTAGGTGCTTTTTATTTAACCTGCAGTCAGTCTTGTCTTTTCAGTTCCTCAGATGCAAATACAATATCATTATGGAGGTAACTCAATTTACATAGATGTATTCCTGAAAACCAGATGTGCTGTGTGAAAGCCAAATTGTTGTGGATCAAATTACGTTTTATATCCTAAGGGAACTTGTTATTTAAGCATCTGTGATGCTTGCTATGACTTAAAGCATTGGCATTTATAGGCCAAATGGTTGTCTCTGTTCTAAGATGGTGTGTCTGTGTTACAGTCAGGGTCATGTTAGGTAGGCTATGCTGTGGGAAAAAATAAGTGTCATTGACTTAATGCAACAAAGGTTGATTTCTTATTTTTATCAGAATCTGATGCAGGTTGAACGTGCCCCCACCCCCCCCACCACCCCATGCTGCTGTCTTCCAGGTACCCAGGGACTCCGGGACTCCCAATGGTTTCATTCTTGCAACTCTAACATTTCAGTGTCATATGACCACAAATAGATGCACATAGGCAGAAAAGATAGCAAGGTGAGTGCCCAGGAAGTCAAAAATAGTTTGGTGACCACCCTAGCATTTGCCACTGTGTGATTGCTTCTGTGGGTTTTGGAAGCAATGATGAGACTTTCTGGAATAGCCAAATGATTTTCAGAGCTCTTGGTACGTTACACATTCAGTAATACTTTTTGTATACAAATATAACTGTTCATTAAAATAACGATAAAGGCCATCTCTTAGAAAAGATACATTGGCCATGAGATTCAGGAACCAGAGGAAGAAGATCCATGGGAAAGGAGTACTGGCCCTCACAAGGAATGTTGGCACAAAATGCGCTCTGTGCGGTATCATTAGTCATAAGTGCATGCTTTCTAGTTTCCTTTGCCTTGACTTTATAGTCACCTCCTGGATTAGTCTCAAATTGCTCTTCTGACTCTGGTCCTCTTGTTTACTTGTGCTTGGCCTGCATGTTCCTGACTTGGTCCCCAACCTCAACCTACAACCCTGATCCTTCCCTTCATTCTACATCCTTGATTTGTAATTGCCTTCCCAGTATCTGACCATTGTCCATATTCTGCTCATATCACTGCTCTCAGATAGCATATGCTGCTGTGTTCCCTAAAGCCTGCTCAAGGACATCACTCTGGCAATTCTTCCATTCTCCTCCATCACCAAACTTCCCCTTTCCACTGAATATCCCCTCTCTACTGCATTCATTGTTTCTCCCATCCTAAAAGAAAACTCCTCTTGACCTCAGTTCCCATTCTAGTAACTATTTAATCTCCTTATTACTTCAAAGCATGTTAAGTTTTAAAAATTAATTTATCTCCTCCCACTCTCACCTGAAAGTACCTTAATGAGGCCTTCACTACTGCTATTCTCCTGAAACTGTATTTGTCAAGGTCACCTTTGATTTCAGTGTTGCTAAATCCAATGGTTACATTCAGTCTTCATCTTACTTAAAATCTCAACAGCACTTGACACACAGCTGTTCACTCTCTTTTCTGTGAAACTCTTTCTCTTGGCTTCCAAGATAATCACACTTGCTTGGTTTTTCATCTACTTTTATAAATCTTCTCTCTCAGTCTTTTTATTTTCTTTTTCCCCTGTTTTACCCCTTATTTCCTCATCTAAAGGAACTGAGTACCGCAGTGCTTAGACCTTGGATCTCTTCATTTTTTCTATCCATTGTCACTTCATAGGTGATGTAGTCTAGATTTATGGCTTTAAATAGCATCTCTGTGTTGATGTCATCCAAATTCTTCAACCCAGTTGTCTTCTCTGAGATTCATACATCCTACTGCCCACTTGACATCTGTACTTGGATGTCTAATAGGGGCTGC
This sequence comes from Lynx rufus, assembly GCF_022079265.1. Lineage (NCBI taxonomy): Eukaryota > Metazoa > Chordata > Mammalia > Carnivora > Felidae > Lynx > Lynx rufus. Next base: position 44,346,395 of record NW_025814829.1, read on the forward strand.
AAATTTAACATCTCCAAAGCTAAGCTCTGGATCTTTCTCTAAACCAGGTTTTCTTACTCTCTTCTCCATTTCATTTCATGGAACTTCATGTTTTTAAATTGCTAGGATAAAAAAATCTTGATACTCAGCTTTAACTCTTCCCTTTTTCTCAACAACAGTCATTGATCCATCAGAAAATCCTGACAAATTCTTCTAAAATTTGACCACTTGTCACAATTCCCATTATGTCTCACTTATGTTATCACATAACTCCCTATCTGATGTCTTGCCTGTGTCTTTGTTCTCCCTGCCTCCCTCTAAATCTATTCGTACCAAAGCATCCAAAGTGACCCTATGAAAATATAAATCAAGTCATATCATCCTTCTGCTTATTACTGTCATTGGATTCCATTGTCATCAGACTGAAACCCAAAGTCCTCATGATCACCTGTGGGGCTCTGTGTGACCTGGCTCCTGGCTCCTGGCTCCTGGCTCCTGGCTATTTCTGTTATTACTCTTGCTCTTTCCACTTCAGCCACTTTGCATATGCCAGGCAGTCTTCCCCTTCTAGGTCTTGACCTTGCTGTTTCCTCTGCCAGGTGTGCTCTTTTCCCAGCTATTCACATGGTTCACTCACTTTCGTCATATCTTTACTTAAGTGCAGCATCTCTGATCACTTCCTGATCACTTATTGAAAAATTTCAATTAATTCCCTGAGATTTTCTGTGCCTCTACCATGATTTATTTTCCCTCTTGCCATAACATATTCTTTTTTTTTAATTTTTTTCTAATCTTTATTTATTTTTGAGAGACAGAGTGTGAGCAGGGAAGGAGCAGAGAGGGAGACAGAGAATCCAAAGCAGGCTCCAGGCTCTGAGCTGTCAGCACAGAGCCCGACGCAGGGCTGAATCTCACGAACTGCGAGATCATGACCTGGGCCGAAGTTGGACGCTCAACTGACTGAGCCACCCAGGCACCCCGACTTTTTTTTAAGTTTATTTATTTTGAGAGAGAAGAGAGTGTGAGGGGAGCAGAGCAGAGAGAGAAGGAGAGGAAAGAATCTCAAGCAGGCTCTGCACTGTCAGGAGAGACAAGGCTTGATCTCATGAACCATGAGATCATGTCCTGAGCCAAAATCAAGAGTTGGATGCTTAACGAACTGAGCCACCCAGGTGCCTCCAGACATACCATATTCTTAAACTAATTTTATTTTTAAATTTTATCTTCCCCATTGGAGGAGAAGCTCCATGAGGGTGAGATATTTGGCTGATTTGCTTGCTCTTGTGACTCAAACAATGCCTGAGATATAGTAAGTGCTCAAGAAACATTTGTTGAATGGAAGAGCAAATCAGTGATAGATTGTGTTCCCAAAGGTAATTTGAAATTCTCCTATTGAGAACATTGTTCATATTTTCCCACAGAAGTAATGATATTCATGGCAAGTCAGTCCTATGCCATTGGCTCAAAATCTAAGTTCTACAGTATGCCTAAAATGAGGGGCTTTTGTTGAGGTGTCATACAATGTCCCCTAGCTAGCTTTTGCCACTGAGACATACTTGGAAGCAACTGATCACAGTATAGTGTTGTGAGGGCTATAAAAGAGGAATTGCAGAATCGAATCCAGTGGGAAGCTCAGAAGAAGGAGGAGTGATTTTGGAATTGGAGTTAACTTCACAAAAGAAGTGGGTCTGTAAGAATGGATGAAAGTTTGCCTTAGAAAAGGAGGGATATTTATTTATTTATTTATTTATTTATTTATGAATATAATTTACTGTCAAATTGATTTACATACAACACCCAGTGCTCATCCCAACAAGTGCCTCAATGCCCATCACCCATTTTCCCTCTCCCCCACCCCCCCCAGCCACCCTCAGTTTGTTCTCTGTATTTAAGAGTCTCTTGTGGTTTGCCTCCCTCCCTCTCTGTTTGTAACTATTTTTTCCCCCTTCCCTTCCCCCCATGGTCATCTTCTAAGTTTCTCAAGATCCACATATGAGTGAAAACATATGGTATCTGTCCTTCTCTGACTTATTTCATTCAGTATGATACCTTCCTTCCATCCACATTGCTGCAAATGGCATGATTTCATTCTTTGTCATTGCCAAGTAGTATTCCATTGTATATATAAACCACATCTTCTTTATCCATTCATTAGTTGATGACATTTAGGCTCTTTCCATAATTTGGCTATTGTTAAAAGCACTGCTGTAAGCATTGGGATACATGTGTCCCTATGCATCAGCACTCAAAAAGGAGGGAAATTTAAGAGGCAGAAGGAATAGTATATCAGATGTCATAAGTATAAAAGTATATGGTATATTCATAAAAAGAACAAATTTTATGTGACTGGAATATTAAGAGAGGCAGGTGAGTTGTAGAAATGCCATGAGCCATGTTAGGGAACTGAGATATACTCTATCAGTGCTAAGAAAGGTTTCTGGATTGAATGGAGTTTTGGAGACTGAAAAGAAGCAAAAACTCATTGCTTCCATAAGAAATTATCTTAACACTTTGTGGCTTATCAGTTGTTGGGTTCTCAAATTTCCTTTGGTTTCTAACTAATTCAAAAAATTAATTGATTGAGCTACTTCAAAGTTTAGGTAATTACTAGTATCTAAAATCTTATGTACTTCTAATTCACTGTGATAAGTAATATGCTCACTTTTACCTTATTTTCAGAATGTCTGACCTCTGGAAGTCCAAATAGGAATTTACTGCGTTTTACCCAAATATCATCTTTATGATATCCACATACATTTTGGTTAAATACTGGCATGTTATCTTTATGATCATAGCTACTCAATAAAGTCAAATTTGAAATTTAGGAAGAAACTGGTGACCTGGATAAAGGCCTATCAAAAATGCAGGTGCCAGAAACCTGGGAGAGATAGCCAAGGGAAAAGACAAAGGAGTCAAGATTCAAAATGATCCTGAGCCTGAATCCTGAATGCCGAGTCTACACCAAGAAGAAAAAATTTAAATGCAGAAAAGCTTAATGTCCTGAGTGTAGGTTCAGAAATTTAATTATGTGAGTCAAGATTGCGGAGGGGGGGCTTGAGCTGGCACCTGATAGGAAGCTAACTAAGTACCAGGTACCATTCTGAGAGCTCTCTGTAAGTGAAACCATTTAATCCTAACAGCATCCCTATGAATAAGGGAAGTTATTTTCCCCATTCCACAGGCACCAGAATTCTCCCAATGTCATATACCCACAGAATGGTAGAGGTAGGGTTCAACTGACCTGGTAACTACTGTGCTGTACTCCGTGGTAGCAGTTCACGCGAACATTTTAGAATACCAGGGCTTGTAGGAAATTGAGAGATCAGGATATTCATGGATTCTTTGCGCTTTCTGGGCAATGCCTTTATAGGTCCCCTCCAAGAGCAGTGGGGTGAGTAACTGGGTGGGCAGAGATCCAGTGAGGCAAACAAAACCAGCACACTTCCATTGGTTCTGTTTCCCTGTTGGGGATACAAATATGGTTCCATTTGAAGTAAGAGTTCACACAACTCTTTTAAAGAAGTGCCTTTGACCTTATAGCCTAAGCACTTGTATTGTTCATGAGGATGCCATGGCCAAACTAATGAGTGTAATATGAACTAACAGTGAAAGGGGCCTTCTTGAACATAAAACCCATTTTTTTTTAGTATGATTCCATTTTTTAGAAAAAAATTATTGTGGTAAGAACATTTAAAGTGAGATCTAACCTCTTAAATTATTAACTGTACAGTGCATTATTGTTGGCAATATGTACAATGCTATACAGCAGATCTTTAGCACTTGTTCCTCTTGCTCAACTGAATCTTTATGCCTGTTGATTTGTAACTCCCTATGTCTCCCTGCCTGGCTCACTTGGAAACTACCATTCCACTCCTTGATTCTGTGACTTTGACTCTTTCACATATTTCATATAAGTGAAATTATGCAGTATTTGTCTTTCTCTGATGGGCTTATTTTACTCAGCATAATGTCCTGAAGGTTCATCTATGTTGTCACGCATGGCAGAATTTCCTTCTTTTTAAAGGTGGAATAGTATTCCATTGTATGTGTATCCCAGTTTTCTTTATCTATTTATTTGTCAATGGACATTTGGGTTTTCTTCCCACATCTTGGTGGTTATAAATAATGCTGCAATGAACATAGGATAAAGCTATTATCGCTTTGAGATTCTAATTTCAATTCATTTAGATAAATACCCAGAAGTAGGATTGCTGGATCACATAGTTCTATTTTTAATTTTACATACTGTTTACCAAAGAAGCTGCATCATTTTTGTTCCAACTAACAGCGCACAAATAGTCTAATTTCTCCACATCCTTGCTAATGCCTGTTAACTTTTTTTGATAATAACCATCCTGATAAGAGTGAAGTAACATCTTACTGTGGTTTTGATTTGCATTTCCCTCAAGATTAGTGACAGCATTTAAAAAAAAATGTACCTATTGGCCATTTGAATGTCTTCTTTGGAGAAATGTCTATTCAGGGCTTTGGCAACATTAAAAAGGGCATTTGTGTTCCACGTACCAGAGATGACTGTTCTTTCTTGCACCACATTGGAATAATGTACTTAATTCAGGGGTTGCATTGTAACTGAGCTACAGAGTGGTCCCTAGAAAGGCCGACAGCATGCTGTGCGGTCTGGAACATACATAGAAAAGACTGAAGTGATTAAGGATGTCTAGCCTGGAAAAGAAGTGAAGGAGAAGGCTGACAGTTGTTTCAAACATGAAGGGCCAATTTGTCCGAGAAGGAAAAGTTTGAGAAATAAAACGCTTTGGTCTCAAGATAAACATAAAGAGTGCTTTAATAGTAGAATTCCAGAAATGGAAAAGGCATCTCATGAGGTAGTAAGGTCCCTGTCGTGAGATATATTCAAGCCAGGTGGTGAGCACTGTAGAGATGCTGCTGAAGTGGTTCCTCCAATGGTTGGGAGGTTTGACAAGTTAGCGTCTGAGATCACTTTAAACTGTAAGAATATATGAGTCTAAGAGGTCCTCAGTCCAAAGGGTAAGCCGTTAAATCTTTACACTCCATTTGATGTTACAAATACCATTTTAGATTATATTCTTTATCCAAGGTCATTTACCATAACCCTTTATATAAATCAATAGATGATATGATTTTAGCAATTCCCAGCTGATCTAACAATATATCAATTCTAAACATAGAATACGCATTAGATTTGGTTCACAGATCAAAGAGTTTTAGAGCTATGAGCTATGAAGGCCTTAGAGATTGTCTGATTCAATCCTTTTATTGCAGGATGACAGAATTGAAGCAAAGAGGCAGCGTGTCTTCTCCTGCCTTACCTAGGTCCCTGCAGAGGCATAAGGAAATGAACAGACTCAACCCCATCCATTTCTAAGCCAGTATAAACTAGGGCAGGACCCTTAGCAACAGTCTTTGGCTCACATCTGGGAAGGCCTAGAATTTGTTGAATAATGATAGTCGTGGTTTATCAAGTGCCAGTTCTGTAGCAGACACTATTATGGGTGTTTTGCAAACACTGTGAAACTTAATTCTATGAGAGCAGGATTATTACCTTTATATTACAGACGAGGAAAGTGAGGCTCTGTGATTTACCCCAGGTCACAGAGCTAGTAAGGTGGCAGACATCTGATTCTAATACGCAAAGGTTTAACCCTAAAGCTTATGTTCTTACCCACTTCATGTTGCCATTCAGGCATAGCCCATATCTGCTCACCTTTCCTGGTGCACTTTCTTTGCTCACCAGATTGGATCTTCCTAATACAGGCATTCTCCTGGATCATGCCTGATGTAACTACTCCTTATGGACCTAGGGTATGGAGCCATTGACCTGCTCCTCAGGACCAGGTTTGGCAGCCAGGCCATCACCATACTTTTGAGGGTGTAATTTTTCATAGTTTTCACCTTGTGTTAGGACAGGTGAAGTAGCTTGCTCAAGGACACAAACAGTATAAAAGAGATCTGGGACATGGGCCCCAGAATTCTATTACTCAGCATAGTGCACATTCTTCTATCCTTCATTCTATCTCCCCATAAAGCTGTAAATAAGACATATACTTTTCGTTTTTTAATTTGAGCTTCACAGACTAATACAAAGTAAAAAGCCAGGAATTATGTTCTGTTATCTTCTGGCACTGACTATTGGCTGTGAAGCCATCCAGGATAATATGGGTTTCTAGTATCCTTGTAGACAACTCAATATTTTTCTCCCTTGTATAGTGTCAGTCTTCAGGCTCAAGCATTTTCCAATTAATTAGAGAGTTTTTAAAGTATTCTGTACCATTTGGTGTATTCTATTTGTTACAAACAATTGATTATGTGTATGGTTGATCTCTTTTGTCTTCCATAGCTATCAGCTACTCTTGAATCATTTTAAAAAATTTTTAATATCTATTTATTTTTGAGAGAGAGCGAGACAGAATGCAAGCAGGGAAGGGGCAGAGAGAGAGACACACAACACACACAGAATCCAAAGCAGGCTCAAGGCTGTGAGCAGTCAGCACAGAGCCCGATGCGGTGCTTGAACTTGTGAACCATGAGATCGTGACCTGAGCTGAAGTCGGATGCTTAACTGACTGAGCCACCCAGGTGCCCCTCTTGAATCATTTTACTAAAAGATTTCTATTCATTCCTCTCTTAGTTTCTTTATTTATATTTAGAAACTACTTAAAACACTTGCAGAATGTTGAAGTTTTAACTCCAATAGGGGTTAGTCTATTTCTCCTTTCAGTTCTGTCAGTCATTGCTTTATGAATTTTGAAGCTCTTTTATTAGATATGTGCACAATTAGGATTGTTCTCTCTTCTTCAGGTTCTTACCATTAAAAAAGTCCTTCCTAATTCATGATAATAGTCCTTGTTCTGAAGTCCCCTTTTCTGAAATTAATATAGCTATGTTAGATATATATTTTTTAATTTTTTAATGTTTATTTTTGAGAGAGTGTGTGAATGGAGGAGGGGCAGAGAGGGGGACACAGAATCTGAAATGGGCTCCAGGCTCTGAGCTGTCAGCACAGACTGAGCCACCCAGGTGCCCTAACTATATTAGATATTTTATTCTGATTGATAGATATCTTTTTTCATTGTTTTACTTTTAACCGATTCATCTAGTTTAGTTTTCAGTTAACATTAGCATGCTCTTTTTCTGTTCTCTTACTTTTGAGATACCTGTATTATACTTAAAGTGAGGTTGTTGGGGCACCAGGGTGGCTCAGTCAGTTAAGCACCTGACTTCGGCTCAGGTCGTGATCTAACGATTTGTGAGTTCGAGCTCCCTATTGGGCTCTGTGCTGACAGCTTGGAGTTTGGAGCCTGCTTCGGATTCTGTGTCTCCTTCTCTCTCTGCCCCTCCCCCACTTGTGTTCTGTCTCTCAAAAATAAATAAATGTAAAAAAATTTTTTTTAAATAAAGTGAGGTACTTGGGGTGCTTGGGTGGCTCAGTTGGTTAAGTGTCTGACTCTCGATTTTGGCTCAGGTCGTGACCCCTGCATCTCGCTCTGTGCTGACATGACAACATGGAGCCTGCTTGGGATTCATTCTCTTCTCTCTGCCCCTCCTGCTCACAGTCTCTCTCTTTCAAAATAAATAAACATTAAAAAAAAAAAAACAAAGTAAGTTTCTTATAGGCAACATATAGTTGGGAAATTTTTTAATACACTGTATTTCTGTCTTGTGATTAGTGTATTTGAACTGCTTATATTTACATTATATATTACACTAAGTCTGCTCTGATAATCTGCTTGGTTTTTTTTAAGTTTTATTTAAATTCTAGTTAGTTAATATACAGTGTAATATTTCAGGTATACAATATAGCGATTCAGCACATCATATACCCCCCGTGCTCATCATGGCAAGGGTCGTTAAGGATCATCCTTAATCTCCATCACCTGTTGCATCTATTCCCTCACCCATGCCCTTCTGGTAACCATCAGTTTGTTCTCTATACTTAAGAGTCTGTTTCTTGGTTTGCCTCTCTCTTTTTCCCCCCTTTTGCTCATTTGGTTTTTTTAATTAAATCCCACATATGAGTGAAGTCATATGGTATTTGTTTCCCTTGTCTCTGTTTCTTCTTGTGAGTTGCAATGTTCTGTAGATATCAGATCAAGTTGGTTGCTAGTATAGCTCAAGTCTTCCTTGATTTTTATTTTTTCTGTGCTGTCTGAAGTCTCTACTTTTCTGTATTCTCCTTTGCATTTCCGTGTGAATTTTGGAGTCACTTTTGCATTCCTTGAAAGACTGCTAATGTTTTAATTGAGATTGCATAAATCTCTATATATAATGTAGGACAACTGATATTTTCATGGTAGAGAGTATCCTTAACTATGAATATGGTACAAATTTACATTTATGTAGTTCTCTTTATTGTCTTTCACTTTTGGTTTGTACTTTCTCCATAAAAACATTGCCCACGTTTTGATATATTTATGCCCAGGTACTTTATATGTTTTTATGGTACTTCAAATATTTAAAACTATTTTCTGTTTACTGCTGTTACAGAGAAGTAGAATATCTGTATATGAATTTTAGTCTAGCTGCTGCCATATTTTCTTACTAATTCTAGGAATTTGTCTGCAAAATCATTTGGATTTTCTGTGTAGATAATCATATCATCTGTGAATAATGACAGTTTGTTTCTATGATTCCAATCTTTATAGCTTTTATTTTCTTTAATAATAATATATGGATTAGGCTCTCCAGTGCTAAATAGGAGTTATTTTATTAGGAAACTTTATCCTGTTACTGATTCTACAGAAAATAATACTCACAATTCTCTATTGAGGTGATGTTTCTTCCAGGTTTTTGGTAAGATGTCATTTACTAGGTTTAGGAAGATACTGTATACATGTACTGTTCATGTGTGTCTTCAGAATTAAGTTCATACTAATCCCATAAAATGAACTAATGCCAAAAATTGCTCTGGAGATTGGGGATATAGCACAGAACAAAACAGATAAAAATCCTTACCTTTATTTTCTTATGTTTTGTTGTTCCTTGAATATTTGGCAGAATTTACCTATAAAACGTTTTGAGACCAGTGTTTACTTGGTAGAATATTTAAAAATTGCTGGCTCAGTGTCTTGTATGACCAGTGTTTTTCTATTCTTTTTGGGCCATTTTTGATAAATGATTCAGGCATTTGTGGATTTTCTCTACATTTTAACATACACTGGTATACGATTAATGATAATTGATATCGTTTATCTCTTTGCTGTATTACTGGTTGTATCCCTCTTTCAAATATTATTACTCTCTTTTTATATCTTTATCTTAATTTTATTTTTTGTACTTTTTGCATAGGTAATGTATTTATTTATGTGGTTAAAATTCAGGAGGCCAAGAAGGATATACAGTGGAAAATCTCTCTCTCTTTCTTGTTTTTCTGCCATTAAATTACCCTCTAATTACTGTTATCAATTTCTTGCATATCCTTCTAGATAAGGATACATATATGTAAAAATAAGTATATATAAGTAAATAGTTCAACACTTTCTTAATTGGAAATATGCTTTTGTTCCTCTAAACTCTTGCACTCAATAATATATGGAATAGTAATTTTCCATATCGGGAAAGATCAATGCTTTCATTTTCTTTTTTTAATTTTTTTTTTCAACGTTTATTTATTTTTGGGACAGAGAGAGACAGAGCATGAACGGGGGAGGGGCAGAGAGAGAGGGAGACACAGAATCGGAAACAGGCTCCAGGCTCTGAGCCATCAGCCCAGAGCCCGACGCGGGGCTCGAACTCACGGACCGCGAGATCGTGACCTGGCTGAAGTCGGACGCTTAACCGACTGCGCCACCCAGGCGCCCCAATGCTTTCATTTTCTTTTGTGGATACATAGTATAATCCTATATGGATATATGTAGTTTATTTTATCAGGGTTGTTTTTTTTTTTTTTTTTTTTTTTTTTTTTGGTCAAAGGACCTAAATTTTATACTATCTTATGCTACTAACTTTGAACATTTGTCATTCTACACTTGTGCAGATGTATCTTAGGATAAATTCCTAGGAGCAAAATTATTAGATCAAAGGGTACAGGAATATATTTTATTTTACTCATTTTGGGTAAACCAAACATGCATGTGTGTACAATTCAAAAGAAACAAAGGGGTAAATGGTGAAAAATAAATCTTCCCCATATCCCTTTTGCCAAGTTCTTCCCAGAGGCAATCACGTTTCTTTCCAGAGATATTCTAGGTATATACAAATATATATGCATATGTAGGATAACTTCTGTTTCAGATTGTGTTTCAGTTTGTGGGTATCTAAAAGGTTTTGCTTATTATTTTGGCCAAAAAAGAATTACCAGGTTTAGTGAATCTACTTATTTTAAGAATCTCCTTGTTGTCTTTCAGATTCAGCCTTATACCTTTGGACCTCATCAGGACAAATAATGTCCTCTATTGACTTTTATTATGCCCACTCATATATTTTAGAAGAAAGAGGAGCTATTTTTATGCAGTCCTTAATTTTTGTTGTCCAGAAATTTCAAACATGATACAATTTGAATTGTTTCCTATCTTACACCTCCTCATCTGATATCCTCTTGGGCATGATTTCATCTTTCTTTTGCACCGGGCTTTCATTTCTTGTGTGTCATGTATTTCTCTTTCTTGATTTACTTCCTAGCTTTGATGGGATACATTCTTTAGTAGTATTCTGAGAAAGCGTCTGTAGCAGGAAAAAATTTTAGATTATCTATGTCTGAAAACATCTGTACTTCTCCCATCCATTTAATTGGTATTTGGTTGGTATAGAAATAGAATGTAGAAAACATTTTCCTTTAGAACTTTGAAGTCATTGTTTAAGTGTCTGTTAGTTTTCCATATTGGTATACAGACATCCGAAGCTATTGTGATTTTCGATCCTATCTATGTTACCTGTTTTTTCCCTCTAGAAGTTTTAGGATCTTTTTCTTCTTCTCAGTGGTCTGAAATTTCACAGCAATATGCCTTAGAGTGGGCTTGCTTCCATCCATTGTGCTGTACCCTTTTCAGTCTTGAAAATTGTGTCTTTCATTCTTGATAAATCTCCTTGAATTATTTCATTGATGATATTCTGCTTTATCTTTTCTCTCTTTTTGGATGCTGGACATACTGAAATGGATTTCTAATTAGATTATCTTTTTTTTCTACTCGGAATAATTTATTGTCTTTTTACTTTATGGTAAAATTTCTTAAATTTATTTAGCAGTCCCCCTTCCTGAGTTTTATTTCTGCTATTACACATTTGTTTCCTACATGTTCCTTTTATTCTCACATTCTGCTATTACTTCATTAAAACTTTGTCTTTTCTTGTATCTCTGAAGATACTAATGGTAACTTAAAACTTTTTTCCTTCCCTTTCTGAGAAATCTTTGCTTTATTTAAGTTGCCCCCCTCCCATTTGTTCAGTTTTGTTTGCCTTTCATGTTAGAGGCTTTCTTGTATATCTGATAATCTTTGGTTGTATATTAATGACTGAGAGCCAGAGACTAAAAATTTATTTAGAAGCTCTCAGCATTTGGTGGGTTTTCAACTTTGAATATCACTGTTGGCCAAAGAGTGTGAGATGTCTTGTGGGGAAAGAATTTTGTTTATAACTTTGTTTCTAGTTTCCTAACTTATCCTTTATTAATTACTTTCTTGTACTTTTTTGGGGTTTATTCTCTTGTTTTATTCTCCCTCACTTCCTGGGTTGTTTACCTTATGAGGTTTTACCCCTTCCTCTTTTCTAAGTATTTAAATCTATAAAAATTTTTTCTAAGCATCACTTTGCCTATGACCTACAAAGTTTGATGACTGGTAGTTTGATTGTGGGTCTTCGTCCTCTACCCGTGAATTATTTAGAAGCTTGTGTGTGTGCACACATACATGTGCACACCTTTGTTTTCCATTCATATGTTTGTTTTTTAAATTGCATTGTGGTCAGAAATATCTGGCCTTTGTGATAGTAATTATTGAGAACAGTTGCATGTTGGAGCACCTGGGTAGTTCAGTCAGTTCAGCATCCTACTCTTGACGTCTGCTCTGGCCAACATCTCACGGTCCTGAGTTCAGACCCCGACTTTGGCCCCACATGGGGCTCTGTGCTGACGGCATGGAGTCTACTTGGGATTCTGTCTCTCCCTCTCCCTGCCCCTCCCCTGCTCATTCTCTTTCTCTCTCCCCCCCCCCCTTCTCTCTCTCTCTCTTGCTCTCTCAAATAAACTTAAAAAAAATTTAAAAAAGGGGGATGCCTGGGTGGCTCAGTCAGTTGAGCGACTGACTTCAGCTCAGGTCATGATCTCATAGTTCATGAGTTTGAGCCCTGCGTCGGGCTCTGTGAGGACAGCTTGGAGCCTAGAGCCTGCTTCAGATTCTGTGTCTCCCTCTCTCTCTTCCCCTCCCCCACTCATGCTCAGTCGCTCTCTTGCTCTCTCTCTCAAAAATAAATAAATATGTGCTCAGTTAGTATGTGCTCAGTTTTCATAAATATCCCCTGTATGTTTGTAAAAAGAAAAGTTACCAAATTATTGGTTGCATAGCCTGTATATATGTCTTATATAACCCAAGTTTGTGTACTGTGTTGTCCAAATATTTCATACTCTATCAATTTCTGAGAGAGGTGTGTTAAAATTTTGCCATACCATTATAGATGTTCTTTCTCTAGGAAGTTCTTTCATTTTTTGTTTTATGCATTTTAAACTGTTTTATTCAGTATATTCAAATATAAAATTGTATCTTTTGGGGGAAGCAAATACTTTTACCATTATGAAATTATTTTCTTTATCTCTGGTAATGCCTTAGCTTTAAAGTCTATCTTTGCCTGATATGAACACAGCTATAGGATTTTTCTTTTGGTTTATGTTTATATCATATATAATTTTTCCATATTTTTACTTTCAGTCTTTTGTGCCTTTATGTTTTAGGTATATCTCTTATAAAGACTTCATAGTCTTTTTTAAAAGGTCCTTTTTGACAATCTGTGCCTTTTAACCAGAGTTTATTTTCTTTATTGGAATTACTGATATATTTAGCTTTATTTTTTCTATTTTACCTTATGATTCCTTTTTGTTTTGCGTTTGCTGTGTTCTTTTTTTCCTTCCTTTCTTGCCTTTATTTTAATTGATGCAAGTATTTTTTTATTCTCTACTGCCATGTGTATGTATATGTATGTTTTATTTATATTTTGTTTGGTTGGTTAATATACAGTTCAATATCAGTTTCAGAAGTATAATTCAGTGATTCATCACTTACATAAAACATTCAGTGCTCATCACAACAAATGCCCTCCTTAGTACCCATCACCCATCTAGCCCATCTCCCACCCACCTCCCTTCATCAACCCTCAGTTTGTTCTCTGTCATTAAGAGTCTCTTGTGGTTTATTTCCCTTTCTTCTCTTGTATCCCCTACTTTCCATATGTTCATCTGTTTTGTTTCTTAAATTCCACATCTGAATAAAATCTGCTTTTGAAGATTTTTATTTCTTTTAAGTGGCTACCTTTGAAATTTTTAAAATATATGCTTAACACAATATAAACTTAATTAATATTTTTACCTCCCTCCCCCAAAATATAAGGCCTTAGAATGGTTTAATTTTAGTCACCTCTTACCATTGTCTAGATGTCCACCCTTTTAGCTCTCTTTTTTATTAGATCATAAATTAGACACTTTTTTTATCATTTTATAGAGTCAGTTTTTATATAAATATAAATACATATATATTTACTTTTTATTTCAGTATATGTGCTGCCAAAATGAACACAATATGTTTACTTTTTATTTCAATCATATTCTTTCTTGTATGTTAGACCTTCTTGCTGTTTCCTTTCTTCTTGAGACACATGCTTTAAAATTTTCTTTAGTAAAGATTTAGTAGTGGTAAAGAGATTTTTATAGCTAAAAATATCTTTATTTCATCTCTGTTCCTGAGATATAGCTCGTATTAGTGTACAACTTTAGCATGATGTATTAAGCATGAGCCCAAATATTCATTTTTATAAAATGCAGGGTCACATTATTTTCAGGTTGAGACAATTTGATTGAACCAAACTGGCTACGGTTTCCCTAGTTGTAGCTGTGTGATGCAAATCTGTGTAGATCTCAGAATTACTTAGGCACAGTCTGGTGGCCAGATGTGTCTATCAGCTTAAATATTGATGGGACATTTCTGGGCTCCATGGTAGGCTGAGATTTCCAAGAGAGTAACCATGATTCTAAGGATCTCTTATTTAGTTGGGGAAATTGAGAATCATCTTTTTTCCACTTTCCTTACCTCTTTAACCTTTGATCTGTACATGATAAGAACTGGAGCGAGAGAAGGAGCCTATCTTCAATTGTATTATATGTGTATCTACTTATGAAGAAATGCATTACTGCTTGGAGATTTTACTGAACTTACTTTTTGTCATCACAGGAGAAATTACAATATTATATTCTGAATCCACTGCTGCTGTTGGGATATTAGCTATCAATTTAATTACTATGACTATGCAAGTAATCTCTGGTTTCTTTTGAGGTCTCTGGTTTATTTTTGGTGTTCTGAAATTTTACTGTGGTTAATGTTGCAATTGTCAAGATTCCTAAAGTGAGATTTCATGTCTTTCAGCAGTTCTGGAGAATTCTTGCTCATTGGCATTTGAATATTGGCTCTTTTTTGCCTTCTAGTTTCAGTGTCCTTCTGAATGCTGGACTCATTAAATCTGTGTTTGGTCTTCTGAGTCTGTATTCTTGAGTTTATTGATTTCTATTTAATGTTTGCTATTTTAATTGTATCTCTGAGCGGCATTTTGCATATTTCTTATTTTCTAACTCTCACTTTGATGTATTTATTCTGTTTAATCCTTTCATTGAGATTTTTTTAATGGAGGTGTAATTAACATACAATGAGCTGCACAGTTCTTAGATATTCATTTGATGAGTTTAGACAATGTATATAATCATTATTTATTTATTTATTTATTTATTTTTCAACGTTTACTTATTTTTTTTGGGACAGAGAGAGACAGAGCATGAACGGGGGAGGGGCAGAGAGAGAGGGAGACACAGAATCTGAACGGGGGAGGGGCAGAGAGAGAGGGAGACACAGAATCGGAAACAGGCTCCAGGCTCTGAGCCATCAGCCCAGAGCCCGACGCGGGGCTCGAACTCACGGACCGCGAGATCGTGACCTGGCTGAAGTCGGACGCTTAACCGACTGCGCCACCCAGGCGCCATTCATTTAACAACCACCCATAACAAAATAGAAAACATCACAATTACTGCAAAAAGTTTCTTGGTCTCTTTCCAGTTACTTTTGTTTAACTTCTCAGTTACTTCATTGTTAATTTCAAGAAGTTATATTGAGTTGTTTTTAAAATCTGCCTGGTCATGTTTGATAGTCTGTTGCTCCTTATTTAAAATTTTTTTTTTAACATTTATTTATTTTCAAGAGACAGAGTGTGAGTGGGGGAGGGGCAGAGAGGGAGGGAGACACAGAATCTGAAGCAGGGTCCAGGCTCTGAGCTGTCAGTGCAGAGCCTGACATGGGGCTCTAACCCACCGATAGTGAGATCATGACCTGAGCTGAAGTCGGACACTCAGCCGACTGAGCCACCCAGGCACCCCATGTTGCTCCTTATTTTATAAATTCCTTTTCTAATTCTCTAACGTACTAAAATAGCTATTTTATAATTCTCTATCTGATAATTCAAATATCTAAAGTCTTTTATTATTGTCACTATTATTCCTAGCTGATTTTCACAAATGGTGGCTTTTTTACCCTGAATTTTGTGACTTTTATTGTGAACTATACTTATTGGAACACATTTTATGAGAGGCTTATGAGGTCTAACTTGGAGGAACTTCACCAACATACTCCCTACCCCCCAGAACATTTTGTGTTTGTTGTTTTATAATATTTTCTCAAACTCTTATTTTTCTCCTTTGAATGTATGTTTCAGTTTTTTAAATTATTATTTGGTAAGAGAGATGTCAGTAGTATATAAGTTTTTGAAGGTAAGAATTATTTTTTAGGGGTGACCAGTAGCTCAGTCATTTAAGTGTCCTACTTCAGCTCAGGTCATGATCTCATGATTTGTGAGTTTGAGCCCCGTGTTGGGCTCTGTGCTGACAGCTCTGAGCCTGGAGCCTGCTTCAAATTCTGTGTCTCCCTTTCTCTCTGCCCCTCCCCCATTTGTACTCTGTCTGTCTCTCTCTCTCTCCTAAATAAATAAACAAATATTAAAAATTTTTAAGAAAGGAATTACTTTTAAAATGATATTCCCTCTCTTTTGGTGATTCCTTTTCAAATGTATAATGTAATTTTCATGTGATTTTTTTCATGTCCCTTTACTCAGTTCTTTATTTTGGTCTGGGGGTCATAGCTGCCCCCAGTTTTCAGCTTCTAAGATGTTGGTTCAGCTTAGAGGAAGGTCTCAGAAATTACAGGCTTTCTGTCTTGTGATCTGGTGACTACGATCATGGTGTCTTCCTCACTGGATTCATCTCAGTGATTTCCCTCGGCTAGGGGTTAGGGTCAGCGACAATAAAATGAGATGTCGGCATTGTTTTTCCTTAAATGTCTCCTCCCCTGAGTACCGTATTGTTCATCTGCTTCTCCCAAACATTTTTATATCATTTTATTTTTTTATTAAAAATTTTTATTTTAATTCCAGTTAGTTAATATACAGTGTTAGTTTTAGGTGTATAATGTAGTGATTCAACAATTCCATACACCATCCAGAGCTCATCATGACAATTGCACTCCTTAATCCCCATCACCTATATTACCCTTCCCCTAACCCCCTCCCCTCTGGTAACCGTCAGTTTGTTCTCCATAGTTAATAGTTTGTTTCTCAATTTCTCTCTCTCTTTTTTCCCCGTGCTTGTTTGTTTTGTTTCTTTAAAAAAAAAAAACATTTTTTAATGTTTTTTTATATTTGAGAGAGACAGAGTGCAAGCAGGGGAAGGGCAGAGAGAAAGGGAGACAGAATCTGACGCAGGCTGCAGGCTCTGAGCTGTCAGCACAGAGCCTGACGCAGGGCTTGAATTTACTAGCCATGAGATTATGATCTGAGCTGAAGTTGGACGCTTAACCACCTGAGCTGAGCCACCCAGGTGCCCCTTGTTTTCTTAATTCCACTGAGTGAAATCATATGGTATTTGTCTTTGTGTGACTGACTTATTTTGCTTAGCATTATACTCTCTAGTTCCATCCATGTCATTGCACATGGTAAGATTTTGTTCTTTTTTATGGCTGAATAATATTCCATTATGTATATATACCACATCTTCTTTATCCATTTCATCAGTACATTTTCATCATGAACTTTTTGAGGAACTCATGCTATTTTTACAGAATAGCTGCACTAGTTTGCATTCCCATCAACAGTTCAAAAGTGTTCCTTTTTCTCCATATATTTGCTAACACTCTTGTGTGTGTGTGCTTTTGATTAGCCATTCTGACAGGTGTGAGGTGATATCTTTTGATTTGCATTTCCCTGATGGTGATGATGAACATCCTTACATGTGTCTGTTGGCCATGTAGATACCTGCTTTGAGGAAATGTCTGTTCAAGTCTTCTGTCCATTTTTAATTGGATTATTTGGTTTTTGGGTGTTGAGTGTTATAAGTTATTTATGTATTTTTGATACTAAACCTTTATCAGATGTGTCATTTGCAAATATCTTCTCCCATTCCATAGGTTGTCTTTAGTTTTGTTGTTTCCTTTTTTTTTTCAACTTTTTTTTTTTTTTTTTATTTTTGGGACAGAGAGAGACAGAGCATGAACAGGGGAGGGGCAGAGAGAGAGGGAGACACAGAATCGGAAACAGGCTCCAGGCTCTGAGCCATCAGCCCAGAGCCCGACGCGGGGCTCGAACTCACGGACTGCGAGATCGTGACCTGGCTGAAGTCGGACGCTTTTAACCGACTGCGCCACCCAGGCGCCCCTGTTGTTTCCTTTTCTGTGCAGATGCTTTTTATCTTGATGTGACCCCAATAGTTTATTTTTGCTTTTGTTTTCTTCAAGTTCCCCAAACATTTTGGACCAGTAGTTGGTTACCTAGCCTTTCCTGTATAATTACTTTTAAGGGTCTTATTGAGGAACTGAGGAGCTAGTTATGCCAGCTCCTAGAATTCTCCTTCATCTTGGTCTGGGTTTCTCATTATTTGGCATGTATGCTTCATTGTTTACAGTTGTTTTCTTATTCCCAGAGTTAAAAATTTTTTGTTGTTGTGGGGCACCAGGGTGGCTCAGTCAGTTCAGTGTCCAACTTTGGTTCAGGTCATGCTCTCACGGTTTGTGGGTTCAAGCCCCGCATTGAGCTCTGTACTGACAGCTCAGAGCTCCAAGCTGGAACCTGCTTCAAATTCTGTGTCTCCCTCTCTCTATGCCCCTCCCCTGCTCACACTCTGTCTCTTTCTGTCTCTCAAAAATAAACGTTAAAAAAATATTAAAAATTTTGTTGTTGTTGTTGTTTTCTGGAGTTAAAGAGATTATGAGTAAAAATGTCCTTCCTTACTCTGCCAGCTTTACATGGAAATCCCCTTACAATGTTTACTAGCTTAACAGTTTATCAAAATTGAGTAACCAGCTTGGGAAGAAGAATTGTGGGAAAAGCCAAACGATTAAAATATGTTGGATTACTTCAGTATCTGTTTTACCTCTTTCCTGGAGTCACCTCCTTTTCACTAACACAAAATAACGACACTTGGACCATTACTCTTCCAGTCTGGCCAAGTCGTATTATCATGGTTTGCTTTGGTATGTATTTCTGTGGCAGAGATGGCAAAAGCTAAACCAAAATTCCTGCCTGAGCTTCCATACTGTTGGGTTGTCGCTGTAAAGCAGCTCCATATTCGAGAGTTACATGTCCCCATCTTCTGCATCTAGGAAGGCCATGTACTAGTTCTCACCAATGGAATACAAACAAAAATAATGATGTCACCTTAAGGCCAAGGATGTTAAAAAGAGGTGCGGCTTTTCTGCCTTCTATTTTTCCACCTTCCAGAGCAGAACAGATGGTTTCAAGGCTCTAGAGGAATAACAAATGCATAAGATGTTTCATGAACTTGGGTCTTTCACCAAGTGGAGAAAAGCAGCTTATCTACTAGGAACCCCTACATTGGATTTGCTATTTAAGTGAGAAATGCACTTTTATTTTGTAAGGGTGCTGAATTTTTGGAATTGGTTTGCTATAATAATGCTGTGTGCCTTACCCTAACTTGCATAATCTAGATATTTATTTTGAGAGACCTATTCCCTTTTTTTTGGTGGTCAGAAACAGGACATCAGGTTAGATGTTCCATGCTATCAAGCATACCAAGACCTTCCATCATCTTTAATGCTCATCCAATTTTGAGTACTTAATGAAGTTGCCTTTTGACACATGGCTTTATATAATGACATATATCTCTTTAAGGTTTTATTTTGTTTTATTGTTTAGCATATCGCTTGGGAGATGTTTTTCTAATATAGTAATTAAGAAAGTACATTCTTAGGAAGTCCACAGCATTAAAAACATTTTTTAAATTATTTTTTTATTTTAGAGAGGTGAGGGGGGGAGAGGAGCAGAGGGTGAGAGAGAATCTTAAGCAGGTTCCATGCTCAGTGCAGAGCCTGATGCAGTGCTTGATCCCACAACCCTAGGGTCATGACCTGAGCTGAAATCAAGATTCGAACCCTCAACCCGCTGAGCCACTCAGGTGCCCCAGTCTACAACATTTTATGGAAGGGCAGAAGTGCATCTTATCTCCCTCCTGAGACATTTTATAAAATGCTTTTTTAAAATCCCAGAAATTTTACATATTTTACATCTCCTGTATTTTTCTATACCAAGAGTTATTGTTATTTAATTTCTTCCTGAGACTTGATACATGGTCTAGTACTATGATTTTGAACCCTGTAATATTCACTTCTAAGGGTTTTGGTGAAATCTGATGTCCTTCTCACTTTCTTTCTAGTTCTGAAGTGAGAACACAGTGGATGCCTGGCAGAGATTTCCTCTATCCATGCAACAGTCACTTATCGTGATAATTTTAGGTGAATAGTCTAACTATTGTCAGTTGTGAACTCTTGCTATAATTGGATATAAACATAGGGTTTCATTGAGGTGATTAGATTCCAGGCTTACAAGTTAGTGCAAGCAGGAAGGAAGAGGAGTTGGAAATCTTACTAGCTGTTTTGAGGTGGGAGGGCTGCTGGACTCTGTTTCTCTGACATTCAGAACTCTTCCTACAGTCACTGTTCACGGCAGGCTGAGTGTCTGGGAAGATGAACAGGAGAATGGATTGGGTGACAGCAGCCAGGAATTTTCTTATATGCCTTTATGCAGTGACTGAGTAGGCATGAGTTACTGTTCCTGGCACTGAGACTTAGCAGGTGCAATAAGACGAAAGGGGGAAATTTGTCCTGTGAATGACAGAGGGCACTGACAGCTTGGCACAAACAGACTTAGAAGACTAGTGTTTCTGCTGTGTGCGCTGCCAGTTCGTCTAGTCCTGATGAGTCTCCCTGGAGTGGCTAACATGACCCACGTGCTCCCTAGAGCTGGTACAGAGGAAGTTCATGTTCTATTCTGCCTCCTTCAGGATTATGAAGGGGCCACCCATTCTTCCCTTTTAAAGTTTCAAGTGTTTAATTCGTGAATCTCTCATCTTAAAGCATTTCCTACCGGATTGACAAAGCATAGGGGTTAATTAAAGCTGCAGAAAGAGGCAGGCTGTTTGGTTCTTCCTTACATCGGGCTGGGAGGCTACAGTCTGGCCAGTTTGAGCACAAACTTGGAGAGCCTCCCAGCTGGAATGGAATCAAAAACTTCTGTGCCCTCAGGTTTGTTTACTTTTGGCATTATCCAATGTTTTCTGGCCTCTGATCTTAGGCAGGAGGCTCTGAATGGCCCTGACCCAGCGTCCAGTTTAGCACTGGGAAGAATTAATGCAAGTGAGATCAGCAACATCCGGGTTTTTTTTTTAAACCCTGAAACACACAGGGGGTGAGGGCTGGGCCAGCTGTCTGAGATATCCCCTGAAACCCCCAGTGCAGCTGGATTTTCCCCTCCCTTGTGCCAAGCAGGCCTATCATTATTAGATCACACTGCTCTTGGGCCATGTGACAAGCATACTATGGGGCAAATAATACAGTAAAGAAGAATGGAAAAGGAACTGCATTTTGTTTTCTTTCATTCTCTTTGCAGAAAGCCTGCAAGTGTTATGCTAAAATCTGCCTATTGATTTTGGTATAAATAGTCCTCTTTTTCTAATCCAGATGCAGCCGTGTGCCCCTCTGTTCAGGGTTGGTGATTCTCTGTTGTGTCTTGGGAGTAATAAGAAGATTCCATTGGAAAGAATGCAGGCAAATCAGCCCAGCTGAGATTACATAAAAGGAGATGGAAAATTGGAGAAAGTATGTAATAAACCTCAATATCTAGTTGAGTGTGATTTTTAACAAAAGGCTCTTGCATTTAGCTCAATGACTTAAGATCTTTAGATAGTAGCTAAATACATTTTTTCAAACTTTTCCAGCCCTGAGCAGGAGCCATTTCAGTAGGCAAGGTAATTCTACTGGAAAGGCATAAGCCGCTAAAATCAGAGGCTTAGGGGTAGATTTTAGCTCCTTGGTGATTTGTATTTAGAACTTCAGAGCCTTGGGCCCTGCTAATGAGCAGCTAGGCATCTTATGGGGAAGTTATATTTCCCAGATCTAGGAGAGAGTCCTCTTGCCTTGAAAGATCTGGTGAATCTTGGATTTATCCATATATTTTTACTATTCCATAGCTCCACTATTCTTGGACTCCTATGCATGCCCCCCTCCCCTTATTAATTTATCTTAGCTTCTGCTTTACTTCTCCAGTGCTACCCATAGCTCTTTCCCTCCTGCCCTTAGATTTTGGCCTTGTAGAGGAGCGTTTCCTAAGCGTGTTCTCATCGGATCTATGAGATACTGCACAATCAAAGGCTTTATGGTCAATTTAGATTGAGAAATAATGCATACTTCACAACTCTTTTGGAAATTTGTAATGCAGTTTTTAAAAGTCACTGAAGGAAAGTTATTTTCATTTGTTGATGTGGATATATGTATATTTATTTAATACCAAAGTGTCTACTAGCTTTAGTTTTAGAATTACTAGTTTTAGAATTTGCTTTGGGCATTAACACTGTAATGCCCACAGGCTGAACAATCTGTCTAGACCAGTAGACATACAGGTTACTGAGAAATGGCCATGGATCATCAAACCCTCTGAAAAGGCTTACTTTGAAGACAAAGGATGAGCATCGACTAATTATATAAGTACAAATGAAAGGAATCAAATGTTTAGTAAAGCACAGACTGCCTAAAATAAGGTGAATTGGCTGCTGTCCATTGAGGAGATGATGAAACAGGGATATTCATGATCTTGATAAAAATGGATCCCTGACAGAGCCCTTAAAAAGGAACTACTCAGAGGGGCACCTGCGTGGCTTGGTTGATAAAGCATCTGCAGGGTGTGGAGCCTGCTTGGGATTCTGTCTCTCTCCCTTTCTCTCTGCCTCCACCCCCTGCTTGTTTTTTTTTTTTTCTCTCTCTCTCTCTCAAAATAAATAAATAAACTTAATAAAGGAACTACTCAGTGAATTCTACATGCTTCATGGAATACATAGATACAAAACCTATGTAGCACAAGAGACAACATGGGGAAGAAGAGGCACATACTGGATAGAGAATCAACAGACATGGGAATTGGTCTCACTGCTCCTACTAATTAGATATGTGAGCTGGGACCAACCATTTCATTTCCCCAAGCCTTATTTGTCAAATAAGATGATTAGACAGGATGCAAGTCCATTTCTAGTTCTAAAAGTCATAGTATATATAATGACTTTTCAAGTTGGTCTGTATGTGAGCACAGTGGAAATCAAACTGATGCATACTTGCCCCAGCTCCCTAGGCTTCTATTCCCTTTTATTTTGGGGAGATGTTATGCGTTTGAACCATATGTGTTGCACTAATTGGTAAGAGTATTCCATTCTGAGTCAGTAACCACAAGTTTGGGAAAGAAGAGAGTGCCTGAGACAGGAATGTTGCAAGTATCTTGCAAATTTTGGTTACCTTTATTGAGAAGAACTCCTTCTGCAGTCTGAAAGGAGACATTTTTTTAAAAAATGCGTTTAGCAGATATTTAATTAATAAATACCTATTATGTACCAGGCTCTGTTTTAGACACTTGGGGCAGTGTGTGTGTGTGTGTGTGTGTGTGTGTGTGTGTGTGTGTGTGCGCGCGCGCGCGCGCGCACACACACGCAAGATAAAAGACAAAATTCCCTACTTTCAAAGAGCTTATATCTTAGTGGAGGGAGAAAGGTAATAAACAATATGCCCAATAACTAACTAAAGTATATAGCAAAAAGTAAATTATATACTATGTTTTAAAATGCTAAATTCTTTGGACAAGGGTAAGGGGGAATGGAGGGTTGTAATTAGAAATAGGGTAGTGTGATAGAGAACCCAGAAATGGACCCACAAACGTATTGCCAACTAATCTTTGACAAAGCAGGAAAGAATATCCAATGGAATAAAGACAGTCTCTTCAGCAAGTGGTGCTGGGAAAACTGGACACGCAGAAGAATGAACCTGGACCACTTTCTTACACCATACACAAAAAGAAACTCAAAATGGATGAAAGACCTAATGTTAGACAGGAAGCCATCAAAATCCTGGAGGAGAAAAAAGGCAAAAATCTCTTTGGTCTTGGCCGCAGCAACTTCTTACTTGAAATGTCTCCAGAAGCAAAGAAACAAAAGCAAAAATGAACTACTGGGACCTCATCAAGATAAAAAGCTTCTGCAAAGCGAAGGAAACAATCAGCAACACTAAAAGGCAACCAACAGAATGGGAGAAGCTATTTACAAATGACATATCAGATAAAGGGTTAGTATCCAAAATCTATAACGAACTGATCAAACTCAACACCCAAAAAACAAATAATCCAGTGAAGAAATGGGCAAAAGACATGAATAGACACTTCTCCAAAGAAGACATCCAGATGGCCAACCGACACATGAAAAAATGCTCCACATCACTCATCATCTGGGAAATACAAATCAAAACCACAATGAGATACCACCTGACACCTGTCAGAATGGCTAACATTAACAACTCAGGCAACAACAGATGTTGGCGAGGATGCGGAGAAAGAGGATCTCTTTTGCATTGTTGGTGGCAATGCAAGCTGGTGCAGCCACTCTGGAAAACAGTATGGAGGTTCCTCAAAAAACTAAAAACAACTGGGGCGCCTGGGTGGCGCAGTCGGTTAAGCGTCCGACTTCAGCCAGGTCACGATCTCGCGGTCGGTGAGTTCGAGCCCCGCGTTGGGCTCTGGGCTGATGGCTCAGAGCCTGGAGCCTGTTTCCGATTCTGTGTCTCCCTCTCTCTCTGCCCCTCCCCCGTTCATGCTCTGTCTCTCTCTGTCCCAAAAATAAATAAACGTTGAAAAAACTTCTTTAAAAAAAAAAAAAAAACAAAAAACTAAAAACAACTACCCTACAACCCAGCAATTGCACTACTAGGTATTTATCCAAGGGATACAGGTGTGCTGTTTTGAAGGGACACATGCACCCCCATGTTTATAGCAGCACTATCAACAATAGCCAAAGTATGGAAAGAGCCAAATGTCCATCGATGGATGAATGGATAAAGAAGATGTGGTATATATACACAATGGAGTATTACTTGGCAATTAAAAAGAATGAAATCTTGCCATTTGCAACTACGTGGATAGAACTAGAGGATATTATGCGAAGTGAAATTAGTCACAGAAGGACAAAAATCATATGACTTCACTCCTATGAGGAATATAAGAGACAAAACAGATGAACATAAGGGAAGGGAAACAAAAATAATATAAAAACAGGGAGGGGGCAAAACAGAAGAGACTCATAAATATGGAGAATAAACTGAGGGTTACTGGAGGGGTTATGGGAGGGGGGATGGACTAAATGGGTAAGGGCACTAAGGAATCTACTCCTGAAATCTTTGTTGCACCATATGCTAACTAATTTGGATGTAAATTAAAAAAAATAAAAAATGAAACAAGTTTAAAAAAAAGGAATAGGGTAGTATGGGTAATTCTCATTGAGAAAGGGATATTTGAGCTTAGACCTGAAAGTGAAGGAAGGATGCTGACAGCAGAAACAGTGCAGAGGCAAGAGTGTGCCTAACAGGTTCTAGGAATAGCAAAGCAGCCTGTAAAGCTAGAAAGGTGTGAGCAGGCGGGTATGTTGCAAAGGAGGAATCTAGGATGCTTTGGCTGGCTGGAAAAAATAACCATTGAGCCTACCTACTAGGGCAGTGTCAATACCCAACAGCAGCATAGCCTGGCCTCAGACTTCTCTCCTTGTAGGAAGCCTTGTAGGATTCTCAGGAATGGCATTCCCTGCCTGGCCTGAGTTACCGAGTTAGCGGAATATCCATCCTCTCCCCAGCAATAAAGCATCCAGCCTTTGCATCTGTTAACAGTCTCCCCTGTAATTTATGCATTGTGTGGTTAGTTTAAATGCTGACTCTATCATTATCTGAGTTTATTACCATTGCCATTTGCGTATGTTTGATGGGGGGGGCGGGGAGGCAGGAAACCTCTGGACAGATTCCAAGTTGGATGTCTGCATCTCTCTTTGCTCTTCTCCCCCAGTCCTCTGTCTTCCCCAGGGCCTGGGCCGTGGCCAGCTGTACATTATGCTATGAAATAGGTAAGTGTTCTTAGTAGCCTTGTTGCTCTCTTCTGTATCTGCTTCCTTTCTTATCCCTACCATGCCTCTCCCAACATTCCTGACTTCTGAGAACCCAGTGAGATCTAGTGTATCTGCCTCTCTCTCCATCCCCATGAACCATCAGCACTGACTGTCAACCAGGACCTGATAAATTTGCTCACATTAACATAAGCCTGGTGATTACCTCTTGTGGGGTAGGGTTCTGCTTTTTGACAGGGAATAAAAAATTTACTCTTGCATTTTGCCATTTCATGTGTTGAGTTAGAATGAGGAGGGCATGGGGGTGATGGGGAAGCTTCTCAGCATCCTGGAACCCTGAAAATTATTACCAAATGGTAGGCAGCCACCTACCATTCAGAGAATCAACCTTGGCCCCTGCTGCCCACTTACCTACAGCTCGGCTCTACCTGCTTTCCATAAATCACCTTTCTCCAGGATTTCACTGCCTTTTTTTTTCTTGTTTTGGCTAGGAATCCTTCTGTAGATAGTAAGATATATAGTGAAATGTTTGTGAGAGTCTCTGAATTACTCTTCCTCTTGAGAGTTGGGAAGCGGTTCAAGCCATAAGGGAGGGGTGGAAGGGATTGTTGCGCAATGGCCAGCAACTTGGTTTATTTCACAAGATTATGTTTTCTGTGTTGCTTGCAGTGTGAAATACTGTGCACAGGTGCCCCCATTTGATTCAATTTCAACCCTCATCATGATTGATAGTCCCACCTGATCACCGCCAGATCACTTTGCTGTTCGCCCTTGTCTGCTGGGCTGCAGTCTATGAGCAGGGAGCCAGAGCCAGACATTTTAAGGGCTCAGAATGAACAAGCATGTCTGTCTCTCCCTTCTCTCCAAATGTTCACCCATCTAGATTTTTTATTCAATCAACAAAAGTCTGATCCATATTTCTTTGAAAAGAAGCACTGCCAGAGCACGGAGAGTGGTATTAAACTGAATGGAGGAGTTACAGATAATAGAGATGCAAAACCTTGGAAGAGCTAAAATGAGTGAGAGGCATTTTATGACCCATTTATGACCTCATGTCTCCATGTTCGTACCATCAACTTCAGAGTCATTGTAAGTTAACACAGCAACCATCAGTTATTGAATATTTATTATGTTGTCACTCTTAGAAGTATTTTATGAGAATAGATTCTTTAAATGGTCTCAACCACCTTAAAAAGTCACTTATTATTTCCACGTCTCAGATGACAAAACTGAGGTGTTTGAAAGGTTTGGTAACTTGCCCCATATATAAGCCAATCAGGGAGGCAGAAGTCTCTATAGACAAATAAAGATAAGTGGTTAAAATGTGTCTGTATAAATAAAGATAGAATTTTAGATAGTAAGACACCTAAGCAAGAATCTAAAGAGCTTCTTTACATAGGAACCTTTCCTGGTGCCTTAAGATAGGATTCTGTCACATACTGACTCCTCAGGAACAGATCTCAAATAAGCCACCTCTGTGTCACCCTTGGCCTGATGCCTCCTCTCTGTTGGGTCTCTTTCTCTGTTTTTTTCTATCCCAATAGTGACATCTGGCTACTCCTGAGAAGGTGCCTATAGGCAAAGGATGCAAAGACTTCTTTGTTAGTGAGTCTAAACACCACCTCCTCCGAGAAACCTTCCTATCACCCAGGCATAGATCTCCTCCCTCTGTGCTTGCAAAGCACATTGTGTCTAATTCAGCTAATAAGACTGTTCCTGTTACTCATACAGTGCTGTGTACAGCCCATCCTTGTGAATGCCAGGCTTTGTGCTAAGACTTTAACATTTACCGACCCATCTAATCCTCCGAATAACCCTGCGAGGTTGGTACTATTGCTAGGATACAGAGGAGGAATTGAGGCACAGAGAGATCAATAACTTGCTAAAGGTCATCTAGCTAGTAAGTGGCAGAGTCAGGATTGAGAGCTAGGCAGTTTGCTGTCAGCACCTGGGCCTTCATCACATTCCCCTTCCATGGTGGGTTGTAACCTATTCCCAAGGCTTTTGTCCTAATTAGGCTGCAGCCTCAAAGGCAGGGAGTGTATCTCGAACATCTCTTTGTCCTCAGCTCTGGGCACACTGCCTGGCACCTAGCAGCATCCGGGAGTTTATTTGCTGAGTGATCAAGTGAAAGAAGAGTGGTTCCTGGAGACGGACTGAGAGGCAGCTGGGGCAAACCACTCACATTTGTCTCTGCTTTAAGGCACTAAATTGCTGCCTGGAC
This sequence comes from Lynx rufus, assembly GCF_022079265.1. Classification (NCBI taxonomy): domain Eukaryota; kingdom Metazoa; phylum Chordata; class Mammalia; order Carnivora; family Felidae; genus Lynx; species Lynx rufus. The sequence continues at coordinate 44,374,252 of NW_025814829.1, forward strand.
CCTTACTTTTAGGACAAAAAAGTGAGAGGGAGGGGAGGTATTGCAGAATAAGCCTTGTTTGACTCAGATCTTCCCTGACACTGTGACTGTGCCTTCCTGCCTCTCTTCTGTTTGCTTCTAAAAACCTACCCTGATTTTCCCCCACTTGGGCTGCACTTACCTCATCGTCCTTTGTCCTGTCAGTTATGTCTCCATGTGGCACCTGTTACATCTTGTCATGACAGTATGTGTCCCTTGCCCCTTCTCTACCACTCTGACAATGAACTCCTTGAGGGAATGACTGTGTCTTCATCATCTTGTGCCCAAGTGTCTGGTGCAGAGCCTGGCCCACCACAGGCCTTCAAGGCATGCTTTCTGAATGAAAGGATGCTTACTTACTGCTAGACCTGGTACAGGCGGGCCAAGAAAGTACAAGAGCGAAGGAATTATTATGCATTTGAAAAAAATACCTAATCTCTCGCCCAAAGAACAGAGAATCATTTACTTGTTTCTCATTGTCTTCCCTCTCTTTCCTTCTAGCTCTCATCATTTGGTAAGCAATGCAGACAAATTCTTTTCTTAGGATTGGTTAAAAGAGGCTGAAACGGTGGTTTGATTGGGTGGGGGTGGGTAGGGAGTTAGAGGAAACATAAAACAATAAAGATGATTTAATTTATACTGATCACAGCAACCAGCTGGCTATGCCATCAATTATTACACCCTCGAAGTTATTAAAGAGCACCTCTGTCATAGGTACCTTATTAGCTAGGGATTTATGGAGCACAGAGCCACAGCAGGAAATATTGATATTTCCCTCACAACATCACCTGTGGTTGTCTGGGTTGTCTGTCTCTCAGCCCTATCTCTTCTCACGTATCCTCATTCTAAGGCCCTATCACCTCAGGCTTGAATCCCAGAATGTTTTGCTCCTAAAGTATGCATGATGAAAACAACGTCCCTGTCTTGTGCTTCAATTCATCTGGTGGGTTTTACACTTGTGCCTATTATATTCCTGCTTTCCAAGCAGAAAGTGTTCTGGGCTCATTCAAATACTTCTAGAGTATTCTGTGTCATAAATCACCTCCTTTGATAGGACCTCTGGTTTCAATCTACTTTTTAAGAGAAAATTCTAGACATCAGATCTCACTATATATGCATGAAGTAGCATGAGTCCCAGAACCTGAGACCTTCATTTCCTTGGCCTATGCTCTGTCTTCCCTCCTTGAAACCCAGAAGCCCCAATGCAAATGAGTCTCAGCCTTCACCTAAGGAAATTTCCAGGTTCCTTACTTGGGTCTCTGTACTTAATATAAATAAATAAGCTGCCTTGACATAAAAGGCATATTTCTTTTTAACACAATTAGGTGCTTTTCTCATCACTAGAAGCAATTTATTCCTAATTATAACGAATTATTATGTGTGATATTAGAAAAAAAACCCCACAAATAGCATTTTAAAATTCGGAACCTGGGTAGGGAGGAATAACAATATGGAGTCATTCATGTCGATTCAGGTCAGTTGTATAATTTTTCCTTTGAAGATAACATTTTTAAGAACTAAAAGAGTTTCCACATTTTGATCTTTTGAAGTACCAAAGTGACAACACAGGCAGAAAGAGATGACACAAGAAAAGTAGCAATTTAGTTACTTACCCAGAAATGCAGAGTTAGGTGTTATTAATGAGTGGCTAGATCACACTTGACATTTTACAAAGTGACTTACATTCACACCTGTGCATGTGGGTGCGTGCGTGCGTACACACACACACACACACACACACACACATATGTACACACACACACACCACATGTAGAGTAGAAAAAGAGGACAGAACTAGGTCTTCGTCCTGAGAGGCAGAATCAATTGTGAATAGTGCCCGTCTTGGCAGGATGGAATAAGTAATGTAAATGCATGAAATGGAGAGATCAGGAATTAAATCTATGAATGATGAGCGTTAGCTGGGCTACGTTTATATGCATACACGTCAGTCACTCTGTTTACGGCTGCTGAGCTCATGGTGTCTCAAACATCAGCTACGTGAAGTGGGTGGTGGATTTGGCTCTTGATTATTTGTTTATTTTTTTTACCTCCTTTATTGAGGTAGAAATGACAGGTAAAATTTGCATATTTTTAAGGTGTATAACATGATTTTATATATGGTAATCTTCCGTTATCTGCAGGGGATAAATTCCGAGACCCTCAGGGAATGTCAGAAACCAAGGATGGTACCGGACCCTATGTATACTATGTCTTTTTCCTATACATACATATGTATGATGCAGTTTAATTTATAAATGAGGCACAGTAAGAGATGAACAACAATAACTAATAATAAAATAGAACAAATATAACAATATACTGTAATACAAGTTATATGAACATGGTCTCTCTCTTTAATATTGTACTGTACTTACCCTTCTTCTCATGATGATGTGAGATGATGACATGAGGTGAATGACAGACTTCATGATGCAGTGTTAGGCTGCTCTTGACCTGATGATGTCAGAAAGAGGATCAGCTGCTTCTGGACCACCAGTAACTGAAACTGCAGAAAGTGAAGCTATGGATAAGGGGAGAACTACTGTGCATGTCCATTGTGACATGATTCCCACAGTCAAAATAATCAACACATCCATCACCTCACATAGTTTTTTATTTTGTTTTGTTTTGTTTTTTTGGCGAAGAGTACATAAGATATATTCTCTTCGTGGATTTCAAGTATACATACAGTATTAACTATAGTCACTATGCTGTACATTAGGTCCCCAGAGCTTATTCATTTTATAACTAAAAGTTTATACCCGTTAACCAACATGTCTCCATTTCCCCCAGCCCTCAATCACTGGTGACCGCCATTCCACTCTGCCTCTGTGAGTTTGACTTATTCATATTCCACATATAACTGAGGTCATACAGTTCTTATCTTTGTGTGTGGCTTATTAAACTTAGCATAATGTCCTCAGGGTCCACCCATGTTGTCACAAATGGCAGGACTTTCTTTTTAAGAATTCTCTTGCATACACACACACACACACACACACACACATACATACACATACATACATACATACACATACCACATTTTATAATCTATTCATTTATCAACAGATACTTAGGTTGTTTCCATATTTTTGCTATTGGGAATAATACTATAATGAACATAGGGGTGCAGATATCTCTTCCGGATACTGATTTCGTTTCTTTTGTGTGTGTGTGTATGTATGTATGTATGTATGTATATCCAGAAATGGGATTTCTGGGACATATGCAAGTGCTATTTTTTTTTTTGAGGAACACCCATATTATTTTCCAAATGGCTATGCCAGTTTACATTCCCACCAACAGTGTGCAAGGTACTCTTATCTCCACACCCTTACCAACACTAGTTCTCTCTTAACCTTTTGATAATAGCCTTCCTAACGGGTGTGAGATGATAGCTCATGGTGATTTTGATTTTCATTTCCCTGATGATTAGTGATATTTAGCACTTCTTCATATACCAATTGATCATTTATATGTCGTCTTTGGAAAAATGTCAATTCAAGTCCTTTGCCCATTTTAAAATAGGGTTATTTGGTTATTGTTGATTATATTGTTGTTGTTAGCTATTGAGTTGTATCAGTTATTTTTATTTTTTGGCTATTAACCCCTTATCAGATACATGATTTACAAAGAAATTCTCCCATTCATATGTTACCTTTTCATTTTGTTGATTGTTTCCTTTGCTGTATAGGAGCTTTTTCGTTCAGTGTAGTCCCATTTGTTTATTTTTGCATTTGTTGCCTTTGCTTTTGGCTTCATTTCCATACACACAAAAAATCATTGTCAAGGAGCTTTTTCCTGTTTCCGTCCAGGAGTTTTATGGTTTCTGGCATAACAGTTAAGTCTTTAATTTATTTTAAGTTAATACTTGTGTATGGTGTAAGGTAAGGGTCTGTTGTTATTCTTTGGTATGTGGGTACCCAATTTCCCCAACCCCATTTATTGGTAACACTATCCTTTCCCCATTCCGTATTCTTGGCACCCTGGTCACAGATTAGTTGATTATATATGAGTGGGTTTCTGGACTGTCCTGTTCCATGGGTCTGTGCATCTGTTTTCATGCCAGTACCATATTATTTTGATTACTATGGCTTTGTGATATAGTTTGAAATCAGGACATGTGATTCCTCAAGCTTTTGTTGTTCTTAAAATGTTTTAGTATCTGGATTTTTTCAGTTCTACAAATTTTAGGAATTTTTTTTCCTATTTCTGTGAAAAACAGCACTGGAATTTTGATAGGAGTTGCATTAAATCTGTAGATAATTTTGGGTAGTGTGGACATTTTAACAATATTAATTCTTCCAGTCCATGAGCATGAGATATTTTTACATTTATTTGTGTTTTCTTCAGTTTCTTTCATAAATGTATCACAGTGTTCAGTGCACCTATCTTTCATCTCCTTGGTTGAATTATTCTCAAGCATTTTATTCTTTTTGATGCTATCATAAATTGGATTGTTGTCTTAGTTTTCTTTCCAGATAGTTTGTTGTTACTGTATAGAAATGCAACCGATTTCTGTAAGTTGATGCTACATTTTGTAATTTTACTGAATTGATTTATTAGTTTTAACAGTTTTTTTTAAGTAGAGTCTTTAGGCTTTTCTCTAAGATCCTGTCACCTACAAACAGACAATTTTACTTCTTCCTTTCTGATTTCAATGGCTTTCATTTCTTTCTCTTGCCTAGTTGCTGTGGCTAGAATTTCTAGCACTGTATTGAGTAGAAGTGGCAAGAATGGGCACACTTTTCTTGTTCCTGATTTTAGAGGAAAAGCTTTTGGCTTTTCACCATTGATTATAATGTTAGCTATTATAATCTTGTCATGTATGGCTTTTATTTTATTGAGGTACATTCCTTATATACCTAATTTTTTGTGAGTTTTTACCATGAAAAGATGTTGAGTTTTGTTAAATGCTTTTTCTTCATCTACTGAGATAATCATATGATTTTTATCCTTCATTCTGTTAATTCAGTATATCACATTTATTGTTTTCTATGTATGTTGATCCATCCTTGCTTCCCAAGAATAAATTCCACTTGGTTATGGTATGTGATTCTTTTAATGTGCTGTTAAATTCAGTTTGCTAGTATTCCATTGACTATTTTTGCATCTATGTTCATTAGTGATATTGGTCTATAATTTTGTTATGGCATCCTTAACTGGCTTTAGTATGAGGCTAATATTGGCCTCTTAAAAATGAATTTGGAAATATTCTCTCCTCTTGAATTTTTTGGAAGAGTTTGAGGATTGGCATTAATTCTTTGCATATTTGGTAGAATTCACCAGTAAAGGTATCTGGTCCTGGACTTTTCTTTGTTGAAAGGTTTTTGATTGCTGACTCAATCTCTTTACTAGTAATTGGTCTGTTCAGATTTTCTTTTTCAGCATGATTCAGCCTTGGTAGGTTGTATGTTTCTAGGAATTTGTCCATTTCTTCTAGGTTGTCCAATTAGTTGGTGTATAATTGTTCATAGTAGTTTCTTATGTATTTCTGTGCCATCAGTTTTCTCTTTATCAATTATTAATGACTCTTGAGACTCCTAGGCATGTTTCTTTCACAAAATAGTTGACCAATCCTATTAAAGCCTTTTAAAGAGAGGAAAGCAGAGTCAGAGAGGGGCCAGATCTGTTTAAGGTCCCATAAGTTTTCAGTGCTTGAGGTTAGACCTTCCTACCAGGACTTCTTCCTACCATCACATGGTACTTTCCAGGCTTGCAGGGTTCACCACTCTTTGTCACTCTCTCCATCCTGGTAGTGGCCATTAGTTATGACTGTAAGTGCCCTGTGGTTGAAATCGACATCATTATATTGTTTTCATTATTCCAGAGCAATCAGATGTACTATACTCCTTTAATAGATCAAGGACTGTGCCTACCTGTACACCGAATACAGAATACACTGTAGAACTCCCAAAATGGAAGTCTCATCCATTTAGGAGATATTCATTGAGTGCCTACTCTGTACCAGACCCCTTTCAGGCATTATAAATGAAGCAGGGTATGAGACCAAATCTCTACCCTCATGGAACTTATTTTATCATCAGGGAGACAGAATCCCCAGCAGTCACTAGCTGGAGATGGGCAGCTGCTCATTTTAGGGAGGTGTGAAGCCCCTGTGGTGCACTGTTCTGAGATATCGGTATCGTAATACCTACCGACTAATCTTGTTTCAGTTTCCTACCAAGCCTCTGATTCTTCAATCTCAGATTTTAAGTTTAAACCCCCTGAGTCACAGCTTTACCACCATAGAGTAAGAACCTGATGACTTTCAACAGTAAGAACAAGCATGATTTCAAGTTCCCAAGTCCCATCCAGCTGGGATCATTCTCTGATATTAGAGGATGAAATAGATCAGGCTTTGTGATCAGGTCAGATACATGAGGAGACAAATTTAGAATAAGCAAGGGATACCTTAAGTCACAACTGAGGGACGTTAGAGGTGTAGAAGTTGGTGGAGGAGGGAGGGCAACTTTAATCAGAGAGAGTGATTATGGAATCTAATTAGCCTCTCATTTTCATTTGCAGAAGGAACATTCAATTCACTTAACACCACTCCACAGATCCTTCTACTCTCATCTGTACCCAGGGGAAAACAAATTCCAATGTAATAGAGCATTTGGGCAGCAGTAGACTATCACAGGGAGAGCATGTAGCTAAAAATGAGGAGGCTTGAGTTTCAGTCTTGGCTCTACCTCTACTAGCTTTGTGACCCTGAGCACAGTGCCTCACCCCTAGGGGATCCAGTGCCCATCTGCTCAGTGTGGAGATTGGATTAAAACATTTTAAAGGTCTCTTAAGCTGCAAAATGCTATACTTATTATTTTTTTATTGCATATCTCCATACTATGGCCTACTAGTGCATAAAGTTACCATTTTGGAATTACTATAGTTCTGTTGATAAGAGTTTGAGATTTGGAATCAGGCAAACCTGAATTCCAGTGGTGACCCTACCCACATATCTTTGGGCCAGTTACTTAATCTTTCTAATCCTCAGTACATAAAACAAGGACAGTGATAATACTTGTCTTAAAGAATTGTTCTGTGGGTCAAATTGTTCTGTACAAAGCCCTTTGTACAGTGCGTGGGACATAGTAAGACTCAATAAATGTTTAGCTGTTACTATTTAGTGGTCTGATTAACTAAAATGTTCAGAATAACTTGGGTATTTTATCTCTTTTTTTAAAAATGTGGGGCAGGTCTCTTTTTGAAAAAAATTCCTTGATGACACGGCTGGGGAGGTTTATTTGTGGGTAAGGTAAGTAATGGGGCAAGACTGAAATAGCTCTATGGAAATAAAGCATTTAATGTGGGAATGAATGAAGTTGCCACCCAGAACTAACAGCCAGAGTCCTGGCTGAGCTGTAATTAATTAATACGATGGCCAAGATTTATAAGGATATTTTAAGAAGTAGCTGCATTGCACAGAGCCCTGGATTTTATGCCTGAGCTGAAGTAAGATCAATGGGAAATCCATTCAGTCCCATGGTTTAATGGGTGTGGATGAGGATTTGTCCCCAGAGTTGGGGCTTTGTGCATCGTGGCTACCCGGGTGCTTTCCCTGGGGTGGAGGCTAAGGGAAGGTGAGAAAAGTTGATCACTTGGAGCCAGAGGAGAAAGAATGATAGCCTGTTCCTCTTTCCCTGTTAGAAAATGCAGAGAAGCGGCTCCCAACCCAGACTTTTCCAGAAGGCCTCTCTTTTAATGCCTAGATATATCCTAGCTAGAAGGTAGGATGTTTACCTCTTCTCTTTAGGAACACTTTGGAAAGACTACACTGAGCGCAGTGTACGTCCCACTGCCAGGAGCTTGGGTACCTGAGATGACAGATCAACAAACCACAGGACTCTGCAGATGGCTTTGCTATCAGCAGGGACACCTAGTGCTTGTCCAAAGTTCATTCCAGGGGGCCATTTGCATCCTGGGGCCCTGCGGTAAACTGGAATTTTGTGACTTGCCTCATTTCCCTTGGTGGCAGAAATAATGTCCTTCTAAGACCTCTACAACAGGATTTGGGGATGAAATCCCCCTAATATATTTGGGGATATATGTTTTCAGTTCCTCTTTTACTTTGTGCTCAAGGAGGACTGAAGAACCAGAGTACAGCTATCTATGTCTCCCTGGACTTTACTTCTGAGTACGAGGCCATAGAAACATCTGATTTAGGCTCACCCCTGGGGAAGGTGATTTTCCATTTTCCTTGGTCCATGTTGAACTTTTTTCTGCTATGTCAGCTTTGTTCATGTTCCTTCTGTCTGCATGTCCTTCTCCCTGGAGCCCAGCTCAGCTTCTTTAAGGGTTCTCTCCTGGGCTAGCAGTGACCTTGGCTGAATATAAACCTGGCACATTCTGTTCTCATTGTTCATGGATTTAATACCTGGCTCCCTGCATGTGACTTGCTTGTAATTTTTGTAGCTTCTTGGTCCTTTCTTTTTCATAATTTACCCATTCTTTAATCCTGCCTCTTAGAAATACCGCTTATGAAATACTCAAACTATTTGAGTTTCAATTATGAATCTTGTTTTGTCTTCTGAATGTGATTCTTACATTTCTTTCTCACTTACTCCATGGGCAAGGCACCTGGTGGTGAGATCTATCCCTCCTTCAGTCCCAAGGAGATCCTCAATGCACTTATATGAAAGTTTACATTTTATTAATGATTTAAAATTGTAGCTCATCTTCAAAATCTAATTGGAACCCCTTCAATAATACTATAAAGTAACTATCATTATCCCGGTTTTACAGATAAAGAAAAACAGAGGCCCAAGAAAATTAGGTGACTTGCCTAAGGCAATCCAATTAGAAAATAGAAAATGAAGACTTGAATATGGGTCTTTTTGACTTTAAGTTCAGTTCCTAACCCACCACATCATCCACTGTATAGAGATTGGGGCTCCTGCGTGTTTTTTTCTCATTTTCTGTGACCTAAATCTCTAGCTTCATATCAATTTCAGTCCCATTTTTTCCTGTTGCTTCATCCTCTTGCCAAGATACCACAGTTTCAGGACACAGAGACTTTGCCTTTCCCATGAAAAGTCATGCAAAAAAGTGTGAACTTATCCTAGACATAGGGCGTTTAAATGGCTTCTGCTCCAATCAGTTTTCTGTACTTGGTACCAAAAAGACAACTGTGTAGAGTTGCCTCACTAGTAAATGCAAGGCACAGGTAATCTTTGTAAAAGAACAGATAATCTTTATGTCTAATAGGTTAGGAAATTACACAGTGAGCCAATCATTTACTTTGATGAACAGTATTTATTACATATCCACTGAACACCTAAGTATTATGTACCATTGGACAAGGGCACAAAGAAATAGCTGTAAATAGTTGCTAAAGATCCTGGAATAATCAAGACACAGACTTGGCTTACTGAATCATAATCAGCATTGGAGAAGGAGATTAAGGGAGATAAATACCTGTTAAATGTTACTACATAATACGTGCAGTGTGACATATGTGACACCTTAAGAAGGTGTCAGATCTGAAGGGCAAGTCTCTCTGTTCATGCCTCTCTCCTCAATGCCTCACATGGTGCATGTGAGACACTTGCCCCAGCTATTTTGAGAGCAAAAGAATGCAACCATGAAAGTAGAGAAGAGAGTGGATGACTTCCTTGGAGAGGTATGGAGAAAGGGGTTCAGAAAAAGGCTTTGCACATGAGGTGATATTTAAAGGGGTCCCTACAAATGAGTAGGAATTTATTTTAGGGAGAAGGGTGAGAAGAGGCAAATGTGGGGTTCTGAAAGAATAGGACTCATGGGAGATGTGGCTAGGGAGGGGCTGGGTGACGAAGGGCCTTGGGTGTCCTGCTAGAGGATTTGATTATGCTTTGTAAGTGCTGGAATTAAGGCTGGGAAGTGACAGGATTTAGCCTGTATTTAGAGTGGGGCAGGGACTGAGGCAGGTCTCCATGAAGGCACCATGGCATTCTTCTCTGCAGCCTTGTGGGTGTTTTTAGGGCAGTAGAGGATGAAGCCTGATCGATGAAGATGCTGTTAACTGAGGTGGGGAATTTGGAGTGCAGAAGAGTTGTGAGCATGAGAGCAAGGGAAAGGGGAATGGAGGTCATGGATTTCAAATGTATCCTATGCTGAATTCCAGATGCCTTTGGGAAATCCAAGGGGATGTAGTCAGGAGGCAAGTTGTGACAAAAGACTGGCTCTGTGGAGAGAAGTGGGATCTAGGAATTTATATATAGAAGTTATCAGCATGTAAGAATTGTGCACTATTGGTATGAATGAAATCACCTTTGGGGAAGCATTAAGCGGGCTTAGAAGATGCTTCTTGGCATTAAACCATCTCTTATACTGATGAAGCAGTCTAGAGTGTTGAGTCCCCTTTGCCTAGAGGCATCTTTTCTTTTTTTTAATTTAAATACAATTTTGCTAACGTATAGCACAGTATTGGTTTTAGGAGTAGAATCCAGTGGTTTATCACTTACATACAACACCTAGTGCTCATCACAACAGGTGTCCTCCTTAATGCCCATTATTCATTTTAGTGCATCCCCCACCCACCTCCCTCCATCAACCCTGTTTGTTCTCTATCATTAAGAGTCTCTGGGGCGCCTGGGTGGCTCAGTCCGTTAAGCGTCTGACTTCAGTTCAGGTCATGATCTCACAGTCTGTGAGTTCGAGCCCCGCATCAGGCTCTATGCTGACAGCTCAGAGCCTGGAGCCTGCTTCAGATTCTGTGTGTGTCTCCCTCCCTCCCTCCCTTTCTCTCTCTCTCTCTCTCTCTCTCTCCCTCCCCTTCCCCCGCTCATGCTGTGTCTTCCTCTCTTTCTCAAAAAACAAGCATTAAAAAAAAGTCTCTTGTGGTTTGTTTCTCTTTCTCCTATCCCTGCACCCCTTCCCATATATTCATGTTTTGTTTCATAAATTCCACATATTAGTGAAATCATACGGTATTTTTCTTTCTCTGATTGACTTATTTCGCTTAGCATAATACAGTCTAGCTCCATCCATGTCATTGCAAATGGCAAGACTTCATTTTGATGGCTAAGTAATATTCCATTGTGTATATATGGATTCAGGTAGAAAGATCTTGAGATTATTTTTATGATTCAGTTCTTCATCTTCACCAATACTAATAAAGTTAATTCAACACCATGACCAGGCCTGAAGTGTAGGAAAGTCACTGTATTAGGTACTGTAGGTTTTACAAAAGGAGTAAACCCTCCCTTCAAGGAACTTCTAACTTCTTAGAGAACAGTAAGCAAGTGACTGTAAGGCAAAGTAGAAGAAATTACCATTTATGTTAACAAATAGGATGCTCTGAATGTTCAAAGACGAAGGGATTAGTATGTTTGCAGAGGACAAGGAAATGTTTCATAGAGAAGATGGTCTTGAAGAATGAACAGGTTAATGATCATCAGTTGCTAGAGATTAGTGATAGAAGGAACAATAAAATCAAAGTGGCAGAGGATTAAATTCAGCTGGTTTGTAAGAAACACTGTGAGGCAAACCTGAGAAGGTGGGTCAAGGCCTTGAATACTAGGGTGAAAAGATTGTATTTAATTTCATAGTTTGAAGAACTCCAACTCTCTTTCAACAACATTTCAGAGGTCGAGCTAGGCCTTCCCCAGTTCAGAACAAATGGGCGTTAGAACTGTGATCCTTTCTCAAGGAGAAAGTTAATTGATTGACATTACAAAGTCATCATACGTAGTCAACTAAAATTGAAATCCACTTCTGAAGACAGATGCTGTTTGTTCAGGACTAAGCCACAGCCCCCATTCCCATTCCCTTAGATCCAGATCTGTATTTTCTTGGCACAAGATTCCCTTGAGGGGACTGCTCTTGTTTTTCTCGTGAGTCATTTGTTATCTTAAATATTGGCATCTGTGAGATAAGAGTTTTCTAAATCACATTTACAGAATGCTTGTAAACACTCCTCATGTTTAGAACAGGTTTCTTCATTGACCTTGTGCCATTGATGTGCTTGAAGCTATTTCAGGGCATTAAATTCCCCAAAGCTTTACCATGGAAACATACTCCCAGGTCATAACTCTTCCCTCTGCCTGGGCGTGGGCCCCAAACGTTTATGTGGCGGCTGACATAACCAATCCAACAGGATTTTCAGTAAAACCTGAGCTGCCATAGGGATACAATATTTCTTTTCCTAATTGCTCATCATTTCATACTATTTCTTCTAACAGCAATTGAGGATGACATTACACTCCCTTTTATGTCAGTTGATAATGCATAATTCACTCGTGGAACAGCCAACGACTGTATTTACTAACACATTAAAAAACATCAATGTGTATTCAGGCTACAGCCATTTTTACACCAGTATTTTATGGGTGCATCAAATGGTGGAATTGTGAAAAAGGGGCTTCATTCTTATAAAATGCATCTGCCACCCTTATAGACAGAATGTACAACTGAAGGCCTGTGAATAAACAGATGCACTGGTTATTCTCTGTAGCATACCCCAGTGACTCCCATCCCAGCCCAATTCCATTTTCTGTCCTTCCCTGCCTTGCTTTGCTCTTGGGAGGCTGTCTACTGCAGATTGCATCACCTGGGCCCCTCTGCCACTGGCCCTTGATTGAGTTTGGCCAGTGGGAGACACCAGTAAAAGACCAGAGGAGAGGAGAGAGATTATGGTATTTCTTTCCTGCTCTCTCCGTGTTTTTCTCTCTCTCTTAGTGCTGTGTTTCTGGCAGTAGCTATACCCTGCAATCACTGTAGCCTTTTTTGGGTTCTGAGTACCCTAATTCTTCCCCTTGTCCCTTCTACCCTGGAAGTGTAACAACTTTTATCAGATTTTAGTCCCTAGGTGCCTCAGTATCCCCACCCATCACTCTATAGGTAACCCCTTTACAGAGGTCTCTTCATTAGAGCCATTTGGGGTATATTGCATTTTCCATTGAGATTCTGAGGGAAACACAATATATTACAGTTTCCAAATAAATTATTTGGCAAATAAGCTCTCTGTTCACCTTGCCCATAACCTGCCTGGACCTTTCTTTCATGGCCATCAAGGGGCTCACTATGGAAATATCAAAAGCAATTAATTATAGAAAATTGAAGCTTACTTCTAAAAAAATGGGGTCAGAATATTCTACTTTGAATGAAGACACTATATTGTAGGTTTTATATGCATAGCTTATGGGAGCATATAAGATGATAAAGTTTTGATGTGAATAATGTGTTCACTGATGAAAAAAGGTCAGAGGAAGAGGTGTAGTGGATCAAATCCATGTGATTCAGCAGACATATATTTTTAAGTGAGAAAAGAAAAGGTAGGATATTTAAGAAACACAACAGTTGAATATAGGTGAAGGGAAGGGATGATAAGATTAAAAAAGAGGGAGGTAAACCATTAGAGAGTCTTAAATAGAACAAACAGGGTTGCTGGAGGGGAAGTGGGTGGGGGGATGGGCTAAATGGGTGATTAAGGACACTTGTGATGAGCGCTGGGTGTTATATGTTAAGTGATGAATCACTGAGTTCTACTCCTGAAACCAGTGCTACACTGTAAACTAACTTGAATTTAAACAAAGAAAGAAAAAGAAGGGTAAGTGTAAAAGGAATATTGAAAAATACCTAAAGCTCTTCCTACATACACTGGTTCTTGAAAAAGGTTTGCTAGTACTGATCTGTGTGATTAGGGTAGGATGGAAGGTTGTGAAATTACATCCAATACCAAGTGCTCTTTTATAAGAAATGCATAGATGGCTCAGTATGAGAATTCTGGAGATCTAGATCCACTCTCAGTTCTGCTGAGAGAGCTTCACCATGTCACTGAGCCTCAATTTTACCATGGACAAATGGGGATAATTATAGCCATTTTAGGTGTTTCATAGGATCTCTAGGATTATAAAATTTAATTATAGACATGAAAGCACTGGGGTGCACACACATGTTATACACTACTAAAATAAGATCTTAATGTATTTTATCTCATTAGAAATTAAGCCTAAATGTTTTTTCCTCTTTCAATGTGAAAAATATATATATTTGGAAGCCAGACTTGTTGCTTGAGGACATGTCTCATGAGGCTCAGTAGGACCGAGAGTTCCAGAAATAAACCCTGAAACCATTTTGCCTGTTTGATGTCTTATACACAGAGGAGGCTCAATACACATTTGTGGACTAGATTTATTTTATCTAAAATTGGTCCAGGTATCGTTAACATTTTAATGACTGCAATGGCATAGACCTAAGTGACTTTTTCTGTCATGCCTCAGTTTTGATTAGATCACAGCTAAATTAGTGGGCAGGTTCTCATGTTCAGAATAAGGACTGAAAGTGATAGTTCTCACTGGGCTTTCATATGATTAACAATACAGAAAGTGCTGGAAACTCTATTGTGTTTAGTGACTTTGTAGAGCAAGTAATGAAGGAATATTCAGAAAATTCTGAATTTGGTAGAAATAACAGTCGGCTTTTAATAAAGAAGAGTGGATATAATTGAGATAGTCTCTTCCTACAAAAAATGGGAAGAGAGAATCTTTACCATTGAAATAGCATAATCTCAGCCATCAGAAAAATCTTTATCGCCAACTGCTTGACCTTGGAGCAGCTTTTTGTAAATCTGTCTGAGTCTCAGTCTCCCCATTTGTAAAACAGATGTAAAATGGCAAGAATGATATATATTTTAGTGCTTTCATTGATCAAATGCTGATCTCAGTGCCTGGCATAGACTAGGTCCTTAATAGCAGTTATTATCTGTGAAAACAATAATCTGACTTCAGTTTGCCATCTTTTCCCCAGGGTGTATTCATCAATATAGGCTATACTTTGTTAAAGTAAAACTTTGAAATATGTGTGGCTTAACATGAGAAAGGTGTATTCATTGCTCATGTCATATTGTGACATGGATTAGGTGGTTCTCCTCCAGGAGGTGACTCAGGGATCTGGGATTCTTCCATCATGCAGTTATGTCAGCTAAGACCCATGGTTTCAGTGGAAAGAGAAGCAGTGGGAAATACTGGCACGTAGCTTTTAAGAGCCAGGGCTAGAAGTGGCCTTACATCGCTTCTATCTACCTTTCATTGGCCAAAACAGAGTTGCATAGCCTCTGACCTAATTGCGAGAAAGGCTGGAAAATTTAGTTTTCATATGTCCTCAAGAAAATAAAAATGATGTATGTCTGTTACACATGGGAGGTGGAAGACTCACTGATCCTAAAACAATAGACTGATAAAATGCTTGTTTGGTATATCTGGTAGTTTTCCCAATTTTTTATGTGACAGTATATCAGGACCTTGTTTTGTAAAACCCTCAGTCCTTGGAAATGATCAAGCAGATTCTAGTCCACCATGAAAGGTGCAGCATGAAGGGACCTGAGGCTTGAGCTTCTTCCTGCCTCTGCCCTGGACAAGCAGAAGCAGAAAAAGGAGTGAAGGTTATCAGCCTGGAAAATGAGGAACATGTGGTGAGGAGTCGTTTGGCTGCAGGGATCTGCCAGGAAGCAGAGGTGATGTAAAGCTGCTTTGGGCTTTAGCAGATAAAGCAGGAGGCCAAGAAGATCCTCCAGGATTAAGAAGAAGAAAAGATCTGGGGTTATCATGGTGGTTAGAGGAAGAGAAGCGGTCAGCTCCCCTTGTGGAGGGTGTAATGGCAAGGCAGTGTCAGAATCAGAACTAGTAGTAAAAATCTCAGAAAATAGTCACTCTAAAACCCAGGAGGAGCCTTTAACTTAGAAGAAAGGTTTTAATTGTCCCATACCTTTTTAAAAAATCATGTTGGCCCAACTATATTTTACAACCTTTTTTTTTCTACCAATAACATTTACATTTGGTAAATGTGGGGGTGGTGGTAGGATCTAGACTTTATATTTGACATTTTACTGATGATACAGTTTTAGTGTAAAATGCATGGAAAATTTGGGCCTCAAACTCTTAAGCATTGCTCACTTCTGTATATGCATTTACTCTGAGTCTACTGTAATTAATTCTTTTCTTTCTTAAGCCTCTACTCAAGTAGTATCTCTTCCATAAAGCCTTCCCTGCGGATTTTTGCCAGCATGGTCTGTGGCTAATGTAATGTCCACATTACATTACCAGACATGTAATGTCCATGTGGCATTACCAGACATGTAATCACCGGCCACCTTATAAATTTCTTGGTTTGTTTCATGTTGTTTAATTCTAGGATTAGTATTGAACTTTTATTGTGATCATCTCTGGGCTCTGCAACCTGAGCCCCAACACAAAGCATCATAGTGGATGCTCCATAAATGCATCTTGTGTTGATGAATACATGCCATAACCAGACAAATTAGAGGTAGAAGCTGAATTATGTAACAGGAAATGAAAACATGCCCCCAAGCAGAGTTGCCTTTGTAAGAATTCAGATTTGGGAGTGTGGTGTTGGAGTTATCTCTGTTGGTACTTTTATGCATCATTGAGAGGAGAGATGCTATTCACAGATGCAGCATCCTTTCTTCTTAAGTGAAGTGACAGGGAATTAAGCTGGAGCCTCATCAAGCACATCTAGAAATACCCATTTGTCAATCTCCTGTTGGGAGAATGAATCATACTCTGTGACTTTAAGAGGAAATTAATGCTATAGATGTATATAATATTTTCCCAGGAATATTGTTCCTGGGATAACTATAAATATAAAGGAATTTCTACACTCATGGGAAATAGGATTATTCTGACGACCCCTGGAGATGGGAGAAAGCTTGTGGAGTAGGCAGGCATCTGTCTACCTATGTGAAAGCCCAGTGTCTGCAGTGCCCACTGGATTTAAAATCCTGCAGTAGACTCTGTGTCAGGCCCCGTGCAGTCCCAGTGCTTACTCCTCAGAACACAGCTCTCTTTAGACTCTGATCAGCACCAGAGGGAACAACCTGGCCAGTCACCCGCAACTTTCGACTCATCTGCTTTTCCTTGGATTGAATAAAAATATATTGGGCATCAGCTGCTCAGGTACTGGGAAGAGAGAGCTAATTTGGGCTCCCAGTGAAAAGGCACATCAGAGAATATTAGTAAAATCACAGTTTTTAGAGTCAGATCTAAACCTCAGAATCCCAGGACTTTGCATTCTCTTTGCTGTTTATATTGAACTGTTCATTTCTTGTATACTAACTGTGCATTAGGTATTATGCTAAGTTACACATATTATTTCATTTCATCTGTATAATATTCCTATTCTCATTTATTCAACAAATCTGTATTGAACACCTGTTATGTGCCTGGAAATGTCCTAGGTCCAGAGAGTACAATAATGTATATTATGGACAAAAATACCACTCATATTGACCTTACCTTCTGGTAGTTGAAACAGATAATAAGCAAAATAAATAAGTAAAATAATCAGTGTGTGAATTGGTGATAAGGTTTAAGGGAAAAAACGGGGTAGGGAAGGACAGGATGGCCGGGAAGGCTTCAGAGAGAAGGTGAATGTTGAGTACAGACCTGAAAGGGGAAAGGAGTGAGCCATGTAAGTACTTGGGAAAAGAATATTGCAGAGACAGGAAGCCTAAAGTGCAAAGCCCCAGAGAACAGCAAGGAGGCCCTTGGCTATCATGGGAATGAGCAGAGAGTGGATGCTGGGAGGTGAGATCATGATGCCTTGTAGGTACCCCATAAGGAATCTGGCATTTACAGTGAGTGAGATGGGAAACCATCCGATAGTTTGAGCAAGTAAAAGATGCAGTCTGACTCACTGGTTAATGGCTTCACTGAAGGTGTGTGGGGCAGAGAGAGAATTGGGAAACTCACACAGTTGTCTGCATGAGATGATGGTGGCTTGGACAAGGGTTCTAGAATTGGACTTGGTAAAAAAGAGTTTAGGGGTGCCTGGGTGGCTCAGTCGGTTGAGCATCTGACTTTGGCTCAGGTCATGATCTCACAGCTTATGGGTTCAAGCCCCACGTTGGGTTCTGTGCTGACAGCTCAGAGCCTGGAGCCTACTTCAGATTCTGTGTCTCCCTCTCTCTGCCCCTAACCCACCTGCATTCTATCTCTGTCTCTCTAAAAAAAAAAAAAAGAGTTTAGGTTAAGGATATGTTTTAAAGGTAGAGCCAACAGGATTTCCCTGCACATTGGATATGGGGTATAAAAGAAAGATGATGATAATAAGAGTTTAGACCTAATCAGTTGGAAGAATGAAGATGCCAGGTAATTAGCTCAGAAAAGAGGATGGGAGAAACAGGTGTAGGGGAGATATTAGCAGCTCTATTCTACATATGTTCAGTTCTAGGTGCTGGTGAGATACTCAAGTTTAGATGTGGAATAGGAGATGTACAAATATGGAGTTAGGGAAGAAGTTCACATTATAAATCTACATTTTAGTATCATCAGCATATGGATGATGTTTAAAGCCATGAGCGTGGATAAGATAACCAAGGAAATAATAATAATAATAATAATAATAATAGTAAAGAAACTAAGACTTAGGGCAGTTAAACAACTTACCCTATATCGTGTAGCAATGGCAGATCAGTGACTTAAATCCTGGTCTGTCTGACCACCAAGCCTGTCTTCTTCACCAGCAGAGTGTCCTGCCTTCTGTGATGGCTGATAATGAATAGTTTCCCTGGACTTGACCAACTGGAGAGTTGGATCTGATGGCAGAAAAGAATGATCCATTGGAATTTGGAAGAGTCCAACATGGAGAAACCAAAAAGACTCCTGTTCCTTCCCTAGTTCTCCAGAACATGTTGACGATAATGTCTTACATTAAAAAAAATACTTCTAGAAGAGTGTACTAACAATCCTAACTCTTTACTCTTCCCTGCATCCGTGCCCTTTGCCTTGGAACATTCCAGTTTCACCCACCACAGAGGCAGATCATGCCCTTCACCCCTTACTTCAGGTTCACCAATGTGACTTGTTTTGGCTGATGGAATGTTAGAAGGCATCAAGTGATCCAAGGCTTGAGAAGCTCTTGTGTGACTGGCTTGCCCTATTATGCCTATCCCATGGTCCTGGGAAGAACATGCCTGGGCTAGCCTGCTGATTTCAGGAGGAGGATGAGGAACAGATGGACCAGAGATGGTCTGCCTCTCTGAGCCCTGCCTGGACCAGTAAACTCCAGTCTGACCACAAGACATGTGAAAGGGGTTAGTATCCAAAATCTATAAAGAAATTATCAAATTCAACACCCAAAAAACAAATAATCCAGTGAAGAAATGGGAAAAAGGCATGAATAGACACTTTTCCAAAGAAGATATCCAGATGGCTAACAGACACATGAAAAGATGCTCACCATCACTCATCATCATTGAAATACAAATCAAAACCACAATGAAATACCCCCTCACACCTGTCAGAGTGGCTAAAATTAACAACTCAGGGAACAACAGATGTTGGCAAGGATGCAGTGAAAGGGGAAGGAACACTTCTGCACTGTTGGTGAGAATGCAAACTGGTGCAGCCACTCTGGAAAACAGTTCAGAGGTTCCTCAACCAATTAAAAATAGAAATACCTTATGACCCAGCAATTGCACTACTAGATATTTATCCAAAGAATACAAAAATGCTGATTCAAAGGGGCACATGCACCCCAATATTTATGGCAGTATTAGCAACAATAGCCAAATCATGGAAAGAGCCCAAATGTCCATCAAAAAATCATATAAATCCATCATACAAATCCATCATATAAAGATGTGGTGTATGTATATATATATGTATACACACACACACACACACACACACACACACACACACACACACACAATGGAATACTACTTGGAGATCTAGAAGAATGAGATCTTGCCATTTGCAACAACGTGGATGGAACTAGAGTGTATTATGCTAAGCAAAATAAGTCAGTCAGAGAAAGACAAATACCATATGATTTCACTCACATGTGGAATTTAAGCTACACAACAGATGAACATAAGGGAAGGGAGGCAAAAATAAGATGAAAACAGAGAGGGAGACAAACCATAAGAGATTCTTAAATACAGTGAACTGAGGGTTTCTGGAGGGGAGGTGGCTGAAGGGGATGGGCTAAATGGGCAATGACCATTTAGGAGGGCACTTGTTGGGTTGAGCACTAGGTGTTATATATAAGTGATGAATCATTAAGTTATATTCCTGAAATCATTATTACACTATATGTTAACTAACTTGGATTTAAATGATAATAAAAAAAAGACGTGTGAGTAAAGCCTGCTGAAATTAGGAAAGCTGCTCAGAGAAGCCCCACTGGTTCAGACAACCCACACATCAGGGAGGAGAAATTAATTCTTTAAGCCACTGAGTTTAGGGCTGTTTTTCTAGGCAGCACAATTTTTTGTTTTTGGCAGTAACAAACTGATATAGCACCTTTCAAAGCACATCCATAGACACTGCCTCATGTGAATCTCATGGTAATTTTGTGAGGCTGAAACCACTACTACCCCCTTATACCTCTGGTGGAAGGAAGCTTAAGCTCAGAGATGTCTCCTGACTTGCCATATAGTATGTAGCTAGTAAATGAGAGAACGAGAATCCAAGCAAGGGACAGCTTCTGGTCAAGTCTCCTGCCCTCATGAGTTCACTATTTTGCCTTCTTCTTTGCCAATCAGAGAGCCTGGGGCCAACCATTTGGAAAGACAGTTTGCTCTCATGAGATCCTGGGAGCAGCATCTTCCTTGTCATTCTAGAGCTCCTGTTTTACATAACTAGTTCTTCATTTATTTTATTGGTGACTCACACATACACATGCATAAACTCACTCACTGGGTGAACTAAATCTTGCTTTTCTCATATGGCTTAAGTGAATCTATTCAGGCCAGTGACAGGGTGGAGAAGGCTCTGGCCCTAAGCTCAAGGAAGACTCCACCCCATTCTCCAGACCCCATGACTGAAAGCTTTCTCTCACTTCCATGGCCTCTGCATCTACACATCCAACAGACTGCATCAAAGTCCAAAGACGTCTCTATTTCCCACAGCAGTTCTCCTGGGGAGCATGCTGAATTCTGGGAAAACACGTGAATGGCACAGTGGTTTGTCTGTCTCATGATCCACTTCCTTAAAATTAAAGCCATTTTTTAAAAATTTTTTAAATTTTCTTTATTTCTGAGAGGCAGAGAGAGACAGAGTGCGTGTGGGGGAGGGGCAGAGAGAGAGGGAGACACAGAATCTGAGGCAGGCCCCAGGCTCTGAGCTATTAGCACAGAGCCTGATGCGGGGCCCAAATTCGGGAACCATGAGATCATGACCTGAGCCGAAGTCGGATGCTCAACCGACTGAGCCACCCAGGCTTCCCATAAAGCCATTTTTTAATTTTCTGCCAACGAAGCAGGGGCTCATATGTTGTCCAGGGAAGCCTTCTTTGTTATTTGTGTTCACAGGATGTTCCAAGTTAGAACGTGACCTAAGACTTCAGATAAATGAAAATGGTTCCTCCTGACAAAAAGGTTGGAGTTTTTAATAGATGTTAAGAGTAGCATCAGCCTTCTGTGGCTGTGGCAGGGGGTGTTAGATGGGGATGGGAGTGTCCTCATAGTCTAGAAGACAGGGCTCTCTCATCCTCACCTTTTCAGTTTCAATCCCACTTTCCTGTAGGCAAAACCCCACTCCTGCGAGGCGAGCCTCCCCACTGCCTCCCCTCCCACCACACCAGGTGGTTTCCCACCTTTGTGATTTTATTCACACCATTCTCCTGCCCCAGTGTTCTTTCCCAGCCACCCCAGTTATGTGGCAGGTACTGTTCTGGGTGCTGTGAAATATATAAAAATGTCTTCCTTTATGCCCCTTTGCATTTAAGTAAATAGACACTACTAACAAGTAAGATGTCAGTGATGACAACAATAGGTGATAAGAGTTACAGAGAAAGATAACAGGTGGGTATTAGAGAGTCATGGGGGAGAGGGCTGCAATGTTAATTAGGATGTTCTGGGAATGTTTCACTGAGAAGATGCCATTTGAACGATGACCTGAAGGAGGTAAGGGTGAGCCCGACAGTCATCTGAGAATTCAGTGAGTATACCAGGTATGTTTGGAGAATATTAAGAGCCTCTGTGTGATTGAAATGGAGTGGGGGGGGGGTGTTGAAGGAAAGTAGTAGTAGATGAAGGCAATGAGACAAGAAGCCAGAAGAGTGATATGTCTGACTTAAGTTTTAATTGGACCTTCCTAACTACTGTGTGGAAAATAGTCTGTAGTGGGGGCAAACCCGAAAGTGGGGAAACTAATTAGGAGGCAATTACAGTTATCCAGGTGGGAGATGATGGGTTTGGCCAAGAGATAGTGATGGATACAAGAAGTAGTAGTCAGGTTCTGTATGTATTTTGTAGGTACAGCTGATAGAATTTGGATGGGAGTATAAAAGAATAAACAGGGATGACTCCAAGATTTATAGATCTGCAAAGTGAGTATCTGTCCTCCTTCAAGGGCCAGCTCCAGCTGCCACTACTCTAGCAAGACTTCATCGAACACTTCAGAAATCTGTCTTCTAAACAAATATCATTTATGGGCCATTTATCAAGTACTGCTCTGAGCTAAGAGCTTTTCCTTTTTCATGCTTTTATGTCTCTTCTTCCCAACAAGTTTGTAAACTGTTAAAGAGCTGAAGCTGTGTCTGATGCTTCTCAGCATCTCCCAAAGTTCAAGAAGTAGTGTCTAACACAAAAGGAATACAAGTTGCCTTCTAATTATGAATTGATATAGGATTGTGGAGTCTTAGTATTCCTATCCAATAGGCATGTCACAGCCACAGGGTGTGTGTGTGTGTGTGTGTGTGTGCGTGCGCGTGCAGAATCCAGGGCCCAGACACAAGTGGAGTGGAGTCAGGGGAGTGCAGGTGCACTGGCTAGACCAGGCTCTCACAGTGGAAGGTATGTTGTCCTCTTCATACCAGACTGCACCCGGTGTAATCCACATGGTGTGGTATTAACGAGAGAACTTTCCAGCCATGGTAAATGAAAAATATAAAAATAAAATGGCTCTAAGCAAGGGCTGGAGTGATCTCTAGCTTCTCTTAGCTCTAATATTCAAAGTGGTTCAAAAGTTCTATTTACACTAAATGACTCCTCTAAAACTTTTGGTCCGAAACCATTTTTTTAAGTTACTATTTATTATCTTGAAACCTTGTGGAATGTGTGTGTGTGTGTGTGTGTGTGTGTGTGTGTGTACACATGCACACGCATGTGTGTAGTTAGGCTTCAAGACTAATTGGTCATTCTGAATTCTAAATAGCCAGAAAAGGAGGCAGATGGATGAAGCTCCAGGAGGTGAGAGATATGTGACTGCTTAGTCAGTTTTTGTCAATTGGTTGATAAATGACCCTCAGGACTAGGAAGTGAGATCCCAGTCTCAGAGTCAGCTGAGAGGCCTAGAAAAAGGAGAGTCTCCTTGTGAGCTCTTCAGCTTCTAGACCAGTGTTTTTCATCCTCTGGATTGAGATATAGTAGTGGGTTATGAGATCAATTTAGTGGGCTGCAACCAGCATTTTTAAAAATTGGAATAAAAGAGACAATAAAATATCAAAGTGTCTTCATGAATGATGGTTTTATTTTGGGAAACTTTGTTTTAGTGTTGTGTATTTATGGATGTGTATGTGTATGTCCTAAATAACAATGTAGACTCTATTTCAAATAAGCTTAAAATACATTTTAAAAAAGGGAAACCACTATTCAAGACAATTTGGAGGCAAGTGAAAGATCTAATTTAGAGGGAGACCCTTCACTCTTTGAGCCCCTTCCCCCAGTGACCAGCACACTGAGTCCTGGGTTTTCCAGGAGGTAGCCAGCCACGTGGTCTACACTCACACATGAATCTCTTAAAGGGAATTAGTGCTGTCTACAGTCACAGTTAACACACACACATGTGCCAGCACATATGCACACCTTCACTTGGAAGAGCCCCCCCCCCCCCCCCCCCCCCCCCCCCCCGCCCAGCTCTGGGAGACATCCCTAAGCCCTGGTAGATTCTTAGAATTCAGCATTCATCCAAGGATGAAATTCAGGAAAAGGGGGCTGTCGGTTTCTTGCCTGAAGCTGCCTCTAAAGCTTCATTAAAGAGGTCTCTCCTCTTCCCTCCCTACACATGCTACTGTTTGCTGGAGCCACACATGAGCCCTTATTTAGCATGCACTTCTAAGCAAGGAGCATTGACTTCCTCTTAATTGAGGCATAATAATTAGAGCATTAGCACATTAGGAGGGTGAGACAGCATGTTTAGCTTTTGTGATTAATTATCTGAGGATTGTAATAAGTTGTTAAGACATTAATTACGCTGGCATGTTTACTGCGCTAGGTTGCACAGGCAGTGCTTTGCCGTGGCAAGTTGTAACATGTCTAAGGAGGTAGCCGTGATGGGAGGCACAAGTGGGTTGGGTCACCTACGTGTGTCTGTGGAGCACTGCAGCCCTGTCTGAGAGAGCTGGAGTCAATGCCTGCTTTTCTTCCTGGTCGTGTGTGGACTCAAGATGTAGAGGAATTAGCTTTTCTTTTAATGCTGACTCAGTGAAACGAAGTCACTTGAGCTCTCCAGGTTCAAAGCTTTTCAACCCTAGAGGTCAGTAAAAACGTAAAATATGTCCTACTCTAGACAAATACAGACTTGTGGGTCTTCCCCTCAGGCACAAGAATGCATCTGTCTGTTGTGTTGATGGGCAGCCTGTTCTAGGGAAGAAGAGATACCAGTGGGGAGAACCCTGGGCTCCCGAGCTGGGCAGGAGCAAGGAGGGAGGTCCTGGAACCTCTGGACAGAAGCATGAGAGAGAAGGCACTGTCCGTGCTCTTTCCGATGTCACGGGGTGGGACCACCTGTGCTGGAAAGGCATAACCATAGGCTGGGTGTGCAGAGCATGATGGAGGCAGACAACGGTACTTCTAACTTAAAGAGGTAACAGAAACTTACTACCGGAGAGATCATTTACTAGTTGATTGTTTCAGGCTCTTTATGTAGACTTTCCTAGGAAGTCGTTACTTGTTCTTGCTGAGAGGCGAGGTCAGCGAGAGAAGCCCAGGAGGTGCGTAGAATGCACATGTTGATCTAATGTTAAATGAAGCCACCACCAGGCTGTATAACTACACTCATGCTCAGCTTAGGTGGGTGGACTAGTGGGAAGTGTGGCTTTAAAGGTAAAGAGCTGATACATTTTTTCAAGATTATTTTGTTTAATGTTATAAATGCCACATTTGTAAAAAAATCAGCAAAGATTAGAAATAAGATTTTATTTAATCTCTATTACTCTGCCTTGAATGGTTATTTATATTGTAATAAACATGTGTAGTTGCCAAAGGATGTAGTGCTCTTCCTAAAATTGTCTACATAACACACTCATATTAACTCCCCATTAATTTTCTCATTTCCCCATTTATTTAGCAATTTGAAAGTTCTAAATAATTAGTTTTGTTCTTAAAATTAACAGCTTTCACAATCACCATTAATTTTTGAGGCATTTTAGCCTTGCAGTAATAAATGTATATTTAAACCATAACCGACTGATAGAGTTTCAACACATAAAGCACATAAGGAGATGTTCATTTCAAAGTCTGTGTGCAATGTTTTCATATATTTGAAAGTGAATACCCAGATATTAACAATAAATTCGAATGACATGGCTTTTTTTTTTTTCTTTAAAGGAATAATCGTGAATAGAAAAGCTGGTGAACTAGGTGATCACACACTCAGTGATCACACATACTTTCAGGGGTCCTGGAAATTATGTTGAAGCGGGCCTTTGCCTATTTAGCCTTCCAATGGCCATAATCAAACAGAAGAAGAGATTTTGGCCAAGCCCCAGGTCTGAAGGCTGACTTTGGTATATCCCAGTCTAATTTATGAAAATGTGAAGGCAGCTTCTGCATAGGGTAAATTACCTTCATCACGAGTTTGGGGCCGGTGTCTTTAGGGCAGGGTTGAGAAGGCGTCATTTAAACAGAAAGACCTGATGTCCAAGACCACAGCGGGAGTCAGGGTGGAACCTGGACAGGAGCTGCTCACCCCTGCCGCCATCTTGTATCTCTGTATCCAGCCTAGTCGGGCCTGCAGAAGGAAGCAGGGGAGGGTGATTTGTCAGCCTGAGCTGGAACTGGTGGGAATCACCAGCTTTCAGAGCCCCAAGGAGGCCTGTGGCCTGGAAATGTGGGGAGGTGTGAGCAGAGCCCTGGTACCCCCTCACACAGAGAGTTCCTTTCTCAGCTCCCTTTAAGAATGTTCTAAATTCAGAGCAAGTCTTTCTGAGCCTTTTTACCTTGGAGTTCTTAGGGTCTGCCCTGCCAGGCTGGGCCAGAGAGAGACCTTTTAGACTCCAGAACATACCCCTGACCTGCAGGTGGAGGCCTAATGGGTTTCAGATGCTACAGAGCATACAGTCTTTTTCAGCTCAGAGCTTTCCCCCTCACTTTCCTGCTCTTTCTCACTGCCTCATTCTGCTCAGAGCAAGGTGTAGTTTGCTGATATCCCACTAGACTGTTACTAGAGCTTGGAAGATGGAAGTTATCATGACTAAATACATTTCAAGTCTTCCACACATATCTGAGTACAGCAAACATTAAAAATTAATGCCTCTAATAATAAAACCCAGAATAAAAATGCTGTTATTACTAATTGTAATTTATTGCAAACTGGTAGTGTGTTGAGTGCTCTGAAGACCATAAAGGTGAAAAACAGCCTTCTTTGTACAGGTGAGTGGGATGAATGATTTCCTCACTCCTGAGATTCCCTGCGCAAGGATACTTCCTTGCCCAGCTATCTCAGGAACACCTTCTTCCTGGTTGTAGGCCAAGGCTGCCCCTCAACGGTGGGGGAAGAAGAAGGAAGTCTTTGAGCCATTTAAAGGGGGTGATGATAGGGGCACCTGGGTGGCTCAGTTGGTTAAAGCATCCCACTTCAGCTCAGGTCATGTGAGTTTGAGCTCCGCATCAGGCTCTGTGCTGACAGCTCAGAGCCTGGAGCCTGCTTCGGGTTTTGTTTCCCTCTCTCTCTGCCCCTCCCCAGCTGACTCTGTGATAGAGACTCTGTGTCTCTATCTCTCAAAAATAAACAAACATAAAAATTAAAAAATAAAAGGGGTGATGATAACCATTCCCTTTTGTGGTTCTGGTGGCTATGATTCACATGGCTGATAGCAGCTAGCATTCGGTACTATTAGTTATCTTTTCATATATGCTGTAAGTCTCTCTGCCTAAGTAATATGTCACTTGAGATTTAGACTGTTTTGAATCTTACAGTGCCTATTACAGAGTCTTAAATTTTTTTTAATGTTTGTTCATTTTTGAGACAGAGACAGAGAATGACAGGGGGAGGGACAGAGAGAGAGGGAGACACAGAAGCAGGCTCCAGGCTGTCAGCACAGAGCCCGACGTGGGACTCGAACTCGTCAACCATGAGATGACCTGAGCCAAAGTCTCTCAGCCAGCTGAGCCACCCAGGCGCTCTACAGTGTCTTAATGTGCATTATTTTAAGAGATCTGAAAATGGAATTGTGTATGTGTGTGGGCAGGTCTTTTGCCCCTACTAAGTTATAATCTCTTTGAAGTTAAAGACAATGTCTTATTTATCTTTGTATCCACTGTTCTTAGCGGTGTCTTCTCTATTAACAGTTTTTTTTAATTAAAAAAAAATGTTTTTAGTGTTTATTTTTGACAGAGAGAGAGCGCGCGTGAGCCAGCAGGGTAGGGGCAGAGAGACAGAGACAGAATCTGAAACAGGCTCCAGGCTCTGAGCTGTCAGCACAGAGCCTGATGCCCAGCTCGAGCCCATGGACCACCATGAGATCATGACCTGAGCCGAAGTCAGACGCTTAACTTACTGAGCCACCCAGGTGCCCCCCCTCCTTTTTTAAAATTTTACATAGATAGAAGGTGTGAGCAGCAGAGGGGCACAGCAGGGCAGTGGGGGGGGGGGAGAGAGAGAGAGAGAGAGAGAGAGAGAGAGAGAGAGAGAGAGAGAGAGCGAGCCTTAAACAGCCTCTATGCTCAGCATGGAGCCTGACAGAGACTCCACCTCACAACTGTGAGATCATGACCTAAGCTGAAATTAAGAGCTGAAAGCTCAACCGACTAAGCCACCCCAATGCCCCTCAACAAATATTAATCAGTTACATATTAAGCTGTGTTAACTTTTCTCCTAGCTCTGATACTCTTACACATTAATTAGATATGTGATTTTCTACTCATTCATTTATGAAACATAAGTTTTGCATTATACTAAGGTCTGTGCTAAGTGCCAAGGATACAGAGGCAAACCAGACAAGGTTGTACCCTCTTGGAACTTATTTTCTAGCAGGACAGATGATAATCGAATAAGCATGTGAACAGACAGGATGACTTCCAGCCACGGTAAGTGCTGGCCGGTGAATTGTGAGTGAAGAGCAAGTGGGGCGGGGGACAAGGCTACTGCAAAGAGAGCAGTTGCAGAATGAGGGAACCCAGACTGTGGCTCCCTTGGTATCTGCTCCACTCCTGGCCCCGGGCCACATGTGCTCGACCCTCAGTGACCATCTGTGGAACTGCTTCGAATGGAATGGTGGAATGGAAGCCGCAGAGAGGACAGAAAGCGTGAGGACAGGCAGAGAGCCGAAGTCACTACAAACTTGAGCAGTTTAATGCTTTAAATAGGGTTCTGGTCAGGGGCTGTACGGCAGCCTCGTTCTTCATTTGAATTTACTCCCTGCAGAATTAATTGCAGAAGTCCTTCAGAAAGCAGCAGGGAAGTATTACTTGCCCAGAAAACATTCTGATTTAGTGTGAGGTTTGTGCTTACGACATATTTCTGAGAGGAGGAACCCGATTTTGTAGGCTTCATATTTCTTGCAGAGCCTATTAGAGTACTTAATTTATACACACACACTGATACATATGCGTATGTATGTATATAGGTGTGTATGCATGTGTTTCTGTGTGTTTGGTTGTTTGATTGGCTTGAGGTCTAGAACCAAAGAAGGAAAAGGATTTTTGGTTTCTAAAAGGCTGTACTCTCTGTCCCGTAAAAGAAGATGTGCCACAAGAATGTCAAAAGACAGTTTAAAAGGAGAAACACAGGATTATGCGTTCCTCCTGGTTATTGCATATAAATTGCTTCTTTGCCTGAAAGATCATGTTCCATGGGGACCAGCAAGTGACTGGCTTAATATTGTTGGTCCCTGTGCCACAGAGTGAATTGAGTTCTTCTCCCCAGTAGTGGGGTGATTGTGTCTAGAATGCCAAGCACAGGAGGTGGGCATTAATTAGGGCTAACAGCCTATAATTGGAGTTGCCTTTATTCCTCCTTCCATTCTCCAAGCCTGAGACTGTCAGAAGGCTTGTTTTCACTGAAGCGTCATAATTAACACAGAGTCTAATGTGAAAGGCAGATGAGGTTGAAGCCCAAAATAGCTCAGAGCTCCCCAAGGATGTATGTGTGCAGAACTGTGGGGAACAGGCATGGGGAAAGAGGAGACTGGCATGTAGGTTGACCTCCAAATGTTTCCCTTTTAGAGAGGGAGTTTGGGGGTCAACACTGCCATCTCCCTTTTATATTCCTAAAAGAAGAACTCTAAACCCCTGAAATGTTCACGGATGGACTAATATTTCAGAATCCTGGGCTACAGAAGTGGCAGGAACCATACCCAGTAAGTCTCAAATCCTCTGCTTTGCTTTGTTCTTGTTTGTAAGGGAAGATTTCCTCCCTCACGAGGCTGACATATTTTTGGGGTGGAAGCCCTGGGACCTGGGAAGCTGGGAAATGTAATAATGTCCGCAAAGCTATTGGAGTGCCTTGGAAGAAAATTCACGATATTTCTCTTATTAATGCCGGTCTCCCAATTCCCCTGAACTCTGAGAACCCATTTAAGTGATTACTTCGCGAGGAGCTAGTAGAAAAGCAAGGCTAATATATTTCTTCACTTGGCAGCGCCCACACAGCAAAGGACCCTGAGTGCACTTACCATCGCTGTCATCTTCTCACTCTTTCCCCCTTGGTCCTGCTTAGAACATAATGAACTAAACACCTGCAGTTTCTCTCCTAAGAAGATCAGATTTCATGAACTTTCCAGAAGGTAGCTTGTAGCCCCCCTGGCACACATTTACACATATGTACTTAATTCTATGCCATTGGAGAACTGGGAGAAAGGTGGGATGGTGGGGGTGCCTCTGCCACACCGCTGTTCTGGGTCTCCAGTTAGGAGAGAAGGACAACAGCAAAAGAGAAGACTATTGAATGCTCTAGGTTCTCTGCACCAGGCTTTCTTGGAGTTTTCAGACAACAAACCATTGGCTTAATTTCCATCCTGAGCCATTTATTGGAAGTGGATCCCTAAATATATGCAGTTTCCCTCTTCCCATCAAGGGGAGGCACCAGAGGAGGGTCACATGATGCTAGGTACAAAGAGAAGAAAGAGCAGGTTTGCTAACTTGAGATGGGGATGATTGGCATGTTGGGGATATTGCCTTATTGCATTTGCTGCTACAGGGTGACTTTGGGAACCTCAAGCCATACAGCTCTTCTGGTGAAGATGGGAAATGAAACCCAGATTACTCACAGCCAGCTGCAGATTCACAAATGCTGGAGGCACCCACATGCAGAAACCAGCTGCCTTGTTTCTGTTGTGTGCTCATATGCCCTCGGGGCCTTAAAAAACTCTTTTAGGCAGTAATCTACTAAGTCATTACATTGCTTCATCAATAGATTTCTCTGGATTATTAGGGTTTTTATTCTCATGCTTGGCCATATTGGAAAAATTAGGGATAAATCGTTTTCCCCATCTCAGAGTAATCAGGCCCTGAATTATTATACACATTGTTTTCTGATTTTTCAAACTTCTGCTGACATTTACTAATTTACCTGGGCTGAAATGCTTGCAGGTGCAAATAATAGGAGCCGAAGCCAGCCAGTGTATACTTCTTAAAGTTACTTGGGAAAAGTCACTGGGTAGCTGTGAGCGTGAGCTTTGGAGCCGACTGGGGATCATACAGCCAGGGGGAGGAGCGGTGTTTAGCGGGCACACACTGGCTGATGTGGCCGTACTGAGCCTCTTCTGATGGGTGGGTACCTCGTGTTCTGGTTGTTTCGTTGCTTGAGTGTCACATCTGCATGCAGCCTGCTCTTGTTTTGACAGTGGCACCGAGGTGTTTTGAAGGACGGATGGTGCTGCTGTCCATATACTGAACCTTAAAAGCCTGGAGATACATACATTAAATATATACAGTGTTTGTTTTTAAAAAGAGGCTGGAGGTAAAACTCCAGATCTCTGCACTTTCTCCATGATAAATCTTTAGTGGGCTAGCATTCTTCACTACTCCCCCCCCCCCACTTTTCTAAAATGTTTGAAAAGTTTTCCAAAATGTTAGAAGCTAGAGAAGCCTGTTTAGGTTGTTTTCAGGAAACCCCGAGTTTAAGAACAACTAGACACTAGGAAAGACACATGGGAAGAGATTAGCGGTTAGGGCAGTAAGTGGGCCAGCTGTGAAGGGCACTGAAAATTGTGCTGTAGTTGTACAGGAAGGAACACCAAGGACGTGAGTTAAAGCGTCAGCTCCATTGTTGAACTCCCCACGTGACCCTGGAAAAGTCCCATCAGCTGTTTGTTCTCAGTTTCTTAATCTGTCAAATGGGGAGAAGACCTCACTGAAAAGACTCAGGTTC
This sequence comes from Lynx rufus, assembly GCF_022079265.1. Classification (NCBI taxonomy): domain Eukaryota; kingdom Metazoa; phylum Chordata; class Mammalia; order Carnivora; family Felidae; genus Lynx; species Lynx rufus. The sequence goes on from NW_025814829.1 coordinate 44,405,745, forward strand.
TTCCCCCCTTTCCATTCTGCATCCTCAGACTGTCAGATGGTCTCCTGTCATGGATGTAAGAGGGTTGCGGCAGTTCCTAGTCTCACAGAATCATACACAGGTGACTGAAGGAGTCCACAGATTCTTAAGTCGTCATGGGCTGTGAGTTGCATCATTACTTTATACACCACTACAAAAGAAACAGCACTGCCAGTTAGATTGTGACAAGCTGTTTATTGTCAGATGCATCCTGAGTTGTCCAATCAATGAAATACAGTATACAGTATATTTTCCTAGTATCTTTGTGCTGTTTCAAAGGGGCATATGCACCCCCAATATTTGTAGCAGCACTACTGACAACAGTCACAGTATGGAAAGAGCCTAAATGTCCATCGACTGATGAACGGATAAAGAAGATGTGTGTATATACATGCACGCACACACATACACATACAATGGAGTATTACTCAGTGATCAAAAAGAATGTAATCTTGCCAGTTGCAACAACGTGGATGAAACTAGAGAGTATTATGGTAAGCAAAATAAGTCAAAGAAAGACAATTAGCTTGGGACTTCACTCATATGTAGAGTTTAAGATACAAAACAGATGAATATAAGGGACAGGAAGCAAAAATAATACAGAAACAGAGAGGGAGACAAACCATAAGAGACTCTCAAGTACAGAGAACAAACTGAGGGTTGCTGGAGGGGAGGTGGGTGGAGGGATGGGCTAAATGGGTCATGGGCATTAAGGAGGGCACTTGGAATGAGCACTGGGTGTTATGTGTAAGTGATGAATCAGTAAATTCTGTTCCTGAAATCATTATTACACTATACGTTAACTAACTTAACTTGGATTTACATAAAAAAGAAAAGAATGTCTCTAAAAACTTTTGCCATGCCATTCCTCTTCTAGCAGCAGACTTGCTGCATTCGAGCCCTGAAACTAATCCCTGCAAGTACCACTGTAGCTGCCTTGTTTTGTGTTGGTCCTCCTATTCTCTTGCCTCCTGGGCCCTTGGGTGTTCACAGCTACAGCAGCAGCCTGGCCAGTCCATGTAAGCCCATGCCATTTTGCTGAGTCTCTGGCTTCTCCCACCATGTGTGCGCTTCGGTGAAGCACCATGCCAACAGTTACTCCTTATGGGCCAACCTCTTCCTGGTGGGAGACAGAGACTGGGAGAATGTAGATGAATGCTTCTCTGTTCCGCCTGTGAGGGCATGTTCTGGAAGTGCGGGTTTTTGATGTAGCTTGTCTGGAGACATCTGGAGTGCCTCAGTAACTCCGTGTCTCTTTGTGAAATGGTGGCCACCATGGAAAAGCGTCAACTTTTAGTTACTTCCCTCCTCCTTCACCCTTTACGCGCTGGCATCACACCTCCCACTGACGTGATCACACGTAAGCCTTGCCTGACACCCTGTTTCTGGGGAAGCAGGCCGACACAACCACCACAGTCACCTCCCACTAGTCAGGATTAGTCCTAGCTCCTTGGGAGAGGAGTGGACTTCAGAAGAAAACTGAGGCTTTCCCAATGTGGAACAGAGAAGACGTGGCTCTAGAGTGAATAATCAACAGTGTTTGATTAGTGCCTGCCCTGCTTTACTGAATTGTTTAAAACCTCAGTGAGGTACTGAGTTTTGAAGGCACGTAGTCAACCATAAAATAACATAAAAATGCAGAGTTGTCCTTGGACTTATGACTATTCACAAGTTCTAGAGCATCCCCATTAATTTACTCATTTAACAAGAATTATTTAAGGAGCACCTGCTATTTGCCAGTCATGTGGCTGGCATAGAGAATACCAGAGTTTCTGCCCTACAGGAGCTTCTTGTCTATAGGTGAAATCAGCAAATAAACTCCATGTGATTACAGTTTTCTAGAGGGAACTAGAGGGTGTGTTGTAAGTACCTAGCTTTGGGGAATCAGAACTTCCTGGGCAAAATGATACATTAGCTAAGAGCTGGAGGATGAGTAGGGGGAAATGTGGTTGGGGGTGGAGCGGTGTGACAAGTAGAAAGAAAAGCATATGCAAAGCAGAAGAGGTGAGAGAGGGCTTGCTGTTACTCCTTTTTGGCTGGCATGCTAAGTGCTGGTTTACAAAAGCATGGATACCAGAAAGTGTGGTTTGAATTGTGAAGGCAACGAAGAGCCGCTGAAATTTTTAAGAAGGCTGGTCTAAAAAAAATCTCTTCAGTGATGGTAGAATGAGTGGACTTTTGATGGGGAGGGAAGCAGGGTAGGAAGCAAGGAAGCAGAGATACCACTATGTAATGAGGTATTTGCTTTTATTTGCTTAAATCAATTTTGAGTTTTTCTTGTTGTGAGTATTTTTCATGATTTAAGATTTCATGAATATTGCAGACTCCACATATGTCCTTAATTTCCCCATATATGTCTCCTAAAGGAGAGGTTAACATTTTCAAGTAAAGGGAAGGGATCTTCATGGCCTTTGCCCCACACAATCATCAGCTTAATGGCTCTTTTTTGTCTGTGCTGTTAGTTCTGATTAGATCTCGGGGGCACTAATGAGTGCAAGGTCAATAATGTGACTCCCCAGGAGAGCCAATTACCCCTACAGAGACAAGAACCACAGACTGAATTTCTACATGTGGCTGGTCATCACAGCCGTGAGCCACCGGTTACAAAGTGTACAAGGGGCATATCCACTAGTTGACTCTCTTGTCCATATTTTTACTTATTCATTCATTTGTTTATTTATTCTTTCCTTCCTCTCTGAGTGAGCTCAGGCTTCCATAACAAAATACCATAGATTGGGTGGCTTAGACAATATGCATTCATCATCTCACCATTCTGGAGGCTGGAAGATCAAGATCAGAGTACAGGCTGATTCAGTTCTTGGTGAGGGTTGTCTTCATGGTTTGTAGGTGGCTACCTGCCTCCTTTGTGCTCACATGACCTTTCCTCAGTGCACAGGAAGAGGGCGAGCAAGCTCTGTGGTGTCTCTTCTTATCAGGACACTCATCCCATCATGAAGGCCTCACCCTCATGATCTTATCTAAACCTCATTCCCAAAGTACCCTCTCCAGATACCATCCCATCTTGGTTAGGGTTCAACATATGAATTTGGGGGGCATATAAGCATTCAATACAAAGCATTCAAGTACAATATTTGAAAGAATACAAATTCTTTCTCCCTTCAGTCATTTTTTTTTCCCCTTTTAACCTGCATGTATTAGATACCTTCTATGGATGAGCTACACTGTTAGGCACTACTGGTAAAAAATTAACTAGTATAGACCTTGCTTCAAAGAGGTCTAGCGGAGAAAGAGGAGAGAAAATAAAAGATGCTGGTGTGGTGTGAGTGCTGAACAAGAGTTGTGCATGAAGTGCTGTGAAAGTACAGAGCAGAAATATAAACCTACATAAACCTAATAACTTTGTGGTAGAAAACAGAGAGATGAAGGGAAAGGGGTGGGAGGTGGCATATTTTTGAGGAGAGAGTGTTAGGAAGGAAACTCTCCGAAGGAGAAGAGATGCTTGAGCAGAGTGTTAAAGCAAAGGAGACATCAGCCTGGCTGGGGCATTGGAGATGGGGTTGGGTTTCGTACTCCAGTGAGAGGGGCCCTTCAGGAAAAGTACTAAGGTATGTGACAGCATGGTGTGTGTAGGGAACAGCAAGCTTACCATGAAAGGAGACACCTGGGTGGCTGTGGGGACAGTCAACAGATGAGGCCAGGAAAGTGGGCAAAAAAGCAGATCATGAGAATCCCTCTATGGCATGGTGTGAAGGTTAAATTTATTTTGAAGACATTAAGAGGCTCTGAAGGTTTTAAACAGGAGAATGACATACAGATTTGCATTTTTGGAATGTGAGTGGATTTAGGCATGTGGAGGGTATTTGGGTAAAGTTAATGGGGCGCCTGGTTGGCTCAGTCGGTTAAGCATCTGACTCTTGATTTCGGCTCTCAGGTCCTGATCTCACGGTTTGTGGGTTCAAGCCCCACGTTGGGCTCTGTGCTGACAGCTCAGAGCCTGGAGCCTGCTTCGAATTCTTTGTCTCCCTCTCTCTCCGCCTCTTCCTCCTTCTCTCTCTTTCAAATAAATAAATGTTAAAAGCTTTAAAGAAAAAAAAAAGGAAAGACAATTACAATGGTGTTTATGTGTGAATCTCCTCTCGGTGTTGCTTGTCCTGTTCATGGAGGATCAGTAGCAGTATTGATTTTGCCCATACGGGATGTCACATACAGATAGAGAATTAAAACTACTGCGGTTTGGTTAAAGAAAGTAATGAATATAGACAGTGTTCAAGAGAAGATGCTCATCCTCTGTAGGGGATAGTTTCTAAAGACTTGGTGACTAAGGAAATTTTTGAATTCTCTAGTAAAATGTTCACCTCCTTTTAGCCCCTTATTTATCTAGCATATTTTTTTTCTTTAGTTGCCAGGATGAATAATATCAAGCATTCTGAAATAATACTATCTCTAGGTTTGGGAAAGAGCCTCATTTCCCTATGTCCGAGAGAGCCTGGCTCGTCACTGTATATGGTGACTAATGTTATACGGTCAGAACTGTGAGCAATGGTGATGGCATGGTCTTAAAAGTTTTCTTCTGATCTTGAATTGTGGAATAGAGAAATAAATGGGGATATTATTAGATTTTCTAAAATTTCCCAAGAAGTTTCTATTTTGGATTCATAAAAGTAATGTGACATAATTCAAAGCTTCCTATCTTTTTCAAGTGAACATTTATTCAACGGAATTTACTACCGTGCAGATAGTATGGTAGTAAATGATATTTCCTCATGTTGTTCAAACAGAAAAAAAAATGTGCTGTTCACTCATCCCACCCTCCCTGAATAGAGGAAGAACATTTAATCTGCATGTCACTTTCTTTTGCCAGAAGTCAGTAACCCCCAGTATTTTTAGCTCCTTTTGAAAGTCCATTAGTAACGTTGCTTTTTTTTTTTTTTTTTTTTTTTTTTTTGGAGACCTTTCCTGCCTTATGTACTGACATCAGCGTATTTCTGGTTTTCCGCTTGGACCTGTGGAAGAGTGTCTGGGTCTGTTCCTCTTTCATTTGCCTTCCTGTTCATAAACCCTAACTAGATTTTCTTAAATCTCTTCCTGTCTTTCTACTTTTTATTCAGTAAGTCTTGTTCTTGTTTATATCCTCTCTTAATGGTAGAGTTGTTTCTAGAAGATACATCATTCCAAAGAGCCGCCCACATGTGTCTCAGATTCAGGCTCCCACACCTGTTTTCTCTTCACCAATTATGTGACCACCTCTCAGAGGTGGGACGAGAGAGCTGTACTGAAACACAGAATTTGTAGGCACATAGTGATGAATGCTGTATTCAAAAGAGCTATAATTCTACTTGCCAGTGTGATTGCCTGATTTTAAATCCAGGCAGATCATAGGGTGAAAACAACTTCCAATGGGAATGTCTTAATAGTTTGTTTATTAAACATTTAAGGGAAACCTAAAAACTTAACATAGAATGAATGGTGGCACTTCGATTTGAAATTAGGGTTTAGTGTTTGTGGTGTGAGATCAGAGAGAAGCAAAAACAGAGTGGCTCTCACTCCAAGCTGTTCACTTGCTGTGTCTTCTGCAAGAGAGGTGATACTCATTAGGTGTAGGCATACCCCGTGTATATTGGCATTACAGAGTTAAAAAGCAAAGCCCTACGCCTGTTGGGATGAGCACCGGGTGTTGTATGGAAACCAATTTGACAATAAATGTCATATTAAAAAAAAAGGATAAAACAATAAAACTCGCCCATTCTAATAAAAAAAAAGCCCCAGTTATACATCAATAAAGCGAAAGAAGACTACATTTTATCACACGCTAGCTCTTCAATCTGTAGCTGAGGACATTTATTATGTGAGGCAGGAATAGCCACAGACGATCAGGCATTGCAGTAATGAGAGTTTTTCCAGGCAGTCCAGAAAATATTTATTCCTCATCTAGAATCGTGAAAGGCTTAGAGCAAAACAAAGCAAAACTACTCTCTTGTGGAGGAGGAGGGGGCATTTGATGAATTATACAGGCACAGTCACATGGCCCCTTAGCCTGCATTGCCAGTATGTGTGCTGTGGCAAGTGAGAGGTGGAATCAGGAGCAGAAGCGCAACGGAAGTGGGCGCAGTCTTCACGAGCTGATGGGGGAGCTGCCTCCAGATGGGGGGGATTGTCAGCACAGTACAGTTTCAGTACTAGAGGGCTTCTTTTTTTTCCTTTTGAAAGACTGACTTCGTTATCTCCTTCAAAATATATGATGAACTTTAGATGATCCGCTCATATACAAATATTAAGATGAAAACACGTTCCAAAGAAATGTTAATTTTAAAGAATTATTTGCTTTGTAAAATTTTTCTACCATAGCTTGATTCTATTTGGTGAAGCAGAATTTACATCATGTGACATTTACAAATTTTAAGCATTCATTTTCCTGAATTTTGATAAATACACGTCACATCGCTTTCATCACCAACAAAATTCTCCCATGCTGATTCTAGTCAGTTCCCACGTCCACCTTGCAACCAGCAACCAGCAACCTGATCCCATCACACAGCCTAGTCATGCCTGTTCTTGAGAATTCTATAAGTGGAATCATACACTAGGGCCACTATTTTCTTTCTGGTTTTACACAAGGCAGTGTTTTAATACTAATCCATGTTGTTGTGTGTTTCAGTAGTTTATGCTTTTCATAATGGGTAATATTCCATTATGTGGATAAATTAAAATAAACTTATTTATTCTCTTGCGTAGGGACATTGAGATTTTTCTAATTTTGGGTTATTGTGAATAGAGCCCCTATAAATATTCTTATGCAAGTATTTTTATGGGCATACATTTTCATTTATTTTGGTTACATATATAACAATGGAATTATTAGATACAGGTATGTGCATATTTAAATTTTTAAGAAAGTGGGGTGCCTGAGTGGTTTAGTCACTTAAGCATTTGACTCTTGTTTCTGCTCAGGTCATGATCTCACGATTTGTGAGATCAGTCCCCACATCAGGCTCTGTACTGAGTGCAGAACCTACTTGGGATTCTCTCTCTCTCTCTCTCTCTCTCTCTCTCTCTCTCTCCCTCCCTCCCTCCCTCCCCCTCCCTCCCTCCCTCCCTCCCTCTCTTCCCCCCTTTCCCCTGCTCACACTCACTCTCTTAAAATAAATAAATAAAAATAAATTTGTAAGGAACTGGCAAACACTTTTCTTGAAGTTACTATTTTCTCCTTCTGCCAGCAACAGTGCATGAGAATTCCACTTGCTTCACATTCTCAGCTCAGTAGGTATTGTCTGTCATTTTAATTTTAGCTCTTTCAGTGGGTTTGAAATAGTAAGTGGTGTTTCGTCCTTTTAACTTACAATTCTCTGATAATGGTTTTGAACACCTATTTACATACTTCTATGCTATTTCTGTGTTATATTGTGTCCTCATACCTTTGTGTGTAGGTGACATGTCTGTTCAAGTCTACAGTCTACTTTGTAGTGGAGTTGTTTATCTTTGTATTATTAGTTTATAGGAATTCTTTATATATTCTGGATACAAATTCTTTGTCAGCTCTGTGTGTAGCAAATATTTTCTACCAGATGGCGACATGCCTTTCTTATTTTCTTTGTATTTTCTTAACAGTTCGTATACATGATTCTTTTTTTTTCCTATAATCTATTTTTTATAAATTTTACAGCCAAGTTAGCACATAGTGCAACAGTGTTTTCAGGAGTAGATTCCTTAAACTCCTTGCCCATTTTAGATCATCCCCTCTCCCACAACCTGTCCAGTCACCCTCTGTTTGTTCTCTATATTTTGAGTCTCTTATGTTTTGTCCCCCTCCCTGTTTTTATATTATTTCTGCTTCCCTTCCCTTATGTTCATCTGTTTTGTATCTTCAAGTCCTCATATGAGTGAAGTCATATGAGGATCTCTTTTGCACTGCTGGTGGAAATGCAAGCTGGTGCAGCCACTCTGGAAAACAGTATGGAGGTTCCTCAAAAAATTAAAAATAGAACTACCCTGTGACCCACCAATTGCACTACTAGGTATTTATCCAAGTGATACAGGTATGCTGTTTCGAAGGGACACATTCGCCCCCATGTTTCTAGCAGCACTATCGACAATAGCCAGAGTATGGAAAGAGCCCAAATGTCCATCAACAGATGAATGGATAAAGAAGATGTGGTGTATGTGTGTGTGTGTGTATGTATATATATGTGTGTATATATATATATATATACACACACACATATATGTATATGTATACATACATATATATGTATGTATATATGTATATATATGTATATATATGTATACACACACGCACAATAGAGTGTAACTTGGCAATCAAAAAGAATGAAATCTTGCCATTTGCAACTATGTGGATGGAACTAGAGGGTATTATGCTAAGTGAAATTAGTCAGAGAAAGACAAATATCATATGACTTCACTCTTATACATAATTCTTTTTTTTTTTTGCTTATACATGATTCTTAACAGTACTAGTACTTTATTTTGTCCCCTGTAAGAAATACTTGGCAACCACAAGTTTGTGAAGATATTCTTCTGTCTTTACTTCTAGGAGTTTTTTAGCTTTTATACATACACACACAGACATACACACACACATATATGTATATATAATTTTGTTGAATTGTATTTTTGTGTATAGTGTGAAGCAGGGATTGAAATGTTAGTATTTTTTAGATGTTATCCAGCTGGTCCATTCATATGTGTCAAAAAGACTTTTCTTCTCACCTGTTGAATTATCTTGGCATCCTTGTCAAAAAATCAGTTGGAGTTACCACAGAGTTTCTCTGAGTTCTTCTCCATCCTGAGACTTCAGCAGGCCCTTCTCACCTGCACCTCAGAGGGAGACTTGTCTCCTGCTCTGACCCCAGCCTTTCTCATATTCTACTGGAAAGGCCCATAGAGAAGACTGAGAAGTGGGTACAGACTCCCCTGGAGCCTGAGGCTTCCAGGAATCATTACTTGCCATACCCACCCTGAGCTTTAAAAATTTGAATTCAGCTCTTTGCTTCTTACTGTTTTGACAGCAGCTGCCTCCCCATGCGACCACTGCAGCAAGAATGCAAGCAACTCTGCGTCCCCTCTGAGGTCTTGGAACCTTTTGGATTTTATGTTACTATTTTTTTTTAATGACTTCGATTTTGATTTTGTGGATTAAGTAGCAGAAGCCACATGCCCAGTAAATTATTTATTTCAGATGTTGTATGTTATCTAGATTTTCTATTTGGTTTTCATTTTAGTTTTCATTGCTATTCTGAGATTTCCTCATTGGTTCACATATTCCGTCTTTTCCTTAATATCATTGTGCATAAGGTTAGCAGCTGTTTTAAGGTCTTTTTATACAGTTTCCAGCATCTGTTTCTATTGCTTTGTCTCTAGATTAGTTATGTTTTCCTGCTTATTCATATGTCTAGTGATTTTTACATTTAATGAAAATTGATATAATGGGGGTTAAGTCTTCTGTCTTGCTATATATCCCATCTGTTCTTTGGTCCCCTTTTCTTTTACTCATTTCTTCTGGATTAATTCGGTAATATTTATTTTTTTAATGTTTATTTGTGAGAGAGAGAGAGAGAGAGAGAGAGAGAACGAGATCGAGTGGAGGAGGGGAAGAGAGAGAGGGAGACAGAGGATCCAAAGCAGGCTCTGTGCTGACAACAGGGAGCCCGATGGGGTGCTGGAACTCACGAAGCATGAGATCATGACCTGAACCAAAGTCAGACACTGAGCCACCCAGGTGCCCGAGTTCAGTAATATTTACAATTCCACGTTAGCTACTTATTTTGTTTTCTTTGGTTTGCTTCATTAGCTATAACTCTTTTCTTTTGTAGTCATTGCTTTAGGGTTAATAATATGCATTTTAAAGTACTTTCAAGTAATATTGTTTATTATCTCATATAGTGTAAGAGCCTTACAGTGCTATACTTCCATTTTCCCTCCCCTATCCTTTTGATACAATTTTCATACATTTTAGTTCTACATATGTTATAAACTCAACATACTGCTCTTATTTTTGCCTGTTAAATAATCCATTATCTTTTAAGGAAATGTTAAAATTAAGAAGTCTTTTTGTATGTATCTGTATATTTACCATTTCTAGAAATATTTCTTTTGTGTAATTGCTGATTTCCATCTGGTATTTTCTTTCTTTCTTTTTTTTCTTAAGTATTCATTAATTTATTTTGAGTGAGACAGAAAGAGAGAGATTGAGAGATTGTGCAAGCTGGGGAGGGGCAGAGAGAGATGGAGAGAGAGAATCCCAAGCAGGCTCTGGGCTGTCGGAGGCTCAGTCTCACAAACGATGAGATCATGACCTGAGCCTAAATCAAGAGTCGGATGCTTAACCAACTGAGTCACCCAGGTACCCCTGGTATTTTCTTTCTGATTGAAGGGCTATCATTAACAGTTTCTGCAGTGTTGATTTGCATAATAAATTCTTTCAGCTAACGTTTGGCTGTTACATATGCAAAAATTTTTTTCTGTACTATGTGTCACTTCTTAAGGGACTCCTGTAATATGTAAATTGGATAGTTGAAGGTCATTGATGCTGTTTCTTTTTCTTCTGCTCTGTGTTTACCTTTGGTGAGATTCTGTCACTGTGTCTTTAAGTTTACTAATCTTTTCTTCTACTGAGTCTAAATGACTTTTAATACCTACCAGTGTACTTTGTCACCTCACACATTGTAGTTTTATCTCTAGAAGCACAGATTTGGTCTTTTTAATGCCTTCCTTGTCTCTAACAGTTGTAACCTTTATTCTACATATTTGAACAAGTGAAATATAGTTATAATAACTGCTAATGTTGTTGTCTACTAATTGTCATCATGGCATTTATATATCTTTTTCTGTTGATTTTATTTTTCTCTTCATTATGGGCTTTATTTTTTTAAACTTTTTTCATGTGTTATAATTTATGGTTTGATGATAGCCATTTTGTATATTACCGTGTTGGACTGCAGGATGATTTTATATTTTTATAAATGTTCCTGAGCTATGTTTTAAGACACAGTTAAGTTACTTGAAAACCATTTAATTTCTTTTAGATACACTTATCAGCTTTCTTAGGTGGCACCATAGAAGCTTTTATCTTGGCATGCCTTTCAACCACTACTACAGTACCCTTGTGAATTGTGCAGTTTTTCTACTCTGGCAGTGGGAACATGGATTTCTTCTGACCATGTGTGAGCTCTGATATTTTTTTCAACTCTGTTTCTTTTGGGTGTTTCTTTCCCCAGCTTTGGGTAATTTTTTTATATGCATACTCTGAGAGTATTCAGCTGAAGACTTAAGGCAGTTCTCCCTCTTTAAGTGAAGACTTTTCCTCTTCAGTACATTGTCAGTGGAACTCTGGTCACATTGGCCTTCCTGGTATCCCATCTGTATCTCTTCAACTCAGGGAAACTCCCTTGCCCTGCATTTTGGGAGCTAACTCCACATAGTAAGGTGGGACGATTGTAATCCTCCCTCATTTGTCTCCCTTTTCTCATGCATCATTGTCTTCTGCCTGATATTCTGTGTTTTGAAAACCATTGTTTTATATATTTTGCACATTTTAAAAATTGTTTTAAGCGAGAAGCTGGATCCAGTTCCTGTTACTCCATGTTGGCTCAAATGGAAGTATATTTTGATGTAATTTCACGTGCACAGAAAAGTTTCAAAAATACCTTAAGGTATTCTCATGTACCTTTTACTCATTTCCACCAGTCGTTTACATTTTGCCCATTTGCTTGCTCTCTCTTGGTGTCTCTTTCTCTTTCTCTATTTTTTCCTGAAAAAAAAAGTTTTTGAGAGCAAGATCAAGACATCATGTCCCTTTATACTTAAATATGTCATTAAATATGTCAGTGTGCATATACTAAGGAAACAAGGGCATCCTCTTATGTAACTAGATTAGAGTTATAAAAACCAGGAAATTTGATATTAATACAATAATGTCATCTCATCCTTTTTATCAATTGTCCCAGTAATGTCCTGAATAGTAACTGATTGTTCCAGTCCAGGATCAAATCCAGGATCCTGAATTATATTCAGTTGTCACATCTCTTTAGTGTCTAATTTGGAACAGTTCTTCAGCCTTTCTTTGTGCTTTTTGACCTTGAAATTTTTGAAGACTTTCAGCCATCTGCTTTGTAGAATGTTCCTCAGTTTTGATTTGTCTGATGTTTCTTCATGATTAGATTCAGGATATGCATTTTTGGCAAGAATACTACTGAAGTGATAGTGTATTCTCCTCAGTGAATCTTATTAGGAGGCACATAATGTCAGTTTGCTCCCAAATTGGCTGTGTTAGCTTTGATGGCTTGGATAAAATGGTATTTTCTAAGTTTCTTTACTTAAAAAATTTCCCCTTTGTAATTAATAAGTAACTTCAGTGAAATATTTTAAAAATCTATGAATACACAACTATCATCAAACTTTTGCCTACCAGTTTTAGCATCCAGTAATAATTTTCTAATTCCACCAGTCTCCCTATGTTAATTAGTCGGATTTTACTATAAGGAAAACTTTCTTTGCTCTCCTATTGATATGTTTTTATGATGGAAGACTCTTAGATTTTTAGATTTTATTAATGTATTATAATACATATGTAATAATATATATGTGTAACATATATTATAGCACATTATATTTAATTAGATATAGCACTTTATTTAATTAGATATTCTTCCCAAGTTTGATGAGTGGAGAATCCCTCTATCTTCTGTTGCATTTTGATAGATCTTCATGTTTTTTTGAGTATTTTTTTAGTTTTTGTACCAATGAGATACTCCAGGCATTGCTTGTAGTTTCTCTGCATTAGCCCTGGAATCATCATTTCTTTATGAGCCTTTGGTTTATGGTAAGGATAATAATATTTAGAAACCAAGATATGGGCACAGTGTGTATTTATTGTTACCAAAGTGCCATCACTTGGAAACACACACACACACACATACACATTCTTAATTCTACCTGCATCTGTTTATTAAAAAGCATGAGTTTAGGGGCGCCTGGGTGGCTCAGTCGGTCACGCAGCCAACTTTGGCTCAGGTCATGATCTCGCCATACGTGAGTTAGAGCCCTGTGTCGGGTTCACTGCTGACAGCTCAGAGCATGGAGCCTGCTTTGGATTCTGTGTCTCCCTCTCACTCTGCCCCTCCTTGGCTCATGCTCTCTCTCTCTCTCTTTCAAAAGTAAATATTAAAAAATTTTTAAAGAAAAGCATCAGTTTATTCTTACACCTTTAATTCTAATCAGATACCATGGGATATATCTAACTTTTCCTTGTCCCCATATTTTAAATCCATTTTCCAACAATGGGAAACCTGGCTTCAATATTCTCAATATATTTGTTAATAGTATACTTGCAAATGTTTAATAAATTGTTCTTCAAAAAACAAACTGAAACAAAAATATTTATAACATTTGCTTATTTTTATAGTGTGAATACTTTCTCCATGGCCAAATTCAGTCTACCAACATGACTGCATCAGCGAACACAGAACTGGGAAGAGATGTTCACACTTGATGGGGTGAGTTAATGGCAAAACCTACACACCATAGCACGCAATGCAAAGAAGTCGTATCATAATTACAAACCCCTATCTCTGTAAAAAGCAAATATATTAACAAGGGTCCAATATTTATAACTTTTTAAAGTAAAATGTACATAGTGAATTAAATCTTATATGTACAATGTCAATGAGTTTTGATATGTAACTAACACGTGTATTAAGATACAAAACATTTTCATCACTCTAAATGTTCTCTGATAGCTTTTTCTAGTCAGTGAGACACTCAGAGGAAAGCACTGTTGTAATTTTTGTCATCAGAGATCAGCTTTGACTGTTCTAGATCGTCACTCTAAGTAAAATGATATGATATAATTTTTTTTTTGATCTGGATTTTTTCACTCAGAAAAATATATGTCAGAGTCATCTTTATTAATGCATATGTAAGCAATTTTTTTGTGTTGCTGGGTAGTATTCAGTCCTTTAAATCTACAATAATTTGTTTACCCATTTTCCAGTGATGAGTGTTTGCATTCTTTTTACTTTTTTTGGTTATTATGAAAAAAACTATAAACATTTCCATATAATTCACTTTGTAAATAAATGTTTTTATTTCTCTTTGATATATATCTGAAAATGAAATTGCTGGTTTATAGGGTAGATGTTTGTTTAATTTTACATGAAATAAACATTTTTTTAATTGTTTGTATCATTAACACTTTCATCAGCAATATACAAATTTTGGGCCAAAGTTCAGTCTTTGTAGGCTTCTTATTTTAGCAACTCTATTGGGTGAATGGTAGTATCGTAGGGATTTATTTTGCATTTTACTAACTGGTGATGCTGTGAACTTTATATGTGCTCATTAACCGTTGCATGTATCATTTAAGTTTTTAGAAATGTAGTGTCATAGTGTATTTTTCATAATATTCTCTTAATTTCTTTTTAAAATCTGTAGTATGTATAGTAACATCTACTTTTTCATTATTTCTGTTGGTAATAAATTATTTCAGCCTTTTTATTTCTGAAAAGGATATTTTGTTAGTTTATAAAAGATATTTTTGCTGGATATTGAGTTTCTAGGATTACAGCAATATTGTTACACTTCATGTTTACTGATATTTTCTTCTACAATATCTAATGTGCCATTTTCCATATCTAGTGTATTTCTATCTTACACATGTTAGAATTAATTTCTATAATTTTGATTGAGCTGTTATAAAACATCCTCTAAGCCTACAGTAAACATTTGAATTTTTCCTCTAGCTTCTTGAATATGGAGAATAGAATTATAGTAACTATTTAAAAAACATTGTCTACTAATTCTGTCATCCATGTCTTTTGGGGGGATGGTTTGGATTGATTGACTTTTTTTTTTATTGCTATAAGTCTTCTTTCTACCACTCAGCTTTTTTGCATGCTTCTAATATTTAATTGGTTGTCATACACTGCAAATTTTACCTTGTGGATGGTAAGATATTTTTACTATTGTAAGTACTATTGAGGTGTTTCTTCTTTTTTTGACACGGTTAATTTACCTGGAGACAGTTTGATCCTTTTAGCTCTTCAGTCTCTGTGATTCTGGGAGCAGGACAGTGTTTAGTCTTGGGCTAATTTTGCTCCACTACTGAGGCAAAACCATTCTTATGATTCTACCTGTTGCTCCCTAGATTATGAGGTATTTCCACTTTGGCAAGTGAAACTGTCTTCAGACCTAGGTGAGCTCTGGGGACTGTTTTCCTGGTTGGTTCTTTCCCTAACCTTGGGTAGTTTCCTCACATGAGTTTTAGGATAAATAATCTGAATATTTGGGAGAGTCCTCCCACTCTTGTTTTCTCTCTTTCTCAGCAGCTCCCTCCTTTGTGTTATTCTGACCTGTGTATTCTAGCTGTCCTTGCCTCCCCATTCTTCCAGCTCTGTCTCATCAATTCAGAAAGACCAATAGGTTCTGTCTAGGTTCTTTTCCTTTTACAATTAGGAACCTCTGTCCACACAATTGGCTCAAGATTTCATAAGGTTTACTTCATTTGTTTCCATTATCTTAAGGATCTCTTTTATTCACTGGCTTATAGCCAGTGTCTTGAAAAACATTGTTTCATGTATTTTCCACAGGTTTCAGGTGAGATAGTAAATCTGGTCCCTATTCTTCTATCTTGGGTGAAAGTAGAGACCCATATGTCTTTTAAAAATTTACGTGAGGAGGGGGTGGCAGAGTAAGGAAGTCCAAAAGTCTATGCTTCCAAAAAAAAAATGAGAAAAAAAACTGTTAAAAACTATCTGGGTCAAGAGGAACCTGAGTGGCTTCGTGTTTAAGCATCCAACTCTTGATTTCATTTCAGGTCCTGATTTAATGGTTCATGGGTTCAAGCCCCACATTGGGCTCTGCAGCTGGCAGCATGAAGCCTGCTTGATATTCTCTCTCTCTCCCCCTCTCTCTCTGCCCCTCCCTCTCTAGTGCCTTCCCTCCCCCCCCTTCTCTCTCTCTCAGAAATAAATAAAAACGTTAAAAAATTTTTTAAAAACCTTTCTGGGCCAACGTTTTACAGAATCTGGAAACTAATCAAAAGCTTGCAAAAACCAGGGAATACTTACTCAGGAAAACCTAGCTTGATCTAAATAATTACAGTGAGCTTTGTGGTATTTTAAACTTTTTTGGATCCTTCCCTACTCTCTAACACAGTGGTACCATTGAAAATTAAGTTTGTATTCTGGCACTAACACCAGAGGGAGCAGAATGAACTACATTAGCAAAAATTTGTAATGGTGTTGACCTGTCTGGTGCCTCCTTAGTAGGTCAGTTCAAAAGGCTTGCCTTTATCATGCATAACACAGAATTATCCCACTGCTCTAGCAGCTACCCAGGGTGCATTTGTCAAAAATGTTTATAGCCAAAGATACTTGTTGTTTCCATAAGCAATGGATAACAGTTAAGGCAAACAGTACATCATAAAAACAGTTGGGAGGAGAGATTGATGAATGAAATGTTTTGGGGAATAAGAAATCTGAAAAACTCTGACATATTCTTGGAAATATTCACCCCTAGACTGTGCATATACTCAAGAAAGCCCTGAGGAGGTTCTGACTCTCATTTCTGTCTGTTTTCTGCCTTGTTCAAGCAGGTAGTGAAGGTTAAGGCAGAGATGTAAATTATGTGGCTGAATGTAGAAGGCATACACACATAGAGTTCATCTACCAGACTGGGAGGTTTTTTGCATTCCACACCATTAGGGAAATCCATGTCCCATCACTATCTGGCCATTAAGCAAATGGAACAGAGACTTCAGGGGCCATAAGTGACAAAACCTACAGATGTTACAAAATTAGCTCAAAAAGTCACTAAACAAGAAACCAGCAATAATTACAACAGACAGCAATGGTAAACCTATGGAGCAGGGAGGGGAATGTGATTTCCAGAGTTGCTGTATCATATTATTCAAAATATCCAGTTTTCAATAATTAGAAGTTATGCAACGAAATGAGAAAGTCTGACCCATATACAGGAAAAGCAAATTAATCATCAGAAACTCTTTCTGAGGAAGCACTGACATTGAACTTATTAGACAAATACTTTAAATCAGAAGTTTAAATATGTTCAGTTAAGGAAACCATGTGCAAGGAACCAAAAGGAATTATTGGGGCCCCTGGGTGTCTCAGTCGGTTAAGCGTCCGACTTTGGCTCAGGTCATGATCTCACAATTCATGGGTTTGAGCCCCACATCGGGCTCTGTGCTGACAGCCTGGAGCCTGCTTCTGATTCTGTGTCTCGCTCTCTCTCTGCCCCTCCCCTGCTCACACTCTGTCTCTCTCTGTCTCTCAAAAATAAATAAATGTAAAAATTTTTTTTAAAAAAAGGAACTAAAAGGAATTATGAAAACGATATCTCAAATACAGTACATCAGTAAAGAGACAGAAAATTTTTAAAGGAACCAAATATTTTGGTATGGATAAAAACAGTAACTGAAGTGAAAAACTCACTAGGGGATCTCAATAGCAGATTTTATCAATAGAAGGAAGAATCAGTTAACTTAAAGATAGGTGAATTGAAATTGTCCAGCCTGAGGAATAGAAAAAAAAGGAAGAAAAATAATCAGAGCCTCAAAGACTGATGGGATACTGTCAAGCATATAGTAGGAGGCCTAGAGGGAGAGGAGAGAAAGGTGAAGAAAGAATATTTGAAGAAATAATGAGTGAGGCCTCCTAGAATTGATGAAAAATTTGAATCTGAATATCTAAGAGTCTCAGTGAACTCCAATTAGATAAGTTCAAATAGATCCACACTGAGATACATTATAATCAAACTGTTGAAAGGCAAAGAATACTGAAAACAGCAAGAGAAGTGACTTGTCATAAGCATAGGATCCTTAATAAGATTAGCAGCTAATCTTGCATCAGAAACCATAGAGGGTAGAATACATCAGTATGATATATTCAGAGTACTGAAAGAAAAAAGAAACTGCCAACCAAGAATTCTATCCAGCAAAACTATCCCTCAAAGATTGGCAAATTGAGACATTCCAAGACAAAAACTGGGAGAGTTCATTGCTAGCATACAGTAACTTGAAGGGACACAAAGAAACAAAGAACACCAGTAATGATAACTACAAATGAAATTATAAAATTTGTATTAATGTTTTTTTTACTCCTTTTTTTCTATTATTTAAAGTAAGTTACATCAAACTATAATTATAAATCTATATCAGTGGGCACAAATGTATAAAGACATGATTTGTGACAATAACATAAGAGGGGACAGTTTTTTTTATATGTAGGAGGAAGTTTTTGTATATGTAAAAATAGATATTGAATTATAAGTTAAGATTGTAATAAATTAATATTATTATAAATAAAGATGTTAAGTATAATACCCAGGACGTCTACTAAGAAAATAACTCAAAACTATATGATAAAAGAATAAAAATAGAATTAAAATGATAAACTAGAAAATATTTAACACAAAATAAGATAGTAATAAGAGGAACTGAGGAACAAAACTGATGTGACATATAGAAAACAAGTAGCAAAATGGCAGAGCAAATCCTTATCAGTAATAATTAAATGTAAATGGATTAAACTCTCCAGTTAAAAGACAGAGATGAATAGAATGGATTAAAGAATCATGGTTCAACTACATCTCTATAAGAGATTCACTTTAGATTTAGATATTCAAATAGGTTGAAAAAAAAGTATGGAAAATAAACTCCTGAAAACAGTATACAAAAGAGATCTGAAGTGGCTAAACTAATATACAAAATTACTTTAATCTAGAAATTATTATGAGAGACAAAGGACATTTAAAGGGTCAATTCGTCAAGAAAATATAACAGTTATAAACAGTAGAACTACAAAATACATGAAACCAAAGCTGACTTAATTGCAGGGAGAGATAGTTCAAAAATAATAGTTGGAATCCTCAGTATTCTGTTTCAGTAATGGATAGAACAACTTGACAGAAAGCAAGGAAGTAGAAAGGTAAATGAACTACACTATAAACCTACTAGATCTAACAGACATTCAGGCATTGTTCTGAAGTACACGTGGAACTTTGTATATGCCAAAGATAATTGAAAACATATATTCACACAAAAACTTGTACATGAATGTTCACAGCTATATTATTCAGCATAGCCAAAACAGTAGAACCACCCAAATATCCATCAACTGATTAGTGGAAAAGCAAATAGTAGTTTTCTTATAAAATGGGATATTATTTGTCCATAAAAAGGAAAGAAGTACTAATGCATGCTACAACATGGATGAATCTTGAAAACATTTTGCTCTGTGAAAGAATCCAGACACAAAAATCCACAATATATGATTCCATTTATATGAAACATCCTGAATGGGAAAATCCATTGAGACAGAAAGTAGATTAGCAGTTGTCATAGGCTAGGGTAAGAATGAAATGGGGATGGCAGCTTAATAGATGTGGAGCTTCTCTGGAGGGTGACAAAAATATAAAAATATACATTAATGATGGTTGTATATCACTGTGAACATACTAAAAACTCCAAAGATTATACTCTAAAATGTTTAAATGTGAATATTATATTCTTGGGAATTTTATCTCAGTAAAAAATAAATTTAAAAACTTAAGCAAAGAAAACATAGTCTTTTATATTTGTGTTTTTTGATTATTATTCCTTTCTGTAGATCTGAGTTTCTGATATCATTTCCCTTAATTTATTTAAGTCAATAAATTTTTACTTAAGGAGTTTTACATGTGAATCCTTCCACTCCCAATCACTGTAGTTTTTCCAAAGTCAGAATCATTACCTTCAAAATAACCCTTTTAAAAAGAACTTTTGGGGGTGTCTGGGTGGCTCAGTCAGTTAAGCATCCAACTTCAGCTCAGGTCATGAACTCCCAGTTCGTGAGTTTGAGTCCCACATCAGGCTCTGTGCTGACCACTCAGAGACTGGAACCCGCCTCAGATTCTGTGTCTCCCTCTCTTTCTGCCCCTTCCCCCCACTCAAGAATAAATAAAGAACTTTTGTTCAATCTACAGTTGTCACTGTCAGTCCAGAATTATTTCAGTTGGGCTTCTTTGAACGCCATTTGAACATGGACATACTTCAAAAATTCCCCACCTGTAACCTTTGGGATTCAGCATAACATGCATCTCAGTAAACCACTCATTTCCCTTTATTCTAAAGAACTTTTTTGTTCTCTAGTACAGTTCTGCTGGAGATGAATTATCTCAATAATTTTTTTTGAATATTTTGTCATTTAATTTAAAGGACATTTTTGCTAGCTTTAAGATTCTGGGATGACAATGTTTTCAACACTTTAAAGATGTTATAGGGGTTTATTTCTGTGTGAAGCTAAATGTAATTTCTTTTGCTGTTTTTCTCGATATTATGTTTCTTTTTTCCCCTAAGATTACTTTTAAGATTGTATCTTTATCTTTGGCCTTCACTGGTATGATTATGATATGCCTAGATGAGTTTCTCTTTGTGTTTACCTTTATTGAGATTTTGGAGATTCTTTGTTCTGTCACTTATTTTTCCCTAAACTTGAGAAATTTTTCAAGTACATTTTCTTACATTTTATATTTTTTCCTTCTGAGACTTTAATGAAGAGAGTATTACACAGAAGAATATTTTCCTACATGTCACTTAATATGTTTATTTATGTCAAATGTTTTCTTCCTGTTCTTCTACTAGCTTGTTTGTATTGATACAACTTCAAGTTAAATGACTCTTTTTCTTCTTTCTCCAATATGCTGGTAAGAATTTCCATTAAATTTTCATTATAGCAATTATGTACACTTTAATTCTGGTGGTATTTTTGTATTAATCTTTTTAATGGTTTCCATTTTTCTGCTGAGATTTCCCACATGAAAAAATTCTTCACAGATTCTTTTAAGTCCTGAACATACTTTATGCCACTGATATGAAGTCCTTATGCTGTTTATACCATTTGATTCTTTGGGGTATCTGCTTCTATTGAATGCTTCCTCTCTTGACTCTAGGCATATTTTTCTGTTTCTTTGTATCTCTAGTAATATTTTGTTCTTTTTTAAATATTTATTTTTATGGGTGGGGGATGGGCAGAGAGAGACTCTCACGCAGGCTTTCTCTGTCAGCACAGAGCCTTTCACAGGGCTTGATCTTAGACTTTGTGAGATCATGACCTGAGCCGAAATTAAGAGTTGAACTCTTAACCAAATAACCCCGCCCAGGTGCCTCTAGTAATATTTTGTTCTGAACTGGACTCTGGATGTATGGTGTTTTAGAGACTTTCAACTCTGCTATTTTCCTCTGTTGAGTGTTGATTTTTGTTCTAGCCTGAAGCTAATTGGGCTGGATTTAACCTCCAAACAGTATCTTCCCTGTTGTGTTCAGCTAATGAAATACCCTCTTAGACTTTTTCAGTTCTGTTTTTAACTAAGTCCCTTGAAGTTTTCCCCATGAATGTGTATTCTAGTGATCAGCCAAGTGTTGGGCAGACTTTGTATTCCAATATAGAGGCTTATCCCACCCTGTGGCTCCACTCTTCATATAATTTTCTCCCTAACCCACTAGCCACTTTGACAGCCCCAGTTTCTTCCTCTGATTACTCAAGCTGTAAGACTACAACTTTATTCTACTCTACACCATATATACTGAGAAATGGCCTTGGGTGAAGGGTCACATATATAACTCTAACCTAATGGACTTCACTCTCCAAGAGTCAATTCCTGTAAAGTTTCTGCCTTAATTACTCAATTAGTTTTTCAGGCTTTCTGTAATAAAGCACCACAAACAGGGAAGCTTAACCAATAGAAATTTATTGTTTCATAGTTCTAGAGGCTAGAAGTCTGAGATCAGTGTATTAGCAGGGTTGGTTCCTTCTGAGGGCTGTGAGGGAGAATCTGCTCTATGCCTTCCTCCAACCTTCTGGTTTGCTGGCAATATATGGCACAGCTTGGCTTGTAGGTGCATCAAACTCTGCTCTCATCTTTACATGGTGCTCTTCCTTTGTGTGTGTGTTTCTGTGTCCAAATTTCCTGTTTTTATATGGACACCAGTCTTATTGTATCAGGGTCTATTTTTATGACCTCATATTAACTTGATTACCTGTGTAAAGACCTCTTTCTGCATAAGGTTGCATCCTGAGATATTGGGGGTCAGGATTTCAAATAATCGTTTTTGGGGGAAATCACAGTTCAACTCAGAACAGTCACTCTCCATTGCCTTCCAGTTGTTGTTTATAAAATACTTTGTCTATATTTATAACTTTTTTCTGCCATTTTGCCTCTCTATGCCTCTTCTCTTTGGCAGTCATGAGTCTGTTCTTTGTATATATAAGAATGTTTCTTCTTTTGTATATGGGTGTATGTATGTGTGTGTGTGTGTGTGTGTGTGTGTGTGTGTGTGTGTGTGTTTGTGTGTGCATGCCACATGCCACATTTTTGTATCCATTGGGTTGCATCCATATCTCAGCTATTGTAAATAATGCTGCAATAAACATAGGGGTGAAATATATCTTTTTGAATTAGTGTTTTCATTTTCTTTTGGCAAATACCCAGTAATAGAATTACTAGATCATATGGCATTTCTATTTTTAATTTTCTGAAGAACCTCCATACTGGTTAGCATAGTGGCTGCACCAGTTTGCATTTCCATCAACAGTATACTTGTTGTTTCTTGTGTTTTTGCTTCTGATAGATTCTGACAGGTATAGGGTGATATCTCATTGTGGTTTTTGTTTGTACTTACGATTAGTGATGTTGAGCATGTTTTCATATGTCTATTGGCTATTTATATATCTTCTCTGGAAAAATGTCTAATCACATTTTTTAAATTGGGTTATTGTTGTAGGATTTTTTTCTTGGTGGTGAGTTTTATAAATTCTTCATATATTTTGGATATTAATCCCTTATTGGGTATATCATTTTCAAATATTCTTTCCCATTCAGTAGGTTGCCTTTTCATTTTGTTCATGGTTTCTTTTACTATCAGGTTTTATAGTAGCTATCTGTGGATATTCTGCCATTATTGGAAATGGGAATTATCTGAAAATTTTTGTTAGCAGATAGACATTGTGTATAATATATGCTAGACAGTTTGTTTTATCTTGTCTTCCTTTATACAATGTTAGTTTTGTTTTGGCAGAGAGTTAAATACTGACTCTCCTTAAAACTTTCAGATTTGGTTTTATACCTTTGCGTGTAGGAATCCTCTCTAAATTGTTCTTATGCTAGGCTGTGGCCCTTAATCTAGGCAAAGCGTCTGCAAATTTTGGCTCATGGAACTAATCTGACCTGAATTTTTTTTCCCTATGGCCCATAGCTAAAAATGTTTTTTTTTTCATTTTTAAAGAGTTGAAGAAGGAGGAGTAGAAGAAACAAAGATGACTATATGTGGCTGTAATTCTGAAAATATTTACTATATGATTCTTTACAGAAGATATTTATGACCCCTGCTCTGAACTATAGACTTTTAGTGTCACAAATGAATAAAAAAGTGCTCAGTGAGGTCTTTCCACCTAGGCTGGGTTGGACTATATCTCCTAGCACCACATCACCTTTGGTGATGGGAGCGGCACCACATGCATGAAGAAGGGACAGGAGCAGACCCCAGCACTCCAGGTACAAGGGGCCTGCACTTGGAAGACAAGTTCCCATAACATTTGGTTTTGGAAACCAGTGAGTCGTAACCTCATGAGTTTTTACAGGTACTGGGACTTAACTCTGGGTACTTTAAAAATCAGTGGACTTGTTTTGGGAGAGCCAGAGAGCAATAGGAAATTAAGCCTGTCCCTTTAGAGAGGCAGCATAACAAACAATCCCACGGAGATACTGCACAGAAGTAGAAGTTTGAAAAACACCTGAGGTATATGTAAAGGAGGGTTATTTACTAATCTCAGAACATGTTTTGGAGAGGCGAGGATCTTTAGGAGACTTCTCCAAGAACAAAAGAGCTGGTAGGAGCCACTTCTATCCCCCTTCTCCCAAGTCTGAACAGCTTGACACCTGTGGGAACCAGTGCAAATACTGTCTACCCTCATCCCACCCCTGTATTCTCCTGCAGATTCACCCATTCGACCTGCCCCATGTGGCAGGAGTCCCTTCAAAGCAGTTCCTGCCATATCTCATCATGCAGGCAGCCCCAGCAGTGAACAGCTCCACCTCCAAAGTGACTCCTTCCTTGGGTAGAGGGGAAGATAACCATACACACTAGTTCCACTGCAGTCCCAGAAGCTAAACCATATAACTGGCAGTGCAGAGAGAGTACCCTGCTGATCCGTGCACCTGTAGCCCTAGCACATGTCCTGGGGGTAGGTTCTGATCTGACTGCCAGCCCTACCCACCAATACCAGCCTCTCAGGGAACAGCACAGGAAAGCAGTCTAGCTCAGTGCAACTACAGCCCCAGCAAATGGGTTGAGGGCAGACATCTGATCTGACTGCTTACACTGCCCAACTACAAGCCCATGGTGTAGGCACAATAGGCAAAGGGGGCTATTGTAGCCAAATGGACTGAAGGCAAACTAGGCTCAGCCACAGCAGTAGAGCACATTCAACCCACATAGGAGACACTCCTGAAGCTCCTGATTTTGGTGAGCAGGGGACATTGTGCTAAAGTGCATCATAGGACCTCTTCATCAGGATAGTACTTTCAAGATCAGAAGACATAACTGACTTTCCTAATGCATAGAAACAAACAGAGAGTTAAACAAAATGAGGATACAGAAGAATATGTCTCAAATGAAAAAAAAAACAAAAAAGAAACAGGACAAAACCACAGCAAAACACCTACGTGAAATTGAGATAAACAATATTCCTGATAAAGAATTCAAAGTAATCATTATAAAGATACTTACTGGACTTGAGAAAAAAGCGGAAGACTTCAGTGAGACCTTCAACAAAGTGAAAGACAATATAAAAAAAAGAGATGAAGAACTCAACTGAAATTGAAAGTACACTAGAAGGAATTGATGGACTAGAGGAGGCAGAAGAAAGAACCAGTGAACTAGAAAACAGAGTAATGAAAAGCAACCAAGGGGAACAGCAAAAAGAAAAAAAAAATAAAAGATGGGAATAGGTTAAGGGAACTCAGTGACATAATCAAGCCAGGAGGCACAGAGAGCTCCCAACAAAATCAACCCAATCAGATCCACACCAAGACACATAATAATTAAAACAGAACAGTAGTGATAAAGAGAGAATTTTTAAAGCATTAAGAGAAGAGAAAACAGTTGCATGCAAGGGAAGCTCCATAAGGTCCTCAGCTAATTTTTAACAGAAATTTTGCAGACCAGAAGGAAGTGGCATGGTATACTCAAAATGCTAAATGGAAGAAAACTTGAAATCAAAGATACTGTACCTGGCAAGACTATCATTCAAAATAGGAGAGATAGAATTTCTCAGACAAACAAAAGTTAAAGAAGTTCATCATCACTAAACCAGCCTTACAAGAAACATTAAAAGGAATTCTTTGAGTTGAAAGAAAAGGCCATAATGAAGAGTAGGAAAATTGTGGAAGGGAAAAATTTCACAGGTGAATACAAAATAATAAAAATAATACATTAATAACTTATAAACCAGGCAGAGGTTAAGCCACAAAAGCAGTAATATCAATTATATCTGTAAAAATCAGACAAGGGCTTCACAAAATAAAATGATGTCACATGTGATGTCATATGCATAAAAAATGTCATAGGGGAGTAAAAAGTTGGTGCTTTTAGAATGGGTTCAAATTTGAGCAAACATCAACTTAATACAGACTGCTATATGCATAAGATGATATATATGAGCCTAATGGTAACTATAAATAAAAAATCCATAATAGGATACTGGCACAAATATAGATCAACGGAATAGAATAGAAAGCCCTGAAACAAACCCACAATTATATGGTCAATTAATCTTCAACAAAGCAAGAAAAAATATCCAGTGGGGAAAAGTCTCTTCAACAAATGGTGTTGGGAAAACTGGACAGCTACATGCAAAAGAAAGAAACTGGATCACTTCCTTGCACCATACACAAAAATAAACTCAAAATGGTTTAAGCACATAAATGTGAGACCTGAAACCATAAAAACTCCTAGAAGAGAGCACAGGCAATAATTTCTCTGATACTGGCAGTAGCAGCATCTTTCTAGATATGTCTCCTGAGGCAAGGTAAACAAAAGCAAAAATAAACTATGAGAATATACCAAAATAAAAATCTTCTTCATAGTGAAGGAAACAGCCAACAAAACTAAAAGATAACTTATAGCATGGGAGAAGATATTTGCAAATGACATACCAGATAAAGGATTAGTGTCCAAAATATGTAAAGAACTTACTAAACTCAACACCCAAAAAACCAAATAATCCAATTAAAAAGGGGCAGAAGATATGAACAGACATTTCTCCAAAGAAGACATCCAGATGGCCAACAGACACATGAAAAGGTGCTCAGCATCACTCATAATCAGAGGAATACAAATCACAACCACAATGAGATATTCCCTCACACCAGTCAGATGGCTAAAATCAAGAACAGAAGAAACAATGAATGTTGGTGAGGATGTGGAGAAAACAGAACCCTCATGCACTGTTGGTGGGAATACAAACTGGTGCAGCAACTATGGAAGATAATATGAAGGTCCTCAAAAAAATAAAAACAGAACTACCCTATGACCCATTAGTTGAACAATTGGGTATTTACTCAAAGAATACAAAAACACTAATTTGAAGAAATATATGCACCCCTGTGTTTATAGCAGCATTACTTAAAGTAGGCAATGTGGAAGCAGCAGCTCGTGTCCAGTGATAGATGAATGGATAAAGAAAATGGGATGCATATATGTGTGTGTTTGTGTGTATCCCTGCATACTCACACACAATGGAATATTATTCCACCATTAAAAAAAGAATGAAATCTTGCCATTTAACAACATGGATAGATCTAGAGTGTATAATGCTAAGTGAAATAAGCCAGTCAGAGAAAGACAAATACCATATGATCTCATATATATGTGGAGTTTAAGAAACAAAACAAATGAACAAAGGGAAAAAAAGAGACAAACTAAAAATCAGACTCTTAACTATAGAGAATAAACAGATGGTTACCAGAGGGGAAGTGAGTGGAGGGATGAGTGAAATAGGTGAAGGTGATTAAGAGTACACTCATTTTGGTGCCTGGGTGGCTCAGTCCGTTAAGCGTCCGACTTCAGCTCAGGTCATGATCTCACAGTTTGTGGGTTCGAGCCCTGCATCGGGCTCTGTGCTGACAGCTCAGAGCCTGGAACCTGGTTTGGATTCTGTGTCTCCCTGTCTCTCTGCTCCTCCTCCACTCATGCTCTGTCCTTTCAAAAATAAGTAAAGATTAAAAAAAAAGTTAAAAGAGTACACTCATTTTGATGAGCACTAATATATGGAAGCATTGAATTACTATACGGTATGCCTGGAACTAATATAACACTGTATGTTAACTATACTGGAATTAAAAAAAAACTAAAAAAAAACCGTATTATATATATGCAAAAAATAAAGAGAAAGGACTCCAAGCATATTACTAAAGAAAGCCATCAAACCACAATGTAAGAGAGCAGGAGAAGAAATGAGCAGAGAAATACAAAAACACCTGTAAAACAAGTAACAAAATAACAATAAGTATATAGGTATCAATAATTACTTTGAATGTAAATGGACTAATTGCTCCAATCAAAAGACATAGGGTAACTGAATGGATAGAAAAGCAAGAGCCAACTATGTCTGCTTACAAGAGACTCACTTCAGACCTAAAGGCAGGTGCAAATTGAAAGTACAGGAGTTAAAAAAACATTTACCATGCAAATGGATGCAAAAAGAAATCTGGGGCAGCAATACTTATATCAGACAAAATAGATCTAAAAACCAATTTTTGTAACGAGACAAAGAAGGACACTACACCATGATAAAGGGAACAGTCCGACAGGAGGATATAAAAATTGTAAACATTTATATACCCAGCATGAGAGCACTCAAAGAGATGAAGTAACTACTAACAGACATAAAAGAAGAAATTGACAGTAATACAATAATAGTAGGGGGACTTAACACCCCACTTACATCAATGGATAGATCATCCAGACAGAAAATCAACAAAGAAATAGTAGCTGAATGACACATTGGACCAGATGGCCCTAACAAATATATTCAGAACATTCCATCCCAAAATAGCCCAGTATACATTTTTTAAGTACACATGCAACATTATCCAGAATAATCACATGGTAGGCCACAAAACAAGTCTCAATAAATTCAAAAAGACTAAAATAATATCATGTCTCTTTTCTTTTTTTACTTTTTTTAATGTTTGTTTATTTTTGAGAGAGAGAAACAGAGCATGAGGGAGGGAGGGCCAGAGAGAGAGGGAGATACAGAATCTGAAACAGGCTCCAGGCTTGGAGCTATCAGCGCAGAGCCTGATGCTGGGCTTGAACTTGGAACAGCGAGATCATGACCTAGGCCAAAGTTGGACGCTTAATCAATTGAGTCACCTGGGAGGGAGCCCCTATCATACTTCTTTTCTAACAACAAAAATATGAAACTAGAAATCGGTCACAAGAAAAAGTCTGGAAAGAACACAAATAAATGGAGACTAAATGACATACTCCTAAACAATGACTAGGTCAACCAAGGAAATAAAAAGTAAGTTAAAAAAACATGGAGAAATACGAAAGTAAAAATACAGTGGTCCAAAATCTTCAGGATGCAGCAAAAGTTGTTCTGAAATAAGATTATAGCA
The DNA here is from genome assembly GCF_022079265.1 of Lynx rufus. Taxonomy (NCBI): domain Eukaryota; kingdom Metazoa; phylum Chordata; class Mammalia; order Carnivora; family Felidae; genus Lynx; species Lynx rufus. Next base: position 44,434,413 of record NW_025814829.1, read on the forward strand.
ACATAGGCCTACTTCAAGAAGCAATAAAAATCTCAAATAAACAACCTAACCTTACACCTAAAGAAGCTAGAAAAAGAACAAAGAAAGCCCAAAGCCAATAGAAAGAAGGAAATAGTAAAGATTAGAGCAGAAATAAATGAAATAGAAATTAAAAAGAAATAAAACCCAATAGAACAGATCAATGAAACCATGAGCTGGTTCTTTGAAAAGATCAACAAAATTGATAAGCCATTAGCCAGATGACAGAGAGGAAAGGAAAGAAAAGGGGGGAGAGGGGAGGGAAAGGACTCAAAATCAGAAATGAAAGAGGAGTGGGGTGCTTGGGTGGCTCAGTTGGTTAAGCATCTGGCTCTTGCTTTTGGCTCAGGTAATGATCTCATGGTTCATGAATTCGAGCCCCACATCAGCATCTGCACTGACAGCATGGAGCTTTCTTGGGATTCTGTCTCCCCTACTCTCTCTCCTCTCTCTGTGCCTGCCCAGCTTGTGCTTTCTCTCTCTCTTTCTCTCTCAAAAATAAATAAACATTTTTTAAAAATGAAAGAGGAGAAATAACAGACACCACAGAAATACAAAGGATTATAAGAGATTATGATGAAAAATTAAATGCCAACAAATTGGACAACCTACAATAAATAGATAAATTGGTAGAAACATGTAACCTTCCAAAACTGAATCAGGAAGAAATAGAAAATTTGATAGACTAATTACTAGCAATGAAATTGAGGCAGTAGTCAAAAAATTCCCAATAAACAAAAGTCCAGGATCAGATGGATTCACAGGAATCCAACCAATATTTAAAGAAGAATTAATAACTCTTCTTCTCAAACTATTCCCAAAAAAAGTAGAAGAGGAAGGAATGGTTCTAAAGTCATTCTATGAGGCCAATGTTACCCTGATACCAAAATTAGATAAAGACACTTACAAAAAAAGAAAACTACAGGCCAATATCTCTGATGAACATAGGTGCAGTATTCCTCAACAACATATTAGCAGACTGAATTCAACAGTACATTTTTTTAAAAAGTCATTCACCACAGGTAAAATTTGTTCTTGGCATGCAAGAATGATTCAGTATTTGCAAATCAATCACAGCACATTAATAACAGAAAGGATAAAAACCACATGATCATCTCCAGAGATTCATTTGACAAAGTACAACATCCATTCATTATAAAAACTCAATAAAGTAGGTTTGGAGGGAATGCACCTAACGTAATAAGGCCATATATGAAAAACCCATAGCTAACATCATACTCAAGGGTGAAAAACTGAGAGCTTTTCATGTAAGATCAGGAAGAAGGCAAGGATGTCCACTCTCACTACTTTTATTTAACTAGCATCAGAAGTCCTATCCACAGCAATTAAACAACAAAAAGAAATAAAAGGCATCCATACCTGTAAGGAAGTAAAACTTTTACTATTTGCAGATGACATGATACTATACATAGAAAACCCTAAAGACTCCACCAAAAAACTACTAGAACTAATAAAGATACAAAATTAATATAGAGAAATTATATTTCTACACACTAATGAAGTAGCAGAACAAGAAATTAAGAAAACAATTACATTTATAATTGCACCAAAAAGAGTAAAATACCTATGAAGAAACTTAAGGAGGTGAAAGACCTATACTCTGAAAACTATAAAACACTGATGAAAGAAACCAAAGATAACACAAATAGAAAGTTATTCCATGTTTATGGATTTGAACCAATACTGTTAAGATGTCCATACCACCTAAAGCAGTCTACAGATTTAATGCAATCCCTATCAAAACACCAGCAGCATTTTTCACAGAACTAGAACAATTAATCCTAAAATTTGTTTGAAATCACAAAAGAAAAAAATTCTTAAGGAATAAATCTTTAATCTTGGCCACACTGATTTCTACAGATAAGAGTCATTGAAAATTAAATAAAAATTTAAATTATATAATACAGGGGAACATTCCACCATATGCACAAGTCAGCATATACCACAAACATCAGGGAATTGGATTGTTATGAATTTGAGATTATCAAACAACCTAAGAGATATATCTGTAAAATTATTAAATAAATGAAAAAAAAGATAACTTAGAGCAAGATGCTATTTAAAAAAGGCTAGGCAGTTTCAAAAAGGAATTGATTAAAACTTACATAGAAAAAAAGTTACATAAGGTAAAACATCATTATTCTGTTAAGCATATCCTTCCCAGCTGAAAAGGGAATTAGTGAAATCAGAAAAAGCTTCTCAGTGGTATAAAAAAGATGAAAAATATGACAGAAAAGTCAAGAGATGTAGCAAAGAGAATATTCTTTTAAAAATCATAGAACTGGGGCGCCTGGATGGCTCAGTCCGTTAAGCGTCCGACTTCGGCTCAGGTCATGGTCTTACGGTCCGTGAGTTCGAGCCCCGCGTCAGGCTCTGTGCTGACAGCTCAGAGCCTGGAGCCTGCTTCAGATTCTGTGTCTCCCTCTCTCTCTGACCCTCCCCCATTCATGCTCTGTCTCTCTCTGTCTCAAAAATAAATAAACATTAAAAAATTAAAAAAAATTTTAAAAAAATCATAGAACTAACACTCCTGAAACAAAACAGTAAAAGTAAGTAAATTTTTTAAAATGTTAAATCCATATTCCAGTGAAGAAGTGGGCTGAAGACATGAATAGAGAGTTTTCAAAAGAAGACATCCACATGGCTAACAGGCCCATGAAAAAGATGCTTAGCATCACTCATCGGAGAAATACAAAACAAAACTACAATGATATACCACCTCACACCTGTCAGAATGGCTAAAGTGAACAACTCAGGAAACAACAGATGGCAAGATGCAGAGATAGGGGAACCTTTTTGCACTGTTGGTGGGAATGCATACTGGTGAAGGCACTCTAGAAAACACTCAGAGAATTAAAAATAGAACTACCCTATGACCCAGAAATTGCACTACTAGGTATTTATCCAGAGGATACAAAAATTCTGTTTCACAGGGGCACATGCACCCCAATGTTTATAGCAGCACTATCAACAATACACAAAGTATGGCAAAAGCCCAAATATCCATCGACTGACAAATGGGTAAAGAAGATACGGTGTGTGTGTTATTCCACCATTAATTTCTACAACTCATTAACAAAAGTAAAACAGCAAATAAGAAACAGGCAAAAAGTCTGAGGAGACACATCACAAAAGAAGATGTACAAAAGGCCAATAAACATGAAAAAGTATCCGGTATCTTTAGTACTCAAGGAAATGCATACACAATGGAATGTTATTCTGCGATCAAAATAATGAAATCTTGCCATTTGCAACAACGTGGATGGCCCCAGAGTGTATTATGCTAAGTGAGATAATTCAGTCAGAGAAAGACAAATATCGTATGATTTCACTCATATGTGGAATTTAAAAAACACAAAAGATGAACATGGGGAGGGGAAGGAAAGATAAGGTAAAAATATGGAGGCAAACCGCAAGAGACCCTTAAATACAGAGAACAAACTGAGAGTTGCTAAGGGGAGGTAGTAGGGAGACGGACTAAATGGGTGATGAGTATTAAGGAGGACACTTGGGATGAGCACTGGGTGTCATATGTGAGTGATGAATCACTGGATTCTACTTCTGAAACCAATACTACATTGTATATTAACTAACTTGAATTTAAATAAACTAATTAAAAATAAAAATAATGATAAAATGTTGAATCCAAAAGAACAAACAGAATTGGAGAGAAGATTGTGAAGAGAAGTAGCAACAGAACTAGGAAGAATAAAAAAGATGAGTGAGTATTAACTAATATAGAATACTGGAGAAAGACAATGTGTACTAATGCAATTGGAGTAAGTGAAAAAGGAGGAAGATTATCGACACTGTGGAACCTCAGAAAATCTTTGGAATTGGAGACATAAAATACATCTGAAGACTAGTGTGATATGGAGCTGAAACCAGAAAGAGATTGCAGTATAGAAAGTCTAGACTCAGGAATACAAAGTGCTCCTCAGAGTGTTAGTGCTATACAGAATATGTGGTTATTAAGTGAAAGTTTACATAGTGAGTGATGAGGTTTCCACCTCAACTGCCAAAGCACTAGCTGTTGGGTATTTATACACTATATGGAAATACCATTCATGAGCCTAGTACTGCCTTATTCTCAGCTGTTTGGTCAGTGGAGACTTCTAGATGTACATCTGTGTGTCATCTTTTAATACTCTCAGCTATTTTAGCTTCCCCTCAATGAGTGCAGCTTAGACACCTTCTCCAACATGGCAGGAGTCGCAGCAATTCCAACACTCAGTTCCAGTACAACCAGACTCAAAGAAGCTCTCAACAAAGTTTCCACCAAGTCTCTGGCTCTTTCTTCTATTTCCTGCCTGGTGATGGTAGTAGATCAGGGTGTTCAAGGGTGAAACCTTGAACAACTATGGGTTGGACTAGAAATCACTGTAAATTAATGTTTCTGTATTATGTGAAGTAAGGATCAAGGTTCATTTTTTTGGAGGGACATGTTTTTGTTCTTCTGCTCCTTTGTTCTTCCTAGGAGTAGAATTTCTGGGTTATAAGGTAGGTGTATGTTTACTTTTATAATAGGCAGCCAGATATTTTCCCAAAGTGGTTGAACCATTCAGTATTTCCAGTGCAGTGTATAAGAGCTCTGGGTTACCACCATTGGATGCTGTTTATTTTTTAAGCATTTTAACTATTTTAACTGTATGATTTTATTTCATGGTGAATTTCAATTGCATTTCTTTTTTTTTTCTTTTCTGAAATTGTTATTTAAATCCAAGTTAGTTAACATATATTGTAATAATGATTTTAGGAATAGATTTTAGTGATTCATCACTTACATATAACACCCAGTGCTCATCCCAGCAAGTGCCGTCCTTAATGCCCATCACCCATTTAGCCCATTCCTCCACTTAACACCCCACCAGCAACTTTTAGTTTGTTCTCTGTATTTAAGAGTCTCTCATGGTTTGCCTCGCTCTCCATTTTTATCTTATTTTTCCTTCCCTTCCCTTATGTTCGTCTTTTGTGTTTCTTAAATTCCACATATGAGTGAAATCATATATTTTTCTCTGACTTATTTCACTTAGCATAATACACTCTAGTTCCATCCATGTTGCAAATGGCAAGATTTCATTCTTTTTGATTGCTGAGTAACATTCCATTGTATATGCATTTCTTTGAGGACTAAAGATACTGAGTACTTTTTCATGTTTATTGGCCTTTTTTACATCTTCTTTTGTGGTGTGTCTCTTTAGCCTGTTTATTATTAGGTTGTTTTATTTTTAATAATGTGTTGTAGGAATTTTTTTATATTAACTAGATGATAACCCTTTGTGAAGGGTAAGTTTTGCAAGTATTTTTTCCTAGCCTGTGACTTAACAATGTTTTCTTATTTTTTTTTTTTATTTTTTGAAGACCAGAATATTTTTATGTATGTATGTATGTATATTTATTTTTTTTTAATTTTTTAAAATTTACATCCAAATTAGTTAGCATATAGTGCAACAATGATTTCAGGAGTAGATTCCTTAATACCCCTTACCCATTTATCCCACCCCCCTCCCACAACCCCTCCAGTAACCCTCTGTTTGTTTTCCATATTTGAGTCTCTTGTGTTTTGTCCACCTCCCTGCTTTTATATTATTTTTGCTTCCTTTCCCTTATGTTCATCTGTTTTGTATACAAAAGTCCTCATATGGGTGAAGTCATATGATTTTTGTCTTTGACTAATTTCGCTTAGCATAATACCCTCTAGTTCCATCCACATAGTTGCACATGGCAAGATTTCATTCTTTTTGATTTCTGAGTAATACCACATCTTCTTTATCCATTCATCTATCAATGGACATTTGGGCTCTTTCCATACTCTGGCTATTGTTGACAGTGTTGCTATAAACATGGGGGTGCATGTGCCCCTTCAAAACAGCATACCTGTATCCCTTGGATAAATGCCTAGTAGTGCACTTGCTGCGTCATAGGGTAGTTCTATTTTTAATTTTTTGAGGAACCTCCATAGTGGTTTCCAGAGTGGCTGCACCAGCTTGCATTCCTACCAGCAGTGCAAAAGAGATCCTCTTTCTCTGCATTCTCGCCAACATCTGTTGTTGCCTGAGTTAATGTGAGCCATTCTGACAGGTGTGAGGTGGTATCTCATTGTAGTTTTGTTTTGTATTTCCCTGATGATGAGTGATGTAGAGCATTTTTTCATGTGTCAGTTGGCCATTTGGATGTCTTCTTTGGAGAAGTGTCTATTCATGTCTTTTGCCCATTTCTTCACTGGATTATTTGTTTTTTTGGGTGGTGTTGAGTCTGATAAGTTCTTTATAGATTTTGGATACTAACCCTTTATCTGATAGGTCATTTGCAAATATTTTCTCCCATTCCACCAGTTGGTTGCCTTTTAGTTTTGATGATTGTTTCCTTCACTGTGCAGAAGCTTTTTATTATGATGAGGTCCCAATAGTTCATTTTTGCTTTGGTTTCCCTTGCCTCTGGAGATGTGTTGAGTAAGAAGTTGCTGCGGCCAAGATCAAAGAGGTTTTTGCCTGCTTTCTCCTCAAGGATTTTGATGGCTTCCTGTCTTATATTTAGGTCTTTCATCCACTTTGAGTTTATTTTTGTGTATGGTGTAAGAAAGTGGTCCAGGTTCATTCTTTTGCATGTCACTGTCTAGTTTTCCCAGTACCACTTGCTGAGGAGATTGTCTTTATTACATTGGATGTTCTTTCCTGCTTTGTCAAAGATTAGTTGGCCATACATTTGTGGGTCTATTTCTGGGTTCTCTATTCTGTTCCATTGATCTGAGTGTCTGTTTTCGTGCCAGTACCATACTGTCTTGATGATTATAGCTTTGTAGTGTAGCTTGAAGTCTGGGATTGTGATGCCTCCTGCTTTGGTTTTCTTTTTCAAGATTGCTTTTGCTAATTGGGGTCTTTTCTGGTTCCATACAAATTTTAGGATTATTTGTTCTAGCTCTGTGAAGAATGCTGGTGTTTTTTTGATAGGGATTGCATTGAATATGTAGATTGCTTTGGGTAATATTGCCATTTTAACAATATGTATTCTTCCTATCCAGGAGCATGGAATATTTTTCCTTGTGTGTTGTCTTCAATTTCTTTCATAAGCTTTCTATAGTTTTCAGTGTATAGATTTCTACCTCTTTGGTTAGATTTATTCCTAGGTATTTTATAGTTTTTGGTGCAATTGTAAATAGAATCGATTCCTTGATTTCTCTTTCTGTTGCTTCATTGTTGTTGTATAGGAATTCAACCCATTTCTGTGGATTGATTTTATATCCTGCAACTTTGCTGAACTCATGAATCAGTTCTAGCATTTTTTTGGTGGAATCTTTTTGGTTTTCCATATAGAGTGTCATGTCATCTGTGAAGAGTGGATGACCAGAATATTTTAATTTTGATAAAACCAATTTATAAATTCTTTTATAGTTACTGATTTTTGTATTCAGCTTAAGAAAACTTTGCTTACCCCCAAGTTGGAATGACATTAATAGTATCAAAAGTAATGATGATTAATATTAATAGTTTTAGCTTTTACTTTTGGACTAGAAATCACTGTAAATTAATGTTTCTGTATTATGTGAAGTAAGGATCAAGGTTCATTTTTTTCCATATATGTGTATTTAGTTGTTCATAATTCATTAATAAGATATTCCTTACTACATTGGATTGCTTTGAGATTTTGCCAGAAATTAAGTTACCATGTAACTGTGGGTATGTTTCTGATCTTTATTCTGTTCCTTTGCATTAACTTATTGACTTTTATGTCATTGCCATGTTTCTTGATTACACTATCTCTATTAAGTCTGAAATCATGTGGTGTAAATTGTGTAACTTTATTCTTTTTAAACATTATTTTGGATATTTAAGTCTTTTGCATTTCAGTATATATTTTTTCATATTATCAATTTCTACAGTAAGTTGGCTGAAATTATTTAAATTGCATTCAAGAAATTTGTAGAGAATTTTGGAGGTTAAATTATGGATAATTGACAGCTTTACAATATTTAGTCTTGCCATCCATGAACATGGTATATCTTTCAACTTTTTAGGTCTCAAATTTCTCTGCAGTGTTTTCTCATTTTCACTTTACAGATATTAAATTTATTTGTAAGTATTTTTTGATGATATTTGATGATTTTAGGAATAGTTTTCACTAAATTTTATGATTATTGGTACAGTGTAAAATATTATGGATTTTTGTGTATTAACTTTATATTATGCAATTTTGATAAATACACTTATTGTTCCTAATAGATGTTTTACAAATTCCTTACAATTTTTTGTGTTAAGCTTCATATCATTTGCAAAGAGACAGTTTTACTTATATTCTTATTTTTATGTGTTTTACATCCTTTTCTTCACTTTTTTCTGTGGCCATCACTTCCAGTAAAATGTTGAATAGGAATGGTGAGAATGGACATCTTCTTCATAATCTTATGGAAAAAATGTTTAGTCCTTATCACAAAATATTACAATATGTTTTTTTTATAGATGACTTTTATCAGGTCAATGAATTTCTGTTTTACCTCTAGTTTGATGAATACTCATAAAAATCATGAGTTGACATAAAAATTTGTCAGTTTTTTTCCCTGCATCATGATTATATATCAATGGATCCAACGTAGTTACCATTTCTGTTAAGTATTTCTGCACTTTGTTCATGAAGGATATTAGTAGTTCTTGTTCTCTTTGTCTCTCTTTTTGCAATGTCTATTTCACGTTCTGGTAGTAGCATCATTCTTGACATAGAAAATTAGTTGGGAAGTTTTTTCCTTTTTTCTTAAAGAACTTGTTTATGTTTGATTTTGTTTCTTCCTTATATGTCTGATAGAATTTACCAATAAAATCACCTGAGACTGGTGTTTTCTTTGTGGAAAAGATTTTTTTATGTAATAAGTTGATTTTCCTAAGCAGATATAGGAGTTTTCCAATTTTCTGTTGTGTCTTATATCAGTTAAGTGTATTTTTTGAGGAATTTGTTCATTTTTTTAAGCTGCAGAATTTATAAGCATAAAGTTCCCTATTATCTTTTTAAATGTGAGTACATACTTTAGGGAGACTCTCCCCCTCCACCCCCACCCGCAGATAGTTGTAATTTGTAACGGACTTGTTTTACTGGATGAGTAGTATGTCCAGGTTTTAATCAACTGTATTTTTTTCCTGTTTTTTTTTTTAACTTTCTGTTCTCATTTTTATTATTTCCTTTTATCTTCACCTTATAACCAAGTTTCCTTAATTTTACTGTTATAAATGTAGAAATAGATATAGCTCAAAAAAACTTTTTTAAATATTTATTTACTTTTGAGACACAGGGGAAGAGAGAATGAGACAGAGTGTGAATGCACACACAGGGAAGGGGCAGAGAGATAGGGAGACATAGAACCTCAGATAGACTCCAGGCTGCCAGTGCAGAGCCCGGGGGCTCAAACCCGTGAACCATGAGATCATGACCTGAACTGAAATCTAGTCAGACACCCATACCTCAAAAATTTTTTATAAGAATTAAATGAGAAAATGTTCTTTGACACATAATACTAAATTAGTGGTATTCAGCATTTAGATACCACCTCATACCAGTCAGAGTGGCTAAAATTAACAACTCAGGAAACAACAGATGTTGGCGAGGGTGTGGAGAAATGGGAACCCTCTTGCACCGTTAGTGGCAATGAAAACTGGTGCAGCCACTCTGGAAAATAGTATGTAGGTTCCTCAAAAAATTAAAAATAGAATTAACCTGTGACCCAGAAAGAGCACTGTTAGGTATTTATCCAAAGGATACAGGAGTGTTGATTCATAGGGGCACATGTACCCCATTGTTCATAGCAGCAGTATCAACAATAGTCAAATTATGGAAAGAGCCCAAATGCCCATCAACTGATGAATGGATAAAGAAGATGTGGTTTATATATACAATGGAATACTACTTGGCAATGAGATAGAATGAAATCTTGCCATTTGCAGCAACGTGGATGGAACTAGAGGGTATTATGCTAAGTGAAATAAGTCAGAGAAAGACAGACATCATGATTTCACTCATATATGGAATTTGAGAAACTTAACAGAAGACCATGGGGGAAGGGAAGGGGAAAAAAATAGTTTCAAACAGAGAGGGAGGCAAACCATAAGAGACTCTTAAATACAGAGAACAAACTGAGGGATGATGGAGGGAGCGGGGGAGAGGGGTAGATGGGTGATGGGCACTGAGGAGGGCACTTGTTGGAAATGAGCGCTGAGTGTTGTATGTAGGTGATGAATCATGGGAATCTACTCCCGAAACCCAGAGCACACTGTATACACTGTTAGCCAACTTGACAATAAATTATACATACATACAGATGTACATACATACATAAAGTGGTATTCATTATAATAATTATAGTGATTTCCCTGGTACTTCATTTGAGGTTTCTAGTTAAGAATGATTAAGTATTTTCTTTCTGTATGTAGACAGGAGAAATTTCTTAAATTTTTTTTATTTGCATATAGTTGATAGACAGGGATACATTAGTTTCAGGTATATAACGTATTGATTCAGTATTTCTATATGTTACGCTGTGCTCACTACAAGTGTAGCTACCATCTTCACCATACAATGCTATTACAGTATCATTGACTGTATTCCTTATGCTGTGCCTTTTATTCCTATAATTTACTTATTCATTCCATAACCACTATCTTGTATCTCCCATACCCCTCTCTGCCCCTTTCCTCTGGTAACCATCAGTTTGTTCTATGTATTTATAGGTCTGATTCTGTTTTTTGTTTGTTTATTCATTTGTTTTTTTCCAATTCGACATATGAGTGAAATCATTTGGTATCTGTCTTTATCAGTCTGACTTATTTTACTAAGTGTAAAAGCCTCTTTGTCCATCCATGTTGTTGCAAATGGCAAGATCTTATCCTTTTTTGTGGCTATGTGATACTCCGTGTGTGTGTGTGTGTGTGTGTGTGTGTGTGTGTGTGTGTGTTTATGTGTGTATACGTACCGCATCTTCCTTACCCATTTGTCTATCAGTGGACACTTGGGTTGCTTCCATATCTTGGCTATTGTACATAATGCTGCAGTAAACATAGGGTGCATATATCTTTTTGAATTAGTGTTTTCATTTTCTCTGGGTAAATACTGAGTAGTGGAATTGTTAGATTATATGATATTTCTATTTTTAGTCTTTGGATGAACCTCCATACTGTTTTCCATAGCAGCTTTACCAATCTCCCTTCCCACCAATGGTGCCTGAGGATTCCTTCCTCTTCACATCCTCACCAGTGCTTATTTCTTATCTTTTTTATTTTAGCCATTCTGACAGATTTAAGATGACATCTCATTGTGGTTTTGATTGGCATTTGATTAGTGATGTTGGACATTTTCCTATGTGTCTATTGGCCATCTGTATGTTTTTAGAAAAATGTCTATCCAAGTCCTCTGCCCATTTTTTAAATCAGATAGTTTGGGTTTTTTGTTGTTGTTTGTTTTTTGTTTTGTTCTGGTGTTGAGTTGTGTAAGTTTTTTATATACTTTGGACATTAACTTCTTATCAGATGTATCATTGGCAAATATCTTCCTCCATTCTGTAGGTTGCCTCTTAGTTTTGTTGATGGTTTCCTTTGCAATGTAAAAGGTTTTTATTTTGATGTAGTTCCAGTAGTTTGTTTCTGCTTTTGCTTTTGTTTCTCTTGCTTGAAGAAACACGTAGAAAAATGTGCCATGGCCAGTGTCAGAGAAATTACTGCCTGTGTTCTTTTCTAGGATTTATTTTGGTTTCAGGTCTCACACTTAGGTCTTTAATCCATTTCAAGTTTATTTTAGAATATGGAGTAGAAAGTGACCCAGTTTCATTCTTTTGCATAGAGCTGTCCAGTTTTCCCAGCACCAGTTATTGAGGAGGCTTTTTCCCATTGTTTATTCTTGCTTCCTTTGTCATAGACTTATTGACCATATAAGTATGGATTTTATTCTGGGCTTTCTATTCTATTCCATTGATCTATGTGTTTGTTTTTGTGCCAGTATCATCATACTGTTTTGATTACTACATTTTTGTAGTATGTCTTGAAATGTGGAATTGTGATACCTGCAGCTTTGTTTTCTTTCTCAACATTGCTTTGGCTATTTGGGGTCTTTCATGGTTCCATAAAAATTTTAGTATTATTTGTTCTATTTCTATGATAAATGTTCTTGGTACTTTGATAGGGATTGCTTTGAATCTGTAGATTACTTTGGGTAGTATAGACACTTTAACGATATTAATTTTTCAGTCTATGAGCATGGAATATCTTTCCAATTGTTTGCTTTGTCTTCAGTATCTTTCATCCATGTTTTATAGTTTTCAAAGTGTGCATCTTTCACTTACTTGGTTAAGTTTATCCTAGGTATTTTATTCTTTAATGCAATTATAAATGGAATTGTTTTCTTAATTTCTCTTTTTTCTCTTTTGTTATTAGTGTATAGAAATGCTACTGATTTCTGGGTATTAATTTTGTATCTTGTAACTTTACTGAATTCATTTATTCTAGTAGCTTTTTGGTAGAGTCTGTAGGGTTTTCTATGTATAGTATCATATCATCTAAACGTTTATCTTCTTTACCAATATGAATGCCTCTTTTTTCTTTTTGTTGTCTGATTGCTATGGCTAGGATTTCTAGTACTATGTTGATAAAAGTGGTGAAAGTGGTCCTCTTTAGAAAGGAGAAATTTTAACCAGGTGGAGTACAACAGCTTAATAGTTTGAGGTCTTTACTGAACAAAGTCACTAATATTTATAAGGCTGTATGCCCTTCAAAATGGAAACAAAACAGGGACCATCCCTCCCTGAGTGAGACAATCTTCTCTTAAGCTGTAGCTTCAATTTCTCACTGTCTGATGAGGACATTTTTATAGGACTGTACTGAGTCAGCATGCCAGTTCCATTTATGTACCTTGAGTGAGATTAGCCTTGTTTGAAAAGAGGTAGGGATTCATAGAACCTTACATCTATGGAAGCTTTGAATAGAGGGGAAAAACTCATAGAAGATGGGAAAGTTGGAACAGAGAGTTGCAATGGAACTGCTGCTCTTTGAAACCCAACTGTGTTCATAGGCCCATACTAGGCCCTTTATGTATTTAACTGCTGATATTCCTGATGTCATGTGGCATAGATTATGGTATCATTTTAGAGATGAGGACATTCAAAGTTTTATGAGCTATAAGATGGAGTTCAAATTTAGGATTTTAAGACTCAAATGCCCATTTATTAACACTGCATAAAAGCTTATATGTAGATAGCCCTCCAAAGTAAATGAAGAGCAATGCACTTGTTCAAGTATTGGTGTGGTGTCTAATAGTGGTGTCACCTGGAGTACTGATTAAGCACACTTGTTAATGCTCATCTGCAACCCCAGGCTTTAAAATCTGCCATGATGCAAAGTGGGAGGCAAGTTTTTACAGGATCTGAAAAAAAAAATTGGAGAGGGGTAGGAGTGGGTCTGTACAGTAAAACAACTGTAGAATTCCCAATTTATGTTTTATTGGGAGGTAATGAGGGCTGAGGGGGTTTTAAAAGTCCCCAGGAAAATACAATGGAATATTATTTAGCCATAAAACAAGAATGAATTCTTGCCATTTGCAACAATGTGGATGGATCTAGAGAGTATTATGCTAAGCAAAATAAGTCAGTGAGAGAAAGATAAATATCATATTATTTTACTCATATGGGGAATTTAAGAAACAAAACAAATGAGCAAAAGGGAAAAAGAGAGAGAGAGACAAACCAAGAAACAGACTCTTAACTATAGAGAACAGACTGATGATTACCAGGGGGAAGGCTGGTGGAGGGATGGGTTAAATAGGTGATGGGGATTAAGGAGTGCACTTCTGATGACATCAGGTGTTCTATGGAAGTGTCGAATCACTATATTGTACACCAGAAACTAATATTACACTCTATGTTAGCTAACTGGAATTTAAATGAAAACTTTTTAAAAAAATTCCCCAGGAAAGTAAAAGTTGACCTTGTCTTATGCACTTGATACATTAAGTTGAATATGAAGCTAATATTTGTCTATCAAATCTGTTTTGATATTATTTTAATGTTTTACTCCCATTAGAAAACACACACACTGAAATTCAAGGTCTTGAATACAAGACCCAATAAAAACAACTCTTAAGCATCCTAACATTTACCTCAGAGAAGCATTTTGTTTCTGTCAATATGTAGTCTACAGTGCATTTAATTCTCTGAGGAAACTCCTGTGAGCAGTTGGCTAAACCAGTAATCAGTCCACTTGATCTTGCCCGGTCCCATTAAAGTATACCTACAAGAACACAGACCCTGCCTCTTACAGTTGAGGTGAGGGAGACTAGCAAGTGGAAGTTCCTAGCCCAACTGGGGCATGTCCTTGGACCCCACTTTCCTTCATGATATGAAGGTCAGGAAGATGGCAGAGGACAGCCCATTTGCCCCTTTACATGCTGAGTCTTCTGTTGCTGTAAATCTGTGGCTCTCTTTCTCATTGCACACTCATTCCTTGGTGGTTTTGTCTCCTCATTTCTCACTCACTCCCCTTCCCTCTTCCTCCTCTGTTTTTCTGCCCCCCTAGGGCTATTCTTTTGGTTATAGTTCTTGATAAGTGACATCAGATATTTCTTGACTGTGTTGGTTGTAATCTTACTCTAGAACCAATTACTGAAGAGTTCGGAAACTGAAAATTCTGCAGGAAGGTGCTGATAAAGACTCCTTTTCAGAGAGAATGAGCCATAACTACTATTCATTCACTCAGCAAATAATTTATTTTGAATCAATCCCTGATGTACATTCTTCAACAAGATAGTAAAACAAAAGCAAAAGCATATACATGCAGAGATTTATTCTTGGCAGGAGATGGAAAGATAAATAATTTTTTAAATTACATAGTATATTGAAGATGCTAAGGGCTGTGGCAAAAATGGGAGGAGGGCAAGAAGGAGGAAGTGCTGTAAAGTTACAGTTGTAAAAAAAGGGTTGTAGGATTGGCCTTGCTGAGAAGATAACATTTGAACCAAACTTGATGGAGATGGAGGTGCAGGAGTAGACTGTGATTCTCTCGAGGAAGATTTGCAGAGAAAACAGCCAGTGAGATGAGAGTACTTCTAGAGTATTTGGTGGAAGACGAGGATGTACAGTTGGAATGCAGTGAGCGGGTCTGAATTTCCCAGTAAAGTTGCCATTGAACTTTTATGTCTAATTTCTCAGGTGTTCAATAAGCGTTTGTTGGTACTAAAGACTGATTAATTGATTTCAAAGATGAGCTCTTACAACATCAGAAAGAACATAGTTTGCTAGAACCAACAGGGGCATGTAACAGGTTGTTGGAATATCATTTCAGGCTTCAGAGGTGGAAATCTCAGGCTGATTACTGGCACTTTAGCAAATGTTGGCACATTAACTCATTCGAACCAGGCTGCATTACAATACCACATACCTCTAGTGGGTGAAAAGCAGGAAAACAACTATACTTATCAAAGTCAAGAACACATTTCCTGTATTTTATACTATCTTTATTTTCTCCCTTCTCAGACTTTACTCCCAGCAAGTACCTCCAAGCTTATTGAGAAGTTCTTGGCCATATGACCTTAGCTTCCTCACCTTCACCTCCACTTAGACCTGTTCCCCCACAGCCTTTTCTTCCTTCTCACAAGCTCATTTTCTCTAACTTCCTCACCTCAGCCTTTTTTTGGTGTTGCTCCCAAACTTCTACTCTCCATAGAAGCTGCAGATTTTCCCATTTGACGAAATCCCTTCTTCTGCCTTCACATGATAGGAGTTTGTTTTGTTTGTGTTGCTTGCTCCTGGATACTCAGAACCTGGTACTTCCTAGCATCAAGTACGCATTCCTTAAGTATTTGTGAGTGAAAAGAATGGTAGTTCTTTCTTGTAAAGAAAATCTTAATCTCTTTCTGGAGGTAGTGGGAGACATATGTGCATGTGGATGAGAAGCTCCCCTTCCCTTTTCCATCTCTCTCCTAACTCCCACTTTCCTCTTTTCCTAAAGAGCAAACCTTCCAGGGGGCACCTGGGTGGCTCACTCAGTTAAGCCTCCGACTCTTGATTTTTGACTCCATTCATGATCTCACGGTTTGTGAGATTGAGCCCCATGTCGGGCTCTGCACTAACAGCATGGAGTCTCCTTGGGATTCTACCCATCTCTCTCTCTCTGTCCCTCTCCTGCTCTCCACCCCTCTTTCAAAGTAAAAAATAAACATTAAAAGAAACCCCAGCAAACCTTCCTGGTGCCCTAAGCCCTGAAACCCCAACAGACCTTCCTGTTGCCCTAAGCCTTGAAGTTGCACATATGTCAAAGTTACCCATGTCTTGTCTTCTTCAACCCAAAGCCCTGTTCCCTCAATGGAGGGCATTTCCCTGAGAAGAAAGGAGGGAAATAATCTGATTCAGGTAATTTACTGTGGTGTTCCAATAATTACATCAGAGCCTTCTTGGGAATATCTGGATTTCCAAAAGAGGAGCCTTGTTAATCTACAGGATATTTTTATGTTGGAAATGTTATGAAAAACTACAAGTGAATTTTTTTTTTTTTTTTTACATTTTTATTTATTTTTGGGACAGAGAGAGACAGAGCATGAATGGGGGAGGGGCAGAGAGAGAGGGAGACACAGAATTGGAAACAGGCTCCAGGCTCTGAGCCATCAGCCCAGAGCCCGACGCGGGGCTCGAACTCACAGACCGTGAGATCGTGACCTGGCTGAAGTCGGACGCTTAACCGACTGCGCCACCCAGGCGCCCCTACAAGTGAATTTTAAGAGATGTCGGTAGTTTGGGAAAAAAATATTGCCTGTTTCCCTTTATGAGAGATATTTCCTTAGAATTGTTTTGTTTGTTGGTTTCTTTGTGCACCTGCCTTTTTTTCCTTCAGAAAATTTTAAGTGCTCTGTCTGTGGGTCTCATCATGGTTATTTTCAAACATCCATTTACAGATGTCTTTTTGCAGCTGAGGCATTTCTGAGTGACATTTCCCATCAGGTCTGCAGGTGCATCTAATCGACCTCTGTGATTGTCCCACATCAGTGCCATGAAGGCCAAACAAGGCTCTGTGATTGTGGGGTGGCAGGCATTCCCAACCAATAGGTTCGCTCTATTTTACTCAGCATGCTCTTCAGCTAAGAACTCGTATTTTAAGGGCCACTCATGGGGCAAAGGGTACAGGAACAAAGTGTAGCTTGGAAAATCAGTAGTTCTATTATTTGATAGAGAACCATTTCCAGTGGTTTTGGAATCAGGGCAAGATGTATCTGTCCTGAAGGGTCTGACATGTCTGAGGTAACCACAGTGGCTCTCTAAATAGTGGAAACACTCACAGGATAAGGCCCTGTGTACAGGAAATGTAGACACTTTCAAATTACTTTAACTTCTCTGGTTTCTTGCCAGATTGATTTCTTTCATTAGGGGAAGTTACTTCCATCTACATACAGTTCTAGCCTCAGGAGGTAGGAGACTGATTTAGTGGTCTTAATTTAGGAGTGTCCTGCATTTTCAGGAATTTATTGTTTAATATTTGAATGCCCGTATGTGACATTTGGATTAATCGGCTTGATTTGGGTATAAGTCTTTTGTGAGTTATGCCCCAAGTTGAATTTGAAACACAGTTTCCAATTAGTGGTGCCACCATCTTGGACATCAAGCCTAGAGGTAACAGATTTGAACACTATTTTCAGCCCAGTCCCCATTTAAGACCAATAGTAGCTTTCTATTTCCTATTTTCTCTGCCTTAACTTTCTTAGTTTCACATCAGAACCCTAGAACAAAGGTTTTTCTGACCTCATCTCTCTTTACTCTGGGCTAGTGCCTTCAATGGAGGCATTACTGGTCCATACCTACCCCCAGGGAGAGATTTGGAAGTACGGGGTAATTTTAAAAGTCTCTATTACTCAGGGGCAGGACCAGCATTTGATGGGTGGAGTTTAGGGATGCTATAAGTCCTGTGTTGTGTGGCAGTCATATAAATCAAGAATTGTTCCCAATATTAAAAGGCACTCATTGATAAATACTGCCTCCCTTCAGCAGCTGTACCATAATCTCTCTGCCCTTGCTTATGTTCTAGGTCCTCACTCCTTATTTTTTATCGGGATTTACCCTCTCTCCTTTACACATCTATACCTATCCCACTGAGACATCTATTCATACTATACTGTCTGCCTCTCTGAACCATCCTTAAAGGCTCAGCGTTATGTCCATATATCCTCAAAACCTTTCCGAATCATGCCACCCTGAGTAACCTCTCAATGCCATGAGTCCCCTTTCACCTTTGAGTGCTTCACTTTCAGGAGAATCAGGCACATTCTTTTGTTTATTTTTTAAACCTTCTGCCCTGAGCTCCTAGAGCGCAGTCTCATGTCTTTCCCATTTTGGGGTCAGTCTAGTTCTCTAGCCCTTTTTCCAGCTCATGGGTTGACTTTCCTTCTCCCAAACACAATGTGGCAGACTGCTGTGAGTTTACCACTGCTTACTTCCTTTTCCTCCCTTGCAGGTGGGTGTGGTGTTGGAATTGAGGTCTAGTCAAAGGAATGTGGGCAGAAATGAAGCGTATCACTTCTAGGCCTTCTTGTGAAAAATTTCCACGTACAGTCAGTTCTCCTTACTCTTTCTTGGTCCTGCCCAACAGCTAAAGGGAGAGGACTCCACAGACCTAGAGGGGGAGAGAGCCATAAGATGAAAAGAATTGCGTCCTTAAATGGCCTACTCTCTGGGAACATCTGAATTGGACTGTCTATGAACAAGAAATAAACTTTAATTTTATTTAGCCATTGGGGATTGTTGCATTTTTGTTATAGTGGCAGGTATTACTAACCTACATGCCATGTACTTTCTCATCTCCATGAACTTACGTGCATTGTTCCCATTGCCCTGAAAGGATTTCCTCTTCACAGTGCTTACATTTTATGCTTCGTCTAAGAACCTGGATCAATTCCTACCTCTTCCATGAAGCTTTCTATGATTTTACCAATTCAGAGTGACTTACTCTCCCCAAATTCTTGAAAATGACATGCACTGCTTTACCATTCAATCATCAAATAATATTATGCTGCACATATTTTTATTTAACTTTAATGTGTATATTCTATCTTTTCTGGTAAAATTTAAGACCTTTCAAAGTAGTGTTTTTGTCTCATGCTTTATAATATTAAGGATGTTGTTGGTGCTTAGGAAATAATTGTAACATTGTTATTATTTTACTCAGGCCCTTTTTTACATCTTATCCTTTTCTTTTGACACAGCTTATACTGTAATCTTTTGCTCCTTCCATGGATGGTTTTTGTTTTTTAAAGTTTTTATTTACTTATTTTGAGAGAGAGACAGAGCGAGTGGGGAAAAGGCAGAGAAAGAGAATCCTAAGCAGGCTCCATGCTGTCAGTGCAGGGTCCGATCCCACGAACCGTGAGATCATGATCTGAGGCAAGATAAAGAGTCAGATGCTTAACCAACTGAGCCACCCAGGCACCCCCATGGATGGTTTTTATGTCACTTTTTTTTTGTCTACTCAGAAATACAGATGGAAGATTATACCTTCCCAACATCCCTTCTTTTTCATCCTATTTACTTTAGTGCTGCTTATTTGTGTAATGCATGTTAGTTGAAGAAACAAGTCAAATTATTTCCTCTGAATTTAGGAAAGAATATAGGTAAAGCATCCTGAACCTCCTGTTTTTAGAGATGTCAAAACACTGTATCATGTTTCTTTATTTTCTTTGCTATACATACAGGCAACTGATTATTGTGAATGAGGTCAAACATTACCATATCGACTTCTGTCCAACAAAAGAAAAGATTCTTAAGTCTTATTGTAGTGTGATCATCACTTTTGCCGGATTCATCTTTTGAGTTAATGTATCCTCATGGATATGTTCTCTTTCAAGTTGGTGAGGTAATCTGGTGAGACTTTGCTTACAGGGATTTGTCTGCAGGAAAGCCTACTGAGGCGAAGGCCTTGCCAAGAAATCCAGTTATTGGCTCTGCTCTTTTTTCTTCTCCACTGAACCTTGAGACCCCATTCGTATATCAGTCATGACCATAAAGAGGAGACACATGGGTCAAGTCGCGGAAGACCTGGCCCCTTATTCCAACAGCTTGATCCTCAGCAGCCCACTTCTTTCTGCATCACTCTCTCCACAGGAAAATGGGTCAATATATTTCTCACTTCCTTTTTGGTGTCTTTTTAGAGTCAGCATGGCAGTATTAAGAACCATATAGGTAAATTTTGACTAATGGCCAGATAGTAGGCAGAAAGTCCCATAATATGTTGGTGTAGGAGAATCTTTCTGAATCAGTGTTAAACAGAGCGCTTAAGTATCTAGTCTCAGTTACTTGGATGTACCAGGTTCTAATAACAGGTCTGCTTCCTTGCGTACATCCCTGAGTTTCTTTCAGCACTGAAGGGGGCAGATACTAGTCCAGAAGGGCTAAGGCCAGTGACTGGGACATTCCTGAGTAGCAAAATGAGAAGGCTGTTTCAGTGAGGAAGTGAGCAAGGAGTTAAGCCAGGGCTTCAGTGGTTGGTCCTAACAGGGAGAGTCATGTAGGAAGGAGACATTTATGGCAGAGATAGGAGAAGTGATGGGAGTGGGAAACATCCAGTGGCTCAGAGCAAAGCGATACAGATTTATTAACTAATTAGTTTTAATTTAAAGACTTCCACTACTTTTCTATAAATGGTCTCATTTACTAATTATTCACTATGTCTGCTCAACTTCGCTGCCTGCTTATTATGAGAAAGGACAAAACTTGTTTAAGTTAACATTGTGTCTATCACAACAACACAGGGTGAAATGTTTGGTACATACCTGCCAGAGGACTGTAGTCTGGTTTTAGTTTCTGTTTATTCCATTCTATTTTGGTTCAGATTCTGGGATGTATTTTCAGCTGTTCATTCCCTTATTTCATTCAATGGACTTGTATTAAATGCCCAATAAGAGCTAGAGATACAGACAAAGTTCATAGTCTCACAGAGCTTACATTCTTGGGGGAGGAGAAAGTCTGCATGTATATACTTATGATGTAAATATATGATATTTAAGCAGAGTCCTGAAGGAAGTGAGGGAGGAAACCATGCAAACTTCTACAGGGAGAGAATTCTAGGCAGAATGATTGCTTAGTGGCAGAGATAGGGTATGTACGTGCTATGTTGGAGGAGCAGCAAAGAGGTTAGTATCACCAAAGTGTTGTAGCACCAGAGAAAGGTATGGGAAATGAGATCGAAGAGTTAGATTAGGGCCAGATTACTTAGCATTCTTAGGCAGTGATGAGGACTGGGATTTATTCCAGGTGAAATGGGAAGACATTGAATGGCTTTGAGCAAGGGAGGGAGCTAATCTGATTCCCTCCTTGAAAGGATTCTTCTGGTTGCAGTGTAGAATACAGATATAAGGGGACAGAATGCAAAGGATTTTTTGCTTTGGTCCAGAGAGGAATGATGGTGACCTGGAATAGAGGGTAGTGGCAGAGGTGGCCTTTTCCATAATCACTCCCAGTCACTGTCAGGGTAGAAGGATGATACTCTGTTTCACAAGTCTGATTGTCTGGCATACAGTACCATATTGAAATTAGAGCACCCCGGATCTTGCTCTTGAAATTGTGATCTTGTTACTGCTAGGGTCTCAGGTCCTGATCACAGCTGGATCTGGAATCTAGGAGTACAAAGGAAGGAAGTCAGAAAAGTTAGAGGAGAAGCAGAAGGTGGAGAAAGAAGAGTAATGGGATCTTGTTTCTGGTTACAGGGACCCCTAACAATGCCCTCCTCAGCCTGGAAGACATAATCCAATATGGGTTACTGGAAGCTGTGTTCTCATAGCCCATTTCCTTCTCAGCCCATTGGCTTCCATGCCCATCAGTGTGTTAGATGCCTGCTTTGCCGCGTCAGCAGTGATGTCGACATGGGCATTCAACACTGCATTTCAGTTATCGCCCTCCTTGATTTTGCATCATTGGGCACCATGTCCTTTCCTGGTGTAGACACCACGCTCTACACAACACCTGCCTTCTACTTCCCCCTTTCTCCCTCTCCTTTGTAAGTTCTTTCTCTGTTAGCTTTTCCAGCATTGGTGTTTCCCAGGATTTTGTCCTCTGACCCTTTATCTTCTCACTCTTTCCACTGCCCCTGGGGCTCCCACCCAGTTCTGGGGTTCAAACTGTCGTGTGTGTGCAGATGCACCCTCTCTCCCCATATTTATCCCTAGTCTAAATTCTGAATTTAGCCTCAGACTGCTATATCAGCTGCCAGCCAGTCACTGCTACCTGTTTGTCCCAGCATCATCTAAAATTGACAAATTAATTGACTTTGCAGTCTCAACCTTCTCTAGGATTAGTCTGCTTTTCTCTTTATTTTGCCTGTAGGTTTGTCGTGCCATCCTATATTCCTCCTCCTTTCTACCCAACCTCTGGTGCTATCAGTCATTCACCCAATCTGGATGATTTTTGTTTCCTAAATATATTTTAGTCCTTCTCCTTCCCCTTCCCCTTCCCCTTCCACTTCCCTTCTGCCTTCCCTTCCCTCCCTTCCCTCACTTCCTAGCTGAGGCTGTCATTATCTCTGTCCTGGGCTCCTACCTGATCTCCTTGCCTCCCATCCATTGTCTTTACTGCCTCAGGGATCTACCTATCTTAAGACCTGATCATGTCATTTCTTTGCCATAAACTCCAAAGAGTTCCTATCACACGTAGTGTCCTGTCTGGTTCCTCAGGAGACTAGGCAGGTTGTTCATCATCTGATCCTTGCCCATCCTCCAGCAGGATGACCCGCACACCTGTCCCCATCTTCCATTATCCTTCACACTCTCCATCATTGTGTCATGGCAGAACTTCCTACCATTCTCCACTCAGATCAGGGTTCAGGACGGTGCTTATGCTGTGTCCTCTGTCCAGTAAGCCCTTCTTCCTTACTGCCTGGATAATTCTGAGTCTTTAAAACTCAGTTCAGTGACACACATCCCCTGGGATGCCGTCCTTAGTCTCCCCAGGATAGGTTAGATGCCCTTCCTCCCTGTCTCTGGTGCCCTCATAGCATCCTGTCCTCATAATTGTAGCATCAGTAATCTTAGTGATACGCGTATATGTCTGTTTCCCTTTCTGAGTCTTCATTTCCCTATCTGTAAAATGGGGATAATAATAGTACTTATCTCAGAATAACATTTGGAGGATTAGATAAAGTAATCCATGCAATGAAATTATAATAGCACCTGATGCATACAAAACCTATTTGTTAATAGCCATTATAATAATATCAACAATATTGTTATTATGCAATAATTAAAATAATTATATAATTAACATTATTAATAATAATATTAACACATTATTGAGGGAAAGGACACCCTCCTAAACAGTGCTTCTCTAACTAGCAGAGCACTAGGCAATTTGAGAGTGATATCACAAAGTGGACATACCTGAAATAATGTGAGCTGTTCTTGTTTCTAATGTCAGCTGTGAATAGTTTTAATTATAAGAAAACATGGATGGTAGTTTGAGATGAAAACACAGCCCCTGGCTGCAACAAAAAGCTCTTGGCCCAGTAAGAGAAAGGCCATCGTTTTTCAAATCATGTTTCCAGTTCCTGAGAACAACATTACAACAAATTAAACAGGTATCAAAACCATCTAAATTGCTGACCCTGAAGGGCTTGGTGTCCAAAGAACAAAGGCATACCAGAATAAAGTCTCATGTTAGAAAATATGTTGGACCAGGAAAATATAGAGGAAGGGAACAGACCCTTATTGAGCAGCTATGATGTACTGAGTATTTTGCACATACTTATCCATTCAGTAACCACAGTTCCATGAATTAACTGATATTACCCTGCTTACTGATGAGGCACAGAGAGGCTTGTAATTTGTCACTCATTACAAAGCTAATTTTGTGACGCTGAGTGAACCACTTGGCTTCGGTAGCCAGCTACTCTTTGCTTTCCTGCTTTGTTCAAATTCTTCAAGACTCAGTTTAAGTCGTTCCTTAGGAAATTTCCACACCTGGCCATGTCCACTGCTATCATCGCATTCTGGGCTTTTACCTCTCATCATTCTGCAATTTAGTGTGACCAACCGTCCCCCTGCTCAGTTTGTACACCCATGAGAGTAGGTAGGGGCTGTGTCTCTCTGGTTCACACCTTTGGGACCAAGAACTAGTGCACGTCTTGGCTTGTAGTAGGTGCTCGGTGAATGTTGTTTAATTAGTGTTCTTATCTTTAAAAAGAGACATATAGAGCGTGTGACCTGCAAAGTTCCCTCCAGTTCTTTGTTTCTGGTGCTAATGTTTAGACCTAGCAAAGGCCCAGACCCGAATAGGACTTCATGTCCTCAGGCAGCTGATGCTGTAGGAAGGGGCATGCCTGCCGATGGTGTGGGCTTCAGTTCTTGTCAAAAATTCCACCCAGGTTTTTTTTACTTCTTAGCAGGTGCCACAGGGGCTTTTCATCTTCTTCTCCCCCCCCCCCCACGCTTCCTGGAGAGCCTGGAGATAGTCTGCAGTTGCTTTCCTCTTCAACGCTGCTGCCACTCATTCCACCCTTGAAGTCCTTCTCTCCCCAGATCCGAGTAGGAAGTGGGGTGTAGTCTTCGTGCAGAGACACACACACACAGCTCATTTCACCATACAGAGTTTTACTATGAGTCGGCACAAAGTCAGAGTTTGGGGAGCCAAAATTGTAAATATAGGGAAGTTATAAAGCTGAAAATAACCTTTGCTAATTAGCCGAGACATGACTCTTGGTTTCTAGTTCCTGCCCATGACTGGCCCCTTGGGAAACCAGATAGGGCTGTTTGCCATCTGGTCCTAGGGCTGCCTGGTTCCAATCCTAGCTCTTGGAACCTCAATTCCTAATCTTTAAAATGGGGACAATGGTATCTATTAGGTTGCAACATAAAATTGCCATTTTAGTAGGTCAAAGGGGTCAAATACTGACAATTTCATAAAGCTCAGCTTAAGACATCATAGGATTGTTGTCGGTGAAATGAATAATGGATGTAGATTACTTATCATAATGCCTATCACAAAAGTACTCAATACATGCAACTAAGATGATCCCAGTGATTTTTATCTGAGACAGTGACTGAGGTCTTATTGGACTTCTGCCCTCAGTTCAATTTTTCTGAGTGGCACCAACCAAATAAATGCCTAGCTTTATCTGACCATTGCCAAAAAAGCAAGCAGACAGCCCCAGAAGGCACTTTTCCCAGTACATTGCCTTGAAGACGGTCCTGGAAAAGAATGACAAGACTCTGATGTCCCAGATGGACACCTTCAATCTTCAAAACCCTTGATACTGAAAGAAAACTATTCTCTGAGCATCTCCATACAATGAATGGTTACCTCAGAGGCATTTTCTCACACTGCCCACTTAATATTACTGTGACCCCAATTGGGTCATTTAATATTTGAGTGGCAGATCATTCATTTTCATATTCAAACAAATATATATTAAGTATTTGCTGGGTTTTAGGTAATGCCATGCTGCTTTCACAAACAAAAGTCTATCCTCATAGTAATATTGTCCATCATTTTCATCCATTCCACAAATATTTATGGAGCATCTATTAAATGTCAAGGCTTATGTCAGACAATGGATAAAGTGTGGATGAAATTAAATATAGCTCCTGGGAGCTTCTCGGAGAGATACTGTACTAGGAGAGATAGACACTAACCACATAATCTTATGCAAGTAAGTGTAAAATAGCAATTGTGGGAAGTATTATGGATGGGAATATATGCTCTATGGCAGCAAGAAATACAGAGCTTTGACCTAGTTTGGCGATATAGGACAGAGCTGCTAACTCACACCATGCCTTTGAGAGAATTAGATAACGATGTCATAGGAGATGAAGGTCTATGTCAGGATAAAGGGATTGGCAGGTGGAATATGACTCACTTCTACCCATCACTTGCTCCTTAGCCAATGCTCTTGTGTGGGGTGAAGTCTGCACAAATGTATATGGCAGCTTGAGTTGGGAGGGCTTCTTCAAGAAATTGATGTTGGAACTCTTGTTTTTGGAAAGGGGTAAAACTAATTATAAATAAAGAAAGATGCATTCTTGTATTTGATAGAGTTGAGAGTTGGAGTAATGCTCCAGACAAAGAGAACTGTGTATGCAAAGGCCCTGTGGCAAGAAGAAACAGGATCTACTTGAAAAACAGAAAATATCCAGTGAAACTACAGATCAGAGTAATAGCAAAATGGAAAGGAAATTTGGGGATAAAAGAACAGATTAGAACTTCTGGGCCTTGGCAGGGATTTTGGTCTCCATCATGAGAACAATGAAGGGTCACTTAACTGTTTGAGGTTGATGACAATGACATAACTAAATTTTTGTTGTAAGACCACTTTGGATGTTAGGAAGAAAATGGATTTGGAGAGAGCTGGCAATAATGAATACACAGAGACCTGTTAGGAGGATGTTGAAAGTGAGAAATGATGATAGTTTGTAATAGTGTGGCATCCAAGGAAATGGAGAAAATGGTACATATTCAATAAATATTAGGAGCTAAACTTGATAGAGTTGCTGATGGATTGAATATTGGGGACAAGGAGAAGCAGCAGTCAAGGATAATACCCAAGTTTTTGGTTTGTGGAACAGCATGGATGGTGACCCCACAGCCTGAGATAGAGGGCTCTGGAAGAGGGCCATGTGGGGCAGGGTAGGGGAGGGGCTGGGTTGGGGTTTCTTTGGCATCATCCAAGTGGAGTTGCCAGGTCCACAAATGAGAGGAGAAATCTGTGTCTGAGATAGAAATCTGTGAGGTGCCTGCACAAAGAGGATGAATGCAGCCATCAGTGTGATTGAGGCCATCAAGGAAGAAAACATAAGACAGGGGGGCTTAGAAATGAGCCTTTAGGAATCTCAAATTTCCTGGCCTGATACAGGAAGGGAAACCTTCAAAGTTCTTTTCATATCCATTTTCCAGAAACCAAGGCTCAGAGGAGTCGAGTAATCTGCCCAAGGCAAATGGCTGGCAGATGGTAAAGGTGGAATTTAAATCTCAAGCTTTTATATTCTAGAACTCTCACTCTCCCACCATGTCATAGTTTCCAGTTTTTAAATACTTAGTTTTTAAAAAAACTTCAAAGGATATTGTCATTATTTCATTTAGCATTGAATAACTCTATATTCTTCAATATAACTATTTTTTTTTAAGCCTAAAAGATCCACTCAGCCAAGGGTGAGGAGAGAAAGGCAAAGTAGGTGCTGTAAGGAAAGATAAAACATAGAAACTCATCATCCCCTGGGAGCCTGGAGTTCACCAACTTGACATAATTAGGTGTTCACTTAACACTCAGCAATTAAATGACTTTACACCAACTTCTTTATGAGAGAAAAAATTCGTGTGAGGTGCAGCAGACACCTTCAGGCTCTTTCACAAAAGCTGCATCATGGCTGGGTTTTGAGGCTGGCTCCTGCTGAGTTACTAACTGCACTGTCACACCTCCATGGAACACACAGGCACTCCTCTCTCCCAGGCTCAGGTCTAAGAGCTGAGAAACTAGTCCCACCAAGTTCTGGAAATAAGGTGCCGAGCCTCTTCTGGGTCTGTTTTGTATAGTCACTTCTTTCACTAAAGGATATTCCCCTGGCAGTGGACAGCATGCGAGTTAAGTCCAGGGTTCTGGGAAGTAATCTGGGACTTAGAAGATTTGGTGAGGAGCTTTCTAAGTTTACCCCATCCTCAGATGACTGGGTGGCATTGGGTGTGTCTTCTAGATTCCTTCAGATTTTCTCCCTTTCTTTATAATTAAAGGTCAGAAGAGGATTCTGACTTGGAAACAGCACCAAAAGGAAAACCGAAGAGAGGGGCTTAAGTGACATGCTCCATATGAGCACAGACCCAGAAGGGCTGAAAATTTCACTTTAATTTCTTTATGGCAGGAAAGTGATTCAAGAATTTAAATGCTGGTCAAACCCAAAAAAGTATTCTCACCTACTCACCCACTTCAAACAAACAAACAAACAAACAAACAAACAAAAAGCAGATTTTAAAATGTATTACCCAGAAATACAATACTTGGAAAGAGTCCAAACTGGGCAGAATTTGGGGCTGCACAGAAATTGCAGACAAAGTTGTCCCCTCTGGAATAGCCACTTTGTATTCCTTGCTTTGGCTTTGCAGCAGTTCTAATTAATATTCAATTACCATGGAATGGGCCTCTTCTTCCAAGAGCTCATTGGGAACCTGAAGCGGCTTCTTCCTAAAATGACCAACTTTCATTTGGTAATGATGACTTTGGTTGGCTTACCACAAAAGCATTCAATTGTGGACCTCAGACCATGGAAGTGACTAGGAGCATTGGGCTATTTATAGTCTTTAGATTTTTTTTTGACATCTGTGAGTGTCTGTGGGCGGGATGAAGCAGTGAAGAAAATGCTGGGCATAGAGTCCAAGGACTTTACATTTCAGCCCCTGTGCCACCATTTGCCAGCTGCATGACCTTGGCTAAGTCCTTCAATTCAGTTTAACCAAACCTGTATTGAGTGTGACTAGGGAGCTTGGCCACCGCTAAACAGTGAGGTATTACAGGTTATTATGTCAAGGAATTTGGATTTTTTTTTAAGGAACCTGGGGAGCCAGAGGACCATCTTGAGCCAGAGAATGACATGATCAGATGTGTGTACTACAAAGATCTCCCTGGTGTTAGTGTATAAGGCAGATTGGACAAAGATAAGGATAGATACAAGAAACCATTCAAGAAACTTCTACAGTTGTCTAAGTAAAAAATGTGAATGCAAGAACTACTAGGGAAATGATAACAAACATGCAAAGGAGGTGATAGATACGAGGTGTGTTAAGAAAGTAGAAAAGGGAAGACACTGTGAAGGTTGGATATGAACATAAAGGAGAAGTTCAGGATGACTTATAGATTTTTGGCATGGGCTACCCAGTAGATATGGCTACATCATTGAGTTAATAAATAAAAGAAAAGGACCTGATTTTATGTTTGATGATGATGAATTTGGTTTGGAAAATGCTCAGTTTGAAGTTTCTATAGAGGATTCTAGGTGGAAATGTTTGGTGAACAGCTTTGGTACAAATCAGGAGAAAGTCTGAGTAAGAGGTAAAGATTTTGAAGCCATGTATTTATACACAGTAGATGAAATTGTGAATACAGGAAACCTCATGCAGACAGGGTGTGCAAAATGAAAAGAGAAGTAGACTGAGTAAAGAACCTTCTGGGAACATTAAGCATTTAAGAGGCAGATGGTGGAAGAAGAGCTATGAAGTATAATAAGAAGCTATCATATTAGGTAAAGGAGACTATAAGAGGTCATAAAGAATCCCAGAGAAGAAGGTGTTTCAAGGAGAGCCTGGCCAACAGTGTCAGTCAAAGTCACTGAGAATTCATGTATGATAGGAGCTCAAAAATAGATGCCTGAGATGGGTTGACAAGATGGAATGAGAGGTATTTTATAAGTTCACTTGTGGGGAAAAGACAGATTATATGGTGGTAATTACTAATGAATGAAGGGATAAGATATTTTTATTCAGAGAGAAGAGACTTGAGGCTACTCATATCCTCATATGCTAGTAAGAAATAGCCAGTGAAAGAGAATTTGCACAGAAGAGTTTATTGATGGGGTTGGAGTTCTTAGGCTGGAACCTTCTTTAAGGAGGAAGGATGAACTTTAGGCAGGTCTCTTTCTTCCTCTAAGACCAAGGAAAGAAAATGAGAATGGTTGTGGATTTAATCATCTGTAACAGAGTGGGTAAGAATTCATGAGTGTTACCCAGTGATCACTGTTGTCCTTACCGTGAGGATGGGAAGCAAAGTCAGTTTCAGACTGTATAGGGGAAAAGGGTAGATTAGGAGTTCAAAGAATGTTACAGTTAGTAATAGCTGTAAATTGGACAGTCTCAGAGCAAGGAAATACACAAAGACTATAGTTTATCAATGAAGATTCAGCTGAAGTTGAACACCTTAGGGCAAGGGTGGCATCAATCCAGAAGATAGTGGATTTTCTCCATTAGCACCAGTTGCTAGAGTGTAAGTATACAAAATGTGGATGTTTAGATTGACCTGTTCGGGGGACTTTCTTTAAGGTAGATAGCTAAAGAACCAAGGTAGAAGGAGCTCGAGTTGCAAGCCAGAAAGATGTTGATTGATGAACTATAGAATATAGACTCCTTATGAAATTACAGAAGTTCACAGGCCTGGTAGACTGGAGAAAAGTGATGTATTAAGAGGTGGGCTATAACCCATGGGATTGGAGGATAATGGGGAAAGGAAATCAGAGAGCTGGACATTTTGAAGGGTGAACTTTAAAAAGATGGAATTTAAACTTCGGCATGGAGCAGATTGGGGTGTGTCGTGGGAGAGCAGTGGGAATGGGTTGTTACCTAGAGTGAAGGACAGAGCTCTTGCAGTCAAAGGGATCAAGGAAATCTGGAGCTAGGTTATTGAATTGATGGTCTATAAATAGAGGAATACAGGATCATGGAGGGGCATGGGGTGAAGAGAGAGAATGCTAAGATGCCACATAGAGATGGAGTATTATCTACAGATAACTGAATTATAATGTTAGGAGTTTTATAGAACCCCATAGAACAGTAGGTATAGCCACCCAGGCTTAGGAAGCTGTCGACCCCTGAAGACTTCTGGGGAATGAGAGACAGACCCTTTCCAGATTATCAGAAAAAGGAAAGAAGACATGCTCTTTGAAGAGAAGTCAGCTTCTAAAAGGAGGACAGGAAGAGATGGATATATATGTATGCCTAGGTCCATAGCCTCATAAATCATTTAGTTAACCACACCTCAGGCAGGAGAAAAAAAGTGTAGGTGTTAAAGCTAGTGATACTTTCTCTGCATGAAAGAAAGTATAAGGATTAGAGACAAAGATTTTTTTTCCCCTCTAAAGTCTTGAGTCAGAAAAACAGAAATTGTTCTAGGTATTCCAAGTAGACAGACTTTTTCTTTAAATTGAGGCATATTTATATACAGTAGATATGCAGAATAGGAATATTGGAAATAATCCAAACTTATAATAGCAAACCTCTGCCATGTAAAAAGGTTTAACAATGATGATGAGTTACAACAGATCAATTCAGCACATGTCCCATGCCCCAGCACACAACCTCTCTGGGCTTCAGTTTCCTCATATGTCAAATGATGGTGGGCTTGATGATTCTGAAGTCTTATAAAGTCTTGTAATATATACAAGAAAGTGATGCAGACAGTGGTTGATTTCTAAGTCAAAAGAAAGTTCTATGGTGAGGTGGGACACTAAAGTGGTACAGGGGAGCTGGGAGAATGATGATTCCCTCTCATGGTGCCATGGCACTTATGGCATGGAAGTGAATACTTTCTCATTTGAATAATCTGCGAGTGAAAACATCCTTTCACAGACAACCTTATTTCCATTTAGTAAGAAATGGAATGGCTAAAAAAGAAGTTTTAATTTTCTACAAAATACAGTTTCTAGCTCTAGTGAAAAGAGCTGGCTGGGAAGAAGGACAGTGGAGGGAATGCGTGTCAGTGAAACAGTGGTGGAGGATGGAATGGAGATGATGACGTGGTTAACTTCTACCAGAAGACAGGCCGATGAAGTCTGGTCCAGCTTGACCTACCCAACTAGTGGGTGCTTGCAGGGCATCAGTGTGGCTCCACTGAAGGGGTAATCTGCATCTCTTTGTCAGGGATATCGTGGTTGTAAGAAACAGAAACAGTCTGAGACTACTTTAAAGAAAGGGATTAGAGAAAATTTATAAAACACAGGGGAAAAAAGGAAAGCTACATTCCAGGAACTAGAAAAATTGAATTCTAGGCTTCTCTGTATATTTCTCTGCAACAAGAATTTCCACCCCCACTTCTGTCAGCACATTTGCTCTGTTCTTTTCTCTATGGAGGTAAGGTTTATCTGTCTTGGCATATATGAGGTAGGAAGTGGATTCTGTGGTTATAGTTCCTACTTGATCTTGCAGATCCTATGCCCACCATCTTTTAACTAGGTTCTCCATGTCCCAGCTCCAAATTCCTAGGAGAGATAACAGCTCACTTTGAGTCAATAATCTATTCAAGATTTAGTCAGCTTTGTCCTAGGACAGAGGGTCACTTGACCCCAACATGGAAGGTTGATTCACACTTCAACCAGGTCCATGGTTCATAGACAATTCTCAGAGAAAAAAGCATGAGCTAGACATGGGTCCAAGAAGTCTCTATAATGCAGACAAAGTCTGAAAGAAAAGTGTAGACCCTGGGACCTGAAGGACACAGGAAAAAGCAAGATAAGAGGTAAGGTCATAGAACCTATCTATTTAGTTACCTCTAAATTCTGTAATGAATGTATAAATCTTCTCTGTTTAGAATTGTTATAAGAATTTGTTAAGAGAGGTAATATGAAAATGGAACATAAATATAAGATTATCTCTTGAAACTAGATTAGGTGATTCTCAATCTAGAAAATTTGAAATCATCTAGTTGTGTTGTAACCTGGGTTGTTCTTGAGTTTCTATTCTCTTTCTTGGCCTCAATTACTAGAAATCTTTTGGAGTCACATATTTTACCTCCCAATCAGTATTTTTTGTCTTTATGTACTTGATAAATACATCTTTACCGTTCTACTGTATCTTTGTGTGTGTGTTTCCAGGCTCAAATCAGATTCTTATTTACAGCCATTAACCAAGACCTCTTCTGTACTCTGGGAATGGCAGGATCCCTTCTTTCGCTGCTGCCAGGTAGAAGAAGTGATCGTTAATATCCCATCGGCCTCATGGTGGACCTTATGCTTTGAGGGTCTTCTGCACATAATCTATAGTCCTAACCATGAGTGATAGGGTGAAGACACTAATGATCACCATGATCCCTTGTCAGCCCCATGCCTAACAGAACCCACATGGTGGTCAGGGTCCTGCCCTATTCCTGAACATGACCATCCCTGTCTTCTCACTGCACACATTAGAACCCTGACAGAAGTTCAGGCAACCCTTTTCATGAAGAATGGGGAGGCTTCCCGAGATAGGACAGAGTGAGAAGACCAATAATTGGTCATTCCTCCTTTTCTCACTAACTCATTCTTGTACCACACAAGGGCTTGGGGGACCTCTGCCTCATAGGTTAGGACTTTGGAAAAGATCCATGTGCATACACCCTCTCTCCTGACACTTCTCTAATTCCTCAACCTCCTCTTGTCTTCCTTATGCATCACTCTTAGGTGTTTTCTCCCCAAATGTGAGGTGGCCAATCTGAGACCCATGAGAAAGGAATCTAGAGCCTCTGTGTCCACTTGTGTTTTGAAAACACTAATATTCCACGTTTCAAGTAGATAAAAAGTAGATTCTTCCCTCTGCCTTGGGGTTTGTTGACTCTAACTAGGGACATACTGGCTCTTGAACAGAGTGATGGTGACAAAGATGCTTTGATTCCAGTTCCATATCTTCCCTGCTGAGGACTGGGATCAGTTTCTTCCCGAGTTTCCCAAATTCAAACACTTCTTGGATGGTAAGCTGAGGGCAAGCAGTTTAGTCCCTGAAAAGGGATAACATATTTTTCCTATCGACATAACTTTAAATCTATATCTCCAGAAATAAGAACCCTGATGGTATTGTGTAAGGAGCATTGTGTGCGACTCCTTTCATAGCCTATTTTTATTACAAAGAAGAATCACATTGGTGGGAAGTGGCATCTGAGTCCCATACGCTGAAAATGCTACTCCCAAGTAGATTCTTTTCGATCCCTAAAGTTTTTCTCTGATAGAAGAAAGTTTGTTCTGACACATCAAGATTTATTCTTCTGGAGTATTGTATATCTCCTGTGCATGTATGATTGTCATCAAATACCCCCACGTGCAGGCAATAGGTCAGTTTTCCTCTGTGGGGTCCTACTGTGTAGCTTTGTAGCACAAAAGGTAAAGTGACCTCTGTGATATCATTACTAGCCCTTGTGAATGAAAGTGTGGCTAGGTCCTGAAGAAAGCCCAGTCCTTCACCATTACTGTAGATAATATAGTTTCCCTCACATCCTGCCCCTATTCCTCCTACAGTTAAATAGTATAAATGTGCTCTATCTCAGTAGTGTCTGGAATGCTCTTCTTCAGTCATCTGTAGGATCTAATGGATAGATGGAAGAGACAAGGGAAGAAAAAAGAGGGAAGAGGAAAGAAGATTAAAGATCTCAAGGTTTTTTTTTTTTGGCCAATTTTCAGTAGAAAATAGAAAGAAATCCAGGGAAGTTTAAAGTAATGAATCAAATGAAAGTTCTCTTCAGAATACAATGATGATCTGCCTCATCATAGAGAAAACAAAGTGTGTGTATTATTACCTGAACAGTTTATGGGAAGGAACAGGTATTTGAGGAGGGTCAAACTGCCCACAGCCACTTTAAATAATATCAGGCTTGAAAAATAAAATGGGTAACTCAGTTCTGGTCCTAAAGGAAGGTAATTCTTGAGATTAGATTTATGAAGGGAATATACAGAAAACAGCACAAGCGGGTCACGTTAGGCTTTATGTGAGCAAGAGCCAAAATGCAGACTATAAACCCTGGAATAACAGGAGACAGTAACCAAGGTAGGTGGCCCATTGCTCTTTTTCCCTTAAGATGAAGGATGTCTCTTTGGAGAACTACACCTCTTGGTTCAGCTGTGAGTTTATGGATTCCTTCTGTGGGCCAGCAGTTTTGTTTTTGATGTGTCAACGGCTGCTGCTGGTACAGAGACAGTAGCCCAGACCCATGGGTAATTTCTTCTCTGTAAGCTCCACTCAAGGCAAGAATGCTAGATTTCTGATCCTTTTCTTTTTTACTAACGTGCTTCCTGTATATCGTCAGCCGTCTCAACTTCTTGTTCGTTTTGGTCTTGAGCTGTTCGCTCCAGGGCTTATGATCAGCAAGATCATACTGAAAGAAAGAATAAGAAAGTGAAAGAAAGCTGAAGTTCAAAGCATTTGATTATAAGCTCCTCCATGGAGTTCCAGGGTGTTTAGAATATTCTGCACAGTGTGTAATGGTAATTGATGATGGTGTAGCTATACAGTAGCTTTAAGTGGATGTCAATAGAATAAGGAGATACTATCTGCTCCCTATTCAGTTTCTAATTCTCCATCAATCCTGCTCTCTTGGTTGCTCTGAAGCTGCCATTCCTCTAGGTGATGTTTAGGCCTGTCCCACCCCTCCTCTCACATACCTTATGAAAAATGGTTGTGCCATCTGCAGCTGTCATGAGGCTGTGGAATAGGGAGTACGGCTCAATGAATATACAAATGTGCAGCTGGACCACAGCCCCTTCCAGAAGGCAGCTGCAATATAAATCACAGTGAGCTCACACTTCTCAAGTAGCAGGCTGCCATTGGGGGCTGCCATGCATAAGGGACTGGAGAGAAATAGAAGAATGTGAGAAAGGTCTCAGTGGAAATCGGCCCTGCAGTATGTGGAAAGGTTGGCTGGAAAGACAAAGCCAAGAGTAGCATGTTCTGAAAAACCTAATTGCTTGGGCTCTTGCAGATCATGGAACAAAGCTAAGCACAACATGGGGTTTATTGAGTTTCAGTACATTTGCTTCCCTTTGAGCTGATGGGAGTCTCTCCCTCTCCCTCCAACTCCTGCCTCTCTCAGCACCTCCCATTTTCCAGGCACCGGGCAAGGTTCTGGAGCCACAGTTGTAGTTTTTGAATCAAACAAAATCTCTGCCCTAAATTTTAAGGGTGGAGAGACATGGGGGTTGGCAGTGATGATGGGGAAACAGACTTTATAATAATGAAAAATAAAATAAACTACAATGCAATGTGCTGAATTGGAATGGAAATAGATACCAGAATCTGTGAGATGTCAAGAGGCAGAATGGGTAAGTCTGCTTTGGGGTGGTTTTTCAGAGGTGACATTTGAATGAAAATCTTCCAGCATGAGTGGGTGTTCCTTAGGAAGGTCAGGATGAAGCAGGGTAATAGCGGATGTAAGGCTGGAGGCAGGAAAAGTGTGCATTGATCCTCTTTTGCTGCCAAAATTTTAAGCAGCCCAAATTATTGAATGTTTTCCTTCAAGCCTCTCTTATTAAAGTCACTGCAAATTCTACTGGTATACTTGTCTTTCACACATCTGGCTTTACCCCAAATACATCTGGCCCATGCACTCCTGGGTCCCCATGAAAATAAAAAAATAAATATAAATGTAACTACTTTTCTTCATATTCTCTCTCTCTCTCTCATGTACACATGCATAAGCACACACAGACATACACACTAAAGAATGTGGGCAGTTCCTAGGGATGGAAAAAGCAGAAACTAAACAAAACGGATTCTCCTTAGAGTCTTCAGAAAGGAACACAGCCCTGCTGACACTGAAACCTTGACTTTAAACCCAGTGAGACCCATTTCAAACTTCAGACCTCTTGAACTGTAAGATAATAACCTTCTGTTGTTTTAAACCATGAAGTTTGTGGTAATACGTTGCAGCAGCAATAGGAAATTAATATAGACTCTAGTATCTGGAAGTGATGTGCTACGGTAACAAATAAAAATGGAGAACTGGCTTTTAAATTAGGCAATGGACAGAGGCTGGGATAATAAAGTTTTTGATAATAAAAATGTGTATGGTAATGATTCTGCTAATGAGGACTCAGAAAGAAGTGAGGGGTATGGTAGAAAAGGTATGTAGTCTTAGAGAATGCCTAAATTGTTATGAAAAGACTATTGGTAGAAATACGGGTGTTGAAGTCACTGCCAGGGGAATGAGGACTCGAAAACAAAATGTATAAGCAGTGAACTTGGATATTTAACTAAGGAGATATCCAAGCAAAGCATTGAAGGCATGGTCTGGTTCTGTTGCTCTTTATAGCAAAATATGAAGGCAAAGAGATAGATTGGGAGAATCATTGTTAAACAAGAATGAGCCAGGCCTTCCTTGGTGATTGGGGAAATTTTCAGCCTATCTGGATTACAAAAGACAGTAAAATTTGGTGATTCACAGTCAGGAAAGTATGCTCTGGAGAAAAAGCTCTGGCTCAATACTCTTTTGCTTGTGCCTCTGAAGGTTAGCGTATCTAGTCACACAGAAGGCTTTTTGAAGAGATTAGGTATGTGAATCCCCTCAGCCATCTCAGGAGAAGCCAGGAATATAAATGAAATTATCTAGGAAAGATTTGTGAACGTCTTGTTTAATAGAGTTCTCATGACATACACAGGAGACACATGAAATATTTCAGAATCTTATATCATTAGAAGCGTGTACCTTTCATGAAATCGGAAGTAGGACTGAGAGGGCAGAGCCATTAGGGCAAAGGGCAGAGCTGAGAATCACCACGGGTTATCCCCAGGTTTTGAAACCAAATGGAGGTTTCCTGGATGGATTTTGAAATTGCTTGGGAATGACAATTCCTTTTTTTTCTTCATTTCCTCCCTGTTTTTTTCAAGTAAGTGTCTGTAACTGTTACCCTTTACCTTTCCCAATATTGTCTTTTTGGGAGAAGGTAACTTGTTACTTGCATTTCACAAATTGATAAGATGTATGGATTATACCTAGGGTTTCCCCCATAATCTCGTTTTGATGAATTAGGATCAGGTTTCGGTTTCATTGGCTTTTTTGTTTTCAGTTTCCTTGGTTTCTGCTCTAGTTTTTGTTATTTCATTCTTCTGCTGGCTTTAGGGTTGAGTTGCTCTTCTTTCTCTATTTTGCTAAGATGGAAGCTCAGGCTGTTGGTTTTAGATCTTGCTTCTTTTCTCATATACACAGTTAATGCTACAATTTTTCCTGGAAGTGCTACTTTCTCCACGTATGACAAGTTTTGGTATGTTGTATTTTCATTTAGCTAAAAATATTTTTGGTTTTAATCTTGAGGTTTCTTCTTTGAGCCATGTGTTATGTAGGAATGTGTGGTTAAATTTCCAAATATTTGGAGATTTTCCAGCTATCTTTCCCTTTGGATTTCTAGTTCAATTTCATTATAATCTGAGACTATACTTTGTATGAGTTCTCTTCTTTTAAATTGTCTAAGTTATGCTTTATGACCCAGAATGGGGTCTATGTTGGTCTTTCCGTGTGAATGTGTATAAAATGTGTATTCTGGTATTGTTGATAGCATATTCTACAAATGCCAATTATCAAGTTGATTTATAATGTTGTTTAGGTCAACTATATCTTTGCTGACTACCTGCTTGCTTGATTTCTCAACTGCTGAAAGAGGCATATTAAAGCCTCCAACTATAATAGTGGATTTGCCTACTTTTTTTTTCAGGGATACCAGCTTTTGACACTGTGTTGTTAAGTGCATATACCTTTAGGATTGCTCTGTCTTCTTGGAGAATTGACTCCTTTTTTTCATTATGAGATGCTCTTCCTCATGCCTGATAATTTTTCCTGTTCTAAGGACTCATTTGACTGATATTAAAATAGCTACTCCAGTTTCCTTGTGGTTATTGCTAGCATGGTATATCTTTTTTTCCATTAAAGAAAGTCTATTTGACTATATTGAAATGTGTTTCTTGTAGACAACATATAGTTGTTTGATTGGGTCTCAGACAACATATAGTTGTTTGATTGGGTCTCTGTCTTTTAAATCCCTCTGACAGTCTCTGTCTTTTCATTAATAAATTTAATTCATTCACATTTGAAATCTTTTTTTTTTTTTACTTTAAAATTGTTTTATTTTTATTTGTTTTGAGGGAGAGAGAGATAGAGCAGGGGAGGGGCAGAGAGACAGGGAGACAGAATCCCAAGCAGGCTCTGTGCTAGCAACACAATTGCTCAATGCAGGGCTTGAACTCATGAACCATGAGATCATGACCTGAGCCGAAATCAAGAGTTGGATGCTTAACCGACTGAGACACCCAGGCACCCTCCCCTGAAATCATTATTGATGTAGTTGACTTAATATCTATCACATTTTTAACTATTCTCTATAAAGTTACATTTGTTCTCCCCCCCCCCTTTTATCTGCTTTCCTGGTTTTAATTAAGTGTTTAAAATGATGATCTCTTGGCATATCAATATACTTATGTAAAAAAAATAGTGGTTGTCCTAGACTTCGAAGTATGCATTTTTAATTAATCTAAGTCCATTTTCAAATAGCACTATGCTGTTTCACATGTCGTATATCTTCCTTATGACAGAGTATTCTCAGTCCCTCCCATCCACTATGACACTGTTGTCATTCTGTATTTGCTATAATTACCCAATATGTTGTTAATATTACTTTGAACTGTTACCTTTTAGATCAATTAAGAACAAAAAAGGTAAGACTTTAACTCTATTCCCTTCCTGCTGCTCTTCCCATTGCTTTGTATATATATTTGTGTTTTGATATACATCATTTTTCTTCTCCCTGAAGACCTTTAAAAATTTCTTTCATGGAAAATGTGCCCAAGATGTAATTCCTCAATTTTTGTTTGTTTAAGGAAATTTCTATTTCTCCTTCACTTTTGAAGGGTAGTTTCACTGGCTATTGGATTTTAGGTTGGTATCTTTTTCTTTTAACACTTTAAATATTTCAATTCACTCCCTTCTTCACTTGCCTGATTTCTGATGAGAATCCACTGTAGTTCTTAGGGAAGGTGATAGTTCTCTGATTTCTTTTGGGATTTCCTCCTTGTCTTTGGTTTACAGAAGTTTGAATATGACATGCTTTGCTGTAGTTCTTTGTTATTATTCTTGTCATTATTTATCTTTCCTTTATCTTCTCAGATCACTGGATCTGTCATGTGGTGTTTTTATTTAATGTCACAAAGTTCATTATTTCTTTAAACATTTCTTTTATGCCCTTTTCTCTCTTTCCTCATCTTCTGGTATTCTTATTACTCATATACTACGTCTTCTGAATTTGTCCCACATTTCCTGGATGTTCTATTATAGGTCTGTTTTTGTTGTTCTTTTTTTTTTCTCTTTGCATTGTAGTTTTATTGAGCTATTTTCAACCGCACCGATTCTTTCTTTAGTGTGTGTAGTCTACTGATAGGCCCATTAAAGGCATTCTTTATGTTACATTGTTTTTAATTTCTCACATTTCCTTTGGATTTTTCTTAGTGTTTCCATCTCTCTGTTTATATTACCCATCTATCCTTGCATACTGTTTACTTTTGCATTTGAACCCTTCACATATTAATCATAGTTATTTTAAATTCCCTGATACCTCTGACATTTGTGTCATATCTGAGTCTGGTTCTGAAGCTTGCATTGTTTCTTTCTTCTTTCTTCTTCTTCTTCTTCTTCTTTTTTTTTTTTTTTTTTTTTGGTTACAAGATGGACATGTATCAAGTAACCCAATACTGAAGTACCTAGGCCGTTAGTGAGAACATTTATATTTATCTGGCTATGAGTTTGTCTATGCTCAATGTTTGTTGTAGCCATAGGTGCCTTGAGACTTCAGATTCCTCTAGTGTCTTTGTTACTATTTATCCTCTTGATTTTGAAATGCTCTAAGTACTCCTCTTAAGAGACAGCCCTACCTCTTGCAATTCTTTCAGCTATCAACTGCTTTTCTTTGGATCCCTGTTGTGTGGTAGTCTGATGTTGGGGAGAAGGAACATACTATAGTCCTGCCACTAAATCTCTTTTACTAGGCTTGTGGCTCTGGATTGTGACTCTCACAGTATTTTTTTTTTCTGGTGGCTTTGTTTTGTTTTGTTTTGTTTTTCCTTCATCCCTAAAGTGAGACAGTAAGGCTAGAGGGGACTAGAGTGGGAGGAACACTCTTCCTCAGCTGGAATGGGGCTTTGGTAAATGTTTTTCCCTGGAGTGTAGGTCTTCATTATAAAGAATGCTCTGAGTGCATTTCTGAGTGATTTTCTCCCCTCCCCACCCTTGTGAGAGCCACAAGCATATTTTTCTTGGCTCTTAGCTGTGAGGACCTGGAGGGATGCTTGGAAGTAAAACCCATGAACATATGGTATACCCCGTAGACTGTGATCTCTAGGATTTTCTCATTCTCATGCTAATCCACACTCAACAGTCAACAATTCATCAAAATTACCATTTAAGTGTTCCTATCAGTTGCTCCAACAGTTTCTGCTTCAGGTAAGGAGCTCTTGGATGGATCTCTGAATGAGCCTGTGTGTGCACATTGGAGGGTGGCAGCCCTACAGACTCAGTTCCCTGGTGGTTTTAAGAAGAGTCATTGGTTTGTAGTTTGTCAAGCTTTTTCTTGTCATAAGGACTAGTGTGACAACTCCTCAACTTCTTACACGTTAGAGCTGAAACGGGAAGTTGTCATTGTTATTTTTGTTACTATTGTTATCCCAACTCTTTAAGGAGGCATATTAGTTTAAGGGAGATAGAAGCTGCCGCTTTATATTTCTCAGTGGTCAAATTCATTTTTGCATTTAGTGTGCCAAAAAGGAGAGATCAGGTTTTGACCATCCATTTCCCCTCTAAGTATCTATTTGAACCTGATTTATCATCAGAGTGACTATACCCACACTGAAAAAAAAGTTATAGCTTTGTTTTGCCTTTCTGGACGTCAGCTACCTTGCAATCCCATCTCTTTGGAGTGCAGCTGAAAACCAGAAAATAAGCAAAAAAAGGTCTCCTGAATAGTTAATGTCACAAGTACAGGTGCTGAATTTCTTAAAATATAATTTTGGTAGAAGCAAAACTATATGCAATCCATATATAGGCTACGAAGTATAATGATATAATCAGCACTGATGAGTCCACCACCTGTCATAAAAACTAGAGCATCGCCAGTACCTCCAAAGCTATCTCTCATCTGCAGGACTGCTAGCCTCCTAGGGAGAACTACTTTCTGAAGGTTTAGGCCCATAATTCATCTGTTCTTTGAAAAACGTTTTCTTCTATATATATTCCAAGACAATATAATCTTGAGTATTGTTTGGTTTTTAGCTTTACTGAAATAACATTATCGTGCTATATGTTGTCTTCTGGACTTGCATTTTTCATTTAATTAATTACTTGTACTCTCTGTGCCCAGTGGCCCTCTCTGCAAAATGGAGGTAATAATAGTACCTATATCACTCCATTTTTATAAGAATTAAATAAGTTAATATTTGTAAATCACTTAGAATAGTAACAGACATACAGATCGTGCTTTGTATATTTGTTAAAGAAAATATACATATATTCATTTACACTGTGGATCTATTTGGAGTTCATCCATTTTTACTGCTATATAGTATTTCACATATACTATAATTTATTAATCCAGTCTCATGTTGATTGGCTTTTGGATGATATCAAGCTTTCTGTTACTACATATAATATCAATTTGAACAATTTTACTCACGTCTTGTCATATGCCTTTGTGAGAGTTTCTCTAGGGGTATATCCACAGTAAAAGTGCCATATCACAGGACTTGGGCATATTCAGCTTTAACACCAGAATGATTGTACACATTTACACCTCTATTAGTAGAACATTAGAGGTCTTGGTGTTCCACATACTTGCTGTCATTTGGTATTATAAAATTTAGTGGGTTTTGCACTCTAGATGGAGTAGAATATGGTTTATTTTGTGCATTTCCAGAATTTCAAATGGTATTGAGCATTTTTCAAACTCATTATCAAGTTCCTTCTATTGTAAAATAACCATATTGTTTGCCCACTTTTCTGTTTGCAGATATATATGTGATTTTTTGTACTTTATATATCTTCATATTTTTCTTTTGTCAATTAAATATATTGCAGTAATCTCACACTCTGTACTTTGTCTTTTTGCTTACTTTGCGATTTGGTTGAAATAGAAACCTTGATTGTAAAGTGGTCAAATTAATATTTTTTATATGATTACTATTCTTTAGAGCTTCTTTAGGAAACTCTTTTTAAAGCCCAAATTACAATTTTATGTTTAAAATTGGAGGTTTCACGGGGCGCCTGGGTGGCGCAGTCGGTTAAGCGTCCGACTTCAGCCAGGTCACGATCTCGCGGTCCGTGAGTTCGAGCCCTGCGTCGGGCTCTGGGCTGACAGCTCAGAGCCTGGAGCCCGTTTCCGATTCTGTGTCTCCCTCTCTCTCTGCCCCTCCCCCGTTCATGCTCTGTCTCTCTCTGTCCCAAAAATAAATAAACGTTGAAAAAATAAAAAAAATAAAATAAAAAAAATAAAATTGGAGGTTTCACAATGAAGTCTTTGTAATTAATGTTATATATGGTATGAGGTATAGATCAAATTGT
This sequence comes from Lynx rufus, assembly GCF_022079265.1. Taxonomy (NCBI): domain Eukaryota; kingdom Metazoa; phylum Chordata; class Mammalia; order Carnivora; family Felidae; genus Lynx; species Lynx rufus. The sequence continues at coordinate 44,477,453 of NW_025814829.1, forward strand.
ATTTTTCTCTAGGTGAATTGCATGTATCCTAATATCTCTAATCCCTATATATTAAGCCATTCAGTTTTTACATTGATTTGCAGTGATACCTAAATCATATATAAAACATTCATATTTGCAAAGGTCTATTTTTGAGTCTTGTATTCTGTTCCTTTGTTTAAATTATCAATTTATTTTTTTAAAAAAATAGTTTATATTTTTGAGTAATCTTTACACCCAAACTTGGGGCTTCAGTTTACAACCTTGAGATCAAGGGTCTCATGCTCTACTGACTGAGCCAGCCAGGCACCCATAAAATTTTAATTTTCAACACCAATACCACATTAACTTAATTACACAGATTTTAAACACATCTTGATATTTGTATGTTTCTCTTCTACAGGAGAGCCCTGGCCATTCGTCAGTATCCCATATTTGTTCTTCCATATAGATTTTAGAATAGGCTTTTTGTGAACCTTAATATTTTATTGGAATTACATTCAATATAAAGATTAATTTGGCTAAATTTGATATAGTATTGAACTACTATCTGTGGACATGGCATATATATCTATTTTTTTGGTCTTCTTTAATATCTTTAAATAAAATGAAAAATTTTTTACCATAAATACTGATATTTTACAAATCCTTGATAAGTACCTTCTTTTTCCTTTTCTTTTTTTCTTTTTGTTTCTCTTTTAATTTTTGATTTTGTTTTTTGCTACTGTAAAGAATCTCTTTAAATGGTTTTTAAAAACAATTGCTGCTAGCATATAGAAATCATGTTATTTTGTGTATCAATTACACATTTAGCAAATTTGTTAAACTTCTAAAAAGAATTCTAACAATTTGTCTGTAAACTATCATGGATTTCTCTATGAATAGTTACATCATCTGTAAAAGTGGTTATTTTTCTCCTTTTCCAGTTCTTCTTTTTATTGCACTGGGTAGAACATTCAGTAAAATGTTGAATAGTCAGGTATAGTTCTATCCTTTTCCTGGTTTAAAATGGACTTCTTCTAAATATTTCATATGTAAGAATGATATATCTGTAGACTTGGGGTAGGTAACCTCTTTCAGATTAAAAAGGTCACTTTGTAGTTCCAGTTTGTTGTTGTAGTTAGATACCGAATATTATCAAATGCTTATTTCTGCTTCTATTAAACTAATAATGTAGTTGTACTGCTTTAGTATGTTAATAAGTGAATTTGCTTTTAGATTTTCTGAAGTTAAACTACATTGCACTCCTGAAATGAAGCCAAGCTGTTTATGACATCATATTTTTTATATACTCCTGGATTAATTTTTTCACTATTTGTAGAAGTATTTTAACTACTGATTTGAGTTCTTTAATGGTTACAGGCCTTCTAAGGTAGGTTTTCACAAGTTTGTTTTTCTATGATTTTGCCTAATTCACATACTTTTTCAGTTTTTGTCATTAAGCTAGTCACACCACTTTCTTATTGCTTTTAATTGTCTGGGTTTTTAGGTAGTTATCCTCCATCATCCAGCTTAGTATTTTTTTTTTTAATTAATCTCACCAGGAGTTTGTCTCCTCATTGGTCTCTTCAAAGAGCCATTATTTGATTTTCTTAAATCTTACCCATTATTCTTGTTTTCTGTTTTTATCTTTATTACCTCCCTCCTTTTACTTCCTAAATATTTATTTTGAAGTGCTTTTCCTATTCTCACCACTATTTCTTGTATCTCAGACCTTCCTACTGATGCCATTTTCCCTATTCTTAATATCTATCTTTTGGAAGTCTTTTTAATGAAAGCCTACTTGTGGTAAACTTGCTTAAGTTTTTTTGTGCCTGAGAGTGTCTATTTTTTTTTCTCAGTCCTTCAAATATTATTATATGTCTTCTAGCTTTCATTATAGCTCTTGAGAAGACTGCATTAAGTCTTTCATTCTTACATAGATGATCTGTCATTTGTCCCTGACATCTTCTAGTATATCCTTTTGCCTTTGGTGTTCATGTTTTACTACAGAATAGTTACCTGAGGGTTTCTTTGTGTTTTTCTGGCTTGTGTGTGTTTTTATCTCTGGATTCTTGATGTTCATAAATTCTAGAAAACTATCATTAATTATTGTTTCAAATATTTCCTCTCTTGTTTTCTCTGATCTTCTGATGAAAAATTAGGCCTTTTCATTCTATCCTTCTTGCTGCTTGTTTTCTCTTTCACTGGTTTCCTTTTTGTTGTCTTTCTGTTGCTTTCTGGGTAAGTCTTTCTTCATCTGTAATCAGCCTGTCCAGGGTGCTTTTAATTTCACTGATTATAGTTTTTACCTCTAAAAATTCTATTTATTTTGTTTTATAGGTTTTCCTGGTAACTAACTTTCTTTTTTTCTTTCTTTCTTTCTTTCTTTCTTTCTTTCTTTCTTTCTTTCTTTCTTTTTATTTTTTATTTAAATCCAAGTTAGCTAACATAAAGCGTAATAATGATTTCAGGAATAGAGTTTAGTGATTGGTCACTTACATACAACACCCAGTGCTCATCCCAACAAGTGCCCTCATTAATGCCCATCACCCATTTAGTCCATCCCCCCACCCAACACCCCTCCAGCAACCCGCAGTTTATTCTCTGTATATGGTTTGCCTCCCTCTCTGGTTTGCCTATGGTTTGCCTCCCTCTCTGTTTTTATCTTATTTTTATTTCCCTTCCCTTATGTTCATCTGTTTTATTTCTTAAATTCCACATATGAGTGAAATCATATGACATTTGTCTTTCTCTGACTTATTTCACTTAGCATAATATACTCTAGTTCCATCCATGTTGTTGCAAATGGCAAGATTTCATTCTTTTTGATCACTGAGTAATATTCCATCATGTATATATACCATATCATCTTTAGCCATTCAACAGTGGATGGACATTTGGGCTCTGTTCATACTTTGACTGTTGTCAGTAGTGCTGCTATAAACATTGGGGTGCATATGCCCCTTTGAATCAGCATTTTTGTATCCTTTGTACAAATAAATACCTAGTAGTGCAATTGCTGGGTTGTAGGCTAGTTCTATTTTTAATTCTCTGAGGAACCTCTGATCTATTTTCCAGAGTGTCTGCACTAGTCTGCATTTCCACCAGCAGTGCGAAAGCATTCCCCTTTCTCTGCATCCTCACCAACATCTGTTGTTTCCTGCATTCATGTTAGCCATTCTGACAGGTTTGAGGTGGTGGTATCTCATTGTGGTTTTGATTTGTATTTCTCAGATGATAAGTGATGTTGAGCATCTTTTCATGTGTCTGTAAGCCATCTGGATGTCTTCTTTGGAAAAGTATCTATTCATGTCTGTTGCCCATATCTTCACTGGATTATTTGTTTTTTGATTGTTGAGTTTGATAAGTTCTTTATAGGTTTTGAATAGTAACCCTTTATCTGATATGTCATTTGCAGATATCTTCTTCCATTCTTTCAGTTGCCTTTTAGTTTTGCTGATTGTTTCCTTCACTGTGCAGATTTTTTTTTATCTTGATGATGACCCAGTAGTTCGTTTTTGCCTTAATATCCCTTGCCTCCAGAGACATGTCAAGTAAGAGGTTGCTGTGACCAAGGTCATAGTGGTTGCTGCCTGTTTTCTCCTCTAGGATTTTGATGGCTTCTTACATTTAGGCCTTTCATCCGTTTTGAGTTTATTTTTGTGTATGGTGTAAGAAAGTGGTCCCAGTTCATTCTTCTGCATGTTGGTGTCCAGTTTTTCCACCACCATTTGCTGAAGAGACTGTCTTTTTTTCCCCACTGGATATTCTTTCCTGCTTTGTCAAAGATTAGTTTGCCATATGTTTGTTTGTGGGTCCATTTCTGGGATCTCTATTCTGTTCCATTGATCTATGTGTCTGTTTTTGTGCCAGTACCATACTGTCTTGATGCCTCCAGCTTTGCTTTCTTCTTCTTCTTCTGCTTCTGCTTCTGCTTCTTCTGCTTCTTCTGCTTCTTCTGCTTCTTCTTCTGCTGCTGCTGCTTCTTCTTCTTTTATTATTATTATTATTATTACTATTATTATTGTTTTAATTTTTAATGTGTATTTATTTTTGAGAGAGAGAGATACAGAACATGAGCAGGGGAGAGGCAGAGAGAGAGAGAGGAAGATGCAGAATCTGAAGCAGGTTCAAGGTTCTGAGCTGTCAGCACAGAGCCCAATGAGGGGCTTGAACCCACAAACCTCAGATCATGACCTGAGCCGAAGTCGGTCACTTAACTAGCCAAGCCACCCAGGTGCCCCTGGTTTTCTTTTTTAACATTACTTTGGTTATTCAGGGTCTTTTCTGGTTTCATACAAATTTTAGAATTGTTTGTTCTAGTTCTGTGAAGAATACTGGTGTTATTTTGATAGGGATTGCACTGAAAATGTAGATTGCTTTGGGTAATAATGACATTTTAACAATACTTGTTCTTCCAATCCATGGGCATGGAAGTTGTTCCATTTCTTTGTGTCTTCTTCAGTTTCTTTCATAAGCTTTCTATAGTTTTCAGAGTACAGATCTTTTACCTCTTTGGTCAGGATTTTTAGTGCAATTGTAATTGGTATCGATTCCTTGATTTCTCTTTCTGTTGCTTCGTTATTGGTGTATAGAAATGCAACCGATTTCTGTATGTTGATTTTGTATCCTCTTTGCTGAATTCATGTAACAGTTCTAGCAGTTTTTTGGTGGAGTCTTTTGGGTTTTCCACGTAGAGTATTATGTCATACTCTGTGTGACAAGTGAAAGTTTGGTTTCCTCCTTGCTGATTTGGATGTTTTTTATTTCTTTTTGTTATTTGATTGCTGAGGCTAGGACTTCCAACACTATGTTGAATAACAGTGGTGAGAGTGGACATCCTGTGAGGAATAAGACCCAGTTCTGTCCTCTTTTTCTACTCCACATGTGGTATATACAAGAGTGTATGAGGGGCGCCTGGGTGGCGCAGTCGGTTAAGCGTCCGACTTCAGCCAGGTCACGATCTCGCAGTCTGTGAGTTCGAGCCCCGCATCGGGCTCTGGGCTGATGGCTCAGAGCCTGGAGCCTGTTTCCGATTCTGTGTCTCCTTCTCTCTCTGCCCCTCCCCTGTTCATGCTCTGTCTCTCTCTGTCCCAAAAATAAATAAACGTTGGGAAAAAAAAATTAAAAAAAAAAAAAAGAGTGTATGTGTATGTGTGTGTGTTCACGTGCACCCCCACACACAGGTGTGAATGTAAGTCACTTAGTAAAATGTCAAGTGTGATCTAGCCACTCATTAATAACACCTAACTCTGCATTTCTGGGTAAATAACTAAATTGCTACTTTTCTTGTGTCATCTCTTTCTTCCTCAATTCTTCCTTGTCTAGTTCCTGACTGTAGGGGGAAAGCTCTTAGTGTTTCCCCATTGAGAATGATATTAGCTGTGGATCTTTCATATATAGCCTTTATGACCTTCAGGTATGATTCTTCTATCCCTACTTTCTTGAAGGTTTTTATCAAGAAAGGATGCTGTATTTTGTCAAATGCTTTTTCTGCATCTGTTGAGAGGTTCATGTGGTTCTTATTCTTTCTTTCATTAATGTGATGTATGACATTGATTGATTTTTAGATATTGAATCAGCCCTGCATCCCAGGAATAAATCCCACTTCATCATGGTGAATAATTCTTTTAATGTATTGTTGGATCTGGCTGGCTAGTATCTTGTTGAAAATTTTTGCATGTATGTTCATCAGGGAAGTTGCTTTGTAGTTCTTCTGATTTTTAGTGGGGTCTTTGTCTGGTTTTGGAATCAAGATAATGCTGGCCTCATAGAATGAGTTTGGAAGTTTTCCTTCCATTTCCATTTCTTGGAACAGCTTCAAATGAATAGGTGTTAACTCTTCTTTAAATGTTTGGTATAATTCCCCTGGAAGCCATCCGGCCCTGGACTCTTGTTTGTTGGGAGATTTTTAATTACTGATTCAGTTTCTTTACTGGTATGGGTCTGTTCAAATTTTATTTTTCTTCCTGTTTTAGTTTTAGTAGTTTATATGTTTCTAGGAATTTGTCCATTTCTTCCAAATTGTCCAATTTGTTGGCATATAATTGCTCATAATATTCTCTTATTATTCTTTGTATTTTTGTGCTGTCAGTTGTGATCTCTCCTCTTTCATTCATGATTTTATTTATTTGGGGCCTTTTTTTGATCAGTCTGGCTAGGGGTTTATCAATTTTGTTAAGTTTTTCAAAGAACCAGCTCCTGATTCCACTGATTTGTTCTATTGTTTTTTTTTTATTTTGTTATCATTGATTTCTGCTCTAATCTTTATTATTTCCCTTCTTCTGTTGTTTTTGGGCTTTATTTGTTCTTTTTCAAGCTCCTTTAGGATTGTATATTTGAGGTTGTATAGTTGAGACCTTTCTTCCTTCTTTAGGAAAGCCTGGATTGTTATATACTTCCCCCTTATGAACCCCCTTTGCTGCATCCCAGAGGTTTTAGACTGTTCTATTTTCAATTTTCATTGGCTTCCATGTACTTTTTAATTTCATCTTTTTTTTTTTTATTTAAAAAAAATTTTTTTTTCAACGTTTTTTATTTATTTTTGGGACAGAGAGAGACAGAGCATGAACAGGGGAGGGGCAGAGAGAGAGGGAGACACAGAATCGGAAACAGGCTCCAGGCTCTGAGCCATCAGCCCAGAGCCCGACGCGGGGCTCGAACTCACGGACCGCGAGATTGTGACCTGGCTGAAGTCGGACGCTTAACCGACTGCGCCACCCAGGCGCCCCTAATTTCATCTTTAATTTCTTGGTTAACCCATTCATTCTTTAGTCAGGTGTTCTTTAATTTCCAAATATTCATGGTCTTTCCAAATTCTTTCTTGTAGCTGATTTTAAGTTTCATAGCATTGTGGTCTGAAAATATGCATAGTATGATATCAATTTTTTTTTTACTTGTTGAGGGCTTTTTTGGCAATTTGATTGGATTTTGTTTCATGTTTATTTTTACTTTATATTTTTGAAAAATACCTGATTTGGTACTTATTTTATATTCTTAATCTGCTGATTCTGGTACCTAAAGTCCTTGAGGTTCTAAAATCTTTGATTCCCTCCCCTCCCCACCCCCAAGCTTTTTGTTTCTAATAGTTTATTTCCATGGGTGATTGGTGACTTTATAAAAATTGCGAGTCCACACTTGATTTCCTTTAATCTGTTTTAATCCTGAGGGTCTAATTTTGGTTTACTTTTAACTCAAAACCTTGGTTTCCAGACAGGATTTGTATTTAACTTCTTCAGAAGCTGGGGACACTAGTGAGTGGGATGTCTTTAACCCCCTTATAGGGTCCTGTCTTAATGCTGGTATTTCAGGTTGAGCTCCATCCCTACCCAACCCCCACACCTTGCAGCACACCCTGGCTGTAATGTCATAGTTTCAGGCTGTTATTGGCATTTGTCCCCATGGTACATCTGAATTTGCCATAGGGTATTGTTCTCTCATAGTGGAAAGGCTTTCAGAGTGTCTAGTCCACCATAACATTATTACAGTCTTTACATTTGATTTGCTTCACTCATAGCAGAGTCCTTACACCTTATTTTGCACTCATTTTTTTATATTTTATGCTTAATTATATGATTTTCTGAACAGCAATGCATTAATAGGAAGGGAGGAAGAAAGGTTTCTAGAAGCAGGCTTACAGAGAGAAAGGAGATATAATGCCTAAACTTGAATAGCAAGAGAAAACAAAAAATAGGAAAAACAACAAAATATTGGAATAAGAACTCAAAAATGACAAAGATTTGGGGCTATTTGGTAAGAGCATAAATAACCCACAAGCATAAATACAGAAGCAAGATGGCATGGGTTGGGGCACACCTGGGCAGGGCCCATACTCTACCTTAACATGCCCCTTTGTCCAGCCCCTAACCAGAATTTTCCTGAAATAAAAAAGGAGAAAAATTGTACTTGTTGGAAATATGATAGAACGTCAGTGATATAAATTGTTAAACATAGGTGATGATTCTTTCTTTATGGAATTGTTAAAAATTGCAACATTTTTATGAAGGTAAAAAGCAAAATTCTGGATGTCATTTTTGGGGAGAACAACAGCGCATGTCACTCTGGCTTCTCTCTATAGACCCCACTACTGCGTTGAAGTCTTCATGTGACTATAGCACAGTGTGATCATTTTATGTCTGCTTCATGATCCTGAAGAAAGGTTAAATCATGTTCTGTACATTATGTTAAAGGAATGGGAAAGTACATAATGCCTTTTAGAAAAATTTCTGCTCAAGATAGCAAAACAAGAAACTCATTAATTTTTTTCTGGAAAATTCAGAAAAGGAGTTTTTTTTTTTTTTCTGGATGATACTTCCTGTAAGAATTTAAATAATGATTTTGTACACTTTTTTTCAACCACCTTTCTATCAGTTTTTGCGGGATAACACGCTACCTTAAAATTTAGTGGCTTTAAACAGCTGTTTTTTTCAGCTCACAACTTGGGAATTTCTGCTGGTCTCAACCAGCTTCAGTCCTGCACTTCAGCTGACAGGCAGTGTCTCACTCATGTTGTCTGGTGGTTGGCTCATGGGTAGACTGTCCCTTGTGCAGCAGGTTAGCAGACCTGGTTCATGTGGTAATGATTTCAGGGTTCCCAAGGGCTCTAGAAGCTCAGGTTTGGAACTCCGACAGTGTCACTTTTAGTCAAAGCAAGTCACAAGGCCAGCCAGATCCAAGTGTTAGAGAAATAGACTTCTCTTCATGGGAGGAGTCACAAAGCACTGTGGCCGGTTTTGCAACCTAGCAATGCCTCTTCGGTGTAGCAGAGCAGATCAATCTAACCCCAGGCTTTGCAGTCTACCATGGGTCCTTCATCAGGAACCTGTCACCCTGCCTCTGCCTCTGCACTCCCCCCCCCCGCCCCCTTATAAACCCTGGGTCATGTTGAGACTTGAGATTAACTCAGATGGTAGTTCAAGATGAGTTAAAGGGGGAGTTCAGACAGCAGGACCTGTTGGCTCTTCAGAATTTACTCTTGATCTGGAGATGCTGATTTGAGACCACTTACTTCCTCTGTAGGTTGTGAGTGTTGGGGGTTCCAGGGGGCTCCTAAGCGCGGGGTGGGGAGTATAGTGCTGTGTGTAAGTTCATTTGTCTGAACAGGTGCAGCATGCCGCAGAGGTGAGGGGTGGTGAGGGGGGAGTGTGAGGACATAACCTCTCCACTTGCAGGCCTGCTTGCGTTCTGCCTCTTCAGATTGCTCTCCCTCCTTCCCCGCTCCGGCTCTCTGCGTAGCACCACATGGTGGGAAATCGCAACTTGTCACTTCTTTGGGTGTGATGGCAAAATCTTGGTTCCTTGAATAGAACAGTTTAATGTTAATTTGCAGTCAGAGAAGAACTGTGGAAGTGTGTGTGTGTGTGTGAGCACGTGCATGTGCGCAAATGTTTGTGGGGGTGGGGGCTGATGTTCCCAAGACTGGATTCAAACTAAATCATGCTGCATCTGTGCTAGAAGAGACATCTACCTAAAATCTTCCCACATCCTCTTCCCACACTGTAAGCGCCATCATACTGTTATCCCCCTTTGCTCATCACTGGCCTTGAATTTCTTCCCTCTCCAGCTGAAATCGAGAGAGATTCTCTTAACGTTTCCTCAGGCAAATCCACCCCCAGAATGTAACTCTAATTTTCTCTAGTTACAGTTAGCAAACTCTGCCCTCAGTTTCTTTATTTCTCCCCTTTTCCTACCACCTTGAATCTCAGCTTCCTTTTTCTTATTCTGTGTACACTGTGATAGTTTTCTTTCTTCTGTAACACACTTCTAAATAAACAAACAACAAAGGGAGATGGAGGAAATAGCAAAATACTAAGCAATTTTTTTGACAGGTTTTTGTTCCTTATCAGAGCATTAAGAATCTAGCTATAGGCAATTCTGTTGTAGGTAATGTACAAAGCAAGTTACACAGATATGATCCTTGGTGCTAGAAATTTAATTCTTCTAAGGTATGTTCTTCTTGTATCTTCCCTAAATTCAGAGTAGCTTATGGGCAGTCATTTTGTTTTTGTTTTTTTTTTTTTAATTTTTTTTTCCAACGTTTATTTTTGGGACAGAGAGAGACAGAGCATGAACAGGGGAGGGGCAGAGAGAGAGGGAGACACAGAATCGGAAACAGGCTCCAGGCTCTGAGCCATCAGCCCAGAGCCTGATGCGGGGCTCGAACTCACGGACCGCGAGATCGTGACCTGGCTGAAGTCGGACGCTTAACCGACTGCGCCACCCAGGTGCCCCAGTCATTTTGTATTAGATTGAATTGTGTGAAATTGCTGGCGCTCAACAATTATTGATGTACAAAAATGGCAGTTTCATATGGTTCAAGCTGTTTTGTAAGTCCACTAATATTTTTAATCAGTTATTTGGTGAGGCATTCTTCTGCTCAGTCTACATTGAACCAGAAAAGAAATCACCCCTTTTCCCATCTTGCCCCTACTATTGCAGTTGTTTCCTATAGGGTCTCTTTGCTTGTGTCTGAACCCCTGCCCACCTGCTAATCAAGTCACTACCTTCCTTAAGAGCATCGGTGATGCCTAGGAATAAGGACTAAATAACTTAACCTGGCATTACAGGTATTTTCTTGTATGAGGCCCCAGTTGACCTCTGCAGCCTCTTATGCTTTCGCTGTGTCCCATATACCTTTGGTTTTAGCCACGTTGCTCCAAGAACTGAACAGGTGGAACAAATCAGGGCTGTCCCGTATCTGTGAGTTTGTTTGTGGTTCCTCCTCCCAGAATCCCTGTTCACTACTTGTCTTCTTGAGAAACCCCTGCATACCCTGGGAAGCCTCACTTCTAACGTTACGTACTTTTCTCTGCTTCCTTAACCCACCCCAGAGTGGATTAATTGCTCCTTTTCTTGGATTCCCATTATATGGTACTCCTAAAACTGCTATACCATTTCCCCATGATATTAGACATATTTGCACATATGTATGCTTTGCTGGTTTTGAATCCTCTAAAGACTTGGCCTGTATTTTAATCCTCTTTGTATCCCTCGTGTTGCCTGGCCCATAGCAAATGACCCATCAGTGTTGGTGAAACGGATTCCCTGTCTGCAAAATTCATCAGCACTTTCATTTCCTATTCAGAATGGAGAAGGGAACTTGGAGGCAAGCAAGTTGCTAATATTAAAGTTAATGAGCTTGCAAACATTCCATTTAAGTTTGGATAGAGAGAAAATACTCAGGGCAGTTTTGTTTTCCCCAAACCCTTTACCTGTCCCAGCTGTGATTAGTTATTTAAGAAAAGATTAATATATCTTTAATCCAACTACATCACCTGTTTCTCACTTATTTTAAGCAGCAGAGAACACCTTTCAGATTTAATGTTGGAACACACAATAATTTCTATTTAAACATCACTTTATAAGCAATGAATTTTTGTTTTCTCCATTAATCCAGTTTAACTTAATCCTCACAGTACCTCAAGGGAATGCAGCTGGCCAAAAATATAGTGGTTCCTCTGGGTGATGAAACTCCCTGCTTAGTTCTGAGAGACTGAGATGTTCAAATTCAGATTCAAATTCAGTTTGCTTTAGAGCTAGCCCCAAATGCTAACCCCTGAATTGTAGGGCTTTTTTTGCTAGTTCTTTGACTCCTGGGTCTTAGCAAGTACCCGAGGAAGCTCTCTGTTTCGAAGTTGGGAGAGTTCAGCCACAGAAGGGGCCTAAACCGGTGACATTGTGGCTAAGCTTCCTAGGGCCCTGCCAAGGGCAGTTAGAAGCCCCAGCACCTGGGGTGCAGAAAGCATGGGTCTGACCCAGTGGGAGGCTGCAGCCTGATTGCACACCTTTTTCTGAAAAGGCGAGGATAGGTTGGGGGCGTGGGCACACAGTGGGAAAGGAGAGCTGCCGCAGGCAGAGCCACCAACGGCAGCAGCCACAGCAGCAGGACTGGCTGGGGGAGCACCATTGCCAGCAGCTCTGCGCTAACGATGCCCTCTTCTCCCCACTCAGCAGAAGCTCTGAGGCAGACGGCAACACAAGTGTCCCGAAAGGGATCTGTGTGACTGCTCATTTGTGCAGTGGTTTTCCATTCTTCCCATTCTATACTCTTAAAGGAGTACAGAAACTACTATTCAGGCTTTGGCTCTGGGGCCATTTGCGGGGGACTCTGCCCCACCCTACCCAGTATTCACTCTCATTTCTCACTTCACGTCATCTGGATGATCTCTTGGGGAAGGAGAGGTGGGGAAGAGTGAGTGTTAGAAGTTAGGTTGATGGTAGTGTTTCTAAAGCTTGGAGATTTAGACCAATTGTTATGTTGGGCTTGCCCAAGGGACCTGGACATCACTGTATTTTTTAAAAATTGACTTAAGCCAAAAACATGTAGGATTTACAAACTCTAAATCCACAAATTCAAATATCTGTTTTTATAATTCAGATTAACTATATCATATTTCCACAGATAAATTTAATATTGAGCAATTCAAGATAAACTCAGTCAATCCAGAGTTTCTCCCCTTCCTACTTCTCTCCTCGAGGGCTTGTAAATTGCCAGGATCCTATGTATCATCAGTGTGATTGAGGTCCTATCTGGTCTTTGGTCTCTGCTACATTTTCCTGGCACCCACTGAGATGTTTGCATGTTCACGTGATCCGGAGTGAGTTGAATATTCTACTCAGATCATTCTGTCCCTTTCTTAAGAAACTGGGAGGCCACTGAAATTCACCAGTCCTATGTAGTCTACTTCCTCAGGTCTCTTGGGTACCTGAAAAAATTCCATATGCTTTCCTAAAGGTGCTTCAAGGATGGGGAAACCAGGGTGTGGTGGGGGGCAGTGCGGTGCTACTTTAGGGCCTTCCTTTCTGTGCACTCACACTCATTTTTACCCTGAAGCTGCTGCTTCATGCAGACATGGGGATTTCTGGTGCCTTGACACTTTCCTGGGTTCTATTTGGCCTGTAAAGCACAGATCCTCACTGATCTTAGACTCTCAAACTCTTTTGGATTTTCTAACCTCCCCTTCACTAATGTGAAGGCTTAGGGTGTGGCTTAGGGTACAGGCCAGGACTTTTTCTTAGAGAACTCTTGGCATCTAAGCTCATTTCTTCTCCCTTTTGAGTATCGTCTCTCCCTCCCAGGGATGGACTCTTGACTGAGTTGGGATAGGATGGTCTGATCTTTCATCTTTTCTACCTAAGCCTGTGTTTACATGGAACAAACTTTACCCTCGGAATCTTTGAAGACTTTGGTTTTGATACTCAAAAGCCAAGATTTTGGAACATAAAAGTCTTTTTTTTTTCTCAAAAAATTGTCTCTGGTAATCATTTCAAAACACTTTTGAGACTCAAAAACTATACTCTCCTTTAGTATTTCTGTTCTAACTGAAATACTTAATATAGATGTGTATTTCTACTAAATGCAGGAAAGAGCCCTGGGAGATGCCAAGGGAGGGAATTGGCAATAAGATCATTGGAAGTGTCAGGGGAACCACAGCTAGTACCTCACATTGTTCTTTTGTCACACTTGTAATAAGGTCTTTCTGTGTGTTTATGAGACCCACAGTGATAGATCATTTTTCTAGATTCAACATATGGGATAGTCTAGGAAGCATTATACATTGTTGTAGCAATCACGGAGAGCAAGGTCATGAAGAATCAGGTCTCTCACAAGAAGATTGAGTCCCTATTTCAAGCTTTGGGATATGGATAGTACTTGTTTAGATGAATTTCACATTGCATTGGACCCCCTAACTTGCTCTCAAAGTAGGCACCAGAAGAAGCCAAAGTATGCTTCAAGAAGAGCCATTATCATCCCACCCATCATTAGAGCTTCATGAGACAGACCATGGTCAGAAACCTATCACTGGGGATGGGTGTTTAGGCCACTACTTCGGTTTTCACTTCCTTGTAATAAACACGTAGTTCTCAGAGAACTTTACATTAAAAGAGATTGATCAATTAGGAAGAATTGTGAAAAACCATTTCCTATATGCATGCATTTTGCCTCCTGTCCTAGGAACTAATGAGAAGGAAGTTGGTGAATGGAACAAATGACCAGGGAAGAGTATACAGAATGAGAGGAGAGCAGGGCCAAGGATGGAATGCCAGCACCAATAATATTTAAAAGGAAGAAAGATCTAAAAGTGTATGGGGTATAATCCAAAAATGGAAAAAGAGAGCCAGAACAAAAAACAATCTGCTACAAATATCAGAGAATACATCTCAAGAAGGGGAAAGTGACCCAAAGTGTTAAATGCCCCAAAGGAGTCAAGCAAGAGGACTGCAGGTCAATTACTGGTCTTTAAAAGGGCAACAGCCATAGAGTGGGGAAACTGGGAATCAAACTACTGAGAAGTGAAGATGAGGGAATGATGAATGTGAACCAGTATGTCCCAAAGGATGTACTTTGCTATTATTGTGCCAAGGAACACGCCATGAGAAGAGAGGTCCTGTTTGGTTTTCAGTGTCTTTGATTATAGCAGATATTCAAATGTTGGCTTCCTTATAAGTTCTTCAGAGACTGCTGTCCCACTGTCCCATTGCTGGGGCCTCCCTAAATATTCCCAATGTGAGTGATGACTCCTCTGGCTGGTCACTTTCAATTCTTTCTCAGCCTTGATGACAAATCTAACTTCTGATAATCCACCCCACAACGCTTGTACTTACTGAGGTCATTTCATTATCCTAATTTGAATGAACTCGTAGGTGAAGTCTCAAGTTCAGCTTCTTTCTACACCTGCAGATGTGGTCCTTGAACAACATACATCTTTCTCTGCTGACAGTGGCTCCCTTGGGAGGACTTTCTCCTTGCCCCATGGTCGGAGGAAGTTCCAGCTAACCTTCAGGCTTTTCCAGGAAAGTGCTAATCAGGGTTAAGGCTGTAGTTAAATGGTTTGAGCAATCAAGCAGGGCCCTGGGACTCAGAAGACTGAGTGCTTGATGGGAAACCGAAGCAGATTCCCAGTCACCTTGGTTGGTTTCATGACAGATGTGTGTAGGTGTGTATGTATCTTGATCAAATCGTTAATCCTGACATGTAAACATAACAGAAGATGTGTGTGTGTGTAACTCAGATTACTTACCAAGACATTTGTGGTGCCAACATCTTTTGGTAGTTTTCTTTATATTCCCAGTCAGCCAAATAATTTATCCCAGCCATATGCAAAAGATGCTGTCTTTTTGTGGTCATGTTTCCAAACGAGAGAAGTCTAAACCTAGAATTTAGATGTAGACTCTTGTATTGGTGGCTGTCCATAATAATTTTGCAGTCCATTCTCCATCTTTGGATTTTGAATCACCTTCAGTATTAATTGTGACATTTATTTGCTTGTTGCTGTTGTGCCCTCAACATTTCACTTCTCTAGATCATCATGATGTGATGTTTCTTCCTCAAATCAAAATAGAGAGATACAAATCTATGAGAAGTGTGTGCTACTGGCATTTATAGAATTTTTTCTAGTCCAGATACTCACCAAAATATGCCTTTTATTGGCCACAAAGCATTTGAAAAGTGTTTTATGTTTTATCGCCACACACTAACTTCTTTTTCAAAGTCTGACATCTCCTTATCTCTCACTTTTACCTCCATGTATGTATGTGTATTCACCCACCTGTACTTTTATTCCCCATTTTGAATTTCAGGAGAGTTTTCTGGGCTCAGGAGGTTAGAAGCTGTGGGAGAGTATCACTCACCTGTGCCTACAGTGTGCACAGGGCTCTTTCCTGCAAAGTTCTTCTGTGTTCAGTCCCTCCTCTTCTCCTCTCCTTTCCCAACAACCTGGACATACCGCAAAGGAGGTGCTTCTCACCATGTACCTCATGACCTGGTGATATGTTTACACATCCCCTCACCCTGACTGTAGTCTTCATGAGAACAGTGACCTTGTCTTGTTAAGTTTGTATTTCCTGAGTCATACACAGTGCCTGACACATAGTAGGCATTCACTGCATGCTTACTCTAGGGCTGGATTTCACTTTGGTGGCCCAGTGTCAGGGCTTAGACTGAGAATACTCCTATAGTGAAGGACCTCCTGGAGTTTCCACTTACATATTGTTACATAGAATGGTATGATGTGTGTCTCTTCCTGTGTGTGTTCAGGGGAGTGTTGTATTTGAGAAGGGACTAAAGAGAGAATTGAAAAGAGAATAAAATTCTTTGGCCTTCCTGATAAATTGAACTGAGAAGGACATGAACTTTCTCTCTGCTCTGAACTCCTTTTGCACCTGCTGCCTGTACCACTCATCTTAGTACTTAATTAGCACATTGCCTTAAATTAAAGTCGCCCAGGATCATAGAGGGGTCTAATCTGCATAGTTACCTCAGGAATTCTGTTATGCCATAGCAGGTTACACGGGGTTCTGTCTTCACCAAGGCTCCTCAGTCACTGGGGAAGAACTGTGATAGGAACTTTGGGGAACCCAGGAAAGGAGCTGAGAACAAAGCCTGCCCTGCATTCCCTTGGGAAGGTGTCCTAGGAAGTCAGAGAATTTATCCTGATGTGGGAAAAGTCAGAGGACTGTGCTGGACCTCGGCTCTCAGGGTGAGGAGCAAATGAGCAAGGTTTCCAGTGGATTTCTCTGGGATTACACCAACTCTTCCTGCCTGGCCAATCTCAGAGATCAATGGAGTTTCAAACATTTGGCAATTGAAAAATGCCACAAAAACTGTTCTCTTGGGTGGGCAAACCTCCTTTTCACTTGGGGAAGGGGGCACAGGTACCTTCAGCAGAAACCGTTGGAGGGGGTTCCTAGGGGAGAAGGGCAGAGATGTGTGGGCAGGCCCCAGGGCCTTGGTAAAAGGGAGCTGAAGCCTGGAGACCAGCACTCTTCTCTTACTTCTTTCATTAAGCTTCTCTGACACAAAGAAAGAGGTGGATACACTGAGGTCCTTTTCACCTGAAGGACACCAGTGGCGATACTAAGTACGTTGCGAGCCAAGGGGATTCTTGGTGCAGGCTTGAGTCAACGCCCTTGGTCTGAAATGGACTGAGAAATTAAGGTGACAGTTCTTATTTAACCAGTTCTTTTAATAAATCTACAAACCATAAAATAATAAGGAACAGAGCCTTTTAGTGAAATCATCACAGGGCTAATTCCAAGCCTGAGCTTTATTTGTTGTTCTGTTGTTGTTGTGATTATTACCATCATTATCTTCCCTGGGCTTTCTCTGAGCAAGTGACTCTACCACCTGAATTTTTAAAAACGCCAGTATAACTGATGTATATTAAACAGTTACATCTTTTAGCCAACACATATAATTGAACATACAAAACATCCTGTCACACCCATTTGCCAAGGCAGTTGCTATGTTGCAAATTATGGCCCAACACATCCTCTGGTTCTCTCCAGCAGCTTGTCTTCCTTGGGTTGCCTGGTGCTGGATTTTCTTCTTCCTTTTGCTTCCCACAGCCATGGTAGGAGCAGGGCACTTAGACTTTCCAGATGATCCACTACTTCTGATTACCTGCACCATTGCTTCCCAACATTATTAGCCTCTGTAATCAAACATTGACTGTATACGTGTCCATCATGCATCCTCACTTAAGTTCTGAGGGCGGAGGCGCTGTTTGATCTGTTGAGTGCCTAGCACGGTGCTGAGCAAATCGCGGGTGCCCTGGACACACTAACTGGATGCCAGACTCCATGCCAGATGCCGGCTCTTTGATTTGGCGCCTCTCAGGTCTGTTTAGCCACAGTTCACATCCGCTGAGATTTAGACCCTGTTTTATAACCCACATTCTTCTGATCTTGGTGTGAAGAATGTGCTGGAACAGCTCTTGGCTATGACCCACATTAATATTAAGAGCCTCTAACAGTGGACAGAGACCAGAGGTGAGCTAGGACTTTCCGTCCTAGGCATGAGGACAATTCAAGTGTATTAGTCCATTTCCCCTGTCACCTGTGACTGTAATGCCTAAGCTCCCCACCCACCCCCATCAGAGTGCCATTCTTTTTATTTCTCTTTCTCTCTGGAATGGTGTATTTTTTAAATGTAAATACACCCAGATAGGTAACCTAGTAAGTAGTTACTAGCTTCTTAGTGTAAATAGGCTTAAGTACCAAATTCAAATGGGATTTTTAAGATGGGAACTCAGGTAGAGATTAAATGTTTGTTTAAATATCTATGGCTAAAGGACCCATTCTACATGAAGTGGAGACCAGGATAAATGAAGGCCACACAGTTTGAAAGGCCTTTAAGGATGAACACGGTCCCTAATTTGGCTTTAACTGAAGGGCAATCAATGTGTAAGTAGAGGTGGTGGGAGGTTAGTATGTCCAACCTCAAAAATAAAAACGAGGAACAGAAATCAAATGTAGTTTTCAGCTACCATCTGAAGGGGAATCATAATTATAGCCTAGAGACTAATGCTGTAGAAACTTTGAAGGTTTTCTTAAGATTTGTAACTTC
Organism: Lynx rufus; assembly: GCF_022079265.1. Lineage (NCBI taxonomy): Eukaryota > Metazoa > Chordata > Mammalia > Carnivora > Felidae > Lynx > Lynx rufus. Next base: position 44,495,760 of record NW_025814829.1, read on the forward strand.
ACTGTCTTTATTGTCAGTGTTAGTTTTTTTGGTGTCGTTATTTTTTTTTTTTCAGTAGTTATTAAAAGTAAACCCTTAAAACCAAAAGGGCCTTTATGGTTATTGTGGGGAAAACAAGGAAGAGGAAAGAGCCGAGCAGACCATTTTCCACACCAGTGCCAGATCTTTGGGAGAAAAACCACATAGATGATTCATAAAATGAAAAGAACTGAAAAGGGGGCTGAGGAAGCAGACATAAGTCTAAGAAAAGACTCTGGGCTTAATAATAGAAGGGCCCATTTGGGGGCAGAAACCAAGGCTTTCTACATCCTCCAGAAGGTAAAACAAAGCCATATTGGGGAACAGGTACTGAACTGAAGAGCAGGGGAAGTCTAGACTAGCAGAAAAAAGAGCTAGCCAGGAAGTAGGGGAGGTACTCTTTCCGTGCTGTTTTGTCTAAGGCTGGCCTCCAATAAAGCTCAAGGGAGTAACTTCCCATGAGGTCCAAGGGCCTCCAGAGTGGAAAGAAAGCTCTTGGTTTCAATTCCAGGCATGTACGCTTCTTCTTGAAGTGAGTTTAGATCATGTTTCAGCAAGTGTCCTCCTGCAGAGAAAGGTCTTCATGTTAAAAATAAAGTTCACTGGAGACACACTTGATATTTCCAGTGGCATTTCTACCTGTCCAGCCTGGGGAGGTCTTAGCTCCATTGTCCATCACTGCCTCACCACACTCCCTCATGCAATTCAAGTTGCTGGGTTTAATCTATAAAGTTTTAACAGTGTGGAGCCTAATTGTTTCCAAGGTCACCCCTGACACTGTGCATCCCCCGCTGGATGGAACCACATTCCCAGTGCTGATCTGAACTTGAGAAGAATAGAGGTAGAGTGTTTTTGATGTGGGGTGAAAGGATGATGGGTGGGGGGGTGAAAAGGTATCTTTCAACACCCTTTTCTTCCCCATGGGTTCAAATCCCTGATGTGCTACAAACACATCGCTTGTTCTTAGGCAGTGAGGTCAGAAGCTTGCCATCTCAATTTATCTGCTTTGCTATAGGATTCATGACAAGTTTTCTTCAAAAAGAAAAACGAACAGAGTGAAAATATGGTTTGGTTGCCTCATATCAGACATATATATAGCTTATTGGATATGCATTTTTCATTTATCTGTTTGTTGGCACGAATGTTCCGTGACAAATTTGATAAATATAATTCCCCTTTAACCTGGGTTGGGTAGATATTTCAGGCTTCCATGTTGAAACAAAACAGTGAGAACTTTAAATATGCATACTTTCCAAATTTTGCAGTGAACTTTGGATTTTTATAATGTGATATATTAGCAGAGATTGTAAAAATAAATGGGAGTGTAGTGAATGTCATTCATAGAATGCCATCCTTTTAAAACCGAATGGTACTACAACATTCTACCTTAATTCTTCCTGAAGTCATATTTTTTTAATGTTTATTTATTTTGAGAGAGAGAGTGAGCAAGAGAACACAAGAGAGGTAGGAGCAGAGAGACAGGGAGAGAGAGAATTCCAAGTAGACTCTACACTATCAGCACAGAGCTCAACTTGGGGCTCTAACTCAGGAACCAAACCTGTGAGATCAAGTCCTGAGCTGAGATCAAGGGTCCGAGACTTTACCAGCTGAGCCACCAGGCGCCCCTGGAGGCATCTTTTGAAAGTGTCTTGGAGATGACTGTCCCTGATTGGATTGAGGGCAGATTTGGGCACGTGTGAACCCTGTGAAGGATACAGATGCTCAACTGCTCCACCCCTTGGAATGGGAACAGAAATCTTGTGAGATCTGCCTAAATTGGTAGCAAACTAATTAAATGGAGAGGCAGAGTTACACAATAAATCTTGCCTGGTATAAAGCAGGCTATGTGTAGGAGGAAGCGGGGGCGCCCTGTGGAGGGTGGAGAGACAGGCCAGTTTAGCAGAGATGGCACCACGGCAGATTTGATGAAGATACTCTCAGAAGTAATTGTCGCTGTTGCTTTTGAACCCTCTGGAAAAATAACCTGAAGCACCAAGAGAAACGAATTTTCCCTCAAGTCACAAGGGAAGAAATCCTCAAAATGACGATTTTATTCCCCACAGCGGAAGAGAGAGAAAAAGAAAGAACCGGAAAGAAAGAAGTATTTTGCTTTCTTCTGCTTGGAAGTTTGAAGAATGAAGCCCACGGGCAGGAAGAGAGAGTCACCGGGTGGAGGGGATGGACGCAAGAAGGAACTCAGATGGGCCGGTATCTGGAGTGATCTCACTCTCATTTTCTACATGAGTGCGAATGCAGCACGGGACCATCAATCACAGTCACAGCCAGCTCAGAACGTCACCTTTCGCTGCTGCTCCTCTCACCTCCTCCTTCCCAGCCTCCTCCCCCTTTGAAAAGCAGGTGTATTATGTGTGACTAGAAATTTGACTTGCTACTTTGATATGCTATGTAATTTATTTTTTGTTGTCGGGCTGTTTTCTTTAAACTAGTCTTACATTTCAGCTCCTTTGGGGGTTACTCCTTCTTTCTCGTGAATTTCAACACACAATTCGTGCAGACTCCCTTAGCAAACATGTATTGAGCAGGAACTATACTGCTCTGTTAAAACCTGCTTATAAATCCTTCTTATTGGAGTCTAAGTGACCACTTGCTTAAAATGCCACTTGTTCTTGGAGATACCTGTATTTTCAAAGAATTTGAGGACTTATGGCTGGGAAGTTATGTCAGAGAAGAGAGACTTCCAGGGATGATTTTTGCTGGGGAGAGTATTTGAGACCAGAATTCTCCCTCACCTCCCATAGTGGCAGGAGGGGGAATGATAGGGGGCCCCCATCCTTCGGAAAGATGGCCTTTGGCTGCTTCCTAGGGGGAGGAGCTGGGGGATAATGAGGCTACACTGTGGCAGGAAAGCAAATTCCTTGTCTAAAACGGACTGTTTGGGGTTTTTCTTTTTAAGGCATTGCTTCATTAGTACATCCCTGTCCGTCTCTCTGATCTTATACTTCTGGCAGGCTAATCAGGAGGCTGTAGCTGAATCATCTATTGTCCGTGGGGCACTGGCCACGCTCAGATGCATCGCCTTGTATGAGAGCTCTTTGGCGAAACTGGTTGCGTTCTGCCCCGGTTGCCATCTCCCAGAGCCCCGCAGCTGCTGGTTACCATGAACACCTCCTTTTGGTTTTGTTCTCAGAATGTCACAGTGACCGGCTTGCAGGTGGCATCCTGCTGTAGATGCTGGCACAGATTTTAAACCAGTATGCTGCCTGTACTGATTTTTCCCTATTATTTGTTGCCAATGAGTCATTTTGATCTACCTCTCCCTCCTCCTTTTTCCTTTCACCATGCATTGGGCTTCTTTGGAATCACTCAGGCTCAGTAATTAGAGAAAGAAACACCTCCTTTATGCTAATCCCAAAATTTCTAGGTTTCCTTGCACTCAGATTCCGCCATGAGCAGCCTGGGCCTTCTGCATCTTGCTGACTCCCTCTATCCCCGAGCCCATATGGCCCCGAGGCCAGCCAGTCTTCCCGGCTTTATGCCCAGCATAAACATGATTTTCTAGTCCTTCTCTTCTGCTGAATCTGCTGAATGTGAAAATCACGTGGATCCCACTGACGTCAGACTTTGGGTTGTAATACTCCAGGAGCTACCAACCCCTGAACAGTCCCCTGGCCCTTACCTCTCTTGCCGCCATTCATCAGGAGCAAGTTGACTTCATGTTGAAATAAATGAGTTTTTCAGGTGCTGCAAATAACATTTGTTTTCCGTCCGTGGGAATATGAGTGTGGGATGGAGTTGAGAAGGACTGGGTTAGATTTGGGGGGCCATGATGCTTAGTAAGGAGTGAATATGATTTCCCAGGAAAAGTAACACAACAAAATGAACCCTTTGGAAGTCCCAAGAAACCCTTCTGGAGCCATGTAGAAAGGGTGTGACTTCTGTTGCAAGAGGGAGATGTCAGTGGAGCAGTGAGGAGGCAGTGGGTAAGCAGATAAGAGAGACAGCCTTATATTCAACAGTTATGTTGAGACTTACTTTGCACAGTACTCATTCTAGCACCCAGAGGGCAGGAATACAGCCAACATTTACTCTAAGACAGTGTTCTAAGTTAATTTTTACATGCTTTGTTTCATTTAATCCTATAGCCATGCTACAGTGGAATACAGTAATATCTCCACTTGAAGAAACTCCTTATCTAAAATGACACAGCTAGTGAGTGTTGAAACCAACCTTTGAACCCAGACAGTCTGTTTCCAGAGTTTCGCTTTTAACCTATGCTAATTCTATGTAATGACAATACTTCTGTCTCAGTGCCTTTTCTAATACTAGCATAAAGTATGCTCAATGCTTATTTGCTGAAAGAAAATCTCTTCTCAAGAAAGAAAATAAACCCAATTAAATCTTATCAGAGGAGGGAGTGAAGGATATGGGATGCTGTGACTTTTTCTCCCGAGGACTGTAGTCTCAGCTGGGTGGGGTGTTCAGGGTGGGGACTACATAGCACTGTGGAAGGGACCAAGATGTCTGCTCTATGTTTTAAAGGACGTGAGTTAGGACAGAGTTGGGACACAGCTTCTCCACTCTAGCCACTTCAAACCTTTTAGTGTTATTCCTTGGTCATACCATGCAGAGTTGCCCCTCCATGTACTGGCTCTTATCTCCTATTGCTTGCAGTGCACTCTCCTTTTTACCCCACAGGACAAACAATAATTGTCTAAAGATCACCAGTCCTATATTTTTTTTTCTCCACTTCACCTTCTCGATTCAGAAGTAGCTATCTTTTCACATTTCAGTTTATATCCAACTTTACCATTTTGCTGTGTAACTGTTTACGATCTTTTTTCCCCCACTCAAGTGAGCATTTTGGAGGCAGGGTCATATTGCAATCATCAGTATATCCACAATACCAAGAATGTCTGTAATACCAAGCATAGTGCTGGATGCATACTAGATGCTTATTAATACATATTACACTGAATTTGGTTTCTCATTTGCTGGACTTTTCTTAGTGCTCCAGAAGCTCAGCAGGCATGCATGGGTGCTCATTGCCAGAACAATTGCAGGAACCTCTCATCTTAACTGGCCATCAGCCACAGCCACCTACTGCATGGGAAGGTCAAGTTGATCTAAAGATACAAGATTGAGTGGAGAACAGGCATATGAAAAGATACTCAACATTACTAACCATTAGGGAAATGCAAATAAAAAGAACAATGAGAGGTCTCCTCATACCTGTTAGAATGGCTATCATCAAGAAGACAAGACACAACAAGTACTAGCAAAGATGCGGTGGAAAGAAAACCCTTATATACGGTTGATAGGAATGTCAGTTAGTCCAACCACTATAGAAAACAATATGGAGAGTTCTCAAAAAATTAAAAATAGATCTACCATAGGATTCAGCAATTCCACTTCTAAGGGTGCACCCAAAGGAAATAAAAACAGAATTTCACTAAGGTATAGCCACACCCCTGTTTATCACAGCACTAGCCAAGATATGGAAGCACCCCAGATGCCCATCAATGATGAATGGATGAAAGAGATGTGATATATATACATAGTGGAATGTTATTCAGTAATGAGAAAGGAGGATAGCCTGCCATTTGTGACTACGTGGATGGGCCTTGAGCACATTTTGGTAAATGAACTTAGGCAGAGAAAGACAAATACTTTGTGTGTCACATGTGGAATATAAAAAAAGTCAAACCTATATTAAAAAAAAACACATTAAAATTGTGGTTACCAGGGGATGCAGGATGGGAGGTGGTAAGATTGATGGTGTTTAAGGGTATAAACCTGTAACAAGTATTAAATAAGCTGTAGAGATCTAATATACGTTATAATAAATATAGACAATAGTATTGTAGCGTAATGATGTGATAAATATTGCTTCAGTGGTAATTATAATATGTGAATGTATCAAAGTAACACACTGTACACCTTAAATTTACAAAGTGTAACACATCAAATTTATTAAATACAAAAAAAAAATAAAGGTGCAGGATTGAGGAAGAATATGTCATGAACTTGACTAAATGATTTTCTTAACCAGTGTCAGCCCATTGAACTGTCCCTTCAATTTTAACTGTTCCATCCATCCAGCCAGCTTACTCAGCTTTTCCGGGGCCTACTACTTGATCTGAAAACATTGGCAACATTTTGACCTCCCATCCAACTTTAAGCCTGTTATAGATAATGCGTTTTCTCTGGCTTAGGTGACGCGTCTTGGTTATATCGGAGAAACATTCGTTATGTCTATGTCTTGGCTAGTATCAGCCAGAATTGGGAATGTGCCAGCTTTCACTTCATTGCTAACAGACTCCCTAATTAACCTGCTAAATCTAGTGCACGATTCACTGTTGTTTTAGAAACGACATGCATAATATGTACACTTTTTCTTCGTCTACGCTTTTTTTTTATATGTTCAGGTTATTAGATAGTCAAATTCTCTTGGGTTGTGTACTGAACCTTCTCAAAAGAAGTGAAGATTTGAGAAACACCCAGTGGAGTTTGGTTTCTTTTGACAAGACTCACTTTTGCTACATCTTCCCCTTGATAATTGAGTTCTTCTTTGCCCTGCTATTTAAGTACATCAACTCACTTCATCTAAAGTGTCTCCTTGTAATGTCTCCATTCTTATAAACCACTATTTGTAAAATGAAAGGCTGGAGAAGCCCCTTGGGGGGGGTTTTAAAAGAGGTCTGTATAGTGAGAGTAGAGGCCATGCCTTTTCATGGTGCTTGGGCTATGCATATGCATGCCTCCCCTTTGTCATGCTTGAAATAAATTTGCTACCTGTGTTTTTACTTCATGCTTTGCACATAGTGCCCCAAATTGCCACTCTTTGGGAGGCTAAGCCAAGGACGTTGTGTTCCATTTTCATGATGAAATGCAGATTTCCCATTGAACCTAATCAACCTTCATTTCAAAAGGTTGACAAGGCAGATACTTAAAGAATTCAGTTGGTTAAATTTATGGTACTGAAAAGAGTCCATTCCAAGAATATTCTCTGATTCCTAAGCTGTGGAGTTTTATTTGATTGTGAATTAAATTACATTTTTATTCACTTCAAGTCCTTGCTTTGCAATTTTGTGTCCCTCAAAGAGAGACAAACTTGTTGACAGTCAGTGTTGGTCTCTGTAACATTCTGTCCTAGATTGAAAAGATCTACAGTCTGGCAGTCGTGCTTCCACTGGTTGATTTTTATACCAGCTAATAGATTTGAGATTTTTACACAAGAGAGCATGATATCTTTGTGGTCGGGAAGGAGAACTAATGTACTTTGAAATATTAACCATGTGCCAGGAACTGTGCTGGGTTTTATTATGTGATAAATTATTTTCTAGAAATTTTGTGGGTGGGTGCTATTATCCTGGTTTCACAAATAAGGGTATCTGGACTCGGAGAGTCTTTTAAGAAGTTCTTTGCCTAAAGCAGATACTTAGCAGAAGAGTCAGCATTTGAACCTAGACTTGTCTTTCTACAAAGCAGGCTTTTTTATATTTTTCATTCTACCAAACGCTTCCTTGAGAATCCGTGTTCCCTGGGGCAGCCCAACAGCACTGAGAGTAACGAAGGAGACAAAACTTTTGCCTGTTTACCCTCAACGTGACCTCAGAATTCTTCTCAATACAACGTGTAAGTAGGCACCACCAATCAATTAGTGTTAGTTATGCACGTTGAGAGTTATTTGGCATTCCTGTGTCTAAAGTTATCTCCACAGCATGCAGGTGTGAACTTTATTGGTAGACCATAGGATCATAACCCTAACCTACTCTACCAGAGAAGCAACTCTAATGAAAAGGGGATGTTAATACAGAGCTGCAAGATATGAAGCCATTGACGTGGAGAAGCAGGGTGGGTGTTAACAAGAGGCATTAATGACATAAATAAGTGACACACAGAGAAATCATGTTGTTTGTCATTCATCCAATTTTGAGTTCCTTCCACTTAGAGGCTTATTAACTTTGGAACTATCTCAGAAAGGTATATAAAACCAGACTTCTCTCCCATTCTAATTTATTCTTTTAGGTTAAATATGGTGTATCATCATGCACCTGCATGAATCCTACATGATTGCTTGCTCCCTCTCACATAGTTTGCACATGCTCCTTTTTTTTAAGGTTTCATTTTTAAGTAATCTCTACACCCAACATGGGGTTTGAACTCAAAACCCTGAGGTCAAGAGCCATTTGCTGTACCAACTGAGCTAGCCAGGTGCCTCTGCCCACGCTCCTTAACATCATTGTATCTTTGGTTACCCATCCAGGATCCATCTTCTGCCTTCTAGATCACATCAGTATCCCTTGCTCACCTCTTCCTCTAGCAACATCAGCATCCTAGTCATACGCTTTGAACATTCAGGCCTTCGCTAGCATGGGAGATTTGTTCAGGAGTCAGGATATCCTAGACTACGGGTGGCATATATGGCTTGAGTCCCAAGGTCAAACAACATGGCTTGTGGATAACATTAACAGTAAAAATATGCATGCCTTTCTCCCCACACTCACAATTTTGGAACACTTGACACACTATGTCTGTGCCACAAGAAGGTTTATTTTCCACATATAACTCAGCCTGCTTCCAAGCAGGGTTAATATTGTCAACAGCAAGGTCTTCATTTTTCTGAAGTGCAGAATAGGCTTGGTTATGTGAAGTTGAGGGTACAGCCCTGGAGCCAAGAAGAATTGCTTTGCATAATGAAGGGGAAAGAAAGTTGAAGTTTCTGGGGCAAGGAAAGATCCAGGAGTAGTGACAAGCAAAAGGGCAGTTGTACAGTCATATGCACAGAGACCCTCAGGATTGACATGGCTGAGAGGGGAATTTGAGGTACAGACATGTTCCAGAGGGAACATTTAAGAGGTCTGCAGTGAGAGATTGTATGTAAAACTTCTCTTTCATCATTTGTTGACGCCAGCCCCTATTTTAGGATGATTGGATTTTTGATGGGATTTAGAAAGGTGCTAAGTTCTATATCTAGGATAAGGCAAAAACAGGGAGTAGGTTTGTGTGAAGGAGCTGCAGGAATTGTGGAAGGGGGACTCAATCCAAGATATTTTATTTTATTTTTTATTTTATTTTACTTTTTTTTTAAGAGAGAGAGAATGTGTGGGTGAGCAGGGAAGGTGTGTGGGGATGTGGGGAGGGAGAGAGAGAATCCCAAGCAGGCTCCACACCTAGTGTGGAGCCTGATGTGGGGCTGGATATCATGACCATGAGATCATGACCTGAGCCAAAATCAAGAGTTGGATGCTTCACCAACTGGACCACCCAGGTGCTCCTAAGAGAGACAATTTAGAGTTTGTATGGGATTGCTTGAATCATCAAGGTATCAACATTATCAAGTTCAGCCTTTCCCAGTATGGTTCCTTGCCTAAAGCGTAGAACACAGAAAAATGATTTTAGGAACTGTTTTCTCAAGATTGATATGACTAATATTATTCTAGATGCACTGAAGAGCAGCCAAATTATTACATACCTTGTGGATGCTTTAGGCAACGTTTGTCAAAGTAGTACTGGGACCACATTCAGCCCACTGCCTGTTCTTGCGTTTATGTATCGTCTGTGGCAGCACTCATGCTACAGCAGGAGAGTTGAGTAGTTGGAACAGAGAACGTATGGCCCACTGTTCTGTGTTCTTTTACGAGGTGATCAGGTGCTGCCACCAGAGGAGCCACATGAGAAAGACACCAGAGTGCTCAAGAGGCAGAAGACAGGAGTGGGTGAAGTGCTTAGGTCACTGCCTTACTAGGTTTCTGCTGGAAAGGCAAAGCAGAATGAACAGTTTAGGATTGGTTAGTTTGATGGCTCTAGAGTGCGTAGTTTACATATCAGAAGAATGTTTCCAGTTGGGCCCTTCGTTTTCTCTAAGAATTGGCTAGTTCTTGGGGCGCCTGGGTGGCGCAGTCGGTTAAGCGTCCGACTTCAGCCAGGTCACGATCTCGCGGTCCGTGAGTTCGAGCCCTGCGTCAGGCTCTGGGCTGATGGCTCAGAGCCTGGAGCCTGTTTCCGATTCTGTGTCTCCCTCTCTCTCTGCCCCTCCCCCGTTCATGCTCTGTCTCTGTCTGTCCCAAAAATAAATAAAAACGTTGAAAAAAAAAATTAAAAAAAAAAAAAGAATTGGCTAGTTCCGGGATTGGCATCCAGAAAATACATCCAGAAAAGTTTTTTTAAGGTGTCAAAACATTGCAATATGCATAAAATTAAAAATATATACAATATACCGACAAAGTCTAAAATATGTTCTGTCTGGCTCTGTAATAAAGTTTGCCACTGCATGCTTTAGGGCAGTAGATCTTCATTAGGTCTTCATTTTTTAGTGAACCCCTGTTGAAAAAGGCTGACCTAGTACATCTGGGTCACCAGATGACCAACTTAGAATGAAATCGCCAACTTAGAATTGAGCTGGGATTGTGTCCCTTCCAAGAATGCCAAGTTCTCAGATATGTACAGCCAGCGAGTAGTTATTTATTACATAGAGGATGCTAGCCTTCACCGAAGACTATAATTGAGATTAAACATATCTGAAAGAATCTAGAGCAAAAGGAAGGAAATGTGGTTGCAACTTCTCCAGAATGCCGCTCAGTTGATGCCCTGACCTATGAATTTGAATCCAGCTCAGAATAGAGTTCCCTTGAAGGAACCCCTCGTGGCCATGGGTTTGTCAGAGCTGAGGGGAAACTCAAATATACACGCAATCCCCTTTCTCAGAAAGAGAGGGTTCATTCTCCAAATGAACGCTAATGCGGTGATGGTAGTCCCAACCATCAGTATTTGAGACCCCCTTTGACCCACCCTGCATACACAGAACCCCTTATTTTGCCTTTTCCCATTGGAGCCTGTGTACCTGGCACCATGGACAAAGTTGATGTGGGCTGTTTAGAGATACAATCTCAACTGGGGCTTCGTGTGCAGATATTTACCAGTCCTGTGCCTCAGTGGCCCCACCATTGCCTTTCTCTGGGGCATTGTTTAATCATAAGAAACTATCCTTTGAGAAAGCTTTTACCCTTGCCCTGACATCCCTTTTAGCTAGAGCATTACCCTTGGAAAGTTCCTAAACTTAAAGTTGTGGTTGTCATTTCTGAAGTCTGTGCCCCTAAGCACATCTGCTATGTGATTCTTATTTTTCCTGTGCATTTGGATGTTACAGGCCTTAAGTAACGTTTCTTTCTCTCATAATTTTTTTCTGCAATAATGGGATATGCCTCTGGTGCTTCCTTTTCCTTGCTAGTTCCCCTGTGCCTTAGAAAGTCCTAGCTAAGGCTTTGACAGTTTAACCTTCTTCTTTAGTTAGTTCCTTTCCTTCTCTACCCCATGGAAGGCTGGCGATGTTTACTGGACTGAGTGCTCTCTTTTCTCCTTTTTGATTTCTGGCCTAGACAGGAGTGATACTCAATATTTAACCTTCAGTATAGCACAGGCACCAACCAATCAAAAGAGATTCTAACTAATTGATGCATAAGGGTGTGTTGTTATGAACCAGTGCATTGTTGCTGAATATCAGTCCAGCCCTAGACACTGGCTTTTAAAAAATTTATGCTTATATATATTTTTTTTCTTCTGGGAGCCCTTACAGTGAAACATGAAAAGTCCGTGTGTTCTAGTCAATAAGATCATCTATTTTCAAGCAAATCCCCATCCAACTTCTTAACCCTGAGTTGGTTAACCTCATCTAGGAAATATTATCTCAGCTGACCAACATCTAAAGTAGTCCAGGATTCCGTCTTTTGTTGTCTTTTCCAGGTCCCTGTTAATATGTTTTATTTGTTCCTCTCATTTCCTTAGAGGCCAGATTTAACACAATTTTGAGCCACAATACCTGCCCTCAGTGGTGTGCTGGAGCTGGCTCACGTAGGCTCACAAGAAGCTTCATTGTGCACATCTCTTCCCAAGTCCATGTTCAGTGATATTGGCTTCAAATCAGCCATGGAGGGAGTATTCAGAAATCGGCAAACACTACAAATAAGGCTATTACTTTTTTTTTTCTTTCTGGAGAGTGGGTTGTTACACATTAACCATCACAATACTGCATCCCCAACTATAATAACTAAGTGACCTTGAAACTCACCCCCAGTTAATGCTGTGAGTATTTACGTTGGTCTTTATTAAAGTTGTCTATTTTTATTCTGAAACCCTTTATATAACTGTCCCCACGCTCAAGAGTTTTTCCCTAATTCCTCTTACAAGCAGAGACCATCTTCATCTGAGCATTGTTATTGAGCATTTTGTATATCTAGGCTCCCTTTAGGGAAACACTACTGGTCAGACTACGCCCTTGCTCTCTTGTTCTGTGGAATTTCTTTGGACTAGAACGATCCTTTTGCGCATAGAACAAGTAAAACATCCCTTCACCTTTCTGAATCCTGTCTTTTGGAGCCACTTGACCCTGGAACATCTGTTTTTCCCTTTTATATCTGTCCATTGGCCCCAAGATTTTCTTTTCTTATTTGGTTTGGTTTATGTATTCCTCTAAGATCTCCTAAGGAAAGCTTTTCTTCCTTTCTCTGAGAGCTCCTGATATGATAATAAAATAATGCGTATTTTTAAAGCAAATTAGGGGTCCCTGGGTGGCTCAGTCAGTTAAGCATCTGACTCTTAATTTTGGCTCAGGTCATGATCTCACAACAGTAAGATCAAGCCCTGCATCGGGCTCCACGCTGGGCATGGGGCCTGCTTGGGATTCTCTCCCTCCCTTTCCCTTTGTCTCACTCCTGCTCTCTTTCTCTCAAAAAATAAAACAAAATTAAAAATTAAAAACAACAACAACTTAAGTTTCTTTTCTGCTCAAACTTGATTCTTTGGGACTATTCAGATATAGGCCTTTTTTTGAGGCTTTTTTTCAATTCCTTAATCCAAGAAGATACTGTGTCTTTCATGAAATAAAAATGTCCATTGATAAAATCTACCATCTTGGGAATCTAATGTATAACATGGTGATTATGGTTAGTAATACTGTGTCATACATTTGACAGTTGCTAAGAAAGTAGATCTTAAATGTTCTTATTATGAAAAAGAAGCGGTAATTATGTGACACGTCAGAGGTGTTAGCTAGCAGTATAGTGGTAAACATTTTGCAGTATATCTAGTATACCAAATCAAGGCATCATACACCTTCAACTTGCACAATGTTGTATGTCAATTTTGTGTCAGTAAACCTGGAACAAAGTAAACTCCACTGTCCCTCTGTAGATGAAGGCAAAGTCTGGGTCTTTAAAACCTGAAGCCATGGTCAAAACTTATATAATTAATAAATCTAGAGCCAACCAGTATTATGACCCAGAGGACAACCACTGGAAACATATAACATGCTGCATAATCTTGGAAGTCGCCCCTCCCCACTTCTCACACTTGGCTCTGAACACAATTCAAAATAGCATAAAAGAGCTAATTCCTAGAATGCAATTCACCTCTTTTCTCCTAGTCATCTTTCAAGCGTAAACTTAAATATCACCTCTATAAAGACTTCTCTGACTCCCAGTGGCAGAGTCTTCCTTGTGTACTTTCTCCATTCTGTTTTATTACACTTGTATTGTGTAATAACTCTTTTGTTCTTCCACAATACTAGTAAGTCATCTTAGATCAGACACCTTTTATTCTTCTTTATATTCCCAGAACTTAGGACAAGACATAGCTGGAACTTCATAATGTTTGATTAGTGATAGAATGCAACATTTTTTTCTAGCATTTACAAGTTTACTTAAAAAATTAAGAAGTGTCATGGAGAAACTAATGTCATTGGATTCAGTGTTCCATTTGAGAGCTATTGATCTTTTCTCTCTGGTCCAGAGTAGAACAAACTAACGGTAGTTATGCTATCATCGAGAGGAGTCTTGGTTTTCTTGTCCCTCTCTAGTGGGCCAAAAATGTGCTTTGAGTTTTACAACCCGATGGTGATGGGAGATAGATGCGGAGTAGCATCTTGCTTCGGTGATGCAGTGACTTAGCCTAATCGATTAGCACACCCATTCTTTTATGGCCTATTGAAATGAATTTACGACTTCAGAAAATCTGGATTTCACTCTTGGCTGTGCCATTTAACACTTATGTGTCATCTAATCTTGGTGGGGTCTGGATCCATATCCAAGAGTTAACTTGAGGATCGTACAGGAGATGTTGTAAACATTTATTCTCTAGAAATCAGTGTTTTTGTGTGACTGACTATTGCTAGAGTCAGGGGGAACTAACTGTAGATGTGGACCCTGAATAATGCAGAAACTCCATGTAATTATGAGACATGTGCCATTTCTCCTCTGACATTTCAGGATATTCATCTTTCTCAACACAAAAACAGTTAACCTGGAAATGGCCATGCTTCATGGCTCATCCTGAAGTGAGTTTTTTTTTTTTCTTTTTCAAAAGTTTGATACAATTTCACAAGCTTCTCTGCGTCTAAGACCACACAGGCTTTTTTTCCCCCCTCCAAGTTCCCCTCTCAAATAAAATACTTCAATCTCTTTCTTGTGATTGTGTAACTCAGAAATGTCTAAAGCTATAAGCTTCAAACTTTGCAAGGTTGTCATCTTTACTGTGAAAGAAAAAAACAAGGAAAATTTGAAGGAGAAAACTTCCACTGTTTTTTTTTCTTTTAAGTTAAATATAAAAAATAACATGGAGTTGTTATTTACATGTTTTCATTCTCCTTGCTAATAACATCATTGTATTGCCTGAGGAGATCCCATATCACCATCCTATTGACATACAGGATAAAGACATACTCCTATTCTAATCAAGGATGATACATAAAGTTTGTTCTAGTCTTGCAAGCCATAAATGTTTCTCATCTTCTGTTAGACTAATTTGTATCCAGGTCTAATATCAAAGTCAATTATGGTAAGTAAGAGAGGTGGTTGTCTTCAGGGTACCTTGCCACCCCAGAATCCTCCCCTATTTTAGCACAAATGAAATTCTAACTTCAGATTTTCCTTTATCTAAGCAGCTATACTTTTTGCAAAAAGACAAATAGTGGGTCTTACCTGTGGACCACTCTGAGCTAATAAAGAATCTGAAAATATATTTAAAATTTTTTTTAATGTTTGTTTATTTTCATGAGAGAGAGAGAGTACAAGTGAAAGAGGGACAGAGAGAGAGAGAGGGAGGAAGACAAAGAATCTGAGCTGTCAGCTCAGAGCCCAATGTAGGGCTCGAACCCATGAACTGTAAGATCATGACCTGAGCTGAAGTCAACACTTAACTGACTGAGCCACCCAGGTGCCCCTGAAAAGAATTTTTGAAGCGAGTTGGAGCAGGTTGTATATATATGTAGACTGTGTGTATAAAGATTAGCAAAAAGGGGGCTTAGAAGGTAGAACGAAGAGGATGAAGAGGTTACCATTTAATTGACCTATTTTATATATGAAGGAAGGAACATGCATGAAAACCTTTGTGAGTAACTTGTTCTGTGAGTGTTCTACAAGATGAACAAACATTTATAATAAATTTTAACTTGATAAACAAGTGATATCTTACAATATGAGTAGTACATGATACAGAATATCACATGATCACCACTGAGCCAATCGTTCTTCTCTCTCTCTCACTGTGGGATTGTGGGTGATCATCTCACATGCTTGGATGCTTGGTCTCAGGCCTCAGTGTTTGGTGATTTTTCAGAACGTTGGAAGTTGCCGACAACTGGTTACTAGTGTATTTTTTGTCACTTCAAAGCACCTATGAACAGTCCTATGCTTTTCTGTACAAGAGTAAGCTTAGGAATGCTTTGCTTCATTCTAGGTAAGGCTTCCTGCAGACCTTTCTTCTGCTGCCTTATTGCCAGTCATATTAAATACAGTATGTGACAAAAATTTATTTTTTTATTTTATTTTTTATTTTTTAAAAGTTACATCCAAATTAGCATATAGTGCAACAATGATTTCAGGAGTAGATTCTTTAATGCCCCTTACCCATTTAGCTCATCCCCTCCTCCCACAACCCCTCCAGCAATCCTCAGTTTTTTCTCCATATTTATGAGTCTCTTCTGTTTTGTCCCCCTCCCTGTTTTTGTATTATTTTTGTTTCCCTTCCCTTATGTTCATCTGTTTTGTATGACAAGAGTTTATTAATACCGTACTGTTGTCAACATCCATGTGAGTGTATACAGTAGCCCCCACGCAAAAAAAGATTCCATTGAGCCAATAGATAGCAGTGATTCCATTAGTGATAGTGAAAGTCGTCGTATACAGTATGCCTCCCTCACACCAGCCACAAAGGTTTTTAAAGGTCAGTGCAGGTTAATTTATTTTTCATTATATTTTGTATTTTCTTTATTTTGTATTATATTACACTATTGTAATCATTTTTATATGAATATTTTTGCATTGTGGAACGAATCATCTGAGTTTCGATTGCTTCTTATGGGGCAATTCACTTTGATAGACAAGTGCTTTGGATTACAGCATGTTTCCAGAACGAATTATGCTCACAAACTAAGGTTTTACTGAACTTAGCTGCAGTTCACTTATAAGGAATGAGAACTTCAGAGGGCAGCCTCAGAGTATAGGGAAGAGCCTGGAATAGACAAAGCAACATGGAATGTGAGACGAAGAACAGAGAGATACCCGGAAGACTTACATCTTTGTCTTTGTCCAAGAGTGACAAACATGTGAGGCATGGCAAGTTTGACTAGCTGAGGTTTCCTATGGAATGATGCCCAGTGTCCTTACCAGATTTAGTTAGCAGCCACATCTCCATGTACCAAAGACAGAGGAGATAGAGGTCCAGATGGCCAGTGAACCTCCAGGTACTCTTTTGCCTAGATTTCCTCACCAAGAGCAATTCACAGTTTGTATTGGCTAGGGAAAAAAAAAAAAACAAGAAAGAAATTTAAAAACAAAAGATCTAGTGTTGTTGCAAAAGACGTGACTTACAAATTCTGCAATTTGACAATAAGTTTCATATATTAAAATAAATAAACAAACAAAAAAATTTTTAATAGAATTCTATGTATGGGGAACTCAGAGTTGAAAAAGAATGTTGGGTATTTGGGCTGCAGGAAACTTGCTCAAGTCATATTAGTAGTGGACGTTTCTTGAAAGGGCACATGTGACAGTAGAGAAGACAGTATGCTCATGGGAATCCACATTCCTAGGTAGTGCTAAGAACTAGAGTCCTCTCTAGTGTTCCCCTGGGAGTAAGAATCTACAGTTCTGCCCTAACACCGTTAACAAGTGTCCGGTACTTTCTGTTTATGCTTCTCCTTGTGTCTTTTCTCATTGCCCATCAACTCTTGGGATATCCAAAGTGACTAGACAGATTCTGGAGCTAAAATACCTAGTTAAAATACCTAATTCTATTCCTTACTAATTGTGCATGTTACCCAACCTCAGTCTTCTCATCTGTAAAATGGAGGCAATAGTGATACCTCATTGGTTGTTTTAAGAACTAATGAGTTTATATTCTAAAGCCCTATTGCTAATATATTCTATCTATTTTCCCCTCTTCTAACTCTGGAGAAAGATACTAGATTTCCTAGAAAATTGTATTACCTCTATTATGTAGGGTTTGTTTTTTTTTTCTGAGAGTATCAGATGGGTGGTGACCAGTGACTGGCCACACTTGGGTCAGGTTTCTGTGATGTCCAATCCATGGCCAACCCTTGTTTATAAAACACCCTATGACCATTTTCATTAGGAAAAGGCTGTGGGTAGACAATTTTCCTTAGAAGGGATTGTGAGTGTGGCAAGCTCTGACTGGCAAGCCCATTTTGGGAAGAATTAGTGTAAAAAGGATGCTTTATCTAATTAACTAAATCTGTCCATCATGGTGCTATTAAAGTCTCTGACCCTTCTTTCTTTCTAACTCATGTAATTAGTTCAATTATGTGTTTCTTCAATTATTATAATTATGTATTTTTTATTGAAGACATTCTTAGATGGTATGATGTTGACAAAATGATCTTTAAGCTTCCTTTCCATCTTGATAATTCAGTTAGGATGTCTTTACAATGATTCCTGTTAGTTTGGAGGGCAAGGGCCTTGTCTTCTTCTTTATGGCTACATTCCCAGCATTAGAATAGTGCCTGACATGTGATAAGTGCTCAATAAATATTAGTTGAATGAATGTATAAAAAGAAGATTTGGAAGAGGGAAAATGGTCAGGCAGAGTGATACTGGGCATACATTTTATGGTCTTTCTCTAATGTTTAATGTCTAATGTTTTTCTATTATAAGATAGAAAATTATCCATCATTCATTTTTTACTGGTGTATTTTCCTTACTGGACCAAAATAAACCTTCTGGAGGTCAGTTCAATAAGCTAAGCCAGGCACTGAACAGGCAGGAATAGAGGATGGAGATGTTTACACCCAGAAGTTGAACTGGTGTATTGCTGATAACTAGAAAAAGCATCACCGAAGTCACTCTGCTGTTGCCATGGATACTATCTTGGGTGCTCTGAGATGTCATTACATAGTGGAAAGAGTCATGCAGAGTTGGGCTCAAATCCCAGGTCTGCTCTTCTTTGGCTGTATGTCCTTGAACAAGTTATTTAAACTCTAGAGCCTCAATTTTCTTATTTGTAATAAAATGCAGAGTTGGATTGAAGATGATAATGGTGGTTACCATGTAGTAAACATTTTCCATTACCCAGCACTAATCCTTCTCAATTATTCTATAAGGTAGGTGTTGTTATTCCTATTGATAGATGAGACACCCAAGGTACAGAGAGGCAAACTAATTCGTCAAGGTCATAACAACTGATAATAGGTGGAGCTAAGATTTAAACCTGGGTTTGGCTTTTGCCTCATACGTTGAATAGAGATAATTTATGTAATGTACCTGGCCCATACGGGCATTTAATAAGTGGGAATGTTAAGATTACTTCTCAGTATATACTGCCCTCGGGACTTTCTCATCCTCAGTGTTTCTTCCCATGTCAGATTTAAACACCCTCCTTTCCACCTCACCCCATTTGTTTACACAAACTCATGAACTTCAAAGACCTTGTAAATGAAGTAGACAAGAAGTGTCTACTTTTTAGACACTGCCGGGAAAGGACAGTCCATTTCCTTGGTTTAAGAGTCATTTAGGGGTTCACATGTATCTTATAGTGGTGTGCTCAGATCCCCAACAACTGGGTAAAAATGGGTCAAGTAGGCCTTTATCCCTAAGTAAACACAGAAAAGTGGGTGTTCAAACCTTTCTCCCACTCACCATCGTGCATCAGCATTGCCTTTTCAAGTGTTCTGTGCTATAGCCAGGAAAGATTCTTTATAAAACCAAATTTGATTCTGTTCTCTGGATCAAAGAAATGATTACACCCTGGAGGGCTAAAACTATTATACATGAGGAAAGAGAAGAAGAGGGTAAACGCTGAGATGGGGAATAATTACTGCCAAAGGTGAAGGAGATTGACTGGGAGCATGATACCTGTATAATTGAGGCAAAGTGAATATAAAATCTGTGCTTGTTTCCAGCATGCACATTCAGAGGTCCTTGGCGACTGGCGTGTACAGCAGGTGGGGTGCTTAAATGTTTGCTTCTCTTGGATGTTTGCTTTTATAATCTGCTTTTATAAGGCCTATTTAAGGAGTCCACTTTACTGCTGGCAGGGGAGTGGAGCACAATAAAGCTATATTTAAGAAACAATCCCAGTTATCTTAAGTTTCTTATGGCATTCTTTGAGTGTTAAATCTGCAGACGAAGGTAATGTGCAACTCTCTCCCGACCTTAAAAAGAATTTCTGGTTATGGTTGGGTTTCCCAACAGAAGCTCAGATGGTGGGGTGAGCGGCATGGGACACCAGAGAACCTGACCTGGATCTATCTACATGCGTAATTTTCTGCCTCTGTGCTTTCTGTTCTTTATTGGGAGCTGGAGTTTGTTTTCTGACTGCTCTAGGAACTTATTTCAGGGTCTCCTTCTGGACTCTGGGGAGAACTGTGTATCCCAGCCAACAAACTGTATTTGACAACTAAAGGGCATATCAGGGTTCTAGTTGAAGAAATTCTGTCTCAGATCTTGGCTTCTTTACCTACCTTCACTTTCTAGATTGTCAGTTTCATTTCCATGATGAGACTATGCTCAGTCTGTGTGTGATACGGCTTATCAAAGGGAGTATGCCATTCTCTGTGAAGTTTAGAGCTCAGCCTGGTGTTCCTGATCCCCTTTCCTCCCTCTTCTCTTTTTCCTCTTCCTGAAAGTCCTGTTTCTCCCCCTCTCCATCCGCTTCCTCCTCTTTCTCTTCTTCCGCTTCTTTCCTTGGTGTCCTTGCCCACACTTTTATTTCTTATCTATTCTACTTTCTTCACTTCATTTGTTACTTCACCTTGATTTTTTCCTCCATATCTCAAGCCTAACTCATCTTCTGTAGTTTTGTCCTGCATGTCTGTTCCTTCCCCCTCTATGATATTTTCCATTTTCTCAAAGTAATATTATTTATCACATTTTCAAAAGAACATGCATCATTCATGGTCATGAAACCCCCAGGGGACAGAAGCAGAAGTGAAAAGCTCTGTTCCTCAACACACAGATGGACTGACAAGAGGGGAGGACTAGCTCCGGTACCCCAGACAAACTAGCCTGGGCTGAGTGCTCCCCAGTCTCCTCTGGATGCTTCTGTGGGTCCCACTCAACAGGAGACATTCACCTGTCTGACCCTTTAGAGCAAAACTTTGAATTGATTTGTCTGCTGGTTTTTGTTCCCACCCCCAGTAAGTCTGTAATTATTTGCTCTTGAGGACAAGCATTAATATTGTTAAAAGTTCTTGCCCACTCACCATGCTCAGAAACATAACGGGAGTGGCAGCAGAGACAACACTGCAAATCGTTGAGGAAAGCTTTGATTCTGAGAAAAGCAGAAAATCGGTGGTGGGAGCCAGACAGAATGAGCACTGGTCAGCAAAAGAAGAAAAAAAAAAACCATGGGGTGCAGACCTCATGAAAGGTACCATGAAAAGTACTGCAGCCAGAATGAGTAAAGAGGTAGGAGCAAAACCCGTGTGGCTGGTGAGGGACTGACACAGATGGGCAGAGCAGGAAGGGGAAGATTGGTGGGCAAGAGGGCCAAGTTTGGAGACCTATGATATACTTAGAAGTGCACTTCCCAGTCCTCCTTCAAAGAAGAAATTGTTGCCCCGCTGCAGGGAACGCTCTCTGCAGACAGCTTTCAGCTCTCAGTCCATTAAGGGATTGGATTAGCTGCAGAGAGCCTCTTGTCAAAGGCCACATCTTCCTGAAGTGACCTACATCTAAAGACTGATAGAAGTGGGAGGAAAAAGGCTCAGCCACTTCAGGCCAATGCAGGACAACTCTGTTGGGGCATTTTAGCACCAGAGTTCTTCATGAGATTGGCCAAGGCTGTCTTTTGGGTTTGTGTTGTAGCTCAGCTTCTCCCTCTACCCAGTCTTCTTTCTTTTTTTCTCCCACAGGTACTTCCCTAGTCAGTATCCTCCATACTGACCTCCATCCTAGTCTGCTTCCCAGAGAACTCAGCCAGTGGTGGTTGGTGCCCGGGGGTCCAAGAAAGCAAGTATTAAGATGGAATTTTGGAGCCAGATGACTATTTCCCATTTGGTAAGGAGAATTCCCTCAATAAAAGAGCACAGATAGCTTCTGGCACAAGGAGGAAGTTCAGTTATTCAAAGTTTCACTAGGGTGGGGTGGTATACCAGTGGAAAGGAATGCTATGTATTAAGGGTTGGAGAAATTGTAAACAGAATAACAATGGAATTGAGTGGCTATTGCTAAGCTTAGTTGACCCACTAAACTACAGGGTAGCAAACCATGACCCATTGATGAAATTCTGCCCATTGCTTCTTTTTATAAAGTTTGATTAGAATACATCCATACTCATCCTGTGTATTGTTTATAACTGTGCTTTTACTACAAAGGCAAGTTGAATAGTTGTGGTAGCAATTTTCTGGCCTCATAGCCTAAAATGATTGGTGCTATGTGCTATCTATCCCTATAAAGAAAAAGTTTGCTGACCACTGCTCAAGTAAAAGAAAAAAAAAAGAGAGAGAGAGTTAGAATGATTAACAAGAAACTGGGAAACCAAACGTGAAACCCACAAGACCTTTTTGACACACTACAAAGAGGCTGTCATCTCAGGTGGTGGGAGGGCAGAGAGAGCTATGGGGCCAAACCAGGACTTACTCAGCGTAGTAACGGAGCTCCAAAGAAGGTTAAACTCCCTGTCAAGGGGGCTCTATTGAGTTCAGGGCTCTGGTTAGGAAAGAAGAGGACACTAACACATTGGATAGGGATAGCTGGATATCAGTATGATAATAATCTTAAACTTCTAGGTTCTTCTGAACTCTTTGAGCCTATGGAAGTAGCCCAACAATCCCCACTAAGAGCTAACAAATTCCCTTGCTTGCTTGAAGAAAATGCAAAGACCTGTCCCTTGAGAAACAATGTATACTCCCATCAGGATCTGCCTCATCTCCCCTCTTGGCCCCTAGACCTATAACTCACAGCCAGAAGTGTTCAGGGCCTGCAAGGGAAGGAGAGACTATACTTTTTTTTATATGTAATTTATTGTCAAATTGGTTTCCATACAACACCCAGTGCTCATCCCAACAGGTGCCCTCCTCAATGCCCATCACCCATTTTCCCCTCTCCCCCACCCCTCATCAACCCTCAGTTTGTTCTCAGTATTTAAGAGTCTCTTATGGTTTGCCTCCTTCCCTCTCTGTAACTTTTTTCCCCCTTTCCCCTCCCCCCTGGTCTTCTGTTAAGTTTCTCAGGATCCACATATGAGTGAAAACATATGGTATCTGTCTTTCTCTGCCTGACTTATTTCACTTAGCATAACACTCTCCAGTTCCATCCACATTGCTACAAATGGCCAGATTTCATTCTTTCTCATTGCCAGGTAGTAGTCCATTGTATATATAAACCACATCTTCTTTATCCATTCGTCAATTGATGGACATTTAGGCTCTTTCCATAATTTGGCTATTGTTGAAAGTGCTGCTATAAACACTGGGGTACAGGTGCCCCTATGCTTCAGCACTCCTGTATCCCTTGGGTAAATTCCTAGCAGTGCTATTGCTGTGTCATAGGGTAGATCTATTTTTAATTTTTTGAGGAACCTCCACACTGTTTTCCAGAGTGGCTGCACCAGTTTGCATTCCCACCAACAGTGCAAGAGGGTTCCTGTTTTCTCCAAATCCTCTCCAGCATTTATAGTGGAGAGACTATACTTTTAAGGGAGCTTCAGAATTAGCCAGAAAATACTTGCAGGAGCTGGGAGAGTATATGTAGGACTGGATTCCTAGGGCAAGGGGACTAAAATATATGGGTAGATAAGGGGGATTTTTATTTGAATTAGGAGTATTCTTCAGAGACACAGGATTAAATACCCTACCAAAGACTCCAGAGATATGGCAGACTTTTTACAAAGTCTGGAAGCATTAAAAATTAGTAGCCCACACTGAGTAAGGCTGAAATGGCAGAATTTCCATGGAAAAAGATGGAGGAAATTATCCAAAGACTCCGGGAAATAGCATGCTAAAATGGATGTACTATGTAAAGCTAAAAACCTTACCAGATGATTATGTGCCATGGAAAGACCCAGAAGATTTACCAAGGCCCCAGGGAAAGTTCTGATGAGAGGGTCAACAGCATCAAGAAGTCCTGTGATGCCTCTCCTTTATAGGCCATGGCTAATGATAGGAGAAACTATTACAGAACAAAGCTCCCTGATAGCAATGGTCTGATTGGATTCCTAACACAATCGAGGCCAGCTAGCAGCACGTAACTGTCAGAAGCTGGGTGGATATAATTTTCATAAAGAACTGCAAGGTTGAAATGGCAGCCAAGAAGATGTGATCTATAGAGAGTTGTGAATTGTTAACAGACTGTGGTATCCCTAGGGGCAGGATAGATGTGTATGCCCCAAAGATATTATTCAATTTGTATCATCAGAGGACATCAAGGATGGATCATCAAGAGGCTGAGGGAAGTCATCCCAATAAAAAGTCATGGTTCTTGCCCATTTTCTGGATCTGAGCCAGTTTTTGGATCTCTAACTTGTTTAAAGGGGAAACAAAGCCTCTGGAACAAAAGACTACAACATCATGGCAATGTATGCAGTAATGATTCTTCCAGTTCGTCCCCAAAAAAGATGTATAACAGTTTACTCAGGGCATTGTGAAAAGGGAATACTGTGTCAAGGACTGTTGGACATAGTGTTGAAGTTAACATTGACATCTGAAGACATGAAATATTTTTGTAGTTCTCTTAAAATAGAGACTTATGGGGTCAGGGTAAAACATGGACTTTGACAGAGGTCTAGCTTATTGTATGTTTCTTGGTTTGTGAATCACCCTGTGGTAATTTTCCCAGTCCCCCAAACTATAATTGGACTAGAAATACTTGGTAATTGGTACAACCTCCTCATTGTGTTTTTGACCAGTGGGGTAAGAACTATCTATAATAATGGGGAAGCTCAAGTGCAAATGCCTAAACTTCCCTACCTTTGGACAAGATAGTAAGTTAAAAATTCTACATTCCAGGATTGGGTGGAATAGAAGTTAGTGCTACCATAAACAATACAAAGGAATCAGGAGTGGTGGTCCCCATCATATCTGCATTTACATTCCTAGTCTGCTACCTGTAGAAAAACCAGACTGATCCTACCACAAATTCAACCAAGTTGTAACCTCTATTACAACTGCCATGCCAAATGAGGTATCTCTTGCTAAAAGAGGCTAACATGGCCTCAAGTATACAAAATATGTCAATTGATTTGGTGAATGTTTGCTTTCCTATCCCTGTTTGGAAAAGAAAATCAGAAATTGTTTGCATTTCTGTGGATTGGACAGCAATATATATTTGCATTTTACCCCTAGGGCCATGTTATGTTTTCTGTTTTCTGTCATAATACAAACCAAAGAGATTTGGGTCATGTGGATACATCAAAGACCATCTCATTGATATACTATATCAAGGACATTAAGCTAATTTGCTTTAATAAGCAAGAACTAACTAGCATGTTGGAAATCTTGGTAAGACATGCTTTCAAGAAGGTGAAAGAGGGGCCTACAATATCAGTAAAATTTGTGTGAGTCCAATGATCAGGGGCATTTTAGGAGCTTCCCTCCAAAATTAATGCAAAAGATTGCATCTTGCTTCTCCCCATCACAAAGAAAAAAGCAAAGACCTATAAGTCTTTTATGATCCTGGAAGAAGTATATTTCACACCTGAGAATATTGCTTCATTCATATAGCAGGCGATACAAAGGCTGCCAGCTTTGAATAGGGCTCAGCACAGGAAAGGGTTCTTCAACAGGTCCAGGCTATGAGCCACGCAGCCTGCCACATAGGTCATATAATAAGACTTTATCATATTAGAAATATCAGTGATGGGAAAGATGTCCTGTGGAGTTTATGACAAGATGCAACAAGAGAATCAAAAGATAATTTGGATTTCTGGATTTAGGGCCATGCTATCTGCAGTGAAGAATTATATTACTTCTGAGAAACATCTTCTGATATGCTAACTTTCACCTTAAAATTTTAGAAAAAGAAGAGCATACTAAACCCAAAGGCAAACGGAAAGAAAGAAATAATAAAGACTAGAGTGGAAATAAATACAGAACAGAAAAGCAGTAGAGAAAATGAATACAATAGAAAGTTGGGTATTTGAAAAGATCAAGAAAATTGACTTATCTTTAGCTAGACTGACCAAGTTAAAAAAAGAAGACTAAATTTGCTAGAATCAGGAATGATATATGGGACATCACTACCAACCTCACAGAAGTAAAAAAAGCTTATAAGGGACTAGAATAAATAATTGTATACTAACAAGTTAAATAACCTAGATAAAATGGGTAAATTCCAAGAAATATAACAACTAATGACACTGAAGAAGAAGTAGAAAATATGAATAGACATAAAACAAGTAGTGAGATTAAGTTAGGAAAAAAAAAGCCAATTAAAGTCCAGGACCAGGTGGCTTCACTGCTGAATTCTAAAAAGTATTGAAAAAAGAATTAACAACAAACCTTCAAAAAAATATTCCAAAAAATTAGAAGAGGCAGGGATACTTCTCAACTCATTCTACAAGGCCAGCATTACCTTAATACAAAAATTATCTCAAAATGTAGGTGATACCTAAATTTAAGAGCTAAAACTGTAAAACTCTTAGAAGAAAATAGATGTCACTCATCGTGACCTTGGATTAGGCCGTGGTATCTAAGACATGACACCAAACAAAAGCTACCAAAAAAAATAGATATATTGGACCTCATTAAAATTAAAACAAAACAAAATATTTGTGCTTTAAAGGACACCATTGAGAAAGTGAAATTAATCCATATAATGGGAGAAAATATTTGCATATCATATATCTGGTAAGGGTTTAGTCTCTAGAATATATGAAGGACTTTTACAATTCAACAATTAAAAAACAACATGATTTAAAAGTAGGCAAAAAATTCGAGCAGAAATTTCACCAGTGAAATTGACCTATGGGTACATGAAATGATACTCAACATCATTAGTCATTCAAGAAATGCAATGGCTATAATAAAAAAGGTGGATAATAGCAAGTGTTGGTGAGATTGTGGGAAAATTAGAATCCTTCCATATTGCTTTTGGAAATGTAAAATGGTGCAACCACCTTGGAATATGGTCTAATGGTTCCTCATAAAGCTAAATTTAGAGTTACAAGATGACCCAGAAATTCCACTTATAGGTTCAATAAAAATTAAAACATGTGCCTTCACAAATACTAAAAACTAAACACAAAAATTAAAAACCACTGAGGTGTTCACTTTGAGAGGTTGAATTTTTGTGGTGTGTGAATTAGAAATAAAGCTACCCAAAAACAAAAGAATGAGGCATCTGGGATGCAAAATTTAAGGAGACACTTATGTGTGTACAAACCCCCGCTTAAATTTTGTGCCCTTGTTGTTTTGCTTGCCTCATCCTGGATCTACCACTAAAGTTCACTTCTAAATTTCCCACAGGAAGAAATGCCCACTGAAATGCTAGAGAAGTTGTTCCACAGAAAAGCATATGAAAAGTTGACCAAGTGATAGAAGAGGTGGACTGTACTGGATATGGGTACATGCCCTCCCGATTTCTCCAAGGAGTGCCTTGTTGCACTAGTAGCAGAGAGTGCTGTGAGAAGCTGCAGGTGTCAGTCTCTTCAGAGACTTTCTGAGCTTCAGAAGCCACTTTTCTCAAAGCAGTGAACTTTCTGAAGCATTCCACATTCACCAGCTGACAGGAGAAACAGTCTAAAGGCTCAGCCATTCCATCCCAGTGTGGAGTACTCTGATGGGTCATTCTAGCTGCACAACTCCTCCACAAGTAGTCTGAGGTGCTTGTTCAAACCATCATCAGAACTCAGTTTCTCCCTCTCCCAATCCAGCTTGCTCGCCTTCTTTCCACTGTTGTCCCAAGAGCACTTCCTAATAAACATTCTGCATGCTCAGGTTTCCTGAGAACCTAATCTGCAACAGGGTCTAGGGAAATTATAAGCAAATAAACAAAGAGATGAACAACAGACTGTCCTGAAGTTGTTCAGGGTCTTTGGACAGATGTGGGTGATAATCTTTGTAATCAATCATGTAACTTTGTTGCAGAGCTACTGATTATGGTCTGGAACTCTTCTTAGAGTTTTTCAGCTTCCCCTTTCTGTTTCTTCTCTCCTTTCTCCTCTTCCACTCACTCCCTTACTCTGGAGGCCCTGGTTCCTGCTGCACGTGTGTTTGCCCTGGGGGTGAGGAAGGCCTCCCAGCAGATCTGCCAAGCAGACCACTGTGGCCTGGATGCGGGCTCTGGGAGAAATGTATCTGTGCTGAGAAGCTGAGGGTTTTTGATGAACAGACCAAGGACCTTAGGGCATCGGCCATGACCACTAATGACCATATTAATGTGGTTTTGTAAAGAGTTTCCAACATCTGTTATGCAATGGACATTGCTTCTAGACTAACTCTTATTACATATAGAATCAGAGTCTAGAACATGTTACCATTCTGCCTCCAACTAGCCCTGGCCAGCCATAGGCAGAGAGGGAGAGACAGCAGTCCAAACAGTGTTATTGGGGGATTTAGAGAGATCCTTTTGTCTGTTTTCTAGCTCTGTGGTTAGTAATGGTTTTTTCCTTCTAGGCTTGAGGTTTTGCTTACCTATCCAAGAATAATCTTTAGAAAAATGAAATGGCAAAAAAATTTTAAATATCTAAATTAAACTTCTGCTTATTGCTTATGTGATTCTAACAGTTACAAAACTTCTGTGAGCTGAAGTTTTCTCAGGTTTAAAATGAAATGGGAGTAACTGTGGCCCACTTCACAGGGATTATTAGGAAGATAAAGGTAACAATGGTGAGAGTTTCATATACTGTCAAGTACCATATAATTGTAAGAGGTTATTATTTTCAGCTGTTCCCATTTCATTGTAAATACTGTAAATGATATTACTGTCAGTTTTCTCTCTTTATCTGAGGACATTGAAAAATGGGAATTTTATACGAACTATAGAAATGATCCCTGAAAGCATAGTCTTTAAAAATGCGAGTTTTAAAGGCAAAGAAGGAAGGGATGATTTGGGAGAAGTTATGTGATGTACTTGTCAAGAGTAAGTCCAGGCATGTGTCTAACTAAGAGGCAGAATGTACTGGATGAACCCAAGAGATAGTGAATTGGTGGTGGGGAATTGCTGGCAACAATTAGTTCATCACCTTGCAGTTCCCCAGGAGTGAGCCCTAGACCACATAATGTCTAAAGAGAGCCAAGTACAGATAACCCGATTTGTTCCTTCATTCATTCACCCACTGAAAAAACAATTAGCCAGCTTTCGCTTTGTGCTTGACACCAAGAGAGTCGAATCAGACACAGTCGTACAGAGAGGTGGCAGAGACAGGCTAATAGATCACCCATTTCAGCATAATGTGGCAAAGCCGTGACAGCGGTAACAAGGCTCGAAGCACAGAAGAGGAGCATCTATATCAGATTAGGAAGCTCAAGAAAGGTTTCTTGGAAGAGGTGATGCTCCAGCTGAATTTAGAATGATGAGGAAGTCTTAGATGACGTGGGGGCGGAGAGAGTGTTGTCCTCGAAGAGGGAACAATATGTGCAAGGACTGGGAGCCGAAAGCAGTCTGTCGTATTTTAGGGAACCACAAGTAGTTTCAAATGACTGTTTTGAAGGTGTGTGGGGAGGGTGGGTGGGAGGAAGTGAGGTGTGTGTGGAGGTGGGAGAATAGAGAGGTAGGGGAGGGTAGAGCCAGAATATCTGAACTTGATCCTGAGAGCTATGTGGAACCTGAGCCTGGGGACAGTGACACAGTCAGAATTATATTCTAGAAAGAGTAGAATTGCTATGAAGGTGGTAAAGCCCAGAGGGAGGACGCTCAGGATTCTGCACAGCAGCCGGGAGGGCATGAAGTGGGCAATAGCCTGGCCTTGGGTGGGGAGCGAGGGGGGAGTAGATAGAGCCGACAGAACCTACACAAGTTGATGGCATGGAGCTCTGTGACAACATGTGGAAGTGGGAGTGTGACAAGTTAGAATGCACCCTCAGAAGCTGAACAAACATACAGATAATTTGGGTTTGGTCCCTTGACACTTTCTATTAAAACCTTCCTTTACCCCACTGGGGGTACGGGTGTCTGCTGATGATCTGCCTCTTTCAGGCTCTGGCATGAGGACCAAGTGGCCATCTCTGTTCAGTTAAACAGAGGACTGAGCTCACCACCAGTCATGCCCAGTCCATTATTTACTCTAAGAAATCAAGCTTATCTAAAACAGACTTGCACAGAATGGAGTCTCCAATTTCCCACATTCCCTGTGAAGTCCCAGATTCCCTGTCCCACTCCCCCCCCCCCCACAGAGTGGCATGTGGGGGCCCAGAGCAGCCCCTCCATAGGGTTGTCCTCTCCACCTTATGTTCCCCTCCCAGCACACACGCCCTCCTCTGTCAGGAGTGACAGATGACTATTTTGGTCTTGGGATTTCCTCTTCAGAGTGTGTCTGTCACTTCTCCAGTCTGTGATGAATGCATTCTAAAGAACTTAAAGGCTGTTTGACTGGGGCTGAGGCATCTATTTTAGGTTAGAATTGCTGACATTCCAGGAGCATTTTTTTTAATAGAAAAAAAGAATATTAGAAAGCAGTGTTCTGCTCTCTTTTACATAGCAACACTTCTGTGCTACCTAGTGGTCTGGGATGGTGTGGCACATTGAGAATCCATAGATTGTGACCTGGGATGGGTCATC
Organism: Lynx rufus; assembly: GCF_022079265.1. NCBI lineage: Eukaryota > Metazoa > Chordata > Mammalia > Carnivora > Felidae > Lynx > Lynx rufus. Next base: position 44,525,903 of record NW_025814829.1, read on the forward strand.
AAAATGGCCACAGCATCTGCCCAGTACTCCTGCCATGGCAGTGTGACTTTGTATTTCTTCCCATTAAGGGGAGAAAAATTTCTCTTTTTTCTCAGGGCATTGAAAGAATGGGAGGTTTTTTTTTTTTTAACACATTTTTAAAAATATTTATGTATTTATTTTGAGAGAGAGAGGGAGGGGTAAGGGATAGAAAGATAGAGAATCCGAAGAGGCTCCGCACTGACTGCACAGAGCCTAATGTGAGGCTTGAACCCATGAGATCATGGCCTGAGCTGATATCAAGAGTCAGATACTCAACCAGTTGAGCCATCCAGGTGCCCCAAAAGAATGGGAGTGTTAAAGGGAAAAAAGGAAGGGAAGATTCGGGAGAAGTTGTGTGATTAACTTGGGGCAGCACTCAGGGAGGGCAGGTCTACGTTTGTGGCCAACTGGGAGGCAGAATGTGTAGGAGCCATCTGAGAGACAAGGGGCATTGGGAAGTTGCTGAAGAAAATAAATTAATTGCTTCTTAGTTCTCTAAGGGAAAGCCCTGTACCAAAGAGTGTCCAAAAAGGGCCATGTGCAGATTACTTCATTTATTCACCCATTAATTCATTAACTCATTAATCCATCAAGGTAAAAAACATTGATCAGCTTTCTGTTTGTATCTATCAGGTACTGTGAGAGGTGAGTCTGAGTGTAATATGACAATCCTAGCTGAGATTTGCTGAACCCACCCCAGCCTAGGCCAAAAGAACCACCTGGGAGAATCATGACTTAAATAATGGGAATGTTTATAAGCCTCTAAGTTGTGGTGTGGTTGATGTGCAGCAAAAACTAAAGTATGATCTCAATCTAAAGGATATGTATTTTGGTCTTTATTTCCCTAGAAACCTCCTTAGCCCTCCCCCACCCCTGAAAATGGGTAATGCCAGATTTTAACGTCAAAAAGCTCCATGCCATAGAGCAGAGCAAGAAAATTTCATGAAAGCAGAGGAAAATACTTGCACCATCATTGGAATATAGAACACAACCAGGATTAATTTTTAAGGGTATGCAAGGAAGGCTAGACCCCAATAACCTTTACAATTTAGAAGCTTACAAATATAATTAAAGACATTGATTTAATTTTTTTATTGCCCCAGGTAATACTTGATTTGGTGATTTTTTCTATTACTTTTTTACTACACATTTTTAGCTCATAAAAACTTTATCCTAAGTTTCTTTATCACGGAAAAATTATCTTTCCATTCTTCTGGGTCATCTGCAAATTTTATGCATTTTACCAAAATGAACCATCTGATACCCCTGGAACACTGTGAATCTTCCAAAGGTTCTCTTTGAGAATAATAACATGAAATATAAGAATAAAAATACCAACTATTATTGTAAGTTTACTACAGACTAGGTACGCTGCTTATGGCTCTACATTCATTATCTCATCCAGTCATTTCATCAGCCCATATGAGGTAGAAATCACCCTCATTAGCGATCCCACTTATGAGGTAACTAAGGCTCAGAGGCCTTTCATTGGGAGGAAGTCAGCAGAAGGCAGCTGTGGCATCTTAGGGTGTTGTGCTGTTGCCCTACTCCTGGCCCTTGCTTTGTACTGCTGTGTTGGGGATTGAACCGAAACTCTGCCACTGTTCTCCATTATTGCTCTTGGGCCAGCCCTGCAAATTCTCTGCACTTCAGTTTCATCATCTGTAGCATGGAGGTAACAATATACAGATGCAGAAACTGAGGGATGAGATATGCCATTTTATATTAGTGTAGTAGTAGCTATGGAAGCTCTCTGGGAATGGAAAATAGTATCTTGCACACAGTAGAAAATTTGTTTTTGTCCCTACAAAGATGGTCAAGGCAAGCAATTAGAGCCTTGATGTCTCAACAGGTTTCCTCATTTTTCTGTGTCTCCCCTCTTTCTCCACATCACATTTGAAGGATATTCCATAAATATGAGTCTTTTGAACAGTTCCTGGTTCTGGCCCACTAGACTGAGCCCTGTCCATCTTTGACATGAACAGAAGACAGACCCCTTGTCTAGAAGCTCTGGGACACCAAATGATTTGTCGTTGTCCTATGCGAAATACAGCAACAAGGATGTCCCGTGAGTGATGGTAGAGGCAAATTGTCTGTGAAGATAAATGGTACTTGCTGACTGGGAAGGTTGAGGAAACTCGCAATGTGGCCAGTGTATCCAATGGAAGGTGGCTGTTGCCTTTGTGCCTCCTGCAGATTATAAACCTGTTGACAGGGGTACAGCGGATGAATGGGGATGGGTGCTTAGAGGAAGTGGAATATTTTTTATTTGGGACTAGGATTTGTCCCTTGTGTGGCCTCAAGTAGTCCCAACCACTCAGACACACAGACACGCAAGTGTGCGTACACACATAACGGGTGCTTGCACACACACAGGTGCACAGGGACAGATATATGCACACAGATCCAGGAACACATTATAAAAGATGCACTTAAGCAGTACTCCTTTATTTTTTTCAATATTTAGCAAATATGGCCAAAGGAAAGGAAAATCAGTAGATAATACACGATAAAATGAATCTTCAATTCCTTAACAAGGAGGAAGGGAAGATGTATAAAATGTTGACATCAGGCTCAAGGCCAGTGAGGAGGGCTGCCCCTCTGGTCTCATAAATCCCACCTAACAAGACAGAGATTACCAGTCATAAAGCATCTCATTCTCACATGGTGTCATTTCCATAAATACGGTATATAAAGAACACAGTGATGAGTGCTAACTCAGATCACTGGGGAAAAGACAAATGTGCATAAAGGAGCGTTTGTTGTCAAAGTGAGGTTTTAGAACTTGTCTCAAAAGAGGTCCCAAAACTGCTATGAAGAAATAAATACACATTCGTGTGTGTGTGTGTGTGTGTGTGTGTGTGTGTGTGTGTGTGAATAATAATTTTTTCTTTAGTATTTCCCCATCAGCAGAAATCTAGACTGCTGAGTAAGGAGGCCAGAGGGACATGACCCTTGCATTCACAGCAGCATTAACTGCCCTTTTTTCCTTATGTGTGTCCTAAATGATGTCACTGATAGGCTTTTTACCAGTCCACACTTGGGGATTGCTGGAATGCAGTTCAGGCTTGTTGGAGGATTCCTGCCCAGGTCACCAAAGCCACCTTCTGGTTAATGGTGATCTTTCTAATTAAGAGAACTTCCACCAACACTCTGCTCCATGAGCAAGAGGGGGCCTTTGTAAGAGGCAGTGAAACCAATCTTATAAGTCTGTTATTTCCTACTATTTTTGACTACTTGCCACCTTAGACAACTCCTACTATTCCAGTCTCATCTCCTGTGGGGTATTTCATAACTTTGAACAGCTGATTTTCTCAAACCAGAAATCCTGAGGGTGCAGCGACAGCTCAGTTAACTTCCTTCTGCAGCACTTCCAGAAGGCTGTCAGCTGACCCCCCATGGACAACTGCAAATCATGTAGATTGTGCAAGGAATAGTTGTTTGGCTTTTTTTAAGGGAGTTGTTACTATAGGAAAAACTATAGTGCATATATTTATGTGTGTGTGTGTGTGTGTATCTATCTATATATATAGATACACACACACTGTATATACATATGTGTGTGTATATATATATATGTATAATCATATATACATATATACACTGCCTACTTAAGTTTCCTACCTATCCACCTACTCTGTTCTTTTTTCTTGTGTCCTAATGGCAAGAACAGACACTTGACTATGGGGCACAGGTTAAGCTTTCATATTCCCTAAACACTTAAACCTGTGTTTCCTCCCTTTCCCACAACAACCACTCCTCCCTCCCAGCTCCTGCCCCAACATCTGCCATGGTACACATAAACAATGCACACAGAGGGACCTAGGTGACCTAGGTATCAATAAGGGTGTCAGAGAACTGGGATTATACATATTCACTTATTTGTTCACACACGCATCCAATGGAAATTTATTCCAGGCACTTTGCTGGGTACTATGACATTTCAAAGGTGAATGAAACATCTCTGCCCTCAAAGATCTTTAAACTCTGATAGTGACTTGGGATTACATTATACCTGAACTTTCCATGATAATGTTTTCAGGGACTCATTAAAAGGGGGAAAACTCAGGGGCGCCTGGGTGGCGCAGTCGGTTAAGCGTCCGACTTCAGCCAGGTCACGATCTCGCGGTCCGTGAGTTCGAGCCCCGCGTCAGGCTCTGGGCTGATGGCTCAGAGCCTGGAGCCTGTTTCCGATTCTGTGTCTCCCTCTCTCTCTCTGCCCCTCCCCCGTTCATGCTCTGTCTCTCTCTGTCCCAAAAATAAATAAACGTTGAAAAAAAAATTAAAAAAAAAAAGGGGGGGGGAACTCATTAAAAGGGACCACTGATTTAAAGTAGGACAGATAAAATTGAAGGATTGGAAAATGGGGACTATCAGGGAAAGCTAGAGGAAGCACTATTATTTAGCACAGAAGGGAAATGCTGAAGTGATGACTTAATAAGAGTATTTAAGTGTATAGAGGATGGACTCCATTATGGATCTATCACCCATGAATTTATCTAAAACCCTTTTTGCACCAAATTATCTTTTTTTTAGTCTATGCTGTCTCTAGGGGTAATGAGTTCCTTATGTAGACTGCCTGCTGTGTGAAATAACACATCCTTTTGCTTCTGAAATTTCTTTCTTTAAGCTCATAGGAACTCCCCTCATTCTGGGTTCCCAGGATTTGGTTAGCAGTCCTCATGTTGTGTGCCCTCCCTGAACCCGGCATGATTTTGCAGCCTTCTTTCATATTTACCTTCAAGCCCCTGCTTTTCTGAAGAGTCCTTGTTTTTCCTTATGGAGAAGACCCTTGAGTTTTGCTATCAAATTAGCTATACAATCTCCTGAGATTTCTTTAGTTCTTGTGTGTCCTTTTAGGGGCATGGTAAAAACAACAAATGTATTAATTAATCGAAAACACATTTCTCTCTACATTTTAACGTCTCTAAAATCAAGGTATGTTCTACAGTCAGTGTTAAGAAAGAAATACGTCTTAACACCTTAACAGTAAGGAAAAATACTGGCATGCCTTGATACTCACCTTCAGTTTCATGCAATTTGGCAATAATATGCTGTTGGTCTTTGTGGGACAGTAGATGATAGGACACATGGTAATGTTTATGAGATGCCCCTTGGATTCCTCAGGATTTACTTAACTTGTAAATTTGTTCAGTGTTTCTTGGGGTGCTTTTTTTCCCCACCAACATATTTGTTGTTTCAGAGGCCAAGCCAGCTTCTCTGTTATTTAAAACTCTTGGTATAACACCACATACCCATCAGCACCTAAATGATGCTAACCAAGAAGATTGGTGAGGAAGCACCTGTGTTCCCTCCCTTCCCCACAACAACCCCCCACCCCCAGCCCCTGCCCCAGGCTTTGATTCCTAACCTGGCTCCCCAGGTAAACCCTACAGGATATTTTTCCCCCATTGGTTCTGTCTAGAAGGACAGAGAGAAAGAGTCTTTACCCCTCATCCTCCCAACCGCGTTTGAATATAAAAGACAAGAGAATGTCAGGATGGAGCTCTGAGTTCCTTGGGAAAAGGAATTGCAGAAAACAGCACGGTATCATTATTATTATCGTGTTGACCGTGTCCCTTGAAATCTCAGCCATTCTGGAGAACGGATTTTCAACTAAAGTGCAGCTCTATAATCGGAGCTTAATTGGAGGCAGAGTCTGTTCAGCAAGCTTCTCGGCATGATTCTCCTTTCTAAGGCAGATTGTATTTCACTTTGCATAATGAGGCAATCTATCTATTTACTGATTATTTCCTTATATAACTTGATCGCTGAAAAGAAGTTACCACCAAGATGTCAAACAACTGACTAATATGCATATTCCCAATTCCTGATGTGCAGAGCACTTAAGATCCCTCTTCTGCTTGCAGATTGAAGTTTGTGCACACTATATGTCAGAGGACACATTTTGCTAGAAGGCAAGGTTTATATTCCTGGCATTTTATATATAAAGCCAGGAGGAAAAGAAACAGGGTAATGTCTCCATGGCTGGCATCTTGAAGGTATGAGAAAGGATGGGATATTCTTAGGGTTGACCTAATAATCACACAACTAACATTTGAAAGCACTTTATAATTTCATATTAATTTATTCCCTACACCACCATGATAGAAATAAGCAAACCAGGTATTATCCCACTTTGATTATGAGAAAAGCAATAATTGAAGCAGTTAACTTGTCCAAAAATACAGTCAGCAATGAGCAGAACCAAAAATTGAGTCCAGGTGTTTTGACTCATCACCTTGGGTATCATACTGTCTCCCCATGAAAGCTGACTATATTTCAGACCTTCCCCCAGCCCTCCTGACAGCCACAGGGGCATCTTACTAGTACTGTGTCCTTAATGGTTCAGATAAGGGAGCCAACAGGCTTATACCAGTTTCCTTAGATGATTTCTTCAATCGTCTAATTTGTAACATAGGCCAAAAATGCTACCTTTCTCCATTGTTCCTATAGCATCTCCTTGCTTGTTTTCTGTGTAGAGCTTATCCTGATATGTAACTTTTCTGTGTATTAATATGTCTGCTTACTATCTATCTCCCCTGTGGAATGTTAGGTGCATGTGGCTGTATGTTGTGTACAGGGCCCTGCACGGTGCCTGACACATAGTAGGCCTCCAACAAATATTTGTTAAGTGAATGACTGAATAAAAGGTGCTTGAAATGGCTAAGTTTGCCAATCAACACTAGAGTTAACAGCTTGGACTTTTGTAAGTGAGCCATTTTGCTATAGATTTTATCTCCCCGAACAACAAATCTGTGTTCAAGGTGGTGGTCATAGTTTTTTGTAGTGCCAGTCCAGCATCTTGAATCGTTCTGCCAGGAATGCCATATAATCTGCATTTAATTATACATTTACTGTATTATAAACCTTGGTTATCTCATTACAACTGGAGGGAAATTAAAAGGAATGCCAAATAGCACACTAGGGACCACTGCAGCAGTATAGTCTAGACTTCAGAATAGCAGTGGCTATATTTATGGTCTTCTTCGTGGGTTCAAGTACTTTCATAATTCTTGATGTTAACTCAATGAACCCTCCAATTTTCATAAACTTATGTAAGCAACGTTGGTAACGTGGTAAGAAAGAAAGCCTGTATGCAATGTAGCATGTATCTTGTACATTCAGCAAAGCTAGCCCTGTCCTCTGCCCATAAACCATCTCTTGTAAAGCTCAGCAAAGCTTCAGGAAAAATCTGTATCCTTTCTCAATAGCATCACGTCCCTTGTGCAGACATTGTGCTGTGTTGGTCGATGTGCTTGTTAAATTGACCCAGTGCTTATGTTTTAGTTAGAACTGATGACAGTGACTTAAGTCAATATTACTTATCACTGTCCTTGATCTGCTCCTCAGGATAGGAACTGCATGTATCTGCTTCCAACAGGTTGGGCGAACATCAGTAGTAAATAATACATTACAAATATAGGTCACCTGCTGATTGGTGGCAGCCATTGGCAGCTACAAGTTTGCTTCCTGTACATCTGAACCGATAATATTTCCTTCCTCCATCCTTCCAAACCACCCCCTTTCCAAATGTATCACTTTGGGGTTTTTTTTTTTTTTTAGTTTATTTACTTATTTTGAGAGAGAGGGGCGTGGAGACAGAATCCCAAGCAGGTTCCGCACTGCCAGCGCAGAGCTGGATATGGGGCTTGAACCCACAAACCATGAGATTATGACCTGAGTCAAAACCAAGTGTCGGATGCTTAACTGACTGAGCCACCCAAGTGCCCCGTGTCACTTTGCTTTTAAAGAATCTTATTCATCACTAGTGTAAAAACACAAAATCTAAATTTAACCTCATCTGCCCTGCAAAATATGATCCCTAATGTGAGACACCTTGGGGTATTTAGACATTATTTTGCTAAAAAATAAAATCGCCCAGTGCCCTCAAGTTATGTGAATAAATATGAATTTGTGAATCAATGTAAATGAAACAACATGCTTGTCTTTAGAATCATACTATGTTTGAGGAATTGGGGGTTCATGATCATCCATCTGATCTAATAATCCAGTGGCCACTCATTATGGAGGAGGAAAAGGAGACCTAGAGGAGTGAAGTGGCTTGTCCAAACTCATGTGGTTACTTCAAGACATGAACGGTGTTTCTTAATGTCCAATTCAACATGATTCGTGGATGATAGAGAAGAAGATATGGCTGGGTTTGTAGACCTGTCAGTCTTGGGCTTGTTCTACTCACTGGGATTAGTATTTCTAACATTTCTTTCTGAGTAGCCATTCTTTGTTTTTGCGAGGCTGTGGTTCACTTCATAATTCTTGCAGTAGCATGTTATCTTGTAGAGAATGCCTCTTCTTACTCCAGTTGTGTTACTAGAACAGACCATGAAGAAGAATCCCTTCATTATAGTGTCTGTTTGGCCTGACTCAGGGATAGGAGCAGTTCAGACGGAAACACCTGCCTGTTATGTTCTTCTTCAATTTCAGATTAATTGCTAAGGCTTCATCTACTGGTCACTGCCCTTGATTTTAAAAAGTAGCAGCTCTCCATAAGGGAGAATAATTTTAGACACATGACCGGCATAATTTGGTTAAATCTCACTCTTGAGAATTGAATGAAAAATGCCATTCCCCATATTTATTACATAGTTACAATAAAGAAATTAAAAAGGTATTATTTATTGTATTCACAAGATAGGTCACCAGGAAAATTAAATTTCAATCTCATGTTTAGAGATTACTTTCATTTTTAGCTTTGAGGGCAGGGCAGCAGTAGAGTTTTTAGGGAAGTGGATAGATGAGGAAATTGAAGGAAGATTCTTCTGCACTTTGATTGGTTCATCTGCACCTGACTCTGGTCATCTCTTATTTTCTCAGAGGAATATGCCTATGATACTTTATGCTTCTAGATTTTTAGCTCTTCTTTCTGATTCACATCCTGAGCCACTTTACAGTATAATGTGCCAGTGGGCCAGACGGCATCATTGATTCTCTGAGGTTTCTTTAAAGGTGAGCATCTAGTGACTTTGAGCAGAATTATCAGCATGCACTGATAAAACTTGGTGCAATCAATGACTGTGTGAGTCTTCCTTAAAACAAAAACTAAGGGGCACCTGCATGGCTCAGTTGGTTAAGTGTCTGATCAGGCTCAGGTCATGATCTCGCAGTTCATGAATTCGAGCCCCACGTCAGGCTCTGTGCTGACAGCTCAGAGCCTGGAGCCTGCTTCGGATTCTGTGTCTCCCTCTCTCTGCCTCTCCCCCACTCATTCATATTCATTCATTCTTTCTCTCTCTCTCTCTCTTTCTCTCTCTCCCCCCTCCCCCGCCCTCTCTCTCAAAAATAAACATTGAAAGATTTAAAAAGCTAAAACTAAAACAAGCAAAAAGCTGAAGAAAAAAGAAATGACAATCCAAATGTACTAAAATTCCAAACCAAGTTATGCTAAGCAGTCCCTATTTAATATGCCTATATGAAAGGGCAAGAACTTACCCCATTCAAACTAACCCAGAATTTGACAGGGTTACTTTGTTGCTACTGAATGTCTACAATGTGATGAATTGCTTTAGGGGTACCCTTCACTGTGGCAGTGGAGACCAACCACGCTTTGATAGCCCTAGACTTCTCCTAGTAGACTATCCAGGGGTGGGGATTTGGGGGGAAAGCGCTACTTTTATAGCAAAGTGACCAAGAGCTGGGGCACTGAGCAAACTGCCTGGATATGAAAAGAGGGCCACTGCCTATTAGATATATGACCTTAGACAAATTGGTTGTGCCTCAAAATTTTTACCCATTGTCCATAAAATAGAAACAATAACATCACTAACCTCACAGGATGCTGAAATAATCAAATGTACTAATATACATAAAGCACTACAATTCCTGGTACATACTAAGTGCTCAAAATGTTATACTAAGTATGAATGATTATTAGATCAAACTGTCTGTCTAATAGCAATGTTAAGGAGGAAGCAAACCATGAACATCCATCAGTTTCTTGGCCTTCATGAAAACTGCTCAAGTACAGTGGAAACATTGATTTAGAAATTATTTCTGGCTGTGCTGTCTTGGGCTGATTGCCTTACCTCCCTGAGATCCAGTTTCTTATCTGTAAAATGGAGTATTAATATATACCTAACAGGGTTGTGATGAGGACTAAATAATATCATGTAGAGGAAACATCGTGCCTGATATAGAGTAATGGTTAATGCCTATCCCTTCCCTTGCCTTCCCTTGCCTTCCCTTGCCTTCCCTTGCCTTCCCTTCCCTTCCCACCACCACTGCTACCAATCCCCTACAGCCAAATCGAGTCAACTGAGACAGAATGCAATATTTCTGAGTCAGAGTTTTCAAAATAAGAAGGAAAATTCATTTGATTATTATTCCAATGAATATTTATTGAGAACCTACAATGTGTCAGGTCCTGTGCTGGGCACTTGAGATATAATGGACAATGGGCCCTGCTTTCTTGGAGTCTGCATTGTACTGGAAGTGGCCAGCCTTAGAGGGTGAGAGATCCTTACTTTGATATTTAAGGGATAGAAGGAAACATTACTGATTATCATCTCTTATCAAATATCCAAGGAAATTTTTGTTCGAAGAGCAGGTTGTCTTTAGATTCTTCTCTTTCTTTGAGTTGGACTGCCAAGCTCCATCACGCCACAGCTCCTGAGCTGGTGCTTCACTCTCCATGGATAAAATAGAAGTCTAAGGGAGCTGCATGTCATTGATTAGGCTAACTTCAGTGTCCCATCTGTCTTCGTGGCTCAAGATCTTCAGTTGCAGTTCCAAAATCCTTCAGAACTCAATACCAAATATTGGTTCTCACTAAGAGCTTGCTGGCTGATTTAGCAGAAATTTGAAAAGGTGGCTGCATGCCATAGTGCTTTGTAGAGCTCAGAATTACAAAGTTCTTCCCCTGGGAACTGAAAGTTTAACTTTGTCAAAACTATCTCAAACCAAATGAGGAATTTATAAGAAGAAAAACTGATCTGTGGGAGGGAGGAGCATGGCAGTATGAGAGGAGTATGAGCTTGGAATTGGATGAACCTGGAATCAGGAGAGAAAATTGGTTAGAGGTATGGGCTCTGGAGTTGGACATATCTTGGTTCCACTATCTTACTAGCTATGTTACTTTGAGGATGTTCCTGAACCATCCTGTGCCTCAGTTTCTTGGTCTACAACATGGGAATAATAACATTAATGATTCATTCTTGACTTGAAAGACACAGTGAGTCTAATTAAGATCCACTTGAAATGTTTAAGGGAAGAGCAGGGAGATGCTGTTCCAGGATCATGCTGGGCAATACAAGTGGGGAGGGTGCTACAGGCAGGGAAAGCCATGTGTTTATTGAGTATCTGGTATGTGTTATGTTCTTTGCTATGTGCTGGGAAAAGATAAGATACAGGGGAAAAAGAAAACATTAACGGATTGAGTACCAGATATCTCCCACACATTAATTAAATCTTCATAACATCCTTGATATATGGTAACTTACATGATCCATAGTTTGCAGATGAGGAAATAGAGATTCCAAAAGTTTATACAGCCAACAAATGAACAGAGCTAAAACTCAAACATCATATGAACTTATTCCCAAAATCTATACTCTGTTCACTCTTCAGAAGGTGAACAAGACCATATCTTTCTTCCAAAGTGTTCACCATCTCTTATATTAAAAAACACTATGATTATGTATGTAGATGGTGTGGATTTCATAATTACAGACTCCATTGTGCAAATTGCGCTTTATATCCTTATATCTGAATTTACCTTAAATCTTGAGTCTGAACATCCACCAATGGGAGGAATTTTAATCTTACCTGTTTAAGATAGACAAAGTCTTTTAATACCATTTTCCTCCTCAGATTTTTTGTATAAATAGTCAGTTTAGGATTTTTTTCTTCTTTTCCTTACCAAAGGTGGTCTAAATTCCAAGCATTCAAATAATGTTCTGGTATTTTGTCTGTCATCATTCTCTGACATTGCTCACCTTTGCTGAGGAGAAGCTCATCCACCTCTGTAACCAATACCCCTCTGCTGATGCTCACAGTCCCTTCATGGTCTCAGCCCCATCCTGCCATCTTGACAACCAGTCTCCTTGACATTCACATGGATGTTCGTTTCTCATTAGTCTTTTCGACACATTCTAGCTCTTCAGGAAAATATAGTACTTCTCACATAAGACAGTTGATTATGGGGTGTATAAACTATCAACCCCTAAGTTGTGACTTTGGGTTTCACTTGAAAAACTTAGAGCTCTCCATATGTTTATATCAAAGAGTCATCTTAGTGTCCTGTCACACTTAATGAATAGCGTGAAATTTATCTCTTATACCTTCATCTCCCCTACAGAGAGAAAGTCTTCAGGTCAAGAATGTTGAGAATCTGGAACACAGCTCAATGCCTGGTACATGGTGAGTGTTTAATAAATGCCTATTTGGAAACAGTGTATTAATGAATTTGTGAATACTGAAAAACATACTTTAAAACTATAGATAGATCTTTCTGGGCAGATGTTTATGGTATCCAGGAGTTCTTTAATGACCTTATTTTTACTTCACTCATTTGTAATAAGACAACACAGGGGCTAAGTTAAGGAAGAAAAATAGAAAATCATAATTAGGGAGATTAATTGGGAAAAGAAACAAGGAGACCAATATTGAGCACTAACTATGTGTGAGACCCAGTGTTAATGCATCTACATTAACTCTGCAAAGAAGGCTTTGCGTGTGCTGGTCAAGCTTTGATTAAAAAAGATAGCTGAGTTGTTTTGTTTTCTCTTAGTTGAGACAAAATTACTTTGGACTTTTAAAACATTTTGCCTTTAACTAAAACTCAAGGGAAAAGTTCACGGCAAACAGTCTCACCTAAATAAAGATACAAATTTTCCAGAATGTAGGCGTTAAATCCAAATCTGAATGAAATCTAGCTACAAACGAGCTTTGATGTGAGTATTTCCAAGCTACTGAGCTCACTAAATCAAACTCCCTAAATTCTGAAGCCCAGAGGGTTAACTCTGATTGGTGTTTCTCTGGTGAATTGTGACTCTGGTAGGAAATAATGTAAGAGACTTGGCATCAGCTGCCATGTTTGAACACTAAGTAAAGACCAGGTAGAATATGAAGAAAATAAGTTTCAGAGAGTTTAGAAAACTTGTAGCAGACCCAGGTTGTATACCCAAGGTCAGTGTGTCAAGGGTTAGGACATGCTGGGGGGCATAGCAAAGGCGGGGAGCCTGAGTTGGAAGGGCAGGCTTGATATTCAAAAGGCCCAGTTGGACAGAAAGCACAGGCAGAAACACGACCAAAGAAGACCTCAATATCCAGAATCAAAATGTGTGTACAGATGAAACCTGATAAAGGCTTCAGGGTAAGCACAAGAGAAAAGGCAGAATCTAGACTTTGCCGGCTTGGAATAGAATGTTTCAAGGCTCAGAACACTCCATAGCAATATCTGTTACACTGAGTATTGATCCTGGGACATGGACTGTCAGCTTATGCCTGGATTTGAAACTGCTTTCTTGGCATGAACAAACAAGGCAAGTGGGTGGATAAGGCACGGGTCTACGCATGAGGAGGCCTCATACTTTCTTGGGTGACACAAAAATGAGTTTGATGATATATAGTAGCTTTAGCATTAGAAATGGAAATTTGGATGAAAGTTTATCACCAAGACAGGAAACAGAAATGTGGAGGTCAGGGGCAGGGCTGGGCCCATGAATCTGCCTAAAAATGGGTGATGAGAAAGAGTCAAGCCAGTGATAGAACTCTTGACCTTAACTTGGAATTTTCAGAGAAGTTCAGTGACAGTAGAGTTTGGGATCTAATGTACCTGTCAAGTAACTGATGAAAAGGGATGTTCATGTCCTAGATTTTGAAGGTATTCTTTGTAGCACCTATAAAAGTGAATAACTTCTATGGTTTCTCGAGGGTTGGTGGCTAAATAAAATGAGCTACCTATAATTTGGTGGAGGGTGTTATGATGTGGATCATTCACTATAGAGATAGGGTACAGAAAAGACTAAGTTATGGGTCCAGATACAGAAAGGAATTTTCTCTTCACCCTTTGTGACACTGGGAAGCCTTTAATTTGAGAGTGACCTAGTTTTTATGAAAGTCTGAATTCCTAAACTTCGCCTAGGGCAGCTCCTAAGTTTTCTCATTTGAGAAACGAGATGGTGCTACCTTTTTCTGTGTCCAACAAACAGATAAAATACAAGCAGCCCATCCACTATGTCATTTATTAAAGCCACTACACATTAGCCCATAGAGCTTACCCATTACCTCCTACACTTTGCAGCATTAGCATGAGTCTTCCTTTAATGGCAGCAAAGCCATTGTCTGAGGAAGAACATACCTCAGCCTGGGGTTTGGATTTTTAATTTTCTGTAGAATATCCAGCTCACAATCCGGTTTCTTCCTGATTTGGGGGCTGTTGATATTGGTTTGACTGGAGAGGGGACGTGCTTTTCATGTGGTGTTTGGAACCACCGGACTGCCTTATTGAATGCCAGCCAGAGCTGCAAGTCCCTGCTCTGATTTTTTTTTTTTTTTTTTTTTTTTGCACATCTACCACCAACATCAGGTTTTATTAACAGGGGAGACAGCTTTCTAATGAAATATGGCCCTTAACTTCCTTTTATATTTGGTAATATCCTGAACTCTTTATCCAAATGAAGCATAAAGCACTTACAACTGTGTTTTGCCATTGCACTGACCGAGGAATATATTCATTTGCAGTAACATGGGATTCAATGGAGTGGAAAATAAGCTCTGAAAATTGCTCTTGCCACGAAATTGTATCAATAAATAGGAAAAGCCCATTTAGATTTCACTGACCAATCTCCCCCCTGTGACAAAAATTAATATGGCCAAGTGGTGTGTATTGAAGGTAAGAAGCAGTAGGCACCAGACGCTGAGCAAGCCACGTGTCAAGGTGTGCCTGGTTTAGCTAGCCTATTTTACTTGTTCACAGAGCCAACTGAGGGTGCCTTTGTGGATGTAGGGTGAACAATGAGTGGGAGGTAGGTATAAGCCTCTGGGGGATGAAGCAAGAGGAAAGATGCTGGAAGCAGTCACCTGTAGGTCATGGACCACGCTCTTCCTGTTGTATCTCTGAGTGTGCGGAGACTAAAGTCTTTCCCCAAAGGCATCTAGCCCAAGTTAAGAAAATGCAAAGCAGGCTCATATTGTACTTCTTTGAGTCAGTGTGGCTTCTGGCTGTTAATTTCAATACACCATATTCTCATAATAAAATTCTAGCAGACACATCGGAAAATAAGCACATGCTTGATCTGTGGTTTATCCATGTGGAGATGAATAAAACATCAAGTTCAGGTGTAAAGTAGTCAATTATGATGTTAAAATTTTGTGGAAAAAATAAAGGCTTGTGATTGATGATATGGAAGTAAAGTTAAACTGAGAGTCAAAACTGACAGTTCCTGTGCAAGTTTAGGCAAACCAAATAATCTCTTGAACTTGGTTGCCATATTTGCAAAATGGACCTCATAATGGCTCTGCTGCTTGTTTATCAGAGTTGTAGTCAAATGAGATTGTGAGCATCTGTAAACATTTAGGGAACTTTATTATTCTCTACCATCAGCCCTGACGTTGAACAACTAATCATGAAGGTAAATCATACCTCTTAGAGCTACTCCTTTGTGCCACTAGGGGCAACATTTTGTGGCCAAAAAGATAACGGACTTGGGAATCTGAGGAGCTGGATCTAGTACTGCCTCTCCTGCCACCACATCATGAGCCCTCAGGCAGCTACCTTCACGTCTCCCATTTTCCCATCAGTATAATGAGATGGCTGTACTGGGTTACCTCTGAAATTCCTTTCCGACACTAAATTTTGTTATGTCTTGGGTCAAAGAGGTAGCATAATGGAAACCCAGATCATAAGCTAAGAATGAAAGAGCATATGTTGTAATTTCTAAAACGAAAAGATCACAGCTCTCTTGTAATTTGATGCTAAAGAACAGGTCATGGAGGAAATTTGGGGCAGGTTTTAGAGAGCTGTACTCTCTAGAGTAAACTTGTCTTGAACCAAAATCACATTATTTGTACTGTTATCTGAAACCTTCAGATTTCTCTTTTTAATCCTACCCTTTTGAATCTTGAGTCATCTGTCCAATGTCAGTGAAGCTTGCTAGAGGTGGTAGACTCCTCTCCTTTCCAGATACCTACTGAGATTCTTCAGTCTTGGCAAAGATATAAAAACTATACTTTCATTTGCCCATTGCCCCCCTGGTAGAAGCTGGCTATATTACGTCCTCTCCTTGCCAATAGAGGTGCCTTGGGGACCTTCTCTTATTCTGGATATGCACAATAACATGCAGGAGGGTATCCCAGGCCTCTTGCGTGTTAACTAAGCCCCCTCTCAGCCCTCTAAATGCTTGTCAGGAAACCTTGACAAGTGGTAACTCCATGTGGCACTCAGCATGGCAGAACAAGGCTATTTTCTCCCTGTGTATGCTCTTGCCAGACTGCCCCTTCCGCCCTGCAGGGTTTCTGCTGCTCTCATTAGAGTCTAGCAGATGATCACACAGACTTGTAGCAGGTGGAACATGGAGGGGAACAATGACTTGTAGTCTGTGTCCCATTAGCAGCAACGTGGGTGAAGAGTCTGTGCTGTGTTCTGTGGCTCCACGTGCCAGTTATTCTCTTGGAGAAAGTGCAACTCCTCAGTCAAACTTGGAGAAGCTCTACCAGTTTAGAGTCATTGATGCGTAGCTCAATATGGCGGTCACTATTGAGATTCTAACTTTGGCTGCCTTGTTTAAACCATCCATGGTATGTCTAGAATCAGTCAGTGTTCTTTTGTGTTCATGAATGAAATATGTGAAAACATTCTCTCTACAAAAACTCTATAGACAGGGTTGGCTGGGTGGCTCAGTTGGTTAAGCGTCCAACTCTTGATTTCAGTTCAGGTCATAATTTTATGGTTCATGATATTGAGCCCCATATCAGGTTCTGTGCTGACAGCATAAAAGCTGCTTTGGATTCTCTGTCTCCCTCTCTCTCTGCCCCTCTCCCACTCATGTATGCTCACATGTACTAATGCTGTATCTCTCTGTCTCTCAAAAATAAACAAACATTAAAAAAAACTCCACAACCTAAAGTCAGTCTACCATCACCCATCATCCCATTTCTCTACCAGAGGAGAACACTGTCAATCAATTAGTTTTATGAACCTATAGCTGTATGTAAAGGATGATGAATGTGAGTGCAGCTGAGGTGTCTTTGAGAACCTCCCTGCAGGATTCTCTAAGAAGCTTTAGAACTGACCCTGCTACCATCACCCTTTAAGTCTCTCCTCCAGATGTATAAGAAAGGAAGTGAAGATGTGATTTGTTGGTTTAGAGAGAGTGCTGTGGGTCTTCCCTTTTATCTCTCTGGGGAGTCAGAAGAGGTACTCAAGTGAAAGGAAAAAGTCTCCAGGAGAACCACACTTTTATATTTGAAGAATGTTGCAAGAAGAAACTGGCCTCTAATGCCCTAGTTGGACATCTCCTTACGGAGTGGATTTGTTGGTCTTCACTCAGCACCTATTTAAGCAGGGTAAAAAGAGAATTGTATACAGAGGACAGAATGAAGCAGCTGTATGTTATTTGGTTTGGCAAGGGTGAGTTTTCTGTGCCTCAAGTGGACATGGAGGAAGGTAGCTTGAACATTCGTATTATTACCCTGACCAAAATGGCTGGCTTCCACAAGAAGAGACCCTGTCAGCAAGAGAATCAGGTCTGAACCTCTAAGAAAGTGGGTCAGGAGAGGTCAAAACAGAGCTTTTCATCTGTTTCAGGAAGAAATCACTCATGGTTCTCAAAAAAGATGCTGGCCAGTTCAATGGCATCAAGACTCCCAATTCTCTCTCTCTACTTCTGGTCACTAGAGGGAAGAGAGAGACCTAGAAGAGGAAGGAGGAAGATGGGCAGCAAAAGAATAAGCCAGCCATCCTCATCCTCCCCATTCCAGGTCTCTCCAGCTGGGGTCAGGCTGAACTAGGTGGGACGAAGGGTGTGAGATAGATTATTTAAACCAGGATAAATGGAGAAGACCAACCTGGGCTGTTGAATATGCGAAAGTAATTGGAAAGCTATGGGATCAGTCCCGCACATCATTAAGGGCTAGAAGGAGGAGATTCAGTACAGTTAAAGGTAGTGATTGAAAAAAAAATAACAAAGCAATTTCACATCTGTATTGCAATAAATCAGATTTTCCAATAAACCGGTTATATGTAAGATATAGTGTAGTTTGTGTTTCTTAACATTAATAATGTCATAATGTATATATCACTGTGTAACATGCTTTTTCTACCACAGCAATATGTCTCAAAGATCTTTATATGTCAGTACACTTGGATTTTGTTGTTATTTATAACTGCTGCATAGACTTTCACAGTAAAGCGTTCCTAGAGTTTATTTAGCCATTCTGTGACTGGAGGTTTTTAGCTGTTGTGCAACAGTGTGATGATTGGGCACAGACTATAAGAGAGGCTAAGGTTTGGCACAGATCTCTAAAATAGGGTCATACCTTCTGAGCCGATTAAGAACTTGTCCAGGATTTCCAAATCCCTGGTGCTCTTTAAGGCTGGGTTCTTAGTTGGCAGAAATTGGAGAAAGTGGCCGAACAGGTTACCTAGGGATGGAATGTCTTCTCTTCTTCATCCTCTCAGTTATTGTTCTTCAAAACCCCCATCTGACTGAGGGAGAAGCAGAGCCAGGGATTTCAGGTCAACACTCTGTTTCCTCACCTAAAAATTGAATTTGTTCCTTTGCCTTCCAAATTTTGCTTTTGTGGCAATTAACCAATAATGTCAGAAAAGTACTTTGAAAGTCCTGAAATGGAGATTCATTACAAACTCAAGGATTTATTAAAACAAATTCCCCTTACCAGTTGGGTGTAATATTTCATATACATTTGTCAGATACATATATTTTAACCTCTAATTTATGTTTTTAAAGTAATATATGCTCATAACAGCAGAATATTTTTCCAGTGATACTTTGCCTCATTGCCAGTAATTACTGAACAGATGTAAGGGTATCCAAATAACTATATGCAATATTAAACATACAATGCTGAGTACAGAATATATTAATGATTTCACATTTTGTAGGACTCTAGTCATCATGGTCAAACATCCATAAATATGTCTTAAAATTTAGTGAGCTCTTCCTTGTAATACTAAGAATTTTGTTTTTTATTGGCCTTTTACAGCCTCCCTCATGAAGCTTTAAAGTGTGAGCATAACGTAATGTATAAACTTGTCAAATCAGTATGTTGTGCACCTGAAATAATGTAATATGGTGTGCCAAATAGACTCAAATTTAAAAATAAAAAATAAAATAACAAAAGAAGAAAGAAGAAAAAAGTCATGCTTTTACACGATGGAATTCTTTCTCTAAGATACCTCTTCTTCTCTCTTTTCTCCTAACAGCTGGAGAATCTGGAATTCTCCTCCTCCCTCTATGGATTTGGGCAGTTTTCTTTCATTTTTCCCATTGTCTTTTATATTTGATTCCATTAAAATCCTAGTGTTACATTTTTAGCAACAAACACATTGTTGTTATTATCATGCACCAACCCAGGTTACCTGATGGCATGAGTGGGTTTCTAGTCAATGTTAGGATACATAGCTACTGCAGATATGTTCTTCTGACTTATAATTCTATTCCTGGCTCTCATTTGCAGTGTCAGTCAAGTCCACAGGATGGCCTCTGGGCATTCAGAAGGTGAGGAAAGGCCTTCTCTTTCTCAAAAGCTTGGACTTCAGATGAGCCACATGCCAGTAATTTTAGCCTTTTTTTCCCTCAGAGGAAAAATAAACACAAATCACTTGGCATATCTGACAGTCTTCAATTAGAAGGATTTATAGAATCACGCAGCTAGCAGAGAAACTAAGAGCCCGCAGAATCCATTGCCTTGTCTCAGACAGGTCAACAATTGGCATCGCATGTAGACTGGCTCTCTTTTTATAGCTTTTCAGAATAAGTGATTGTATTCTCACTCCAGATGAAAAAATCTAATATTTAATAATCCTCGTGGTAGGATGTTTCTCTTTTAACCTAAGAAGGAGAGTTGGAAACTGTTGTTCCTTGTCTGTATAGACCCATAGCCCCTGGCTGAGACTTGGCATTAGTAGGGGAGATAACTTGCTACATTTGAATATACTATTTTTTTATGCAAATAA
The DNA here is from genome assembly GCF_022079265.1 of Lynx rufus. Taxonomy (NCBI): domain Eukaryota; kingdom Metazoa; phylum Chordata; class Mammalia; order Carnivora; family Felidae; genus Lynx; species Lynx rufus. Next base: position 44,546,079 of record NW_025814829.1, read on the forward strand.
GTGTTTTTATCATTTTTGTGGTTTTCTTCGATACTTTATCCAGATGCCCAGGGTCAGATCCAGAAAGGTTACCCCTGCTGTGTTACCGTGGGTAGAGCCAGCAGAATACTAAGAGGACCCTCAAGATTTCCTAACAGTAGGTATGTGTGGAAAAGATAGATAGGTTCCTTTGTTTTTCATAGATTCCCACTGACTGAACATCTGTGAGAGGAATGGAAGGAATTTACTTTGAGAGCCTCTCTGTATCAGTAGGAAATCAAATGTAAACTTTTGAACAGTTTCCGTGAAGGTGAAGGCCGACAGCAAGTCTGTCGCTTCATTCTGCTTTCTAGCCACTGTTTCCCTCATGGCTTGATGTCAGGCAGAGCTTGCACTACTGTTGCATCCTTTGTGATGATACCAGCCACCTGAAGCTAGTTAGCCAGAAGGCACAGGTCCTGGCAGGGTCACATGGCCTGTGTCCTGGAGCTGTATGCCGTGAAACAGGGTGTGACCTCTCCTTTGACGTTTTAGTCCCTCGCCTGCCTCAGTTCGTCTTGGGGGAAATAGTCCTACAATTGATATATGATGAGTGATTAAGCACAGAGTTTGAATACTCAGATTCTTTTTTATAATGAAAAATGTGCATTATTAGTATTAGGATTTCTTATGTCCTGCCTGGTAGATTTCTTCCCAATATCAAGGTAACAGGCACATGAGTAGTAATTTAAAGTTGTTCATAAAAACAAAAAGGGCTTGAAAAGTTTTACAAGAAATACCACATACTCTACAAAAGACCAGATTTCTTTACTTGAGCACATTCCTATTGAGCTGTCATTATGTGTCACACACAACGTGATATACCTACCTTCAACGTCCTAGCCTAATCAGAGGGATCCTTTACAATAGTTGATATGTAATGTTAAATAATGCTGTGGGAAGATGTTCTAGATCAGGTGTGCCTGAGCTGAGTTTGGAAAAATGAGCAGGATCCAATTTGGTAAAAGAGAAGAGAAGGGCTAGGGCAGGTAGTGAAGAAAGAGGGAGTAGCTTCTCCAGGGAACTGCAAATTGTCCAGGAGGGCAGAAGATAGAGTGCAAAGAGGGGAATGAGAAGATGAGGTTGAGGGGATAAGTTGTGCAGGGTGGAGAATAGTTTATAAAGCATCTGGGAGTTAGCCCGAAGACAATAATTAGTCATTGCAGGGTAAGGATATCATCATATTTGTGGTTTTAAAAGTCACTTCGATGGTGGAGTGAGAGGTTTGAAGAAGACTGAATTGATGGAGGCAAAGAAACCATTTAGAAGAGTGTTGATGAGGGGCACCTGGGTGGCTCAGTTGGTTAAGCATCTGACTCTTGATTTCGGCTCAGGTCATGATCTCATGGTTTCTTGAGTTCGAGCCACTCTGCGCTAACAGCACAGAGCCTGCTTGGGATTCTCCCTCTTTCTCTGCCCCTCCCCCATTCACACTCTCTCTGTCTCAAGATAGATAGATAGGTAGGTAGGTAGGTAGATAGATAGATAGATAGATAGATAGATAGATAAAAGAGAGAGAGAGAGGATTGTCGACGTAATTCATGAGATAGGCCTGAATCAAGTAGTAGCATTTGTGATGGAGAAACCCATATTGGAGATGGAGTTTGAATTAAATTACAGAGGAAGAATTAATAGAATTTGATTGATTGATTATGGCAGTTAAGAAAGAAGGAAGTCCAAGGATTGGTGATGAAGGAGAAGGCACTGAGTTGGGTTTTAGATTTATAAATTTTGAGATGTCTATGGGCCATCCAAGTGGCAATGTCCAGCAGCTCTGGATCTCAGTTTGAGAGTCCCCAGCATGTATCTGTAAGCAAAACTATAAGAGTGGGTGAAATCGCCCAGGATGTGTGCAGAGAATACATTGCCCTTGCTTTCCCCTAGAAGATAGCTCTTCAGGTACTGAATATGGGGTGCAACTGGAGTGCAACATTGACAGTGTCGTTTCCTCTTGGACCGTGGTGCACAAACACTCTTACATTGTTCTGCTTTCTGGACCCTGCAAACTGTCACCTTCTATTATTACAATCTCATCAATATTTCATGACCCTTTCTAGTTTCCAGGTTGATATGGGCAGATGTTGTCTTCTTGACAGCATAAATAGGTGTCTTGATTTGGATATTAGCCATGCTCATACCCCAGAGTAAAATGAGATTAAAGAAAAGCCCTTCCGCTGTATGTTGATGCCTCTGAGGCAGCTTCTCTGGTGACGATTCCTTGCCTTGTTACTAGCTGTGGAGGCGGTGGTTTTAGTTTTAACTCTGTTCCTTGACTACCAGAAGGAGATTCTGAAACCTTTGTCACTGTGTTGGTTTCCACCAAATAGTCCATAGATCTGTTCATCCTTGACCGCTTGTAAATTGTTGTGAATGTTTACAGAAATGGGGGAGGGGAGAGAAGGGGATTTCAAAACTGGGTTTTCTAAGGCCCAACAAAAGAGTAAATATTTTTAGCTTAAAAAAACCCCAACATTTCAGAGTGGCAAATAAATGCGTCTCAGTGTTCTGGTGATTTGAATGTTCTAAATGAGGAAGCACTGGGAGCAGCATCTGTGCCTGTCTCCGCCACAGCTCTCATTCCCTCTGAGGCACTGGGAAGTGAGACGACTCTGAGTACCAATTGCTTGCAAATTTCTTCTTCTCTTCCGAAAAAAATTTGTGCTAGCAGGTCCCCCAATATGCAGATGCTGCCTTGTTGAGTCAAAAGAACATTTTAAGTAGAAGCGTTTGCATTCTGGGGACTAGCTCCTGCACTTCTAAAATGAGACTCTGTTGAGAAGCCAGATATTCTTCCCAAATCATTAGAGTGGATAGGACGTGATTCCATTCCCATTTTTTATGCTATTTTACTTGTGCTTGATTGGAGAGCCTGTTGGAGATACATGCCTGTGTACGAGAGAAGTGCTTTGTCCTTATGATCTAGACAATTATGCCAGTTCTCTGCCTTCTTTGGCTAGTGAAGATTAGGCACAGCTCTGTCTGCACATGTGGGGGATGAGGGGGCAGGATGGCATTGTGGACTTGAGCTAGACTGTAGTGACTCACCCCTGGCTAGTTCGACTTCAGAGACATGGCTTCTGCACTAATAAAAAATGCTGCCAATCACAGTGTTATATTGAAAGGTTCAGTACATTGTGTCCAGAATAGTCTTTATTTAGATGGTAAAAATGTCAAAAGAAAAAGCACAACCTGAGTCTAATGGGCTGATTGAACTCAAGGGAGAGGTAGGTGGGGGTGGGGAGAGCAAAAGAGCAGTTTCTAAGCAGAAATATGACAGCAAAGGCACGTTCTGGGGATGGACCAGCCATTTATCATGGCAAAAAGGTCATATGAACTCATTTTGGAGTTCAGAGTGGTGCTGAAAACAGAAATTAAAGAACTGTAAAAATGACTCGAAGTTTTGGTAGCAGGTATCTGGTTTAGCACTTACACCCAAACGGTTTACCACACAGGTTAAGAAGTGGCCGACTCTTTGCAGCCAGAGAAGAAAGCTGATTCATTCAGAAGCCACAGCCTAGGGTGAACCGTGGCATCGGTGCCAGTGAACTGGCACTGGCATTGCCAAGTGCATTGTTAGTACGTATCTGCATAGATTTTTTTTTGTCTAAGTTACAGTTGCAGCAGGTAAGTGCAGTGACCTGAAAGCTAAGAGCAGTCTCAATGAATAACTGTCTTTCCTGACACCATTCCCAGACTCAGTCTGGCAAATTATTTTTTACTTTAGGTTATCTGTACTCGGGTTATATGCCCTGCTATGGCAGGAAATGTTTCAGGTTCTCCCTCTCCCTCTCCCCACCTCTCTCTCTCCCCCTCTCCCCCTCTCTCCCTCTCTCCCCTTCTCTCCCTCTCCCCACCCCTCCCACCCTCTCCCTTTCTCCCTCTCTCCCTCTTTTCCTCTCTCCCTCTCTTTCTCTCCCTCTTCCTCTCTCTCTCCCTCTACCTTCCCCCCCCTTCTCTCTGTCTCTCCCTCTCACACTATCTCTTTGTGTCTTTCATATACACATGTACATCCCTGCAGGTCACATGACTTATTGTGGAGGCTATACAACTTCTCTGAATGATCCAGAATTTTGCTGGTATAGGTTGCCACAGGGTGTGACGTGACCTGTCCCAGACTATGACCATCTAAACAGAAGGTAGGGGTGTAGAACATCTTTGAGCCTGGTGGACCAAGCCATTAGTATTGGGAGTAGTTTATTACACAGAAAAAGCCAATTGTCACAGCTTTCCAGGTGAATAGAATGCTTTCATTTCTTAATTTTAACAGACTTGGGAGAAGGGTGCTCAGAGGGAGCAGCTGCAGCCCCAAATTCCACATCTCAACTCGCACAGTGACACGAACTCTGCTACCTCTTTACAGGTGCTGTATGGACAGACTAGAATATTGTCTGCCTCCCTGCTTACTTTCATTCCCTCATTTCTTTCATTTGTTGGTTAATTTTCTTAAAGATTAATACGCTCTTTTAGCGGGCAGATGTTGTGCATACAAAGATAAAAATTCATAAACTAACGAGGACATACATGGAAGAAAATATTACAGTAGATATAAAAAGTGCTACTGGAGACGTGTGCAGTCTGTTGAGAACACAAGGGACAAATCACCTGCCTCTGAGGACCAGGCATGGGTAGCTTCCCTGAAGAGGCATGGTTTCAGGAGTATCGCATGGGCACTTCCACAGTTATTCCCCAGCTCATGCTGGTGCATTCAATGTGGATTTTCCCACTCAGGAAACGTAATCTATGCTATCTATGTACTTTTTATCTATGTACTTTTATAAGCATAGGGGATGGGATACAAAAACTAGGAGTTAATGTTTTTAGCTTAATTCCAGTAGTTTGGCAACCCCCTCCCCCATTTATAAGATACAGCTATCTCTAAGAGGAATTTCACTTTAATATCAATATTTTAACCTTACTGTGTTTCCCCCCCTCCCTTCCTCGCTTTCGTTGTTGACAGAAAGGGATTGTTGCACGGTGGTCCCTCCATATGGGAGAAAGGCAGAGGCCCAGAGACTAGACTGATTCACTGGGTCTAAGTGGTAACCAGGAAAGGACTCCATTGTGAACTGGAAGATCTGTTTTTAAGTCTTTTCCCTTCTGAATGTTCAAGATGATGTAAATATACTGTACTCTATCTTATTAAGTTGGTCCCGGTAACCAAGGAAATGGCCTTCATTCCCATCCCTAAGATACTGTGAGATGGTGTCTCAGGAACTCATTGCCTTGATAGCCAGTACTTTGGCGGATATGTGTAACCTCAGCTCACAGGTTATTCCTTAACATGTTCTCTGCCCATTAGTAAGGCTGCCTAAAGCTGTCTCCACAAAAACTGTTCTCAGACATCCTGTTCTGCCTCAGCCAACCACTGACTCCAGCACTTTCTCTATTTATTTGTTAGCATTTGAAGGAATGATTGTATCATATGAACAGACCTACCAATGTCATTTAGTCATAAGTGATGAAATTACTTTAAACAAACAAAAGACAACTAAATCATGAAATGATAGCTCATACCCTAGGAGAACCTGGAACCAGAGCTGCCACGTGTCCACACATTTTGTGTACCGTCCAGGTGCCAGGGCATAACTAGAAGCTGGAATCCAGTCCCTCCTCCATTCTCAAAGCTGTGTTCTTTGACATGAGGTTATGTCCAGTCAAAGAGACCTTGTGCTCACCTCCAGGACTAGGTCCTCCTCTCGAGGCGGTGCCTTTACTTAATTGGTCTGCTCAGAGTAGACGCCCATCTTCTACCTCTTCTCTGCTCATCCTTGGCTCTTTTATTGCAATAAAAGCCCCACTATAAATGTGGAAACATGAGAAAGAACATGATGAATATAGATGATAGAAGGCAGCAGCTTTACCAGATAATTAAAAGTGTTTCTTTTGGAACCAAACCATCGGAACAAGATTAAATTAGGAAAGATATTATTGGGAATATTTCTTGATTTGAGAAAAGACCTCACATTGGGATGACCAAATCTGCTCACTTTTCAGGTAAAATTAATAAAACGATTCCAATACCTAGATACAGCCAGGCACAATTTTTGAATTATGAAGAAGGAAAGAAGTCCTATGAGTACCTCTGAAGAAAGGAATATAACAAATGGGGAGCTTGTCTACAGAGGCGTTATTATTAGACTGGTGACAACTTAATTTCTTCAACAATAAATGCAGAAAACAATGGAGCAACATCTGGAATTTTGGTAGCTATGGGAGGAAAGATTATTAGCGCAAGTTTTATATCCAGCCAAACAGTTCTTCAAAACATACTCATGTCGGACTGGTAAATATACTACCGACTAATTCTTTTTTAAGAGGTTAATTGAAGACATTCTCCAACTGACTAATGAATTTTTAAATAATTATGTGGGAAGTCATTATGAAGATACAAATCTGGTTTAAATTTTGGAAGATCACTTTGTCTGCTGTAAGAATGAGGTAGTGGGGGAGCAAAGAGAGCATCTGTGTTCCAGGTGAGAGATGATGATATCCATGTGACAGGTGGAAGAATGGCATATAAAAGGGTATTAGCAGTAGAAAAAGGTATCAAGTGTTCTAGTTTGGAACGTGTCAAATCTGAGATGTTTGCAAGGCATTCAGATGGAGATATCCATCTGAGGGTTTGGTGATGCAGTTGCTGAGGATAGTGAAGTTGAAGGTACAAGTACAGCACATAGCTGAGGAATATCAGCATGTAGATGATATTTGAAACCATGAAAATTGATGATGTCATCACGAGAGAGAATGTGGGGAGAGAGAAAGACCGGAATTGAATACTGAGCACCATGAAAAATAGGGCAGACAGTAAGCCAGCAACCACACTAGGCTTGTCAGAGCATCATTCCTGGTGGGGGTGGGGTGGGGGAAGACTCTTAGATATAGGCATTGTAGCAGATATTCAAATTCCTCATTGCTTGTTACATTCTAGACCAAGGCCCAGAAATTTAGCAGGGCCAAATATTGGACTCCAGTGCTTGGGCTGTGAGACTTGTAAATTATCTGGCAGAAAGCACTGACCCTTGACCTGACACAATCAGTGGCTTTATTCAATAACGTATGAATGTCGGTCCTTTGCTCTAGTCTGACTCTGCCACCTCAGTTTATGGTCGATGCAGTGTTGGCCCCATCTGATACGGACAGGTGACTGAGATCTAAGCCTTGACTGGAAGCCCTGGTTTACAGCCAATTTCCATAGATCTTTGCTAGAGTTCTGCAGGAAATACTCTCAATCTACCTTCTAATTCCCAAAGGTGGTATCTGTGCATTATATCCCACTGTCAGAAACCTGTACCATTGTAGTCCTGCGAGCTGTGACACTCATTCACTGATATCACTTGAGGAGGCACTGGAAGATGGTTAGTTATGGTCAACTGACTTCCCTTTGGAGGCAGTTTCATTTTGAATATGTGAGGGGCCTCTCCTTCTGGAAGTATCCTTACTGTTTGTCCCGTACTTGAGGTCAGTTATCGTGGCAGGGACATTGGAGTCATTCTGTCACATCCAGGCTTCTCTAACACCATTGTGCTGTGATTGTTGGAAGCATACATTTGCACTCAAGATCAATAAAGCTGCATAATGTACATGGAAAACACACGACAGGGTCTCTGGGTCCAGAAATCCCAAAACACATGGGAGAAGATCAAAGTAATGTGGGTTCCCATAAGTCACTTGATGGGCTGGACTGCCAATAACCCGTCAAGAGAAGGTAGTGTCTCTCAATGGGGTCTGCCCACTCGATAGTAAAGGGTGCGGTCTGGACTTCACAACCTCCTGAGGGAGTCAGAGGAGTGCCTCTAATTAGCAGAATCTAATTAGAAACTGCCTTTTAAGTAAGTCTGAAAAATGTAATTTTAGGCTTTCTAGAGAGAAGAGCTGAGAACGGCAGCAAAGGTACAAAGTTTAATAAATAACATCCAGTACAGCCCACCCCTTTGGATTCTCAGTGTCCAAACATATCTTCCATTCCATATCTAACTTCTAAACAACAACATCAGTGTCGTGCGCCCACCTAACAACATGTGTTTATATATTGCATGAGTAAAGGTTATTCTTTCTCTCCCCAAAAAAGGAGAGATACAAAATCTCATGTGTCTATGTGTGGAGAATGTTCATTCCTTTCCTAGCATAGCCAGAAATTCACTTTAATATTCTGTAATCCTAAGAGTAAACAATAATTACTACCAATATACTGCATATAAGATAGCAAGGAAATGAGAGAGTCATGAAAATGGCATAAATCATTTCTGCTCACATTCTGTTGGCCAGAACTTAGAGGCAAGCAGCTGGGAGGGCTGTACCCAGGAGAAAAATGAAAACTGTTTAGTGAACTATAGCATTGCCTCTGTCATACCAAAAACACAGAGTGTTTTAGGAAAGAGGGACTCCTGATTAGACACATATATTTATCTCCTATTTTCCCAACCCTGGAATTATCCTCTAAAATGACAGTAAAGGAGTAAAACAGGTAAAGTTAAGAAAGACAAAGAGAACAAGAGGGTGAAAGACAATGAAAGAGAGATATTAACAAAATGTTGAACATGAAAATCAGATGAATTAGATGGAGAGGTAGTCAATGTTTGAAAAGAAGATGACAGAGAAAGTAGGTGATATTCCCACCCTCCCCAACCCCCCTCTCTAAAACCCTTAAGTATTGGAGGGACGTGGGGCATTGGTTAGCTCTAGTCACAATAATAAGGTGTGACGGTCATCAAACCTCAGCGGCCCATAGAAGTCTTTCGTTGTTCCCACCTGTGAAGATTACCCGGCCTGCCCCTGTGTTTGTGGGTCGGCTGAGGCTGTTGTCAAGGCTGGGCTCCACCAGGCCTCCTCAGCGGGAGCGTCTCTGCTCCAGAAGCCTCGTGTCCTCTCCCCAGGGCCACTGCGCAAGCACACCTGTGCCACCCTCATAGTGAGGTTAGAGAAACGGGGACAAAAAATGGGGTGAAAATTTCAAGACCCCTTAGGGACCAGGCTCAGAGTTGGCACACGGTCACTCACATCTCATTGTATTGGCCAAAGCAAGTCACGTAACCAAAGCCTAAATGTGAGGGGTGGGAATAGACTCTGGGTCTTTAGTGAGAGGAGCAACAGTCACACACCGAAAAGCGTGGATGAAAGGAGGGTGAAGAATTAGGTCCATAAACACAGGACCATAGCAGAACTGAGAGGATGGGCTGGAAATGAGATGGATTGCTGCACGGAGGTCCTCTGAAGAGCAGCTAGAATCCCAGATTTCTCTCATGCCACAAATAGCAGAGGTGGGGAGGTGATTGCTAAAACAAGCATAATAAGTATAAGCCTGCATTTTGAAAAGTAGAGCACCAGCTTCCTTTCCCCATTTATCTCCCAGAACTCTAGCAGGTCTGGAGAAGAACTTGGTAGTCTTTTCTGGAGAAATTGGAGAATGAACCCAGAGAGCAGAGCTCCCAGTAATACTCACTGGGGGCTGAATTTGTGGAGGGCATGGAAAATGAAGCAAGATTTCAAAACAATCAATTGTTAATTGTATATGCAATTATATAATTAATCAGCAATGTAATTACATAACTAATAAATGATACAAGAATGACAAATATAAAATGATATATGTGAACATTTTTAAATAGTAATGGGTTAGCGATGGGAGTGGCACCAACCTATAAAAGACAATTCTTTTAAGAGATAGCGATGAAAAATGAGGTGGTAGATAGAGCAATGTGTGTGTTTAGTATTTTAAAATCTATTTCATGATACAGAAGAGAATAGAGATAGGGCATAATTGAAGGCTCAAAATCTTTGAGAAGATAGGGATCCGATATCAACTAGAACACAGGTAGTTCCAGAGACTTCAGGAGGCTCAGCAGCATGTATCTCTGTTGAGTAATTTGGAGATTCTTAAGTTTCTTTTTGTTACTTTGCAACATCAGGACTTCTCTCAAGGCACACACATACACACACACACACACACACACACACACACACACACACAAAGCCTGAAGTCAACATATAAAGTGCTAATAATAATTATGAGGTGGGATAGGTGATTATGTTCATTATGCTTTTCTGTAGTTTGCAAATTTTATATAATAAGTGTGTTAATTTCAAATCTAGGGGAAATGATATCTATCTACCTGTGTGTCTCCTTATTTATTTCCTTCAGATGGTCCTGGAAGAGCAGGTAGACTACTGAGGAGGTGGTACTTTAACTAAATTGGCATAATTTACAACAACCTGTCTTTTTAGGAAGGATTTTGCCTGAGGGGACGAATGGATGGTGTAGCAGCATCCGGGAAAGAACCATCCCATCCCTTCCCTTCTTCTGCTCCTCTCTGCACTGTGCCCTTTCTTCCCCACATCACAGTTGTCTCAGCCTCTCTCTCGCTGTTTCACATGTTTTGTCTCTCACTCCCTCAGGCTATTTTCAGATCGCCCCCTCCCACTGCCTGATCTATTTTCATGTAAGGAACATGATTTCTGAGAGTCCTACTTCATTTTTTCTGGTCCCCCTGTGGACTGGCCTGAATGCACATTGTCAGAGAATTATGTTGCACCAACTGCAGGGAAGGAATTAAATTACTAATAGATCATTCTCTCTCAGGACAAAGAAAAAAAAATGCAAATAAACACTGTCTCGCCTCAACTCCCTGCTAGGACCCTCAGACTCTGATTCTCTGGCCTTCTGGTCTCCTTCTTAGTCTCAAACCCAATGGGCATAGATTAGAAACTTTACTCTTGACTAACCATGCAACTTTGGGGAGGTTTTTATGCCCATAAGCCTAGGAGCTCTTTTCGTTAAGATGGGAGTGATAACACCCCCACCACTGAATGCAAGGCTTGGAAAGCAGCTGCCCCAGCTGGAGGAGAGGTCCAGCAAACAGCCCTCTCCATGCTGTGCTTCCTACTTGAGCTTCTTCCTACTTCCTCTATTTGTTTAACTGGCAAACTGCAGTGCTCCTGTCACCACGTAAGGGATGTCCTGCCTTCATTTCCACAGTTGGATCTGGGCTAAGCTCAAATACAAGTAGAGACAGAAACCAAGAATCTTAGCTATAAGACAACGGGAATTGTGAGCTTCTCTGTTAAGGAAACCATTCTCAATTAAAACAAACGTATAATAACTTCCCCAACTCCCACACTTCCCTGGATGATCTTAGGTATTTATTCTGGCCCAGATACTATACTTTTTGTTTTTTTTTTTTAATTTTTTTTTTCAACGTTTATTTATTTTTGGGACAGAGAGAGACAGAGCATGAACGGGGGAGGGGCAGAGAGAGAGGGAGACACAGAATCGGAAACAGGCTCCAGGCTCTGAGCCATCAGCCCAGAGCCCGACGCGGGGCTCGAACTCACGGACCGCGAGATCGTGACCTGGCTGAAGTCGGACGCTTAACCGACTGCGCCACCCAGGCGCCCCTATACTTTTTATTTTAACCTTGTTTAAGCCTCAAGAAACTCGGTGAGAAATTATTACCTTAATATTATAGAGAATGGAGTGAAGCTCTGAGAGGTTGCTCAAGGTCAATTGCTGGTAAGTACTGGAGACAAGATTTGAACCTACCAAAAAATCTGTCCTCTGTGTAAGCTCTTAAGTAGATGCCCTGCCATAATTGTACTGTAATTTCCTGTCCCTTTTGCAAATAGGGACATGATAGGAAACTGAATTTAAAAGCACTAATTAATCCAAAACATTGACATGTCTTTAGTTATTTCCCTGTCCTCTTTGAAAACGCTCTTTCCTCTCTTTGTTTCTTATTTGTTACCTTCTTCTTAACCTGTGATTCAGTGGATGCCTTTTGGGATTGCCAAGGGATCCATTCATTCATTTGTTCATGCCTTCTACATCTCAACGTGCACCGTGCTAGGACTCATTCAAGACAGTGATAATACACAGATATCGATGAAGTCACAGTCTGTGGGGAGAGAGATGTGAATGTGCTGTGACAAAGTCCTACGGGAGGGGAGCACTGAAGAATGCAAAGTCTGTGCACTTAGGAGTGGATGCATCATGTAGGAGGGTGTTCGGCTGCAAGTACCAGCAAACCCAGTTCAGAATTTATTTATTCTCTCACAAAACACTGTCCACGTCATGGTGGTAAAAGTTACAGTGTGGCCAGGGCACCAGCTCCATTGTTCTGTTCTTCTCCCAGCTCTGCCCTCTTTTGTGGGCTGGACTTGACCTGAGCTTCCCTAATGGCTGCAAGGTGATGATCAGCAGCTTCCTTGTTTGTGTCTGAAAGTAAAAAGAGAAAAACTTCTGGTTACACCGTGGAAGAAGATCTCTTCCCTTAAGATCGTGTACCCATTCCTAGGACTATAACATCTACCTGAGATACTGTAAAGGAAGGAAATTCTTTTTTCTTTTTTTTTTTAAAGTAGGCTTCACACCCAGCGCAGAGCCCAGTGCGGGGCTTGAACTCACAACCCTGAGATCCAGACCCAAGCTGAGATCAAGAGTCAGATGGTTAACCCACTATGCCACCCAGGCGCCGCATAAAGAAAGGAGATTCTTATGATGGGCTTTTGCAAAAAGACCCCTTCCCTGAAATAAATTTGTTTTGAGTAATATTGATGGTATGGGAAGTGGTATAAGGAGGAAGAGACTGGATGCTGGATGGGTAGCCAAAAAAGGTCTACAGCAGTAGGGTTGAGGGGGAAATGACATTTAGGCTGGGTGTTGACAAATGATTAAGAGGTTGCCAGAGAAAGGTCAAAGTGCACTTCCAGGAAGGGAAACAGCTTATGTCTTTGACCTTGTGCCAAGAACCCGGCACGCTTGATAACGTGAAGTGGAAAGAACCAAAGAGGGCTTCAAAGAGGTGAGGGCAGTCTAGGAAGAGTTTTGCATCCTTCGTAAGGCATTTGCTTCCTGTTTCCAGACAATGGAGAACAAATGGCAGGTTTTGTTATACAGCCGGGAATGCAGGAGAAAGTTTCTCTTGGGATAATTAACTCCATAAATGGAAGTGTAGGGAGTGGAGAGGCTAGCAGGAAGAAGACAGCTACAAAGTTTCAGGTGAAAGATTCAAAGATTAGGAGTTCCTAGCTATGGCAAACTCGACATGGATGCAAAAGGAGGCAGAGTGGGCCTTTCGGGGGTGGGGGTCATCACGTTTCCTCCTGAAGTCCCTGGTCAGGGTCACAGCAACGTCGGAATAAATAACCATGGGAGAGTGAGGCTAGCCGTGCACATCTGACCCCCAGCCAGAGGGCCAGAGATCCCAGTTGCATTCAGCTCCCCTGCTCCAGGACGTATTTGGGTCTGCAAGTGTTTACCCTTTGCACAGAGGCTTCCCAGTTAATAACCTGAGACTCCTCATCTCAGGAAGAGAGCTTCAGCACCCACCCAGTGGGGCATAGTGTTCCTCTCTGGTTCATGGTCGGATGTTTCTTCCCTTCAGTTTCACTCTGATGCTGGCAGATTTCTGAATTTGTTACCAGGGGCTGAGGCTCATTCATATATCAGGTGGTCAAGAGGGGTCTGGGACTTGGGGATCGAGGCAATTAGATCATTTCCCACTGGGACTTGGGGATCGAGGCAATTAGAACATTTCCCACTGACAACAGCTAACAGAAGAGAAGTTTCTCATCCATTCCTGGCCATGGTCTAGCAGTGCAAAACCTGGAGTGTGTCTTCCTTGGTGGTCTATTATTTTAGAATTATAAATCTTCTGGAAAAAAATGTTTCCACCTCAATAAATGACTAATCAACTCCTACAACTCTATTCTAAGATGGAAATTTAGCTTGGTGGGAGAGAATTTACTCACTGGGGTAGAAGTCACAGGTGGGAACAGTGTCCCACCTATGGCATAGCATCAGGAGGGGGCACTCTCCTTCATGAATTTCCCTTCTGTAATGGCGCATTTCTGCCTGTATACAAACCTTCTGTCCTATCTCACAGAGTAAAAACAACAACCCGAACAAAGACCTCACAGACATCTTGTGTTCTGCCACTGCTGTTCCATTTCTCCTTTTCCCTCTAGAGGAAAGCAACTCCAAAAAGCTGCCCAAACTCCCTCTCTGCTTTCTTGCCTCACAGTCTCTCTTTAACCCATCCTACTCAGGTTTTTACATTCATCGCAGTATGGGAGCTGCTCCTATCAACATTGCAATGACCAATGGTCAGTCTTCAGTCCTCATTACTTTGCCCCTTGAAACCTTGGACACATTTGCCCATTCCTCCTTTCTGAAACTCTTTTTTTTTTTTTCACTTAACTTTCAGGTCAGTTAACCTTTCTGATCACCTGCCCACATCACTGGCCATTTCTTGATATCCTTGGTGAAATCCTCTTCTTTTAAGTGGTCCCTAAAGGTTGGGAGTCTCCCAGATCTCAACCTCAGACCTCTTTCCTTCTCATATCTACTCGCTCCCTGAGCGAGTTCATCTAGTTTCATGGCTTTAAATACCATTCGTATGCCAGGGATTCACAAATGCACTCCTTCAGTTCTGGGCATTGAACTGGTTTATTCAGCCACTTATAAGATCCCTCCTTGTAGACAACCTGTGATATTGTCTGTCAACTACTTTGTAATACTGTAACAGAGTGTTCTCCAAAAGCGTGTTAGTTACTTCAAGCCACAGATAGTTGCTCTAATCAGGAATTTGCACTACAGCTGGCTTCATTGCATAAAGGCCATTCTCCAGAGGCAGCCACTACAAGCACTTCAGCTATCTTTAACTCTGATCAACACCAGACATTTTGCTAATTAGCATGCTGAAGTCAAAAATGAGTTTTCATTTGTGAAATTAGTGGCTTGTTAATCAGCATAATGGATGTTAGAAATGGGCTTTCATAGGTCAAATTAGAGGTAATCAAGATATGGGAATTGGCTAAAATATTTTAGGGACATTCCCTACCCACATAAAAACAGGGTATAAGAATCTGGCGAGGCTAATGGGCTGTACATTTAGGGATAGTACCTGAAACTTGATTCTTAAACTATTCTGTTTCTAGTCATTAGAACAAAGAATTTCTGGATGTCTGACACCGCCTTGGAATATGATCTTCTGCTGAATAGACTTCTCATGCCGTGCAGTGATTGGAGCACTGGAAGGCCAGTGTGTTGGGACTACAACAGGCTTACAGAGCAGGTGTATAAATTGCTTTGTGCCTACTTGTTAATGACATTATGTCTGCATATGTAGTGAAATCTGATCTGAGACTTGCTTTCATTATAACTTGGTAATGAGGTTGTGGGGGCAGTAACTAATTCACCCATTTCAACTTTTTCTGTGGCTGTAGTTGTATACCACAATGAACCTAAGAGTTGTGCATTATCAAACTGGCTTATGTCAATTTTCAATACAATTCAAACATAACATGGCCAAAATAGAACTCTTTGTTCACCATCCCCCAAAATGTGTCTGCCCAGGCTTTGCCTTCACAGTAAACAGCACCTACATTCACCCAGTCACTCAGGCCTGAATTTAGCACCTTGCCTGGACTTTGCCTCACACCCCCAGCCTATCCACCCATAGGTTGTTTTGATCCTGTCTTCAAAGGATATCAACTTGTGCACTTTTCTCTATGTCCATATTCATCTCTCATCTCTACTACTACAGTGGCCTCCTAATAGGCCTTCCTATGTCCATAGTTCCCTCTGGTCAGTTCCCACAGAGCTGCCAGAGAGTCTGTCTACAATGTCAGTGAGATCACATTACTCTTCTGGTTTCACCCCTACAAAGCTTCCTATTTGAGTTAGAATGAAATTTCAACCTGTTGCAGTGTCTTCTAACACCCCTGTGATCAATCCCCTGACCACCTCTCCAACCTCATCTTCCCATTCTTGTCTCACCCCACTGCTACAGTATTTGTTCTTCGTCTCTCCAACCTCTCAAACTCATTCCTGTCTCCGGGCCTTTACACTTGCTGCTCCCTCACCAGAAATATTCTCCCTGCACCTCTCTGGTCATATGTCACTTGGCCAGAGAGAACTTCCTTGCCAACCATGTGCTCTAGAATGGCCCTAACCCTGCCATTTTCTATCCTATTGCCTGCTCTACTTTTCTTCTTAACATATATCTTGTGGAATGGCATCATGACATATCTTTATTTGTTAAATATATTATGATCCATTTCCCCAATGAGAACAAAAGCTATATGAGGGTGAAGACTTGAATCTTGTTAGATACTGTGTCCCCAGTGAAGACAACAGTGCTAGGCACATAGTAAATGAATAGCCCTTAAATATTTGTGGAATGAATGAATGGTTCCAATATTCGTACATATTTCTGTTTCTCCCATGTTGTGATGTCAAACTCATTGCAGTTGGAAAGGCAGTTAGGGAGCGAGATGTTTCTTTGTGAGATATACTTATATGCATCCATTCACTCACGTACCTCATCTTTCTTGCCTGCCTTCTGTCCATCAAATCCTGTGGTAGGTGAGGATGCAACTGTGAGGAAGCCAGAGAGAGTTTCTGCCCTTGTGGAATTTAGAGTCATAAACTCTATCAGAGTCATAAACATTAAACAGCAAGAAAATAATTACAATTATTATGAGAGATACAAAGAAAAAAAAACACTAGAGTACCAAGATAGGGGGAACATACAGAAGCTGGTTCGAGGAAGCATCTCTGAAGAGGTGACCTTACGCTGAAGCCTGAAGGATGAGAATGAACAGGATGTGTAAAGAGGATGGCAAGTGCAAAGACCCTGAGGCAAGAAAGAGGTCAGCTAGTTCCTAGGACCAAAAGACCTACACAGCTCAGAGCTGTGAGTGAGAGATGGGAACCACATTTGACGTTGAAAAGAAAGGTAGAGACTGAGCCACCAGGGGAAAATGGAAAGCAAGAATGTCAATTAGAAGGCATTTGTGATGGTTGAGCTAGACATGATGGCAGTGGCTGGGAAAAGGGAAAGATGTAGAAACACTGGAAACATTTTGGAGGTGGAATCAGTAGGAACTGGAGAAGGATGGAATGCGAGACATGACAAATCTCCAATAAATATGTGATTTTATTGCATTATGGGGGGAGGAGGAGAAACAAGAATATTTCCCAGATTTTATGGCATTTGCAGTGGCGGGGAAGGGCATTGTCGTTTTCTGAAAAGATGGGGGAAGACTGGGAGAAACAGCTTTGAGAAGGAAACTGACTCCTGATTTGAGCATAATTAAGTGCAAGAAGGCTGCAGCACATCAGTTGAATATGCAAGACCAGAGTAGAGGGGACTGGACTGGAGATGGCGATTTTGTGTTCATGGGGAATATAGATGGTATTTAGAGCAGTGGAAATGGAGAACTTCATCCAGGAACGAAGAGAATACATCCCAGAAGGTCCCAGGAAGTCTAACAATCTCAGTCAATAGAAGATGAGAGGCTTAGGAGGAAATTTGACACAGGCAAATATAAGCAGATCCAGGATAGTGTGATATCCTGGGGACAAAAGAGGGCAGTGTTTCTAGTAGGAAGTTTGTTAGTTAGGTTGAATGCTGGTGAAACACTTAGAAAGATGAGGAGAGAAGAGTGCCGATTGCATTTGGCAACATGCAGGTTGTTAACTTTGACAACAGCAGTTTCAGCTGAGTAGTAATGGAGGTGGAAGTCAGATGTTGGGTGAAGAGTAAATTGGAGATGCAGAGAGTCGAGACAGCTTGTGTAGAAAACCTTTTAGGAAGTTTGTGAAGAGGAACAGAAAAGTGTTGCAGTAACCTGAGAAGTAGGTGGAGTCAAAGGAGAACTTACTAGCATTTTGTAAAGATGGGAGATTATAGGACGCATTTGATGCTGCTGGCACCACTCCAGTCGAGAGAGAGAGAGAGAGAGAGAGAGAGAGAGATTGTACAGAAAAGAGAGGTAGACTGCCTTTAAAAGTCAAAAGGGAATGGGGTCCAAAGTAGAAGCAGAGATTGATTGGCTTTTGGGAAGAGGGGAGTTTTTATTTTATGGAGCTCAGGGTGTAAATAATACTTCCTTTTCCTGTTTCATTGCTCAGACCCACAAGCTGAGGAATAATAGATGGGCAAGTATTCCTGCATTCTCAAATGAGGCTCAGCATCATTTATGCAGGACTTAGGAAGAGGTAAACCCAAACCTGTTTCTGTCCTATTATTCTGTCAGCCAACTCCAGGCAGCATAGGAGAAGCTGGTCGTGGCTCTCTCCTGGTGTGTCCCCAAGACATGAGAGAGCACAGGGGTGCTTTCCCTCCACCTCACACCAATGCAGGAAAGGCTTCATGTAACCACTTGGGAAGCTTGATATGTATCCCCTCGAGATTGAGACACTCAGGGACCTACTGACTTCTCTTGAAAAGCCTGTAGACAAAGGGCTGTGTGCAGTGGTGGGAGCAGCAGAGCAAAGAGGGCTTCACTGGTAATGGCCTGCATTTCCAAAGTCACCAGGTTCAAAAAAATTTTTTTCCTACGGGCCATATGTGGACCCACAAAAAATAGGTAATATGAGAACTTATTAAAAGGAACTTTCCCAATAGGAGAGTCTGGAGAGAGGGGGCACCCCGAGAGAAAGTCTGTGTTGATGGGTCCGAGTCCAGGGGAGAAGAGGGGATATTCCCATGTCAGAGACCTGCACATGGGGAGATATGTGAAGGGCCCACAAAAGCAACTCCTCACATTGGGGCTTCTGATACACAAAAGGCCCACATGCTGTGATACGAACACACCAGCAAAGCAAGATGTGGCACTGTCTCTGACTGCTCATCTCCTGAGCCAAGCTCGAGAGGATCAGAAACAGGCCTAGAGAGTGGGAAAGAGGTGAAGGAGAAAAGCAAGAGCAGAAGTGGACAAAGAGTGAAGAAACCATCTCATCTCCCTTCATTCCAGGCATCGGGGCCTGAATGAGTCTCTAGCTGACAGGTGGGGTGGAGCAGTGGGGGCACGTAAATTGGATGAGAAATTGAAGCCTTGAGATAGGACTGGACTGGACTTCCCAAACATTCTACGAGCCAGATATTTCACGAATGCCTGGAAGTGATGAAGAAAATGAAGATATGACCAGCAAATGTCCAGCAGTGAGGAAGAACGGTTCCACAGAGGGAGTATGAAGGGGCAGTGGGGAGAGAGAATAAAGTTGCTTTCTGCCTGCCCTTTTCTCATTTCAGCTTGCTCAGTAAACTGCTTATGGTTTACATTTGTTTTTATCTTAAAACTTTGTGATGTTTGGTACTGTTGCAGTCCAAATAAAACCTGTGTATGACAGTTTGTAAGCACTGTCATATTTCCTGTTCTTTCATGTTTTTGACCAGGTCTGTGCATTGAAAAGCATCTACAAACCTAGCAGCTAGCAAAAATGAATGACACAGGGAAGGAGAAGTACTGTAGAGAGGAATGGGGCCTAGGGAATGCATGGCTTCTTAATGTTTTGGAAACCCTCTGTTGGCCAAGCAACATGGAAATGGAGAATACCAGTTATGAATTCTGTGATAGACCTTAGCTACAATTCTTCCCCTACCCTGGGCATCACAAGCCTACACTACAGAGTGTGGCCATGAGATGGGGATAGGGGACATGGCAGTGTAACATGCCCCCACCTCACATTCGTACATACTAAGCTAATGCCATTTACTAGATAACTATAGAAATATTTTGAGATTTCCTAAGTCTGTAATTTGTAATTTCTTGTCAAAACTCTTGGTACAAATAGAAAGGCATCAACCTGTCATCTTAACATTAACAGGAGGATAGATGAGGGAAGAAACAGAAAATGTGCTTCACAAACTGCCTTCCCCATCCTGTGTCAGATCCTGGTAATGAACACCAACACAAGCCATTTGCTCTAGCAAGGAAACCACTTTTCAAAAGGCTTCCGTTCAATTCATTAAATATTTACTGAGTGCCTACTATGTGCAAGAAAATAATAGCAGGTCAGCTTTGACCAGAAGGACATGAACTCTCTAGTGTCTAATCTTGTCATTTGGAATTATGCCTGAGTAGCAATATGCTAGCCTCAAGCAAAATATCCTGTCGGCAAAATAAGAGCTTCCTCAACCCAAAACAAAACATATGAGAGAAATATAAAAACAGAATTTCAGATTGAGAATAGTCATATGCTAGAGCAAGATAAATGTAATTGTACTTCATTAAATGTTTGCTTTCAAAGTGATTCCCTAAGAAGGAACCCAGGATTTGTGACTTTACGTTGTATCTGAAAATACCACAGAATCTTGGGTTTTGGGAGGGTCCGCAAAGGCCATTCATATCACATGTGTGGCCCGTATCTTCCTTAGAGTAGGGCCCTTTCTACATGGTTCATTCCACCTAAGCGTGGCCACTCATGACTGTCATAACCAGGTTCTAGTGCTGTGAGTTGTCCCAGACCATATGCAAGTAAGTGCTGGAACCTAGAAAGGTCTGTGGTGCTGAGAAAAGTTTAAGGTTCTGGTTATGCAAGGCACATGGATGTGGGTCTGAGTTGGTCTCTAATCGGGAAGTACCACGGTCATAACAACAGGTGACAGCACATGAGAAGTGAGGTCATCAGTAGAGGGCCAATTGCTGGTTATGAAGACTGACAGCAAGTCAGAATCTAACTGGAGGAGTCCTGCAATAAGCAAGAAAAACATTCCTGAAGACCTGAGAATGGGACACCCCGCATTAGGGAAAGAAGTCTCCACGAGCACAGTAAAATCTTTAACAAGACTTCCAGAAGCCCAGACTTGAACAACCAGTAAACATCTCTCCCTTCTTCAGTGTCCTCTTTGCCTGGATCCTCTTTGCCTGCTGGTGAGGTTCAGTTTTCATCATCCAGTAGAGAAGAGAGATGGAATAGTAAGATCTTCACAGGGGATGGGGAGATTCCGTCCATGCTAGGAGAAAACAATTTTATGTAATTTTCCTAAATGTAGTGACTTCCTCTTTAAATATTTTATTCTTTTGATTTTTATTATTCCACCTTCTCCTTGTTTTTATTCTGTCTTTTAGCCCTACCTCTTAATTGGTCTCTGAATATCAAAATCTTCCAAGGCTCAGTTTTGAGGTCTCTTCTTTCTTTCTATCCCTAGTCCCATGACTCACGTCCCACCTACATGTTAATGATTCCAGATCTTTGTTTCTCCAGCCATGACCTCTTTCCTGAGCTCCAGGCTCATTTAGTTATCCCTGTATGGTTTATCCACTCGCGAGTCAAGTTGGAATGTCAACATAATATATCCAAAACACGACTCATGATCCCCTCTATTGTCCACAAACTGCTCCTCCCAGTCTTTCCCCAACTTGATAAATGACAGCACCAGCCAACTGAAGAGTTAAGTCAAAAACCCAAGCGTCATTTTTAATGCTCCCTTTTCCTCTCTGCTTCCCTACTCAACATCCACTTCATCAGTAGCTCCTGCCATTTCTATTTATAAAATGTTTCTGGAATCCATCCATTTCTCCCTATCTACAGCATTGCCATACAGCTCCAAGCTGCCATTCTGTGGCACCTGAACTTCTACTACAGGATTAACCCCCCTATATTCCATCCTCTGCCCAACAGACAGGGGGATCTTTTAAAGAATAATTTATGTAAGTTTACGCCTGAACAAATCCTATCCAAAACGTACACAAAAGTCTCCCATCACACTTGGAATAAAATCCGAAGAGGCTTTGAATGAGCTTCCTCTGGTCACCTCTCTGACTTCATCTGATACCCCATTCATCCTTCAGCCACACTGGCCTGCTTTCTTGTCCTCAATAGCCCATGCTCAATCCTGAGTTACGGCTTTTGCACTTGATTTTCACCCTTCTCAGAAGGCTCTTCCTAAGACTGGTTGCTTATCATCTTTGTGATTTGAAAATATCACCTCCTTGGAAGGTCTTCCCCAACACCCAATCCAGTTAGCTCCTCCCCCACCATGTGCCCTTCCTCTTGATCATGCGCTACCTTTTTTCACTGCACTCCTTTCCTCAGGGTACTAATCATTATCTGAAGTCATTTATCTTGTTGATTATCTGTCTCCCCATTATTAGAATGTGAGCTTCAGGAGAATAGGGATTTCATTTTGTCTCTCATTCGATCCCTGTATCTGTACCTAGAATGCTGCCTACTAAACATGGGTCTTTAATACTTATTTACTGAGTAAATGTGCACTCTACCTGCATATAGCTTCCACTCATTGATTTGTTGGAGATGTGTTTCATAAGCCTGTGTTCTTCTATTTAATGGCCCTTCAAATACTTGGAGGAAGTCTTTATCGTCATGCAGCTGTGTGTGTGTGTGTGTGTGTGTGTGTGTGTGTGTGTGTGTGTGTGTTTGGTGGAGGGGTGGGGCTATAGGGTGGGGGGAGGTCTGTGTGTTTCTCCTGGATATTTAAATCAATTCTCATATGAAAGGATTTCCAGATACTTCACTATCCAGGTCACCTTCTCCTGGATAAACTCCAAGAGAAGATTCTCCAGAGTTAATTCCAGTGGTGACTAAAAATAAACTGAGTGACACCAAAAATAGGTAGCAAAAAAAAAAAAATGCTTTCAGGCTGGGATTAACAGCCAACTCCTCTCTTGGTCTAAAGTATTTTTCTGTAATGCAGAATTTAAGGCATAGACAATCTTAAAAGATTTTCTTTATTCCTCTTTCCCATAGCAAACAGCTCTCTCCTAGGAACCCCAAGCGCTCAGCCTTAAACATGTGTTATTGACTTCCTTGCTGACTACTTCCCAAGCTCTGATCTAAGGAGAAGCAGAAGACAGTCTCTGCTTGTATTTCCAGCCCTAGCCCCTCCTCTGGACTTCAGACTTATGCATTCACCATCTCATCTGACATCTCCCCCACTCGTCCCATAGGCACCTTAAATTCAACACATATCACAAACTGGACTTTTCTTCCCCTGCTCCTAACCTTTTATCTGTTATTTCCAGTGCCTGTGATACCAACATGCATGTAGGCATCCAAGCTCCAAAATTCAGAGTCATTTTAAATTCTTTCTTCTTCAGTATTCACATCCAATCAATTTCCAACTCTGAAATTTTACCCTTCCCTTCCTCTTTATTTCCACAGCCCTATCACAGGCCTTCACGACCTCTTGGTTGTGGCCTCCTGAACCAGGCTCCCCACTTTCCCACCTCTGCCTTGCTCCATGTAACCCCATTCCCGACACCCCTGGAAGTCATGGTGGCTTTCAGGGCACCTTTTTATGATGAGGCCTAAACCACCTAACGTGGTGCCCAAGGCCTTCTTAGTCCTGACCTATCTGCCTGTCCAACAACATCCACCATCTTCTGAATTGTGCTTAACTCTGAAAAACTAAGGATTTCCCCCAACACCACACACTTCTGTTCTCCGTGCCTTTTCTTTTCCCTCTACCTGAACTTCCCTTCACATTTTTCTTCGCCTAATACTAACCTTCAAGGCCTAGAAGAGCAGTTATTTCTTCCAGAAGCCTTTCAAACCCTCTGCTGGGCTATCCATGTCCTGGGTCGACTGCCAGTACCGTGTGCCGTGTGATTCTCTGCCTGAGCCCCCAACGTCAGGTATTGAAATTATCTGTTTTTGTACACCTCACAGGCTGATGGCTACTTAAAGGCAGGAAATGTCTCTTAATTATCTCGGTACCTGTTCCCTAGGACCCAGCTTAATGGCCAGCACAGAGTAGGCATTCCACAAACGTGTGCTGATCCAAAAGTCCCTCTGAGAGGCTGAAACTTTAAGAGTTCTCGATAGGAAACTCTTAGACCTAAAACACCATTGGAGTACCCTTACGTTACAAAGGAGTGTGTTCATAGTTCTCCATCATTCATAGCCCCTGATGTTTCAAACCTTGTATTCAAAAATACTTCTAATATGACATGACATGCTACAGCAGAGTGGTTAGTGCTGCAATGATATGTGTGACCTTTTACTTTTTTATCTGTGGCTAAACCTATATTAAATAAGATGGATGGTAACATAGGTGTTCACGGTCAGTGCAGTGAAATTTCATGTGATCTAACTGTAGATAGCTATTAAACAACAGAGACTCCAGGAAGCCTTGTTACTTACGTACATATCTTAGTCCCCACTACAGTGTTTCCACCTGAAAGATGAGGCCTAGGACTCATTTATCCTTGAGGCTCAGAGAGTCTCTATCACAGTGTCCCACGCAGAGAATGAGCTCCATAAATGTGCATGGAATTGCACTGAGGCCGCTATGCTGAACGAAGCTCCTTCGAGGCACCACTTTGGTTTGCGATCGTCTCGCGAGAATACAGACTACGAGAATGCGAATGCGGAGTGACCGTTTCTTCCTCCTTACGATGAATTTCCTTGTCAAGTGCCTTTTTAAAAGGCAGGTGAAGATAATTGCAAGTCAGCGGGAAGTGCTGCCAAGATATGACCTCCGGGAAGGCCTGGAGACCAGTGGTATTGTGTGGCGCTGCTGACACGCGAGGTGTGACTGATTCGAGTAAAGAACGAATTTGAAATTAAGATGAGTAACGACATCAAGCACTTACAGCCCTAGCGAAGGGCTTTGTTACCAGACCCTGGGAGAGACGAGGACACCTCTGTTTCCCTCTCAGCCTCCCGCCGTCCTGTCAGACTCCACAGCCATTGAGTCGGACCCTCACATGCTCAGCCCTTGAAGGCTGTGATCCTCTTAAAACTGCTCGCTAGGTAAAGCACAGCATCTCTGCTACCTTTTGAATTCCACAATATCAGTCTTCCCCAACATTCATTCATTCACTTGGTCCCAGGCCATCCATCAAACGCAAGTTGCAAGTGAAAATTTAAGGAGTTTACAGCCAATATTCTGCACAGTATTTCCCGTGGATGGTCTGCAGGCCCATAAAACAAGCGGTGAAGACACTCGTGTAAGGGTCGTGGCAAGCAGTTACTTGGGGGAGAAAGTGACTCTGAGTTCAGAAAGTTCTCATCTTTCCACAGTCTGCAGGGTCTCCTAGAGACCCCTTGAAAAATAAATTTGTAGGAAGTGTGAATATTAATTTGCTCTTGCCTTCACACAAGGAATTTTTGCAGTGTTGTAGAGGAGAAAGAGTGATGACTCTGGATGATGGAGCAAAGCAGGAATTCTCAAACTAGTAAAATCCTTTCTCTGTATGCCGCAAAGGTGACTTATAGGGAGTGCTTCGGGAAGATTTAAGAATCATAGCTTTCCGGGGCGCCTGGGTGGCGCAGTCGGTTAAGCGTCCGACTTCAGCCAGGTCACGATCTCGCGGTCCGTGAGTTCGAGCCCCGCGTCAGGCTCTGGGCTGATGGCTCGGAGCCTGGAGCCTGTTTCCGATTCTGTGTCTCCCTCTCTCTCTGCCCCTCCCCCGTTCATGCTCTGTCTCTCTCTGTCCCAAAAATAAATAAAAATGTTGAAAAAAAAATTAAAAAAAAAAAGAATCATAGCTTTCCTATGCTCTTGTCTCTGATGGTAATAAGCACTGTTATGTTCCTGTAATATAATTGACACAGAGACAGATATGAACCTAAAGCCTTGATATTTCATCCTTCTTTTGTCACTTAAAAGCTGACATTAGAAATATTATTTAACTTCTCCTAAACTCAGTTTCTTGTCTGTAAAATGGGATTGTAAAATGTACCTTACAGGGGCGTCTGGGTGGTTCAGTCGGTTAAGTATCCAACTTTGGCTCAGGTTATGATCTCGCAGTTCCTGAGTTCGAGCCCCGTGTCAGGCTCTGTGCTGACAGCTCAGAGCCTGGAGCCTGCTTCAGATTCTGTGTCTCCCTCTCGGTCCCTCCCTCACTAGTGCTCTGTCTCTCTTTCAAAGAATAAATAAACATTAAAAATTTTTTTAAAGATGTACCTTACAGGTTAGCTACTAGCATCAAATGAATGAAAAAAAATACTTGTTTGGTACTGAATCCTTGTTTCACCTAGTTCTCAGTAGAACTCATTAAGATCTAATGTTTGGGATTGCACAACTCTTTCTTTCTTTCTTTCTTTCTTTCTTTCTTTCTTTCTCTTTCTTTCTTTCTTTCTTTTCTTGCCATTAATGATATTTGAACCCCCCAAATGGACTGAAATATCTGGCATTTCTGTAAAACTTTTAGCCCATGAAAAGTCATTTAAAAAAAAAAAAAAGATCTCCCCCTCCACACAGGTGCATCAGAGCTCAAGCAAACAAGCCAAGGAAAGCCCTGTGCTGCTGCAGGTTCTGCCTTCTCGAAGCAAACCGCACAGTAGCACTGAACATCTTATCAGGACATGCCCTGTGCTGGCCTCTAGACTGTGCACTCGAAACGCATCCTCTCCTCTAATCCTCAGTGTAACTTAAGACTCTTGAGTTCCTCAGCACCACCCCACAGCCCCCCAGTGGAGTCCGTACATATGGCTAAGGCAGACCACGGACAGCTTGCTCTGAGAAGGAAGGCTTGTTATCCCGAGTCTGAACCCTGAAGGATGCTAATTAATGATCAGTCTGTGTCCCTTGCTATCTTGCTTCCTTTTTCCATCATTCTCCCTCTTGCTCTATTGTAACTTCATATGAAGGCCTTGTGGTCACCCGCCTCCCTCTCTTGGTTGTGTCTTCCACAGCTTGCCACAGTGATCTTCAGAACCTGGGCCGTCTATGGTCCTGGGGTCTCTGGAACCCCAGGTTTTTGGTCTTTCCACTGTCTGAGGACCCACAGCACTCAGCAAATAGCATTGTGCTTGCTTTCATGAGTCTATCCCAGGAGAATGAGAGAGCCTGGAAGTTAGGAGCTCCCCCTCATCCATACCCCTCATTGTATCTGCTGAGTTGTGTGGAATGGGGACTCCTTTCCCCTCACTTTCTATTAGGTGATTCCCTACCCTTGGATGCACATTTACAGTTACATGAGGGAGTTTTAAAAATATCCATGCCCGGGCTCAAACTGAATCCAGAGGAATCAGAATTTCTGCATTTGGGGACTGAGTCTCAGTTTTGCTAAAGCTCCCATGTGACCCTAACCTAGAGGCAGGGCCAAGAGCCAGAGTATTTGTGTTTGTGTCCTGGTGTCTCTCTGTTGCCCCTTTACTCATCTCACTGAGTGTAAGAGGAAGACTGGCCTCCTCCTCTTCTTCTCTGGACCCTGCTGAACTGCACACAGCCTGCCTGCTCTGCTTCTGGCCAGGACTTGAGATAAACAGTCCATGCTCTGCCCTTGTGGACAAGGCCTGCAGTCCTCCCATGCCACCTGCATCTGGACAGGTGGGCTTATATCATTGTGGAATGCATTCTTAGGAAACCCACTCCTACCCCAACCTAATACTGGATACTGGGAAGTTTTTTTCAATGCCAAATTTGACATTTATGTCTCCATTTGCCTGACAATATCCCATCAGTTAATTTAGAATTTAGGAAGGGAAGATACTTATTATCTCCTCCAAATCAACAGCATCTTCTTTTTCTTGCCTGGTGCCCAGGCCATATAGATGCTCAATAAATATTTGTTGAATGAATCCATTCCCGGTGTACTTCCAAGAACATCCATTCTCTAAATTTCAGTCTTACTTTCTCTCTGTCTCTTTCTTCTTCCACAAGCTACAGATGGTATAAATGCTGCAGTCCTTGTGAAGACTGAAAAAGCAGTCAGACAGATGTGTTGTTCATAGCTCCCTAGTCAGGCATAACTAAACATTTACATTTATTACCAATTAGAGGGGAAACAGACTGTAGTTTTATGCACTGTATGTGGCTGGATATATTTCTTTCTGGGATCTCACTAAAAACTTCAGAATGTATCATTGGATCTCACTCTCTTTCCAGCTCGAACCTCATTGAAAATGCCATTTAACTAGAGGTCTGTCAATGACAGCACAGATCGACACATCATTCTTCCAGCCACCCATGGAATGCCGTGGAGGTGGAAAAACAATGTCACAGAAGGGCAGCTGACTCGGTGTGATTGGGTTGAACCCACTCCACCGAGAGTCTATAGCGTGTTACAGAATTGATGGAGTTATGGTAGCCTTTGTTGAAGGCGATGCATGTAAAATTGTTGATGGTACACAGTATACAACACTGTGTGTGAGC
The DNA here is from genome assembly GCF_022079265.1 of Lynx rufus. Classification (NCBI taxonomy): domain Eukaryota; kingdom Metazoa; phylum Chordata; class Mammalia; order Carnivora; family Felidae; genus Lynx; species Lynx rufus. Next base: position 44,573,945 of record NW_025814829.1, read on the forward strand.
GCATAGAATTCTGCTGTGTTTACAGCCCTTTTTCTACTTACGGCAAAATAGAATGAGTGAAAATAGTGCCAGCAGTGACTTTGGAGTTATTTCCACAGAGCATCAGACCCAACGCTGAAGAATTCCCTGCTTTTAGCTGAGTTCCACCTAATTTGCTATATATCTGCCATATAAAATACTGACCCAACCTCATCAGAAAATCACAGGAAAGCACTGACTGAGGTATAGAAAACGCAAGTTCTGATCTCAGCTCCTGTTAACTCAGCTTCTTGACCTGCAAAGTCAGATGACTGCCCCCAGGAACTTTCACTAAGGAAATAATGAGATTTAATTAAAGATTTAAATAAAGATTTCATCACATAGTTATTTATAATAGGGACAGTTTCAAAGCAACCTGAATGCCAACAGGGCAGGGACTACTTAATATATTATGGAAAAAACAGATGCCATTTAAAAATTGTGGTTTTACCATAATGAGGTATCACTCCACACCCACTGTAATGGATGGCTATCACAGAAAAAAAAAAAGGCTGGTGAGAATGTGGAGATATTGGAACCCTCGTGCATTGATGCTAGTAGAGATGTAAACTGATCAAAAAGCTATAGAAAACAATTTGGTACTTCCTTAAAAAGTTAAACATAGAATGACCATATGACTCTGTAGTTCCTCTCCTTGGTGTAGTCCCAAAAGGACCAAAAAACAGGTAGTCAAAGAAGTACACGTGCACACTTGTTTACAGCAGCACTACTCACAATAGCCAGAAGGTAGAAGCAGCCCAAATGCCCATTAATGGGTGAAGGGGTAAACCAGTTGTGGCATATACATACGGTAGAGTATTTTTGATCCATAAAGAAGAATGAAGTATTGATGAGCCCTGAAAACATTATGCTAAGGGAAGGAAGCCAGACACAAAAGGTCATGTATTGTACGACGTCCACGTGAAATATCCAGAGGAGGTGAATTAATAGAGACAGAAGATAGATTGGTAGTGTCCAGGCACTGGAGGAAGGGAAGAATGGGGGAAACCTCCTTAATGGGTCTGGGGTTTTATCTAGAAGTGACAAATGTGTTGGACCTAGATAGGGTGGTAGTCACACAGCATGAATGTACTAAAGGCCATTGAATTGTTCACTTTTAGATGGTTAATTTTATGTTATATGAATTTCATGTCAATAAATTAATTTTTTTTAACATTTATTTATTTTTGAGAGACAGAGGCAAGCATGAGCAGAGGAGGGGGAGAAAGAGAGGGAGACACAGAATCTGAAGCAGGCTCCAGGCTCTGAGCTGTTTGTTAGCAAAGAGCCCAACGCAGGGCTCAAAGTCATGAAATGAGAGACCATGACCTGAGCTGAAGTCGGACACTCAACTGACTGAGCCACCCAGGCACCCCAATTAATTGTGGTTTTTGAGGGATAGTTATTGACATGGGAAAATTCACATTATGTACATATTGTTAAAAACGAGTTAGAATCTCAATTTTGTAAGCTTAAAAGTGTATGTGTCCATGTATGCATATGTATATAGAAATGTGTGTGTGTGTGTATATATATGTATATATATATATATATATATACACATACATATGTTCACTGATATATACAAATATTTAAATATATATATATACATATACATATATATATATATATATATATATATATATAGCATCCTTCCCCCTCAGAAAAGAAATCCCGAACTTTGATAATTGAATTATAGATTATTATTTCATTTCCATACTCTTCTGTATATCCCTTAAAATGTGCAAATGCCAATTTTATAATGTGAGGGAAAGACAGTATTACTGAGGAAGAACTGGGTTACAAGGCTATTACTAAAGTCTTCTCCAACTCTACGGCTCTAGAGGTCTAAATGTATTACATTTACTTGATTGCCCATTAGATGTGCAGGAGAGGATAAGCCTTTTGGGTAGGCACCTAGGAAATGGTGATTTAAGGCAGGCAGGCAGGCAATACTGGAGCACTGAGACATTCAGTTTACATACGGTTGTGTAGGCAATCTGCGTGCACAACTTCAGTCCTGATCACGTTGTTCCTTAGTGACGCCACTAGAAGGACATACGTATCTGTTATCCAGCTCCAGAGCCCATTCTCTCTGATGGCTCCTTTAAGAATTATGGTAACATTCATGGCTCTCATGTGGACTGTTTTCATAATATGTGCATCTGAAAATAAAATAAATGTCCCCATCCTGCACAGCTACTCTAGCTGAATTCCTACTAGTAAAAGAAAATTGAGTCGCTTGACTCTTTTCTTATTTTTTAAAAATAACATACGTCATTGATATATTCCAATGGGTGGTATCTTAAAAATGATCATCTCTTGTTCCTCTTGTCACTCGCTGTGGAATCCTGAACTTCTTGCTATCCTCAATTCAACCTAACTCTTTTTCTTGCTGTTACTCAGTGTCAGTGTGACTTACCAAGAACACTGAGAGTTAAAAAGAAGAGTTGGAGGTAATGCTCACGCAGTCTGAACATTTTACTCCATCTTCACAGATTTTGTTTGTTTTTGGTTTTTACAATTTTATCATATTTAGTGATTCTCCCCAAATCGTAATTATCTTTGTGGGTTGAGGATCCTCTGTCTTCATCTTACTGCCATTGGTTCAGTAGGTATTAAAAGAAACTGGGTTATTAAAATATTTGTGCTAACTGCTAGGAATTTACCCAAGGGATATAGGAATGCTGATGCATAGGGGCACTTGTACCCCAATGTTTATAGCAGCACTCTCAACAATAGCCAAATTATGGAAAGAGCCTAAATGTCCATCAACCGACGAATGGATAAAGAAGATGTGGTTTATATATGCAGTGGAATACTACTGGCAATGAGAAAGAATGAAATCTGGCCATTTGTAGCAACATGGATGGAGCTGGAGGGTATTGTGCTAAGTGAAATAAGTCAGGCAGAGAAAGACAGATACCATATGTTTTCACTCATATGTGGATTCTGAGAAACTCAACAGAAGACCAGAGGGGAGGGGATGGGGGGGGGGGAAAGTTACAGAGAGGGAAGGAGGCCAATCATAGAGACTTTTAAATACTGAGAACAAATGGAGGGTTGATGGGGGGTTGGGGAAGGGGAAAGTGGGTGATGGGCATTGAGGAGGGTACCTGTTTAGATGAGCACTGGGTGTTGTATGGAAACCAATTTGACAATAAATTTCATTAAAAAATATAAATAAAATGAAATAAAATAAAATATTTGTGCTAAGATGATACTAGGAGATTTATTTCTGCTGGTAGAAAAGTCCTTCTATGGAAGGAACATGTACTTGGGCCTATGAGGAGAACGGTAAAGCCTTTAGTGTTTCCAACAGAGAGAAGATTCATGAAGAAAATGAATTCAGGTGCTGTTTCAGAAGGAGTGTGAGTCAAAATGCATCAAGTAATTCATAACACAAGAAGATGCGAAAGGTTGAGCGCATGTTCACAAAATCCTGAAAACACAGATGCTGAAGAGTCATTGACTATTCTCGTATCCACAAAAAAGGAGTTTCGGGGAAGTTTTGTCAACAGAATCTAGGGATGTGACCAAGCTGAGATTTGAGAGGATGGGAGGTGAATCATTTTGAGCTCTACACTGCTTTTTTTTTTTTAATTTTTTAATTTTTTTTTTAAATTTATTTTTGAGAGACAGAGTGTGAGCAGAGGGGGAGACAGAATCCCAATCAGGCTCCAGGCTCTGAGCTGTCAGCACAGAGCCTGACTCAGGGCCTGTACTCGTGAACTGCGAGATCATGACCTGAGCTGAAGTCAGACGCTCAACCGACTGAGCTACCCAGGCATCCCAGCACTGCTTCCATAAAACGAGACAGAACAGAGTTGGATTCCTCAGTCACCAAGAAGGCTGAGACATCGCTCTAAATTCTACCTGGAGAAAATCCTGAAAGAAGAAGGGAGGAGTGGTTAAACACCTGACATGTGTCAGCTTCATGTGTGCCAAACCCAAATGAATAATGGGACTCATTACTTATCATTATAGACTTTTATAGAGCTGTATCTCAAAGAACATCCACATCAGGCAATGGTGTAAGCCTTCTAAATGTCTGAGGGTGTGCGTGCTGTTCTGAAAGTTTTTGGGGGGAACATGCTTGTGGATAAAGGAAAGTCTGGGGATTTTAGAAGAGACTACATTCCTACCTAAGTCCTCCTCTGCTTTTTCGGTTGAATGGTAAGCTGTGAGCCCTCAATTGATAACCTGACACACTGATTACTGTTTTCCTAGCTCTTTCTTTGAAAGGACACTAATCCAGCCGCAGGGGAAATGAATAGCACTGGGATTAACCAACAAAAGATATTCCCTCCCCTTACCTTGACCTAGATCTTCAGAGGAGGTCACATTTATCAAGAGGATGCTATGGTATCCTAGCTAGCCAAGCCAAGTCATTCGCAGGGCTTGCCTGACCCACTCTGGAGCTCTTTGGTTTCACTTAACATGCACACTGGGCTCACTCCATGGATTCCCTGCCCTAAGACAACACTTCACAGTTGTCTACATTAAATTGTACTGTGTTCTCCACCCTCAAGTCACTCTGGGGAAAAAAAAAAAAGTTTTAAGGTCCCTCTGCATCCAGCACGTGGGACCCAATTAGTTGCTCTGTCTGCAGGTTTAGTTGATCAAGAGGAAGATCTGATACTTCAGAGTGGATACGCTTCTCTAGCATCATCACCGTGTGGAGATTTTGTGAGCTGCTGTGCTGTAAGAGTGGCATATCTTGTGCTTTAAGCAGCATGAAAATCGGTCCCTGTTGTCACTTGCAGCACCGCAGATGTATGCTTCTCCTGTTGCACTACTCAGGGAGCCTTCACTTGATACCTGGGAACTCATTATTAAGGTGAAGAGACAGGAAGCAATGTCAGGCATGACAGCTTTGAATGGACATCATCTCAATGCTAACAAAAACCTCTCACTTCCCAGGATTTCTCTGTGGTAGTAACACCAGGATATATTCCTCCCATGGTGCTGTCTTTACACTTCAAAGAATTAGTTGAGGGCAAAGAACAAGAGAAATATGAGATTTGCTTTCCCCCAAAGTGTCTTGATTTTAGAAAATGAATTGGGCTGCCCCCTCACATAGGAACAGCATGCTCTGTTTTTCTAGCAGTCAGGATGGGTTTATGTAGAACCAAACACACATATTCTCCTGATCTCCCTTGTGGCCAATGCTCTAAGACAGCTGGTTGGAATTAGAATCCGAGTTTGTTACCATCAGAAGAAACAGAGCTGCCGTGCCCAGCATTATGCAGAATTAAGATCCACGCTGGGAAGTCCGGAGTCGCCCTAGAGAACCAGAAAGACGTTGGGTTCATTTAATGATCCAAAAACAAGGTCAAATGGAGGGAGGGCACTGAGGGATAATGAGACAAACCAAATCGGTCTGTGGAGGTAAGAGGAGCAAGAACAAAAGGGGAGCAAAGAGCTGGGACTCTAGGAGACAGGACCTAGGGAGATCCCAGTGCCTCTACCCCACAGCATCTCCTTGGCCCGGGGCTGTCTTTGATGGGCTGGGTACAATTTAGCTACTGATAACTTTTCTACTTCAGACATGGTGGTGAACGCCAGAAGGGTTAGGGGGTTGATAGAAGTAGTCAGCGTGGGGGCCTGACCACCAGATTTCTGACTCTCAGTCTGTGCCCTTACGCAGGGCTGATGGCCACAAGGAGTTGGGGAAGGAGGCCCAAGCAGAGCTTTTCCTCTGGGAAAAGAGGCCAAGGGAGAAAGCCTGGACACATTGTCTCCACTGTGCAGCAGAAGCTGAGGGCCTCCCCTCTTATCTTCCTCCCCCAGTGCCCGCCTTTCTTCTCTCCTCTGCTCTCTCTCTGTCTCTGCCCTCTCCTCCCCACCCCCTACCCTTGTTCTTTCTATTCCTAGCCCCACTTCCCCCAGCTCTAAACTTATCTTTGGATTTTAGTTTTATCATAACCTTGCATCTTTTAACTTCCACATGTTAATCTCTCACCTTGATAGCTCTGAGCTTCCCTTTGTTTTCTCACCGGTTTGCCCGGCCTTATTTTTCAACTCTTAATCATGTGAAATCTTTAGCCTAACGTTCAACTCTTTCCTTTGTCTTACTGCTTTCACTTGTCTCTAACTCATTTTAAAGTTTCTGGTCTTTTATTTTCTAGTCTGTATTTTATCTGTTTTCTAAATGCCCTTTGCTCTCTTTTCTCCCTTTTTTTTTCATTCTCCTTTTTTGTTTTGGTTTGGTTTTTGTTTTAATTCTCATCTCATGGTTTGCCATGTTCTGTAATGACTCTGTGACATACCAGCCCCGTGGTAAGCACAGTATCAAGAGCCCACATTCCTGAAAGGGAGACAAGAAAGCTGTCCTACTCCTGCCTCTTGCCAGGAGTCAGTCAGTGTCTCTCTCTCTCTCTCTCTCTCTCTCTCTCTCTCTCTCTCTCTCTCTATATATATATATATATATATATCTTTCCCATTTCTCTCAATAGATTTCCTAGTTTAGCTGAAGATGACTTTGCGAAGAATCTTGCCTTAGGAGACTTATGGGTAGAATCTCCTAAGAGCCAAAATCCTACTGTTCAGATAGCATGTTTTACTTGCTGAGTATTAGTTATTTGCAGCTCACACTATCCAGGCATTTTCAGAAAAGTCATGCGTTTTAAAATCTATGTTCTCCAAGGTTTGTGTCATCGGCATGTGAGTAAATCATCTGAATGCTTTGCCCTGGGTGGTTGGGAGTCTTGTCTCCCGGGCAGTGCTTCCGGCCCGACTTGGTAAAGAGCCAGGTAGGGCTGAGTGGGGAGAAAAAGGGTGGGATTCTGATACCTTCCTGACATCTCTTTACTCCTCACTGGGCTGTTTGCCCGCATCGGGGGTGATCACAGAGGAGGTGCCTACCTGAATGTGAACACCCCACCCTACCTTGTTTCCCGCATCATGAGAACAAGAAGTCCATAGCAGGGGTGATTCTGAACAAGGTTTCTAAGTGACCGGACAACTGAGGCTCTCCAGAAAATCTTCAACCATGGCTCCTCTTACTTGCCAATATTTCTAGACTTCCCAGCTCTCACCACCTCATGACAGAAGAAGACTGGGGTGTGGGGGAGTCTCATTTTTTCTAAACTCTCTGAGGAAGAAAGGATGACAGTACTCCCCATCAGATGCATGTTACAACCACCTTTTTGTCAACTAAGCCACGTGGGCTGGTGAGATACCTCACTTGAGGGCTAGTGCTTTTCCTCAGAATTGGAGAGCTCCAATACATCAAAATAGGGTTTTCTAAAGCAACAGCCAGTAGGTATTGAATGACTGCTATAGACAGGTCTTAGTTTTAGATGCCAAGAGAGTGACATGGTATATAAGTTTTAATCCGTATTCAGGGGCCTTATGATTTAGTTGGTGATACAAAGAAATACGCCTAAAATAGTTATGTGGCTTACAAGGTGCTCACATCTGTAGACACTTCCCTCCTTCCTCCTACATCTTGCCTGAGACCTACTCATCCATAGGTCAAACTTCCAGGTTACTTTCTTGAGGAAATCTGCCTTTTCTGAGTTAGGTAATTCTCTTATCGACATTCACCAAAGCCTTCTCTGACCTTTATCACTCTGTGATTTCCTACATTTCTGCTTGTTTTGTCACTAGACAGTAAGCTCTTTAAGAGCAGAGACTGATTGGCACACTGTTTTATTACCAGCATAGAGAGATGCTCAACAAGTATTTGCAAATGAATGAATGAATCAACAGGAAGAGGTAGCATATGTTACATGAGGAAAGCATAGAAGAAACAGCATATTTTGAATTTAGAAGGGGATGGAGAAAGTGATTCCCTGAGGTACTTGGTAAAATTGTGTTGCCAGTGCAGTATGAGTGATCTGGCAATTTTTGTGACCCTGGGCATCTGGTTGCATATTTAGTCACTTCTCATCTGGTGTCATGTTAAGTTAGAGAGTCCCTTGATCACTAGGAAGGTGATGTGGGTTGATTAACATTCCTCTGGAAGAGGTAGCACTGTGATTCTAACTGAGTCTACTTCCAAATGTGTGTGTGTGTGTGTGTGTGTGTGTGTGTGTGTGTGTGTGACAGTAACAACTGAGCCAGATGACCTCTTTCAGCCAGCCTCTGTCACTAGTATTTCCTGAAAGCCACTGTATGTAGCAGTCTGTGGTGTGATAGAAAGGACCTAATTACCACAACCCTCTCTCCAGCTTATGTTCTGGGAGGGCTTGGGCATACATAAAAAAAATATGTACAGAAATACCTCTGAGCATAAGTGACACACTCAGAGAAACCTTCATAAACAAGCACAGTGCAAAAAGGACTCAGACATGAAAATAACCAGTCGGCAGCTGGCTCAAGCCGAATAAATAAATCACATGGAAGGTGGGGAGAGAAATGCCTGCAGATGTAAGGACCTTGGAAGCCACGTAACTATTTTCTGCATATTTCTTGTATCACCAACTATATCATAAGGTCCCCAAAGGCAGAGACTAAAACACACACCATGTAGCTTTCTTGGCACTTAATGCTAAGAGCTGTCTACAACAGACATTCTGTACTAATTGGCTGCTGCTGAAGAGAATCCCATTTTGAAAGAGACCACGTGGAAGAAGATACGGTGAGGGTGTCTGGCAGGGCCCCTCCTCCTGGGCACAGTTCTAAATGGGAAAAGAGCCTGGTTTGCTGAAGGAGACCAGAGCGGGTGGTTGTGTGGGGATAATGGCAAGTATATTGTGCAAAGTACAAAGGGGTAGTGGGAGTATGTGTGTGGGGTTGGTAGGTGAGGGGATTCCTGCTGACTGGCTAAGGAAAAGTGGGTGGGGACCGTGAACAAGGGACAGCTGCTGATGGACAAGAAGGGAGAAGAAGGTTAATATCATGAATGAGCACCCTCCTGGAGGTGCTGCTTCTCTCAAGTGTCATGGAATCTGTTCCATGGAATCTGTGCATGGAAGGAAGGCTTGGCTAGGGATTTGTGAGCTTGTGTGTCACAACTGAGAGGGGAATCTGGGAGGGTGGTTATGTCATAGGGTTTGTTATGATTCTTCTAGTTTAATAAATTTGTACCGAGGATCTAGTGGGGGCTTGGTAGATAGTGATAACGGAAGTCATCCCAGCCTCCAACCAAGAGGCTCTGTGAGAGTGGGAAGGGCTGTGTTAAGAGGTTCAAACCTCATGAAGGGGGCTTTTAGGAAAAGAAGCAACCGGAGGCTTTTGAAGTGTCTGAGATGGGTTCACATGGTGCTTGAGAAAGATGACTTAACATCAGAGCCCAGATGGGAGGTGGGGAGTAGGACTGGAGCTGGGAGGCTGGCCACGCGTTGCCACAGCTTCAGGAAGGAGATGTAGCATCTGGCCTTGAGTGAGGGTAGAGACGAGAAGTGACTGCAGGAATGTGTCCAGTTCTGTTTTGATGTGGTGACACGGAATGATGAGAACAAAGAAGGGAGAAAGGCAGCCACTTAGTTTCCGTCTTTATGAGACTAATCTGCTCAGGGGGGCTTCTCAGAGCTGCTTTGTGGAGGGAGCACAGGTCAGGAGTCTGCTAGACTAGACTAGCTCTAGTCCTGCCTGTTGGACCTTGGGAGAAATTATTTTATGTCAACTTTGCCTTATTTATCTTCAGATTAGGACATTTCAGCCTTAAAAGGCCTATGATTTACAATAGTACTTCGGTGGGAAATGTATGTAATGGGTGACATAAATTAATGGTATGCTAAATTATGCTATTGATGGCAATAATGACTGGGACTCGTATCTGATTTACACTTTACAAAGCATTTTTGCATGCATTATTTAATTTCAACCTTACCACAACCAGTGAGGTAAATATAATTATTTCATTCATATTTTATAAGTGAAGAAACAGAGATCTGGAGCCTTGTCCTAAGGCCATAAGGATAGTAAGTGGCTGAGCCAAGATCCAACCGCCTCCCAAATCACAGCCTACTGTACTCTGTGGGAACTTAGAATTATCATTTATTTATTTAACATTAGCTGTGAATTCTTGCCGCATGGAAACTAGCATTAGATATCATTGTTGTTGCTATTGTCATCAGGACATTTTTGATTCACTGATTCACCCATCTACTCACTTATCATAGGTTTACTGATCACCTACTATGTGCCAGGCACAGAGCTAAGCACTGGGATACAGAGAAGAATAGAGCACGGTCTCTGCTCAGGAGGACCCAGTCCAAGGAAGGAGTTAGGTTGCCAGGGTAAATCAAAAAATATTCACAATATAGCATGCTAGGTCCTTATCTGTGGAGCACGTGTAGAGGGTGTGTGTGGAGGTCTGTTTCACAGAGGCACCACCTCCTTCCGCTCACAGACCAAATCTCTAGCAAGTGGCTCAAGAGGCCTTCCTTGGTCAAGCCTCCTCTGACTTCAGGTCACCATACTATGCTTTTCTCAGAATCGTGCCACACCTGCTACCACCATTTGGTCTGTGGTATCTTAACAGTTCATTTTCTGTTCCTTTATTCCTGGTTTCCTCTGTGTTTCCCTTCCATCTTCTGTAAAAGGCTCTGTGGTATACACGATCGTTTTTGCAGGTAAGTACTCTAGGTAACATTTGCTATTCATTCATAGCACCAGGGCTGAACATGGTAGGCAACCAATAAACATTTGTTTGATTGATGAAGATTCCCAGTTTGAGAATGCACAGAGCAGAAAGGTGCCAAAATGAATCCCCTAAAAGGGCAGGAGAACGAGGTCTAGTGCGGTTGCACCGCTGTCCAGGAGCATTTTAATGTGACGACTGTAGTCCACAAGCCCATCGGGGACCCCCTTCAGTCCATGTGTCAGGGGCTTAAACAACTACATTCTGAGCATGCAGCCTCACCGGGATAGGGAGGGAAGAGACTTTGGCCCTTTAAAGTCAGTTTTGTGAAATAGATCGCGATCCAGCAGGGACGATGTTAAGAAGCAATTAAAAAAAATGATTGTCGTTATTTTTACCTGCATCCTGTTTCTGGCTGTGCCGCTATCTTGTGAAGGGGTCTTGGCACATATGCGGTTTTTGAGTGCCAGTTTTCCCATCTGTAAAATAATCCCTGTCCTTGATCCTCAGCTCACAGAGGTGTTTGGAAGCCCAGGGAGGTAATGTCTGTGCTGTGCTCGCAGGATCCTGGACAAAAGGCATTGTATAAATAAAGGCGATCACTCCTATTATAGCGTACACAGTGGTTCAGAAGTGTGTTTAATGCCTTGTCCCCTTTCCTTCTGTTTCCTTGCCCTAATGTCTCCCCTCTGCTTGTACCCAGGAGCACAACTGTTCTGATCTAGCTGCAGTCAGATTAATTGAACAGGAGCCTTTGAAATCCCACCTAGTTTACTCAGCCTGCTTATCTTTCAAGGCTTTTGCAAGTTCTTCTCTTTATTGAGAAAGGGAAAAAGGAAAAAGACATCACTTGGAATGACAACTGCTTGGTTCCTTTATCAGGTCAGCTTTTTTCCTGAAAGGTCCCCCTGCCCCTCAAGTGATCTCATCCCAAACTCCCCCCAACCCTGTGATGGCTGGATGCAGGAATCTCTGGTTGGGTTGCCTTGGCAACAACTTCTGTTTGTTGCAGGTTCCGGTTAGTGTTGGGTCCTCATCATTGTTTTTCCCTCTGCTTCATGATACAAGAGGGACAATCAACTCTGTGAATTAGGTAAAACAAAGGAAACAGTCCAAAGAGTGATAGGAGAGAAAGGGAAGAGAAGGCAGAGAAAACCCCTAGAGGGGTCACTGTTGGGTCTTTAGAACCTACCAGGTAGTTATACATTGAATGAAGACAAAAACAAAAAGCCAGGAAGCAATTTATCTAGAATGATTTGAAGGCAGGTATGTGGAGATTTTGATGTGATAGTCTAATTCCAATGAGAATTATAAGAACAGGGGACTTCCTAAGCGGAGCTGAATCTCTTCCAGGTAGACTGAAGAACCACACTTGATACATGTTCTCGCCCTCAATGAACTTAGACTTTGGGAATCCACTGACATTTACTGAGGGCCTGCTCAGAGCTGGGCTCTATGGCTAACAATACAATTTGGCGAAAACCTTCCCTAGTGTCCATATAGCACACATGTCCTTCAAGCACAAACACTTTTCAAGTGGTTTTGCTGAATGTCAGCTTGTTATTTGTTTCTGTCTTTATAGCATTTCTTCATTTGGAAGACGTGGCATATGTGTACAAGAAAAGACAAGTTCAAGACCCATGAGTTTGAGAGGGGAGAGCATTCTGACCCACCTCAACTGCTATTCTTCGAAAACCTACACACGTAAGTAAGCAGCTATTTATTCTTTATGTTGATGCCAAGTACAACTCTTACATCGCAGTAAGAGCAAGGTGGATTGAGTAGGAATGAATTAGTTTTTTTTTAAATTTTTTTTTAACATTTATTTATTTTTGAGACAGAGAGAGACAGAGCATGAATGGGGGAGGGTCAGAGAGAGGGAGACACAGAATCGGAAACAGGCTCCAGGCTCTGAGCCGTCAGCCCAGAGCCCGACGCGGGGCTCGAACTCACGGACCGCGAGATCATGACCTGAGCCGAAGTCGGACGCCCAACCGACTGAGCCCCCCAGGCGTCCCAGGAATGAATTAGTTTGAATGCCAACTACAGGTGTAAACAATGTATACACTTCTCATCTTTTTATTCGTTCGCTCACCGAAGACTAGTTATTCGCCAGGCACGGTCACAGGCACTGGAAGTACAGGAGTGAGGAAAGCAGTAGGACGTCTCTGCCTTCAGAGACGCCGTGCCCTCTCTTGTCCCCACATCAATGCCGGTGCTCGCCAAGTGCTCCTGCATTAGCAGAAAGATTAAATGGAGGATCTAGAGTGGCCACACCTGAAATTTACCACAACATTACACAACTTCAGGGTTGAAGGGGCCTTCAGAGACCTTTATCTCCAACCTCCCACTTAAAACCCGAATTCCTGGTTCAAGCGTTCCTTGAGGGTGGGAGCCACCCTCCCGCCGTTCTCTCATCTGTTCCTTCTTGTCTAGCAGCACCTCTGCTGCCCGAACTTTCCCCAGATCTGTCCACCACATCTCACCTGTCACAACCAGTGGTCTCCTCCTAGGTGCCCCTGCTTCCATTCTTCTCCTCCTCCTTAATTCCTTCTCCACACAACTGACAGAGTGGTCTTTCAGAAAAGGAATTCAAATCATGTCTTCTCTGCTTAAAACCCTCCAAAGGTCCTCTTTGCACTTAGTTTAAAATCCCAACTCTACCCCGTTCCATAAATCACTGACATGCTTAGACCTGCACAGGCTCTCTGACCTTACTCCCCTGACCCCCTGGCATAACATATACCTCTATCTGAGGAAAAGTGCTTTGACTGCTTATGTTGTGTACTGTCCTCAAACTGCCCCGCCCCCCTGTCGCACACACCACAACACACACTAAAATCCAAGCTCCTTGGCAGCCTGTAGTTTGATTTGTTCATATCTGTTTTTTTAAGTTTATTACTTTTGTGTGTGTGTGTGTGAGAGAGAGAGAGAGAGAGAGAGAGGCAGGCGAGGGGCAGAGAGAGAGAGGGGGAAAGAGAGAATCCCAAGCAGGCTCCACACTGACAGTTCAGAGGCTGAAGCGGGGCTTGAACCCACAATGGGTGAGATCATGACCTGAGCCAAAATCAGGAGTCCAACACTTAGCCAACTGAGCCATCCGGGTGCCCCACCTCCATTCATGTCTATTTATAAACGTGTCTCGTGTATTAGGCATTCATAATTATTTTTGAATTAAAAAAGATCTAGCTTCTTTAATATCTTTTTAAGAGTGACAAGGTGCTATCTGTATTAGGGTACCCAGTGTATATATGATTCCAAAGTTTGTTTAGTTTTTCTTCTATTCTGCAAAAGTTTCTCTGCCACACCAACCCATTGACTTTGTTCTGTTATATGCAATTAACCCATTTCCTGTCCATGGAAGTTCATTTAAATATTCACATGGCTTAAATATTCACATCCGCTCTCCAGACTAAACACACAGAGTCCTTTAACCCTGTAAAGGTCTTGTGCTGATTTTCAAACCCTTTTCTCTCCTGCCTCCCTTTCTCTTGAAAACTACTGGTTTGCCTAGTTCCCCCTTATAGTGTAGGGCTTGGCTCAGTTGGGTATCACAGCAACCCAAGGAAGAAAAGATGAGCCAGTTAACAAGAAATGTTTAGCTGCTGAAAAAGAAACTTGATCCAACGTTATAAAATGTTTATCGATCACTTTCTCGAAACTGATTTCATGTCTGCCCAATTAAACCTAATTGAGGCCTCTCATCTGCCAAGCCAAGTATACCTTCCATCAGATTTTGAGCATCAACTCGGTGTGCATATAGGTGGGAAAAGTTGAAACTAATTCTCTGTTCTTAATCGCTCCTAATACATGTTGGTCCCCAATAAATGTGATATCAAAATAATTATAATAAGATTATATGGAATCTAAGACATGGTAATTAATGAAGACGTATTTGAACTGTCAGTGGTGTCTTGAGCCCTAAAGGGAAAAATAATAACCTGACAATATAAGTGAAATATGAGATCAACCAATTAATTAGGAGAATAATTTGATCTGGTGCTCTGAAAGTAGGCCAATTAAAATGCATTGTTGTTATTTAACATTAAGTAAGGTGCTAGATCCTGAACACAGTTGGAAAGTAGACCTTATTCCTACCCTCAGGGAACTTAAAGCTAATTTAACAGTTGCATATAAAAGGGCAAAGGAATGGGAGGGGTGGTGTTGACTTGATTTACTTACTGGAGCTCCTTCTCTGGCATTGGGTTGAGGCTCAGGAGAGCTGTTACCACCCCTGTGCTCTTCTGACCTTCTCCTCCCTCCTTCTTCTAGCTGTTCTTGGAGTGTGGGAGGAATCCCTTTGAGTTCAATAGAGTTCAGAAGAAATGGGTTAAAAAAAAAAACTTCCCAGAAAATACTAAGTTTTCTATAGTTGAGCTAGTTAGTGGAAAAGAAGAACCCAGATATTGTTAGTGCCTTTGATAATTCATTAGGAACAATTAATTGGCTACTAATGAAACAACAGAAGCAACAATACAAAAAAACTGAAATCATTTTGCCTTCTAGCATACTTAAGGGAATGCATGTGCCTACCCTCAACTTTAATGAGGGTGCAAAAGATAAAGCACAAAGTAGCCCATTAACTGTGCATTTAACTTTAATGAAGGCTGATCTCTGCAATAAATAATAATAAGTGTATTTATAATTTGTAAAAAAAGCCTTAAAACTTTTTTAAGCCTATTCCTTGTGAAAGACTGAGGTTTCATGCTCTCCCCTCCAACACCTTGTGTACAGTGTCGGATGATTAATATTTTGATGTCATAATGCTGTCCCTGAAAAGAGAATCTTCCATTCCTTCCATCTCACTAGAAGGAAACATAGAATGCCCTCCTCTCCCCCTTTCCTTCTCTCTCTCTCTCTCCTTCTCTCTTTCTTCTTCTTCTTCCTTCTTTCTTTCTCTCTCTCTCTCTCCCTCCCTCCCTCCTTCCCTCCCTCCCTCCTGGAATACCTGTTTCCCTTTAGGGTGCCCTTTGAACTGCTTCTGTAACAATTCAAGTAGGTTGTGTTGAGATATTCATTTTCCTCTCTTCTCCTTGGGAACCACTGTGCCATTCGTATAGAAGATGTTAGGGAGATCTGCCTCTGCCTAGATACCAACCATGGCTCTCTGGCTCAAAGGAGACTCACACTAAGGTTTAGAGCTGACAAACATCATGCTTTCATTAAAGCACTCGGCAGGGTAATATGCCAAAATGGATGATAATTTGCTAAAATGTGTTGTAGGATGTTCAAGCACACTAAATTATTGTGCTTAAGGACAAAAGAGCTTGAAACTCATCTCCTAAGACTATTACCAATTCACCAAGCAACATTCACCAGCATCTACCAATATTCCACCTATGTGTCCATGATTCTAGATTAAGAAGTACAAGGATTTGCCTAAAGCAACAGCACTGTCCACAGCTTGACTTGATTTCTTGATGCATATTTACATGAAAACAGAATGCTAATGGTAATAAAAACTCTGAGTAATTGTTCTCTTTCTTACTAAAGTTTACTAAAGCTAAGTGCTTTCCATGCATCATTTCATTAAACCCTCACAGCCTGTGAAGTAGACATCATAATTAATTCCCATTTTATAGAAATAAAGAAATTAAAGTCTAAAAATTAAGTAACATGGTAATTTGCAGAAGAAAACACTCAAATCCAAATCTGCCCAGAATGAATTTTTCTTCTTTGAACCTCTGCTTTATTGTCTCTTTGTAAATAACATGCCAGAGTATGAAGGCAGTAATCGTTGCTTGGGCATACCTGGTTATGATAACTTACACATCATTGCTTTCTCTAATGTACATGTCAATATGCTTAGTCCTTTTGTCTACTGATTTAGTCTCTCCTTATAATCTTTACATGCACTGTAGGCATACTTGATTATTGTAATAATTTTACAACAAATTACTGAAACCTAAAGGTGTTAAGCATCTACATGGTGCCCACTTTTTCTCCATTGTGTCGATGGTCATATTTGTACTATGTCCCCAGTCATCTAATTAACTGAGATTACTTACGTAAAATTTTACTTTATTTTCCCCATCAGCCCAGTCTGAAGCAGTAAATTGTACCTATACCTCTGCTCAGAAAGAAGAAATAGAAAATAAAATGGTGTAGTTTTGTGGGTTTTTTTTTTTGACACTTGCAATGTATCACTTTCTTTGTCCTGAGGGCTAAAATAATATTTGAAATTGCAGCAAATTGGGATCTCAGGGCCAAATCTATCTTCTTCTGTAGAGTTTTCTACTCTTCCTTGAAATTCCTTGGTTTTCCATTTATTTAGTATTGCAGATTTAAAGTTTGGATCCCCTAAGTAATCTGTATAAAAGCCCCTTTCTACCTCAGTTCCCCAACCCAGCAATCATAAGCCATGCACCCTCAGGGAAGCTTTGTTTGCTTGGTTTTCATCTGATGATCTTGAATTCTTAGCACTCAAAGGGGAAAGTCTAAGGCACAAATGCCATGGAACATGGAGGAAATTACCTGAGCGTTCCTTAGGCTAGTGAGGTAACAGTGTCTTCAGGTAATAATGGGTGAATTATCCAGTTCCTGCCTCCATTCCGTGACACCGATGGTGAAGGGAAATTATGAAACAATAATCAGAAGGCCTTGATAACTGATGAAATGTGGAGGACAAGAGAGAAAGAGGTCAAGATGATGGAAACATTGCACTTAGGTAAGTGGGAGAATGATAATGTCATTAACAGAAGTGGAAAGTCAGAAGGAGGAGCCACAAGGGATGAAGGGAAGAGGGATAAGATAATGATGAATTAGCTAGAAAGTTGTTGAGTTGGAGACAATGCTGGAAAATTAAGTACTAAGTGTCTGGTGGGCAGTTTGAATGGTAGAAATAGATTTTAGGGAAAAGGTCCAGGTAGGAGATAAAAATGTGAAGGTCATGTGAAAATGAATGATGGGGCACCTGGGTGACTCAGTCAGTTGAGCGCCCCACTCTTGATTTCGGCTCAAGTCATGATCCTGTTATGCCCAGAATTCGTGATTCCCAAAGGTCACCAGGGAGCTGAGTCCGATGCAAAAGCAAAGAGCCTTTATTCGAGCTAGCTTGAGCTCAATCCCCTACCTGCTCCAAGGCAGCGGTGAGATGCTGGAGAGAGAGAGAGCGTGTTTCAAAAGCACAAAGGTTTTATAAGGGTCTAGGGGCAGTTGGGGGGGGTTGGGTGATGGTCGTGGCCTTAGCCGATTGGCTGGGGAAAGATCAGAGTCCCTTTGCGCAGGTTGCCGGGCGTGGTTTGAACGGGAAGTTTGAAGGGTGAGCGGGAAGTTACTCAAGGGGAGGAGGAATGGTCTGAGGTTTGAGCGGGAATTTCTTTCTGCGGTTTTTCCGGAAAGGGGGCCATGTCGGGGACATAGTCACTCAAGATGGAGGACACAGAACATAATGGAGTCGGCCGGGCTAGGTCCGCTCTTTCAATCCCAGCTCATGGAATCAAGCCCCATGTCAGGCTCAGTGCTGAGCATGGAGCCTGCTTGAGGTGCATTCGCTCGCTCTCTCTCTCTCTCTCCCTCCCCCCCATCTCTCTCTCTCACCTTCTGCCCCTCCCCCACTCACACTCATGTGCGCTATTTATTTAAAATTAAAAAAAAAAAGAATGACGTCTCTGGAGTAGAAAAGAGGAAAAAATGAGGCTTGAACCTTGAGAAATACCCTTGAACAAGTAGTCAACACAGAAAAGCCAATTAGGAAGTTAGAAAAAGAATGGACCATGCATGGGGAATAAATAGGGTGGTGCCACAGGGTGGGAGCCAAGATATGATAAGGTTTATTTGCTGATAGGACTGTGAGGACTCAATCAGATTAAATATTTTGAAGCAGTTCTTAAGTATCAAATGATATACCTGTTTTTACCTGTAAACTTGCTTTTTAAAGCCAACATTTGAGGAGGTAATAGAATGTTTTGAAAGGGATTGGCATCAGTACCTGTAAGACCTCTCCAAACAGCCACTCCCACCAGACCCTTTTACTGAGGAGGATACCTAGTTAGGACACTCCAGCAAAATAGACACCTTATAGTTGAATTTAACCATGTAAAACGGCCATTTATTTTGTCATATAAAGATGGTCTTTTCATGTGTTCCATCCAACTTGAGCATGGTTTCCCAAACCTGCTCTGATGAGCTTGGTCACCTTTGAGCTTCCAGAAGTCGTTTTACCATCCGACCCAGATTTCTTCCCTAGGCCTCACCCTAGCTCCCCTGCTCATTCTACCTGGGGTCTTTTGAGGGCTGGAGAGGGGACATGATTGATCAGTGTTATGCAGCTAAGGAGCCACAAGGCCTAGATTGAAAACCTGTTCTCCTAATTCCCACCCCGTCCACTCTTTTTATCTCCCTTCTATACCCTTTCTCTGAACTAAGCCAGCATATTCCAGAATTCAGGACTATGGAAAGTGATGACTCTGACTCTCTCTCTTTCCCTGATCTGAACACAGGAGAACATTTTCAATTGGTCTAACATACCAGGCACTCTTTTCCCACTACAGAGCAGGTAACCAGATTACCTGAAATCTGGGGCAGAAGAAGGCTTCCAATGTGTCATCATTCTGATTGACATGCAGACACTCCTCCATGGTCTGGCGAGTTTTATGGTCAGAGTGAAGAAAAGGACAAAGGGAATTATTTCGATTATGCAAATCAACAACCCAATCCTGAACTTCCTTTAGTACACAGAGCCCGAGCATTTGCATGCCTGGTCAGTTGTTCAAATGACCAGATTTCACTTGGTCTCATTAACATGCATTCCTTAAAATGTATATTCGCTCAACTAATGTAATAGCTTGGTCTCTGCAAATGGAATTCTTCCCAAATGTGCAAGTGGCTATAAGTAGTCTAAAAAGTTTTAAATGCACAGTAAGTACCTTGTACATATAGCCTGTTGATCATTAATAGAAGTTCTACAAAACGGAAGTCAGCAGAGAGAACCATTAAAGAGCAAATAGGGCAATTAGGACCTGCCAGGCTGACTCTCCCTGTCACTCCACATGACTCCTGCCTCTTTGCCAACTCCGCAGCAGTTAGAGGAAGCTGACATATATTCTTGATGCTCTGGTGTGGTTTCAGGGAAGGGAGATAATTCCAAGCCACATCTTTATATCCAGAACAACACATACGAGGTTAAGATTATGCTTGATTATTCAAAAAATTTAGCCTGGCCTTGTATCTGCCCCTCGAAATGATCTTTAGAGTTCTGACTTTATTTTTTCCTCTTCACTTTGGTTTCTCGTAACACTCACCCCTCCCCACCTCCATGGCTACTTTTCATAGATGCGATTTCATGATGAAAATTTGAAAATAATGTGGCAGAAAAGAACTGCCTTTCTTTTCTCAGAGACACATTAATAAAACACCTATGAGCCATTTCATTTTAAATAACCAGAGAGAAAGATGCATATGTAGAGAGATTGATATAATGTTGGATACATTAAGATACAATTATTGTACCATAGTTGTATTAAAAACTGTGTACAGTTCAAATTTGTATACATTTAATACATGTGATGCCTATTTTATTTAAAGCCACAGTCCTAGGAAGACCCAGCAATATATTTCAGAAACCTGAATGTTAATTTAAAAAAAGCTTATAACTTTGGCACCTGTGGGATACTTCAGAAAGTTAATTTTCTCCACAGACTATGGTAATTTTAACAAGAATATCCTAATATGACTCAGATGCTCAGGAACAACTTCCATGTATTGAAAATTGGGTTTGAAATAGGATTTTAGGCTGTCATTTTCATAAATGAGATTATATTTTGTACATGTAGTCTCATTTTTAATAATTTTTAAGTCTGAAATTAATAAAAAAAACTCCACTGAAATTTTTTTAAGGGAAAAGCCACTGCTTACCTTCCTCTGATTGCTTCACTCCATAAAAACCCTCTTAGGGCTTCATATAGGAATTACATCTTTTCAAAGCCTTATTGCTATTATTTTGTTAATATACTTTATAAAGATAACAAAACTAAGTATATAGATTTGCTATGGACTGGAAGTTGCCTAGCAAGTTTTCTGGCAAGTCATAGCTTGTTTCTAAAACCATCATAATTATTCTTTGTGGGATGTTGAGAGCTTGCTTTCCTATATGTGTTTATTAATAATTTAAACATTTTTATAACAGTTATTTGTGGGCTTTGGACTGAGATCACTAGACTGCTAGGGCACTAGATGAATGGGCTCCATTCCTAAAGGTCAAGGTAGACCTGCCTCCATGTCAGTCACTGCTACAAGTGTTACAAGGATGCGTCAAAGGTAATAACCAGGCTCGAGGAATAGAACATTTTTAGAGGATTGTTTTCTCTGTCTTTACCAGAACCTCATGCCTTTATTTTAGTGATGTATGTGAAATAAAGTGGCCAACATAGAGGACCTGTAAAGTATGTGTTGTTTCTTCCCTCATTTCTACTTCAAAATTCCTCCAAGGGGCTTCTCTCAGGATGGTCTAACGTCTTCCTGGGTTCTGGGCATACTGTTGGATGCATCACCTTAAACCATATTAAGCCTGTTTGTATATTATGCATGTATTTAATGCACCCAAATACCACATTAAATCACATTTGTTTGTGATTATAGAAGACTTATGGCTGAATATTTGAGATAACAACTTTTATGGATATTTAAACATTTATTTTTGCCTTTCACATTTGTTTTCAAAATTTGGAGGTGTTTTTTTGTTTTGTTTTTATTTTTGGGATCTCAAATAATTTTGAAGTCATGGGGAAACCTGTAGGTCCTAGATACTGAGCCAAGAGGTCTTTCCTTCCGGTCTGTCTTAGAAGAAAAGTATCATTCCTGCTGAGCAAAACTAGGCCCTTCTCTTATGCCTTCAGTACTAGCCCTGGCACCCACTTAAAGAATGTCTACCATGTGACCACATGACTAAAAGCAGTGGTAATGTAAAGTGAGAATTCTTATAGCAGAGGGAGAACAGAACTATCTTTTCTTAGGAAATGGCCTAGGATGACTTCACAGAGGAGGTGGCATTTCTAGTGAGCCTCATGGATAAATTGGAATTGGCTACATGGAGACGGGTGGGGGCAAGGTGCGCATTCCAGACAACCAGCATTGGCAAAAAGCACAGCTTTCTCCAAGATCTTAGTCTCTAAAGTATCTGTACCTTCTTGACTGTCAAACACTCTAGAGACATGGGACCAATTTTATTTTCCTCCTACCTCTCAGATTGTTCTTTCTCTGGATGCCATTTTACTCCAAACCCCATGAAATTAAATGCTGTTCTCCAGTGACTATTCTTGTCTCGTTTTTTTCTTTCTCTTTATGTTCTCCTTTAGTCATGTGAAGCTTTCTCCAGATTATCAACAATTCACCCTAAGGACTCTCCCCTTCTCAATCTCCAGAGCCAAACTTTCTTCTAAACTAAAGGTATTTTGTTTTTTATTTTTGTTTTGCATTTGCATGGTGGACATCTGCATGCATCCCAAATTAAGCATATCATTTCTTCCAGAAAAGTCTGCCCTTTGCTCTGTGCTCCTTATTCAGATTACTATGAGATTTTCTCAGGCATTTAGATCTAAAATTCTGAGTCATCTTTAACTCCCTGCCTCAGCCCACCGCATCCAAACAGTTTATTGCCCTTTGCCTGACTCCTTTTTGCCTTTACTCCCTTCCCATCCCACTCGTGCCCCTAGTTGATTATTCATTTTTCTCTCACATAGATTATCACCTAGCCTCCTAACTAGTCTCTCTGTATCTATTCCCACTAGCACAGGCTATACACCTAAGTTACAAAATCCCCATTTCTGATTATATCTCTCCTCTATTAAGGATGTTAAGGACATTCACTATCTAACAAGTAAGGTTCAAAATGCTCTGGCCATATTTGAGGTCTCTACTATCTATCTTTCCAATATTAAATCAAATATTCATTCCTTTGTTCCATCAGAACACTCATTTGCTGCTTGCCACAGGCACGTTGAAATTTTCAGTCTTCATCTTTTTGTCTAGAAAACCCTTGCCCCGCCCCCCCATGTCAAAATCTGATTTTTCCTTTAACACTCCACTAGAAGACTACCTCCTTCTTAGAGCTTCTCCTTATGCCTTGCTGTCCTTGCTATTATTTATTTCCCATCTCCCACAGCTCCACGTCATATTGGAAAGGAATTCTCCCTCTTTTGAGTTTACACTTAATTTTTTCATTAGCAAACTCCACTGTGTTTTCTGTGTATAATCCTACAGCATTTTAGCTCTTAGGGCAATTGATTCTGGAGACAGTCCTCCATAAATATCTGGTGGATGAATGAGTACAGCCTTTATAGATTTTTTTTTCCTCTAACAAGTCTGCCTTCACATCTCTAAGTCAATTGAAAGAATATTATACGTGGAGTGAATTTATGTATGCTTGCAACAAGTTATTTTAGAGAATAATTTGAAAGGGTGCTTATTTCTGGTATGGAATTACAATTTTTTATATAACTCTAAAAAGAGAAATTAAACTGGTGATTGGATCATTTTTGTGATATCCTCTTACAGAATATTTGAGTTAAAATTTTGTATCATAAAACAGGGGATGAGCCAAGGACAATTAGCAACAACTATAATGATAATTTAATTATTTCATTGAGAATCAAATATGTGCCACATACTGGTCCATATGATATGTACACACTATTTCTATCCTTAGATTTTACAGATTTTCAAATTGAAGCCCAAAGAGATTGACTTCAATTGTCTAAGTACTCAAGATTACTATTTAAAATCCATAGTTAGGTCTTATCCTCTGGATTAAAATCAACTCCTCAAAATATTTCTAGTTACTTAAACATCATACAGTTCCAGGTACCTCCCCTTTTCTCTAGTAAAACCTATTCCATTTTTGGTCAACCTGTGATTTGCCTCTGCTCTATTAGTGTGAAGTCATTGTTTTCTGACTACGCATTTGTGTGGTGGTTGTTCCCAAAGGTCTGAAGAAACAAAATTATCAATGCGTGAACAGTCAGGGATGTTCCTCGTGGTGGTTCATCTTCTGGTACAGTCTAGCAGTGCCTGCATCTGAAAGTGATGTGCCCTTGCCCACAGATCTATGCAGCAGGCACAACTCTTTCTTTGATATTGGCATAATTTAATATAACGTCTTAAATCTAAGGAACTTGGCCATCGTCCAAAGAAAGAGTCTGCACTGATCTGTTCCGACAGTGGAAATGTCCACCATTGGGTTCCACCCTGGAGCTATGGAAGTTCACTGTTACGTTATAAGAGCTTACTCTTGGGAGTCCCACAGGGGTAAGGTGGTGAGAGTGAGGAGCGTGGGCTTCAGATCTTGGCACTGCTGCTTCAGAGCCGTGTGACTTCAGAGTGCCTCGGTTTCCCTGTTTGTATCCTAGGTGGGAAAGAGGGCAGGAGAGGAGAAAACGCCATGTAATAGAGTGGTGTGAGGATTGGGAAAATCTGCGGACCTGGTATATAGCTGAAGCATTCAGCAAATGGTAGTCATTACTGCTCTTAGTCTCGCGGGAGATGCCTACTCCCCAGCAGAAGGAAGGGTCCTGTATGGGTTTCCTGGGACTGCTATATTACCATAGACTAGGTGGTTTAAAACAACACAGTTTATTCTCTCACAGTTCCTGAGGCCAGAGCCCGAAGCCGAGGTATTGGCAGGGCCATCCTTCTCTGGGGGCCGTGGGGGAAATTCATTCTTGGCTCATCCAGCTTCTGGTGGCTACTGGCATTTTTCAGTTTCTGGCTGCATCACTCCAGTCCCTGCCTCTTTGGTCACATTTTTTTCTCCTCTTTTGTCTGTGTGATCTCCTTCTGCCTCCCCCTGGTAAGGACACTGGTCATTGGGTTAGGCCCCACCTGGATAACCCAGAATGACCTCATCTCAACTGCTTTAACTTAACCACATCTGCAAAGATCAAAAAAGCTAGCATTTGTAGCATTCACAGGTTCTGGGGATTAGGATATGAACATACGTGGGTGGGGGGGTGGGGGTGGGGCTCTCCAGGTCAATGCAGTACAGGTCCGAAAGGAAGGGATGAGGTATTGGGTTTATTTTCTTTTGGCAGGTGAAATATGTGCAGTGGACAGGGTGTTTCCCAAGTGGGGTGCTGCAGGGATGCTGCTGACAGCCAGGGAGCAGTGGAAGAGGCTGGGACAGCTTCTCGGAGGGGAGGATAAGGCTCCCAGAGAAGCAGTATAGAACAATGGGAGGTGGAGGGGGCCTGGACCGGGGGGGGGGTGCTAACTCCAGGTGTAGCCTTGTCCCCAGCTCACAGTGTAACAGAGGGCAGGACCTCACTTCTCTGTGGGCCTCAGGTTCCTCATCTATACAATGAGAGAATATTGGAGCAGATCAGAGATTTTAAATAGACTACATACAGGTTGAATACTTTGTGTCTTTAAAAAATCTGAATATTTAAACATTGGCAGACATCATGTCAAAATTAGTGTGGCTTCTTGTGAAAGTCATCTGTGCCAGCCATAGGGCACTCGGTCTTCTTTATTGCCAGTGGGTTTTAGGAAGTGTGGCCCCACCATTAGAATGAGCCATCTGGCTTGCCACCTCTCCCACCACACCCTAGTAGCTTCTGACACTGAGACTGAGTGCAAGTAGCCCTTTATCATCCTCTCACACTGCAGATTTCCTGATGGTAGAGAAATACTTGTCTTTGTCCGTGTTTCCATCTATGGAGAGATCCAGATGGTTTTTCCTGTACCTGGCTGAGCGCACTGACTTATATGGCCTGCCTGGGCACCCTACGGTTTTGTTTTTGTGATGGCTGAGTCAGAAGACTGAGATCATTGCTCATCTCTATGACTCTAATGATCTAGGTGCCAGAAGGAAAGGCTGGGGGTGACAGGAAGTGACTTGACCTATGACTGTAGGAAGCCCTCCACACCCTTCCAGGCACCAATCCACCATGTTCTGGGACCTGTCACAGGGATACTTCTCAATTCACAGAATGAAGTTCTTGGCCCCTCTGCTTGGGCCTTCAACCAGATGCCTCCACCCCAGTTTCCTCAGTCCTCAGATTTCTTTTCCTCGTCTTTCCTCATGCTTCTATCACTCCTGCCACGAGTCTCTTTACCCTTCAGCTCCTGCCAATGAGCACCCTTGCTGTGGCTGTTTGGCAACTTGCTACAGCGACCTCTCCTTCATCTGGACTTCACTGCACTCTCCTGCATGATTCATGGCTTAGTTCTGCATAGCATTTTTAGAGCCTTGTTTGCAATGGGAGAAAACTAGGAAAACAAAGCAGCATATTGTCTTCAATCTGGTCCCTCTCATAAGGGGGCTAGTTAATTTTTTTTAATTGTAATCCTCCAGTAATGGACCATCTGAAAAGACAGTCTCTCTCTCAGTTGGAGCCTCCTGTGACTTAGGAAGGAGTCATGTGCCCTGCTGTCACGGCTGAGCCTGCCTGGCCACTTTTCAGGGAAGCTGCCCCCACCCGTTCCCCTGGTCTCCAAGTTTGTTACTTGTCCTTTCTCGAGGTCCCTGACTGAAGCTGGAGAATGATGCCATCTCATCTCCCCTCATCCTTAACAAAGTTTTTTTTTAATGTTTATTTATTTTGGGGAGAGAGGGGGAGAGCACACAAGTGGGAGAGGGGCAGAGAGAGGGGGACAGAGGATCCAAAGTGGGCTCCGTGCTGACAGCAGAGAGTTCGGTGCAGGGCTCGAACTCACGAACCACGAGATCATGACCTGAGCCAAAGTCTGATGCTCAACTCACTGAGCCACCCAGATGCCCCTTTAACAAAGTTTCTTAAACCACTGTGGGGCTACCAACTTGCCTAGAATGCTGGTTCCAATGGTAGTCAGATGAATAAACTAAGCATTGAGAGGGGCCAGGTCTCCCCTAAGCAGAAGAAACCACCACTTTCATTTTCATTTCTATTTTTTTGGTATTCCTAAACTTCTTTAACAGGTATCAGGCCAAGAAAGTTTTAGACAGTATACAAACTACAGACAAGTTTTCTCTCTTTGGGATCTTTAAGTTCTATGTCGTTCAAGTCAACAAACAGCTGGGGTATCTCCTTGGTGCTTTGGCCGTGCTTGTGTTCAGTTTGGAGGCAACAAAATGTGGCACTAAGGCTGATTTTACAAAACAGGTACACGGGATGGGCAGAGAAAAAAAGCGAAGCTTGGAGGCAGGACAGAGGGAAAAATTTGGTGATAGAGAGGAAGGCAGATTGATGATTGAGGCAGGAAATAATGTTCCTGGAAGTTCGGTTTGTAGGTGACAGCACATCTAAAGTGTTTGAAGACTCTGAGGTCAGGGAATAGTTCTTATTTTTTTTTTTCATTTTTTAAAAATGTATTTTTGAGAATGTCTGCAAGTGGGGGAGAGGAGGCAGAGGGAGAGAGCGAGCGAGCGAGCGAGAGAATCTTAAGCAGGCTCCATGCTCTGCACAGAGCCCTACACAGAGTTTGATCCCATGACCCTGGGATCATGACCTCAGCTGAAATCGAGAGTCAGATGCTCAACCGACTGAGCCACCCAGGAGTTCCAGGAACTATTTCTTGAAGACCTGTGTGGTTCCTTCAACGGTGTGCACTCACGTCACATGATGTCCTATCTACCTTGCTCCCATTTTTCTCTCTTCTCTGGTGCCGTTCTGAGCCCAACTGTTCAAGCCAGAAGCTCAGATTCCTCCTGACTCCTGCTCTATTGTCACTCCCTCACCGTCTCCAGTCCCCAGTTCAATTGTTTCTGTTTTCTAAGTGTTGAATGCACTCCACTCCTCTCCTCCACTGCCTTGCCAGGGCTATCCAGAACCTTCCTAACTCACCTCTATCGTCAGTCTTTTCCCTTCTCAGCTCACCTTCTGCCCATTGATAATTGGCCTGAAATCTTAAACTAAACAAAACAAAAACCAACAAAACCTCCCAGGATCCTGCAGAACGAAACCCCCAATCTTGAACTGGCACACAGTTCGCTGGCACACATCCTTTGATCTATAGTCACAGTTCCGGGCGCACTAGATTTTGCAGCTTCTTGAGCATGCCTTTCTGTTTATTCAGCACCTTCTAGTGTGCATGCCTTGTCACGGAGCACCTTTCCATTGCTCCTGCACCTGCTAGCCCTGTTTATACCTGGCAAACTCAGCTCATCCCTAGAGACCACCTCAAACATCCCCCTTTCTGTGACGCCTCCCATAAGTTGCTTGTTACAGCTCAATACCTGGCACCCCTGCCCTGCCCTTGCTTCCTTCTCACATCACTACGCATGGACTTCTGCTGGCCCTTAATTACCTGGACTCCAACCATTTGCATACAATTCTGATCCTACCACCAACCTGGGAACTAAAGAAAGGGTAGAGCTCTCATTAATTTCCTTCTCTCAGATGTTTAGCAGTGGGTTCAGAGCATTAGTAGGCATTCATCATATTTACGCATACGCTCAACATTTCCAAATCATCTATTATGCATCAAGCACTGTTAATACAGTGGGGATGTAGTAGCGAAAAACTCTGGACAAACTCTGTCCTCATGGAACTTACGTTGTGGCTGAGGATCTAGAGGGTGAATAAGATGAAAAGTGAAAATGTCACTTGGCAGTAGGTGCCAAGGAGAAAACTGAAGTCCACCCAAAGGAAGGATCTGAAAGAAATGTCTGTTGAATGAATGAGCCATTCTTTCTCCCTGGTTGGGGATTTTACAAAATTCTAGGATAAGGGAAAGGAGGGATACATACACTCGAGATGAGTAAATATGAGAGAAAGTAAGAAATCCAGATACCACACATTAATGTTTTTAAAAACAGACTTTGACCGTCCAGTGCTTCCCATCTCTGGGACAACAGGTTTTTGGTTTTTGGGGTCTTTTTTTGGCTCTGTTCCTCCCACACAAACCCCAGGGAACTCCTCATCACAAGGCTGCTTATCCACCTTTTTCCCTCCCCACCAATAATTGGCAGTAAAGACGTTAAGTCACTCCAGCAACCTGTCTGCTGTCCCTCCCACACTCTCGCACACACCTTTACGTGTGCACACACACACACACATACACACACTCTTTCTCTCTCTCTCTCTCTCTCCCTCTCTCTCTCATACACATACTCACCATCACACCCCTCACACATACCCTCCCACATACTCTCATGTGCATTCACACCCTTACACACACTTACCCTTGCACACTCACATTCACATATTCACACACACACACACACCGACACATACACTTGAACACACCCTTTCGTTCACATGCACCCTCAAACACTCACACCTACTCTCAACACTCACACATACCCACACACCCTTTCACTCACATATAATCTCCCTTACATCTTCACTCCACATACACACTCACACACCCTCTTACACACTCTCACAAACACATACATATACTCTTACATACCCTCACACACTCAAGCACTCTCACACCCACACATGCACTCTCACACACATTTCCACACACACAATGTTCACACACACTCTCACACACTTGGATCCACCCTCTCACACCCGTGCACACCTTCACAACACTCTCAAACACACTGAAATCCCTGTAGTAGAGCTTCACGGATGACTTACAACTTGAAATTCGTTGTTGAAGAAGGTCCTCCGAACCAGTCATATCACAGAATCAACCGATTGTTATCTTTTCCTTCTCTCGAGTATTCACTTTGGAGTGTATTAAGTTAAGGACTGAACGCAGGTCACAAGTCAGTTTTCATGAAGCCACCCTCGGGCTCTTTCTGCCAGCTCTGCCCTGTGAGAACTCTAGCTTCCTCCTTCAGATGTCTGTGGGTGACACTACCCTTCCTCCCCTGTGGCTGCCTGACCTAATCCACTGATCTCTTCTCTCATGGTGGTGCCCCTGTATGCACCCTTCTTCTTGGGAGAATAAATTTTATAGTCTGGAACTTCCACAACCTGGGATGTGGAGGGCAGCTGTCCGCCATGGCCTCATGAGGACTTGTGAGCGTGCCTTTGGTCTCTGACACAGGAACACCTCTGTTCTTCTCGAGTGGCACATTTATTTCCATGATCCCTCTTCATGCCCCCCAGGAGGGTAAGAACTTCTTTGATCTGACCAAGTGGCCCCGCCCTGCCTGGTATTCTCTAGTGAGGCTTCACTTCATTGGAAACATTATTGTCCAGTCAAGGAAGAAATGAAATTACTCTGAAGTCAGAAATTGAATTAATTAAAACAATTATTACTATCATCCCCAAGAATAAGCTAGGGTTGTTAGATAAGATTGTGGGATTTTTTTCTCCTCTGGATGAAAAAAGAATCTTCTTTCTTTTCCTCCCATATTTGAGCCTCAATAGGTAGAAAAGTAGCAGCACATTTCAGAAAAGGATTGGAAAATGAAAAAAGAATGATAATTCATTATTCAGTAATCAATTCCTCCTGGAAAAGCAGCAGATTCTGCAGAGAACGTAGGACTGTGAGGAAAGGCAAACCCAGACCCTGCCCAGCTTGCACCTCTGGGGCGAATGTTCTCCACAGAGACCTTATTAGGAGCAGAAAGACAGGGAACCAGCATGGGGTACCACTCTTCACAGCCTCTGTACCTTTGTACCACACATTAACATGCAGAGTCATTGTTTTATGGGCCAGCACTCCCTCCCCTTCAAGCTCCACTCTCAGATTAAGAAACCACCATATAATTATCTGCCTTAAGGTTCCAAAATGGATCCCTCTCCACTGGGGCCTCTGAGTACAGAGAAAGATAAAACCTTTGCATGAGGACACGCCTGTGAGGTAGCCTCTCTTTGTCCATCTGCTCCTGCTCTGTGCACTTGTATTAGGCAGAATGAAAGATGGCCCCCAAGATCCCCAACCTCAGGTGCGCACCTACGTGTTCCAGCAAACACTAACGTAGGTGCTGCTGTGAAGGGATCTCGCAGATGTAATTAAGATCTCAAATCTGTTGACTCTAAGGAAAGGAGAGTGTCTTGGAAAAGTCTGACCTAATCAGAGGTACCCTTAAAGGGGACTGGGATCCTCCTAAAGAGTTTGAAGTGTGAGAGAGATTGAACACAAGGGAGACTGTCCACTTCTGGCTTTGAAGGTAGAGGGGCCATGGGGTGATGTCTAGGAGCTGAGGGCAGCCGGTGGCTGACAGCCAGCAAGGAAATAGGGGCCATAGGCCTAGAACGGCAAGACACTGAATTCTACCACAACTGTCATGTGAGCTTCAGAGAGGACCCTGGGTTCCAGGTGAGAAAGCAGACTGGTGACACCTTGATGTTAGCCTTGGGCAGAGAACCCAGCCATGCCACGTGAGGACCTCTGACCTACAGCGCTGCGAGCTAATAAAATGGTTTCTTTGAAGCCATTAGGTTTGTACTTACTTGCTCTGGAGCATAGTAAACCAGTTCAGCTCTCGGGGGTCCCCACAGCACTCTGCTGACAGAGCTGCACGGTTTGCTGTGCACAGCGTTGCAGGCATGGGTTTGTGCTCTGGCTCCCCCGGGTCCGAAGCCCCTCAGAGGCTGGGACTCCACATGTCTGGCCTGTGAGAGGAAGTGCGCAGTGGAGAAGAGCTCTGAAGTCAAATAGACCCTATCTGAATATCTTTTGTATCTGCTGTCTGGGGCAAATTCATCTGCTGAACTTCGGTTTTGCTATCTATCTATCTATCTATCTATCTATCTATCTATCTATCTATTTATTTTTGAGGGTAGGGAGGGGCAGAGAGAGAGGAGGACAGAGGATCTCTCTGTGCTAACAGCAGAGAGCCCGATGAGGGGCTTGAACTCATGAACTGTGAGATCATGACCTGAACCAAAATCAGGAGTCAGACCTTTAACCAACTGAGCCACCAGGCATCCCAAGTTTTGCACTTTCTAAGACGAGGCTAATGACATCTGCCTCTTGGGGTTGAGAGGATTAAATGAAACAATCTGTATAAAACGTTTAGTGCCATCCCACCATGACGTAAATGATCAATAAATTTATGGGAATTGTTATTATTTGCTTTCAATCCATAAATATATATGAAGCAGCTACTTTGTTCCCTGCTAGATGCTTCTAGGTTCAAGGGATACAATGACAAATAACACCAAGCTCTGGCCTTTGAGCATCTTATAGTCAGTTTAATCCCAACAGTGTCTTAGATGCAGTTTGGTCCAAAGAGGGAACTCGGTATCTTGGAGGTGACTAATGTTAGGGAGTGGCCTGTGAATAGATCCAGGCCATACCTAGAGCCCCCCCCCCATATCCCCGTCCCGTGGTACCATGGAAGAAAGCAGGTGCTTTTCTTCTCTTTTTTTTGTTTTTTAATAATTCCAAGCACATCCTGGAAAATCATGCTATCAAAACAGAGCCAGTACGAAGATTAATTCTCAAAGTTGTTTGGTAGTATGACTCTCCTGGAGGGCCTTATTACAATATGGATCCAGGACTCCACCCAAGACAAAGGAGGGGACTGGTCCATATTGCATAAGCAGCCCATACTGTGATCCTGTCCAGTTATCGCTTGCTGTGTAACAAACTACTCCAAAACCTACACGCTGAAAATAGCAATCATTTTATTATGTATGCAGATTTTGTGAGTCAGGAATTTCAGCAGGGCCTGACTGGGAAGTTCTTTCCCATGTGGTGTTAAGGTCACTTGGTGATATTCAGCTAGCAGATGAGCTGGTCTGAAGGGCCCAAGATGGCTTTGCTTCACATGCCTGTCACCTTTCTAGGGATACAACTCAAGTCTCCTAGAAAGTCTCCCAAGAGAGAGGAAGTGTCCCGAGAGACCAGTTTCTCCAGGCCTAGACCCCAACACTGGGTTGGTACATGACACCAGTGTCCTGTTGAACAAAGCAATTGCAGTGCCCACCCAGAGCCCAGGGGTCAAAACACTGACCCACCTCCCAATAAAGAAAGCACGGCCACATTTAATCTGCCTCAGAGCCTGAGTAGAGTTAGGAAACACTGTTTTATAGAATATTAAATGGCTAAGGCCTTCAATACAGACAGTTTCTGAGCGTTCTAGAATAAAAGTCAGCAAACTATTTCTGCAAAAGGCCAGATAGACAGTCTTAGGCTTTGTGAGCCACATGTGGTCTGTCACATATTCTTCTTTGTTTTATTTATAACTCTTTTAAAAATGTAAAAATCATTTTTAGCTTGTTGGATATACAAAAACAGGATACAGGCCAGATATGGCCTATGGGCTGTAGTTTGCCAACCTCTGTTCTAGAATAATCTTGCATCACACTGAGTCTGGCTGAACTGTGAATATGGTGACACCCTCTACCCATTGTGTCCCCTGAGTAGCAATAACTCAGAAAATCTTAGAGCTAGAAAGACCTTGGGAGTCACCTGCTCCAATCCATCCATTCTAAAGATGTGGAAACTGAGGTCCAGAATGGTTAAGAGACATGGCAGAACCATGGTTAATTAATAGGAGACCCCCAGAGATCCTTTGGCCTCCTCATATCAGGCTGTGTCAGCAGAAATAACAGAGATTTAGGACTAAGGGTTGGACATAGCAGCAGTGAAGTATGCTTGCACCCTAGGACCTTGGAGCGTATATGCCCCTGGCTGGGGTCCAGGTTACAAGTGGAGGCCAGTCTAGCCGCAGCACTGCTTGGCCTATCTCTGGCTACTGCCTGGAAAACCAGAGCGCAATCTGTCGCTCCTGTCAGGATGGATCAGCAGTGTGGTGAGGATGCAGCACACATAAGGAAAGGGGGCTATGGAGAGGTTACACATGGGCCTGTGCAAGCTGGGCCAGAGTATCCGTGCTTCCCCCTGGAGAAAAGCAATCAGGGCTTTATGAATAACTTCTCACCTCCTTTGTGGGAGGTGCTGTTTAGCGGAGCTCCCCACTGTGCCAGGTTCCCGAGGAAGCCTCTGATTTACTAGAAGTTGCTTGAATACACCACGCCTCCTCCTGTCTTTATGTGTTCTCCGTCTCTTCTGTCTGGGACACTTGCGGTCCTGCGTGCTTTTTGGGAAAACTTAAATATTATCTCCTTTGAGAAGGCCCCCTCTGACTTTCCTAGGAAGGTTAAGACACTTGTTCTGGGCTCTTACGCCTTTTTAATTTCGTGTAAATGATATAAATGATCTGACCCTAAGTCACCCAGTAAGCTTGACACAAGTTGTAACTCCTTCTGGTATACATCTTTTTTTCTAGGTGTTCATTCATTGTGTTGTAACTATTTATTCTCATGTCCGTGTCCTTATTAGGGTGTAAGTTCATTGATGGCAGGGACCGTGCCTTTTTGTTTCTTTGTTTTTTGTTTTCGTCAGCCCCAACGATAAAGCCTAGCACAAAGTAGGTGTTTAAATGAACGTTTGCTGAATGAAGGAATATGTGAATTTCTGAAAGTGAGTGTATCCACAGTAAGTAGTAATACGTTCCTCCCATGCCAGGGTGCCAGACCACTCTTCCTGCTTGGTAGCTCACGCCAACATGTTCCTCATTACTGGCTCTGAAGAGGTGGAATCAATTGAAATAGTTGCCGTGAGGAGCTTCCGAAGTATCCTCCTTTGGGTCTTACCCGTCAGAGTTGTTTCTTTGAAGAGTTGCTTAGGCACAATTCTGTTCAGGTGGCCTTGAAGGATGTGATTTGGGTATATCCATCTCTCTTCCCCAACATCCTAGACACTGGGTGACCAGATTGATCATATGTTCTGGATCTTTCTAAAGGATGGCACACAGGCTCAACAGTTGGCTTTTGCTAGCTTGGTTCATGGAACATTTGAGAATCTTTGCTTAGCATATAGCTCATATTTTAGAGGAGTAGACTTAGAAACTCCTACCGAGATCCTCTCGGATGTGTCTTGGCAGTGCATGATGCTCTTTGATCACGGTTTTTGATTCCGAGTAACTAGACCCTGGCTGATCATTATCCCTTTCCACATATCAGTTTTATTTTTCATATCGATTCCTGCCTTTTGCCCACACAATACGAGCTTTTATTAAATCTGTCCTGACCTCTTTGCAATTGCGATGCAGAGTAACAAGCCATTATTGTTTCCCCAACAGTTCCAGGAGACTCAACCAATTGTTTAATACGATATGGATTCTAGGCCCCTGGAGGGATGCGTTCTCCGTGCCAACGAAGAATGCTTTGCTTGTCTGCTTGCAGGGGGAAGGGATGTTTGGTGATTGGTACAGCCCCTCCCGGCTGCCCATCCCTATAGCTATGCTGCTGTTGTTCTGCTGTGGTTAAAAATAACTAGTTGGAGGGAGAATGTGGGCTTGCAGTGGCATCAGACTATGTAGAGAGATTTAAAATGCCGTGGACACGTTCAGACATTCACCAGCTCTCAGAAACCTCCCCTTGCTGATTGGTTTTTGTGCAGGCGTGGCTCATTCGGCAGGGAGCATGGGTCATCTGGGGGAGGACAGTGCCAGGGCAGGGTCTGAGACTTCATATTTTTATTTACAATGTGTATTAGTCCGTAGTTTTGCTTGTTTGAGATCTAGTCTACTTTCTCCCCCCTCACCCTCTAGAACCTGGGGTGTAAGTGGGGGGTGCTTAGACTATGACATTCATTTAGCGGGTGCAGTTGCATTTTGGCAAACTTCAGGGCTGTAGAAATCCCAGAATGCCCACTGAGGACAAATAAAAGAACACAACGTCACACAGGACTTTTGCAATAGAGGCAAAAGTCCGGTAACGTAAGTCTTTTTGATTTTCAAGTGCAGTTGGATCTCATTGTGGACATATTACTTGTGACTCTGAACCTCAGTGGGGGTAATGTAACACTTTGCTGGGCCCCTCACGTATTGTCTAGCTCTGGCAGAGGCTCCTGTAAAAGTCAGGGTTGGCCTGAGGCCACATTAATATGCACCACCCCTGGGGGCCCGCTTCCAGCTCCAGTGCTCTGCGAGGGGGTGGGAGCCTCAGAGACGGACATGCGGGCGGCCTCCGAGTGTCTCCCTTTTGCCTGTAGCTTGGAAGTTAACGCGGACTCTGGGTCCTCCAGCAGGGAACCGGTATGGGGGAGGCCAGCAGCTGTGCTCGGTGAGACCCTGGCCAGTGGCTGGAATGACTGACCACGTCCCTTTACCCTCCACACGTTCGCCAAAGGGTCGGCTCTGGTTGTATTGTAGGAACACGTAGAAACATTGCCAGTCCTAGGGCACCTCTTACACTCCTTCCCTACTCCTGAACGGGAACAAAAAGTGCTTGTCTTCTGTAGCGAGAAGAAGCAGTTTCTTTGATGAGGGTGTCCAGGAATGCATTTCCTTAGTGGCATTTTCTAGAGGAAATAACGGAAAGCTTCCCTCTGAACAACACCCCAACCACAAACAAAACACAGATTCCATAGCTGCAGAGAGTATCTGGCCTACCAGTAAGCCCTTGCTAACTACGGGAGGTAGGGCAGGCAGAAGGTGGGAGGTGTAGAAAAAGGGAGAGGGAGAGAGGTGGGCAGGGGCAGAGGAGAAGGCAGGGCAGGGAAGGACTTGCAGAGTCAGGAAGTATCTGCCGTAAAACACTCTAAATCACGGTCTGTGAACTACTGCCTGTGAGCCACATCCAGTCTGTTGCTTGTTTTTGTACAGTCCACGATCCACGAATGGCTTCTGCATATTTAAATGGCTGAAAAAAATCAAAAGAATAATATTTTGTGCCATGTGAAAATTATATGAATTTCAAATGTCAGTGTCCATAAATAAAGTTTTATTGGAACATAGCTATGCCGGCTGGTTATTGCCCACCACTGCTTTCGCGCTTCGATGGCAGGGTTGAGCAGGTGTGACAGAGACCATATGGCCCCCAAAGCCAAAAAAATGTACTCTCTGCTCTTTTACTGGCAGATTTACTATCTGCTGACCCCTGCACTGGAGAGTATCTTAAGCGCTGGCCTGTCAATTCGATTTAGTAGTCTAAATTTCCCCAACAAGAAGCCGCTTAGCAATTATTTGTTATCGTGTGTCTTTTCTGGTCAGTCGGGGCCACCGCTGCAAAGGCAAGTGCAGAACAGTATTCCCTGTTCTCTTTCTATTCTGCTCTGCCCCTCAGCCGCCTGCACAACACTTTGCTCGGCTCATGCTGCTCTTTTTGGAAGCCAGCCTGCCAGTGAAACTCAATGTACACGCGATTTTCATTTGAGCAATCACATGGGGACTACATCCAACTTTCTGAAATATCACAGGAAAAAAAAGTTATATATGGCAATATGTGTGGAACGTGTTACAATGATTTCCATTTCTTACAAAGAATCTATAAGCACAGCACGGCCATGTTTGAATAATCAACTGTGTATTAATCATACTGTGACATGTGGTATTATTAAACTTCATCATAATAGTGAATGCTTCGTATCATATGGTATAGATTGTCTTTGGCTAATAAATCACACTTGTGGCATATATTTCGTATTGCTGCAGCAAATACTGCTATATTCGACACAGTTTGCACCTCATGGAGCACATATTAGGTATTCACAGATGCACGTTTTCCCCAATGGCATTTTTTATCCAGTTAATGCTTGCAGAATGGCTGGTGGACAAGAAACTAACGTTACCCAGCCTAGAATTGCCTTTATTTTCACTACTTTCCACCAACTAGATCTCTCTTTAATTAGGTTCCTGGGTAAACTAGCCATTTTTTTTTAATTTATTTATTTATTTATTTATTTATTTTTGGCAGTTTGCTTTACTTCTAAGTGACTGGCTGAATCCTCATGTTTTCCCCAAGGAACTTGTTACATAATCCAAAGTTAGGTTTTTAACTCAGGGGAATCTAGTTCAGTTAGAAGGATAGGAGTATATTGAAAGAGAGAGGGAACAATAATACAGTTCTAAAACTGCCTCGTGCAGGAGCCCCTGCGAGTGCTGGGGAAGGGGTGCTGATGTGGCCACTGGGAGGTGGACAGAGAGAAGAGCCATGGGGGAGGGTTGGGTCAGGGGAAGGGGGAAGAGCAGAGATGTTCTGCTGAGAGACTGTGTGAGAAAGGAAGATGGGAGCGGGTTCAAGGTCAGAGAGACAAAATGGCAAGTGAAGGTGTTTGGAAAGAATGTCAGCTGAGAGCAGAAAGAGGCTGTGGGTGCAGCTGTGATTTGAGCGTCAGTGTGAATGCGTGGTCCGTGTGTGACTAGATGTCTCTCCTTGCACGTGGCACTCCGAGAGAGCCGTTGCACAAGGGAGAGTGTGCAGGACGGTGGGCGGGGGTCAGAAGGAGCCTTTGAAAGAGCATTACAGTGCAGGCAAGCGATGGAGTCGGGCTTGTGGGCACGTGTTGTGTGGGTGTTGGGAAGGAGAGAAAACCGAAGGACGGGGCAATGCAGAAAGCATTAATTGCTTCCCGCCTGTTTCTGTAACCTGACCATAAACGCAGTTTCCCCATCAGGCTTTTTAATGGACCGCTGAGGTGAACATGTGGCTCTGTGCCCTGTCAGGAGTGATGGTATTGAGGCGGACAGCCCTGGGGCTCCGCTCCCCCCCTGCAGCTCATCATGTCTGAATTAAAAAAAGAATTGTTTGGACAAGACTGTTAAGTGAATGTTTTTCCAGCATTAGTGGGAGAGCTTAAGGAGCTCCCATTGGATGGAAACAGCATCTAACCACCTCGGGCAGTGCTGGGAGAGAAATTTATATAACAACATGCACACAGCATCCTTCCTTTGCTTCCTTGGCTTCCTGCATTCAGGTTGGTCTAAGGCATCTATCCAGATCCCTGCCCGGGGTTGAACATACCCTGCACCCACCTCCTGAATTGTCCAAACAGCATAGGGCCTGTTTGCACACTCCAGGTTGGTCCGTTTCAGCAAGATTCTGAGTGAGCATGTAGTGCGTGCGAGCACAGGGATCCAGCACTGAAGAGAAAGGACCCCTGGTGATGGAAACCCTCCAAGCAGCCATTGCTATGGCAAAGGGTTTAAGCAAAATTTTCTGCAGCAAAATTTTGTGCTTCTCTCTGTAGGAGCCACACAGAGCCACAGGAATCCCAGCTCCTGGGATATTCTGTTATTCCACACCCAGGCTGTTTCCAGAAGAATGCACTAGGGGAAGCAAAAAAAAAAAAAAAGAAAAAAAAAGAGGAATTGTCCAATCTCACATAACCAGAAAGAAAAAGTCACATGTTAAGTAGTTTGGGCTCTGTATATTGGGAAGCGGAGGAGGAAGCTAATTGGGAAGGAGGCGAGACCCAGCTGCTCCACTAAGGGGAAAAAAGTGCCGGGATTCTTTGTGCCTTGGAGCAGGCCCCTCTGATGCCACCTTGCTGGGACATCTGCACACCTCAGCAGCAGAGGCGTCTGGAAGGAGAAGCTAGCTGACATAGAGCTGGAGAGAAACCCACTGTGCCAGCAGAGAAGGTGGGGCCAAGGAGGAGAGAAATCGTTGCTGTGGCTGAGAGCATTCCTGGGTTCTGCTTGCTCCATTAACTCTGCGGCGGGAGAGCATCGGTCCCAGCCAGTGCAGGTGTGAACACTCAAGTCCTCACTTGGAAAATTGGGCCCCGGAGGCAGGAGCTGCCAGCTGCTCAGTGATGGGCTCCGGTGCCTTCCAAGTCTGGGCTGCGCCCAGCATCCCTACCCCTGCTCCCCTTTCCCGGCAGTGTGCTTGGCCCCCCGCCGCTGTCCCCCTCCCTCCGATCCTTTGCAGCTTCCCATGTAATTTGCTTGTAACAAGCCTCATAAAGTTTGATCGTGCTTGCTAGGACTGCAGACGGACGAGTGGAATGAGCTCATGTTTCTGGCAGTGGAGCACGAGGGTTAATGCGAGTCCCAGAGGGAGCCGCCTGCCCAGGCTTTTTCAGGAATGGGAGGCAATTTAACAACCTTCAGACTTTCAAAGTGTCAGGAAAGTAAAACCTGACATGCTCTTGGTGGGTTATATATCCCCGGTCTCTGAATTCTTATGGTTAATCAGCGACCTTTTATAAGTCCAACCCCCTCTCTCCTCTGCCTCCATCTCCTGGGACCTTCAAGTCATCATAATATAAAACCTTTCTTGTCACCTCCTCTCCTTGATCCATTGTGCCCATCCAGTGTCTCTTCGGTCACTCTTCACCTTTCCAACCTCTCCCACATCCCTCCCCGTTAATGTTGTCACACTCTTGCTCTGCTCTCCTTCCCGGGACTCCTTACCTGCTTCTCCCTCTCCTCCTCCTCCTGTCTTTTCTCTTTCCTTCTCCTTCTCTAATCCTCTATACATTTCTGAACCTCTGCCATATGGCTTATTGGCTTGACGTCTCACTGGTACTTGGATAGATGAACAGGGACCAGAGCAATGGGGTAGGCAATTTCCCAAGGTGAATGAAAAAGCTTTGCTCTTGATTCTTCTAATCCACCCAAGGCACCTGTCAGTTTAACAGACCTGTGTAGAGCACCATTAGGTATAGCCATCATGTTAAACACTGGGGCTCTCTCTATCATATACCTTGGAACCTGATACCACAGCTGTTATTGCTGATCTTTAAACGATCTTTCACAAAAGTACTATTATTAATGTATATTTAATAATGTACTATTAATGAAATGTATTTGCAAGCTTGAATAGCTCCCTCTATATTATTCATTTAAGTAAATACATCTCTTTTGGTTACCTTCTGTGTATCAGTCATTAAGCTGATCTTTTGGGATCTAAAGTATCTTTCATGAGACTTACAAAAATCTCTGGCGTAGCCAGACCCCCTAGGTAGATCCTCATTGGCCAGTCCCAGGATACAGAGCTAATGAATGGACAGCTCAGATTATTTTCAGTTACAGCTAACGCTCTTTAGCATGGCTTCTCAAACTTGGATGTATGTTGGAATCACCCGGGAAACTAAAATACACTGATGTCTGGGTCCCACTCTCAGAAATTCCGATATCATTTATATGGGGTAGGGCCTGGACTCGAGATTTTTAAAAGTTCTCCCACGTGATTCTGAGACACAGCAAAGAACCACTGTCTAGGGTACTTTGTAAACTGTACCGCGTAGTGTTGTGTGGTGTTGTTTTCATGCTTGTTTGCACGCAAGTCAGCCTTGTTTCCTCCACGAAGCTGCAAACAGCTTGAGGACTCAGCTGAGTCTCCCGTGTTTTCTGTGCGGCCCACAGGCTTAGCACAATGCTGAACGCACCATAAAGAGACAGCAACTACCTGTTGGATTATACACGCATTGTAACAAGTTGGAAGGTGGGGTTCGGCGGCAGGAAAGACCAGCAAAGGGTCTGAGTGGGCCTGAACCATTTTCTGCAACAACTCCCCCCAAACACCACACAACAAAATGTCTCCCTTTCAAACTTCAAACAAGCTCCTTGTCCTCTCTCTCAGTTCTCCCCACTTTTACCTCTTACGGGATTCCTTCCCCCAGGAGATTTCTCTCTCTGTTTAAAATGTTCTCTTTTCCTTAGGGCGCCTGAGTGGCTCAGTCAGTTAAGCGCCCAACTTCGGTTCAGGTCATACTCTCTCGGCTCGAGCCCTGCATCATTCTCTGTGCTGACAGCTCGGAGCCTGGAGACTGCTTCAGGTTCTTGTCTCCTTCTCTCCGCCCCTCCCCTGCTCACGTTCTGTCTTTCTGTCTGTCTGTCTCTCTCTCAAAATTAAAGATAAAAAAATTTTTTTTTTAAATCTGCTATTTTCCAAACTGCTAACAGATGCCAAGTTGGCCTTCCAGAACCCTCTCCTCCTTCCAGAGCTGAACCTGAGAAGCCAGTCTTTGCCACCGGCACGGGGAGGACCCAGGCCTTCAGTCCTTCCACTTTGGCCCTCGCTGCCGACACAGGCTTCCATGTCACAGAGCAGAAGCACCGTTATGAGCAGACCCCAGAGCCTTCAGAGGAAGGCGGCCGAGGCAGCTGCTCCCACATGGTGTGAGCGAGCACTCTCCAGAATGACTTTTCCCCGTCCTTTCCTGCCAGCGGCGGCTCTTTGGAGCAAGCGCCTCAAAACTCTTCAGGCCTCTACTCATTACCCGCTTCCAAAGGTGCTTCCACACGTTTAGGTGTTTGTTACAGCGCCCCATCATCAGTGCCAATTTCTGTCTTCATCTGCTCGGGCTGCTGTAACAGTTACTGAAGCCACCAGCCTGAGTGGCTGAAACAACAGACATCTAGTTCTCACAGTTCTGAGGCCTGAAAGTCCGAGATCAAACTGCTGGCTGATTCTGTTCAGCGAGGACTCGCTGGCGGATGGCTGCCTTCTCTCCGTACCCTCGCATGGC
The DNA here is from genome assembly GCF_022079265.1 of Lynx rufus. Lineage (NCBI taxonomy): Eukaryota > Metazoa > Chordata > Mammalia > Carnivora > Felidae > Lynx > Lynx rufus. Next base: position 44,615,526 of record NW_025814829.1, read on the forward strand.
AGAGAAAGATCTTGTGTCTCTTCCTCTTCTGTAAGGGTACCGACCCCTTCATGAGGGCTCCCCTGTGATGATCTGGTCTAACCCTAGTAAATCTTACCTCCCGTACTGGCACACAGAATGGTGGAGGACACCAACATTCAGCCCATGGTGCACTGTGTCTGTGGGGCAGGGATGGGATTAGAGTGTCCCGCTCAGAAGAACTCAGAGGATCATCTGTCAGCAGGGCTCCTCACCCCACATGTCTCTTAGGTCTAGGAAGATGTAAAGTACAATAGCTCCAGCTTCCAACATCGTGGAGTTTTGAGAGATGGAGAGGGGGAAGGATTCATCCGTTCATTCAAGTAATCAGTCAAGTTAACATTTACTGAGTCCTTTTGAACAGTGTTAGTTCTGGGAGCAGAGATGAATATGCAAACACTAGTCTTTAAAGGAGCTCCCAGTGTAATGGGGGAAAGACACATAGATAAACAAATGACGGTGGAAAGCTCAGGAGAGGTTCCCATGCAGTTTGGGGGGGGGGGGTTGGTGGTCAGGGAGGGTTTCTGGGAGAAAGTGAGGTGAAAGGTTATATTGAAAAGAAAGTATCAGTCGAGTAGGTGGGCGCAGGAGGGTGGTAGGGCCCCCACACAGAACTCCATCTGAAGAGTGGGGGCCACAGCGAGTTGTGGAGGAAGGGGGCAGGAAGAAAGGGTAAGATGGCAGCGTGAGCTCCAGTGTGATTACTCGCCACATCCCCGTGCTCGGGGATGTGACTGACCAGCCTGCACCTCAGGATCTCCTCTGCCTCTAAGCATTTGGGATGTGATGGTAGCTTCAGTAACAACTGCCCAGGCACTCAGTTGATTCCCAGTACCACCACCTTCTATAGGCACTGTCAGATTGAAGTTCCAAGCACATCTCCCGAATTGTGTTGGGCTTGTCTGCAGTGAAAGAAAATGGTAGGCAATTTCTAGTTGTGTGTTATATTCTCTTTGAGAACTGTGGTTATGCTCACAACAGGCTACAGGTCCACTAATATATTTTAAGCCTCCAGAGAGAGAGAGACAGAGAGGAAGGAAGGAAGGAAGGGATGAAGGGAGGGAGGGAAGGAGGGAGGGAAGGAGGGAGGGAGGGAGGAAGGAAGGAAGGAGGAAGGAAGGAAGGAAGGGAGGAAGGAGGAAGGAAGGGAGGGAGGGAGGGAGGAAGGAAGGAAGGAAGGAAGGAAGGAAGGAAGGAAGGAAAGGAGGGAGGAAGGAAGGAAGGAGGAAGGAAGGAAGGGAGGAAGGAGGAAGGAAGGAAGGGAGGGAAGAAGGAAGGAAGGAAGGAAACCCAAAGTCACCTGCTCTCTATTGATGTCAGAGATTTTTATGAACAAAATGTTCCATAGCTTTATTTCAAGTTCCACCCAAACCATGGGTCAGGATCTCCCATGTGACACTGGAGCTTCCACAAGCTATTTCCTCCCCTTCCCAAGTCTCTTTTTAGCAGAATGAGTGCAAAAAATATCCCAGAGCTGAGGCCAGAAAAGATCCCATGAATAAACCTTTGTTTGCTTTTTTTAGCATCATTACAGGACCTTCTGGAAATTCCATGTGTTCTGTTTGCTGAAGGACCTTGAGTTCTCAATAAAGCTAGTTTGCAGAAGCCCTAAGGGAATTTTGTGTCCCTTGCCACAGACCCAGGTATAGGCACTGCTGTCTCATTTCTGGATGTAGAGATCGGGATAGGGATAGGGATGGAGATAGAGATAGATTTTTTAATGAGAACTCTGACCAGCTTTTGGAGAAAATAAAAAGCTTATTTCTGTTCATCCTGGGTTATCTTCCACAAACCTGGTTTTTGCCAGATACAGTGGAAACGTCAGTGTCTGTCTGTCAATGGAAACAGCCATTTCCCATTGCAGAAAGAGATGGCAAAAGAGGAAGGGAAGGACTGTGGGTAACAAGAACCAGGCACCTGTAAGGAAACAGGGACTTTAGAGACTTTACGTTCATGACAACCAGGGAGGCAGCAGAGAGTGTCCCCATTTCACATATGAGGATATAGCAAATCAGGTCATTTGAATAATTTGCCCAAGATCACAGAGGTGGGAAGTAGCAGAACTGGTTTCTATGGGTCTGCACACAAGGCAGCCTCCTAATTAATATCTGTGGATTTCAGAGTCCATGTGCAAAATTAGCTGGGAGGAGAGAGGGCCTTCTCTGATTAATTTTGGAGAGTGATTAACGAGGAATGTAAAATTTGATAAAAAGAATATGCCATCAGATTCGTAAAACGCCTGTCTACCTTAGAAAACCTTCCGCAGCCTCTCAGCACAGAAGGACCAAGTGAAGTGTGGATTTTTCAGCTAGGGAAGCTGCAGCTTGACATGATCGTTGGATGAATGAGCAGTGGACTAGAGGAGGAGCACAGGCCGCTGGCACCGAAGTTAGAGGCCCTACCACTATATCTGTGCATCTCAAACCTTGACATGCTTCAGTTACCACCCCAAACCCACTGTATGACCATTTCTGGAACACAGGATCCATATTTTAAGCTCCCAGATGGCTTTTTGTGACACCAAAGTTTGTACTAAATTTTTTGGTTCCTTAGACTTTGTGAGTCAGAAGACCTAGTCCCTCCCTTGCGCTAAGGTCCTAAGGACCTTCCAGTCTACTGGTATCTTCTAAGCTAAAAAAAAAAAAAAAAAAAAAGTTCTCAAAGGAAGACAAGAAAATACCCTGTGTTCTCTCTCCCATTTTTTTTTAAAATTTTTTTTTTTCAACGTTTTTTATTTATTTTTGGGACAGAGAGAGACAGAGCATGAACGGGGGAGGGGCAGAGAGAGAGGGAGACACAGAATCGGAAACAGGCTCCAGGCTCTGAGCCATCAGCCCAGAGCCTGACGCGGGGCTCGAACTCACAGACCGCGAGATCGTGACCTGGCTGAAGTCGGACGCTTAACCGACTGCGCCACCCAGGCGCCCCTCTCCCATTTTTAATAAGCCTCGCCATTAGCTAGTTCTTCCTATGGATCTAACTATAGCTTTTCTTTATTCAGTTTTCCCCTTTTTCTCATCATTAGGAATAGAGAACATTTGATGGCCATCCCTCGTGCAATAATGGTCCCTATAATTGAAAGCAATTCATATGTCTCTCTTCAGAATCCTCCTACCTCAGACTGAATGCTCTGTCCTTTTAGCATCAGAATTATGAAATATTTTTAGACTGAGGCATGGACCCTGAGGACAGCATCACAGAGAAGCTGCAAAGATCTGCTTTTTCCAATGTGACATATTTTGAATAAATATTATTTAAGAATCCAACTGATTTCACTTAAGAATGAAAACGGACATTTTCAATTTCCCCTTGTTGCCCTACATTTTATCTATATTTTTTAAAAAACCCTCACCTAAAGTTATAAAGCATATAAAAATTGAAACAATAATTTTTTAAATCATTGATCATAATGATACACTATTTATGCAAATCAATGAAAGTGGTCGAACTTCTCTTATCCATTGCTCAGTTAAGATTTATAGCTTCCCATTATCTTGGGGAAAGATTGGTCAGACAAGCTCACATTTTCTCCACCTTTCTGTAGGTTTTCTTTTTTTCCTTATAAGAAGGAGTATCGGTAAAAGGTGGGAAAAACACCCTCTTTCTCCCAACACAAAACCCAAAATGATTTTTTTTTTCCAAATCACTGTGAGATAATTCCAGTTTGAGCTTAAAAATACAATTCACGTATATGTTTTTTCATGACACGAAAGATCACAGAAATGCCCTAGGGGGAGAAAAAAACTGTTTGGAAGATATGACAAGGTTAACAGAAAAGAGCAGAGGTCTTCCTATGCAGTCAAGTCACTTTGACAAGATGCTCCTCTTCTAGCACGTGGCTAATGTTTGTGCCCACTTATTCTGTGACACTTCTGGTACCATAGAGGCTTTGGACTTTCTTGGCTGTATTTTTGTATTCCAAAAAGCTTACAGTATGGCTAGATTCAATACCCAAATTCTAAATTCTGAATCCAGTTTAAAAAAAAAAAAAGAAAAAGAAAGAATGACTAGGTGGCTACTGCTTCTTTCTTTTTGGTCTTTTCGTTTTGCTTCTTAGAAAAATGTAAACATTTAAGAAATAGCCAACTAATAAATGAAATTGTTTGAGAAGGTGTTGTGGTCAGGGCATTCTTCCTTCCTAGCTCTACCAAAGGACCTTCCATAGGCAGAATTATTCAGCAAGAGGCCATCCCATGGAGAAGGAAGTGCTGACATTAACACGGGGGATTGGCATGCAGAGGAAGTGCCTGTCGGCAGGAAATATGTACAAACATGGTGCTTTATGACCCGTAGATGCCACTCTTCCCATCGCCAGCCAACTTTATCTGGAAAGACCATTCTGCCTGATGTCCTAAATGTCACATACAAAAGAGCTTTTTTGTTCCTAAAGAATCATTTCCTTACTCAAGGCTTTTGGCCACCAATGCATAAAATCTACAAAGAAAAACAACAAACCATGCCTGGGAAAGACATCACTGGCAGCACCTTCCTCTGGCTCAGGGGATCAGGGCAGTAAAGGAAGACAAGACAGAGATAGCCAACCCTTTCCATCACAGCCAAAAAACAAATGTGGTTTGCAGATGCCTTGGACAGCGATGGCCATTTGGCTCAGAACTGCCTACATTTGTTTCCCTGTCAACCTCACACATACTCCGATGGAAATAATCAAACGCACTCTTGCCCTACCCTGACCTGAGCACATACGCACTTAGAGGACTCTGCTCACACACAATCAGCTGAGCAGATCGGATATTCTACCACCCACCGTAGGAAACCTCATGAAGGGAAGATGTGCAAACATTCCTTCAACCCAGTAAGTCTTCTTAGAGAACCATGGTTCTAAGATCTCTACAGAAAGTGGTTTCTTTGAAATAAGACATCACTATTCCATTGGGGCCTAGAATGCCAAACCAGATCAAGACAACATAAAGAGAGCCTTTTGCTCCTTTAGATTGTAAAGTGATATGGTATTGGTATTATTTTGTGGTCTCTCCTGCTTAAGGAAATGCAGTGTCTTGAATCTACACAGAAATGTGCTCAAGAGGCATTCCCAAAGGTTGGCCTAATAACAGTATTTTCCATTGGCTTCCTCACTTCGTGTTTTTGGTGTTCCTACTTTCCCATCTTCCTCGCCTTCTGTGTTGTTGTGGTCCAGGAGCTGACTCTCCCTCCTTAACCATGACCTTTGTACTTTGCTGAAGAGATTCCCATGGGGGTCTAACTTTCCTCTTGGTTTTCTGCCAGCCTGATTGGAATTGAGTTAGCGATGGCACTTAGTCTTTTTAAAAGCTTTAGTTGATGTTCACAATCTGAAGAAATGTCAGTGGTGGCCACACCAAGTAAGTGGTCAGGATGATAGGCGCCCCCATGCACGTTGTGGTCAGCCATTCTCATTTCTCCAGTGACTCCTGGATTCTAAAGATTTTTTTTCTTTCCAGAAGATAGTCCCTGTGTGCAATTCCTCCTTTCAGGCCAGTTCAGCAAATGTTTTCATAGTGGTAAGAAAACCACGTGTTCCATGTATCACTGACCTGGGTGCCATGGAAGAATTAAAGAAGTATGCCTCATTTTTTCTGAGGTACCTACCAGTTGAGGCAAATGAGACTCAGCTACACGTGAAACCATCACAAAGCATCAGGATAACACTCATAATCGGGCACCGAACTCTGATGCAGAGTTAACGGTAAAACATGAGTTCAAAGAAGGATAAACCAATGTGGATGGCTATTCTGGAGGGTTGAGAAGGTTTGGGGTGAGTGAGAAGATGGGAAAGGCCATTCAAGGTATGGAAAATATGCTCAGCTGTGTAGCAGTCAGAGCTAACCTACTTTCATCTTAGCCATCTCTACATACTAAGTGAAAGGCTGCCTCTTTGGAATTTTGTTTTGCCCTTTGGGAAGGTTCCCAAGGTGAAGATGTGGCAAGATCCCATTTGCCCATGCACAGACAATCCAAGCAGACAGTGCTGGCGATCTTATAGCCTGGTTCTATAGGCATAGCAGGAGTAAATATCTGTCAAAACCTTGGGAAGTGGAACATTTCCAAATGATCAAGTGTCAAGATTTCAGTCCTGGGTAAGCCAGTTAGCTTTGCTGTTTCACTACATGGGTTTGTGCTGTTAACCCCGGTCCAAGTATCCCATGTTAGTTCTAAGAAGCCTGGGCAAGAACATAAATGGATTATGAAAGATCTGCCCCCACCGTTTAAAAAAATTCCACTTTATTACTGGCTATGCCTACTGATGTTGTTGTGTTGGCCCATTCAAAGGTTTTGTGGGTTTTTTAATCTGGTTTTGTTTTTATAGAATGTATCATTAAAACATACTCATGGTAGCGGTATAGTACAGTGGCTGAGTATGGGTACTAGAAGCACATTTATTTGGGTTAAAATTGTAGCTCAGCCCTTTCTGCTGCATGACTTTGGACAAGCTACTTAACGTCATTGTGCCTCGGTGTTTTTAATGTTAAGAATGGGGATGATGTACTATTTTGATAGGATTGTTTTGATGACCAAATGAGGTAGTATATATAAGAGGAGTAGAGGAGGGCCCTGGGTGTGCCATAAAGTTCAAGTCATCATGATGACAAAGGGCGTTATTGATCCAGAATGGACCTTAGACAGCATCTAGTTAAATACTACAGTTTTGAAAATAAGGAAACTGAATTCTCTAAAGGTAAAGGGACTTGCTGAAGGTCATTAGAATGGATACAAGTACTTCGGGCCCCTGACTCATTAGAGAAAAATTTACACGTATGTGTTATCTTAACCTTAACAAAGCACATTCACACAACGTTATCCCCAGAGTCCTCCTGTTATACCATGTGCCTCTCCAAACTGAATTGCTGAAACATTTGTCAGGCACCCAAGTATAAGAGTTCCACAGGGAACGATTCTCAGTGAGTTCCAGAAAGAGGCACTTGTGTAATGAGATGAGGGAAGGGTGTAGGGAGGGCATGTCTCAACAGTGCGGCAAACAAATGTGAGGCATTCAGTGCCGTGGCAAAGTTACGTTCCATTATTAATTTGATGCTGTGTTAAATTAGCCATTTTTATGAGCAGCAGATAGAATTCCTTCAGGGGGAGCTGCCCTATATTCCATGAGCCCAACTGTCCCAACAGGCTGTCAACACAGTGCCTGTTTCTCCCCAGTGATCAGGAGCAGATGACTATAATGATAGTAGGTTTGCCGCATCTGGCTTGTGGGAAATAATATCTTTGGTCACTTGAGGCCTGCCTCCCTCTGTACGTGTGTCCATCCCGAATCAGGCTCCACTCCATCTATGACTAACCAACTGATGCGCCACAGTCCTTTACTTGGAAGTGTCTTTTGGACCGAGTGTCCCTGTATTGCACAGGCATCAAATTCCTTTAACAGTGCTTTTTATTCTTGAAGCAAGATGGAGAAAAGTATGTTTTACTAGAACTTCTCTGAGGGAGACCACTGTGTGTTGCTTGATAAATCACTTGGTTTGGTGGGTTGAGACCTCAAATTTCTTTATATGAAATAGCAATAGCCTGATTAGGGCAGGTTAGGGGCAGAATTACTTGAGACGATAGAGGAACAAAAGACTGACTTTGTGTGTGGGAATTTGGTGTAAGAACTATAGTAAGAATATTGGAGAGTTATATCTGGTGAGAGGATTTGAAATATTTTGCTCTGGAGTGTGTTGTGTAAACTGTCCTTCACTGTTTTTCTTATGATTCTTCAGTAACATCTATAAACAAATTATGAACTGGACTTTCTTTTTCTTTCTTCCTTTCTTTCTTTCTTTCTTTTTTTTTTTTTTTTTTGGAAAACAGTGAAGGAGTCAGTATTGTGATAGAATCTGGCAGAGGGCAAAAGGAAAGTTGGATTAAAAAATGTGCTGAGGTACCCAGTGACAACCTGAACAATAGAAGAATTCTTCTTTCTACCAATAACTAGCCAATTCTTTAGGAGGAATGGCCAACCTTCAATTTCCTTAGTTTTGGAAACATTTTTCTTCTTTTTGTTCACTAGATGTATGTTACGGACTGAATTATGTCCTTCCAAAATGGATAGGTTGAAGCCTTAACTCCCAGTGCTCCTATATGGGCAAATAGGGACTTGGGGAGGTAATTAACCTCTTTTTTTTAATTCTCAAGTTAGTTAATATACTGTGTAGTCTTGGCTTCAGGAGTAGAATCCAGTGATTCATCACTTACATATGACACCCGGGGCTCATCCCGACAATGCCCTCCTTCATGCCTGTCACCCATTTCCCCAGCCCCACCCCATCAACCCTCAGTTTGCTTTCTGTATGTGAGAATCTCTTATGGTTTGCCTCTGTCTCTGTTTTCGTCTTATTTTTCCTACCCTTCCTCTATGTTCATCTGTTAAGTTTCTCAAATTCCACAAACCTCGATGAGGTTATAATTGTGGGACCCTAATTTAATAAGGTTAGTGTCTTTATAAGAAGGGGAAGAGCTACCTAGGCGTTCTCTGTCTCTGCACACACAGAGGAAAGGCCATGTGAGGACACAGAAGACAGCTACCTGCAAACCAGAAAGAGAGGCCCCTTCTTGAAACCAGCCGTGCTGGGAACTTGATCTTGGGACTTCCAGCCTCCAGAACTGTGAGAAAATGAGCTTTTCTTATTTAAGTCACCCAGTCTGTGTTTTCTGTTTGTTTGTTTTCTGACAGCCCAAGTAGACTAATACAGTGTGTTGTTCCATGAAAAGTACACCCACTTCCTACCTGTTGGATGTGGCTTTGTATTAACTTTTCCTGCTTCTTCCTTTACCTAGAATGCTGTGCCAGCCAGTGTCTTCTCTTCTCCTGGAGAGACAATTTCTTATATAAGCTTATTTACTGTTGAATAGCGCTGGTGTCCAGATGTGCTCTGGTTCTTCTGTCCCTCAGTAACCAGAGGAGAAAACCAGTAGGAGATGGTAGGAGATGTGTGTGTGTGTGTGTGTGAGAGAGAGAGAGAGAGAGAGAGAGAGAGAGACTGGCCGAGAGAGAGAGAGCGAGAGAGAGCGAGATTTGCTACAAGGAGCACACTTATGCAGTTGCAGGAGCAGGCTTCATAATCCCGCAGTCCGCAGGGCAGGCAGTCAGGAAGGAAAGAGCAGCAGCAGCCCCAGCTGCTGCTTCATGCCAATGAGGTGAGTCAGCAGATCTGCAACAATAAGGAAAGCATAGAGACCTCAGAACGTAGAAATATTTTACAGTTTACCTTCTCTTCTATTGCTTGGAATCTTTTCTACTCCAGGAGGGCCTAGTCCCTCTTTAAAGGGCTTCTACCTGATTAAGTCAGGCCCATCAAGGATCATCTCTTTTGATTAACTCAAAATCAACTGATTTGGGACTTTAATTGCAGCCAAAAACTCCTTCACTGTAGCATCTAGACTAATGCTTAATTTAAAAACTGGGGAAATCTGTGTGCATATTACAAAATGGCTACCTTCTCGCTTTGACACTCTGATTCTCATGAAAGAATCTCCCATGTAGCCCACCCTGATCAGAAACATACTAGAAAGGGAGTTTGGAGGAGTGTAGGTTAGCTTACCAGGTTAGCACATCCCAAAGCCATCACAGTGTTCAGTGCTTACACATGTGTCCTTCTTATTCCATAACATATCTAGGGCTGGTCTGTCAGAAGAATCTTCCCTGAATTCCATGGAAAAGACCACCAGGCTTTAGAAAGACACACTCTCCTCTTCTGTTCTTCCTCTACTTGTCTTCTTTGGTATTAAATCCTGTCCAGTCTCACCATGGCAGTCTTTGGCTCTGTTTGCTGGAATGTCCTAGGAAGGAAGGATTTACGCTTCTCATCCTAGTGGTTTGCGTTTTTGTAGTCCTTCCAGTTATAAACTGGAATTGAATAATGGCTTTACCACTTACAAGCTGTGTGAAGCTGGGCCAATCCCTTACTTCTCCGGGGCTCAAAAAATAATCATCTCTTAGAGTAGCTGTGTAGCTTAAATTACCAAATAAAGATAAAACACTGTATGTTGCCTGCACACGGTAGAAGTTTGATAAGTAAAAACACATCATAATCATTGTCATCTCAATATTATTATTTTGTTGTTGTTATTTTCTCAAAGTCTTTAAAGACAATCACAGGATAAGTTCTTTACCAAACCCAGAGCTGAGAGTTTATGTCAGTTGGTTTGCTGCTCACACAGCAGCAAATAGGTACCTCAACTTTCTAGTTGCTTTAAGACATTTACTCACAGGGGCTTCTAATTGACATCAGCCCTTCATGATTTTCTCAGAAAAATTGCCTACAGCATTAGCAGCAGCAATGATAAATACAATAATAATTCCACAAAACCTCCATGTGTGCTAAAGGATCCAATGACAATCTGAACAGCAGGAGAAAAGTTTCTTCCTACCAATTAATGGGAAGCCAAGTCTAATTTGCCACCTGCACCACACTTTTGAACCTGTCAGGGAAAAAGGAAACCAGTGAACCTTCATCTTGTCACTAGTCTTCTTAGGGACTGCTCTCTAAAGCAAATGAAAATAGCATTCATTAGAGTAAAAAATAGAAAGTCTGTGTCAGCCCCCTATGTTCTCTTCTTGGCTAGAAGCAAAGTCCATCACTGTCAGTGAGGAGGTGGTTCCCAAAACCCACTGGACTTGTCCATTCGTCTGATGTTGGACGATGAATATTCCCTTAAATGCTTTAGAAAAGTTGAAAGTGTTAAGTCATTAGTTCTCCTGTGACTTATGAGTCAAGGGACATTAGAATCATAAAGAGAGTTTCACTGTTTCAGAGTCCTAAATCTGAGAAAATGTGCCAAAGACCAAGATAAATTCCAAGTAAAGAAGATAGTACTTCCGAAATGGGTTTTCTTTGACTCTCCTGAATCATCTAAAGTAACAGTACAAACATTTATACACTCTATGGGTAGTTAATTCCTTATTAAAACAAACACAGACACAAAACAAATAAGCTCACAAACCCCTTCCCAGTAGGTATTTACTAATACTTCAGAATTGTTCAATTTCTTTTCATTGGCACTTTGCTTACAAATAGGGATGCAGCCACTGGAAGCAAATGAGTACTATAAAACCACAAAGTTAAAAAATATGGATTATAGTTTATTCATTCAGTAATTCATTAATTCAACGCATATTTAGTAGACCTACTATGCACCAGGAACATTGCAAGGCGTAACTACTTACATCCTGGCCATTTTTCCTTAGAAGAAAATAAACATATATTTATTGCGACATTTATATAGAAACTTTATACTATCAACTTGTAATTTATTGATGATGTACCTAATCAGAAAGAACAAGCTCTTATAGAATATTTCTTGCAAATTATGGTAATCTAATTCTCGTCTTATCCTCATACCTTGATTAAAATTACCTTCTTCCTTTGTTATGAACTCCAGATCCCCTCGTGCTGCTGCTGTTCAGAACTGGCTCATGCCTCTGGACCCTTTTTGTCCCACCAGCCTCTCTGAGGGGTGCTCGGCTGCCAGAGACCCCGGGACATTTTGCCTTTGTCCCCATTATTATTGGTCTATTCATACTGTTGCGGGTTTAGAGCCAGGTGCTAGGCTCAGTTGCAACCCTCTCTACCTCTTCTACCTCTGTGCCCTCTCTACCTCTTCTACCCTGCCACACTGCCATCTCATAGTGAAGAAGGGATGGTATAAATGGACCGCAGTCGAAGAGATTTACTACTGAGCCAAGGTCTGAGACATTCTCTTTATCTCTTAGGGGATGATATTTCTTCTGAGGTCCTGCTTTACGTAGTATGCCACTTAGAATCTGGCACTGCTCTGAGAAGGCCTAGGGCATATGGCGTATACCAGGAACGGGGGTACATGGAATCTCACTCCTTGGGGAGTTTCACCAGAGTGGGTGAGGAAGGGCAGACTGCTGAGTCTGGATTGTGTCTCAGCTACCCAACTTCTTTTGATTTAGAGGGACAGATTTCACTTGGCCTTTAAATTTCCAGGTCTCGGCTCTATTCTTTCTGATGCCCTTGTGTCTTCTCTCTTCTAGCTAGGCTGACACAGAAAGAGTAAGAAAAGCCATACAGAGCCTTAAGCCTGCTTCCCCCATGAGTGCAATAGTTCTTTCTCTCTCTCCCCCCCTACCCTGCTCTCTACCCCCCCCCCCCACACACACCTTTTTTTTCTTGAGAAACCCTTCAATTTCTGTGTTTCTGATCAATACTTTATTCACAGAGACTCAGGTTGTCTCTAGCAACAGCTTTGGCTTAAGCATATCATCAGACATACCTTCTCCTTTCAAGATTTGATTTCTATAAGCATGTATCTCTCATCACAGAACATTTTCCAACCACATTTATAACCAGGAGACAATGAATGAGTCCTCATAAATGGAAACAAAGTATTTTTTTAGGTCAAGCTGTGACAACAAGGATGTTTTATTGGACCTATGCAATTATTATATGATTCTCTCTCTCTTTTTACACACACACACACACACACACACACACACACACACACACACACACATATAGATATGTACATATATATATGCATATGTACACATATATAATAATACATAAGACAATGTAAATATTGCCTTTGCCTGTCTATAATACTGGACATAATAGAAATATGCTCTGTTCATCAGATAGTAGGATGAAGAAATAAAAAATTAAGGTAAAATAGGGGAAAAAATAATTGAATGTACTTATCTTGCTACATATTCTTCCAAGTGTAGAGCATGAATGCAGCCAGTAATTGAGGACTTCCTTGGGCTACTTGGGCATCACTAGATGTACCATATGGGCCCATTTATGTATTAAATAGAGTACTCTTTCTAAATACACCTATTTAAGACTCTGGGTTTCCCAGGTCTGAGGAAGCTCAGGATAAGAAGAATTGAAACTGAAATCCAGAAAAGTCTATGAAAACAGCCTGTTCCCAGACCACTCTTCTTAGGAAGGAAAGATCAAAGAAAATATCCAAATTAAGTATATTCTAATTTGGAACATTGCTTGCAATTAGATATATAATTTTCTATTTTCGAAAACCATTTACAGCTCTGCCTTAAATAGGTTTCATATATATATATATATATATATATATATATATATGTATGTATTCATGAGTATATTCATATATATATATGTATTCATGAGTATATTCATATATATATTCATGAGTATATTCATATATATATACACACACACACACACACACACACATATATGGCTCTGATTCATAAGCAGAAGGCTTTTAAGACAATTAGTCATTATGGGCAAAACCTGTATAAACTTTATATCTCATACTAGTTCTGGAAAAGTCTAAGAATGACTTTGAACTACGTAAGGACCTTACAGGTCAAGTATAGTTCGGCCAAACTCCAATCTCATGAGAACCAAACCTCTCATGATTTGCTTTGTCCCTTGCCCTTGTCCTGGCAGGACCATCTAAGACAGATGGTCCTAGAGATTTCTGGCTCCAGAGGGAGCCCTTTGACCTCACTAGTTCCTTCCAACTCCAGAGTTTCACTCAGCCCTTTAAGAGATAGCATAGAGTCTTCCTAGAGCTGTGGTTCAAAATTCCAGGGATGCCATCTATACTGTGGCTGAAGATTATTTCTGTTAAAACATAAGTGTGGTGTCTTCATGATTTTTTAAAATCTTTGAAGATGTACAGATATTAATTTTTAAATGCCAGTGCTATGAATCCATGAAGGAGAAATCCTAAGGGAAAAAAATCCCTGATTAAAGAAGGAGTACTAATTCCCTTTGGACAAAGAGACAGAGGAGACACAGGAAGAAAGGAGTAAAATAGGGGGAAAAAACACATAGATTTGAATGGAATGATGTGGTAAATAATAACTAACGTTGTGGCTGAATTGTGTAGAAGCTAGTACAGTCTGCATATGGACTCATGTTGCAGGTTGAAGAAAGCAGGTAGCTAAGTCAGAATGTCCCTGGCAAGAACCAAGGACACATGGTAGGCCGGGAAGCCCCAGTGCCATCAGCAGAAGGTAAACTAAGGAAACAGAGGAAATAGGAAGAAGTATTACTTGTTGAACTATTTAGTGATATTAACAACAGAGCTATTCCACGTTTTAACACCTCAACATGTAAAAAGCATGAACTTCTTTTGTGGAAACCACTAACTTCATTAATTGATTCAACAACTGTTTATTAAGGACTTGCTATGTGCAAGGCATGATGGTTGGTGCTGCAGGCACAATTTAGAACAAAATAAAGCCCTTGTCCCATGGAGGTTTCCATCACATAGGGAAGATCTAATACATCCATAAATATTTAAGAATAAAAGTTGTGATTAGTGCCATAAGGACAACAAACAGGGAGCCACGACTGAGGAAAATGAGCAGAGATGGGCCTACTGTAGTTAAAACGATGTGGGAAGACCTCACTGAGAGAACTGAAAAGTAAGGAATCAGTCAGAGAAAGAATTGTAAGAAGTGAGTTCCAACCAGTGAAAGCAAAGGAGATAGCAGGCCCAGAGGCCCAGAGACTGGAACAGCTTGGTGTGTGTTCTAGGAGCCAACAGCACATAGCCGAGTGGGAGACGTGTGATACTGCTGAGCTATGAGGGAACAGCAGGCAGAGGGAGTTCAAAATGGCAGTTTTAGGGGCGCCTGGGTGGTTCATTCGGGGGAGCATCCGACTTTGGCTCAGGTCATGATCTCGCGGTTTGTGAGTTCGAGCCCCGTGTCGGGCTCTGTGCCGACAGCTCAGAGCCTGGAGCCTGCTTCGGATTCTGTGTCTCCCTCTCTCTGCCCCTCCCATCCATGCTCATGCTCTCTCTCTCAATAATAAACAAAAACTAAACTAAACTAAACTAAACTAAACTAAACTAAACTAAAATAAAATAAATGGCAGTTTTATTGCTGAAAAGAGCTAGGTCGGAGGGTGTGTCTTAGATCTTTGGGTAGATGGCTTATTGACACACTTCAGAATAAACCTGCCCACTTAGGCTGAGTCAGAAGAAACAGAGAGTAGGAGTCTTCCCGGCGAGCAGGCTGCACAAAGAGAGAAAAGTCCAGGCTCAGTTCCTTCTCCCAAACGCATCAATAAGAAGTTATTCTTCTTCCCAGAGGAGCAGAGGCCAGGAAGCTAAGCTTATTCAAATGTCAGTCCCTCCTTTTGGAGGCTTGAAGCCAGAGAAAGAGGTTCCTCCACAACAGCTACTGATGTTTTTGCCTACCTGTATTTTTAGACTAGAGAAGGCAGAAAGTTAGAAATAAGATAGCCACAATGGAAGGGAAAGGACTGTGACTTTTGGTGGGAGAAATGCCCCCCAGTCCTCACAGTTCTGTTCTTTGGATGGTGCCGACTGACAGCACCCAGCAGAGATTGTGGCAGAGACTGGGGAAATAGAGGTTCTTCTGGTGTTGATCACAATTGTGGCTAAGCCGGATTTACAAGAGGAAATGCTGCCCCACAGGAGGTAAGCTAGGCTCAAGTCTTAGCAGAGCCTTCGTCCTTTTAACTCATGCCTGTTGTAGTTACTCGCATGCACTTATGTGCCTGGACCCTGTGATTCCCTGTCCCTTCCACTAGTTTGTGAACCTCGTTGGCTGCTTTCATATCTATCCATAATGTCTCTTTGCCATTACAGAAGTTCAAGTTTTGCCCCTACCTTGTGGGGCAGTTGAGCTTAACAAGCAGAAGAGGCAGACTGGGTACAAAATGCGGCTCAGCAGCTCAACCAGCAGGGGGACGTTCAACAAGTGGACTGAAACCCTCCGTTTCCTCAGCTGTAAAATGGGGATAATAACGACACAGGCTTCCTGTAGGGTTATTGCAAGGACTCAGTAAGTTACTAACAAAGCACTTGGAGCAGGGCTAGCACATTGAACATGCTCAGCACATGTCAACTCTTATTAATATGTATGTGCTGTATTTTCTCATCTTTCTGAAGCAATTATAAAAGTTTTTCTTTTTTCTTCTGAAGTGTTTTTATTTATTTTTGAGAGAGAGAAAGCACAAGCAGGGGAGGAAGGGAGAGAGAGAGACTAAGGATCCGAAGCAGGCTCCAGGCCCCAAGCTGCCAGCACAGAGCCCAACACGGAACTCAAACTCACAAACCATGAGATCATGACCTGAGCCAAAGTGGGATGCTTAACCAACCGAGCCACCCACGCACTCCCAAAATTTCTTCTTGAAAATCTTTTTTTGCTTCCTGCTTTGTCTCTACATTTTTTTTTCCTGTTTGCTGTGGTCTCTTTCTTTCGTGAGGCTTTCCTCTAATGTCTCGCGATATATTAACAGTGAGGAATCGAAATGCTCATTGGATGCTCTGTGTGTTTGCAGCTGGCTTGCACACAAGGGGGCTTCATGGTAAGTAATCTGCTGGACATTTCACTGTAGAGCCTCCAAGGAGTATATGTCTTGGGCTGCTTTAGTGTCTCGTCTCGGGGGTCCAGGGGCCCAGGTTCTCCGGTGCACTGTGCCAACTTCCCATTCAGTCCACTGTTTTCTGTACATGCAGCTGCCTGCGCTGGGTCTCATGTCCCGGAGCCCAAAGTCCCTCTTCAGAAACTCCGCATCTGACAGCCACCTAGCTTTGCAGACTAATAGAGGGTATCTGGGAACCTATCTGCTTCCCACGTAGACATTTAATAAATACTTTCAGCCCTGCCCTCACTCTCACTTCCAGAGGTATTGTGGCTCACAATTCCTGGGCTTTGAGGGCTTCCCCGGGTACAGACCTGCGTGCTTTTCTCACTGTGGGCTTTGGGTTTGGCCTCCTCCGACATGCTAAGTTTACTACCATTTGTTCAACTATTCTCCAGCATGAAAATTTTGTGCCCGTTTCCCCATTTGTTTTTCTCTTGACCCTTATGACTGTGTGCAGCCTTAAAGACATCCTTTTATTGCCCCGTGTGTGGAGTTGCAGGAGGCGACACATACACAGGTGTGGTTATCTGCCAGTCTTTGCAACTGTACTTCTTCTTCTCAATGCATCTCCCGTGATTCTGGGTTCCGCGCACCATGGTGAACCATAAATAATGAGGGCCACAATCCAGATAATTAATGCATAGACTTTCTTAGTCTGTGAAGATGCTACTGCAGGTCGTCAGTGAGGGATCTGAACTTCAGGTCCTGACAGGGGACTTCCCTGATCTGCCAGCAGGCTCTCAGTGCTACGGGTAAGTTGTGTTCGTAGACCAGACAGCAAGGCTCGGGTGAGCAGTGTGTTTTCCCCATGCCTGCCATATGACCTTGGCTAATTGCGTCTCTGATTTCAACCCCTTCCCTTGGGAAGAGAAGGTACCTCTGCTTCTAAGTTTTGTGTCAGGCTTAGAAATTATAAACTGAAAAGTTCTGTACAAATAATGGGAAACACTAAATTTTAGTTGTTCCCACTTCTGGGCTCCCAAACACATGAGTCTGTGCCCATTTATTTTACAGCACAAACTACACTAGGGTGAAATTTCTGTTTTCTGGGTTTTCTCCCATGTTAGACTGAGTGGCTTTCTAGACAGGTATATTGGCCATGATTTGCTCAGCTCGGTATCATCAAGTCATAACACTGGCATGGTACATACTATGTGTTCACTAAAAGGGTGGATGAATAAAGGGAGGCAGAGCTATCTGGCACTAGGATTGAGCCCATAATCTTGGCCTCTTTGGTTGTAACTTCTAAACAACTTACATACACCATTGGGTTCCGTGACTGAGAAGACCCATTCTTCTTAGGCTCTGAACAGCCATCGGCTCTTTGACACTGTCAGCCTTGAGTGCCTGGGGGCAGACCTGGAAAATGATACTCCTGCTATGCCTGGCTGGATGTCCTGTTACCCATCCCTTGAGCCATATGTTTAGCAACTTATATTTAATAAATATAGCGGCAGAATCTGATTATAGCGAGCCCAGTGATAGCTAAACTCGATCGCCAGGGAAATAGAGTTAGAATCCTGAATCGTTTTTATGTATTGCAGTGGGCAATTGGAATGCCTGTTCCATATGGCGCTGACTCTGTCTATGGATTGCACAGCCCATTCCCCGTCAGATGGTCCCATTTTGGGTCAGTGATGATGGCAGGGAACAATGTGTAGAGACAGGTGATCCCCAAGGGGGTCCATTAGATTTCAATTGTTTCCCGTCGCTGTCCCATTGCAGACCGATGGACTTTGGCACAGCTGGACTTGCATCCTTACATTTTTAATCGGCACATGGGTATTTACAAAGCTGGCTCTGTCCAGGGCTTCAGAAAAGCAGAGACAATGGTGGAAAGGGAGCAAATGCCTCATAGAAAGGTTAGCAGACACTGTTTTCATGCTTCCAGAGGTAGGGATGGGTTCTTTTATCTGTACCAATTCACCTGTTTCTGGCTGTCACTGTTCTGAGGAGGATCCACAAAGCTGCCGGGTGCTCAGCCAGAGGGGAGGGTGCTGCCTGCCGCTCAGCCTTCAGAGTGACGTCTCCCTCCTCTGACCACCCTGCCAACCCCCGGAATGCATTCTCCCTCCTTGTGGAGGCTGCCCGGGGAGGGTTTGCCGTCCTTTGCCCTGACAGGAAGCGATAGCTCCCTCTTCCATCACTGAAGGGGAATTATACATACTCCCTTAAAGATAACCCCCTCCGGCTCACCTGTTTAGCTTATTAATAAAGTAATTCTGTAGCTTCCAGGGCAGCACGAGTTGGGAGGATAACCTGGTATGAACATGAGGTCACTCTTTGAAAAACGGATTCCATTCAGATCCCAAGAAGAGACACACACCTCTATCTATGCCTCATGCTAGGGCTTTTGTGAATGCTTTCAGTCTATTATGGGAGGCTGGCTTTGGTACATTATGAATATCAATAGAGTTCACATCACCATTCTCCCTACTTAAAGGAGTGTTCATAGAGTATTCACCCGCATGGTAGAGACAATAAGTCTGCCTCCCTCCCCGGCCCCTCTCCCTTCCTTGTCAAGAGGAATCAGGTCAGTGAGGAGCGTGCAGCCTAGCTTTAAGTAATTGCTCTGAAACCTGGCCTCTTGAGCCAGCAGCCACTTTTTTCCGTCTGTCATGTGGCCTTCACAGGTTCTGTCTTCTCTAAACATTCTTTCTATCTTGCAGCTATCTTTCTTTCTTGTTCCTTTTGTTGGTGTGCGTGTGTGCGCATGCATGTGTGTGTGTGTGTGTGTGTGTGTGTGTGTGTGTGTGTGTTTTCTATGAATTTACAGCCAGGCTAACTTAGACAGGGGCTCTTGAAATGTCATGGTGACCCGTTGCTCAGTGACCAGGACACCAGGTCTTTTGCCTTCCACAGAAAGGTTGAATCACCTTCCAGCTGGAGTTTATAAATGTCTTGAAGTCATAGAACCTTCTTATTTAAAAATAAAATTAAGCCTCCTTGCTTGAGCGGTAAAGCCTTAATGGCCTACATAAGGCAAATGGCAATAAAGCAAAACAAGTGCTGCTTTATAGCCACGCATTCATGTGAAAGAGGTGTGTAAAATAATGATAATAGTCATAACAGCAAGTAGATATTAGGGAAGGAAGGCTGGAAGTGGGGGATGCAATAAAACGCATCTTTCCCATTATTGTGATTCTTTATGTCACTCCTACAAAACAAGAGTCGCGTATTTGCTTCCTGGGTCGGGGTACCTGCACTGATCTTGTGCCTCCTGTTTTGATGTGGTCCTTGAATATACAGAACTGCGTATTGAAGATGAGGCTGTCCTCTGGAGCCAGATGAAAGGAAGTATGGGTCTCCTTGCCTTCTCCCGTATTTGTGTAATGCCAGCGTACCCTGTAATCAGGCGCAATTACTCTACTGAAGCCCACAGGCCGTCATCCACGTCTTGGGCATTGCAGAAGAGCCATCTCAGACAGACTCCTTGCACAGGCGGGCCTTGCTTTCTAGAGAGAAGTCTAGAGACATTTCAGTATGCTCTGGGGTATTGGGGTTTGTATAGATGTTTGGAGCGATATGGTAGTGGTTAGGAGCTGGGCAAGACCATATCCCTACAGCGTACCCCAGTGGGCCCAACCCAAAAAGTCCTTTGGCGGCAGGATCATCCAGTTTTATATTCATATCCCGTTGACTTTCCTCTTTTGCTATCCCCAGCCTTCAGGAAAGTCTTATTTAAATATTCTCCTGGTCTTAGCTCTACTACAGAGTTGGCAGGACAGGATCCTGGCTCATATTTGGTCAGAACATTAACTATGAGCAGCTCTGTCCCCAGATGTGCAGTAGGAGCCCTAGTAATTAACAAAAGATTTCCCTCAGGCAGCATTTTCCGAAGTGGGTTGCGTATAATATGAGTTCTGTTTGGATATTAATAAAACTTATGGGGAAAAAGATGCCATGGTCAACCAAGTTTGGGGAATGTTGGGTTAAACATCTTAAAGGAGTTGACTCTTAGCAAGACTCCTCAAGGCCTTTTTGCTAATTTCCTGTGGCTGCTGTAACAAATTGCCACAAACTTGGTGGCTTGTATTCTCTCACAGTTCTGGAGCCTAGAAGTCTGAAGTCAGTATCCCCAGGTTGATGGTCCCTCCATAAGCTCTAGGAGAGAATCAGTTCTTCCAGCTTCTGGTGGTTGTCCACATTTCTTCACTTGTGTCCATCACCCTAATCTTCAGAGACAGTATCTTTTTTTCTAATGTTTATTTATTTTTGAGAGAGACAGAGTGTGCGTAGGGGAGGGGCAGAGAGAGAGGGAGACACAGAATCTGAAACGGGCTCCAGGCTCTGAACTCTCAGCACAGAGCCTAACGTAGGGCTCAAACTCATGAACCGCGAGATCATTACCTGAGCCGAAGTTGGAAGCTTATCCAATCGCACCACCCAGGTGCCCCAAAGACAGCATCTTTAGATCTGTCCCTGATCCACCTTTACATCACCTCTTTGTGTGTGTGTGTGTGTGTAGGAGAGAGAGAGAATGAGAGAGAAATCTCCGTTTCTCTCTTATTAAGATACGTGTGACTGAAATTAGAGCCCACCTAGTTAATCCAGGATAAACTCCTCTCAAGATCCTCAAGTTAATCACATCTTTTGCCATATTAGGTAATATTCACAGGCTCCAAGGATTAGAAAGTGAATATATATTTTTGTAGGGTCACCATTTAACCTACCACAGTCTTTAATACATCACAAGCATTGTGCATCTCTAGGATTAGTAAGAGTTGTGCAGTGTTTCTCAAACCTCAGTGACAAAGCAACACTCATTTCAGGAAACTTCTGTAGGATTGGTGTTCTGAGGAGCACACTTTGGGAAATTTCACCAAGGAAAGATGAATCTTGGGGGAAAAAAAACAAAGTCAAACAGTCCAGCTCCCCTTCTCCCTGTAGATCTGGGATTTATTTTACCAGGGAAGATGGCACTTTCTTTGCCTCAGGAGATAATATTATTACACAGATAAAATATGAAAAAATATCAGCAATTTCACAGGGACATTTAAGCCACACTCCACAGATGATGTAACTCTAGGGAATAGTTAAAATAGCATTGTATTGGGAGTTTCAAAATTTGGTTGGCTTCCTGGCTCTACTGCATACAAGCTAAATGATGCTGAGGAAGTAATTAAACTTTTCTAAGCCTTGGTTTTCTCACTCATGAAATGGGGATAATAACCATATTTGCCGTGTTATTATCATGTGAATGCCAAGTGCAAAAGCACTTCATTAAATGTAAAACTTAACACAATCTAAGGAAGTACTTTTATTCTGTGAACTGCCCCCCCCCAAAAAAAAGAACATCCTGTCCTATAGGATGATGGTAATGGTGGGGGTAGATTTCTACAGCTCTTCCCTGGAGGTCAGTTTTTTGCTCAGTGAGAGATCATAGCCATACGACTGTTATGTTTCTGTTACATGCGCAATAAGCGTGGGATGAACGAATTCTCCTTGTCTCGATCACTTCTCCCCAGTGTCCATTCCACAGGATCATGGGATCCTTGGGCTGGAAGGGCCCTTGAGATATCATCTAGAGCAGTAGTGCCCCAGCACTGATCTGAGGACTAGCAAAGGCTGGCTACATGAGAATCTGCTAGGAGCTCATCAAATGCCATTGCCATGTACCACCCTGGAGATTCTGATTCAGTAGATCTGAGGTGGTGCCCAGGAATCTGTATTTTTAACAAGCTCCCAAAAGATGTGGCACACTGATCTAGCCTTTCCCACTGTCATTGTACAGAACCACTCCTAAAGCATTGCACTAAATAATCTATTTCTTTTTAGAGACCTCCATGGAATTTTTAGAACTTCCTTTGCTAGAGATGCTCTTTGTACCAAGTGGTCATATGAGAGAGCCACAACTCAGTGCATCTTGGTTCATTCATTCTTTCATTCATTCGTCTATCTATTCAAACAAACGTTGTGCACCTACTATGTGCCTGACACTGTGCTAATTTATTCCACTGAATACCTTCTCAGGAGATCTCTTGTAATTGCAAACCCCATGATTTAAAGCCTCTTATTTCCCCTTTTTGGCCTTGAATAAGTAGAGATATAGAAAGACTCTCCTTTCTGCTTTACTGTTTGCTTTTCTCTTTTCCAGGGATTATCTCTAAAGTAAGAAGGAAGCTTTTCCCATAAATGATGAGTCCTTGAATTCCTCCTAATCATTGATCAGATAGTTTGGAGGGACCTCAAGAGACCCAGTTCTCAAAAATGTAAGTTTGCATCATCCCCATTTTACCATTTACAAATAAACCAAATAAAAGGCAGGAATATTAAGTGATTTTCCCAGCATCAGAATCAGGAAATGTAGGGCTTAGATCTCCTATCTCTCCCCTTTTTTTTTTTCTTAAAACAATGTTTATTCAGAATTTTTTTATCCTAAAATAATGTATGTGAGACCAGTATTCTCCCATTTTAAAAATACTACCTTTCAAACATGCATCTGGCTGGTTTGAGGAATGGGCTTTTCTTCTTCTGCCGGGCTCATAATTAGTTATTGACGTCTTCTGATATTCACTAGTGTATGCTTATAAATAAATATCACATGCCCCTAAACTGAGCCAGCCAACATCTATTAAATGGTGGACGAGTAAAATGTTGTTAGCTGTGCTTTATTTTCCTGGGCTGCAGTGGGGCCTAGAGGTTTTTTCCTGGGAGTTTCTCTAGCCCTGGAGAGTGGAAAGGGTCCCACCCCCCTCAAGCCTACTTCTCCTGTTTCTCCTCTGTCTCTCTGTTCCATTCATCACCAGCAGCCTCTAATGTCGACAGGCACGCAGGTCTCCAGGCAATTCTGAAAGCCATCATGAGATCTGCTGGAGTACGGGGTGTGGCAGCTGGGAGCCCCTCTATCCCTATTCCTCTGGTACTTGCCTCAGACTTCACAGGGTCCAGGACGGTGCTGCCCTCCCGTGGCAAGTCACATCCTATGGCGGGGGCGGGTGGAACAGCCCCCCCAACCCCCGGTGGACCCATGTTTCTGACCTGTGTGGCAGAGGATCGGGATAATCACAGAATTTATATTTTTCATTTTAAACTAAGTCCTACCATATCTTATTGAGTTCCTCCTTTCAAGGGTCTCGAGATAGAGGTGCTGCCTTCCTTGGCTTACAGCTATCCAGAAGTTAATGGAAGGAATGTGTAGACACCAGAGGAGACCCCAGGGCCAACAGCTAGGGACGTGGGTCCTGGGATAGATGATGGGAATAGGATTACGGTGGTTTTCATAGGGCAATGGGAAGCTGGAGACTTGCGGGATCTCTGGGCCAAACAAAATTAGATGCCTGGTGGTTTCAAGGAAAGGGCAAGAGGCTCTATCTTTGTTTGTTTGTTTGTTTGTTTGTTTGTTTGTTTGTTTATGTGTCTTGCATTTGTTTAAGTGCCTCTGACACTTGATTTGCTGAGGCTGGTGGCTTCTTTTCTTTTCTTTCTTTCTTTCTTTCTTTCTTTCTTTCTTTCTTTAAAACACTTTTATATACAATTAATATCATGAATTTTCACTGCATTTACTGGGAATCTGGTCATTTGAAATAGCCCCTTATGCTGTTAGCAGTGAAATATGAAGTTGAGAGGATCTACAGAAATGAACTGTTTAAATGTCAACAAATAGTACTAATTCTGAAATTTGTGAAATTCCTACCTTTTTCTCTCCTCCCATTCTGTCACTTTATTTAATAGTTGGTCCAACTCTTTTGTGTACAGATATGCAATGTCCTCCTCTTCCCCCTTGCTCCAGCCCACTGCCATCCCCTACCACCCCCTTTATCCCAAGAGAGCCTCAATTGGCTCTGTTTGCAGAACTGTGAATTTGGAAGCAGCCTCATGGCTGACCTGACTGTTGGTGTTCATACCCTGAGTGTTCCAACGGTTTATTTGCATATTTCCTGAGGAGGTGAGTGGAAGGAAGCCCCCAGTGTCAGCTGCCATGGCCAACCTTCCGGGATAACTGGAGTGGAATGGAAGGGCGTGCCTCATTGTGTCTCAGCTTTGGATTTATTTTGATGCTGGGAAATGGGGGGTGGAAGGGGAAAGTGTAGGGCAAAAGGAAGACAGATGAATGGTTAATGGAGGCTGAAGTGGCAGATTGAGAGAGAACACAAACACAATGGGCAGACCGATGGATTGATAGATTGGACCCAGAGATGTAAATAGGATAGTTTATCTAAGCTGCTTAGAGTCTCTCCTTCCTATCTATCCATCTATTTATCTATCTGCCATAAGCAGGAACTGATAGGGGAACAGACAGATTCCGTGAGTGGGATGGATTAGCGGCAGGCACAGGAGCCTCCTGGGCATTCCAGACTTCGGGAGAGGGAAGGGCTTGGGGACCTGGGGACAGATAACAGGTGCTTCCCAGGAGGGCCGCTTGCTCCTTCTGTGCCCCAAGTGAAAACATGATCAGCGCCCCAGCGAAGAAGGCTTGCTCAGGCCTCAGAGTGCGGGGTCACCTCCCTTCCTGCCTCAGACCCCTCCTCTGACAATTTGCAGGTGTTCTGTTCTCAGACCCCAGAAAGCGGACAGCTGCCAATCGGAGGAGGAAGCCAAGAGAGCAGGGCTTGGTGTTATCATACATTTTTATCCCAGAGCCTTGCTTTAAATTCCAGTCAGGCTTCCAGTCTTGCAACAACAGGGGAAAGAAAGAGGAGGGAAAAAAAAAAAAAACCTGAAGGAAAGCTAACCGTGCTCCTGCTGTTCTGGAAAGCTGTCAGCTGTCAGGTCTGCTTTAACTGACAACCTGGTCTCCAGAGCCCTGGGAGCCCAGCCTCAGGAGAGGGGAGGGCTGGCCTGGGGTGGAGTGCTGAGGGGTTGTTGCCCGCTGCTCTGCACTACCTACCCCCACGCCCACCCTGCCTAGGCCTGTCAGGGGTGGGTCCCTGGGCTACTCAGCAAGCTTGGGGGAGGGGCGCAGGGACTAGGGAAGTATGTTCTCTGTTCTCCGAGCCATCCTGGGGAAGAAGGGGAAATGGGGTAAAAAGACACCTGTGTTATAGAGAAGTCAGGCTGTCTCAGGACCTCCTACCTTTGCTGGGATAGGATGGGTTCCTGGGGCTAGGGAAGGGTGAAAGGAGGAGAATTTAAGAGGATTCCAGAACTCACTTCAGGCCCACAGGTGCAGGAGAACCCACCTTTGCCCCTATCACACTGGGATTGAGTAGCAGCCAGAGACTAGCTGGCCTTCCCCTCTTCTCTCCATGAGCTGGCTTCCAGAATCCTCTTCCTTTCTCCTCCTCCCTTTCTTTCTGGTGGGTTCATGTCCCTAGGTATGAAATTCTAGTGCATCTCAAGATCACCTTTGCAGGACAAACTCCTGTGTCAAGTGGGAAGGCATGGCTGGGCTCCATTCCAATCCCCACTACTTACCATGTGACCTCAATTCCCGTCGTCCCCACTACCTTCTTAGCTATGTGACCTTGATTCCATTCCCCACTGCTTTCTCACTGTGACCTTGATCCTAGTCCCCACTACCTACTTATGTGTGATTTTGAGCAAATAGGTCTTATCTCTAAAAGGGAGATAATCTTTAATCCACTGATCAAACAAAATTGCGCATATGGAGACGTTCCATAAACTCTAGGAGTCTATAAGACATCATTCTTTCCTGATTTATCTTTGTTTCCTTGACAGCCCCTAGCACAAAGACTTACACAGAGTAGGCACTCAATAATAGTCAAATGAAAGCTAAATGAATGTAGGAGAGGAATGTTTCTCTAAATTTGATCATAGAACATCTGGACCCCATTGCAGAGCTACAGAATCAGACACTCTGGGATGGGGCCTGAGAATCTGTACTTCAGCTGGCTGCACAGGTAGTCAGTATTTCAAAACTTGGAAGTTTCTACTTGAAGTAGGAAAGCAGAGGGCACATAACAAGGTTTTGTGATGATTTTTAAGATCATAGACTATGTCATTGTTGAATTCCCAACACCTAGCACAGTGCCTGATAAACAGAGTGCTCCCTCAGGACAAAGTTTTCTTTCTTGAGTGTCACGATCAATATTTTGGTAGAAAACACGCTGCCAGAGTTTCACCAGTGAATAAAGCACACAAGATAATTTTAAGACATTGCTGAAGCACAGCCACAGACTTCCACAGGGACTTCACAGGAAGAGGCACCTGGGACACCAAACGTAAAGAGGTGCTACTCTAGGGTTTATAGAAGCACCTCCTTAAACTTTGTACCATAGGGGCCCTGCCTGTCTTACCCTAGTCCTGGCCCTGGGCCAAGGGGCAGGGTTAGAGAAGGTTTCTGGAAGCAGTCATCAAGTCTGAGAAGACCAACAGGAAGGAGTTTTCCAGGGGACTCCTGGGGAGAAAGACATTCCAGGCAGAGGGAAGAGCATGAACAAAGTAGAGGTGCTAGAAACAGTGGTGGGGGTGAGGAAGCACCCCATGCGGAGGTTAGCAGGAATGTAAAATGAAATGTGGAGGCTCAGGAAACAAGGGGAGATGAGGGACATAACATGGAAGGACTTGTCAGCCATATTAAGGACCATGGGATTTGTCCTACTGGTTATGGGAAGCAGCAGGTGTTATGGTCAATTTGTGCCTCTAACAGAACATTCTGGTCAATCTCTAGACACTTCATTATCCAAGTCACAGATATTGTGAGGTACAAAGGCAAGCCACACGTGTAGCTCTGAAGTTTCTAGTAGCCACATTAAAAAAGGAAAAAGCTGTAAGTGATGAATCACGGGAATCTACCCCCAAAACCAAGAGCACACTGTACATACTGTATGTTAGCCAACTTGACAATAAATCATATTAAAATAAGTAAATAAAATTTTAAAAAATTGAAAAGGAAAAGGAAAAGAAAACCTGATTTGGATAGTATATTTTATTTGACTTATAGCCAAATATAAGCATTATAATCATTTCAACATGTAATCAGTATTAAACAGCATTAATAAGATATTTTATATTCTTTATTATTGTACTAAGTCTTCAACGTCTGGTGTGTAATTTGCACTTATAGTACATCTTGATTCTGTCTAGCCACATTTCAAGTGCTCAGTAGCCACATGTGGCTAATGGGTATAATATTGAACAACACATGTCTAGAGGAAGGAATCTAGATGCCAAAAACCAGAGGCTGGATTTTACAAGGTCAAGGGAAGATGATGCATCTCTTTTCTTTTTTAAGATGGCATATTTCTAATGCAGGATGTTGGTAATGAGAAGAGAGAAAAAAGAAAGTGATAGATTGTCAGGAGACTTAGCTTTTCCTAACATCTTTGTTTGTAAAATCGATATATAGTATTTATCTTCCTGGGTGATGTAAAGATTCATATATGTAGAGCACCAGCTCAGGCTAGCAGGGAATGTATGTTCAGCAGGCATTCTGTCCACGACCCAAGCTGTTCAATATCTCCAGGAACAAGAATTGACACCTCACTTGCATGAGGTGGTGGTCAAAGCACTGGAATGGTATAGTACCAGGTGTAGACTACAAGCACCAAAAGAAATCACAGCCTAGTAGCCCCACTGCACCTTCCCAGGTGTCTCTCTTAATAGCACCCGGGTGAAGGGAAGTTAGCGGCTTGCTGTCATGGGGAGGCTGGGAAGAAGGGTGTAGTAGAGCCAGTCCAGGAGAGGCAGAAAAGCAGAACTGCTGACATTCCGGGCAGCAGCCACTCTGACTATCAGCAGCCAGCAGTTGGCAGCGGCTCCAGATGATTGAGAACTGAACAGCTTAATTGGAGGAGTGCGAACATTGTGGAGTGCCAGGCTGGCATGGTTAAGTGCAAAGATGTTTCCCCAGAGCCCACATTTCTTGCCTTAGGTTGATGTGCCCATGCTGTCTTGGGGAATGCCCCTGGCCAAACCCCTGTGCACAGACCATCAGTTTCTGTATTGCTTGGAAGAAAAAGGAAATGCATTTCTGAATAGATGCAGGATACAGCCCTCTAGACAGAGTTGCTCATGCTGTGGAGAGAAGCTTGGGGCAGGGCAGGGAAAAGATAGGTCATTCTCTACCTAATGAGAATGCCATGCATGGTGTCCAAAGAGTAACAGGCTACACATCTTAGATTCATTAAGACCCTTCTGATCATAGGGAAGTTCTGACTCTTCTTATTTCCACCAAGGTGATATTCAAATGAATATTTATTTATTTTCAAAATGATGATTTTGGTTAGCTGAAGTCACTGGGTGGGTGCTGAGAATCTAAAAAAAGTAACCAAGTAATTAGTGCCTGGAGCTGGTGAGAAACACAACTCAGGTTCCCTTGGGTTCTCTCTGACTCACATTAATTTGCTATCCCTGTATTAGAGTAAGCCAACTGCTGTAACAAACAAACCCAAATTCCACTGGGATAACAACAAATGATTCTTTGTATAACAGTCTGATTTGGAGGAATAGCTCCTCTGGACAGCTTTTCTTCCCAGCAGACATCCGAGGATACTTGTACTTTACACTTTAAGCCTCCAGTCTTCACTCCTCATACCTTTCCTGGCTTCTCACAAGAAAGGAAAGAAAGAGGAGAATTGCATGTGGGAGCATCCACGGGCCAGGTCTGGGAGTGGGTACATGATCTCTGTTTGCTTCCTTTGTCCAGAGTTCAGGCACATTGCTCTACTGAACTTCAAGAGGCCGGCAAATACAGACTAGTGTGTCAAGGAGAAATAGGGAAAAGGCTTGTTGAACACGTAGTCAGTCCTTGCCACAGTCACTTTCTCTCTTACTCTCTGTCTCTGATGGGACTAAGATAGACTGGGGTTCTCACTTGACCCCAGAGGCTTGAGAGTCAGGATACTGCAGGAGAGGGGCAACATTAATTAGAGGGTGATGACCTGGAGTTTCAAGGTGATTATTAATCGGGACAGTGTCATGGTCAAGAAGTTGTAATGCCAAACTAAATTTTTTCTCTCTCGTATTCCAGACCTATTTTGTCAGACTGTGAGCCAAAGAAAGGGAAAGTTGTGCGACCGCAGTGCCAACAGAGCAGAGGGCTAGGCTAGCTTTCCCATTGCTAATTGGCATCAGGTTGTCACCCGTGGCCTCCACTTGCCAGCCAAGCTTAGTGGATCGTGTGTGGTGGAACTGTAGCAGGAGGGTGTTTTCTTTTTGCTCTAAAAAGCAATCCCAAATCTAGAATAAGCAATATTGTCTGCAAAGGTGTGGAAATTCCAGTCTGGTAAGACTGTGAAAGACAGGCAGTGGTCCTAGTGGGGTGATAATAGCGATGGTCATTGTGACAGATGTTGTGGTAGGCAACAGCGTCCCCTCTTCAGGATTGATACACAAATGTCCTAGCTTCTTAGAATATCTAAGGACCACTCACAGTTTACAGCTATGTCTGTCAGTAGGAACTGCCTTGCCCAAAATTAAGCCTTCCCTCTTGCACATCTCCCGGGTAGCCCATGGCCAGTGACTCCTGCTTGGAGATTTAAAAGCCTAACCCTCTTGCCTCACTTTAGCAGAATTCTGAAGGGCCATTCAGGCTCTAGAACTCCGCATAGAATCTGCTTCGGTCTCAGTTACAACCTCAATACGAGTTTCTCTTCCTGCCCAAACTTGCCTTCTTCACTTCCTCACATATGTATACCTCAAGAACTCTCCCCAGTAAACCTTCTGCAGCCAATTCTCGCCTAAGAATTCTTTGATACAAAAAGCAGTTTTAGGAAGTTGACTTTCAAAATGGGACTTTAGAGATGGGTCAGTCATTGGCTCTCTGGCGGTGCAAACCCCATCACTGGTTGTAGCTGGGGTAGAACTAGCCTGTGAGGTATTGTAGCAGTGCAGCTGTTGAAAGAAGGGTAATTTCTGTGTGACTGTTAACTTTCATCAGCAGTAGACTGATGTGGGATATCCATAGAAGGGGGTACATGGTGTGGTGCAGTGTTTCTTGTGATTGAGAGGGACAAGGGAGATGGTAATTATAAGGACCATGGAACTGGGTGATTTGCTGAGCACCATTGATTTTTGAAAGATAAGTAATGACAGGCTCAGATGATTAATCATCATTTCCAGACAAAATATGAAAGCTAGAAGGCCTTAGTAGCATTTAGGGAAACCCTAATCTCCTACAGCCAGAGTACCAGGAGAATAGAAAACTAGGCTCAGGACTTAATCATTAAAGTAGTAGAGCTTCAGATAGGATTGAATTCTCAGATTCAGTAAGTCTCCTATGCCAGGTGCAGGTCCCTAATGGGAAAGTAGTAGGGTGCTGAGACTTGGAATAGGGCAATTTGAGTAGACCTTAGTACCTTGACTTGCTGGACCTTCAGAAGTCCCTTCCTCCCCTCGGCCTTGATAGGTCATAGCTCTCCCCTTCCTTGAAGATGATGCAGAGACCTTGATTAAGACATTCACATTACAAGACACAGCTTGCCTGCTTAAGGAAATATCCCCTACCCCTTCCCCTGGCAAACAATCCAATAAGGAAAATCAAATTCCAGTACAATCAGACTAGAGATGCACTGAGAATTTTATGGAAGGAGTGTATACACCAAAGTTGTTATAAGGCATAGCTAACATGTCCCTGTAGTGGCTACTAGCATATGCATGGGACTGAATCCTGGAGTACCTGATCAAGAGGTGTTGAACATAAGGTTGGATAATCAAGAGTTTATCAATATTGAAATGGTCTCCATTTTATATGCTTTGATGCCTTAGCAAAGGCCCTGGAGATGATTGTTACTAGAAGGGCTGTTAGGATCTGGAAAAAGCAAAGACCCACACTATGTGAAGTAGAAATGCCAGAACTGCCATGGTGGATGGTGAAGCAAGAGCTCAAACAGCTCAAAGAAGTTGGCACACAGAGTGCATATACTGTATCAGGCCATAAACGTGCCAGTGGAGTATGTTCCATGGGAGGGCCTAAAGGACACTCCAAGAAATACCTGGTGAACATGGGTCAGCTCAGTGATAGCTGTTCTCTATAGGCCAAGGCTGAAGATAGGACAGGCTAATACAGAACTAGGCTTTCTAGTAGCCTGATTAGATCCTCCAACAATAAAGGTCCAGGTGATGGCACTCAACCCTCAGAAACAAGGCAATTGCAACTATTGTAATGAAGCAAGGTGGCCCTGATATCACAATATGTGGCAATATTTAAGTGGTATCTGGCTTTGGCTAGAGGGAGAATCTAACCTTCAAAGAGCTATGGTGATATTAATGGAACTTGGTGTTTCCAGAGGCATGTTAGATGAGCAAAGGAGATATTTCTTAATTTACACAGGCAAAGGATATCAAGAATGGATAAGAAGGCTGAGGGAAATCTCTCAAATTAAAATCCATGGTACTTTGTCAAGTTTCCAAACTTCAGTCAGTTCTCAGACCCAGAACACCAGGGGCAGAAAGAGATGCTGGATTTCTATGAAAAGGAATCCTGCAACTCCATAGCAATTGTATTCAGTTGGAAATGTTCTAGTCCCTTTGCCAATGGACTATAACCATTTACTCAAGCAACAGCCCATTTGGGAAAAAGCAATACCCAAACTCTTCAAGGACTGTGGGACATGGAGTCAGAATTAGCATTGATATCCAATATGGGACTCAATATGCCATAATAACCCTCCTGTTACAGTTGAATCTTAAAGATCAATGTGGGGGGAGTATTGCCATACAGAAGGGCTGTATGGGGCCAGGGAAGTAATTGAATCCTGGAATCCTTAGGTCTGGCTTCACAGATTCCTGGAATCACAGGCCCACCTGATGATCATTTGCTGGTATAATTGGAATAGACATACTTTTTGGAGTTTGGCATAAACCCTTGGAGTCGGTATTGGTTCCTTAACCTGTACAGTAGGAAATTTAGTAGAGAAAGCCAAATGAAAACCGGTGCAACTGTGCCTTCACCCCAAGTCAACATAGTAAATAAAAAGATAATATTGCAACCTGGTGAGAATGGTAGACATTAGTGCTACCTTCAGAGAATACAAGGGTGATGATCTATGATAAATCCTCATTTAATTCACCAGAATAGCCCCTATAAAAATGGAATGAATCATGACTGACTGAATAACTACTGTAAATTTAATCAAGTACTGTCCCCAGTTGTAGCTGCAGAGCCAGATGTGATTTTACTAAAGCAGATGAATATAGCCTCCAATACATATTAAATGACCATGATCTGGTGACTGCATTCTTTTCCATCCCTACAAGAAAAGAGGATCCAAAGCAGTTCATATTCATGTGAGATGGACAAGAGTATATAATTATGGTCTTGTCTTAGGTTTTGTTAATGATTTGGCCCTCTGTTGTAATAAGACTGTCAAGGAGATGAAATGTCTGATAGTCCACAGAACATCACACTGGCCCATTATATTGACAATGCCATGATAATAAGACCAGATGAAAAAGAAGTGGCTACTATGTGGAAGCCTTGGCAAAATACATGTGCTTCAGAAAGTGGAGATTAAAGCTTCAGGACCCCAGCATATTAGTGAACTTCTTAGGGATCTACAGGTTCTAGAGAATGCCAGAACATCCCTTCCAAATGAAACAACAAAGAATTGTATTTTACGCCTCCAACTACTGAGAAAGTAGCGTAAGTCTTAATGGCCTCTTCAGGTTCTGGAGGCAGCATATTCTATGCCTGGAAATACCACCTTCACCCATTTGCTGTATAACGTTAAAAGGCTGTGAACTTTGAGTAGTATCCAGAGCAAGAAAGAGCTCAGCAGAAGGACCAGGTTTGAGAAAATGGTCTGACACATGAGCCATATAACCTAGGAGACCCTATGGTACCAGAGCCATCTATGGTGGAAGAAAATAGTGTTCAGAGTTGATGGGAAGCTCCAGTCAATAAATCACAATGTAGACTTCTGGGGTTCTGGAGAAAGTCACTGCCACCTAAAACAGAGGATGATCACCATCAATAAGCATTTACTGATGTGCTACTTGCCCTTGGGAAATACAGAGCTTCTGACCCTGAGATACAAGGGATCCTATGACCAGAGCCATCCATCATGAACTGGGTTCATGCAAAGCCCCCAAGTCACAAGGTGGGGCCAGTTCTGTGGCAGTGCATTCTAAGATGGATATGGTACATCCAAGATTGGAAACGAGCAGAGCTGGAGAGCACACTATAAGCTAATCAAGCAGGTAGCCCAGAGCCCCATGCCATCAATCAGTTTGCACTCGTGTATCTCCTATAGTTCACATCTGTGGCTTAACAGAGGGCCTTTATGATGAGATAACAGATAAGTAGAAAGGCCCAGCTTCATTCATAGGTTAGCTTTGATGGACAGTGATGAGGGGGAAAGCCTCCCCATCGGCAGAGCTTTGATGTTAAGTGCAATTAGTCATCAACTTTGTGTAGAGGAAGAACTGACTTAAGGTAAAAATATAGATGAACTTGTGGGCAATGTGGAATGACATGGTTGGTTAGTTGGTTAAGGGCCTGGAAGGAGAAAGATTAGACTATCAGAGACAAGGGATGTCTGTGAAAAAGGCAGGTGGGTGGATCTCTGGAAGTGGACAGGAAGCATAAAGGTTTTTGAACTACATGTGAACAACCAGCAGAGAACATCTACTATGGGTGAGGAGCTAAACAACCAGACAGAATGACTCGGTCAACTGCTAAAAGCTAATCTCTTTCATTGGCAGTCCTAGTCCTGGCACTATGGAAGTGTGAACTGAATAGCCATGGGGGCGAGTATGGAGGCTGTGCATGAGTTCTCATTCATTAATGCCGATCCAATTAACTGTTACCATTGAATGGAGACAGCCGAGAACTTGGGAGATAGGCTAAGAACTTTGAACAAACACCACAGATTATTGATTATTCTCACCTTTTTACCATGTTAGCTTTTGAATGCCTTTGTTTGCCCACAGACAGTGCTAAGGGTGATCCATATTTCCGAAGGCCAATCTGTCTCTGCAATAAATTTCTCAGATGCTTCCAGTAAGAGCATAAAGACGTTCTCCTGCTCCCACAGGAGGCAGCAGGAACAAGAATACATTGGTTGAAGAAGAGTCATTAAGAGTAAAGAATATAAGAAAACTGCATTTGAAGATGATATGCTCTAGTATATAGAAAGTTCTAAGGAAGCCACACACAGAAAAACAAAAGCACTAGAACTAATAACAAGTTCAGCAAGGTGGCAGGATACAAGATCAATATATGAAAATCGATTGTATTTCTATACACAAATAATGAACAATCCAAAAATGAAATTAAGAAAACAATTCCATTTATAATAGCATCAAAAAAGAATAAGATACTTAGGAATAAACTTACCAAAATAGATGTGAGACTTTTAAGACCAAAACCCACAAAACATCATCAAAAGAAATGAAAGATTTAAATAGAGAGACGTTCCCTATTTATGGATCAGAATAACTAATACTGTTAAGATGATGATACTCCCCAAACTTATCCATATAGTTAACATAATTCCTATCAAATCCCAGCTTTCTTTTTTTTGTGCTTTCACAGAAAATGACAAGCTGAACCTCAAAAATCATATGGAAAATAAAGAGACTAAGAATAGCCATAACATCTTGGCAAAGAAAAAGAACTTAGAGGACTCACATTTCTTAATTTCAAAATTTACTACAAATCTACAGTAATAAATACACTGTGTTATTCACATAGAGTTAGACATACAGATCAATTGAATAGAGTTAAGAGTCCAGATCAAGCCATATTTTTATGGTCAATCAATTTTTGACACCTGTGCCAATACAACTTCTTAGAGGAAGAAAAGTCTTTGAATAAATGGTCCTAGGACAACTGGATACTCATATGTGAAAGAATGAAGTTGGACCCCTGTGTCATACCATGTACAAAAATTAACTCAAAATGGATCAGAAACCTAAAGGTAAGAGCTAAAACTGTTAAGATTATTACAGGAAAACTTAGGTATAAGTGTATGGCTTTTTAAATATGACATCCAAGACATAAGCGGCAAAAGAAAAAGTAGATCAGTTGAACTTCATCAAAATTCTAAACTTTTGTACTTCGAGGACACTATCAAGAAAGTGAAAAGAAAGTCCACATAATGGTAGAAGATACTGTATTTTTAAATCATATGATGTTTGTATGTCATACATATTATATGATTTAATTTGTACAAAAATTGGGGGAATAGGTAAATACACAGAGATAGGAAATAGATGAGTGTTTGCCAAGGGTGGAGGCTTGGAGAGGAATGGAAAGTGACTGCCAATAGGTACAGGATTCTTTCTTGGGTGATGTAAATATTCTGCAATTAGGTAGTGGTGATCGATGCAGAGCTTTTTGAATAAAAACTACTGAATTGTGCACTTTAGAGGGGGTGAATCTTATGACCTTACAATATCTGAATCGTATCTCAATAGAGCTGTTGTTCTTAAAAGAAGAAACAAACAAAGGGCATTGGACCAGGAGACTGGATGTGGAACATGCACATCAGGCTGACTCATCATTGTGTCTATGAGTGTGTGCCTAGACACGTATTGCTCCCACTTCTTAGAACATTCTCTCTACCTTGCTTTCTGCCCATCCACATCTTATACTTTGGATATAACTGGAATATAAACTCTGCCTTCCTCATATCTGTCTCTAAAAACCTTATGGCAGTCCTACACCCTGGTTCCCCATCAAAGAATTCAAGTAGGAATTGACTGCAAACCATACTTGCTAAAAGTGCACTTAAGATGTGCTATTTGAAAAAGACAGTCTAATGGGCACGTTAACCAGCTATTCTCCTAGGTACCTCCAAGCTCTATTACTGTAATGAGTTACATCATTAGAAACAAGGTACCTGGGCCACGTGACCCAGCTAGGCACAGGCATTCTGGCAATGAGTGATGTTATTATATTCTGTGCTTTTATACAGGGTCTGTATAAGAAATACCCACTTGAATGGCTTATCTATGTCTGCTGTAAAGCTGTAATTGAAGACTTTTCCACTATATTACCCAATGACCCTTATGCAAGGGCCCGGATGATAAGTTTCTCCTTGTTTCCAGGAAAGAGTGTGCTTCTGCAGGTGAGTCACGTGGGTATTTCCTTTTCCTTTGCTTTGCTTTTCTTCCCTTTCCTTAAACATAGGAACCATCTAATGCCATAAAAACAACCCACACTTGAGCATTATGTACTGCGAGCCTGCATCCTTTCCCATCTTTGACCATCAGAGCAGCCTGATATTGCCCCTCTTTCTCAGATGTGCACACTGATGCTAAAAGAGAGTAAATGGCATTCCCGACCCCTCACAGCTGGTAAGTGGCAGAGATGGGATTTGAACCAAGGCAGCCGGACTCCAGAAAGCACGCCAAATCCAGCTTCTGCTGTCACCTCGTTGTATAGCCTCCCCACAAGGTATATTTTCTAAGCCATCCCAAAAGTTTTTGAATTAAGAGAGTGTACATACTAAATACATGTTTGCTTTATTCCCCACATCTCCTAGCTGAATATGCTCAATAAATAACATTGATTGATTTATTTCTCCAAGTGCTGAGATCCTTGGAAGAATGACCCCCTATAAATTCTGGTGGCTGTTTTTATTAACGATGCAAGGGTAGTAATCGCACAGGCTGGAGGAGAGGAGGACAGAACTGAAAACAGGAATAATTCATTTTATTTCTTAGATGAAGTGCCTAGAAATTGCATGGCACCTTAGCAGTCTAAAGTCTGGGCCTCTGGGTGCTTGCACATTGCTGGTGGGGATTTAATCATCTTATCTGATGTGTGTTTCCACAGAGTGACAGGCACTCCCTGTCCCACTTCTGAACAGATTTACTCTGTCTGATAGGCTTGGGGGAAAGACCTTTACTCAGCCAGCATGATTCAGCTGGTCTGTGGGGCTGCTTATCTGTAAACACATTCATAAGCAAGCGAGCTCTCAGTGTGCAGAATTTTGATTTACTTAAGTTTCCTTTCTTTCCTCTCTCCTCTCTTTTCTTACCTCACTAGTATATACAGGTCAGATACCTGGCTCCTGTGTGGTTGAGAAATTGGGTGCCAGTAGAGCACCAAGATTCTTATAAGTGAGGACCTCACCTCCTCACCAGACATTATTGACCTTTTGGCTTCTTAGCCCCTACCGTTTCTGGTAGACCCCCATTTTAGAATCCTGAGGGCTGAAGAAGACGACAGGCATGCTCTCTAGGAACTGTCTCCTCTAAGTGTGGTCTTTGGACCAGCTGCAGCATCACCTGGGCGCTGTTAGATGTGCAGAATCTGGGGCCTTACTCAGGCCCGCTGAATCAGAATCTGCAAGTGAATCATATGCACGTTCAAGTTGCAGAAGCAGTGGTTTCAGAACACTGCACCCTCAAGGCGTGGAGGCAGCTGCTCTACCAAACAGACCTGGCTGTCCTTTGAGTGTGCCTTGGACGGAATAATAAGGTGCTGATGTGGTGCTCGGGAGTCCCAAATAACGGCACCGACCAGATGTAGTGTGCACCTTCGGGGGGGAGGGGCTCTGCTGCTGCCATTGCTCCTTTCTGCTCTCTGAGAGGGGGCACACACATGGCACGTTAGGTCTTTCCCTCCACTGACATGTAAAACATTTGGAGACCTGGGGTATTGCTTCCATAGTGATTAGAGGGTTCGCAACAAATGTCATTAGTGACTCCCAGGGAGTAATTTTCTCCCTCTCTGTATACCATCAATACTTTGTACATCTGTACTAGAGAATGCGCCACTCTGGATTGTGTCTGCATCTCCATCCCCTACATTATATTTTACAATTCTCCATGGCCCAGAAACACATAGAGGTATTGACTGTTCTGCACCTATCCTAGAGCCTAGCACTTACCATAGGGAGGGAGGGAGGAAGGAAGGAAGGGAGGGAAAGAAAGAGGGAAGGATGAAGGGAAAGAGGAAGGAAATGGGATTTAGTTTTAGGGAACTGAAGGTATATATGTATTCTGTAAGCTGGAGAGGATTCGGCAAAAGTATGCAGAGAGGTGAGCATCCAGAAAGAGAACGGAAAGAAAAACCTTAGGGAAATCTTAGGGGGTGAAGTGTTTGGGTTACACATAAGGGGATAAGTCAAGAATTAAGATCACTTAAATATAAGTGCAGAGCCAACATGTAAATTCAGGTCTGACTTAATGGCCTGCACTGTCTCTTGGGCCATACTGCCTTCAACGGCATGAAAGGATAGCACCAGAAGGACCCCTAGTATCGGTGTAAGAAAGTCAAGTGACCTGCTGACAGTTACAGAGCTGGCTGGTGGCAGAAGCCGAACAAGAATCTAAAAAGGGGATGTGTCTATAGCCGGTCACAAAACCTGAATTTCTCAACCTATCCCGCCAGGCCAGGAGCATAGGCCTGTTGTGTCTCAGTGGCTCCTTTGGTCTGTATTCTTGCTCTACTGCTAGACAGAACAAGCACTCTTAGTGCACAGCAGAGTGTATTGCCTCATTACTCTTCTCTGCCGTGGCCCTAGACCTAGGTCATATGTTTACCACAGTGACTGCACAGCCTAGAGCCTTTGCATGTTGTTGTTACCCAGACATCCCTATGCTTCACAATAAAGATGCTTTGCAGAAGTTATCAGATTTGTAATGGTATTCAAACTCAAACTGATGGTAGAGAAAACAGCAAGAAAGTGGAGGCAGGATGCTGTAATTAAAAATCACTGAGCTGATAGAGTTATCAGGAAACCAGCAAATTGATCCCTGCATCTCCAGCCTTGGATGGAAATATGTCTACCCCATGCTTAAATCTTCTCAGGGGAGAGACTTAAGTCTTTTCCTTTCAATTGCTACAGCAGCTGATTACTTTTGTTAGAATCACTCCCAGGAAAAGATGTGAGGATTCTCCCACCTCTCGGAAGTTCTCCTCTCCTTCCCAGAAATGTGTCTTCCTTTCCCCACCCTCATACTCCCAAGCCCTGAAACTGGGTCTCTGTCACCCGCTAGGACCCAAATGTCATTTACTGGAAGAGAGAGGTAGAGACGAAAGACTGCACTTCCTCCCCTTCTGATAGATACAACCTCAGGCAAGTGCTGTAACCTCTTCCCCCTCATGTCAGAAATGGGTAGGACTGGATGACCTCGAAAAATCTTCTAGCTCCAAAAATCTAATCCTCTATTTTGCCAGTGGGTTAGCTTCTAAGACTTATTTCTTCCTAAGGGCATTTTAATTTTCATACAAAATACAATGGCAAAGAAATCTCTCTCTTATATACAAGAGAGCAGACTTGCATGATGAAATTACAGGCTTTGAAGGTGATATTTGGGGGCAGGACATTCTGTAGGCAATATATTCCATCTACTCATAAGGCAGCTCTCCCCATCATGACCACTATTTTCATATTTGTGAAAAGAAGCCAAGAATGGAATCTGAACTATTTGTGATGCCCTGTATTTGAAGAGATCTTCATTTATGTTTGGCTGTCGATGCATGAATATGCTTACAGAGCTTAGCATTATTATTATTAGCACCGGGGATTAAATATGTTATTTAGTATTAGAGGTATTAGTCTCGAGCATTAGGGCAGATTAGCTTTTGATGTATTAGTTCTTTGGGGTTACAATTAAGGCCTGGATTCGTGATTGTTATATCCATTTGTCTCTTCTCCATTCAGTTCACCAACATTGACAGACAGCCCAGGACTAATTAATTAATGACAATTCTTTATTTTCAACTGTGTATAAGAATAGGTTGTTCACATCTTCTGATTATTGTAGACTTTCAAGGTGACAATTTTGACTGGGACAGCCTTTTTGTATTATGGCATTCTTAGCCTAGCTTTCTGAGAACCTCTGTGCTGAATGTGTGGTCTCAAGCCTTTAAAAATCTCTTAAGGAATCTTGTCCATACTTTACCACCCCCGCCACCCCCACTGTCTTTCACCTGCTTTCTAGAAGCGAAATCTTTGGTCTGTTGCTTTGATCCAAGCTCTGGTACACCAGACACCCATCACTGTCTCACAAGAGTCAGGCATCCATCACAGAGAACAGATGAGTAGGTCAGTCAAATATAAACATTCCTTCTACTGTGATTAATTAATAATGTCTTTTAGGCCTTCTATCAATATGGTACTTACATCTGGGTTTAGAAGGGCACTCCTAAATATTTACTAATGTGTAATAGTACTTTTAAGTGGAGTTGATAAACTCTGCTTCATGGTTTAAGCCTTCTAGCAGGCAAGAAGTGGAAATCTTTGTGATTGGGTGCATCTGTTTCTAAAACCTGAGTATGTCACACCATCATCTTTCCAGAGCCTTCCTAAAATGAGACACAACATCCTTCTAATAACTCTATAGGTATGCTTTTCCCCCAGTCTGGTCTGATTCAGAGACTGATAGCTAAGGTTTCCTACCCCTCAACTGTGGGACCGGCCCAGGTAAGACGTGAGCCCCCACGTACTCTTTTCTCACCGGAGCAATTGCCTTCATGCTACTGAAGGTGCTCACTGCTAACTCTGTGCACAGCACATTGTCAACTGCTTTCCTCCTCACTCTGAATATTGCTGTACATGGTTTGCCATTAATTCATGGGTGAAAGCATGTGCCCACCCAGTCCTGCAGCGTGGAGACATGCACAGTCAGTGCTGAAATCAGACTCTGGTATCTCTCTTGCACCTCTCAAACCCTGTCAGTGGAAAGTGTCAATGCCTTCCTACCGCTTGCAACCCCCTTCCCAACCAAAGCATACTCCTCTGGCACATCAGTACCCCATTGATGAAGAGGACATCTGCTGGTTCCATCTTCCACAGATGAGTGGCTTGGTACAAATTCGTCAAAGCAAGCAGTGGCCCAGTAGAAATAGCCAGTGTGTGCGTTACCCCCTAGGTTATCCCATCACTCTGGATTTCTGCCCTAGAAGCCTCCAGGGGAACTTTGAAGAAAGAAATGCTGGAGGCTGCTTGTCTACCAAGGATTTCAGGTTGTTGTGGATTGAGATAGAGTACAATGATTAAATATGATGCTGAATTCTTCTGTATGCAACAATAAACATCGAAGGCTCTTGGGTGCATAGACACAACCATCCTTTCTGTCTCCCAGTTCGTTTTGTACCAACTGAGATATAGCCCACGTAGGGAATGGAGTACTTAGTATTTATGTGGTGACTTTCGCCTGAAGAAATTGGAACCTGTGGAGAGTAGAGAGGAAGTGGTTCTCCAAGAGATCTGCTGTGAAATGCTTCTCGGACCACCTGGGGGAGGCACTCTGGGGAGAATGATGCCTCATTCTGTGTGGCGTACATCCAACCTGCTTTTTAGGCTGGGAAAGTGGTAATCAGAACAGAGAAAACCAATGCCACGTCTGCGTCCTTCCCAGTTTCCTCAAAAGGCGATCACAGACTAGAAGATGCCGAGTATGGGAAACTCTTCTGATGCCTGCAGCAGTGTTGGCAAAGAGGCGCCCTCCCCCCCCCCCCCACCCCCAGCCTGCCTCAGTACACATTTACCCAACGCAGAGGCTGCAGCTCCCCTGTGAGCAGGGACCTTCACATCACTCCTCTGATAGCAAGGAGTCCTGGCTGTAAGACTTGTGTTAGTTCTCCTGTCTGGGAAGAGGGGGATGGGTAGCCAGGTAACTCTGGGACCCGGAGTTCTGCCTCACTCCATTCTTCATGTAACAACCCCCGCCACACACACCCCAGTCAAGCCAGACATGCATTCGCTTTTGAAAACACACTAATCAACCAGCCTCCCCCACGGCCTATCCACCATCCATGGATGTCCATGTGTCACACACAGAGCAATTAAAAAAAAAAATCCAGGCAGCCCAGGGAACCATAATCTTCTTTTGTTTTCTCTTTTCCCCTAAAAAAGGCCTTTTAAGAAAATATATTAAACCAGGTAAACTTTTACTCATACGTTCATGTGGCTGGAGCAGATTGACAAAGAAAACAATCACAAAATAAATATTTTTGTTTTGTTTTTAAAAAAGAACATTTCCCTATACATTGTCTCTTTCTAACTTGACAGAGCTGCTTTCTTGGACAGGACGGGTGCCGTTGGAAGAGGAGTTCCGGCTGGACCACGAGGGGAATGTGGAACAAAGTAGGGGGGCTGAGGAAGCAAGGGGGCTGGAGGGAGGGAGGAGTGGAGAGCAGAGCAAGCCTGCCTGTCTGCCCTTACGGTCCTCTGTTGGTGTCACCTTGAGTGTCTCAGGGGAGCCGGCTTGAGAAGCAGTCAGTGTCTGGGAGGGCACAGAGGAGGCAGCATACAAAAAGTAAGAACCAACGCTGGGGGGATCACGAAACAACGCCATTTTAAGAAACCTGGTTAAAAAGAATACAAAAGTGACTCGATGGTGGGGGAGGGGGAACTGCTCCTGTTCCTACCCCCATGCCCCCTCTTGCTTTCTTGAATGATAAGAATCACTTTTTAAGGATTTTGTTTTCACGGTTTGGCTGGTTCTTTTTCTTAATCTCTCCCTTGGCTCCTCTCCTTCAACTGCATGCATTTGAAAGCACCGACTTCACAGATTCGAGGCTGCTGAGTCGTAGCCTCCCTGTGTGAGTGAGAGAGTGTATGTGTATGCGCGCGCGTGTGTGCACGCACATGGTGAGCGTGTACACGTGTGCGGTGATGGTCTCTTTCTCTCCTGCCTGCTTTAGTCCACGCCCTGAGGTCCCATCGGCTGGGTGCGGAAAGTCTCAAGGGAGAACCCTGTTGGCACTAAGGTGAGGGCTTGGATGATCTTTGCACCCTGGATTCATGGATCACCTCCCTGCCCAGCACTGGAGTGGGGCCCCCATTAGCTACACAGTTTGCCTGTCTCATACTCCACAGGGTTTGGCAGCTTAGAATTGAAAGCCCTCAGGGAGGACTGGATCCTGCCCACCTCGTTGTTGGCCAGCTTGAGCCGATGCCGGAGCAAGCAGGAGAAAAGGTCAAGCCGGACTTTGCCCGGGGGAGAGAGCTGGTTTACCCGGTCCCTAAGCTCTATAAGCTGCAAGAGGGCAGAGTCCTGGGAACCTTGAGTGTACGGGTAGTCTAACTGGAGAATTAAGTCCCGGATAGCATCCGGGTCAAAGGGGAGGCTGTAGCCAAAGACCTGCAAGGTGTTGATTTTCATGTAGCCCAAGTTCTTGGAGGGATCGGTCATCTCCAGGGGCTCGTAGTAGATTGTCTCATTGGAGCTGTCATCCAGGGACTTGATTCGGCTCCGTAGGTAAACATGGACTGTCTCAAAGAAGGTCTTCCACCTGTTCCCCAAGGTGATAGTCCAGTTTTGGCACTGGGCAGCTGCGTCCACGTTAGTCCTTTCCCAGTCGGGGAAGCTGCCCTCATTCACGGGCATGAACCAGCTCTCAGAGTGGCTGCCCCCAAACGGGTTGACGTAGATGGCCATGACAGGCTCCAGGGTGCTGTTCTTGGTGAGGCAGATCTGCAGGGACAAGGCCAGCATCACGTGCACCAGCCCAGGCTTGTACTTGTTACTCTTCAGCGTGAGCAGCATGCGCTTCCTCCAGGAAGGGTCAAACCAGCTGCCCAGACGCATGTCGTTGCTGATGAAGATGGAGTGCACCTCGATGCGGCTGTCCCGCTTCTGCAACAGGTACTTCAGCTCCAGGTCCTGCAGGTCTGTCTCCAGCCCCAGAAAGTTCTCCAGGGACTCGGCCACCTCTGGCC
Organism: Lynx rufus; assembly: GCF_022079265.1. Lineage (NCBI taxonomy): Eukaryota > Metazoa > Chordata > Mammalia > Carnivora > Felidae > Lynx > Lynx rufus. The sequence continues at coordinate 44,659,360 of NW_025814829.1, forward strand.
GGCACAACCCCTGGGCCAGCACGTAGCCTGGGTTACAGCCCCCGCAGCGCGTGCTGTTGTCCGGAGCACAGTGGGCACATGCGGGCCCTTCGCCCAAGGCACAGGGGATGGGGCCCTGGCAGGAAGACTGGTCATAGGGGCAGGTGCAGCTGTGGCTCTGTTCCAGGAAGGTGCCGGGGAAGGTGCTTTCTCCACAGTAGAGGAGGGACTGGATGCGATTCCACCAATAGGGCAAGGACCTTTGGGAAGGGAGGTAAGAATGAATAAAGAGTCACACAGAGACACGCTTTGGCGTCTCTCCTGAGGGTAGGAGGAGACTGACTAATAGGCAGGGAAGGTAATGAGAAAGATAAAAGCCCCGAGTTCTCTGAATGATGGAAACCCTACTGCACCACTCTGGAATGATCGAGTAAGGCCTAGAGCTCAGCGTCTGTCTGATGGATCAGCACCAGAAATACTTGACATCAGACTTGTACTGGCAGCAGCCGGGCTCATCCCTCCCAAGTACCACTTCCTTCGCTTATTCAAAAGCCTACAGAAGATCTCCCACACCCTCTGTACCAAAACATCTAATGTAGTTTTCAGCTTTTTAAATAAGACCGTCCGATCCCTAGTTCTCTAAACTTCCCAACTCCCATCCATTGCTTTCCCACTTACCGTCCCTGTCCTTCCTGTTCCCACTGCTTCTGTCACTCTTTCACCACGAAGAGGAATTTTCTATGGCTGGCTCCCTCTTTAGATTTAGATTTCCGCTCCTATGATACCTCCTCAAAGAGGACTTCTGTGACACCCTTTTTGAAAGAACCACCCAGTCGCTCGCTCTCTATCACATCAGCCTGTTTTTATATAATCCACAGCAAGGATCAGGATTGGAAATTATTGTTTATTGTTTCCCTGTTCACAGATGGCTTCTCTGAAAATGCCACGAGAGCAGTAACACTGCATTATTCTTCACCAACATGTTCTCAGAAACCAGGATTGTTCCTGGCGCTTGGTAAGCATTTAATAGTGATTTCTTAAAAAAAAAAAAGTGAACCCCTCTCAAAAGCCTTTGCTAGTCTAGGCTCTCCACTGACGCTTCCCTTCTTACAGGTGCCTCTGTCAGAGCCGCATCTCCGGGTTGCGAGGCAGCCTCCACGCCCTGCAAGGCCCCGTCTCCGTGTACCATTTCTATCTTCTCCCACACAAGCTGGCTGAGACTTCCTTCTCCAAGGTAGCTCTTCTCTCGGGCTTTTGCTTTTACTAGACCATGCCTCTGATTTATGTTCCACAAATGTGGATTTAAGTGGCTGCCACATAGGTATCATTTTATAGTTTTTGTGTTTCTATATATTTATTATGTCTTCCCGAGGACCCACACACACACTGCTTAATATTAGGATACGCAGTGTGCACTTGTTGAATAAACGAGCGTGTGAGTGGATGTGCAGTGAGGGCCTATGATGATACAGCCTGCCTCTGCTCCTGAGGGCGGGGCTGGGGTGGGGCTCAGCTTTCTTTCCTTTTGTGACTCAGAACTAATCACTTGTTTCAAGCAACCCAACGTGTGTATATTCTCACTGTATGTAATTGGTGTGTGAGCTTCAACTCCACCCCTCTGTTTCCTGAAAAAACTTCTTAAAATAGAAACGAGTGAGAATTAGAGCATGACTAGAATAACATTTGAATATACTATAATTTATAAAAAGTAAAATTAGCCTCTCTCTGTTTGCTCTCTCCGATGTCAGACACAAGTCACAAGTAGGTGAAGAGAGCAGAGAATCTAAAAGGCCTCATCTGGGTCACCGCCGCCAGATCTGCCATGTTGGACAGAGGGCCCCCTGGCCTCGGCAGCCTCAGGGGAAGGGGCCAGGCTTGGGCCCGGGCAGCTGGGGTGCTCACCTCTCCTTGGGCAGGCGGAAGCGAGGCTGCCGGTGGCAGCGCTTGCAGAGGTTGAAGAGCCTGCGGACAATCCGGTGGGTCTTCTTGAACAGCAATTTCAAGCTGGCTCCCAGCTGCTGGTAGCGGTGCTGAAGGCTGGTGTCCATGGCCCAGAACTGGGAGATGGCTGTGGAGTTCAGGAACCTGTCTCCAGGCAGCCTTTTCAGCAGGGCCTGGAATTCCTCTGTGGGCAAGGACGCAGAGCTGAGCTGAGGGGGAGTCACGCAGACTCTGGGACGGCAGGGCGCTCCCTAGACCCAGCCGGCCCTCCGGACTCATTGCCTGAGGAAAGAGGCTCCATAGCCATTCTCCCAGCCCTTGTATATATTTCTTTTTAAACTGCTTTATTTGGAAAATGAATAACATGCCATAAAACAGAGCTTCAGGATTTTTTTCCATCTTTCCTGTCCCTAATATGCTTCTGAATTTCGAAACAGATTTCCGTCACGACCCAAGCAGGCCAGAGGTCACGCTTTTGCCAATGACCTTGGGATGTACCCTTTATAACTCCCTGTAAGTCTCCCTTTATAACTTCCTGTAAGTCATTCACAACACTGTCACAGGCTGGTATTCTTCAGTAACACCACAACATCCTGTGGAAGGTGGAAGGCAGGCACAGCTGGCAAATGTGGACCCAGGGAGACTGAGCACCCAGCTCAGAAAGCTTCTTAGAAAATTTCCAGTCCCTGAGACCAGCTGCTCCTGTCCACATCCTTCTCTCTGACTCTGGAATACCCTTTGTCTCTTTCAAGCTTCACCTCTAGGCCAGACACCCATTCTTTCCTGTAGCTAATCCAGAAGCAAGATGCTTTCTGGTCCTTGCTGCCTACTCCAAGTCTGTGCTCTTCCCGGAGCTTCCTGGGCACAACACATTGGCTGAATTTATGCCCAGATCTGCTTTTACTTGGGACCTGCAGCCACTGTCTCCTGATTGGGGCCCAGATAGCCCTCATTTACTCAGCAGTAAGTAACTCACAGTGGTGAGCGCCCGAAGTCATGCCCCACATTAAGCATCGTTGAACACATCCCACCATCACAACTCCTGTGCAGCTGGTGTTGGGGGGACTGGAATGTTCTCCTTAGCAACTAACTACCTGTCTAGGACTTGAAATGTCAATGCCTGGCGCCTCAGCTTGGTTCTTCATACCCCTCTTCCCCTTCCCAGTGGTTGGAGAATCATACCTAGTGATGGCATTAACAACTAGCATGTACGTAGGTTTTTTTTATAAAACATGTAAGCTTACAAAAGAGCACAGGGAGTAACAGAATAAACTCCCATGTGCCCACCAACTAGATTTAGCCACTTTGCCACATTGACTTCAGTCTTTTGTTTTGTTTTAGAGAAATTCTGCAAAGAAAATATACAGTTGAAGGCCCTAAACTTCCCTTCTATCTCCCATCTTGATGTAACCACTCTCTTGGGTGTTTTCTTTATCATTATATTTCTTAATGTTTTCTGCATATGTTTATCTGTAAAGACATTAAGTATTGGCCAGTATGTTTTTAAGCATCATATAAATAGTATTAAATATGTGTTATATTTAATAATATTGTATCATAGTATTATTCACATGATATGTATATATAACATTTTTCATTTTCACTTTGTTTAACCCAACATATTTCTGAGCTATATCTATCCACATAACTATCACTCATTTAGTGTTGAAATGTATGAGTGTATCAGGTAGAGATAGTTATACATTAATTTTATCTACATTATCCCATATGAGCCTTCCATCCACCTATTATTATCACTTTCCCTCTCTTACAGATGAGGAACGGAGGTATTCTGAAGCTGCATGGCTCACATAAGGTCACAAAGCTGGTCAGTAACAGAGTGTCTCAGTCTTTGGGGGCTGCTCTCAGAAAATACAGACCGAGTGGCTTATAAACAACAGAAGTTTATTGCTCACGGTTCAAGAAGCTGGAAGTCCAAGATCAGAATGCCACCACGGTCAGGTTCTGGGGAAGGCCCTCTCTGGGTCGAGTGTGGCTCACTTCTCACTGTGTCTTCACATGGCCGAAGGTGAGAAGGATCTCTCTGGGGCCTCCGTTATAAGAGCACTAATCCCTAATCACCTCCCAAAGGCCCCCACCTCCCTGGGCATTATATTTTCAACGTATGAATTTGGGGGGGGGGCGGGACGCAAACATTCAAACCAGAACCCAGAACAAGGATTCAAAACCAAGCCCTAAATCTGCATCTCAAGGTAACCTTGCTATTAGCTATACGTGTAACAAGCAAGGACTAGTATGTGCTGGGTGCCTCCTAGAACTATTCTATGTACTTCATTCATCCAGCAAACATTCCTTGTGCACCTGTGCGCAGGCAATCTGTAGCAAACGTGTATCAAACAAACCAGGCAAGTCCTAACGCCCTCATATATATCCACATTAGCTCATTAAGTCCTCGTGACGCATGTCTTTGGTAGGGATCACGTCCATTTGCACAGATAACAAGAAGACAACCACCTGAGACGTGAGGTTGTGAGATAACCTGGTAGGGGCCAAGGACACAGGTAAGCGGATGAGGCGGGATCCAAGGTAAGTTCCCCACCTTCTAGTCCCGCACCTCAGAGCATGTCCCATTGACAGGGAAGTGTGGGCCCGTCAACTGCTCACCTGACTCCTCAAACTGCCGGTTGTGAGTCACCCAAGAGTCCTGGATCTGCAGCAGGCTGTCCTCCATGGCCTGGATGTCAGCATCCGGACAGTTGCATTCTGGGAAGGTGGGGCTGCACTTGCACCAACAGTCATTCTCCTTGCAGACGAGCTCCCCCTCAGAGCTGCATGTGATATAGCTGAGTGCCGCCGCCACAAAGCGCTCACGCAGGTACTCGGGCAGCAGCACCTGTAGGCCTAGGGAAAGGACGCATCAGGGAATTGTGGGGCAAGGACCAGTGGGGACCTGGTTTCCCACACTTAAGGCTGCAGGATCGCCAGCTGGGGTTCTGCTGACTTGGGCATTCTGGGCCCAAGAACGGTCACCCCAGGGCCTAACTCTATGGAGCTGATGGGATGAGGGGCTTACCGCTGCCCCAGTGACGGGTGGGAGAGGGTCTGAAAATGCAGATGAGGAGCATCGAAGCCCAAGGCTTCGGAGAACCCCTCACATCAGCCAAATTGAGAGCGTGCGTATCATACGAATGGCCTTATTGGCTGCACATCGGCACCTCTAGGATGGAAATGGGAAGATATTTCAGATAAAAGAAGACCTAACAATCTCATGAAGGAGGAATCAAGGCTTGATGGGCTTTTGCTCTGCTTCAGCTAGCCATCCTGTTTCTGGCTTTGCTAAGTCACAGACGTTCTGGGATGTCCCACCCCACCCTTGACGACCAAGGAGACTGCTCTGGTCAGGAGGCAGGGACAGGCGTTGTTAGTACGCAGTGGCCAGGCACCACACCAGGTGCTTCCCAGATACGATCGCATGTGACTCCCTGGGCACACTGAGAATCCAGGGCCGATGGCCACAGTGACCTGCCCACGTCGCAGGACTAGTAAAGTTGGCTTGGTGTCACACTCTGCCGTGGTACCATCAGCTTGTACTGCACGTCTGGGACTGGCTGCCCTGCCTCAGTGTGCTTAACTCTCACCGAGATTTGGAAGTTCAGTCAAGCCTGGGTAGGTAGGAATGGTTCTCCGCTCTCCCTGCTAATTAGCTCCCCTGATCTTGGGATATAATCCACTAAATTTCTCTAGGCTTCAGCCTTCCTATCCATCTGTGGTGGTGGGTTTTAGTTTACCAGGAGCAGAATACACCCCTCTTTGGCTTCAAGCCACACACGGTGGCTGTCGGAAGCACATCAAGGGATGAGTGAAGGACACGCATGCCTTTGGATGCCGCCTGGGCCAGGTTCGAGGGCAGACCTGCAAGAGGCTGCCCCAGTAGGGACATCGCGAGAGACGGTGCCAGGAGAGTGGGGGACGTGAGAACTTCGGATACGCTGAGCTCCCCTTTCCTCAAATACCTGCCAGCTCTTTATCGTCACACCCTTGACCGTGTCCTTGGCAGGAAATCAGAGAGCCCAAAGTATGCATCCTAGTCTCCGTGGACCTGAAAACATAACTTAGCACGGCAGCACCAGCAGAAGTCCTGTTTGAGACCCACCTCCTCTATCTGAACTGCTCCTCAAGTTTCCTGTCTTGATGCTGTGCCTGCAGTGGCACTGGAGAGGCCCTCCCCACATATCCGGTCCACATGCTGCCTTTCCACACACACCCATCCAAGTCCTTTCTCTTCACCTCCCCCACTACCTCCCTCCTCCTCACCATAACACTTCCCATTGCTATAAAATAAGTGCCCCGAGCAGTGTCTGCATGAGTGATGGGCTATAAAATTAAATGGCATAAACTATTCCAAATGAACCACCAGACATTCCGAACTTCACTCATCGCTAATTTCCAGACACAAACCCAGCCCATCTATGGACAGAGGAGAAGAGGGATGCTAATTGCATTAGGTGGCTCTAAATAAAGCAGTCTTTTACTCCTTTTTATTATATATTCCTTGATTCCAAAAGAACTGATGGGTTGCATCTGGCTCAGGTTGCCTGGAATTTGTAATCGTAGATCCTGGGTGAGGGCTATTGATTTTATAATACCAAGACAATAATATCTTAAACAGAGTCCAATTCAGTTAGGCCTCAAGAAAAAGGAACTTTTCCGACTGCCAAACAGCCCTGTCTGAATCCGTTTGCATTGCCCTGCCCCCAGGATGCCTGCGGGGCAGACAGCAGGAACTAAGCACCTCCCCTACCTCCCCTTACCTGTCCTATCGCCTTCCCGTTGGCAAGTGTGTTTTAGCTAGTTCTGTCTCCAGCGGAGGCTCCCATTCGTCTCAGACTGTTCTCCTGGCCTTGATCCCCCGCGGAGGATTACAGACCAATCGCAGAAAGTAGGGACCACTCTCAGGGTAGCCAATAGTCCCATGGTTTGTAAAGCTCTACGGTGGCCCCATAACCATCTGCAAAGACTAACCGTACCCCAATGTGTCCTTAGGACAAAGCCGAGGGTTCTTTGGGCAACAAAGGTGATCATCAAACTAGACCAAAGTGTATAAGGGTGAATGTGATACTCATGCAGGATAGTGACTGGGGGTTGGGGAGGACTATGAATGCCGAGGGTTTGGGTGTTGAGTGGTGCTAACAGTGGTCTTGGATGCAGGGTAAGCCATTTCAGAAGTTTTCTCAAAAGAATGAGGGAAAGTTGTTAAATACACGTCCCAGAAGTCCTGGTAGCTCTTGTCTTAAATACGGTTTAGCCAGGGGTGCCTGGGTGGCTCGGTTGGTTAAGCGTCCGCCTTCAGCTCAGGTCATGATCTCATGGTTCATGAGTTTGAGCCCCGTGCCAGGCTCTGTGCTGACAGCTCGGAGCCTGGAGCCTGCTTCAGATTCTGTGTCACCCTCTCTCTCTCTGCCCCTCCCCTGCTTGCTCACACTGCACCTCTCTCTCTCTGTCTCTCTCAAATAAACATTAAAAAGAGAGAGAGAAGGGTTTAGCCAAATGAGGCACAGAGGGCTTTTTCCTGCTCCTTGGTGGTCTGAGTTTTTCACCCAGTGTGACACCCGTCACGGTACAGCTTACCCAGTAACTGCACTTTGTTCTCCGGACTCTGTACCAGCACAGAGCTGACTGAGTCCAGATTGTCGTAGTTGCTGCAGCCCAGAGGGCCCGTCCTGGTCTCCGTGACCTAGAGAAGGAGGGCACAGTGTGGATTTAGAGACCATCCCTACGGGGAGACCATCCCTATGCGCTTCCCTCTCCGGCCATCCGATCTCAGGCTCTGTGTCCTGTCCTTGATCAGCCGGAGGATGGCATGTGTTTCCCTACCCCGGGAGCAGAAAGCCACTTTTCTTCCCTGTTCTAACAGACTCTCAGCGGCAGAGGGCTGGCAGCGGCAGGTGCACACGGTGGGAGGCTTTCAGAGGGGGCTGAAGGGAATTTGCGTCCGGGAAGAGAAGATTCAACGTAGGCTGAGGAAGCTGGACCTCTGAGCTGGAGTCCCCCCCCCTCCCTCCCCCAGAGGGAGACAGGAGGCCAGATGTGGAGGCTGTCAGCCGGCTGGCGAGCCCAGCTGCATCCACTCGGCGTGGTGCTCACAGGCTTTAGGGATCCCGAAGATGAAAAGCACTAGAGAAATATGAGTTATGAGTATTATTATTAGTATTAAACATTTAAGTCCCACCTCGGCGCTGAGACGTCCTTAGAGAAAATCAGCCATGGGCTTACTGCATATTTTAATAAGTATATTAAATATACATAAACTCTTATAGCCATGTAATATTCCAAAACACCACAGAATCATTTTAAAATATTATAAAGTTGGCCTATCAGTTTTTCCCTGATGTTTTTAAAGTATAAGATGAAAAATGGGGAGCTTTAAATGCACTGAAATAATTCCATAATAAGAATGATGGGGACCTGCGGCCCTTTCTTCTCAGGATCTGCGAAAGCTCTGCCAACAATCAATCAACCAATCAACGAGTATTTATTGAGCAGCCACTGTTGAATTCCATACAATTCATCAAACATTCACAGAACGCCTTTCCTGGAGTTCTTCAAGGAGTCGGCCCTGATACCCCTGACCTTCTGTCCTGGCTCCAGATACCTCTGCCCTGCAGCAGGCACACGCGTTGCAGTTTTCCATCCCTTACTGAGAACGTGGGGTGAAAATCTGGGTCCTCCACACACCAAACGCTCCACAGGGGTAAGCCCATGTTTATTTTGTTCACCATGTAGACAGCCGCGATGAACACAGTGCCTGGCACACCGGGTATTTAATACATTAGAGAATGTGTAATACGTTCCAGGCTTTGGGGGGTGAGAAATGAGCACAGAAATGCACAAGTTATATGCTGTGTCCTCTAGGGAACTACAACCTGTGGGGAAGGCAGGTGCATATGCAACGGGCCGAGATGCATCCAAGTGGAGCGGAAGCTATGTGTCAGTGAGCGCTGAGGAAAACACAGCTCTAAACAAAGGGAACATGAGGGAAGAAGGGCAGAGGAGACTCAACTGAGCTGGTCCTTAAAGATAAGTAGAAGTCTTGTTGAATCACTATATCATACACCTGGAACTAACATGATACTGTATGTTAGCTATACTGAAATTAATATAAAATAAAATTAATAGTAATAAAGATAAGTACAAGTGGACAGCGAAAGAAGGGAAGACAGGCACTCTGAGAGAAAGGGGAAGGGGCACCGCGGGGGCTCAAAAGTATAGTGTACGTGACTAGTGCCCTACAAGCTACAAGGTGAAGTAACCAGGTGAAGAGCAGAGTGTAAATGAAATTTTCAAAGAGAGTTTAGTCTATTTAGTTTTAAAAAATACTCATGGAACAGAGTAATTCAATGAGAGATGATTTGATACTGACTGGAAATACAGTAGGGAGAGAGACAGGAGAAACCCTTGTGATGTAAAGTAGTCTGACTAGGCTTCATGGAAGAGGTGAGCCATGAAGGATGAATGGGGATGGATGGGAAGGCAGAGAGATTTAGGAGAAAAGGGGGGTAATTACAGACAAAGAAGAAGGGGCGGCCTTAGACACGGTGCATGAAGAGCAGAAAAACCCAGCCTGAATAAAGAATGGGACCGAGCCCAGGACATGGGCAGGAACAACCTCTCTACAGCTGCCAAGTTCATCCTCCAGGATCATCCCATTTAACCCTTACAGAAACTCTGAAACAAGTCGCACTACTAGCACTCTCCAAAATAGGAAAGCAAGGTTCCAAGAGTTACGGTGTGCCAGGCCACAGAGCTATGCGCAGCTGGAACGGGATCTTATCGTTTGAATCCTAGCACCCAGTCAGTGTCCCTCCTGTCTCCTCTGAGGGCACATCAGAGGACTTCAGGAAAATAAAGTGAGTTAAAGCCCTTTGGATGACATCACTTTTAAAAACAAGTGTAAACAGCACAGTTCATCCAAAATAGCTTAGTGATCTGCCCTCTGTTGAGAATGTGAACACAGGGCAAAACAAATTGTATAGACTTGAGATCACAGTATCCTAATATTACAGATGGGAAGACCTTGGCCAGATGAGTTAAATGATTTATTCAAGGTCCTATGGCTAGTTGCCTACAGGGCTAGGATTCATTCAGCTCATTCATGTACTCTTTCATTCATTCATTTATTCATTTGACAAATATGCAAGGAGCATCCAGAACTCACACTGAGTGAGTGAGGCACAGTCACTTCCATAAGGAGTTTCCAGACAAGGAGAAACATGTTTCTCTAATCCCAGTGTTCGGGCTGTTACACATGCACTCGCCTCCCTCCACAGGTGGGCACCAGGTGCTGAATAATGTCTCTGTATAGAGTGAGTGGGTGATTGGCTAGCTGTCAAACTACAGCAGGGAGGCAGCGCCAGGCTTCTTTCAAGGTAAGGTCTTCTTTATCTCTATGGTGTTTAAGTCCCTGTAAGAGGAGCCCTGGCCGAGGACTAGCCCGGGTCTTCTGGAATGTGATGGACTGAATGGCAGGGTGGGATGATGGGTGAGATGGCGGGTGGGTCTGGTCTTTGGGACACTTGCCTGTCCCCGCCTCCATCTAAGCTGTTCACACTGTCATTGAGTTTTGCACTGGCTTTTCCATCCACCCACCCCTGAGCTGGTCGCTCACCAGCATCAAGTCCAGGTAGGGAGGGAGCTACATGCCTTACGTAGGAGTAGGATGACCCCTCAAGGAGGATAACAGAGAACAGCCACTCTCCTCTCCTTTATCTCAGCACAATCCCTACCTACGTACTGCCAACCCATCTGCTTCCCCACCACCACCGCCATCTTGTGCAGTGTTCCGGGCCTGGCTCTGATGTGGTTTTTTGACCTTTACTTGGCTACTCCCAAAGGTTAATTCCACAAGTGGACAATCAAATCGATAAAGGCATTGAAAGGATGTGGGTAGCTTCCCTTTGTTAATTGCGCCATGAGAACTGGCATGAAGAAGAGACAAAGGCTGTGATCCTCAAGCTCATTTCCTTATAAGGAGGCACACCAGATCTCCAAGAGTGAGGAAGGCACTCAGATTACATTAGATCCCAACGTCCTTGCTCCTTCCACTGCTATTCTGCTTTGAACCACCTCTGTCCTCCCTAGAGATATAAGGAGATGGGAAGAAGAAAGGGAGCTGGAGAGGGTCCTCTTGCAGATATTGCCTGGGCACTGACTTGGTAACAGGATGCCCGAAGGCCCCTTCCCCCAAGTGATGAAAATACCAGAGTCTCTGGAGGGTTAGTCCAGAGAACCCTGGGCTTTCTCTGTAGCGGAGGCAGACAGCTTTGGCAGATTATAGAAAAGGCCCATAGAGGTAATGGAAAGTGCAGCTCACTCAGGCACACACATTCAAAGAGCATCTCAGATAAGCTTTCAGAAAGGGAAAATAATTGTGTGCTAATTGGTCTGTTGACAGAGACTGTCCTGCCTTCAGAAAGCCCTGATGGATCTCAGGTTCATTAGCACATCCAATTTTCCATAAATACTAGGTCGTGCGAACACTCACTCCAGTGAGTCTGCTCTCCTCCCCCTGCCCTTTGCCTCCCCCGCTGCTCTTGTCCTACCTAGGGGGACACCTGCAAAGCTAAAAGGGACAGAAATGGGCTTCTAATTGTGAGCGATAGGACTGGGCAGGGCGAACACAGCTGATGGTTTGTGTGCTTAAGAGAACTGCAAACTGAATCCCAGGCTGTGCGCTGAGGAATACAGACAAGTCTTTTTAAGGATGCTTTGTGAGAACCACTCCATTTTGCCATCCTGGGACCCATCTGAACTTTTGTGTGGGCTCTTTTCAGTAAGCTCTGGAACATATCAAACCAAGTCCTTCCCCACACTTCGATTAAGTAGAGGGTGAGCTGCCAATGAGAACAGGGTCCTCTGCTTAATGGCTCTGATCCCTTCCCAGGCATCACGGACAGGAGGTACAGTGTATATATTCAGCCCTTTATAGTTTGCCAAGTGTTTCCATGTGAACTGTGTTATTGGGTGTCACCCCAACCCCATGGCAGAGACAGGGGTGGGATTCACAATATTAATCAGCAGGTAAGACAGGAGTGGGTGGGCTAATCAGAAGAGGTGCCAGGAGTGGTACCAGCAGCATTCTGGAGACCTCCCGAGGTCCATTCACCCCTTGGTTACCATCAACGGGAAACCTGGGGGCTCCAAGGGAGAGAGAACAGTGGTTACGATGACACCCAGGTGATTGGGTGCAGACTGTTTACCAGCTGATATGGAAGTGGTTTAATATTCTAATAGCTGGTGTAGCCCTGTCAGCTGAAGCTAAGCCCTGGGTACAGGTGAGTCAAATAGCTGGTAACTCACTGATGTTGAGAAGTCAAGTGGTGAGCATCAAGACTGAAACTTGATCCCAAGCTTTCTCCCTTGAGCAAGTTTGTTTCCCACTAAACCAGGCAGCCAGCTTTCACCTACCAAGCATTCTATTTAGTGCCTCACTGCGTGCCAGCCACGGCGAAGAAATGGTGTGCAAGCTACGGAGTCCCAACTGCTCCAAGCCCTCCTACCACGCCTGTGGGTGTGGGGACGTGGCAGTGGGGATGCACACAGCTGGAATATAATGTGACAAATCCTGTAAGAGAGGTGTGCACTGAGCAGGGTAAACCTTGCAACAGAGTGAGATGTTCAGTAGGGTCTCAGAGGAAAGTGTCAGATAAACAAAAGGGGCATGTTAGTAAACTAGAGGTGGCTAACAAGGGGGGAAAAGTAAGAGTACACCTGCTTACAGACATAAGAGACAGGCAGAGAGGCTGGAGGGTTTTCCCTTCCCCAAGGCTGAGCAGGTGAGCAGAACCCCTCATGCCACCCACCTCGATGCAGAGTAATGGCCTTGGTGGAAGCCAGCTCTACTCCTGCAAAGGCATGTTCAGTAGAGGGAAGCAGGTGGCAGGGGCTACAGCCCCAGTAAAGGAGTATCAGCTAGCAGGGATACGCTGCGGGATGCATCCAGCCTACTGGCCCTTACTATGTGGATCTGTAAAAGCGTGATCAAGCAGAGGAATGGTCTCTGGTGGAACATTTGACAGTAGGATAAAATGGGCAGGTCAACCCTATCAGGTGAGCACGGTGGTGGGATAGGGAGCCGAGACCTCCCGTTGCTCCTCAGTCTAGCAGGGTGTTCTTGGACAGGTCACGTGGTTCTCTAGAGCTAAGTTATGTGAGCATGAGGACGAGGAGGAGTGGAGGTAGGAAAAAATAATCCTGTTTTCTCATGTTTTTCTGAATTGCATCCCATGGAAGGAGTACATTGCACCCCTCAACAGAGAAAACTCCAGGTTAATCAGCTTAGTGGAAGATGAATTATCATCCCACATTCCATGTGTGATTGGAGGAGTTCCAAAAAGAACCTTCCAAGGATGGCGGCCCCACTTCTGGGGAGATGGGCAATGGCTCTAGTTCTGGAAAGTGCATCCCCAGGCACTACGATAGATGTGGCTTTGGGTACCTTCCTGCCTCTCACTGTGCCACCTGCAGACTTTGCCAAAGAGATGAGTCCGGTAAGCCATATTTCAGACTATGTATTGAACTCTTTATAGTGGACTAAAGTGAACTCTGAACAAAACTTCCCTCCAGAGAAGTCAGAACTGTGACACTGAGAGAAACAATTTAAAGGGTGATGGTGGACACCCTTAAAATTCAGAATAAATAATCATCAAGCATTACTAAGTGCCAGGAACTGAGAATACAGCAGTGAACAAGAGTGGTTCCTGCCCCAATGGCACCAGCTGAGAGATAAAACAGAAAAATAGTATTCAGTCCGGGCCAGAGTCAGCGTCAGCTCCAGAGCAAGGCAGAGCTAAATGTAGGCTGAAGTCACTGGCATACAGAAAGGTCTAGAAAAAAAACAAAGGAAAGAACTTGGAAAAGAAGCTAGAAGGTGAAGCAGATGAAAAAAAAAATGACATGTGTTCCAACAAGAAATGAGGTAACCTGGGAGCCTTACTGCCCTTTTATAAGACCCATGTGTCTGGACATTTAGTGTCTTGTCCTTGGAGATATGTGATAGTCTTCACCGTAGTCCTCTTTATAAACCATGTTTATGCTCAAGTGACTTGGAGTAGCTTTGTTTTCTTTCAACTAAACATGTTTATATGCCCTTGTACATACACTGAAAAGAGCATAACCTATGTGGAAAACAGTGACTCATTCATTCATTCATTCATTTATTCTGTCAGTCAACAAACCTTTACTCATTACCCATAATGGAATATGCTCTGTACTTCTACTGGGAACCAAAGATGAATAAGAACCAGTCCCTCCCTCAAGGACTTCATGTTAGCTAGCAAATATAGTTCAAATGATAAGCCCTATAAAAGAGGCATGTGCTTGATACACCAAAGAGAGCATTTAACTACCTTGGGAGTCAGAAAAGGCTTCCCCAAAGAGTAACCTTTTTGACTTGAGCAAAGAAGAGTGAGGGAGAGACACTTACGTAAACAGACAAGCAAAGCAAACAGCAGGGGCTTTGAATAAAGACTAATAGTTAGTGGGATGCCTGGGCCGCTCAGTTGGTTGAGAGTCCAACTCTTGATTTTGAACTGTGATCTCACAGTTCGTGGGGTCAAGCCCCACATCTGGCTCTGCACTGACAGTGTGGAACCTGCTTGGGTTCTTTTCTCTCTCTCTCTCTCTCTTCCCATCCTCCATTCATTCTCTCCCCCTGCCCCCCAGCCTTCTCTCACTCAAAATAATAAAATTTTTTTAAACAGACTAACAGGACGGGCCTACATGATAGAAATTGTAAGTGAAGGGTTGATGGGGGAAACGGGTTGAGAAGAGACAAAAGAGACCATTAGGGATAATCTTCAATGGCTTTATGGTTTTGTTAAGATGAGGAATTATTCTTTTTCAAGCTCCATTTGTGCTGTGGCTCATGCACTCTCTCTGTTTTTTTATTTGATCCTTACAGAAATCCTTCAAGGTAAAAAATATTTTAATTATTGAACAGTTTTAAGGATAAGAAAAGTGAGGTTCAGAGTAGTTTGGTAACTTGCTCGCAGCCCACATGAGCAGTGGCACAGCAAAGACTTTTGGGTTCAACCCTATGTTCTCTCCATTGTCACACTGCCACCGTGGCTGGGGCGCAGTGGTTTAAACGGGGCGGGGGGGGGATGGTACATGATGCTTTGCACTCATGCAGGCAGCAGAGAGGACGGATAAGAGAGAAGAGCTGAGAATGGAGACAGGAAGACTAGTTAAAAAGATAATGCAAGAAAACTGGGCAAGAGTTGATGAGGTCCTGAATTAAGGGGATGGCATGGACATGAGAAGGCAGTGAGGGGCAAGCTGAAGATATATCCAATGCCGTGATTATAGTGGTGGACCATGGAGTCTAAGTTAGGCAAATAGTGAGGCAAATGAGGCCATGAAGGGGGGAAGAAAGTGAAAAGCTGGTCAGGTCAAAGGACAGGAAGGCACATTAATGGGACCTTTGAGTTGTTGACCCAGACCTACCTTTTATTTCCAGATAAGACCAATTCTTCTCCCACTTTGACACAGCCGACTCACTACAGGACTGAAGGGGGAAAGGGGCTTCCCCAGAGTTCTGTCTTCTTGGTAAAACCCACTCCATGTTACTAATAGTCTTCTTTCATCATTTTAAGCTGCCTCAGAGACCAGAATCCCAAAGGTACCCTAAATCCCTGTTAACTTCAGCCACTGTCCTGTCTCAGGCTCTCACTCCAGACACTGCACCTCTCTTAATCTGACCTCTTCAGGTAACTTCCATCGTGCTCTCTCGGTCTCATGATCAGTCTTCAGCAAGGTCCTCCATAACCTTGATCTCCTCTCAAGAGTCTGCTTCATCTTTTTGCATTAAGCATAGTCCAGAAGATGCTGAAAACAGGGGTTCCCTTGCAGTCTTGCCTAGCAGTGGCTGGCTGTGTTCCCACACCTCACATTGCTGGGCAGAGGAGTGAGGTGCAATGCAACTATCCTGAACACTGCTCCCCCTCCTCTCTAGCCATCTCTGGCTCCTCTGAAGCCAGAACCATCAGGACTTTATCACCCATGACCCCTCCTTGTTGCTGTCTATTTCTCTTGTTAGTCCCATTCAGTTGTTAAGGATTTCCAGTATTAAGCTTGCTTACCACTGTCTTTGTTATCACCAAAAGGTTTGTATCTTTCCTGTTGACCTCAGCATCCATGTAGAAAACCCTTTAATACCCTGGCCTCCCAGGTCCCTAGCCTTCTCCCCTCTCCGTTCATCTTGTCCTCCAGCCCCGTCTTAGCCACCCACACTCATGGCCATGTTCAGAACCTGATTTGTTTTGCTAATTGCACTTTCTCTCCAATCTCAACATAAATCATCACACACTTGCACTTCCCCTGGTCACTTCCCTCTAACAAGTTATCAAACCTACTTAGACTTCCAATCTTTTGACCTAACCAACTTTTCACTTCCTGCCGTCCCTTAACAGTCCCAAATCCCTTGGTCCATCACTATAATCACTGCTTTGTGTATATTCTCAACTCCTGTTTTGTTTCATCTTCATGTACACACACGCGCGCACACACACACACACACACACACACATTTCTGTTCAATCAACTCTCCACCTCCTCCATGCCTGCCTATACTTGAAGTGCCAAATGTAGCTGATAAAACTCACAGCTATGCTGACTGTTCCCATGTAATTACGACCATGGGTCTCAAATGGGCTCTCAGTGCTGCCCAACAACCCACAACATTTATCCAGTCCATTAAAATACCTAACTCCTATTCTTCTGAAACCATCCCCTGCATTCTTCTCTCAGTAATCCCTTCTCCTTCCTTTTAGGCAAGGACTCTGCTTCTTGTGTAATCAAGGAAATAGGATCAATCAGAAGGGGACATCTGCATCCCGACCCCCAACGTCTACATCCTACTACATGTGTCCTGCGCATTTGAATGCCTCCTGCTACAAAGGATGAGATGTTTATGCTCCTGTGTAAGAGCCACCCCTCCCGCCTGCCCAGTTGCTCTTGCAGTTGTCTCCTATCACTTCTGAATCATCATTTTCTCCCCCTCTCCTGAGTCATTTCAATCAACATGCCAAGATTCTTGAGTATCTCTCATCTTAAAAACAAAAACTCCACCTCTCTTGACCTTATACCCTCTCCAGCTATCACCCATTTTTTCTGTTTGCCTTTACAGCAAAACCCTTAAAGAATTGTCTCTACTCCTCTGGTTCCTCGCTTTGTTTTCTCTCTTCAACCTTCTGCACTCAGCCTTTTGTACCTGTCGTGACACTGAAACCACTCTTATCTAGGTTGCTAGTTACCTCCATGTTGCCAGATTGAAGGTCCATTCTCTATCTGACTGTTTAACAGCATCTAACGCAGTTGTCTGCTCCTTCTTCTATGAAACACTTGCTTCATATCGTCTTGTGATGTGGCTTTGATTCTCTTCATACCTTTCGGCCTGGTGTCAGCCTTCTCTGTTGGATCCTTCTCCTAGTCCCCATTTCTGAATATTGATGTGCTTCACAACTCAGCCTTAGGGCTGGGCAGCCTTAGGGCTGCTCTACCAGCTACATTCACTCCTCAAGTGATCTCATCTCATCCTTTCTCATGATATTAAATACCACCTACATGTGTGTATATATTTGTATGCCAAAATTACATCTTCAGTCATGACCTTTCTCTCTGAAGCCTAGTGTTTATATTCAACTGCCTGTTAGATACCTCTACTTGGATGTCTAATAGGAATGTCAAATTCACTGTGTCTAAAACCAAGCTCTTGATTTGCTTCTTTCAGATTGGCGTCTGCCCCACTGTTGTCCTTCTCAGTAAATGCAATCACTGTTCATCTTGCTGCTCATGCCAAAAATCTTGCAGTTAATCTTGAGTCCTTTCTTCTAATTTATTAGCTAAGCCTGTAGGCTCTACCATCAAAATATATCTTGGCATCTGCCAAATTTTCACTACCTCTATAGAGCCAGCTTTGTCTGAGCGAGCCACCATTATTTCTTCCCTTGACCATTGCAGTAGTCACTGCATCAGTCTCCAGGATCCCTCTTTCTCCTCTCTTCCCTGATCAGTAATGCCCTCATGATCTTCACATCCTTTATTGATCTCCGTCTCAGGCAATCTACCGTCAGGGGGAGATAAAATTTTCTCTGCAGCCTCATCTCCTACTTCATCTCTCTTGTAACGGCACTCCTGCTACATTATGCAGTGTTTCTGGATCGTAACATGCACACTCCTGCTTCAGGGCAATTGCACCTGCTCTCACTCCCATGTGGCTTGCTCCCTCCCTTCATTCAGATATCTGCTTAAATGGCATTTTTTTCACACAGGTCTTCCCTAAAGTGTGGTGTCCCTATCCCTCTCCATCCTCTTGCCTGGCTCCACTTCTTCATACCATTAATCCCACCTGACATTATATTACATCTCCATCACTAGAATTTAAGCTTCATGAGGGCAGGGACTTTATATGTATTCTTCACTCTGGGATTCTCAGTACCTAGAGCAGTACCTGACACGTAATAGGTGTTCAGTAAATATCTACTGAACCAATAAACAAATGAACAAAACCATCTAAATTCTGGGTGTGATAAAAGCGGAATATAAGAGAAGACTGATCATTACTTGCCATCTTAACTCTACATTTAGAATAAAATAATCCAGCATTCTCAAGTATCGTCATTGGTCTTCTACCCTATTACAATGAGTTTTCCTAGAATTCTCCTAGATACAAGTAGAGAAGACAGGATGGAGGTTATGATTATTAATGTTATAGTAACTACTGGATCATTTTCCAACATGCATGGCATCATATCACTCCTGTGCTTAAAACTCTCTGGATGTTTTCCATTGCACTTTGACATATTAAAATTCCTTTTCATGGCCACGTAATCTGATTCCAGTCTACTTCTGAACGTCATATTGTACCAGTGTCTTCTTGTTCACCTTACTATAGTCACAACAGTCTTCTCTCTGTTCCAAGGCACCAAGCCGGTTGCTGCCTCAGGGCCTTAGCACTTACTGTTCTTGCTGTCTGAATACTCTTCCCTGAGGTCATTCAGACTCAGCCTCAAAGTTTAAACCCAAAGTTCCCTCCCCAGACCAATCTGGCTAATATTAGCTGCTCCTTTCCCACCCCAGGAAATCCATACCTTATGACTCTGTCTTTTCTTTCTATCTTTATCTAAAATTACTTTGCTTTTACCTGTGTAAAATTCCCATCCCTCACTAGAACGTAACAGGTGCAGAATAAGGACCTTGTCTGCCTTTCTACCAACAGTCCGTTGGCTGGAGACTGCCTCCCAGTAGAAGCTGCATGACTATCTGCTGTGCAAGTGAAGACCTGGGCCACCTTTTAGGGACGGTTGTGCCTCGTCTCAGAAAGCTTCTTCCCCACGTCCATCAGTCGGGTCTGACTGATTTGCAGCTGGCTAAGACCCTAGCCTCCCCCTTGCTTTCTCTCTGCTGTCTGCCCTCCCTCTCCCAGTACTCCACAGGCTGTTTACCTTGATGGCCCCCGTGGCTATCTGGATATGGTGCAGCCGCCTCAGAGTGCTCTCTCTGTCGATGAAGTAGGAGGCTGCCAGCTGGTGCAAAGTCTCCAGGGACACGGCAGAGCTGTTCCCACTGCCCCCAACTACAGGTGCACTTCCTGCTGTCTCTGTCTTGCGGCTCAGTTTCCGCTTGTCCACAAAAATGGTTAGGGACTCTTCTCCTAAAGCAAACAACATGGGTCCATTGGTGAGGCCTTCTGAATCCCCTGCCAATTAGAACATGAAACCCTTGGCCAGAACAGTCAGAGCTCAGAGGGAGCCCATTGCCCCTGCTGACGACCTCTTCCTCATCACTGTCTTTAGAACAGTCTCATCACACAGTGCCCAAGGTGACCGGCATCACTGCCTGAGAGGCCCTCCTCCTTTTCCTTCATTCTTTAACTATCCCATAGCTCATCCCCTCCCCTCCAGCTTATCCATTTAACATCCTTTATTGATCTCAGTCTCAGGCAATCTACCTCCATGGGGGAGATAAAATTTTCTCTCTCAAGTTGTTTATGAGAAGTCACCATGGATATTTCTGCTCCCTCAGGAAGGGCAAAAGCCTTGAAGCTCACCCGCCCTCTTCCCCATCAAACACTCAACACCTACCACATGCCGGCAGCTGGCCTGAACCCTTGGAGAGATCCTTTTTGTCCATCAGACAGTGAGCTAAATGTTATAATAAATCTTGCTTTCTTCTTCCCAGGGCAGAGAGAACCCTGCCTCTTCAGAGCTTTTGATTTGGCCACAGGTACACCATCCCCACTCCCAACCTTGTCCCTATCCAGCCCAGAATCACTAGAATTGGTTTGTCCAGTTACCAATCTTTAGGGAGGTAAGCAGGGGTCAGGGACTCAATGGACATTTGCTTTTTTGCCCATGGGTCTGACAACTAGAGCCACAGCAAATATTAGGATGTGGAAAAGCCTCTGGGTGAGAAGGCTCTGTCAAAAGAAAACTAGGAGCGCCCCCTGCTGGCAAGTGCTTAGTAGGAGCCTGTCAGTCCCCCAACCTCCTTACCCCGCACCCCCTCCTCAGGAGGATGCTTATAAGCAAATAGCAATGTTCTAGGTAAATTTGGATGTCAAGAGATTATACCGCTCTCAAAGGCACCAGAAAGAAAAATACTTCTCAGGCAGTACCAGGCAAGGAACAACAAAGACCCAGGAAGACTCAAGCTATACTCCTTGGGTCTTAAAGCTATTTTCAATGATCTGACAGCCAATTAGTGTAAGATCATGATGTTGCTTACCTCCAAGGGTGGCAGAAAGTAAGAAATGAGTGCCGTACTTTTTTATCAGGTTTTCAGTAACCTGTTGTAAGTTGGGTCTCCTTCCGAGGAGGCGGATGTTCCGGATAAATTCTGGGGCAAGAGGCAATGGCAAACTGAAGAAGTCCCTCCTTTCCAGAGCCAAGTTGTTTACTTTCCAACGGGCAAACTCCCTGGAGGAAAAGTCAAGGGATGAAGAAAAGCTCAATGTATTTAAGATCAAGAAACATAAAATCTGAAAGAGGTCATGTTCTTCCTCCACTTGTACCCTCCTCACTCCCCTCAGCACACATCCCTCCACATGGAGGCACCCACTGCCTGCAAGAGGCCGTTTGGCCTTCCACCCAGCTTCCCATTCCCAGGCTGTCAACTGACTTCCATCAGAACCTATTCCCATCTGCTTTCTCACTGGGGTCTCTGATTTGCTTACTCATATGCAGGTAGTCATGTAGTAGTGTAGTATGGGAAAACAATTATGCAAACAGTGAAAACATGAGAACAATGGATTCCAGAGATATGATTTAGTCACAGTTGCCACTCAATGGACGAGTCACATCACCTATCATGGCCTCAGTTACCCATTTGAAAGTGAGGAGTATGGTCTACAACAGTGGTTCTCAAATTTTGACCCGTTCACACTCTTTTTTTTTTTTTTTTAATTTTTTTTTTCAACGTTTATTTATTTTTGGGACAGAGCGAGACAGAGCATGAACGGGGGAGGGGCAGAGTGAGAGGGAGACACAGAATCGGAAACAGGCTCCAGGCTCTGAGCCATCAGCCCAGAGCCTGACGCGGGACTCGAACTCACGGACCGCGAGATCGTGACCTGGCTGAAGTCGGACGCTTAACCGACTGCGCCACCCAGGCGCCCCATTGACCCGTTCACACTCTTAACAAATGACGGAGTCACCCATATTTATGCGGCTTATCTCTATTGATAATTACCACTTTAAAAATTAAAACAGCAAATTTTAATTTATTTATTAGTTCACTTAAAGATAACAGCAGTAAATCTATTACATATAACATAAATGACATATTTTTATTACCATAACCATATGTTCTGAAACAAAGCCAATTTAGCAAGAAGAGTGGTATTACTTTGCATTTTTGCAAGTGTCTTTAATATTTGGCTTACCAGAAGAAGGCTACTTTCTCATATTTGCTTCTGCATGTATTCTTATGTAGTCTTTGTGGATATTCACTAAATGCAACAAATGTCATTCCTTAAAGGTTACAGAGTGGAATCTGAAACCACATCAACACACTTTTTATCCTCTATTACATTAAAATCCAGTGTTCTATATTGTATTTTGAATGGGTCTTTTTACCCTTCATGATTTTGAAACATCACGCATGGTCATCCAAAAAGTATGGGATCACTGAATTATTCAGGTCTTCCACATTGTGATACTTCATTATATAATGTCAAAACACCATATTTGTTAATATCACAAATCCCATGCATAAAGTTGCTAAGTACTGGAACTGCTACCAAACTCATAATGACAAATATAAGTTTTCCAAAATTCTAATTTTCATTTGAAAGCTTAAATTTTATCACTGGCAACAGATACTGTTAGCTGTTTTCCTTGAAGAGGTAGGCCTACTTTATCCCCCCCCCCTTTATTTTTTGAGAAAATGTTTGCCAGACACTAAAGTGTCTAAATAACCACAGTTTATCTGTTGGCTGTTCTTTGAAGAAAAATTCAGTTCCAATGAAAACGCGACTAGTTCAGCTTACAATTCAATCACAAAAGCATCTTTCCCTGAGACAATCATCATTCTTCAGTAGCCTTAGACTCATTTTATGTTTATTTTACATTTCATCATACAAAATATTAAAAAGATGTGTAGGGGTGCCTGGCTGGCTCAGTTGGTAGAGCATGCAACTCTTGATCTCTAGGTCATGAGTTCAAGGCTCACACTGGGCATGGAGCCTATTTTAAAAAAAGGTGTATACTTAAGGGTCAATATCTAATAAAATTAATAAGTTTAACTGCTTCAAGGACGTTCTTATGTGAATCTAGCATAAAAACAAGCATGTGTGTGTGTGTGTGTGTGCTTAGGTGCAAGTATGTAATGATGGAGATGACTGGTGTGATTTGGTGAGATTGCCTTTATTCAAACACAGATGCCAGTAGTTTTATTCACCACGGTTTTTTGTGCCATCAGTGCAGATGTCAATATGGACACCCTGAAAAGACCTAAGAGAACCCATCTTTTGAGAAGCCCTATTCTATAAGATGGCAAAATTCCAAATTCCTTTCTAGTCCCATCTAGATCTTTAATCTTCATACTTTGATCCTCACTGAAAGGGACACATTTCCAAGGGGAATCTGTCCTGGGATGAAATTGAAAGGATCACATCCATTAGTGAGAAAGTACTTTTCCATAGCCTTTCAAATTATACTCAGAAGGACCAGCTCCATTGCCTTAGGGAACAACAAAATTCAAGGTCTTCTCAACCTTCTCACCTATCCCCACTCTGCTCTTTATGACAGTGCTGAAGTTTGGTCTAACTTTCTCCCCAAATCCATGGACTACAAATGACAGGGCTGCAGAAAAATAAAAAGAGCTCCAAAATAATAAAAATCCATGCCCGATTTAAACCTAAAGAATTCTCCCATCTAACTATAGAGACTGAGACAGAGAGGAGGGGCATGTGCCAAATATTACCAGGGAAACAAAAGAAAAGAGACGACTAATAATTCAAGGTTCCAGCAAAGTCTTTTAAAATTCCCATTGTGTGGCTTTATTTATCTAAGAAGGCAAGTTCATAATAATGCATTATCATTTATTTCCTTTGTACAGGAAATGCTAAACTTCAATTAAAGTACGGGATATCTGTCAAAGTGTTTTCTATACCAGAACCCACTGCAGCATGATGAGCAATCACTTGATCTCATGTCTAACTGGCCAAATGGCCAATCAAGACAGAGTGACTTAATAGGTTAAAAAAACAACAGCAACAACTATATGCTGCCTACAAGAGACTCACTTCAGCATTAAGGACACCTATACTGAAAGTGAAGGATGGAAAAAGATACTCCATGCAAGTGGAAACCCAAAAGAAGCCTGGGGTAGTTATATTTATATCAGATAGAGTAGACCTTAATCCAGATTGCAACAAGAGACATAGAAGGGCATTATATAATGACAAAGGGATCAACTCATCAAAATACAACATTTGTAAATAGTTATGCGCCCAACATGGGAACAACTACACATATCAAGCAAACACTAACAGATCTGAAAGGAGAAATAGCAGTTCCAACGATAGGAGGGGACTTCAATACCTCACTTTCAACCATGGATAGACCATCCAGATAGAACATCAACAAGGGAACATCAGCCTTAAAAATACATATTAGACCAGATAGACATAACAGATATATGCAGAACATTCCATTCAATAGCAGGAGAAAACCCATTATTCTCAAGTGCACATGGAACATTCTTCAGAATAGATCATGTGTTAGGTCACAAAACAAATTTTAATGGATTTAAGAAGACTGAAATTATATCATGCATCATTTTCAACCACAATTGAATGAAACTAGAAAGTACATGAGGTGTAAAATTCACAAATACATGGAGATTAAACAACATGCTCTTGAATAACCAACATGTCAAAGGAGAAATAAAAAAGTATCTTGAGGCAAATGAAAATGGAAACACAAATACCAAAATGTATGTGATGCAGCAAAAGTAGTTCTAAGTGGGATGTTTATAGTGATAAATGCCTACACTAAGAAAAAATAAAGATCTTAAATAATAACCAAATTCACACTCCAAGGAACTAGAAAAGAAGAACATATTAAACCCAAAGTTAGTAGAAAGAATAACAAAGATTAGACTGGAAAGGAATGGCATAGAGACTAAAAAGACAATAGCAGAGATCAATGAAAATAAAATTTGCTTTTCAGAAAAGATTTTGAAAAATAGACAAATCATTAGCTAGACTAACCAAGAAAAAAAAAGAAGACTCAAATAAATAAAATTGGAATTGAAAGAGGAGACATTACAAATGATACCACCCAAATACAAAGGATCACAAGAGACTTTAATGAACAATTATATACTAATAAATTGGACAATCTATGAGAAATAGATTAATTCCTAGAAACATATAACCTACCAAGACTGAATCATGAATAAATAGAAAAATCTGAACAGACCAACTACTAGAAAGAAGATTGAATCAGTAATAAAAAAACTCCCAACAAACAAAAGTCCAGGATCAGATGGTTTCCCTGGTGAATTCTACCAAATATTTAAAGAAAAATTCCTACCAGTGTTTCCTAAACTCTTCCAAAAATGGAAGAGGAGGGAAAACTTCCAAACTCAATTTATGAGGCCAGCATCACCCTGATACCAAAACCAGACAAGGACACTACAAGAAAAGAAAGTTATAGGCCAGTATCCCTGATACACATATATGCAAAAATCTCCAAAAAAAAAACTATTAACAAACTGAATTCAACAGTACATGGAAACAATCATACACCATAATCAAGTGGGATTTATTCCAGGAATGAAAGGATGGTTCAACATTTGCAAGTCAATCAATATGATACATCACACTAGTAAAACTAAGTATAAAAATCATATGATTATCTCAGTAGATGCAAAAAAAAAGCATTTGAGAAAATTCAACATCCATTTATGATAAAAACCCTGAACAAAAAATGTGTAGAGGGAACATACTTCAACATAATAAAGACCATATATGACAAACCCACGGCTAACATTAGACTCAATGGTGACAAGCTGAAAGCTTTTTCTCTAAGATCAGAACAAGACAAAGTTGCCCACTTCTGTCACTTTTATTCAACATAATACTGGCAGTCCTAGCCAGTGCAATTAGGCAAGAAAAAGAATTAAAAAGCCTCCAAATCAGAAAGGTAGAAGTAAAACTGTCTGTTTACAGATGACATATCATATATAGAAAACCCTAAAGACTCCACCAAAGAAAACTTAGAATAAACAAATTTAGCAAAGTTGCAAGACAAAAAATCAATATATAAAAATAAGTTACATTTCTACAAACTAATGACAAAATATCAGAAAGAGAAATTACGGAAATAATCCCATTTACAGTTGCACCAAAAAGAATGAAATACCTAGGAATAAATTTAATGAAGAGTGCAAGAGGTCTGTCTATACACTGAAAGTTGTATAATACATTGATGAAAGAAATTGAAGACACAAATAAATGGAAAGATAGTTCATGGATTGGAAGAATCCATATTGTTAAAATGTCCATTCTATTCAAAGCAATCTACAGATTCATTGCAATCCCTGTAAAATTTCCAATGGCATTTTCCATAAAATAGAAAAAAAGCAATCCTAAAATTTGTATGGAATCACAAAAGACCCCAAATAGCCAAAGAATCTTGAGAAAAAGAACAAAGCTGGAGGCATCACACTTCCTAATTTCAAACTACATTACAAAGCTATAGTATCAAAACATTATGGGCCTAGCCTAAAAACAGACGCATTGCTAGTGGAACAGAACAGGAAACCCAGAAACAAAACTCACACATATATGGCCAATTAATTTGTATCTAAAGAGCCAAAAATATACAATGGGGAAAGGACAGTCTCCTCAGTAAATGGTAATGGGAAAACTGAGTAACCACATGCAAAAGAATTAAACTTGACCCCTATCTTCCACCATACACAAAGATGAACTCAAAATGAATTAAAGACTTGAACTTAAGCCCTGAAACCATAAAACTCAGAAGAAAGCACAGGCAGTAAGCTCCTTGACTTGGATCATGGTGACGGTATTTTTAATCTGATACCAAACCCAGCTTCCCTGCTTTGTGGTAGGCCACACATAGGCTTCATCAACTAATAAAGAATTTCTATCCTATCAATTAAATTGCTAGGAGAAATAAAAAGCAGGCATTCTTCCATTTTTCATAATTTCTTACAATGGTCTAAACCTTCACCAAAAGGAAAGATCACCTTACCATAGAGGTAGCTCCCACTTTAATTAAATTTAATAAATAAAAATTGGTGGTCACATTGCTTGCTTAGTCTCTTTATTCAAGACTGCCAAAGAGTACCTCCTAGAAAAAGCCTTCCCTGACCATCCCATCTCAAAGAGCACCCTCTCTCTCCCAGACTCTGTCCCATGCTCTGCTTTATGTATCTTTTTTAGCACTCATCACTGTCATAATATATTTTTAAATTTTCTTTCTCTCGCAGTAAAACAAACTCTATGAAGGCAAGATCGATTCTTTTGGTCTTATTCAACAGCAATAGAACAATGCTAGTACTTCTAACAACACAATAATGGATGTTCAGTATATCTTTGTTGAATGATTGGGAGATTCTCTCATTTATTTTACTTATTCAAAATAGTTATTTACTGTCATAGCTCTACTAATCCTTTAATTGTTTGCAAATTATTGACAACTAGATAAAAAAAGCTACAAGATGAGATACATAGGAGCAACTACCAATTCATGATTGATCTGAAAGTAAAGCATCCTAAATGTGTATTCATATCAATGGGAAAATTAGATTTGATTTATAGAAATATAATTTGCAGGGATGATTTTGTGCATTTTTAATATGTAAGTCAAGGCACTGATGGTGTTTTCTTATGCTTTGGTAAACTGAGTCTGGGCCCTCTTCCAGTGGACATGGACAACTTCCAAACCCTGAGGTACATTCTGAACCTATGGTCAACACTCTGAAGTCCAGTGAATATGGAGCCCCCATCCAGACTTTGGCTGTGGTTTATATCTAATGTTAATGATCAGCAGCCCCACCCCCCTACAATGGGTATAACAATTTCTGCCACACTCCTAAGGTTCAAGGTCACCAAAAGAAGCAACAATCTTGGAGTTAGGCACTTTTCCTTAGTCTTCATCTTCTTTTGTCCAACATCAGACTTGGGACAATATATATTTTACCCAAACCAGAAAGAGTTTTGAGCACATCTTACTTTAATGAACCAAGCTGTGGAAGCTCAGAAAGCTAATTTTCCTGATGTCACACAACTATCAAGAGGGAAACTTGGGCTATTAGAATTAAAAGGAACATTTTAGTCCTATTTGCCAATCTTTTTCATATTATTGTGTACATTGAAAATTCTCCATGGGATGCACTGGGATCAGACAAGAGGAGATAAGCAACATATGCTGCCCAGATTTTGCCCAGTTGCCCCAAGAGCAGAAGGGTCAACCTATGGCCATGCCCATACCTATCCATATCCATTTGCAGTACCACCAGGTGCCAGCAAGCATACCCGTTGAGAAGGTTTATTCCTCTCCTCTTACGTTATGATTGAAAACCACAAAACGAGAGGGAAGCAGTTTGCTTAAAGCAATATAACCAATTTGTTCCAGAACCAGAACAAAAAGCTAGTGTCCTGACCCCACCACAGTGCTTTTAACAACCATGATTGTGGTGACAACAGCAACAGCGAGACCCGGAGAGGTTGAGAAAAAAATCATTTGCATGAAGTTACAGAATTAGAAAGTGGCTGAGATTAAAACCCAGGTCAATACCTCACTGCTGTTTCTGTAACGCTATTTTCCCTTGTGTAGACTAACTGTATTTTATGGTATTCTAATTACTTTTAAATGTTTATTACCTTTCAATGAAAATATTTCATCACCTGGAACATTTCATTCCTTTGGTTCTCTATATAAACATGAATTGACTGTACATCCAAAATACATACAGCAAAGCAAAACCTTTTGGGATGAAGGTGGCTTCAGCACACCCATTTGCAGAAGGAGAAATTGAGACCTAGTTAAAATCAAGTCCATATACAGAGTACCATGGGAGAAATCAAAGATAAAGGCCTGATTCCAACTCCTATGGCTTCTCAGGAAATCATAACCCAGAATAACAAATGACTTAGAAAAAGTGAATGATACAGTCTTAGGAAGCATTTTATGAGCAAATAATAAAAAATAATGGTTAACATTTAATGAATTCTTAGTATGTGCCAAGCATTCCAAGCATCTTACAAGCATTAACCAATACAATATTCAAAACACCCCTACAAGGGGGAAAATATCATTATCCTCATTTTATGGGTGAGGAAATTGAGGCACAAATAAGTTAATTTGCCCACTGGGGAACACCCAGTAGGTGGCAGAGTCAGGGTTTAAATAGAAGATGTCTGGCTTTGTAGTCCACAGTTTTTTAGCACCATGCTAGTCTACCGACCCTGTGAGACCCAAAAGAACAACCACGATTTTGTGCAGGTATCAGCCCAGAATCAGGCATAGGCCTCAGCTGCTGGCAAGAAGGTTCAGGCTTGGAGGGTGCCTGGTGGTTTTCTCTTCTACTTCGCTAAGTTTCTTCCCTGCCCTTTGGGGGCCCTTCATTGAATCAAAATAATGGGGGAAACATCTGTGAAAGAAGTTTGAGCCAGAAAGTGGTAAAAATGTACTTACAGAACTTATTAACCTGGTTCTTTCCAGCATCTGAAAACCTCAGAAGGCAATACTGGAAGGCAGCCTGAGCTATTCAGAGAATAAATGTTCATTTCCGATTTCTCGTTTAGCAGTTTTTTTTCCAGTAATAAAATAATCAAGGCTCTTTTTTTTCCCTAGGAAAAGGATGTTTTCTATATATCAATTATATTAACACACTACTTCAATTAAGCCATCATCTTTGTTTCAATTAAGACATCAAGTAAATCTCCATTTCAATTTAGCCATTTCTCTTAAAATCTTCCCCCACTGTGTTTGTCAGGCAGTAAACAGTCTGAGAGAGCAAACGTCTCCAACAGTAGTGAAGCCCCTGTGGAAAGTGCCTTTAGAACAGCAGAGACCACTAAAGGGCTCCCCAGTTAAAGCAAAGGGCGACCAGAACACTCCAACGTGGACTCCACCTGCAAAGCTGTTCAAGTGGTACCCGGAAAGGATGCTCCAATAGGCTGCTATAAGTAAGAAGTTGATTCCATTTTCCACCATATTTTAGATTAGCCCAGAGTGAACAACATACATTTTTGTCAAAGGGTTAACATGCCCATAAAGTTATTAATAACAGCCAAAACAGAATTTAGGAAAGGTATAATCCAGACCGGAGGCTAAAACCCAGTGTGTTATAGCATTTGTACACACCAACACAGAGAATATGGTAGGCAAAATCCAAAATCTCTCTATATATTCTGAAACGATGGTAGCTTTCTGTGTCCCACACTGCTCAACCCTAATGGTCCAGATCGCTCACAAATGACGTTTCTAGTTGTCCATGAACTTAGGGATTTTCCCAGAACCTAAAGGGCCTGTAATAAGAAAGCAGAATCGCAGCCATGCCAAGCTCGGGCAACAGGAGCTTCTGCAGGACTTTGGGACTGGACCAGCTCTGGGTTTGAAGCAAAAGGGGCTCTGATGAGAATACTAACTGGCTACAAGGTGTTCCTAATTTGAAAGTTGTAAGTAAAGAATGTCTCCAAGTCACAGCCTCTAAGTCTAATGTCACCCACCACGCCATGGCACTGCGTTCTTCCAAGTAATACAAGGTCAACGAGAACTCTGGCAGCACGTGTGCCCCCCTGCAGGACCCCAGGCTCCTGGCTCTGAAAGACTTGGAAAGAGCACAGCTGGGGATCTTCCATCCCGGTGCTGTTTCCAGCAGCTCGGTGCGGAAGCACCACCTTTCTGGCTTGTAAACTGAGAATACTGATCCAGCCCCTGTGAAGAGACATTACCTAAGAAACCTCCCTTCCTTATGAAGCCTTCAAGGAGAGAGTATTTTACAAGGAAATCCACAGTCTAAAAATAAAAACACAACTATACCTCAATGAGGCTGAAATCTAGTAATCATGAACACTGCAACCTACCACACAGGTACTTGTGCCGAGACCTTGGGCTAATAGTGAATTAATAGTTACCAGTTTTCCAATAGACCTATCTTTCCATTTCTGTGTGGAAAGCATGTTCAGGCACCTTTCCAAGGCCACCACTATGGCTGTCATTTGGAAAGTCTCATTTCCTGTACCCTGAATATGCAGCTCTATCCACCCCCTCTGGGGTGGCCCCCTTGCAGGCTTGGCACAACCCCGTCCCAGCATCAGTATGTCCTTGAGTATTAGGAGCCCATTTGTTCCTCCTGAGTTAGACCCCAGGTTGTGTTTACTGAGGAGACAATCAGTGCCGTTTCCAGCAGAGCTAACCAATCGTCACCTGCTCACTCGGGCGGCAGTTCTCAGAATAGGCGCTGGGACTCCCAGAGAGGTTGGGGAGAAGTCTTATGGTAGCTGTGGAGCCCAGGATGCCCACCTCCAAGCACCACTTTTAAAACAATGGCAGAAAGAGTAGGCTGTCATGATAGGAAATACTGTCCTTCTCTCTTCTTTGGCCTTCCTGATCTATTTCCAATAACCTCTTTTGGGGGACCACCCTCCTCCAACCTTCAGTGTTCAAAGGGACTGCCAAATGCTGAAGGGACTGAGTTATCATTCTCCAAAAGGTGGTTTTTGCTAGGAACCATACTTGGAAGAAAAACAAATATGACTGGTTTTCCTTGAAAAATGAAGGGAGACACAGGACAGGTCATTTAAATATTTAAGAACTTGGGAGCAAAAAAAAAAAGATGAATTGGCCTTAGCTAAAGACACAAATAGTTTTCTTTACATTTTTCCTGTGACTTTACTTTGTCTATGTGAACTGTCAACCAATGACCATGGGAAAATTTCTCACATACCAACCAGTTCTGGATAAATGCAAACGTCTTTGTTCTCAGAGCTCACCTTTCTCTTGGAGAGTTGCCTTTCCCCAGCTAGCTTGAGACTTGCCAATTTGACACAGGAATTTCAATAAATACCACAGAGGATTGCACTGCTTATTTTCCTGAAGAGTCCCAGATCACAAAGAAGCCTTTTTTTTTTTTCATCCTTCTGCCAATATACCTCACATCCAGGGCTACTGCTCCCACCACAGGACTCGGGCCACCATTGAGTTATTTACCTCAGTGAGATACCTAAGATGATTTCACATTCTTTAGCTGGACAATTTTAGGGACTGAGGGACATATCATGTTTTGGCTCCTGTACAGAGGCAGTATTTCTAGACACATCACATCATCAGGAGATTTCTATCTCAACAACAGATTACTGTAATGTACTTAGCTATTAGAGCCTTTACTGCTATAACGAATAAGACATGATTAATCTGAGCTATAAAAAGAAATTATAATAAAAACCATAATCTCTTACATTGGTGTAAGCTTTCCTTTCCTTTTTAAAAATGTTTGTACACAATTTTCACACAAGCTCCACTATTTTATCTATACAAGAACCTCGGGGAAAAGGAAGCAGAAATATCATTACTCAACTATTAACCTTTTATAGGTTAAAAATGAAGAGACAAAGAAACTGAAAAAAGTGACCCAAGTCTCCTTTTATCAGTGGTAGAGTTTGACAAGAACCCAGACCACCTCATGAATGATTTTCTGCCTTTGGCTATGACCTGTGCTCAAGTTCAGGGATCCCGGTACGCCTCTATCATACTTCCCAGGAAATCCTTTGGCCTTGTTAACCAGGGAGAAATTCCAAGACAGGAAGGCTTCAGTCCAGGAGCCCGCTGGTTAAATAACACCTCAGTCCATGCAACCCTAGGAGGCACCAGAGCAGAGATGGGGCCAGCCCTCCCCCAATGCCCCTGTGCCCCTGTCCTTCCCACTATCTGGTAGAATTCAAGAAGCCTAGCATGTAGGTAATTTAGCAGCCTGCTGTGTTCTCAAACAACGGCCCGTAAACAATGATTGGCCAATTTCATTCTAATCTTCCCAATTTTGCTCTAATTAAAATCAAGCTGTAGCTTTCAAACAGTTTAATTAAGGCTGATTGGGAAAAATGGGGAGGGGAGACTCAAGCTTAGAGGAGGAGGACTGGGTCACTGCTTGGCGAATCTCACACTGTCCATTTGGGACTTGGGGGATTGAAGAGGGCACTGAGGGCAGTGTGTTTGTAAAATCAATGTGAAATACAACACACTCATTGGAATGAAGGGCCAGTGAATCTGTGAGACCAGAATGAACTGAAAGGGGAGCTAAGATCTGTGTTTTCCCACTCAGAAACCTCAGCTCTGTTCTGACCTCCCAACCTGCTCCCCACAGCTCATCTGTTCGACTGTGGATAAAATGGCTCTGCTCACTACTCTTTGCCTCCCGTCGTGCGTGTCTTTGCTCAGCAAGCTAACGGCCCGTGCCATGCTTCTCCCCAGCAAATGTCCATGGGCTTCCCATTATCTACTTAACTCTAAGAGAATTCCCCCAGACTGGCAGCTCCTTCCACTGTTCTACAAGTTTATTCCTTTTGCAATGAGATAGCCCTTCTGGAATTTGGGTGTATTTACTTCTTATGTGAACTGATCTTTGGACTAAGTATTTTTTGTTCCTTCAATAGCTTCTAGATTCCTAGGCTCTTATGCTAAAACTTCTCTGCATGCAATCTAGCTTGTTAATGTGTTTCTTTTTAAAGATGGCAACCAAAATTAAACACAATTCAGTAGCTGTGTTCTGAGCCATGGAGAGTATAGGATACAATTTCTGAATACATCATTATCATCATTGTAACTATCATCATTGTGTCTATCTACTGAACCCTTATGTTACCAGTCATGGTAGTGGATGCTTTACATACTTTTAAATCATCACCACAACCTTATAAATATCAGTGTGGCAGATTGAATCTTCATTCTCACCTATTGTAGAATGCCCTTTGATATGTGACTTCACAGTACCCATGACTCATACAGATGGACCTCATTTACCTTCCCCATTGACACTGGACTTGGCTATGTGGCTTCACTCTGGACAAACAGATATGGACAGAAGTGACCAGGCACCAACACTGGGCCAAGACCTAAAAAGGCATTGCATATTTTTTTCTGGCCTGCCTGCCCTGGCCATGAGCACTGCTTCCCCCACTTAGTGGCAAGTGCTTCTCTTTCAGCCTGAGACCCATGATAAACATCATTGGAGAAAACACCACATGGTCCCCTTGCAGACCTGTAGCCTGAAGCATACTAATTCAGTCAACCTCCAGATACATGAGCGAGAAAAATGATATTGTTTGAAGCTGAATATGGGGGTTATGTTTAAGTCCATAATTATGGCAGTAGTTAACTGATACACTGATATACACCACAACTTTAGTCCTATTTTATAGCTGAGCTAGCTGAAGCTTAGATAATTTAAGTATCCTAGTCAAGGACACACAGCTAACCAAAAGAGTGAAGATAGTCTATGATCTTTCATGTGTGTGTGTGTGTGTGTGTGTGTGTGTGTGTGTATGTAAAGGAAATATATTTCCTTTGTTAACACACCTGAATATTTCATTCCTTTTTTGTTTTAGTAGTTGTATACTAAATTCATTTAAATTTTTGTTATTTTTTTTTGAAATGTAGTTGGCACATTTGCATTCCTTTAAAAAAATTTTTTTAATATGTATTTTTGAGAGACAGCATGAGCATGGGAGGGGCAGAAAGAGAGGGAGACACAGAATCCAAAGAAGGCTCCAGGCTCTGAGCTGTCAGCACAGAGCCTGACGCAGGGCTTGAACTCACAAACCATGAGATCATGACCTGAGCCAAAGTCGGACCCTTAACTGACTGAGCCAATCAGGTGTCCCGCATTCCTTTTTTTGAAGAAGAAAGTATTCTTGGCTAAACAGTAATCTTATGGCCAACCAGAACCCCACGTTTTTTCCAACCCAATTTGTTTTTGTTTCTGTCTTAACTGCTGAGCCAAGCCACCTATATCTTACATTTGTGAACTTGACATTTTGAACTTAAATCTTGGGCTTTGCACTTCACCACCTTATTGCATTCCATCCCCCATGGCAGACTGGAAAGTGTTCTCTAAGCTATTTCTACTTTCTCCTTGGGTTCACAGATACACAAATTTCCGCAGCTTCCTCTGCATTTAAATGTAGTCATGTGAATGGGTTCGGGCCAGTGGAATGTGAACCCAGGCCCAACTCATTAGACCTTTCTCTCTTTCCTTGTTTACCAGGACCCAGAGGAGGACACTGAGACCCTAGATGATGACAGAGTGACTACATGGACAGAGTCTTAATCTTGAATGATTTCGTGAAGCACTCTCCTTTTAACCATCTCATAAATTGCACTGGACTTGAGCAATGAATAAATAATTAAATAAATCTGTACTAACTCACTGAGATTTGGGGACTGTTTATTCCAGCAGTTAACCCACTCTAATACCTTGATCATGCTGATCCCCTATTCCAGCCTGGCAAAAGAACCTTCACTCTTGATTTTATTGCCAATCTTGATAAGGGTCTCTTTCAATTACCTGATTTTATTGTCTATGTGGTCAAGCATCCATGCTTCCATTTCTCCTCAGCTCAGTAACATTCCCATATGGATCTCTCTTTTTCTTGTTTTCTGAGTCTATATGAAAATGGTGTTAGTTCTGTGCCCTTGACTTTTATGCTGTAGGATCATAGTGTGTGAGTCCTGCTCTAAGGGAAAAGTACCTGTCACTGTGAAAGATTTACTTTGAACTATCCATAACTATAAAATCAATGAATAGATTAATTCAGGCTATAGTTAGGGAGAAAAAAAATGTGGGTTTTAAGTGATAAATTTGATTAATGTATGGAAACTCAGTAAAAAGAATTTGATAAAGACTGCCCCTCCTTTCTTTCCTCTTTCTCAATTAAACTCTCTGAATTTTCTCTTTTTCCCTCTTCTCAAGATTCCCCATTCTGTTGTTTTCCATATTTACTCTCAGGAGACCCCTCACAAAGAATAATGCACTTACCTTGAAATAAACCAAACTGTGCTTTTAGTTATCACCAAATAGTCCTGATAAAGAAAATCCTATTATTCTACCCATTTTACTGATGAGAAAAAATTAAGCTCGATTAAAGACAACTTGTACAAGTTCACACCAGAAGTAGCAGGACTACCATTTAAACCTATACAGTAGAGCTGGGAACCTCAACCACTTGTTTTCTCCTTCCATCTAATTCAGTCCCAGAACATGCTACTCATACTGAGGGGTTTCATTCTCTTATTATATCCTTAACATGTGGCAGACATGGTACCAGGAACCGGAGATAAAAGGATGAAATAAAACATATTCTTTGCCTGAAGGAGGTCAGAGCCAAGAGAAGAGCAAGTAAAGACATACAAGTAAATAAATACACAAGTTAAGTTATACAGCAGAAATATGAACCTATCAATGGGGAATCATAAGTAGTAATGACCAACTCTCTTGCAGGAACCAAAGAAGACTTCATAGGGAGTTGACATTTAAGTGGGCTTGAGAGGTGAGTAGGAAGAGAAAGATGGAAGGAGCTTTGCGGGAAGTGGGAATGAGACATGGAAAGACACATGGCATCTGAAGGAGTCTTCTGTATCTGGGAAAATGTGTACCTGTTCAGTGATACTGGAACAAAGGACAGCAGGAAGAAAGTGTGCAGCACAGTCAGCAGCCCAGGGTCAGTGTTCATTGGATATTTGTCAAAAGAGGGAATGTGTGGATTTGGAAGGGACTCTCATGCCAAGAAAATGTATTTGGGTTTTATCCTTTGGGCACAGAAAGACCAGCAGAGGACCTCAGGCAGATTGGACTGGAGAAGACAGAAAACTACAAGCGGGAAACAGTGAAGCCAGGAGAAGAAAGAGGAAGCTGGCTTTGAAAGCTCTGAGATGGAAGTCACACAACTCAAATGCAGGGAGGGGATGAGGAAGAGGTGGGAGTTACAGTGCCCGGTGGCTGTGACATTCCAGCTGCCATACCAGAAAGCACAGCAAGGAATACAGGAGACATAAGTGTCATAGGAAACATGATGAGTGCAGTTCTGGCTACGATTTTACCACAAACCAAATCTAGGTGCACAAAATCAGATCAAATGGGAGGTAGCTGCAGTTCCTTGAAAAGCTGAGGAAAAAGTTAGGACTTTTTCCCTCTACATGTAACTTGGATGAAAAAATCTGTATTCTCCGACCATAAGCCCAGCACATATTTCCAACTTTTCTTGAAGTAATGATGCTTCAGTTCCAGAGAAAAGTCACCACATCTTCTGAGGCGTGCCTGCGCCCTAGAACCCCCATCAGTAACCTTCGAAAACTGCCTAGAAAGCAAGAAGTTAAAGAAGTCTGCAGGGAAGAAAATGCCTGATCTGAGAAATTCCAGCATGGTGAACTCATAGTGGTCCATGACAAAAGCCTTGAGTGCTTTGAAAGACGAGCAAGCAA
Organism: Lynx rufus; assembly: GCF_022079265.1. NCBI lineage: Eukaryota > Metazoa > Chordata > Mammalia > Carnivora > Felidae > Lynx > Lynx rufus. Next base: position 44,696,253 of record NW_025814829.1, read on the forward strand.
GCAAGCTCTCAGGGAGCCAGAAGTGGAAGAAAATCTTACATCAAAGTAAATTTCTGATCTTTTCCTTATGCAGAAAGATGGAAAGATGGACTTGGGCAAAAGAAACAAGGATGGTTTGAGAGAAATAACATCGAGAAGGGGAAAGAGAAAGAGAACTTCTGGAGGGAAGTTACACGGTGCCGACAAGTCTAAGAATCAGGAGAATAATCATCTCCAAATATCTAGAGACCTATTGTGAAGAAGAGGCATTTAGACTTATTGTCAAGAAATAAGAAAGCAGAGTCAGGACCAGTAAGTGGAATTGTGCAGAGAAAGACTGATTCAGTTCCAGAAAGGTCCTTCTAGAATTTGGGGCTAATGAATGGAAATTGGCTTCAGTGAACACGCAGGACTGGGTGTGCTCAAGCCAAGCCTGGCCGACAACCTCCATGGGGATTTGTAGAGTGGTTGTCTGCAATGGGCAGGAAACAGGTGGTCTCTTTTTTTTTTCATTTTTTAATATCTATTTATTTTTGAGAGAGAGAGAGAGAGACAGAGAGCACAAGTTGGGGAGGGGCAGAGAGAGAGGGAGACACAGAATCCAAAGCAGGCTCTCGGCTCTGAGCTGTCAGCACAGAGCCTGACTCAGGGCTCAAACTCACGAACCATGAGATCATGACCTGAGCCAAAGTCAGACGCTTAACTGACAAAGCCCCTCAGGCACCCCAGGAAACAGGTGATCTTAACATTTCCTTCTAAGTCACATATTCAAACATCACTGGGTACCAGTCTGCCACCCCATGCCCTCAGGCCTCTGTCAGACACTGCCTTTTCAGCTTGGGCCTTGTGTCCCAGGCCAGCCACTAAATCTGTGGTTCCTAGATTTAGTCTCCTGACCCACAGGCATCAACATGGACACTGCCCTACTTAGTGGTAACAGAAGGCAAAACATGTACTATCAGCCTCGACAGCCACGTTTCTTCTATTGATTTGAGCATGAGTTTCCAGATGACAGAGGCTGACATTCATGGACTAGCACAGTCCCCCCTCCTCTCCATCTTTACCAGACGCACAGCTTAGAACATATACAGAACCAGCTGGGCAAAGGCTGGCTTACTGTGCTACAGTTTACCCCGTTACTAGTAAACCAACTATGCAGCCCATGTTGAGGGATCATTACATGAGGGTGTTTACATGCTTCTGTGGATCCAGGAGAACTCACTCCCCAAAGAGTCTTCCTTCCTGTCCCTCCTCCGTCACTAGCAGGTCCCCAGGTAAAGCACAGGCTCTCCTGGCACACCAGGACAATGAGAATTCTCCCAGGCACAGGGGCTGATAATGAAGGGTGGTACAGTGCCGGTCCTGGCTACCTCATTTTTCTCCCACCAGGGCCTCCTGCCTGGCCAGTGAGACTTTTTGTTCACTCTGGCTCACTGTGACATCCAGAGCTTGTTCATTCTTTGCAGCAAGAGGGAGAAAGAGGCGCATTTCTAGGCTCAGGGAGGATCCTGTTACAGTGGCAGAAGCAGGGAGCATTAAACAGGTGCAGAGGTGGAAAAACAGCAGGCAGAGGGAGCTGTGCCAGACCCTTCCATCTTCCTCGAACCATGCCCCATGTGGAACAGCCCTCATCTGCCCACAGCTACCCCTGTAAATCCCAAAACTGCCTTGGGATCCCCAGCCTCCAGGTCTCTTTCTTTTCCATCTTTGGTGTACTGTGGATGCACACCAAAGGATATGCCACTAGTGTCATTGTAAGGAACTCCAAATTTACAAAGTATCCTAATAAGCAGAGGTTATTTGCATCACCAGAGTTTTTTTCTGGCTTTATGAAAATATTCCTTGAAATGTAAGACATTTCTTAGTGGATATGTGTGTTTATAAATCAGTAGCTACCTGGTCCTCAAGTCAGGAGCTATAGATTTACTTAACACTGGATTTTTATAAGCCATTGCCAGGCAAAAAAACATAAGATACTGCATTTTGGAATGGCATTAAGTGTCCCTCTAGTAGAGGATTAGATTTACAGAAATTTAATTTACACTGCAACCTTATAGAAATATGCCAGCCGTGTAGAGCCTACACATACAGAATTTGCTGTGGGTGAACTGTTTCAGGAAGATTCATCTGTAGCTTCCTCTCACTGAGGGTTCCCCAGAGCCCAGGCGCAGATGGAGAACTCTGGTGGAAACAGGACTACAGGATCTCTGAGTGAGATGGCCCCACTGAGTCCCCTGAGGCCCATCTTCTGAGTCCCAAAGATCTGCCAGAATGCCACATGGAATGGCAGGAGGGGCAGAGAGCACAGGTGGCTACAACTGGGGGTACCATTTCTCTGGGAGCGTTAAGAATCCCAGGCTCAGGGGAGGAGTCAACATGGTGGAGAAGTAGGGTACCCAAAGTTCCCTCGTCCCCCAAACACAGCAGTGTTGAGGCCAGAAGACTTGGAAGTCCAGGAATCTGGACTACAGAGTGACAGAAACATCTCCAGGCATCCACAGGAACAACTTGGCGGGCCATAGGTGCATGATTGAGAACTGGGAGAGATAAAACAGGTGGTGAAGACATGGAAGGGAGGGATCCTCTTCTGTGGAGAGACCAAAAGAAAAGAAAGAGAGGCTGTGGAAGTGTAGGGATTGTATTTGGACAAATGTAGGGATTGTATTTGGACCAGGGAATGGAAAAAAATGAAGAACCAATTTCTAACTTGTTCCAGGGTTGCAAGGCTTTCTCTGTACTGGGGCCACCCTGTTTCCATGACTGGGAAGGAGGGGAGCCAACCCCAGTCTCAGCAGCAAGCTCAGAAATGCAGTCAGAAAGAGCAGTCTCCTCCCTTGAATGCTGTGGGAAGAAGGTAGATAGCCTTCAAGGACAAAAGACCCTGCAGGAGTCTGCCAGCCAGAGGCCCTTTGTCAGTTTGCTGGGCAGAGTGGCACTTCACTGGAAACGGGGTGGGGGGGAGGGGGTGCAGAGCAGGAGTGGTGGGGTTTGAATCCCAGCCTAGTGCCTGGGAAGCACTGGAGACTGTGGAGCTGGAAAAACCAGCCTGCTTGTGCCTGCACAGCACTGTGAGGATGGCCTGAACAGAGTGATCTGGGACACTCAGTCTGGGGAGGAGAGACTGGGGTGTTGCCATTTTTCTCCCCATCACCAACAAGGTGGTGCTTCAGGGAACCAACAACAGGCCCATAGTGGAAGCAGGATCTGCCTACACCAAACCACGCCCCTCCCCCATGCCTGGTAACTGCATATCTACTGGAGCAAGATTGACACTGACCAACCAGACAGTCCCTCCTCCAGACCAGCATAGCCACTGGTTCCAAAGGACCATCAGATACCCATCCAGTGGTTTTGCATTTTCTGATTTGATTCTTGCTCAATTCTTATTATATATATATATATGTATATGTATATGTATATATATATATGTATATGTATATGATGTATATATATATATATATGATGTATATATATGATGTATATATATGTATACATATACATACATACACACACACATATGTGTATATACACACACACACACACACACATTTTTTTTCCTTCCTTTGCTACCTCTTATTTTTTCCTACTCTTTTCTAGTTGTTGGTTTAAGCAGACATTTTTAATCTATTCTTTCTACACGTCTTTTGTACCTTCTTTATTTTCCTCTCTGTCTCTCTCTCGATTAATCCATGTAATTTCTCTGATTCTCTGCCTGGTCAATTTTTTTCTCTCTTTTCTTTTTCCCCACCCCTGTCATTTCTGTCTTTGTATGTAATAAGGCTTCTTCCACCACCTCCCTTTTATAATTTTTTCCAGGGTTACTTCAATGAACAAATCAAAGCACACCTGGTGGAAAGTCCAAACCACCACTATGAGTAGGTAGATAAAACAACCAGAGTCACAACAACAGAGAGCATGCAACACACTCCAAAAACACCTCCTGAAGGGCCAGACCCTGGATAGGGTATGACCCCTTTTTAGGATAGTAGTGCTAAACATGCAGGATATATAACAAGCTATTAAAACACAAAAAGGACAGAAAACTAGCCAAAATGATGAAATAGAAGAATTCTCAAAAGAAATTCCAGGAAGAAATGATAGCTAGAAAATTGCTCAAAACAGATATAAACAATATATGTGATAAAGAATTGAGAGTAATAGTCATAAGATTAATAGCTGGGCTTGAAAAAAGCATAGAAGACAGCAGAGAATCTATTGCTACAAGAGATCAAGGAACTAAGAAATACCACAATGAATTAAGAAATGTTGTAAATGAGGTGCAAAATAAACTAGATGCAGTGACAGCAAGGATGGAGGAAGCAGAGCGGAGAATAAGTGAAACAGAAGATAAAATTATGGAAAATGGTGAAGCCAAGAAAAAGAGAGATAAGAAAATACTGGGCCATAAAGGGGAAAATTAGAGAACTGATTCAATGAAATGTAATAATATCTGTATCATAGGAGTTCCAGAATAAGGGAGAGAAAAAGGCAGAAGGTTTACTTGAACAAATTATAGCTGAGAACTTCCCTAATCTGGGGAAGGAAGAAGACATCCAATCCAAGAGACACAGACAACTACCTTCAGATTCAATAAGAATATGTCTTCTCTACAACATATCATAGTGAAATTAGCAAAATACAAAGATAAAGAGAGAATTCTGAAAGCATCTAGTAGCAGGCCTGTCCACTGAAACTTGGCAGGCTAAAAGGGAGTGGCAGGAAATATTCAATGTGCTGAATATTAAAAATATGCAGCCAAGAATCCTTTATCCAGCAAGGCTGTCATTTAGAATAGAAGGAGAGATAAAGACTTTCCCAGAAAAACAAAAACTGAAGAAGTTCATCACCACTAAACCAGACCTGCAAGAGATCCTAAGGAGGACTCTGTGAGTGGAATGCTGCAAAGACTACAAAGGACCAGAGACATCACCAGAAGCATGAAACCTGCAGATACACAATGACATTAAATACATATCTTTCAATAATAACTCTGAAAGTAAATGGACTAAATACCCCAATTAAAAGACACAGGGTAACAGAATGGATCAAAAGCAAGATCCATCTATATGCTGTCTACAAGATTCTCACTCTACACCTGAGGACACCTTCACATTGAAAGTAAGGGGATGGAGAACCAGCTATCATGCTACTACAAGTCAAAAGAAAGCTGGAGTAGCCATACTTATATAAGACAAATGAGATTTTAAACTAAAGGCTGTAACAAGAGATGAAGAAGGGCATTATATCATAATCATGGGGTCTATCTATCAAGAACAGCTAACAATTGTGAATGTTTATGTCCCCTATGCCCCCAACTTGAGGAACCAAATATATAAATCAATCACAAATATAAGCAGTCTTGTTAATAAGAATATGGTAATTGCAGGGGACTTTAATACTCCCCTTACAACAATGGCAGAAAATCAATAAAGAAACTGGACCAGATGGACTTGACAGATATATTCGGAACTTTTCATCCAAAAGCAGCAGAATACACATTCTTCTTGAGTGCACATGGAACATTCTCCAAGATAGATCACATACTTGGTCACAAAACAGTCCTCAATAAATATAAAATAACTGAGATCATACCATGCGTATTTTCAGATCACAATGACATCAATCAGAAGGAAAAATTTGGAAAACCTCCAAATGTATGGAGGTTAAAGAACATCCTACCAAAGAATGAATGCACCAAACAGGCAATTAAAGAAGAAATTAAAAAATATATGGAAGCAAATTAAAATGAAAACATGACATTCCAAACCCTATGGGATGCAGCAAAGGCAGTCCTAAGGGGAAAATACATTGCAATCCAGGCCTATCTCAAGAAACAAGAAAAATCCCCAATACAAAACCTAACCATACACCTAAAGGAACTGGAAGCAGAACAGCAAAGAAACCCCAAAGCCAGCAGAAGAAGAGAAATAATAAATACTAAATCAGAAATAAACAACTGGAATTAAAAAAAAGAAACACCAGAACAGATCAATGAATCTAGGAGCTGGTTTTTTGGAAAAATAAACAAAATTGATAAACCCCAAGCTAGAATTCTTAAAAAGAAAAGAGAGATAACCCAAATAGATAAAATCACGAATGAAAAGATCCCAACCAACACCACAGAAATACAAACAATTATTAGAGAATACTATGAAAAATTCTATGCCAACCAACTGGACAACCTGGAAGAAATGGGAAAATTCCTAGACACCACACACTACCAAAACTCAAACAAGAATAAAAAATTTGAACAAACCCATAAGCAGTGAAGAAATTGAATCAGTTATCAAAAATCTCACAACAAATAACAGTCCTGTGCCAGATGGCTTTCCTGGGGAATTCTACCAGACATTTAAAGCAAAGTTAATACCTATTCTTCTCAAGCTGTTCCAAAAAAATAGACACAGAAAGAAAGCTTCCAGACTCATTCTATAAAGACACCATTACCTTTATTCCAAAACCAGACAGAGACCCTACTAAAAAGGAGAATTACAGGCCAATACGCCTGATGAACACGAATGCAAAAATTCTCAACAAGGGGAGGAGCCAAGATGGTGGAACAGCATGGAAGTTTTTTTGTGTCTGAGGTCCATGAAATACAGCCAGACCAACACTAAACCATCCTGCACACTTAGGAAACAGATCTCAGGATTAACATAACAATCTGCACAACCGGAACCACAGAATTCAGCAGGTACATGGTGCAGAGGTGAACTGGGGGAGAGAGAACCGTGGAGGGCAGGGAGCCACTTCTGTGTGCAGACAGAGGACAGAGATGGGGGGTGGGGGTGGAGGGACGGAGAATACGGGAAAAGCACTCCCCCCAAAAAAGCAGCTGGAGAGAAAGTGAAAGTGGTAATAGTCGCAGGGACTGAACTAAAAAGGGAGAAAGGAGGAAGGGGAGGGTTTAAATTCCATTAAGACTATAAACAGGGTAGCACAGAGGTTGAAACTCTGCAGCTCCATACCTGGCGGAGCTCTGGTGAGAAGGGTGAATCCCCAGGAGCAGAGTGGAGTCCAGGGTCTTCAGGCCACAAGGGAAGAGCCGGTTCCCCTGCCGAGAGGACATCTGGTAGAGGCTGTGTGACTTCCCCAAAGACAAAGGCGCCAGTGGACCCAGGAGAACAACCACATTCACTGGTGCTGGAACAAGGTCGCTGGGGGTGAAGCCTGGTGACAGATGTGTGTTGTGATTTGCCATAATCCCTGAAATGCTGCTGCTACACTATCTTGTGAACTTCCCTTGGGGTGGGCTAGCACCCGGCCTCAGTCTCTGGGCCTCGGCAGCAGCACGGTCCCACAAACGTTCCTGGATGTGGCTGGCACCCGGCCATCGATCAGTGAGACCCTCCTGCAGAGGAGCAGAATGGGTCAAAGCCACAGTCCCTCAGAAATAAGGGGCTGGGAAACACAGCCACATCTGAGATAAAACTCAGGAGGGAGGTGCTGCCTGGGGCTTGGTCATGGACAGTGTAAAAGCAAACAGTGGATGGAAGCTTAAGACAAGGGACAGGTGCACGATTGCTGATCGGGGAGAACAGAGTTCCAATACTAGAGACTGGGTAGCTGGGGGACACCATTTTCACAACTCCCACACATGCGCATACACACCTACAAGCGTCACAACAACCCACCCCAGTAAGCTAAGCAGCGCCATCTAGTGGAGAATGGAGCCATTACACTAAGTCCTGCCCAACTGAGTCAACCTCACTCTTCAGGAACACAAGTCTCTCCACCTGCTTAGTATATGGACTATAAAGCGCTTCATAGTTTGACTTCTAGGGGAAAACGAAAGAATTTCTGTCATATTTCAGTCTGTTTGCCAGTGCATCTATTCAATTTTGTTTTTTTCTTTTTTTGTCTCTTTTCTTTTTCTTAAATACAGAATGAGAAAAAATCATGTTTTATTTTCAATTTTTATTAAAAATACTTTTCTTTAATTTTTTTACTTCTGTGTAAATTTTTTTTTCAAATTCTCTTTTACTTGCATCAGTTCATTTTATTCTACTTCAGTGTATTCATTTTTTCAAATTTTCAAACGATTCCCTTTTTTTCTTTTCCCTTTTTTCTCTAATCTATCAAGCCTCTTTAAACACCCAGACCAAAACACACCTAGGATCTAGCATAATTTATTCGATTTTTTTGTGTGTGTGTTTGCTTTTAATTTTTTGATTTTAATATTTTTCTTTAATTTTAATTTTTTTACCTCATTAATTCCTTTACTTCCTTCAAAATGATGCCCCAAAAGAAAGAGCGGGAAGTAACGACAGCCAGGGATTTAACCAACATAGATAATAGATAATAATAGATAGATAACCAACATAGATAATAATACTAGCTGGAGTTGAAAATAGATTAGAATCCCTTTCTGTGGAGATAAAAGAAGTAAAAGCTAGTCAGGATGAAATAAAAAACATTATAACTGAGCCTTGATCTCAAATGGATGCCACAGCAGCAAGGAAGGATGAGGCAGAACAGAGAATCAGCGATATAGAGGACAAACTTACAGAGAATAATGAAGCAGAAAAAAAGAGAGAGACTAAGGCAAAAGAGCACGATTTAAGAATTAGAGAAATCAGTGACTCATTAAAAAGGAACAACATCAGAATCATAGGGGTCCCAGAAGAGGAAAAGAGAGAAATAGGGGTAGAAGGGTTAAGTGAGCAAATCACAGTGGAAAATTTTCCTAACCTGGGAAAACACACAGACATCAAAATCCAGGAAGCACAGAGGACTCCCATTAGATTCAACAAAAACAGACCATCAACAAGGCATATCGTAGTCAAATTCACAAAATACTCAGGAAAGAAAAGAATCATGAAAGCAGCAAGGGGAAAAAAGTCCTTAACCTACAAGAGAAGACAGATCAGGTTTGCAGCAGACCTATCCACAGAAACTTGGCAGACCAGAAAGGAGTGGCAGGATATATTCAATGTGCTGAATCAGAAAAATATGCATCCAAGAATTCTTTATCCAGCAAGGCTGTCATTCAAAATAGAAGGAGAGAGAAAAAGTTTCCCAGACAAACAAAAATTAAAGGAGATAGTGACCACTAAACCAGCCCTGCAAGAAATTTTAAGGGGGACTCTCTGAGGGGAGAAAAGATGAAAAAACAAAAACAAAAAATAAAGACCAAAAGCAACAAAGACTATAAAGAACCAGAAACTCCCAACTCTACAAGCAACATAATGGCAGTAAATTCATATCTTTCAGTACTCACTCTAAATGTCAATGGACTCAATGCTCCAATCAAAAGACACAGGGTAACAGAATGGATAAGAAAACAAGACCCATCTATATGCTGTTTACAAGAGACCCATTTTAGACCTAAAGACACCTTCAGATTGAAAGTAAGGGGATGGAGAACCATCTATCATGCTAATGGTCAACAAAAGAAAGCCAGAGTAGCCATTCTTTCTTTATTATTATTTTTTTAATGTTTATTTTTGAGAGACAGAGATCGAGCATGAGTGGAGAAGGAGCAAAGAGAAAGGAAGTCACAGAATCTGAAGCAGGCTCCAGGGTCTGAGCTGTCAGCACAGAGCCCAAAGTGGGGCTCAAACTCACGAACTGTGAGATCATGACCTGAGCTGAAGGTGGCGCTTAACCAACTGAGCCACCCAGGCACCCCTGGAGTAGCCATTCTTATATCAGACAATCTAGACTGTAAAATAAAGACTGTATAAATAGATGAAGAAGGACATTATATCATAAATAAGGGGTCTATCCATCAAGAAGACCTAACAATTGTAAACATTTATGCGCCAAATGTGGAAGAACCCAAATATATAAATCAATTAATCACAAACATAAAGAAACCCACTGATAATAATATCATAATAGTAGGGGACTTCAATACCCTACTTACAACAATGGACAGATCATCTAATAAAAAAATCAACAAGGAAACAATGGCTTTGAATGACCCACTGGACCAGATGGACTTAACAGATATATTCAGAACATTTCATCCTAAAGCAGTGGAATATACATTCTTCAGTGCACATGGAACGTTCTCCAGAATAGACCACCTACTGGGGCACAAATCAGCTCTCAACAAGTACAAAAAGATCAAGATCATACCACGCATATTTTCAGACCACAACGCTATGGAATTTGAAATCCACCACAAGAAAAAAATTTGGAAAGTAACAAATACTTGGAGACTAAAGAACATCCTATTAAAGAAGTAATGGGCTAACCAAGAAGTTAAAAAGGAAATTAAAAAGTTCATGGAAGCCAATGAAAATGATAACACCACAACCCAAAACTTCTGGGATGCAGGAAAGGCAGTCTTAAGAGGAAAGTATATAGAAATCCAGGACTTCCTAAAGAAGGAAGAATATCTCAGATACACAACCTAACCTTACACCTTAAAGAGCTGGAAAAAGAATAGCAAATGCAACCCAAAACCAGTAGAAGACAGGAAATAATAAAGATCAGAGCAGATATTAATGCTACTGAAACAAACAAACAAACAAACAAACAAACAAAAAACCAGTAGAACAGACCAATGAAACCAGAAGCTGGTTCTTTGAAAGAATTAACAAAATTGATAAACCACTAGCCACTTTGATCAAAAAGAAAAAGGAAAGGACCCAAATAAATAAAATCAAGAATGAAAGAGGAGAGATCACAATCAACACAACAGAAATAAAAACAATAATAAGAGAATGTTATGAGCAATTATAGACCAATAAGATGGGCAATCTGGAAGAAATGGACAAATTCCTGGAAACATAAACTACCAAAACTGAAACAGGAAGAAACAGAAAATGTGAATGGACCCAAAACCAGTAAAGAAATTGAATTAGTAATCAAAAATGTCCCAGAAAACAAGAGTCCAGGGCCAGATGGCTTTCCAGGGGAATTCTACCAAACATTTAAGGAAGAGTTAAACCTATTCTCTTGAAGCTGTTTCAAAAAATAGAAATGGAAGGAAAACTTCCAGTCTCTTTTTATGAAGCCAGCATTACCTTCATTCCAAAACCAGACAGAGATCCCACTAAAAGGAGAACTATAGACCAATTTCCCTGCTGAACATGGATGCAAAAATCCTCAACAAGATATTAGCCAACCGGATCCAACAATACATTAAAAAAATGATTCACCACAACCAAGTGGGATTTGCACCTGGGATGCAGGGCTGGTTTAATATCCACAAAACAATCAATGTGATTCATCATATCAATAAAAGAGAGGACAAGAACCATACAATCCTCTCAATAGATGCAGAAAAAGCATTTGACAAAATACACCATCCTTTCTTGATAAAAACCCTCAAGAAAGTAGGGATAGAAGGATCATACCCCAAGATCATAAAAGCCATATATGAAAGACCCAACACTAATATCATCCTCACTGGGAAAAACTAAGAGCTTTGCCCCTAAGGTCAGGAAAAAGAGAGGGATCTCCACTTTTGCCTCTGTTATTCAACATAGTATTGGATTGCCTTTGCAATCAGACAACACAAAGAAATAAAAGGCATCCAAATTGGCCAGGAGGAGGTCAAACTTTCACTCTTCGCAGATGACATGATACTCTATATGGAAAACCCAAAAGATTCCACCAAAAACATGCTAGAACTGATTCATGATTTCAGCAAAGTTGCAGGATATAAAATCAATGCACAGAAATCAGCTGCATTCTTATCACCAACAATGAAGCAACAAAAAGAGAAATCAAGGAATCAATCCCATTTACAATTGAACCAAAAACCATAAAATACCTAGGAATAAATCTAACCAAAGAGGTGAAAAATCTATACACTGTAAACTATAGAAAGCTTATGAAAGAAATTGAAGAAGACACAAAAAAATGGAAAAATATCCCATGCTCCTGGATAGGAAGAACAAATATTGTTAAAATGTCAATACTACCCAAAACAATCTACATATTCAATGCAATCCCTATCAAAACAACACCATCATTCTTCACAGGGCTAGAACAAATAATCCTAAAATTTGTATGGAACCAGAAAAGACCCCAAATAGCCAAAGCAATCTTGAAAAAGAAAACCAAAGCAGGAGGCATCACAATCCTGGACTTCAAGCTATACTACAAAGCTGTAATCATCAAGACAGTATGGTACTGGCACAAAAACAGATGCTCAGATCAATGGAACAGAATAGAGAACCCATAAATAGACCCACAAACGTATGGCCAACTAATCTCTGACAAAGCAGGAAAGAATATCCAATGGAATAAAGACCGTCTCTTCGGCAAGTGGTGCTGGGAAAACTGGACAGTGACATGCAGAAGAATGAACCTGGACCACTTTCTTACACCATACACAAAAATAAACTCAAAGTGGATGAAAGACCTAAAGGTAAGACAGGAAGCCATCAAAATCCTCAAGGAGAAAGCAGGCAAAAACCTCTTTGATCGTGGCCACAACAACTTCTTACTCAACATGTCTCCGGAGGCAAGGGAAACAAAAGCAAAAATGAATTATTGGGACCTCATCCTGCACGGTGAAGGAAACAATCAGCAAAACTAAAAGTCAGCTGATGGGATGGAAGAAGATATTTACAAACGACTTATCAGATAAAGGGTTATTATCCAAAATTTATAAAGAACTGATCAAACTCAACACCCAAAAAACAAATAATCCAGTGAAGAAATGGGCAAAAGACATGAATAGACACTTCTCCAAAGAAGACATCCAGATGGCCAACTGACACATGAAAAAATGCTCAACTTCACTCATCATCCGTGAAATACAAATCAAAACCACAATGAGATACCACCTCACATCTGTCAGAATGGCTAACACTAACAACTCAGGCAACAAGACATGTTGGAGACGATGTGGAGAAAGAGGATCTCTTTTGCGCTGCTGGTGGGAATGCAAACTGGTGCAGCCACTCTGGAAAACAGTATGGAGGTTCCTCAAAAAATTAAAATTAGAACTATCCTACAACCCAGCAATTTCACTGCTAGGTATTTATCCAAAGGATACAGGTATGCTGTTTTGAAGGGGCACATGCACCCCAATGTTTATAGCAGCACTATCAACAATAGCCAAAGTATGGAAAGAGCCCAAATGTCCATTGATGTATGAATGGATAAAGAAGATGTGGTGTGTGTATGTATGTATGTGTGTATATTCAGTATTCCATACTGAAAAGTATGGAAATGTATATTACACACATACATACATACAATGGAGTATTACTCGGCAATCGAAAAGAATGAAATCTTGCCATTTGCACCTATGTGGATGGAACTAGAGGGTATTAGGCTAAGTGAAATCAGTCAGTCAGAGAAAGACAAATATCATATGACTTCACTCATATGAGGACTTTAAGATACAAAACACATGAACATAAGGGAAGGGAAGCAAAAATAATATAAAAACAGGGAGGGGGACAAAACATAAGAGACTCTTAAATATGGAGAACAAACAGAGCGTTACTGGAGAGGGTGGGAGAGGGGATGGACTAAATGGGTAAGGGGAATTAAGGAATCTACTCCTGAAATCATTGTTGCACTATATGCTAACTAATTTGGATGTAAATTTAAAAAAATAAAAAAAATTCTCAACAAGATACTAGCAAATCAAACTCAGCAGTATATTAAAAGAGTTACTCACCATGATCAGGTGGGATTCATTCCTGGGCTACAGGGCTGGTTCAATATTCATAAATCAATCAATGTGATTCATCACATTAATAAAAGAAAGGATAAGAACCATATGACCCTGTCAATAGATGCAGAAAAAGCATTTGACAAAATGCAGCATCCTTTCTTAATAAAATACCTCAAGATATCAGGATAGAAGGAACATACCTTAACATCAAAAAAGCCATATATGAAAAGCCCAGTTAATATCATCTTCAATGGGGAAAAACAGAACTTTCCCCCTGAGATCAGGAACATGACAGGGATATCCACTCTCACCACTGTTGTTTTAACATAGCGTTGGAAGTCCTAGCCTCAGCAATCAGACAACAAAATGAAATAAAAGGCATCCAAAGTGGGGCAAAGAAGAAGTCAAACATTCACTTTTCGCAGATGACATGATACTCTATATGGAAAACCTGAAAGACTCCACCAAAAAGCTGCTAGAATGGACACATGCATTTAGCAAAGTTGCAGGATACAAAATCAATTACAGAAATCAGCTGCATTTCTATACACCAACAATGAAGCAACAGAAAGAGAAATCAAGAAATCAATCCCATTTACAATTGCACCAAGAACCATAAAATACCTAGGAATAAACCTAACCAAAGATGGAAAAGATCTGTATGCTGAAAAGTATTGAAAACTTATGAAAGAAATTGAAGAAGACACAAAGAAATGGAAAAACATTCCATGCTCATGGATTGGAAGAACAAATACTGTTAAAATGTCAATACCACCCAAAGCATTCTACACATTCATGCAATCTCAATCAAAATTGCACCAGCATTCTTCGCAGAGCTAGAACAAACCTAAAATTTGTATGGAACCACAAAATATCCCAAATAGTCAAAGTAATGTAGAAAAAGAAAATCAAAGCATGAGGCATCACAATCGCAGACTTCATTCTCTACGACAAAGCTGTAATCATGAAGACAGTATGGTATTGTCACAAAAACAGACACAAAGATCAAAGAACAGACACAGAGAACCCAGAATTGGACCCACAAATGTATGACCAACTAACTACTCTTTGACAAAGCAGGAAAGAGTATCCAATGGAATAAAGACAGTCTTTTCAGCAAATGGTGCTGGGAGAACTGGACAGCAACATGCAGAAGAATGAAACTGGACCACTTTCTTATACCATACACACAAAAAACTCAAAATAGATAAAAGACCTAAATGTGAGACAGAAAAACATCACAACCCTAGAGGAGAAAACAGGCAACAACCTCTTTGACTCAGCTGCAGCAACTTCTTACTTGATACATCTCTGAAGGCAAGGGAAATAAAAGCAAAAATGAACTATTGGGACCTCATCAAGATAAAAAGCTTCTGCACTGCAAAGGAAACAATCAACAAAACTAAAAGGCTACTGATGGAATGGGAGAAGATATTTGCAAATGACATATGGTATAAAGGTTAGTATCCAAAATCTATAATGAACTTACTGAACTCAACACCCAAAAAACAAATAACCCAGTGAAGACATGGGCAAAAGACATGAATAGACACTTTCCCAAAGAAGACATCCAGATGGCCAACAGACACATGAAAAGATGCTCAACGTTATTTATCATCACGGAAACACAATTCAAAACCACACTGAGATACCACATCACACCAGTCAGAATGGCTAACATTAACAACTCAGGAAACAACAGATGTTGGCGAGGATGTGGAGAAATGGGAACCCTCTTGTACTGTTGGTGGAAATGCAAACTGGTGCAGCCACTCTGGAACAGTGTTGAGGTTCTACAAAAAATGTAAAATAGAACTACCCTATGACCCAGCAATAGCACTAGTAGGAATTTATCCAAAGGATAAAGGAGAGCTGATTCAGAAGGGCACATGCACCCCAGTGTTTATAGCACCACTATCAACAATAGCCAAATTATGGAAAGAGCCAAATGTCCACCAACTGATGAATTGATAAAGAAGATGTGGTGTATATACACAATGGAATACTAATCGGAGGTGAAAAAGAATGAAACCTTGCCGTTTGCAACAATGTGGATGGAAATGGAGGGTATTATGCTAAGTGAAATAGATCAGTCAGAGAAAGACAGATATCCTATGTTTTCACTCACATGTGGAATTTGAGAACGTTAACAGAATACCATGGGGTAAGGGAAGGGGAAAACAGTTTTAAACAGAGAGGGAGGCAAACCATAATAGATTCTTAAATACAGAGAACAAACTAAGGGTTGATGGTGGGGGGGGGGGGTGAGGGTAGGAGAAAGGGGAAAATGGGTGATGGGCACTGAGGAGGGCACTTGTTGGGATGAGCACTGGGTGTTGTATGTAAGCAATGAATCATGGGAATCCACTCCTAAAGCCAAGAGCATACTGTATACACTGTATGTTAGCTAATTTGACAATAAATTATATTAAAAAGTAATAATAATAGGCGCCGCTGAGTGGCTCAGTTGGTTAAGCATCTGGCTTCAGATAAGGTCATGATCTCATGGTTCATGAGTTCAAGCCCTGCGTTGGACTCTGTGCTGACAGCTGAGAGCCTGGAGCCTGCTTCGGATGGAGCCTGTCTCATTCTCTCTCTGCCCCTCCCCTGCTCATGCTCTGATTCTCTCTCTAAAATAAATATTAAAAAATTTATATTAAAAAATAATAAATAAATAAATGTTAAAAAAAAAAAGAATCCCAGGCTAAAATTATGCATTTGATTCAATAATATTTAATAGTTAGATCTTCTATTGTATGGCTTGAGTTCTGGCTCTTCCTCTTACCAGATGCATGACATCCTGTAAAACGTAGTGTCTTCATCTGTAATATATGTATACAGACAGCATCTCCCTTGTAGGTTTCTCATTAGGATAATTGTACTATATATATATATATATATATATATATATATATATATATATTTATATAGTTATATATAGTTATATATAGTTATATATAGTTATATATATAATTCTATAGTTATTATTTATTAACATTAATATTTAATAATAAATATTTTGCTTTCTTTCCAAAATTAAATAGAAATTTTGCCCAATGTCTGCACTCTCAGAACAACCTCTTTTCTTTGCCCCCTACGCACCTAATCCCACGGGGAAATCGGGGAGGTTGGTACGAGCCGGCTATCCTATGGTTCACACTCATCACTGTGTGGTCGATGCCCTGAGATCTCTGCTCACAAACAGTTCTTGTCCCTCAGTCACCTATGCCCTCCAGTCGACAGTCCCTCTGAGAGCTTCCCCCTTCTCACCGTCAGCTCTTGCGGAGCTCCACCAGAGCTGGCCCATCCACAGTATCCAGCGATGCCTCCCCCAGTGGCTTTGCTTAGGATTGGGCAGATCAGTCCAGCCAAGGTCACCAGCGGGCTCCAGTTGGCTCTACTTTGAGTCAGGGATGGATGGTGGGGATAGGAACCCTGCCTCTGACTTGGGTCCAGACCTTCATCTCTCACCCAGCTTGATGGTAATAAATGTGTTCTACTTGCCCTCAGCACCTTGTGAGTACACTCACCTGCTTCTAATCCTGGAAGAGGTGGAGGATTGGTGTGGGAACCACACTCCCCACACGCAGCACCCTGTGCCGCTTCAGAGACCTCCCCACCTCCAGCCACCTGCTCCGGTGAATCTTTCTTGAGGGCAGAGCCCCCTGAGGCCTGGGCCACGTCTCTTTCATCGCTGTGTCCCCAGCACTTGTGGAGTGGCCAGAACACTCACATGCTCAGGAAATATGTGCTGAATGAATAAATGCCCTGCCACGTGCCATTCACTGTTCTAAGCAACACGAGACTGAAATAATTTTCTTGTGGGAGATGTGGGAAGCCCTGAGGTAGGATAAATGTGGCAGAAGCGGAATAAAGAAAAAAAATGAGAATCCCTGACCCAGAAAAAGCTCTTCTCTTGAGGAGAAAAAATAAAAAAAGAAAAAGAAAAGGAAAAGACCACATGACGAGCCAGTGTCCCTGTCTGCCAGCATCTGTGTCGTGATGGTTTCTAGATGAAGCCTACCTCACTCATACACACGGCTCTAAGCAGCAATTCATTCATGAATAAAATTAATTATTTCTCGAAGCAAAAATTAATCCTCTTTTTCTCTGCCCGACTGACTCAAGATCTCACTACTAAATCTCCTCTGAAAACAAAACTGATCTTGCTTTTCTCCCCTTGGCCATCCTGGATTTTTCCCTTCATTTCTTGCACATATTTATTTTTACATTTCCTCTTCACAGACCATCTTTGTAATCTTGTTTCAAGCCAGGGTGGACAACCTGGGTATAGCCCTCAAAGACATAAAAACATTTGGGACGAGAGTCGTTTTGCCCTTGGGGAAACTGGAACTGGCATCCCGAGAATTCATTCTGACACAGCATCTATGGGCCAAATCTGTCCATCAATCATCGAGAATGTACTAAATGTCTTCTTCTCCCCAGCATGAAATGCAACCTTCCAACATGTTCTCCAGTGTGTGGACTGTCATTCAAACTGGACCGCTGAACTCCTAGAAATCAGCAGAACCCTGGTTTCTCTCTTTTGTAGCCTGCCATCATACCCAGAATCATGTTTTGCCCAAAGGAGACTCTCCATAAATACTTGTAAGAGGACCAAGTGAGCAAATACGCAGTGTGGTAAACTTAACCTGAATTTGATTTTTTAAGCATAAATGATGCAGGATTTTCAGATGAACCAGTAGATTTACTGGGCCTTAAAGCACTGCTTACCATTTTTTCACCAGGGGAACATTCACATCCATTTTTTCCAAGGTAGAAATGGAAGGAATTGCATTTGGCTCTACCTTCTCTGGATATGCAATTACTTCTACTTCATTTTTACCCGTCTCTAATACATGAGTAATCCGTGCCCCTCCAGGTGCGAGTGTTTTGAAATCGAACCCTGGAAGAAGCCAGTGCCTAAGAGGCCCTTTTGGCGTTTTGGAGGGACAAGTCACAGCACAAATAACATAGTGTCACAGAACAGGTGAAGGAGAGACACAGTCACATGCTTCTTGACATCTACATTAAATACCTGGGCCTGGCTGCCTAGTTTCTAAACCACAATTTGTGCTCCCAGGACGTTGGCTACACTGCTCCCGTGCCCACCACACCATTCCCGCAGCTCTCCACCTGGACAGTTTCCTCTCATTCATCAGAGTTTGGTCTATATTTTCCCTTTGATTCCAGCTTTCCTTGACCTTTCTGTGCAGGGTTCTCCAAACGTACTTATCTGTGAGATCCATCAGATCAAGAACTGTGTCCTTCCTTGTCATGGTGTATGATCGCAATCTTGTAGAAGCACAAGCACAGAGTCGGCCCTCAAAAATACTGATTGAATTTTGCTCTGTGTAATGCTCTTAAATTGCAATTATTTATGTGCTCTTTCTTCTTGCTCCAAGAGAGCAGAACACTTTCTCATTCAGTTATTTCTACACAATGGAAGCTTCGTATATGTCTGTGGCATTGTGTAGTATGTTTCCACATCACAGTCGGAGACAGGACCCTGCCGTCTGAGGATGAGGCTATGCGACACCTGATTCGGGGGCCTTCCAGACATTTCGGGAAGGAAATTCCTTGGGTGAGGAAAAGGCTCATTCCTTAATCTGGGTCCACAGCCCAGATTAGATCCTATATGTCAGAGGTGCTGTACCTTTAGCTAGCACCAAACTCTTGGTTAAAGTAAATTCTAAATGTTTTGTTCTGTCCCTTTCCTGACGCCTCACCTGTGAACAGAAAAATAGCACCTGTTACCAGATCTAGAGGCTCATTGCCTCTAATTTTGCTCTAATTTGTGTGTCTTTTTCTAGTTTGTAGACCATTCATTTCTCTCCTTCCATCACAGCTCCCTTGTCAAAATATAGATCCAGTGAGAAGTTGAGAGATCAACCAGTTCACTTGGGTGAGGCCCTCTCTCCAGAAGAGCTCCCCTTCTTCCTGCCTGTCCCATCCACCTGAGAAGCACGGCCTCCCTCATGGTGCCCTGAAGCTGCATGATAACACAGCCCGTCTCTACCTCAGTTGCTGTAATGAACGCCTCGGAAATCACTGGGATTTACCCAGGCAGCCTGAGGTTGCCTTTGGTTGCCGTTTATTTATGTGGATTGTGATCTCTTAATTGGAGATGGTGCCTCTCCCAGGGTTCGCTGTTTATCCAAATCAGTATTTGTTAGTCCGTGAGACGTGGTCCGGATGATAAATCAGCTCTGGAGCTCCTCCTGTGTGATTGCTTCCACAGCTGCTTTCCGATTCCTCACCTCTCCATCTCCCGGGAGGCACCCACAGGCTGCTTCTAGGCCCTCCAGCCTTTTCTGCTTTTCAACTTTTCTCCCAGCTGCTGGATCTATTCTTACACGTTCATGGGCCTTGGCACTAATAATTCCTGAACTTAACCTCCCTTGACTACTATTCTGTTTCATTTGTAACATCTCCAGTAAATATTAACGCATCGTGGGGGGATGCTGCCTCACCACGGAGGCTTCTGTCCTTCTCCACCCTGCTCAGTCCTGCTCTTCTACCTCCCAAGCTCTTAGTGCAATCAGATATGGTACTTCTCAAGCTTTCATGTCATACTGTTCGTCTGGGGCTCTTGTTAAAATGCATATTCTGATTCTGTAGGTCTGGGGTGAGGCCCGGGATCCCGTACTGCTTACAAGCTCTCACGTTATCACAGATGCTGCAGGTGCACCAGGCACGCTTGGAGCAGCACGGATCAAACATTTGATTGTTCCCGTTTCTCACTTCCCTCACATGTGAGCTATTGCCAAATCTTATTTTTCATCCTGATGAATTGCACAAAGATTGTCTTTTCTTAGGGTTATTGCTCTGGTGTCTACTGAAAAGTTCTTTGCCTTCACTGCCCTAACTCACCACATCATCCGGTTCTGTCCCTGCTTGCCCCGTTGGAAATTTCCAGATGCACCTGCTAAAAATGCATTCCTGCCTCAATGCTACCTACCTTTGGGTATCACTCCCCTCTCTCGTTTTCCAGCTTTGTTCTACTTTGGTTCTCAAAATCTGCAAAATTTGCCCAGAATATGATGAAAGTATAATATCCTTTTTGTCAATGATGACACCTATTTAATTTCTTTTTTCTTTGTTCATTTTCCTCCCCAAAGGCTTCTAATGTAGCCCCAGACCCTTCCTTCCTAAACAAGCAGCAGATAGAAACGGAGGCAATAATGACTAACTAAGATCAATAATTTGGAATTATACCTAGTTTTGCTTTCCTCCCAACCACCATATTATGCTCATTGTTCTGTATGATTTCTAACTTTTCTCTCTTAATTTTAATTTATTCTTTCCGAGTTTCAAGCGTTTCATCATAGTGGCTTGGATTTTTTCCAATCCCATGATTATCTCTCTATTAAAGCTTTAATACAAAAAGAAATAAAAAAAAAAAAAACCAGACTGCTCATTACTTTGATTTGTAGCAAGGGGAGAATGGAACATTACCGCTAGAGTGTTTCGAGAAACCATATTTACATTTGCATCAGCTCAATTTAGGTGCCTGATTAGGTTGCGTGGTATAATGAAGATGCACTTACCAGTCAGAGGGAAGTGGCATGGGCTAGAGTAATGGGCAGGAGACCTGAAGTCGGGAGCCCTGGGTGCTATTTCTGGCTGTGACCTTGAACAAGTCCATCTCACTGCTTTGGACCCTAACAGCCCCCATCTGCCTCACAGGGCTGCTGTGAGAGGTGGAGCACTTATGTGTATTTCTAGTGGGGGCTATGGAGTCAAGCAAGGGAGGGGGCACGGAGGTCACAGATGGAATTGGACACAAGAGCTCTGCTCCTCTAGCTCTTATGACTAGCCTGTTAAAGGACAGAGTCTGAGAAATGGGCTGATTGCTCAGATCTTGATCTAACAGGGCTGGAGGACACGGGGAGAAGCTGATTAATGGCATTTAAAAGCTTGCCCCAAGTTGGGTATCATGGCCAAGCCCATTCTGTTATTTAGGAAGGCTTGACAAGAGTGCCTATTGTCTTTCTTCTCATAACAGTGCCATGCCGAGATTGCTCGTTTTGTCCCTGGGGACAAGAAGTTGGCAGTGACTGGCTTCTGTAGGATGTCCTGAGGAAGGCCTGCTCAGTTAGCAAGCCCTGACTGTAGGAGAAAGATTTTTACCTGTGGGGACCAGTGAGTGTGCGCCCCAGAGATGATTCATTCATCCTTTGGTTGGTTTCCTCTCCCAAAGAGAGAGAGATTGAAGGATAAAGGTTAATATGCTTTCTTCCCCCTCCTCGTCATATAGTCTGTTGAATGTGGACAGACTTCAGCAGACATTATCACAAAGCACCCATGGCTCTTACCTCATTACCATTCTTTCATTGGCTAATATTTGTTGAGGACAATCTAATAATAGGGAATATTCATTAAATACTGTTCTAGGTGCTTAACATCAATTAACTAACTTAATTTTCACATCAATCTTTTAGGCAGACAACTATTATTGTCCTGGTTTTATAAATAAGGACATTGGGGAACAAAGCAATTATACAGTTTCCCCAACAACAGACAGCTAGGAAGCTGCAGCTCCAGGATTAGAACCCGGGTCATCTGGCTCCAGAACTTTCACTCTGAAGCATCTATGCCTACATGAATACAAACTTGAAACAGACAGGGCAACAATCTCCAGGGGCCCACGGTTAGAGGCCAAAGCTATTCTAGAACAACCAGGCATCTTCTCAAAGGGAGAGCACACTCTGATATCCACGTAAGAATAGATGGGATTCAGAGCTTAATATTAGAAACTTGCTTTTTGCCAGTTATGATCTGTTTACACACAAGAGAAGGAGGGCCTCTCTCCCATTGTGTGGGAGAGCTTCACGGCCTCTGCACCGAACATTCTAGCCACACTGGGAGGTCTTCTTCTTCCCACACCACAGTTCATCTCCTTTCTTCTACGGAAGGCACATATGGATACCATCTGATTTCTACCTCCTGAAAACTTTCTTCAAGAAACAAATAAAACACTAATGCCATTTGAAACCCAGGATTTCACCACAGAACTGATGTTTCCTGTAAGCATTTTCTCTCTCTGCCCTTCTAGACAAAATGCCCTTCAGGTCATTGGGGACGACCCTCAATGTGTATTTTACCAGTTTTCTGCGGCCACTTTAGTCAAAGTAAGCAACATCTTGAATTTGCAGAGAGAATTGCCACTGGAGACAAAAGAGGAAGGGATCAAAATGAATTCCCACAGGAGCAATGTAGATCCCTACAACAGTATCCATGGATCCACCATCTTGCTTAATAACTAAAGGCAAAACTCCCAGAATGCTCCTGGAGCAGCCGTGTGTGACCATTCTCTCTTCGCCCCACCAAAGGGTCACCCATCAGAATGCCGCATTCCTGTCAGAATGACTGGTTACCGTTTCCCCAAGTACAGGTTCATGTGCAATAACTGACCCCAGAGAAACAGAATGGCACAGTGTAAGAGCTTGTCACATTAAGTGATCAGAAAACCATTGCCAGCTGATAGAACGGTTGATGGTGCAGAAGTGATTACAGACACTCCCCATGGGCCAGCTCGGAGCTCCCGCCCAAGCATCCAGCGGCTGCCAGGCTTGGGGCTGGGACTCAATGAGAAGAAAAATCTACTCAGGGAGAAGTGATAGTTTATTCACTCCAGTTTCTATAGCCCTTTGAAGGGGATGGTGGTGTTGGGATTCCCAGCCTAACATTTCAGTTCCAATATACTTAAAAAAAAAAAAAGTGCTTCTAAAAGATTGGGATGAACTGAAAAGTCTAAGGTAAATTAAATCTTGTTTTCCTGGACTGGAGGGATTTGCTGCTTAAATACATTCTAGGGTGAATTTTCTCTCTCTCCCTCTCTCTCTCCCTGTCTCTGAGGATGGGAAAAAAATTCTTTAATAAAGAGAATCATTATTCTGAATTTACTTTATAGAAAATTTGTGGGGGGGGGGGGAATATGTTCAGTTTCTTGTACATTTACTGAAAGTCAAGTCAAACTCTTCTGCCCATTTACCTTCACCTGAGCCGGCGTTAACTCTGCCTCTCCCAGCCTGAGCTGGCGGCATTCTGCCTCAGTGGCCCCCGCAAATTTCTTCCGTAGTCTTTAGAGGATGGCGCGGACCAGAGCCACTGAAGCAGACCGTGAACTGCAATCCCGTCCAAGACCAGACCGGATCCAAGCACGATGGAAGAAAGAGAAAGGGTCTGAAAGGAGAGCTGGGTGGGTTGCTCCTGAGAGCGGACTTTCTCTCTCTGTACCAGCCCCTCGAATGCCTGATCTTGTCCCTTCCTCTGCATCCACGTGTGGGAACCCAGGAGAACAGCGTCTATAAATGGCTGCTCTTAGCATTTGGGAACCTTCCAGGGATGAATACCCTGAAACCTTATTTCTGAGACCTTATACTAGCCTACACAGACTGCATAGTTATCGCAGAAACTTTAAA
Organism: Lynx rufus; assembly: GCF_022079265.1. Taxonomy (NCBI): domain Eukaryota; kingdom Metazoa; phylum Chordata; class Mammalia; order Carnivora; family Felidae; genus Lynx; species Lynx rufus. Next base: position 44,720,250 of record NW_025814829.1, read on the forward strand.
AAACTCCCAGAAACGGAAAAATGTCTCTAAATATACTGTCAGAACCCGGATTCTGGAGTCTGGCTACAAGGAAGCTAATCCTGGCTCCACCCTTACTAGCTGTGTGCCCTTCCTCAAGTTCCTTAACCTCTCTGGACCTCAATGAGCTCATTTGTAAAAACGGATAATAACTGTCCTTCCAACGTAGGACTGTTGTAAGGATTGAATGAGCGCGTGTGCATAAGCCATGAAAAGTGCAAAATCTAGCAAGGGGGCCGAAAATTTCAGTATGTTCATGTGACTAGAAATGCACGCGCCAAACGGTTAACAATAGCAACCTCTAGTTGCTAAAAGGAACAAGGGACGTTCTGGTTTTATTTCTTTTTGTGCTTCTTCCTATTTTCTCTCTTTCTGTTGCATTAGAAACTAATTTGTAATTGGAAAAATAGATGTCTTTGATAAAAGAAAAAACTTTCAGCAAAGCTCCCAGGGCTGTCTGAAGGCCACGGGCAAGGTGAAGAGGACAAAAGAGCGGTGACAACAGGGTGAGTGGGCAGAGGGATGAAGGGGAAGTTTTTATTCAGAGATGCACTCGTGGGAGCCCTGAGGCTGGCTGGGTCACCCAAGGTGAGGATTTTGAGAACCCTTCTATTTTTGACGTGCTTGGTCCAGCAGCCAGGTTCATCCCTCATCAGATGAGCCCGGCCAGCCTCATGGCTGACTTTCAGCTCCGACGCTCCCCGGGATGGGCCTAAAGGGCCAAGAAGACATAGCCCTTGTCCACGCACAAGGCCAGCCGCGGCTGTGGTGGGGACAAGGATGAGGGCAGACTTGCCCCCTGACCTGGAAGATCTCCCCCGACCTCGAAGGCAGGAGCTGGAGCTGCCCTTCCTTCATTTGCATGTCTAGGTAATTACAACTCATGAAAGTATCTAACCCATTAGTTAAAACCCGGCCCCAGCATTTGACTCTGACCTCCTGCGGCAGCACGGGCCACACGCTGACTCCATGCTGCCTGGTTTGTCCTCAATTTATAAGCAGCACAGCCTATAAATAGAAACCCTTTTGCTCAGTTCCCCAGGAGGCATCAGCAGGTTTTCCAGCTTGTATGTGTTTTCTTCTTTCTTTTTTTAAAAACCAACATGGGAGGCTTATTTTCCCTGCCGGCTGCTCCCCCGCCCTCTCCCCCAGTTCAGTCTGGGGGCACGGGGAGCTGGCACAGCACCTGCAGCTCCGGACGGTGGGGGGGGGGGGTGGGGGGGGCGCGGGGGTGCTGCCTGGCTCGGGTCCTGACCCGCCGGGCCCCACTCACCTGTAGATCCTGTACCTGGTGGTGAAACCCTGGCGGTAGCGCTCCATGAAGTCGGCATACTCCTGGGCGCGGTGGAAGGGGCCGCGGTCGGTGAGGAGCCAGTCCAGGGGCGGCTGGCCGGCGGAGGGGGCATGCTGCTCGGGGAGCGCGGCGGCGGCGGCCGTGGCCGAGACCGCCAGCACCCAGCCCGGGAGGCCCAGCGCCAGCAGGGTTGCCCATGGGGCCGCCGCCCGCCCGAGCCCTCTAAGCCGAGTGCCGCACTGCCGCCTCATGCTTCTCCCGGGCGGTTGGTTTCTTCATTCTCTCGCCACGCTCCCCTGCTCTGTGCCGCTCCTCCAGGGCTCCTGGAACTAGAAAAGTCCGACACGGCGATGTCAGTTGGACACCCTGGTCTCAGCCCGCGCGGGCCTGTGCGCCTCGCACGTCAGGAACCCCCTTATACGCTAACGACACCTCTTCATCGCAGGCCCTGGGCAAAGTGCTCGAGGCACGTGTTCCCTTCGATCCTTAAAACAATCCTAGGGGGAAGACCGCCGTCCTCATTTTCACACATGTGAGGGTGAGGGTTAGGGAGATAAAGAGGGAAGGAAGAAACCACATTTTTGAACCCTGGAGGTCTGCCCAGCCGTTCCAGTAAATTGCTTCCCTTCCTGTGTTGACTCAACGCCCTCTGCTTCTGTCTCCCTCCCTCAGAATGTTCGCTGGGGGTCCGTCGCAGGCCCACAGCGCCCCCACTGCCTCGAAAAGCTTGAGGCCAGGTGAACGGAGACCCCGCTTCTCGGGCAGCCAAGCGTGCGGCACAGAAGTAGGGAGGTCCCGTGGTTGCTGGGAAGCTGGGTGAACTTGAACAAATCACTCCCCTTCTCTGGCTGTAGTTTTCTCCTACAGAAAATAAAGGGGCTTGATGAGATCATATCTAAGACTCCTTCCAGCTTTCAGGATCCGATCCCTCTTACTGAAGGCCGCACAGGAATGGCGTTAGAGCGGGAAATCGGATCGCCTACCATCAGAGAGCAGATCCGAGTGCACACGAGGCCTGTAGTTCTGTCTCCACAGGGCATGGGAGCTCCCTGATGGCAGGGCTGTGTATTCTTCTGTCCCAGGTCCCGAGAGCAGACGGCTGGTGTTTAGAGACCCTCCTTGAAGGAGTGAATGAGCATATGCCTGGCCTTCTCTGAGTAGAAGGGAAGGGGCCAGGCAAGAAGATTCTGGCCTTCAAAACTCCTGACTGCCTGTGACTCCTCATATTTCATATGGCCTTCGATCTCCAGCGCCTGCACCTTGTCTAAGAATAAACAGTCATCTTTACAAACCTTTGGGCAGACACAGAGGACTGATTCAATCCTATGGAGGTCCTTACAATTGCATTTGTCCCTCAGATCTTGAACAGCACATGCCGTCTCCCCTCGCCAGGAGCACTTCAGTGCTAGAATGTGCTAGGATGCCTTCTGACCCTACCCCCCAGGACCTGTAATCTGTGGCCTTGAGGACTTTCTCTGGCTGCCAAAACCAAGGAGACAGGCTCCTTCCTTGGGGATGAAACAAGGATGTTAATTCTCTGGTACTTCCAGAGCCCTGTAAGAGCAGACAAAGTAGCCTTCAGCATCTGATTCACGCCCCCTTCCAGAGTCCCCAGTGTCGTCTGCAATGGCTCCAGTTCAACAAAACCACCAGACTTCCCTTGGACCGGTGTGAGCCCTGAAGAGGCTTCCGGGAGGTGGGGCCAAGCATGAATCCTGGATACCCAGAGCCTAAAGGCTGGCCCGAGTGTGAGAGACCCGAGCCTCAGCATTTGTACAGGATGCTTTCAGGAGGGTTGTGGCCTCCTCTTGGAAGGATGCATGAGAATAATGCACCTTCAGACTCACTCCTCCACTCCAGCTAGGAGGTACTGACCACCTACTATGTGCTCCTGGGTGATTCTTTAAAAAAAATTTTTTTTAATGTTTATTTTTGAGAGAGAGAGACAGAGACAGAGACAGAGACAGAGACAGAGCGCAAGCAGGGGAGGGGCAGAGAGAGGGAGACAGAATCTGAAGCAGGCTCCAGGCTCAGAGCTGTCAGCACAGAGCCCGACACGGGGCTCGAACCCACAAACCGCGAGATCACGACCTGAGCCAAAGTCAGACGCTTAACAACTGAGCCGCCCAGGCACCCCTGTGCTGGGTGATTCTTAGAAGCTGCCCCAGTTGATTCTCACAGTAAGTTTGTTACAATGGCGTTATTATTACAGGTTTGCGTCTCACCGCGACTCAGCGGAGTTGCGCCAGGAAGATGCAGAGACAGAATATGAGCTTAGATCTGGCTCCACGTCCAGACCTCGCCAAGAAGGCTGTGCCTACCTAAAGAGCCGGAGCCACCACAAGACAGACCCTCATTTCGTGCACTGGTCGAGACAGAGGCCAAAAGAAGAACACGGAGGTGACACCTGCCTTACTGGGTCTCGGAACACAGCACAGAATTCTGATCATTAAAATAGGTGATGCTGGCACACACACTGGATGGGCAGATCAATGATATAGAACAGACAGCTCAAAAATAGAGCTCGTTATCAACAAGAGCTAAGCATACACATATACATATGAAAACATTACAGACTAATTGGGTAGGGGCTGGAATATTTTAAACATCGCGTTGGGAAATTAGTTCCAGATGGATTAAAAAGTTAAATATAAAAAATAAAATCATAGAAGGAAGAAAAATCCCTGAGTGTTTTATAATAAGCATGCATTACTCTTGAATCAGGGGAAAAGTGATATAAACTGAAAGGAGTCCGCCTTGCACATGGGGGGGGTAGGACTTGTTTTTACAGGATGTAATCCGATGAGGATGCCCAAAATATTTCTCATTTGATCATTCACACATTCATTTCTTGAGAAGCATAAATTGGGAACTCCTAAGACACTATGCTAAGCATTGATTATACAAAAGCAAGGGCTCGCTCCATTATCTGAAACTCTATTGGTGATTAATTCCTCTTATAAAATACTGTTCTGTTTTTTTTTTTAATTTTTTTTAACGTTTATTTTATTTTTGAGACAGAGAGAGACAGAGCATGAACGGGGGAGGGTCAGAGAGAGAGGGAGACACAGAATCTGAAACAGGCTCCAGGCTCCGAGCTGTCAGCACAGAGCCCGACACGGGGCTCAAACCCACGGACCGCGAGATCATGACCTGAGCCGAGGTCGGACGCTTAACCGACTGAGCCACCCAGGCGCCCCAATACTGTTCTGTTTTTAAAGGCATGTTGACGGAGGGGAAGGGAGAAGGGTCATTTGGGAGACTGGGGCTACTTGACTCCGCAGGCCAAGGCAGCAAACACTATGAAGTGGAAATGCATTGACCGGTGGGAGAACACTGTGGAAGACAGGATTCTAAAATGGCCCCCAGGACTCCCGTGTCCTTCTGTGCACTCCCCCACATAATCTCCATGTCCTTCTGTGCACGCCTTGCATAATCTGCTCCCTTTGAGTGGGGGCAGGACCTATGAATATGGTCAGATACTACTAATCAGTTACTAATCACTTAATTTTGAGTTGTTCAAAGGGGAAAGTATCCTTGGTGGGCCTGACCTAATCAGGAGAATGAGAACCCTTAAAAGAAAGTGAAGTGTCAGACAAGCTCCTGGTGATATGAAGAAGGCAAACAGCCATACTGTGAATGGCCTCTTGGGGGGCATGCAGCAAGGGACTGTGGGTCACCTCTAGGAACTGAGAGCAATTCCCTGTCAACAGCTAGTAAAAAAAAAAAAAAAATGAGAATGACAGTCATAGCCCAAGAAAACAAATTCTGCCAACAGCCACGTGAGCCTGGAAGAAAACCCGGGGCCCCAGGGAAGCACCGCTTCCCTGACTGACACCTTGATTTCAGTCAGGTGAGACCTGGAGCAAGAGGACCCGGCTAACCCATACCCGATTCCTGACCCCCAGAAACTGCGAGACCGTAAATTTGTACTGCTCGATGCCACAAAGTTGGTGGCAATTCATTCCACAGCAATAGAAAAAATAATACAGACAACATAATAGGTGGGAATACTCCTCTCCCGTCCTGTGCAAAAGCCTGGTCTGGTGAGAGGTTTCCGTGCTCCCTGAGGAAGAACCATCTGTTGTTCTCGGCACGCGAGAAAGCTAGCATGGCAGTTTCCTGAGCAGAGTGGTGCTGCTCACCTCCATCCCCCCCGCTGGCTAGATTACAGACCCCTCGAGGTCAGAGTTCAGGTCTTTGCTTTTATCATTCCAGCCCTCACACATAGTTCGTCCTCAAATTTATGTGACGACTCAATTCCGCGCGTTTTATAGAGGGATCACGGTGAGCCAGGGGCAACACGTGGCATTGGCTCAGCTCCTGAACTTCTTGGGCCCTGTGCTCTAACACGGGGGGGGGGGGGGGCAGTGGCGGCCGCCACCTCGCCTGCCAATCAGGAGTTTTCTGAGGACAGGTGTGAAAGGCTGTGTGCTCTTTGAAAGAAAGGAGATCCGTTCCGTCAATGTGTGCTTCTTGCCATTCTTTGTAATTAGGCTTTTTCAGAGCTCACAATGTGCTGGAACCTGCCTGGTTCTAGGAGTATCAGCTTTGGAATCAAATGGTTTTGATTGCCGGGGCCAAGTCTGCTGAGTGCAGCAGGATCGCCTGAATGCAGCGCTGACTGCTCCCGGGAAACATTTGGCCTTGGAATCCTACGGCTTCCGCTTCGTCGCTTTTCCTCGGCATCTGAAGACATCCTGACGAAAAGATCTCTTTTCAAGAGGGAGAAGTTTTAAACTGGTTTCAAAACTTTCTCTTAAAACATCTCTAGACTGTGTTCCCTCACCTTTAAAAAAAAAGAGACAAAGTAACGGCTGCATTGACAGTTGTGGGAGAATTAGGCTCTTTCAGGAGAAGGGCTCTGGGGCCATTTCCTGTTTACGCTCCACAAATAATGTCACCAGGGATTTTGTAACAGCAAACGTCCAGCAAATTATAACCATCTCAATTCTCCTGACTTCTGGTGGGATTGCTAATATTCAGCAGGTTGAAACAATTAGCACCTTCCCCACAATGCTTCCAAGGGTGGTTTTATGCTAAAGCTGACTGTGTAAGTAAACCTCCATGTTCCGCGTGAGTATTGTTAAAGTCATGGCTGAGCTAGCTCCTTGAGGAACAAAATACAAATGTACTTGTGAGAGCCAAATAATTCCATTTACTTACACTACACCTACGACAGAGTTTTACACCTACACAAATAATAAATTAGCCTTGGACCAAAGGCACAAGTGAAATAAGTTCATCGAGCCGTGAATAAAAGGGATTACGGTTTTGCCAATAGAGAAAATCAAGTACAGACCAAGTCACGTGAGAAGCAGGCAGTGCGGCCTTTGAAATGGAGAGAATCGTATCTCCACCACTCTGACTGTCAACCAGCTGAGGACCTGGGGGGGGACAGTGTCATGTTCTCCTGGTGGTCTCAATCTCCATTTATGCCCGGACCTGTCGATATGCAGAGCAGTTAGGATCTGGGGCATCTGCTGCTCCCGTGCTAAATCTTGGCAAATGAGATAGGAATAGAGTCTCCTCAGGACTCCTGGGTGGCTCGGTTGGTTAAGCGTCCTACTCTTGATCTCAGCTCTAGTCTCTATCTCAGGGTTGTGAGTTCAAGCCCCGTAATGCACTCCACCCTGGGCGTGAAGCCTAATTAAAAGAAAAAAAAATTTTTTTTAATTTTTTTTCAACGTTTTTTATTTATTTTTGGGACAGAGAGAGACAGAGCATGAACGGGGGAGGGGCAGAGAGAGAGGGAGACACAGAATCGGAAACAGGCTCCAGGCTCCGAGCCATCCGCCCAGAGCCCGACGCGGGGCTCGAACTCCCTGACCGCGAGATCGTGACCTGGCTGAAGTCGGACGCTTAACCGACTGCGCCACCCAGGCGCCCCAAAAGAAAAATTTTTAAAGAAGTAGAGTTTCCTCTCTGAAAACTATTCTAGAGGGAAGGTCACTTATCAGAGGAGTTGAGGGCACGGCCAAGCTAAGCTGCTGTTAGAGTCCAGAAGAGAAGGAGAAATAGAAAGTGTCATTATAATTAACAAAATCATTCATTCTGTCAACAATGATCATTAATAAATGACAGCATAAATCACTTCATATTTGTGTGGCAGTTACTGCTTACGAAGAAGCACAGGTGATAAAATTACACTTGAACTTCATCTTCCAGATTTTATCCCCTTTTAACAGATGAAAATGCTGAGGCCAGGAATGGATGTGAGCTGCAAGAGGGAATCAGGTGTTTCAGCGGTAGATCAATGTCTACCTGCTTTAAAGCATTTTTTAACGGTGATTTATTTTTGAGAGAGACAGAGTAAGTGGGGAAGGGGTGGAGACAGAGGGAGACACAGGACCTGAAGCCAGCTCCAGGCTCTGCGCTGTCAGCACGGAGCCCAAAGTGGGGCTCAAACCCACAAACCATGAGATTATGACCTGAGCTGAAGTTGGACGCTCAACCAACTGAGCCACCCAGCCGCCCCCAGGTCTACCCTCTTCAGATCCTCCGGTATCCCTTAACATGATTCACATCGATAAAACTACGTAGGCTTTGCCACTTACAGGTTCCCTTGGGAGCAAGTCACTTCCCTCTGGGAGCGTCCTCTGGTCATCAGTGAATTGATTTCAGAGGTAAGATGATCCCTAGGATCCTGCCCGGTGCCGAAATTCCATTATTCTATGCAAATACAAGGGGCGCAAATATATGGGGAAAGGCATTAAGATTTCAGTCCTATTTGGGAGGAAACTCTGTTTCAGGAAGGGAGTGAAGCATATAAAAAGTGAGGTATAAAGCCAAAATCCTTGCCCGTTGGAGCAGTGACATTTCATAAAATGATTAGGCAGTGACATTAAATAAGTTTTCAAGCCATTTGAGTGGTTAATTGGCCAACTCTATTGAGGAGATGTTTTCTTGACTAAATCTGAGGGTGTCTTTGGTAGCAACGCACAGAAAGCGTGATTTGTCCTTGTCCTCCACCACATCTTGGTGTGAATTCGGCCTCCCCTTTGTCTAGAAAGGGCGGACAGACAAGAGAAATGACAGGGCGTTCTGGGGTGGAGATTCCTAAAGGGCAGGTAGATGTGGAGTGCTGTTAGTTCACCTCAGTGACTTTCAGTCTCCCCTCTCGTCGGGATGAGCTCCAGCCCCCACAGAGACTAACCATGGCGTGTTTGCCCTGGTCATAGGCTCCTGGTTGCACTTCCGAGAGCTTCCGTCTTGGCCGTCGTTCCCTGTGTGAGTCCAGGCAGATGTCACACCCCGACGGCCATGTCTGCTCTAGGCTCCGTGACACAACCTTCGGTTTCTCCCCCAGAACCGGCCCGGAACCATCAAGCTACATTTGCTGCATTTCCCGACCGCTGGTCAGGAAACAACTTAAAATAGGTGAGGCATATGGATATCCTCCCTGCGTAAAATCAGGGGAGCAAGATTAATGATTATGTGCGCAAAGGTAAGAGCTAATTATAATGACTGTTTCCTAAATGTTCTTACATTCATCTGAGACCTCTGAGAGGAGAGGGTGGAAGAGGGGAAGGGCCTCGCCGAGGTCACTCCGGAGAAGCAGAAGGGACACTCAGACATTCCGACTCCAAGACCTATACTGCAGCTGTCCTCATCCTCACCCACTTCTGTCCTTCAAACAGCCAGTTGTTAAGCAATTCCTATGCACAAGGAATGTCCTAGGTGATGGCACTAAATCTGATGCACAGACCCAGAACTTACCCTCGGAACAGGAAGAAAGTATAGGAACTTGGGGGTCCTAGGAGTTTAAAAGAACGACACACACGCATATGCCCATGTGCGCACGCACACACACAGCTTTAGTGACAATTAGACTTTGTAGGCTCCACCCCCTCAGGGCTCCAAATTTATAGGTTTCTGCTGTGTGATAACCAGCCCTTCACTTGTCAAGGGCGGACTCATCTGTCAGTGGTAGAGGCTTCGTACGCGCCTGGGGGATGTCCTTGGCCCTTTCCTTGGAGAGACAAGCCACCTGACAGGCTTGCCCACAGCCTCACGCGGTAAAGCCCGGGTCGCGGTGTGCGACCAGGGAGGCCCCTGTGCCCCGGAGCTTCTCTTGAGGTCACGGAGGCCTCCAGAAAAGGGAAAGAAGGCAGTGCTGATCAAACAGAACCTCTAAGCGAAAGGTTGTCTATTTCAAAGCCTTTAAAACCTGGTCTCCATGCAGATCAACCTTCCTCGAAACCACTTCCATTATACTCCTTTAGGAAAGAATAGCAGTTCCTTGTGGCCCTGAGATACATCTGCCCTCCTCTGCCACACACCGAGACCCCCGCCAGCGGGTCCACGGAGAAGCGCCGCAAGCATAGGCCAGCGAGTCGAGCTGCCCGGTTTCTCACGCTGGCTCCAGCTCCCTGGCCTCAGTTTCCTCTTCTGTGATGTATATTAAAAAAGGATAACAATACTCATGCCTCCTCATAGGGTTGTGGGGATTAAGCGAGCCAACATTTACAAAGCCTCTAAAAAGTGCCTGGCCTGTGGTGAGTGCTGTGTATGTGTTCGCTGTTATTTCTTCCAACGCTTCAACGTAAGTATCAGAGCCAAAAAGAGTCCACAGGCACCGCCTCATCCACTATGGGGTTTTGTTTGCTTGTTGCTGTTTACAGGTAAGAACGCTGGAGCCTGAGAAGGTAAAATCTCTGTTAAAGAGATATGTCCCCGTTAGCCTTTGGGGATCTCTAGAGGTCACTCTGAGCGGCCTCACCGGTCCTGCTCCCCAGGCCCTCCATAGTTAATGACTCAGAAGTGGGCAGTCCATCTGTCTTTATCTGTGGCCTCTGTCACCTGAGCCTTTGTTATCTGCCTGTGGGCCCTAACACTGTGTGCATTTCTGCCCCCCCCTCCCCTCCATGAGTCTGTGTCTGCCTGTGACATCTTTTAGACTCATTTTCTCCAACAAACTTCTCAAAGCTTGGCTCTGTGTTCATCACTTGGTAACTTTGCCTTCTTTGGGTCCCTGATTAATTTCCACCTGATCATGTCATAGAACTGGGGGGAACAGGGTGAGATCCTGGAAATTAGCTGGAAATCATCCAGTGGTTCTCAGCAGCCTGGAGTGTGTACGGTGTATGTGTGTTGGTGAGAGTGATCATGGGGGTGGGGGTTGGTATAGAGACAGAGAGGGAGGGAAAGGGAGAAATAACCGATGTCCTAGGTTGGGGTCTATTTCTGTGTTTTGAAATATTTTGCAAATCCCCCAAGGAACTTTTGATGCAACTGTCCAGTGCGAGCCAGTGATGGAATCCCCTTCACAATGGACAAGAGATGAGAAAACGTAGGGCCACAGAGGTGCGGTGAGTTATTCACAGTCACGTCGCTGACTTGGGGGCAAATCAGGACGTGAACCTGGCCTCCCAATGCCACGCCTAGAGCTTATTCTGTCTATTTCACACGTGTCCGTGAGAAATTGACATTTCCAGAAGTGGGAACCCATGAGTTCCAGAGCCCCCATCGTCATCATCACCAATTATTGCACAGGCATCAATTACTATGTGCCAAACACTGGTCTTTAAAACTTTCCATTCATTGACTCATTTAATTTTCACAGAACCTTAGGAGGTGGATGTTGTTATTATGCCCGTGTTACACTGGGGAACGCTCAAGAACAGAGAAGCCAGTAATGTTCTTCCAAGAGAGTCCTCAGTATGGTCAAAATGACCTAAAACCTAAGATCCACAGACTTTATTCTGTTAAGGGAGCTGTAGTCACAGAGGTTATCCTGGATGCCTCTAGGTCACTCACTCTCATTTAAAAAATTGCTGCGGAGTGATGAAAAGTCTAAAATCTTAGAGTTTAAAAGTAGGTCTCGCCCAAAATCATTTTCCTGACGTGGATAAAGACATTTAAGCCTTCTGCTTTTGGGGAAGCTGTGTGGCTCCTGTTTAGATGGTCTGTCAGCATGGCCTTAGGAGAAGGCAGTTACATATCACTTGCGCTATCTTAAAATTCATAAGGCCAGGCATGTTCCCCCAACCTGGGCCCGGGTGGACGACCCATAGGTGCTGGTTTCCTGCACAACCCCTGAGTTACTGCGCTCTTTCCTCAGACCCTCCAACCAACTGGGCCTGTGCCCAAGATCCCCATCCCCTCCATTCTACCCAATCTTAGCGTGTGCATCTCAGGTAAGGGGTTCGCATCCTTCTTGACTCCTGAACCCGCTGCCCTCAGCTCCCCTACTTGCTGTTGTAGGAGACAGACCTCCAAGAATTGCCTACCCTTTTGCCTAATTCTGAACTGCCCCCCCAAGCTCTTTTTGTGTTCCTCTTGATGCGTGCTGGCCAAAGCTGGTCCTCGTGCGACCGAGATCATGCCAATTGCCGCCTGCCTCTGGATGTGCCCCTCCCTGGGTCCAGCTACTGAGTCATTCGCTCCAACCCCTAGCAGACTGCTGGTTCCATCCTCCAGAGAGGAAACCTTCTCCATCCTGCCTCCTTCCCACCAGCCCGGCTTCCGCTGCTCAAGCCCCAGCTCGCTTCCCAGCAGAGCCAGCTTCTATATACACACAGGACAATTTAAGTATTTCTTTCAGGCCTGAGAAGCCAAAATAAACCTAAGCCAATCACGTAGAAATTGCTCACCACCTTGTGGGCAGCCCCACCGAGGTGGGGCTGACGAGCAACTCTCCATCCTGACCCTCGGCCCTCAATGCTACTCTTGCTCTTGGCTTCCCGCCATGCCTGTCACTGAATCTGAACTTTTAGCCCAAGCTCTGCCCTATTTGGGCCTTGGCACAGACCAGAATGTAAAATGATAATTCCCTGAGCTGTGCCAAACAGCGCAGAGCTCCCGAGATGTTACAGATGCAGCTGTGACCAGCAAACACATTGTTTCCGGGATGGTGTTTGTAAATATATGAGCTGCCCGACAGCTTGTGGAATTAAATATAGATGCTACATCACAAAGTCTAGCTAAAATAAACTATATGCTGCTCAATGAATGTCAATAAGTACACGGAGAAAGAATCATTATCCCTTTTCTGCAGCACAGTCCAAGGAACCCATCCCTAAGTGGGTTTTTCTGTTTGTTTGCTTGCTTTTTGAGGAAGGCAACGTTTCCCCCCCACACAGGCTCTTGACTGGTCCCGGTGGGCAGCCGGGGGAGGGTGGCATGCAGTGACCGAGTGGGCACGATCGGGAAGGTTGCTGCGCTGGGTGTGGTGTGTACGGGGTGGTGGCCAGAGCCAGCCCATCTGAGGTTCCCGGATGGACCAGGCAATCACAGTCAACCTTTCGGGATTGCTGGCTTTGAGAAACCATTTCTAGAAGTACGGTCTGAAGCGCACTGGCGGGTTCGAGAGACATGATGGAAAGCAAGCTGATCCATCACGGCCAGTCCTCTCTCCCGTTCTTGAGCCGAATGCCTCCCCTTCCCTCGCACTGATTTCTACTGGCTGCTTGCATATTAGCAGCCTCTTAAGTGAATAACGGCAGGTTACCCGAAGCTGGCGTTCACACACTAAAATCGGCATCCCGAAGGAGGTTTCTGAGCGCTCTCGTTCAGCCTTCGGCCGAGAAGCCTTGTTGCCCTGCGATCCTGGGCGTTACGCAGAGCCCACGCTGCTCTGCCCGGACTGCCAAAACCCCACTCCAGGAGGTGGTGCAAAGTGAAAGGCGCTCTGAATTCGGGGCGACGTCAGTGTGGCCCCGAGGAGTTCAGGTTTGACTTGTGCCGATCATTTTGAACGTCTGCAACTGCCACACTGTTGCCCATTGAATGTATTTGTCCGTGCGTGTTCCTCTCTGGCTTTTTTAAAATTTTTTTTTTAACGTTTTATTTATTTTTGAGACAGAGAGAGACAGAGCATGAACGGGGGAGGGGCAGAGAGAGAGGGAGACACAGAATCGGAAGCAGGCTCCAGGCTCTGAGCCATCAGCCCAGAGCCCGATGCGGGGCTCGAACTCATGGACCACGAGATCGTGACCCGAGCTGAAGTCGGACGCTTAACCGACTGAGCCACCCAGGCGCCCCCCTCTCTGGCTCTTTAGCACCAAGTTCTCTCTCCACTACAAAGGGGAGCCGCAGACCTAGGTAGACCGCGGCAGCTCGAGCACCGTCTGGGTCCTTGTGCAAAAAGGTTTCCGAGTTTCCGGTAGAAGAGCTAGAGTAATTCTCTACAAATCGTAATGCAGACTTCCTTCTGGCTCACCCTGCCACGGACTACCCAGACTACTTCTGATAAATTAAACCCTTTGGAAGATGTGGCGATAAGTTTCCCCACTTCCTTCCTTTTAGGAAAGCTAATAAATAGCTATTCGTTCATCCGACTAATGTTTGTCGGACAACAAACATTTAGCTAGAATGTAAAATGCACGAAGGGGACGGTGGAAGGGAGGCTGGAAGGTAACGCTGGGATTTCTTTCAAAGAAAGGTGAGGGCAAACCCTTACAATAATTCTCTCGCGGCAAGCCTGATTAGCCAAAGCCACACTAGAATGACTGTGCTGACTGGGATTTACAGATGTCCACAACTGAGTGACAACTGAGGCTTGACTCTGCAGCTTCTGATTCAAAGCGAAGATCATCCTCAGCCTAATTTTGAATTGTATCATTGATTTTCAGTCCAAATCTTTGGAAAAACAGTAGAGAGTAACTCCTAAGAACTTGGGAAATTAAATCAAATATCCCATTCCTCAAACTTGGTAACAGAGAATACAGTTAAGACAGAGCCAAGTATTTATTCTGATGGGTCTCCAGTGTGTGTGTGTGTGTGTGTGTGTGTGTGTGTGTGTGTGTGTGAGAGAGAGAGAGAGAGAGAGAGAGAGAGAGAGAGAGAGAGAGAGAGATTTGCCCCATGAGACCTTTCTCAATTTCCAGAGAAATATTTGGTTGCAACAACTTGGAGAGGGGTGCTATTTCTCGTGGGTAAGGCCAGGTAGCTGTTAAGCATCCTATAATCCACAGGACAGTTCTAATGATTCCCTGACTCCAAATGTCAGTAGTGCTGAGATTGAGAAGCTCTGGCTTAGGCCAACAAATTCTAATGATCTCAGACTCATACAGTATCTCTGAATACTGGAAGGCCAACTTTTTAGAAAAGTTTTTCCTGCACACCTAGTTTGCCAACATATGTCACAGTGGTGAAGACCAAAACTTCTCATCCCCACAATCCCTCCTTCTAGGCTTCCTGTTTCCTGTTTAATTGGTCCTTGATAACAACAACAACAGTTAAAAGACCTATTTATTGAGTTATTATTTTCTACTGGGCACTGTGCTAAGCACTTTACTATCAACAAAGTAGATAGTACTAATCCACAAGCAGTTAATATAAGGAAAATGAGATTCTAAGAGATTTAGAAACTTGTGCACCTCCTTCCCTCCCTCCCTTCCTCCCTTCCTTCCTTCCTTCCTTCCTTCCTTCCTTCCTGTTCAGTCAGAAAGCCAATAGGCAGGCCTGTGCAGCAGGCAGCGTGGGGTGGGGGGGGGGACTAGCAAGGATCTGGATCTATGTAAGGCAGGTAGTTGAGTGGAGCAGTAGCCCAGTGGAGTCAGAAAACTGGTTTCATACGGGGGGGGGGGGCAGTTAGCCAATAAGTAAGTATATTGAGGATAACAGGAGCTAAATTTCTCACGGTCAAAGAGAGGAGTTGGAAATATGGAAAGAAAAAAAGCTAGAATAAACCCTCTGGTTTGGCCTGATTAGAAGTATGAATTCATATTTCTAAATCTAGATAGAGAAATAGAAGGATAGAGAGAGAGAGACTGACAGATGAACAGATGGGGAGATAAATAGATGTCAGATAGATAGATAGAAGTGTGTGCGTGTGTGTGCGTGTGTTTGCACATTAAATATAATATGATATGCTGGGTTGGATTCTGGAATAGAAAAAAGGATATTAGTAGAAAATGGATGTAATCTAAATAAATTTTATAGTTTACTTAATAGTATTGCACCTATGTTAATTTCTTATTTTTGACAAATGGACCACGGTTACAAGATATTAAAGTTAGGAGAAGCTGGATGAAGGACACACAAGACCTCTGTGCTCTTTCAAACTCTTCTGTAAACATAAAATTATTCCAAAGTAAAATGTTTATTTAAAATTAAAGTGTATATATGCATATATATATACAATAACATATTATTGTATTAAATTACATATGTATTAAATGTACATATGTACGTATATGCAATAAGGTATATATGTGTATATATGTCTACACAATAATGCATACATATTTATATGCAATACATACACATACACACACATACAAGCTATCCCTCCCAATTCTGTCCACCCCAAGTATGTCCAGTAGGACTCACCTCACTTTAAGATCTTGGTTTCTAAGTCCTATTCCTTCCACCAAAAGGAATCAGGGATTGTTGGAGAAATGAATGATTACAGGCCTGTGGCAGTTAAGGTGTAACATGAACTTGGAACATCTTTTTATGACAGAAACATCGGTGTCCTGGCAAATTTTTAACATCCAGCTCTCGGGAGGAAAAAGTTCTGATCGTAGCATTTGCCAGTTTCCGTGGTGCAAATACTTCCCAACATGCCTGATTCCAAGCTACCCACTTAATGTTAATGACTCACACGTTTCCTGAAAATTTTGCAGTGGGCTCCCATAAGCCATTGTAAGCTCTAGCAAACTACTGGGTTCATATGTGTATATGTATCTCCAAAGAAGGATGGATACATGTCAAAAGGACACAGAGCCAGCTTGAAAAGGTTCCCGTCATGAATTCTGGGACAATTTGAACATCAAAATAAATATTGATAGTAATGGATTATATTCCTTTGAGTAAAATAAGAATCTATGAGGCCACATTATTTACACACACATACACCAATACCCAGGGAGGGGGGAGCTTTCTTATAATTCTTATAATAGAATGACAACTAATAAATGTAAAAAAAAGGATAGAATTAGAAAACCATCATTTAGGAATTCTCACGGTGATAATCCATTCAGAAAAGAAACATAAATCAGTGCTAAACTGTGAAATACCCCCATTCTTCATCAAAGAAGAATATTTCACAGTCTCAGAAGATCTTCCTCAAAATACTTACTAGTTATACAAAGAAAAAAAAAACTTTACAGTGGACTGATAGCTTCCATCTTACTCTAGTGATCCAACTTAACATCACCAGAATTTAGAACCTTTTAAAATTCTTTTTAAAGTTTATTTATTCATTTAGAGAGAGAGAGAGAGAATGGGAGAGGGGCAGAGAGCAAGGAGAGAATCCCAAGCCGGCTCCGTACTGTCTTGTGCAGAGCCAATGTGGGGCTTGAACTCATGAACCATGAGATCATGACCTGAACCAAAACGGAGTCTGATGCTTAACCGACTGAGCCACCTGGGTGCCCCTAACATCACTAGAATTTAGACAAAGAGAAATCATGTGCCACCTGACGGGATCCAGTGAGATCACAGCACTTCTAGCACAGTCCAGGCAAAAAATCCCAACTTGAATTCAGCACGAAGAAACATTACACAACCTAAACTGAGAGATATCCTATAAAATAGCAAGCCCATAATCTTCAAAAATGTTAAGGTCACAAAGATCAGAGAATGACCGAGGAACTAATTGTTCCAGATTGAAGGGCACTTTAAAAAAGACACGCCAACTACAAGAAATGTACAGTCCTGGGTTGGCTTCTTTGTTATAAAAGACATTATTGGGTCAGTTGCAAAACTTCAATAGGGTCTCTGGATAAAGGGCATCTGGCGAGTTCTTTGTACTCCTGTATGACTTTTTTTTATGAGATTGAAATTATTTCCTTGTACAAAGGAAAAAGGAAAAAAAAGAAATTCATACATGATTACAGAGCTCACGCAACCAACACTGAAACCATAGTTGTTCTAACTCTGACACCTGGGCGAATTACCGATCCATAATTCAAAAATATGTTTGTCTATTGAATTGTAGAGGGATATCTAAGATACAGACGGATCTTTCTTATTTAGGACAGACAGACCCTCATTATTTACATCTTAGGAGATACAGCTAGAGACTTGATACACGTGGCTGTATCCAGCATTGTCCAATAAAAATATAATGCAAACTACACAGATATTTTAAATTTATTACCAGCTACATTAAAAAGGTAAAATTAAGCAGATGCAATCAATTTTAGTGATATATTTTATTTAACCTAGTGAATCCAACATATTGTCATTTGAAATAACTCTGTATGGTGACAGATAGTAACTAATCTTATCATGGTGAGCTTTTCATAATGAGTGTAATTGTCAAATCATTACATGATACACCTGAAACTAATTTAATGTTGTATGTCACCTATATCTCAATTAGAAAAATAAAAACACAAATTTTTGTCATTTGAATATGTAATTAATATGAGAAAATTATTACCAATATATTTTGTATTTTTTCACACTGACTCTGAAATCTAGGGTATATTTTACACTTACAGCTCATGTCAGTGGAGATGCTAAGTTTTCATCAGCAATACTTAATTCCTGGGGCGCCTGGGTGGCTCAGTTAGTTAAGCGTCCAACTTCGGCTCAGGTCATGATCTTGCGGTTTGTGAGTTCGAGGCCTGCATCGGGTTCTGTGCTGACAGCTCAGAGCCTGGAGCCTGTTTCAGATTCTGTGTCTGCCTCTCCCTCTGCCCCTCCCCTGCTTGCACTCTGTCTCTCTCTCTCTCTCAAAAATAAATAATAAACATTAAAAAAACATTTTAAGGGGCGCCTGGTGGTTCAGTTGGTTAAGCGTCCGACTTCGGCTCAGGTCATGATCTCATGGTTGGTGAGGTCAAGCCCCACGTCGGGTTCTATGCTGTCAGCTCAGAGCCTGGAGCCTGCTTCAGATTCTGTGTCTCCCTCTCCCTCTCTCTCTCTGCCCCTCCCCTGCTCGCACTCTGTGCCTCTCTCTCTCAAAAATAAACAAACATTAAAAACATTTTTTTTAATTTTTTAAAAAAGAATACTTGATTCTTTGTTTAGATTTGAAATAATTTACAGTTGAAAAAAGAAATCACATACCCAACGTATTTCCAAGCGCACTTAAATTTTTTCTGATAACTGAATTGAGCAGAAGTTTTGAAATTTAAATTGATGAAAATGAGGTAAAATTTCAAAACTTAGTTTCTTCGTCACACCAGCCACACATCAAGTGCTCAACAGCCCCATATGGCTCATAGCTACCATATCGGACAACACGGGGCGGGATAGGTCCACAATTCATCTGCTCCTATGTATCCCTGTACATTAGGGATACATTGCTCACACCATTCCCCTACACAGAGACTCTAACTTTACACCATCCGGAGCAGGATACTCTTTCCATCCTGTTGCCATTAAGCATAAAGACTTTGAGTGAAGCACGGTTCCATAGACGTGAAGGGACCAGAGGTCCTGGCCCCTCCTTTTCTGCCTCCGCCTACTAAATTAACCGCCCTTAAATCATGGCCGCCTCCGGACTAGCACTTGGGTAAATAAACAGGGGAAATCCATGGCAGAATGGCACCAAAGAGGCAAGTTCTTTACGATGAAAAGCACTAGACAGACATTGATAGTCCAGTTTATTTTTATTATTAGAGGCCAAAAGCGGCGGACGTGGCCATCACAAAGATTTTGAGCAAGTCCCTACATTCGCTATTTTGGCTTCTCCATGGTAACAATAAAGAAGACGCTCTACCCTCTTCAGACCAACCGTCACACACCTCCAGTGCAGAATGAAAGGAGCAAATATTGCAAAGCTGTGCTCTCCCCAGAGAAAAGTGTTACAAGTCAATTTATACTGGTAATTGTTGCCAAGTGCTGCAATCATGGATACCCTTCACTCCCTTTGTTAGATTTTAGGTACGTCCAAATTTTCTACAAAACAATGCATTATTTTTGTAATCAGAAAAAAAAACACCTTTTTCTAATTAAAAAAAGTAATGTAAGATATTAGGAGTGCTGCTCTATCTCTATTTGTCCCATCATCTGTATGACTGAGCAAGACCTGAGCCAGCTGCCCTGGCTAGAGAGCTTCAGCTACCAACGCGAACAGCCGGTCAGCTAATCCTGCCATTTCCAACCATCTCACCCGCTCACACTTGGTTGTTCCCCGCGTGTGAGGCGGAGCTGGGGTTTAGTGGAAACAAACAGAGACAATTCATCACACTCATTCACAAATGTCGCTCCTTCCGGCTCCTTCAGCCCTCCTGCCGCCCCACCATCCTTGATATCCTGCCAAATCTACAGCCTTGTGCTTATTCAGTCCTTGGCCAGGCTGCCCATGGGGATGGCCCGGGCAGATCCTGGAACTGGCACTGGTGATTCAGCAGGATGGGGCTTTCTGTCTCACTCCATCCATCCTCGCTCTGTGCCCTAATGAGCGGCCCAAAGGCTGAAAGTGCCCTCCTGACATCGCAGCTGGTGTGGAGGACCCGGGGAGCAATTACCCATATGCTTTCTGGGCTCGCTGTCCCCTGAAGTTTCAATTAAAGATGCTCTCAGTTCTTCTGTCTTGTTTTTCTCATCCTGACTTAGGACCCTCCCCTCCCCTACAGGGCCACTGAATACCCGGGTTCAGACTGTCGTTGCAAACGCCAAGAGACACCATTCACTCCATAGTCTAAGCAAATGGCTCCCTGTGTTGTTGAGCAAAACACAGTTGTATCCCGTGCAGTCGTATCCGAGGGCCTGCCGCATCCTGCATTTTCTCTTCACCTCCGGAATGACAGTTAAGCCACCACGTTGCTGATGCACCACGACTGTAAAGGGATAGAGAGAGCGCGTGCAAGCAAAGACCCAAAAGGCAAAGGACAACAAAGGTAGACTTGTCGGACCACGTAGGACACCTCTGGGTACCATCCACACGCCCCCAGAGTAGAGTCCCCTGACGTGGCTTGAAAGGGTTCAAACATTCGAGGCAGTGACACAAACAGGGAATGCAGGGGAGGAGACGCCGGGGAGTAATGTGCACGGTTTACAGATGTAGCAGCTGGGAGCTATTTCTCTCAAGGGCAGTTATCAGCAGTTAGGGGGTCATAACTGCCACCACCATGGGCATGGAGGGAATGGTAAGCGTACTTCTTCAAACACTTAAATTCCCATTTTCGTTTTTGGTGTATTCACAGACACAAAGCTATCCCCGCCCCCAACTACAAAATGCCTCTCAACATTGTTCTTGAACCGACCCACACACGGTCACCCCTCGTTTCACAAACATCACTGAGCTTGACTTCGGCAAAACCCACAGCAACTTTCCACTCTCCAAACCAGGACCTTTTAGTACTTGTAGTACCTGTAGCTCCTACTCACTGAGTAGTAACTGGGTGCTAGGCGATGTTCTCTCTGCTTTACATACACTGTCTCACTGGATCCGCAGAACAATAAACAGCCTTGCGTTCTACGGATATTTTACCTTTATGGACGAGGAAACGAAGAGCTAAAGAGATTGAGTAATTTGTCAAGGTGCCAGCGTTTTATGGCCGGGATGGGTTGTCCGGTCCAGAGCCGGCTTGTAACCACTGGGTTCTACCCTCCTCAGTCCAATTCTCCCTCATCACCCTGGCTTCTATGCAGCTTTAGGCACTGCCGGCCTCTCCCACCTGGCTTCTCTCTCCCTTTGCTTCTGTTGATCTCCGACTTCTCTTGCTTTGCCTGCCTCCCCCCGCTCCAAAAGCAGGTTCCTGCTCACTCATATCATCCTCTATCCATTAGCACAGCTCTGTCCTCTCCCGCCCTGCAGGTCGGGGAAAGGAAGCAACCAGGAAAAAAACTGTAATAATGATAGAGAAGACTCCCAGCAAGATGGCGACTACATTGGCAATTGACATCTGGAATTCTAGACTTGTAGAAGGGCCCCATGTTTCATAGAGGAAGAACCAGAGTCCAGACTGTGATTACAAGGTTTAGGTCTATGTGGCCAGTTAATAATGGGCGGGCATTAGAATCTAGGTAGGTTTTTGCCACCCAGAGACCTTTCACCGGAGCCCACTCTTCCAACAAAACTATGGTCTTAACAAAGACCCGAGGGGCCTATCATCCACACAGGACTTCCACGCTTACGGGTCCAGATCCCGATCCCAGGGCAACATTGATTTTCCACAGCCCACTCTTCCCCTTCAAAGCCTCTCTGTACCCTGAATTTCTACCCTCCCTTTCTCTTCTGTCTACCTGCCCACCTGCGATCTGGGTTTTTCCAAGCTGTTAGCCCTCTGGCTCTACTAACATCTTTCTTCTTCTATAGGGTTGTTTTCAGCAGGATGCAAAGGCCATTAGTAAATCAATAACGTTTTATTTAGAAAAGGGGGGGAGGAAAGGACCTGGAGTTTTTAATTCAGATCTAGCAACTCCTGGGGCATTATCAGGAGCATTCTAAAATTAGGCCTTTGAAAAGCATGATGCTGCAGCTGTTGGAACTTGATAGCTTCCTGCCCATAAACAGGAGCAGCTTGCCATGGGTGCGATCATTAGCCGAAACCTCCCTCTCCTGTGGTGGGTACGGCTTCCTCTAACTCTAATGCCATATGTGCAGTCTATTGCTTTAGACCTCTTTGTTTTACTCCTGCCTCCTTCCCCTTCTCTCCATTCATCTCTCTCCCGGTCTCCACACGTGTCCTTTTTCTTCTTTCTAGGAATCTTTGCATTTCCACATATCGGTGTGTTTCCATCCAATGCAGCAAACACTTCCACCAGGGCAGTCTCGTCAATGAAACCACCTCGAGCATCTTAAGCACCAACCTCTCTATGTTCACAAAGATGACCCTCCAAAGGTCAGCACGTGCCATGGGACCAATCTTTGAGGACTCTTGTCGTTGTTCTGCCCCTACTCCTGTTCCAGCCTCACTGCCTACGGGCTGAAAACAAAGTCATGGATCTGTATGGGTATGAATGGGACAAGAGAAGTGATGGCACGGGCACACACGTGAAGGCCAATGTCATGGTGTCTGAAACAACACACTTAAGATTTGACCCTATAACACTGCAATTCTGCATTTCCTTTGATCTAGCAAGTGTATCTCTGGACGATTGTTCTGAAGATGCACACGGAGATTCAGCTACAAGGATGGTTTATTGCTTGACAACAGCGGAGAGAGAGAAACTGAGCTACTTATGTTTCTGAAGTATATTCTTTACCTGTTACTGTGTAGCCATGAACACAAAACTTAGCAGCTGAAAATTAAAAAAAAAAAATGTTTACTATCTCACACAATTTCTGTGGGTCAGGAAGTCGGGCTGGCTCTGGGTCTCTTACCAGGTTGCATTCATGACGTTGCCTAGGGCTACGGGCATCTGAATATTTGGGGGTAGAAGACCCCAGTCTAAGTTGGTTCATTCTCAAGGCCAGCGGGTTGGCGCTGGCTCTCGGTAGGAGCTCTCCATTACTCTTCATTCACACAGACCTCTCCGAAGACAACTCAAATATCCTTGCAACACGGAAGCTGGCTTTCTCCGGAGTGGGTACTCCACAAGAGAGCAAGGCAGAAGCCACCACGATGTTTGCAACCTAGCCATGCAAGTTGCGCACCACCATGTCTGCTGCAGGTACCGCTCACGTGGATCTAACCGGGTACTCTGGGGGAGGGGACTACCCAAGGGGGTAGATACCAGGAACGGAGACTCGTTGAAGGCCATCTTGAAGGCTGGCTACCACCTATGGGGACTACTTCACCAGGAGCAGCAGCCCTGGTCTCTCTCCTCACCAAGAATTCTTCATTCTGTGAGTTTGAGAGAACACTGAAGCTGGTCTGGGCCCGTTAGTTCTAGACTTCTTTGTCTTTGCCAGCTGTCTGCATGCAGTGGATGTGCATTCTGCCTGCTCCCTGTCATCCAATAAAACGCAGGAGCTCTGCTTCTGTGGCACGGCAGTCGGCTCGGAGGGGTGGCGATGGGAGGGCTTGTGTATCTAAGCCTGATTTAGTTCCAGATCTAGGTCACATTCTGTACTTCTCTTTCCAGCAATGAAGCTCGTCTCTACCTGTGTCTTATTCTTCCATGGATTCCCAAGGTCCAAGTGCTTTTTATTGACCCATCGCACTCCCGATTATGTTTTATATTTTAAAATGTGGTCCTTATGATAGTGGAAAATTCAAGACACCTAAATGTTGTACAACAGATTGAGCAAATTATGGCATATCCATACAATTCAGTATAATACAATCATTTAAAAGTATGCTATATAAGAATATTTAATGATACAGAAAATTGCTTAAGATACATTAAGTGAATACAGGATATGAAACAGTATGCAAGTTATTGCTCTATTAAAAATAATGTACATATGCTTAAAAAAGAACACCACACAGATACCATTTTGGAGCCATGGTATGTATGTATGTATGTATGTATGTATGTACGTGTATGTGTATATATACCAAATACCAACTGTAGTTATCATTGGTTGGGAGGCTTATGGGTAGTTAAAATTTCCTTCCTTTTGTGTTTCCTAAATTGCCCACATTTTACACTCATTACCTCTGTAGTGAGGAAAAAAAAGAGAGAAAGTTTGCAGATGCTATAGTTCAGGGGTTCAATTAAAAGTAACTAGAGGTTTCTGACATCCTTTATTGGAGAGAGAGTCAGGCATTAGAGTGACTCCCACATCACCTCCATAAGTTCATTTGACACCATTGACTAATGCCTCTTTCATAAACACGCCCTCCTCTTGGTTTTCTTGACCCCATACTTTGTTTTCTTTCTGCTTTCTCTCTAACAGGCCCATACTCCTATACCAAGTCATTAAACGTTAGAGTTTCTCAAAGTACAGTTCCAGACCTTTCCCTCTTCTCCCTATAAGCTCTACCCTGGGAGGCGTCAACCCACATTCGTGGCCACAGAAAGCAGTTACCCATAGATTATAAGAAATTCATGCCTCAAGCCCAGGCCTCCCTCCTGAGCTCATAGGATTTGTGTACAACCTGAGTACTTTGACGTCTCAAAACTTTCTCAAGTCAGTAAGTGCAAAATCAGCCTCATGATCTTAAGTGGCTCATGATCTTAGCAAAGTGTAGGGCAGAATAATATGTTCTTGGGGTTCTCAATCCTGGTTGCACATTGGAATCACCGGGAAAGCCTTTTTAAAAATACCAATGCCTGAACCCCTAACGGTTCTGATTAAAAAGTGTGGGGTCACGCCCTGCAGCGAGTATTTTTTAAAGCCCCCTCAAAGGATTTTAATGAATGGACAGCGTTGAGTGCCACTGATATACTTATTCAATAGAAACCTCACAGTAATTTTGGTATCTTCCTCTTTCTTGTCCCTTAAGTATCACCTATCCCTAAATCCTACCAATTTGACTTCTAAAATGTTGCTCAAAGTTAACCATAAGTCTTTGTTCTCACTGCCACCACCTTAATCTAAACGATCTTCTCTCATCTGGACTTCCAATGCTTTTTGCATAATGCATCAGATCTGAACATATCATCTCTTTTTACCTGCTGTCGTGGCCCCCAGTGAGTCAGATCCTTGTATAATTTTCTCCTCTTGAGTACAGGAAGGGCCTGTAGCTTGCTTCTAATCAACAGAATGCAGCAACAGTGATGGGATGTCACTCTCACTATTATATTATATTAGGGAAGACCCCATTTTAGCAGACTGGAGACAGAGATTCTATTGCTGGCCTTGAAGAAGCAAACAGCCAGGTTGTGAACTGCCTATGCAGACGGCCATGTGGCAGTGGCCTGTGGACAGCCTCTAGGACCTGAGGTTAGTCTCCAGCTGACAGCCAGTATGAAGCTGAGGCCCTCGGACCTAAAACTGTAAGGAAGTAAATTCTGCCAACAAGTGGCAAGGTCGTAAAAGTGGATTTTCCTTAGCTGAGCTTCCAGGGACAATATAGCCTGGCCAACACGTTGACTTCAGCCACGTGAAGCCCCGAGGAAAGGATCTAGCTAAGCCATGCACATGTTCCTGACTCATGGGAACTGGGAGATCACTAATGTGAGTTGGTTTAAAGCACTAGATTTGTGCTAAACTGCTATGCAGCTATAGAAAATAGACCTTTGGGGTGTCTGAGTGGCTCAGTGGGTTGAGCTACCAACTCTTGATTTCAGCTCAGGTCATGATCCCAGGGTTGTGGGATTGAGCCCTGCGTTGGGCTCTGTGATGAGTGTGGAGCCTGCTTAAGATTCTCTCTGTCCCTCGGCCCCTCTCCCCTGCCTGTTCTCTCTGTCTCTAAAAACAAACAAACAAACAAACAAAAGAAATAAAGGAAAAAGAAAACTAATAGACCTGCTCATTCTCAACCCCAAAACACAGCAATCATTCAACAGCTTCCCATCACTCTTAATATGAATGATCTGGCTCCTCCCACCTCCCCAAACCCATATGTTCTACCTTGCTCTGTGCACTAGCCATGTAGACCTTCTTTAAAGGCCTGGGATGAGTCTAATAGCCTTCAACCACGGGGCATTTGCTCCTCACATTGCCTCTGGATGAGCAAATGCTCTTGAGGGCTCTGTTCATCTATTTCTCACTCAACCCACCTCTTTAAGGAAGCCTTCTTTGAATGTCCCTGTCAGAGTCAAATTCCTGACTACAAGCACCTGTTAACATTGTCTTTTACTCATAAAACTTGCCAATATAATTTTACATATTTGTTTGGATCATTATTTGATCAAAGCGTGTCTCCCTCGCTAGTCTGAGAGTTCCATGAAGGCTGCATTATCACTTGCTTTGGCTTGTCATTTTAACCCCAGTATCTAACACATTACCTAACATTTAAAATGTTCCTTGGACGGACGGACGGACGGATGGATGGATGGATGGAGGAAAAGTGAATTGGATATGGCTTTTGTACCCCACTTCATCCCAGTGCATTCATATTAGAGCACTGGATCTCACCTCACCTCAATGGATCTAGGTTAGATGAAAGTTTATAAGCCTAGGATTCAGGAGAAAAAAAACTACAACCAGACAAATACCCAACAATTGTTAATTCTTCAACAAAAGTTGGCAAGCAACTATATGTAAGGCTATGTGTTAAGTGTATGTGGGCTGCCAAGAAGTACAAGGCAAAATCTTGGACTTCTTATAATAAGCAAGGACCCATTTTAGGGTCTCGAGAGAAAACTTAAGAAACCTTCTCTTTGATTCAAGAAATAGTCCTTTATGATACAGTTGGTGAAGTTAAAATTGCCAGAAGACTCCCATTCAAGCTCGTCCTAATCCAACGAGGGGCAAGGTAGGAGAAAATAGATGATCTGCACAGATGTGCCCTCCTAAGTTTAAGCTTCTAGAACTCTTGAATGTCCAGGTTCTATTCAGCACCTGTTTTATAAACTATGAGTCACGATAAATACTATTTTTATATCTTAGACTTATTCCACAAAATATTGACGAATTTCTACACGCTGAGCACTAGTCAACTACTTCTTACATTTATATTCCAGTGGGATAGAATACAGATGGCAAACATATCAATAATTAAATATATAACATATCAGGTGGGAACAGTTCCATGAAGAAGAGTACAGCAAGGCAAGAGGATAGAGAGCAACAGTGTCGGGAGGGGGTTGTTATCTTATATCAAGTACTCAAGTAATAGGTATATTTGAGCAAAGACTCGATGCAAGTGAAATGGGAACATTAAGCGGGCATTTGGAGGAATAAAGCACATCAGGCTGAGGGAGAAGAGCGGGCAGGCATGAGCCTGCTTTGCCAGCGAGAGGAACGGCACAGAGGCTGGTGTGGCAGCAGGGCCACGAGGGAGTGAGGGCGCAGGAGAGCATGAGGTCACATAGGTAGAGCACAACCAGATTCTGTAAGAACCACGAGGCGTGAGCTTGACCTGAGTACAACGTTATGCTGGAGTAGGTTTGCTAAGGCTGCTCTGTTGAGAAGATAATCTATCTAGAATGCCAAGGGTGGAGGAAAGATGAGGTCAGAGGTCAGAGGTCAGAAAATGGACTGGGTAAAAAATGACACCGCCTTGGACTAGGAAGGTCACTGTGGAGATGGTGAACGATCGTCCAAATCTCTCCATAGATCATAGGTGGAGCTGTCAATGTCTACCAAGGCCTTGGCTGGGAGCATAAGGGAAAAAGGAGTTGGCCATGCTCTAGAATTCGGTACGTTTTTTTTAATGTTTATTTGTTTTTGAGAGAGACAGAGAGAGCACGAGCAAGGGAGGGGCAGAGAGAGAGGGAGACACAGAATCCAAAGCGGGCTCCAGGCTCTGAGCTGTCAGCACAGAGCCCGACACGGGGCTTGAACTCATGATCTGCAAAATCATGACCTGAGCCGAAGTCGGATGCTTAACCCACTGAGCCATCCAGGAGCCCCAGCACATTTTATTTTTAAAGAAGACACCCTTCGATCTCTTTCCTGCCCTTCTTTCATACATCATCATCAACAGAGTCATCTTGGGATATGCCTGAATCCCAAATTGCTCAGCCTAAATACAATTTTCAGAGTTAGAATGCTAAGAAGCCCTTTTTACCCTGAAAATGCTGTCCTTTTTTTTTTTTTTTTTGCATCTCCACTGAGGAAAGATGAGAGAAAGCACTTCAGCTGGAACATGACGGAGGCCACATGGAGACAAGGGAAATCCAGATCAGAAGCTAACAGTAAGGAAAAATGAGAAGGAGTCCTTAAAAGAGCCCTCAATTCCGATCTGCCTGGGACATCTGGGGGAGGGCTGGGCGGTTCTCCAGTGTCCTCTCCTCTCTGTGATGCGGGCCTCAGAAGGAGCTGGTGATCAAAATTATCAGCTAATCCTCCTCCTTCTCCAGAGCAAGCTGGGCTCATGCTGTGCAAAGTTGCCCTTAAAAAGTCAAACAAAAGCTGCTCCAGTACATGTGGCCAGAGTTGGAAATGCAAACCACCACCCGGCTGCAAATAGATCATTCATTGATTTTCCTCAAGTTTGGCTTACAACTGCTGTCTGTCAGAGAATTATCATGCTGCCAAGTTTAAAAGTTTATTACGTTGACCCTACGAGAGCAATAAGGTATAAGGGTGGGGGACCTTTACATTCGCTTACCCCACCTCCACCCCCATCTTGCGATGAGCAAAATATCTAAGGGTGTTTTTTTTCCCTAAAGTATTACCTCAGGGATGAAAACAGAATACAACATCCATGTCTGTGTGAAGCTTGTACATATGGCGTGTGACTCCGTATCTACAAGAGTGCATTTCTCCAGGATTAGCACGGGAGATGTCAACAGGAGGGAGGACAGAGAGAAGAAAATACAATTCGTCTTTCTTTTGACTCTTAGAATCTCCAATTGCCCAACTGCCATTTTGCAGGACTAGCCTGAGCCCATGACACTGAGGTCACTCCCCTTGCTAAAAGGTATACTTTCGTTTCACAATTGTTGGACCACAAGCACCTAGAATGTGTCAGGAGGGACTGGGGGTACAGTGAGGGACGAAGAAACAGCTTCCCCAGGATCACGGACTCTCTTCCGGCATTCTGGGACTGGTCTATGCTCCTACACTTTCCTTGACCGCCCTTTATTTCCTTAAGTTTATTCTTTTTATTTTGAGAGAGGGGGTGCAAGTAGGGGAGGGGCAGAGAGAGAAGGAGAGAGAATCCCAAGCAGGTTCCTCGCTGGCACCACAGAGCCCTACCTGGGGCTCGAACCCATGAACCGTGAGATCATGACCTGAGCAGAAGCCAAGAGTCCCATGCTCAATGGGATGAGTCACCCAAGAGCCCCTTCTTGCCCATCCTTTGAACCGAGTAGGCCCAACCCTACCATTCTTGGAGGACTTTCCTCCTCATTCCCAAGGTTCCCGAGCTCCCACATTTTCCCTGTTGCCCATCCAGCAACGCGGCCCCCATTTACAAACCTGAGCTCCAGACCTGCACGTGTGTGTGCGCACACACAACACACACAGATGTGGTCATTACTGTGCTCATTAAAAGATGAAATCCGCACCTCGTGCTGTCGGCAACAAGGAAAACAGTACAGAGTCTGAGGCACATTCATTCTGCTTCCCCCTCCAGTTTCACTGCTCAGAGTAAGAAACGTTAACAGCTTAGTGCAGGTCTTAACATCCTCCAATCCATGCTCGTCTAAATCTGTATGTAAGTCTGTTTCTATACGTATACATTTCTTTATCTCTATATGCATTTTCCACAGACATCTTGATTTCAGTGCATCTTAGATTTAGACATTAGACCCAATTTTCTATGACCTTACTTCATGTTTGCTTTGCTTTGAACTGAAAACAAGCAAGTTTCCCAACTCATCAATCGACGCCCCCCCCCCCCCCACCAAATCACCATACTCCTATCCATCCTTTTCTCCCCTAATAGTGACTGTTCTAAATGCCCATCTGGTCTGCTTAACATCTTCCATTGGCTTCTCATTGCTCACATGAGAAGGTCTGAGTGCCTTTCCCTTGTATGCAAGGGCCTTTAGGATCTGGCTTCAATCTCTCGTTTTGGTCACACCTTACACTCCATCACTGCCCCACATCCAACAGCTTATTCCCCATCCTATTCAGCTCTGCCCTGGGGCAAAGCCCATGCTTTCTCCTGTCTCTGCTCCTTTGCATATGCCAGGCCCTCTTCCTGGGTGGGGGTATGCATTAGCCAGCTAAACCCGCTATAACAAAATATCACAGACTGGGTGGCTTAAACAACAGAAACCTATTTTCTCCCAGTTCTGGAGGCTGGGAATCCGAGACCATGGTGCGAGGGAGAGGGAGAGGGAGAGGGAGAGGGAGAGGGAGAGGGAGAGGGAGAGGGAGAGGGAGAGGGAGAGGGAGAGGGAGATCTTTTCTCTCTTCCTTTTCTTAGGACACAGCTCTATGGTATTGGGGCTCCACCCTATGACTTCATTTCATCTTAGTTACCTGCTAAGGATCCTATCTTCAGATATAGTCACATTGCGTTTAGGGCTTCAACATATGAATTGGGAAAAGATTTTCCTCCTTTTTAATTTAAAAAAAATATATTTATTATTTTTGAGAGAGAGAGCAAGCAGGGGAGGGGCAGAGAGAGAGGGAGACACAGAAGCTGAAGCAGGTTCCAGGCTCTGAGCTGTCAGCACAGAGCCCGACATGGGGCTCAAACTCACGGACTGTGAGATCATGACCTGAGCTGAAGTCGGCCACTTAACTGACTGAGCCACCCAGACGCCCCAGATTTTCCTTCTTCTCAGCACAGAAGTTAAGAGCGGGTGCTTTGATCTAGACTGCCTGGGTCTGAATCCTCCTTCTACCATTTAGTCTCTGAGTGACACTGAGCAGGATACTTAACCTATTGGTGTTTTAGACAGAGCAGAATCAGAATCAACTGAAGGGATTATTAAAACACAGGCTACAAAGCCCACCCAACTGTTTCTCAGTCAGTAGGTCTGGGGTGGGGACTGAGAACCTGCATTTCTTTTTTTTTTTTTTTTTTTAAGTTTATTTAGTTTGAGAGAGAGAGAACAAGCAGGGGAGGGGCAGTGAGAAGGAGACAGAATCCCATGCAAGCTTCCATCAATGCGTAGCCCGACGGGAGGCTCGAACTCAAGAATTCGAGATCACAACCTGAGCTGAAGTCAAACCAACTGAGCCACACAGGCGCCCTGAAGAACCTGCATTTTTAACAAGGTCCCTAGTGATGACGCCACTGCCTGGGAGGCACCGCATTTGGAGAACCACTTCCCTACCACCAACTGGTAGGGAATTTGTGCTAATATTAACACCTACCTCCTAAGTTTGTCATTGGGATGACTAGATGGGTTACAAAGAGTTCAGAGCAGCGCCTCTTTATGCTAATTGTCCAATGAATGTTTGCGGTCACTATTATCCTTTGCCTGGCAAAAGGTACGTTTGTCATCACTCATATTAAATTTCGCATTTGCTGAAAAGCTTCCTTGATATTTCCTGGTCGAATCTGTAGTCTCACACCTCTATTTTCCCTACCCCATTACAGAACTTACCACATGAAATTGTAACTACTTGTGCCCTACACGAAAGCCCATGTCTTCCATGGACTGAACTGCTTGAGGTTGGGAACTCTGTATTATTTCCCTTTGATTTCCCAGGATTTGCGGGACAGAGAGCAGCTGCCCAATGACTATGCTCCAATTGAAGAAACCAGTGCAGAGTGCCCCGCATCTGTGAGTGTGCACACAGGGTGGGCCGGACTCGGGTTGTCCTTTAGATGCTCACCTAAACTCTAACATATGCGGTCTCCTCCTCTGGCAGTGGTTCTCAATTAGATCACCTTCTACACCAAGCACCTGGGCCCCTCCCCAGACCAATCAGTGCAGCGTCTCCAGGTCTAGGGCCTGGGCACTAAGTTTTCCAAGCTCATCAGGTGATTCTAATGCATATCTAGGGCGGAAAACAACTGGGCTAGGAGAATGCAATCTGTTAAAATGTGCATCTCCTGCAACATTAGCAGTCTTCTACTCCGGACCATACATTTGTTTCTCTTATCCCAATATAAATTGCCAGCTTTGAACAGTTTTGAAAAGGGGTAAATAGAGAAATTAGCATTTGTAGAGCACTTTACAGTGTTCAAAGCACTTTCGTACTCAGTGTGTCATCAAAATCTTAAAATAACCCAGTGAGGAAGGTATCATTATTCTTTACAAATGCTTTGAGGCAACAGCCCAGGGAGGGGGATATACACCAAACCCTCTTAAAAGAAGCAACAAATCAGCAAAATGCCATCTGCCTGGTTTTTTGCTCTTGGCCTATCTGTTACCAACAATGCTACCTACAGGCCATCTTTGCTACTCGTCCAGGACTTGGATTCCAAGCATTTTTCTCCACTTGGCTTTTGGCATATCGGGTTCTATGGCTGGTCGATGACTTCTGCTTTGCCCCTTGGCATCCCTAGGTAGGCTCGGCTCTTTGCCAGCTGCTTTCCAAGAACTGACTCCCTCTTGCTCGCAGGCACTGGTGTTGGTTTGACTCCACTATGCCCACTGAGCGCATCCCACAATTTCCCCAATCTTAACCATAGTTAAGGAAACTTCGGTCCGGAGAAACTCAGTGGCCTGCCTAGATGCACACAGTCAGTGAATGGCAGAGCTGGGATTCAAACCCAGATGAAGTAAGAAACAACTTAGGAGGGCTAAATGCTTTAAGGTAAGAATGGACAGGGAAGAGGGACAAGGGCG
This sequence comes from Lynx rufus, assembly GCF_022079265.1. Lineage (NCBI taxonomy): Eukaryota > Metazoa > Chordata > Mammalia > Carnivora > Felidae > Lynx > Lynx rufus. The sequence continues at coordinate 44,752,555 of NW_025814829.1, forward strand.
CGACGAGGAAAGAGAAGGCATTGAGCATGTGCTATGCCCAACACAAGTCTGCCCAGGGCCACTTCTGAGCTTGTGAGCAGAAGACTAGACTACAGAATAGTACCACTGCTGTTTTAAAATGGGTGAAAGGAGTCCAAGGGTAAAAAAATAAAGTCAAGTTAGTCTGATGCCCATCATAATAAAAGAATCACAATTACACAATAAGGCTAACTTTACTGAATGCTTATTTTCATAGAGCTGGTAAGTCCTTAAATAAGAAAAAACCATCAGCCTAGAAGTAAATATAGTACAGAGACAGGTGAAAAGCAGAAAGAAAAAAACCGTTAAGGTGTACTGGCAACACCTTTTCCACTACAAAATCAAGAACAGGGTAAAAACAGAGAAAGTAGCGAAAACATAAACATAAAAATAAATAAAACCACATGGGATAAAGCTGTTGTGGAACGTGGTACCCGCAGGAGATTCCAGAACATTGCTCCTTTGGGGGACGGATGCCATAGTCCTCCTACATTGTGTTTCGGGAAGTGTTTAAACACACGTAATTTAAAAATTAATAAAATGACAGTGTCACGTAGAGGGCCTTCACGGGCCATGAACTGAGTTACTGCGTTTTGTTAGGGTGGAAAAAAAAGGGTGGCAGGGGGAATATTAGAGGCCCAGCGTTCTTTGTAAGGGTGAGTGCTATTCCTTACAACCTGTTGGAGTCAGTCTTGCATGCGTGTGAGGGTGCCGTCAGCAAGTGAATTTCATTCCATATGGTGGCAACACAAAAAAGCATGAAAACTAATGATGTAAAGGGATATTTAAAGACATGAAAAAGGGTTTAGAAAAATAAAACAGTCACAATAGTCTGCTAAATAGGCTGGAATTTAAATCTCCAAAAAAAGTAGTTTGCTCATCAAAGATGTCCCTCCGGTACATTGTTTTATTTCAGGGATGTGGCGGCGACCCAAAAATATTTTTGGAAGTACCTCCAAAACCCGAAGCACATTCTTGTAAATATAATTAACAGTGGCAAATATTTGTCCTTGGAGGGAATAATTTATGTTTAGATTAAAAGTCAGAACCAAATATGATGAATAACAAAGACTGTAAAGATGAGTTGGGAAAACCTTGGGCTGTAAGCCTCCTCGAGAATGGGGAGCATTTCTTTTATTTTATACGTTCAGGTCCTGCCATACTGCTTGATGTAGGATAAGTGACCAGCAGGCGTTTGATGAGCGGAAAATATTTTGCTATGAGACCCAGAAAGTAATATTTTAAGAAGAATATCCAAAAATACTCTGATTAGTAGGGCATCATTGGAGAGAGCAGTAAGCCTGTCAAGGAGACTATAGGCCAATTCTGGGTCAACTCTTATTGGGTAATGCGGGTCTTGACATACATGCTTCACACCCTCGCAGGTGTAGGCGTGAGCGCACCTGCGTGTGCGCGCGTACACACACACACACACACACACACACAGCGCTTTATAGTCCTACCTTTTCTATTCATATGCAAATATGTGCAAGGCATCCCTATATGTATGGAAAGAAAGTTAAATCTTCTTAGTCATGGGTAGCTGTTCAGGAGAGAGGGAGAAATGAAGGCTTATTAAAATCAAAAGGGGATAGAAAGAGATTTGATACACTAAATGGTTAGACACAAGGTTTTGCCTGCAAATTAAGAATGTGTCTCATTCCCCCAAAAAAAGAAAGAAAAAAGAAAAAAAAAGAATGTATCTCATCCCTAGTTGCTGATACCAGGAAAATGGGCATTTCTCATCTTTGTGATCCTGTCCTTTCACACGTTGGGTATCGTGGGCAGGTGGAGTCCAAGTGGAGTCCAGGACCTCTGTCCAGACCTGGCTTCTCAGAAGCATATTACTGGTGGAAAGAACCCCACTATGTATCCTCCTCAAGTCGTGGGTGTCAAAATAATGGGAAGTAAGCTATTCTGTTAATGGAAAGAAGACTGAGATCATATTACAGAGGAAGATTTTTACGGTATTGGGAGGACCAGAGAATTTGTTTTCCTATAAGTTACCTTAAAAATGTTATTGAGGAGGGGAACCTGAGTGGCTCAGTTGGGTTAAGTGGCCGACTTCGGCTCAGGATATAACTTCATGATTTGTGAGTTCAAGCCCCGCGTCAGGCTCTGTGCTTTTTCAGATTCTGTTTCCCTCTCTGCCCCTCCCCTGCTCACACTCTGTCTCTTTCTCAAAAATAAATAAACATTAAAAAATGTTATTGGAGAAAACAAAATAAAAAAACTGCCCATGCCTCTCCTATTGAATACTGCCAGGACATAAATAACACCAGTGTTACCCCTTTTAACATGATACAAACAATAAGATCCACAGCGAATCATCTCCTAAGTGTCATTAGCTTCTTCTTCACTTGCCGGTCTCAGTCTGGTCCTAACACCAGCATTTCTATTGTGACAAGAGCGTGCCAAAGTCCAGGACCACGGGAAGAATGGACTGGGAAGAATGGGACCCCAGTTACAGGTGTGGCTTTCGCCAATAACTAGCTCTGTGACCTTGAACAAGTTAGCCCTGAGCTTTGGTTACCTCCTGAATAAAACGGGGTGACTGGAATGACCACAGGTGAGGTGACTGGGTCTCCTTCCATCACTGGCAGGCTAATACTTTTTAAATACAGTTTCACCATGTGATGGGAAAGACAAGCCTAGAACAACACAATTCTATAAATGGACCCAACAATGTCTGCTGAAAAGACCTTGCCTCTGTTGAGGGCACATGCTGGACATGGCAAGGTTCTCACAGTTAAATCCTACTTGAGGGATGCTTGAGTGGCAAGGCTCAAGTTCAAGAAGGACACACTTTTAATCCTTCTCCATGAAGAGAGACAGAAATAAAGATTTTGTAAAGTTGCCCAACAAGGGGAAAACTAAGAATTTCATGCAATTATATGGTTCCCGAAGGTTCTACTAATTCAATTACCATAGGCTCTTGTTGGGCATTCCTGACCATGTCCCCTATAATTCCATTAGTATTACCTCTGTGGATCCTATAAAGGCCATTAACATAAGGCAGATATTTGCTTTCAATACGATAACACAGATGATTTTGTCTAATTGTCTCCCTAATCCCTCCCCCTCACAGCCTGGGAAATCACTTGCAGTTGCTCAAATCCAGGCATTTGTTATTGCTGATCAAAACAGCTTTGGAAACATGACAGTGTTACTGAGGAGATGTGGCTCCTTCCCTTCACCCACCACATGCTCTTGTCTTCCAAAAGGATGAAATGAACATTTGTACTGACATCCCTACACTGGAACCATAGAGAGGAAGGAGAAAAGTGCACAGAGCCTGTCCTAGACCTCGCTACACCACCTGGGAACACAGGCCTGGTCTCATGAGCAGCTGATGCCTCACAACCCAAGTGGGTTTCCTCTTCCAAGGTTCTTCTAGCCCACATCAGCCGTGGTTTGCTATTTGCTGGGCAGTTACCTCCACTGGAACAGGCCCATCCGGCTGCCCTTGTAGGCTGGCTCTTACTGTCCAGTCAAATCTGTTATTCTTGGGCTCCTCGATCTTGAATATTCCTAAATCTGGTCTTTTTTTAAGTTATTCGGGGTCTTTGCTTTTGTACCTTGTTTTTGACTACCTGATTACTCATTCATTTCTACATGCTGGCTCCGCAGGGCAAAACCTGATTTCTTTTGCCCTTACTCATTGCTCCAATGAGATATTTATAGGAAGGCTTGGGTAAAATAAGTTTTAGTGTTCTCTGAATTACATTTATTCATGTTCCACTAGCCCACCACTATAAATAATCCAAAGTTGAACATAGGGTCAGCCCATGGTCAGTGTAGTATAAAACTTGGAAATCAGTGGTACCAGGGAGATGACTGATGTCCTTAATAAGAATAGAGCTTGGGTGGGCTCATTTCCTCTCCACAAATACACACACACACACACACACACACACACACACACACACGCACACACGCACACACACAGGCAGTGTAGCAAGGGGAAAAAAATAAGTTAAGACTGAGTTTGGAACCAGACGGCTTTCACAGTGGGTCTCTGTAATCTCACTTATATTTCTGCAACTCGTTTCCCTCTTAGACTAATCCTTTGCTAATTACCAGACCCATCCACCCACAGCCCAAGTGGGCATGCACAAGTACGTACAGAGGCATGATAACATGTACAGCTGGCTGTCAATGAAGGACTTCAGGTCTCTGATCTTAGTGCTAAAGGTTTATCCTTCCCATGTTAAAGGAGGTTCAAATCAAAACACTCTTAACTTTATGAGATTGGTGAGAAACCTCCATCAAAGATGGGAAGTAATGACAGGAAATGAGACCCCTATTATCTCTGCTCATAGCAGAGCAATTATTGGAATAATTGTTCCACTAGTGATCACGAATCCCACACTTAAACTTGTTTCTCCATTATTTTCATTATTCCAATTGATCGATGACACTTTAAAACGTATTTCAAAGAAATATGGTCTTTCATTATAATTTTTTTATTTTTTAATGTAAGATTAAAGCAAGCCATGTATCAAAGAACATATAAGAAGAAATGCATATTCTATGTAACATAGAAAATAGATCTGATCTTCACAAGGGCTATTCACTATAAATTTCTAGTTACAAAATATGCAGCTGGACAACTGAAAATGTTTTGTGTTTCTAATCTAGGTTTCTTCTGTATACATTATAGGTGAAAGACACATGAATCAAGTGAACCAGCTTTGGAAAGGGACCTGCCAGACCATTAAGTCCTACATCCCCAAGGGCTACTGTACTTTGTTCCCATCCTCATACTCTCCAGAGTTTTATCCACTTTCACTTCAAATGTCTTCAGCAATGCATTTCCTGGAGGAAAAGGTCGGGGTAACAGTGGTTGCTGTTAGAAAGCCTTCCTGACATAAGCCTTGGCTGCTCTTTGAAATTCAGCCCAGAAATGCTCTATGTGCAAATTACTACTCGTTCAATTAGGACACAAGTTCTGATAGGACTCTTTAGCGATAAGACTCCGGATTAGTAAACTAGTGCTCTGTGGCAAAGAAGCAAATGGAAATATTATACTCTCCTAAAGGGATAATGCTCTCTGGACACATAACACCACCACCGGGACCCTCTGCCATATTAAGATGTTGAATCTTCTCTGGACTGTTGAGTGAAACGTTGGGCTTTTGCTCATTGGCTTGGGATATATCATAACATTCATGGGCCAAGCAACTGTGTTAAACTCTGAATCACCTCACTTAATCTTCACCACAGCCCCGTGAGAGACACAGTGGCCGACAACATTTTCTATATGAAGAAGCTTGGCTCTGTTAAGTGACTCACTCATGATCACATCACTAGTAGAGCCCAGAACTGAAACCAAGCCATCTGACCCAAGAGTCTGTTCTAACCACACCCTGGGTCCAAGCAGACAGACTGGTCCCCCAAAGCGCACTTCCTATCCCATGAAACTGTAGTTCATTAGTGAAGGAGGAACCATCAGATGGTCTGGTCTGCCTATAGCTGCTTCAAAGGGGATCCACATGCTTTTCCTGACTGACTCCCACTAGGGGAAGAAAGAGGAGAGAACAGGAGCCTGCCAACCTCGACAGATGGTGTGTAGGCTGTTCTGGAGATGGGAAGAGAGAGATTTTTGCTGGCTGACAAAGAACAAGGGAAAAAGATTGGAGAGAAGTGTGACATAAGCAGAAAGAGCTAAACTTGAATTTGAAATACATGTGGTAGAGAAGATTGAGGGATAGAGACTGATCTAGGAGACAGATGGGTAAATAGACTTAAAAGGACATTATTTTAAATGCCACATAACTCCAGTCTAGGGAGAAAAAGTGAGTGAGGAGATACAATCAGAAACGAGAGAAGTAAACTCCTCTCCATGGTGTTTCTGTAGTCTTTCAATGGATGGATTCAAAAGACCTGTGACTTGTTCCCCCACCTGCCAAGCAGTTAAAGATCCATATTCATGTCCAAAGGAAACTTTCCCTAGTCATTCTAGCTTGGAGTCAGCCTCACAGAGGAGAAGATGGGAACATTCTGAGGAAGCTTAGAATTGTATCAGTCCTATTCATTGTCAGCTGAGTTCCAGAAAGGGGACATTAAAATGGAATGGAATTTCTGTTCAGTTGAAACTTATGGGTAAACCACCTGTTACCAAGCTTCAAGGAACCCTCCCGAATCTTGGCTGAGGGAACACTGATGGTGAGTGATCAGTGTCCCACATACTCTCTTTTTGTTTTCTCTCACAAGCCTGGCTTAGGTTATTTATGCACATGACTTAACATTAAGATGGTTTATTCATGAGATTGCCTTAGGAGACAGGAGACAGACAACCTGCTTTTGTGAGGGTCTCTCTGGAGATTGGCAGTTACACAATGTATTGTTACTCCGTCAGGCTCTATGAGGACAAAACATCACAATGTAGAGGCCTCTGTTGAAAATAATGACCTGTGCTGTGTAGGTCCCAATTTGAGAAGCATTTATACTGATAAAGTTACTTGAAGAAAAAAAGTCCAGATTCCTCAGCACCAGACAGGGCAGGTCTGTGTTAAGGAGGAGAGATCAGTGTCTTTGTCTGTTGGATCTTCAACAAGCCTGCAGGTAATTTACTATCCAGAAGGTAATTTACCATTGTTGGCTGTGGTTCTTCTCTGGAAGACATCAGGAGCAACCAAATGAATCATTCTGCCGTCTCTCAACACCATTCACTGTGGACAGGTGCTTGACCAGAGGCGGAGCGGTCTTGGATCCTGTTCTGGGAGGTGTGGTTACTAAAGAACATGATTACCAAATGGACCTTGTGAGAGAACTCCATGGCAGAAAATCTTGCTGACTACATCATAAGAAAATTACTTTTTTCAGGTACCTTTTTTTCAGCTTCCTTAATAGCAGCCTTTGGTCATTTGTTTGGATTTGTGGAATCAAATCTAACTGGGGCCTATTGCTTTCAATTAAGGTCACATAATGTATAACTGCAATTCTTAATTTGCATTAAGACTCTTAAAACGTTTTGTCCCAGTTAGGACTGCACTAAAGACATCAGTTGTGTCTGTCCCGTGTCCTGTGTCCGCCTTTTTCACCTCCCCCAAATTCTTCCGAGCTACAGATTTCCCTATAATTAATTGGTGCTGTGTCCTGAGTTAGCTTAATTGAAAGCATCACATTAATAAAACTTAGAAAAGGACGTCTTATAAAGGTATGTGTAAAGAGGGTGAGTTCTATTGCAAACGTATACAATGCAGTTTCTGCTTTTACAAAAAAGAACTCTCAGCAAAGATAGGTGTGAGTTTATTTTCCATAAACAATTACTGAGTTCTTAACCTATAGAGCTCTGGGATTAAGCATAAATGTAAACTATGGTACATTCTCTAAGCTCTTAGGGAGCCTACCATGGGATAAAGCATGCATAGCGTGGAAGTTAAGAGGTGATATAACAGTTAAATAGGTTTCAGTGCACCTGGGTGGCTCCGTCAGTTGAGCATCTGACTCTTGATTTTGGCTCAGGTCATGATCTCATGGTTCATGAGTTCGAGCCCCCTGTTGGGCTCTGTGCTGACATAGCACAGAGCCTGCTTGGGATTCTCTCCCCATCTCTCTGTTCCTGCCCCATTCGTGCTCTCTCAATCTCTCTCAAAAATAAATAAATATTTTCAAAAAAGAGTTAAGTAGGTCTCGAGGAGCTATTAAACAAAATATATTAATTTCCCACTATGGGGAAAATTCTCCCGATAACCACATAACCACTTTCCCACCTTCTTGTGGACTTTGCTCAAATGTTATCTTGTCATTGGGTCTTGCCCTAACTATCCCATGTAATTGTGCAACCCTCCTCGACTGTTCCAATCTCCCCTGCTCTATTTTTTTTCTCACAGCACTTACTATCTTCTAGCAAAAAATACCACTCACTTATTCATAATGACTCTTGCTTATTTCGTCTCCTCCCACAAAAATATAAGCTCCATAAGGGCTGGGATATTATTTTCTGTCTATTTTGTTCACTGCTCTATCTCTGGCTCCTAGAAAATGCCTGGCGCCTTGGAGAAGCTCAATAAATATTCGTTGCTCTTGTTATATGAGCTTGGAATTGAACTAGATAGGATGAATACGAACCTCAAGAAGGTACAGTAACTGCTGTAAGGAACTCACAAAATGATACTAACAACAAAGATAAAAAATAATACAGCCACAAAGATAGTTATTCATCGAGCAATTTTTATGGGCCTGTCGCTGAGCTAAGTTCATTATTTCACTATTTCATTTATTTTTCAACAATAATCCTTTTAGACAGATATTATCTCCATTGTATTGGTAAGAAAACAAAGGCTCAGAAAATGTAAATCATTGGTCCCAGATAACGCAGCAAGAAAGTGTTTGTGTGGAATTTCTGTTCAAGTCTCTCCCTCTCCCTCCCTCCCTCTCTCTCTCTCTCTCTCTCCAAATTCATGATTTATCTTATTCTTTTAATTATGGAACTTTCCCAAACGTATACGAAAGTGGAAAGAATGTTATGAACCCCTCTGTACCCCCGCAGCCACTCAGGTTCAACCAATAATGATAAATCTACAGGCAGCCTTCCCAGAGTTTGTGATCTTAAGCACTTGCTATATGATCAAGTAAAAGGAATAGAATTTGTATTCCTCTGAGAAGAGTGGGGCTCTCCACATGGGAGTGCTTAGAAAAGCCCTCACAAGGTCTGCCTTAGTTAAACTAACCCCCACGCTCCTCGTCCTCCTCCTCCTCCTCACGGTTGATTATCCAGGCTTCACGTGAAGCCCGCAGGATTGAAATGCTCAGTCCCTGCTCTGGTCCTGATCCTGTGCTCGGCACGTCTGAGACCTGATCCAAAGGAAAATTATTTTGAGAAGACTTATTTTGGTGAGTGTATGTGCTCAGTTTGGGAGGGAGGGATTTTCCACTAAGCTCATTAACTGCCAAGGGGCTTCGGGATCCACAGGAGTAAGTTCAGAAGGAGAGACCTTGGAAGACCAGCTCTTTTGATGGGCTCCTGGGGCTGGTGCCTGATGGCAGGTCAGCAGCCTGGATGCACAAAAAGCCTGGGTGGCTCAGTCGGTTGAGTATCTGACTCTTGGTAACAAACCTGCCTAAATTTCAGCTTCCTGATCTTCAAGGGGGCAACTGAATAGTCTACAATTTGTAGAGTGTCTAAAAGGATGCTTGGCAAGTGTTAGTTCTTTGGAAATCGGGTTGGGAAATTCTCCGCCGTTATCCTGTGACACTTCTCCAGCTTTCATTAATAAAGGAGAGTCCAAGTTCCCCAGTGGGATATGTCTATAACTAGTATTATTCACATTTTTACAAAGAAGGAAATTAAAGTAACCAAAAACTCCTGGCTGGATTGTAAGTTCCAGTGACCCACATCCCACCTGCATTTTGGAAGAGATCCAGGATCTGGGAGCCAAGATGTTTCTTTCTCAATTCCCTCTCACTCCCCAGGACCATGACTTTGACCTCCTGTTATCTCCTCATTAACACCTTTGAAGGAACTGACAGGAAAGCTCTACTCGTCCTACATACATACACATATATGTACCTACATACCGATTTATGCCTTGCCACAATGCAGGTCTCATTAGTCTCCCTCCCCTTTTTGAATTAAGACTAGGAAGCCGAGGGCCAAAGAGGTGAAGTAAATTGGAACTGTGTCACCCAGCCCAGCTTGCCCCTTCAGGGACTCCTTCAATGGTCAGGTACATGAAGGGGTTGAGACCAGGCTAGCCTGACAAGGACCAGGCGATTGCATTTCGTATGAAGGTGTCAGCAGGATGGCCAGATCTTCAGCCCAGTCCGTTATTTGGTAGGCACAGGATTCTGCACCTAATTGCTCTCCATGAATCATCCTTGTCAGGTTGTTTTGCTAAGCATATTTTGTGTTTAAGTACAGCAAAATCTTTCAGAGGGTCAGGCGGTCATTATAATAAATTCTCTGATGAATAAGGGGCAATGATCCCAGGCCCTCACGCAGGAAGAGAATCCTGAGGCACTGAGAGGTAGCTGGAGCTGTCATTCCTCCCTGGCAGAAATTCCCAGAACCTTCGCTACTGCACGAGAGGCTGTCTGACAGAGCAGATAACAGGACAGGCTCTTGAGGCTCACTGCCTGGGTTCAGATCCTAGTCAACTATTTTCAAACTCTGTGATCTTAAGCCTCTCAGTGTCTCAGTTTCATCCTCAGTGAAATGGGGATAAAGTGTCTGACTCATAGGGTTATTTTGAGAAGTAAATAAGGTAATACATATTCAAAAATGCAGAACAGTACCTGGTGAATACTAAATGCTTAACCAATGACGGCTATTATAACCAACACTTCTCCGGACGATAAGATCTTCCCACGGTCAGTGGTTCCCCCACTAATGTGGTGCCACACGAATGTTACACATTCTCTCCTTGGGAAATCTGATTATAGTGGAGCCGGGCTGCTGTATCTCCCTTGTCCAGTAGATGCTGCCCATCCCCCCATGACAATGGTTTCTGTATGGAATTCGCCCAAACTGCATAGGTTTTTCGCCATAAAGTTAAATGATTAAAAATGTCAAGGTCAAGACATATTGGAAATATTTGTCTAAATAAAGTGAAATTGTATGTTTCTTTATCGCAAAAACATGTCAGAACCTCTAGCCTGCTAAGTGAATTATAAACCTCCAATGGTATAGGAGAGGGCAGGTGGGAAGAAGAGAACCATGACCCCACCTCTTCCAAGCACAGACCTTATTTCCTTCATGACACCCATTAACTGCTTAAGGGACACTAATGTTCGGCCAGACTGAACTGGGTGACATTTTATTTGGTTTGCCTTAAAATGGTGTCTCTCAAAGGGTGGTCTTCAGATCATCTGCTTATTAAAACACAGTCTTCTGAATTTTATACAAGACCTATAGAATCAGACTCTCCGAAGGAGGAACTGAAGATTCTGCATTTTAACAAGCTCCCCAGGTGCACATTAAATTTTGAGAACCACTGCATTAAAGAAAACACTTTCCTGATTTTGGAATTCTATACATTTGAAATCCTGAATACGAAATTTTTCGCAACAGGAAGGATACTTGTTAACCTCCCAGAAGCCTGTATTTTATTTAATGAAAAGTGGACGCTGTGGGGGTAGATGGTGAGGTTGTTTAATTGAATAAACCTTAAAAAGTTTTCCCTGATGAGCACTGGGTGTTGTATGGAAACCAATTTGTCAATAAACTTCATATAAAAAAAAAAAAAGAAAAAAAGAAATAAAGATGTAAGCAAGGGAAAAAAAAAAAAAGTTTTCCCTGTGCTAGATAGAAGGCTCAGATCCTGGCTACAAAATGTTTACAGTCTACACCTAAGAAGAGAACCAGGGACACTGCTCAGTTTCTCAGCTGCAGTCACCTGAGCGGTCAAGTTCACGTGGGATACAGGGGGCTCATTCTGGGAATCAAAGTAGGGAGTAGAAGAATTAATTTCTCTTCTAAGTGGTTCAGTCACCAACCAATCACCAAGATACTGTTTTGGTTTTTTTGTTTGTTTTGGCTTTGATATCCAGAAAGAAATGCAGTAAAAAACAGGACAAAGAAGTCAGATAAAGCAAAGGAGGAGCGTAGGAAGTAGGGGAGGGGAACCTAATAGCTAGATGAATTATGGGAAGAGGAGGAAAAAAAAAAACCCAACCCTGCTGACTCTGTTCAGTTTAAGGTGAGAAATAACAGGATTAGAATGTCAAATTGCTGACAGTTGCAGACCTGAACCATAAACCTTCTCTAAGCTGTTCAGCTTTTTTCCTCTGCAGTCACTAATTAAATATTGCCTTGAAATAAATAATGAAATGAAATGAAATAAAATAAAATAAAATAAAATAAAATAAAATAAAATAAAATAAAATAAAATAAAAACAAAAAGCCAAAGGCTTTTTTTGAGTCAAATAGAAAGCATGTCATTAGCCTGTGATGGAGATGGGTCCCTGGCTGACCTACACTAGGAGCCAAAAGTGGAGGAAGCTACGGGAGGGACATCAAGCTAACAGAGAGCTTGTCTCCATCTTAAACTTTTCATGATCACTTTCTAGTTCACACGCAACTTCTGTAGTGTCGTATTTTCATATGTAATCTCGTTGTCCTAAATGGCAGTAACGGGGACTATGTGGGCATCCCCTTTTAGTGTGACCAGAGGATGCTAAAGGCTGCTATCAGGAGTCCGAAAAGCATCCGTGGGTCCAGCAGGAGAAATGACCAGGCAAATTTCACCAGATCAGGGTGGCTGAACAATTCAGTGTCCCTTGCACTATTCTCCCTGTTTTGTCCAGGTAATATCTTTAAAAACTGTTCACCTTCTTGCACATACAGCTTGCTCTTCAGGTAGGTTCCTAAGTCTGTCCGCTCTTGCTCGCTTCATGAAAACACAGTGTGTGTTCCAAGCTTGGTGGTTGGTATCTTTATGATAAAATATCTGACTCTAGCACCTGAGGCCACAAGGAGTCCATTTGTCATTTCACTCTCCTCTCCTGTGTGGAACGGGTCTGCCACCAAATAAGGATTTAACCGACTAAAGCCCTAACAGAGATATCACCGGCCCTGTGTTCTTTGGTTGTTTGCCTGAGCAAAATCTATCATTACTCTATATGCATACGGCATGTGTCAACTGTTTTAAAATTAGCCAATTTTCCTAAGCATAAAAATGGATTTTTGTCATATCACATGAACCATATATCACAGAAACAAACCAGTTTTTGTTGTGCCTTTTTTTTTCTTTTCAAAATGCATTAAGTCTTTTTAAGTCACTGCCAAATCCATTTTGCTCACTGCATTTGTGAGATACATTTAAAGAAACCAAGCAGAGGCAAAAAAAAAAAAAAAAAAAAAAGACCGAGACAAACCCAAAAACTCCATGCAGTGCTGTCACCTGGAAAGAAATCTAGTTCATTACCAAACCAACCACACCTAGGAGGCTGCACTGCTTCACCTGCTTTTAACTAATAAATAGGACCTTTGTATGCTGCCCTGCACTGAAAGTTTGGGATAGGGCAAAAATGGTAAAAACAAAAACAACATGGTTAGGAAAAAGAGCTGTCGTTTACTGAGTACTCTGCATGCACCGAACATTACAGGAAGTGCTAATTCTCCATCATTTCATTTCAGACTCAAAATAATCCTGTGACACGAGTTTTACTGCATCCATTTTACAGATGTGGGAACTGAGGCTTGTGTGGTTACCTTGGCACAGTGCATAGCTAACACATAGCAGAGCCTGCCAGACACGTGAACCCAAGTGAATCATCCCGGGGCCAGAATCTCTAGACGCCTAGACCATCTCACAAGTGAGTGAAAGCCCATCAGACGCCCAGAGACGTAATACTGAGACATCATCGGGAAGCCGTCTATGGCAACTCCTGCATTCCAGACTTCTCCTAATGAAGGCTACATGGGCGTCAGGGTGGATTCTGCCGCCTCGGGTTTCTCTCAGTCCCCACTTAGCTGTGGGAGAGGAGGCAGGAGAGACAGGGTCTCCTGTGTGTGCCCATCACCAGAACCAAGCCCTGCTTTTAAGGACTGTGGGTGAGAGCAGGCCTTCTTTGGGCATAACGCCCCCAACATCGCGAAGATTAGGAGTAATGCAGCATAGGTCCTGAACAGGCAGCTGTCTGTATGGCTCCCTCTGAGGGGCCTACAAATTCCTCTCAAAACGGAAAAAACACCAGTCTCCTACTTGGGTTAAAATATGTGAATCTGTCTTCAGAAGTGCTCGAGTGTTAATTGAGAGGGCAGCACATTGCATCATTATTAGTCATTAATACTTCAGGACAAATTAGTTGATCAGGTTACTGAGAGGCGTGGAGGCCCTGAGGGAAAGACATCATTTGGATGGAGGCGGTGGGGAGTTGCCCGGAGGGCTGACGGGGCTGCTGCAGGGGCTAAGAAGCTGGCAGCAGCAGCCACTGGCATCGGAAGGGACAATGGGTGGGGGCAGGGAGGGGGAGGGTCGCCAGTACTGCTGCTACCACCCCCACCCCATCCCACACACAACCGCCCTCCGACCCGCCCTTGTCCCTTGGGAGGTTACGGGCTTGCACTTCCAGGCACGGGTCTTGGGAAAGGTACGGCAGGCTCCCGGCAAGGCTCCCCGCCTGCACCTCTGCAACCGGGGGGCTTGTAATGCGGCCTTTTGCCTCTAGGGGTCTCCAGTGCCCCGAGGCTTCGGGAGGATGTTGACCTTGCTCCGTTATCCCGCAGGGCTCAGATCCCAAAGGACAAAGATCGCGGGAAGGGAAAGAGGCGCGTGCAGGGAGCCCCCAGGACCCCATTCCCCGCCGGAAGGCTGCTCACCCATCTCCCCTGCTCCTGCCTGATGGCTTATTTATAGCACATGCTAAATGGCTGAACACCAGTGAGGGGGAGGCAGAAATTAACCGCCCCCGCATTCCTTACTGAGTGCCTAAGCATTTCCATACCTCTAAGGGTATTCCAAGGACTTCCTTCCACAACCCCACCCCACACTCTCCCAGTAAGCCCCATCTCCAGGCCACCAGACCTCAGCTGAGCAGGAATCCCCCACACTTCCTCAGCCCAGCAGCCTGGTGCCCAGGACACTCGCTGCCTCCTGATCACCAAGGTCTTGCCACTGAGGCTGGATGGACCCTGATGGCCAGTCCCTCCCTGAGGTTAGGGATGAGGAGGGCAAGGGGCTGTGAGGGAGGACCTCGGCCTGGGTCCCAGGAGGCCTCAGTGCACTAGAAAGCAGAGTCATTGGAGGTCAGAGGGTCCAGAGAGAGTTTTTCTGTAAAATCTCACCACTGAGGAGTATTGGGAAAAGTAAAACACAAACAAAAGACCAAAAAACCAAACAACAACGACGACAAAAAAAAAAAACAAAACAAAAAAAAAAAAAAACGTTGACAGAGAGAGGCAGTATCACTCCTGATCCATGCTTGCAGAGGCCACAGGTTTGTGGCTATACTCTGGCTTTCTAATCCATCCTATGACTTGAGTTTGAAGCCCCACTCCACAACTCACTAGCTGTGAGATCTTGGATAATTGACTTAACCTCTCTGTACTTATTTCTTCTCATCTGCCAAATGGGAATAATATCTACTTTGTAGGGATTTGTTAAACTGAACTTACGGCCAGTGATACCGTGACTAGCACTGTGCCTGACTCAAAGCAGACATTTTATTTCTACGCGTCGAATTTCATGCACCTTCAATCCAGAACAAGAATGAACAAGTCATTAGTCAATTCACAGGTGTTTGGGGGCTGGTTGAGAGTTTCCTATTTTAAAATCAATTTCAGGGGCGCCTGGGTGGCGCAGTCGGTTAAGCGTCCGACTTCAGCCAGGTCACGATCTCGCGGTCGAAGAGTTCGAGCCCCGCGTCAGGCTCTGGGCTGATGGCTCGGAGCCTGGAGCCTGTTTCCAATTCTGTGTCTCCCTCTCTCTCTCTGCCCCTCCCCCGTTCATGCTCTGTCTCTCTGTCCCAAAAATAAATAAAAAACGTTGAAAAAAAAAATTAAAAAAAAAATTAAAAAAAAAATAAAATCAATTTCAATATGTCACCCATTATTTTACATGAATCGCCAAGTCTTGCTTTTTAAAGGAATTCTGTAGTGCAGTGGTTTGCAGCGTACCATGAACAGACTTTAGGTTCCAAGGAGGTTCCTCAAGGACTACATGCAGATGAGAAAAGACAAGTGACAGGTGACAGGTGGGGGAGCTCCAGGTCCCCAGACCTGCTCCAATCAGGGAAGTCTACTCTTATCTGCTTCATCTATTGGGGTTCTGGGTAAGGGTTTATTTGATTAGACTTGTCTCCTTCTTTAAAGGTTAAAACCCACTGCTAATATGTCCTTGCATAATTCAGGGAAAACTTCTCCTCCAAGCCTAGGGACTCGATTCATTTTATTTGTTTTAAAATTGCCTGCTCTTTTGAAAATGGAACGACGCCTGTATTCAGAAACACAGGTACTTGAAATATTCAGCCCGCACATACAAAATACCCCCGATGTGTAAGGCATTGCACTTGAAACTTGGCAGCATTTTTGAACATGTAGTAACTCTCTTGGCTTGCCCCACAAATCCCCTAAGGGTTTAACAGTGCTTCCAGTCCACTCCTGACTGATTTAGCCCAGACCTTGGAACAGATACCCTTACCTTGACCACAAATGTGCCCTTTCCCCCGGACACGACCTAAGACCGTGATCACTTTGCAAAGCCCAATGTGGAAGAGCATGAGCTCTGGGACCTGACAGACCTGGGTTCAAAACTAGGCTCTGCCACTTCCAAGTGGTGTGACCTTGGATTAGCTCTTTAATCTCTCTGAACTTTAATGTCCTCATCTACAAACAGAAGAGAACAAGTCTTCTCAGAGGGGTGTAGGATGATTAAATGAGACAATGCCTGGAAAGCACTTAGCATGCTGCCTGGCATACGGTACTATTGCCCGGAAGTTCCTGACTCACTGGCATCTAACAGCATATGCTACCTGACTCCCACTGACCGCAGCTAAATGCCATCATTGCTCTCCACGAAAGTCAAAGTCTGATGAGCTTTAATACTTCAGGACATGAACACAGTAGCTGCCATTTTTGAGTGCCCATTGTGTAGCAGACACTTTGCTGATATTTTTCAATCCTCTTCAATCATCACGATACTTGTGCAGATAAGGGGTTACTGTCTCCACTGCACTAGATGGGGATACTGAAGCTCAGAGGGGTTATGAAATGTATCTGAGCTCAAACAGCTAGTGAGTGGCCAAGATTACATTGAGGCCCAAGTTTGCCTGACCCAGAAATCAGGGGCCTTTCCTCCCCACCTTGCTGACCCTTGGAGCTTTCCTGTGCAAAAGGTAGAGGGCATGGTGCAGGGGGCAAGAGCCCTGGGTCTCAATGGCAACTCCTCTGTTCTTTGTCCTCCTTATTTTTCAGTCGGTAAACAGGAATGATATTTACTTCATAAAGGCGGTAATAAAAATTAGGGACACCTGGGTGGTTCGGTCAGCTAAGCGTCTCTTGGTTTCTGCTCAGGTTTGTGAGTTCAAGTCCCGCGTCAGGCTCTGCACTGTCAGTGAGGAGCCTGCTTGGGATTCTCTCTCTCTCCCTCTCTCTCTGCCCTTCCCCCACTCACTCTCTCAAAATAAATAAATTAAAAAAATTAAATACAACAATATAAGTAAAAACAAGCCTGGTACAATGTTTGTCATAAAGTAGGCTTTGGATGCACATTAAATAGGTATGAACTTGCCCCACCAATTTTTTTAGCCTTATTATGAGAAATATTCATAGAGAAGATATATATGTATATATGTGTATATATGTAGTGTGTTGTATATAAATATATATGTGTGTTTGTGTATATACGTGTGTATACATATACGTGTGGATATACATAAAACACATATGAAAAACTGTAACACAAACTACCACCCAGGTGAGGAAACAAAGCACCCCCACCCTGCATGCCCCTCCCTGATCCAATTCCCTTTTCTCCCGCCAGTCCAAGTCACTTCTCGTCTTGTTAAAAAATAATTTTCTTTTCCCCTTTTGCTCATGCCTCTGGGTTGTCTCCAGCCTTTTCGCTGTGCCTGTGCCTGTCACTTCACTAAGGTTCTGAGTGATACGTCATTCACAGGAGAGAAGTGAAATAAAGTGTTTCAGCAGAGCGGGGATGCGTGTGTGTGTGTGTGTGTGTGTGCACGTGTGTGTGTGTGTCCCTGCACCTTCTACCTTTCTGGGGAGCAGCAAACCAGACACCTTGTGAGATATGTTTTAAACCAAAAGAACAGAAGGGACAGGTGGACTGATGGCAGAGGTTTGGGGAACAGTTGGACGATTTGTCGCTCCCCAAGACCACTCAGGACTGAGTGCCTACCACGAGCAGTGGACATCACAGCAGCTAGAGCCTGGATTACAGACAGCATACAACTTCTCTTCTCCTGATCCTTCCCCACCCTGGGATTTCTACCTTCCTCAATTGACAATCAGGTTTCAATTTAAATGTGTTCCCTCCTTGGGGCTCTGGGTGGCTCAGTCTGTTGAACGTCCGACTTCGGCTCAGGTCATGATCTCGCGGTTTGTGAGTTCGAGCCCCGTGTCAGGCTCTGTGCTGACAGCTTGGAGCCTGGAGCCTGCTTGGGATTCTGTGTCTCCCTCTCTCTGCCCCTCCCTCACTCATGCTCTGTCTCCCTCTCTCTCTCAAAAATAAATATTAAAAAAATGTTTCTTCCTTGAAGAGACCCTCCCTGACCACCACTTCACTCACTCTAATACTCCATTTTAATAATCTTCATTACCAACACATGAAATGATCTCACTTATTTGTTTATATGTCTATTTTTTCTGGATACCATAGTAAGAAACAATACAGGTTCAGAATCGAAACTGGGTTAGAACACGAAATACCCCCTTTACTAACGGTGTGACCTTGGACAAATTGTTTAACCTCGCTGGGCCTCCAAGTCATCACCTATGATATGGGAATATAGGACTTATCGAAATGAGAATTATAGGATCCTTAGGTGAAGTAAACGAGCTAATGTATGTCAAGCTTTCAGCAATGCCTGACACATAAGTGCTATTCAACTGTTAGCTATTATCAGCAATCTTAATAATAATCCTTATTACGATTCTTACCCTATCTTCCCCCTGGAAGGTGAGCAACTTGCTGGCAGAGATTTTGTCTGTTGTTCTCTGTGGAATCCCCAGTGCCTAAGAAGAATACGTGGCACATATACCTAATAATATACTAAATAAATATTTTCTGAGAAATACGTCTTTGAAAGCCAATCCCAACCGTACCTTTAAGTGCGGGAGATGGCCACGTTAACAACTCATGATAGTGCGGTGGGTACAGCACAAAAAGACAGGCTGAGTGAAATGTGTACAAGTACAGAAGAGGAGGGAATTAATTCTTTCTCAGAATCTCGGGGAGGTGTTCACAGAAGAGATCATCTTGACACAGTCTTGAAGGTCTGAAACCCTGGAGAAGCAGGACAGGTCAGGGGACGGTCCTGCAGGAGAACCACAGCTACACCTAACGGTCCTGTCTGTCGTTTCAGGCAGCTGGAGTGCTAAGCGGGGCGTGGACAGAGGCATGGGGAGACTGCTAGGCCGGCTTGTGAAGTACCTCCTGTTTGTCATGTGAAGACATTTAGGGTCTTACCCTGACTGTAGTGGGGATCATTGGAGGATTACAATAAGGGGAGAAGCGTACTCAAGTTTACCATCTTGAAAGTTTGCCCTAGCTGCAGGGAGGAGACTGGACTGGCTAGGCTTTAAGAGACGAAACAGGGAGACAGAGCATTGGGAAACTCCAAATGAGAAGGAATGATAGCCTGACAAAAGAGTGGGGGGGGGGGGTGAGGGTGGAGGGAAGGGAGGCTTTGAGAAACCAGTAGGAGGTAGACCTTGTCAGGCCTCTGGGATTGATTGGATGTGGGTGGCTTTGTGAGAGGAAGTAGAACCCAGGACAACCTGTATTTCTTAATTATGCCTCTGGGGGTTTGGGTGAGCCTTTAGCCAAAGCAGGGAATTTAGAGAGGGGACTCATTTTATGTGTGAAATTTGTACGTAGTGAGTTCACCTTTGGACATTTTAATCTTGGCAATATCAAAGCGAAGACCTTTGGTAGGAAAGGAGGTTGACATGTGTTGAGCATCAACCATGTTCCTGGAACTGTGTTTGGAACCTTATGTAATTTGTCCTGTCTAACATTTAGAACAACACTTTGAGAGATGCAGCATTATTACTTTTTATTTTCTAGATGATGAAACGGAGGCTCGGAGAGGTAATAAGCCCTACTTTACATGGTTAACCATGAAGAACAGTTAGTAGACCAGTTTGACTAAGCAAGACTGAATGAAGCGCATACAAGAGAAGGATTAGAAAGTAAAGTAATAAAGGTAGTTTGGGGACAGATCGTGGAAAACTTTGAAAGGAAAATCAGAGAATTGGGTGAGAGAAAGCTTGGAAAATACTTCGTAAACTATAAAATGCTGAGCAATTTGTGGAGTTCGAGTTGTCGCCAAACCACACTGCAATTAAAAATAATAAAATAATAACAACGAAGGGCGCCCGGGTGGCTCAGTCGGTTGAGCATCCGACTTCAGCTCGGGTCATGATCTCACAGTTCGTGGGTTCGAGCCCCGCGTCGGGCTCTGTGCTGACGGCTCGGAGCCTGGAGCCTGCTTGGGATTCTGTGTCTCCCTCTCTCTCTGTCCCTCTCCCACTCGTGCTGTCTCTCAAAAATAAATAAAAATGTTAAAAAAGAACAATGATAACAATGAGTGAATTATAACGTTTAAATCTGTAATTATTAAACAAAATTCAATCATGATGCCTTCCCCCTCAGTCTTCTTACTGATAGGTCCACAAAAGAATATTGAACACACAGCAGTGACCCTTCTCTCTCCCTCCCACACGAGCAACATATCTGGTTTGAAGGAAAATTCTCCCAAGGAAAGATGATAACGTGGTAGAGATGAGAAGAAAGACGGAGATATGAAAAGCAAACACGCCTAGCTGGTCCCAGCTGCTGTGTCCTCACACTTTGGGGTGAAACCCTCAAGATAATCTCCGTGGTTATTTCCACTGTCAGCCTGAAACTCAAAAAGATTAGGATAAAATGACCAGGTCTGTCATCTGTGAGTTGTTTGAATGTCAAATGAGGGCTGCAGTGCTCTGTAAATGCTTTGGGTGGGCTGAATCATAGTCGATGAGGTGCCCCTCAAATGTAAATCAAAGGAAGCCGCGTGTGTCCTCCTCGACTCTCGATTTCAGAAATACACACCCCGAGGCCCTCTGGGCTGCTTGGCATCGCTCCCTCCACGTTCTTTCTCTTCATGTCTCTGGCTCCTCTTATCTCACGCCTCTGTCCTTTGTCTACATTACCTGACACTACTCTACAGCCCCTGGACCAGCACCGTCCAAAAGAAATGCGATGTGAGCCACATACACAATCTCAACTCTTCTCGTAGCCACATGAAGAAGCACAAAGAATGGGGGTGAACCTAATCTCAATAAATTTTACTTAACCCCAGCTATCTAGAAGATTATCATCTTAGCAGGTAATCAATATTAAAAATTAGTGATGAGACACTTTGCATGCGTTCTTTTAAACCATGTTTTCAAAATTCAGTATGCACTTTATACTCACAGCACGCATTTCAGGTGCTCGAGAGCCACATGTGGCTCGTGGCTACTGTATGAGGAGCACAGCGCAGATTAGAACTCCGTCTTGTGAGGTGTGAAATTACCCATTCCCTTGCTCAACCCTGCATTCCAGACATATCTGCATTCCACATGGGTTCCAGGAAAAGGGATGATAGAACTGGGTGTTGAAGACTCCATGCTATAATGACGTTACTCAAGTTTATCTCCGTCTGCGTGGCAGAGTAAAGATCTCAAAAGAGATCAACCAGCATTCTCATTGGCCAGATGATCCCTACCCACCGCAGCCCCCAGTCCGAAGCATAGCTGAGTGGCCTCTCTTCACTTCCAAAGAGAAAAGCCTTTAACCCCACAACCACTCCCCACACACCCATGGGCCTGGACCTCTGCCTTGGCCCCCGACATGGCATGGATACTTCTTGAACAGAAAAGAAAAAGGCATCAGACCCACCGTCCGGCTGCCTGATCACTGAACACAGAAAACAAAGGCGACAGGGAGGCCTAAGGGAAGATTTTAAGCAGAAAGTAAACATCCTTTAGGACTGTCCTCAGACAGCCCCTTTGGGGCTAAGGGATCCCACAAACTAAGTTCTGGGGATTTTCCTCTTGACCTGAGGGCAATTATGGTGTGACTTTAGGTAGGTCATTCTACTCTCAGTGCCTGTTAGGAACTGCCTCCATCTTGGAATGGGGCCACCCAAGCAACAAGTGACATGCAGGGTGAATAGATGTCTCAAGCCAAGTGGAGACCAATGAATAGTGTGGTTGTTCTCTCGCAGAACCTATGGTTTGCCTTGACCTTTACTCTAGGAGACAAGGCTCGCTGCTGGAGCAAACTGTGTGGCTGACTGGTCACAGCCATCTCCTGGCCGTCTGCAGCCCATGGCCCTTCCTTGAAGCTGCCCAGGCTGGCAGCCTGCCTGGTTCCCTCTCCTGCTCGGCTGAGCAGCACAGCACCCGGTACAGCTGCGGGCGGTTCTGTGCCCCACCCTCCTGCTTTCTGTGGCCTCCTCCTTTGTGACGGCTACAGCATATGTTTTATTAAAAGGGAAAGAGGAGGGAAGGCAAGAGGTTATGCACATGGGTGTGCTCAAGAATCTTAAGATTGAAGATCTTCTGCTCAATGCTAAATGCCTAAGGGCTTTGGCATTTTGCCAGCTTCAACTAAACCCCAATAGGGACATCTGGGTGGGGAAATCGGAAATGGAGGAAAATCGAGACTCTCTCTTAGGAGATTCTGTTTCTAAACCACGAGGAGATTTCTCTCATGTTTTCTTGAAATTTGCCTGCTTCTTCCCCAATATCTTCAACCGAAAATTTTGATACAATGTTGATAAGGTCCCTGACCTTGAGCATTATTTTTCTCATCATGTATGATTAGACTTGAGGGTGGTTGGAAGGCTAGGTAATTTTCAACGCCTAATGAGGTATCCAAGGTCTGAGAGTAGCTTCCTCTAGGCCAATAGATGCTTTAAGTAACTAACTCAGGTGTATGGTATTTCCAGGATCCAAGGGAGAAATGACCCAGGGTAAACCCCAAGGAAACGTGCAAGCCTCGAAATTTCCAGCATTCTAACTATGCCTCAGTTGGCATCTCTGTCAGCTGGAATCCTTTCTCCATTTCTTCCTCTCCAAGCAAATCCCACCCCGTCCCCCATGGCACAACTCAGATTCTCCTTCCTCGGAATACTGATAGCTCTCGTTATCTGTACAAATCAATCGTGGATTAATTAGGTCAGCCTCATGAATCTCTTGTATTGAACTGCTGCTGAGAATGTATATTGTCGTTTATCTTTTTCCCAGACGTAGCCTCTTTTCCTAACTAGACTGTAAGATCACTGAGGGCCAAGGCAAGGTCTTCTAAGACTTTTATCCCTCGCAGCGCTTAGGTCAGGGCTGGAGGCAAAGCCCTACGTCACTGCCACTTCCTATTCCTGTGAAGCACAGAGCAATCGAATGAAATCTCAGGTACCGAGATGAAACCATTCCTTAGGAGAAGTCGGGGGAGTCTGCGGTTGGGCCAGGAGGGCTGAGCCCCAGACCCCATTCCATGGGACCCCAAGTAAAGCAGTTCATCCTTCCAAGGTTCTCGGCCCTTGCTTTTCCAAGAAGGAAAGCTCCACTTCTTAGGGTCATCAAAGATAAGTGAGACAATCAGCTGTGCGAGGCTTAATTAGATGAGCTCCCTGAAATGCTCTCGGCCCATTGGAAAAGGATGCCACTGTAAAACGGATACAAGCTCTTCTTATTTAAGAGAAAGAGTTGAATCGCCAAAAATACACTGCACAGTGGGGAAAACAAAACACTAACCAGGAAACCTCGACACTAAGCATCCCCGTCAGCAGAAAGTGCCCACGCAGCTGTCTCAAGTCCCTCCAGATTACCTCTTGTTTGTGAGCTAGGGAGGGATTCTGGAGCACCGTCTCAGAAGGGATCTCTTATGTGGTGCTCCCCGGTGGCCAGCCTGTGCCTTGGGAAAGGCGATCAGAAGGAGTTGATGACGCAGGGATGTTCTGTGCCCTCTGGCCTTGCTCAGTAAACAACCTGTCAGTAGGGCCAGAAGGGAACGCCCAGAGGATGATCTGCCCCCATCCTTGAGCCTGGCCCAGTGCTGGTAGAGCACCCTCCCCAGTCCTTCCTTCCTCTCCTCCTTCCTGGTGCCCACACTGCAGTGCACATCACTCCATTCTGGGAGACAAAGCCAGCCCCATTTTTGGAGAGGAGGGAGAAGAAAGAGTCAAGGATGATTCTGTCTTCTCCATGGCTGCTGCCCAGCTGTGAAACCCTTTGGATCCAGTCCCCACCGCACCCCCCCCCCCCGCCCCCAGCAGGGAAGACCGGGGTCTGACATTTGCTTCCTTTCCCTCAAACATTTCATAGCATCTATGCTCTGCGCCTACCAGATCTCATCCCTCCTGAAAGAAGCAAAGCATGCATCCTTCCCCAGAGTGAGCAGCAGCTATGATATTGCTAAGATTTCAGGATCACTGTGGCAGCCTTGCTTGGTCATGTCTCCAGTGCTGCAAAGCAACTTATTGGGAGTGAGAGGGAACTCCGGAGGGTCCTGCTTCAAACAAATAACATACACACAACTGTGTGAAATCAAGAGGGAAAACACACCAACTCCAGCATCACTCTGCTGTTGCCTGATGTCAGCAGACTGCCCCCCAGGGGATTCTGTAAAATACTTTAGCTGCTCGGTTAATACTGGCATTATATGCATCCTAGAGAACATGGTCAGAAAGAGTGTCCCCTCCACACGCACATGTCTGGAGAAGGACAGAGGCAGAAATGCTTGACTTATGATAAAGCTTTTATCCTCCTTGATTGGTCTACGTGGACATATCATTATTCCTGCTGAATAAGGCCCAGATTATCCAGCCATACACATGGCCTGTTACAATTGCTACCCTTTTAACAAAACATTTGTTCCTGCTCCAGGCACCCAGCTCCCAGGGCTAAGAAGAGCACACACACACAGTTCTTTACAGAGGGGTCTGTTCAATCATGTTACAGTGCATTAGCTTGATTATTAGTTAATATTTGGCTTAGGTCTATATACCCTGGATAAATATGTACCATGCAGAGGGACTGCTTGGTGAGGAGAAAACTCCTCCGGGCTGGAACCACGGCTCCCAAGTTCACGCTCTTACTAGCAAGGAACACTCCAGGCATCTCTCCTAGGCAGAGCTGTGCACGCGTGGTTCTTTGGGCAGCAGCTTGCCTCCTGCATACGGCTGTGAGCACAGGCACACACATAAACACACGCACATACCATAGGCAGCACCAGACTGTGGACCCAGATGATCACAGAACCAGGGACAGGGATCGCTCTATAATCTCAGCCTGCCCCTCCTTCCCAGCACACCACGGCTCTCTCCCCGTATCTCCAGCGTGCTGCCAGGCTCCACTCAATCGATGGGGCTCTGCCACCACCCTGGGGAGACTATTTGCAGCCCACAGGGTTGCACTCTTCAGAAATTTTTTCTTGGCTGCATGTGCCTGGGAGGAAGAAGCTGCTAACCGACATGCCACGGGCTCTAGAAGCATGTGAATCCTTCCAGCTCTAGGAGCATGTGAATATAGATGTACCATGTATCACACCCTCAGCAATTGGGGGCCCTTCCCAAACACAGCGAACAGCCTATACAGTTCAGCCCAGCAGCCGCTGAGCAGGCGAAAGTCCCCGTCATCTTCTGCAATTATCCAGCCCGATTGGATTTTCTGACGCTAATGGGAGTTGCGCTAACTTTGAGGACTTAAACCAGGCAAAAGCAATATAGGTCAGGCAGAGTGCCCAAGCCCTGTGACAGCCATGCAACACCAGGGAGACAGTAACAGGGCGATCTCCTGCTAAACCCCAAAGTCCACTGCTCAGCTCCACAAGGCAGAAACTAAGAGGTGGGATCATTCCCTCTAACTGCCAGGCACCTGGGCAAGAGGGTGGTAGGAGGGCGAAATGATCCATTTACCAAGGGACACACGGAAGGACAACGAAAAGGGAAGAGAGAAATATTACCAAAACCCTGCACTGTTACCTTGAATCCTTGCAAGAGCCCTCCTTGCTGTATCAGCTGCTCCCCAAACCTCCACCGACTGGGAGGAGACTCCTAAAAGATTCCAGGGTTTTGTGCAACATCTCCAGTGGCAGCTTTCCAAAGTTTTTACTTCATGATTTCTTGTGGCTCTTTCTCATTTGGGGAAACGCGAATGCCTCCCCCTCAGCGTTTGAGAGGGAGCGGATGTCTCTTTTCAAATAATTCTCTTGCTCCCCGCTTTGCTGCTGCCGCCGCCGCCGTTAGACCACTTGCCTGCTGCCTTCCTGCTGAGCAGCGAGGGTCCCCGTCGCCCAAAGCATGTCTGAAGTGGGGCTTCAGCGCCAGGCCGGGGCGCACGCGGGTGGAAGAGGGAAGGAAAGTGCAAAACCCAGCTGGGGGAGTCCCCCGTCCCTCCACGGAAGAGAAACCCAAGATCTTGCTTTCCTTCCAACTCTAAAGAGACTCACCCGCCCGCTCCTTCTCCCGAAATCACTGCCTTGCACCTGGGCGAAGACAGTTCCTCCGGCTCTACTGCTCTGCCGGCCGCCTGCAGACCTGCCCCTGCGCTCGCGCGGTAAGGCAGGTGCACGTCCCTGGGCAAGTGTTAACGGGAGCCTCCGAGCTCAGCGGAGGCGCTGCCGGAGCAGCCGCGAGCAGCTTCCGAGGCAGGTGGATTCCATCCCAGGGCTGCAGCCCAGGCGCGTCCCTGCTCCGACTCCGCGCTCCGTACCTAAGCAGTGTCACCTGCAGACTCAGACACCAGATGAGTGTCTTAAGATAACAATGCTGCCCTGCCAGCCCCTCTCTTTCTTTCTTATGCACGTAGGTTGGCGGCCAATGAGACACAGCGCCACACTCCCCACAGGTGCCCATTGGCTGGGCGGCTGGGCAGGGGGCGGGCTCGGAGTCTACCGGCTGTCTCCTTTGGTTAGCTGGCAGGCTGGGGTACCAGCTCTGTTAACCCTCCCGGCTTTGCAGCAGGGACTTTTTGGTGTGGGTTAGGAAGCCTTGGATAAATTCACGGCTGGCTGGGGAGTTGGAGGGTGTAAGAAGGCCGCCGAACAGGAAGAAGCTGGGAGCTAATTACATTTTCTTCTAATCTTCCTGAGTTACAATAATCATTTGTCCCAGACCATTTTGTTTGCTTGCTTAACTAGAACTCCTAGAGATAGGGACCCATTTGAGCCATTTTCCTTCTAATTTGAGGTTTTATTCAGTTGTTTTGTGCATTTTAGCCTCTTGGTCCTGAATTGCTTAATTAGAAACGAGCCCCCAAGTGAGAAATACTTATCTTACAGTGCGCGCGCGCACAGGCACACACACAGGCGCACACACACACACACACACACACACACAACCAGAGATGTGAGAGAGGGAGGGAAAAAGAGCAGGAACTCAATAACAAGAGTAGAGAGAGACTCTGAACAGCTAAATCAAGAAACGTTCTGTCCCCAAAACCAGGATTGTGAAGACAAAGGCAAAGAGGAGAACTTCAGGTTTCTGGGAAGAGATTAAAGGGGAAAAATGTCCTGCTTCCAAAAAAAGAGAATTGTTTTGCCTTTGGTGCTCTCCTTCTGTGTGTCTCTTTTTGCTTCAGTGTGTGTCGGGAAGAGGGACTGTTGATCTCCATTTGGTTTTTAAAGGAAGACTAAAGAAATCAGAACAGGACCAGCCTTGTTTCTGTGAAGCAGGTGCTGTTGCTGAGCCTATGAATTGAGGGGTTGGGGGGCGGGGGAGGGAGAAAAGGCAAGACTAAGGAAAAAAAAATTATTAACTTTGGATCAAAGAGTGTGAAATATATTCTTGATGTCCTAATGGGGATGCACAGCTGATTTATGTCCAGCTAACTAACATACTCCACTAAATTTTGGCAAGAGCATGGGAGAGTAATTGTTAAAGAAAAATCCAATTCAACAGAAGAGCTAGGGGCTGGAGCTGGCAAAGGAATTTGGGGAGTTCACACCAAGTCTTGTGGTGGGGAAAATAGGGAGAGAGAAAAAAAAAAACACAGAGAAAGGGAGATAAGTGTTTTGATTTAGCTTCCTTGAATGAAGAGCGACATCAAAGATTATTTTGTAAAAAACTAGAAAAAAAGTAAAAGAAAGCAGAGGTTTAATGAATGCCCAAGTAGTATACATCAGGATTAGCTAAAAAGCATCAAGGAGCCAGATGTTCTGAATGAATGGGGAAAAATTAGAACTATTTCTCATATGGTCCCCCCCTTAGCCCCACCCATCCATCACTTTCACCTCCTCTGTATCTTATTATACAGGTTTGACCTTCCTTCTTCTTACTGTAGGTATGGAGTTCTAAGCCATGTTAAAAAAATTAATGAGGTATAATATACATTAAAAACTCCACAAGTGTAGAGTTTGATGAATTTTTGCCTATATATGCATCCACAATGACTACCTACATCATTTCCAGCACCCCGGAAGCTTGTCTGCACTTCTCAGTCAAAATCCCCCTCACCCCCAGAGATAATCGCTATTTTAACTTCCATCATCAAAGACTGATGGCTACGTTTTCTTGAATTTCATAAATATAGAATCTGCATGTATGCCTACTTTTGTGTCTGATTTCTTTTGCTTATCGTGATGTCTGTGAGACTCATCCGTGTGTCTGCTTGTGTATTTTCTGTTGTTGTATAGTATTCCATTGTGCGACTATAAGCCATGTATCTCTTTTCCTAATGACACATTTTTTGATTCCCTTTCTTTGTGATTATTAAAAGTAAACCTGCTATGAATGTTCACGTACATTTCTTTTGGTGAACACATGCAGTCATTTACCCTTGGTATACACCAAGAGTGTAAATCACTTCTTTTGCTTTTGGCTACTACAAGGGAGACCATTTCATGAAGGAGATTCTGAAGCTTACTTTCTATCTGCAGTAATTGAATAAAGAAATAAGGTCAAAGGCTATCACATTACTGAACACTAACTAAAATGCCTAAAATGTGTCAGATCCTTTCCATACAGTTAGCCTCATTTTCTTCTCACTACTCTAAAAAGTATGTATGTTTCTATTTTGCAAACAGGAATATCCAATGCAAGACCTTATGTTAGGAAGTGGCCCTCGGCCTTGTAAGGTGGAGAGTACATGCATGTAAATGCTCTCTGTGACGAGCTATGTGAGACAAGAATGTGGTAGAAGGACCCACTACGTAGATGAGGCTGGAGATTGGTCTGTGGAGATGAGACACGACCTGGAGAACACAGAGCAGTGCATCCCAGTTGGACCAAATGGCATGGGAGGACTCGAAATGGAAAACAGGCTTTAATTTGATTGGAATGGAATGCATATGTGTATTGTCAGGGGAGAGGGGATAGATTAGACATTAACAGAACCTGCTATTGAATACATCTTGGTGAATATAAGTATTTGCACTTATCTGTGGCTTGTATTACTTGTGGACTCCATTTCACTGATGGGGACACAGAAGGTAAGAATGGTCCAATCTCAGGGTGCCTGGGTGGCTCAGGTGGTTAAGCATGGACTTTGGCCTAGGTCATAATCTTGCCCTTCTAGAGTCTGAGTCCCACATAGGGCTCTGTGCTGACAGCTCAAAGCCTGGAGCCTATTTCAGATTCTGTCTCCCCCTCTCTGTCTGGTCCTCCCCCCCATCCCCGCCCTCTCAAAAATAAATAAACATTTAAAAAAAAGAATGGCCCAATCTCACTTCCAAATAAGCAAATTACAGACTCTAGACTTGAATCCCAACCTGTTGTTTCATTACATCATGTTGCCTGTACACGAAGGTAATGATTGAGATGCTTACAAGTTTCTCCCAGTTCCATTTAAATGTAAAACATCACAGGATACAGATGGTCTAGCTTTTGTGAACTTCAACCTTTCCCCTATCTCTAGGTATTTAATTCTCTAAGAGGAGGCCATGTGACATCTATGTTTACAGGAATCCTGTGCCCTGAAAAAATCTGACCTCAATTTATTTGTACAGTTCTTTTGTCTGATCTTTCCATAGAGAAAGACAAGAGGTCTATAAAGGCTTGAGTCAACAACTTCCAACTATTTCCAACTCAATACTCATTTTTTCAATGACCATTTAGTCTACACACTTTTTCTTGTAAATGTGAGTAGGAAACCGTGTAAAAATGACTATAGATAGGCAAAGAATACTAGATATTGACTTATTAGAAAATCAACCCAAAATGGTTCACATGGGGTTTCTAAAGTTACTCGACACTTTAGAAAATTAGAAAAAAAAAGATTTCAAAGTAATAGACTATATGCTACTTAAAAGCAGGAGTATTTTTCCTCTAGAATCTGTCTGTGCCTAGCCTAATGCCCAGCATATGGTAGGTACCTAAATGTTTACTGAATGAATTACTGTGATATGATAATCCATGGGTGCACCTAAATGTAATGTAACTGTGTTGTGGAAAGAGCATTAGGCAAAGAAGTCTCCTTGGCGGTCTTAGCTCCACCCCTTCTTAGATTGATCTTGGGCAAATCACCTATTTCACTGGCCTCAAGTGCCTCCTGTGTTAAATGAGAGACTGAACTAACAGATGATTTGGTAGTTTTATGCCATTTCTCCCATTTTATGACTAAGTATGTTTTCCTGGCATCTACTCTAGTTTTTCAATGGTAAACTTCGCATAACTAAGTTCAATAGTGTTTTTTATGCTAGGGAGAGTAGGAAAAAAGGTATCACAGGGTCTTTCTCTTCCTCAGTACCTCCTAGGGAAGTAATGAAGAGAAGGATGCGTTTTGGGAAGGATCATTAGCTGATAAATCTTTTTTGCAGTGGTTAGTTCTCAGAGTATGGTTCTCAGCTTATCAGATTCAAAAGACAACTTGTAAAAAAGTATTTTTGTTCTTTTTCTCATACCAAACAGGTCTTTCACCCCTTGAACATGGCTCATTTTCTCTATTCTCATCCATCAACTAGAGTAGCCACGGGGAAATATGTGGCAAAGGTTGTTTTTTTTTTTTTCTTTTAAAGGGCATACATTCATATATGCCAATACATTAACACCAGGTACAGTGAGAATGTAATTGTTTCTAAAATGGGGATCCTCTTTGGAGAGTGTGGTGCATTAAATTCCTGGAGAGCAGGAACTACCTATAGGAGACTTACAACACTATTTAAGCAGCATGGAATAAATGATGTTGGAGGGGCAAACTTTTAAAAGAAATTATTGGTTATCACGTGAGAGAAAGTTCAGTAAAACATCAGATTCCAGCACACACAAACTTCACTTTTCTATCACGGTTTATTGCATATAGTCACTGTTTTGTTAAGGCAACACTGCCCAGCACTAGTGGAAACACACCTTATATGGGTTATTGCCGTTATCTACGCTGTTCTACTTCTGATGGGGCTGGGACTGACTTGGTCCATACCGGAGGGACATTCTTTTATTCCGTTCCAATTCGTTAGGGGTACTTAGACACTTTGTCTCCACATGTCCTTCCAGCTCTGATCTATTTACTGGATTCTCTAAAATTAAAGGCTCAACAATTTCTTCCGGCTAGTTCTACTTTTTCTGTAAGTTATAGCACTCCCCACATCATTTTTATATTGGTTACCAGAGATAACATTTGTAACAGAAATGGAACAAAGGAGAGAAAAATCGCCAATAAAACTTCTGGTCTTCAGCTTCACTGTATACAGTGCATTGGCTTTGTTTTGCTGTTCACATCTACCTCTTGAGAGATCTACAACCCACGTATTTCCTCTAAATATTTTTGCAAAGTAGTGCTGAGTAAAAATATATACATCCATATTTCTCAGCACCCGTTTATCCAACATATATTTGCACAAACAGTGGGTAAAAAAGAATGGGGCCACCTACACCGACAAGATAACGGGGGGCTCATTTGCATCTAGAAAGACCCCCCCCCCCACCTGCTCTCAGGAAACGCCTTTTAAGGTGTGTGCCTGTGTGCCCTTCCCGAGCCATCCGGATGATGATGCGAGAGGGAAGATTTTGCATTGCAAAGACCGATTTTTAAAAAACGCTGTGCAGGTAGTTCCTAGCCAAGAGCGTGCTCGTGCCGGGGGAGGCGAAGGAGGAGAAAGGCGGCAGCACCGGCAGCCTGCTGGGGGCTGACCTGATTCCCTAGAATCCTCAGCTCCCTTCCTCTCTCCTCCGACGTCCTTCCTTCCCTTCTCTCCTCCTTCCCCCCCCTTCCCATCCCCAGCGAAGCAGCTGCGAGGAACAAAGAACGCGGGCGCTCCGGGCAGCAGCGCGCAAGCCCCGCGCACGGCGCGCGGCGTCTGGCTCCGCGGAGCTGGGCTCTCCCGGCTCCACGTCCCTCCGCAGCCTCCCCCGCCTCCCGCGCTCGCTCGCTCCCGCCCGCTCGCCGCCTCCCCCACCTTCGCGGCGCCGGAGGAAGGCGGCCGGGGCTCAAGATGGCTTTAGCCGGGCTCTGCGCCCTGCTCGCCTGCTGCTGGGGGCCGGCGGCGGTGCTGGCCACGGCCGCCGGCGACGTGGACCCATCCAAGGAGCTGGAGTGCAAGCTCAAGAGCATCACGGTGTCGGCGCTGCCCTTCCTGCGCGAGAACGACCTGAGCATCATGCACAGCCCCTCGGCCTCCGAGCCCAAGCTCCTCTTCTCGGTGCGCAACGACTTCCCGGGAGAAATGGTCGTGGTGGACGACCTGGAAAACACGGAGCTGCCCTACTTCGTGCTGGGTGAGTCCCGGGGGAGGTCGAGGCGGCCCGAGGCGCGGCCCGGCGCCCCCACCCCCCACCTCCCCTAGCTCCACACACCCACTAGCCGCCGACCTCCCCTCCCCCACAGCTACCTCCTGGATCCGCCCCGCGCCCGGCCCGCCCTCCACACCCACCTGCCGGCCGGCGCCTCCGTGCCCCCGGCTTCTCCCCGCTTCCGACCTGGACGCCGGGCCCTCGACCTCTCCCCGGCCGCCCTGCCCCACGGAAGCGGGTTGCAGGGGTCTCTCTGAAACCTTTCCCGGCCCTGACCTCCCCGCTTTCCTTCAGGAGCAGACTGACAGAGCACTTCTTGGAGGCTACCAGCTCCACTCCCATAAGCCCTTCTCCCCACTCTCTGGCCACATGCTCAGTTCTTGGCTTCACACCCCCCCCCCCCGGACACCTACGGCATTTCCTGGGGGGAGTTAGAAACAGGTATCTGGCCCCCACCTTGGCAGGCGTGTGCAGGCCGGATTGCACCGGCTGGATCTCTAGGCTGCACCCTCTCAGAGGGTTCTTTATCTTTCACCAGATTACTGACACTCTTTCTGGCCTTCCTTCAGAACACTCAAGTTTCCTCTACCCCTGATGTCCATCCTGGCAAGTCCTCCCTCGGTGCCTACGTACAACAGTGTCCTCATCCAGCCACCTCCACATGTCCATGTCACATCCCAATTCCTCGCATAGAGAAATCATCCGACTGTAGTCTCTTAATGTTGGCATCTTCTTTGTTCCCAGTGCTACCTTAGGTAGGCATAGACGTTCCTGCACCCAGAATGATCTCCCTGGGTAAGAGCTCTCCCTTCCTTCCTTTGTTTACATCTCTCTCCCAGTACCCCTATTTTAATTTTCTTAGGCCACAAAACTCCTTCAGATCCTGGAACCTCTACGTCCTTTCTGATTCACCTCTTTTTCACTACCAGGCTGCAAAGATAATTGTGGTCCTGCTCCAGCATCTTGCAAAGCACCACAGGTTCATGTGACTTCATTAACCAAAATTTCCTTTCCTACTCCCTGTGCAGATGTATGTCTCCCCTGCTGTGCAGGCCCACCATGCAGTCCATTTCTTTAGTGATGCTCTAAATCATCCTTCTTTTGCCCAGGCAAGAATTCAGAGATAACCCAATTCAAAGTTCGTCTTTAGGTCCAAAAACTGAAAAACAATGAAACCGTCCAGGAGGCTGTTGCGTCTACTTAATGTACTACCAGCTGGAGTTCACTTTGTAGGAACATGGCTTCCTGATGGCCATACGTAGGTGACAGCCACATGTGGAATGTCATCTAACATCTCCCTCATGCTCTTTATTCGCCAGAGAGCTCTTCATAGTGCAAGCGTTAAGAAGTGGGTGAGTAAACCTCCCACTCTCCAACCCGCACAGAAAAGCAATTTCAGAAATTGCCCGATCCTTTGAAAAGTTGGTTTGCGTTTCCTAGAGTGCAGCTTAGTTGACCCCATTAAGTCCAGCCTACACTCTGGATGGCATTATTTATTTTTGCATTAAAGACATACCAATAATGTAATAAAAGCTGGGGGCTGGCTGGGAATGGGGACACTGGGGATATGCTACTCATTAAAATGTACAAAAAATTGCCGGGTTATTCAGTGGTTGTAAATTTTGTGTGGAAGTCATGCTGATGTGCAAGTACAATCTGTTCATCATAATATCCAAGAATGAGTATAGGGAATTCTGTGTTTCTAAAGAGCCCTGTTTTGGGCTCTACAATCAGTGTTTACTGTGCATGCGGAGGGCTGTGTGTGGTGCATAAAAAACGGGAAACTGGACTAGCAGTTCTTCAAAATTTTCATGTCCTTTTTTGCAGAATCCCAAAGCCAGGGCCTAAAGCCTGCTGGGATCCAGTGTGCACAGCGAAAGACCAGATGTTAAAGAATGGGGTTTCTGCACCTCTATGCAAAGCTGCCCACTGCAGCACCCTGCTGGAGTTGCTATGGTAACCTCCTGCAACTTGGCATTTACATATAGGAACAGACACTCTCTCACTTCATGGCCAGATGCATTTCCTAAATGCATTGATTGTGTCTCCCCCTTCCCCCTGTCAGGGGGGGCATGTTCAGAACCAGAGATGTACTGATGCCTATCCCTTCTGGCCCAGTATTCCCAGGGGGAATAGGAGTGACTGTCAGCTTGTGTAAGGGAGCAGAGCTAGTCCAGGTTCATGGAGGAAAGACTCAAGTGTATAGTTGCTCTTGAAGTTAAGTTTTGTGGTCCTGGATTCTGTCGCTCGTGGCCAATAGTAAGGGCTGTAGTGACTTTGGTTTTGAGCTTCCCCTACTCTTATCTCTGGAACTGAAGTGTGCTTAAGCCATCCTCTAGAGGAATACGAATTCACTAGTCCTGGGAAATTACTGATTGTTCACTTGCTCAGCACTGGTAGGCATTATTAGGATAGACAAGTGAAAAAAAAAATAATAAAAGGCCCCTGCCCTTGGATTCTCTCTAGTCAGGGAAAACAGACTGAAATACCTGTAAGAATTGGAAGAAATAACACTTGATCGTGTGGTATGGGTGTTAAGGGGCGTGGGAATGCTGGGGAAGGAACTACTTGCATGGTAAGAGCAGACTCCATGGATGACATGGGCTTCATTAGCGACCTTGACCCAAATCAGGTCCTTTGATTTCCTTTTGTCTCCAGGATCAAGTCCTGTTTTTTTTTCAGTGAGGCAAACAAGACTATGTTCTGACTCCAGCCAACGTCTCCAGCCTCACGTCCCTGCAAGACTTTGCATATGCTGTTCCTTCTACCTGGAATGCGCTTTCCCCCTTCTCTACTTGGCACCCATCTGTTCTTCCTTTTAAACCATGCACACTTGTTCACCTCTCTAGGAAGCTTTACCCGTCCCCCAAGGCACATGCGTGTATCCCACTTCCGTCCTCTTTGTGCGGATTTAAAAAGTCAAAACACGAACAAGATTAAAGATGGATTCAATTTGGCTTGGCCAAGGGGAAGGTGAAGCCATCTCAGCAGTGGGTGGTGACGAACAGGAATACGGGATGGCCCGCGTGTGGTGCAGTACTGGGATCGCCCTTGTGGGAGGAGAGTCGTCGGGACGGTGTGCGGCTCGAGAGAGTGGAGCGTAGTTCTCCGCTTAGAAGCCAAGCAGTGCAGGGCTGATTTGACATAGAAGGTTGTGAAGCCTGACTCCCGGCAGCTACCTCAGCCAGCAATGCTGTGGGTTTTGCTTGTAGGATGGGTCATCCTGTGGGGCAGTGTTGGGGGGTGGGGTGGGGTAGCGGGAGCTCTTGTTGTCCAAAGTGAGTTTGCAGATGGTGCAAGGGCCACGTGTAACTTTCAGTTGTGCTTTGTTTGGCTATGTGTAATTTTAAAATGCTTTGAATCGGAATGTTTTTAGTCAAGGCCTGCCATCTCTAGATTGTCATGCTTCCCTTTTCTTTATGGTATTTATCTAGCAACTCTAAGCCAGGCAGTCTAAACCTGCTTTCAGAAATGTTGGGGAAACTCTATAATGTTCCAAAGTAAAGACAGTTTCCAATTTAAGATCTTTAGATGCATAGACCTGTGGACTAAAAAGAGGCTATAAAATAACCATAGGCTTTTTTGTTTGTTTGTTTTTTGGAGGGGCATGGGTCTTAGGTATTGCAATCCAGGAGATAGAGTCCATGGAAAAAGAAAGTATGCTCAAATTGCAAGCAGAGAGTGCAGGTTTGTAAAAGCAAAACCCACATGGTGACGAAACTTGTTTTGAAAGAATTATGATTGGTGCTGACAGAGTTAACCCAGAGGCTACAGGGTTGGCTATTAAGCTAACAGGTGTTACATTGGATTTCAGTCCAAAGTAGAAAGGTATGTTCCAGGAGGTGGTCCAGTTGTAATGGATAGGTTGCAATTGATGAACTCAAAAGTTCGTGGTGTTCTAGAGAATTGAAACAGGAGAAGTGAGAGGGCCCTGCTTCGTCAGTATCCTCCCCACCCTATTTTGTTTGGACAGACTCTGTTAGCAATGTGTATTTCATGTTGGAAGTTTCTTTAAAAGGCCTTATTACTCTCTCAGGAGAAGATAAAATCATGAAAATTTCCTATCTCGACTAAAATTTTGTATCTGAGCTCTTAAGACCGTAGACCTTCTTCCTTTGGAGGTATGTCTGATTTTGACACAGTTGCTTAACCTGCATTGAAGTGTGGTCTTCTGTGCTGTGAACAGAACAGATTTATCAGTGTCACTACTGTTGAGGGGTGCTCCTGTGTTTTAGACCCAAAGATTGAGCTCGTGCATGTGTGAAACTTAGTGAAGAAGGCTGTTTCTCCTGAGCCTTGGTGTTTAGTTTTAGCTGCCATGGCTTTTGATAGAAGAAGGTACTCCCAAAGATAAATCAATCAGCCTGCAGAGCTGTAGTGCGTTCCCACATGCAAGGTGCAGTTTAAACTGTCTGGAACAGTCCAGTGTGGTGGTTAAAAGAACAAGCTTTGAAGACAGATCTGGTGTCAACTCCTGGCTTTTCACTTCTTCCAACAGTGGAGAAAAGTAAGGATCAGAGAGGTTAAATAACTCACTCAGGGTCGCAAAGCTCACAATGGATGGATCCATTACTTGAACTCAGGTCGATATGACATTTAAACCTTTCTCTTAGTGGTGATTTTATGCCTTAAAATTTTTCAAAATCTGTTCTTTTTCATGATTGGATAAAAGAAGGCTCGTCAATGGTGTAGGATAGGGAAAGTACACTAACCTACTTTG
Source organism: Lynx rufus (assembly GCF_022079265.1). Taxonomy (NCBI): domain Eukaryota; kingdom Metazoa; phylum Chordata; class Mammalia; order Carnivora; family Felidae; genus Lynx; species Lynx rufus. The sequence continues at coordinate 44,789,612 of NW_025814829.1, forward strand.
TACGGAAGAATCCTTCATGACGTCTACGTAAATACCTTTTGAATATCCTTGCCCGTTGAGTGATTTCTCACCCAAGCCTTAATGCAGAAGAGAGTGAACTTCATCAACAAATATTTGCCTTAGCAGGTATACTTACTCACCGAAGCAGAGATGGGGATTCTTGTTTCATTTATAGTGTCCAGGTTTGGGGAGCCATGTTCCATGATGTGTACAGACGGCACCCTCTGTGGTGATGAACGATGTAGGATCTGTGGGGATGAAGATAACCTGTCCAGTGCTCTTCTTACAAAGACCCCGCAGAAATGCAAACTGGGAATCCCAGAGAGACGGCTCCATGGATAGATGGAGCCATCCAGAAGGTTTTAGCTCCTTGTCCCAGGCCACTGCCCTTTGTATCAAGTAGCCTTGTGCTTTGAATCCACTGTCAGGGCTCCATGGAGCCGCTCGATTAGCAGTTACTGAGCTTTTTTTTTTTTTTTATAATTTTTAAAAAATGTTTTCTTATTTTTGAGAGAGAGAGTGTGAGTGGGGGAGGGGCAGAGAGAGAGGGAGACACAGAATCCCAAGCAGGCTCCAGGCTCCGAGCTGTCAGCACGGAGCCCAATGGGGGGGCTTGAACTCACGAACCGTGAGATCATGACCCCAGCTGAAGTCGGATGCTTACCAACTGAGCCATCCAGGCGCCCTTTACTGAGCTTTTATTTGGCTTCCAGTGTGATAGTGGGCACAATTTCTACCTTTCTGCAAAAGTTGAGCTTTGCTTGTTAGGAAACAACCATACATTTTTTTTTTCACTCGTCCGTCCAATTCTCCACTTGAGAAGAAACTTTAAAATTTCTTGTCCTTCCTTTTACTCTCTGTTACAGTCAGCTGCTTAGGTTAACAGTAAATAAATTTATATACAGTGACAGCCCATCTAAGACACCAGGAGGATGAATGGTAGCAATCTGAAAGTAGGGTCTCCTATACTTACATAACTCAAAGCAGAAGAATGCACTAATTTACAGTATTGAGAGGATTATTATTTATAGTTTGTCTACAGAAATGTAGATTTTTACATCAAAGGCATTTTGAATGCCAGGGTGATGAATTTTACAACACTTCAGATGCTCTTGTAGATATACTGATAGGTTTGAATTCAAGTCATTGGAGTTTTTGAAGGAAAAAATGAAATACGAGTTTAATTTCTTTATAGTTTTTTGGAGTGAAGATTGAGGTCTTGTTTTATAGAACATATATATATATATATATATATATATGTATGTATGTATTTGGAGGGAGTTTTTTTTGAGGGTGGAAATGCAATTAAACCCAAAAGGCTCGAAGTTTCTCAGATTAACGTCAGTTTATGGGCACAGAACTTGACTTCCTTTCAGCGGGGACACGTCCCATCTTTATTTCTCCACTTTCACACTGAGTTGAAATAGATGCACACAAATGGCAGAAAAAAGCTCTTTTATTTAAGCAAGTTAATCTCTCAGGACAAGTTAAGGCCTCTGGTAATTTCTAATGTACCACAACTTGTCATCTATCATCATTCTTTTTATTATAAGTATGTAATAGTCATTAACTTATTTTTTAAATTGCATACAATTTAAATTTTGAGACAACACGATGAAGCGCCTCTGTTGATTCCTGGGTTTCCAAGGAACAAAATTTGTACAAATTAAACTGTTGCTGATAGTTGTCTAAATTGATATACGTAATGATGTGTACGTCATTATATAAAACTGTTTTTATAAAACAGTTTGGTATCACATGGTAAAGTTGAGAACATGCACGTCTCACAATCCAGCATTTCTACTTCCAGGTATTTACTACACAGGAATTTTTATATGTATACTGTTGACCTTAAAATAAAAGTTCTTGTGGTGCCTGGGTGGTGCAGTCGGTTAAGTATCCGGCTTCGGCTCAGGTCATGATCTCGCAGTTCGTGGGTTCGAGCCCCATGTTGGGCTCTGTGCTGACAGCTCAGAGCCTGGAGCCTGCTTTGGATTCTGTGTCTCCCTCTCTCTCTCTCTGCCCCTACCCTGCTTGCACTCTGTGCCTCTCTCAAAAATAAATAAGCATTAAAAATAAAGTTCTTTTACCAGCAGCAATGGGTTCATTTGGGAATGGCAGAGAATTCCAAATGAGGACATAGAAGCTATGGCAGAACCATAGGCAAGTCTAGCAAACAAAGGAGAGGAACATTATTTTATGGAGAAGACAGAGGAAGTTGAGAGGGGTTGTTTTGAATGACAGTCCGTTGGTGAAAAGCAAGAATTCAGGGTGATGATGATTTCTCATTGTCTGAGTTGCAGGGCTAGTGGACTTCTTGTAGAAGATTCAGCGTACATCTTTTCCTGTTGGGGCCTGTAAACTGATCGTTCTTTCCTATGAATGATTCTTCTGTTGGGGTTTGTGATTGATAGTTCTTCCTGTGATTGACATTGAGTGGTAGGGCTCCCCCTTCTAGCCTCCCCGGGTCACTTCAATGAGGTTTGCCTTTAGTAATTTTCACAATACACAGGAATGTTGTAGTAGCCTTGTTAGTCATAACAAAATCTGGAAGCAACCAGTGTCCATTAATAGGAAGCTAGAAGTATGGAGGTGTAACAGTCATCCAATGGAATGCTATCCAGCCATGAAAATGAATGAATTGCAGCCACATACACCAACATGGATGCATCTCACAACTGTAATGTTAAGTAAAAAATAAGCAACTAGCCGAAACATTCATACATCATATTGGGGCACCTGGGTGGCTCAGTTGGTTAAGCGTCTGACTCTTGGTTTCAGCTCAGGTCATGATCCCATGGTTCATGGGTTTGAGCCCTATATCAGGCTCTGTGCTGTCAGCACAGAGGATTCACTCTCTCGCTGTCTCTGCCCCTCCTCTGCTCTCTCTCTCTCTCAAATAAACATTAAAAACAAATACAGCACGGTCTCATTTATATAAAATTCAAAATAGCAACACATTATTTGAGGACATAAAGATATACATTTTTTATGAAAAGCAAAGAAACAAAACCCACAAAATAAAAGTTGGGTGTTATGTCTGGTGGAAAGGGAAGATAATGTGAAGGCGGAGGGAAAGAAGAGGGGCTTCAGACATTCTGGCAGTGTTTCATTTTTGTTTTTGTTCCTTGTTTAAAAATAAACTTACATTTTTTTTAGTGTTTATTTTTGAGAGAGAGAGCATGAGTGGATAAGGGAGGGGCAGAAAAAGAGAGAGAGACCGAGAGAGAGAGAGAGAGAGAGAGAGAATCACAAGCCGGCCCTGCACTGATAGTGCAGACGTGGGGCTCGATCTCACAAACCATGAAATCGTGACCTGAGCTGAAATGAAGAGTTGACACGTAACAGACTGAGCCCCCCCAGGCCCACCTAAAGTTAATTTTTTTGTAGTAGTTCTAGATTTACAGAAAAATTGCAAAGATAGTACAGAGTTCTCATACCCCACATCCATTTTCTCCTGTTAAATAACATCTTATGTTGGTATGATGTATTTATTGCAGTTAAAGAACCAATGTTGATATATTACTATTAAAGTCCATCCTTTGTGTAGATTTCCTTAGTTTTTACCTAATATCCCTTTTTTTCTTTCCCAAGATCTTAACCAGGACGCCACATTACATTGAGTCATCAAGTCTCCATATACTCTTCTTGGCTGTGGCGGTTTCTCAGACTTGTTTTTGATGATCTTACCAGTTTTTGATGACCTTAACAGTTTTGAGGAGTATTGGTCAGGTATTTTGCAGGGTGTTCCTCAACTGGGATTTGTTTGTTCAGGATGAGACTGGAACTGTGTGTTTTGGGGAGGAAGCCATTTTCGTCACATCGTGTCAAGGGCACATTCTGTCAATATGACTTAGCATTCATTGTTGCTGTTGCCCTCTATCACCTGACTGAAGTAGAATTTGTCAGATTTCTCTACTGTAAGTTACTCTCTTTCCTCCCCTTTCCATGCTGTACTCTTTGAAGGAATTCACTGTGTATAGTATATACTAAGAAGCCGGGGAGTTGTGGTCTACCATTTTGAGAGCTGAGAATCTACATAAATTATTTTGAATTATTGTACATGAGAGAATTGTCTCTTATCCCTCATTAATGTATTTATTTAATCATTTATTTATATCATATGGACTCACAAATACTTATTTTATACTTTGGGTTATAATCCAATACTGCTTTATTGATTTTATTGCTGAAATTGTTCCAGCTTTGGCTAATGGGAGCTCTTTCAGTTGGCTTCTGTGTGCCTTTGAGGTAACCTCATCAATGTGGGCATTTGCTTTGTTTTTGTTTTTTGAGCACTTTGTTACTTTTTATCTCTTTCTGCTCCAGCTCATTTTGTGTATGCCTACTACGCCCTCTAGCCCCTGCCCCCAGAGTTCTAGAATCAGCTCTCTCTCTAATTAGCCCTGATTCTTCAAATTAAAGATTAGTATTAAACAAGATCTAGGCACTGTATTTATTTATTCTGGGGTATTGTAGCTTGTAGGATCTCAGCTGACAGAGCAAGGAAATAACATGTGTATATACTAACTCCTATGTACACACATATTTATAAATATTTCTATAAGTAACCATCTGTATCTTATTAAGCTAAGCATGAGTTCATGCTGATGTGTCTGGCTCTAACGCATTATCTAATCCATGGATCATTCTAGTCTCTTGCCTTTCTTTAGCCCAGCCTAGCATTGAGAAATCTGGTTCTATCTTCCATCCATTTTTTTAATTGTTCACTTCCACTGTGCATCTGTGGCAGTATCAGAATTGTTTACCCATACTCCAGTGGGGACAAACTTGATCAATTAGAGTATAATTCTTACATACAGCATCTTTTGTCTTTAGTCTTAAAAGACCAGCCGAAGGTATGTAAGTCCGGATGCCCCCCCCCCCCTTTGTGAGGTTGTTTCATATATTTTTGATAGAATTAGAGTTCTGCCTCATTCTACATTCCATCCCAGGATCACCCAGCCTCCTAAATGATTTTTCTTTTAATTTGCATGCATTGAGAGGGGCTCTTTGTGCTCTAAAATTCTATGGGTTTTTAACAAACGAAATGCATACTATCAAATATCTGCAATTCTAGGATCCCACATAATAGTTTTAATGCCCTACACAATCCCCTGCCCTTCACCTATTCAACCTTCCCTTCATTACGTCCAAACTCTGGCAACCACAGATCTTTGCTGTCACTATAGTTCTGCCTTTTTCAGAATGTTATAGAATTATAATCATACAGTATGTACCCTTTGCAGATTTGCCTCTTTTCATTTAGCATTATGCATTTAAGATTCATCCACATCGATTTTTTTTTTGGGTTGATAGCTCATTCATTGTTATTGTTGAATAATATTCCATTGTATGAATATACCACAGTTTGTATCCATTTACCTGTTGAAGAATATTTTGTTGCTTCTAGTCTTGGGCAATTAGGAATACAAATGCTGTTAATATTAGCATATGCGGTTTTGTGTGTTCTCTTTTTGTTTTTGTAATTTCAGTGCAGAGGTTTGAGTTAATCATACTCCTCAGTTCACAATACATTTTGTCATAGGCCTATGAAAACCCTCCTTCTTCCAGTGGTTCATATATTTGGCTCTTTGTTTCTCTTTATCACTGCTCCCAATTCCCCCCTACCCTTCCTCACAGGCAAGCACTCTAATTTTCCTAATGTTTATCTTTTGGTGGGGGGTAGGGCTATATCTTCTTGCAAAATGTGAGTAGTTGTTTTGTGTTCCTGCATTTGTGACTTAACTAAATGGTGATGTAATATAATGACATTCTGATTCTTACTCTTTGCGCTCAGCACTTTGTTTTGAAGATGTCCTCATGTCACTAGGTGCAGATAGAGCCCAACACTGTCTAACTGAGCTTTCCATAATAATGAGAATGTTGTACATATGCCTTATGCAATATGGTAATCCCGAGCCGCACGTGGCTCTTCAGCACCTGAAATGCAGCTGGTGGGACTGAGCAGCTGAATGTTTTACTTTTTAAAAATTTTCATTAATTTGCATTTGAAGAACCTCACGTGGCTCGTGACTACCATATCGAATAGTACGTTTATAGTACATTATAGTGCGTATACATTGTGGTGCATGTAACACGTATATTACATGTGATATATGCAGTATTATCTATTTTGTACATACTATAGAATATACATAGGTAGTAGATATAACTATATAGTATATACAGTGTATATGTGTGTAATTCTACATACAATATGTATATAGAACACTTCCATCATCATCGCAGAAAGGTTTATCGGACAGTACAGGTGTAGCCCAATGGCTCTCATTGCTGCAGAGGACTCCATGACAGGTATCCATCACATTTTACCAGTCCCCTCAGTGATGGACACTGGGTCGCCTCCAGCTCTTCATCCCCATAAATAATGCTGCATGTGTCATCTTTGTGCATCTTCCCTCAAGGACTGTTGTTAAAATTTCTCTGGGATGTGTAAGTGGGAGTGGAATCACTGACTCATAAAGATTATGTATATTTAATTTGACTAAATACTGTCAGATTGTGCTCAGAATGGCTGTACCAGTCTGCGCACTCATCAGTAGTATTTGAGGGCCACTATACCCCCATACCCCCACCAACACTTGTCTTTATCCAGTGTTCTCAAATTTGTCAGTTTGCTAAGTGTGAAGTGATCTGTCATTACTTCATATTTTTAGAAGCACTTTAAACACTAAGGAGATTATCCCTTTGACTGTAATTGAAGTTACAAATAAAATTTTTTCTCAGATCAAGAGATTAATGTCTCTTGATTTTGCCCATGTTTTTGTTTAGTTGGCTGGTTTTCCAACAGCTTTTGAATTTTTTGTAAGTTACTATTTATTTTTGGCTTTCACACCTTAAGTTTCAGTCGGGGAGTTCTTCCTCACTTTAAGATAATAAAATGATTCATCATTTTTTCTCCTTATATTCTACTGGTTTCATTCTTTGCATTTAAATATTTCATATATTTTGAACATTCTAACATATTCTGTGAGACATAACCTTATCCAGATGTACTGTGGGAAGTACCAAATTTAGCTCTCCAGATGGTTACTCAGATGTCTCAGTACCATTTATTAAATAGTTTGTGATTTCCCCTTTGATTAGAGGTGTCATCTTTATAACATGCTGAATTCCTTCATACATTTAGGTCTATCTGAACTTCTGTTCTATTACTGTGTGTGTGTGTGTGTGTGTGTGTGTACGTGCCTATCCACGTTTTAATTATTGAAGCTTTATAGTATATTGTAGTATGTTTTAACGTTCTGTAGGATTAGTCACCCTCTGCTAGTATTCTTTTTCAGAGTTTTCCTAGCCACTTTTTTTTCATGTAAACTTTCATGGGTGCCGGGGTGGCTCAGTTGGTTGAACGTCCGACTCTTGATCTCAGCTCAGGTCTTGATTTCAGGGTTGTGAGTTTGAGCCCTGCATTGGGCTCCATGCTGGGTGTGAAGTGTATCTGAAACAAACAGACACTTTCAAAGAAGCTTGTTCGGTTCCTGAAAAAAAAAAACAGGAAAAATAAAAGCTAGGTATTTTTGTTTGAGATCTTGTTAAAATTTTTAACTAACTTATTTAGGGAGATTAAATCCTTACGATGTTGAGTTTTTCTGTTTAAGAACTTGGTATATTTGCATTTAGTTGGGACTTCTGGTCTGCCCTCTAGTAGGGTTTTCAAGGTTTTTCTTTCTTGTCATAAAGTTCTTGTACATTTCTTGTTGGATTTACTTCTAGGTATTTTGTCTTTCTGTACTCTTGTAAAAGGAGTATTTTGTATATACCTATGTAGTATATGTATTATGAATTGTGCATATATATATATATATATATATATATCTCCTAAATGATTACAGTTTGTGTATATCAAAGATACCGATATTCATGTGTTAATTTTCAACTGCCGCTACCTTACTAAATTCTTTAGCTATTCTTGTGTTTCAGTTGGTTCTCTTGCGTATTTTAGTTAGGCAGACATATAGGCAAATATTGATCGTTGTATATTGTCCCCTCAAATTTTTATTTCTTTGGTTTCATTTTCTTGCCTGATTACACTAGTAGTAACTACAATACAGTGTCAAATAAAAATATGATAATATCATTTCTTGTCTTTTCCTGACTTTAATGGTAGCAACTGTACTGTCTTGCCATTATGGTAATTGCTTTTCTGTTAAGATAGATAAACGTTATCATGTTAAGGAGGAATTGAGTGTTTCTTTCTTTGTTGAGGATGATTTTTTAAAAATACTAAAATTTCTTTAGTATTTATAATCATGTGATTTTTCTCCTTAGACTAATTAAAAGGATGAATTCTATAAGTGGATTTTCTAATATTGAACTATCCTTGCATTCCTGAAATAATCTTCACTTGGTAAATAGTGAGTGGTTTTTTTCCTTTAATATGTTGTTGGAGTCTGTTTGCTAATATGTATTAGGGGTTTTTCTGCACCAGTATTCCTAAGTGAAGTTAGCCTCACATTTTCTTTGTGTATTCTTTGCCAAGATTTGGTATCAATTTTACATTTACTGTATAAAATAATTTTTAACTTTTCCTTCTTTATTTGCTCTAGAGCAATTTATATAACATTCAAATGATCTGTAAAGCCTATAGTCTTAGCCACTGTCCTACACAGTGTGGTAAATCCAATGACTTGAGTTAAGAACTGATTGCTTTGTTAGTCAGTAATGAACAACTAAATCAGACAGGATAGTAGGAAATTCTTTCCAGAGAAAATGTTCTAAATGGAAGTTAAAGGATAGTGGGATTTAATCTGGCAACTATGAGGATTCTAAGTTTTCAGAAGAAGTTACGAGCTGTAGCCTAAGGGAACAGGAAGTAGAAAGTGTAGAAACCAAAATGAGTGAAAAGAAGTGCAGTTTAGAAATATTTAAGTGCCCTCTTTGGGATCTGTGTGAGAAGTTGACAGCCTTTGGTTGAGTGGGCGTGAAGCTAAGGATAGAAACCAGAGAAGTGCCCAGAGAGACTCTTTCATTGCTGCCGGCTTCTAGGTGGCTTTTGTAATTCTAAATAGTGAGAGAATACTTTTAGTGACTATACCACACCATGTAACTTCATGAGGCAGCATTTCCAGTAAAACCTGTGTACATACAGTGTCCTCTGGAGACGTGCAGTGCGAGTCTGGGCACATCTAATGGCCTGCACTGGTGGCTTCAGATTGTCCTGTTCTCCCCTGTATGTCTACTTTTCTCCCAAATGTTGGGAATTAAAATTCTCCTGCTCATTTTTCCCTCTTATAGTCTCACCCTGTGCCTTGGACTTACTCTCTTTCTCATGTTCCCCCTCCTGTGTTTCCCAGTGTCCTCTGGATGGCTCTTTTCAGTGTAGCACTAGTCAGAATGCAACCTGGAAGGGTGCAGAGGCAAAGAGCGGCTACTTGATTGAGAAGTGTCCTCTGAACGCCTTCTCAGAATGTTGTCTAAGCACGTAGGAGGGATGGCCGTGCCCTCCTTTCTTCACTGATGCTTCCATACCAGGTGTTCTTAGCCTCAGCATCATGAATGGGCTCCTGAGTCCATTAAGTAGAAGATTTGTGTGTTAAGTGCAGTTTCCTGGAAGGAGAGTCCATAGCTTAATCGGATTTTTAAAGGGGTCCTCTAAGTTGGAAAGAGGTTAATCTTCTGGAACAATGAGCCCTCTAAAAATAACTTAAAGAGGAAGAGTTTATTCTCTCTCAGATGACCGTCCCAAGAGACGTGGTGCAGTTTGGAAGGGCAGCTCCACTCCACGCACTTTTTCAGCACTCCGCGGTCCTTCCGTCTTGCTGTTCTGCCTCCCCGCCAGGTCATCATCCTCTTGTGCATGGACAAGCAGGTTGACCAGCACCTGTTTGTACTTCTAGGAAGGAAGAAGGCAGAAGTACAGGATGACGATATTCTTTTTGTTTCAACAAGTGAGACACACATTGTACATATATATACATCTACTCCCGTGCCCTTGTGAGAACTTTGTCACCTGCCCTAAGTCCAGGCAGGTGGTGCTGGGAAATGCAGTCTTAGCTAGGTGGCCACGTGCTCAGCTTCAATTCTTTGTTGTTGTTGTTGCAATATGTTTGACATTTTTATTTTATTTTATTTATTTTTATTTTTTTATTATGCATATAATTTGTTGTCAAATTGGGTTACATACAACACCCAGTGCTCATCCTCAATGCCCGTCACCCATTTTCCCCTCTCCCCCACTCCCCCACCCACCGTTAGTTTGTTCTCTGTATTTAATAGTCTCTTGTGATTTGCCTCCCTCCCTCTCTGTTTGTATCTATTTTTTTCCCTTACCTTCCCCCATGGTCTTCTGTTCAGTTTCTCAGTATCCTCATATGAGTGAAAACATATGATATCTGTCCTTCTCTGACTGACTTATTTCACTCAGCATAATACCTTCCAGTTCCACCCACGTTGCTGCAAATGGCATGATTTCATTCTATCTCATTGCCAAGTGGTATTCCATTGAATATGTAAACCACATCTTCTTTATCCATTCATCAGTTGGTGGGCATTTAGGCTCTTTCCATAATTTGGCTGTTGTTGAGAGTGCTGCTGTGAACACTGGGGTACACGTGCCCCTGTGCATCAGCACTCCTGTATCCTTTGGGTAAATTCCTACTAGTGCTATTGCTGGGTCATAGGGTAGCTCTATTTTTAATTTTTTGAGGAACCCCCAGACTGTTTTCCAGATAACCTGCACCAGTTTGCATTCCTACCAACAGTGCAGGAGGTCAAATTAAATTCTAAGCAGGGATAGAGAATAGGTGTTTTGGAAAAATAGCAGTCTCTGTCACAGGGACGTCAAAAAAGTTAAGACCCATCCTTCTAGACCCATACAATTCTGCTGTCCTTCCGGAAGATGCCTCCTTTTTGGAAGTACGCATCAGCAGCTTCATCACCTCCTGCCCCTCCTTGTCCTTATTCTTCGTACTGCCACTCTGTTTTCTTTCTCTCTCTCTTGTCTCCTGCCTTTACCCAAGAACATTTCCTTAACTATATAGACCCCGTCAACAAACCTATTCTTTTTTTTTTTTTCAACGTTTTATTTATTTTTGGGACAGAGAGAGACAGAGCATGAACGGGGGAGGGGCAGAGAGAGAGGGAGACACAGAATCGGAAGCAGGCTCCAGGCTCTGAGCCATCAGCCCAGAGCCCGACGCGGGGCTCGAACTCACGGACCGCAGGATCGTGACCTGGCTGAAGTCGGACGCTTAACCGACTGCGCCACCCAGGCGCCCCTCAACAAACCTATTCTTAAAGGGCAAGTTAGCAAATACTTTAGGCTTTTTGGCCCATATGGTCTCTGGTGCAACTACCTAACTGTATCTTTGTAGCAGAAAACCAGCTGTAGACAATGCAAAAATGAACGCGTGTGGTTGTTCCATTGAAGCTTGATTTTCAAAAATAGGCAAGTGGCCCATATGTCATAGGCTGCCAACCGCTGACGTGGACAACATATCCCATTTCCTACTTTGTAAATTCCTTGCCTTTTGGCACTTCATTGACCTTCAGAACCCCATTTTATTCACTTGTAACCGTGGCCACTAACCCCTTACCCCTAAACGTCCTCCAGCTCTGAAACTGGTCAGCTCATACCACAGATTCCTCTTTCCAGCGCTTTCCTGCTGTCCCTTTCACTCTGACTGGTATTTGACCCTTGAAATTCACCATTTCACTGATCCTTTTATTTTCCCCATGTCTATTAGAATGCTTCTGGCAACTCTTCCTTTTCCTGAAGTACCTTTTTTATTAGAATCCTCAATTTCATTGCTTCTTGTTATTGTATAGCATCTACTAGTAAATGTCTAAATTTAGATCAATTTCCCCATATGACATGCTTTACTTTGAGCCCTAGACTGAATGCCAAGATTTGTATGTAAATTCTCCCATTTGTCTGGATTGGTGGTTCCATAAATATCTGGATTCCAATTTTGATGTGGTCCTTAACATTGCTTATTAATTTTTTATTGTCCTTGATCAACCTCTCTTCTCATTGCCTTAAGTGACTATTTTAAAATCTTTAGTAGATAGTTAAGCTCACAACCTAATTTCCATATCTTTACACTTAGCATACAGCTTTGCCTCATACTTTACCTAATAAACAAATTGAGTCTGATGGTCAGGCATAGTTTCTGTACACCCCCTACTCTCAAACTTGCAGATATGCCTACACATTCATTCTTAGCTTCTCATTTCCATCTGCCAATATTTTTTCAAGTAGCTGCTAAGTATTGGTGATGATACTAGGCTCTCAGGATGCAAAATAGAAAAGACAGTTCTGTGTTCACAGAACAAAGAATTCTGCCTCTTCTGGGGCCTCACGTGTCTGTCATTCCTCTCTTCTAGATCTTTACTTTGTGTTGCCCGTTCCTTTTCTTGGATCTCTCTCTTCAGTCTATCCTGGTTTAAAAAAAATTGTCTGTTCCCTAGTATACCCTCTTAGCAAGCCACCTGATCAGTCTCTCTCCCTGTTCAGAATGGCTTTTAGCTTCCTGACTGCTTCATTGCACTGAGATGCCATGTGAAATCCAGGGAACGCTCTCTGGCCCCATCTTAGTGACCCACTGCTGATTGCTCCTGCTGATCTTCCTTGAAATTGTCTCCTCCTTTTCTTGGGTAACACAAAACCTCTTTATAGGTGGGAAGGTACCTTGTAAAACTGAAAGAAAGCCAGTGTGGCCAGAGCATAAAAATGAAAGAGTCCTCCCCAAACCAGCTGGTGGCACTTTCAGAAGCTTTATTATTTTCCTGTTTATAATATTATATTGACTTCCTGGACCTGCTGAAGAATGCTCACGATTCTTAGCAAGGTATGGAAGGCACTCCATGATTTGGTTCATACCTGTCAGGACCATGTCAGATCGAGCTCACATTAGTTTGGAATTTTTCCATTATGAGTAAGAGAAAACTGAACTTGAACTGAACTAATTGATACAGGGGATCCATAGGCTCAGGCCTGTGAAAGTGGTAATCAGGTGTACTGTTATCCGGGCTTCAACTTTGTGTCTCTGCAGTTCTCATGGCTTTGGCCTCCCGTGTGCATGGTCTGCATCCTTAGACTGGTAGTAAAATGGCGGCTATGGTTGCAGGCACCACCTCCATATGCAGTATGTCCAGAGGAAGAGTCAGGATCGCTTTGAGAGCTGGCACAAGCCTCCCCGCAGCCCCCTGCAAGCCCCTCCTTGCAGTTCACTGGGGTGAGTTGACTTAGGCCTGCCCATCCCTGGACCAATCTCTGTGCCCAGAGCGATGAAATAATGGCTCAGCTTGGACTAGTCGGGGCTCATTCTTGGAGCCGAGGTCGTACTCCTGGGCTGCATGGGGAGAGGGAGTCACTTTAGTCCCTTCCGCTTCCAGCTTGATGAATGCTGACCTGTTATTTTTCTTGTACCTCTACCTCCCTTTCCAGTTCCTTTCGTTCTTCCATATACATCGTAGATATGACGTCCTCTTCTGAGGGTTGTTTGCCTGCTGTGTTGTCTCCACGCATACCTCCCTAGTAATACTCCCTCAGTCTGAAATTATTTTCTTCCCCATTTGCCTATCCCAGGAAAGAATAGGCTCCTCCCAGGCAGTGTCTTAATCATCTCTGTATCCTCAGCTTCCAGCACAGTGCTCACTTGTTTGGCATAGAGCATGTTCTTTGTGAAAACACGTTGAGCTTGGTTCCATTGACCTTCACCAGGCCAACTCCTGAGGAGCGTTGGCGTTTAGCTCAGTGTTTTATTTTATTTTATTTTTTGTTTATTTATTATTATTTTTTGAAATGGCCTTCATATTCAAGCCATTTAAAATTTTTTTTAATGTTTTGTTTATTTTTAAGGCAGAGACAGAGTGCGAGAGGGGGAGGGGCACAGAGAGAGGGAGACACAGAATCCAAAGCAGGCTCTAGGCTCTGAGCTGTCAGAGCCCAACGCGGGGCTTGAACTCATGAACCATGAGATCATGACCTGAGCTGAAGTTGGATGCTTAACTGATTGAGCCACCTAGGTGCCTAGAGCTCAGTGGTTCTTAAAGTGTCCCACCGACCTTTCCATAGTTCGACGAGACCCCTTCCACAGGCTCTTTGAAGTGAAAACTGTTTTCTTCATAGTATCAAGATTATCTTTATCTTTATCATGGGGTTGATATTTGCAAAAGCAGTGGTGGGAAAAACTGCAGGTGTCTTAGCAGGAATGCTCGCAGGGATGGCAAACCGTACAAGTATTCATTGAGTATTTCACCACACTCTCGCTTGTTCCACGAATCCACTTTTTGTGTAAATGATTAATTTATTACATTTTGGCCCTCGAGCATGTGTCCTCTTCTGTTCTCACCTACAGAGTGGGAAGAAGCACACATACGACTTCTGCCTATAAACTCAAGTGCAGGTGTTTCAGTTGCAAGCTCAACTATCTGCTTTTGTCACATACCGTGATTTGTGCCTGACAGAACAAACGAGCTGTGTTTATTCAGACTTGGGAACTTGGCCGACATTTTCTTGAAAATGAACAAAGTGAGCTTGGAAAATAACTGACAATATTTGTAGCGAATGATAAAATCCAAGCTTTCAAGAGGAAAAAAAAAAGGAATATCATAACAACTTGTGAATGTCACAGCAAGCGTGACAGCTTTTCAGTACTTATAGACTTGACTCATGAGACTGGTAATGCTATTCATGAATGGGAGATTTTGCAGTTGTATAATGAACCATGGAAGATGTGTGGAAATCCATGAGCCAATATTTTTGAAGTGACCAGTGCATGACGTTTTAAAACTGTGCACGAGGGGCCGCTGGGTGGCTCAGTTGGTTGAGCATCTGACTCTTGATTTTGGCTCAGGTCATGATCCCAGGGTTATGCGATCGAGCCCCGTGTGGGGCTCCAGGCTGAGCATAGAGCCTGGTCAAGATTCTCTCCCTCTCCCTCTGTCCCTCCTTTCCCTCTCTCTCTAAAAACACCCAGAAAACAAACAAAAAACCCCCACAAAACTTCCAAAAACCACAAAGCTGTGCATGAGTAAAAAAGTACATTCAAATTTCAACATGGATAATGGACTTTAACGAATATGTTCCATGTATGGTTTCTGTTTCCACATGGCCATTTGCCTTTAAGAAGTTAATACTTCCTGAGCTTTGGTATAGTATCAGAAAAGAATATCCACAGTTTTCTGAAATCGCTATTAAAAGACTCCTCCCTTTTCTAAATTCATCTCTCTGTGAGGCAGGATTTTCTTCATATACTTCAGCCATAGTAATCTGTAGTATATTTAATGCAGAAGCAGGGATGAAAATCCAACTGTCTTTCTTTTTCTGATTCTTTAAAAAATGTAATTTATTGTCAAATTGGTTTCCCATACAACACCCAGGGCTTATCCCAACAAGTGCCCTCCTCCCTGCCCGTCACCCACTTTCCCCTCTCCCCCACCCTCCCATCTGCCCTTAGTTTGTTCTCAGTCCTTAAGAGTCTCTTATTCTAATTTTGTTTAATGTTTATTTATTTTTGAGAGAGAGACAGAGCGTGGGTGGGGGGAGGGGCAGAAAGAGAGGGAGACACAGAATCCAAAGCAGGCCCCAGGCTCTGAACTGTTAGCCCAGAGCCCGACGCAGGGCTTGAACTCCCGAACCATGAGATCATGACCTGAGCTGAAGTCAGATGCTTAATTGACTGAACCACCCAGGCACCCCCTAACTGTCTTGTATTTAAATAGCTGGATATTTAAAAGAATTTTGGAGAATTTTGGAAAGATAATGTCATTCCTCTCACTATTTCTTTTATCATAAAAATATTGTTTTTTCCATAAAATATATGGTTTTTGTTAACATGTGGTGGCTTTCTTATTATTGTTTTTAAATGAATTAATAATTAGGGGCTTCCGGATGGCTCAGTCAGTTAAGCGTCTTACTTTTTTTTTTAAATATATTTTTTAATGTTCATTCATTTTAGAGAGAGAGAGAGGCAGGAGCAAAGAGAGAGAGGGAGACACGGAATCTGAAGCAAGCTCCAGGCTCTGAGCTGTCAGCACAGAGCCCAATGCGGGGTTTGAACTCATGACCTGTGCCAAAGTCTGACGTCTGACCAACTGAGTCACCCAGGTGCCCCAAGCGTCTTACTCTTGATATGGGCTCAGGTCGTGATCTCACAGTCATGAGATCCAGCCCCGTGTCAGGCTCTGTCTGCACGGAGTATGGAGCCTGCTTGGGATTCTCTCTCTCTCTCTTTCTGCCTCTCCCTCATTTGCTCATGCGCGCACAAGTATGCTCATGCCCTCTCCCTCGAAATAAATAAACACTAAACAAATTATTTATAACATTTCTCAGTTCTGGCTTCAGATAAATACCGCAAACTCTGATAGGCATAGCCCACATAGAACAACAAAAGCTCGTTGCGGTTCCCATAGTTTTTAAGAAGGAAAATTTCTTGCCATCAGCTCAGGGATCACACCACCCCATGAGGCTCCACTCCCTGCTCCTGACCTGTTTTGGTTTCAGCCCCAAGAGTACTTATTTAGTATGTATGTAGTCCAGTAATCTCACATAGAGAGTATCTTCCAGAATTTCTGAGACCGAGAAGCTGGAAAATGGCTCACCTAGCTCATGTGGCACCTCAGCCAAGAGCTGCCCCTGATGTCCCAGGGAGAGTTAATTATCTTCCACATGAATTGTGGGCACTTGGTTTACGTCTGTTACAACACTTTGCAGGGAGCAACAGTAGTTTGTACGCCTGTTGTTCCTAGCCTGTGGTCCTAGTGCTGGCACGTCTCTGGTACATGGTTTTTGGTGAATGAACAGAAGAACGAACGAACGAATGAATGAATGGAGGTTCCTGGTTTCCTCGTTCTACTCTAGCTCGTTTTTGTTACCAAATTTTAATGTGTATTCTGTGCTTCCTCTGGAGGACAGTGCTTTATGGGATCATGACCGGTACCAAGTAGGTGTGCCGTACTTAGCCCCCATGACCTTCATGTGTGGGGGATTTTTACCAGTCAGCAAGAAAAAGTGGTTGATTAAGAATCTCAGAATCATGGTGTTTAAAGGTGCTGGCTTACAGAGGTGGTTATTTTATTTTTTTTAAAGTCATGTTCTGTAAGACTTTGGATATATTTTACAGTGAGCCTGGAAGGCACACTGTTATCATTACTTAAAGGTCACGGGGGAGGCCCATTGAGCAACTATGACATTTTAAGCAATTTCGGCTCATTTCCTAGGGGGTTTGAGATTAAAGGTGAGGGGAATGGCTGTTGTTCTAGACCCACTTGGAAGAGTTTGCACTACCCTAAGACAGAGACTCTAAATCTGAGGCATTTTCACCTTCATGCATCACCAGAGGATCAGGGCTGAAAGTTGACTTCTCCAAAGTCACAGGTTAAAGGAATCCAATGAATCATCCGCGTTTCTCGAATCTTGGTTCTGGGCTTTGCGATCCTGGGGATTAGACACTTGGGGATTTGAGGACTTAGCGTGCTCTGAAAGCATCAAGGCCAGTGCTTCCCAAACCCTTTCATCGCAGGAGACCTCTAAAGAGACAGTCTTTGTGGGTCTCCCTGGAGTACCTTACGTGTTTTCTTGAGGTTGGAGGTGATGGGGTTAGTGACTGTGGCTTACGCCAGACCCCATCGGCTACCCCGACGGTTGGAGGTGAACATTGTGGCATATTTCAGTTCGTGTGTAGCATGTCAGTATGCTGTGGTATACCAACTGGGAAATTCTTTTCTAATTTAAAGTGTCTTTGTGGGAAGGAGGTGGAGTCTCATCATAGCCTGTGTGGAGCCCTTGTGTGCAGCGAGAGATCAGAAACAACCTTCCCAAGCATCTGAACATTGTGGCACCTCTGAATTGGACCAGATTGCCCCTACACCATTGGGGCTATTATCCAGTAGGCTAAACCAGCTCAGGGATGATGCCACCCCATTAGGCTCCACTCCCTGCTCCTGACCTGTTTTGGTTTCAGCCCCAAGAGTACTTATTTAGTACGTATGTAGTCCAGTAATCTCGCATGGAGAGTATCTTCCAGAATTTCTGATGGCATCATCAACAACAAGTTATAGTCTGTGGAAACATGTTATAGCCATAATTTCCACGGAGACCTGGTAAAGTTCTAGCTAAACCTGAAGGCGAAGAAACTTGACATTTTGTTTACTTGTGGGACCTGGTTCAATGATATTATTGCCCGATAAGTGGTGACTTATTATTTGAAATAACGTTAGGCTTATGGACACATTGCAGAAATAGTGCAGGTAATGCTCTTGTACCCTTCCCCCAGCTTCTACCCTTCCCCAGCTTCTCCTCATTCACATTTTGCCCGAATGTAATGAATGACCAAAAGCAAGAAATTAGCATTGGTATCAGAATATTTCTAGGTAGGACATGGGCTGTTATTTTAAAAAATATATAAGATTTAAACATATATTAGAAAATATGTGTACTAGGAAATAATAGGTGTACGAAATTAATTTCGTTGATTTTGGTCACTAAGCTTCAGATTAATCAGAAATTGATTTGAAGTAAAGTAAAATTTCAGGTGGTGTTTCAACATGGAAGAATTAAATTATGAAGGTATCACTTGAATGAGTGAGATTTGGGGAATGTCTGTGAGAGTAAATGCCTAATTTGGAAATTTTAAGAATTTACCTCCTTCTCCTTCCTACTTGGCTCGGTGCTCCTTGGATGCTGGTTTCCCAGGGCAGGCGTTATTGCTCCAGAATGTCACTGCTGAATGATTTGTGATCTCCATCCAGCACAGTGATGACGGTCGAGCCTAGAATGACGTCCCTGCACCTGTCCATAGCAAAGTTGACTTCCCAGTAATCCTCACGTTACAATGTAGATTGATGGTTATGGTGGTGATGATGGAAGTTAATGTTCTTCCTCAGCCTGGACATTGACAAAAACTTGGAAGTGTGCGTACTAAAGGGAGACTTGAGAGGGAAATGTAAATTACCCAGTTAATGGGTTTTCCCCAATATAAATGCAAAAACCGCTTTCATCTTCAGGTCACCATGTAAATCACACGACTGCTTGGCAGTTTTACATTCTGCCGGGTTCTGTGCGGAGGTGATTACCAAGAACTCTGGAGCAGGTTGGCTATTTGAGGAGTTTAGATAGCCATGAGGGGTGTGCAGAAGGCTAGGAAGACCTGTGTTTAGTCTGGAAGGGAATTTGCTGACCACATCTGTCTTCTGAAGTTCAGTTTTTCTTCCTCCCTCGGGAGTCAAACTCACTTTAAATAATTTGTGACTCTTCTAACTCAGCCTTCCTTTCTGTGTTTCTTCTCTTCCCCCACCCCCCCCCCCCCACCCGGCTCAAAGAATCCTGACTTCCTATGCATGTTTTCATTGTTAGTGAGTGAACACTTGGTGAGACATAGGGCTTAAACTAAGGTCCCCCAATTTCATTGTCTTCACAGAAGTCAGTAATTTGCGAGATTAAATAATGACCATCGGATAGAGCAAAAGTGCTTTTTGTTACAAGATATACTTAAAATTTTTTAACCTCAGTCTTTCTCAAGGAAAGGAAACTCAGTCCCAGTGATTCTCAGATGCTCTTGCTTATTATCCCTATTTTTTTTAAATACAGGGGTGCCTGAGTGGCTCAGTCGGTTAAGCATCTGACTATGGCTCAGGTCATAATCTCACGGATCGTGGGTTCGAGCCCTGCATGGGGCTCTGTGCTGACAGCTCAGAGCCTGGAGCTTGCTTTGGATTCTGTGTCTCCCTCTCTCTCTGCCCCTTCCCCATTCACACTCTGTGTGTGTGTGTCTCTCTCTCTCAAAAATAAACATTTAAAAAAATTTAAAATATAAAATCGTGGACGTGAAGAGTAACAATGATGTACCAAGGACTATTTGATTGGTAGGTGCTACCTGACAGTCTTCTTCTGTGTTTTGCTTCGTATTTGCCTGGCTTTCCAGACCATTCCACATCAACTGGTATTGCAAAGTCATACCAAGTCCTGGGGGTGTTCTGGAATAACAGGAGAGGATTCTGATTTCTAAATGTCAAGCACATGAACTG
This sequence comes from Lynx rufus, assembly GCF_022079265.1. Taxonomy (NCBI): domain Eukaryota; kingdom Metazoa; phylum Chordata; class Mammalia; order Carnivora; family Felidae; genus Lynx; species Lynx rufus. The sequence continues at coordinate 44,809,604 of NW_025814829.1, forward strand.
TAGTTAACTCACTCCTTCATTTTTTCATGGCTTTTGTTTACTAATTTGCTTCTTTATTTTATTTCATTTCCTGTGGCTGTTTATCATGTAACAATTGTTGGCTACAAGCCTAATTTTAAAAACTACGACAGCAGTGTGGCCACGGAGCCACATGCTGACCACCTTGCCTGGAATTTGTAAATTTGCTGGCAGTGTGCCGTTATTATTTTTATTGCTTCAAATGACAATAACTACTGAATAAATATGACCAAAGGGAACTGTCACCAGAGTATGTCTACATAACCACTGGAGCTAGGGCTCATGGTATCATGATGCACACTCAGTCCCCTGTGGCCCTTGTTATACCACAGACCCTAATACCGCCCCATGGACACATGAAGGACATTCAGCAAATTGGCTGAAACGTTTATGCTTATGTGGCAGGCGGGAGCCGCTATACTCGTGTCCTGCTAACCACTGATACTGATGCAGACTAACTTGACTTCCTATAGACGAGTGAGGCAGTAAAGCCCACTATGCGTTGGTCTTGCCCGCAGGTGCTATTCGTGAGATACTAACTGTTGGGGTTGAGTGAACTCAATGAATGTCACCCAAGTTCAGGACCAATTGAGAGACAGAGGGACAAGAGTTAGACAGTTGGAAATGAGAATTACCACCTTTGTTACTGATAACACTATGCTGGGAGACATGGCTTAGTTATAGTCAAAGGCTTGCATACCATTCTTTTTGACTAAACAGACTCGTGTCCCAAATGCCATGCCTCCTGGGAGTTGGAGCTGGCCCTGCTAAGCCCCCACTAAGTAGAGAGAGCAGAGCAGAAGGTATGCTTTCTCCAGGCACGCAGACATCAAAAATCACCAGACAGGAGGGGAGGGGCTGAGCCCTGCCAGCTCAGATCTTTTCCTCCACTCACCACTCAGATCCATTCCCCTTCTCCTCGCAAGGAATCCAAGGGCAGAAAGACCAGTACTGCTGTCCCAATAGGGACTTCTGACATAGGGAAGCATGAATCCAGGGGAAAGGCGGTTCCCAGCCACCCCCAATACACTGTGTGCCAGGTCCTCTGCTAAGTACTCTACCTGCACAATCTCCTACACCACAGCTATCCTGTGAAGTGCTTTGTATTAACATGGAAGCTAAGGCTTCATAAGGCAAGACGTGTCCTCAGGATCACACAGCTAGAAAGTGAGTGAACAAAATGCATTGTTTAGTCTACCTTACCCCAAAGCCTATGCTCTTTTTTTTTTTTTAATTATTTTAATCTTTGTTTTTGAGAGAGAGAGCGAGTGGGGGAGGAACAGAGAGAGAAACACACACACACACAGAATCTGAAGCAGGCTTCAGGCTCTGAGCTGTCAGCCGGAGCCTGACACAGGGCTTGAACTCACGAACTGCGAGTTCATGACCTGAGCCAAAGTCAGACGCCAAAGCCTATGCTCTTAACCAGAGTTCTGCGAAGTCTCAGATGTTTTACATTCATAGTACTTCTTATCTTGGTGTGTACCTGGACAGAATGCCACATCACTCCATTTTCTTGGTTTCACTATCTGCTCAATGGAGAGAGCTACCAAGTTATCCTGATTTAGAGGAGAGAACTCTTACAAAGAATAGATCATAAATAACATAAAGAACGTTTGTAAATTACATTTAGCTGACATACACATGGATTCCCAGTGAATCCACATATGGATGAAGGATATACACTTTAAATGGGGAGAACAGTGTGCCCTGTTTTGTTCTTTAAAAAAATTTTTTTTTAAATGTTCATTTATTTTGAGAGAGAGAAAGAGGGAGAGGGGGGATGGGGAGGGACACAGAGACGGGGAGAGAGAGAATCCCAATCCCAGGCAGGCTCCATGCTGTCAGCCCAGAGCCTGATATGGGGCTTGAACTCATGAACCGTGAGATCATGACCTGAGCTGAAATCAGGAGTTGGACGCTTCACCAACTGAGCCACGCACATGCCCCTCAAAATGTTCTTTACCTTGTGTGCTGATCCATGCTGGGTGATAGAGGTTAGCCTTGCTTCCCAGGAAGTGGTCAATTGGGTCACATGGTGCTTGAGAGATTCTTTCATTCATTTGTCCATAAAATGCATGTATGGTGTCCTCTCCGTACCAGGAGATTTGGGGCTGAATCAGGGGATGCTCGGAGGGGGACAGATAATGCTCACGTGATCCCCATCAGAGGAAAGGTGTAATGTCTGCTCAGCCATGGTGGATTCTTGAGGGACGTTTTCTGCCGACGTGACTTTCATGCTTCTCAAACACACTTTCACAGATTTGACTGCCAAAAGTAAAACACTGTTTCTTTTCCTCTGCTCACAACCCTTTGGACACCAGACGTCTGGGGATTTTTCTCACACCAACCAATTCTCCAACTCTCTGCACACTTAACTGGGTGTCTTCATAGTTTACGACACCACCTACCCGGAGTTAGTGCAGACTCCACAGGTTAAGGACTTGGTTCCACAAGACTCCCTCCCTACCCCCACTTTAGATGCCAGTCACAACCCAGGTTGTCACTTGTAATTCTGACCAACCAACTATAAATTGGGGTTCCCACAAGCCCCTCCTCAGATTTGATAATTTGCTGGAACAGCTCACAGAACTCATGGAAACACGTTCACCTGTTTATAGTATAGGATATGATAAAGGACATGAATAGCCAGATGAAAAGGGACATAGGTTGAGGTGTGGAAGGGTCCTAAGCATAGATGAGGTACGCCACCCTCCTAGCACGTGATTGTGTTTGCCAGCCCAGAAGCTCTCCGAACCTTGTAGTTCAGGGATGTTTTATGGAGGCTTCAACACGTAGGGGTGGTCGATTTCGGACTCATTGTCCCACCCCTCTCCCTTGCCCAGATGATGGGGGTGAGGCTGAAAGTTCCAAGCCTCTAGTCATGGTGTGGTCTTCCTGGTCACCAGTTCCCATTCACGAGCCTAGCAGGAGTCACCTCATTAGAACAAAAGATACTCCACGTTCCAGGAAAATCCAAGGTATTTAGGAGCTCCGTGTAAGGCACTCGCATTATCTTCATCCCTCAGGAAATTACAAGGCTTTTAGGAGCTCTTTGTCAGCAGCCAGGGGCAGAGGCCCAAATACATATTCCTTTCTATGTCACAACTGCCTATAGCATCACCACAATGATAGACTTCATTCATTCATTCATTCATTCACTCAGTGTAGTGCCTCAGGGCGGTTGTAAAGCCATATATTTACTTCTCAAGACTCTCTCTGATTAAAACCAATTGAGAAAAAAAATTTTTTTTAAGCTCAAAATGGCAGTGTTTTATGGAAGCTCTCATTTGACGGTTAGGGAGATTTGACTTATTTATGAGTATCTTGTCTTCTTTTTGTGCCAAGGCAAGCATCTTTCAACCATATATGGCAAACTTTCCTAAAGTGACTTATTTTATAGGTGGTAAAAATACCATGATAAAGAAAGCAGTAGGGCGCCTGGGTGGCTCAGTTGGCTAAGCATCTGACTCTTGATTTTGGCTCAGGTCATGATCTCAAGGTTTGTGAGTTCGAGCCCCTCCTTGGGCTCTGTGCTGGACAGCGTGGAGCCTGCTGTCTCTCCTTTTCTCTTTCCCTCCCTTGCTTTCTCTCTCTCTCTCTCTCTCTCTCTCTCTCAAAATAAATAATTAAAACTGAAAAGAAAAAAAAAAGAAAAAAGCAGTGAGAGTGCTTGGGATACTTAGATGGAACCAAGGTCTGTGATTCATCCTGTTGGGAACATTTTCTCAGAGGGGCCCCTGGAAGAGAAACAAGGAGGACGAGTGGAGATTGTTCTGACCGTGTCCCACCCTCTTGCTGCTTTCTGTAGACACTGTCCACTTTGAGTCTTCTTACTTGTAAAATTGGAATAGTAATTACTATCAGATAAGTCCTAGGAATTGACTAGGTTTTTGTCTCATTTCTAATAGATTTCCTGGCAGTCAAGATTCTCAGTCATTTCCCCAATATCTCTGCACACCTGTCCTCATTACTGCATCCAGAGTGCCCTCTTGACCTGAGCTACTAGCTTCTGTTTAGGGGAGAGACATCAGTCCTGGTTGGTTCATATCATGTCTTTCCTTTCAGGATGTTCTTTTCCCTTTCTCTACTTCCTGAAATACTAGTCATTCTGCAAAGAATAGCATGGGTCCCTCTCTTTGATAAAGGCTTCCCATAATTGCAGTTTCTCACGTAGATATTCCCCATCTCGAGAGTCCCAGAGCTCCTGGTATCTAACTGTATTCTTTATATTACTTAACTGTTTGCTCTGTGTTTATGTTTCCTCCCAGCTAGATGGTAAGCTCACGTATGGGAAGCCCTATTTCTTATTGTTTTAAATGTTTATTTATTTTTGAGAAAGAGAGAGAGTGTGAGCAGGGGAGGGGCAGAGAGAGAGGGAGACACAGAATCTGAAGCAGGCTGCAGGCTCCCAGCTGTCAGCAGAGAGCCCAACGCGGGGCTCAAACTCATGAACCTCGAGATCATGACCTGAGCCAAAGTTGGACGTTTAACTGACTGAGCCACCCAGGCGCCCCGGGAAGCACTATTTCTTAGATGTCTTTCATTAGAGCCCTTGTCTTTTGTTAGAGGCTAGAACAATGCTGTGCTCATCACAGATGCTCCACAAATACGTAGTTACAGAATAAACCCACGAGTCCTCTTGTGCTGAGATTCACTAAATCCTGAGCTCCCTTGTTGACTCACACCTGGAAGGGCTTTTCAGTGGACCGTTCTTTCTTCCTAGCCCTTCTGTGTGCTGGAGTGGAAAGCTTGAACTTTGGTGTCAGAGACTCCACCACTGACGTGTTAAATGACTACAGCCAAGTTTTTATTCAAAGCCCTGAAACCTCGGCTGTCTCCTCTGCATGGGAGAGATAATACTTTTCTCCTAAGAGTGTAGGAAGTCACTTTCGAGGCGAAGCTGGCACGGTGTTTGGCACTGAGGAGGTACCTCTTCTCGCTGCCCCCTTGGACTCCACTCAGGCTGCACCTTCTTCACTGCCTTTAATCAGTAGCTCCCGACTGCCCATTCTGTTCAGTGGAGTCCTGATTAATGAAAGCTTCCTAAGGAAGCTCAGCTTGGTGCAAACAAACTCACAAAAACCTCCTCTAAATCTTGTGAAGCAGAGCTGTCTGGCTGCATTAGCATGACAAAACCACCCCAGGACAGAGCTATTTGTCCCCGTCCAGTTGAAGAGGGAGCCATGTTGGCTCAGCAAAATGACCAAGTGCTTTAAATATATTTGGATTCACACTGTTTTCTTTCTGTGCTCTCCCTCTTCCTTCCCCTCCTCAACAACCCAATTCCTCAATAGCTTTGCCTCCACTCTGCCACAGAAACTGTGATCTGACATAATTAATACTCTTTGATTAACTGATTGTAGTTGAATGAGAATGAGTTTCAGCCAGTACGTTACCCCAACACACTGGTGGTGTGAGAGACTTTGTCCCATGATAAGAGAGCTCCAGCATCAGCAAGCAGAGAGATTTCCTGGAGCAGGAAAATTCTGCAGTCCCAGTCGGCTGGCTCTAAGGTCAACCTTTGACATATCCCAAATTCAGCATTTTTAAGGTGGTCAGGTATATTGACTCAGAGGTAGTAGCATCTTTCTTCTTCCTTGATGGCTTGGTCTCCTCCTCTCTGGGGAGGAGTTGACTGGGTTAGGTTCTGGGGCTTGTTCTAGTGGCTGGCAGGGACTGGGATCCAGCCTCTGAAGGGTTCTGTTCCTTGTCATTGGTACCCTGGAAGGTAGCTCCCCTCTTGCTTGAGTGATGGCATCTGAACCTCATTCTAAACCCTGTCCGCTTTATTTTCTATTTTGAGACCCAGGGATGCACACTGTACATTTTTCAATACACTAGATATGATTTTATTTTTAAAAATTTTTTTAACGTTTATTTTTGAGAGAGAGAGACGGAGCATGAAGAGGGGAGGAGCAGGGAGAAAGGGAGACACAGAATCCGAAGCAGGCTCCAGACTGAGTTGTCAGCACAGAGCCCAACACGGGGCTCGACCCCACGAACCGTGAGATCATGACCTGAGCCGAAGTCGGATGCTTAACAGACTGAGCCACCCACGTGCCCCTAGGTGTGGTTTTAATCAGCATTTCATTAACAGATTTTCCACACTCTGCAAATCCTCATAAATCACAACAGGCAGAGGGGCATGGTAGAATGATTATCAGGCCAAGAGATAGGAGACCCAGGTTCAATTTTATCTTTGATCCTCTGTTCTCCAGGCCCTGCTCTGGGCGTCGGGCAACCAAAGACCATGAACACTGAGCCTCAGCCTTCACAGACATTGAAGGTTTCTGTTCTAACTCTGCCTCTTGGTAACTGTGACCTTGGATTAGTGCATTTACTTCTCTACATTGTGTGTAGAATAACGGCATTGGACTAAGTGAATCTAATACTCATTCCAGCTGTAGATTTTACGAATCTGTATGTAGCAGACCTGCCTCAGAGAATTAATACTTCAACGTGGTATTTCCTACTGTAGCACCCCTGTTTGTCTGACATCCTTGAACCCTTTTCTCTGTTTCTTCTATGGTTTCCATCTTAGTTGATGATGCCTGTAGCTGAGAAGCAGACCTCTGCTCTTCAGTAAGAGACACTTGCTGGAATTAGAGGTAGCCTAGTCCCCTTGGTTTCTCCTTTCTGAATCACGTGTCTCTCGTGAGTCTTCCTTCTGTCTTCACCAGCGCGTTGACTTGCATGTGTTATTAATACCTCTTTGTTTATCTTACCCAAGAATATAAGTGCTGGGCGTTTGTGTTGTGGCTCTTTCGAATCACATTTCCATAGACTTCTTCCTTACGCTTCCTGATTGTCCACACTCGTGTTTTCTCACCCAGTGGTTTGCAACCAGCAGTGATTTTATCCCTCCTCCCCAAGGAACACTTGGTACTGTCTGGAGACATTCCGTTGGCCACCACTGAGGGATCCCTGAGACGGGCATCTAGTGAGTGCAGGCCAGGGGTGCTGCGGAACATCTTCCAATGCATAGGGAAGCCCCCACAACAGCGAATCGCCAAGCCCAGCATGTCTGTAGTGCTGATGTTTAAAAAACCTTGTATAATCATTTTGAATGCCTTAGGTGAAGAAACCAAATATGTCCATTTCCATGTGAGAAGCAAGCAGTACGGTGCTGCCTGACAAGACAGAGAGGCGTTATTCATTTTTGTTTGACTAACAAACCCCCCCGGGGAGGTAAACGGATCCACAGTGAGGGCACATTTCTCGGTGTTACAATCGTACAAGCACATCCAGGAAGGGAGGTCTGCCTAAAACCACAGTGTGATACTTCCTAAAATACTTTGAAACATCTACAGACTGTTCTGCTGGGATTCTTAACCAAATGCAGTAAGACTAAAGGCCCTCAGGCAGTCCAGTTGAGCTGTGTTCAAAAGCGGACGCTTGGGGAGAGGACAGCCACCAGGAGTGCAGCGATGGCTTCTGAGGCACTGGGCACCTGCTGTGAGCCAAAACCGTGAGCAAGAGCCTTGAGTAGGGTGAGATTTAAGTTGATGACAAATTTTAGCACAGTGTCAGGCCCTCTTAATGGGCAACAGTGATGCTTGCTTCAAGAGGAGAGGTTGGCTAGACTAGCATTCATTTTGCTTTATTTTGTAATCCTCAAGTTAGAATTGATGATTCTCTCCAAGCCTGTGATAAACTGTTCTAGAACAATGCTTGTAAAACTTTAATGTGCATATGAATCACCTGGGGATATCATTAAAATTCAGAGTATCTATAAGTACTTCTGGGGTGGGGACCAAGATGCCACATTTCTTTTCTCTTTTCTCTTTTCTTTTCTTTTTCCTTCCCTTCCCTTCCCTTCTCTCTCCTTTCCTTTCCTTTCCTTTCCTTTCCTTTCCTTTCCTTTCCTTTCCTTTCCTTTCCTTTCCTTTCCTTTCTCTTTTCTTTCCTTTCCTTGTCTTGTCTTTCCTTTCCCTTTCCTTTCCCTTTCCTTTCCTTTCCTTTCCCTTTCCCTTTCCCTTTCCCTTTCCCTTTCCCTTTCCCTTTCCCTTTCCCTTTCCCTTTCCCTTTCCCTTTCCCTTTCCTGTTTTGAGAGAGAGAGAAAAAGCCTGAGCCGGGCAGAGGGAGAAGCACCCATTGTGGAGTCCAACTCAGGGCTCTTATCTCATGACCATGAGATCATGACCTGAGCCAAAATCATGAGTCAGATGCTTAACCGACTGAGCCACCCAGGCGCCCCAAGAGGCCACATTTCTAACAAGCTGTAGGTGATGCCGTATATAGATACAGGTGCTGCTGGGCCGTGGGCATACTTGAACTGACACAGTTTTAGAGTGTTAAAAGCTGGAGAGTATGTTTAAAGGTCATTTAGCCCAAGCCTGTATTTCACAAATGATGGAAGTGAGACCTGGGGACTCAAGGGCAGTCCTAGACACAGTATGGTGACCAGATGTCTGTGCCCAGCCTAGTCCCCACTCCCTTTCTCACTCTGGCCTCACTGCACAACCTTTGGCAAATCACATGCTGTTGCTGGGTCTCAGATTTCTCCTTTTAGAAACAAGTGGGCTGTGGTCCCTATGAATTGCGCTGTGATTTCCTCCGTGCCTCTGTCATTTGGATGCTGACGGTCACCACTGCTCATATCTCCTTTCCTGTTGCCTCTGGTGGGGGTCGGGGGAGGTGTGAATGTGGGGAATGCAGGAGGCACACTGGACGGATCGAAGATTGCTGGGGATGGTGACGGGGTGCCGGCAGGGGGCACAGGTGCCGTCCTCATTTGATGAGCACACCGCCTTGAGGTGGGCTTTCACCTTGGTCACAAATGAATCCGGGCACCCATCAAGCTGGCTCAGAGCCCCCGCTGATGTGATGAGATGCACAGAGCTTAATGTGAACTGGCATCCCTTGCTGCCGTGACACAAGCAACAAAGCAAAATCAGCGCCCCGTGGCAGTGAGCCCATCCCCCCGCCCCTCCGCAGGTACCGGAAGTTCTCTTCGAATCCCAGGGATGGTCCTTCGATTAATATTGCGCCGGAAGGCAGCAAGGAGAGGGAGAGAGGAGAGCACACAGACCTTTGCCTTCGTTCACTTGAACCCCTTCATTATTCATCTGCTGTAATGTCTGCCCTAGCATCTTGTTGCTTTTCAAGTCGTTGTTATAACTAACCACCGTGGTTAGCTTTGGACATCCCTCTGGGAATTCCTAAGGCATTTCTCACAACTCATTCAAAAATAATGATGATACCTCTTCTCGTGGATGGTTATTATTGCTAAAGTTTCCTTTCCCTCCCGTAGCCTTTCTTAACACTTCCTCTCTGTGTTCCATAGCAGCATCCAGTGAAGACATTTTTAAAACTTGAGGAAAAAAAAATCAATATTTTAAGCAATAAAAATCCATTGTTTCTCACAGGATTTTCATTTGAGGATTTTTGCAGACATCAGACAATAAATCTCCTTTGGATCCCTTTTAAATTATTAAGGAAAGGTAGCTCTTTTCATTCAGTTTCGAATAATAGCAAGACTGAAACACCGCACTTCAGCGTTGGCCTAAATTCAGTCCTGCGGGCTGGTGGGAAGTGGACCCACTTCCAGAATAGAATCAGGTTATCTGGTTGAAATCCAGACACCTTGTGATTCTCCACGCGAGTGAGGTTGTTCCCAGTAGCGTATTAGGCAGGACGCCAGGGGTGGGAGACCAGTGTTCTCTAACAAGATCAGAACTGTAAGAGCTGATTAGACCCGTGAGATGGGGCAGGAGTGGATAATGAGTGGTGGAGAGGTCAGTTCGGTGCTACTGCTTTCCTGGGCCTGCATTTCGGAAGCAAGAAGGCACTCAGTGAAATGAAAACGTAACCCATTTAGTGTTGATGAAATGACATTCTTGTGTTTGCAATCCATTACTAATCTGTGGATCTCAGTGCTCCTTGGAAGCACAGAGGCCAGCGACGTTCGTGGAATGATGAATTTTGTAGATGTTCGTGCAGGAGATTGGGATTTTGTGGATCCAGAGATCGGTGCCATCGTTTCTGCCACCGTTATCTGCAATCAATATGTGCTTTCAGCATACACACCCTGGGTGACTACGGTGGGCACGGCATGGTCCTGGGCACAGATGATTTTGTCTCGCTAGCATCTGATGCGTGATAGCTACCGAAGTTTGTTGAAGGGGTCAGTGTCTGAATGAGTGAATGAGTACCCTAAGGCAAATGAGGCCTGTTCCTTGTCCTCATCAGCTTTCAGAAGACTGTAGTCTGGAGCAAATCAGTCATGTTCCTGTGCCTCACTTTCTCCATCTCAAAAATAATAGAAACAAACTAGACCTTTACGGGGTTAACCTGTGAACTCATTCATCCTCGCCCTTTCAGATAAGTAGAAACACTTGCCTACCGATTACTAAGGAACGTCTCAGTCGTTGCATTAGCTGGGCTGTGGGGAGGATGGTGGTCTTTATCTTTGTTCTGTTGATATTCAGTGGGAAAGTGATAATAACTACAACATACGGCCCCATTCCTTTGCCATCATTGTGTTTTGATTGTCTCTATTCTTGCCTTACTCCTCACCAGTTAGAGGGAAAAGAAAGGCAAGGATGAGGAATTTGGGACTATAAGGCATTTATGCTTACATGGCACATGGGATTTTGTACCATGTGTTTTGTTAGGTAGAGGAGAATTAATTCAGTGTCCAAAAAAATCCTAATGTATTTTTGAGGTAACAGAATGTTGTGGAAAGAAAAGAGGCTGGGCTTGCTATCCGGGCAGACCCTGTTTTGAATTCGGTCTGTGTGTGATTGCAATCCAGTTACTTAACTTCTCTGAGCATAGGTTTTCCTCTGACCACGGGGAAGTCTAGATCCAGCAAAGTGCTTCACCTGTTCTTTTTTTTTTAATTTTATTTTTGGGACAGAGAGAGACAGAGCATGAACGGGGGAGGGGCAGAGAGAGAGGGAGACACAGAATCGGAAACAGGCTCCAGGCTCTGAGCCATCAGCCCAGAGCCTGACGCGGGGCTCGAACTCACGGACCGCGAGATCGTGACCTGGCTGAAGTCGGACGCTTAACCGACTGCGCCACCCAGGCGCCCCATCGCCTGTTCTGATTATTATTTAGGTCAATGCTTCGAGGTATCTTTGCACGTGCCTCGGTTGACAGCTAAGGTAGTGTGTGTGATAAGAACGAGATCCAACATATGTTCATAACTCTAGGACATCAGGGCCTCTTTAGAAGCTATCTTTAAAAGTATATGGTGGGATCAGCTGTGCTTTATGAACTAACCTAAAAGGATTCTTTTCCTGGAGAATCTGACCCAAGCCAGGTGACACAGAAAGGTAGAACAGCATCACTGGACCCCCTCCTTCATCGTTAACCCCTTTCTCATTCTGGGCACGAATACCCACCAATGCCACGATCCTGCTGGGGATCCGCGTAAACAAACGTGTGATTCCAGGTCTTCAACAGACAGTTCTGCTGGTGTGTGCCACATTACACCTGTTAAACACAGGCAGTTTGTTCAGCAAGTACTAGAACACGTACCGAGGCAGGGTCGTAGGCAGAGAGGAACTACGTTAGCTTGGTTTTTTCCACTGGGGCCCTTGGAGTCTGGGGACCCAGCCGTCTCCCGGTTTGTACTCACACCTTGGCAGGATTCTGGATTATTGCTTCCCGACTACTGTTCTGGATGTTCGGTTAAAGGACCATCTCAGCGAGGACCTGAGCCCCCTACTGCTGAGAGGAGCCTGCACTGTCCTCCTGGTGTTGGGTTTAGGAGTGTTGGTGTCAGGAGGGGGCGTGCTGGGATTTAGCCCCAGGATCACGCCATCTGGTTGGAGGCACAGGATGGAGGAAGGCAGACCTTCCCCACTCCTTTTTGGAGACTTTATTTGCTCTCTCCCCTTCTCTGCTTGGTGACTACTAAGTCCAAATGGAAGGTAGTGACTGGTAACCTGAAAGAAGTGCTCGTCTTGGCCGAGGTAAGAATCACATCTCCTATTCCGGGAGAAAGGCATTGGATAGGTTGTGTTTCTGTTCATTCGTTCACATGTTTTCAGAAGCGCAGTCCTTCCCTCCCCTCCTTCGATTACAAGGATAATACATGTTCACGGCATTTGTGTCAGAAGAAATAGGAAAGCTTAAGGAAGGAAAAAAATCACTCAACTTCCACCAGTGAGAGGTGACCCTGTTGACACGTAGGTGTATTTTTTCTTTTTAAGCATAGTTTTTACCTACTTGAAATACCGTTGCATATATAATTTAAAATCTTGGGCTTCCACTTAAATTTTTAGTATAAACAAATACCCATGTTATCAGAACCTAAAAACAGTTTTATAAGCTCTGAGAAGGCAGTGCATGGGTGTAGACAGTTTACTATTAAATTCTCAGGGCCTAGCAAATAAGTATTTGGTGACTAAAATGAATAGGAGTATTCTGACATATGGATGTTCAGTATTCTACTGATATATTGACATTTCCAGTTTGCTTTTATACATAATACGTCAGCAATCACCTATCACAAAATTCTCTTGTACTTATTATTTTCTTCTCGTAGATTCCCAGAAGTATAATTACACACTCAGTCAAAGAGGTATGAGCATTTTTAAAGTTCTTGGAACTTAGGACCAAACTGCTTTCCAGAAAGGTTGGGTTAATTTATACTTCCACAAGAAGTACGCAAAGGGGCACATGTCACTGTACCCCAGGCAGATCGTGAGGGAACACAGACATCGAGGGCCACTTGGGCGGCTCCATCCATCTGGTGGGTGGACGAGAGCAGCTTCGGGCGAGTTGAGGGGAAGGTGTTTTTTAATGGGATCTGAAGAGTGAAAAGTGCCATGTACTTTAATTTAAAAATCTAGTAAGTGCAAACTGGGGCTGAGAGTAAAGAAAAAAACCTTTTAGGGAAGCTAAAATATAAAGCTTTCGCCTGCTCAGGGGACCTACCAGCCAGCCCCCAAGAGCCTTGGAGAGGAGCCTCCATGCTAGGAGCTAACAGTAACCTTGTCTGCCTTCACCACTCAGTGTCAAACACTTTAACGTGGACGAGGCTCACGCCAAACTCTCTGGGTGACACTAATCCCTGATTTAATTACCCTTGACAGTGTGTGATGGGCCTTAATGAGCTAGAGTCCCTAATGAGCTACATCTTGGGGTTTGGAAGCGTTACCTGAAGGGCGTGGCCCTCACCCAGGCTGACTCTGGCGGAAGCAGAAAACCAGCTCCCAGCTCAGGGATCTCAGTGCTAGTGACAGAGCAGTATCCGGTGACCTGCAGAGTATGCATCTAAGTGGGGAGATGACACACGATATTTCCCTGGTCCTAAATCATTAGAAAGTAAGAACCGCAGGGACGATTTCAGGAGTGTCAGCATTATGTGGGTGCCTTACCACTTTCTCTGCCACTCAGTCATCTTCCTGGGGACAAGCACTATTTTTGCTTTTAAGCTGTTCATTATAAGTCTCCTTATTGGCATGCCGTAGGGCTGGGACGGGAGGGTGTGCCCGCCAAGTACTCTGGAGGGATGTCCCTAGCCTTATAACCAGGGTTACATAAACCACCCTGTCCAACACTGAGCAAGGTTTATCCCTCATCCTCTCTGTTAAAGGAGGTAAGATCACTGCTTTGAAAAAGGAACTTCAACAGGAATAAACAACAGAAAAGAAAGATCAAGTGAATTTGAAAAAGTAGATCAAGTTACAGAGTAGGATTTAGCCATGAATAAGGTTGTCTCGTCACAAACTCTGGGACCTTGTTCATTAACCTTTGCGAAGTCTGTTTCCTCATTTGTGAAATGCAGAGAATAGTACTCAGATTGTAGGACTCTTGTTAATGTTAAAAGACAGAATGTGCCTGGGCGCCTGGGTGGCTCAGTTGGTTGAGTGTGTCCAGCTCTTGGTTTTGGCTCAGGTCGTGATCTCATTGTTTGTGAGATTGATGTCAGGGCAGAGCCTGCTTGGGTCTCTCTGTCTCTGTGTCTCTGTCTCTCTTTCTCTCTCTCTCTTTCTGCCCTTCCCTGTGCACTTGCACAAGCTCATTCTGTCTCAAAATAAATAAATGAACATTTTTTAAAAAAGACAGAATACACAAGAGAATAGAGCATGGCCTCTAGCACCTTCTTAGGGTTCCAGAAACGGGAGGTGCTTTGTTGGTTTTGTCAGGTTCTCATAATTTTCCTGTTCTTTTCTTTACTTCGCTTTTTCCTCAGGTGCACACTTTACAGAGACATTCTGACTCCCAGGCTGCGGAAGATTTGGGTTGGCAGTGCTTCTAGATCTGACAGTGGCATAGATCTTACATCCTGCTTCCTCGTCACTGGGTTCCTCAGGTCCTACAACGGCTGTTCTGGAGCCTCTTTTCTGCATGCCCCACCTCCCTAAACCATTCTCCTATCCTTAAACTGATTTTACTTTGACCTTGACGCTACCATTATCTCGGCCATTCATGTCTGGTCTTTAACACCTAGGATATGAATTTCTTGGAATTCACATCAGCTTGTTCTAGGAACTCAGTGATTGCACAGCTCTTACACCTTCAGCATTTTTTACATTGTCTGAAGCTGATTCGTCACTGTGCTTCCCCAGTAAGATGAATCTAATCTCACCATTTGATGAAACCTGGCGTCTTCATCTACTGGTCTAGTTGAGCACACTGACCTCAGGCTTAAAGCCTGAGTAATCCTAGTAATGGCACCATCTTTCTTGGAGCACGTCTGCACCTTTGACAATCAGAGGCCGATTCTCTCATCTTAAAAGCATACTTCTTTTTTTGACTAGTTATCATATTCCTATTTCATGTTGATAAGAAATTCCAAACCTCATATCATAGAGTGGAGATAAGTGATTGCCATGTCCTAAGGCCAGTGGCTGATCCAGACTTTGCTGGGTCGGGTTGCTAGTTGAACCTACTTTTTCTCTTTAATCCAGTCTATGAAATAAACCAACTCTTTCCCTCAGGTGCCCCCACGGGGAATTAGTCCTTTAGAGTCTTGTCTAATACCCAAGGAGTATAAACACACAGTTGAAATCACAGAAGGGAATAGTCATTTTATCACAGATGTTTCTTCTAGACTTCAGTTTGGGAGTTGCTTATAGATCTTGTATTTGGTGCATATGTGCACAGACAGGCATGTACAACTTCAAAAATAGCAATGGTACCATGAGCCCCCCAAACGAAGGGGAAGAGTATTTTTTTCATTATGGGCTTTTTCAAAAGTTACTTGTTTGACTTTTGAAAACAACGTATGGAGAATCTGAAGGTAAACATTTCAACTTTCTAATAATGTTAGACTTTGGGAATTTTGATCAAATTAAGCAGACCTTAAATGTGGTTCGCTGTCTCTGAATTCACCATAGAAAGGCCAGTTCCGGGCATAGAATCCTTCTTGTGCATAGTAAGATTCGGGGTGAATATAGCCTACACAGGTAAGAAAGAATCTCTCCAGTAGTTGTGCAAAGAGTGAAATGGAAGCTTGCTTATTTTCTTTTTTCATACGGTACTTCCAAGTTATGACTCCTCTTCAGAAATGTATTTTTTGCTCGAATTCATCTAATGACAAGAACTTATGTGAATAATCTTAAATCCCAGGTAGGATCATAACTAAGAAATGATGAAGGCCTCCGTACGTTTTTGCTGTTCATTTGAAACTTAACATTTGTATTATTATCATTTTTTTTTTTTATCGGAACCTGATGATTGCTTCACCGGGGCATTGCGAGTCACTATTTGTAAAGAAATTGCATCTTTCTGGAATAAAGGTCATTTTCTGTTGGTGCATAAGTTGACATGAAAAATTACATCGACAGCAGGCATTTATGTTTTGAATCATATGCGTACAGAATGTGGTTGACCTGACAAACCATTTAAATAAATCATCAAAATGGGATGCCATCCATCCAACAGTTTTGAAAGAACTTGAGAGTGAAATTGTAAAACCATGGGCCAGATGTGTCTGATGGTGCCTCTAGAAGTAACCTGATTCACGGGAAGGCCTGTGTAGCTGTCAGAAACGCCTAAGGAAATGCAGAAGGGACCCCGGGCCGGCATATCACCCTTCTATTGCAAGAAATGGGCGGAGCACTTATTGAGAGACAGTCATTGAAAGGCTACAAAACCACAGCCAAAGTGGAAGAATAGCCTAGTGGTTAGGATATTGGGTTTCAGACCCAGACACGGCGGGCCAGACGTGCTGAAGCTGTTTGGTTGTGGAGAAGGTACTGGGTGTGAGAAGAACAGGAGAAAATACGGTGACATGGGTGAAGAACTGGCCTAGATGTCAAGGAAAGCGATAAATGGGTGCTTCTCGGAATAAAGAGCATTAACCGAGGGGTCTTCTAGAAACCACTACTTCAAAATTTTCCATTTAACATTTTAATATTTTTATAGAAGAGAGAGGCCATAATGAAATTTCTTTAGTGTGCAATCGACATTAAAGTCTTCCACATACAGGAATGTCAAGCCAATAGAAATAAATTTCAGAAATATTGCAGAAGATTAGACGAGGGAGTTGAAAGATAACTTTTGTAAAAAATTAAAGTTTCATTCTTTGCCACTCAGATGATTATGGCCTGCCTGCACAAAATTTGTCTGATGGTTCCCGTGATCGTTTACCCCTCTTCATGCCTTTGTTGCTTGTTATTTATGTTATTTATTTGGCATGGAGCATATGTTAGCTTCAAAATGTTATTTACCTTTTTCCATTTATACCTTGAATCTCCGGTCATATTGTCTTTTTGGTATCATTAGATCCTTAATAAACCTTTAATAGTATTCTTCTTTTAAATTTTTTAAAAAATGTCATTTATTTTTGAGACACACACACACACAGAGACAGTCAGAGAAAGAGTAGGGGAGGGCCAGAGAGAAAGGGAGACACAGAATCTGAAGCAGCCTCCACGCTCTGAGCTGTCAGCACAGAGCCCAACGCGGGGGCTCGAACTCACAAGCTGTGAGATCATGATCTGAGCTGAAGTCGACGCTTAACTGACTGAGCCACCCAGGCGCCCCTATTGGTATTCTTGATGCTTACCTTAGCCCAAATTCCCTAGAAATTGGGACCTAAGGGGTAAGTTTTGATGATTGTTGGCAAGGCATGGAGCACAAAAGAGGCAGGGCAGTGAGCAGGAAGGACAAGAAGAGTTACGTGGTGATGCGTTAGGATGATGGCCTTTGCTTCATGACACCAGCAAGAAGACATAGCAGGTGACTTGGTACCTGCCAAATGTGGGCACATATCTGTGGACAGGGCTCTACCACACCTTGGAATAGTTTGTGGAATGGGGAAGGACAGATCATCTATCCGCCTGGCTCCTTCCCTTCTCCTTTCTCCTCTTGGTCAAGGTCTGCGTCGAAGCTTACTCCCCTGTGCTTCTGGATTGCGTGAACTGGCTCCTGCAGTGGCGACTCAGCAAGTCAGGTCTGCAACCCTAAAGCGTGGTGCTACATCTGATCCTGAAGTTGCAGGTGATGCCAAGACTCAAGGGGTGTGGCTGATTGTCCTGGTTGTATGTCCACAGCCAAGGGGGAAGGTCTGTCCCTCCCAGGTAGTCGTTGGTTAGGGCCATGCTGGATTGGGTCAATTCATCAGTCACAGAAGCTGTTGAGGTGGAGCAAGCAGCTGAGGGTCTTAGAGGCAGATGAGACCAAGGCAATCAGACACTCAAAAGCTGTATCTGATAGGAGAAGGGGGAAGAAGTGGAGGAGGAAGGGGAGGAGGAAGAGGAGGAGGAAGAAGGTTGGTGTTAAAGGAGCACTGCCAGCAAGAAACAGAGCCAAGAAAGCACCTGAAGAGGTCATCAAGCATCAACAACAAATAGAGGCAATTTTTAATGTAACGGTAGGTTCAGCCCTCTTTAAAGAGGTGAAGGCCAAGAGACGTTCTAATTAAATGAACATAGATTTGTTCGCAACATCTTGGAATATTAGAAGTGAGGGGCATCCTTTGAAGCTTGAAGGAGAGACTTAATTTGGGAGAAGCGAAAAGGGGTATTATTATTACTTAATACAGTGAGCGGGTGGTAAACACACAGAATGCATTACCCTCCGAGGTGACACTGTCAGAAAATACAAATTGGTTGAAGAATAATTTAGGCAAGTTTATATTTTATGGAGCCGTAATCGGCTACTAGGAGGAAATTAGGGTGTTTAGGGTACTAACCCTAACCTTTGGAGATTGAGATCACAAAAGACGGTAATGTCCTTCCTTTAATATACTTGGTGTCATTTTCAGTGACCGAATCCTGCTCTGAATGGATCATTGGTCTGAGCCAATACAGAGGGTTTTACATGCCTATTTTTATCATTAATATCCCTGGTAATTTCAGGCACTTTTTTCCTTTTCATGAGGCAAGTGTGGGGAGGTTATGGAGGGTACACAGGCACTGTTGTCTCCAGACGTAGGTGAACATCCTGCCTTCCTGCTGAGGGGGTTATGTTCACAGTAAGGATTTCTCTGACGTCGCCGGCACCCAGTCTGTTAGTATTAAATTCTCCTCTCCAAACCGGTGGGGAATTAAATGGGCAATCAGTCCACCTGATCTTTGCGTAGTCATTTGAAACGCAAATACAGTGAGATACATTGGTTTCTTCATCTTCATTCAGAGCTCTGGTCCTTGGCCTAAGTTAATCTGTATATGTAGGTTTCCTTCTCTCTCTCTGTTTATCCAAATCCATGCATTGAAAGGCTCAGGCCACTCCCCATTTCTCTATAAAACCTTCTCTGACCACTTCATTCCTCGAGGCCTTTCCCTGCTTTAAGTCATTTGACATTTATTGTCTTTATCATAAATACTCAGCTTTATGCTGTCTTGAATTGGTTGCTAATCACTTTGTTTGTACATAGATCATGTCGCTCTAACTAGATTTTAAACCCTTGTAAGCCCTGGGGTGCGATCTCCTAGTGCTTAAAGGCTCCCTGGCATGTAGCAGAATGCCAGGCACCTGGCTGATGCTGGACCAACACTTACTGAGTGACAGGTCGCCAGGTGAGAGAGGCACGTAGGTATGTCCTGCCATCCAGACTAGGGATGGCGGGCAGCTCTCCATAGCCCCCTGTGAAAATGCTTCCTCGTTGCTTGTGGATAAGGAAAGCAGTCCTTAATTTTCACTGAGCGTAATAAAAGTTACTGCCCCTTTTAGTGGTGCTAACTCTCTCCCACTCCTCCTCTTCTATCAAAACATGCCGGTGAATCCTGAAGACCTCCTAATTGGTGATAAAGAAAACTTCATCTCCTATTTGATATTAAAAAAGGATTCGCCTTCCCTGTCTTTGTCCTCCTGTTCCTCTGGGCAGTGGCTTCTGTGGTAGCTGTTAGCAGAATGCTTCGGGCTATATACATCAGATTGGGAAATCCGTCATTGCTACTTTCCAAGCTCAGGTCTGAGACGATGCAGCAGAGTTTAGCTAAAACAACATCCACCTCCCACTCACACCTTCACCAAACCCATGGTGGGGTCTCAAGGGTCTTTGTCTTCTCTCTCCTGGAGAGAATTTTGAGGGGAGGGATTGGCCAGCAGTAGGAGGCAGAAAAAAGACTGGGGACAAGAATGACTGGAACAGTTTGGCCTGGAACATGCTCCCGAACTTCTGTCCAGATGCTTCTTGGGAGGATGAAGTGCGCTGAAGGCACATGAATGCACGGGCGCGGGAGGGGAGCCGGGGCTCCATTGCTACCTGCTTTAAGCTAACGCGTTCCTCGGAACAGGGAAAAGATGCCCAACCCGTGCCCTGTGCTTCTTAGAAAGAGGACTGTGGTGTGCGTGGGACGGAGAGTCCAGCCCTCCGCAGGAAGCGGCTCCCAAGCCCTGCCATAATCAGATGCAACAGCTGAAAGGCTTCCTCGAAAACATCTCCGTCGGAGAGAACAAAATTAAATGCCCTTACATCAAACCTTTTACACAATGGACCTGGCCTTTCCTGGGCAAGATGGAAATAGACTTGCAGCTCTGGGGCTTAATTCTTTTACTTCCCCTCACCGATCAGCCACTGAACTCGGCTCCCTGCCTGGGGTTAGCTCGAAAGTTGATCCCCAAGCCTCCCGAAGGCTTGGCTGTGCCAGTTCTCGCTGCACCACCGGCCAAGATGTGATCAGCTCACAGAGCCAGGATGGGTAGGATGCGGCTTGAAATGAATAGCTGCTGTCTGTCGAGAAAGTCGGCCGTTGAGGACCCTGAACTCCTAGCACAAAGGAAGAAGGAGTCCGTGGGCCACGGGGGTGGGATGAGGGTGGGAAGCGCGGCAGGAACGAGGGTCCGCGTCGTGTGATCTGTGATTGCCATTTTGGGGGTGTTCGCTTCTGTTTATACATTTTTGGAGCCTCTGTGGTCTACCTCATCTGTAAAAAGGGAAAAACTGCACGTACCCTGCTTCACCCATGGGCTTCTGATGAGAAGCAGACGCTCCAGAGTATTTTGCAAGAACTCTATAAACCACAAACGCTATTGCGCCGTTGCGGGGTATTAGTTGTCATGATTAGAAATAAAAGTCCAATAATGATTATTAATTGGTTAATTTTTCCTCTTTACCGTGAGTGCTTTGGAAATGGTTGTACATTATTTGTGCTAACCTTCCGTGTTTTCCGTTGACTGTTGGAATGAAGCCAGACCCTGTACTGTGCGGGCTTGTTCTTGTCTGAAACCTCGCAGAAGATTGTACTTCTTCATTCCCGACCGGTAACCAACTGTGGTCAAGTCCAGCTGCAAGGAGGCTTATGTTCCCTGGAGTGTTGAGAGGTTCCCTGGCCTTGAAGCTGGTGCTCCAAGGAATTGCTTCAAGCTGTGACAATCCCCAGAGGGAAGAAGGGTCCAGAAGAGGTTGTGCTGTTTAGTGTTTTGGGTCTGGCTCAGTATCTCAGGGGATCTTCTCTCTCGGCCTTTCCCATAATTTACTGCAAGTGGCTCAGAAGACCTTTTAGATCCTGGGCATTTCTGCCCCCAGTTCTTTGAAATAAGGAGGATAGTTCCCGTCACCTCCCTGGCGGGAATGCAGTGAGTCTGATGAGTTAGGTAATGTCTGGACAGGACTCTGGCCACTGTGAAGTAAGAAGAGTAGGGTGGCCAAATGCAAGTCTCCGGGCAGTGACATGGGTGGTCAGATCAGCAGATGGCGAGCCCGGGCTTAGCCTTGCCAGCAAGGATCTGAGCTGAATGTGGGGCCGTGGGGTGGTGAGGACGGGGGGCAGGAAAGAGAGAAATGAGAGCATCCCCATTTTGCTCCTTGGAAGTCTCCTCTCTGGCCTCCTTGGCCTTCCAGGTTCAGGGCCTGGCCTGCTGCTGGATTCCAGAACGAGTCAGTCACGTACTCGTGAGCTGTCATTGCTCCGCTTACACGTCCCCAGATACTACGACTAATTGGGTTGACGGGAAGCAAAGACAGTTCCACTCCGAATTCTGCTTTGGTGGCACCGTGCTCTGCCTATGGAAGAGCAGGGGAGGCGTGGTTCCTGTCACTTCTGGTCCTGTCTCCCCGGCGCCCCCAGCCTCTGGTCGCCCACGTTAACACCCCCGGCTTTGTCTCTGTCCCTCAGTAGCGTGGGGCTGACCCTCATGACCTCCTCGGTGCAACTCCTTTTAAAACCAATTTGGCAAAAGGAGAATGGGATTTGGCAGGTAACAGTAGTGTCCCCATCGATCTCTTTCTTAACCCGGTGACCCCCAAGTGTTCCAGGTAGCTTCCTTCCCTCAGCGTCTCTGCCTCTGCTGAGGCCAAGAAGCAAAGCCACCAGCCCTGTGCTAAGTGGGTCAAGAGGGCTTCTCTTTCGCTGGCATCTGCTTTGCTCCTGTTGACAGCAGTCCTGAGTGAGTGCTCACCGGCCTGGTTCTACCACCACTGTGCCTCTCGCCGGAACTCGTGACGCGTCCAGCCTACCTCCAGGGTCCGGTCTAGGTCTTCCCACGAGCCCCAGCTCTTGACAGGGGCACAGGGAGACACTCCGTCAGCCTGTCTTTTTCCTGATCTCGGGGCCTCTTTAGATCAGGGAGCCACGTGTGATGTGAGAGCTCATAAAAGCCTCGCTGGCAGAAGGGAAGGAGGTGGAGGTAGGACAGCTAACTTTTACAGGTCACGTTTTCTGTGCAGAGAGTAGTCAACTGCTTATCTCCCTTCATTTTCAGCCCAAGCTCCACAGAGTGTGCGAGTGGGGAGAGGAGAAACTTGAGGCTCAGGGAAAATAGCCTTGCCCACCACCGTCGCGCTCCATCAAGGGGCAGGGCTGCTAACTCACGCCCACTCCGTCTGCTCTCCAGGCCCGTGGGCCACCACGAAGGCCCTTTTCCTGCCTTGATATCCATTTGGGACATCCCTCCGTTTCCCTGCTGAGCATACGGCATGTGTCATGGTTCAACGTCACCGGCCTTTTTTCTAGGGCCATAGATTTCTCAGTCTTCTACTCACCGTCCTCCTTGTAAGACACCAGCGCTCTATTCACCTCTGCAAGAGTGCGATGCTGTCTGGCGGCCCTATCTCTGAGTCCCAGTCAAAACCGGAAACCTTGGGGCACCTGGGTGGCTCGGTGGGTGGAGCATCTGACGTCGGCTCAGGTCATGGTCTTGCAGTCCGTGAGTTCGAGCCCCACGTTGGGCTCGCTGCTCTCAGCCTGTCAGCACAGAGCCTGCTTTGGATCCTCTGTCTCCCTCTCTCTGCCCCTCCCCTGCCTGCACTCTCCCCCAGATAAACAAATCTCTTCAAGAACTTGGAAACCTTTTATCCTCCTAAAGATCCCACGTAGTTTATGCGGTCCTACGCGGTCCGTAAGGTCACCTTGGATGTTCTGGCCCCGGCAAGGCTGCTCCTTCCATGAAGAACACGGCAGCCTCAATGATGAACAAGGGCAGAATTGGCGTTTCTAAATCCCAAATCTTTAGATTCCTCGGGGATGAAAATGCTCCACACTTGCAAGCCACCTCCACTTGTGCCCCTCGGTCTGACAGCAGCCTGGTGACGAGCAGTGGGACGACCAGAGGACATCTTCGTGGTAGATGTCCCAAGCTCCGCTCGGCAGAGAGGGATGCTTGGCTCAGGGTCCCGTAGGCACAGGCAGGACCCTGTCCCAGGGAGTCATCTCCACCGCATGCACCCACATGGAGCACACGGTCCGGCTGGCTGAAGCCCTCTTGACAGAGGCCAGACTTGCAGGAGAGCTGAGGCAAACACCACCCTGGTCAGAAAACCCGAGAGATGGAGCCTGTGTATGTGAGCTGGGAAGGGCGAAACTCATTATGGAAGAAAGTGCTGTCTCTTTGCAATGGAGGACCCTCCCTGTGTCTGGGAGTCATGCATATTGCATCAAAAGACTGAGCTTATTTAGAAAAAGGAGAAAGAAACCTAGAAGCTGAGAGAATTAAATAACTCCTGGGAACTAGCCTTAGGAAGGTCTTTTCAATTTGATTGTGAAAGTAAGTTTCTGTCGGGGTTTTTGCCTTGGATTTTTGGCTTTGTGCGAATCCCAAGATCAAGAAAAAACCCTCTGGGAGGCCTGAGGTGAGGAGAGAGCCCTTTGTGAAAAGATGGCAGGCGGGCGAGTCCGGAACCGGTGGGCCTCACGGCACCCATCAGGTTTCCCTGTGCTCGGTTTCTCTACTCCTTTTGTGTAAAATTTCCCAGTGTTTAAAGCTCCCCAGCGTGGCTGGGGACGTTTTAGGTTCAGTCTCATTGTCGCAGCTCTGCGTTTTAATACTTCAATTAAATACCAAGTAATCACGCAAACGTGCTTCTAGGGGGCTTTGCAGCCCGCGATCAGCTGGGGGCCCCTCTGCTGCCCTGTGTTCCTGCTCCGAGGCCACTTTCCTGCCCTTTTTATGTGGAGTGCGGCAACTAACCCTCAGCGAAATGTTCCTGCTTTCAGGTGCCACACGGAACGCGGAGGAAGAGGCTGCCCTCTGCATTATTTATGGGGTGTTTGACCGTGACTCTCTGGCGGGCCACGCACCGTGGCACCTGGCTGTGTCTGGGTGGGGTGGGGGAGGCGGGAGCGGCTCCTTCAACACCTTCCCCCGGATCCGCTCTATTTCTTTCCCTGCCATTTTAGGACAGAGGGACGGCTCATCGAGAGGAGGCCGGTTGTGAACGGACCTGCTTGGGGCAGTTCGGTGTGATATGGGAATGAGGCAAAGTGAAGGAAGAGCCATAATAACAAAAGGCAAAAGGAAAGGCGAAGGAGGCACAGAAGGCAGTAAAAATAGTCCGGAGCTAAATCTGCATTGTTCTGTATGGGCAAGGCCATTCCAGGACTGTACGGAATTGCAGGAGAACTGGCTCCCAGAACTCAGCTTGGTGTCAGCTTTCACAGCGCTCCCGAGGAGTGAAAGGTTTGGGGGAAAAGGAGAGGAGGGGGAACTAAAATACCCTTTGCATCTCTGTAGCTTCTTTTGAGTTGAGAAAGGACTCTTTAGCCAGAGCCTCCATCCAGAACCTCGTTTCCATGGCAACCCCTTGCAGCCTGCAAAGCTGTGACGGCCCATTCTGGAGCTAGTGTTGCTGAACCAGAAAATGGAATAGGAGAGAAGTTTTGTTCCCTGGATTATTAGCATTAGCTAGGTACACGTAGAGGTGTGTAGGAACCCGTGTATTCAGCAGCCAATGCTGCTTTTCTCCTTTGGCCTTAAACATGAATTCTGTGCCTTTATTTAGCGTTTACTGTGCACCAGCGCTGGGTAGGTTCTAGGGATACAAGAGGTGAATAAGACATAATCTTTGACATTGATGAGGCTCCTGGCTGTGGGGGTGGGAGTTATTGCACCAGGAGATCGATGCCACAGAGCATCTATGTGCTGGGTATTCATGGATGCAGAGGAAGGCCTAGCTAGCTAACTTTGGTAGAGGTTGGGAAGGCTTCCCAGTGCAGATGACGTTCAAGAATTGAAAAAAGGGAGTGAGTGGGAGTTTTCCAGGTGCAGAACGTGAGGAGCAGGGAATCCTTGTGGGAATAATGTCTATTAAGCGGAAAATAAAGCAAATTATGACTTTTGTTTCTTGACCGGTTCCTGAAGTAGATTCTGCTCTTTCTGAAGCTTCTGCCCACCAGCTGTTGAAGGCTCTGACCTTCTGAGTGATTTAAAATCTGTGGACTGGGGCGCCAAGCGTCAGACTCTTATTTTTGAGTCAGGTCGTGATCTCTCAGTTTGTGAGTTCGAGCCCAGCATCGGGCTCTGCGCTGACAGTGCGGAGCCTGCTTGGGATTCTCTCTCTCCTTCTCTCTCTGCTCCTCCCCACACTCTCTCTCTCTCAAAATAAATCAACTTAAAAACATAAAGTCTGTGGACTGACAGTATTACCCAAGACCTCATGGGGCTTTCACCTATACACTTGCTTTAAGAGACAAACGCATTTCCAACATTATGTGGAAATACGATACTGGCAAATCAAATGCCGTGGGGGGCTCAGAGGTTGGTCAGGGCTGATTTTTAAAGCTTGTGATTAAATATTTGAAAAAATTTTGTTTGGGGATTAGCATACTTTCTTCCTAAGACATCCCCACCATTAGTTTGACTCTCTTTGTAATGATTTTTTTTAAAGAGGGATATACCTGTTCTGAACTACATAACTGGTCTTTACTTTATGCTCCTAGGAATATACTAATTTGCATATCGATGCCAAGAATATAAAGATAAATTACTTCTTTCAGAGCACTGGAGAACAAGGCCCACCTCAGTAATGTTCCACAGAGTCCCCCCCCGCCCAGTTCAGCATCAGTCATCCTGTGAGCACTCCATGCATATTAATTGGTGATAATTGAAAAATAACACCCATCATCCTTAGAGAAGGATATCGCCTCAGCTGATTGCACTTTTATACATAGGTTGTTCTTATTACCTAGAGTCAGTAAATAATCAGATTGTCGTTATCACACTCAGTACTACCACTAATATATAGTCTTTTTTATTTTATTTTACTTTATTTTATTAAAGTTTATTTTTATTCCTTTTGAGAAAGATACAGAGCTCAAGCGGGGGAGGGACAGAAAGAGAAGGAGACAGAATCCCAAGCAGGCTCCATGCTGTCAGTGCAGAGCCCGATGTGGGGCTTGAACTTACGAACCGTGAGATCATGACCTGAACCGAGACCAAGAGTTGAGACACTTAACCAACTGAGCCACCCAGGTGCCCCTAATATATGGCGTTTTATTCATTCATTCAACAGCCATGTTCGAGGCAATATGGTGGGGATGTAAATATGAAAAAAAAATGAGCCCTATTCTCAAGAATCTTACAATTTACTGTGTTTGTGGGAGGGTGGAGATGTATATAAATAAATACGATACACGGCAGAATGAAGCAATTGCTGTACACACACATAGACACACACACACACCCTAGCACTGTGCCTCACACATAACATGTTTTGTAAGTGTAAAATGATTGATAGGATAAATAAACCTGCTGTAAAGATGCATAGAAGAAATGATTCATTTTGATGCCTGTCCAGGGTTTTCAGGACGGAAAAGCTTTATAGAGGAAGTAACATTTACATAGAAATTTCAAAGCGTGAGTGGTGTTTTGTAGATAAAAAGGAGAAGGGCAGTGTAGGTTGAGGAACCAGCCTGAGCAAGCCTGGGAGGTGTGATGGCATGCCCCATGCTGGGCCAATGTGAGTGGTCCAGTGAGGAAGGGGACACTGTGGGACACCTGGAAATCGGGCACTTGATTATGGGTCTTTGATGTCATCGTGCTTAAATGTTCGGATTTTTTATTTTTATGGTGGGGAGGGTAAGAAAGGAGTAGCCAGTGAAGATTTGAGTAGCGACTTAATGCTATTACGTTTATTGTTTATTACGTTTATTGCTTCTGAGTGCTCCCCAGAGCTCACCCCAGAGGTGAGGCTTCTTGTCTGCTTTGTTCACTTACATATCCCAAGGGCCTAACCCGGTGCCCGGCACACTGTAGATCCTCACCAGATGATTGTTGAACGGGATCCTCCCAGGGCTTTAGGGGTATGTTTCTGGGAATGATATGAAATTAAGGGAATGAGAGGATTTCAGGCAGGAGAGTCAAGGTAGAAAGTTTTTCCGGAAGCTCAAGTGGATACCTGTGAGGCTGAACTTGGGAGACACTCAGAAAGGAAAACTGGATGTAGGGGGGCTGAGGGTCAGATGCATCCTCTGTATGTTAAATCAGTGACCGGCTGGGACTGCTCCGAATTGAACTGAGGCCCAGACATCTGCGGGTAGAACTTGCCTCCTGCTGGGGGAAGGGGTGTTGGGCTGGGGTGAGGCCGAGAAGAGAGAAATAATGGCTTTGTTTTTGGAAAGGTTGAGTGTGACGTGTCTTTGGGAAGTTCATGTGGACGCTGGCTTGGAAAGGTTAAGTTTGAGGCGCCCTTGGGAAGTTCATGTGGACATTGGCTTAAAGGGACACTTGGGTTGTAGACCTCACTATGGGACAGGAGGACTGGAATGAAAGGTATGGGAGTCATTGGGATCCAGGTAACAAGTGAAGTAAGGGAGTGATGGCCTAAGTTTCCTGCGGAGGGAGCTGAAGGATGGGAGACTGAAGGAAGTTTGCATTTAATGGGCAGCAAAGTCAAAAGCCTGAGAATTGGTGGGGAAGTTAGGATGAAAATTAGAGCAAAGGGTCAAGGAAGTCACAAGAGTGTTTTCTGATTGAGGATGGGAGCAAAGAACTCAGTTTGGTGGAAAACCAGGCAGGGTGAAGCCTGGTAAGAGCCCATTGGATTGGACAGCCCAGAGTACTTACAATTAAAACAAAAAACAAACAAACAAAGACGGTATTAGTAATTTCGATGGAATGGTGGAGGCAGAAAACATCTCAGGACGTTGAAAATGTTGGATGAGAAAGTAGAGTTCAAATGTAGACAGCTTTTTAAAGAAGTTTGGCAGTGAAGGAAAAGAAAGAAGGGGGTTTAGTTCCAGGGGAAATCAGTTGCTGAAAGACATTGTATTTTTTATGAAGGGAAGTATGTTTGTGAGGCAGTGGGAAGGAAGCTGTTAGGTAAAGACTTAACAATCAACCTTTGGTTGTTTCTGTGATACAGGAAACTGATTGTGATTCCGAGAAAAGTGAAGACGTGCTTTCATCTACACGTAAAATAACACATCTGAGCACAATTTTAATGGGATAATGTCAAACACGATGCATGTGTAGTCTTACTAAGAATGATCATTTTGGCAGTCTCCGATCTTTTTCTACAGAGAGAGGGCTGCTTTCTGTAAATGCTGTGAGGTTGAAGAGGCAGTGACGTCACCGTGTCTGTGCCTGTCTCACCGTGGCCTGGTGATGGCTGTGTAGTCCAAAAAGGATGAAAATCAGGTCACATGGAGCGAGCACCTGAGAGGACTAGAAAATGTTGGGAATCCTAGATGTTGAGGTACTTTGGAAGGTTACTGGGTCTTTCACCTTGTCCTTTAGATGATTCTCGTGAGAAGTATTCCAGAACTAAAATATCCTGCCCACTGCTTATGTGCCTGGAACCTACCGTGGTAGCGGTAACAGTTCATATGGGAGAGGATCTCATAGAATTTTATGTGATTGTTCTTCTTGTGTTTGGACTCCCTAGAGAGTAGAGTTGGCATAGAAACAAATGGGAAAACGTTTTTTTTTCTTTTTTCTTCTTTAACCGAATAATATGGCCAAATAGAAGCAAGTAATTTTTTTTTAATCCCTTTGTTGAAAGTTGAAGATCTTGTCACGTATCATCAGAGTGCTGGCATAAAATCAGTGTTAAATAAACACGGAGTTGACTGAAATGTGAGCAGAGAATTCTGTACATTTCAAGGCCCTTCTCAGTCCAGAATCTGGAGACCACCGTGTTACACTGAGAAACAGAAGTTGACAAAATATCTAATGGTAGGGAGGTGGATGAATAAACCATGCTGTGTCTCTAAATTCATCATGTACTGTGATTTAGCAGATTCGAAAGCATGGAGGAAACCCAATAACATGTTCAAGGGAAAATCCAGGATGCAAATCTCTATGTAGTGTACTACAAATTTTGTAAAATTAAGTGTCGCACATAAAGATACGTTTGCATGAAAAAAGACCTGAGAGAATATTTTACCCCAGAAACTATAATGGTCATCATCTTTGGTGATGGGATTACGAGTGATTATTATTTTCTTTGTTACGTTTTTATGCACTTGCCAACTTTGATGTAACGAGTATACTTTATTTTTATCATCATAAAAGTTATTTGAGCCTAAGCTTAGATATCACGAAAGTGTAATTGCACATGTACTTCCTCATATGTGTCTTTCCGTTTAATTTTCATCTGAATGGGGTCTGGGTTTGGGGGGCCTAATTTAATAACTCCTGTGGGCTTGCGTTTACAACCAAATCTCAGTATGAATCAGAACAGGTTCTGTTTGGACTCTGGACTATAGCAATTCAGAACTGGCCTGCTGACCAGAAGTTTCCTCGTGGGTGAAATGGGTGGGCACCGAGATCGGGGAGATGGTGGTGCTGCTCATGGTCTTTTGGACTTGGAAGGGGCTGCCATAACTCCTGCCCTCCTGCTCCTCTCCCCGCTTCTCCTCCTGATCTCACTTTCTTTCCCTTCCTTCTCTACCCTTCCCCTTACTCCTCCTTCTGCTCTCCTCCTCCTCCTCCTCCTCCTCCCCTTCCTTCTCCTCCTGCTCACCCTTCTTGTCCTCTGCCCTTCTTACTCCTCCCCTCCCTCCTCTTCCTGCTTTTTCTTCTCTTGCTCTCTCTACTCCTCTTCCTTTTCATCCTCACCGCTTCCTTAATGGCCAGGTGCTCCGTTTCCGTGCTTGAACCAATGCGCTGGAGGATGAAGAGTTCCTTCATGGCTCAGGAGGAGTTCATGGGTGTTCTTGATAAGAGGCACCAGGAACCAGAAGAAAGGCAGAAATGAGCATTTTGACTTTGGCACCCAAATGAGGCTGTTTAAAAAATTGATTGAGAACCCAGGAATGTTTGTGGTGACGGACGTGTTGTGTCTGTTGACTGTGGGGCTGGATACACGAGCCTGCACGTGCGTAACCTTGCATAAGATAAAGACATGCCTACATATACTCGAATGAGTAGAAGTAAAGCAAGAATTCTGAATAAGATTCGCGATTGTATCAGTGTCAATATCCTGGCTGTGATATTGGACACCGTGCTATAGTTTTGCAAAATGTGGCTGTTGGGGAATCTGCATAGAGAACAAATGCTATCTCTCTGTGTTATTATTATTATTTTTACAACTGCACGTGAATCTACAATTATCTCAAAATAAACATTTGATTAAAAAATAAAAAGTATGGGTGAGCCATTCATGTCGTGAAGATCCATTGCCCATGTAGCTCAGGATTCTGCTCTGATAGTAAACACAAAGGATTCCAAGCACGTATCAATTAAGAAATCATTATGTGTTAGGCACTACGCTAACTAGGCACTTGACGTGCATTATTCCCTTTCATTCAGTTCATCAACCTTATGATAGGTATTGCTGTCCTCATGTGACCTATAAGGAAACTGAGGCTCAAAAAGTTCAAATGCCAGCTAGTACTTGCAAAGTAAGGAGCGAGCACAGGCAGTGTGATTCCAGAGCATGCACACTTCATCACTAAGCGACACTCCCTCCGTGTTCTGTCCAGGAGCATGTTGGCCGAGAATGATATTTAACTCAGAGCGGGTAGGGGTGCCTTGTCTCCTCCCAGCCGTCATTTCTTTGCATTGATCCTTCAGGGCCTATTCCCCTGTGGGTTTATCTAAATTCTTACTGCGGTTATTTATATGACCAGTTTTACTATCTCTAGTTTACTATCTCAGTTTTACTGTCAGTCAGGTTTATGCACTGCTGTGTAGGTATGTCTTTTTGAATTGATCTCTTTCTCTGAGGTTTCCGTGGGAAACCCCTTACTCCCTTTCCCCCCGCTAATTTATTTACCAAGATTGGATGGGGTTTGTCTCCGTCATCTGTTAGTGCAAGGCATGTGATCGAATACGGATGAATCCTGTTAGCCCAGAACTGGGAGAACGTGGCAAGGTTGGGAGGGCCTGGAAACTGGTGCCAGGGCAGAGCCTTCTGGATTGAGGGCTGTGGTTAAGCCCCTGTAGCTGAGAGCAAAGAAGAGAATTTAACCAAGTAGGAGCGCTGGAAGGCAAGAGACAGAAAAAGTCAAGACCCAAACAAGGCTAACTCTGGGACCAGCACATCCAAAGGAAACAAGGTAGTGGTAGGAGAAGGAAAGGAAGAGAACACATCTAAGGTCAAGAGGATGACAGTGTTGAGGAGTCTTTTTCCCCAGCTGGAATTGTCACGTATGCTTCCCGCAAGGAACGGCCAGCTCCAGGACACTGACAGCAACAGGCGCCACCCAGCTGTCTCTGGCTCTGAGTTGCTCTTAAGACTTTAATCACCGGCCCTCGAATGTCCTAAAACGATATGTGACTTCTGTTAGTTCTGCGGGGGAAATGGCCTCTTTTCTGCCACGTAGAAGCTGGAAAGGACCTTAGGTGTTTATGGCCTGGTTTGGAGCAAGTGCAGGGGTTATGAGTCATTGTCTCCTATGATCGCTGGGAACATGTGCAGAGAGAAGGCTGGCGAGTGGGGAGGGCTGCTGGCCTCATGCACGCCAGCTCTGTCTGTGCCTGCCTGCCTGCTTCCACGGGATGCTTTGTACAGGCTTGAGAAAGAATTGGTTGGCTAGTTAAAGTTAGCTCTACAAAGATTGCTTTACAGAGAAAATGAAAGAGAACCTTCACAACTAGTCACAGGGGAGAGAGGTCACGGCAGAGGGAGGAGCAGGAGATGATGTGGGGAAAAAATTAATGAGAAAGAGCACTGGGCACGATAACAGACTGACTCGAAAAAGAGAAGAGAGAAAAGGATTCCGCCCTGGGATTGGCTAAGTTGTGTGAAATGTAAAGATAAAAGTTAACACAGTCATCCTCTTAGAATCGGGATATATCTGCACCTCCTGCTTTTCTCCTCCACCCCCCTTTCCAGGTTTAGCCTGGAAACCCAAGAGCCTTAGGGATGTGAGATGAAGAGAATAGAGATGCCTGTTTGGGAGGGAGTGAACTCCACTCATTATGGCGATATTGATCAAGTGCAGTTGGGAGCCATTTTCCCCACGGGACCTCATTACCCACATCATTCTTAGAGTCAGTGTCCCAATCTGGTTGCCACTGGCATGGCACCCACCCCTGTTGGACATGGGCCGAATGCAGAGTGTCCGTTAGGAACTTGTCCCTGGTGAGCAGGGCCTCAGCTGGCCCATAGAAGAGGTGTGGTGGGTAGGAGTGAACAGTTCCGGAAACAGCTAGTGTGAGTTCTGTAGGGAAGCAAATTTTGTCAAGCCAAGATAAGCCTCTTTGGTATATTGATTGTTTTAAGCTGGTTATTTTTAAGAAAAAACAGACACAAGAGAAAGTCTTAAAACTGAGTAGAAATTACTCTTTTATAGGAGACATTGACTTGTATAAGGGAAATCTCCCATCTGTAAGGGTGTCTCCCTCCCTGTACCAGGAAGAGGGGCTTGAGTCATCTCTAGAATTTCTTATCAGTGGGGAAGGCAGTGAACTTAAATCTGCATAAAACATTACCTGTGTTTCCTGTGCTTTCCCTGGTAACTTGCCCTGACTGACTCCCCACCCCAATATCCTCCTTTGTCTTTAGTGAAAGATGGTTTTCAAGATGATGGCTTCAGCCATTTCAGGAATTACTCAGTTTTCCTGGGTGTCCCATGTATACAGTAGGTATACATGTTATTAAATTTTGTTTGCTTTTCTCCTGTTACTCTGTCTGGTGTCAGACTTTTTCCCTTTTTATTTTTTATTTATTGAAAAAAATTTTTAACATTTACTCATTTAAAAATTGTTTTATTATTATTTTTTTAGTTTTTATTTTTTAATATAATTGATTGTCAAATTGGCTAACATACAGTGTGTCAAGTGTACTCTTGGTTTTTGGGGTAGATTCCCGGGTTCATCACTTACCTACAACACCCCGTGAGTTAGAAGATCTTGAAGGGTAAAGGAAAATTTCCTCCCCAACAGTGCTAAAACGTATTTCTTCTTCCTTTGATGTGAAAGATTCCCTACACAAAAGCCACTGTCAGCTGCAAGAACGTGGTAATAAGTTGTTTTTTTTTTTTCCCCTGCCGAAGTAAAGCAATTACTATAGACTGTGCAAACACCTAAGTGACCCCAGTGGTAACCAGAGCAATTTGCTGTGAAGTTGGCTTCCACTGAAATAGCAAAACATTCCATGGAAGTCAGCCTTGACTCCAGATTGCAGACACGGAGGAGGGTCCCTTGCCCTTCAGCTCTATAAGGAGAGCTGAACCCTTGGAGGGAGACAGGGGGCCGGGAGTTGGGGTGGAGGGGGTGGAGTGCAAAGCAGAGCAGTGGAACGTGGCAAAAGGTTGCAAAACAACTTTGTGCCAAAGACCTCCAAGTTGCTGGGAGGTGTTTGGCTCCTCCCCGGGCTGAGCGCTGTCACCCCTAGGGATGTGGGTCTGTCGGAGGGCATCGTGACCATTTGAGAACTGCGGCAGCCTCCACGATCATAGGAGACGTGACAGAATTCTCCCTCCCAAATGGGGACTTCTTACTGCTGCTGTAGAATCCTTCGTTTGCCGAGCGGTTGTCCACATGTTTGCAGAACTGCGCCGAGGGCTTGGGGTAACGCACACATGGTAACTAACCTAACGCCCCCACTCGCCTACCCCGGTCCCAGTCTCTTACATGCCCTCACTCCCTAGCTTAGCAGCTGTAGCAAATTACCATCCCATCAGGTAGAGCAATCGCTGAATACCTTAGAAAGCGGAGCTTCCACTGAAGCCATCTAGCGGAAGCATACCATGTTTAGGCACATGCTGGCGGGGGTTGCCGTATAAATACTTAGATCATTCTATTCTTAATAGTGGTCTGCAGACCAGCAGCTGTCAGCATCACCTGGGAGCTTGTTCGAAATGCAGAATCTAAGGCTCTCCCCCGGACCCAGTGAATCAGACATATGTTTTAACAAGATCCCAGGTGATTCAGGTGCACATTGAAGTCTGAGAGGTACTGCCTTAGATGTCTTCAGTGCCGCTTCTCACAAAGGCATAACTGTGGAGCAACTTTGTCTTGGAATCAGCCTTCGATCCAGACCCAAGCTCCATTACCTAATGATGTTGATCAAGAAACTGTTGGGGCGCCCGGGTGGCTCAGTTTGTTAAGCATCAGATTCTTGATTTCGGCTCATGGTTCATGAGATCAAGCCCCACATAGGGCTCTGTGCTGACAGTGCAGAGCCTGCTTGAGAGTCTCTCTCTGCCCCTCCCCCCAATAAATAACCATTAAAAAATACTGAACTTCTCTGAGACTCAGTTTCTCCTGTATAATATCACAAGAGACGGTTGTGACAGTTCAGTGAGCTAATGCATATCAAGTGCCTGACAGTGCGAATGGTTTAACTAGCACTCTCCCCGCTACCTGTCTTCTCATTAAAGGGATTTTATACAAAATACCTTCTCCCCTGTCCCTAAAAGGCTAGCTGTTATAGAAACTGGTGTTCTCAAGTGTTATGAGAGGGTTAAAAAGAATTTCACTTTGGTTGATCGATCTTACCTCTCTTAAACTCAGCCAGGCTTTCACAGAAGTCTTTTTCTAAATCATGTCTACTTCATAATTAAAGGCAGATATCGGCTTATTTCCTGGTCTGTTGAGCCTGTATTAGAACCGGGAATCCAGAATGTTTCATATTTCCTTTTCCCTAAAGTGGACTGTGGTGCAACTGCTCGGGCTTTGGGCTTCAACAGTCTTGGGTCTAGACTCTAGCCCTGCCATTTACCACAGTATGACCTACAGGGGCTGTCACATCCCTGTGAACCTTTTTTGTGTGGAACATGGAGCTGATGAGTCTGTATCTCATAGGATCATTGTGAAGAATAAGTGAAAAGTCATATATAGCACATAGTAGGTGTTCCCATATGCACCTATTTCCTCCTCTTTTGTATCTAGAAATAACTCTACGCATTTTGGGGGATGATTAAACTAACATTTATTCTAGAACATCACTGGAAAAGGGAAGTTTGAATGTCTGGGACACATGCATAATTTTTTCTCCTCTTTTACTCGCTGGCCACTTTAATATCACGGCTAATGTTACGTTAGACACTGCAGCCCAAACGGCATAGTGATGCATTGGTCTTACGACTCGTTTTAATAAAGTAACTTTGAAATGTTACCTACTTTTACATTTCCAACTTAGTCGTTGTTTGATCTTTCTAACTTATTCAAAAGGTCTCTTTGTAAGTTATCTTTCCTCTGTAAGCCTTGTGATGGCCTTTGGCCAAAAGCTATAAAATTCTGACCTTGGAAAATCTTTATTAATCACTTTTGCTCATGTCATGTGTGGTTCATCTGTACCCACCAACTTTGAGTTCTCAAAATACTGTATTTCGGTGAGGCAGAATTGAATATTAATGTGTTTTATAGGTAGATAAATGAGGGAAAAGATAGAGAAGGGAGGGCAAATAAGTGAACGGTAATAAGTAGAATAAGGGGAAAATATTCAGAAGTGTAATTAAAGATGAAAGATGCCTTCATCTGAGCTTTTTAAGGAAGTGGAAAAGTCAATGAGTCTGAGAAACTTGGCTGGGCTATCTATTCTAGTAGATTGGAAATTGAAAGATGAAAGAAAGCTCTTCTACCCAAAGCAGTGAAACAGCGGAATCATATAATATTATGAAAAGGAGGACCCATGAGGGATCTTCCAGTCTTTTTTCTTTATCTTGAGACATGTTCACACTTAGTTCCAGACAGATGAGAACCCATTTTTGCTTTTAAACAATGCTAGGAAAAGATATTCCGTGGTCCCTCAATTGCAATCCACATCAAACAATTTTGAATGTTTGTAACAATTTCCAGTCACAGAGAGCTTGTCCTGAAGTCTAACTTAAATCTGTTTCTTGCTTAACAATGATTTTTATAGATCATGGACTGCTAAGGGCTGGGGTTTTAAAAATGCCATTCTAGAGCGTTTGCACTTCTGATGCAGTAAAGTTGCCAGTCTCTTGGGATAGTGTGTGTGTGTGTGTGTGTGTGTGTGTGTGTGTGTGTGTGTGTGAAAGAGAGGGAGAGAGAGAGGGACAGGATTTCTTTTTGTTACAACCACTTTAAAAGCTCTGTAAGGTGTATTGCAAGCACCTAACAGTTTGTCATAAATGTAACTCAAGTGATTTTATACCCACCTTCCTAGTATTTATTTTCCTCTACTATTTCTTGAACAAATGACTTTCTCAGATTTACAACTCATTTTCTGCAAGCTTCAAGTAGATAGTTTTAAATGTACCATACCATATTTGAAAAATCAATATTCATAATTTAATGAATTTCAATTTTATCTATTCTCAGTCTTAGTTTTTACCAAACTGATGAGGCCTGACTTTCTCCATCTATTCCAGAAGTTCTTCAGAATCAAATAGCCACATGCTCTGTTGGATTTCCTTCTATTTTTTCTGCATGCCATTCTGTCTCATTTTCTAGCTCATCCTTCCCTACCTCAATGCAAAATTGGAGTTCTTTAGGACTCAGCCCTTGCCTATTGCTGAACACTCTGCTTTTATCTCCACCGGTGATCTTTTCCACTCTCTTGATTTCTGTTGCAACCCCAGTGCCTACAAATGGTAAGGCTATACCTCCAGCCCAGATAGTTTTCTGAGCTCGAGAGCCATATGTATTATCCGTCTACTGAAAATGATCATTTGTATAGCGCCCAGATGCTGAAAGTTCACGCGACCCAAACTGGATCTGCATTTCTTCCTTTACCTTTCATGCTGCTTCCTTCTGCTTCCCCAGCCACGATAAATGACACCACCCAGTGTTCACAATAGCCCAGGCGTCCATCAGTAGATGAGTGGGTAAACAAAATATGCTGTCTACATCCAGCGGAATGGTATTCCTCCTTAAAAGGGAAGGAAATTCGACACAACGTGGATGAACCTTGAGAACATTATGCCAAGTGAAAGAAGCCAGACACAAAAGGACAAATGCTGTGTGATATTCCACTTCTGTGCGGTGCCTAGAACAGTCAGAACATAAAGGCAGAAAGTAAAGTGATGGCTGCCAGGGGTTAAGGGGAAGAGGGGAACAGGTATGGGGAGTTACTATTGAATGGGTACAGAGGTTCACTTGGGGAGGATGAGAAAGGTTCTAGGGGGGATGATCATGTACTGTTGTGAATGTACTTAATGCCATTGAACTGTCCACTTCAAAATAGTTACCATGGTAAATTTCATGGTATGTGTCTTAGCCACGATTTTTAAAAGACAAAAAAAGTAAGGGAACATGTGAAAGGACACCACAGAGACCAATCAGCCGAGTCCTGAATGTGAAACATACTTTAGGTTCATGCTGTAGGCCATGTTTCTCTTGGGGGGAAGAGGGAGGGACCATTACGGAATAGAGGAGGCCTGAGAGACAGAAATTAACTAATTAATTTAAAAAATGAGTAAATAGGAGTGCCTGGGTAGCTCAGTCAGTTAAGCGTCCGACTCTTGATTTTGGCTCAGGTCATGATCTCACAGTTTCCTGAGTTCGGGCCCCGCATTGGACTTCGTGCTGACAGTGGGGAGTCTGTGTGGGATTCTCTGTCTGTCTCTCTCTTTCTCTGTCTCTCTCCGACTCTCACTGTCTCTGTCTCTCTTGAAGTGAATAAACTTTTTTTTTTTTTTAAACGAGTAAATAACACCATCCTCCACCTAGGCTCTTAAGTCAGGGACCTGGAGGGGTGCCTGGGTGGCTGAGTCGGTTGAGCGACCGACTTCCTTCGGCTCAGGTCATGATCTCACGGTTTGTGAGTTCGAGCCCTGCGTCGGGCTCTGTGCTGACAGCTCGGAGCCTGGAGCCTGCTTCGGATTCTGTGTCTCCCTCTCTCTCTGTCCCTCCCCTGCTCATGCTCTGTCTCTGTCTCAGAAATAAATAAATATAATAAAAAAATTTTTTTAAAAAAGTCAGGAGCCTGGAAGTCATGCTTGAATCCTTTTGCCCCATATATCCACCCATATGTGTTTGCACATGTGTTCTGCTCACGGGAAATCCCCTGGCTCTGACTTAGAAGCAAAAAGCCCCAACAGAGTTGGATAAGGGAGAAATTTTTATGTTTTAAAGTTGCGAGGAAAGGGGCCCTGGGTGGCTCAGTCGGTTGAGCGTCCGACTTCAGCTCAGGTCACAATCTTGCAGTCCGTGAGTTCGGGCCCCGCGTCGGGCTCTGTGCTGACAGCTCAGAGCCTGGAGCCTGTTTCAGATTCTGTGTCTCCCTCTTTCTCTCTCCTCCCCCACTCATGCTCTGTCTCTCTCTTCTCAAAAATAAATAAACGTTAAAAAAATTTTAAAGTTGCAAGGAAGACTTTACAAAAAAGGTGGGCCTGTAAGGAGTGGCCTTGAAGGCTGGGTGGTGATGGGGAGTTCCTTGAGAAGTGGTTGGAGATAAGATTCTAGATAGAGGGACAGAGTGAGGATGTGGCGGAAAGAGGCTTGGCGCATGAGTGGCGATGATGGATGGGGAGCTGCCGGGAAGGCTTTTTATGGGACCAGTCTGTTGGTGCCAACTTCTTGTAGAAGTGGGCCTGCTGGCGTGGCACGTGCCCTGTTACACCCAGTTGAGAGTCACATTTTGTTTCGAGGGTGGGCTGATGAGTGTACACACTTGACATTCTGTGATGCAGGGAGGTCAGAAAGAAATGTGATCAGATGTAACTCCGGAAGCTTCTGGAAAAGAGGGGTGATGCTCTGCAAAGGAGTGCGGGATCTGAGTGGACTGTGGCTAGGATGCTTGTGAAAGGGTAGGCCTTAGAGGGAAGCCAGCGATGTATCTGATCAACTTGGAACTTTAAGGAGAAGAAGGGAAGGGGAGGGGACATTGGCAGCAGGCGACTTATCTTCTCAGGCTGTTTCACGGATGCAAGCCAGAGGAACACCTAAGGGACATTGCTGTCACAACACATGGCCACTACACACTGGATAAGTAGGGACTCTCTATTGAAATGCAGCAAATCCCATTCTGAGAATTAGGATTTCTCAACAGGTGAAGGGTAAGCTTAAACACGTTCATATCAGGTTCTAGTGTTTCAGGTGCAAGTGTGATGGGGCATCAGCCCTTGGTTAAATTGGTTGCAACCTCTTTCCTTCCCCAGATCATTCTTTGTTTGAAATCTCCTCCCCATGATAGGTTATTGCCTTATATCCTCCTTTCTTTCTTTGAGCTATAGCTACAGTTTTTATCTATACCCATCAACCAATGTCCCAGCAGAAAACAGGTTATATATTCCAGCCGAGTTTTCTAGAAATTACCGAGGGATTACTAAAACGGTACAGAAAGGAATAGTGCAGTATGCAGAGGTTAATGACAGCAAAGTGTGGTCACCAGCCTTAGGCCTGAGGGGGAGGAGAAGGGGCCGTTCCTGGAACCCAGAGACAGTGAGGGCTTTTGGAGAGAACTGTGACCCCCACAGAGGGATGCAGCCAGCCTGAGGCCAGTCCAGGGGGAGTCTCACTCCTCTTTATCTCTCTGCTCTCATTCAGGTCGGCCTCCTTGGGCACAGAACAAGGTGAAAGAAAGTGGAGGGCGGATCAGAACAGTGAATGGAACATCCCTATTGGATTTCCATGTAGAGATCTTTTGCCGACTCTGCTGTGGTGTCACTGTTTATCCTGAGTACAGTTTTCTTTTTAAATGTTTCCCTTAACTGATTTTCCTTTTATTTATTTTTTTATTTTATTTTATTTTTTATTTTTTTATTTTTTTAAATTTTTTTTTTCAATGTTTATTTATTTTTGGGACAGAGAGAGACAGAGCATGAACGGGGGAGGGGCAGAGAGAGAGGGAGACACAGAATCAGAAACAGGCTCCAGGCTCTGAGCCATCAGCCCAGAGCCCGACGCGGGGCTCGAACTCACGGACCGCGAGATCGTGACCTGGCTGAAGTCGGACGCTTAACCGACTGCGCCACCCAGGCGCCCCTGATTTTCCTTTTAATAACCACATGCGAAGTAACCGCTCGAGCTAAAGCCGACCCTGATTTTGCTTTTGTATGGTCACATGTACTTACAGCTAGGTCAGGCAGGCCAGTCTTCAGCTGAGCTAGGAACCCTCTACCAGAACCTCCCACTATATAGTACACTTGGGAACAGTCAGCTCCGAACACAGGTTGTGATTCAGGAGGTCTGGGGAAGGGCCGGAGAGTCTTCATTTCTAACATGTTCCCAAGTGACGCCCATGCAGCTGGTGCACAGGCCACATTTGGAAAAGCAAGGCACTGCACGATTTGACAATGATCTCTAGATAAACTGCCAGCTGCCCCGAATTAGCTAGGTGAGGCAGTGGGAGGTCCACCTTCCTGCTGATGGCCTGCCATCTGCTACTTCATTATTTCTTGGCTTTGCCACTCGTTCCCAGGGTTCAGGGGTCCCACGTACTTCCCCAAGCCTCAGCGTTTCTGCCTTTATGGAATTGAGGGCTGCTCTTCTTCCTGGGCTTGTGAGAGGATAACAGCAAATGACTGTGTTTATCTTCTGGGAACGGTGTCTTAGAAGTCCTGTTATCTGCCTCATGTTGCTGCTGTTTATTTGAACACCATTCAGCGTGGTGCTTACCTGGCCGAATACGCTGATGATGTTTTTGCCGATTGGATCAGTGAGTTGCCGGAAATGAGGAGCCTGTAATCCTTGGAGCTTCCCTTTAACAGGACAAGGTATCACAGGCTAAAGTTTGAGGGTACCCTAACATCTTGCTGGCCCTACTGTTCAAAGGAATTTCAGCAGAACTCATAAATAGCTCTTCTAAAGTAAATGCCCACCTCATCAGAGGCTGAGGCTCTACAAATACCGGAGTGGGGAGGGACTTGTTCCTCTGAATTTTATTTCAGACAGGAAGCTGCTATATCAGCAAGCAGAATTCTGAAAGCCAGGACCTAGGGAAGGTACAAGCTGGAATACAACGGAGGTTCACTCTGGGATGACTGTGGATGCCACTGGCTGTTGTGTCCATGGGCTGAGACAGTAGTGGGGCCAGTGGAGTAAAACATGTGGGAAGTTAAGGTAGAGAAGTGTAAAGGATGAATTATGTCATAATTGGGAAAACCAACAACACTTAAGAAAACGATTTTGACCTACATTAAATGAAAATACTGCGTGCTTACAATATGGCTACACACGGGGCTCCTGGGTGGCTTAGTTGGTTAGGCAACCCACTCTTGATTTTCGGCTCAGGTCATGATCTCATGGTTTGTGGGATCTATCTCCGCATTGGGCTCTGTGTTGATGGCTGGGAGCCTGCTTAGGATTCTCTTCTTTCCTCTCTCCCTGCCCCTCCTCCCCCAGTCGTGTGTGCGTGTGTGTGTGTGTGTGTGCGCACGCACATGCACCTGCGTCCTCTCTCTTGGTCTTGCTCTCGCTCTCAAAATAAACAGAAAAATAAAAACAAAACAATATGGCTACACATTTTCTTTCAGATTATCATGCCAATTCTGAAGAGCAGCATTAATTAAGGGCCCAGACTCTAAATTGCCCGGGTTTAAATCTGGTGTGCACCAGTTCCTGGAAATGTGGCATTATGAAGCTTTTAACCTCCCTGTGCTGCGTGTTCTTTTCGCGGTGAAATGGACATGAAAATAGTAACAATCTCATAGGGTTGTCTTGAAAAATAAAGGACTTGATAAATGAAAATTACCGAGAACAATGCCGGCATAGACTGATTTCTCAATCAGTGCTGACAATAATTATTATTATCATGCAATCAAGTTCGAGTTCCTGCCTAAATGGGAGTTCTTTCCACGAAGCCATGTTGTCTCTTCCAGCTTGGTGAAAATGCAGTTTATAGTGGGATGAGCAAGTTAGTCATGGTGGAAGGGAAGTCTTAATAGTGTTGAAATACCCACAAGACATTTTCCCTTTTTTGGGTACAGCACAATAAGCATCTATCTAGGAAGGAATATGGGGGAAATGATTTGAGATTGTGAAACACAGTGGTCATGATTCCTTAGTGATTCGTAGGAGCTAAGGTGAAGGAAATCATGCTTGCAGCGGTCTATCAGAGGTCTCAGTTTTTGGCACAGTTTTTTTTTGGTGGGGGGGGGCGGGGATAATAAGGAACTAAACTCTCTTAAGGAAGCATTTAGCCCTTGAATTTGTAAGGAATTTCAGGTGAGTTCTGTGAGACTCAAAATGTAATTACTTACCGAGTACCCAGTGTAACATCAAGTATTGGCTAAGTCCCATACGAGCATATTATTTAATCCCCTCTCTCTCTCTCGGGTGGAAGCTAAGTACCGTCACATAATCCCTCATCAGTGAGGAAATGATGGGCCTAGAATTCCCAAGTGACTTCCTATTCAAGGGCACACGACAAGTCAGAGAGAGAACCGTGGCTTGACTCCAGAGCGCGTGGGTCCCCATTCTGCCTGTTGACTCTGTGAGCCAGGCGAAGCGGTCGAAGGGGAATGCCCAGATGGGAAAAAAGGAAACTCATTTCAAAATGATACTTGATGAAAGGTAGTGGTGATCAAGAAGGGATAAAGATAAGGCCCAGAGGAGTGCTGTTTCACAGTTGTAAAGCCGAGGAGACGTGGGCATCATCCCATCTCAGTCTCTTCATCTGACAGATGAAGAAGAAAGGGTCTAGACCTCAAGGTCACTTGGGGCTCGTGTCAGCACGGAGACAAGAACCCCTTCCTGGACTAACATTCATTCTGTGCTCTCGCTTTCTCCACAAAGGACAGTTGCTTTAGCTGCGAATGAATGGCTGTGAGTATAAGCGTCTGTGGCATTCTTTCAATAGGAACTAGTTAGACTGGGAAAATCACACTTTTTAATTATTGAAATCATTTATTGATGCTGAGACACTGTTTGTTTGGTGAACATATGTGGAGAATATTAATGGATATTATATATTACTAAAGCTCCCCCTTATTGACTTCTGCGTCACAATGTAAACACGCGTAGCCCAATAAAACATGACTTTGTCTTAATAGCATTATGAATAAATTATTAAGGGCTCTTTTTTTTCTTCTGCAGTAATTTTACTACTTTTTTTTAAACAAACCTTCCATAGGACTGTAATTAAAAGTAAAGGAATGTGCAGCAGTTTTTAGCCATAATCCTCAGGAGATTAATAAAGAACCGTCAAAGCCCAGATGAAAAAAAATGCTCTGTGTGCTGAGGGGCTCCTTGAGAATGGCGTTCAAGGGGGCCGTGACCTCTGCTGGTGCACGTGTCTCGCCAGCTGTGGCTGAGGTTTGTGCTGTGGAGAACTTGCCCAGAATGGCTTGTTGGATGCCAGTGGGCATTGCCAAGGCCAGGGAGTGCATTGTCCACGTCTAGCCTGAGCCCAGCCCAGGGTAGACCGTCGTGGAATGCTTGTTGGATGAGTTACTGCACTCCGAGCCGTGCTCTTTACCTCCAAAGCCATACTGTGGTTTGCATTTCTTACTGAGGTGGCTTAGGGATCTGCTCAGAGCTCGTATACGCTGTGAATAACTGCCATCAGAGACAAGAGGTCCCCATTTAATGAGCAAGGGCTCTTGTGTCAGCCAGACCTATATTTTAGTGATGGCTTCACCGTCTTAGGCAAGTTACTTTGCCATGTTGACCCTCATTTCTTAAAAAATGACAGTACCCACTTTTCGGGGGCTGGTGCGAGTACTCTGTGATAAACATGTAAAACGACCTAACTCAGGACCTGGGAGGCTGTTATTAGTCACTCTGCTTGCCAGCAGACGGAAGGAAGCCTTAGAGGAGAGTCACCTGATCATGAGCTGGCTGTTAAGTTCGATTTATCTATTGTTTTGCTATTTTTTTGCATGACCACTGAGTATCTGCTGCCCTGTCACTGTAGCTCAGTGCATCTTCCTCTCTGTTCTCACGGTCATTCAGTCGTACTTCCTAGTGTCTGTGGCTGCTCTCTCCTGACCACCCCTCCAGTGCCCAGTCCTGCTGATTCTGCTGGAGAGAGTACAGAGAACAAATGTCCAGCCTGTGATTTTGTACGCAAAGGGTAGGGCTTAACCGTAGAACTCTAGCCTGGCAAATTTCACTCTGATTTTTTTTTTCTGGCTTTTTGATCCATTCAGTCCCCAAATATAATTTCACATCATCTGTTTGCCTTAGCATTTCATTATGAGTTAGGAAGTCGCTCTCAGACCTCTGCTGGGAGCTGAGAATATGTGCCCTGTGCAGGACCAACACCAGGCTGCATTGCCCAAGGCTCCCTGTACTGATGGTCACGTGATTCTTGGCACTTAGATGGTGCTTCTTTATGCACACATTAGCTACTTCTTTTAATACCTTCAAGGACTGGTAGGAATTGCTATAGTCTGTTTGCATTGGTGGGGAAACTTAGGCATGAAGGGTCAGATGCTTCTTCTAGGACATTGCAGCAGCTATGGTGGTCAGGAAATAGTTTTCACGCGAGGCCATCTCCAGTCTGAGTTATGATACCCTGAAACAGGTATACGGTTTCCCTGAAG
The DNA here is from genome assembly GCF_022079265.1 of Lynx rufus. NCBI lineage: Eukaryota > Metazoa > Chordata > Mammalia > Carnivora > Felidae > Lynx > Lynx rufus. The sequence goes on from NW_025814829.1 coordinate 44,853,976, forward strand.
GCTTTTGGGTTGGCATCATTGGGATTTTCCTCTCTGGCCGTTAGCCAGTCCTGTAGCACTAAGAACGATTCCTTCTGGAGTCTAAGAGAAGTTAGATGCATAGAATGTGGACATTCATTCTTTTGAGGCCCGCCCTTTGGGAGGTCTCTCACAGACCACCCCTTAGATACCATTGTTTATTAAAGAATATTAGGCTGGATTGAGAAAGTGGTCAGACCAGTGATGGCAGTTATTATAATCTTGTACCCTCACTACCCCGGCTATTTTTTTTTTTTCAGGCAGAAGAGTGGTTGTGTTTTTCGTCGCACTTGGAATAATCCATGATGTTAGGATAGAACTGACAGAGTTGAAAAGAACCCCTTTGGTTCTTCTCTTTAGGGAATGCAGACATTTTGACAAAGGGCCATTGACCTCCGTGGAAGCTAGGTGATCTAGAAGGAGCCTGATGAGTCAACGGTCCTGCATCTGAATCTTTCTTCCCTTCTTTAGTGGCAGTACAACTAGCATAACCTTCGTCCTCTCTGACTTTGTTTCCTCCTCTGTAAAATGAGTGCAGTAGTATTTAGCTTTGAAGGCTGCTGTGAGGGTTACATAAATGTTTAACACTGCGTTGACTCGTGATGGGTACTTAACAATCAATCCCCATCCTTCCTTTATTACAGCCAGAGGAAAGACCTCTGTGCTCCCTCAACAGACCTTACAGATGGAGCACAGAGGACAAACGTCCAATCAGTCTGTGTCCCCAAATGATGTATGTTCCCCAAATGTACCTCACTCCTCTTTGTAATCAGTGGGACACATCTCAGGTGCCACAGACTGCCAGCCACCAACTAGAAATGACAGGCGTGAACTCACTCATTATCCTAATAGGTCCATTTTTAGTATATGAAAACTGAGACCCCCGTCTTGCCTTGGGGCAGGAAGAAGTGAGTACCTTGGTTCCTGCATAAGAATGTGACATTTCTACATTTGGGTTCCTCATTTGCGGGCTGGTGACCAGTTTCATAAGCAGTGATGAAGGAAGAGCAGGGCAAGGGAGGAAGGCTGCCTGTGGGTACAGTCATTCCCTATCTTATTGACAGGACATCTCTTCTACTAATTTGTCATTCTTGCTTTATCATGTTTTCATAGAAAAGTTTTAGGACTTCAGATTTTTTTAAATGACATATAAGCAGATAGGTCAATGCATTTCAACAAAGGTAGCAACCTGTATACCCAGGGCCCTGATCAAGACACAGTAGGATCCCTCTGCTTCTCCTGTACCCCAAACCATCCTCCTTGTGCCCCTTCCATTCCCTCCCGCCACCCTTGGGGAAACACAAACTTGATTTGCAACGGCATGCATTAATCTGATCACTTCCAAACTTTCTATACAAAACCATACGGTGCAAACTTTTTGCCTATGTGGTTCCTTTGGCCCTGCATGATTTTTTGGTGAAAGTTTCTTCATGTTATTAGAGTAGCTATAGTCCACTCATTATCACTGCAAAATAGTATTCCGTTGTGCAAATCTATCACAACGTATTTGTCCAACCTACTACTGATGGCCATTTGGGTAGTTTCCCGTTTCGGGCTAGTTTAAATAATAGGGCTGCTGTGCATGTCTTTTGACTGATGTATAAATGTGTTTTAGTTAGGTATAAATCTATGAGTGAAATTTCTGGCTTATAGTGGATGCTAGTGCTTAGCTTTCATAGCTGTTGACAGACAGTCCTCCAAAGCTAGATCTTTGGTTTTTAAAACACAAGGTCATATTTTTGGAAAGATTGGGAAAAGACCCCCAAACCAGGCTCGCCTCAGTAATTGACTGATCTTATGCTCAGAAGTGGAATCATCTTCTTCGAGTTGTAGATTATGTGCTGCTCACAAAGGGAGTTTTGATGCCTAGGTTCTGTCACAGTAGTTAGTAGTTAGCTGTCTTTACCCAGTGGTAATGGTTTCCTCTCATCCTGAACTCCAGAAGGCAAAACATTTTCCATGGAGGTACAAACCTTTCTCTGGATGTGAAAACCTCAGCTTGTTCATTTTTATGGTACAATAAAAGCCCACTTTTTAAAATTGGCCAGCAGGGGATTAGGGTATCAGTAGAAAAATTCTATGTGTATGCAGTTTCTCAGCTGTCCTTATCCGCCTTGCTCTGTTCTGGAAATGTATTACCAGGAGCTGTCACCTGCCTTAAATGTTTTAATGAATGATATTTAGTTGCCTGTGGCTTTTTTTTTCTTAGCAAAATACATAGAGGTTTTTTTTTTTTAAATACAGAGAGAGATAGAAAATAAGAGATGTTCTGCTTTAACAAAAGCATTACTAAATGCCAACTAACTGACCTCATTTCCCTGTTTCCAGCACAGTGAAATTTCATTATCGTCATCATCTGCATTAACTAATTTTTATTATCTGTCCATAAAGTACTAAGGGGTTTATAGTAGAGTGCGGTGAAATGAAACACGTGTTGGGATTGAAATCAGGTGCCTGGGAGCAAGTCTGTCTGCCATTTACTAGTTGGGGGGTGGGGGGCAGGTATCTTTGGGATTAATCCCTTTGCTTCTTTTTTACCTCACTTCCACTGTTGTAAAAAGAAGTGTTTAGATTCCATGATGTGTAAGAACCTTTTTAGCTTTATAAAAGCTACAGTTTGAACTTTAAGCAGTTTGGAAACATTGATCAAATGCGTATAACCAAATTTTCCTTTTAATGAAGTATATGCTTTAAAAAAAATCTTCATAGCTTAAGAAGGTAAATGCCCACACTTCTCTAAGATCAGGGACCTTTCTAACAGACTTTTAAAAAATCAACAAGATGAGAATGCTCCTCCTGAATGTACTAAGGCCAGTAATGAGGACCCTCCTAACTCCTTGTGGTACTTTCTAGACTTGAGATTGCTCTTTATTTAGTAAAGGGAGAAGTGGAGCAGAGAAGGAGAAAATCCAGGAGACAACCATATTGGCAAAACCTTGAATTGTCCCAATCTCAAATCTCTTCTTAGCTTTTATTTTTAATATTAATATTCATGAAATGTTAAATATTGATATTAATATGTATTTATTAAATATTAAAATTTATTTCAGAGAATATCCATTAAGGGCTAACTATATGTTAGGGACTTAGAGTTTCAAAACTGGTTCACAGAAACCCACATAGTCAGTGAAAGTCTCCTGTGTCTAAAAAACATAACCGTATTTTATGTGATTTTCCTTTTTAAAATAAAAAGAAATGGAAGATAGTATATGCTCATCAGAGGAAACTTCAGACCTGATTTTTTTTTAATAGTCTGTACCGATCGTAAAATACAAGCTAGGACTTTAAAGAAAGATTATATGTTGATTTATTCTTTTATGCCTGCCTGTTTTCCCTGGAATATAATTATATTGAGAAGCTGGTAAGAGCAATGTTTTTGGAGGAAAAAAGGGAGTACATAAAAAACAGCTTTGGAGTTTCTTCAACATAATACTTTGTGTTTAATTTTTAATTATAGCAGTACAAGAGATTATATCCAGTGTGTTGAGAATTGATGTTGCTTAATGGGAATGTATATTCTTCCCTAGTAGTATATGTATTATTCATAGAAAAAATGGTCTTTCATGAAAGGGCAGCTGGTCCTTTAAGAGACAGGAACCTCCTGAGTTGGAGTAGCCGCTAAGAGTGGTTTTGATTTGCTGCCCGAAGTGCACTTACAGGCTCATTTCACATTAATAGAAGGTGATCTGGGTTCCTTCATGACCCCTTGGAACCTAAATTATAGCCTGGGTCATTTAAGAGATTGGGGATGAGTCGACTATATTCACTTCCTTATCCTGGGGCTGATGGAGAGGGAGAATGGAGATCAGTTTATCACAAGAGATTATAAACAATGATTTTTAGAAACCACTCCCCTACTGTGTCCTGTTTCCTCCCCGCTGCCTTCTCTTCTGCATTTCTAATGTTTCTCCTTGCTCCCTTCTTTTCAGTCATTTGCTTCTTTGACATTGACCACCACGGCACTTAACGCCGTGTAAGGAAAAGTCCTATTATTGCTCTACAAAGAGAGATTGAGACAGAGCAAAGTGACTGATCCAGGCGGTCCAGAGCAGTAGATAATGATAAGCAAGAATAGCTACCATGTGGGCTTTGCTAAGTGTCGGGCACTGTATTTTTAAAATTTCATCCTTATGACAAACCTTCCATAGAGGTATTATAGCCACGTTCAGATGAGGAAACTGAGGCTTAGATTCATTAAGGAGTTGTGAAAAGACATCCAGCTGGCAGATAATGGGGCTAGGGTGTGAAGCAGGCTCTAACCCCAAAGACTGTGTTTGTGAGTGTTGTACTTGTCAGACTGAACCTATATCGAGAGATTTCTATATGAAGTGAGATGAAGGTATTTGGCAGCTGGGAGAAAAATAATAATGGGACTTTTCTCTGAAAATGCTGCAGCATTTTCCTAGTGGCAGCAATCACTGGAAAAATGATAGTGATGAGTAAAAATGATGGGAGTTTTGTTAAGACTGGGGAAGAACTAAGGAACTGAGGAAACCATTTAAGATCTCGGTATGGGTGGTTCAAAACTGGATTTACTCTTGGAAGTTAGCTGTATTGGCTCTGAGGTGTTCAAACAGACTTTGGTTGTCTGAGGTTCCTGCCTCTGATTGACCTTCAAGTTTCCTCTCGGAGCTAATGTCCAAAGAGAGGGGGGTCATAGATCTGCAGAAATGCCTGCTGTGATCTTGTTAACGGGCTGATCTGTAAGAAGCAACAGGAGTAAGAGCAGTCACTGAGCCACATCTTCTTTCTCAAAATTGTTGTACCAATCCAGACTCCTTGGTGATTCCCTGTGAGTTTCAGGATTGTTTGTCTGTTTCTGCCAAATGTGCCATTGGGATTCTCACAGAAAATTCATTGAATCTGTAGATCACGTTAGGTAGTGTGACCATGTTAATACTATTAAGTCTTTCAGTCTATGCACAGGGGACATGTTTCCATTTTAACTTCAAAACATACTGCAAAGCTATGATACATCAAAGCCATGGTAATCAAAATGGTATGGCGTGGTCAGACACACAGACCAGTGGAAGCAAATGGAGCTCAGAAATAGACTCAAGCAGGGGCGCCTGGGTGGCTTAGTCGGTTGAGCATCTGACTCTTGATTTCAGCTCAGGTCATGAGCCCAGGGTCGTGGGATCGAGCCCCATGTCAGGCTCCATAATCAGCATGGATGGAGTCTGCTTGAGATTCTCTCTCTCTCTCCCTCTGCCTCTCTCCCCTGCTCACATGTGCTCTCTCTCTCTCTCTCTAAAATAAAAGAAAGAAAGAAAGAAAGAAAGAAAGAAAGAAAGAAAGAAAGAAAGAAAAAGAAAGAAAGAAAGAAGCTCGAACATACATGATCCAATGCTGTCAAGACTACACAATGGGGAAGGAAGAGTTTCTTCAATAAACGGTGCTGGGAAAGAATGAAGTTGGATCCTTGTCTTACACCATACACAAAAATCAACTCAAAATGGGTTAAAGACTTCTTTCTGGAAGAAAACATAGGAAAAATGTTTCATAACACTGGTCTTGGCAATTATTTCTTAGATATGACATAAAGAGCACAGGTAACAAAATGAAAAATACGTAAGTAGGACTCCATCAAACTAAAAAGCTTTTGCATGGTAAAGGAAGCAATCAGTAGTGAAAAGGCAAGGTACAGAATGGGAAAAAAATATTTGTAAACCATCTGATAAGGGGATAATATGCAAAATATATAAGGAACTCTAGTAACTCAATAGTGAAAAGCATATAACTTATTTTTAAAAATGAGCTTAGGGGCACCTGGGTGGCTCAGTCAGTTAAGCATCCAGCTTCGGCTCAGGTCATGATCTCGTGGTCCCTGAGTTTGAGCCCCGCATCAGGCTGTGCACTGACAGCTCAAGCCTGGAGCCTGCTTCAGATTTGGTGTCTCCCTTTCTCTGCCCCTCCCCTGCTCATTCTCTCTCTCTCTCTCTCTCTCTAAGAATAAACAACCATTTAAAAAAATTTTTTTAAATGAGCTTAGGACTTGAATAGACACTTCTCCAAAGAAGATATACAAATGGTCAACAGGTATATGAAAGATAGTTGATCTAACTAATCATCAGGGAAGTGCAAATCACAGTGAGATACCACCTCATAACTGTTAGGATGGACATTTTAAATAAATAAATAAATAAATAAATAAATAAATAAATAAATAAATAAATAAATAAGTAAGTAAGTAAGTAAGTAAGTAAGTAAATAAATAATCAGTGTTGGCAAGGCTTGGAGCAGTTAGAACCTTTGTACCTTGTTGGCAGGGATGTGAAAACAGGTGAAGCCGTTAGGGAAATCATGAAGTTTTCTCAAAAGTTTCTAAGTAGAACCACTGTATGGTCCAGCAATCCCACCTCTGGGTATTTACCCCGTACCCCCCAAAAAACATTATAAAACAGGATCTCAAAGAGATATTTGCATTTCTGTGTTCATTGTGGCATTATTAACAATAGCAAAGATATGGGAACAATCTAGATACCCACTGACAAATGAATGGATAAAGAAAAAATATATTTATATGTCTATATCTATCTGTATCTATATCTATATATCTGTCTGTCTAATTCAGCCTTAAAAAAGAAGAAAATCCAGTTAAGTGCTGCAACAAGGATGAACCTTGAAGACATTATGTTAAATGCCATAAATCTCCACAGAAAGACAAATAGTGCCCGATTCTATTTATATGAGATATCCAAAGTAAAACTCCTTGAAGCAGAAAGTAGAATGGTGTTGCCAGGGGCCTTAAGGGGGGGGGAGAGGAAAATGGGAATTTGCTGTTCAAAGGGTAGAGAGTTTCAGTCACATAAGATGAAAAAGTTCTCGAGTGCTGTGCACCCATGTGTATATAGTTTACTATACTGTACCCTTAAATATTTGTCAGGAAGGTAGATTTCACATCAGGTATTCTTTTACCACACACACACACACACACACACACACACACACACACTGAAAATAAAAGTACACACTGAGGATGTGAGAACGATAAAAAGAAAGTGAGGCAGTGGGCTTGAGATGATTATGTACATTTGAGCTGGCGAAGTCCAAGGCGGTGACCTGGAGGAAGGGGAGCACTCAGATTAGACTCAGGAAACAATCACATGCACAGGCAATCTCTCTTCATGCACATTTATGGTGTATTACATCGTCTTGAGAGGCAGGGTGTACCGTGGCTGAGGGCATGTGGTTTGGTATCAGACAGAACTGGTTCGAGTCTTGGCTCCTCTAATTATGAATTGAAAATTCTTTTCTTTTTTTTTAATTATTTACTTTTTTTTTTTCATTTTAGAAGGGTGAGGGGCAGAGGGAGGGAGAGAGAATCTTAAGTAGGCTCCACGCTCAGTGTGGAGCCTGACATGGGGCTCGATCCCACAACCCTGAGATCCTGACCTGAGCTGAAATCAAGAGCTGGACGCTCAACCAAGTGAGCCACCCAGGCTCACTTTAATTTTCATTTTTATTCCAGTATAGTTAACGTACAGTGTTGTATTTGAATTGAAAAAAATTTTTTAACTCCTCTGAGCCTTGCTGTTCTCTGTACGGCAGAAGACAATATCTATATCAATCGAGAAGATTAAATGAGATCATTTGTGTAGCAATCTCAAATGAAAATGGTGATGGCTGTTTATTAATGTAGACGCAGGGCTGGTACACGAGGCTGGAGGGATTGGATTATAGGAGTTGCTTGAAAGTTCCTGAAATTTCAGGCAAGGATATTTCTATGAGGCAGGCTCTCTTGGGAGCCAGTGTCCGTACCAGTATTTTTATATAGAATTGCACTCCAAACGTAAACCCCAATATATAAATTTTTAATTGAATTCAGAGACCTAACAATCGCATGTACAAAACACACAGCTGAAAAGTCAGCTGTCACATACCATTAAGAAAAAAACCGAACTTTGCAAAAAACAAAACTCTGTTAGTCATTCATCTGCGGGAAGTGATTGAAATCTTTCCTTCTCTGTTGACTTTTCCTTCATCTTTTGATGAGATCTACCCATGTGTCATTTTGCAGCCACCCAGGTCCTGTTCTGAGGCAGGAAGAGCCCTCGAAGAGCCAATCTGGAGGGTGTGTGCAGGGTCATCTTTGGCTTGCTTTCCATTTCTGTTTCCTGGGCCTGCTCTTCCCCAGAGGTCAAATGTGACAGCTGGAGTATTAGCTCACCAGACGGAAGTTCTCCTTTTTCTCTTGAGCTGCCGAATGATATGATTGTGGTGGCCCTAGGATTTTGCAGTTCTTCAGAATTGGTGATAATGGTTTTAGGGGGGGCATGTCATAGAAGGTTTCTGTCTTAGATTACCAAGCGGCAACCTCCTGTGCCAGGAATGGTCAAAATCATTGTTCTTTTGGAGGTCCTAAGGTGATGGATATCACATACGGTATCCTGCGCTAAGGGTTCAAATAAATGTTCTTTAAACATCAGCAAGGCATTTGGCAAGGTCTTCCACACTAGCTTTCCAGACACCATGGAAAGAGAAGGCAGAACGCTGGTCCAGCAAAGTAGACGTGTCCATGGTTGAAATTTGAGAGTGAGTTCTAATCATATTTTTTACTCAGTGATTCATTCATGGCAACAAATATTTATTCAGAGCCTTACCATGTGTCAGATTTTTTTCTAGGCACCTGGGATACATCAGAGACCAAAGGAGACAAGGCTTCTGCCTTCGCAGGGCTTATATTCTAGTATCATGCCACAGGGCTCTTCAGTTCTACCTTGCTCAGCATTTCCATAATCAACTTCTGTAACATTCAAAGGCATGTTTGTCCTACAAAGCCACCATCACAAAGACAGCGTAGCGCTGGCGGAAGGATAGGCATATAGAAATGGAATAGAATTAAGAGTCCAGAAATAAGCCCTTATACTTACAGACAATTCATTTTTGACAAGCATTCCAAGACAATTCAGTGGGGGGAAATGGTTCTGGGACAGTGCAAAACACCATAGCCCGTGTGTTAAAAACCGAAATTCAACGTAATAAATTTGAAGATCTAATTATTAAATGACTCATGAATTGAGCAGCATTGCATCTAGCAAGTAGAAAGGAGCCCCATGGAGCTGCAGAAAAGGAAAGGCTTTTTAAAGGCGGAGAGGGGGTGGAGAGAAAAGGAAATTGTTTGCCAGGAATGCATTGTTTTAGGAAAGGTCAGCCTCCTAAGGGGAACAGAAAGGGTCTATCAGTAGATTACCTCATAGTGTTGACCAGAAGATTCCATCTCTGCTGGTTAAAAGTCACATTCCTGGGGCTGGGGTTGGGGTAGTTAAAACCCCTTCAGTGTTGGTTTGTTGGGGTGGGGCCCTTAACATAAGGGAATCCATTTGGAACCTGTGGTTTCCTTTATAACACGTGCAAAAGAATGAAGTTGGACCTTTCCCTCCTACCATATACAAAAATTGACTAAAGCGGGTCTAACATCTCAATGTAAGGGCTAAAACTATAAAACCTTAGAAGAAAACATAGACATAAGTCTTTGTGTTCTTAGATTAGGCAATGGGTCTTAGTTAAACATGATAGCAAAGGCACACGCAACAAAGGGAAACATAGATACAGTGGACTTCATCAGAATTTGAAACTTTTGTGTTTCAAAGAATACCATTAGGAAAGTGAAAACAGACCCCTGTTTCTGTGGGTTATAGAGTAACCCACAGTATAATAGTAAATATTTACAAAGCACATATCTGATAAAGGATTTGCATCCAGAATACATTTAAAAAGCTCTTATAACTCAGCCCAATAAAAAAGACGATCCAACTAAAAAATTAGGAAAGACTTAAGTAGACATTTCTCCTAAGAAGATACACAATGGCCAATAAGACCATGAAAAGATGCTCAACGTCATTAGTGATTAGGTAGCTACAAATAAAAATCACAATGAAATACCCTTTCGTAGCCACTAGGATGGCTATGATCAGAAAGACAAACAAGAATATATGCTAAGAAGGATGTAGGGAAATCGGAACCCTCATACACTGCTGGTGGGAATGTAACATGGTTTCACTGATGTGAAAAGCAACTTGGCATTTCTTCAGAAAGTTAAGCCTACACTTTCTATATGACTCAGACATTCCACTTTGAGGTATATACTCAAGAGAATTGAAAACATCGGTCTGCACAAAAACTTATGTTTGTAGCGGCATGATTCATAATATTGAAAAAATGGAAACACCCAAGTGTACATCAACTGATGAATGAATAAACAAAATGTGCTCTATCCATGCGCTATACTATTATTTGGCCCTAAAATGAATGAGGTACTGATGTGTGCTACAACATGTCTGAATCCTAAAGACATTATATATGCTAAGTGAAGGAAAGCAGACGCGAAAGGCCACGTACTGGGTGAGTTCATCTCTACAGGATGTCCATAATAGACAAATCCGTAGAGACCTGTGAGTATATTAGAAATTACTGATTGTACGATTTAAAAGAGTGAATTAGTACGTGACTCATCTATCAATAAAAAAGACATGCTTATCATAATTATAGGTTACATGAAACCAGCAAAGGGAATATTTGCATTGGGCAAAGGCAACAAAGTCAGTACTTAGACGAACCTTGACAGATTGGACAGCTGGGCTAAATCTGACAAGGTGAAATTTATTTGGAATAAACAGAGAATCCTAAAACTGCATTCAAGAAAAACAACTAATAACAGCCCTATAAAAATAATTCCAGGCTTTAGTTCACAGGGAGCCTGATGCGAGTCAACAGAATGTCACATTCCTAAAAGGTTAATGTAACGTTTGCAGCATTAATAGAAGTATCGTTACTCCAATGAGGAATTAACGTCATTTTTTTGAGAGTCAGTCAAATGGCACCCAGACTTTTGAGGTCAGTTCTGGTTGTCGTGTTTCAGGAAGCGTCTAGCTCAGTGGGTGAATCTAGTGTAAATACACATTGTACTTGGCTCTCACAAAGTCTGTTTTCTCCTTTGAAGGTGTTTTGGTGAGAAAGGGCTCCCCGCCTTCACTCCCAGCCCCATCCCTCCTTCATTGCCTTAAGCAAGGCCAGGCTCGCACCTGTATGCTATCTACCTGCTTATTACTAATGTTTGAGTTTAGCCTCCCTCTGTACCCAATCTCAAAAACAAAGACATGTAAAAAGAATGGCGAAGGGGTCCCCAAGACATGTTAAAAGAACTAGTTATGTTTGATCAGAAAAAGACTGTGGGAACGGACCTCAAATATTTGAAGGTCTTTCATGTAGATGTGGGGAAAGACAAATGAATACAGTCAGGGATGGATGAGTTGAGGCTTCAGAGGAGATGCTTTGATTCAATGTAGAGAGCGTTTCAGATGAGCTCCCCGTGGGTGGGTGGTTTCTATTCAAAGGTGGAGTGTGGGTTGAGTTTCATTGGCACAAGCTAATGACCTTTTAGATGGAATTTATGATCAGATGTATATACAGTGTAGATGAGCTTGGTAATGTCTTCTAGTTTTAGGATTTCATCACGATGCTAATTGTCTGCCCAGCAACCCCTGCCAGTTTATCTATTAGACTCTCCAGCAGGGACTGGAAACAGAAGACTAGCGTCTGGATCTTGTCCTTTTGGAAGCTCACAGCCTAAAAAGAATAAGAAGAATGCCAACGCCATGGAGCTATTTTGAGGATTAAGTGACATAATGCTTGTAAAGTAATGTCTGTGTCTCACGTTTAGTGTATATTCAGTTAATGTTAGTGAGCTTTCAAGTTAGGAGGACAGAAAAGCTAAGTAAATATACTAAGTGTGATATATATGTATAGCACATGAACAGAGTGCTGTTATGTGGGTTACTGGTTGTTGGGGCTGTGAAGTCCCTCCATCTAGGACATTGTCACATGGCAGTGGTTGGCTTCTATGATAAAAATGAAAACGGTCAGTTTAACTGTGTATAAGTCATAAGTCCCGGGGCCTTTGTGGTGTGATGAATTGCACTGATGATAGTGGTGGTGATTGAGGGGTGTAGTATGTTTATGTTTTTTCACAAATGTGTACTTTTATGCTCATGTAAACAAGGCTAAACTAATACATGGGCAGCTAATGCTTTTGGTGTCAGAAGTGAAGAGGATGCCCTATTTGTTTTTTGTTTGTTTGTTGCATGTTGGTGTTTTTTTTCCTTTTCTTTACTTTTTTAGTTTGCATCCAAGTTAGTTAGCATTTAGTGCAATAATGATTTCAGGAGTGGAATTCAGTGGTTCATCCCCTACATATAACACCCAGTGCTCAGCCCAATAAGTGTCCTCCTTAATGCCCCCTGCCCGTTTAGCCCATCCCCCGACCCACAACCCCTCCAGCAACTCTCAATTTGTTCTCTATATTTTTTTTAAAAATTTTTTTTAACGTTTTGTTTATTTTTGAGTCAGGGAGAGACAGAGCATGAACAGGGGAGAGTCAGAGAGAGAGGGAGACACAGAATCTGAAACAGGCTCCAGGCTCTGAGCTGTCAGCACAGAGCCCGACGTGGGGCTCGAACTCACGGACCGCGAGGTCGTGACCTGAGCCAAAGTCGGCCGCTTCACCGACTGAGCCACCCAGGCGCCCCTGTTCTCTATATTTAAGAGTCTCTTATGTTTTGGGGAGCCTGAGTGGCCCAGGCGGTTGAATGTCCAACTTCGGCTCAGGTCACGATCTCGCAGTTGATGGGTTTGTGCCCCTCGTCAGGCTCTGTGCTGACAGCCCAGAGCCTGGAGCCTGCTTTGGATTCTGTGTTTCCCTCTCTCTGCCCTCCCCCACTCATGCTGTGTCTCTCTCTGTCTCAAAAATAAAATAAACATTAAAAAAATTAAAAAAAGTCTCATGTTTTGTCCCCCTCCCTGTTTTTATATTATTTTTGCTTCCCTTCCCTCATGTTCATCTGTCTTGTGTCAATTCCACATATGAATGAAATCATATGATATTTGTCTTTCTCTAATTACACTCAGCATAATACCCTCCAGTTCCATCCACGTAGTTACAAATGAGGATGCCCTATTTGTATTAAACAAAGTAAAAGCTTCACTCAACCACTGACTGATAACACCCTAGGAAAGGTGACCAGTTTCAGTGACATCTAATTTTTATTTTAGTGTCTGATTTCAAGCCCTTTGCTGACGGTCAGTTTTGATGGGGCGTTGTAGGGTTGTGGAAGAACCCCTAAGGGCCCGGTGTACGAATGGTACTGGGAGGAGGCCAGAGGGTGAGTGAGAGCGAAGGCAGAGCAAGCCTTTCTGGCCGTGCTACGAGTGAGTAGTGAGTGCGTGTGGGAGAGGTTGGTACAAGTGTGGAGGTGTATGTATCCTAAGGGCATCAGATTAGGTTCCAGTGTTTTGTGAACTGGACCCTGAGACTCGAGGAGCACTCATAACGGTTGATGTTATTTGTCTCAGATATTTTCAGGGTATGGTGCATCTCTCTCTCATTCTCTCTCCCTCTCCTTCCCATCATAGCTATGGATCCAAGATGAACACATTCACCAAAGGATAACAGGTGGCTTTAACTTTCTCCATAGGAGCTTTTGTGACTGGAAGGGTCACACCTGGTCGCACTTAGAACAGTCTAGAAACTCTCACGGGACCTTCAAGGACCAATGGTGGTCTGAGTTTTCCACTGAGCAGGAAGGCTTTTGGCATCAGACAAATCACAGAGGTGGGGGAGCTCTGTGCCTCCACATTGGTGAGGTGAGGGCATGGGCTCCTGGGTCGCCTCTTCTGCCTTTGAGGAAAGGGACTGGCTGTGGCTAGTTACATAAACCAAGAAAATCACCAACCTGTGCTCCTTTCTTGCTCACTGCCCATGCGTCTGCCCCTCGCCCTTCCCACGAAGGGCAGGCGAGTGTGGTAGCAGAAAAGGGAGAAGCAACACAGGCAGCAGTTCTGACTCTGGGTCAGGTGAAATGGTTCCTAGGGCATGTGCATTACTGTTTTCTAAACCTCATTGGAAGCATTTTGATGTTTTTAATACCCTTTTGATTAAAGAAGGAAGGAAGAAAAGAAGGAAGGCAAGAAAAGAGGAGAGAGGGAAGAAAAATTCCACACGTGTTTGTATATATTTATGTGAGCTTGGAGAAGGGCGTGCAGAGGTCTGTTTTGTCGTTTAACGTTAGTTATTTCCGGGAGTGAGATCGCAAGGCAAGTGAGGCGGAAGTTTCGCTTCAGAAACTTCTGAATTCTTTGACTTCTTAGAAAGAGCATGTTTTAAAATAGAAACGCTTACAATAAGTGTTCAACTAGTGTAATATCAACAGAGTATAGGATTTTTTAAAAAAGAAATCGCACCTTTTGGTTTGTTGATAGCTCCAAGAAACGTGGCTTTTTCCCTTGTGACTGTCCTGCCCACCTTCTTGATTTTACCGATGGTGACGCCAGCCACAGTGGGCACGGGAGCCAGTCGGGCACATGGTGAACGTTGCAGCTCTTCAGGCCTCTCTGTGTCTTTGGCTTCCTGGCCTGATTCTCAAGCTCGAGGGAGCTGCCTCCATGCCCCCCCCCCTTGTGAAACAGGGAGCACCCAGAAAGCGTGGCTGGACACTTAGTGAATATTGTTCATCTCCGGCACTGGAACTTGGTCTGTCTTCTTGTGGTTGGCGGGCCGGCGGGCGGGCGGGCAGGCGGGCAGGTGCCTCCGTGTGTAGCAGTAGGAAGCCTTCCATTCTCCTTAGGTACTTAAGTAGATTTCCAGTCCAATTCTGTCACGTCTGGGGGCTTCAGATACATTTTCAACATCCAAGCCTCCAGGCTTGTACTAAACTGCAACTCTGAGGCACGTGAGCTTGGCTCCCCATCACTATTACGGGAGGTGAAGATAGAGAAAGATTAGGTGATAATAATACCTCACAGGTATACAACTTCTTTAAGCCAAAGCTCTTTGCAAGGAGCTGGGCAAACCCCAGGACCAAGAGCCGGGCTCAGCAGGTGCTGAAATGCAGCCAGGCCCTGAACGAAGCCACCTCCGGGGTCAGCGAGCCACCCTCGGAGAGACCTTAACTCCAGACTTCACTTGGTGAGGTGCAAATGAAGCCTGCATCTAACAGTGGCAGCGGGAATGCTTTTCTGAGGCAAAATGTAATTACCAGAGGAGGAGCTGGCCTGGCAAGTGGGGATTAACACTCCCCAGCTCCTACGGGCACCTTGGGCTCTCTGAGTGTCTTCAGCAAGATTTGGGGTTTTATGCCTCCACCTGAAAGTCGGCTCTGTGTGACACACGGTTGAGGACTAGCAGACGACAGGGACATTGATTCATCGCAAGCAGGGGAAGGGATTTACTAGTATTTCTTGTGAAACCCAGGCAGCCTGAAGGTGGAGAGGGGATTGGAGGAGGTACACAGAGTATGAAGGTTGTAAAAGCGGCCATGGTCACCTGCAAATGATAAATAACGTCCGGCTCCTGCTGAAGGGGCAGAATTCCGCACGTGGCTTGCTGAGCACACTGTTGAGGGTGGCATCGCGGGTCCTGTGCTCTGTCTTGGGTCCCAAGAACATCACTGAAAGAATGCTCTCCTCTTTTAGGTGAAGCTAAAGGTTTGGGAGGCTGGAAATCCGGGTTTTCTGTTTGCCCCGGTCAGGAGACGTGGTGACTTTATGCGAGCCACTGCCCATCTTCCAGCCTGATTCTTCATCTGTGGCTTGGAGAGGTTGTGCCAGATCAGGATCTTTACAAATTACCTTTCACAGCGTCCCAGAGATTTCATTAACATGCCTCCACTGCCAACAGGAGGGCGGGGATGATGGGGCTCTGGGCCCATTATCCCTGCTGCGATGAGAAGCATTCTTCTTTTATCTTTGTTGACATAGTAAGCATCTCCTTAAGGTTTCTTTTGAAGAAAGAGTTTTGCTGGTAAAAAAAAAAAAAAACAAAAGTTTGATAATAGATGCTGTTTTCTGGTTCCCTCTGGCCTGTAATAGTCTATGCCCTGCAAATAGCTTTCAGTTTTTACAAACAAAACACCAGAGTATGCATATTAGTTACCCTCAAAGATACTCAACAATCCATGGTATCAGAATAAAAACTATTATTTTCTTCTCATTAAAAGCTATCCCTCAGTCCTAGAAAAATTAGGAGAAACACAAAAAAGTAAGGAAGAAATTTGAAATCGTAACCCTACTCCCCAGAGATGAACTGTAAGCATGAGTTGCGTCTTTTGTCAATTTTCTATTCGTGTGATGCTTCTTTGTAGAAAATGGAATTCATGGGGCGCCTGGGTGGCGCAGTCGGTTAAGCGTCCGACTTCAGCCAGGTCACGATCTCGCGGTCCGTGAGTTCGAGCCCCGCGTCGGGCTCTGGGCTGATGGCTCAGAGTCTGGAGCCTGTTTCCGATTCTGTGTCTCCCTCTCTCTCTGCCCCTCCCCCGTTCATGCTCTGTCTCTCTCTGTCCCAAAAATAAATAAACGTTGAAAAAAAAAATTAAAAAAAAAAAAAAAGAAAATGGAATTCATATTTTACACGGTTTTCAAAAAGTCCAAAGACATTTATTTGACCTTATGTTATAAGTGGCTTGCCATGTCATTAAATGTTCTTTGAAACATAGTGGTCCATGGCATTTAGTGTTACCTAGTATTCCATCCTGGGTCCATACCACGATTTATCCATCCCTTCTTCAAGTGCTGAGCATCTAGATAGATCCCGGTGTCTGCAAGTTCAATTCCAAGGGGAACATTTGTGGAACAGTTTTTTTCAACCCACATGTGTACAGTACATTTAAGGTTTAATTGTTGGTGTCGTTGTTTGGCTTGTGTGTTTAGCGTCAGGGCTATGGCTGTTTTTTCCCTTCTTGAAAGTGTGTGTGTATGTCTGAAACTAGTTGACGTAAGAGAGCTGAATGGGGAGAAAAGAATTGTTTGAACGGATCCATGAGGCTACAGAGAAGGTGCCACTAGAGATACAAGAAGGAGGAAGGAAAAACACTAGGGGAAGGTGTGTGCTGGCCGAGCGGGTGGGAATGGTTTCTCTGCTATCCTAAAAGACCAGGACATCTGACAGCCCCAGTCACACACAGGAGTCCTTGTGTCAGACCATCATTATTGAGTTTAAGAAGATATCCCCTGTCAGAGGAACATAAAATTGGCCGTGTAGATCCCCTCAAGGAGTGTTGTGAGGGGCTCTTGAAGTACCACGTGAACAGTAAAACAACCTGATTACCAACTTTGACATTGCCACTAACTGACCCCACAAACTCGTGGCAAAACTGTTATCTCATCAAATAATGAGGGGGTTCCTCTAGGTCAGTCATTTCCCCTGAGGGACACCAGCCTGCCTGGGAGCCATTGAGAGACTAAATGGTGTCTGCGTGGTACTTGCAGTGTTTATTAGGAACCTGATAGAAACTCTACCCTTGCTGTTGAAGAAAGAGAGAAGGAGAAAACCAGGGAAGCTCAGATTTATCCAGTGCCTTCTCTGCACCAACCATTATGTGACCCAGGCTCTTAATCTCAGCCACCTCTCACAACAGTCCTGGGAGGCAGGGATTTTGCAGGTGTACTTTACTGCCTTTGCTGCACTTTACAGGTGAGGAATCTGAGGCTCAGATCAGTTGAGTAGCCTGTCCAGGGTCATATGGCTAGTAAGTGTCAAAGTGGGATTTAAACTCCTACTTCCTGGCTTTAAAACCCATGATCTTGGCACTGGGCCATATGGCCCCAGTCAAACGTATCTTTGGAGAAAAAATAAATTATTACTGAATAAATACATTTGGTAAACAGGAAGAAAAATGAACAAGGTTCCCAGTCAGATAAAAAAAAAAAAAAGATGCCTTATAAATCTGGGACTATTTCATCTCCAAGTTCTACTCCAGCGTATACAACCAAATGCTTTTCCTTCATACCTTTTAGGTGTCAAGGAGTGTGAGAAATTCTTTAGTCCACTCATCCAATCATTTTGTCTTATAGATAAAAAACTAGGGTTCAGAACAAGGTTAACTGACTTGTTCAGTATCATTTAGATGGTTAGGAGCAGAAATGAGGTAGGAACCAAAGTCATCTGTGGTCAAATGGACAAGTATTAGCAATACCTGACACAATGCCTAGCACGGGTTAGTAGCAGTCCGGGGCAAAGCTTAGGCTTACCATCTACGATTCTATCCCTCTCTTGTATTCATTCCTTCATTCCTTCAGCATTCACTTGCTGTGCCCACGCCATGTTTTCAAGAAGCTCTTGGTCCAGTTAGAATTTCATCATATCTTACGCCTGTGCTCATCCACTCTTGCTCTGTGTCATTTGGTAAAGAGTGGGTTTAGCAATAAATGGGAGAGTAAGTAGAGGAAATGAATTCATAAGCTCAATTTTTTGAAGGGTTGGGGAATGAATGAGAGTAAAAAAGGCCATGAGAAAAATCAAAACCAAGATCAAAGTTTTTTGTTTTTTATTTTTTGTTTTGGAAGATACGGAGGTGAGAATGACTGTGAGCATTATTTTAGACCAAAGAGGAAGAGATACTGGAAAGACAGAGTGAAGGTACAAGAGACAAGATAGTAAAGCCTATCTTCAGAGTCCTGTCCAGAGACAGAGAGGGTGAAGAGCCCGAGTCGCGGGGTTGAACTTTGGGAAGAAATAGAATAGCTTTCCCTCTAAGATGGATAGGATATGAAAGGAAAAGGGAAGATATGGAAAATCTTGAAGTGAAAGTCAAGAGCATTAACAGGGTTCAGTTTTCCTGTAGGTAGATTGGGACTGGGGTAGTAGGTTCGAGTTATGAAAACAGGAATTAGGATCACAATGTACCCACTCTGGGGGCGCCTCGGTGGCTCAGTTGGTTAAGCGGTTGACTTTAGCTCAGGTCATGATCTCACGGTTTGTGAGTTCAGGCCCCACGTCGCGCTCTGTGCTGACAGCTCAGAGCCTACTTCAGATTCTGTGTCTCCCTGTCTCTCTGACCCTCCCCCGCTCTCACTCTGTTTCTCAAAACTGAATAAACATTAAAAATAAAGCACACTTAAAGAATGTACCCACTCTGGAGATTTCCGTCTGGGGAGGGATACATTCTTTGGCACCTCTGCGACTGGGACGTTAGTTACACTAACCCTGGGCGCTCACCCAGCAGCCTCTGCCTTCAGTGGGCTGCAGGTAGGGCCTGGGATTGTGGTAAAGCACGACTAGA
The DNA here is from genome assembly GCF_022079265.1 of Lynx rufus. Taxonomy (NCBI): domain Eukaryota; kingdom Metazoa; phylum Chordata; class Mammalia; order Carnivora; family Felidae; genus Lynx; species Lynx rufus. The sequence goes on from NW_025814829.1 coordinate 44,873,046, forward strand.
TGGTTCTCCTGTCTTTGGTCTGTGCACTCATTTACCTTTCTTTCCTCCTGAGTGGAAATCGTGATCCTGCCAAGCATTCACCCCCTGATGGTTTCTGAAGTATGACTGTGAGAACTTACTTCCCACCTGTGATGGGGAACTAGAGCAGCACGGAGCTTTGCAGTCAGAGGCACCTGGCATCCAGGGGGCAGTGGTCACATTTTTGCAGTTATTATAAGGAGGCTTCAGGGTAGTTACTTCCTGTCTCCACAGATGACTAAGCTAAAAGGAGCAGGCTTAAATGACAGCAAGGGAGAATTGACTCTGACAAAAGACACATATGCCGTGGATGAGGATTTGGAGGAACTTATTTGTCTGGACACCTGAGATGCCCAAGAACTTCCTACAGGGGTTTGGTCCAGGTGGTTAAGACTCCCTTATGGAGCGATATTTAATTTATAATCCTGGTATCCAGACCCCAGGTGCTTATGGCTGGAAGTGGTCCACTTAGGAGACAGTGTTGACACTTGAGGATTTGGGGAAGTTACACACGCGCATGTGCGTGCACGCACGCACACCCACCCACCCACCCACACGTATACACACACACAAAGGGGAGGGAGGTTAGGAGTACCCTTCTGTTGCTTTCCTGATATGCAGTGGGCCTTGGCAAGAGGCAAGTCTTTTATTCCAGGGGCAGAAATCTAATCCTTAGTCCCAGTTTTCTACAGAAAAAGCCCCACTTACTGCATTTTCATTCATTTCTGGCTTTTGTACTCTGAATTCCTCATTTCCAATACCTAAAAACAATTTCTATTGTGAAGGATGAGAGGAAGGAAGCATTTTTTGCCCCTCAATGACACCTGACCAGATTTGGCACAGAGCAAAGGATGATGCCTTTGGACCTGCAGATTTCCTACGAGAATCGTAGAAAATCCTGAGGGCTGTCATCTCCTGATACTGGGTGGGGCCAGACAGAGGGCAGTCGATCACTAATGTTGAATTTGTATGTGATGAGCGATACATTTTATACTCCGTCCAGACAACCAAAAACATATGGCCCTGGACTCCCATAATAGGGAAAATATACTGATCCGTGGCCAATTGTTGTCATCAGGTCACTAAACCTATTTCCCCAGATATAAAATGAGACTATCTTGCCTCTCGGTACAAATGTAATAAAATCTAGTGATGCAGCCATGAAAATAAGCACTGGCCCATAACCCAAGGGCTTAAGAAGTCAAGGCTAATGAGAAACGGGCAGTATACAAAAAATAAATTGAATTTCCTCCTCTCTATCTTGGGTTTAATAGGAATTTGGGTGTATTTTCCACAGAGAGTGTCTACATGGGCCTCGTGCAGGTGGGAGGTAGAAAAGTGGGAAACATGGTGCGTTGCTAAGACGAAGAGTGGGTAAAATCATAAATGGGGATATGGCCAACGAGAATTTTATGGTGCTAATAATTCTTCAGTCTACTGGTAGGTAATGAGGTGCCAGGATCTTAGGCACAATTTGTAGTGGTGGACTCCCTCCAGCCTGAGGAGAGAGAGCATCGAGGGAGCCAGGAGTATTTCATGCCGGGTGCCGGTGTTATTTTCTGGTGTGCCTCAAAAACACCTCCCCCGGACACCAGAGGAGTGGGAGGGAAATCCATTCTATTGTGGCGTCTTTGAAGGCATGAGAAGGGCCATGTCCCGGCACAGAGACCTGCCCCTGTTCTCGCCTGCCTTTTCTTCTTCTGTGAAGTCTCCCTGCCGTACTCTTTGCACGCACGCCCTCACGACAGAGGGATCAAGGGGCCACTTCAGAGGGGCTTAAGCTTCAAACAGCCTTTTCCAAAAATAACAAAGGTGGAAGGAAGAAAAGGGAGCCGGTTGTGAGGGAAAGCCGGAGCCCGATAAAAAAAGCATGAAATGAGACATTGTAGAGGAGAAAATAACCAAAGAGGGCACAGAAGCCCATCCCTCTCACTTAACAGAAGAGGAAAACTGAGGCGTAGAGAAGCCTTTTCCTTACAGGACAGTGTCCCGTGGTCATCCTTGGGCCCAGACCTCTACACGCTGCACACTTCTAGATGAATCATCCGTTCCTGTGGCTCCAAGGTACCATTTTGCCTGCCCAACCAGGGAGGAGGATGTTCCCACGTGCTTCCGACATGTGCATTCACGTACCCATGGGTGCCCCTGCCTGGAGGTCCAGTGTGCAATTCAGACTCGGCACATGGGAAGCTCCGCTCCCTCCCCCACACCTGCTCCCCATCTTGTGTGTCTTCGGGGGTGGGCCTCACACTAGCCTTTCAGGGTTATCCACACACCTTCCCTTCCCGTCATCCCCAGACCTGAGCAGAGACTCAGTCTTAATTTCCACCCCGTTCTGTTACTTCTGCCTTTTCTCTCTTCTCCTGTCCATAGTACAGGCCCCTAACCCCTCTTTGCTCCAGTTTTTCATAGCTGGTCTCCCTGTTTCTGATCTCAGCTCTTCTGGTCTTTATATGCCACAGCTACCTGCTTAAAGGCCCAAATCAGGCCTTATGTTTTACTCCCTTTTGCCAGAGAATAAAGCTCAAACCCTTCAGCGTGACACACAGTGTCCCCTGTGACTTGGCCTCCAGTGAGCACTCCGGCTACGGCCTGCCAAGTGCCTTCTTGATGTTCTCGGAGAGTGCTCTGCTATCATTATTACATGGTTCCATATTCTAGCCAACAGCATGGCTGGTGTCTCCCTTTGCCACATACACTCTGCTCAGACAACCACACTTACCTTTAACCCTAGTGCAAATATCGCCTCTTCCTTGAAACCTTCTTGATTCTCTCCCCCTTCAGACTCAGAGAACAAACTGGTGGTTGCCAAAGCGGAGGAGAGGTGGGGGAATGGGCGAAATGGATGAAGGGGATTAAGAGGTACAAACTTCCAGTGATCAAATAAATAAATCATGGGGATGGAAAGTACAGCATCTGGAATACCGTCAATAATACTGTAATACGCTTACCACGGTGAGCATTTTGTAATGGATGTAATTGTTCAATCGCTATGTTGCACACCTGAAACGAATTTATAACTAATTCCGTGTTTAGTAATTTTAACTAATTTAATATTACATGTCGGCTCTACTTCAATGAAAAACTTAAGGAAAACATCAGATTTGGGGCAGAATAGTCCATGGAATTGTAATAGGGTTGCATGGTGATGGGTGGCTCACAGTGTGTGCCCTCGTCCAGTCACTGTTTTGCACACCTGAAGCTAATGTAACGTGTTGACCATACTCCAATTAAAACAGAAAAAAAAAGTTCAGGGAGGACTAAACCATGATGTTAGATGTTGCTGGGTGGTCGAAGTAAAGATGTGAAAATGGTCAAAAAGTTTTTAAAACAATGGACTATACCCTCGCTCTGTCCTGTGGCTATCGCTCCCGCAGCTCCTTCATGGCATTCCTAACTGTTGTTTTCCTTCTTTCGCCCTGCCCATTCCAGAACGTAAACTCACGGACCAGCTCACTCGTGTTTGTGACCTTTAGGGTTTGGCGTGAAGATAAGACTCAAGAGAATACTTTGAATGGATGAGTGAAATTTACACGGTCCACTTGTGGCTCGGTTCTTCCTTCTTCTGGTTCATGTTTTTCCTACTTCATGTTGTCCAATGAGCAGACCCTGGCACTTAAAATGGTACCATCAGGTGCGCCTGGCTGGCTCAGTCGGAAGAGCATGCGACTCTTGACCTTGGGGTCGCGAGCTCAAGCCCCCTGTTGGGTGTCGGGATTAAATAAGTAAACTTAAAAAAATAAAATAAATAAAATGGTACTCTCAATGTGCTTTCTCCACACAATTTATCTTATTTTCAGATTGAAGCGTTAGAACTCATCGGCCAATTGGAAGTAAATGAAGACGGGTCTCCAGTTTCTGGTTTGTTATCTCTCTTGTGGCTCAGTTATATTTTAATTGTCCAAGGAAGAAGGATACATACATGTATTGAGTGCCTGCTGCACACTTCACACACGGTCTCATTTAATCTACACACATCCTTTGAAGTGATTATTGTTACGTACATTTTACAAATGAAGACACAGAGGCTCTGAGGTTATGTAACTTGCCTGGGATCCTACGACAAGCAAATGTCAGAGTTGAGAGTCTAACCACGTCTGTCTGATTCTAAAGTCCATTCTCTTTCCCCTTCACTACACTTCCTCCCTAGGGAAACAGAACAGAATTAGGGACATAAAAATCTCAAGAAGTTTCACTAAAAGACATTCCTCTGTGCCTCCAATAACAAATTGGACTAAAGAGGCAGGTGCTCTGAACCCTAACTCTAACCCTGTTTCATGACATGATTTTGAGAAAGTCAATTAACCTCTTGTTTTCCATCTCCTTAACTCACAAATATGGGATATGCAGACTTTCCTCGATTAATCAATTAATGAAAAAGAGTTACTTCATAAATTAGGTTGTGCTGTTTGCTACAGAAATGCTTCTGCTGAATTACTAACCATAAAAGTGACCTTGTTTCTGTAAGAAATTAGCGTTGGTCTGAAGGAAATAAGACAGCTGGTCTAGTGAAACATCAGGCTGTGGATCCAAAATTGATTCCCTTTTTATTTCATCTTATATAACATCTTCTTCCCTTTGAAATTAAATTTTTTTTTCTTTTTTAAAGTAGGCTCCACACCCAAGGTGGGGCTTGAACTCATGACCCTGAGATGGAGTCGGATGCTCTACCCACTGAGCCAGGTGCCCCCGTGACCTCTTTTTTGAGGTGTGTGATACCTGTCTTCTTTTACGCCTGGTGATAGGGCAAAAAAGGAGGAATAAAGAGATGCTTAGGAGGACGAAGAGGAAGGACGGTTAGGAGTATGGCTGTTGAGCATTTTACGTGCCAAATTGATTTTTTTCCCTAGGTCTAATAACTCCACGGTGGAAATGGATATTTTTCCTTGAGCATTAAACACATAACATTCAGAGCATTCATTGGACCTCAACAGTCACCGGCTGTTGACAGAACTTGAATGTTGACAGTGCGGAGTCTAAGATGAAATATACTGGACAGAGCAATAGAGAAAATATTCAAAGTAGAAGCATTTTAGAATCTAAAAAGTATATTTTCAATTTTTTCTGGATTCTGAGAAGCAGTATAACAGAAGGAGCCTCAGTCTGAGATGCTTTCTCTGGATTTCTTATGAGGTAATGCTCCGTGTGACCTTGGGCAAAATATTTAACTCTCTGAGCTTTTGTTATGTTTTAAATAGGGGGTGTGGCGTTTCTGCTGTTGAAGGGTTGGATACCAGTAAGATGAGGACAGTATCTTTTTCTTTTTGTCTTTGTCTTTTTTTTTTTTTTTTTGAAAGAGAGCATGAGTGGGGGAGAGGGGCAGAGGCAGGGAGAGAGAGAGAATCTCTGGTAGGCTCCACACTCAGCTAGGAGCCTGATCTGCGGCTGGATCTCACGACCCTGAGATCATGACCTGAGCCAAAATCAAGAGTCGTGAACCCTCGACCAACTGAGCCACCCAGGAAAGGACAGTATTTTTAACTTCCTTCATAACGCCTCTATCCTTTGGTTTTGTGGTGGCTGTGATACTGAACTTGGCCTCCAGCCACCTTTAGAGCATGCCTGATGAAGTAGCAGCAGGTCAGCAGAAAGGAAATGTTTGAGGCTGCAGATAATGGGAAACAACGGGAAAATAAATGGTGGCTGAGATTTTCCTTAAAATCATGGTCCTTCTTTCAAAATAAGACCTAAGTTAATAGATTTTTAGATGGCAAGGAAGAATTAACCCCAGCTTCTAGAGGCTAAATTCCTAAAGGATGAAACTCCTTGAGACATTCCTATAGCAACCCCTATTTAGATTCAGGGGCACGAGGCTGGGAGAACCCTAGCGTGGCCCCGACACTGAGCCTTACAGATTGCCCCCAACCCCCACGTGCCACCGTTCTTCTGGGACCTGGGAAAGACACCAGCTCCTTCACCGAGGGTCTGTCATTTTGCCAGTTGGAATACGCCCTCAGAGATTCAATCCACTCTTTCCTTGTTTTATGAAAAGTCCAACCTTTATACACCTAATATGATTTAGTCCTGGTTTAATTTCCTGAATCTTTGTGCTGCTTTTTCTTCCTGGCTCTCATGTTCAGGGTTGCCAGTTTCTTTGTCCCTGCAGGTGCAGACAGATTAGCATAAAGAGTAAGTTGCAGAATCGGAGAACAGCAAATTTGATTTCAAAAGCCATTTCAGATTGAGGTCCATTTGGTGGCATTAGGAGCAAAACTAATAAACAAACCAGATTTTTTTTTCCCCTCCTCAAATTGATTTTTTTTTTTTACTTGACGGTATCCCTTTAGAAGTAGAATATCTTATCAAATTCTGATTTTAGCTGTCATGTACAGTGCTTTTTTTTTGTTTCCTTTCTCCTTGTTGCTGACTGTTAAGGTATGTGGGTTGGCAAAGGAAAATCTTTTCTTTTATAATAAAGAATGCATCATTATCTACCTGCGTGTTTCATGATCTTGCAGATGTAGTATGTTGTGGTTTGACGTTTGTGCTATCGTGACTCCCATTTTACAGATGGGAAAAAATTAGGAAGAGACTTTCAGGACCGTACCTTGACTTGAAAAGATACAATTCTGGGTCTAGTTTACTCTTTGACTAAACAAACATTGTTCATGACTTCTCTCGCAAAGAGTGATATGTACTTATTTACCTGTCGTTCCGGGGGGCACGGGAAGAGTCCGCTATAAGCTGAAACAGAAGGACCAGAGGAGGCTTGTGCTGTGTGCCGTGATCAAGGTCATCTGGGGAGGGGCCAGGGTTCAGAATGCACTGAGCAGTTCAGATTTTCTGAAGGGTGTTCACTCTCAGTGGGGAGGCTCCTGTGGTTGATTACAAGGCGCAGGGACTCAGTTCCTCAGTGAGGGGGGAGTCCTTGTTAGGACTCGCACATGTCAGCAGGAGGCAGTGGCCTCGCAGGAATGAGGGAGCAGGACGCATGCCCCTGCCGGGCCTCGAGGCAGGTGGCCCTGGATCCAGGATAGCTCTCGGGGCTCCGCAGAGGGCCTCGGGGTGTTCCCTGTGTCATCCTGCCCCACACCTGCTTTTCCTCGTCCCTCTGCGGTCTTGCCTAGCGTCTTCCCTCTCCGCCCCATGTCTTTTCTCTAGCTCAGAGCTTTGCTTACTCGTGTTTTTTGTATTTCCTCATTTCTCCAGCTTGAAGTGGCCCTTATGGTGCAGACTCCCCATCTGTGCGTTTTACTGTGCCTCTCTCTGAGCTCTGCTTCTGCTGATTTGTGCCTGACTCGTCCATATTCCCCAGTTCACATTCCTAAGAATCAGAATCTGATGAGTTCGTCTTGTGCTGATCCATGTCATGGGTCGCTGCCCGGTCTATAGACAGGCTGCCCTTGGTGACACGCCCCCCACCCCCACCCCCACCCCCGCCCCGAGAGGGTCAGGTGGAAAGAAATGCCTACGGAAGGGGCCCTTCAGGCACTTGCCTGCTCTTCTCTTCATAAACCTGTCCCTCAACCTCAAGTAGTCTGCCAGCCTGTGAGGAATGATTTCTAGGAGCTAGAATATTTTCAAGGTCAGAAAAGGAGAAATCACTAAAGTGACCGTAGCTACGAGGCACTGTATTAAGAGCTTTACATTTATTACTTCATTTCCGGCTCACAACAACTTTATAAAGTAGATATAATCCTTTTTAGGCTTAAATAACCTGTTCAGGGCAAACCAGTATTAAGGAGGATGGTTCATATGCAAACGCAGTCTGTCAGACTCCGAAATTACGCTGGCAAATTCTACTCCCTCCGTATCTAACTAGGTACCTTTAACTGGCATTTTCTTCGCCCGAGTCACATGAAGCGTCTATGAAATCATCTGATTGGAATTGGAGCCATGATGGGGAAGCATCCTAAGCCAGGGCTGGGATGGAGGGGAGCAGTGTGGGCAGGTGACGAAGGTCCCTCCTCACCAAGCAAAACTCGCTGGTGTCGGGACTGTGGATACCGGTGCCTGGCGAGGCCATCTCATGCCCAGCGGACGCGAATGTGCCACGTGACCGCCTCCTGTGACTGGTATTAACACAGATCCATCATTAATATTACAAATGTGCGCACCTGCAGACTTAATTGCTTCAATTTTCTTGAGTCACTGATAGGTTTATGGCCCGCCTCAATTCCAGTAAAACTGAAGCAATCTAGATTGGATGAAAAAAGTGTCTTACTCCAATCAATCTCTTGAACAGACCCAGACTCCAGCCCTGATGACAGACTTTCTTTCTAGACAGGGTAATTAAAGAGGCAGAGCCAGCTACTTTTTAAAGTCCCTTCATCTTAGTTTTATCATCTATAATACAATCTTAGAAACTCTAGACGGGAAACGTCTTTCCTTCTCCCGTCCCTTCCCCAGATGACTGGCCCTCCCTCTTGGCAAAGGCTGTATGCCCTCTCCATCCGTCTTACTGCCGAGGCCACTCAGTGTAGACTTTCTGGTTTGTTCCTGAGGGGATCGTGGATGTGCTGAGGGGTTTCTGTTGCAGTTGGGGGATCCATCACTTAAGATCGAAAGGTTTGCCCACAAAAAGAAAAGCCATCTTCATACCGGAAGTTTTTTTTCCCCACCAAATCCAGGTTCAGCTTTTCACGCAAAACCAAAGAAAACACAAAGGGGGGGGGGATATTATGGATTCCTTACATTATTGAGGAAACCTCTAGCAAAGAAAGCAAAGCTACCTAGGGTATATTTTGTCCCAAGGGACCATTATAAATATGGAAAATAGTAAAAAGAAAAACCCACAGGGATTTGGGAATCATTAATAGATTTTTAAGTGACCAAATGTGAAATAATGTGTGTTAAATAGAAATTAATTGACCAAAATGTTTATTTTTGGTTACCATCAGGGGTATAAGAGATCCCCACAAGGTGTAACAAAATGGTGCCAGTCAGAAAACCCTCAAATCCTTTCATGATTCTGGAAGGGGGGGGGACCGAGAAAAGTAACTGATGAAATGACTTTTCTCAGTTGTTATTGAAGAATTTGTGAAATCTCAACAGACATCTTACTTTCTGAAGATTTAAGTAGTAAACCAAGTAACAGTGAGTGCTGGTGACCTAGAATAACATGGAGGTTGGGGCACTGATTCCCTGTACAGTCAAAAATCTGTGAATAACTTTTGACTCCCCAAAAAGTTCACTAATATCCTATTGTTGACTGGAAGCCATACCAATCCCATAAACAGTTGGTTGACATGTATTGTGTTTGTTGTATGTATTAAGAGACTGTATTTTTATAATAAAGTAAGCTAGAGGAAAGAAAATGGCATTAAGGAAATCATAAGGAAGAAAACATACATTTACAGTACTGCATTTACCGGAAAAAAATTCGCTTGTGAGTGGATCTGTGTAGTTCTAACCCATGTTGTTTGAGGGTCACCTGTACTGAGTATACCCCAAGCCAGGGAACCAGGAATAGGTAAGTGATGGATGTGGCAAAAGATACAGCCATGAATCCTGAAGAATTTCAGAGATGAAGTTGGGGAAAAGGGTGTGAAAGTATCTGACTCAGGGTCATCTGACAGACCCTTCCTGTTTGTAGGAATTCAGCCCTTATTGGGGGCCAGTCACCAAAGTTGATAATGATGGATGAGATCTCTAAATACTTCAGTGTGAATTGAACTTAGCGTGAGTGTAAGGGGTGGGTGGGCAGAAGCGGTGGAGGGCATGGCAACACTGGATGTCTATAAAGGGAATCAAGTCTTGGCGTCTCTGTCATAGGGGTGTACCATACATATGCATCAAGGGGATCTGCTTAGATTTGCAAAGAGCTTTACCAGGTTCTGCCTTTAAAATTTATTTTTTTAGGGGCACCTGGGTGGCCCTCAACTCAGTTGGTTGGGTGTCTGACTCTTGATTTCAGCTCAGGTCATGATCCCAGGGTCATGGGATCGAGCCCTGTGTTGGGCTCCATGCTGAGTGTGGAGCCTGCTTAAGATTCTCTCTCTCTCTCTCTCTCTCTCTCTCTCTCTCCCTTCCCTCCCTCCACCTCTGCTCCCTCCCCTGCTGGTGCTTTCTCTGACATATCCATAAATACATAAATAATCTACTTATTTATTTATTTTTTATTTTTTTATTAATCTTATTAATTTTTTAAATTTACATCCAAATTAGCATCTAGTGCAACAATGATTTCAGGAGTAGATTCCTTAATGCCCCTTACCCATTTAGCCCATCCCCCCCCACAACCCCTCCAGTAACTCTGTTTGTTCTCCATATTTATGAGTCTCTTATGTTTTGTCCTCCTTCCTGTTTTTATATTATTTTTGTTTCCGTTCCTTTATGATCATCTGTTTTGTCTCTTAAAGTCCTCATATGAGTGAAGTCATATGATATTGGTCTTTCTCTGACTAATTTCACTTAGCATACTACCCTCCAGTTCCATCCACGTAGTTGCAAATGGCAAGATTTCATTTTTTTCGATTGCCGGGTAATACTCCATTGTATATATATACCACATCTTCTTTATCCATTCATCCGTCAGTGGACATTTGGGCTCTTTCCATACTTTGGCTATTGTTGATAGGGCTGCTACAAACATTGGGGTGCATGTGCCCCTTCAAAACAGCACACCTGTGTCCCTTGGATAAATACCTAGTAGTGCAATTGCTGAGTCGTAGGATAGTTCTATTTTTAATTTTTTGAGGAACCTCCATACTGTTTTCCAGAGTGGCTACACCAGTTTGCATTCCCACCGACAGTGCAAAAGAGAACCTCTTTCTCCGTATCCTCGCCAACATCTATTGTTGCCTGAGTTGTTAGTGTTAGCCATCTGACAGATGTGAGGTGGTATCTCATTGTGGTTTTGGTTTGTATTTCCCAGATGATGAGTGATGTGGAGCATTTTTTCATGTGTCGGTTGGCCATCTGGATGTCTTCTTTGGAGAAGTATCTGTTCATGTCTTTGCCCATTTCTTCACTGGATTATTTGTTTTTTGGGTGTTGAGTTTGAGAAGTCCAAAATCTATAGGTTTTGGATACTAACCCTTTATCTGATATGTCGTTTGTAAATATCTTCTCCCATTCTGTCAGTTGCCTTTTAGTTTTGCTGATTGTTTCCTTCACTGTGCAGAAGCTTTTTATTTTGATGAGGTCCCAGTAGTTCATTTTTGCTTTTGTTTCCCTTGCCTCCAGGGACGTGTTGAGTAAGAAGTTGCTGCAGCCAAGATCAAAGAGGTTTTTGCCTGCTTTCTCCTCAAGGCTTTTGATGGCTTCCTGTCTTACTTTTAGGTCTTTCATCCACTTTGGGTTTATTTTTGTGTGTGGTGTAAGAAAGTGGTCCAGGTTCATTCTTCTGCATGTTGCTGTTTTCCCAGCACCACTTTCTGAAGAGACTGTCTTTATTCCATTGGATATTCTTCCCTGCTTTGTTAGAGATTAGTTGGCCATATGCTTGTGGGTCCATTTCTGGGTTCTCTATTCTGTTCCATTGATCTGAGTGTCTGTTCTTGTGCCGGTACCATACTGTCTTGATGATTACAGCTTTGTAGTATAGCTTGAAGTCTGGGATTGTGATAACTCCTGCTTTGTTTTCTTTTTCAAGATTGCTTTGGCTATTTGGGGTCTTTTCTGGTTCCGTACAAATTTTAGGATTATTTGTTCTAGCTCTGTGAAGAATGATGGTGTTGTTTTGATAGGGATTGCATTGAATACGTAGATTGTTTTGGGTAGTATCGACATTTTAACTATATTTTTTCTTCCTATCCAGGAGCATGGGATATTTTTCCATTTTTTGTGTCTTCTTCAGTTTCTTTTATTAGATTTCTATAGTTTTCAGTGCAGAGATTTTTCACCTCTTTGGTCAGATTTATTCTTAGGTATTTTATGGTTTTTGGTACAATTGTAAATGAGACCGATAGCTTGATTTCTCTTTCTGTTGCTTCATTGTTGGTGTATGAGAATGCAACCAATTTCTGTGCATTGATTTTATATCCTGCAACTTTGCTGAATTCATGGATCAGTTCTAGCAGCTTTTGGTGGAATTTTTTGGGTTTTCCATATAGAGTATCATGTCATCTGCGAAGAGTGAAAGTTTGACCTCCTCCTGGCCGATTTTGATGCCTTTTATTTCTTTGTGTTGTCTGATTGCCGTGGCTAAGAATTCCAGTACTATATTGAATAACAGTGGCAAGAGTGGACATCCTGGTCTTGTTCCTGACCTTAGGGGGAAGGTTCTTAGTTTTTCCCCATTGAGGATGATGTTAGCGTTGGGTCGTTCATATATGGCTTTTAAAATCTATTTTTAATGGTAAGTAACCACCATATTTGTTGGTGATAGAGCCTCAGTTGTGAAAGCGGTATAACTGACAGTTTTTACACATGATTTAGATGATACTAAACTTTATATACTAAAAAGTCAAGCTGATGGAGACAGACTGCAAGGAGATCATTAGAATCCATGTCAAAGGATGGAGCAGAGGGAGGTGATTTTCATGCCATCAACATCAAGGCAGTGCCCTCCCGCATACAGGGTCTGGTTACAGTTATAAAATAAAAGGCTGTCTGCCACATTCTTAATGATTCAGAAAAATAGTCTAGAATTCATTAAAATCATTTGCTGAAAACATGGAGCCAGTATGCTATCCTGGCTAAAAAGGAGGAACGAAATGTCATCATGAAGTGCCTGGGAAGCCCAACAGTTCTCTACACTTACGTAGAACCAGTTGACTTTCTACCAGGAATAAAATAAGTTATTCTTGTCACTGATCTTTAAGGATCCTATTAAGATTAATAACTATAACTCCTATTTCTCATGCTTTGAACCACTTCCATTTGCATTTTCACTTTAATCACCCTGTAAGGTAGATGTTGGTATGATTTCCATTTTTTGAAAGGTAGAGAAACTGAGGCATAAAGATTGCAGAGTTAATAGGTGCAGGAACCTTCTCTCAAACTTAGGGTTTTCTGATACTGGGATCCTTCTTGTCTCTGCTGTGCTGTGTGCTCCACTCTGGGGAACACATTTAATGACCGCAGCGGAAGTATGGGAACGGCAGGTGCAGTGGTCAGGAGGAGGTGGGTACGGTTCTATGAAGGCAGAATAAAAAGCCTGACCCATACTGGACACAACAGCCAAAAATGTACCAAAGAGATATGAATGAGTCTACTGATACAAAGGTGGACTCTTAGAGGAATTTTCGTCACTTAAAGTATGTGTGACCTTGTTCACCAAACACTCAACTGCTAGGATTCAAAGCTCTATTTGAAACCCAAGGAAGGTGAGCTTAGGGCAAATGAAAGGAAGTACTCCTTCACCCAGAAGGTATTATTCATACAGAACTTATTTCCCAGGTGTGGTACAACCAGAAAATATAAGTGTAGTAAACAAAGGCACTGGAAATTTCATGAATGAAAAAGACATAGTTGCTAAGAAGCTGAGATCGACCTTAGCTTCTTTTTAAGATTTTATTTTAAAATAATCACTACACCCAGTGTGGGGCTTGAATTTACAACCCCGAAATCAAGAATTATATGTTCTACTGGCTAAGCCAGCAAGGCACCCACCCACAGGGTGATCTTAGCTTTAAGACCAACGTCCTAGAGGATATGAGCCTCCTGACACAGAATTGCCTTCCAGTCTGTGCCTTTTTGGCCATAGAATCAGCCTCTAACTAATGGGTCAGTGCTACTAAGTAGGGAATGAAAATGTCAGGGCCACCTCCATGTTAATTTCCTGATCTTTGGTACTGATATGGTGTGCCAGGATCAGCTAAGAAGGAAAACTAACCATGAGAGGTTATCTTGCAGTGGAAATATGTGTGGAACATTGCTGAAAATTAAAAATGAAATTCCAGAAGAAATGTAATTCCAGTTAAAATATAAGAATGGTAGCAAGGCTGTGGCAGAAAATCAGGAGAAAAGGGGCAAGGAATACTATAGGGAGCAAATAGGTTAATTAGGAATTAGTCTTATAACAGGGGGTATATACTGGAACCCCCCCCCCCCCCGGGGAAGAGGCAGGGAAGTATAGTGGTTTAGAATCCAGACTCTGGATCTAGACATCCTGTTTGAATCCAGTCTCCTCTACTTGCTAAGCATATGATGCTAGGCAAACTGCTTAACCTTTCTGAACCTTCGCCCTCTAACCTGTAGTTGTTCACCTCATGCAATGGCTGTGAAGGTGAGATGAATCAGTGTATTCAACAGCCCTTAGATAGTGCCTGTCATATTGCAAATGTGTCATAATCATTAGCCATTATTCTGAATTAGGTTGAAAGACCATATGTGTTTGGGGGCTGATGTTTATACATGTACCCATACTTCCTATTCTTGACTTGATCAAGTCAAAAAAAGAGAATATATGGATAGATTTTCAGGTCCAGTTCGTGCCTCACCATTCCCCATTCTCATGGCCATGCCAGATGATACCAAGGATTCTGCCCACCTGATCTCACCACAGTGTGTCTGCAGCCTCTTCCTTGGTCACCGATGGAATCAGTGTGTTGGCTTGGGTGCTAATGATCCCTCCCTAGATCTGTCACTTAGAATTAGTGAGTGGACCATGTAAGGCTTCAGGAAGAATGTGTTCCTTTTCTAGAGTCATGTTACCTAGTCTCTTTGTGCCTCACCTCCCTAATCCTGGGATAATAATAGTACCTACCTTATAGGCTGTTCAGTAGCTTAAGGAGCATGTATGTGTTTAGCTCAATGTGATAGCTGTTGTGAAGAAGAATAATAATTCTCAATTGTCCTACTTCATTTCTGGCAGATTCAGCCTGGTCTTTACATCACCCAGCATTGTGTGGACACTAGGCACTTGTGGAGCATGAACATTACAAGTCTTGTAGATGGAGTCGAGAAAAAAGGGAAAAACCTCCTGGTGCCATGAAGTATATATGATAATATAAGCCCACAGATTCGGACATGCCCCACAGAGCAGTTACCCGCACAATAAAAGGGTAGAAGGCCAGAGCAGGTGTGAGGATTGGTGCCATTGATGAATGCAAAATGGCAGACAGACTTCACCTGTTTTCTGAAAATGAGTCCTTCGTGAAGAATACCTTACTCCTATTTCTCGCTGACAGCCTCTTAATGTGTGTTTTGTGTAGGGGGCCTGGAGAGGAGGGGAGGGCTTTAGAATTAAGAAAGAATATAGAGCGGGCTATAATGAAGAAAGAGAAGAAAAGCACAAAGATGTTAGCAACTGGTCTTGTCAGTGTCTGTCCTTCCTGTTTAAGCAGCAACATCTTATTGAAATCAAGGGACCTTGTATTCCTTTAACCCACTCTTGTTGGGACTAGATGGCCAGATCCACGATTCCCTGGGGAGGTCTGTCAGGTCATTTAGAGGTCATCTTGACCCCTATTATAATGAGCATTTACCCAAATAAGCCTGCAGAAATGGACCCAAAGCAGTGTCGAGAGAGTCTTCAGACCCATAACTGGAAGAGAGGAAGAAGCAGATCTGATCTTCCAAGGGAGTCTGTCACGGGGAAATCACATCAGATTGCCATGTGATTTATAGACCAGTGCGAATAGGTTAATAACTCAGTTTCATTCCTGGGCCTGTGAGTCCAAACTCTTCAAACTCCTGACAGTGTTTACTCCTGATGTAGATCTTCTGTATATCTAATTCATTAAGCTCAAATACAAGCACAGTGGTTCATGATTTCTCAGTATAAATAAACATCGCTCTGGTAGACAGCACAGTTTGGTAGAAAGAGCATTGAGCTCAGAGTCAGAAGACTGGAGTTGAGCCCTGTTATCTCCGTCTCATTAGCACTAACCCTTGTGATCATCACTGTTTGGCCTTCTGACTCTACCTCTGTAGAGCCTACTGCATAGGATTGATGAATGAAAAGGGAGGGGGCCTTATAAGGGTGGGCTTTGCAAGTTGTAACGCAGTGATGATAATAAGGAATTTTTCCTGTGCTTGAGTCTTTGTAGAATTCCCTCCCACTCTCCTTTCTTAGGCTGGACAACACAGCAGAGATACCGAAGATTCGTAGCATTTTTCATCTTCAGTCTGGAGGAACCTAAGGTTTAGTTCCCAGTATGGCAAGTGCAGATCGTAGGAAGATGCAAACTAAAATCAGAGAATTTTAGAGGGAGAAGAGGCTTTAGAGGTCACTTGACACCCCCCTCCCCCTTTTCTGTAAGAGGAAATGGTTCAGAGAGAAGAGCCTAGAGAAATGCTTGTCTTGCCCTGAACTACGTGCAAGAAGGCAGTGCTCATGGTCAGCAAGGTGGGCTCACAGGTCTGTAGGAATGGGCCAGAAAGCTTTGCTCCCCAGGGTTGAGATGAGAAAGAAAAGTTCTGCTTAAGTTGCAATACCTCTGGCATTTATGATAACAAGCACTTAAACAGATTTCGTCTGCCGAAGAGGACTCAGTTTGCTCACAACCTCCATTTGGTCTTTGCTTCTTCCTTGACCGCAGTCACCACACCCTCGGCCCTCCAGGGGGACCTGCCTGTGTGAATTCACGAGTCTCTTGGTAAGTGCCTGACGGCAAACTCATTTGCGCGCCGGCCTTGAATGGGCATGGATGGCATAGCCTCCCTCGGTGAGAATCTCTGTGGCTGGGTCTTAACGCAGAGGTATGTATATAAAAGGGGGTTTTATGAGAGAGATCTAAAGAGTGTTCAGTGTGCTAACAAGCATTAGAGAAGTATACACAAATGACTTGGCCCCATTCCTCACTGGACCTGAGCTCATTCCTGGACTTAGGGTTCCCAGGCTTCTGAAGATTCTTAAGCAGCTGGAGTCATCTATTTTTTAAAATTAATTAATTTATTTTGAGAGAGAGGTTGAGAGAGAGAGAGCTCAAGGGAGGGGCAAGGAGAGAGGGAGAGGGAGAGTCCCAATAGGCTCTATCCCACGACCCTGGGATCATGACCTGAGCCGAAATCAAGAGGTGGATGCTCAACTGACTGAGCCACCCAGGCGCCTCCCAGTTGGGGTCATTTAAAGGGACCATTTGCTTAACTCTGTCAAGGATTATTAGTCACTTTTAGAATTTATGTGAGTGGCTCTAATAATGACAACAACAAACCATATTAACAATGACAGTGAAGGCACTGATGTTGATCGGTGCTCATCATATGTCAGATACTGCTGAGCACTTTACTTATATTATCCTGGGGTTGAGATTTACAAAGTGAGAGAATGGGAATTGAAATAGTGGAGAGGAACAGTAGCCTTGCAGTCAGGGGGCCTAGGCATCTTTCCCCCTAATTAGTATTTACTAACTGGGTGACCTTGGTCAAGTAGATTGACTTTTCTGGAACCCCTCATCTGTAAAATGGGAATATAAATACCCACACTAAAGCGTCATTGAGGCTTAAGTTAACCCGTGAATGTTGAAAGGGCTTCTTAGCAGAGCCAACACGTAATAGACATATTACTTGTTGAGTTGAAACACAGATGATAAGAACAGAAATACAAATGGATGAGAACTAATAAGAAGTGGAGCTCAATCAAGACAGTTTAGGACAAACAGTGGGTTTTTCTCCTTTTTATGTCATTACAGGTGATCTTTTGTCATTAACGTTTTCTCTACCCACCCCTTTTATAAGGTGAGAACCATACAGAGGACCTCATTGAAATAGTTCAGGGTGAGAACTATCGCAAATGCTAAACTCTTTGTTAATAATGAAGGACTTAAAGGATGTGAGAGAGGATTCTGAAGGAGCAGAGCTCTCACTTGTCTGAGAAGAAGTCTCCTTGCAATCACCCTGTATCCATCTAGTGCCCTGGCTTTCTAAAACACAGGCCGCCATATTGCTTCCAATGCCACACTGCAGGGAAGTGGCCCCCAAGGACTTACAAAGCTCAAATCAGAATTCCAATCATGAACCTGCAGGCTTCAAAATGACTTATTCTCATTACAATGTATGAAATGATCCGTAAATACATATTTTAACATTACAGAGTTTAAATATTATTACACATCTTACTTGATGTCAGATTTTGTTAAATGCGTGTCGTTATCTCAATTTACAAAGGTCAGTCGGGTGGCAGTGGAGAATAGAGCTGGATATATTTAAAAATTTTCTTACCAGTACATCTGCAGCTCAGATAACCCTGCCTTTTTCAAAGAGCTTTGGGCTTTTTTCCCCCCCTTTCAAATGAGACTTTAATGAGTATCATGTGGATAAACTCTTTGCAGAGGTTTGAAAAGATCCAGAGAAACACTGTAGTAGGAACAAGCAAACCATTTTGGATGAAATCATAAGCCATTTGAATGCCTCCTCATCTCTCTGGTTGTGTCAGAACCTTTTGGCTGCGTTTTTCTGCCACAGGAATGTTTTCATCTCCATGGCTAGGTAAATAGAATGTTCGTGTAGTTGCTCGATTGCTATTCATGCCGGCACAGAGTAGCAGAGAGTGACCTACTTCCAGCAGCATCCATAGAAAGCTTTGCTGCTTTCCGTCACGTCTGATTTTAAAATCTACCTTCTGTTTTTTTGTTTTTGTTTTTGTTTTTTGTTTTTTTTGTGTGTGTTTTTGTTTTTTGCATCTTCTGCCCCGACTTGGCCCCAGAGACACCATACCATGGACTGTCAAGAGTCTTTATTTCTTTCTTTAATCACTCTTGCTTTTTGTGTTGGTTCATTTTAGTCTATCTTAAACCTCTGTTGGAAAAGGAGATGTGGGTGGGTGGCTAGCCTTAAAGGAAGTGAGCTTTTCTGACTTGTAGAATATGGTTCTATAAGGTAGGACTGCCGAGAGAGATCAGGTGAGGTTTTCTTACTGAGACTACCCTTCTCCACATCAGCCTTTTGGAAGCATCTATATGTGGATGCTTTCTTATTGGGGACCACCAACTGGAGTTTCCAGAGGTCACTCTCATGAGTTTCTGTACAGCCAGTCCTTACTCTAGAAGTTGACAGGCTGGAGTGAGCTAGAAGCATTCCATACTCTCAAGAGGAAAGGCTGATTTGAAAAACTCCCACAGAGACTTATCCAGTTGGCGTGCAGAAATATAGTTAGCCTTCACCTGATTTGGGGTATAACTAGAACCAAGTGTCACGTGTGGCTTTGTGTCATGGAATACCATGGTCACAGCTTGGGAGTCCTTAGAGACCTCCTGGTCCCATGATTTGAAGATGATAAAAAGGAGCTCCAGAGAGATTACTACAGCTTTATTCTTCCAGCTCCCCATCCAGTGCTCCGTTCAACCCGCCATTCCGTTTCTCATCAGTGGATCATTAATGCTTTGAGGCACTCTTGTTTTTTGAGAGCACGTGTCACCAAGGAAAGGAAATAGAAATTCAGTTATCCTTCTCCTTGTCACAAGTGGAAATTTCTATCCCAGATCTGCAAGTCAAGAAGGTTCTAGTTACTTGAAAAAGAGATTCTTGAAATTTTAATCCATTTTGCTGTGGAGGGTTTGCTTGTGTGATTCTGTGTCCATGGCTCAAGCCATGAGATGATAAGAAACAGCCCCATGGCAGATAGTGAATTGAATAGAGGAAGCACATTGAGAGTTCCATTCGCAGTAGGACTTTGAACATCTTTACAAAAGAATTTCCTGGCTATGCTGTCTCCCATTTTGTTGTTCACTGAGCCAGGCCTCCATAGGTGCAGACTTCAGGCAAACCATCGGTGTTTCTGGCATCTGTGCTGGTTGAATTCAGGCCCAGCAGGGCACCTTATCTTATGTGTTTCTCACTCAGGGCTGTGGGATTGTATCACTTCAGAACTCCCTACCAGATGGTCCCTGTAGCGAGAGGTGTAGAGGCCCAGCCAACTCAGCCCGAGGGACATCGTTTCTCTGGCTAGCCTCCTTTTCTTACTTCTCTTGACTTTGTCCTTTCTCTCTGCATCCTTCTCCTTTGTCTGCTCTTCATCTGTCCCTTATCTTTCTTCACAGATGGCCAGGACACTAATGTGCTGCTGTCATTATGTTATGGAACAAGTTGGGGTCTTCAGAGGCTGCCGTTCCAGAGACATTAAAGACTTGGGTCACGTTTGATACCAGGGTAAAGATTTGCAGGATAATTAGCGATCCTCTGCTGTTATTAACCCCTGACTCAAGCAGGTTATTTTCTTACAAAGGTGTTGAAAGTTAATGCCACTGTTAATAGTTTCTGTTGGAAGACCATAATGAAACCATGTGGGAACTGGCACCTACCATCAATAATCTTTCAAACTCTGAAATCAGGCAGGTGGGGGTGGGGTGGGAAGAAACATCAAAAAAGAGTGGAAGAAAGGGGGGTAATTATATCACAGGCTTACCTTTGGTTACCTTAGTGATAGTCACTGATGGACAAAACCCATTTGTTACCATTCGTTTTGAACAGTTGGCTTATCCCTGCTGAAGTCCTGCGCTGTCTCCATCACATAGGGAAACTCAAAATGGCCACTGTGGTAGCACAGGGTGGAGAGAAGGCTAGATTCCATTTTTAGAGATGACCCTTTCCCCTGCAATTTTTTCATCAAGAACATGAGGCTATTCACAATATCATAGTTAACAGAATTGAAAAACAGCCAGGCAAAACTGATAATGCATAGATTACCCCCTCCAGTCTCCTAACAGCAGGGAGTTTCGTGGTAGTGCATTTTATTTGTCTTCCAATTGATCCAGATCTTTTCTGACTCTGCGCTGGGGAGCCCCCTCAGAAGCTGTATTAGATTTGGTTAGAGGAAGAGTTTCTAAGATTAACAGCAAGTTTGAAAATCCTGATCTAAACAAGGTCTTCTGATAGTAATGGTCATCAGGGGGTGTCGCCCTCAACCTTGAAAGACTGCAGGGTCAGTTCAGCAGGTGCCTCAACGAGAGGCTTAGAATTGACGAGTTCATGCCGCCTCCTGGCTTGACCTCACCACCTGAGCAACCTCATTACTACTTAGCTGGGTTTAGCTGGAAACTCAGCCTTCTCAGGAGTGAAAAAAGGGCCCAGAAAGGCTTAGAGTGCTCTAAGCCACTCTGAGTTATTGAGTGCGTTAAAGGATCTTTGAGAATTTTCCCAGTTCAAATCCACATTTGACTTTAAATTGCCAAATTCTTTGGAAGAGGGCATCATAGATCTGGTGTTCAGTGAAGTTGTCTTTCGGGGGAAATTCTGATGCTGGCATGCTGTGTTGTCCTAGTGGCTCAGTTCAGGGATGCTCAGCGTGAGGGGACACCTACGGAAGGGGCACGGCACTTGGATGGTAGGAGGAAGTTGTTATGTTTGGAAAAGGAATTTTTGTAGCAAGCTTTGGGTATCCTAAGCTAACCCCACAAAAACACAGTGCTACAAGTTCACAGGGCACATGCTAACATTACCACAGTAACTAACTGAAAAGTGATTTTGGGGGTGCCTGGGTGGTTCAGTCGGTTGAGCGTCTACCTCTTGAGTTCGGCCTGGGTCATAGTCTTACCATTCGTGGGGTCGAGCTCTGCGTCAGCCTCTGTGCTGAGTGTGGTGGAGACTGCTTGGTATTCTCTCTCTCTCTCTCTCTCTCTCTCTCTCTCTCTCTCTCTCTTCTTGCTCCCTCCCTCCCTTCCCCCTACCCCCTCCCCTGCTTGCCCTTTCTCTCTTTCTCTAAAATAAAAAAAAATATGATAATAAAAGTGATTTTATCTCACTCTCCACTGTGCCTTTCCCCACCCCAGCTCATTCTCTAGCATGACTGCCTCTGCTTACCCATCCTCCTGCTTCTCTATTGCATATGCAGAAGCTCCAGGATTTCTTCCTTAGAAACCGCATATCTGCATCAGCAGGAATGAGAACCTTTCTCCCCAGCCTGAGGTCCAGTCCAAAAAGGGGCCTGGCTCTTAAAGGCTCTGATGAAATCATCCCAAACCTGTCCACCCTGTGCTCTGAGGGAAAGGGGAGGTGGAATGCAGGGAAGGCCTGAGAGAAGAGTGGACATTTCTTGGCACGTGGAAATTACCATCTTTCTAGGCGGTCATGTGAAGCACCCTGTTCTGGACTTAGAATCGTGGAATGTCAAGTTACAAAACGGTCTTGAAATTCATGTGTACAGCTCCTTCTTACATAGATAAGGAAACTCAAAGCTAGGCAGTACATTCAAGGCTACTCCAGACCCAGATCTCTTGAGTTCCAGCTCAGTATTTTGGTCACTGCAGAATACGGGATCAGAGTTACCATGAGATTGGGGTAGAGTCTAGTCTGTCTGCCGCTCTCTTTCTGGGTCTTCTCAATCTTTCTAAATCCTGGCCTTATTCCCTTCTCTGCTTAATGAGACCGGGAGTGACTTTCCATTAGCTCGGAACTGCTTAAACTGGCATTCACACCTTTCACACCTGACATCAATCTGCATTCCTTCCCTCGTCCTCCATGACTCCTCTGAACTAACGCTACCCTTCTGCAAACAGGCATCAGGCTGCCGTTTCTTAGTACACATTCTCTTCATATGGAGTTGCCTCCAGCGTCTCTTCCCATTATATCCCATGTCCAGCCAGATCCCACCCTCCCCCAACTCAGCATGGCTGTTACCGCTTAGAGTACTTAGTCTTGGCCATGTCTTCAGTTTCTTCCTAGACCAAAGCCTCTTTCAGGGTAGGGATCATATAGCAGTTTGCTGAATGTGGTCAATGGAGTGTGCTCCAAAAATCTTCATTGTATACAGGAACAAATGGCATCCTGGTTTCTGTGTATTCTAGGCAGTTCCAGAATTTTGGGAGGTGCTGGGAGACGTGAGGCTCGTATAGGGGAAGAATGGACACGTTAAGAGTAAGGGCACCCTTCCCTTTCTGGAGATCTCCATCCCACAGCGTGCTGTTGGCAATGGTGCCCAGCCCACCCGTGGTATCTTGAAATGGCTGTGGAGGCTTCTGTAGGCACTTGTTTTATTCAGTCCACTATGGAGGACTGGGCTGTGCGGAGCACGCACAGAGCAGAGGCTCAGTTTGAGCCTCATCCACAGCCCTCAGGAGGCTTTGGACCAGAGTAACTGCCGCCTCCCGTATGTACCTCTTGGGAGTTTCAGGGAAGGCTTGCATTGCTAAAGCAATTTCTGAGCATTTCTTCTTCTGGAGACCCTCTGCTAACATCCAGGCCAACGTGATTACATTGATGTTCCAAGCTCTGATCTCAGTTCCATTGGTGACGAAATTCACAAGACGTTTACTGTGCCCTGTGGTTTTTCATTGGCTGACCTAGGGCAGATTCAGCACAAGTAAATAAGTTCCTGGTTTAGCATTTTGGCCCTCCCATGTCAGATCCTGCCAGGACAGGGAAAAAGGCCAAAGAAGAAGCTATCATTCTGTAATTATCTTGAATCTTAAAAACGACAAGCACCCTCATGGGCAGGCATGGTGCTCTCCTTGTTTACCCTTTTTTTTTTTTTTTTGCCCTCTACCATGAGTCTGGTCTGGGCAGGATCAGGTTATCACTGTCTTGTGGAGATGGGCATGAATATCTCACAAAGAGGTTCAGAGGGCTGGCCTGGAAGCCAGGGTCAGAGATTCTGTGCTCTCAGCTCACCTCCCTGTGGGAGAACTTTGTCAATAACCTGTTCGTTCCCTGGTACCACCACTCCTGGGACCCTGGAGCAGAACGCCTCCCTCCTCAGAAATTGTCTTGGACCGCCAATACATATAGGTTTCTTTTTGGGCTGATGAAGATGTTCTGGAATTACAGTGGTGATGGTCTCACAACTTTGTGAATGTACGAACCACCATGGAATTGTATACTTTGAAAGGACAGATTTTATGGTATGGGAATTCTATCTCAATTTTGAAAGAAGTCATGGAATACTTGGGGAGCCTGGGTGGCTCAGCCAGTTAAGCATCTGACTTCGGCTCGGGTCATGATCTCACGGCTCGTGAGTTTGAGCCCCGCGTCAGGCTCTGTGCTGACAGCTTGGAGCCTGGAACCTGCTTCAGGTTCTGTGTCTCCTCTCTCTCTCTCTTTCTCTGCCCCTCCTCTGCTCACGCTCTGTCTCCCTGTCTCTCAAAAATAAATCAACATTAAAAAATGTTTTTTAATAAAATGTTATTGATAAAATGTTTTTAATTTTTTTACACAAAGAAGTCATGGAATACTAAGACCTTGCACAACAAATAAAAATACTGCCGCTCAGAACCTGCTAGAAGACCACACGCACTCCATACTCAAATGCTCGCTCTCTCTCTCTCTCTCTCTCTCTCTCTCCGTGCTTCTGCAAAAGTCATGTTGTCTGGTGTGTGTTGGCAATGGAGGGGATCTGATAGGACTACTTCTGTTTTAGCTCCTGTTCTGTGTCAGGCTGGCATGACCTTGATCTGGGTGTTTACTTGTCCTTGCTTCCACAGTAAAAATGGAGGTAATGAGCCTGGCCTAGTTGATGAGAGTCTCCTGGGAAAGAAAAATCCATTTTAAGCGCTTTGGAGGTATGAGGTGCTAGATTCCTTCTAAAGAGTTACAGGAAGGCCTGAAGTGGCACCCAACATGTATGGAATTAATCCCAGGCTGGCTTAGAGCCGGTGTGGGTAGGAGGCTGAAAGCGTGTTGCTCTGAGTGATTGAATTATGGTGTTGGGTGTTCTATTATAAGCTGTTAGTGCTTGTGAGTTTTGTCCATGCTGCGGGGACTGGTCTCTTCCTGCAGCGGCAGGGAAGGCACTTGGGGGAGGGATGTGCTTCCCAGGAGGAATCTTCCTGGGGCTTGACCCATGGTTGGGAAGTAGCTTGTGATTGGGGCACTTGTAGTGACATGTCGTGTGGCTGCTGCTGGGAGGCACGCCCAAGGGTTTCTCTTCACCTGGAAGTCTGGAAGGCCACCTTAGAGGAAAAGTGAACTCAGGAGTCCTGTGTCACTCACTGCCTCACTTAACAAATGGGGCTGTGCCTGCGGAAAACCAAGACCCGGATGCAGGGGATCTTCCATTCCTACACCCTGTGCAGCTTCTTGGCTGCTTGAGCTGGTCACTTCCAGAGCACGGACAGCTCGCCATCCCGGTGGGATGTTTGGGCGCCAGGCGAGTGGGCGAGGGGCTGAGGATGAAGGGGGGCTCTGATCGTCCCGTCTTTGCTGTCCCCTCATCGCCCGTCACACACCCATTTACTCTTCTCCCCGGTCTGGAGGGTATTAGGAAGAGGTAGGGAATACTATCTGTGTCTTTTAGGGATAGGCTAATGACCTGTGGCTCCTGTGAATTCTTTTCACCAACCTACCCTGAGAGGACCAGCCAGTATTCTTCCTCGTCCTCCTTCTAATTCTCCTATCAGTGTCTGCATGTCCCCTTTCTACATCTCTACCTGTGAAAAGGATAGCCACCACCCTTTAGGACCCAAGGCCACTACCATCTTCTTCCAGATTTCCTCCCCTTCTTCCACCCTCAACCCTGGCAAGCCTACTCTTAAATTGTACGTTTTCACATGGTGTCATTATATACATGGTGCAACACCTCCCACATTCACCCAAGGGTGGATTGCTTTGGAGAACTTGTTGAGGGCCTCATTTAGATTAGTATCACAGTGCCTAGAACAGTGCCTGGTGCACAGTGCATGCCCAATGTATATGTTAAGTCAATTAATGAATAAATACGTAAGTAAATAAATAAAGCAGAACATCATTTGTGCCCTCCTACAAATAGTGAAAGATATTTATAAACTCCATAAATATTCAAAATTGCTTCCCTCTTTATGGTGCGGTACTTGATGAGAATACTATTCTAAATGTGTCTTATTAAATCTTTTTTATGTCCGTGGAATTATTATTTTTTTTGGTCAAAGGTGATAAATTTTGGGAGAAGAAGCCATGCCTTTTAAAAAATGAACTTTTATAAAGCAATGCATTGCCAAAGTGTGCTCAGCGGAATATTAGTTCCCTAGGGTGGTAATAGTTGTTAAGGAAGAAATGATTTTGAGGCCAAATGAAGTTTAGGAAAGGCTGGGCTAATCAGGTCTCTCTGTTGTGAATTATCTCATAGCTTCGATGTGATCTTGCTTAGGAATATTAGCAGGAGAGACCCATAGTAGCATACTTCTGTACCAGTAGCTTAGCACCTGCAGTGTGAAATGCATAGTAGGTTTTTGGTATTTTGTTGTTAATTGTTGATGATAGTCCGGTGCCTCCATCTCGAGCCTTGAGAGCAGGTGAGTGCTTGTGTCTGTGCTAAGGGCCCAGGTTTTCACCACCCCCTCTGTGTGTACCAGCTCTGCTCTGCAAAAATGAAGAGAAAAATTAAAGGGAATTAAAACATCCCTGCCACGGCGAGTATTACACATCTCCAGTGGGCTATGCAGCAAATGATTGTGGTTTTAGAAATATTCTGTCAGCCCCAGTTGCTCTGCAGTAACCTCCCAGGACTGTTCCAGACGTGCCAGTTCTCTGCACAGTAATTACCCGCTCTTTCCTTGGTAGATTCACTGGTGTCTAGGAGTAATTGCTAGGGAACTCACATTTTCAAATTTACAAGAGGCAAACAACCTTCTATTTACCTCCGGGGTTATCAGGGTATTCAAACAGTGCTGGGTAAAGGATGCTATTGATCATAGAAATATGGGGAAGAGCTCGAATTTTCACCTTGGTGTTTTTCTCAATGGGTGAGAGTCTGGCTCGCTCGATTATGGAGCAAAGATCTAGGGGGTGGATAAGTCTCTTCTTCTCGGGGCCTCTTCCCTTCCTGGAGATTTGAAACCTGACCTAACCATAGCTGGAACCCTTTGTCGTCTTTAGCTGACACCGGCTGATCGGTACCATTGCCTAGGAAGAAGATGAATAAGAAGATCCAGATTGGGCCAGTCCAAATTCTGACCTGTGCTTTGGTGTTTGTCCTCTAGAGATCTCAGGAAACACAGAGGACATCCCTCTGGTGCGCTGGAGGCAGCAGTGGCTGGAGAATGGCACTCTGCTGTTTCACATTCATCACCAAGATGGTGCTCCCAGCCTCCCTGGACAAGACCCAACTGAAGAACCCCAGCATGAGTCAGCAGAAGAGGAATTGAGGATCCTGCACATCTCAGTCATGGTAGGAGCAGCGTGGCTTTAACCTCTCAGGCCGTAGCTTATGTTATCTTGACTTTAAGAGCCTTGGCGCCGTGAACGTAGCTCTACGAAACCCACTCCACAACGATCATTGATCACATTAATAAGTAAATTTCCCATTTGTGGGAAGTGTCTCCACCTGGGGTGAAATATAAGGGGTAGTTATTTCTATACCACCATTACCCACCTGTTCTCTTTGGGAACATGCCTAGACATGGAGTAACTTTTACAAACAAGAGAATATCAGATTGTGGCAGTGGATTGTCTTATAAAGGCGTTCTTCAACTAGTAGATCAGAATATCTTGTAATAGTTGCTCCATAAATGTTTGCTGAATGACTGAATTGCCAAGCTGCTTGCTGCTACCAAGCCCTCTCTCTCCTCTTCCAGCCAGGAGAAAGTCAACATTTGGCTTTCTGTCCTCTTACAACAAAGGGCATATCAATAGATACTTGCCCCTCCCTGTAGCCTAGCTCAGAACTGTCACCATCAGCCTCCCTTCTCCTCTTCAGAAATTTGAGGCCTCAAAAAAATGAGAAGATTCTTCCTAAAATTCTAGGAACTTGTGTCCTAGACTCTCACTCAAAAGTAGGTGGTACAGTGACAGGCAGGGGTTTTGTCTGGTGGTGTTTTGTGCACTGTTGTGTTCTTGGCACTCAGAAGAATGCATTCACATAGTTAATGCTTAATAAATATTTGTGGAAGAAATGAATGAATTTCCCAGTGGACATAGACAATGTCTGCTTCCCTTGGCATCTTACATATTAGTATTGTATTGGTAAAACCAACATATCGTCTGCTTCTAGGGAAGCCTGAGAGCAGGTTGAGGCCAGACTGATTATTCATGAGCCATATATACAGAAGGCATGGGCTCTTTCATGTTTACGAAACTAGAGAAAACCAATCTAGGTCTTGATCTAAACTTTATCTGTTACTCTGATACCAACACTACGTGCTGTTTGGTTTTGTTTATCAAATTGGGAGAAATTGAGCACACTTCAGATACATAAAAATTCCCATTATCCAAATATGTGACATTGAAACTCTTTCCATAAAATCTCTGATGAAATCTCAGAATGTAAGTCTTCCACTGATCTCTGCACGAATAACTAGCTTGATAGATTACCTGCATATACACAAGCTACTTTATTTAAACTATATGGTCAAGAAAAGAGTCCTTAAGAGCAAATGGTAAACCTCAATGCTTAGATGTGCTGGAAGGCAGGCAGGTAAATGAGATTGCCATGCCTCACATTTACAAATTTATTGAGGTTTCTAACATGGCAGTTATGGTACTTGTACGTCCTTAATTAAAGGCTAGCATTTCCTCTCTCAGGGAAGATTGTCTTCTGTCATGTAGCTTGTAGTTCCCAGAGAGCGGTAAGATCGGGCAGATCAGCCGAACCACCCTGGCATTGACTGGAGTGACAGATGTAGAGGCCACGTTGCCTTCACATTTATGATACGGTCTCACTGAAAAGAAGGGCACAATGGTGGATTTCCCCCAGCCATTCACATCTTCCCATCAATGTGAAAAGCAGTCGCCATTGTTCTGGATGGTTTTTGTTTTGTTTTGTTTTGTTTTGTTTTGTTTTGTTTTGTTTTGTTTTGTTTTGTTTCTTTTGGTCTGAGACCATTTCAAAGAACCAGTCATCACGCCAAGGAAATGTTTAGGGTGAAAGGAAGTGTATGGAGATTCTTAAGGACTAATACTGGGTGTGATTGTATCTGAAAGGCCCTGAATATAGATGGTCAAGACAGGCAACGTATCAGAAGGTGTGTTTGGTGTGGGGCTTGAGGGAGTAGTGGGAGGATCCATGGAAAGACGGTCTAATGCTGGTCCTCGTTGCTGCATCACGAATCTTAGTGTAGCAAGGATCCTGTCTTCAAGTATCCTGTCCTTTCCATCCTCAGAATGATGTGCTCCAGTAAGTTCTCTAGAGAAGTTTATATGTGGGTATTGTGTGTGTGCGCATGCATGTGTATGTGCACACATAGATGCATGTTTGTGGGGGTGGGTGACCATGGAGACGGAAATGTGCAGGTCAAGGATGCCAGAGGATTTGAGGAAATAGTTTGTGCCCTTAAAATATAACAGTCCCTATGAGAAGCCCTCCGTTACTAATGCTTTGTTTTTTGAGGCCTCCCCCCACCGAGCGGGGATTAATGGACCGTGGGCGCTGAGATGGAAAGAGAACAAAAGTCAGCCTTCAACCTGTGTCTGAAATTTTTCCTTCCTATGCTACTGGTCACCCATAGACCAACGATGACATTCTGTCTTCCAGATAAAATGGAAGAGATTCTTCCTTCAGCTTTACTTTAGTTTATTCTACGTTACTCTTCACTACGTTATTATTCATTAACCTTGCTGGAGGGGGCAAAGGTTAAAAGAGCATGGGCAGGGGGTGAGGGCAGGCAAGTCTTGTGTTTGACCTCTTGCATGTGGATAGGCCCCTGTCTCCATGAAAAATTCAGGAAAGCCTTTGACCTGTGCAAGCAAACAGGGACCCCACGGTGAGGTGAAGATGTAAGGACTCCCTCCCGTCCTTGGCAAAGACGCGGTGGTCAGGGGAGTCTTCCCGAGCCCAGCTTGCTATCTTACCTTGCCCTACTCCCATTCCATGCCATACGCTCTCGCGCACTGCCTCTCCTGTCCTTAACATTCCATTCTAGACACAGTTTCAAAGTCTAAAGTTGTGTATCTGCCCTCAGCTTAGAAATCAAGCCTGAGGGTATCCTGTTTGAAGATACCGTTCCTAGAATCTCTGATGGCTTCTTCTTAAGAGACTCGGGGACTGGTAGACTTCATCTGATATGCTTTATACCACATCCTTCGGAGGTGAAGTAGGCAGCCATTTGAGGCATCTGGAAAGAGAGCATTATAAATGTCAGAAGATTTTGCAGGCCTTTGACTAGTAACACTGTTGGACAGCAAAATGCACTTACATGAAATTTTATTACCCAAGCCCTGTTGGTTATGAAATAACAATAGCAGAGCTATTTTTCATTAACTGTAACGATCAATACTGATGTGGTTTTCAGTTCGGATCCAAATAGCATAATTTGAAAAAGAGAAAAGTTAAGGTGATTATCAAAATATGAATACACCCAACCTTTTCTCTCTTGTTAAGAAAATGTATATTTAAAAGCTTAACTGGTAATTCTAAATATTTCCAATATGTGCAGAGGGAATTAATGGTCCTGTGAAAACCTTCAAGTTTACATTTCTCTGATTTTGTGTTTACCCTTTTCCCATCCATATTGCCTCAATGCAGAGACCACTGTTTATTTTTATATTTTGCATTTACTGTGTTTAGTTTTAAGCACAAAGTATAAGTAATGAGAGACTGAAAGGCCAAGGAATACCTTCTTTGTATCCTTATGACACTCTGTGAATGAGAATTGGTGAGTCCTTGTTTCCACTGCCCCCAGTGTAAATATACCTTCGGCAAAATGGTGGGCTTGAGGGAAACCAGTACCTCAGCTGGGGACTTGGCAATTGAAAACTTTGAAAACCCTTTTGCTTTACTTACTGTTCAATCAAATCCTAAAATTTTTGAATTATTTTTTCCAAAGAGGTACTCTTTCCCTCCTGACATCTTAGATTACCGCGTTGAGGGTCAAACAATGTATTGTAACCTCCAGCATGATTCAAACTGGGCGGAAGAGATTTATTGTGAATCTTGCAAGGTAATTGACATTTATTTATTTATTTATTTATTTATTTATTTATTTAAATTTTTTTTTCAACGTTTATTTATTTTTGGGACAGAGAGACAGAGCATGAACGGGGGAGGGGCAGAGAGAGAGGGAGACACAGAATCGGAAGCAGGCTCCAGGCTCCGAGCCATCAGTCCAGAGCCTGACGCGGGGCTCGAACTCACGGACCGCGAGATCGTGACCTGGCTGAAGTCGGACGCTTAACCGACTGCGCCACCCAGGTGCCCCGGTAATTGACATTTAAAACTACTGAAGCACACAGGGATACTGTTGATACTCTTTTGCAAACTCTTGAACAAGTGAAAGCCAAATCACCAAATAGAAATCAATTGTGTGAGTTTAAATCCATAAATCAGAGAATTTTTCAGTTATAAGCACATCCTTTACTCCACGGCAGGTTTTAATATGACTTTGTTTTTTTTTAATGTTTACTTATATTTGAGAGAGAGAGAGAGAGAGAGAGAGAGAGCTGCGAGTGGGGGAGGGGCAGAGAACGAGGGAGACGCAGACTCCAAAACCTCTCCAGGCTCCGAGCGGTCAGCATAGAGCCCGACTTGGGGCTCGAACCCACAAACCATGAGATTACCACCTGAGCTGAAGTCAGAGGCTCAACCAACTGAGCCACCCAGGTGCCCCTAACATGACTTGACTTTAGATATTCAGACTCTGTGGGTTTAAATTTCCATGTTGTACTTTTGCTAATTTGCCATATGATCTACATTTTTCTTCTTACGGTATGCAAAAGAATTGAATGGTGCATAATAGCACTTTAACGTACTATCTATATATTTCATCTTTGTAATTAAAGATGGCAGTGGTAATAGACTTCCTATATGCATATAGGTTGGTTAAATATAGTGTTCACAGCAAGTAACCTTTCAAAAATCCTTCAGTTTGGTATATATATTTTGCAGTCATAACTCCTGCTGGTAGGTAAGCTTTCATAGTTCAGCCCTCGTAGGCACAACTCACA
The DNA here is from genome assembly GCF_022079265.1 of Lynx rufus. Classification (NCBI taxonomy): domain Eukaryota; kingdom Metazoa; phylum Chordata; class Mammalia; order Carnivora; family Felidae; genus Lynx; species Lynx rufus. The sequence continues at coordinate 44,904,615 of NW_025814829.1, forward strand.
GTTGTGTGGAAAAAAATAATGTTTGAGCGTTTGTCTATCTCCCTGGAGATTTGGGGACTGGAGCCCATCAGTGAAGCCTGGGTCTGCTCAAGACCACTAGTCCCACCTCTGTGGGGCCCATTGGCCAGTGTCTGTAGGTCCGTGTGGCCCTCAACTGCTGGCTCCTCAGGTGTCTCCAAGCACCTTGTCTCTGGGAGCTCCTGGTGAGCCCTAGACACGTGGTTTTCTTTTGGGAGAAACAGCATAAAGAACCAGGTTCAGGGACAAAGGAGGCCACAGGTGTTACTGTGGAGTCCCAGCATCCAGGAAATAGAATGGACACTTTAGAGAAGTTGTATCCTGGGGAAGTAACGGCTGGGCCGAGTTAGTACAAAGCCTGCAGAACATACCTATGGGAGCTTCCAGGACTGTGTTACTACGACTGTCGCCAACTTTGTGCCAGAGGACCCATCCTTGCTCTCACTTGCTCTTCCTTGTGCATCCTCGCTCAAGTTCAGTTCAGCTGCCTACGCATCGTGTGTTACTTTGCTTGAAGCTGTCTACACTGAACTCGTAAAGCTCAGCCACGTCTAAGGGCAGGGAAGAGCATTTCTAAGTGTGGTCATTGCTATGTGCCATCAAGGCCATCGGTTTATTATTAAGTGTCTGTGGGCATAGGAGAGCTAGATGCTTTTTCTGTCAGTCCCTTTTGCCTTCAGCTAATCGGTTACAAAAATTCATTAGCAAATTCATTAATCAGGGTCACTTTTACATCTTCATTGTCAATTTATATTGTTTGCTTAGTTCAACTGAGGATGCCCTATCCTTCTTTTTGATCTTTAGAAAGAAATGGAAGGGCACCTGGGTGGGTCAGTCAGTAGAGCGTCCGACTTCGGCTCAGGCCATGATCACACAGTTTGTGGGTTCAAGCCCTGTGTTGACAACTCAGAGCCTGGAGCCTACTTCAGATTCTGTGTCTCCCTCTCTCTCTCTGCCCCTCCCCCACTCATGTGCATGCACGCGCTCTCTCTCTCTCTTTCAAAAAATAAATATTAAAAAAAATTTTTTTAGAAAGAAATGGAGGAGTTTAGTCATGTCTTGTGTTACCACAAAAGATAGAACTAGAGTGATAACAGATTCAGTCCAAAGAACTTTTCTAGCAATTCAAGCCATCCATTATGGGGCAGGACTGACTTACTGGCCATACCGTCCCCTTGCCAAAGCCATTGTCTTGTACTTGGCCTCCTACTAAGAAAATGGTGGGCAGTTTGTAAAATAACAGCAAGATCCCTACAGACAAAACCTCCTCGCACTTGGGTTGTTATTGGCAGACTGATGTGCAAAAGAGGACATGCCAGGGCCCATTTGGGGGCTCTCCCAAGTGCCAAGGGAAGGTTGGTTTCTAAACCTCCCCACTTGGCACCATGGTTTGGCTGTGCCTGCCTTGCCAAGGTGCATTAGGTGCAGGTACATGGGAGTCCATTAGCCGTTTCAGTTGTTGAGCTATTCCGAGTGCTGGCTGTGCTCCCATATTCACACGGGTGTGTGGGGGGGGCTAGGATGTGTGGGAAAGAAACACTGGGTTTAGGGTTGGAAGGTAAGCTTCAGAGCCTGGCTTTATATGATGTCGGGTAATCTGCTGACCTTTTGGGAAGCTTCTCACCTCAACTGTGAAATGGATACATTCACTGCTGAGGCTTTTTAGTTTCCAAAAAATGGAGATCCACTCAGGTCTTCTCTGTAAGGGAGTTTGACTATAGTAACTCACATGGAGGTAAGGTAGACAGGAATCTTCTCTTTTTTTTTAATGTTTATTTATTTTTGAGAGAGAGACAGAGCACGAGCGGAGGGGGGGGGGCGCAGAGAGAGAAGGAGACACAGAATCGGAAGCAGGCTCCAGGCTCCGAGCTGTCAGCGCAGAGCCCCACACAGGGCTTGAACCCACGAATCATAAGATCATGACCTGAGTCGAAATCGGATGCTCAACCGACTGAGCCACCCAGGCGCCCCAGCAGGAATCTTGTAATTAAAAAAAAAAAAAATCCTCAAAGTAGAATTTCATGAACTCTGGAGCTGAAAGGTTGTGCAGGATCTGGGAGTCACCCTGTCAGCCCCCAGCATCCACAGCTGGTTTGTGGTTTGGCTCTTTGACGCGTTCCCATTGCCATAAATTAGCTCCTTTGTCCAGCGTACTCTGTAAATCTCATCCCCATTTTGATGCTTTTCAGTGTTTGTACTATCCATTTATTCATCAAGTCACTTCACTTGTGACCCCTCGGGACTTCTTGCACCTTGTCCCTGTCCCTGTGGCTGCCAGATTCCCTGCTTTTCCCCACCTCCCCTGACTCCTTAGGGAGACAAGCAGAGGGAAGCTAGTTACCATAGTTCTTGTTTGTTGACAGCTTTTTTCCTCTCAAATCACCCCATGGAAAGCTATAACCTTAACCTTCTCCCGTTGGCTGTGGTTACAGGAAGGTTGGCTTAGGTGGCACAGAACACGACTAGTCCTGTTCCAGGCCCAGCTCGGAACCACTTTCTTTAGCAGAGGAGAGAAGCCATGATCCCATGATTTGCTTGTTCAATGTGACGGGCGTGCTGCAGGGGGAGCCTGGGTGGCTCAGTTGCTTAAGCACCCCACACTTTTTTTGGCTCAGTTCATGATACCAGGGTCATGGGATCAAGCCCTGCATCGGGCTTCATGCTGGGTGTGGAGCCTGCTTAGGATTCTCTCTTTCTCCCTCTGCCTCGCCCCCCACCAAAAATCCCCCGAAAAAACACTACTCTAAGTACTTGCAGTATATATTACCGTATGTTTTATTCTCATCACAACACCATGAGGTAGGGATAATTATCATCCCATTTTACAAATGAAGGGACCAAGGGCCAGAGAAGTGGAGTAACATACCTAAACTCAAACAGCTGTTAGGTTACACAGCCAGGATTTAAGTCGAAGCAGTTGGCAGAGTCTAGACTCTGTTCTCTGAGAAGCACCAGCTCATATTCTGGCCAATCGTGGGTGCCCGGTAAGTATTTCTTACATGTCCATTCATCGGTTTTTGTTGTTTTGTCCACTTTTGACTGCTGAGCCTCATCTGATGCTTTTCCCCCATTGTTGCTTCAAAACCAGTAACTCTGTGAGCACTAGGACCCACAAGCAAGGTGGAATATAGATCTTTCTTCCTGTGGCTACACCAGACAGCTAACCCCAAAAGCTCAGATTCCGTTCAGCTTGGCTACACCCACCTGCTAACCTTGGCTTCAGCCACACCGCCTCACAGCTGGCTGCGGGCTTATTGGCAGGGAAGGGAAGAGGGCAGTTAGGGACTTTTCACTCTAAAATTGTGAAAGTCATATAACAATAAATTTAGGCTTTTTCAGGTACATACTTTCACATCTTTGCAGTTTTTAAAAACAAAAAAACATTTTAAAAGCATTATTGACCTATCATTGATTTAAAAGAAATCGTTGACTCATTCATTCATTTAGATATGGATTCTTTACCAGTATCTGTCAGGCTAAGGAGGTAGGAAATTAATAAGACAACCTTTTGCTTTCAAGAAACATTTAATGATATTATTAACACTTAATATTTGAGGATGGCCTTTGGCAGAACTGGGAGGCAGGTAGAGTGTCTACCTTCTTTTCCATTTCTTTATATTTTTTACATCCTTTTTACAGTTTTGTTCTTCTCTTTCCTGAAGCTCATGGAGACCTTAAGCTGCCCCCATTTCTCCAGACAGCAAGGAGAACAGCTAAGAGGCCACATTTTCATGATACTATTTTTTAACAACATGATGTAATACTCTGTTCAGCAATTTAGCTCACTTGATATAGAAGCCAACAAATTTTAAGTACTTAGTTCCAAAAATCTCTGAAGATCCTTTTGAAAGCGGGAGTCATAGTCTCTGTGGGGTTTAAATCGATAACATGAACTGGTGATACTCATAGTAATGAAGCTAACATTTTTACTCGCTGGGTCCCAGGCGATGTATGGGATCACTTTCATGCATAATATCAGTCGACTCTCTAAAAATCTAGTGAAATAGATGGTAATTCTCCCACTTTTCAGATACGAACACTGAGACTTCGAGAAAGTACATCACAGATCCGAGGTCTTATAGGTGGAGCCAGGATTCAAGGCAAACGCATCCGACTCCAGACTTCATTCTGCCGTGACGGTGCCACTTGCTGGCTTCAGGGTCAGCCGGTTTGTTCCAGGCTGTGGGATAATTTTGCTTCCTCTGGCTAGCACAGTAGAGACCCTTCACTTGATGAACATTGGGAAAGCTCATAGAGAACTGGGCAAGGAAGGTGCTATCATGATGGAGTCTCTGAGCTACATCAAAAGGTGAAGATCTGCACTGAGCAAATGGATAAAGCATCGCAGGGAAGCCTGGGGTTGACTCTGGACAGAGGTCATCGAGAAGCCAAGACTCCAGAGAAGACTATACAGTCCGTGTATTGAACTTCAGGGCGGGAGTTTATAGCAAGGCTTTGTTATCAGAGAGACCAGTTTGAATCCCTGTTCTACCCCTTACTACGTTTTCTAGAGTCCTTGGGCCAGTTGCTTAAAACTCTCTGAACTCACTTTCCTCATTTATGAAATGGGAATGATAATAGATTCTGCTTCTTAAAGCTGTTTTGAGGATTACATGAGATGATTCTTACTAAGCACTTCCTACAGTGCCTGGCCCGTGGGAGGTGCCCAGTAAATACCAACCAGGTAAACCCTTGGGGTGCCGGGCAAGCTGCCTGTAACCATTCCTTGCGTCGTGTGTTACTCCGGGGCCCACTACCTTAGGGAGCCAGAAAAGCAGCTGGGATCATGGCAGCCCCTTGCAGGAGTCCTGGAGGAGTTGTGCTCGGGGGCAAGACTGAGGCAATTAAGGTCATCAGGGCAACAGAACGGGCCCCTTGTGAAGCCGGGATGTGGCCGTGTACATCTAGGGCATTGTTAAGCCACTTCTGTTTCATTGTTTACAGGGTTTCCTAGCAGCTATCCTTTGGTTTGGGAGGACGATCCCAGCTCCAAATTCCCTGGAAGAACTTCACTAATTTATTTATTTATTTTATCAAACCAAATGATGTCATTATGGGAATTTCTGTTCTGCTGAGGTATCTAAGAGTGTTGTTACTCACGTTCACGACGGGGAAGAGAAGGCATGGACTGATGGGAGACGTTTGTGGCCAGCACTGGTGAAAAGGCTCAGGGTTCTTTGTTGTTTTTAACTTTTTTTTAACATTTATTTATTTTTGAGAGACAGAGAGAGACAGAGCATGAGCAGGGGAGGGGCAGAGAGAGAGGGAGACACAGAATCCGAAGCAGGCTCTGAGCTGTCAGCACAGAGCCTGATGCGGGGCTCGAACTCGCAAACCGCGAGTTCATGACCTGAGTCAAAGTCGGACGCTTAACAGACTGAGCCACCCAGGCTCCCCAAGACTCAGGGTTCTTAATCTGAAGGCTGTCATCTTTCCTCCAGCTCATGCTGCCTTCTTCCTGCCTTCTGCCCATGTCTAAAGTTTTGTGATTCTTTCACTGACCCGAAATTTGCCTTTAAATCTGACCTCAAGCCTACACTCAATGGGTGGTTGGTGGGGACAGAGTAGCTTTGGGTATAGTGGATGTAGGCAGCCATGTGCCCAGAGACAGAAGCCTGCGTGGGCAATGGCAGGAAATCAGGCCACGGGTCTGTAAAGTGCCAGATGATAAACACTTTCAGCTTTGTAGGCTGTTTGAACTCTGGTACAACTACCCAACTCTTGCCATTTTATAGTGCCAAAGTAGCCATATGCAATAAGTAAATGGATAAATGTGGCTGTGTTCTAATAAAGCTTTATTTACCAAATAGGCAGCGGGCACCATTTGGCCTAGAGGCCATAGTCGGCTGATCCCCATCTAGTACATTCTCTTTTGTCTACAGTGTGTAAACAGAGACTGAAATCTTAACAACTTAGTGGAAGTGTTAGGGTACCATTTACAGAGTGAAAGATAATAGTTTGCTCATTTTAGTCAGACTCCTATAGATTGATTATAATTGTCACTTAAGGCAGACATTGACAGAGATCGTTCTTGCTACAAATTCAAGGCACAAATTCGGGTGAGATACAAGCATATTAGCCTCTCCTGAGAGGTATTGATGGGTTTAGCGAAGACAAAGTTGATGAAAACAAAATATGCTTAGACTTGACAAGGGAATTATCAACAAGGTATGGGTTAGGAAATATGCAATTTTTTTTCCTTCCCTGTGAGGCTGATGGCTCCTGCTTGGTTTCGATTTTGACATACACAACAGACTTTTGTGAAATGTTTAGATAGGTTACAACAGCCCCTTATACAGAAACACCTAATATTGGTGGACATGCACGCAGAGAAGTATATTACACTTCCAGACAGGTCATGATACATTTGGTCTGTGATACGTAAGGACTTTACATTTATTTATTTTTGAGAAACGGAGTGAAACAAAGCGTGAGTGGTGGAGGGGCAGAGAGAGGAGACACAGAATCTGAAGCAGGCTCCAGGCTCTGAGCAAGCGGTCAGCACGGAGCCTGATGCGGGGCTCGAACCCACAAACTGTGAGATCATGACCTGAGCCGAAGTCGGACGCTCAACCGACTGAGCCACCCAGGTGCCCCGATACTTAAGGACTTTAAGAGTTAGTGGTGGCTGTCTGCCTTGCTTATAAATAAGGCTGAAGGGGGCGCCTGGGTGGCGCAGTCGGTTAAGCGTCCGACTTCAGCCAGGTCACGATCTCGCGGTCCGTGAGTTCGAGCCCCGCATCAGGCTCTGGGCTGATGGCTCAGAGCCTGGAGCCTGTTTCCGATTCTGTGTCTCCCTCTCTCTCTGCCCCTCCCCCGTTCATGCTCTGTCTCTCTCTGTCCCAAAAATAAATAAACGTTGAAAAAAAAATAAATAAATAAATAAATAAGGCTGAAGGTGGACGAGGCATTTTGAGAGACCTCACCTCATAAAATCGCCTTATCGCATACCCTGTCAAGTATGAGCTCAGGTTCATTGGAAGTCTTGCCTGCATGAGAGGCTGATGTCAGTAGCTCTCCTCCAGATTGCACAGGAGTCTCCGTGGTACATCCGAGGAGGTCGGGAGCTTCCTGCTGCTGCCTTGCTATTTATGATTCTCCTGATACCTCTGTCACTGCTGCTGACATCCACGAATAGCAAGAGATGAGTCAAATAGCCTTCTAACTTGGGCGAATCAGATGCTCAGTTAATTGATATATTGAACTGTGGCTGACAGCAGTGAGTGCCTCATGGAGAACTATCTGGGCCTTCTGGGCTTGGCTCCCAGTGCCGAAGTTTGCTTAAGGTGAACTTAAGGGGACTTCTGCAGCCCCCTAAAGCACCATGGCCATAGGAGATCCCTAAGAGATCAGACAGCAGGTGTTTGTTAAAGGGCTCAGCCTTTTGTTTCCTCCCTTCCTGTATTCTGTCTGAGCAAGAAGGTGGAAGAATTTGGGACTGAGACGCATAAGCATTTGGGACGTAGAGGAGTGAGTGTGTCAGAACTTGACCTGTCTGGGCCTCAGACACAGTCTTACGAGGGAAGGTAAGCCGCCCTACAAACAAACGCAGGAGGGCTCTGCCTCCCAACGGTGATGATGAAGCATCCCAGTTTGATTCTTTTTATTCCCTAAATGATGTGACATGTACACGCGGAGGTCACCATCCCTGGGCTTTCAGCTGGCCGCCTCGGGGGCTCTGCTGACCAGAGCAGGCGGCCTCGGCACCTGAGAGTTCCAGCCTGTCAGAACATAGGCACCATCCTTGGGCTCCGCCTGCAGTTGGAACGGGCAGCACCAACATGTCCCCGCTGGGGCTCTGCCCGGAACTCCCAGAACAGAGTGACGCCACCAGGCTGTGCTCCCCTAGACGGCATTTTCTCTTCTTCCCTCAACAGTGATACATGCTGGGCCGGGGAGACCAGGGGACCATTGAATTAGAAATCAGGAGGCTTTGCTTATGGGCCTTTTCCCCACAAAAGTCTGTGAAACTGCAGGCATATGTCTTCACCTGTCAGAAGCCTGTTCTCATCTGCACATGAGTGTTCTTAAAACTTTAGGCATTCGGATTGTGCCGTGGTTGTTTTTTTTTTTTTTTTTTTTTTAATCTGCCTTGGTATTTTCTGAATATTTTTATTTACATTGACTGGCTTTTCCAGTTTGAACTTATTTTTGCCTTAGATGAAAAGGCCAACAAAACCAGGGGTTTGATGTTATCGTTAATGACATCAGTACAGGTTAGGAAAAATATTATTTTATAAAAGAATGGAATGGAAACATCCCCTACTTTTGCCAGCCATTGGCATGGCACCAACTAGGAGCACATGGATGGGCTGTGGGCACTCTGCCTTGGGAATCCCAAACTGGATGACCTTGTAAGTTGCTTCCAGCTCTGGTATTCCAGGAGTATGAAAGTGAAGGACATATGGGACACTAGCAACCCCAGTTAAAACAGACTTCAGAGTAATATACAGAGAAACTGTATTCTGCTCCCTGCAGCAACTCTGTTTTTCTTTTTCCCATTTACGACCGTGGGATGATGGTCTACGGGGAAAATGGCGGGCTTGTCTGCCTGTAGGTTGGGTTGAATGGAAGTGGTTCTGACCAGGGAGAGAGCTGTCACTTCCCGCTGTGCTGACCTGTCGAAAGGAGTTTGGTGGCTGGGAGCCTTTTCCCATGGCCTGGTGGGGCCTGTCCTCAGGATTTGCTGAGCCGCTAGCCCAGGGCCTCTTGTGCTCAGCCAGCCGTCCTCACAGTCACCCACGGAGTCTGCCTGGACACGCCCCCACCTTTGCCTCAGGGAGTACACTGGGAGCCTCCTGGGGTCGGCCTCAGAGTGGAGTGGCTCCTGGACCACGGGAGGGAGAACATCGTGGGAAATAAAAGACCACGACCTTCTGCTTGGGGGATTTGGTGCATCTTGGAGTCACCTCTGGAGCACTTGGAGTCCTCAAAGAGGACATTTCTCCTTCTACCCAGAATGACTGCGATGAAACCAGAGGCGGAGTGATTGTGGCAAGCACAATCGAGCCGGTGGTTTTATATTTCTTCCTCCCCTGACGGCCTCAGTGGCCCTGTGTGCTCTCTTCTCAGGACAGCACTTGTACCTGAGAGGGAAAAGTCTGCTTTGGAAGGAAAATTTCTGATAGGATAGTGGGTTCTGCCTTGCCAAATAACAGGACACCTCCCAGACTTCCCTTCCGGGAGAGCTCTCCTGGTTCTCAGGACTGCATCTGGACAAGGTCGAGGACAAGTCAGTGTCACCTCTCTCAGTAATGACAGGCCATCTTCGGTCTCTAAGGCACTGGAGACCCTGCTGTCGTTCTCTTCCCTGCTTCCTCTTCCACATGCCCTTTGTGAGTTCCTTTGCCTCTTTGATCAAACTTGCATCTGATGTTCATTTTCACCTGATTTCATCTAATGAAAAAAATTGAAGTGGGAAGTGGGCCGTGTAACCATTCCTGTGTGGGACTGTGAGTGTGTTCAAAGGGCTGCGTTTGCCTCCAGAATTTTTTACCAGCGTCTATGTCAAAGGCTGCCTTATCCAGTTAATATCCTTCCACGTCACTAGGGTCGCAGAGAAAGAAGAGTGAAAAGGAGAAAAGTAGTTCTTTCGCTTGAGAATCATCTACACAAATAGTGCATTTTATTATTTGGGGAGAGAGGGATCTGTCTTCCTACTCATTCTTATTGCCCAGGATGCCCTTTTCTGTACCCTCTTACTCACTGCTGCTGCACCTGCCATGGCTGTGTCTTCCTGGGTCCCTCCTTCCCCTCCATGTGTATGCGTTCAAATCCTACCTCTCTTTCGGGTCCCATTTCAAATGTGTCCACCTGGCCACCTCTCTGCATCATTCAGCTGGAGACCATTCCTCCCCCTTGGTCTCCTATGGCTGGGCGAACAGGAAAGGCTTCTTTGAGCCTTTCTTATGGCTGGTGTCTGTTTCCATCCAAAGGCAATTTTGATGAATCTTGTCTTCCCTACCAGACTCCAGGATCCTAAATGGCAGGATCTGGTTTTGAGTCTGATTCATCTTTATATTTCTTACAGCTACCAACCCGACGCTTCACACAAGGAATGTCCCCCAGTTGGTGTTTGTGAAATGAGTAGAATTTGTTTGTATCATGTTTTGTTTTTTTTTTTTTTCACTTGGTCCTTATAACTGTCTCTGTCTCCAGCCTTGGCCTCTCCTACCAGCTTCTGACTTACCTATCTGCTTGGGTGTCCCACATGCATTGTGAACAATGTTTCCCCACCCACCCTGTCCTCCCCTTGTGCCTCCTGTGGTGACAGGACCACCAACACCGTCACCCAGGCCAGACCCCCTTTCCTCCCCCTTCTCATTCATTCAGTCCAGCACCACATTCTGCTCATTTTAGTTCCAGATGCCACTGGAATCCTTCTGTACTTGTCCCCTCTACTGCCTCTGGTAGGACAGCCTCCCTTCCCAAATCCCCCCCTGCCCCGCCCCCTCCTCTCACCAGATTGCTACAGGCGATTTCCACCTGTTCACATTGCCTTCTGACTTGCTCCCCTCAAAAACTTCCCTCTTTCGGGGCTCCTGGTTGGCTCAGTCAGTTAAGCATCCAATTCTTGGTTTCGGCTCAGGTCATGATCTCATGGTTCATGAGTTAGAGCCCCACATCGGGCTCTGGGCTCACAGTGCAGAGACTGCTTGGAATTCTCTCTCTCTCTCTCTCTCTCTCTCTCTCTCTCTCTCTCTCTCTCCCCCCCTCCCCCACTGTCCCTCAAAATAAATAAATAAACGTAAACAAAAAACTCCCCTCCCATTGCCACCAGGCTGTTCTTAGCAAAGTGCGGCTTGCACAGTATCATCTTGCTCACAAAACACCTGAAGTAATTCCCTTCGCTCTGCAAGGTCACTTCCCAGCTAACCTTTTCATGGCCTGACCCTCATCTCGTCTCCTCAGTTTCCACTCTGTCCTAGCCACACTGACCAACTCGGTCATGGTGCCTGGAAGTCCCTTGCTGTGTCATACTTCTGTGATTTCACGCGTGTTTTACTTTCGGCTTACAATGTCTTTCCTCTCCTCTGAGTGGGGTTGCTTCTAACTACTGGCTTTAAAATTCGCCCGTGAGTTCCCTGGAAAATGCCCTGACCCGTTTCCCTCTAGGCAGGGTTGAGTCATGCTTTGCAGTCCCCGACACGCCTTCCTGCCACGGACCTCGTCGTCGTCATCTGTGCCTGCGGCCCTGAGCATGAACTTCTTGCTGGGGGGCGGGGAGGGGGTGAAGGTGAGGAGTTCCGCTTCTCTGCGTCCTAGCGGAGCCTCTGGTCTTTGCTAGGAGGCCAAGAGGGACTTTGGGAATGAACGGCCAACCCCATGAAGAAGGCTGAGCAAATCTGACAAACAGACAGCTGAGGCTCAAAGGTCCGAGGGCTGAATGACCGGTAAGTGGCGCCATTGGGAACAGAAGCTGTTTGCTGGTCAGCTCGCCTTCCCTCGTCTTGCAAGACCTTTGGTGGAATGTTCTACTCAGGTCTCCTCTCTGATGGTTGTGGCTCCCTCCTCTCCGCTAAACCGTCACCTCCCCTCCTCCCTTCACGTAATCATGGAACAGGAAGCCCAGGGAAGACTACCGTACCCACCAGAGCTGGCTAGTCACAAGGCATCTCTATCCATCTATTCGTCCGTCATCGTCTATGGAATGTTTTAAAATCGTTTTTTAATTGATACTGAGCAAAATCACTGTGAGATATTTTCAGAGTGAAGACTTCAGTTTTGAGTGTTCCAGGGCATGGGTGAAGGACTGGGGTAGTACCCACTAGTGTTATAAATTTAGAGGGCCCCTCCCAGGACCTGAAGACAGGACAGTCCCTGACGCAGCCTCTGGACGAAGCAAACGGCTCGCCTTTCATATCCTCAGTGGCTGCGTTCACACCTCTGCAGTTCTCGGCCACGGTGCCGGGTCCCCATCAGTTGTGAACTGTGGCAGCTGAATCTGACGCTGATCATAGTCACAGTGTCAGGATTTGCAAGTGGTTTCCTTTTCTCCATTAGAATAGAGTCTGCATTATAAGTGCCCGATAAAAAAAGTCGTTCTCACTCAGCTTGCATTCTGGTCTGGTTTCTTGACCCAGAGGAAACTTCACTGGGGTTACAGCCGGCACTGGGTGTGCCTGTGGGGTCTACCCAGTTTGTAGCCCGCATTTGTCATGGTATGGTGGCGGAGAAGACTGTTGAGAACGGCTGGTCCTGACCGTGTGTGGCCCTCTGCTAAGGCAGATGCAGTTTCTGCACTACAGAATGGAGTTAGCGAGAACTCCTACATCCTACCTGCAGTCACTCTCTAGAAGCGGAAAGATAAATGCAAATATATGTGCATACATAAATACAGATAATGCATATATTAATGAAAACAAAAAGTAAAGCTTTGGTTTCCAGGAGAGAGGACTTTCTTCACACCCTTCCCTTTGTAAAGCACGTAGCAGAGGTTTTCCTATAATTAGGTGCTAATAGATGTCTTATAACTGCACTTAATGTGCTGATCATTTTGCAGTATATACAAATATCAGATCATCATGTTGTACACCTGGAACTAACGTAATGTCATATGTCAGTTATATCTCAATCATAAGGAAAAAATGTGGTGACAAATTTCTTTAACCTCTCTGATGACGAGACGCGATTCACGCGGAGTTTTGTGGAGTACAGCAAGTACAGGCCAGTTAGTTTTTCTAGAGGAAAAATGGCTGTCGGTTTACGTGAGGCCCCTGCCATCTCACAGCAGCTTTGCTGGTGGCACAAAAAGGTACAAGTCAGAACGAGGTTGGGTAAATGGAAGCCATCGTGCTTTCTGGAAGCACAGCTAACGTCCTCTGGATGACGGGTCTGTAGCATGGACCTCCCATCTGAACCACCCACCCTCGTGAGTGAGGATGCTGACGTCCTTCCGGAGCTGACTTCTTCCTGGTGGCTCTGCGCTGAGGGGACCTCTCAGCACTGGCCAGGGAGCCAGCAGAGAGGAGTGAAGATGGGCTCCCCGATGGAGGCCTTAAGTCTGAGTTGACAGACAGCAGGAAAGTCATGTTCTCTGTGCTGTATCAACCTGGCCAAGCCAGCCTCACTTTAATTAATCAAGCAGCGCACTGTCCATGCTGAGAATGGGGCTGTGGAAAGTTTTTAAAGTGGGGTCTCTGCCTGCATGTGTAGTCAGAGCTATGATGCGGGACATAGCAGAATTAGGGATTAAAGATTAATTAAGAAATGCCCACATATGCTTTCAGAGTGGGGACAAAACATGTCCTAGGATCGTAGAAATCAAACTCATTTTTGGGAAGGAGAGGAACTTCTGGTGGGGGCCGTGGCGGGGGTAAGGGGCTTAGGCAAAGGGAAGGTGAGGGAGGGCAGGTCAGGGGAGGGAGAGGGCAAAGGCTCTGGGATAGGCAATAGGCATGGGCGTGTGTCCTCTCTCTCCCTCCCTCTCCCACTTACTCCTTTCAACCCACCTTTCTCTCTCCCTCACTCCCTCCCTCCCTCTCCCTTACAATAACACTGAATCTTAAAAATAGAAAAAATAAATCACCTCTATTAAAAAGTAGAAAAATAGAATCCCATGAACGCGGTGATCTGAATTAAATCATAATGGTGCCTCTGGTTGGCTGGGAATGGCCCTCCTGGGGTCAGCAGCACATGCCCGCCCCAGGTACAGAATAATGTCTTGTCTGGAAAGATGATGTCTGTCTCATCAGTTGCCTTGGAAGCAAGAACCCCTGACTATCTTTGTATCATGAGAGTGTCTCTGGCCAGAGCAGGCTGACCTGTGGATTCACACTACATGATCCAGCCACTGATCAGTAAATCAAAACTATAGCAGAGTTGGGCCTTTTGTCACTTTCCACGGGGTTTGGGGGGGGGTGGCGGGCAGAGGGGTGAGCTGGGACTCAGCTTCCAGCTTCCCTCTGCTTGGGTCCATCTTTGGCTGGTGAACACTGGGCTTGTGCCCAACGACCTGGTAGAGGTGACTAGTTTCCACCCAGGAACAAAGTGAGCCACGGACCAGCTAGTGAAGAAATCGAGTTACAGGTGTCCAGTTCTGTACTCAGCCTCATCACCTCCCCGTCGGAAGCCAAATATAAGAGAGAAATCCTGGAAAACCAGAGGAACAAAGCTGACATCACGCGGCGATGGGTGGGTGGGATGCCAGGGAGGGAGGAGGCAGAGCAGGGCAATTTTTTTTTTTAATTAACGATGGGGAGGATTTGAAGACTTGACAATGGCTTTGCCTGCAAAAATATAATTAGCCAAAGACCATGTGCTGCTGATGTTGGAGGTGGTAGTTGAAGGAAACCTGCCCTAATGAGGACGTCAGTGCCTCACTCAGAGGTTGTCTTCCCAAACCAGGCCTCTTCTCCAGATTCTGTGCTTGATTAGTTCCAGAGAAAAATTGAATTATAATAATTTTTTAAGAGGCAGAAATAAGAGCCACAGCACTTAGCGCATGGCCCAAGAGGAGACTCTTTTGACTGTCAGTCTTCCCTCTCCCTCCCCTCTTTGATATCAGACAAAGCTTGTTGGCAAGAGTGAAGGGCTTGGAAGATATCTTGGCATAGGATACGCTAATTGCGTTTGTACGTCAGCATCTCTGCTGTCCTTAATTCCTTCGCCTGCTCCCTTTGCTACAGTTCTTCAGCTTTAATATGCATCTTACTTGGATGCCAAGATTGAGTCACAGCTGGAGTGTTACAAGAGCTGTGGCCACGAGTGCCCGTTGTTCTCATCAGCCTTGTGGGTGAAGTACGCTACAAGTGAGAGATCCTTTATGAGCAGAAAGCTGTGTGTGAGAGTTTTGCTGACTTCTGTATTTGACTAGCTTTGAATGACTTGCATTCCGAGTGACCGTTATCATCCTTTGAGTTTTAATGCAAGACATGACCTGCAGGGCTTTCTCTTACCTTCTCCAGGTCTGTTGGCCAGCCAACTTGTAGGTGACCCGACTGCGATGCCGCTCCTTGGCTTCCTTGAAAGTGTTCAAGTCTGACACTTTCTTCCAAGTCTGTTTTCTACATGTGCTGTTATATTATGGAAAACATCCACTGCTCCTCTTAGGTCTCTGATCCCAGACTAAGGGCTTCAGGTGGCAGAGGGACCTAAGTCTGTGTGCACGTATGGCAGACTGTTCTCAAGGAAATGCTGGAACATCTGTACCTTGCAACCCTTAAGACGGCTGATTTCACTTAGAAAATATCCACCCAAGGGGCGCCTGGGTGGTTCAGTCGGTTAAGTGTCTGACTTCGGCCTAGGTCACAATCTCGCGATTTGTGAGTTCGAGCCCCGCGTCGGGCTCTGTGCTGACAGCTCAGAGCCTGGAGCCTGATTCGGATTCTGTGTCTCCCTCTCTCTCTCTGCCCCTCCCCTGCTCATGCTCTCTCTGTCTCTCAAAAATAAATAAATGTTAAAAAAAATTTTAAAAAAAGAAAACATCCACCCAAGAATAGGTATCTCCAATAGATTTCCCTTACCTATGTCAGAATGACACAATAGATGATCACAGTAGATATCCCTTGCCTGGTAAATATGGCCACCGTTGGCACAATTAAATTACTGCTTGAAATGATGCATTTGGTTAACCCTGTGATCAAGCTTAACTGAAGAAGATTGGGGGCGTCCAGGACATCTACCACAATGCAGACATTTGGGAATCCTTACTTGTATAATCCTAAGAGTTATGTGTAGGTACAAGGCCATTCAGGGCTTAATTTAGAAAAGATGGAGGTTAGGGAATTGGGGCCCTGGCCCAGGCCCAGATGGTGGGCCCCTTTCTACTCAGCCAGGTCATAGAACATCATTAAGACCAGTGGTTGAGTCTTGATTTGGCTTTGTACTAACTACCACACGAACCTGAGCAAGTGACTTAACCCCTCTAATCTGTTTTCTCATCTAAGAATGGAAACAGTAATTTCTGCTACTTATATTTATTGGTAGCATTAAATAAAATAATGAATGTAATTCACCGTGTGCTGTGTTTGGCACATGGTAAATACTTTACACATGGTAGTTATTATTCCTTCTTCATTGCTTCGATACCGTAGGAATAAGGCAGTGTGTCCATAGAATTACAAAATAAGACAGGAATTTAGTAGGGGGGCGTGGATTAAGCATGTGTAATGGGATTGCTGTAGATGCCGAGAAATGCTTTCATAGTGATTTGTAGCCTTTGAGATCTTCACAAAACTAACCCTCAGCTTGGTAGGTTTGTCACCTCTCCTAGTACAGACACTGCACCATTGGAGATTCCACTGAGAGGAATCTCCTGGGCAGAGCTCCTGAGTATCTGACTAGACCCTAGCACACCAGACCTCACGGCAATTATGATGAAGTTGTACCTTCCTGCGTGGGACAGGAATATGATCAAGGCCCACACCCTATGTGTTGGGTCTTCTACCTAGCCTGTGACTAGCAGGTATCTCTGAAGAGCACAGCCTTTAACGATCCGTCTCAGCTTGTTTTTTGTTTTTTGTTTGTTTGTTTGTTTTCTGGAGAGGAAACAGAGCTTTTAAGTCTTCACTGGTTCAGAAAGTGATATGTACCAAATTCAGGGAAATCTTGCCATCTCGATTCTCTCCACCCTGCTATACCCCACTTTTTTTTTTTCAGCTGAAGTCATTGGAGTCTTGACAGGTACCTTGCATACGGTCTGCCCTCAGTGACTGGTCATTAATGTTGTTCATTTGCTCGCCCCCAGCTGCTGCCCACAGAGCTATTAGGTCTTTGAGACCTCTCACCTCCCCTTGGGCTGGGCTGCCTGACTTTTGGGAGATGAGAGGAAGAGGGGTTTAACAACTCCATTATGTTTAGAGAGAAAGAGGGTTAAAGTCTAATGGTCATTAGCATATCCTGTGCCAGCTGCCTCTTCTGTTACTTGTTCAATAATTCCCTTAATGTTTGGTCCTAATGGAGCAGATTATTGTTATTATTTTATTTCATCAAGATCACCTACTGCATAAAAACAAAGAGGAAAGGAGGAAAGGAACGTGGCCAAGAATAAGCATTGAGCATTATCCAGCTGGAGATATTTATTTATTGGCTTCATGCTTGGCTTGTGAAGTTTTGAAGGGCTGGTGCACATAGCCCATGGAGGGAGCCTGTCTCACGCAGCTCTGCCCACGGGTTGCTGAGACAGCGACCTGGAGTGCTTTTGCTTCTCTCTGGACCCTTTTATCTCCCAGCCTGCCTCTCGTGCACAGTACACGTAGCATTTGTGCACGTGCACACACGCACATACCCACATACACGGGTTACATGTGGGGCCAGCCTCTTAACACAACACTGATTGGGGGGTCCCATCCACAGTGTCTGACAAGGCAGCGTCACCTCTTAGAATATTGCCCCGTCTACATCTAGAGGGACGGGAGGACCTCGGCTTTGCCCAGTGTCCTGATTCCTCCATGCTCTCCCACTCTGCTGAGATCTAGGCAGGTCTTTGGAGTTAGGGGACCCGTTAGGCTAGCCTTGGACCGGGAACACCCTGCATACAGCAAGCTGCTTCTGCCCCCCCCCCCCCCCGCCGCTGCCTCACCCGGCTGCACCTGGCTTTGGCGTTCTCATTAAGGCAAACAACAGGCGCCTGGTGCCGCTGAAGATCCGAGAGCTCTGAGCTCCTTATGAACAAGTGCACTCCTTCGTTTGCTTTGGGACAGCAAAGTTAAGGTTCTGAGGCAAGAAAAAATCCCAAGAACCAAAAAAGCAGCTCTATAAAAAGAACCTGAAAGAGGACAACTTGAAATAGCCCGGGCTGACTCCAGCACGCTAGCCTCCAGCCACTTTCCCTAGAGGGCTTCAGGCTCTCATTAATGAACCTCCTGAAGGCTCATAAAGAAATGCATGACAAACTTCCTGGATTAAAGAAGAAGAATAGTGAGCAAATCTAACCGAATTAAAACTTTGGACCTGGGAAAAGCCAACAAATAAAAAATAAAAAGCTAGCAAGCTGAGTCTCCTCCGGAGAAGAACTTTATTCACAGTGTCTTCAGATTGGAAGAGCCTTCAGATGTCAACCTGCCTAATCTGGAAGACTCTTAGTCTTAGGGATTGTCTCTTGCTTATGGAAGGCTGTCTGTTTGGTCCCCGTCTCTACCTCCCCAAATGGCGTTTTAGTGAGGGAAGGTCTTGGAAGGCCTTCTATTTCTTCCCTTAGCTTTGGGTTCTTGCACCCGGAAGCATGGGGAAGGGGTCCTAAAGCATTTGATAGCAGCCAGCTAACATAGTATCCTGCCCCAGTGAGAGGCTAACCAGGCAGGGCAGCTCTGTCCCCCACGTGGGATGTGCAATTCACGTCAGAAGCCCCAGAGGACATATTGAGGCCTCTTAATTAACGTGGTGGCCCGTGGCAACTGGAAAGCATTTCCACACGATTAAAGACTTCGGAAAACCCCCAAGGGGAGGTAATGTTCCTAATAATTTATAAATTGAACTCACTACTTAATATGCTTAACATGTTTCTCTCGTCTTCCATTTGGGAAAGAGATGGGCAGGGGATAATGGATTTCTGTTCGCCAGCCACCACAGGAAAGAGAATCTTCAAGAAGAACAAACCAAGGGGCTTTCTCTTCTAGTTTAGGTGACTCCTTCTGGCAGTAAATGGATCCTCGAGGTTAAGAACATGTTACCGCAATTTTGATGACATCATCTAATTTTCAAAGGCCTTATTGTGCCTTTGGGGCTTCCTATCAGGGGCTCCATTGGGCTAGCTAGGGTTGATAGCCCACCTCTGAAGGATCAGTTCCATTATTGCTGTGGTCTGTAGTTACTGGCTTTCCTGCGCAGGAAGAGCTCAAAGACATTTTCTCCACCAGTTTAGAGCTATTTCCAGTTTGACAGGGATCAGTGTTAACAATCAGGAAGTTTTCAAGTTGGAAGAGTCCATTCATTTCTGTCAGTCGCTTCATTTGCTAGATGAAAGCCTGGGGAGGGCGCAGAGGAGTTAACACAGCTTGCCCAGAGCCCTTCTGCTGGTTGGCCCTGCGGTTTTACTGGTGACCTCCATGTTCTTAGTAAATGAGGTCCAGTTTTGCTCAGAAGCACAGGGTCAGACAAGACCTTGAAAAGTCATCTCTGTACCTCATCTGTTTGCTGCCCCTGGAACATTTGGATCTAGATTCGAGTATGGCCGGCGATGCCATGCAGACGTGCACAGTTTTCTCCTGTTGGTCTGTCTCCTTTGAAAGCCAGAGATAGATGTAAGTGATCACTGTCATGTGTGAGAGAGGCCCTTTGCCCCAACAACCCTTGGGCATTGTTAGTGGGAGAAAATAAGAGACATGGACCACCAAACTTGTCTATTTCATTCTGATTTTCTAACCACCATTTAATTCCTTTAGGAATATAATTTGAATTCCGTGTGTCCAGTTGCCTTGAGGGACAATTAATTATGTCTCAGACTCACTCTTCTGGTTACTCCTAGGGTGAAACGGAGCTTTGAAATGTGAGTTGATTGATTGGCTGCAGTCCCTTGACAGATGGTAGCTGGACACATAATCTCAGCTTTTCCATTTCTCTGCCAAGGGTTCACAAAACCCAAGTGACTCCTAAACTTTAGTGACATTTGATAGATGGAGATTCTTTATTCTGGGATTTACTGATCATATGACATTGATACCAGATAAGGGAAGGACTCCACTGGCCCCTGACGTGTTCCCTAGGGTACTACCTCCAGTCCGAGATATCTTTACCTACCCCAGTTTCTTCTGTTATGAGGAGCAGTGACATTTCCCAGCCCTGGTGAGCTGTTCTCATCTTCCTTTTGTGCCTGAGTTTACCTTTAAAAGCCAAATTATAGGGACTGTTTCCTCTAACTTGAATGTGAAGCCCACGAGCTCAGGAACTATACCTGTATTTTTCACTGCAGTATCTCCATCCCTGTGACCAGTAGACAAATGCCTTGCTGAAGTAAGTAAAAACTTGTTGAATGATTGAGTAATGAAATGAATGGATGAGTTACATAGCAATTGTATAAAGCTTTGCTTGCAAGCACACAGAAGATGTCTTTATTGAAATACATGCACAGTTGACCTCTCCTCCCTCCCTCCCTTCCTTCTTCTTTAGTTATTGAACACCTTTGTGCCATGCACTGTGCTTGGCCCCAGAGCTTAGTGGCCCCTGCTCATGAAGTCTGTACTCTAGTAGATGAGCTGGACAGGAAAACCAAAGGAAAGATGCTTGTGGTCAGAGTTATTGTGGAGGCTTCCGTGGGCAGTTTAGTGAGACTAGGGAAGAATCGGCTGAGGCTGTGTCACTGAAATGACTCGGAAGGGCAAGTAGGAGTGAGCTCAGGGTGGGAGGTGCGACGTAGACCCAGGATGAACACACAGGTCAGATAATGAGACAGTCTGGGGTTAGCCTGCATGATTGGGATGAGCATAAACGGAGATCTGCCTAGAACGTTCTGTCCCTGGGCAATCATCATCAGTGTTATATACAACGTTGTTACACAAAGGTTTCAAAATCTGTAAGGGATCTGACCAACATCATACTATTCTCTCAGGTAAGTGCTGAAAAATGTCAGTGTCATAATAAAATAAAAGCTGGTTTCATTTTTTGATCTCTATTAAAGCCAGGAGAAATGATTTATTGATTTCTAAAGAAAACATATTTTTAAATGCCACTTTTTTTGCATGCAACTTGTTAACGGATGTGGAGTTCTCATCTACCCCAAACGTGCTTCTAGTTATAAAATGTTAATAGTTTTGAGAAAAATCAATAGAATAATCAGAAAACTCATGAAAAGATGAATAAAGAGCAAAACAATTTCATATCTTGCAGTAATTGTTATTTTTTCTCGAATGTTCAGAGTTTGCAACTTGTTACCTGTCATTGGGTCCAGGTGTACCTTAATGCTTTTGCCTTGTTTTGCTTTGTTTTGCATACCATGAAAATTGAAGCTAACACACATAAATGAAGAATACCCTCTGAGCACAGCTAAGGTGATACAGAAATGCAAAGCCAGGAGCTCATGTGTGAATTCCTGCATGCTTTCTGTAAAGCCTCGTGTGATGACGTCGCCATTATGACGTCTTGTCTGGGATCAAATGCATGGAGGAAGTTTGTTCCTCCCACTGAATTTTATCATCAGACAAGATGTGTGCAGCTTGCCTTTCCCTTTTTGACTTGGTTACCAGGAAGCTCCTCGCTGTAGCTCCTGGTTCAGGCACTCTTTCCATTTCATCTGCCACCTCTTTGTTCTGTTAGATCCCTTGAAAGAAAAATTTTAGAGCAGCTCCGACTTAAGTCGAAAATGCTTAAAATTCTCTGTGGAAATTGGTTGAAAATAATGCTAAAAGCAAAAACTATGGTTTATCACAGGAATGCAAAAACGATCGAACGTGAGCACTGGATTTCCATGTCATCACTGTAGAAGGAAAGTTATCAAGGTGGCTATATCCATGGCTTCTCCTAGTATAGTGGAGAGTCTCTACATTTTTCCCTACCCAGGACCTTCTTATTGGATAGAGCAGATAAGCAGTTCAGAGGAATTTGTGTATAGTGACTTTGCAAATTATGATTATGACAAAATGTTTTTATTATATATTCATAGCATGTAACATTATTTTTGTGATTATTTATGTATGAATCCACGATTAGTAAGTCCTTGCTAAGGGTTGTGACATCTGCCACCAATTTGGGTTGTAGAAGCAGAGAAACCTTACCACAACTTGAATACCTACGTCGACAGTCCCTTTTCATGTCTATGCCGAGCCTCACCTAGTGGCTGGCGCCCATTACTAATAACCGATTATGAAAAACCCAAGGTTGTTAGGATCACTGACTCCAAGCAGGGGAAACATTTCAATAAAGCAAGGTTAGATATGCTAAATACACTGGCTTAGCCAATCAGAAACTTGTGTTCTAGCTCCCTATAAGTTATTATTTAAAATAAATAAATACTACTTGGCAGTGAGAAAGAATGAAATCCTGCCATGTGCAGCAACGTGCATGGAACTGGAGGGTATTATGCTAAACGAAGTAAGTCAGAGAAAGGCAGATATCATGCTTGCCTCATATGTGGAACTTGAGAAACTTACCAGAAGACCATGGGGGAAAGGAAGGGAAAAAAAAATAGTTACAAACAGAGAGGGAGGAAGGCAAACCATAAGAGACTCTTAGATACAGAGAACAAACTGAAGGTTGATGGGGGGAAGGTTGATGGGGTGGGGGGGGAGAGGGGAAAATGGGTGATGGGCCTTGAGGAGGGCACTTGAGCACTGGGTGTTGTATGTAAGCGATGAATCATGGGAATCTACCCCCAAAACCAAGAGCACACTATACATTGTATGTTAGCCAACCTGACAGTAAATTGTATTTAAAAAATAAAAATACTTGGGGCGCCTGGGTGGCGCAGTCGGTTAAGCGTCCGACTTCAGCCAGGTCACGATCTCGCGGTCCATGGGTTCGAGCCCCGCGTCGGGCTCTGGGCTGATGGCTCAGAGCCTGGAGCCTGTTTCCGACTCTGTGTCTCCCTCTCTCTCTGCCCCTCCCCCGTTCATGCTCTGTCTCTCTCTGTCCCAAAAATAAATAAACGTTGAAAAAAAAAATTAAAAAAAAAATAAATAAAAATACTTAAAAAATAAAAAAGTGTATGCATTATATTTAAGTAAATAAGTAAATATAAAATATTCCAAATGGAGTGTCTAGAGCCACACCTGGTAAAAGGAATGTTATTTATTTATTTATTTTTATTTTAGAGACAAAACGTGAGCGGGGGAGAGGGGCAGAGGGAGAGAGAGAGAGAGAAAAAGAGAGAATCTCAAGCAGTCTCCATGCACAGCCCCGACACGGGGCTCGATCTCACGACCCTGGGATCATAACCTCAGCCACAGTCAGGAGTCAGAAGCTCAACCAACTGAGCCACCCAGGTGCCCCTGGGGAATTTTAGATGAACCTAACAGAGCGGTGCCATGAGAAAGGATCAGGTCTAGAACCACTTTGGAGCTGTCTAGTTTTATAGCTTCTCTGGGCATTAGTTTCTTCATCAGAAAAGGAGGGGCTGAACCTAGAGGTTTTCAGTGGGTCTCACAGTTGAAAGAGAAAACAAATTCTTCGTGGAAATTTAACTAAATTGAGACCTAATGATATCCTCCAGGCTTGTGGTGATGTGTGAGGCGCGCTGTCTTATTTTCGCACAGAACTCTTGAAACGTGAGGGTTGGGTTAGTTAATTAATTAATCTTGGGTCTGGACGCTTAGTGGGCGCCCCGTGAAAGGTCCTTTGTTTAGGACGATGCCTCTTTGGACCCGCTGTCAGCTACATGTGCACTTTGAATAGTTTCTGTGTTTTGTTCGAGAAGGGAGGGTAGATCTAAGTTGGATTATCCACACTCCCCCCACCCCACCCGCTTACGATTTGTGAGACAGAAGCCAGGGTGTGTGTGTTTCCAGTGAGCAACCCCGTACAGCATCACTGGAGCCTGGTGGTTAAGAACAGAGGCTCTGCCATGGGAGGGGAGGCCTGGTTCCCATTCCAGAACTGTTTCTTTGCTGTGTGCCCTTGGACAAGTTACTTAACCTCTGTGCCTTAGGCTTTTCAGATGTAAAATGGAGAAATAGTTGACCCTGCCTCCAGCAGCAGTTAGAAGTCAGAGCATTTAGAACAAACGTCTGATACACGGGAACAGCCCCAGAATGGACAACTGTTCTTGCTTGATTACTGCATAATATGGGGGATGAACCTTTGGCCTGCCTCCGATCAAAACCGGGAGAAACTGAGGGGAAGCACGGAGGGGCCCCCCGAATACCTCAATGTGAGCGGGAAAGATGGTGTTTCAGCCCTTCCTGGGAGATTGATGTTTGTATTGCTCTCACGGCTCTTTAGGGAATAAAATTACCTCTCGTTTTCACTAGCCTAATTCAATGTCTGACAACTCCTCTCACTCGGGAAGTTATTCTTTCTGTATGGCTTAATTGCCCATTGTTGCGGTTTCGATTTGGGGTGAAGGAAAGGATGGCGGGTCTGACTCCCAGATAAAGGGCCTGCTGAAAAAACTAGCGGGTGGGACTCCAGCAAATGGGGGGCGGGCTCTGGTTTGTTTGCGGCCCCCTGGGTGTGCTGCCCCCCTGGGCGTGCCGCCCCCTGGATGTGTCTGCAGGGCTGGCGGGCTGCAGGGAGGTGGTGGTCAGCCAGGACTCAGAATACTTGTGTCAGGACCCCCACCCACGCAGCAGCCCAGGCAGCTTCATATTTACGCTTTCTGTGTACTTGCCTGAGAGATTTCACCAGGAGAAAGGGTTCCAACAGAGAAAAGTCTGAAGAACCTGGTGGCCAGTGTCTGTCCCCAACAAGCCGCCTGACGTGACTTGTCTGTCACCTGGCAGCTGACTCTGTTGCTTCCTGTGTCAGCTGCTCTGTGCCTGAGCACATGGTGTGTGTACGCACGGGGACGTGTGCTCCTTTGCTCCAGGTGATGGTCAGGGAGGGAGGGTAAATGGGAAGATGTATGGGGAGAGGAACTTTATAAATTCAAGGTACAGTTATCACGAGACTGGAAAAGGCTCCTGTTGGTGCATTTGAAGGAATGATCTTGACCCAGCCTGGGGTGGGTGGGCCACTGGGAATTAATAGGGGGTTTTCATCTCTAGCCTATGTGACGGGGTGGCAGTGACCGAAGCCCGAGTCGAGGGCAGAGCCATCTGGCACGCCCCCCACCTAGTGAAATAGGTTTGGAGGGATATTGACCAAAATCAAGGGACTGAATACAGATCGTGCACGGGAAGGTTTATGCCCGCCGAGCCCTGGGGAACAGTGGGTTTCCTCCAAACCCTGCCCCCGTGGATGTCGAGGTCAGGTGTTCTTTGTCGCCGAGTATGGCGTGTTGGCCACTGCTAGACAACCGAGTGGAGTCCTGGTGTTTAAGGAGAGGCCTCAGAGGATGGGCTGGGAGCATAAGAAGGTTCCGAAGGAAACGCCTTTGCGAGCCTGGCCCTAGGACACGGGTCTCGGTCCCTCCCTCGAACTGTAGAAGAATGAGAGATCACTCAAGGCCGCGTGTGTGGGAGCAAGCTGTCCCCTAAAGCCGTAGGGATCCAAAAAGTCACGTGCAAATGGTGAGGGTCCTCCGCATGCTTGCTTGTGCATGCCTAAGGGACATAAACGTAGCTTTGGATTGGTCGATGGCCCTCCCCTACTCCAATGGAAACATTTCAGGTTAGGCTGAGGATAGCCCGGATGTCGCTGGAGTTAGGACCTATACATGGCTGATTTTAAGATGTGAGACAGGAAGAAATGAGATGCCATCCTGCTGCTAAAAGTTGGCTGGAAACCAGCTTTATGTGTAACAGATTTGCCTTAACAAACTAACCCCCTCCCCTGTTTCTACAGCTGAAGTGATACACACACGCACACACACACACACATACATCGAAAGACTTCTCTTTCAAATTGTTTGCTAAGCCAGAAGCAACTGTGGATCACTTAAATGAAGCACCGGTCATCGCAATCCCATTTTTCTCCATTTTCCTTAAGCACCCATCACAGCAGACTGTCCCTGTGCCCCTGAGCGAGGCTCAACTCTAAGTGCCTCCTGCATCTGAATGAATAAAGGAGTGAGTGAGTGAGTGAGTGAGTGATGGACGGTGGTAGGGGGAGGGCCGGTGCCTCTCCGCGGGACAAGCTCGCCCATCTTCCCACGTCTGTCTGCTGTCTCTTCCCAGGGTGGCATGATC
Organism: Lynx rufus; assembly: GCF_022079265.1. Classification (NCBI taxonomy): domain Eukaryota; kingdom Metazoa; phylum Chordata; class Mammalia; order Carnivora; family Felidae; genus Lynx; species Lynx rufus. The sequence continues at coordinate 44,930,288 of NW_025814829.1, forward strand.
GCTCTCCTGCTGTCCATCTTGTGCCTGGTGATGATCCTGTACACGCGTCGACGCTGGTGTAAACGTCGCCGGGTGCCCCAGCCCCAGAAGAGTGCCAGCGCTGAGGCAGCCAACGAGATTCACTACATTCCCTCCGTGCTGATCGGTGGGCACGGGCGGGAGAGCCTGCGCAACGCCCGCGTGCAGGGCCACAACTCCAGCGGCACCCTGAGCATCCGGGAGACACCCATCCTGGACGGTTATGAGTACGACATCACAGACTTGCGCCACCACCTGCAGAGGGAGTGCATGAACGGAGGGGAGGACTTTGCCAGCCAGGTCACCCGCACCCTGGACTCCCTGCAGGGCTGCAACGAGAAGGCGGGGATGGACCTCACACCAGGTGGGCCCATGGGTCCTCGTCCCGGGGAGCTCGTGAGTGAGCCGGGAACAGCAGTTTTCCAATCTTGGTGGCTGGTTGTCATCCATAATGGCAGACGTGTGCCCCTTTCCCCGGGGCGGGGGGCAAGAAGAGCCAGCTTTTCTGTGAGACGATGGGAGCTGTTTTCTAATGTGGGGAATCAGAAGAACAAGTATAAACTGAATCCCCCTCCACTTCCGCTTGGCATTGGGAGCACAGCTACCTTTACATCCAACAGAAGAGTGGGTCTAGATAGAGCCCTTTTCATATCTGATAGAGCAGCCCCCAGGGGAGGAAGAAGCTAGCGAAGAAAGATCAACGTGTGTGTGTGACAGTTTTGTATGTGGCACGTTTGCTTTGGCAATTTATTTTTCCACGGAGGTGGAAGGGACAGGGGTCTCTGTACTTTTCTGTGACTCTCGAGACTTTGCCTGGGGTGGGGGTGGTGAGATGTGTTGTCTTGCTCATGGCTCTGTGGTCTTTACAAGGGTCTTCAGATAAGAAGCAGTCAAGCTGTCCGACCTTAGGTGCCTTGGGTTTCTACGAGACGCTGGGTGGAAAGAACTTGGACCTGATCAGGCTGAACCAAATCGGGGTCAACAAGGTGCAGGGAGGAAACGACTGTACTTTTCCTTTACGGTAGCTCTCCCGTCTCTCTCTAAGTAAGCCACGCCTCATAGATAAAACCCCACGTGATCCCTCAAAAATTGGCTCAGTTATCTTTAAAGAAGACGTTTTTGGTCCTGAAAATTGCTTAAGATGCATGGACTTTCAGGGGGGCTTGAAGAGAGGGAAATCACATCATAAAAGTTTCCATTCTGCTTGGTATCTAGAAGAGATCCTCTTGTATGAATAGCCACTTCTAAATAAGATTTAAAGTCAGGGAACTCCTTGAGGATAGGAGACATGTCGTCAATGTCTCACGTCCCCCATAGCACCTGGCATGGTGCTGAGCCCCAGGTAGCCATGTGTGACTCAGGGGTTACAAACCCCAGTGCATTCAGGAAGCGGCAGTTAGCCCAAACATGTGCAGTAGTTAGGTGTCAGACAATAGGGAAAGGTGTAGACTGGGGTGGAGGGGCGAGCGGGTGTGTTCTGCCTGATTGCCCTCAAACTCGGCTTCTTTTAAAACTCTGTGTCGACCAAAAGAAAGGAATCCGCAGCCTGTATCTAGCCAGAGGGCCACAGGTGGTGACCGTAATCGATAGCAGAATCAGTTGACTTGGATTTTCAGTTGTAATCATTCTTTTTCTCCCCTCTCTCAGTTTTGTCGGCCTCCAGAAATCAGAGAGGAGTGTTTCAGTCTCTGACAATCTCTCACTTTAAAGGTTCCTTATTTCAATTCTGTGAAACTCCGTTTACTTGGTTCATGCAGATTTCGTGGCTCTCGCTTCCTTTTGGCCTTTTCTCTGAAAGATTTTGCCTTGACTCTCCCTTACGCAGGAAGTGACAATGCCAAGCTGTCGCTGATGAATAAGTACAAAGATAACATCATCGCCACCAGCCCCGTGGATTCCAATCACCAGCAGGCCACCCTGCTCTCGCACACCTCCAGCCAGAGAAAGCGGATCAACAACAAGGCAAGAGGTACCAGTGTCTGATGTTAGGGCTTGGAGGTGGATTGTGCGTAGAGGCAGAACCATTAATATCCTGGACCCCCCACTCTCAGGCACGGCTGGGTGGGGGGGGGTGTTTTTGGCCCAGTGTTTCTGGAGGCCTGTTAAGTGTTACTTACCCAAAAAATATATCAACCCTTTGACCAAGCGATTTCATAAACAAGAATTTATCCTCAGGAAATAATTGGACAAGTGCGCAAAGATGTGTGTAAAAGGCTGTTCATCACCACATTGTTTAAAAGAGCGAAAAATTGGAAATAGCTTAAGTGTCCATCAGTAGGGAATCCGTTAACTACCTGCACATCTGTCTGCTGTCCAGCGGCTTGCCATGCAGCCATTTAAGATGATAATATAGATCCATATTTGTTAATATGGAAAGTTGCCCGCCCATTTATTAAATGGAAAAAAAAACCCGAGGCTATAAAATTGAAGGTACAGCAAAATGCCATTTTTAAGGGGACATTAAGAAACCTTTATCTGTTTCTGTATCAGAAAAAGAGAGCATACACGTCGAATGTTAACAGTTTTTCTCTGATTGCCAGGGTTTAGAGGACACTGGTTTGTTCCCTTTACACAGGTCTATGTATTTTATTACTTCCTCTTTTTCACGTGGAATGTATATTAACCCTAGAAAAAAAAGCAAAAACAGAATGTCTTCCCTTTTGAGGAGGGCAGTTTCCCTTCCTTCCTTTCCCAGCCTCCATCCATGAAGGTCCTCTCTCTCAGTCCGGCTCTCTGTCCCTCCTTGCGGGGAGCACGGGCAGGGTGGAGAAGGTGCTAGTGAGTGCCGTCGCGAAAAGGTCCACTTCTCCAATAAATCGGTATATCAGGAAGCTCCAGTGTCCGTGGCTACCCCTCCCAGATTGTCAGTCAACCCGCTCTTGTTTCTATCGATTTTTCTCTCGAGCTTGCCCAGTGATTGGGTGTCATGAAGGAAAAACTGAAGATGTCGACTTTGCTGTGCTGCTTTTCATTACAGCTGGTTCCGCCTTCCTGAACCCTGAAGGAGACTCTGGCACAGAGACAGAAAACGACCCCCAGCTGACTTTCTACACCGACCCCTCCAGGAGCCGGAGGCGCAGCAGAGGTGGGAAGGATGGAGGGGCACAGCGGGTGACGGGGCACTGGGGAGAGGAGGCAGGTTGCTGCAGAGGTTCTGGGTCGGGTTGGGGGCCGTGTGGACCAAGGCCAGTTTCTGCAGGAAGCGTTCTTGGATCACGACCGGTGTTTCCTCCTAAGGAAGAAAGAAGAGCCTAGAGTGGAAAATTTCGGAGAATCATCTCTCCCAGATAATGGCACTCTCAAACAAGTTTTGAAGTTGTTTGAAAGGCTATTTCTTGGTCAGAAGACTCTCAATTCCTTCTGGAAGCCTCAGGAGTCCTCTTTTGGTGTTTAGACACAGGAAATAAAGTTGATAAAGTGCATTATATGTGAAAAAGCGGACAGTGCCTGTACTCGTGCTTACCCAGCCACACCGGCCTGGGGACTGGGCGAGGCGGCGGCTGTGGGATGGCGTGCTTGAGGAATGATCTGTGGCCTGACATACGTGTGTTGTGGGATTTGACCTTTTATCCTCTATCTGGAAGAACCGCAGGACCCCAAGCCTCCCAAGTCGCCTCCTCTCTCCCGACAGGGCCCCGGTTATTTCCTTCACTCCCCTCACCACTGACAGAGTTGTTATTCCGCACAGCCGGTATCTGTTCCAGGCCACCCGATGTTCAAGTATGGCTGTTGTGGATACGTTGTAGATATCGCCACCGCCTATATGCCCTTGCTGGTACCACTGTTGTCACCGAGGGAGGTCTGGGTTCCACAGGCTTCACCATTGACTTGTTGTGGGATGTTGGATAAGGACAACAACTTCGCTGAGCCTCCCGTTTCCCCACGTTAAGCGTGTTTAACAATGCATCATGCACAGGGCTATTGTCGGGATTAAATTATATTAAAATGTGCCCTTTTTGGTGACCGCCAGAGTGCTATGCAGTCCCATTGTTGTGGCTCCTAGACCTCTCCATGGTGTGGCCTCGGGCTTGTACAGCACCCCATCTTAAAGAATCTTGGACAGGGGCCCCTTGGGATACAGTGGAAGATATTTGAGTGGCGTCCCTCTTGTTACGCTCCATAGCATTTCCCCCAACCAATGATCGACCAATGCCCCCCAAAAGACATTCTCATTTGGCTGTCTCCAACCTCCACTTGAGTTTCCTCCATGCTGAGGGCCTTCTCCCCAGGGATTGGAAGCAGCCCTTTTAATTCCCCATTTCCAGTTTCTGTAAGCTTTGCTAATATCGGGACAAAAATCCTTCCCACCGTTTTTCACAAGAGATGAGTGGGGCTCTGGGCCTAACGTCTGATGCCCCAGTATCCCTGAGGGTGAGAATGTGGATCCCTTGATCCTCTTTACATATTTATACACAGCAGACAGTCACCCTAGGCCCATCCAACCCAGAGCAGGGTGTGTTCTTCTTTAAGAAAATCCCGTTTTAGGAAAATCCGTAGTAATGAATTCGAATGAGTTTCTTTGCAGCATAAAACTGTTCCTTAAAATACCGAGCTCTCCGAGTACATCAACTGTTTATTGCCATTAACTAGACTGTAAGCTTCTTAGGGATGGGCATGTCTAATTTATTTTTCCAAAGTGCCTTGTGAAGGATTTTGCCTATAATAGATGCTTGTAAGTGTTTGTTGAATTGAACAGAATACATCAATCAGGCCAGCAAGAAATTTTATAACGCACCTGCCATAGGTCAGGCTTTGTGATAGGAGGTAGAAACGTGAAAACATGGCACAGTGATAAGGCTTAATTTAGTATTATAAATAAGGTAAAGTGAGTTCTCAGAAGAAAGAACAGGTCATTCTACCTGGCAGCAATAGGAGGCAAAGAAGGAGAAAATAAGGAGACCTGGGTTATATACAATGTATAGAATGCCTTGAAAAAGGAGGCTCTGGGATAAGGGCGTTCTAGTAAGGAAAATAGCATATGTGAAGCCTTGAAGGCACAAAAGAACCTGGTATTTTAAAGCAAGGAAGAGTAGTTCAATATGGCAGCTATAATCCGGGGTGTCAGTATATGGGCGCACGGGACAGTAGGGATGGGGCAGGATAACAGGCCAGCTACCAAAGGATTATATGTGTGCCATGAGTTTGCACTTGGTTCTGTAGGTCACAGAGAACGACTGGAAATTTTGAAGCCAGGTAGAGACGCTGGATGATGGGTTGACGACGCAGAAGGACCAGAGAGATGGGAAGAGGAGTAGCAAATTATTGCAGTCCCATGAGTAAACAGTGACAACGCTGTGTGATAAAAGCTATAACAGCAGGGTGCACCCAGGGCTAAAGGAACAGCCCGGAATGAGTGAGAATCTGCTCTTAAAGGTTTCAGGGAAGTGTTTACAAGGAGATGTTGTTTGAGCTGAGACTTGAAGAGTAGGTGTATGCCAGGCTGACAAGGTGACGAAGTGGCATTCTGCGGAGGAGGAGATGATATGTGCAAAGTCACAGAGACATAAACGATAATGGTCTAGTCAGAGAGTGGTAAAGAGTTTACTAGAATGAAGCTTATCGTGCAGGCTTGCGGTTTGCTAGGAACTAAGGCTGGAAGATCACACGCCTCGACTGGAGGACTTGAACCTAGCGCTTCAGGTGGCATCACAGAAGGCTTTTAAAGAGCACGGCCCTGGTCTGCTCTGCTTCGTGAAGTGTGCCTCTGGGCCGGGGCGGAGGGTAGGCGAGGGTGGGGGAGGTTGAGGCAGGGAGACTGGGCAGATGGCTGTTGCCGCGGTCCAGGTGTGCGATGCTGGGCGTGGGTAGGGATGGAGAGAATGTAGGCAAGAGGAACTTTGGACACCAGTGGAGAAAAGATTTAATGGCACTGGAGGTGGTGGAGGGTGTGGCTTCTGGAACAGAGGATGGAGTTTTCCCACTTGAGAAACCCGAGTCGCCGAGGGTGCCGTTCTCCAGGTGATGGAAATCGGAGGAAGAGGGAGAGTCCAGTCTCGCATTCGAGCGCCTGGGGGATATGCTGGAGGTAGATGTGCTCAGGCCCGGTCTGGGCCTGAGTGGCCCAGGGAGATTTGTAGGTGTGGGAAAACAGACCCCTCGTTGAAAGGCCGCTAACATGAATAGAATGTCTCCAGGTAGCAAGGGACCGAGGACCCAGAGTCTGCCTGCCACCCTGGAGTCTGTCATCCCAGCTACTGCCGGCTCGCCCGCTCAGGGAACGTGCTGCCGTAAAGGGTGGGTGCAGCCGTGGACCCAAACCTTCCCTGTGGTCCTGAGAACAGCGGTTCCAAAGACTCCCCTGGCCCCCAGAGATGGAGCAGTGCCTCGTCTGGGGGCGAGGACCTGTTCCTTAGTAGCTGCTTGACCCTGGACGTGCCCCGTCGCCTCTCTGATTGTCCCTCTGTGGGGGCTGCCTCCTCACACTGTGGTCACTTTAAATGATACGAGCCACATAAAGCCTGGGCACTGGCGCCTGACATAATTACGCTTCATGAGTTTTAACTATTGCTGTGAGGTTAATCTCTTTGAGACTTATTCTCCTTACCTGTGAAGTGGGTAGTTACTGTACAGACTCACAGATTCATCCTAAGGAAGCAAATAATAAAAACAAAACAATGTATGCAACGCACTTAGCACACTGTCTGACATAATAGATGCATTTTATTTCTAGCACTAATAAATGCCAACGCAGATCAGATGATGAGAAAATTACAAAGGACACATATTTGATGGCAACTTGCTTTCTTTTTCTTTCCCACATCTGTTCTGCCTCCAGGTGAAAGGTCCCTCTTGTTACTACCATTTATCGTCTCCACAAAACCCAAAACGAAACCAACAAAAACACAGCAAGAAAACCTTCCTTCCCGTTCCTGTCCACACCTGCCTGGGAAGGTGTCTTCTTCTCAGCATTATTATGTTCTCACCAGGCTGCCATTTATAACCTTACCCCAGTGACTGCAGGACTGGGGAGACCCTTCTGGCATGACAGCATCCTCTGCTCATACAGAGAGACTTTCCTCTTTCCAGGCCCTAGAGAGGAAGAGTCACCCAAGAGGTGGGAGCTCAGCGGAGGGAGTAGAAGGGGAGAATGCCCTCCTTTCTATCTATTGATTTCTTTGTGAACCTGCCCCAGGACGAGTGCAGAGAACGTGCACATGACTGGCCATTGTTCACCCTGAGGGCCACCAGTAGGCTAGGCCCCTGTGACTCCAGCTGACGACATGGTGTTGCTCGAGGATGAAGCTCACTGAGGTCGTGAGCTGAGACATTTCCTGCCTGGGCTAGGTTTGTCCACTGCCTCCCCCATTTGCTGGGTCGGGCAGCAACAGGCCAAATTGTCTTCCCTCTGCCAAGATTCTTACCGCCACGTGTCTTGCTTGTATCTTGCTTCCAGTGGGCTCCCCCCGAAGTCCTGTGAATAAGACCACCTTGACGCTGATCAGCATCACCAGCTGTGTAATCGGTCTCGTGTGCTCGTCCCACGTCAGCTGCCCCCTCGTTGTCAAAATCACCCTGCACGTCCCCGAGCACCTGATCGCCGATGGTGAGCTCACTTCCGAGGATGTGGCTTCCTCCCCAAAGGGGAAGTTTTCGAGTTGGACAGGGAAGATAGGGAAGCCGGGGGTCACTGTTACTTGTTACTGTAAGCGAGGGAAAAATAAACCCAGATAAGTGAGGCTTAGGACAAATTTGGATTGTCCGCAGATGAGGACAGAAAGCAGGTTAAAAAAGAAACAACCATAAAACTGAACAGATTACCTCCTCTTCTCTGTACCCACTCCAGTTTCTCATTTCTCTTTGTTTTAAAATAAGCCCCTGTCTTTGTAGAGAAATACAGAGCATGCTGGATACAGGTAGATCGACACTGAGATTCCCGGCTTTTGGGAAGGGAGAGGCTAAGCGGAGGAGAGGAGGTGATTACCAACCAGCCATGCTTCGGTCTGGGTATGCCCGGGTGAGAAACTCCTAATTGCAGTAACTTGCTAAAGCCTAGAACACTGAAGCGATAATTTACTTTCATCCAGGGGGACCCCAATATAATGAGGGAGTGAAACAGGTTCTGAGAGGCCCTGAATTTGTTAAGCCCAGAGCACCGAATTGACTTGTATAATGTCTGTTCGCTCTGCTGCTCTAAGGCTGAAGACAGGTGGGGACTGTCCCTGGTGTGAGAGGGCCTGCTATTTCGTGGCATGTGGAGGAGACAAGGCAGCGGGTCCCTGTTCCTTGGGCGAGCGCCAGTGCCTGTGGCTGGGTCTGATGGAGCCATGCCATGGCCATCACAGAGCCGCTGTGTCCCAGGATTCCCTCGGTCCACCCTGACCGAGACGGGACGGGGCAAGGCACCAGGGGGCGGTGTGGCAGGAGGTCCAGGTGGCGGCCGAGCCTCCATCTGCTGATCCCTTGCTTGGGGGCTCATGACAGGCCGGGGCTGGTAGGAGTAGTGATCTCAGCTTGGGGTATTCTGCAGAGCGTCCCTTACTCTGCCTTCAGTGGCGTGTGTGTGTGTGCACACGTGTGCGCATTGTATGCACACACAGGCACACCTCCTCTCTCTCTCCTGCAGGGAGCCGCTTCATCTTGCTGGAGGGGAGCCAGCTGGATGCCAGTGACTGGCTGAACCCAGCCCAAGTGGTGCTCTTCTCTCAGCAGAACTCCAGTGGGCCCTGGGCCATGGACCTCTGTGCCCGGCGGCTCCTGGACCCCTGTGAACACCAGTGCGACCCCGAAACTGGTAGGCGGGAGCACCGGGCAGCGGGTAACTGTCAGAGTTCATGCCTCTTGCAATCACTCCCCTGGAAACCCAGACCGTCTCTCCCAATTTTTCCATTGCCTTTGGGAGTCTAGACCGTGCAAGCTGCCGGTGTAGTCTTGGGCCCCCGAGCATGTGGGCTTAAAATGTGTCATCTTCTGGCAGAAGCCTTGGAAGTGTCTTTTCTGGGACCCCCACTCTGTATGGACCCGTTTAAGATGACCTCCACCCCCATTTGCCATCCATCCATTGGATGTCAGCTACTGGGGCCAGACTCTTTATGCATGTTTATCGCAGAAAATTTGGAAAAGTTAGGAAAGCTCATTGAAGAAAATGATAATTATCTATAATTCTATCTTCTGGAGAAATCATTTTAAAATCGTAATGTCCCTTCTGATCTTTATCTGTGCATGATTTTCAGAGACTCATAAGCACACGAAGTCCAATAGCATTTCCCTGATTTTTTTCACTTTAACATTTTATCATGAAAATTTTCCAGAACCATTAAATAATCGTCAATAACATAATTTTAATGGCTATTTGGTATTCCATTGTACGTCTGTATCATAGCTCACTTAAATAGTTCCCTATTATTTGACATTTAGGATGCTTTAAATTTTTAATTTTTACAAATACTACCAAAATGAATATCTTTCCACATAAACGCAGGGCACATCTGAAGTTATAGTCTTCAGATGAATCTTAGGAGAGGGGTTACTGGGGCAAAGGAGAGAGACATCTTCCAGGCTGTCATGTTACCAGATGGGGTGGGGCTTCCCTGAGAGGGTCCATATTCATGCACGGCTCTGAGAGCTTTGTGAGCTCCAGGAAACTGAGGAGTGTGGGCCTCTCCTTCCAGGTTGCTGTGCGCTTTTCTTGCAGAAAGGGTTCATCTCCAGTAGTCGTTATAAAGACCTGGTTCCAGTAGATTCGGTTCTACAGATAGATCCTTCCCAGAGAAATGGTATGATGCCTTAGAACAAAGGAAGGGGTGTAATGATAGTTAAGACCCCCAAGGGAAATGTGGGGAGTTAGGGGCCAACTGCTCCCACTCTCCATACCTCACGTACAGCCCCTCACCTCCACTACACATACCACACATATATGCCTGTGTATGTGCACACACACACACATATACATATGCATCACACATTTACACACACGTACATATGCATGCACGCACATACACACACGTGTACACGTACATGTGCACACATACACGCACACACACTGTACACACGTACACTTACACACACGTGTGCGCACATAGTTACATATATACGTGCACATACAAGTACACACATACATACACAGGCACACACATATACAAACGTACACACATGCATATACATACACAGGCACACATAAATACATACATACACGTGCTCATGTACACACCCCCCCCCCACAGGTGTATCTTCTTCAGGTGCTGGGGTGGAGGGATATTAGTAGAGGTTGAGTCCAGGAGATATAGCCTTACTTCTGTCACAACCATTGCTAGATGTCTTTGGGAGAGTAACAGGTGGAGACAATGGCTAAAGTTCACCTTCTTAGGTCTAAGAGTTTTCACCTGGGCCCATCACAGGTCTTCCAGGCCCGAGTGTGGAAGAGAAAGTACAGCATTTTAAACATCTGATGTCTAAGACTGTGCCTACTTACTGCTCCTCCCACGCTGTCAGGCAAACACCAAATCAAACAGATGGGCTGTGCACCCTGCCCGAAAGCCAGTGTGCTCGGGAGAACGGAAAAGCGGCTCATGTCCAAGACGGGGCCTCTCTGTGCAGCAGGTCTCTGGTCCCCACCACTGACTTGGATTGGGAGATCCTGGGACAAGCTGAGCTGTTAAATTCACTTCTGAGAGAACCATGATCCCCAGAGGGCCTTGGAAGGCGCCACTGAGGTGTTATTTATTTATTTTTTCATGAATATAATTTATTGTCAGATTGGCTCACATACAACACCCAGTGCTCATCCCAAGTGCCCTCCTCAACACCCGTCACCCATTTTCCCTTCTCCCCCACATTCCCATCCACCCTCAGTTTGTTCTCTGTATTTAAGAGTCTCTTACGGTTTGCCTCCCTCCCTCTCTGTTTGTATCTATTTTTTCCCCTCCCTTCCCCCATGGTCTTCTGTTAAGTTTCTCGAGATCCACATATGAGTGAAAACATGATGTCTGTTCTTCTCTACTGAGGTTTTAAAGAGCAGAAAGCACTTTTAATTACATGTGGGGAGAAGGGATTGGTGTTTTATGCATGGAGGGGTCTTAGAGAGAAACGACCTTCTTACTTTAGATCGATGTGTGAATTCCCCGAGAAGGTGCATAACTCACTCAAAGCCCCCACGGCTTCCTAAGGCATAAGTCTGTGTTCTATCCATCATGAAGTCAGAGCGGAGGTGGGATTATCAAGGGTTGCTTGATTTCCCCAGACATGTCAGATCCAGCATATCTGTCACTGAAAACTATGCAAACAACCATCATTATACTGAGCATGCTCCCCAAGCCAGGAACCGGGTGCCTGCTTGTCCACAGCGAAGTTCCTATCACCTCCCTCTTCAGTCTTCCTAGACATCTCATTGCTAATCCTTGCTGAAAATGACTTTGGGAAACCCTCCTCTGCCAGTGGCTTCCCCGTATCTGTGACAATTAATGAATATCCAACTGGAAAGCCATGCGGGAGACTGCAGAGAGGAACCCAAACCCCACAGCAGAGCTAAGGTGCATCGTCTTCATTTGGGGTAGCAGCTGAAAAGTGCTGCTTCGGAGACTTCTGTTTTCATTAATGCTGGAATTGGAAACCCTCCCCCTTCCTGCCCTGCTTCTTCCCGCACGTGGGACGATGTGGTCATCCCACACGCTCATCAGTAAGAAACTTTATCGCCTCCCACACTCCGTCCTAGAGCCTTTCTCCAAAGAGCTGAGTGTGGGAATTGGCTGCAAGTCAAGCCGACGTTATTTTTGCAATCCTCCAGCTAACTCACTTGGAAATGTCACCGTGTTGGGACGTGTGCTTTCCCAGCCATGCCGAGGGGTCTGCCCATATGGAGATGTGGAACGGTGCAAGTGCACGTGTGTACTTGTTCACACACGCACACACACGAACACACAAACACGCACGCTCAGTCACTGCAAAGGAGCATCCTCTGGGGCCTGGAGCTCTCCTTAGGCAACCTTCCAGAACGTTCCAAAGTTAAGCATGCGTTTACGCATCACCTGCACAGTGGTCCAGAATAGCAGCTGTGGTAGGCAGAATATCCCCCAAGGATGTTGTCCCCCTCTTCCCCAGAACCTGTGAGTGAGTTACGTTATGTGGCAAAGATGAATCCGGGTGGCTAAACAACAGGCTTTAGAATGAGAATATTCTGGGTCAACCAGGTGGGCCTAGTGAAATCACTAGGGTCCTTAAAAAGTGGAAGAGGGAGACAGAAGAGGAGGCCAGGATGATACGACACGAGAAGGACCCCACCAGCCACTGCTGGCTTTGTAGCTGGAGGAAAGGGGCACGAGGCAAGCAATGTGGTCAACCTCCAGAAGGTGGAAGAGGCAAGGAAACAGCTTTCTCCTCTCCAGGCTCCAAAAAAGAATGTGGGCCTGCAGACACCTTGTTTGTAGCTCCCCGAGACTTATGTCAGGCTTCTGATCTACAGAACTGTAAGATAATAAAACAGTGTTGTTTAAGCCGTGAAGTTTGTGGTCATTTTTATGGCACCTGTAGAAACAGAAGGAGGGAAAGGGCAGAGAAAGAACGAGCATCGTTAACGTTACCCTTTGTAGCTCCAGCCCAGTTCATAGAGGTGGCTACACGGATCTTCTAAACATGCATCAGGGGTCTCCAGAAGAATGAGCTGGAGGAAGCCTGCTGATCTGTTTTCCATGTCAGCCTCCCTCCTACGTTGTAGCAACACACTCTTTGGGAGAGATGTAGCGTACCTGGAGCTCTTAGCCCGGTGCCTGGAAGCCCTCGGCCAAGTGCACGCTGATATTCTCCCCCAGATCTGCCCAGGTTTGGAACCGTAGGTGTGTCTCAGGTCCGGGTGGGCTAACGGCAAACCACTGAGGTTGAATGGCTTAGTGCTCTGGTTGGATCCAGCCAGAGGTTGACTTTTGCTGTACTTTCTAAGGGTTTTTGTTTATAGTTGTATGTTTGCCCGATTGCTTGTTTTCTGATGGAAACACAGACTAGCTGGATTCAGCAACTTCTCTCACTACTCCATCCCCGGACTTTGTTCTGCCAGTTGGGCAGCTGTGGAGGCATCACACACACTTGCTTGATTTCACAGCCCCCGTCAATCCTGGCCACAGACGCTGACTGCCCTTTGCAAGATATGTAGCTTTTATGGGTCTACAAGCAGCACGGGCATCCAAGCTAAATCAGATTTTACTGGCTATCCAAGATTGCCATTCGCCAAAATTCTTTCCACCCCAGATCTTTCTAGAGGCCAGTGCTAACCATAGAGAAATGTGTAAAACCTGGCGAGGGCCATTGGTCCAGTTTCCCAGACTCAGTGGAGCCCTCCTCCCCTTTCCTTGATCTGAACCACTGCCTCTCTCTCTTGAACTCAGTTTGGCAGAGTAGCATGGCTTTCAATTTTGTTCTTGCCACCTGGATCACCCACTCATTCCAAACTCCGTTAAAACCCCTTCCTTCAGGATGTGCAACTGGTGTACTTCCCTGTCTGCCCTCCCAGGGTCACATGGGACCGTTTGACTCTGGGCCCGCCTCTTGCCTGATGTCTCCACAGGGGAGGAGACCAGGAGGTTAGATGTTACCGTAGTCCAGATGTCTTACAGAGATTGCCCTTTTTAGATGGAGCACACCAGCCAGTTGCATTTAATAAAAGCCAACAGCTATCTGGAGGATAGGTAAGTCAGGGCTTTTGGCCACATCAAGTCCAGCCCAGTCATGTCGGAGGAGCCCTTAAGTCAAGGTTGATCCTTCGATGAGATTTGCACCTCACCCCTTCACCTACAGAATGGGGAATGAGGGAAGGCAGGGGCACCATGCAAGTTACCTCAAGGCATTTGACCTCAAGGGTAGCAAGCACAAATCAAGTGTAGCCATTTCCAGGCCTTGCCTGGATCACCTCTTGGTGGGTTTCTACTCTCTGGCAGTGTGGTGGCCTGTGCGTGCCTCCTGCAGGGCACAATCCATCCCGGTTGGGCACCTCTCCGTGGCCGTGACACGTCTCTCCATTGGATTCCTGTGAACACCACCACAGAGCCGGCACGTCATGTGTTCCCCGCCATCTGTCACAGCAGATGCAGAGACTGTAACACTTCGAGCTTAGGAGGGCATCCAACACCCTTGTGGGGTCTTTAAAATTCACAGCTAACAGTCGGAGCTTGTGCTCGCATGAAACCCCTCTTAAAGTCAAGATTTAGCATTTGGTTGCCATAGCAACTTCCCTCATCAAGTCTGAACTCCTTTTCCGTGTAGATGGCCCAACTGGTTTTGAGGAGGAATATAGAAGGGGGGAGTTTGGTGGGTTCCGGAAATGAGGATCGTTTGAGAGGCAGATTTTGGATATCCTCAAACTCTAGCCTGGTATGTTTGAAAATGTCTCTGTTGATCCGGCTTTGGGCCGCATGTGACATTAGACGGAGGGAAGCTCTATCTGTTGTCGGCAGCGGGTCCCCACGTGGTAATGAGTGATGGAACCTCACAAGGAGATAATGACTATGAAGGCAATTTGAGAAAGGTGAATGTACTCTACAAATGGTAGGTATTGCCATCATTAGGAAAATCAGGCTTTGCTTGAACTCTCAGTTGTTACTGCATTTATTTTTACATGTTTTGCAGTAACTAGATCTCGAACGTGGAAGGACTTCCTTTTTGGTCAGTCCTTAAGTCTAGGGCATGGCCTCCAGCCAAGACCCTTCTAAGAGTCGGAGTGATGTGCTCAGAAGCCTCATGAGGTTACTTCCTGTTTTTCAACGTCCTACCCATGCCTGACGTCCACAGGGACAGCTGGGAAATGATCTCCTGAAGGGAGAAGCCAGTCTGTGAACTAGACCCACTAGTTGCCTTTTATCTCTGCATCTTGAGAGTTGGTGGTGGTCGTGTTGTCTGTAAATTCAGGGCAAAATTTGAAATGATTTAATCAATTTTCCATTTTGCACTGTTTATAAAATCCCTGTTTATGCAAATAAACAAAACAAAACAACAGCAACAACAAAAAACCTAACTTTGTTCCTGCCCTTGTGTGGCTTATAGTCTAAAGTCCATGCTTTCTTTGGAATTGGTAAGATAGGAAGGCTGACCCCTTAGTAATTTTCTTCTTTTATGATCCTCTGGTACTTGCCTTCTTTATCTTCCTCTCTCCTGGAGAAACGTCATTCATCTGAAAGCTTTATTATCATTTCCCTGATTTCTAGCTTTGTTTTCCTATGTTCCACTCCTAGCTCCCTGACCATTCTTGGACACAGCTCAGCACCACTGAAGCCAGTAAATTTGAGCCTATTGTGAATCTAGCCCACGTGGAAGCCTGAGTTTCCCATACAGGAGACAAAGTACTAACCTCATACTCTGTGTGGACACCCCCTAAACTAAGAAGTGAACTAATTGTCACTCCACTCCTCAGCACCTTGAGCTAAACAGGTGTGGGGGAAGAAAATGGGTGTTACCTGGTAGTGGGGCCCTGATGGTCAGTAGCTTATAGGCCCATCTGGAAAAGAAAGATTAACCTTAGATCCTAACAACAACAACAAAAAACTCCTTCCTTTAGAACCTACCCAGTCCCTTCGCTCTAGGACGGTGGGGACCCCTCGCTTCATTTTTATTGTTTTTTATCTTGGAAAGCAGAAAATCATACTCCAAGCTATGTATATCCCTTTTTAGAGTCTCTTCCTAGAAAGATGAGGAAACCTTATGTCCCTTGTCTCTTCAAGGCATGCCACTTTTACTATTTACAAATGGTGGGAAGTCATACCCTGTCCTTCTACTACCTGTGAACTAACCAGCCAGTGACAGAGTTCACACGAGTGCTGCACTGGCTCCGGTCTCAGCAGTTTAGGGATACACAGCATTGCTTAAGGATTACTAATATAAGGGCACAGCAGCAAATGTTTCCAAGATCAGTACTAAATGGAGCAATGATTCTTAATCCTTGGGGGTCTTGATTTTGCTTGTAAATCAGAAGAATGTTATGGAATCCTGCCGTGAGGAGATGTGCGCGTGCACGCACACACACACACACACACACAGTGTTGCATACAGTTCCAAAGGGGTGTGGACCGCTTGGTATATTAATGGAGTAACTAATGGTAAGGAAGCATAGTAATGTTCTAAACAAATATAGAATTGTGGATGGTTCTTCTGTTTAAAAGCTCCAAAATAATTAGCCATTTTCATTTAAAAACGAAAACCCAGAGTTCCTAGAAAACCATAAGAAGTATAAGTGACCTCCTCTAAGTATGTCATTGTTCTATGGGCTAATGGCCTGGCATGGTGTGAATAAAGGTCCAGAGATGGACCGTCATAAGCTCAAATATGAACTCTGCCATTTATAAGCTGTCTCCAGATCCCTCAATTTTTCTGAGCTTCAGTTTCCCCTATCAGCATAGCAGAGCTAATAATACCTACTTTTCAAGTTTCTTAGAAATATTTGATGAAATACATCGCTTATGTGCTCTTTAAATACTTATTGATCACCTAATATGCACCTTGCGGTAGACTTGGCGCTGAGAAAACACGGTTGAAAAAGTTCTTTTGCTCAGAGTTCTCGTTCTTTGTGTTCACCGAGCACATATAGTAGGCTCTTTGCAAATGTTAGATTCCTCCACTAGAGAAAATTAGCACGTAGTGGAAAATGGAGAGATTGGGGGTGTGTTCATTCCGTGGGCAGTAGAGACGGGGATGTGTGACATAATGGGATTTATTGTTTCTTCCACACCATTATTAGAGTCTGAGTTTAATCTGATCATTTCACGTTCATTTTCTCAAACAGACATGTTAATCAATTCCTTCATGTTTCTTTTCCTTCTTCCTACCCTGCTTCTAAGGGGAATGCCTTTGCTACGAAGGTTACATGAAGGATCCAGTACACAAGCATCTTTGCATTCGGAATGAATGGGGCACAAACCAGGGGTAAGTGAGGGGATGGCAGATGAGCCGGTTCCCAGATGTCACCCTTCTTCATGCAGACAGGACGCGGAACAATTGCGTGTAGAGGAACGGAGCTAAGGGGTGGTTATATTCTGAATAGCGAATGGGTAAAAATGTCACCATGCATTTCCATATTTATACCATTCCAGTGACGTCCGTGTCATCTTTTTCTCCATTTACGAGTCCAGAGATGATGCCTCTGACTCGCAGCCCCACAGCCTCCAGCTGGGATCTCAAAATCAAGCTGTCCCTCTCCTCCTTTGCATTCTACCGCCAGCCACCAGGATTCCACAGGCAGAACTTAGCTGTTGATTTTGTTGGAGACACACGAAGCCACACAGACTCCCGTGGAGCTCTCCCAGAGCTCAAGGGGCTTTGTGAGACTGACATGAGGAGACACTCGTTTTCCCCACCACTGTCAGCAAGGGGGGAAACGTGGGAATGCTCGGTACCAAGTAAGGGTATTTTGCCCGGATCCCCAGTAACCATTTCTTTCGGAGACCTTTGCTTTCCCCTAAGCACACATGACTGGGATAGAAGTTATCTTGTCTTGGATTTTTCTTTTCTTTTTTTTTTTTACATTAAAAAAATTATTGTGATGAAATACACATCTCATAAAACTTACCATTTTCATCATTTTTAAGTGTACCATTCAGCGGCATTAAGGACATTCGCATTGTTGTGCAACCGTCACCACTGTGCGTCTTCTCTTGCTTTTTAGAAGCAACTTTCTACTTTGTCTTGGGTGCTGAGAGCTTGCTTTCTGCGTTGGCTCCCCCATGGAGCAGAGTGGATAGAGAAAGGGGTCGATAAACACTAACTAATAATAGCAGTCGATGGAACAGGGAAAACTAGAAAGAGATCAAGGCAAAAGCCATCTGAGAGTGATTGCTTTTCTGCAGATTAGAAATGTGTTTGCAGCCTGACAAGGTGGAAAAAGGAACCACCATCATTTCGCACATTGCATGGAGGACTCATATCCCCGGGGTTGATGATCAGCCCCTTCTGTGTGATTCTGAAGAGACCAAGCCTAGAATATTGAATGTAGTTCTGGACTCTCAAAGCAATAAATATGGAGACAAATGGGTGAGAGTTTGGAGAAGAGCAATAAAAATGATTGAAGAGCCCAAGGGAGTGATTTATGACGAAGGGTAGAAGAACTCAACTCAGAGAACTGGCCAGCTGATGACTAAGTCAAGGCGTGATAGATGCCCATCGACGTTAGAAGAGGGCAAATGTTCTGGAACGGGTTGAGGTTGAGGAATAAGGACAAGAGGGAATGAAGTTAGGGAAAGGAAATCTGAGTCACAGGTCAGAAAACTTGAGGAAGTCAAAATGCCATGAAATTTTTCTGTTAGTGAAAATGAAGGATTGCTGTTTCCACTGAACCCGAGATCGCATCGGAGAGGCTGCCCCCCACGATTTGGAGGAAGGTGTTAGTAGAAGGGTAAATGCACATGAGGTAGCGTCTTGTTGAAAGATGGGTGGGGAGGGCAGAAGGCTTGGCTGATAGATGTCAAGCGGCGTATGAATAAAGGAGTGCCACTCGCTGTTTAAAGTCCCCTTAGTCCCCTCACTCTCTGACCCCTGACACGTTTGCATAGTGGATGGGGAGCCAGGATATTAGCTTCTGTGGTGGCTGAGCATCTCGGTTGGCTAGGATTCTTACTGAGTAAAATGTTGTAAAGGGTGATGGATAACCAGCTCTCTATCTCTTAGCCTGCAAACTTGCTGCTGAAGAAAACAACGACAAAATATCATTTCGCTTTTTGCCCTGAATGATCCAGGCTGGCCCTCTGCAGTGATTGGATTTGGTGGCTAATCGCTCAAGCCTCCACATCCCTCGCCTTGCAGACAGATCATGCGAGGACGGGCCTGGCCTCACTTGGTAATTGCACAGGGTTTGTCGTTCCCTCTGGCTGCGTGTAGAGGCAGTCTTAGGATGTAGACGAGAGCCTCCAGGGACTTGGTGGAGGCCCCACGTTGGTGTCATTTAAAATAAGACAGGCTAAAGCATCGAGTCGCAGACTGACAGGAACATTAGCCCCAGGAAACAGACAAGGAGACCTAATCTGTCATTTCCATCTCTAATTTCCATTATTCTCTGATCATCACTGTCTGCGAGGTCTCGTTTTGGACACTAATAAAATAATGGAGCAACTGTTAGGAGGGAAAAAAGTGACTGTCTTGGGGATAATGGAGCCAGGAGTGATAAGCAGCATGGGTTTATATGTATATAAAAAAGTGCCAGACAAATGACTGCATTTTCCCCGTAAAATGACAAGATAAATGAAAAGTGGAGGATGCCATACATCTTGATTTAAATCAGGGCTCTGATGCCACGTTTCTCTGAATGATTCTTGCAAAATTAATCGAAATTGATTTGAACGTGAAGTCTGTCACTTGAGTTGAAACCTGCCTTACAGATTGCCAACTAATGATACGTATTGGGGTATTATGGAAAAATCGATGGTGGGCCTCATTTTCCTGAATATTTAATGTTCCGGAAGGTGGAGATAAGCAGCGTGTGTGGGTATTTATGTTTTTCACCTAGGATCCTTGTATTGCGTATATAAAAATGGCTGAACGTTCTTTTGAAGTAGAACAAGCAAATCCCAGGCCGGTAATCTTTAAAATGAATTCCCTTGTGAAAAATCTAGGCTAATGTAGAAGGGAAAAAGTAGCAATAAGCATCCGTTATTTCAGGCAAGGAACAAAATGGATTAAGGACACAAATGCAGAAAATTACAAATGGATGATTTGGTGAGGCAGAGAAGTTAACACCTGTAACTTCACCCAGTCTCTGCCTTGTGCTTTGGTTTACCTAGACCCACGTGTGTCTGCACGTGCACCTACATGCACGTGTGTGGTGAATGTGTGTGCGTGGTGTGTGAATGTGTGGCGTGCGCATGTGCATGTGGGTGAGTGAGCGGATTAGTTTATAGAAATCCTCTCACTACTGTGCACCATCATTCATGGTTTCAACAGATATCCCCTCCATTACCTATTGTACCAGGATGAGCTAGATGGCTAATTACAAGATGTGGTCTCTGCTCTGGAAGAACTAATAGTCTAGATAGATAATGGGCACATAATGAAAAAATTACATTCAATTCTAAGACCTATTAAAATAAAGGTGTGAGCAAAGGTCAATGTGATTACAGTTTAAGGGGTGACTTATGTGACACCTGAGAACCGAGAATAGGATTTCGTGGAGAAGTTAGATTTTGAACTGTTCAATTTAGCAGCTAACATAGGTAATTCCGAGCAAAGGAAACAGCATATGCCAAGGCGTGGAGATACAAGAAGCATGGCTTTTCCAGGAGTAGCAAATAAATAGCCCAGGGTAGCTTAAGAATGCAGTTAACAGAGACAGGAGAAGAGGCTGATACAGTAAGGAAAGATTCGTTCTTGAAGAGCTCTTGCTTTCTAAGGTTTGGGACACGAAACTTCCGTATACCTGCCCTTAAAATTGTTAGCAGGAGGGAGAAATTCCAAGGTGTCTGTATATTTGGTGGGATATTCCCTCATTATACATTATCATTCTGGGTCCTTCGAAATAAATTAAAATAACCCTAAAAAGAAAACAAAACAACACACACACGCACATGCACGCGCACACAAAACAGAACAAACCCACACATATCCTCTTGAGACTATCTAAATGTGTATTTATCTGGATTCTGCATGTAGAACATAGTCCTAAAATTATTCTGTAGATAAAGTTGTCAAGATCAAACAGCACAGAAGGACAGAATAGGGCCCCATATATATAAGGCACGTGAGTCAAAGGGGTTGTCAACAACCATTTTTTGGTGACTCTGGTTCTACCGAAAATGCCCAAGGAGAAGTGAGGCAGGTTGAGAAATGTGTGAGTGGATCCGGCTGGTGAATCTAGTCACCGTAGTGCACCCAGGTGACAGGATCGGGTCACAAGTTGTAAAATTGTTGAACTCATTACACAAGAGGCTCCTGTTCAAT
Source organism: Lynx rufus (assembly GCF_022079265.1). Lineage (NCBI taxonomy): Eukaryota > Metazoa > Chordata > Mammalia > Carnivora > Felidae > Lynx > Lynx rufus. The sequence goes on from NW_025814829.1 coordinate 44,951,138, forward strand.
AGAAGTAAAAATAGCTTCAAAAAGATATAAACGAAGTCATGGATGACAGATTTCTAATGAGTTACTAAAAGAACATGGGATGTTTGAGGTTACATTTTTGGTCTTCGAGGTTGGCAACAAAAATCAATCATTTCCTGCCACAGCATCCCGGTGACAGGTTGTCCAGCAGAGGACCCAGGATGAAAGGGTCTTACCCCCAGCATGAGGCTTTACCATGTCTTCTGTCTAACCTGTATGAATTCACTAAAAAACCCTCAGCCTCCTATCCCTGTGGCTTCATAGATACAGCCAGAGACTATTAGAGTATGTATTTAGTATTTGTTTGCTAGGACAACAAGGACAAATGGAAAATTTTCACAGACAAGAAATGAAACCAATAAATGAGGCTGGAGGAGGCAAGAGAGATTGATTTACATGAACACATTAGAGGAGGGAAAAAAAAACAAATTTATTTAGCTACTTTGGAGATTATTAAGAAAGGCTATCAATAGTTTTTTGTTGTTGTTAAATCAAAAGTGTGCCCAAGGGCTTCTAGATACATTTTTCAGGACACCACATTAGATAAAATTCATGCATTTGAAGATTCCCTGTAAATAATAGCCTGACTTCTTATTCTGGCATCTCAGATACAGAGGGCAACACCAAGGAGATTTCCCACTAAAGAACCATCACATATCACTAGATTTCAATGCTGAAGGGTTGTGATCGGGCGATAATTCATGAGAGGGGAAGAGCCGGCAGTAGGAAACGAACAGGTGTTTCTCTCAGGCTGTAGAAGCCATCGTCAGGAATGGCCCTGCTCATCAGAACCTTCTCTCACTGGCTGCTCAAGAGGCAACACGTTCACCATGGCATCCCCGGATAAGAACACATGTGTGCGTGCACATGCACACACACGCTCGCTCTCTCAGACAGCCCACGCTGCCTTAATCTGGCCTTTCCATTGTGCCAGGTGCTTACTGTTCTCTCCTTCTATTTCTACCACGTCTGCCTGCTGCACCCTCCCAAGAGTGACTGCCTGGGGATTCTAAATCCATATAAGGAGCAAATGTCCCACCTTGTAGAATCCAGTTTCCTTTTCAAGCCAAGAATGAGGACGGTGTCGGTCATGGTTAGCTTCAGTCCCTCTTTCTGGCTCAAAATACATCCTTGATGGCAGTAAATGGGAGGGGGGCTGCCCCAATGATGCCATTGGTAACATTTGTCTGGAGACAACTCTCAGTACAATGACCAGAGCTCAGTGGAAAGGATGCCTCTGCCTCTGGGTTCTAGGTATCGAGCAGAGACCAGGCTCCCCCGATTACTCAAAATGATCCCAAACCCACTCTCACCTCCTGACCACCTAGAACTGAGCAAAGACCTCCTCACGGCTGTCTGACAGAGGGCCACTGCTCGCCCATTGGACGGCAGCATCTGGGATGCCGGCGTGCGTCTCTGATCCCAAGTCCCGGTCTTGGGCGGTGTTTGGCCTACGTTGACCTGCCCAAAGTCTCTTCAGAAGTGACTCAGACAGAGTCAGACAGTCCTGGGTGACATACAACATTTCCTGACTTCCCTTTGTCCATTTCTAGCTCACTGTCTGGCTTTTATTTCCCCACCCACGTGTCACTGATTTCTGTGTCACCGATGCCCCATTCACCTTCCCCCACCCCCTCAGACAAGATTTGCAAGCCAGCCTGGTACTGCTCTTTGTATCTCTGGGTGCGCTCCCCCCCGCCCCGCCCTCCCGACCGCGCTGTCTGTGCCAGCTCCTGTCACTGCCGTGCCATGCACAAATGGGATTATCTCCCCATTAGCTCTCTTTTTGTTCTCCTTTTCTCTGTTTCTCTGTGTGTGTGTTGTATGTGACTCTTTCTAATTATACCTAACTTATTCGCATATTCCTAACAAGGGTTCCCGGTGTTTGGACCCTTATTTCTCATTCTTCTTTTCTTCCCTCCTTTTTTCTTTGCTTCTGTCTCCCCTACTTCCCCCAGGAGTCGATGGAAACGTGGCTGTCCTTTCTCCCACCCATTTCAATGTCAAACAGATCTTCATCTTAGCTCGTAGAATTCAATCTAAAGCTCCTAGTTTCCTCTCTCTTTAGAAGCCTCACTGTAACCTGATTCCAGCTGAAATATTGTCCGTGGAAGGAGAACCAACCCCTCCCTGGACAAGCAGGCGGGAACTGAGCAACTGAACGCAGATCTCCACCCGCCAGGACCCCCTCAGTCAGGTGTAATGGGATCGGTTCCCCCACTCGGCTTGGGAAACTGCACCTCGTTCTCGGGGATTTTCCCAAGTGAAAACATGTTTGACTTGACCCATTTTCACAAAAAGCGTGCGGTCAGTCCGCTGAGTACAGTGCTAGACCTTGTACGTTGCAGATAAGACATCTGGCTAGGAGAGCAACCGAAGCCTGAAACCTAGCCCGTGTTCACCAAGGCAAGCAAACCCTGAGACAAAGGCGATGTTTGTCCAGATGGGCACCTTTTTCTAATTTGCACAGAGGCGCTTAATGAGCTGCGCTGAGCCTGGCTGTGGTCATTTTAGGTGGTGCCCTTTGCTCCCCTCTTAGAGGCAACGGTAACCTTCTTGGTTACTTAGGATGATACAGAAGCAAAATACGTCATTAGTAATTGACTCCCCAGTGCATCTGGGCAGCTTATTTAAAATACGGATTTCTGATTTCTGCCCCTAGAGATTTTCATTTCACAGGTCTGGGAGAGAGTCCAGAATCTGTACCTACAAAAAGTTTCCCCAAATGCTTCTGAAGCACAGCCAGAAGCATTTCTTAATGCTTAAGTCTTAAGACTTAAGAACCCTTCCTGAGCTGGAAGTGGAGTCTCCAGACCCCTTGGGAGGGCACCCTCTTGCCACCGTACCCACCCCCTGCAATGCAAGTAACGGATTTGTAGACTGTGGCTGAGTGCATCCTAAAGGATCCTTGAATTTTACTGATTGGGAAATAGAGAGCCAGAGAGGTGAAGAAACTTGCTTAAGGTTACAGAGCCGGTGGCCACGCTTGACAGTGATGGGTGGGTATTGGAGCTCAGTCGGTCAGGTAAATACAGGTTTCAAAGGGAGTGCAATGTGAATCGCATAGAACACCCTGAAGGTCAGTTACCAGCTGTAGATGAGAGGTGGACGTTCTGTGCTCTCCACCAGCTTCTCCGAACCCTCCTCCCCCTGGGACAGAGGGGCCTCACTGTGCCACCCTTCCCTGAGTGACGAGCGTCTGCAGTCGCCCCCTGCTATACTGCCAACCCCCTGGAGGAGGGTGTAGCTATCACAGTGTTCTCTCTGACTAGTCCAGTCACGGCACCAAGAGACTTATTTTAAACAGTGCCGGAGGCGGGAACACTCATATTTCCTCCAACATGACCACCAGGGTGAAAAAAAAATCAACCTCAATTTACCCTCCCATCTGCTCAAGAATGGAAGATAAATTGTTTCAATTTTATAGAAATGAATGTTTTATGTCTTGCCCATGCTTTCCAGATAGTGTCCTGAATTTATATATTCTACTGAATGCATGGCTATTTTCCACTAGGAATGCTCGCTGGACCTTCAGCTTCCTTGGGTTTTGGTCTAAGAATACTAGGTTTGAGAGTGCTGTCATTTTCCCTGGCTTTGGAGGTCTTGGCTATATATCTTTTTTTTCCCCTCTAAAATAAATAGAAAAAAAAATCCACTCATTATCCCATGCTCAGAGAAAACTACCATTACCATTTTGGCACATTTCCTCCCAATTTCTTTTGCTATGCATCAAAAGTTTTGCTTCCCACTGCCCCCCCCCCCCCGATTCTGTATTTATATTTTTGTTCTCTTTCATAATTTAACAATAAGCATGTATTACTCTTATAATCACAGAATTTGGAGGAAAAAGATAAGGAAGGAAGCTTTAAAAGTATCTTTGTGGTACATTACTATTGTCAGGACTTTTTCCATGAGAAAGTTATTATTATTATTTTTTTAATCAGAGAGCGCGGCATAGGGAAGAGGGGCAGAGGGAGAGAGTGAGAGTCTCAGGCAGGCTCCGTGCGCATCATGCAGCCTGACACAGGGCTTGATCCCATGACCCTGGATTCATGACCTGAGCTGAAATCAAGAGTCAGATGCTCAACCGAGCCACCCAGGCGCCCCCATGAGGAAGTTACTCTTAATGGCTAAACCTTCCATTTTAACCTGATTTTAGAGGAAAGGAGAAAGTGGTTCAGGGTCTAGCATTCTGGTCAAACTCTAATAAAACATTTCTGTAGGTCTGGATAGCAAAGGGCTGGATGAACCCCAAGCAGTGAGCCTCATATTCAGCACAGTGTTTAATGCAGTACAACTTCAATGTCACTGAAGACGTTGAGCCCTCGCATAATGCTGATTAGTAGCTGTGATAATGCTGGACTCAGTGTTTGTTTTTTAGTATCACTAATCTTGATAAAAATCCTACAAACTGGTTAAGAGGTGAGTAGTTAGCAGTGGTTATTCCACCTACAATTTCTGTGAAAACAATTTTAGTAAAAATAATTGTAAGGTTTATTCTTCCTAGAGAAATATTTTTGGATTCTTATTCAGACGTTCATCCTGTAATGATCTTTTTGAAATTTTAACTTCATGTAATTTCAGAAACTGGAGAGCAAACATTTTGTCTCTACGTATTTGTTCTTTGCCTTTTCTTTTTATAAAAGGGATGCATGTAACTGGTAGAAAAATTAGGGAGAACATGCACACACACACACACACACACAAACACACACACACACACACACACACACACACACACACACACAACAGTAAAAAGAAGAAAATCCAAACCACCTGAAGTACCATTCCCTGGAGGGAACTCATTGTGACCTTTTGTTTGTTTAGGTATATTTTTTTTAACAAAAATGGCATCATATTGTTATAGGTCTTGCTTTGTTTTACACACACACACACACACACACACACACACACACACGTATGTATAATGAAAACGGTGCCTAGTATTATTTGAGACTCAATAGTATGATGACCAGAATCACAGAGTGGTGAAACAGAACTGTCCGATGCCAACATCTAGGCTCTTATTAAACCATGATGTAGCTTAACAATCGGGATAATCTTTTTCCTCCTTATAGGCTCCTTTCCATCAAGCTTATTAACCATTCCACAAGGTTTTCCACACCAAGAGTAGCATTATTTGCTTGAGGAGATACAGCCAAAATCAGGCTTTCCAGTCAAGGTTGCCCTTTGGATCCAAGACCCTCAGATGTAGAGGGCCCCAAATTTCAGTTGTGCAGGACCTTGGACAGCTGCTCAGAGCCCCAGTGCCGCACTAGCCTAGTTAGCCCGGGAGGTGGATGATCCCATCGGCTGCCCAGACCACAGTTCTCAGCACGGACTTCCTCCCATCCTGACGTACAACAGGGACTCCTTCGTTTGTAGCCACAGGAGAAGGGTGACTTTAAATGGAGTGAGGTCTTGCCATTGTGGGATGGTCATAAATGGGAACACAGTCTACGCTGAAAGCAGCCCATGTGGAGTAGAATTAACATCAGTGCCAGGGAGCCATAATACTTTGCATGCCTGGTGTTATAGTACTCCCCCCACACTCTGCCCTTCAAGTGCTATAGTAATAGAATTGATATTAATATTAGTAATAATAATAGCTGACACTTCCATAGTCCTTGCGATGCACCAGCCACTCTTCTCCATATTTTTCTTGTACCAACACAGGTGATTCTCATCTCAATGCTATGAAGTAACTACTATTGTCACCATTCTATAGGTGAACCTCTTGAATATTGCAGCAATATTGAGAGTCTCATAAGCCAAAAAAATAAAAAGAAAAGAAAAAGAATCTTGGTCCCTAAAGAGAATTTTCTTGCGTCTAATCCCTCAAGAGCTAGAGTCTCAAAATGAAACAAAAGCCAGAGAGAAGCCACAGTTCAGCCTTGGGGCTCTAGGGGCAGGGGATCCATGAGTTGACGTCTGGATTAAAACAATGGCAAGTGTGTGGTCTGTAGTTAAGCATCTCTTTCAAAATGATGTAGAGTCCCAGGGAAAGCCACAAGTCACTAGAGGGACCTTACTGGAGACCTAATAAACAGTAAATGTCATTGGCTTCTTGCCCAATCCAGGTTTGAAAAAGCACTCAGACACATCCTGGGGGCCCCAGGCTGGTAACTGTCTGTCAGGGGCAGGCATCTGCTACTGACTAGCTCTGTGCTGTGGCCAGTGTGGAACCACGGCCATGTGTTCAAGTCAAGATGGCCCATTACTATAGCGGGGACATGGCAGAGCCTGTATGGATCACATTTACTCATTTACCAGCACAATCGAGGGAAAATAAAACATCTACTCAGGTCCTTGTTTTTCACAAAGATTTCAGAGCTCTTGCCCAATAGGTCAGGAGTGGTATCTTCATGTTTGAGCCATCCATCCATCTTCCCCAAGCTACTTGGCCTAGCAGAAAGGTTGTCTGGAATATGCTCAGAGGTTTTTCCTTCCAGGGATAGGCTTGGGTATCGTTAACTAAACTTCACTTAATAGCCTTGATAAAACCATTTCATCCGTGCAGGGAGGCTGTGGGTTCCTCACTTCCAAGAGGATTAGTGTTCACCCGCTTACATTTTCAACTGTAAGGGAGGCGGCAGAGCATAATGGGAAGAGCATAGAGTTGGACTCAGACACATTTGGGCTCAAATCTCATTTCTTTTATTTAAAAGCACTGCATTTGGGGCTGAATTCGTAACAGTTTTGAGTCTCAGCTTCCTCAGTAAAAATAAGGATAGTAAGTATCGACTTCATAGAGTTGTTATAAGGTTTATGAGGAAAACATAAATATGTTGTACTCAATAATGCTAAATAAAATATGGAAGCTCTCAATAAGTGATGGCATTGAGTTTTGCCCTGGCGTGGCCTCATTTATGTTCTTTGGCCTGCCACCAAATGATGTGATCTTAACATCAGTTTGGCAAGTTGGGTTTAGAATAACCTACCGCTAGAATTTAAACTTCACCAGGGCATGAACAATGCCTCGAATTTCACTGCATTGTCACATCCTAACACACTATTATCTCTTACCTCCTGTAAATAATAATGGGTAATACTCACAGGGTGCTTTCTACATGAAGGCATTATTTGTAAATGCTCTGAGAATGTTCCTATCGTTCCCTCTTCACATTGTGCAGATGAGGAAGCCACGACATAGAGGGTCCAATAATGTGCTCAAGGGCACACTGTACCAATGGCAGGAGATGGAATGTCCCCAGCAGTCTGACCCTGTGTCTAGGCTCTCAGTGTGATGGATGAGGACAAGTATGGCCACCATGTGGCCTCTCAGGGTAAGGCCCTCCCAGCACCCAAGGCCCCAGCACTTGTTTCCAGCCTGATTGAACTGCTTGCTTCCTGACCATACTTACTTTTTACTTCACCCCCTCCCCACTTTTCCTCAGGACATGTCTTCCCTTCCAAGTACTCCCCCCTTATCCTCTCAGTTAATTCTATCCATTTGCCAAGGTCCTGCCCAAATACCTGCTCCTCCATAAAGCCTTCCCTCCTTCACCAGTTGGAATTCATCTCTTCCTCCTTTGGGCTGCCTCAGACCTTGTGGCAGTTGCTACATTATGCCTTGGTATTTCTATTCCTATACTGGCCTTGACTCCTTGTAGACCATAAGACCTTTGGAGCAAGAGCGTAATTTTGAGTCTCATTCTCAAGCACATATTGTCAGGCATAGAATATGTGCTCAATAAAAATCGAATAATTGGTGAGATTTCAAGCATTATGAGAAATAGACTATCAGGGAAGACATTTATGTCAGGGGCAGGAAGGATGGAAGGTCGTGATACCACTCACAGCACATCACTTCCACGGAGGACTTCCTCTGTGCCAAACACCCTATTCAATCTTCACAGTAGTCCTGTAAGGTCCAGTCCATTAGGAACTTAAATAAGTGAAGAACTGAGTTCGTACAGCATATTGGTTAGGACTGTACAAGCATCCCCCTTGAGTCCAAATCCTGGTTCTACCACTTACTGGCTCTACCCGCTTCCCTCGAGCAGATTACTTAAGCTCTCCGTGCCGTAACTTCCTCTCCTGTGAATGGGGATAATAATAATAATACCCACCTCATAAGGTAGGTAAATGAGAATCGTGGAAAGTGAGAGTATCTAATGCATGGGAGTTAGCATCAGGCATCATAATACCTGCCAGGCGGATGGTTTTCAGGAGGGAGGACTTGCTTCCGTTATTTAAAATCTCTCAATTTTGACCATTGACCAGCAGTTCCTGCCCAGGCTGGGGTTGTTGTTGTTGTTGTTTGGTTGGTTGGTTTGGTTTTAACTTTTTTTCCTCTCTGTCAGCATCAAAGCAGTCATCCTGAAGAAACACCCCTGCTCTTCAAAAGCTTCGTCTCTCCCTTGGCTAAATTGTTTCCTAACAGGCAGAGGAGGGTGCTGTTGGACGTACAAGCCTAAACTCCAGCCTTCTTCTTAATTACACCGCAGTCAGATTTTCCACGCAAGCCCCTAGCGTGGCAGGATGCCCTCTTTGAAGTCATTAGTCTCCACAGCAGGGAGAACACATCATCAAAGGCTCCGTTTCCCAGCAACCCCTGCTGTGCCCTTGTGCACCAGAGGAAGACTCCCGTTTCCCAGCAACCCCTGCTGTGCCCTTGTGCACCAGAGGATTGCAGAGGGAGAGAGCAGAGCCTACAAGTGCATTAAGTCTGTTCTCTCCTCTGGCCCTGAACCGCGATTCCTTTGAACTGAAGCCCAGGGACAGGGCCGGTGATGCTATCGCAAAACCTCTCCCCATTCTTTCAGTTTCAGCCAATTTAGCGATTAAACTTGCTAGGGCCAGGGATGGGAGATGTGGGGCATGGTTAAGGTTCCAGTTGGTAATCTAAGACGCCAAAGAGTTGGGAGCTGGGAAGGGAGGCAGTGGTTCTGAGGCTCCAGATACTGAAAATGTAGTTGGTAATGACTATGGGGAATCTGCAGTGAAGTTAAAATTCTGTGTGTGGGGGGGGGGGGGGGAGGGGTCCCTACACTTCAACCAGACAAACCTGGATTTAAAAAAATTTTTTTTAATGTTTATTCATTTTTGAGAGAGAGAGAAACAGAATGCAAGCAGGGGAGGGACAGAGAGAGAGGGAGACACAGAATCCGAAGCAGGCTCCAGGCACTGAGCTGTCAGCACGGAGCTCGACATGGGCCTCGAACCCACGAGCCATGAGATCGTGACCTGAGCCGAAGTCGGATGTTCAACCGACTGAGCTGCCCTACCCGCCCAGACCTGGATTTTTATCCTGGCCTTACCTCTTCCTTGCCTCTTCGTTTCTGACTTTCAGTTTCTTGATCCCTTCAGAGTTCAGTGGCTACTGTGAGTGAAATGTTTAATGGAAACATTTACTTAGGCCTAGGTCTTCGCTTTCAGCAGGAACCTGGGCCTTATTTCAGCCCTGATGTCCGAGGCCTCTGCCGAGGCTAACCTGCCCTGTCTTCGGAAGATCGGCTGGTGGAGCTCCATCATGGATTCTTAAGTGGTGGGGGGACGTCTGAGTCCAGCTCTCTGGGGGCTGTGCTGAGGCTGAGGGGCGCCCCAGTGGCCTCCAGCAGGGAGCATCTCCTCACACACACACGGTCTCACCTGTCCCACCCGTGTCCCAGGCCAGCACTTTATCCCTCACCTGGGTCACCACGCTAGGCTTCTCACCTGGCTCCCTGCCTCATGACTTGTCCTCACATCCATCCTCTTCGGCCACCCAAAGATCTACCCAGAGGAGCTGTTCATTTTACGCCCTGCCCCCAAATTCACCAGGGGAGCCCACGGCCTTACAGAATAAATGTGCAGTCTCCCGCAGTGGCCTCCAGCCTCTTTGCGACCTGGTTGCTGCCAGGTCAGCCCTATCACTGCAGTCACTCCTTGCCTGCAGTGTTATGTTCCAGTGACACTGAATCTGTTGTCCGGCCTGTGTGTCCGTGCTTACCATGTGGGCGCCTGGTTGTGGGGTGTTCTGTGCCCGCCGTGGCTTTTCCTAAACCCTTCCCTAGCCCACTGCCAAACTTTTCTTGCTATTCCCAACTTAGCGTAGAAGTCTGCATCCGGATAACCCCCTCTGAGACACCTAACTGATGCTACCCAGTGTTCTTCTCTGGTCCTGTGACTCCCCATACCTATCTCCGCCACTGTTTTCACACCATAAAATAACGATCTGATAATTCTCATCATCTGTTCACTACTCTGCCTCTGCTATTCCACCTTGCAAGTTCCTCAAGTTCAGGACCACGTCTTACTCATCTTTGCAACTCTGTGGCATTTCCTGTCGCATTCGGTATTAAGCGCTGAGTGCACGTTTGTTGAATGAATAAGTGATTGGCTGCCTGTAAGGGTACGCGTACAAGTTCTGTGTAAACCTTTCCATGGTTTTCCCAGTGCATTTCCTGGTGCTTAGGTCTCCTTAGCCACAAAAGAGAACTCAGCTTATTTTTATTTAGTATTTGGCATGGTGTTCCTTTCCGAGGTAACTCGTTTGTCTTCCAAGGGCCACTAAAGTAGTGCACTTTCATGATTCATTCACTTGAAAAACATTTAGCGATGACCTTCCATGTCTCAGGGATTGTGTTAGGTGTTCCTGAAAAGAAAAGATGAATGATATTAGCCAACAGTCATGTAGGGTTTATTATATGCTGGGCACTGTCCAAAGCACTTCACGTTAACTCAGTCTTCACAACAACTTTATGAAGAAGGTACTGTCACCATCTCCCCTCATTTTGCGATCGATGACATTGAAGAACGTAGACTGTCCTAGCCCGAGTAGTCTAGAAACAAAACCTAAATGTTATGGCTTTCTAGGAAGGAACGATCCCACGGGAGCAGAGTGGGGGGAAGAGATGACTGAGACAGGACGGGGCTACATTGGTAAGCTGGCGACAGCTTTACAAGAGGTCAGTTTTGGGACACATAGGACAGTAGTATAGGCAGGCCTTGTGGAAATGTGTACCTCTGATCAGTCCGTGAGGGTGGAGGGTAGACAGGAAAAGGGTGCAATTTATCTGCTGATTCTTTCCAGTCTCCTAGTTCTCCCGGGGGATGCTAACTTCTGTGGACATAACACAGCGTTGGAGTGAATGGAGCCCATTCTGTTCACTTCCTTCTCACTCCCACCCCCGCCACACACACGTTACCGCCCAGCTGAGGCTTGGATGAGGGTCAGCCTCAAGTGAGGAAGTGAGGGATCTCGTTAGAATTACAAAACTTCACACTTGGCCTAAGGTAATACACAAAGTGCAGGAAGTACAGGATTAAGAGATTCAAATATAGGAAAGTTGGAGGCTGTAAGTACAGTCCGAGGAATGAATGAATGAATGAATGAATGGGCAAGTTGAGATGAATCGAAGAATGAGAAGGAAGCATCCTGCGGACTGAGGTACACAGGTGCGGCAGTGGCTCCACTGATAACCCGAGTGCTAATGTGAGTCGCCACAGCAAGGTGACAAGCTGACAGAGTCCCCGCTGACCTAGGCTAGGCCACCTAGAGTGTACTTGTGAGACAGATGCAGCCAGACTTTACAGCAGTTGGTTCTCCGGAAGGAGAGTCTTTGTGGGAGAGCTCCTAGACGCTTTTGGCAGTGGGGATGGGTAGTGTCCAAGGATAAATAAATACCCTGTTCCCACGTACCCCTAAGAACTGGTCCGAAAACCCATCTCAGAACGCTCCTGCTTTTGCTCTGCTCCTAGCTCCTGCCACAGCAGATTTAAAAGGCTCTTCCCTGGGGTTTCCTCGCACCTGGGTGTAGGCAAATGGGAGAATAATTCGGTGCTATACTGGCATTCTTGTCTCTTTCCCCACTGGACTGGACAGTAGTGGAAAACTCCTTGAAGACACAGACTGTTTATTGGCTCTGTTTCTGCCTTGTTGTGTTTGCGACGCCTAGACCTCTCAGTCGTACAGTAGGTGTTCAATAAACATTAAATCAATGGCTGAATTAATGAACAAATAGTACCAGGTGGCTGAGAGATCTACCGTAGGCCTTTTTCAAAAAGCAAAAGTAGCAAATTTTTCTCGCCTCTCTTTTTCTGTACCCGCCACCCAAAGTAATACCTGATGATAGAGATTGCAAGAAAGGTCATCTTAAGAGAGATACTAAATCTTATTGGAAACAGGAAGAGAGACAAGGTTTTCTTTTGCCATTTCATTCTAGACGGTTGAGAAGGATCCTTTCTGATCCTCATCTAGTCTGCCTTTTCTTGGCAGGGGCCGCAGGGGCCCAGCCACGGGTCCTTAATGAGTTTGGATGCAGAATTCTCATTCTCTAAGCTTGTCTTTGTGGCTCTCATTCACGGTGTTCAGAGCATATGTTTTTCCTTGAAGGCGGGGTTCAACCCAGGAGGTCACTTCTCCGGTTATCTTTCAGCTCCCCAGAACCGGCATTTAACAGTGTGGAGAAGCAAACGATTCTGGTTGGGATCTGTTTCAGTTCACTCCTGTGGATGCAGGTTAGACGCTGAGGTAGTGATCTGATTGTCACTTCTCTCTGCCTGTCGAGGGCTTTACCTATGCTTTACTTCCTTGGTTCCCCGAGGACACACGGAGGGATGTGGTATGCCACAGCCATCTTACAGGGGCTCCGTGAGCAGAAACAGGGATAGCTGTCAGATACCCTACTTTCTACCTTCAATTTAGAAATTTAGAATTTAGTATTTTTTTTTTCAAGTGACCGCTGAATTGTTAGGAGGTCAATAATACTGATACTTAAATTGTTTGGACCTAACTACTTAATAAATGAAACTAGTAGATACTTCTTTGGACCTGGAAGAGCTGTGAAAATTATTTTGTCATTTGGGGCACGGGGAGTGCGGCAAGTCCGGGAACGTCTCCTTACTTCATGCGGTGACCCCAGTAAGGTGGGCATTATTTCCTCAAGTTTATCTCTGAGGAGACTAACAATCAGAGGAATCTGAAAGGCGTGTCAGTGGTACAGCTGAGGTTTGAACCCAAGTCCACCAGCCCCCGAAGTCCAGGTGCCTCCACGGTCTCTCTACTGCAGAGTTAACGAAGACTCGATCTTAGACTGTCCGAGTTAACATGGGCTTTGGCAGGAATTCAGCCCAACTTACAGCCTGCCCAAGCCACACCCCTGATGAGCGGGAGGAGTTAGCTTAGAGATCTTGTCTCCTGAGTCTCAGTTCTGTATTATTTCCTCTCCACTACATACACTTCTGTCTCTTCCCAGCCTTGGGCAGCCACCCATTATTGCACTCCACTTTCCATGATTGAAATGATGAAGGTGTTTTATTACCTGAAGCACAGAGAAGTGAGGTGCTCTGGGGAACAGCACCACAACTAATTATGGCGGTGAAGGGTGTAGTTTACAGGGAGAGATGAAAAGAACAATCATGCAATGTGTAATTTGGCTAAAGCGAGTGCAAATGGGATGTGGCGTCATCTGTTAATATCTAAGTGGTATAAATGTCAGAGGAAAGGGCAGGGAAGTTATTTAGGGGACATAGGTAGGAAACGTGATAAGGAGAAAGAGGCGAGGCTGAAAATGCAATGTTGATATTTATGTATTGGCCGGTGCAGGGAGGGTCAGCTTTCTGTAAATTTGGATCGGGTGGAGCTTTCTGGAGGTACCTCATGACACTGACCCCCGAGGAATTATCTAGATAGTTTTCTCTATTTGGGATTTTCACGGTTCCTTAACGACTGCAGTTCTGCATTGGTCCTCGACTGTGTCCTCTGCCCTTCCTCGGTTTCCTTCCTGTTCATTTATATCCATTCCAGACTCTTCTTCCCTTTTTTTTTTTTTGCTTTTTCCCTTTTGCTGCTTTTTGTCCCCTCATCCTCACAGTCACTTTTGATTTGCCTGCTTTCCCCTCTGGTTATTCTCGCCCGCCCATCCCCCTCCACGTCTTTCTCTGATACCTGGCGCAGTCCAGGTTTCCGGGCCTTTGCTCTTCCTCTCTCTTCTTCCAAAGTAGAAGACGAAATTTGCCACTCCGACAAAGAGAACAAAAGCTGCGAGTCCCTGCCCAAGTTACAAGGACAGCATTTTCTCTTTTTAGGGTTTTTAATTTTAAAAGGAAAAAAAAATTGCAGCTTCTTCTCCCTCCTCCTGCTGTGCGTTCACTGCCTTCTGGGCTGGGAGCGTCAGCTGAGGGACAGCCCGATAAAAAGCTACTCCTTGGTTCTGATCATCTCTGCTCTCGTGTTTCCTTCCAGCCTCAGCTCCTTTATGCTGCATTTTTTGGAAATCCAGGCAGAGAATGGTAGCATTAGCATTTTTAATAAAGGAAGCTGGAAGAAGAGAGAGGCGGCTCAAGGAAGCTGAGGGAGGGGACGAAGCCCAAAGGCACTGACAGTCAAAACTGCCTTTTGGAGCCAGGGCGCTGTGGATGGGGACAGGGGGAGGCGGACAAGAGAAGGGGCCGTCTTAGGAGAAGCATTCAGGCTGATATAATTGGAGCTTTGAGCACGAGCAGTCACAGTTGGGAGGTGGGAAATCGCTGTGCCGGACTGAGTTTGGCTCAACTTGATGCTGAGGCCTGGCATTGTGAAATGTTTTCTAATTTAGCTCATTTTCCCTGTCTTCCTGGAATGAGCCATTATTCGTCCATTACTGGTGAAAATCATGGTCCTGGCTAACCCCTTCTCTTCTTTTCTCTTCTTCCTCCTCCCCCTGTGCTCTGTAGGAAGGGAGAAGAAATAAACAGGAGGGAAGGGGCCACACCTATTCTTGCTTTAGAAACAGCGAGTGAACCTTGGAGACCCGGAGTGGCTGACATCATCTTTGCCTATTTCATTTTTCCAGGGATACGAATGCAAAAGTTTAATGGAGTTGCTAGGTTTATGTTTTGTCTGTGAGGCCATTGTACCTCTGCAGGATGAAGCTTAATTGGCTCTTTTGCCACCACTGAAAAGGAGAAAAAATTTCTCCTTGCAGAGTTTACTGTTCTGTAAAGAAAGTGCCAGTGATTAGATCTAATGCTTTTGACAGCTGGATAAAAAGTTGCTAAGTAAGAGTAGATTGAATGCATAAACCTAGAGTCAATCAGAAGGTAATACAAATCCCAAACACCAAAAATGAGCGGTCTTACTCCAGTGTTCTTCCCTGTCACGCTTACCACCCTATGCGAGGACAGCAGCGGCCCATCTATTTTCCCAAATCTGATTCCGTGGAAGGCCAAGACGAAGCCAAAATTGGGCAGTACCTCTTTGTACTCCTGCGTTTCAGCCTAGAAAAGGCTTAAGACTTCTCGGTTGGTGAAACGTCAACCTTGATAATTGTAGACATTGCATACATCCCATTGTTCGAAGCCTTGCGATTTTAACAAAAGAGTGACTGTCACAGCCAATGTTCCTTATACATAAAATCAATCACTGTAGCCTCCTCTGAACAGACAAAAGAATGTGTGTGTTTGTGTAAACAGCGAGTCGCATCTGGGCCCTGCCTCATGAGGCTGCAGCTTGTTTTCCTTCATCAGTGAGTTACTCCTCTCGCCCCCTGTGTTTAGCCACGACGGTGGTACCAGACATATGAAGGTACATGTAATTATTAACTGCAACTCTGAAAACTTTCCAAGATCTTCATACCAGAATATCTTTGAAGAGTGCAGAGAGGCGAATAAAATTATATTTCTTAGATCCCTTCAAGGAATAAATGCTGCTTCCGATCTTCAGATCCAAGGGTAGAATTAATATCAGTTGGAGACTCTCAAAAACATTTAGATTTGGATAGAATGTAGGTTTATACCCAGAGCCAAGTTTTCTTGAAGGAGTCAGGAATTAATTTGGAAATTGCTTTGTTATTATACCTAGGGAAAAGAGGGTTGTTTTTTTTTTAATGTCTCTTAATTTGCAAATAACCTCAAGTGAGACCTTGGTCTTTAGCTTTCCCCACATTAAAAGTGTCCTGGACAAAAGTCAAACCTTTAAGCATGTGAAAAGAAAGTTGTTGTGTTTTTTTCCCAATAGCACCCTCTGCAATCCCTACCCCTGCGTGGAGGTTTTGGCAGGGTCCTCGATTCCCTTCTGTTACTAGACTGCCTGTTTTCCCGGGGTGATCTGCCCCTCTCCCAGAGAATCAAACGTGATCTGTACGCTTGTGTTTTCTAAATCTGTATCTCTAGCATGAATCTCTTTCCTTGGTTTCAGTCTCCATTTCCAACTGCCTTCTGGATATTTGCTCATGGATTTCCTACAAGTATCTCAAATTAACTTGTCCAGAATGGAACATGAAGCCCACACCTGCCCTGATCCCTGCTCTAACTCCTACAATTCTCGTGTGAAGAATTGTAGAAATAGCATCAACAATCACTTGGTCTCCCAGATGAGAAACTTGGGGGTCATTCTCCATGACCCACCTCCCACAATTACCTTCTGCTTTCTCTCTTTCACACACACCCTGTTAGCCCCCAGATCCTCTTTGTTCTTCTCAGAAATCTCAGAAACCCAGCTGTTCCTCTCTACTCCCAAAGCTACAGCCTTCCTCTAGGACAATCCATTACCTTTGACAATTGCCAACATCTTTCCAACCACTGCCATTGCCATTAGGCACCTGTTGAGAAGGAGGGCGGATGAGAAGGAAAGAACCTGCAAATAAGAGGAATTTCATGATAGGCAAGTTCACATGGGCAGATTGTGAGGAGAGGGGGCAGAAATGCCCATGGCCTGTTCAGGAAATAGAGTGATAGGCAGTGGATCTGATAGGACAGGCATAGAGGAAAAGTGTGAAAGGTGGGCGGGCAGTGACCAGAAGGCTTTGAATTTCAAACAAGGAGTCTGGATTTCCCCTAGTAGAAAATGGGAAGCCACAGAATATATTTTGAGCAGGGCATGGGATGATGGAAATGGTATTTCGGGAAGGCGTAAGAGGCATTAATGCAGGGATCTGCAAACTGTCATCCTCAAGCCAAAGCTGGCCTGCCACCTGTTTTTGTAAATAAAGTTTTATTGGAACCCAGCTGTGCTCATTTGGTTGTATATTGTCCATGGCTGCTTTCCTGCTACGAAGGCAGAGTTGAGTACAAATGCAACAGGGACCATATGGCTGCAAAGCCGAAAATATTTATTATCTGGCCCTTCACAGAAAAAGTTTGATGACTCCTGCAGACGATCGGGGCTTCTCAAACTTAGCACTTCCTGACATTTTAGGTTGGCAATTCCTTGTGGGGCTGGGAGCTGTCCTGTGTGTTGTAGGATGTCTAATGATGTCCCTGACCTGCAGACATTGCCCAGGCAAGAGAGAAGGTGCGCACGGCCCCCCGCTAGATGATGGTACAGCCAGCAATGTAGGAGGCAATTTAGGCCAGTCCAGCAGGTAAGGGTGATGCCAGTAAACATTTTCAGCGTGCCTAGCACGTGTCTGCCACTAGAAGGCTTTTACATTTATCAATTCCTTTAATCTTCCAGCAGTCCTGGGAGGTGGGTACTCTTTTACCATTAGTATCCCATAAGGTGACTATGGTTATTATCATTGTTTTACAGGGAAGGGAAGGAGACCCAAAGGTAAAGCGACTTCCCTAAGGGCATCCAGGTGATAAGGGGCAGAGCCACGTTTTGAACTTTTGAACTCACGTCATCTGGCTTCTGAACTCCTTAACCATGAGATTGCCCCGAGTGACACGAACCAAAAGACCTGATGCGTCCTGGTAGCCTCGAGAATACAGACATGGTCAGAAAATAAGTAAATAAGTATTTCGAGCTAACTCTTTCTGTCCACTTCCAAAGCATTTACTTCGCTCTGACCCCAAAGAGCTAGAGAAGGTCTTCAGGTGTCTCTGCACGGTGAAGGTACCGCCCCCTCCTATTCCTCACCCCCGTGCACCCCCCCCCAGAGCTGTATACGTCAGGCATAATACACACTCACTGGGACTGTCCGCATCGTCATGGTCCCCGTTCTCGGTATTCGTGTTCTCCGTCGCTCTACCTTGCTTTCTAACTAGTGATTTCGTATCGGTTCTTATGAAGAGATAACAACCCCTTTCCTGTGGTTTGGCATCATCTTCAGCTTTGTTTCCTGCCTGGATCTGGCAACGGTTCTGTCATCTTCCTGACTGTGCCGTCCGTAGAGAGTGCAGATGTTGTGAGGACAAATGGGCGGGAGATAAGCCCGGGAACATGAAAGAAGCTGGAAGGTGTTCATACGGGGAGACAGTCCTTCTCAGGGACAAAAGAGCAGGTTTGAGCATCAGCTTCAGAGGCGGTGCTGGGAGCCGGATCTCGGCTGCCATCCCTGTCAACCAGTCCCCCCGGCTCACAGGCCTGCTGAGCTTATCCGGGCTTGCTTCAAGGTGAAGGTTGGGGTTGGCCATGTCTGCAGCGAGAGGAGAAAATGCCCTGTCTTCGTCAGGCGTGTTAGGCCCTCTTTATTCAGAAGATGGAAGGGATGGAAAGAAAAAAGAGAGAGAACGTGTTGGAGAGAGGGAAACAACGAAAGAGCTCAAGATTACAATTTGGAAGTAAACGAGCCCAGCTGATGGAGAACAGGGGTCAGGTTGCTGTACCCCAAGGGACAGGATGGAGCAGCTGGTACCCACCCAAGTAGGGGGACTTTTGGCACCCAGAGCGTTGGGCAGAGGACCGGGGTGCACGGGAGGACCCGGCTTGGGGCAGGCCCCAGGGAGCAGCAGAGGGGAATGGCGACTGCAGGAGCTCATGCTTCGGGTCTTCTGGGCCACTCAGCCCAGCGCAGACTCCTTACTCTTTTGTAACTGCCAGAGCGTGTGAGGGTGTGGTGGCTGTCGAGGGCAGGGATCATACGGCAGAAGCAAGACCTGCGGTGGTCTTGAGACCCAGGAAGAGGGGGACCAAGGATCAGGGGTGGGAAGAGAAGCATGACAAAGCAGGGCGGGCAGGGCAGCCCAGGACAGAATGGGGCAGAACAGGGACAGGACTCACTGCAGGTTAATGGAGGTGGGAGTCGGGAGCCGGGGGGGGGGGGGGAGCGGGGAGGGGGGGCCCCTGGGTTCTCCTCGCTGAGATTCCCTTGCCCCAGGAAAAGGCATTTCATGTTATCCAGGCTTTGTTTTGCCCCTAGGAGGGGAAAGTGAGAGAGGGCCTTTGGTGTGCACAGAACGATTTCTCCAGGCCAGACAGGTGTCCAGAGGGCAGAAGTCCCCAGGTGCGAAGCAGAAGGTGAGAACTTAGGGAAGTTGCGGGCACACTGTTACTTTCCCGCCACTACATGAAAGCTGGACTCGAAGCCTGTGTGGGAGAGGAGGGCTCCCCAGGAAACTGGCCGAGGCAGGGTTTGCATGCAGGCCGGATTCTGGGGAGATTCTCCTCAGGGGCAACAACCGTGACGGACTGAGAGAAGCAGATTTAGGCAGGGGGAGATGCTCCCCTGTCAGGCAGTGACAACAGAGGCCCTGCCAGCCCTCCAGGAGCTGAGACAGCCCTTTAGAGATGTCCCAAATGGAGAGGCCAGGGGCCTGGACTTTTGGTCCCCACACTGGCCCGTCCCTAGATGTGAGCTGCCCTGAGACAGGGGTCTGCGTAAGGCAAAGCAGCTCCCTCAGCTGAAGGCAGGGCCCGGGGGGGACCCAGGTGTGCTCCATCAGCAGCCACACTCCCAGTGCCTGGGTCCTGACGTGGGTATCCGGCCGGTGGCCCAGAACGTGCACAAGAGCGGGCAGAGTGGGAAGAACGTGGACGTTCCCATCCGCCTCTGACACAGGTGCCAAACTCGTGGGGAGTGTGACAGCTCTTACCTGCGCTGTGCCTAAGGTGGCCTTGCACCAGGTTGGTGGGATCAGAGTGTGCAGAAAAGGGCCGAGTGGGGCGAGAGGGTCGTCAGGAGGCTTTGTGAGTTTTGCTCTGTGGTGTGTTGGTCTGGTCAGTCACAGCCTTCAAGGTTTAGAACTGGGCCATTCAGTGACAAGCTGGACAGCGCCCAGATGAGAGTGACCGGAGATCGGTCAGGTAAAGCTCCTGGAGGTGCTCAGTGCAAAAGGAGGAGAAGTGAAGGGAGCACATGGTAATAACTGTAGCAAGAAAGTGAGCCTTGCTCGGTTTTGCCCCGGAGAGCCAGGCCCAGGACTAATAGGTACAAATGAGAAGGAAGCAGATTTTAATTCAGATAAGAAAAGCGTTGAATGCTTAACACCGTTTCAAAATAGAACGTTCTGCTCGAGGAGGCAGCAAGCGTCCTGTCTTCTGAAATCTCTGCAGTTTGGGAGCTGAGGCTCGCAGTGGTTCAGTGGACACGTGGCGGTGGAGGTGGGTAAGGGATGTGGCCTCTCAGTACTGGGCTTTATGGTCTCCTAAAATCCAGTTTTTTTCCCAGAAGTCTGTGATCATCTCCACATCCCCAGTAAGGCTCCAGCCCGTCAGCTTTCAGCAATGATGGCAACCTCACTGCCGGGCAATGAGTCTCATTTCTGGATGGTTCTAATGGAGGTAAAGGCCTTCCATTTCCTTTTCCCCAGAGCGATGCTTACCATCCCCCATCACTTAAATTGGAGAGAGAGGAAATCAAAAGCCAAATGCTGCAGAATGGCACTTTCAAACACTCCGTTCTCCTTGCTGTCTGTGCTGAACAATTACCGAGCCTCGGCCTTTGTTCCTGGCCGCTGCACCAGCAGTGTGGAGGGAGAATAAAGGCCCCATCTTGGAGAATGCTAAAAGACCCCAGAAATCACAGAGCTTTCACGGTATCAATGAGGCACGGAGGACAGCCCCCGTCCGCTGTTGTGTCTTTCTCTATCTTGCCTCTGGCTGGGCCGTGACAATCACTGGACTTCCTCAAGTCTCCACTGGCAGTCAGAATGGATTACGCTCTGGCTGGAACATTCTACAGTGGCACAATCCGACAGGGGCAGGCCCAGCAGCTGTCATTTGTGTGCGTGGATCTGAGGCTGGTAGGAGATGCAGGAGGGACAGCCACGGGGATCTGAAACCTTTTGTTTAGTCCAGAGGCCCGAGGCTGCCCAACCACTGTGCCCAAGTCCAAGGTCAGAGCGAATACTTTCCAGGCTTTAAGTGCGCGTGTGAGAAAAGCTCGTGTGCGCAGCGCGGGGGCACTGAGATGCAAAATGTAGGAAACGTATCTTGCGTTGAGGAGTGAGTTGCCTTCAGCAAAACCTGGCTTAGGCAAGGAAACATGCCCAAGCCCCAAATCAGAAAAAGTTTTGGGAAAGACGAAAAATCTGTGAATTTTAACCACGTCTGTGAACATTTTTCATGGGAAAGATAAGGGCCGTGAGTGCAGAATGAGTTAATGCTGCCAAACGGATTAAGAGGAATAAAAATGGTGTTTACAAATATACCAGGGAAAAGAAGCACTTGGGAAAAATAGGTCCGTAAATAAGTAAAGGGGATTGAAATCTACTGCGAGTCTAACAAGACTGAGGCACCGAATTGCTTTTTTCCTATCTGTCTTTTACATGAAAAATAGCAAGAAAAAGCAGGGGGCTGTGATGATTTTCTGGGGGAGGCTGTGACTGTGAGGTGAGGGAGAGAGCCCAGGGAGGGTACCAGGGCCACCGTGGGGAGCTCTTCAGGGGCTTCCCGAGACCCACTGGGGGGCCCAGAGCCTCGGCCTGGCTCACGTCCTGCCTCCTGACCTGCCTCGCCTTGCGAAGGCTTCACCTTCCATGTCCTTGGCACATCAGCCACATCGGGCCACCTGCGTTTATCCAGCAACGCGCCTTCTCAGGCTCTCTCCTGTTCCTGGACTGCAGCCACCCCCACCCGGACATCATCAAACCTCACCTGTCCTGACATCACCACTGCTCCTTTTCCGCTTTACCACCCCGGAAGAGTCCAACCTTTCCTCTCTTCCAGTCTCCTTTCCAAATCCCACCTCCTCCTCCTCAACTCTAGCTTTTCCCGCTTGCCCCCAGCCTCGCCCTGCACTTTTCCAAACGTCCACTGCTCACCTCCCTTTCGTTATGTAAATATATGCATATGTGTAATTCTCCCTCTAGACCTTGAACTCCTTATGACCTAGGCCAGGTCTTTGTGCTCTGTGTTCTGGGCATCTTTCACAGTGCCGGTCACAAAGCAATGCTATTGTTCTCTAGCCGGGCTGCAAATTAGAATCTCCTTGGGTGTACTGAAACATGTCCATGGCCACACCCCATATCAGACCTATTAAATCGGACGTCTCTGGGGCAGTCGTGGGGTTGAGAGCTCCCAAGGTGATTCTGACGCCCAGTGAAGCTTAACGCCCTTAGTACAGGTTCTCGGAGTGTGATTCCCAGGCCAGCAGCATCAGCTTCTCCTAAAAACTTGCTAAAATGCACATTCTCCAGTTCATCCCAGACCTCCTGAATCAGAAACTCTGAGGTGGGGCCCAGCCATTCGAATTTCAGCAAGCCCTCCAGGGGATTCTGATGCCGCCGTGGCCGAGAACAGCTGTTGAACTAGATGCATTCAGCAGTCACTGAATGGGATTGGAGAAGTAGTCACCGTGATTCATCTGCCCTCAGTTCGCCCGGCCGTGATTACTTCCTGGAATACATGCAGTTGATAAAGCCTTGGTTTTGGAACCTTGCTCTCTGCCTTCTTCCTGCTGCTTCCCCAAAGAAGCCAATTAACCCACTGATTTACCTGGTTCCTTCATTAGACTATATAGGTCCTTGAGGAGGGGGCTGTGTCTTACTTGACTCCACTTCCCCAATGATGAGTGTGGTGTTTGACACATAGTAAGCCCTCAGTAGCTCTTTGCTGAATGAATGCACAAATGAAGAACCATACATGTTAATTGTCCTTCTAACTGATGTCTCAGTATCTTCTGGTTCTTCTCGATTTTAGGTGATGGCGGCAGAGCCACTGCTTGATGGCAGTGTATTTTAAAAGCATCTCACGATTAGGCTGTCGAACTCAAGTTCTTCACAGCCTCCCTAGCCTCTCCTTGTCCCATTCCATCTTCCCAAATAGTCTACTCTTGGACTTCATTTTTCAGTATCCTCCCCTGTCTCTCTCCTGGCTCTATATACATCCTGAGCCAGCCTAGACCTCACATGAGCCATTTATGAAAGTACATTCACAATCACCCCCAAATCCCTACCCTTTTTTCCCACTGCCCCACCTGCCTAGCTTGCTCCAAGCTTTATAATGGCTGTTTCTGTTTGTTTCTGTGCTGTTCTGGGGCTTCCTTGAGCTGGGGAGAATCCCGAAGAAACTTGCTGGTGGGAATTCCTTCTGGAATTCTAGCCAGGGACTCAGAGCAACATCATAGTCTTCTTACTCATCTCTCGTCATGGGCCAGAACCCTCTTCCCCGTCCTCAATCATCCAGTCCTATCCTGGCTCTGATGCTCAGCCCATAACTTCAGATCTCACTTAGCAAAGTCAGAGCTCTGTGGCTCAGGGTCCTTGCCCTCCTTGTGTCTGCGTGCGGTTTCTCCTCATCTTTGCCCTTTTGGAAAGCGGCTGTGTCCTCAGTGCCACAGCTGAACTCTGCCTCGATTTGTCCTTTGGACTCAGCTCGCTTTCCGTAGAGTCTTGCCCCTCAGCCGACTCTCTCTTGCATCTACTATTACGCCTGACCAACTTCTATCCCTTATTCAAATGTTAGGTGGTCCCTTGACCCTGTTATCTTTCCATATCATTTTTCTCATTTCCTTTTCTGCCTTAAGGGAAGTATCTACGTATTTTGTCTCTGCTCTTATTGTCAGTTGATGATGCTATTATAATTATTACCTTGAAACGTCAAACTCAGTCTGGCAATCACTCTCTCCCCCCCTCCCTCTTACACACACAGACACCACACACATAGACCTTGCTGTTTCTAATGTCACACACTTCTGCTGATTTGTAATCACCCAAATCATTCACTCATTCTTTCCCCATGGAGTGACATTCTTGCCGTATGTTAGGCTCTGCCACTGGCTGCAGAAACCTTGGGGACTCCTGCCCTCAAGGCATGTGTACTCTCGTGGGGAAGACACTGGGACAAACAATAAAACAAACATGTCCCAGAATACTTACAGGCCGTGAGAAGTAGAGTGAGGGAAACAGACGGCTCATCAAGGATGGCTAACGGGAGGGAAGGGCAGGGTCACTTGAAATCTGGAGCCTTGGAGGCTGAGAGATGAGAAGGTACCGGCCAGAGCAGGAGGGAGGGGCAGAGGCTCCAGGCCTCACTCGCCCTGGATGATCCCGGCCCATTCCAGAAACCTGACTGTAGAGTAACAAGCAGGGAGGTGGAGGCTACCGATGAAGTTGGCCAAGCCAGGGCTAAGCAGGGGGCCAGGTCGTGCAGGAAGGCCTTGAGGGCCAGGACAGGAATTTAACAGAGGGGAGTGGCATGATGCGATTTGTATGTAAAATTCCTCTTAGCCCAGGGCTTAACCTTCCCCTTCTCAGACAGGCTGTCCTTGACCACACACACTCAAGACCGCATTCCTTCCTTCAGAGCTTTCTCCTCAACTGTGATTATATTTATTCATGAGTATAAACTCCATGAAGCAGAACCTCACCACCTTTGCTTTTGTTCACATCTGTATCCCCGGAACACAGAGCTTGGCCCATGCCAGCCAATGAATACATATTTGCTGAATAAGTAGGTGGACGAATGAACGAACGATCTTACCTCGCTTGTCTTCCGTATGGTTTTTTTGGCCTTGTAACCTCTCTGAGCCTCGGTGATCTTATCGCTGAAGCAGGGATGAATGGGTCTAGTGAGTGATCGATCAGGGGCCGGTGTTACCTCTATTCTGCTCCTGCGGTCTCTATTTTCGCTCCCACTCTCCATCTCTGTGCTCCCCTCTCTGGGCAAGGTCAGCCCTGCTTGTCTAGCTGCCTGCTGCACATCTTGCCCAAGCTCACGGTTGAAGCTCAGCCTTTTCAGTCTTGCCTTCTCACGTCTGCCTGGGGATGTGGACGCCTGTGTGGGTTCGCCCTTGCAGCCAGTGCCGCTCAGTGCCCCCCCCGCCTTCTCTGGAAGCAGCAGGGTGGAGGTGATCCACTGAGGTCCTAGCAAGAGCCGGGACATCTGAGAACGCCACGCCCGAGCCCGGGCTCTGCCACTTGTTAGCTGTGAGAGTTTGGCTAACGTTATTGAACCCTCCTAAGCCTTGCTTTCCCCATCTGTGAAATGGGTTTAATAGAATGCCTATGCATTTGTATGAGAATTACATGAAGTAGTAAGCAGCAAGCACTTGGTTCATTGACTACTAGTAAATGCACAATAAACAATGGCTTTTATTTGCTCTGCCGTAAAAATTGACAACCCAAACACCGTGGATTGTTTGCTTGTCATTCTTCTCAGACCATGATTTGGGACAGGGACCCAGCCTTTGATCTGTGTGTCCCAGCACACCCCATTATGCCTGGCTCCTCAGAGGTGTGTAATAACTGCTCAAGGAATGACTCACTACATTGATGAAGTCCTTGATGGCAGGGAACGTGTATTAATCATTTCTGTGTCCCTTGACGGTGTTTAGCAAACTGTTTTTTACACGGCACTTGGATAATTAATATGTTTCAAGTAAATAAATAAATGACTATGTGAAGGAGAAATTGAATTTATCGCGAAACAAATTAGTAGAACTGAAAGAAACTAGGAGATAGGAAAGGACTTTGGGGAAGGGGTAAAAGCTCCATACTAAATACAGGTCCTCGATGGATGTCGTTGTGATTCTTCTCTGGTTCATTTACACTGTCAGTTTCTCCTGACGCAAAATCATAGGCAGATAGGAAGCTACCTTTTCTCCTAGGCCTCCTCTGCCTCTTCTCTTCTCTTTTGTGTTAATGCTGTTGGCTCCCCCCTACCTTCACACGGGAATTGAATGCAGGTATCTCTGGAGGAGGAGGGAACCCCAGGTTTGCACCCTCCTCTTTTACAGGGAGGTCACCCTCCGCGGTGAATAGGTGCCGCACTGCTTCTCTCACACAGAGATGGATTTGCACGGATCCATTACCAAGCTCGGGTCCGATTCATCTGTGAGCAAAGATGGGTGTCCAGGGACACGCGGCCCAGGCTGTGCCCATGGACAGTGGTAAGCGAGACTAACAAGCTTTCAGGAGGATTGAACTTGAAACCCCGGCTGCATTAGCCCAGGGTAAAAATCAACCAAGCCTTCGGATCCAGAGGCCAGAGAGACATGGAGGGAGAGAGCTTCCATTTGGAAAGGACAACTGTACTTCAGTCATTGCACTGAAACGGTATTTATTCATTCATTTAATCTGCTTATAGCCCTGTAAGTAACAGGCAGCTATTATTACCACCATTTCACAGTAAAAGAAAGAGGGATGTGGAAAGGTTAAATATCTGGTCAGTTTCACAGGGCTGGCAGGGACCTCAAATCTAGGCCTTGGACTCACACCGCGGTCTGCCTGACTCGAGCCACCCTCAGAAGCTGGACCGTGGGGTGACTTGTGTGAGTCATGGGAGACCCAGTGCTGATTTCCTCTACAAGGGACCCTGCTCTCCACGGCCCCGTCCTGCACGTCGGCTTTCAGTGTCCAGAGCAGCTGCCAGGAGGTAAAGAGAGAAGGAGGAGGAGGAGGAGGAGGAGAACCATTGTGAGCCCTGCCAGGCGTCTGACTCCCCTTCCCCCAAAGCAATTGTTGCAGCTGGCTGTGGCCAAGCGTGAGGGTTTGTGAACGTGTGTGCATGTGGAGCATGGGCTCGTGTGTGTGTGTGTGTGTGTGTGTGTGTGTGTGTGTGTATTAATGGGGGGGGGGACATCTGTCCCTGTGAATTCATTTATGAATGCATGAAAATCTCAATGCTGCATACTCTTTTAACGGAAATGTTGATTCACTGAAGTCAAAATGACTTGACAGTTAAAACCAAAACAAAACAAATGTACATCTCGTGTACTCGTAATGAGATTTGGGATATCTTAATTCATCAGGAAAAGGGACAAGAAAGAACTCAATATGCTTCATCTCTCATTATTATTCAGAAATTTAAAAGCAGGTTCCAGGGAATTTTTGGGGTAGGTTGCAATTTCTGTTTTTATGGCTGTTGTATTTTACAGAATGCCGGACTGATTCCTAAAGGTTGGCTGGGGTGTGAGCGGGCACATATCAGGTCAGAGATTCTCAACCTGTGTGTGCTTTCCAATCACCCACCTAACTTTTTAAAAATACTGACGCTTGGCTTCACCTTAGATATGTGAAATGAGAGCAACTAAAGTTTGACAGCTATTATCCCATATGTGGGATGAATCTGATGTACCCCAAAGTGTGAGAGCCGTTCTACTAAGTGTCATTTATAAAAGATGCAGGGAGAAAGGAGAGTCAGTAGCTGGGTCAATGAGAGAACATTTAAGAGGAAGACAGATTGGGGCGCCTGGGTGGATCAGTTGGTTAAGCATCCGACTTCAGCTCAGGTCATGATCCCGCGGTTCGTGGGTTCGAGCCCACGTCAGGCTCTGTGCTGACAGCTCGCAGCCTGGAGCCTACTTCGGATTCTCTGTGTCCCTGTCTCTCTGCCCCTCCCCTTCTTGCTCTCTCTGTCTCTCTCTCAAAAGTAAATTAAAAAAAAAAAAAGAGGAAGACAGATAAACAAGTGACTTTACCACTTGGTGTATGTCAGAATTGCCCCACACAAACACGGGAAAGAAAGCAGGGGATCCCTCCTGTGAGCTATAGATAGCACCCGCACCACCTGTCACTGCATCTGGAAGCCAGGGGTGGGCAGGCCAGACCAGCACCCAGGTAGCATCCCTGCCTGCAGACGCAATGCTGTCTTTGTACGTTCTCTCCAGCATCCCTGTGCCTCTGATGGAGAGGAGGGGGAGCAAGGTGTGGGAGAAAGTGTGGGCTGTGCTGTCCATGATAACACTCACCTGTGCCCCTTACTAGCTGTGTGACCTTGAACAACTTACTTAACCCTGCTGAACCTTTGTTTACCTTTACAACATGGGGATAGTAACTGTAGGGTGGATAGCTCTCCGGGTGGCTGTGCCTGCCTGGCATGTGACAAATGTTCAACAAATGGCAGCTATTATCACCAGCTTTTTTCTGACCTATTCAAGATTTCTTCCTCTACTTTATACCAGCCTCGATCCCAGAACATACAGGGGAACTCCAAGTCTCTGCGCCAACTTTCTCCATCTGAGGGCAGATAGACTCTGTGTCTGCCTTCTGTGATGGCCCCTGAGTTATAGAAGCAGACATGTATCTCTCCCTCCGTAAGGCAGGTGTTCAGGGTCAAGGCAATGATGTCTCCTGCCTTACTTGGGGTCCATGCTTGTGTCCCCCTGAAATGCTTTGTGTTGACAAAAAGGTTAAGCGTGGATTCTGGAGTTGTGTATGTGTGTGGGTGTGTGTTTATATGTATGCATCGGTCAGTATTCTACAGAGAAACAGAACCTAGAAGCTGCAGACACAAATATAGAAAAAAAAAGATTTATTGTAAGGAACTGGATCATGTGATTATGGAGGCTGACAAGTCCCAAGATCTGTAGTCAGCAAGCTGGAGACCCACGAGAGCCGATGGTATAGTTTTTGTCCGAATCCGAAGACCTGAGATCCAGGATAATTGATGATGTAGTTCCAGTTTGAAGGCCAGCAGGCTTAAAACCCAAGAAAAGGCAATGTTTCAGTTCGAGTCGAAAGGCAGGAGAAAACTAATGTCTCAGTTCAAAGTTGATCAGGCAAGAGGAGTTCTCTCTAACTCAAAGGAAGGTTTAGCTTTTTTGTTCTATTCAGGCCTTCAACTGATCAGATGAGGCCCACCCACACTAGGGAGAGCAACTTGCTTTACTCTGTCTACTGATTGTAATATTGATCTCATCTGAAACACCTTCACAGAAACATCCAGAATAAGGATTAACCAAATATCGGAGCACCCTGCGGCCCAATCAAGGTGACACATAAAATTAACCATCATACTGTGCCTTTGTCTTTGCCTATTGCCCCTTTTTTTCAAGGCTGTATTCTTATCTTCTAAAATTGCGGGGGGTGGGGGGGCAGGAAGTCTCAACATTTTGTTCATTATTGTCATTTTCAAAATCATTTTATATCTAAAATTTCTTCAAGAAAAACCCTTTTCGACATTTAGAACCAGCATTCCCGATAATGTGTGAAATATAAAATCCAACATTTATTCGGAACTTACCATATATCCAAGGTCATTATGAGTAATTGGCACATATTTTAGATCATTTAATCCTGTGCAGTTGGTCAGGTGGGTACTGTTAATGTCCCATTTTATAGACAAGAAAACTGACCCACGGGGAGGCAGGAATTCTGCCGGCTTCCACTGTTTTACCTGAGTTAATTTCTGTAAAGCACACACACGCACATACACACAAAGTATAGAATAAAACTGCAGAAACCCGATTCACGTGAACGATCAAAGATTATCAATGATCATTTCTACATACTTTGTTTTATGGGATATGCTATATACCTCATGGTTTTCATTTTTCACGTAAAGAAATTGAGACCGTGGGGCACACGCGTTCACTTGAAGTCATAGTAGCAGAAGGGAGCTGGGATTTGTAACCTCCACCTAGGGCTCCTTCCCTTCTGTCGCACCGCCTATAAGATGTCAGAGGGTTAGTTGCAATAGTAGCATTCTGGATGGAACACAAAGTGTTCATGCCTAATTACTGGAAGGGGGCCAAGCAATAGGCAAGAGGCAGGTAGGTGGGTGGATGTGGTGGGACATGCTTTTAATCTGATTGCCTCTGCTTTCTCAGTTACGTAGGAAGCAGATCATTAGCCAAGGGTAAGGATGGGGGAGAAGGGGTTGGAGGTTTTGAGGAGAAAGAAGAAGGTTTGAAATATGATCTAGAGAGTGGGAGAGTGAACAGACAAGGAAAATGTAGTGTGATGTAGGCAGTATTCAGAACCCACTTGAGGTCACTGGTGTGGGATTTAAAATGAGACCGATCAGCCTGGTTGCCAACTGCATTCATTTGCGCAGACGGGACTGGAGCCACAGGGTCGTTGAGCTGAACCAGAGTTGGAGTGTTTTAGACAAGTATGATAAAGCGGTGGAGGGGCGAGAGTGGGGGTTACATGTGATTCCAATAACGGGTACAGAATTTAATCTAAGTGAAGAGGGGGAGAATACGTGAGGTTGGTGAGGGTCAATAAAATGGTGATTGGATGAATGGATTTTAAGTCTCGGGAGCGTAGATAATTCTGGTGGTAAGAGGAATGATCTAGGAAGGTGGGAGGTGATGATCAAATATTGGGACTCCTGAAATTATGACCAAGGAAGGGTTGCAGACATTGGTAGTCTAGGCTTTACCATGGGAGTAGGGGTGGAGGACAGCCTCCTTTAGGAAGAAAAGTCAAGGTGCTGAGTGGTTTCAGAATTGGAAGCATCATCTTAGTGGCTGCTGAAGTCACCAAAAATTATGGTGAAGTGTCAGAGAGGACAGTGAGCCAGACACTGAAATGTCGGGGAAAGATGGGGGCAGGATGGGATTGGGCATGACGGGAGCAAGTGCATGGAATGTTCTGGTGGCAGGATTTCATGACCTTAACCAAGGGCAGAGGGCTAGTCAGTGGTAGAGCCGGGTTTTAAACCTACGAATTTGGTATTTGTAAACCTACAAATATGGTATTCTGCTACATAAAAACTTCTAAATAACAGACATTAAATAATGAATAAAGTCATATCAATATTTAATTTGTTTTTACATGAGATTTACATGCTTAGAGGTAACATGAGTTTGTAAAATATACCACGGTCATCATGGTGTTTTGGTTTTTTTGTTTTGTTTTGCTTTTTGTTTTTGGAAATGTAACGTTAGAAAAAAATTAAGTAGAACGTAATGTTAGAAATGCGTTTTTATTCATCACATGGTGGTGTTGGTCATAATGACCGTAGCTACTAGTCGTTGAATTTGTTCCGTGTGGCAGGCACTGTGCTAATATATACACCCTCATTTATATACGACTCCAGCTACTCTTTTCTCCACGTTTTATAGATGAAGATACTGAGGCTGAGAGAAATTAAGTGCCTTGCCCGAGGCCGTGTGGCACAGTGGGACTGCGTCCTCCCAGACTCAGACCGGGTCTGGCCTCATTTGTCATGTCATCTGGCTCTTCACCGAGTGCCTCTTCTGTGATGGCGTGATGTTAGACAGTGAAGGGAGAGCAAAAATGATGGCAGGGCTCTTTGTATCTGATGAGGGCAAATAGTAACCGAATACATAATACATTAATTAGATTTATAGGTTTTCTGAAGAAAAGTGCAGGGTGTTTTATATAATAAGGGGCATGACCTAGTCTTGGAGCACCAGGGAAGATCTATTTGGGGAAGTAATTATTTTTTAATTAATTAACTTATTTCTAGGGGTGCAGAGAGAGGGGGAGAGAGAGAGAGAGAGAGAGAGAGAGAGAGAATCTCAAGCAGGCTCTGTGCTGTCAGCTCAGAGCCCGACTCGGGGCTCGATCCCATGAACCCGTGAGTTCTTGACCTGATCCTAAATCAAGAGTAGGACGCTCAACTGACTGAGCCACTCAGGCGCCCCTGGGAAGTAATTTTTAAGCCAGACTTAAAAGAATAGTATAAGTTACCCACAGAAATGAGAGGGGGAGAAATTCCAGGTAAAGAAAGAAATCTGCAAGGGCCCCCAGGCCCTAAAGCATCCTATGGATACATCAAGCATCATTATCCTTATTATTTAACTTGTGACAAAGCCATGGGTTTAGCAAATAATTGAGACATCAGTCGTTCCAGTACTTACTTCTTCCAGAACTGGTACTGATTGTGAAGACAGTGGCACATAATAATCTCCCCTTCTTATCATTAGGATAAATTGAGGCATGGAATGTTTCAGCCAACGGCATAGCTGGAAAAGTCATTTTTACCATTTTTCTCTTCACCTTTTCTCCTGTATATCTTGCAAACTACCTTCTTTCCAGAAGCATTTTTTAATGAACCTCTGTTCTGTCTTTGTTTCACCGTTCCCTGCTTGCAAATGCATTTACCTAGCCAGGGAAAGGAACGTTTGCTCAAAAGCCTGTCATATTACATATGGGTATGATCTTCTAAACCAGAGCCCCGTAGTGTAGCTCTAGCTGGGCTGGAATTTCAGAGACTATGCTTCCACCCTAAACTTAGCTGAATGTGGGCCAGAGGCAAGCTTAAAAGGATGTGCTTTTATGTAACTATGGACACATAATTTTCATTTGTAAAATACTCTCTTTAGTGACAGGTGGGGGAAAATATAAGTTCAAAAGAAGCTCCATGACATGCCTTATTTATCAATGCCTACAGCTGAAGCATCCTCTCTCCACACTGAACTGTGTACACACACATCCCCCCCACATACGTGCATACGTACATACGTACATGTATGTATTCTCTCTGCTTTCTCTATCCCCTCTGCTTATTTCCTTCCTTCCTTCCTTCCTTCCTTCCTTCCTTCCTTCCTTCCTTCCTTCCTTCCCTCCTCCCTCCTATCTATCTATCTATCTATCTATCTATCTATCTATCTATCTCTCTCTATTCCCCCTCTCCCTCCCAGGCAATGAGTTTGGAGCTCTCCACAAGGAAGCCCATTACCAGACATGCCGACCGAAAGCTTTCAAGCTCCATTTCTAGGTGCCACTGTTAAGTGGAAGGCTGCACATGATCGAAAAGCAGAATTTGAAATCGTTTGCAACAGAAATGGTCTCTTTGTGCACCGGGAGAGCTAGTGTGAGGGCTCATCCAGCGGAGCAGACCGTGCAGAGTGGTCACTGACTCACTTAGGTCTAGGTGGTGTCATGGAAGAAACGCCCACCCAGTCAAGTCAAGACAAGGCCACAGCCAACTTCTGGCCCAGCCCAACACCAGGACCAAAGGGAGAACCCCATGAGTACTGATGTGTCTTGGAGAAGAAGAGGAAGGGGTGAGGAGAGTAGCTGAAAGTTTGGGAGTTGCCCGGGCTTAGGAAAGGTTCTGCATAAACTGGGTATTGTGTGAGCCAGGGAGAGAGGAAGAGGCAAATAAAAGATAGCGAATAGTTCTAGCATACCAGTTTGCATTACTGTGGGGCTTGTCTGCGGCACGGACTGTGTTTCTGCTTGAGGCAATGGTTCCGGATGGTTCCCCTGCTGGCCTGTGACCCTGAATCTAGGCCGTCTGTGGCTGCCCACACAGGAGGACAGTCTTCAGGGTCTTGATTTGTCAGAATGAAGAAATTAACAAATCAACTCTTTCCTGACCTCTGATTCTGCTAATTTTCCCAAACTAACGAGGGGACTGGGTTATCCAATGCAGGACAGAGAATGTTGGAGCCCACACCTCTGAGTTGAAGTCAAGAGGGCAAAGCTTCTTTCCAACTGCAGGTTTCCACCTTCTGCCCCACACCCATCCTGATGCGGTCCGTGGGCAACTCCCCAGCCCTGTGCTCTTCCCACAAAACTCGTATTGGCTCAGTCTGCTCAGTAATGCCACCCACTTCTGAGGGAGGCAGCACTCTTGCCCCACAAGCAGGTAGAAGCTGGGGTGGAAATGTGTTTGACATTCACCCTCCCCCCCAGCTCCAGCCCTGAAAACCCAACAGGGGTTGCCTCTGCTTAGATGCCTCTCCTTCTCTGGCCCCAGAGATTGGTCTGCTTTGCTCACGTGATTCGGGACCTGTCAAGCAGTTCCTCCGTGGATTATGTTTTCCTAATGAGGAGGGGAGACATCTC
The DNA here is from genome assembly GCF_022079265.1 of Lynx rufus. Taxonomy (NCBI): domain Eukaryota; kingdom Metazoa; phylum Chordata; class Mammalia; order Carnivora; family Felidae; genus Lynx; species Lynx rufus. The sequence continues at coordinate 44,984,651 of NW_025814829.1, forward strand.
CTCTATGGCCTGACCCTGGAAAGACAGGAGTGGCAGCTGCTGGAGACCAAGTCTCCAGCATGGGTGTTGGCCTTTTGAGAGAATAAAGCCTGAAAGGTGAAAAACCAAACAAAGAGAGGAGGGGGACAATTTGAGGGCCTTGGGGCCTGGTTTCCAGGCACCCCCCTCCAACGGCAACTTCCATTTAAACCTGGATAGGAGAGTCTCAGTGATGGGCCTCTTTCTGGTGAGGCCAGTTCCATTGTCTTACTTGGACTTGTACCCAGACAGCCCTGACACAGAGGCCTTCCCTCTTTCAGTTGGTCACGGATAACTCGGCCCCAAAGCGGTTTTGGGGCTTTCAGGTCCAGCTCTTCATCGTGTTACCCCCTGCCTTTTCCTGTATGCTGCCCCCACCCCCACCGTAGCCTCTCCGCTCATGGGCACCAAGCTCCCCGCTGCTGTCATCCCATGCCCTGCCAACCCCCAGCCTTCCCAGTGGCCGGGAGGAGTGCTGGACCACTGCAGTACCACTTAGCTGGTCTCCTGTAACTCCGTCCCTCCTCCCGTTTACTCCATTCTCTTCTGTCTGGCCAGACATGTTTCTTCAGAAAGACCGTAGATTCCTTTGAGGGCAAGAATCTCCCCAACTCCTGTTGCCTAGTATCACAGTTCACACCCAGTAGGCCCTCCATAAATATCTGCTAAATAAATCAAATAGGAAATCCCACCTCTCTGATTTCTCTCGCCGTTTCACACATGCTCTCCCCCCTCTCCCTATACTTAATGTCAACACAGTATAGTCACTGTCCTGTGACGTGACGGCTGGGTGGGAGGTGGGGGGTGGGGCCTTGGTGTTCCCATATTTATCATTGCCTCCTCTCCAGGCCACACGCATACATGTACAACCCGAGTTCAAGCCTGGTATTGCCATGGCATTCGCACCCTAGGGCAAGACACTCGTTCCTGTATAGAAATTTGAGAACCTTCTTATTAGAATATGTATTTGATTCAGGTAACTGCTAAATTTAACTAATTTAGCCAATGCTTGTAGGACACTCACTAAATGCCAGAACACTGTTCTGAACCCTTTAGCTATATTAAATAGTTCTGCCTCATCACAACCTGGCCAAGTGGATATAATTGTTACCATCCGCCTTACTTTATAGGTGAGGAAATGGGGACACAGAATGATTAAAGGACTTGCTCAAGATCGCACAGTGATTCGTGGCTAAGCTGGAATGTGAAGTAGGCAGACTGGCTCCAGAACCCACATCCTAATTGACGTGCCCTGCTGCCTCTCATTGTGATGTGGGCAAGCTCTACCCTGCACATCTGCACCCTTGGATTCTGAGTTGTCTTTCTCGATCTCCAGGCCCCTCGAGAGCAGGAAGGCTCTTTGACCTGACCTACCTAGCAACATGCTGATGTGTGCTTAATCAGTGGGCTCATTGATTTATTACCTATGGCTTGAACACAGGTTTATTTATGTTCTTCTACGCAGTTAATTGTTCACATTGTAATCAATGCCAGTCCTAAAATTTGGCTCCTCAACATATATTTTCAAACAACCTAGGACCCATGCCAAGAATTAACTCTAATTACACATCGTACCAGTTTCGAGCACTAGAGATGACTAGAAGGCAAAATGTGTGTTATTTAAAATTATCAAACTAATAGTAAATAAAATGCTATTTTGCCCAACAGAGAGATAAAGTTATGTCTCTCTCTCTCTCTCTCTCTCTCTCTCTCTCTCTCTCTCTTTGTATTTCCCCTTTCTAGGTGTCAAGGATCACATGGGACTTTTTCCCCTCGTGATTTCTAAACTGTTTCTTTAATTAATGCATAATTTTTAGCAGCTCATGAGCCACCACTCGCTGTTCAGCAAAAAAAGAATCATATTCAAACCCCTCTCTGTGGGTTCACCTCCAATGAACAGAACAAACATGAAAGACACATGGGGGGAGAGCTGTTGATTTGATGCAGGGGTTATTCATAATACAATGTGGGGTCCTTTTTGGAGCCAACTCTAGTTGCTTCAGGGTATTTCTAAATTGAATTCCAAGAACAAAGTGTTTATAAATAGTAAGCATAAAAGAGAATGCATTCATCCCAGCCACTTCGGTTTATAGTCCCAGGAGCTCCCCTTGCAAATACTGACTCCTTTGGCTAGTTAATTGGTTAACTAGTTGAGTTACGTCGGTGGTGTTCAACCCTGTCAGACCCAACACTCTGTTTTATGACAAATATTTTTAACCCCTTTACATGAAATAGAACAAATATTTTAACCCCTTACATGAAATTCACAAGTAGTAAAATCTATATACGCAAGATTTCAAAAATAAATGTAATGCCTTAACAGTGTTTAAAAGAGAAATAAAAAGAAAATACTTTATAATGATAGAGTAGCTTCTAATGTGTAAATGCTGTGGTACTATTGCAACAGGAGAATTTAATAAAGTTGACAGACACTTGCCCCGAATGTAGATTCACCAGAATGTAATAAGTAAAGTAACATATGATGTGCGATATGTCCAAGAGCAGTAGCCGCTGATCCAGATGTGCTGTATTGGTGATTCAAAGATCGTTAGCAGCATTGCAGACAATGATATGATTTTCCAAACTTATGAACACCTCTTGGTAAAATTTCTAAGTAACAAGGTATAATCTTCCCTCGATTTACATCATAGTTATGCACCCAGAAAATTTGTCATAGGTTAAAGCAGTACAAGCTGCTCTGTGCTTATGTGTAAATGGAGTTAGCATCTTGGCTCAGGTCACGATAGGCAAGTTTTAACCTATGTAAATGTGTAGTGAGGCATTCTGTAGTTTGTAGGACATACGGAAATGCTTTGTTGCACAGAGCTATCTTGAGCGCTGTCCGATTCTAGCCTTTCTAGCCCTGCCCTCTAAATGCCAGCAGTGTCCTCCAATCGTTGTGTCCAATCGTTATGTGGGAGAGCAACCATAAATGTCCCCAAATGCACTCTCTTGGGTAATGGCACCCACAATGACAAACACTGGGTTGGTTCCTAGCATTAGATTTAGCCCCAAATCATAATTATGTCAATTTATTCTGCTGACTTTTTCTAGTCTCCAGTAAAATCCTCAATCATTGGGTTCCGTGGGAACAAGGGCTCAGTTCATCCAGAGTGTACAATATTTAGTACCCAGCACAATTGCGGGCTTTCCTAAGTCTGCCTCAAATGAATAAATACTTTTTGGATTAGACATTTGGGTTAGTCAAAAGATATATGCACTATTTAAATAAAATAGTTTTGTTACTTTCAATTATAAGTGACAGAACCTAGAAGCTCATAAGGGAGACTTGTAGTTAAGAATCATTTTAAAAATACCATTTCAACTGTTTCTGTTTGGAGGAATGGCATTAAAATGTTTGAAAACATCTGGAACCTGTCAGCCTTCTTGTCATTTTGAGGAGGGAAGGGGAACATGTCGAGGACCCTGTATGAGCCGTGCCTTTGGCCTACGAGGTTTGCTTAATCTTCATAGTGGTCTGGAGGCACCTATTACAGACTCTATTTTTACCAAAGAGGAAATTAGACTCAACAAGGCAACTAACTTGGCCACAGTAAGCCAACAGCAGAACAGAGTTTGAACTCAGAACCGTCTGACTCCAGAGGCATCGTCTTTCCCAAGAAGTCATACTGACCCTCTTTTTTTAAGTGAGGCAAAGCTAAGTGTCAGTTAAATCTACATCAGAAGGACCGTGAATTACAGCTACGTGAGGTCCACCTTAATATAATTTTACTGTTTCTGTAGTTGTGGTTGTCATGTCTGTTACATTCCACTTTCCTAGTGGTTCGGTGATTTTTATGTTGATCCCGTTCTTGGTCTGGCTCCAGCATCCAGGGTCTTACGTGAGCTCCCGTCAGTGGGATCCTTGAGGGCAGGGATGAGACCTCCGTGTCTTTGGGTCTCCAGTTCCCAGCATGGTGCCTGGCACGAAGTAGATGTTCAGAGAGTGTTTGCGGAGTTGACTTTAATTGAATGATGTTTCTCCTTTTAGGCCTTGGCCTTACACAATATTTCAGCGGGGCTTTGACCTGGTTTTGGGAGAACAGCCTTCTGATAAAATATTCAGGTAAGTGGCTGTCTAGGGACTTGCTTACGTATGTCTACAAGCCCCATGTCTCACTTGGCACTGACCTTTCTTCCCTAGAGATAAAGTAGAAAATGGGAAGCACATCTAGCTGTTCTGCCCTCCTCATTACAAAAGTGCTGGCCCCGGACTCACGCCCAGTGACAGCGTGGAGAACTCTTGAGGGCAGACAGCCCTTGTTTGGGTCCTGGCTTCCTTGCTTGCCTGCTCTGGGAGCCCCAGTAATTTACTTAACCTCTTGGAGCCTCCAGTTTCTGCGTTTGTTAAATGGGGCCGCGTTATTTGCCTGGTTGTATTGTGGTGAGGAATGTATGAGATAATGCAGGGAAAGCCCTTGGCACAGAAACTGGCACAGAGCAGGCAATTAATGTCAGTTTCTGCCTCTCCCTTTTGCATTTAATTTGCACCTTTTTCGTCAAGTCTTATTCAGAATCTGTCCCTCCCCTGCCTCCTCCTTTTCTCAGCTCTACTTCATTATTATTTTTCTTTTATCTACCACCCTCCTAATCAAATTGGATATTTCTAGTCCCTCCCAAATTTCTACCTACATACCTGGGAAGAGCACATGCTAGGAAAGTCAACCAGCAGAGGAAGAATTTGGGTGCCGCCGCGAACTATTGGATGTTCATGAAGTTTAATTCACGCCAGGCTTTAGCCGGAACACAACTTTATTTCCAAACTAAGATCTTAGCATGCGTTTATTTTGTCAGCGTGTCCTTCATTTAATGAGTATTTGCTGACTACCGGCAGAGTACCTGAGATTGCTTGTGGCCTGGCAGTATGGATGTGAATACATGTGCCTCTACGTGCATGCCCTCTGATGGAGGAAGTAAACAGTCCTGCCAAGGATGCATTAAGCTAGTGTAGGGCTCTACCGGAGAAAAGGCGGGCCGTGTGGGGCAAATGGAGAGCTTGTTTCCTTTTTCCTGCACTCGTACAGAGTGCTGAGTCTCCATATTCTCCGCTTCCTTTCCGGTCCCTTCCCGGGACCTTTCCTGTCAGCCTGGCCTGGCCTAGGTGTTAATTTTGCTCCTGCATTTGCCCCCTAGAGCCGACTCCTCTACCCCAGCTTCTCTGGTTCCTCCTCTGTGTTGGCCCCAGATGGCCTGGGTTTGGCCCCTGCAGTGTTCTCTTAAGGCATGCTCTTAGCAAGAGTGCATATTTACAGAGCTGCTTCTTCACAGGGCCTCCCCTTGCCTTTTTCCCTCCTGAATGTCTCTCTCAGGGGAGGCTGGGTCACATTAATGGCATTGGCCGCAGGCTGCTTTTGAGGATTCGTGCTGCACAAGATGTCAGCTATATTCCTTAGACTATGACTTGGGCATTTAAACTTTCCAACAAGGATTTATCATTTGGCTGACTTTTTTTTCTCTCTCTTTTTCTACCACTGGTCTGCTAAGACCTTCCAAGGGTGATAAAGCTAAGGCAGATGGAGAGCCTGGTGGAGTTCAGCGGATTGATGTGCATAAGTTTCCTCTCCCCTAAAAGTCAGAAACCAACACTTTGAAAAACCGGGGCCTTAATGAAATTGCTATTAGAGCAGAACCTGTACAAAAACTGTGCTTCCATCCCTACAAGTACCATTTGTTCTTTTCAGATATGTTAGCTGCCAACTGCATGTGATACCCACGCACTGCAGAGGGGTCAGCTGAATGGTTTGACCCTTGCAGTTATTTCAGGAGCCAGTGGGGTAATCGATCATGTTGGCCCCTAACATGACAATAACTTGCCTGTCTGGTAAAAGCAATGGGTCATGATTTACCTATTTTAGGTATTAAGAACTTTCATCAAAACCACCCTGGGGTCGGAGTAAACCACCCGCCAATGGCTACTGTGGAAAATTCTATGACCTGGTCAGTGACTGTAATCTCTTCAAGAAGCTAAGGACTGTTTACTTGCCATTCTGTTCACCCATGATTTAGTATCCCGATGAATTCCAAGCCACTGCACATTTCTGACATTTGAATCGTTCCACATTTGAATGCCAATGTACAAGGCTGTTTTATAAGTTGCCCTTCTCCTATGAAAACTTCCATTCTTTTTTCTTTTTTTTAGTAGAGAGAGAGCAGGAGGGGCACAGAGAGAAGGAGAGAGAGAGAATTCCAAGCAGGCTCTGCACTGTCAGAGCAGAGCTCATTGTGGGGCCCGAGCTCACGAACCGTGAGATCATGACCAGAGCCGAAACCAAGAGTCAGACACTTAAACGACTGAGCCCCCCAGGCTCCCCGGAACCTTCTGTTCTTAGTCAAATCTATTCCCTACCTGATCCACCGTCCCCGGCAACTTGAACACTTCCCGCTCTACACTTCTGCTCATCCTCTTTCCTCTAGCAAGAATATATATTCTTCTTCTAATATGAACATTATTCGTTTTCATGGTCTGGGTCAAATCTTAGTTAAGCCCAATATCTACTGAGCACCTACCACTGCAAGGCACCGGTTTAGATGCTGTAGATATGACCAAACAAATATGATTGACATAGCCCATGGCTTCAAGAAATTTACAATCTCATCCAAGAATTGTTCTCCAACCCCGATCTTCCAGGAGAATCCCAGCATGCTTCAAAAATGGCCAGTGATCTTCCCTGGCACAAACCCATTAATTGAAAAGTTCAGGGGCATGGGATCAGGCCACGAGTTTTTTAAAATCACCATGGTTCTTCTGATCTCTACCCAGGATTGAGAAACATTGCTCTCAAGCTTCTCCAAATCCACAAAGACTTCCCCCCCCCCCGCTCCAAACATCTATAACATACTGACTGTAATATTTATTTGTCAATTATTTCATCTCATGTTTCTTTTTAGTTGCCTGTTTATTCCAATGAAATGATCGTCTTCTTGAGGGAAGGGGTAATACCCTACATGGCTTTAAATATTTACTATCTAATATATGATTTTGAACACAGTAAATCTCCAATAAATGTCTGTAGCTGATCATTTCAGGTTTTTCCGAAGGGCTTGAAACCAGATTAATAAAGACCTTGTTACCCAACCTAACCTTGGTAATCTGCAATCCCAAAGAATCTGGGAAGGGCCCAAGCTAGACTCAAAGGGTCCAAGGAAGCTGAACCGAGTCTCCTCTGCAAACCCAGTGTGGTCCCAGAGACATTCTTTCCATTATGGTGAGGATCATGCCATTTCACTAGACCCTCTGGTGGCAGGGATTGGCGCAGACCAGATTTCTCTCTCAGACACCCTCCTTCCAAATGTGTACCTGTGTCACTGGGAACAACATCTCATCCCGGAATGGCCGGACCTGGGGAAGAGTGAAGATGCCAAGAGCTAACCGTCAGTTTCCCCACATTCTGTTTCATGCCGAGCCACAGTGAGAGTGCAGGCTTATTATGCCCAGTGCTCTCTGGCAAGGGTTCGCTTCTGAACAGAAGTTTCAAGTGCTAGTTCAACAGTGTCGTGTGCAGGACTCAGCCTACAGCTGAGCCATCAACTGTCGTGGTCACCCCCAGCTGTCGCAAGAGAAGGCCCAACTTGGGAAAGCATTCCAGATGCTCTCCCAATTTCTCTTTGGTGGCTTTCTGAAGTCATTCCTGCCAAATCTACATGAATGAGGGACAGATGAGATTTCAGGACACAGCTTTTTCTCTGACAGTTTGTTCTATATTTGGTTTTTGGAGTTACTCAGTAAATTTTGCAGAGAAAAGAAAACTTTAGAATTTCATGGGCATGAGCCAGTATGGGCTGGAAAGCTGCTGTGAGCCATACTTGAGTATCAGACCAACCCCTGTCTTTCCCACCTATGGAGAGGTGACCTTGGGGAGGTTGCTAAACTCCTTAAAATGTTAGTTGACAAATTAGTCAAGTGGAGCCAAATGGCCAATCTGAGAAGACTGTATTGAGGGTGAATGGAGCAGCATACAGAGCACCTGCTGTGTTGAGAGTTCTCAACTGAGGTTAGTCTCAGCCACATCTGGCTTTGCTGCCTCTTACAGGGTTTCACCTCGGCCCTACCAGACATCGAAGATTACACTGTTTTTCTTGTTGACGTGGTACAGTGTTATGTCTCAGAAACTACTGTGCCCTTTGGAGGTTCCTCACAATACGAAACCCAGATCCATCTTGACCTCTAAATCCATTCAGACCCGGAGGTTGACCCGCATCCTGCTCTAAGTAAAGGATGATCTTCGCCATCACTTCTCCCTTAAGTTTGACAATGGAGATTATATCCATCCCGGAGCCTATGCAAACTAGGGAGCATAACTGAATCTCATTATTGAACAGTCAGTAAATATTTACGGAGTGACCTCCTTGGGCCAAAACTTGGTGGTGGACAGTGCGGATACAAAGATGGCAAAGAAACCTCCCCTGCCACGCAAGAGAGCACGTTCTTCTGCGTGGTGATAGACATGAGAAGGTGGCCATGAGTCACCATCTCTGGGGGCAGCCAGGGACCGTGTGTGTGTGCACAGACGAGTGTCCTTTGTTTCAGCCTGAGGTTGAGCGTGAAGATCCTGGAGGGCCTTCTGGAAGGGGTGGGGATTTTAACTTAGTCTTAACATGGCTGGAATCCAGCAAAGAAAGGGAAGCAAATTCAGAAAGGATTCTTAAGAGCAAAGCAAAGAGGTGAGGAAATTAAGGCGACTTTAGAGACGACAGTCCGATTGCAGGGTAGAAGCACAAAATGTGAGGCGGGGGTTGGGGAAAGAAGCAGCTGAAGAAGGGGGTGAGAATGACACTGTTGGCGACGTAAACTGTGCTCTGTGGGTCCAGGGTGCTGTTGAACAGTTTCAGCTGGGGAAAGAGATGGCTTACTTTTCCCTCTGAATTGTTGCTGAATGCAGAGGAGGAGGGGAACACTGAGACAGAGGGACGTGGAACTCTCTCTTCCAAAAGAAAAATTAACCGTCAGAAATATGCTAGAACTGCCAACTGTTTCCGAAAATCTGTTTCATAAATTATAAGCTACAGGTCCCAGATTTGTTGCTCTGCATCAGTGCAAACTTGTAATTTTATAACCAAAATAGAAAACAAAAATTCACCTCTGTGTCCAAATCAACAAATAAACTGCTTCCTCCCTGGTACCATTCACACTTGTGTATGTTCTCGCTGAAACAATAGCTTACTTATAATATTAGTGGTGTCCTCACCCCCGCCTGCCTGTTGTAATATTACCCTCAAGAATGTCCATTCTGAAATGCCATGTCCGTGCAACACCTTGCACATTGTTGCCTTCGAACCCACTCCGTCTCTGAATCTCAAATTCCGGGCACTTAGGGGCAATCATTTGCCCTAATCGGCTCCTTAATCTTGCCAGATGAGAGAGAGAGGGAAAGAGAGAGAGAGAGAGAGAGAGAGAGAGAGAAGGGGCTGGCATGCCTTCCATTTTGCCAGCTGCTTCACAGAAGAATGAAGTGGCAAGTGTCTTCTTCTGTCCCCTACTAACTGGCCTCCCTCACCTGGTGCAGACCCCTCCCTGCATCCCTGCACAGACCCAGCCCCATCCCACTTGCTCAGTGGTGTTGCCTTTCCCCTGGGCACCCGCCTTCTCTTCTGTCAGCTGCTCTAGCACCCCGGGCTGCCTGTCCATTAGGGAGTGGGTGAAAATCACGCGAGCCTGGGTCAGTGGGCATTCTCCGCGGCCAGCGTTCCAGAGGACTGCATTTCTCATAAAAGATCGCAAGCCATCCGTCTGGTTTCCTAGCATCATCTCAAGCAACCCCAGGGAGTGGAGAAGGGAGCATGTGGGTTAAGGGAGACGGATGAGCAGGATTCTGAAGCGGTGCTCTGTGACCAGCGTGCTGATCAAGCCAGGGCTGGGTTCTGTTTAATTGTATGCATTCTTCAATTGCTCCTCCCTCCACATTAAGTTGGAAGGGGCCGCCAGACTGCCACAGCCTTGCGATATCCCACCCACACTGGCTTTTATCCCATAGACTATTTTTGACTGTGAACACAGGGTATTTGAATGCCTTTGAAATAAAATGAATGAATAAATAAACAAATAATCTTTCACGGTTTTCTTAAGCTCTCCCTTGAAATGCTGATTGATTCTTCTATTCCTTTCAGCCCTTGTTATAAGAATTAAAAAAAAAAAAAACCAAAAAACAAAAAACTCCTCTGTCTCCGGAGGGTTACTGCCATTAGCTGAGGATGTGGGTAGGAGTGTGGCGAACACATCCAGGCTTGCCCCGTTCCCCTTCTTCTCTTCTCCCTTGGGCTGCTGCCTTCCCTCATTTCTGTGTGCTCCACACAACCTGAAAAGAGGGAGCTTCCGTCTTCCTTTCCCTTGGAGGCTTCCTTGAGGCACAAGAAGAGAAGCCGTCGCTACCACTGTGGGTGTGCCATCTGAGGGCTGGGGACGGTGGGAGGCCAGCCTGTCTCTTCAATTAAAATGCTTCCAATTATATCTGACATAGGGTTGAGGAAGCCCAGCTTTACATCTGAAGGAAACTGGGATTCGATTTCTTAGGGCTTGATAAAAACCACTTCAAACAGCTGGTGAGTGGGCGCCATAATCCGTTCCCCCAACTGGCTGGACATGTGCACAGGCGTAGGCCTCTCAGCCTCTCTGGGACTCCGTCATCTTATCCATGGCATGGCGGCCAGCTCCCTTTCCTGACGAGGCGGCGAGGGCCGAGAAGGAAGCCCCTGACAGCAAAAGGCCAGGTCCCCTGGCGGGGTGGTTACTCCCCAGCTGTAACCCCCTGGTGTTGGGTGTCCCTGCAGATTCACCTACACCCTTGGGGAGGGCATGTGGTTGCCCCTCAGCAAGAGTTTTGTGATCCCACCGGCTGAACTGGCCATCAACCCTTCGGCAAAGTGTAAGACGGACATGACAGTGATGGAGGACGCTGTGGAGGTCAGGTGAGTCCGGGCCCAGGGTGCTGGGGCCACATTTGGCTGGGGGCGCTGAGTGAGGAACTACCTGCCCGTGCCAGGAGCTAGGAAAGGAGTCACGACGAGCCGAAGGGAGAAGTTGGCAGGCTGCCTTCAGATTCCCTGTACACGGTGCCAGGATCTACTCTATCTGGGTCAATATTGCACACCCCAAGGCTCATGCTCTGGGAGAGGACATAAAATTAGAGTTTGTAAGCACTTCCCACATCCCCTAAGGACTGACAGGCAATAAAATGTTAATTTCCTTGCCCGAGTTTAGACCTCCTTCTTTGACCAGGCATTACAGCCTTGGCTCATTTCCCAGATATGGAGAATGTCCATAATTTGTTAGTTCAAGGCTCAGAATGTGGCTGATCTTTAATTTTCGTGAGAGTGAGACGTGCTGCGGGTGACTAGAGAGGAACTTGGAAGGTGATGCTGCTTGTTGTACCTGGAGTTGCCTTGACTCCTCGCCCTCCCCCTGCGTCTCCCCACAGAGAGGAGCTGATGACCTCGTCCTCCTTTGACAGCCTGGAGGTTCTCCTAGATTCCTTTGGGCCAGTGCGCGACTGCAGCAAGGATAACGGGGGCTGCAGCAAGAACTTCCGATGCATCTCGGACCGCAAGCTGGACTCCACTGGTTGTGTGGTACGTCTGCCCCATCAGGCTTGTGATTCCAGTGGGTTGGGGGGCGCCCAGGATAACACATAATGCAGATAAACGGACGCAAATACACTGTGAATGAAAGACCAGGCGCCTTGGCTGGCCCAGTGGGCGGAACGTGTGACTCTTAATCTCGGGCTCTTGAGTTTGAGTTCCACGTTGGGTGTAGAGATTACTTTAAAATAAAATCTTTAAAAAAGAAGAAAGAGAAGGTTGGGGGACCCTGGCGACTCAGTCGTTTAAGCATTTGACTCTTCATTTCAGCTCGGGGCATGATCTCACAGTTCGTGAGTTCGAGACGCCCGTCGGGTTCCAGGCTGACAGCGCGGAGCCTGTTGGGGACTCTCTCTCCATCTCCCTCTGCCCCTCCCCTGCTCACTCGCTCTCTGTCTATCTCAAAATACATAAACTTTAAAAAGTACTTTTAAAAAGAGAGAAGGTCAAAATGATCCCTCCCTAGTTGTCAACCACTGTCTAGTCTAAATTACGAATTTTTTCTTGACAGAGATGAGAAGCTAATCACTAGTCAATCAAGAAGAATTTATAGAGCACCTACTGTGTGCACTATAACTATCCTAGTGAAATTTCATGGATCACATAGCAGGATTCTTTGTTTCTAGTCTTACAATCTAACTGGTGAGGGCTACCCCCAAACAATTTGAGAATTAATTAGCTGCTTAACACTATGACATTGACTCTAATAGCAAATAGACTGTATTGACCATAATAGGAAATTCTACTTTGTCTAGGGTCAGATCACATTGGCTGTAATAGGAGATTTTAGGAGAAACCTACCTAAGACCAGAATGATGAAAGAAGTAAGTTGCGCCAGGTACGGTAGGGAAAAGTAAAAATATGTCCCCTTTGCCACCATAGCAGTGAACTCTACTTCACCGAAGGTGGTTTTCTGCTTTGTTATCGGCTATGGAGACTTTGGCTACATGTAAATATGCGATGCCAGGACCTAAATAGGCCATTTGGTCGAGAGCGGACTAAGATAGCTCCTGCACTGTGGATAAAGAGTGACTGAACCATGCAGGTAAATGGAGGCAGGAGCGGATGAAGCCATCAGCTGCCCGAGCCCTTATATTGGCATTTTCATGCCCAGCAGCACTGTTTTCTGTTACCAGCCCTCCTTTCTTGTAAGGGCAGAATGATGCAATCCTCACAGAGAGGAGAGGACAAAGAAGGAAGACAGACAGGAAAGCCAGATGTAAAGTGGGCATAAAGGAGAGGGAGAGATGGTTTGTTGAGACACATAGTTCTGCTGTGTTTCTGGGGCAGGGCCAGGAGCCTTCAGCTGAGGGAGAATACGGTGCCTCGTCTTGCTTCCCAATCTGACAGCTGTGTTTCAGGAAAGGGACCCAGAGCAGGGGCAAGCTGTGAGGAGGCTGGGCCGAATCCCTCTTTCACACACCCCTTCCCTGTCTCTGAGCACCTGCTTGGTTCCGGGAGCTGTGCTCCATCAAAGACGGATATGTGCCTGGGATCCAGGGTGGGACTCTCTCAGCCCTAAGGCCTCCCAGGACTTTCACAGATCAGGCAGCAGCTGACAGGAGCCCAATTCATCTGAGGAGGGAAAGAAAGGGAAGAAAAGAAAAGGGAGAGAGCTGGGGGGCAGATAGGCGGAGACCTGGCCGGTCCATCAAAGGAAGGCAAAGCAAAACAGAGGACCACCGGGCAAGGACAAAGAGAAGCGCTCTGCGGGTTCTGTCTTCCAGAGGCAGCTGGGTGGGGGGGGGGGGGTAAGTTGGTGTCCCACAGGGCTCCCCTCCCTTTGGCTGGTCCACTTTCAGACGTCTTAAGCAATGAGCTTCCCAACTGGGTCCCTTGGTAGACAATTTCACTGTCTGATGGAGCTCCCAGCCGAGCCACCTTTTTCCCTACCATTCAACCTGCATTTCTTCATTCAGATTTCAACCTTTCGTTCCTTGCCACTCTCTCGGGTCCCTCTGAGTCCTCAAACACTGTGTGCACGTGCACGAATACCTTCCCCCCGACCCCGGGCGGTCCCAGCTGAATCGGAGCGCGCTCACACCTTCGTAGACTTACACATGATATGCTCTCCACCTCTCTGCCCCTTTCCTGATCCCCGAACGGTTGCCTGTCAAGTGCCTTCTGTTGGTGATCCTAGCCCCTTTTACTTGGCATGTAGCCTTGCTGGTGTATTTTTGTACTTTTAACACTGTAATCTGTGAGACGAAGCTAGCAGGAATAGTTCTGATGAATATGCATTTGCAATAAGGCCGCGCTGCGTTTTAGAGTTGGAGCCGCGGCAGAAAGTCACGCAATTATACCAGTGCTTGGGATTAGCATAATACTTTGAAGTCACTGGTCCACGTGGCTGTTGGGGGGAGGAGGGGCCGGGTGACTGGCAGGCCACCCAACAGACTGTTTTTCCTTGGCCATCACGCGCGTGATCCCTGAGACAGGAGGACTGGAGGGTGAGGGCCGATGTGCCGCGTCTCGACCCTTGTCATCCGGCTGAGACTTACGGTGAGCTGAGCCAGACGTCAGCACTGTGCGAGAGCTCTGATGTTGATAGCAGAGCCTTCCAGAGTCGTCTGGAGGTGTGGGCCAGGGCCAGGAGCCTTTGGGCGGCACCGGAGTGCCGTTTGGGTGAACTGGGCTGCCGTTCTCCTCTCCATGTCAACCCTGACATTCAGTACTCTGGGTGCCCAACCGAAAGCCTTCTCAGGAGAGGTATGTTTTTGTGGAAGGAGAAAGAGGTGAGGAACTCCGAACACACTGGCCCTGAAGGAACCTGGGAAAGGGACAGGGATGTGGGACAAGAGGAGGCACCTGTGTATTTTCCCGATTGGCTGCAAGCCAGACAGGTGGGGCTGGTGCACATGGGCTGCTCAATCTTCATTCTTTCTAGGAAGGCAGGACACGTTTCTCGGTTACGCATGGACTCCCACAGGGTTAATTGCTACCCAGTTAATTGCCCTATTGTTTATGTTGTCTCTGAGGACAGGAAACAAATGCCCGTGAAAGGCACAGACCTGTGGAAGCCACGGTCTCTCAGTTCCCAACCAGAACACTCTCCCAAAGCGGGGATTGTTGAACCTTTGGGAAGGTTCCCGGAGCAGAGGTCAGCCACCCGCTGCTGATAACTTGGGTCTTACTTCTACCCGTTGTCCTTACTGTGCTGAGGTGGGAGCTGTAATGCCTCCCTGGAAAGCACCAGAGCGGGGGCTCTGTGTCCTGTGAAGTTCCCTAAGGTCCTGCGAAGTGACTGTATTAGTGTCCTATTGTTGCTGTAACAAAGGACCACGGGTTTAGTGGCTTAAAACAGTACTCATCTATTATCTTACAGCTCTCTAGGTGAGAATGCAACAGGAGTCTCATGGGGCTAAAATCAGGTATCTGCAGGGCTGCATTCTTTTCTGGAGGCTCCAGGGGAGAATCCATTGCCTTGGCTTTTCTAGCTTTTAGCGTCTGCCCAAGGGTTTTGGTTCCTGGTCCCCTTCTTGTATCTTTAAAGCCAGCTACGTTGCATTTTTTCTGGCCATTCTTCTGTAGCACCTGCTCTCTGATCTTCAGCTTCTCTCATCCGCTTTTAAGGGCTCCTGTGGTGACGTTGGGTCTACCTGGATAATCCAGGATAATCTCCCCCTCTCAACTTGACCTGCAAAGCGCCTTCTGTCACGTAAGGGGACGTGTTCACAGGCTCCGGAGGTTATATTGCTGACACCCTTGGGGGCCACAGGTGGGAGATGGCAGTGGGATTGGGGCAGACTTGGTGGGCAGGATGCTGGTCCCCATTCCCAGCTTGAGCCAGGCCATCCTTCTTCTCATCCAGCCTACCTGTTGAGTTTTAAGTTAAAACGCTTAGAAGGTTTGAAAATTATTTCCAGTGCTCTAAAATAACAGAAAGCCCATGCTCTACTGCCCCTTCCTCATCTCCACACTCTTCCTGAAAGTGGCCAAAAAATGCCTCTGCTTGGTGCACTATCCGTGTGCACTTAGGTGAGCAGACCGTGGCCTTGGAAGGCAAGGGGTCAGCTGTCCCGCATTCCCGTGTAATGAACACATGACCTTGCCTGCCAGAGCATTATGCTCTAATGAGCTTTGAATTACCCAGTGACCCTGCCGCCCTTCTGTCCACATGCTGCCCACAGTGGTTTCCCACCAAATGTGTCATTTCACCTCTGCTGGAGCACAGATGTGCAGAGACCATTACAGATGACCATATCTCTTTCTCTCCGTAGGACAGTAAGCAGAAGCCTATGCCTCAGAGGCTTTCAGAGAAATGGGGGCAGGAAGCTGAAACATAAATTTAATTCCACCAAACTTTCCCCTTGGGAGAAGTCCTGCATGGCTTGGGTTGGCATGTCCGAGCCCATCGAAAAGTCAGGGAAATCATTATTTGTAAAAGGAAGATCGCCATGTAGTCAAGGGGAGCTTGTTTGGAGTAGACATTATGGTTGGATATCTTATGAATCATCCAGGTAAGGCAAGGCAGGTTCACCTGCGGGAAAGTGTTCCTCTTCTCCCAGGGGCCCCGAACATGCTCACGTGTCCATCACTCCTAGTCATCGGCTAACAGCATCTGCCTCGTAATCTGGAACAGAAGGGTGTGTGTCTCGGGCCTAGTGAGATTTGACTAGACTCCTAAGTAATTAATCAACCAAAAATCATTGGGAGAAAAAGAGGGAAGAGACAGTGAAGAAAAGAAGTTGAATTGGGGGGGGGCATCATTTTAATCTCATTAGCAAATGATGCCTTAGACCAGTAATAAGTCAAGAAGCCATGAGCATCTCATGAAAGATGATTAACCTTGTGTAGTTTAGGGGTCGCTAAAATATGAGCTCATTTATTAGACCTTCTTGATGGGGAAGGGTTGTTGCCATAATAAACGGAGTTTTGTTTTTAAGCCCCTCATTTCTAAAGGCTCTGGGACTGCTAAATGTAACCTAATATGAGAGGAGTTAATACATGACTTTGGGGCTCCATCCTGAGCAAACAGTGCTCTTTTAAGGAGTAAGTGGAGAGTTCGTGCACAAGCCAGGAGGTGAGAATGGCCAACACTTGCCAAGAGAAAATACTAACTCCTCCTGGAGGCAAGATTTCTCTCCTGACAACTGGGCTGTGGCTGCAAATACTTCTAAGAAGAAGGCATGGTTTGGAGCCAGTAGTTTTTTTTTGTATTGAGATTCAGATTTTGAGGAGTCCAGAATGTGACCACAACAGTACACGGAACATGTGGGCAAAAACAAAAACAAACGTCAACTGTGGGAAACTTGATTGATCGGGCCTGTTGGAGAATGGGTGTTCTGGTTCCACCAGGGTTGAGAAGAAAACTGTATTTTCGGTTTCGGCCTTCTTTTTCCTGGAAATCTTTCAAGAATATTTTTCCCTGAACTGCAGACCAAGTGAGTTACAGTGCAGTGAAGATAATTGCCTCTTTTTCAGTGATTGAGGAGCTTGTCTTGCCTTCAGGGTCATCCCTCTGGACGTTTTGAGTGTTTTTGCCTTATAAATATTTGTACCCATAATGTGTGTGTGTGTGTGTGTGTGTGTGTGTGTGTGTGTGTGAAGGAGAAGGGTGAGTGAGAGACACAGAGAGAAATAGAAATAAAAAGAATATTAGGCTAAACCTACAAATCCATAATTGATCCCAGGATGTACTCTGGGAGTTGCTCAAAACAATCAAACAAACAACAAGTCTACCAGATTGCTTTACCTGTGGATGTATTGAATTGACTTTATTTCATTAGGGATTCCAATGAGTCCACGTTTTCTCACACCTGAGAAGCAGCACAGCAGAGTAGAAGAGACAGACTTGAGCTCTGAGGTCAAATAGATCTAGTTCCAAAATCTGATTCTGCCATTTTCCACCTCTGTGACCTGAAACAAGGTACTACTTAATCTTTCTGAGTCTTAAGTTTGCTCATCTGTAAAGTGAGGTGAGAAAAAGTCTGTGTTGTTGCGATTGAAGATAATATATATTGATTGTCCTGCACACGGAATTGCTTAACTCCCGATGGCTGTTATTGTTATTCTCGCTTTGCTTATAAGAACAACAGAAACAATGCAACTGGGACAAGGCAGCTAACCATCTTCTCTCCAGATCTCCCGAGAGACTGTAAATATCAGGTGGTCCAACTTGGCACAGCAGTGGGCATCCAGACATCAGGGCCAGGCAAGTTGTGGATATGCCAGGCTTTGGAATTCTGGAACAAAGCCTGCTTGGGTTTCCTTTGGTGAAGTCTTCGTCAGAAATCACGCTTAATGGAAACAAGCAGGTGGAAAAAAAAGCGGGTGGTTGGGAAGGTGGGAGTCCTGGCTGGTGAGCTCGCCGATGCAAGGGTTGAAACCACACGTGGGAACGACAGGAGGACTGGCTTTGTCTCTACTTTGATGGCTTTTCTTAAGCTTCACAGAAGGGAAAAAAGAAAAAGGACTCCTAGCAACCAGGGCAGCCCATTTAATTCCAATCGAACTTCCACATCCATGCGGGGCAGCCTCACAGTGGTGAAGCCAGCTCCCTTCTGGTGGCACATCTGCCCTAACAGCTGGATGGCCAAGGAGGTGGATGGGTGGGGTGCTAACAAAACATGGGGTGCCATCCTCAGCTGCCTCATTTGCTTGTTTACCATCATCTGGAACATCTGGGTCTGCACCACGTGGGGCAGCCCTTGGAAGTGGCTTTGAATGCCCTCACCTTCCAGCACTCCAGCTGGCTTCATGGGGAGGAAGGGGATGGGCCAGCCTGGTAGCCCGGTGGGCCCACCGAGGGGCCATTTGTTTGGGAAATTGCAGAATTAGTGTCAGCAAACAGTGCGCATCCTGCTGTGATCTTGCGGGGAGGGGAGGCGGGTTTTCCCAGGCCCACCTGCGGCAGCCCCGGGCTCCTAGGCCAGAGTGCTTGGCAGTCGAGCAAAAGAAGCAGCCAGGCAACAGGGCAGGAGGAGGGTGGGAGGGTTGACGCTGTTCCACCAGGTTTTGAACGTTTTCCGGTTTGGTCTTGGAGGAGCGCGTTCGTTAGTTGATAGTGTGTGTAGCACGGTCATTAAAAGCAGATCATCTCTAGACAGACCCCCAGCTCGGCCCCACACTAGCGGCTTGGCCCTGAGCAAGTTACTAACCCCTCTTCCGGCCGTCGCGCAAATGTGCCGAATCTATTGAACAGACAGAAGAAGCAGGAAGGCGAAACACATTCATTGACTCTTTTTGGCGGGCTCCAGTGCCGTTAATTGGCAATGTTAATGGTTTCCGCATGGATTAAATGAGGACCCTCCTATAGGGTGCTGTGAGACGAAATACCCAGAGCACCACCGTAATGACTGGCTCCTAGTAAGTGCTCAGTAAACAGTGACTATGGTGCGAGAGACAGATCGCTGTGGAAGCTAATGATGGGGCGGCCGAGTCGCGGACCCCCATACTCAGCCTGCCAGGTTTTTAGGTGTGGTCCTGCCTGATCGGCAGCGGGACTTTAGGAAAGTTAAGTTTTCTGTGCTGCGGCTTCTTCGCCTGTCCCATGGGACCGATCATGCTCCGTACTTCAAGGGGATGTGTCGAGAGCTGAATGAGTAAGACCGATGAGTTAGACCCGGCCTGGTGTGTGAGAGGGCTCCCCCTGCTCACCAAGCCCCTTTGTCTTGCCCAGATTCTGGCTGACATCTCCACCTGGATTATCTTTGCTGGCACTCCTGGGGAATTTACTGAGGACGTAGCCGTGCAGAGAAGCTAATCGTTGCACAATAAGAGCATCCAGGACACTGGGACAAAGCCCAGACCCAAGCGCAGCACCTGTGGGTGTCATGTAGCAGATGCCCTTGTGTCGCGTCCTCCGCAGGCATCCTTGAGGCGGGAGGGTTGTGGGTCCGGCCACTCCCTCCAGGAGAGCAGTCAAATCTCCCTCCAGGGTCACGGAGAAAGTCCACTTCCTCCTTCCAGCTGGAAGTCCTGGCTCTGCCCGTTCTCTCCAACACCGTCGGCTATCTGGTTGGCAACATGTTTGCATGTTAAAAAAAAAAAGTCCTGTTAATACTAAGTGCAGACAGTAGCACTCCCTCCCCTTAGTCCAACTAGTCCAGAGAAGTCTCTGCTTTGCTGTTCAGTTCTGCCCCACTGCTGCCACCCAGTTGGGAGGCCAGCACACCTCACTCTTGTCTTGCTGTGACGTCCCCTTCTAGCCCGTGTAGAGGAACTGGCTTTAATGCAAATGTGTGTGATCTGTGCCCAGAGAAAAGAAGCAAGATGTCAAAAAGGTCGCTTGCTTTTAATGGGAGTCCAGCACGGTGGGAAATTCGTGCATTACTTGCCAATGTTAATGGTTTCAAGGCCGAGTGCTAAGAATAGGCATGAGTGGTTACACTCTGGTTCCCCGAGAACTCAGTCCCCTGATTCACCTCCCTGCGTGGATGTTTTTTTGACTGTTCCAGTGCCCGTCCGGACTGAGCCCCATGAAGGACAGCTCTGGCTGCTATGACCGCCACATTGGGGTGGACTGCTCAGATGGCTTCAATGGCGGCTGTGAGCAGCTGTGTCTCCAGCAGATGGCGCCCTTCCCGGATGACCCCACCTTGTACAACATCCTCATGTTCTGTGGGTGAGTCGAGCCGCCCGTGAGGCTGGGATGCGGGATGGTCAGTGTTAAAGCCAGGAAAGTAAATCTAAATGAACTGGTCACCCTAGGCCAGCCCTTAGGCTCTGAAGAAAGAGCCTGCAGGACCGGAAGAGCAACACTTTAAAAGTCAAGAGTTGAGAGGACCCTCAGGGAAAGTCTAGTCCCATCCCCGTGGGAGAGGAAGCTGACCGCAGTCATTGCCAGCATACCCCAGAATTTTCCAAACTGTTCTGCGCAACTGTGTTAACTGTGTTTTGTGACACAAGGGTTTCATGGCCCAAAAGCTTGGGAAAGATTGTGTAAAACGAATTAATTCTCAGAGAAGGGGAGGGGGAAGTCTTTGGAGGAGTGGAAACATGATTAAACTCTGCCCCCAAAGCCCCAGCATTTTATGCAGCCACCCTCCCCCTGACCTGGTCATTCCTCGGTGCAGTCAAAGAGCCCTCATTTCATTTGTTCCCAGGATAAATGTGTGAGGGAACAGGGCAGGCAGCACCACCCCATTTTACAGAGGAGAAAACCAATGCACCGTGAGGTTAAGATGCTCCTCAAGACTGGGAGTTGGTAAGCGGGAAGATCAGGATTAGAATCCAGGCTCTCTCTCTCTCTCTCTCTTTAATTCTGCGGTTCCCTCAAAATTTACATTTATACCACTGACTAGAATTATATTTAAAGACCATTGCTTGTTATATTTATAAAGTAAATAACGATTTGGCCCATTCTTGTACACTCATGGTTTGCTTGCCTGTCCTTTCCTCCGCTTTCCTTCCTCCTTCCCTTCTTCTCTCTCCCCGATCCTTCCCTTCCCTCCCTCCTCTCCCCCTCCCCACCCCTGTCTCCCCCGCTGTCAGGGAGGGTGCATGCTTTATGCCACACACCATGCCAGCCCCCGGGCAGCACAGATGAATGACATATGGTTCTTGCCCTCAAGGATCTCATAATCTAAGAGTCTTGCAATGAAAATCAATGTTTATAATAATAAAGCTATGCTAGCTTGTCGCTAAAAGCCAGTGCCTGCTGAATAATCATGACAGGATTATTGGGTGGAGTGCTAATGTTATTTTATTGTATTTCATTGTATTTTGTTTCTTTTCAATTGATAGTTTTTACCTTCAGTTTCTTGTAAAATTCCCTTCTGTAAGTGGCAACTTGTTCTAAATTGCAACGTCTCTATAATGTCGTGGGGTACGGCTGGCCCGCTTCAATTAATAGAGATACTTTCATAAATTATTTGGTAAACATACATATGGGCATCTGGTCTGTGCAGAGAACCTAGTTAAGTGTTAGATACAGGAGAGACCGCAGGATAGGTGACTGGCCTCTGCCCTCAAAGGAGTTTACGGTGGGACACATGTATGAACACCAAGAAGGAGGGGCGAGTGGGGCAGTGCGGAAGGGGGAGCTGTCAGGACACTTAGGAGGGACTGAGAGGGGATCGGCTGGCTTCACGGTTCTTTCCAGACACAGTGAGTTATGGTTCCAGGAAGGAGCCACTTCACTGTCTTGTCCCAGACCTCGGCTGGAGCTATAGAATCCCTTGTGGGGACATCTGTGTACTGGACTAATGCAGTAGGTTCCTACCTGGACTCTCTTTCTGATTTCAGTCAGAATTTGGTATGTGTGTGAATTTAGCACTCTCCAAGCCCCTGTATATGGCCTGCCAAAAGAGTTCCAAGACTTCATACTTTTGTGTAAAGACTAAATCACAGGCACTTAAAGTTAAAGAGCTATAGTTCATACCGGTTAACACAAATCTGTAAATGGCAAATGCGGAATATGAACCGTTAAAGTTGCGGTAACACGGACCTCATTCGTCCCTCTGCTGATGATAGCGACAGCAGGATTTGATGAGTATTTGCTGTTTGCCGGGGACACTGTAAGTTCTTTAAGTTCATTGTCTCACTTGATCTTCTCAACAGCTCTGCAAAGCAGCCTTTCCCCCGCCTTTTACAGTTGTAGAAACTGAAGCTCAGAGAGTTTAATCGACTCACCCAAGGTCACCCAGTAAAGGGCACCGTCATCACTTCTCACCACTTAACACTGTGATTATTTGTTCCTCCATATAGAAGAGAGGTCTTTATCTTGTTACGAAAATTACCATAGATAGTGATAAATGATGTGTTTTCATGTCACGAACATCTATAAATTCTAAATCCGGTATATTTTAAGGAGAAACCCACATTAAATTAATCTGCTTTTTAAATGATGGGTTTATCAAAGTAGTCCTTGAACAAATTACATTTTTCTCAGTATAACTACAAATAAGGTCCCATTAATGACTGCTGGGTCACTGAGCCATATTTACCAACATCAGTACTGCTCTTCCGTTAGAGTAACTGTACATGTTTAATGGGGAGGGACGCCAAGGAGGTGTTCACACATCGTGCCCTAGCGTCTATTTAGTTCAGGAAGGCTACTCGGAATGGAGGGGGAGTTTAACATGGGACGATCTTGTGTTTGGATACATTCACCCAGAACACAGTCGGAAGATGATCGATCTTTCTAATTTCCTAGTTGACTTGTCACAGGACCAGATGAGAAGGTTATTAATTTCTTAAGCCCAGTGTCATTCCTTTTGCTGCCTAATTACCCTCCAAACAAATGCAGGGTCTGGCCACACTGATGGTTCTGGAGAAAGGTTCTAGAATATCTCAGATTTCAATGTGGTAACCCGCTTACAAGCTTATGGCCTGTGACTCTTCCCCTGATCTATTTGGGAGAGGATATACTTAGAGAAGGAAGCATTCCAAAGCTCTGAAAGCACTTGTCTGCAGAGGAAAGGTGAGAGTTTCTGTATGATCACATAATGGAAGGAGACTCGGTTTGTAGGCTTAAGAAACTGAGTTCTAAAGGGACCAAAATGAACCTGGGATACTCATAATCTTTACCACCCAGCACTCTCCCAGAGGTGTTTCTTCCCAATCTGTTGGGTTGAGTTGACTGCATATCTCATTGATGGAACAGCTTTTTATCTTGAGTTTTCCACCATGGTAGGTGCATCGAGGATTACAAGCTTGGTGTGGATGGACGCTCTTGCCAGCTCATCGCGGAGACCTGCCCAGAGGGCGGTGACTGTGGGGAAAGCAGGGAGCTTCCCATGAACCAGACCCTCTTTGGGGAAATGTTCTTTGGTTACAACAACCATTCCAAGGAAGTCGCTGCTGGGCAAGTGCTGAAAGGAACATTCAGGTGATTCTCATGTCTATAGAACTGATTATTCGGCGCCATTGGTGGGTCTTCTTCCTTGAAGAGCTTTAAAGTCAGCATAAAGCTTTGTATCTTAGAGCAAGGGGAACGGCATCCTAAAAGGACAGGTTGTGTTCTCTCCCGTGGTCTTCTCCTCTTTCCAGAATCTGGGAACCGTGCTTCCTCAGGGTGAAAAAAAGTGTTAAATAAATTTCTGTCTTGCCCAGGCAGGGACTGCAGATTTCCCATGGGAGCCACCAGAGAATCCTCATGTTCTGATTTGCTCTGAGTGGAAGAATCAGTGTGTGAGTCAGTCTAGAATAGTAGTCCTCAAGTATGGCCCAAGGATCCTGAGGGTCCCTGAGATCCTTTCAGGAGCTATACAAGGTCCTGCCTCTCCCAACTACAGAGAGAATGGATTTTCCTCATTCACTTCAACCCTAACAGTACATTACAGTAAGTTGCATGGGGAGGAGAGAAGCCAGCTGCAAAAGAAATTTGCAAAAAATATAAAGTAATGCCACTCCCCTCATCATTTTTCACAATGTGTTCATTTTTAGATGGATTAATACATATTACAAAAATTTCTCTTTCAATTTCTAATATGGTAAATATTGACAGATAAAATCCAAACAAACAAAATCTATGTGGGGCCTTCATTTACTTTTAAAACTACAAAGGGGTCCTGAGAGCAAAATATTTGAAGACATTGATTTAGAATACTTCTTGGAGATTCTCCATTTGACCCCTGTTCCTAGTCTGTCTTAGGCTGTTAGAATACATCTTCCTCAGAGCCCATGCTTCCCAGGAGACAATGATGATGATGAAGGGGAGGAGGAGGAGGAGAATGTTATAAGATGGACCAGTAATCGGTAACATCCTAGGCCTGGACCCTTATGAGCAAACCAAGAGTAAATACCCAAGCCAGTTCTTGGAATCAGTTGCTTTTTCTGTTACAGACAGTAGACTTTTCCCCTTATAGGCTGGGACTTCATTTGCCAATGGCAAGCAGTGAGATGTCATAACTAATCTTGTGGTGGCTGGAATCTTCTCTGTAGTCTAGAAATAAGACTGTGTATGCCCAGATCTTGGGGAGTGTGGATCAGGAGGTAGGGCCTGGGATGGGAGGAAGGGAAGAATGTTCTCTATCTTCTGAATAACCTTTTCAGCTGATTTATGTCTCGTCTGTTCTGGCCCTCACCCTACCTCTCACACCCTGTCCTACTCCAGACATGTCCAGCAAGTGGGGTTCAGGAGGAGGGAAGCCTTTTGGTCTAGGAAGAATTTTTTTATTGTAGGTTGAGATCTAGATTGCCCACCAAGAAGTGGGATTCACCTTAACACTCAGAAATGACCATCTATTCTATTTCCAGGCAAAACAACTTTGCTCGGGGTTTAGACCAGCAACTGCCAGATGGTCTTGTGGTGGCCACTGTTCCCCTGGAGAATCAGTGCCTGGAGGAAATCTCGGAGCCCACCCCTGACCCCGACTTCCTGACTGGTGAGTATGTCCTGCCCCACTCAACTGGCAAAAAGCAGGCAGCTCCTGATGGTTTCATAAAATCAAGACTCTTGACCTCACTTATTTTGGTTTTGAAACCAGCCAGGGCACCTGGGTGGCCCAGTTGGTTGAGTGTCTGACTTCAGCTCAGGTCATGATCTCGTGTTCTGTGAGCTCGAGCCCCGCATCGGGCTCTGTGCTGATGGCTCAAAGCCTGGAGCCTGCTTCGGATTCTGTGTCTCCCTCTCTCTGCCCCTCCCCTGCTTGCACTCTGCCTCTCTCTGTCTCTCAGAAATGAAAAAAAATGTTTAAAAAAAATTAAAAAAAAGAGAAACTAGTGAGTAATTTCCATAATAAACAATAAGAACTTAATCCTGAAACACTGGTAGGATTATTTGTCAGTAAAATTGCCAATGTTTTTATATAATCATCTGCAAAATGGTAGTGTTAGTACTTTTCCCTGCGAGTCTCATTGGGTTGCTTTGAAAACAAATGGCATAGCAGGTATGTAATGGTTTAGAGGTCTCGGTGGATTCGAGAAAGTGAAGTCAGAGAGAAGGTGGATGGCTACCATAGCCTAGGATATCTGTCACTGGGGCCGCTGGGTTCCCTGGCAGGTACTTATGGACCAGCACGAGGGAGGAGAAAATGGTAGAGTTTTGTTGTCGAATGACCCTGGCTTTGAGTCACAGCTCTTTCTTTCTAGCTGTGTGATTTGAGGCAGTGCAGTCTCTGGGGGGCTCACGGGCCTCATCCTAAGTTGGGGATGATGGCCCTCAATGCTGTTTTGAGCCCGCTGGCATTCTTCCCCTGGGCTCATTATGGAACTAAAGTATGGGTTGATTGGAAGAGGCAGGAACCTCAGGGAATGCTCCTCCATTTTGGGCCTCTGGAGACCTACCCTGTTAACACATCCTGGACTGAAGAAGACACTTCAAAAGTCCAGTGGACCCCTAAGGGACGGCCGACCAGGAACTCAGCATCACTTGCTATAAAGCTGGATGTGAGCTCAGTTACACTGCTGCTGTGCTCAAGTCTCCATTATTCTTCTCGCTTCCTCGTTCTGTGTCTCCCCCATCCAATACCTTTCTCTCCTTTTTCTTCCCTCTTCTGAAGAATGGATTGTGCTGAGGGCAAACCTTTTCAAGATATCAAGTTCATGACCTTATGGTCCAAACTTTATTTTAGACCTGAACCAGATTAGAAGTAGGTCTGTCTGAGGGAGCATTGCGTAGCAATTAATAACGTAGGCTCTGGAGCCTGGCAGCTGGGCTCAACCCTTCCCTGGCTGTGTGATCTCGGACAAGTTACCTACCTTCTCTGTGCCTCGATATTTTTACCTGTGAAAATGAATAGAAAAATGTCTTCCCTATGGAATGGATACAAGGAGTAAATAAATTCATATTTGTAAAGTGGGTAGAATATTCCTGGTGCTCCGTGTCTAGTGGTAGGCAGTCCGGTTTTCTCATTTCCGTGTCACTTGCTGAGCAATACTTCCCATGTGTGTGTGTAAAATGCCCGGAAAGAGAGGGGTACAATGACACACAGAAACAGGACAGGTTCCACACCAAAGAAACCTGTCTCCCGTTTAAAGGTCCACCGAGACTTCATGTGTAGTAGTTTATTGTGGAGGTGAGGAGACTTTGCTTCAGTCACTAGGCTGGGAGGACAGAGAGGAGTCCTGGATACCACCTGAGGCATTTTTGGAGGAGTGAGGAGAGATCTGAGAAACATCAGAAGAGCACGTTCGACTCTACGTCTGTGGGAATGAGGAACAAATCCAAGCCCACTCCTCATCCACAACAGAAACTTCTTTCCCTTCTGTACCCTTGGGCCTCTCCTAGTCTGGCATAGTGGACATAAAAGGAGTAGAAGGATGTCCATATAGATCATTTACACTTGTCATGGCCTTGAGAGAGTGAAGTCTAACATTTGTTGCACAAAGGTTCAATCTTGCTTTTTTAAAAGCCCAGAATGACTAGAAGAATTCAAGAGACGTTTGACCAAATGTCTCCTATATTAACTTTCTAGTTCTGGTAACATTTTAATCGTATCTTTCCTGAGAGTCACATAGAGAATATCATATCATGTTGCCCTAGGTGCTATTATAGGTTATAATGCCCATAAACCTACAAGCTTAGAAGATTTTAGAGCTAAAGTGATCTTCAGAAGCTTCAATATCAGCATTTACAAGCATGGTGGTGTTTTTTCATGAAAAACCAGTGCTCTACTATAAATAGGTCCTTCCTTGAAATATTGTTTAGAAAGACTATAGTATCTACCTCTCAGCAATTTGCAACTCCTTAGCATAGAGAGAGCAGGTCCCAAGAAGCCCTGTAGCAATGAAATCCCTTCTGCCTCACTTAACCCAGCAATTCCCAAACCTGTTTAACTAGAGAACGTTTTACACCTAATAGCCATTTCCATCTTTCAGAATATTGGTTGGAAGAACATACTGGAAAATAATTGATTTTTGTGCTTTATCTTGCTGAACGCTTCCCTCTTCGTCACGGAACACATGGGTGGCTCAGTTCAGCATCCAGCTTCGGCTCAGGTCATGATCTCACAGCTCATGAGTTTGAGCTCCGCATCGGGCTCTGTGCTGATAGCTCAGAGCCTGGAACCTGCTTCAGGTTCTGTGTCTCCTTCTCTCTCTCTGCCCCTCCCCTGCTCATGCGCTCTCCCTCTCTCTCTTTCAAAAATAAATAAAGCAAACATTTAAAAAAGTAAAAAAATGTAAGAGTTGAGAACCCTGAGCTTTGCCAGCCTTTTTTGTGTTGTAAGTTGTGTGGAAATAAATGAAGAGCAGCCAAATTAAAACAGGTGAAGGCTGTTTATTCAGAGCTTGCTATAGCAAGAGACTTAGCCGCTGTCACTTGCATTTTGGCCAAGACTGAAGGGCTGACAGAGGAGTAGGAAAGCTGCAGAGGAAAGAAGGGAGGGCCCAGGTTGGACGCTTTTGGTATGAGGGTGGGCCAACTACCTGGGAGTGAGGCATTCCAGGTAGATGTTTAGGGGCACGTAGGTCGGACCTAAGTTGGGAGCAACAGCAAAGATAGGAACGCTGTCAGGTATCAGTCAAGTCCTGGTCATGTTGGGCCACTTTTTACAGGGCTTATCGTTTGGCTTCCTGGACTGGTTGACAGATATAGTGGTCTGACTTCTAGAAGTCTGATTTATAGACAGTAGACTAGCTTCTTGGGGTGCTTACTGTAGATAATAGTTTGGTTTCCTGAGCTTTTTGCTGCAGATTAGGGGTCGGAGTTCTATTTTTATATATGGTCTGGCCAATGCCTGTCTGTATTTTGAGTCTCTCAGTTGAGAAAAAGAAGAAACCAGAGGCAGACCAAGGAGGGAGAGGAGGCTGCTGGTTACATTTATGGGCCAGTGGGTGCCATAATTATTAAACCTGCGTAAAGATTTAGAGCTCTGATCTTTTTGGAACTTCTTCGGGTTCATCTGAAGGAAACAGACTTTTAAAACTTCTGGGCAGAATACATTTCCCTGACATTTCAAATAAAATAACAGGAGAAACCAATCTTCCTTCCTTCCTTGTTTCTTCCCTCCCTCCCTCCCTCCCTCCTTCCCTCCCTCCCTTCCTTCCTTCCTTCCTTCCTTCCTTCCTTCCTTCCTTCCTTATTTCTTCCTTCCATCTTTTCTTCATTTCTTTCTTTCTTTCTTGATTGTACATAAATCAATTCAGTCATTCCTTTTTTCAAGCATAGATAGGGGAAAGTGTGTTCTTTCTAAAGAAAACATAGTCAGATATTTTTTTTGAAAAAAAGAGTCATTGAGAGATGTGTCCCAAATAACAAAAATAAAAATAAAATAAAATAAAATAAAATAAAATAAAACAAAATAACATAACATAACATAACATAACATAACATAACATAACATAACATAAAATAAAAAACTAGAATTGACTGCATGTCAAGGGCACACTGAGAAAGAATCCTATGACCCGGCTAGAAAGCATATACTTTAAAATACCCCTTTCTTCCTAACTAATGGACATATTATCCACATGCAGGCACAAAATAACACCTCCCAAGCACTGACAGTTCCGTAACTGTCTCCTGATCATGGTGGAGCCGAAATGCATTCAGTAGGATTGTTGTTCAGCAGCTAAGTGACAGCTAAGTGACAGTGAACTTGGCTCATCCTGAGTGAATATGGGACACTGTTACCCCTTCCTAACCCCTGACATCCCTGCTGTAATTTTCTTTCCTCTGTTGTTCTGAACTAAAGCCTAGGAATTTATAATAAAAGCATCTGTAAAGAAATGTCAAGCTTATACAATTAGGGGTGATGAGGCAGAAGACAACATTATAGAAGCCGCGTGTGTGTATAATACTTTATCTTATCCCAACATACCTTTATACCCATAACTTTACTGGGTTCAGGCAGCTCACCTGTAAAGCAGGCGAGATGAATACCATTATCGCCACTTTTCAGATAGGAGAGTGGAAACCTAGGATTTGCCCATCCCAAAGTCACACAGCTGGTTGGAATCTCAGGATTGAAAAGGAAGCAATAGATCGCCTCTGCTAAGCCTCTGCCTTTACAGATGAAACCTCCAGCAGCCAAAAGATCCCCCAGCTAGGTCGCCAGAGAGGAACTCAGCCAGGGGCCCCTCTAGCAACATGGCCAGTGTTAGAACTGCATGTCCTGCCTGTTCCTTTTCCCATCAGGAAGCAGCTCCATTAAAGGGAATGTTTTCCAATATACTGAAAAGGCTTCATTGATTGGACTTGCTCACTTTTTTATTAATAGTCTTTTTGAAATAACCGCAAGCTAGTGAGCTGACGTAACTAGAGAACGCGCGTTACGTACAATAGTTCTACAAAGAGCGCACGTTTTGTGCTCTACCGAAATGTGCCTTTGAGGTATGTGACTGGGATGTTAATCCTGTAAAGTTAGAATTTCATTTATATGCCTTTAAAATTAACATAAAGGGGTGGTGCTCGAGTGACTCTGTCGGTTAAGCGTCCAGCTCTTGGTTTCAGTTCAGGTCATGATCTCACGGCCTCGTGGGTTCGAGCCCCGCTGACAGCAATGGAGCCTGCTTGAGATTCTCTCTCTCCCTCGTTCTCTGCCCCTCCCCTGCTCATGCTGTCTCTAACTCTCTCAAAATAAATAAATAAACTTTAAAAACTAAAACTAAAAATAAAATTAACATAAAGGTTAAAAGCCAAAGTATGACTGTTGTCACCAAGCTTAATGCCCTGAAAGAAGAACATTTGAAAGAAAAAAAAAGTACAGAAAACCTTCTTTTAGCTTCAAGTAACTTATCTTTGATGGCCTGACATGAAATTTAAGCAATTGATTCATTAAGTGCCCCTTCTGACCTTTTTTTCTTTTTGCCTCACCAATAATTATTCTTGTATGATTCACACAGAAATGGAAATTTGGTAGTCACTCAGCCAATTTGACCAGAGTTGACAAGCAGCTAATTAATCCCACCCCCTCTTCATCCAGTTTATGTATTAAATTAGTTGATTTCACCTCACGGAAGCATGGGTCAAAATGGTAGGGTAACTCACTGCGTATGTATTACCGCCATTACATTTATACACATTATATTAAAACACACTATCTATCTAAATTTTCTATACATATTGCCATTATATTTATGTACATATACGTATATGCGTGTGTGGTACGCATATACATATATGTACATAAATGTATATGTACATTATGTACATATATGTATATGCACATATCACATACGCATATACATATATATTTATTCCTATAACTTACACACACAGCAGATATTAGGCATAGAAATGAAGCTAAAATTGGTTTTCTCAACTTAGCGTGGTGTTTTTTTTTAAATTTCTTATAGCATAATTATTTTGTTTCTGTAGAGTTTTATATGTATCATAATGACTGGAATTCAAATAGGGTGCCCCTCCTTCTCCAAGGTGCTCAGGCAAGAATAGCCTGTTTTATCTTCTCTAAGCACCTACAAGGATGTGCTTATTGAGAATGACTTTGGACAAGTGCCTTGGCTTCTCAGAGCCTCAGTTCTCCCATTGGTAAAAAGGGAGACCACAAATAAAGTGTCTGTCATACTGTCTGGCACATAGATGGCACTCAATACAGGGCCACCCTGCCCCTTAATGACTTAGTCACGCTGACCCTGTCCCTCCTGGTGAAGAAGAAATAAGCATTATCAGCTTCAGAGTAATTAAAACTTAAATACTGAACACAAATCAGTTAAATGGGACAGAAAAATCAATGTTATCAGGTACGTGAGCTGAGTCAATTACTGCAGCTATTAAAGAGAGTGAAAATCTGGTGTGTTACAGTAAGCCTAGCGTTTCATATAAATTTACTCAGGGAATATTGTAGTAGAACGGTTAAGAACAGGAGCACCTGGGTGGCTCAGTCGGTTGGGCATCCGACGTCGGCTCAGGTCATGATCTCACAGTTCATGAGTTCGAGCCCCGTGTCGGGCTCTGTGCTGACAGCTTAGAGCCTGGAGCCTGCTTCGGATCCTGTGTCTCCCCTTCTCTCTGTGACCCTCCTCCACTCATACTCTGCGTTTCTCATTCTCTCTCAAAAATAAACATTAAAAAAAAAAAAAAAGAACGGTTAAGAGCACCACCCTGCCTCAGAGACATCTGGATCTCCACCCTGGCTCTAGCTGGTGGCCTAGGGCCCTTATGCAGACACCCTCTCTGAGCTTCAGTTTCTGCATTTATAAAACGCAGATAATAACACCTGTCTGGTGACAATCAAGTGACTTTATACATGCAGAGTGCTTAGCAAAATGTCTGCCACAGAGTAAGGGTTCAGAAAATGATAGCTGTTGTCACTGTGATTCCAGAAATTCTCTCCATCAAAGAATGCTTTCTCATTCTCTCACAATGACACCTGCTAACCTAGTAGACTTGGGACCTGTGAATCAATTGCACACACTGAGCCCGCGTCTCCTCTACCCCTAGGCATGGTGAACTTCAGTGAGGTGTCTGGATACCCTGTGCTGCAGCACTGGAAGGTCCGGTCTGTGATGTACCACATCAAACTCAACCAAGTGGCCGTCTCTCAGGGTGAGCACCGCAGCAAGCCGTCCGTCCCACTGGCTCCCGGGGCTTAGAATTCTTTCCAAGGGCACAAGCCTTTTATCCCATTGTTGAAGAAGCAGTCTAAAATGTAGCCACTTCAGCGAGATACATAACCTATTCACTCAGATTCACCCTTAAGGACAAGCCCCTGGAATCAGATCCTTGTCTAAGTATAGATTAAATTATTGCACATTTTATCATGGACCGAAGAAGAGATGGGAAGGGCAAGGCAGGAACCGCTGAAGATAAACACCTACTTTATCATTCTTCCTGGGGTCACACAGTGTAGAGAGAGGATGTTCAAAAGCAGACTTTGTAGAAATTGACAGAATAAAACCGTCCACATGCAAAGAGCATGACTTAGAGTTTTCAGACAATGAAAGAAATAAGGGCAAAAGAGCAAGAAAGAGGAGGATGTGGGAGAGGGGATAGAAAACAGCTTTTATGGTCACGAAATACTAGCAGGTGAGCAAAAGATAGACAGATGATAGATAACAGAGAGAGCTATCTAATAAGTTAAGGAGTAGTGAATTCCAAAACTCAGGACAAATTGAGCCAAAACACAACAGTGAGGTGCTCGTACAAGTTTCTTGACACTTTAGCGGTCAATGCCTTGAATCAAGTTTTTCCTAGCACTTAAGCTATTTGAATGTGTGATTTGCAGATGGGAAAACTGCTACAGACAAGGCCTTAATACAGGTGCGCACCTCCATTCCACGTCATCCCCTGGGACCAGGAGAACGTTACTCGCATTCTTTCTCCGAAGCTACCTAAAGAACATGCCAGATGTGAAGTTTATGCCATAGGGTCTTGTTTCTCTGTGTTGGGTGGAAAGGTAACTGGAGCCAGATGACATTGTTGGCACAGGAGGACAAGACAAGGAGAGACCTTTGGGTCAATAACAGAAAGGCAGAGTCTTAGCGCCAACAGGAGAGACGTAAAAGGTAGGGGACAGGTAGAGAAGCATAAAGAGGAAATGAGCCATATCCTCACGGAAGTAAAGCTTTACGTCTAGGGAAAGAAACTGCATTAAGGATGTAGAACATGTCCATAGGACACAAGGGGGCCCAGAACTTTGTTTATTTTAACGTGAAAGAGTTCTTGGCAGGAAGGGATTGGGATGGGAAATCTTCCT
Source organism: Lynx rufus (assembly GCF_022079265.1). NCBI lineage: Eukaryota > Metazoa > Chordata > Mammalia > Carnivora > Felidae > Lynx > Lynx rufus. The sequence goes on from NW_025814829.1 coordinate 45,017,725, forward strand.
GAAGTAAACTCTGCTGGTACAGAAAATCCTTGAAAGAACTAAGCTGCTCTTCCTTCTCGGGAAATGTAGCAGTAGAGAATTTGGCCTGTTCACGTGCTGACTTTGCAGCCAGCACAGGTGCTGTGCACATCAAGGGTTAACAGGGGGACATCTCTGTTGCCACATGCCTTTCAAAGCCACAGGTGGCAGCACAGGTGATGTGGACTTCTGCACTAAGGGTCTTGAGCCTGGGCCGGGCTCGGCCTTGTCCTGTTAGGACACAGGTGTGTACAGAGGAAGTCAGACTAAAGCTGGCCAGGTTCAGAAGGCATTGGGTTTGGAAAATTTGTTGTGGGCTCTCTTTCTGACAGGTGTAATTCTCCTAAACAGGGAAAACGAATCTGTGGAGATGTGGCTGGGGAGGAGGGTGGGCGGGGGGGAACAGATCCTTTCCTCCATTTGCTATTTCCCTGTTTGTACACTTTTGATTTTCTGAAATAAATATGAATAGTGTATTAGGGACTTTCCTTACTCCTCTTCTTCCATTATCTTCCTGTTACCAATGTCTGTGTCTGAAGGCAATATTCTGTCTCCAAAAACACTTTTGGTCATTACCCACAGTTAGAAGACATTTTTTTACACTGCGACCTTGTGCATATGCACACCCCCACATACGCACAAAAGAAGTTTCATGAAACAGTACATCATCTTACGATGTGAAATGTTCTTCGCTGGTATTTGTGTTTCTATTTTAGACTATGCTATTCTTTTTTTTTTTTTAATGCTATTATTTGAGCTCACTAAATTAATTTGATGTCATGACTTGTGATTTGAAAAAGAAAACCCAAGATTGACTGAAGCAGGGCGTTAGATTTGGCAATGTAATGCCTGCATGAAGCTAACAGCATAACCAACTGCCTTGAAAAGACACTCATTTAGGGACTAAAGTGTCTGACGTAGCTAACTGGAGAAGTTCACCTGATACCTCAGCCAGCTCTCCAGCATCACTTTGGGCCACAGAGGTACTTCCGCTTTTGAGGCTGAGTGGCCTGGGAATCCAGATGCTCCCCACCCTGTGAGACCTCACTCTTACTTTTGGGTGATGTTTCTCTGTAGCCCTCAGCAATGCGCTCCACTCCCTGGATGGAGCTACGTCTCGTGGGGATTTTGTGGCCCTTTTGGACCAGTTTGGCAACCACTACATCCAGGAAGCTATCTACGGCTTTGAGGAGTCCTGTTCCATCTGGTACCCAAACAAGCAGGTGCAGCGGCGACTCTGGCTGGAATATGAAGACATCAGCAAAGGTGAGTGATGTGCTCACCAGCATCTTCTACACCCTTGCAGGTACGGCTGTCTAGGTGCAAATCATGGGACCAAAATAAAGGAGTCTGTTGGCAGAGGACTAATTCAGATACTGTCTTGATGCTCTGCGCCCATCCTTAAAATTGCCAGGGTTGGGATGTTTGGGGAAACTTTAGATACAGGATGGGGTCAAAACTGTATGGTCACTTTGTGAGTTACCATGAAAAGAGTCCACTAAGGGTATTTACCAGTCCCTGTGCATTCATGGCAAGGGCAAACAAAGTATTCGACTGTTCTCATGAAATGTGGGAGGAGCAAGAGAGTGTCGCAGTCTCCACCACTTTCTGCTTCTCACCCCATCCTGCCCTATCTTTAGGCCCATTTTTTCCCCACTGATTTGTGCTAAGAGGAAATCTCCATTGGCTCAAGTGTTTATAAAGCTCTGAACAACAGCCGTACAGATAAATCCTTGTCTACTCTTGGATAGCCGGTTAGTATTCTGTCCAAGTAAGTATAAGAAATTGGAGTTATTCAAACCTTTTGAATTCACCTTCTGGTATGGGAGGAGTACTGGCTGGCAAATAATGTATTCTGATCAACCAAGACTGATGTAGAATCGCCACTCGTGGAATTTCTTCCGAGCTTAGCCTCATGGCATTCTGATGAGGCCGAGTTATAGATGTGCGAGTTGCTAAAGGGCAAGCCATGAAATTAGTGCAATGGAAACTCAAGAAGTAAGTCGTCCTAAGATTTAATGATCAAGAGTCCCTCTGAAATGAGGGGACCCCTGTGTCAGCAGTGCTGGACTGGGAAAATGTGCCCCCATGGCTGAGATGCTCTTCACTCTCTGAGCTCCATAGAAATTTCTGTTTTGTCTCACTTGATGGGTAGCAGAAGCATGAGGGCCTCTCTTCCGGCTCATCCTTTTCTTCCAGAAGCAGTAAGAGGCTTGTGTCTGGGCTCCCAGTTGTTGCAGGCATTTCCCTCCAAGCCCTGATTCCTCTAAACCCAAGGACATAATCACAGGCTTCTAGTATCCTTTCAAACTTCAGTCTCCTAATACTGTTCTGTTCCAATTTGCCAAGAAAGGAGTGTCATGTAAGCAAATGTAGATAAGACCAGTTCCAGCTGGCAAAGCTTTCTTACATTTCTATGCCAGAGCCTAATGATTGAACCAAAAGGCTAATTCCTCCCCTGCTTCTGTTTGCCAGTGGTTCAGGGTTGGCTAGGTTCTGTGACTACAGGGAAATGAGCCTGACCTTCCCCCCTGTATTCCTGGTTCTGTTCTTTGCTTCTATCCCGAGCACTGCAATGTCCTTGAAGTTAAACCCTGAGCCCAGGAGGGAGGTGTATCCATGACCTTGGCACTACGCCTTCCCATCTTGATCTCAAGCCATTCTCAAGTTCATTTTGTCACAGTCCAACTGGTGACTCTACTTCTCACAAGTATTATGTATACAATACCTTGCCTGTTATTGATCTAGAAGATATTCAAACATTTTTGTATGTCTACTTTGATATCTCTCAGTTATCCATGGGTACCACCCCCCTCCCAAGTCTTACCTCTGCGTCATAGAGTTTATCTCTTTTATTGTTTGGTCTGCTTGCTACTCTTAAATATTTTTCTCCTCCGTAGGGACTAATTTCCTTTTCTTCCAAAAGAAGGATGCTCCCGATGAAGACTTATAAATACGTAAAACGAAGGAAGATTTTCTTCCACTTTTCTGCACTCTGAGAGGGTTGCTCCAGGATGGGATTTATACGCTAGGGGTGACGAGTGTTCTGAGAGGCCTGGACCTACCATGACATAAAAGTGCCATCTTCTTGGACTCGAGTCCCTTGATTATATGTTCTTGTCCACTCTAACTTTCAAAACCTTCTAGTGGAAAGGGATTCTCTATTGCTCACTTTTGCGCCTGTGATCAGATGCCTAAAATTACTCACAGATTGAATAAGAAAGGAGATTTATTAGGAGTGAAACGAAATGGAAAATGCATAGGACTTAAGGGTTGGGTCTCTAAAATTCGTCAGGTGACTTTTGCTTCGTCAGTTAACGGCCCGGACCTCTCCTGTAATGCCCTCTGTGGTTCCTCCCAGCTCCGAGAGTGTATGGATCCTTACACGTCCCTCTTTATGTGAACAGCTTTCTCAGGTCAGACATTAGAATAAAGACTGCCCTCTTCTCTGTACAGATCACTGCACAGTTTCTCAAAGGTAGGTGTCATGCCTTATTCAACTTTAAATCCTCAGGGTCTGACACAGAGCCGGGCACATGGTAAGTCTCCAACAGTTGTTTACTGTGGTTGTTGTTAGTGGTGATGGAGGCAGTTATGGTGACAGCGGGTGGTGATGGCGGTGGCTGCGGCTGTGGGAATGGTAGGAAAAGCCCTTCTTACGCGGCAGCTTTCCAAGTGGGTTTTATTATAGACATGCAAAGTGCTCTAGTTCTGCCTGGCTGACGGAAACTCACAGATGGATATTTTTGGCCAGATCCTCAGAAGCCAGCCTTTCATTCATCACGCACCTATTTGTCACACTACCGCTACATGGTGTGGCCACACCAATATTGAGGAGTATCTGTCTTTCAATAAGTCTGACTGAAACCTGTGAAAAATAAACTCCCACTTATTGTTCAGGATTAGCGTATCCTAATTTTTTTTTTTTTTACAGAGCAAATAAGGACTACCAGATGTTGAGTGAGTAGTTTATATATCCCTTCTCTTCTTCCTCAGCTTCTTTTTTGACTCTTCAGATTATTATTATTTGCTTTCAATCCCTGTCACCCTACAGAAATAGCGGAGAAGGAAATCAAGGGCTTCTCAGTCAGAGGTTTACTTTTCCATTCGGTGACCGTTTTATCTATGTCAACTGAAGAATTTGTCCCTCTTGACCAGGTCTGTCATCTTGAAAATTCTCTCTTCCGTTCAAGTCCCTGATTCTGTTCCCTCTAGATTCTCTTCATAAATCTTTGGCCTTTGTTTCTCAGCCTTTCTCCCCTTCCTCCTCTGAAGAAATTATTTACATCTTGCTTGTTTTCCAGAATTTCATCTTTAATGTTCATCTCTTCTTCCCCGTTGCTGGGTGATTCTCTTCTGTGTCTACCTTAGCCTACATCTCTGAGATTTTGAAACCTTGCCCTTGAGTGTTGAGCATTTCTACCTGGATATATGCTCTAGGGACCTCAGCGGTCACCATCTCTTTTCTCTGTACCCACTAGTAGATTTGTGCACTGCAACAATGGGTCAAAATGCAAAGTGGGGAGTATGTCTAGATGCTCTCCTCCGTCCTCCACACTCACTCATTTACAAAGTTCTGTTCTTCTTACCACCCAAATACTTCTTCAACAGGTGTAGGTTCTCCTGTCCATGTCTCGAAGCCGTATGAGCTTATGGTATCAGCTCTCATAAGAAAAACTGAAATTGCGTCCTCACGTGTCTCCTTTTCTTCAGTTTCCTTCCACTCTAGTCCACTCAACATCATACTGTTATCTTCTTAAAATGCCACTTAATCATGAGACTCTTCAGCTTGAAGCTGTTCACTCACCCCTGGCTGCCTTCTCAACGTGAGCATGACCTCACTCCTGGTATTAGTTCCCTTGGGCTGCGATAACAAATCACAAACTAAGTGGCTTAAAACAACATAAATTTATTCCCTGACTATTCTGGGGGCCAGAGGTTCGAACACAGTGTCAATAGGCCAAACTAAAGGTATCAATAAGGTGGCTCCTTCCGGAGGCTCCAGGGGAGAATTCCTTCCTTGCCCCTTCCAGCTTCTCAAGACCACTGTATTCCCTGGTTTCTGGCCGTCTCCATCTTTAAGATGTGTCACTCCAATCTCTGAGTCACCTGGCTGTCTGCCAGGACTCCTACCTGCTACTTCTTTTTTTTTTTAATTTTTTTATGTTTATTTTTTATTTTTGAGAAAGAGAGAGACAGAGCACAAGCAGGAGAGGGACAGAGAGAGAGGGAGACATAGAATATGAAGTAGGCTCCAGGCTCTGAGCTGTCAGCCCAGAGCCCGACGCGGGGCTCGAACCCACAAACCGTGAGATCATGGGCGCTCAACCGACTGAGCCACCCAGGCGCCCCCTGCTTCTTCTTTCTTGTAAGGACCCTTTGGATTACATTGGGCCCATGCAGATAATCCAGGATAATCTTCCTATCTCAAGAGTCTTAATTTAAGCATATCAGCAAAGTCCCTCTTGCCATTCACAGGTGACAGTCACAAGTTCCGGGGATCAGGCCCTAGGCTTCTTTGGGAGCCCTTTCCAGCCTGCTACATCTCTGCCCTCTGCAGCTGCTGCATCACTGACCATTCCATGCCCCAAGTATCCTCCACTCTGATGATAACAAGGCTGCTCGCTCTCAATCCCAAACCCTTGCATTTGCTTCCAGACAGTGAAAGGCTTTAGAGGCTCCCTCCCTGCCCCAGTCCAAGGCCCTAGATAAGTTTCTGTCTCACTCAGAAATTTTCTCTTGGGTCCCTGTCTTGTCTCCTCTTGGGGCTCTCTGTTTTTCTCCTTTCCCAGGTGTCCGTTCAGTTGTCTAATTTCTGGAAGGATCTCCCTCTCTCCTTAGCCCCTTAGGATCAGCAAATGAGTCTTTCCGGCTCTGAATTCTGTTTCTTGCTTTTGTTTTTTAATTGCCCTCTCCAGCTCTATAAATTGCCATTTGCAATTAAGTGATACCCAGTCCCAGGCTCAGGCCCCAACTCTGGGTCCAGGGTCAGGGTTTGGAAGAGGGCTTGGAGCCTTTTCCACGCTTCTGAGCCTGTGGGCATGTGCTGCCTGTCTCACCTGGTCCTCTGTTCCACCTCCATTCCACCATCCCCTCCTTCCTGCTCTCCCAGCTGACGGAAGGTCACCTGCCACCCCTCCCACCACCCCTTCCCAGATACTCTGGGTGGAGTTCTTTGCTGCCTCTTAAAGCCCCTTGTATCCTATCCTATCCCCCCGGCAGCACTCTTCGCATTTCTCTGTGTGGCCATTTCCCTGTAGGACTGTCTCCCGCGATAATGGATGGCACAGCACTTACCCTGTTTCTCTCTCTCTCTCTCTTTTTGGTTTAAAAAGATTATTTATTTAAAAAATCCAAAACGTATAAAACAGAATAAAGTGAAAAATAAATCTTCCTCCCACTCTTAGTTCCCAGTGTTCCAGTTCCACACCCCAGAGGCAGCCAGGCAACTGTTGCTAGTTTACTGTCTATCCATCCAGAGAGGTTCCATCCGTAGCCATTTGCAAGTGAACAAAGCAAATCGCAGAAGAGTAGATATATTAGGGTCTCATCCATTTTAAAAATAATACATATAAATATATGCCAATACACACTATATAAATATATATGTATAATCTTCTAATCTGTCACTAAATATGTATATGTGTATGCAGTATGTCTATGTATATATATACCTATAGAGAGAGAAACATATGTATATAATCTCAGAATAGCTCTGTGTGTGTGTGTGTGTGTGTGTGTGTGTGTGTGTGTGTGTGTATACACACATTATCTGTTTGCTCCAAGATTAGGGCTATGGGGTAGAGACTTTTATTTTTTGTACTAAAAAATTCTGTATTGCTTTTCCCACAATAAGCACGTGCCACTTTTTTAATGTTTATTTATTTTTGAGAGAGACAGAGCATGAACAGGGAAGGGGCAGAGAGAGAGAGGGAGACCCAGAATCCGGAGCAGGCTCCAGGCTCTGAGCTGTCAGCACAGAGCTCGATACAGGGCTTGAACCCATGAGCTGAAGTCAGACGCTTAACTGACTGAGCCACCCAGTGCCACAAGCATGTGCCACTTTTACAATAAAACTCTTTTAACACATGGCAAAAAATACATTCTGAAAAGTTTGTGTTACCGTGGAGCGGAGACTTACAAAGGTAACTTAAAAAACAAAACAAAACAAAACGTACAGTTGTATCTACAGAGAGCTGAACTTGGGATAGAAGTCTGGGAGGAAGCGCGAAACAATGTCATCATTTCCTATTGGTATTTGACTCTGCATCCCTGACGCAGTGCCTGGCATATAATTAGCATCCGCTGTTTTTGAAGGAATGAATCCTTTATTTTGTTCATACTTCAAAAGAAACCAGTAAAGAGTTACAGAACTGTAGATTCTGGAGAAATGACAAAAGGAAAGAAAGAAAAGAGAAGAAAAAGAAAACATTGAATCTTCTTCAAATAAGAACTTCCAAGAGCTTAATTTTCATCCTCCACCTGACACACCCAGTACATTTTCTTTCTTTCTTTCTTTCTTTCTTTCTCTTTTCTTTTTTTTCTTTTTAATACTCCATTCGGGAGCGGATTTCCTCAGGGCTTTCTTCCTTTCCTTTTCCAATACCACTTCCATTGTCACTTAAGATCTGACCTTTGTCATCATCTTTTCTTGCCATTGCCTTTGGTGCATGCACATCAGTGGGGTTATCTGGGTTGACAGGTGGGAGTTAGGAAACTCTTCCTGTCTGCTGCACTTTCTAGTCCATAATCCACTGAATTTTTGTTGTTTATTTGTTTCTAGCCAGTTGCCTCCTCTCCGTGGGGAAAGCTAAGAAGAACAGCTTCTTCTTCTTCCATGATACGGAGCTGAGGGTTGTATTGGGGGTGGGGGTGGGGTGGAGAGTAAGGTGACTCTCTAGCTCCAAGTCTGAAGTCAGATGAGAGTCAAAGGAAGAAAAGTAAACCACCTACATGGCATTGTGTTTTTACCACACAGGATGCCATGTTTTCCACTTTCCGTCGATTTGTTTTTGGGTGGATAGGGCCCGAGACAGACTCAGCTGGTCCCTTTCCCCAGAATAATGAACAGATGTCTGCCATGGCTGAAGCAGAAACAATAGCTGGATCGGCCGCCAGCCTTCTGATCCTGGTCTGTGAGTGCTGGTCAGCAGAGACCCAGGGTGGGACACGTGACGCTGGTGCACTTTGCAGGCTCACGTACATAATCGTGGTAAATGGCATGAAAACCTGATTAAGTTCAGGACGCGACATAGAAATCCAACAAAGAGCAATAAAAGACGTTTCTATAATGCTTTATGCTTTACAACCCTAGGTTGCAAGCCAGTTCCAAAGGCTCTTTTTCTGCACGTTTACAACGATGAAGTTAGCGCTCAAGTGGCAAGGCAATTATGGCATATAGCTATTTTCTTTAAATGATTAATTAATTCGTTCCTCAAACATTTGCTGAGGGCCTGCTCCACGCAAAGCCCTGTAGTGAGCAGAGAGGGGATTTAGGTTTAGAGGAGACAGCTGTTCTATGGCTTTCCCAGGCAGACGGCCTGGTGAAGGTGCTGCTGAAGCTGAGCCTGGTGGTGTCATAAACAGAGGCTTTGAAAAGGAGCTAAGCTTTCCTAAACATATGGGTGAGGTTTAATTTGAATCTTCAAGTCCCCTAGGCTCTGATGCAGAGTCCAGAGTAAACTGGATCTTTAGGCTGCAGAAAGACACCACTGTGAATAATATTGCCAAATAGCATGTTATATAACTTTTCTCATTTAATCCCTAGGTCTTACCCTCCCCATTTTATAGATAAGGAAACCAAGTCTCCGAAAGCTTAAATAAATAACTTGCATGCAGTCACATAGCTAGTAAGTGGCAGAGTCAGGACACCTTCACCTCCTGACACAGACTGTGGGCAGCTGCATGCCATGTTGCCTGCCAATGGTACAAGAAGAGATTAAGGTGGGAAGTTTAGTGGACAAGATGGAGGTGGGGCCAGGACGTCATTGAAGCCGGGTCACTGGTCTAAGATGAGTGCGACAAGGCCAGATGTCAACCCTCGTTAGACTGCGTAGTGGATCCCCTGCCTTTCACTTGAGTTTTCTGGAGTTTTTGATTGTTGTGGGTTCGGGGGGCCCTGAGCAATGGCACAGTGGCCGCAGCAGTTTTTTGTTTTCCTATATGGCAGTGTTTCTCAAAATTTATTGCGCAATATGTATCACCTGGGATCTTGTTAAAATGGGAATTCTGATCCGGTAGGTCGGGGTGGGGCCTGACATTCTGCATGTCCTGACAACTCTCACTTGATGCCAATGCTGCCTGTCCAAGGACCCGTTTTGAAGAGCAAGGTGATAGACTTGTCTCAAAGACCCAACAGGGAATGGGCTCCCCCACCGTCCTTGTTCGTCCTGTCCGGTGCAAGGGCTTTAATGATGGAGCCATGGCACGGTGGCCTCCAGGGGCCTATCCTGGTGTCATCCCCACAGAGGAGTGTCACAGATAAGGAGTGTCGACTGAATGGTTTTCACTTTGGTCCAGGACTTTTCTCTGATTAAGCCATTGATCGATAGGCTTGTGTGCAGAATTGAACAGTCCTAAGCCCTCAGGTGCTAAAAGGAATTGGAAACATGCCAGTAATCAGGACGAAAGGTGATAAGCTGATTTTTCTAAACTTTGTACTATAGGCAACACTGTTCTCATCTTAATATCTCAGGCGTTTTCTAGGTATTTTTAAATTTAGTATTTATGAGGCCCCGGTTTTTTTCTTCTAGAATCCATAAATGGTTATAGAATTTCATAGTTTAACATTTCATAGTTTAACATAGTTTAACATTTAACATTTTCGTTAATGGGACAATTCTGGTAGTGATATCAAATTCCTTTCATATAATTATGGGCCTGACAATAGTGACATATTGTGCATACCTACAATTTAGTAGTTAATTATATAGTATTCTGGATTATTTTCTACTCCAAGCATGTAAGCTTTGCCCTCACAACTTGATTGATTGCTTCTTGGAAGAGGGCTTATTCATTCACTTAGTCAACACCTGATTTATCTAAACATTGGTCTAGGCACTGGGCATGTAATGATGAATGACACAGAAAACTTTCCTGCTTTTGTGGAGCTTATATCCTACTGAAGAGAGACAGAGAGTGGCAGGTGACAAATAAATGACAGCAATAATTCTAGACAGTGAGAGAGAGAGATTACAAAGAAACTGAAACCAGGTGACGTGATAGAGATTGGCTGGAGGACTGGGGGCTCATGAAGATGGCGGCCACAGAAAGGCCTCAGTGATGATGATAAGGGCGTGAAGTTGAGCTGAGACCTGGAAAAGACAAGAAGGAGCTGGCCATGCAAAGACCTGGGGACAGAACCATCCAGGCAGAGGAAATAGCGAATGCAAAGGCTTCATAATTTGTTTTTTTTTTTTTTAATTTTTTTTTTTCAACGTTTATTTATTTTTGGGACAGAGAGAGACAGAGCATGAACGGGGGAGGAGCAGAGAGAGAGGGAGACACAGAATCGGAAACAGGCTCCAGGCTCTGAGCCATCAGCCCAGAGCCTGACGCGGGGCTCGAACTCACGGACCGCGAGATCGTGACCTGGCTGAAGTCGGACGCTTAACCGACTGCGCCACCCAGGCGCCCCCATAATTTGTTTTTAAATTCTCATAGCTTCTAGCATAATGCTTCTAGGAGGGCATATGAAGTTACTTGGTAAATATCAGACTGATGATCAATATGACTGTGGAAAACAGAGGAGCCTGGATTCTCTGATGGAATATGAAGAGAAGAAGCTCCGCTTCCAGCCACACTTGTTCTGTTTCCTAGATTCAGCAAGCTGAGATAGGACCGGTATGTTTAGCCCATCTTCCTTATTTTGAAATTTTAATTCCAGTATAGTTAACATACAGTGTTATATTAACCCATCCCGTGTTATCCAGCATGTAGATCAGTGCTCATGTGGGCTGGCTGTGGTAGTATAGACCAAGGGAAATAAGCATAAGGCACAATACATATATCTACCAGTATTTTGATTTCGATCTTAAGTTATGCGCTCCATTCCACAACTAATAGTTTAATCTCTGAAAAAAATGTCGGAAATAAATGTACAAGATAGATGATGAGGCAAAGGGATATTCCACATCAAATGTGAAGATCTACGCTTGACATCACTTGGGGTTTTCATGTCTTTGGGGATGAGTGCCTGTTTCTTACGTAGTAATAGGTCTCTATCGCCCATCCGACTCTAAGGCAGCGTGTTGAGGGAAAAAGCACTGGGTAGGGAGTGAAGACCTACATTCTTGGTCTCAGCTGAACCATTAGCCAGCCAGCTGGCCTTGGGTAAATTACTTAACCCTCCTCCAAATAATCTTCTCACCTGTATAATAACTACCTTGAATCAGGTACTTAGAATTTCTCCTACTTCTGTGACTCTGTATACTCAGCCAGTGTTTTCTACTTCTGATAACAGAATGGAACATTTAATAATGCCTGGCTCATGGCTAAATAGGTTAATGCAACTGCTGTTACATTAAAAGGAGTTTTAGTGTAGTTGCTTTTGTAGTAAGTTCTAAAGTCAGACAGATTTCAATCAAAATTTTTATTAGCTGGGGCGCCTGGATGGCTCAGTCGGGTAAGCATCTGACTTTGGCTCAGGTCATGGTCTCACAGCTCATGGATTCGAGCCCTGTGTCGGGCTCTGTGCTGACAGTTCAGGGCCTGGAGAATGGAGCCTGCTTTACATTCTGTGTCTCCCTCTCTGTCTGCCCCTCCCCTGGCTCTCTTGCTCTCTCTCTCTCAAAAATGAATAAACATTAAAAAAATTTTTTTTTAAATTTTTATTAGCTGTGACTCTTGAGAAGTTTCCTTAATGGCTGTGAGCCTCAGTTTCCATGTCTATAAAATAGGGCTATTAATACTTAGTTACAAGTGAGGATTGTGTAAAGATTGAACATAATAATTATATATGCAGCACAATGTCTAGTATTCTGTAAGTGTTCAATTCAGTATAAGTCTTTTTATTACTACTATTATTAGAATTATTTTAATAAATTTTCAGCTCGGCTTTTTTTTTTTTTTGAGCAAAATAGTAACTGATAAGAATTTCAAAGGGATATCAGTAAAACTTGCCCTGGGTAAATTCGTGCTTCACAGAAACGCTGATGTATATTTTACAAGTCACCTCCTCATCAGGCTAGTGGAACAGGGGGCCCAAACCTTCCTTCCAAACATCAGGATCAGCATCACATCTTTGGCAACTATTTTCAGTTCCAGTTGTAGCACCCCCCTGCTGGGAAAAGATCAGGAAATAAGCACAACTCTTTTTTTGGTGGGAGCAAGGGGTGGGGGCTGTGAGAATGTGCTCTCTGTGGAAAAGGATCCCTGGGGAGGCCTTTTTGATAAGCAGCCTGGGTGTTTCTGCCTTTTAAGTGCAAAGGAGCTGCCAGGTGCATTCCACAAAGGGAGAAAAATTCATGAATGTGTCCAGCTGTACCAGCCTTTCCTTTTACCTGTGATTCAAAGCCTCTGCCGTCTAGTTCCACTGCCTGCATACAGATGCAGACACTGATTCCTCTCGTGCCCCAGAGATGGGTCCCTGGCCCTATTTACAGCCCGAGTTCCAACGTAAGTGATGTTGGGGCTGAGAGAGAACTCGTTAGCAGTTCGGTGTTTTGTTAGACCCCTATCTTGGCCTGGTTTCCATTAACGGATGCTTTAGAGGAACATCTACAGGTCTCTGGGTTCACCCCGCATGCCTACCCCATCTCCGTCAATGTGTAACGCCACGCACAGCACCTGGCATCCAGTCGGTCAGTATTGGTGGAATGAATATAGGAGTGAATGCCATACTTTTTCTCTTCCTCTTCCCTTTCCAAGGGAAATGACAGCAGAATGGCTAAGATAACATCTCCTTGAACACCTTGCCCCGAAGCCCCCGGCACTAGTCCACCCTTTCATTGTCCCTTCCCCCTATCTCCAGGTTTGATTGTTTTGAGTGTGGGGTGGGGTGGGGATAATGTCATGTCCTGGGGTTTGGCATTAGAAGAATAGGCTGGACATTAAAATCAAGTGATCAGCACAAGGTAGGACAGGATTAAATACTAGAAAGAGGAGTCAATCCGTGTGTGGACCTTCAATTTGTGATTTATTATCCCCAATTTCTGTCTACCAGTTAATGTTCTAGGAGCCAATAGCAGCCTTTCTTTTACCACTTTTCCTGACGTTACTTTTCTTTTATAAAGCAGGTAGGAAAGTTTTCTTGGGGAGGGCGGGATAGGTATTAGGTGCAGCACACAGCTTGTATTTAAAATGAAACACAAGACGTAAAACCATCTCGACCTAAACCAACAAATCAACAAGCCGTGTCCATCGGAGCTTCTCTGTGTGGCCACTAGCCATTTCTGGTTCGTTCCTAATCTCCATTCCTCTGTTGTTAGAGGATTCTTTCTGAATCTCACGGAACTCTTGGGAAGTTGGGTCAATTAGTAGAAGATATAAATTAAAGAGAAAATTAAAAAGTACATAAGAAAAACTGATGTCAAAGAAATCATCAAGAAATGGATCAGGTAAGAAAGTAATTGCAAAAAAAGTGGGAGTAGTCGACATCACGTTGAAACCTGGCCCCGGCTGCCAGCTAGCTACACTACAAAACCTAGATGATTAATGCTGCATCAGTCAAAGGCTCCAGAATATATCATCTCTATCTCCATTACTGATGAGAGGAAGATAGTTCTCTGATCAGATCAACGTCCCTCTTTTAAAAATTCCCACATGCACTTTGACTTTCTTGCCGATATGTTGCCGTCAGCAGAGTCCGTGACATGTAGACCCCGGTTAGCAGCACGTTGAGGGAAGGCTGAGTTCTTTGCAAGGTAAGGATGTTTACGCATTCATGCAGAAATGTGCATTGAGTGTTTACTGTAGATCAGGCACAGTGGTAGGCATCAGTGGTTAATAAGAGAGGGCTCCTGACCCACTGTGGAATTCTAGATGCTGAAGGAAGGCCTATTTTCTCTGCCAGCCTTACCTTACCTCTTTCTCTCCCTGCAACTGGCTAGTCAGTATCTGTGTGACAGCATGGTTGAGCCCTCAGGGGGACCCACAGACGAGGCAAAGGAAGCCATCGCAAGGTCCAAAACACACTTTCCACCTTGGGAGTTTATCCTGTTCCTTGGAAGGTTTCTCGGGGGCAGGCTTATGCACATTCTGTCAACTTCCAAAGAGCCTGGGCTCATGGTGGCTGCCCACAGGAGGAATCTGGGACACGCGGAAGGAGGGAAGCAAAGGGACCCGTGTGCAGAGCTTTACGTGCAAGACCCTTCACAACATGAAGCGTTTCTGGGGAGAGATGCTGCTGGGCTGGACTGGGCTGTGCCTGGGACATGTGGGATGCCCAGACCTTGCAGCTTTGGGAAGGCTGTCTGTTCGCTGAGGCGGAGAAGGGGTGGCGCCTGCCTACACAGGGTTCGTGCCTGCGTCACACCGGTCTTCCCCCTAAAAACCAGTGTAATTAGATGGCGCGGCTAAATCATAACCACACGAGGCCCATCGACTTGATGACGTCCGGCAAGGGACAGTGGCCAGTCCGCTTAGTTGGAACGTGATGTCAGCAAAGAGCCCTCAGTTTAAGGCAATTGAAAAACCAAGCAGGTTCAAAAACATTTTTGGTTTTGATGATTAAAAAAAAAATGGTAACAAAGTAAGAAAGAAAAAGGCAAGTAAAAAGAAGCATTTCTTTCGCTCAGTTTCTTAGTAAATCTGCCAGGTAAAATACGTGCTTTGAGGGTGAAATGTGAGTGCCCGTGACAGGGAAAAACAACCTAATCGGGTAAACCAACAGCCTGGACTCCCTTGACACTTTTCTGTTTCCTTGGGGTTTTTCTTTAGTCAGGTTGATTCCACAGGGGCAGCTTATAAAGTCTCTCTTTGTGCGTGCTCCGGCTGCCCGTGCTGACTGCCAGGGCCCCTCCCGTCAATTTGTTACAAATCCAGTCAATTACTGTGGTAATTGGTTCTATATATATTGATGCGTTGGGGGCATTTATGGCTTTATGCATTTTTATTTGGTCTGCTTTGACTCCTCCCTTAGAGAGCAGGGACTCGGCCCACTTCTTTGCGACTCCCCGTAGATGTTGCCTTAGCTTCTGCTCACAGTGGGTTCATCTTCAGTATTGATCACAGTAATGTGGACGAGGATATCCGGAGATGCCAGCCTCCAAGCTTTACTGGTCCCTGCCTTCTTTTACAGGGCTGAATATAAAGAAGAGATGTTATCCCTTCAAACTTTGCACAGTCTCTCTCGTCGAGGGTCATTAATATGTTGGAACCTGGGTACATCACGTATCCTGCATTCTTCAGGCAGGCAAAGGGCATTAATAATCTAGAGATAAAAACAAATTGGGGGGGGGTGGTGCCTGGATGGCTCAGTCGTTTGAGCATCCAACTTCAGCTCAGACCATGATCTCGCGGTTCATGGGTTCCAGCCCCGCATCGGGCTCTGTGCTGACACTCAGAGCCTGGAGTCCGCTTCAGATTCTGTGTCTCCCTGGGAACATTGCCTGGTTCATCTAGAAAATCGTAAAATATTAAAACCACCAAGGCCCTGAGAAATCATTATAATGGTAACTTATAATTGTTAGTACTTCACATATACCATATTTCTCATCGCTTTATGAAGGGAAGGGGTAGGTTATATATTATGACCCTTTTTGGTGAAGGGTCTCTTGTGAGTTGTTCTCAGTCCCTCTGAATTGTGAAACCACGAAAGGCCCCTTGCAGACCAGAGTTGCGTCCCTTGGGCTATCTGCAAGGTGGATGTGTTGTCCCAGATCGCCCCGCCCCGGGTGCTGAACCCTGGAAGCATTCCTCCCCCAGGGACATCTGCCTGCTGACATGTACCCTTGCAGTAGGACTCTGCCGCCCCCCACTGGCCGTCTAGCACCCCTAATTCCAGAGGGGAGGACCTGAGGCCCATGATGTGAAGACACTAGGCTGTGGTCACACAGAGAGTGGCAGAACCCAGGCTGGGTCACTCATTGTCCCAGTCTCAACAGAGCTATGGCATCTGCTTCTCCATGTGCTGAAGCCCAGGAGGGCTCTGGACGCCGGTTCCACTGTCCCGGTGTTTCTCTTTGAATTTTCGATCCGCCATAATGCTGACCCAAGATGAGCGCCCCATTCCGTAAGGATGCCAGATCTACCATGACATGATCTACTCCTAACAGTTTCCTTATGGCTGGGCGTTATTCGCATACTAGCAAACAAGATAAAATCCTTGCTCAGCCCAGCTCTTAGCTGGCCGTCCCTCCCCTGGAGAGAGGGTTCCAGTCTACAAGTTAGCAAACACTCAGCACCTGCTGCTAAAAGTGTACTGAGTGCCAGGCCCTACGCCAAGGGTTGAAAGCATGCTGGTGAATAAGAGCCAGGCGCTGCCCTCAAGTCATTCATAAAATATGTGGGAAGGTGTCCAGCAAACCTGAAGTTGTAATACTGTGATAAGAGCTGTAAGAGACCTGAGAACAGAAAGCACCGAAGAGGGCCTCCCGCTCCAGACTGGGACAGGACTGAGAAAACCCTGCTGAAGGAAATGTTGCCTGGATGGAGAACTGAGGGTGAGTGGATGTTAGCAGGCAGGCTCTGGGTCAAGGACATTCTCAGTAGGAACAAAGCAAGGCACAGGGGACCCGGGGCCGGTGGCAGGGGGGGAGGGGATTCAGGGGAAATGAGGCTAGAGAGAGGCCAAGGGACCGGTGCAAAGGGCCTGCTGGCCATCCCAGTTCCCTTAGTTTTACCTTAAAGCCATTTGAGAGTTATTGAAGGATTTCAGCAGAGAAAAGGTATGTTCCCAGGATGCTTTAGAAGCACACACCCATTAACATCTTGGAGGATAAGTGAGAGATGTAAAGCCTATAGACAGGATGGCCATCAGGAAAATTTTGGAATAGACCAGTGGGAAGTGTGGAGGGTCTGGACTAAGGGGAAGAACAAGCATACGGTGGATGTGACAGTAATTTGGGAGATGTCCCCCAGAAGTGACTCTAGGGATGAGGAGGGTAAGGAGGGGGTAAGTGGATGGAAGTAGAAAGCCCTGGGGCCCTGCAGTGATTTCCCTCATTGTGCAACAGCAAGAATTTAAAGCTCTTTGGCTCAGGGCGCCTGGGTGGCTCAGTCAGTTAAGCGTTCGACTCTTGGTTTCAGCTCAGGTCACAATCTCACAGTTTGTGGGTTCAAGCCCCACCTCAGGCTGCACACTGACAGTGCAGAGCCTGCTTGGCAGTTCTCTCCCACTCCCTCTTTCTCTGCCCCTGCCCTGCTCACTCTCTGTCTCTCAAAATAAATAAACTTAAAAAATTAAACTAAAAAAATAATAAATAAAGCTCTTCAGCTCAGACATTATACCAGGCTGATACGGATTTTTGAGTGGCAGAATTTTTGCTTTTTGTGATAGTACAGTTTGCTTCTCGATGCTGACAAGGCTGGGGATCCAGAGAGCGCAAAATCACCTTTCTGGAATGTTCATCCTAGCAAGATCTCACTTGTGGGGGGCTCCTGAACTGCAGTCACACCTTATGGAGATATACGGGAGGAATGGGGAACCTGAATTTTCACCTGTATTCTTATCTCACAAGCAGCCTGTGCTATGGCAGGATGCCAAGGAGAGGCACCTTGAACCCAGATCAGTCGTCTGGCCTAGTGCAGGGGGAACGAGGTCAGCGGCGACGTGTGTGGTCTCAGGTGTTCAGATACAAGCGAGTCCATCCACTGTATTAAACATGACCGTAGTTTTTCCTGCGAAAGCAATCTGGGTGGAGATGAACCTCAGTGTTGGTGAAGACAGAGAACGGGCAGGGCAAGGCGGGGAGATTCAGGCTCGTGAAACCTACTGCTGCCTCCCTGCAGTAGCTAGAGGTCATATTTCTGTAAATACTCTGATTCTTGCCATTCTGAGCATATGTCTCCTTGTTATCTTTTAATTGGTTTTTATTCTAAATTTAACACTAAACAGTTTGTGATGGTAGCGGCTGTGAGCACTGGTGTGGTGCATGTTAATTCCAAGGACATGTGATACGTCAGGCCTTATCTGTGCCCTCCCTCTCCTCCCCACGTCACACCAGCCTGCATGAAGGAGCTGCAGATTGCTCATCGTGCCCTTTCCTGCCCGTGTTGTCACGGTTATAGATGTCAGGTTGGGGGGAACAAAAGAAGAGTCATCTAAAATCGGAATGATACCGCCAGAAGCCCTGCGTAACGGCAGGTGAATGCCAATAGATCGGAAGGTGATATCCGCAGGCCCATGATGTGGGAAATCCTGCATCCCAGGAAAGGCCTTCAGAAGTCGTTGACCACCACCACCCGGCAAAATGCAGTCATTGGGGGTGTTCTGGAGAAAGCCAGGGAAGTCTGACTTCGAAGATCTCGTGTATCTATGATGTGGAAGGAAACATGGTGCAGAGTGGAGAGGAAAAGGATTTGGCTGAGCAGTTTTAGAACAGGTGACTCACAGCCTCTGAGCCTCGGTGTCCTCATCTGCCAAATGGGATAAGGAGAATATGGCAGAACATTGTGAGGACTAAGAGTCTTGAGGCTGTTAGAGCATCTAGCCCATAGTAGGTCCTCAAGAATGTTCACCGTTAAGCTGTTTTCCAGTAGCCCACCCGTCCAACAAGAGATTCTGCAAGAAATGAATTCCACGTTCGCATTATTTTCTAACAACGATGGATGCGGTATTTCTTTTTTGGAGATTTGTAAAACGTATTAGGATTCTAAAGGCTTTCTGAAGATATAAGAAAAGCCCAAAACCCTGCTTAACTTTCACTTCGGTTGTTCGTTCACATTAAAGCTTGAACATCTTTTTACTTGTCGCTCTATTTGTTACTTGTAATAATGTTATTAGCAGATCTGAAAAACAAAAGTTCTATGAAGTCTACTTAGAAAAAAAGCTTTTGTTACAGACCTTCTGATAAGGTGAAAGCTTTAACCTCCTCTATCCAGATAGGGCGCCAAATCCTCGTATTTCTTCTGTAGTTCCCCCCACCTCGGTTTGCACCTTGTTCTTACACGTGAGAGTCGCCCCAGTCTGACCGCAGACTGACAGGCCCGCCTTGTTACTACAGCCTCGTGGCTGATCGCTTTGGCTTCCAGTCTCCCATTTGTTCAAACATTCAGTCATTCAAAGTCGGTCTACGTTTCACTACCCACTCCATCTTCCTCACCCACTTCTGTGCCCCGTGCCACTTACCATCAAGCTCTGGCAGAGGCTTGTCCCTAGCTGTTGCCCCAAGCCTAAAAGTCCCAGTGTGGTTTTTCAGGGGCCCATTCAGTGCGGCCCTACCCCATCTTGTGTCACCTTATCTATGTAAAACGTCTGTGGCATAGACTTAACACTCTTTAAAGACCTCCTTGGCCACCTTCGCCTCTGTTTTTTGGCCTGATCATCCACATTGTCCCTGACAACCTCATCAGCCCCTGCCCATTCTTAGAATGTGGCCTTCCAGGAAGCCTTCTGAGACTTCTCTGTCCCTCCAGACTCCAGTAACGCTGACAATCTTAACCATACTATGCGGGATTGATTGTGCACCCTAGGATCAGGCCCAGGTGCACGTTGCCCTTCCATTTTTAGACCTCTGTGACCTTGAGTAAAGTGACTTACCTCTCTGTTGCTCAGTCCTGTCATCCAGAAGGTAGGGACAGTTTCAGCATCAATCACTACAGTCCGTATGAAGAACTGACAGTGTTGAATCTGTACTGGACGGTAAGAAATCCAGTCATTTGTGTTCTGGAAAATGGCTTACCGCAAAGAACTACGCTTCCCTGTGAGACTGTGATAAGAGTCATGGTTGTCCCCTTTATTTATGAGAAGGCCAGATACAGACCCTCAAATCCCCGTTCTTTTCTTTATAAAGGATTACCCAAACTGCTTGTCCCCACGGATCTATCAAAACAAAATGCTTGCTTATCAAAGTTTATTATACCCCTGGCCTTTGGCCCACAGTCAACCTGATGGAACATACTGCCTCTTCGGAGAATAGGCTGGCCTCACACCTCTTCACCACACCTGTTTCTTTCTAGCTTTGTTAATTGCCTTCTGTAAAAGAAAAAAAAAAAAAAACCTCTTTTTGCCTAACTCTTGAGATGCTTGCAGACCTTACCAGAGCGTTCTCCCTATTGTAACAATCCCTTCTTCCTATTGCAATGGTATCCCCACTCCACCTGTGTACCACGCAATAATCCTTTTGGATAATACCCTCCTTACTAAGTCCGGATTTGCTGTTTCGTGGGCAGAGTATATACAAAGTGTTCGGTAGAGTGGCAAGATGTCTAAAGATCAGCTGTTGTTATTACTACTGTTACCACATGTTTGTTAGTCTTGATATCTCAAATAGGTTGCACATTCCTGGAGGTCAGTATCTTATACTTGAACACTCTCCGCAGTACATAGTATGATGCTGGGCACATCACAGATCTTTAACAGTTGTATATTTACTGACTGATGAAGCTGTCGGTATCATATCTGGAAGCCAGTGATCCAGTGTGACCCACAGACAGTGTGAAGGGCATTCGGCTCTTTCAGAGAAGGAAGGTGATCAAGGAAGGATGGAGACCACCACCTGATATCCTAAGAGGTGATAGAAGGACATGGAAACTCCTGTTTTCCTTCCGTCTTCTCTAGCACATTAAATTGCTTTTAAACAAGAGATAGGAGGTCGTGCAAGAGAGAACTGCCGCTCAGAGTGGTGAGCAGAGAAGTTAGCAATGTGGAGAGAATGATGAATGTGAGCATGCCCGTTTTCTGCACGAGCTAGCAAGGTCCACGCGTGGGCTCTGGGCGGTCATGGGGGCAGCGGGCCCTAGAGGTTGGAACGAATGCTTGAAGGCTGTCCTTTTTCCTTCAGATATGGGAGAATATTACATTCTGGAAAGTAGAAGCTATCAAACACTATATCCACCCCCTGAATGACCTGTGAAAAGAGAGAACATGATGGTAACAGAGATCTAAGATGAGTTCACTGTGAGCAAGCCATGATGGCAAACCTCATACTCCTTGTAAAGAGTTTTTTTAGGTCTTTGGATGCCTCTGGCTAAAGAAAACCTATTAATTCCACCATTCCTCTGAGCTGCTTACCGTTACTAGGAGGTAGGGTGGCCTAGCGGTTCAGAGCAGGGTTTTTGAAATCTATATGACCTAAGTCCTCTAAGCTTTACTTCGGATATCTAGAAAATGGAAATGATATAGCATCTACCCCACAGAACAGGTTAGGGTTCTATGAGAGCATGTGTTGTAAAGCATCGCGTGTATAGTGAGAACTCAGGAGGTGAGGAGTCCGCAAACTATATGACCCACAGGCAAATCTGTGTTTGTATGGTCCACAAGCTAGGGGTGATTTCTGCCTCCTTAAATATTTGAAAAATAAAGATAAAAGGGGAAATAACATGTTGCGATGTGTGTAAATTATATAAAATTTAAATTTCAGTATCCATAAATAACACTTTATTGGAACAGGGCAATGCCATTCGCTTACATATAGTCTGTGGCTGCTTGTGCACTACAAAGGCGTAATTGAATAGTTGCTTCAGAGACTGGTGAGCCACAAGGCCTAAAATATATACTTTCTGGCTCTTTACAGAGAAAGAGTTGCCAACTCCTACCATGAATGGTAGCTCTTGTTATTAAGGATGCTTTCATCCCTCAAGGCCTAGCCCAACAGCTCCCTCTCCTCAATGAAGCTTTCCTCAATGATTAGAATGGTCTAATCATCCTGATACTGTCTGGTCCTTATCTGATCATTTTGTTTAAAAAAAAAAGGCACTGAAATTCCATATATCTGTCTTATCTCTTCTACAAGGTAATACAGCCTTTGAATGTAGGGATTACACATAATTCATTTTGGTATATTCAAAAGACTTGCACAGTACCTTGTAAATAGATATTCAATAACTTAGTATTTGCTCTATCAAATTGAATTGAGTTCCAGTTTGGGTCTTTTGACTTTTGCTTGATGTCAACCAACTTTTTGATGGAAAGAAAGTCCTAGGAGGGCTGAAAACAGAAGCACAAGAAGGATCTAAAAAGATTTGCTCTCAAAAAAAATAAATACTGGTAACAACCTTGAGATGAGTACTTCCCACTATACACACAAAATTTCAGCCTTGGTTGCTTGTTGACAACATTCACTTTCTATGTTTCTGAAAGTACAGTTAGATGTGCCTCAGGGATTTGGAAATATCAATGATTAATTTTCTTATCAACCATCTTAAAGGAGTCCTTTTGTCCCAGCTTCCTTGATATCACTTAAGTTCCTGGCACTGGGGTGAGACTGTATTTTGTTAGGAGTATGTGCACTTACACATACACATGCACACAGGGGCAGACATCTATTACATTGTGTGGCTTTATTTGTTTGACATTAGACTAGAATGAAGACAATATCCGAATTGTCCTCCAGTAGACTTGTTACTATAGGAATGAAAATTAAATCCAAGATCCTATAGCTACAAGGTTTAGAAAAAGATAGGATTCATGACTCGATATATCTGAAGTGGCTTATCTTCTGTATTTCTCTGTGGGTTTTTGATTCCACATTGATATAAGGGAAAGATACCCCTGAGGTCTTCCTGAAACCTAGGAGGGATTTGCTTTTTCTCTCTTCTGTGAAAGTAAAAAAGAATCTAGAAGTCCTAGCACTCTCTTAGTACTAACCCCTAAGTATTATAGATCGTTACTCAAGGTCCTTAAATACTGCCATTTATATACTACCCACCTGTGCAGGAACCATCCAAGTAGTATTGAATTTCAGGGAGAAATATTTTGTAACTAGAAAGGTTGGCTTGGGGGATCAAAATTTAATCTTACGTAGCATTTTTATTTGAAATAGGTAAAGCTCAGCATGGTCACCAGCATCTTTTCTACCCATTTGCCCCCATTAAAAAATTTTTTTTAATGTTTATTTATTTTTGAGAGAGAAAGAGAGAGAGAGAGAGAGAGAGAGAGCATGAGCAGGGGAGGGGCAGAGAGAGAGAGGGAGACACAGAGCCCAAGGTGGGGCTCGAACTCACGATCTGTGAGATCACGACCTGAGCCGAAATCGGACGCTTAACCAAGTGAGTCACCCAGGTGTCCCCTCTTTCCCCCCAGGATTAATGAAAAGATCACCCAACTGCTGGAGGGATGGGTTGCCAGCCTTGAGGGTCACCTTGGGACCACAGGGACCATGTCACTTTGAACAAGCATACTACTAACAGTGATGCTTGAGAGGCCACCATTAGGCAAACCAGCCACATCTTTTGATTGATTGTCATGCATCAAAGGTGTACATGGAAGCACGTGGTCACAAACGAATTATGAATTTAGCATCATCTTTTCCTTCCCCTCTCCCATCCCATGGGGCTGTCATGACTCCAGTACTAAAGCCAGTGGGTCAGCCACATTCTGGCTCTCCTCCCTCCTGCCATCTCAGGCAGGTAGCTCAGTACTCACAGAAGCCTGGACTTAGGTATGGCTTCCTTGGCCTCACTTTTGGGGGGCAAGTAAGTAGTGGAGCCCTTCCTCAATCATAGTCTGTTTCCCCACAATGTGGGGGATTTCTGATCCCTTAACTATGTAGGAATGGACTTCCTGGCAACCTTGGTGTGTTAGGTTCCTACAGATCCAAAGCCTGCAAGTTTAGTCCTCACTTACTACTGAGTATTCTTGTTCGTCTCTAGCTCATGAAGATCCTTGTTCTGTTTTTGATCATCAATGTTTGTTCACTTTTCATTCATTTTGTATGTATTGAGTACTTACTGGGTGTCCAGACTGTGCTACAAGACTGGGCTAGGTTTTGGAGATGTAATGGTGAACAATGACTACCATCGAGTTATTGGAGTTATGGGAGGCCAGGCTAAGGGTTTGACATGTCTTATCCCATTTAACTCTCAGAACAACCCAGTGAGACAAGTTGTGTTATTCACCAATTTAACTCATAAGGGAACTATAGCCCAAAGAGTTGAAGCATCTTATAATATATCCCAGACCTCTGAATTTGAACCCAGGCCTAACTGCCTCCTCTCAGGAGATGAGGAATTCTGGGTGAAGAAGATCTTTGCCAGCTGAGGTGGTGGCCTGGGATATGATATGCTCACAGTGTCTGTCTCAACGGTTTATGCTGAGACAGATGGGGCTTCACCCCTTTCTGCTCTTCCCTTCATTTTCAACACCAGACATCTGCTTTCATTGGTGGTCCAGTATCAAAGGTCTCAGAGACGGCCCTCCTCACTGACCATGTCCTCACACATCACTGGGTCTGGGAGCTTCTGCTGGCTCAGTGGCTAGGCAGGGCCATTTCTGCCTGGCTGTTGGCTGGCTGGCTGTTCTCCCCATCAACCATTAATTTCCTTATTGAAATAAGAAAAATTGTATGTGTGCACAAGAGTGAGGTAGGCTTTAACGGAGACTGTGGTGTCAGGGCTTTTAATGGCCAAAGTGACAAGATGGCCTTCTTTATGGGTGATGACAGCTGGGCCCTGGTACATGAGTAACAGCCTCTTTCTTCCTTGGCTGGAAGAAACCTCACAGGTCATTCTAACATTTGTAATCATCTTGATCTCTGCTCTTGCTATAAGCATGCAGGGAAGTAGAGTAACATCACAGTGTCACCTTGGTCGGACATAATGATAAAGTTCTCTTGAAGGCATTTGAACGAGATGAGTTAATAATGAAATGTATTAATACACACCTTTATACTCACTGTCTGCAGGAGAGCATTAGATCTGGCTTCTGCATCTGCCCCTCATTTTATTGTCCCCCTGAACAGAACTGTCTGCATGGATGTGGCCTTCTCACGTCTCCATGAAGTTCTTTATGAGATGAATGTGCATGATTGACTAGATCTATGCTTGGTCAAGAGTATAAAGTTTTCTGACTTTGATTATTATCACCTCAGTAGGACTGACCACACAGTGTGGTTTTTGTCTGGCAAAATCCAGGAAGCACCAACAATAGAATTGGATGGCCAACAATAGAATCTGCTGCTGGTGGCAATATCCTTCTCAGGGTCAGCATGCGGTCCTCTTGGCTGGGGAGCACGCTTGGTTACTTCTGGAATAGTTCAGGCCAATGTCATCAGAGTCTGAATCAGTAGTTTTCAAATTAGGCTGCTTGTGCCTGGGGCTCTGAGTAGATGCTTGAATGGCTCCATAAACAATAGAGTTGTTTATTTTTTACCCAACAGTCAAGATGCCAAACGCCTAGGAATCTATTCCCCACTTTAATTTCTTTTACATATTGGGATAACGTGGAGAATTTTTAAGAAGTGTTCTGGCAATATTTATAAAATAAATTACTCTTGTGTAGGGTGTCGAATCCCAACATGTCACGTGAGGATGGCCGCGTTATCCAAAGTCAGAATCCTTTGGTATGTCTGATAAGATGCACATCCCTGGCCCTGCTGCACTGATTTAGAGAAAGACCAAGAAGATGAAGTCACAGAAAGTAGCAGTTTAACGTCTGGCTGTTAAAAGGGACACAAAGCCCTTCTTCTGAAGAGCCCTCCCCCACCCCCACCCCCGCCTCCCTGCCCTGCCATGACATCCCTAGCAGTGGCTGTCTGGCTTCCATATGAATGCTTCTGCCCATCATCTCCTAGGCGGCCCATCTTACTTCGTATCAGTTGTAAGTTATTACAAGATGCGTCCCTGAAGGAATCTAGAGTCCTCCTTCAGTCTCCCCCATACCCAGCAAAGTGGATTTCCAAATTTCCTCATGGGCATGCCCTAAGCCTGTCTCTGAAGCCTCTGATATCACTCCCCATCATATCAGTGTCTGCTTTTCTATCTACTCTCCCACCTCACACACTGGAAAAATGAGCTTTTGGCAAAAATGCGTCTGTGCACATGAGCACTGAGTACTGTACTGACACAGAGTAGGCACTCAGTGAAAACCTGTGGCTCAGTAAATTCATTCTCTCCCATTTCCTTCCCTGGATCTTTATTCTACCTCTGAAACATACAGAATTCATGTGATCCCACGTCCATGTGACAGCCCTTCAGATCCTTGGAGAGAGAGCTCCCAAGTCCGCTTCCAGGTCTCCTGGTATCCATTCCAGACTCCGCCCGCCATCTGCTTCAACCATTGTTGATAGGATACCGGGTCCATGTGCCCCAGAACCCTGACTGCCCTCCCTGTTTTCAGAGTATGTCTCTCCCTGACTCACCCAGAAGTGAACCAGCTCTTGGAGGGTGGCTTGACGTGACACCACTTCTGCCCATCGCCTTGGTCACTGCACGCTCTTAAATACAACCTGAGATTACATCCACCTGACACTCGTTGCTGGCCTGTTCATCTCGCAACCCTTGCTTTCCCGTGCATCTGGTTGTTTCCACCACCTGCAGCCAGGCTGAGCCAGTGAGCCCTCCCTCACAGACCAGTGTGGGTTACAGCTCTGGGTGAATCTATGTCTCATAAGGAGAGTTTGATTAAGGCTGGATGGGTGGATGCAGGGACCATATGTCTGAGAACAGAGCACAGGTCACCGAGAGGTGAAAAGATCCTGGTCCACTCAGCACATTTGAAACTCAAGAGAGGAGGACCAAGAGGTAAAGAACTTAAGCAGAATCCAAATCACCACCAGGAGCCACAATCTATTGGAGCCCGTGGCTCCAACAGGCAGGACGGCAGCATAAATTTCAGTGAGGCAAAGCTAAGTGGTAACGGACTTTAACTTCTGTCATATATAGTTAATTTGCAGAATAAATTGGTCAGGGCAGCAAAAGGACTTAACATCCACATTCATTTGAAAAACAGAAGCTAGATGAGTATCAAGAGGAAAATGGAGACCGTTACGACATTCCCTTGCTGGTTGGAATAGTATTATTATTAAATAATATTTTTATTAAAAATTTCTAGACCGTTTGATAGTTAGATATTTATACACCAGCCTTCGCAGTGTCTCAGCAAGGCATTGAATCTCCCTCTGTGGAACCACATAAGCCCCCAGAGGCTCCCACCTGAGTGTAAGTCATGTCAGCATCCTGGCCACTCTCTCTGTCTTTGTCTCTCTCTCTCTCTCTCTCTCTCTCTCTCTCTCTCTCTGTCACACGCACACACACACACACACACACACACACACACACACACACTGTGCAAGCCAGGCTCTTGTCATGTGGAGCGAAGGCAAGTACTGGTCACATGCCAGTTCCACCCATTTCAGAATGTCAAGGAGTTTCTCTCCATTATGCTTGTCTTGTCCAGATTTGAAGTCTGAAGGAAAAGAGAGGACAAGCCCCCAGGTGGAGCACATAAAGGGCAGGAGACTGAATACATGGAGGAAGAGGTGGAAGGAGTCACACACAGAATGTCCCTGAGGGGATGGCTCTGGCAGAGCGAAGGGGACTCCTGGGCACCCCTGACTGGCAAATGATACTGCCTGGGAAATAGGAGGAAGCATCGTTAATTCCACTCCGGAAAGGACCGGAAGCTCAGAGAGGCCCACGCTGGTCCTGGGAGCGGTGTCTCTCTGGTCCAGGCTTCTCCCTCCGCTTGTGCCTGGGCTACTCCCCAGAGTGATCCTGGCTCCTTCTGCCCCCGAGTGGTCTGAGGGTGCGCTTGGCTTCCCAGCACAGCTTCCCAGACAGGACACACAAGACTGGGGAAAAGAGCTAACCTGCGGACAAGAGCACGGGAGGCTCTGCCGGGAGCCCGCTGAGCGTGCCCACTCACTCGGGTGGTCTCTCCACTAATGGAGGGTCGCAAAGAGCCATCCCACGGGTGCTCCTCATTTTCCCCTCTCTCTGAGCCCCGTCCTCCGCCTCCCTCCCCATGCCGCTCTGTCAGCAGGGATAATCCCGCGCAGCTCTGTACATCCACAAGGCTGTGACTCTGAATCTCCATGTCAGGTTTATTTTGATGTTGACGAGAAGCTGCACAGAGCTGCAGCGGGGCCTCGGGATGCTGAGGGAGCCGAAAACTTCTTCTCTCTTCCCATTGCCTGGGGCCCTGGGAGGAAGTCCAGCAGGTGCACGGCCAGCCCCCAGGCATCACGGGCCGTCGATCAGGGGAGAGCTCAGTGGTTGATGTCACAATGCTACAGGCTATGGACACTGCAGTGGAGGGACTGCAGCTCTTACATCCTGAGTGGCGTCTCCCTAAAACTCATGCCCACCTCACGTGACCTTACTTGGAAACGGGTTCTCTGCCGATGTAATTCACAGAGTGGGTCCCAAATCCAATGACTGGTGTCCTTAGAAGGAAGAGGGAAACTTGGAAAATTTGGGCACAGAGAAGGCGACCGCATAACAGCTGAGACCAGGATCGGAGCGGTGCAGCTTCAAGCCGAGAAACTCCAAGAAATGCCATGAGGTGAGCCACTAGAAGCTGGCAGAGGCGAGGAAGGATTCTTCCCGAGAGCTTGCAGAGGAAGCGTGGCCCTGTGGACACTTTGATTTGGGACTTTGTGCCTCCAGAACTGGAGGAATAAATTGTTTGAAGCCACTCTGTTGGTGCTGATTTGTTTTGGCAGCCCTAGGAAATGAAGGGGGAGAGACTGGATAAGAACAAAAACCTTGGAGAACCGCTCAGAGTCGCATGAAAGGCATCTGGTGAATAACGTGTCAGGCTTTAAGAGGCAAATGAAAAAATGGAATCACGTCAACATTACAAAAGGGTGTTCGACAGTGTGCACGTATATTCATTACACTTCAGCCAAGGCTGAGCAAGTACCTGCAGAGTACCCAGTGCTGGGCTCTGGGGACATATGGGTGAGTAAGGCCCCATCCTGGAGAAGAGTGGGACAGACAAGACATGGAACCAAACTCAGTCTGGTGCAGTGGTGGGTGCTCTTCTGGACACGGGCTCCAGGTACCAGTGGAATTACTTCTAGTAGGGACGACGGGAGCAGAGAGGATCTTAATAAATATATAGGGAAGGAAGGGGGTGCCTGGGTGGTGCAGTCCATTAAGCTCAGGTAACTTTGGCTCAGGTAACAATCTCACGTTCGTGAGGTTGAACCCCACGTCAGGCTCTGTGCTGACAGTGCGGAGCCTGCTTGGGATTCTCTGTCCTCCTTTCTCTCTGCCCCTCCCCCACTCATTCTCTCTCTCTCTCTCTCTCTCTCTCTCTAAATATACATAAACTTTAAAATAGATAAATGAATAAATGTATAGAGGAAGGCGGAGGGAAGAGAGAATTTTTGGTGTGTGAGAACAGTGATACCAGCCCCATCTCCCATATGCACTCAGTAACTGTTTCCAGTTAACCCCCTGAGCCACATCAGGTTTCCTGGCCTCAACTCTATGGTGTATCCTAATGAGGCTTTGGGTTACGGACTCGAGGAGTTACAGGCGGTGAGAGACCAGAAAGAGCTACAATCCCTTTGCTTCTTGCCACCCCTTTGTATTTGTTGAATGCTCACCGAGTCAGGCATTGGGTGAGAACCAGGCAGTTTCTGGCCCACTGGGGACTGGCAGTCTAGCTGACGAGAAGGGTTCATGTTTGACAAAGCTTTAGGGCTTCCTAGGAATTCTTGGATTTTATTATCGATCCTCTTGAGACACATGGGGCCGCGTAAAGATGGGTCTCTAGGCGTCCTCAAAGCGGCGGTTCATGGAGCTTTCTTCGTTTTTCCCCTTTTCACTAAGTTCAAGATTAAAGGGGGTGCAGACGGAGTCACAGCCAGGCAAAGACCATCTTTGTGTTTTTATTAATCCCTCGGCAGGTGCTGCTATTCCATTTTTTGGACTCAACCTCTCCTCCTAAGTGGACCATCACTAGTACTGACCAAAAAAGAGGCTGACAGAGGCTTTGGTGAGTTTTGGTCAGAGGTTTGGTCAGTTCGTTACTCGATTAACTGTTCCCATGCCAAAGAGGACTAATGACTTTTGGCAAAGACAGAGCATTGCACCTGCAGCAAAACTTCAGTTTAACGTGAACCCAACTAGCCAGGAACCTCAACCAGGCAATCGTTTGTTTGACAACGTGCCCATCAAGGGGAGAGGGAATCCTAAGAAACTGTAACCTTAGGTTGTCGATCAACTTTTCAAAAGCCCTTTGGGGTACATGTACCGTTTTATTTCTGTCTCCTACAGCTTCTAAATCTGCACAGTCACAATTGATAAACAAAACGATCACCTGAGGTGCCTTGAGGAAAGGCTTAGTTCTGTTTGGTAGGCAATGCTTCACGAGGCAGGCAGAAAATTGGAAAACTGCATTTTTAGAGAAGAAAAATGTCAACAGGAATTGGAGGAAAAGTAAGCATTTTCTGGCTAAGTATCAATTAAACAAAAAATTCAATTTTCCAGAAGACACCTTTTCTTCAACCCCACAGTTAATTGTGCTTTGCCAAGGTGCCCAGTGGATGTTTGACGACTGCTAATTATTTAACTGGACCTCACCACACCCAGAGATGCTGCTCATGCCTATAACAAAGACCATTTGCTCTTTCCAGAAGCTTCCTGAACAAGTGCCAAAGAACTAGATCTGAAGTTTCAGAAACTTTAATTTGAGGGCCAAAAGAATACATCCTGACATAGGATATTTTTTAATTGTGAATTCATGTGTAGGGAAGGGCAGGGATATAAAGTCTATGTCCAACACGTTGGACAGTTGTGAACCAATGGTTTTCTAGTATTTAATCCCAAAAGCACATCCCCAAAGATGTGCTTCCTCTAAGCTCATGGGTAATGATGAATGTGTGCCTGGAAACGTGGGTGGGCTCCTGTGTACAGGCTGAGATGGGGCAAGGTAGGAAAACTGCAGAAGATACAGGTTTCCATGTTTCATCCTTAGGGCCATTCTTGGGGGCTAGAGCATCCCCCCCGCTCTTGCTGTTACAACCACTGTCTTTTTTTATTGGTGAAGTAGAACGCGCGATGCTGAATCCCGGTACAAATGCTGTCACTCACACCCCCCACAGCGATGTGCCTTCCACCTCAGCCGCTGTCGGATACCCGCGGCCTCATGGCCCAGGACACCAATCATATCCGTTTGCCACTTTGTGACATTAGTGGCTGTAACGCTCCCACATGTACTAGTCACGGGAAAACCACTGCCTGCTCGTCGGTGCCACAATCGGCTGCTCCTTTTTTTAAGCTTAACTCCTTCTATCCCAAGGTAAACGCTCCGTGTACAGCCATAGCCTTTGAGATTTTACCCAATTTGCAAGGTGTCCTTTTGCGGTATTTCCTCAAATTTTTGCAATCAGATTAACTCGGGCCAGTTCACATTTGTCCCTGAGAGGGGTGGAACTTGCCCTGGATGGACGTCCCTCTTTTTTTTAGGAGAAAACCAGAAAATCTCAAAAGAACCCAGGACGGCAAGGCGAGAAACGAATTGAAACCCTGCCTGTCTGGTTAGTACCTAGTCACGTCGTATACAAGTCATTATAAATGATTTATTAATTTGACAGACGTCGGTAGACATTCAATACATATTTGCTTAATGAATTGTCGAATGCATTAGCTACTTGTTAGGCAATAACAACACTGTGGGACATTACAGTGGGAGAACTAGACACAGTTTTGCCCCTCAAGGAGCCCGTTTGGTGGCGGGCGGGGCAGGCAAGTAGACAGGCATCGTGAGAGTAATTAACTTCGGAGAGGCCTCACTGTGTCCCAGGTACGGCAAAGCTGTCTTCATGGATTGTATCAGTTCACCTCCACCGCGGCTTTATGAAAGCAGTTCAGTTGCTGTCTCTTTTTTATGGACCAGAAAGCCCAGGCCCAGAAAGGTTCAGAAACTCACCCCAAATTGTACAGCTAGCAAGTGCTAAGGTCAGAAGTCAATCCCGGGCAGTCTGACTCCGACCTCACACTTTATTTTATTTTTATTTTTTTTTATTTATTTATTTATTTATTTATTTTTTTTTATATGAAGTTTATTGACAAATTGGTTTCCATACAACACCCAGTGCTCATCCCAAAAGGTGCCCTCCTCAATACCCATCACCCACCCGCCCCTCCCTCCCACCCCCCATCAACCCTCAGTTTGTTCTCAGTTTTTAACAGTCTCTTATGCTTTGGCTCTCTCCCACTCTAACGTCCTTTTTTTTTTTTTTTTTTTTTCCTTCCCCTCCCCCATGGGTTCCTGTTAAGTTTCTCAGGATCCACATAAGAGTGAAACCATATGGTATCTGTCTTTCTCTGTATGGCTTATTTCACTTAGCATCACACTCTCCAGTTCCATCCACGTTGCTACAAAAGGCCATATTTCATTTTTTCTCATTGCCACGTAGTATTCCATTGTGTATATAAACCACAATTTCTTTATCCATTCATCAGCTGATGGACATTTAGGCTCTTTCCATAATTTGGCTATTGTTGAGAGTGCTGCTATGAACATTGGGGTACAAGTGCCCCTATGCATCAGTACTCCTGTATCCCTTGGATAAATTCCTAGCAGTGCTATTGCTGGGTCATAGGGTAGGTCTATTTTTAATTTTCTGAGGAACCTCCACACTGCTTTCCAGAGCGGCTGCACCAATTTGCATTCCCACCAACAGTGCAAGAGGGTTCCC
Source organism: Lynx rufus (assembly GCF_022079265.1). Lineage (NCBI taxonomy): Eukaryota > Metazoa > Chordata > Mammalia > Carnivora > Felidae > Lynx > Lynx rufus. The sequence continues at coordinate 45,050,214 of NW_025814829.1, forward strand.
GTTTCTCCACATCCTCTCCAGCATCACACTTTAAACTGCTGTGCCGCTGGGGCAGCCGTGGGCCAGCAGAGGAGTGGATGGTTTGGGGAGGTAGAGAATGTGGAGACTGGGTGATTGGTTGGGAGGGCAAGGAAGAACCGACAACGAAGCCGGGCCTCGCATGCTGAGCAGTGAGGAAGCTGGTGCCATTTGCTGGACGAGCACCTTGGAGAGAAGAGGCAGGCTGATGGAGAGAGTGTGGATGAATGACCACGGCAGTGTGGGACACGTTGGCTTTGAGGCGCCCGTCGGACATTCAGATGGATTTCCAAGCAAGCTATTGACAAGGCTCTGTTCACACCGGTGGGAGAGGTCCCGGCTAGAGACCGGGAGTTGGCTGTGGTTAGGATAAGGCTTTGTTCTTGCCACTGGATCCTTCGAAGCTTTAGTACGAGGCTAGCAACTGTTTACAAACGCTTCGGCTTTATTCTTTATGTTTGACTTGTTTTGAACCTTTAAGTCTATGGTCGTGGTTGTTATATTCACCCCCTTTACCCTGCCCCCCAAAACATATATCCATGGGGAGAGAGAGAGAGAGAGGAGGGATATGGATACGCTTGAAATGGTTAGAGGAGTTTCAAAGATGAAACCCAACTGAAACACAATTACTGACCCCAAACACTCGCTGTCTCCTACAGAGGAGTAGAGAGAAGTGGCCAGTTTATGCCCTGTCCCCTTCTCCTTGATTATTAACCCATCACATTGTACTTTATTCAGGTCTCAGAGACTGTCTTACGGCAAGTCTAGGAGTTCATTTTAAGTCATCCCAAGTGACCTGAACCTCTCTGTCCAAAGACGTGACCAAACCTCCCGAGAGACTGATCTGAGCCGGAGGGCGTGGATGGAAATGTGAATTTAGATACCCCCCGGACACCCTTTGTGACCAGGAGCAGGCTGGCGGCGGGGAGGGTGGTGGAATGCAGGGTGTTGGGGGGCTCCAGGGTGCGGTTTGCCACGGCTGTGCTTCATCTGCCCCACGTCAGGCTTTCTTTCCTGTAGATCCTGTGCCGTCTCCAAGGGCTAGGATCTAATTAGTTTGCATTTGATTTCTTTGCTGCCTAATGAACTACCTCTGTAGTTCTGGCTGTGATGTCATTAGCATCTCATTGCCTTGGGCACCAACTCAGGAGAGAGAGTCTTAAGCAGTCCCCGAATCCTACAGGAATTGTACCAATTTACTTCATAACAACTAATCCACCTCCATGACCTGTCAGTTCCTACCAGCAGAGCAGACCCTGTATGAGGATGGGTCCCTCGCTTTTATCATCCTCGTACGCTCCTGAGTCTAGGTGGGTCAGTATGTACACGCCTAAGGCCATGGGCACATCCACAATGAGATTCGAAACATTGAGGATGCCAACATTCTCATTCCACAATATTCTATTGAGGAAATTCATCCACTGGGTGCTGTAGGATACAGATTTAGCCTAAAGCAAATGGCATTTATTTATAGCAAACTGTATTTGCAAAATGCTTTGCAGTTTTGGGGTTGTTAACTACATTCCAGGTTGGCTGTTCTTCTACTTATATGAAAGCTAAGTGTCATGGCTGGACTCCAAAGCCTCCCTGAGAGCAATTCGATGAATTCTGCAAACAGGGATAAGAGGGGGCCACGCCCCTTCTGGGCACCTGGATGCCCTTGATCAGAAGGCACTTTTGCCAATTATAATCTTTTAAGACCTTAACTGTAGCTCCTTTCTTATGTTCAGAGTCTCTGTAACTTGTTGAAATCGCATATTCATTTTATTAAGAGACAACGTAGTGACTTAAAATACTAGAGAATTTCCACCAGGGATCTAGAGGGCAGAAGAGGCAAGAAGTACTTAAGGAATGTAACCAGAGTGGGAGGTGGAGGGGAGAGCCATTGAACAATAAGGAAATGGGGGGGGGGTCTCCTCTCTGCGCTCTCCATGCACTCTCTCTACCTCCCACTCCAACACTGAGGGGGAGTTAAAAGCAAATGTCAAAGATCAGACTCCCCTAAAGCTTTGAGGATTTGAACTACTCTCTCGCTTGCCACAGACATGATGTTATAGGTGCTCTCTCTGGGCAAAGGGAGATTTATCTGGGCTTTCACCACCGGACTCCATCATTTTAAGGAGTATTTCCCAATTGTGCCTTTAACTGCGCATGGAAAATGCATTTCCTCTTTGAAAAATCTCTCTCACACACACATCTCTATTCTTTGCTGGAGCCTGAATGGATGGCTTTGGGAGTTCGCTGCTCATCACTTCTATATAAATCCAGCTCCTTTCTAGACAGCTCCGTACTGCATGACCAGGGGGCTAGAGGGTCCTTCACTGGGCCTGCTTTCTATGAACCTGAATATTTTCAGGAGAAAGAAAATAGGATTCTGGATCAAAACAAGAGTTTGGTGGTCTGCCACCATCTTCTTTTGCATCCTCCTTCCCACGCCTCTCTTCTCCCTAACCGTGCTCCTGCCCGGATATTGAAGGGGATTCGTGGTATCTTGATTTTGCTTGGGACAGTCAGAAGACAGCCACAGGGAATAGCCTCTCAACTGTTTACAGCAATTACAAGTCTTAAGGATGGAGTGCTGGAGGGCTGGGAGGTGGTCACTCAGCTCCACTGTGTTTGGGGATTCGGTGCCCTCTAGTGGCCACATCTGGCTGTCAGAACGGTGCACCCTAAGTGATAAATGGGCAGGCGTCCTACCCCTGAATGCGTGTGGAGTGTGTGGTGGGCAAGTGGGGGGCAGAGTTCCTGGATATTTGGGGATTCAAGGCGAGAGGAAAGGAATTTGGAGGCATATTATCTCCACTTAGAAGTGTCACTCCATGTGAAGGATATTGAGGGAGGATTTTCATTCTCCGTCTCTCAGAATTACCTGTCTCTTGCTCTCTATTGTTTCTCCTTAGGATACATTTTCTGGAATTAGGCTACTCATTAAATTTTTTTCTTATTCCACTGGAAAAAAAATGGCACTGTCACACACTTTTTTAAGTTGCCAGGTGTTACTTTTCCAAGTTTATTTTCTGTATAGTACCAGAGTGGCCACACAGAATTCATTGCAAGATTTTTCCTCTCACAGAAGTCATTTTACACTTGATATCGCCATCTAGTGGTCATCTCATGGGACCTCTTTTCCCCGCCTCTGTTGAATACACTCCACAAGGAGGGCTGTGGGTTGAGGAGATGAATCTGATGGGAAGGGTCACGAGGGCCCTCCAGGAGACACTCAAGCTCCGTGGCAAGGTTTGTGCAGCAAAAATTTTTAAATTTTGTCTTGAAAAGACGCACTGTGTTTTTACTGATTTTTTTCTTTTTTTTTTTTTGGAGTTTCATTCACTTCCCCAATGAATGAAGGCCTTTTTTTCTAGAAATCGTATCAAGAATCCAAGACCTCATTCACTTCTTCTCCCTGCCCAGTCTATATAGCCTGTTGAAGAAGACTGAGGCCTGGCCAGGGGCTGGGTGAGGAGAGTCCTTCCAGATTGTGGTCATTTTACAAATACTCTCAGCCATGGGACCGACTGAGTTGCATAAGCCTGAATGTCAATCAGGATTTACATGTGGCTCAAGGGACCTTGGGGCTCGCTGGTGTGGGCTCCTGGACCTCCCTATTTGATAACATCATTCTTGGTTTTGGTACGTGTAGTTTTGCAGTTTTTATAAACTAGGAAAGGCTTCAGTTCCACTCTGGGTTTGTTATTAAACAAAAAGCAAATGTGAAATGAATTGTATCCCGTGTTTGCAGTCACTGAGAGAATCCTTTGTGTTAGTGAGCAGGGGGAAAGCCATGTCAGTGGAGTCTCTGGATGAAGATGCCTCATCCACATAATGAGGGTGTTCATCTGGGAGACAACAGTGCTGAAATGTCTCATGACGTTTCCAAACAGGTTCATATTACATAACAAACAAGAGACAGGCGAGCAGAGCACTCCCTGGACCCCACAAGAGAGAACCTTGTTATCAAGTCAATCAGTTGTATCCCGGTCACCTTCTGGAACCTTCCAACCATTTCCCCCAGAGATCTGGCCCATCGAGTACCGCATTTCCCCCAGATCAGGCCGAGATGACCAGAATGAATGTTCTAGATCTGCCCCTTGTTCCTAAAATCTCTGTGGTCTGCATGAAATTGTCTCATGTTCGGGACTTGTGGTGTCACAAAAGGCCAGGGGTGTAGAAAGGAACCCAAGGCAAAGGTAGTCTTGGGTCAGCGGACCCTACTTCCATCTTCCTCTGGAATGAAGAGGTTAAATGGGAAATCATGAAGGCTTGGAGGACAAATATCAAGCCATGCTTTCTTCCATAGGGAACAAAGTATTATGTTCGGGTAGGCATTTCTCATCTTTGACACCAAAAATAAACCAAGAGTTTCTCTAACTACCTTTTTTACTCATCAATCGAGGGCGATGTGAACCTGTTTCTTTGGAGTGCTTTGGAACGCAGATCTTTTTGAAAAAGCCAGAACTCCCTCCCCATATTCAATACATTGATGGGTAATGAAGCAGAGAAGTCCTCTTCTTCCCCCCAATGACTCAAAGGCTTTGGAATCTGGCAAAACTGGATTCAAATCCCAGCTCTGACCACCTACTACCCTTGTGTGATCTTAAGGCTCTTGACCTCACTTTCCTCACCCATAAAATGGATGCAATGATGGAAGTCCATGCAGAGAGTTCTTGTAAGGGTTGAAGGAGGCCTGGACCGGATCTCACTTCATAGTTTAGGTAAATCTTACCTGTGGTTATAATGAAGACTGTTATGATGGTGGTTGGCCATGCACTAGCCACCGGGGTGTGTGCTTTAAAAACATGTTGTCATTTATTCATCACATAACGCTAGAGGTAGTACTAGGAATATCTTCATTTAATGGATGAGGGAGCTGAGTCCCGGAATAATCACTGTTGCTACTGTTTGTATTCCTGACGACAGTCCTAGATCCTGCACATGCATTGAAGATGCCTCCCTCTGACGGGATCAGTGGAGCTGATGATTCTCCGAAAGGAAACAACCTGATCTCACATTTAGAAGGCTGTTTCCAACTCTGTTGGTTACTGGGAGGATGGGTTCCCCCTATTCAATGGGAGGTCAGAATCACATCCGTTACCTGCCAGTGACATTTCGTGACCTTCCTACGATTTGACTCCGGCACTCGGGCCACAAGAACATGCAAGACCTTGCTCTTTCATGATCCTTGCTCACTGTTCCTTTTCGTTTTGTGTCCGGCAGGCAACTCTCCATCCGATGAGTCGGAGGAGCGGGAAAGAGACCCCAAGGTGCTGACGTTCCCAGAATACATCGCCAGCCTGTCAGAGTCTGGCACCAAGCGCATGGCAGCTGGGGTCCGCATGGAGTGCCAGAGCAAGGGACGATGCCCCTCATCCTGCCCCCTGTGTCATGTGACATCCAGCCCTGACACTCCTGCTGAGCCAGTTCTGCTGGAGGTGACCAGAGCAGCCCCCATTTATGAACTGGTGACCAACAACCAGACCCAGAGGGTAAGAGGCCTGGGACCCTTGACTCTGGGAGGCCTGAGCAACAACAGAGGGCTTTCCAGATGGCCTGGGGGGTGACAGGGTGTAGTTGAGCTCCCTGCTAGAATATGGATAGTGAGACTTTTTGTTGAGCTAATCCGGGCACATCATTTGTTTAGATTTGCATGTTTGCATATGAAATCAAATCAGTGCATCCACAACACCCATGGTAATGAGTCAGGAGTCACAACTCAGCATTAGGGTAGGTCCTTGAGCAACAAGGGCTGGAAAGAAAAAGGTGGAGAGGGAGGCATGGCATTCGTAGTCACTAAAGGCCTTGTTCAGAAAGCCTCAGGGGACAGTCGTGAGAGGAGGCTCAGCTCCCCTAACAGATCCCGAGCCTGGACCAGCTGCGAGGTTAGGAGGAGTGCGTCAGGCCCAGGTCCCGAAGGGAAGGGTCTGGTCTTAGCCTGGAGGGGATGGTTTTCTGCCCGTCACTTTGACTCTCAGAACAAAGACCATAAAACACCACATCCATGCAAATCTTCTGCCTCAAATAATGCTACTAGATCATGACATTTCCCAGCAGCACCCCCTTTCCCTCTGCGGCTCCCTTTCCAAAGGTGCTGCAAGAAAACGAGTGGACCCAAAGGGATAAGCTGGAGACCTGTGGCTTAGCTCATCTCCTAGCTCTCTGATCTCCTCAAGGACAGACAGAACAGAGTGGGTCAAACACACAACAGCAACGGTGATGACGATGACAAGAATAAAAACACGAAAGCTCAGGGTGTGGGACTTTTGAGACTACAGGCAAAGGTGGCCTTGGGGACAAGACATAGTAGAGTCGGAGCAGAGAGCTGCTTACCTGCCTGAGAGGTGTGTCCATCGAGGTGGGGCCATAATTGCTTTCTCTGTCCTCTTTTAAGGGACACCTGGTGTATCGTGTTGTTTCATAGGTGATGCTCAGACCAACAAGGACAGATTTTGCACACGTGGGCTTCCCTCACCTTTCCGCCTCTGCCACAGACATTTCACTGAGTGTTTGAAGACAAGGTTTCTCAAAAGAATAAATGGTTCCTTTGGCCTATGAATTCCTCTTCAGTCTAGTAGAAGTGATTGGGGAGGAGGAGTTGGAGAGAAAGGCCCACGAGAGGGGGGTTTACAAGGATGAGGAGGAGGAGGGGTTGGTGTCACTGTGGAGACCCAAAGCTGCAGTGGCTTTAACCCAGCGCCCTTACCTGTCTTTTGTGAGCACCCAAGGCTGCTGGTGCCCCAAGATCACCTGTGCACTTGACTGGGAACAACAGAGGCAGAGAGCACACTCCCAGCCCCGTGCTGCGGGACAAGGTGTGCAAAGCTGCAGAATAAGGAAGAGCCTGGTGGGAGAGGAGGACAGAGACTCATGGCTTCCTGCAGGGGCGTCATGAGCATGATGGGGAAGCTAGAGGAATCTGTCCTTCATCATCCCCCTCTCTGGATCTCCTACTTGCCACATCTTGGCCCCTCCCTGTCTCCCTGCACTGGTTTCACGAGAGTGGTTGGGAGATACCAGGCATCTGGTTGTATTTTGAATATTTTAATTTCTAAACGCATAGACAAGGTGGCCGAATCGGTTCAGTCACCATCACGTATTTGTTCTTTCTTATTCCTCAAACGCATTCTTTCTTCTCTGCTCATTCTCTCTACTCCTCTGCTTTTCCTTCCAATTTTCTCTTTCTCCCAAAGAATGAGGATGTGGAGTGTAAAAGCAAAGGAGGGGGTGGGGGTGCTAAGTCACAAAACCTGTAAGTCAGCGTGTGTTCTTATCCCTACCTCTCTGGCATGTCTGGAACCAATTTTCTAACCTCTCTTGGTCTCCTTGGCCTCCTTCTCTGGGACCAGATAATCTATGATGCCATATTTCAGTCTGTGATTGGAAACAGCCCAGAAACCAGTAGGTGGAGCCGTATAACCCACCAGGTGTCCCAGACCCAACAAACTTGAACTCACCATCTTCCACCCCAAACAGCACAAACATTGTGCTTCAATCTCAGTGAATGGGATTCTCTTCTACCAAGTTGCCCCAAATGGAGACCAAGTATGTTTCCTTTCCTTGTCACTCCCTGACATCGGTGTATCACCAGGGATCACAGATATCTTGAATCCAGGGGCATCTGGTAGCTCAGTCGCTTGAGAGTCCGACTTCGGCTCGGGTCATGACCTTGCGGTCTGTGAGTTCAAGCCCCTCGTCGGGCTCTGTGCTGACAGCTCAGAGCCTGGAGCCTGCTTCCGATTCTGTCTCTCCCTCTGTCTCTCTGCCCCTCCCCTGCTCATGCTCTGTCAACCTCTGTCTCAAAAATAAATAAAAACATTTTTAAAAGTTTAAAAAAAGAGGCAAATACCTTGAATCCATTCTCTTGTTACTGTACCCCCATCACAGCCTATTTCAGTCATCCACTGTAACATCAGGCCGCCATCTTGTTACAGTAACCTCTTACTGGTTTTCCTGTGAGACCAGTCAGAGTTTTCTCTCTGATGTGGATATCTGGTCCTACTGCAGCAAGATAAATTCAGTGGTTCTGCAGAATCTGTTACATACAATCTAAAATCCTTAGCATGTCATTATAAGGGCCCTTCATTGTCCCAATGGTGTCTTCACTTACATGGTTAGGGTGTACCCACTCTATACTTTATGTTCTATCCTCCAAATTTTAACTCTTTGTACCTCCTTAAACACATTTTCTGTTGTGCATCTAGCCCTTCACACTTGTCACTCTCGCTCCCAGGAATGGCTTGTCATACATTTCTGCCACTGGCAAACTCCTGCTGTGAAGTGTTTCCAGGTTTCAGCTCAAGCATCACCCGCTGTGACAAGCCTTCTCTTGTTCTCCGAGGCCAACCCATGTGCCTTCACGGCACATTGTCTGTATCCATACATCTTCTGGAACGCGTATCACCTCCTATCACAAGTGTTCACATGGTTCACTCTCCTGGAGACCCTGAGAAGCACTCGTTCTTCTGTGGAACCCCAGTGCCGAGTTGTAGTGGACACATAGTGAGCACTTTGCTGAATCAATGAATGAAATGAATAAATGGAGGAATGAAGGGACCGGTGAACTTGGCTCAAAAGTTCAGCTGCTTTCCTTAGAACAAAATAATAACAAAAATGGGGAAATCCCATTTCTTTTCTGGAATCAGGATTAAATCTCATAACAAATGAGGACTCCCCAGGCAATGCCTGACACATTGCAGATACTAAGAAAAACGTTAATTTTTTTCCCCTTCCTTTCCAAAAGGCCCTCTTCTTGATTCCTCTCTTCTACCCTGTCCTGCCTTCTGCAGCTAGCTATGACCCAGGATTGAGGGAGTCAGAACTCGTGGAATTGTGTGAGTCAAAAGTGGAAAGTTAAAGCTTTTGAAGAAATGTTTGTTGTCATAAGTGTTGGTCCTTACTCCTTTGGGTTGGAAATCTGATAATGTTGTTCCCCTATTTAAAACACTTTAATGGGGCACCTCAGTGGCTCAGCCAGTGAGTGTGGACTCTTGATCTTGGCTCAGGTCATGATCTCACAGTTCATGAGATCGAGCCCCAAGTCTGGCTTTGTGCTGACAGTATGGAGCCTGCTTGGGACTCTCTGTCTCTCCCTCTCTCTCTGCCCCTCACCCACTCTTTCTCTCTCAAAAATAAATAACCATAAAAAATAACCATTTTAATGGCTTGCGGCTGCCCTCAGAATGTGACACTGCCCCTCACCATGGCCCACACGACCTCTGTAACACGCCCCACCCCTTCCTATTTGCTGAGAACCTCTTCCCCCTTCACTCTGTCTCTTAGAGCCAGAGCAACCTTTTCTCCATTGATTTTAGAGGTCAAGTTTCATCCAGGCTGAAGTCTTCTTAATATTGGTTTCTCCACCTGAAACACTTCCCCATCTTTTGTAACCAGACTCCTGATCTGTCCCTCCAAGTTCAATAAAAACACATCCTCAGGGAGGCTTTCCCAAACTCCTCTGTGAGACCGGCCGCCCTCCTTGTCCCTCCTGCCACATTTCACCCTTTTCCGTTGGAGCCCCACCACCCAGTTGTAGTTATTTGGCTACTTATGTAACTTGTGCTTGTTTATTCTTTTGCTGCAAGATTTATGTGGGCAGAGACTGTATATATCTTATGCATCACTGTATCCTTAACGCCAAGCACAGGAAACACCCCTACAGGTGCTTGGCTAGTAATTGTTGATGGAAGACGGTAAGCGGGCAGCCACAATTTCCTCTCTATTCTACCGATCTCAATGAAAGTCTGTTTTCTTAGTTTAGAAAAGTATACTTTTGATTTGAATTTGGTTCAGGCAGGCAGAGCATAAAGTGAGCACCTACCGTGGGCCTGGCTTCATGCTGGGAACTGGCAGATCCAGCGTTTATGAAGAGAGCTTTGCTAGAAAGAGCCTGAGATGTAGCATGGGTCACCTTGAGCTCGGGTTCTGTCACTGCCCCCATTCACTAGCCCGTGACCCTGAGCAGCTCACCTCACCTCTTTGACTCTAAGTGTCCTCCACTGTCAATCATAACCATTTTCCAAGGAGCTCAAACTAAAGTGTTAGCCCTACAAGGGCCTTGAGATTCTAAAACTGCACACAGATTTTAGTGATACTCAGGAATTGGCCCCTGCTCCCTAGACGCTCCCAACCTGAGGGATTGGGATGAGGAAGATCAATATTGACCCTTATTTTCAACTATGTCAAGTTCTGAAGCAACGTAACTTGGGATACTGGTTTCAGCGTGGACGTTTTGATTTTTGTAGGGCTTTCTCTCTCTCTTTTTTTTTTCTTCTTCTTTTTTTTTTTTCTCCTTTTCCTTCCTTCTTTCTTTCCTTTCTCCCTCCCACCCCCCCTCCCCGTCTCTTTCTTTCAGTTTCTTGGCCCCAGATTTTCCATGTGGGTTTGGTAAGAGCGGGTCAGAGAGAAGAGACTCACAGGAAAAGCGGCGGCTGCAGTAGATGGGCTGACCCAGAGAGAAAGCTGACCTTGGCCAGCTTGGCCAGCCATGTGCCATGCGGCCAGCCTCCCCCTCTGCCCATCCCTGGCCTGGGGTTGAGGCAGCAGCACCCCGCTGAGGGGTCAGTGCCCATCAGGATCTGCTTCCTCGCCAGAGAATTGCCCCATCTCAAGTTCTTCTCCTTGACTGGTCTAATTTTATCCTTTGTCCTTTCATTTAATAGTGAATATCTGCTATGAAAACACTGTATATAAAGAATTGTTCTAGGCTCTGCGGCATTTATAAGCTTCCCCATAAGACCCCCCTGTGTCATTCGAACACAATAATAATTGCTGACATTTATTGATGACTGCTGTGTACTATTTATATGCGACTAGTGCGTGCATAGCACAAGTACTATGCTATGCCCTTTGGCGTATATTATTTCATGTGATCATCACAACCCTGTAAGGAAAGTGCTGTTTGTCTCCCGTCTTTCCAGTGAGGAAACATTTATGCAGTTGGCCCAAGGTCCCACGGCAGTGATTGGCAGAGCCGAAGTCCTCACCCAGAGCAGACAGCTCTGGAGCCCGGTTCTTAGTGTGTCGGCCGCACTTTCTGCCCTCTACCAGGAGAGAGAGGCCTCATACGCAATCACAACCCAAGGCAGAACTGTGTAATTATCGTACGTGGGGTACAAGGCGTGCTGAAGGAATGAGGAAGCCATGCTGGGCAGGGTGCAGAGGCCACACAAGGAGGCACAGAGAGGCATTTGAGAAAGGGCCAAGGGCCTCAGGGCAGAGGAAAGGGAGGTAAGGGCACTGTATGGGACAGAGGTTACTGTCGCTAGGGCCCCGGATGTGGAATGACGGCTGGAGTAGGAGGGAGAAGTAAGACTTGCTTCCAAAGTGATAGCCCTTCACCTGTCACATTAATGAGAGAGAGGCACCCTACAGGTCCTGCGAGGTCTGGCTTCCCAGAAACGGTCTCCAGGGATTAGGAATTTTAGCTCAAAAAATGGTGAGGCAGTGCCACAGCCTACTGCCCGGATATTATTTAGAACCAAGCAGAGCCCTGGTGTGCCTGGGTGGCTCAGTTGGTTAAGTGTCCGACTCTGGCTCGGGTCATGATCTCTTGGCGTTGGGCTCTGTGCTGACAGCTCGGAGCCTGCTTCCGGCTCTCTGTCTGTCTGTCTGTCTGTCTCTGCCCCTCCCCTACTCGTGTGCTCTCTCTCTCTCTCTCCCTCACTCTCAAAAATAAATAAATGAACGTTTTTAAAAATGCAAAAACCAAAGAAGCAGACGGAGCCTCGATTCTGTCTCTCGACTGTGGTGGCCCAGCCCCGACTCCTGGACGCGCTCACTCTCTCCCCTGCCCTCTCTTGCAGCTCTTGCAGGAGGCCACCATGAGCTCCCTGTGGTGCTCAGGGACTGGAGACGTCATCGAGGACTGGTGTCGATGTGACTCCACCGCTTTTGGAGCTGATGGACTCCCCACCTGTGCGCCTCTCCCACAGCCTGTGTACGATTCCCCTTCTCTGCCTCTGTTGCATGCACGCCTCCGCACGCTTCTGCACACGTAGATTACAGAGGGTCCACTGTGTGCAAAGCAGTAGGCTGGGTGCTGGGTAAGAAAACCGCGAGGCAGTACCTGCCCTCGGCCAGCTTTCCATCTTCCGGGGGAGGCAGGCACACAGAGAAGCTGTAGGTAGAAGACAGACGATAAGAGTTCTATGAGTTCTATGAGACGTTTCAGCCAAGTGTGAAAGGGAACGGTCAAGTCTGAATTTGGGGAATGGTGAAGCCTTCATGAAGGAGGTGGCCCTTGAATCTCTCCCTGAAGGTGGAGGGGTAGGACAGCACGTGCAGAAGATCAGAGGATAAAGTGGTGCCGCAAAGGAGGAAGTGAGAGGCCTGTAGCGAGCCGCTAACTAGGCCAAGGACGCCCTGGGTGGCGGCACCGTGTGGAGCCATTAGGTACTGTTATCACTTTCATTTAAGAGATAAGGAAATGCATTCAGATGGACTGAATTTTTCCAAGGTCACTGAGCAGGAAGCAGAACCACCACCGCTAAGAAGCTGGGATCTCAGCCGTGATAGTGGGGAAGGACACGATAGAAAGATGACTTTAGGTAGAACCAGCAGGGGGCAGTGGGTGACTTGTTGGTGGGAGGGGGAAAGAGGGATGAGTTGAGAATGGATGTTAAGACTCCTGCCCCTGTGGCTGAGAAGATGAATAGGCCACAGCTGAGAAAAGAAGCAGGCTTGGGGAGGAGACTGTGTTCGTGTGGACCCATCTTGGGGTTCTGTCGGGGCAGTCCTAATGGAGATAGATGTTCAGTGGTCAGAGGGAAAGACAGTCTGGAGCTCTGTAGAAAATATAGACACTAGGGGGCGCCTGGTTGGCTCAGTCGTTTAAGCACCCGACTTCTTCGGCTCAGGTCATGATTCCACGGTGTGTGGGTTCAAGCCGCACGTCGGGCTCTGTGCTGACAGCTCAGAGCCTGGAGCCTGCTTCGGATTCTGCGCCTCCCATTCTCTCTCTGCCCCTCCCCGACTAGCGTGCTCCCCCCCCCTCTCTCTCAAAATAAATAAACACTTTAAAAAAAAGATAGGCACTAAAGATAAGATTTAAATCAACCCCAAAGAAATGAGAGATGCAACCACAGCTATGAGAAAGGCTGCTCCAGAGTAAGTATAAACTGGGAAGAGGAGAGTTGGGGATGAGCATCAGGGGGTATGTGCCTTTGAGGAGTGAACAGAGTACAGAGGGCTGCTAGGGTGGTTCACGATGAACGTGTCCAATTTCCTTGCCCTCAGGGGAAGGCTGAACAGAACTGGTGAAATTCTTGTAAAGGGCCTGAGGCAGGAACCGCCTTAGCCTCTACTGTGGCATCTGCCCTAGAGGTGAAGCACAGACATATGGTGTCTAATAAAGAGTGCTGGCAGGAACAGCCGGACCCGCGTGGCCCCGTGGGTTGGTGAGGCAGAGAAAGCCCAAAGGGAGGATCAGGACCAGCGGGAACAGGAGGGCCGAGTCAGCAAGAGCGAGCCGGCAGGAGGAAACCAGCAAGTGGGAGGCCGGTTCTGTTGGACGCTGCCCTCTGGCCTGTTGCATGGGAGCACAGGTGGGCATTACCAACGGGCCAGGATGAGCAGGAAGAGAACCGAGAAGGAGGAGGACACAACAGTAGACGGTCAGTCCAGACCAGTGTTGTCTACACGACCTCTCTCTAAGGGTAGTTTTAGATACACCGGCCCTTCGTTTCTTGCTCTTTATGGCCATGACTTGGACCTCTTGAGTCAAAAGAGAATCAAGCTCATTGTCAGTAGAAGTCCTTTCTTTTGGTATAAAGGGGGCCACTGGAAGCAGATGATGCTTCTGGATGGATTCACCAACTAAGAAAATTACCTTTGACACAACACTGAAGCCGCCAAATAGTTATCACTAGGTGGACACAAGAGCCAACCATTGGTGTCTTAGGGCTGATTTTTTCTCCAAACCTGTGTTTACTATATGTCATCGCTAAAGATCAAATTGGGCTAACTTTCCATAAGCAGAGGTTCCATAAGCAGGAGCCTCTATTAAGGACTTCACTTCTTGTGTCAACTTTAATCACTTCTTTAGTGGCAGACGTTAGTTTCTTGAATGTTGACTGGTCATTGGAAATAGAAATGCACTCTGGTTTTACACGAGTCTCTGTAATCACGCACGCTATTTTTCAGGAGAGGGGGGCTTCAGTCCATATTTTCATAGAATCTGAGTTCTCAGAAAGGCTTAGTTACTCACTTAAGCTTCCTAATGCTTTTTCTTCAAAATAGCACTCTGCATATGACTCTAATTAATGAATTTGTCAATATCCGCACTGTTTTGGGTCTACTCCATCTTTAATGTCATATGCAAACTATGAGCTGCTTCAGAGTAAGCCACTAAAGAGCATGTGTTTTGCATTATTTTCCCACTGGTTAAATTCCTTGCTATTGCTCCCACAGCCTCCCGTGATTTCTTCTTAAAGTTCTTATCACACATTATTATAAGCACATGTATAGTTGTCTATTGACCACTCCCCTGCATCTTTAGCCCCAAGGTCATTCTTACAATAGGTGTTTAACAAATATTTGCTGAATTGAAATTGACTTTTGCTTTAGTGTGCTCCATCCACAGTGATTCCTTGCACAGTGATCCCTGAGACCAGTGACAGGCATCTGTGACCTGAGTGGAGACCAGAGGACGATGATTGTGGGAGGTTGTGAGATATGGGACCCAAGGCCAAGGGTGAATGGCAGGGATGCATGTGAAGGAGGGAGACTGGAGTGAACAGGAACTGGGAAAATCCCCAGAAACCCGTGGTCTAGGAAGAAACAGGGAATTGGAAGCAAGTGAGAAAAGTGAGACACACATGCAAAGTCAGAACAAGGCAGCAAATTGAAATCACGGGGACCATTAGGAGATCCATACCACCAAATCTCAATTATGTGTCTTGAGTACAAAGAGGTATGAGATGGGAAGGCAAAAGAGTGGCCAAAATAGACAATCTGCATGGAAGGAGGAGACTATGAATTGGGAAAAGCAAAGAAATACTGGAGTTGGGAATCAGGATATTCAAAGAAACCTGAGAGCAAAGAAAGAAACTGAAATCAGAGTTTGCAGACACAGGACATCACCCCGAAGAGAACTTATTAACATGTTGTCACATCTCTCTTGTCCAGTAAAGCCCCCATGTGTGTTGCCTCCACACCGAGCCTGTTGCAAAGCCCGGCCAGCAGATCCATAGCAAGGATGGAAGCCAGCGTTCCCCCCAACAGGGCAGATCCTGGTAACACTATGGAAACTGAGCTGATCATGGCCTTGTTAATGCAGGGCTCTCCAAGACACCACTTTCACTGAGCCTTCGTATGAGCTTTTTTAAGCACATTTTCCTATTTTCAAGAGCAAATCCAGAAATTATATTTCCAAGCCATATAAAGGGCCACCCCGAAAGCCCTATCCATTGACCCCTGTAAGATGCAGGGGTTCATTCATTTTTGAGTCACTTACTTACAAATATAGGTTGAGTTCCTAACCTGTAACAGGCACTTAGAGTAATAAAATGTAGATTTCCGGGATCTTCAAGAACCATTGGTCCCTAGTGAAGGAGACAGGCGCTCAGAGAGATCATTGTAGCAGTTGGTTAAGAAAGGTTAGAAGGAAGACTTCAGGGTGTAACCGTTGAGAAGATGGCCAGTATCAGAAAAAAATTGAAGGTGTCAACAGGGACCCCATGTGTTGTTTCTTTCTGTATGCACTCAGGCTGAGACTCTCCACGGTTCATGAGCCCAGCAGCACCCTTGTGGTCCTAGAGTGGGAACACTCAGAGCCTCCGATCGGGGTGCAGATTGTAGATTACCTCATCCGTCAAGAAAAGGTCACTGACAGGATGGACCACTCCAAAGTGGAGACAGGTGAGCATCTCCGACTTCCTGGGCTCATCTTGATCCATTGGTGAAAAGAAGAGAGAAGAAAAACGCCCTGCCTCCTGGCCTTTGCTCCCGGTCCCCTGTGTCCCAGGGCAGTGCAGGAGGAGCGGGGACAAGCTAGAACAGCCATCTTGCCCACGTAAGAGTTTTTGCATGGCGAGCTATCTGACAAAGTCTTGTTTTGATTTTGTTTTTCTTTTTGTTTATTACAGAGGTGTCCATTTCACTGCCTCTAGGCACACTCACAAAGAAACAACAATACAGTACACTAGTTATCCTAGCCCACAATTAGGAAACAATTCTGTGCTAACCACTGCCATGATTACAGAAAAAAAAAAATTCCTTTGCTAATAACCCCCCTCCAGGCACAAGCATGTGCAAACAGATGTGCTTACCCCGTGTCTTGTCCTAAAGCAAACTCTGCTTTCCCAGGTCCAGCTAGAAGAGGGAAGTCTTAAAGAACGGGAAACGCCCCATGAAAAATGTTCCATGCCTTAGGATTTTGCTGCCTACACGTAGGGAAAGGTCAACATAAATCGTGCCTAAGACTTACGCGTGAGTGTGGTCGCCAACGGGAGAGTGGCATCCACAGTCCGACTCAGGGTACATGGCTTCTTTTGAAACCATCACTCGGGCTGAGAGACCTATGCAGTGCCTTCGGGTGTGGAGAATGTCTCTTGCTTCCCCGAAGGCTCTTTTCCTGCTGTGTACAGGTACTGCAAAGGTCTGGCAGTGACCACTGACCACAGCAGCTGTTCTCTGCCCTCGCCAAGAACATTTCATAAAAGAGCTCACAGATGGGGTATGCATGTCTTGCATCCGGAGTTGTATCTGCATTCACTCTGGACAAACGGCTCTAAATTGACGAAACACGAAACAGAAGAGCCAATTCCTTCTAGGTCTTTTTTCTCTGCAGCAATTCGAGAAGACTGGGGACCAAGCAGTGTTCATGTTAAGTTCTCATTGAACTGACGCCATGCCCTCACCGCTTGGCCGTCGTTTCTCATGGCCTTTTCCGTTCCTTCCCCCTGGGCAGAAACGGTGCTGAGCTTTGTGGACGACATCATCTCTGGAGCCAAGTCTCCTTGTGCCATGCCCTCTCAGGTGCCCGACAAGCAGCTTACCACCATCTCTCTGATCATTCGGTGCCTGGAACCGGACACCATCTACATGTGAGTGACACACATCCGCCTAGCGGTTCTTTGCCCTGAACGTCCTGAGGCTCTAAGCTCCTTCTGTTTTGTTGCTTGAGTTCCTTCAGAAACTTGGGGAAATATTTTGAGTTTCTCAAGTCCTCTCCCCATCGACGTTAGGGAGAGCTTTCTAGGGCCTGGAAAGGGAGGATGAAGAAAGACCGGATAGCCCCATCCTTCAAAGACTCTGCCACGCAGAGAGGACAGATATAAACAAGTCACTTTCATATCGGGTAGGAAGAAAGAAATGCTAGATGGGAGAACAAGGAACGTGTGGTAGAAGGCAAAAGGAAGGAATGGTGAATTCTGACTAGAGTGGACATCGTCTGACTTGGGTTGTGTACAATTTCCATAGGTAGAGTGATGTTGGAAAAGGCACAGCAGCCTAGGGAGCCAGCAAGGGCAAAAGCAAAGAGGCATGAAGGTGAGTAGCAAGTAGTCCCGTAGAGCAGAAGCAGATGGTGAGTAAAAGGGAATGGAGGAAAGTGAGTCCGGAAAAATAAAGTGAATGCTGTAAGTCAGGGGAGATTATTCATTTTGTTAGATGAAAGGTGTAGAATGCCAAGAACTCTGCTTTTTTTCTTTAAATTTTTTTTAATGTTTGTTTATTTTTGAGAGAGAGAGAGAGAGAGAGAGAGAGAGAGACCCAAGTGGGCGAGGGGCAGAGAGCGAGGCAGACACAGAATCCGAAACAGGCTCCAGGCTCCGAGCTGTCAGCACAGAGCCTGACATGGGGCTCGAACCCATGGACAGCGAGATCATGGCCTGAGCCGAAGTCAGATGCTCAACCGACCTGAGCTGAAGTCGGAGGCTCAACCGACTGAGCCACCCAGGTGCCCCAAGAACTCTGCTTTTTTAGAAAGCTAGCTCTAGTGACTTTGAGAGAGTTTCTAGAGGTTAGAGATGGTCAGCACTTTTCTTCAAAGGAAATACAGTGGACTTCTGTATCATGGCACTTGGAACAGCCCTGCGCTCTCAGGGAGCTCTTCCTCATTTTGCCCTGAGCTCCTGGAACAATTGTAAAATATTTTGTGAAGCAGAGACGTAAAAGACTCCAAAAGAGGGAGACATGGAAGGAGTGTAAGTCATGATGGGAAAATTGGCGGGGAGGGGGAGAGGCAGAATTCCTAGTGACGTCATTCTGGGACCTTTTGACCCCATCGGTATGAAAAACATGTAACAGTTTACAGATGAGGTCACAAGAGTAGAGTCAGAGTAGCCAGAATAAATCATCTCCATTTCCACAGTTAAAGAATTCAGAGGTGAAAAGCCCCAGAAGTGTGAGTGGCATTGACTGCAAAATGAACTTAGATGCTCAGCCTGCATATCTTCAATCTAGGAAAAAGAGTAACTAGGGGGCCATACGAGTAAAATACATAAAGACAAGGGATATTCTAGAGGAGCTGGGAAATACAGAGAGCCTACTTGTGATTCTTAGTGGCTCTCGTGCTGTTGGGCAGCACGAACCCTGTATGAGCAAAGCTTCTTAGCTTTAGGAGCAAAGATTAGGGAGGGTGGACCACCTCGCCTGCTGTCAAATGCCTCCAATTCGGTGAAACTGGAATTCTCATTTCTAACAAAGGCTCCATAATTCCTGCCACTAAGTCACAACTGTTAATTAGGAATTTTGAAATTCCTATGAGCCAGCCCTTACCCATCTTGGGACCCTCCTCATGTTGGCCTGACTGGGCCATATTTCCTGATCAAAGACCGGAGACCGATACCTTCTCCCACTCTGCTATCTTTGGGGAGCTTCCAGTATTGCTGTCTCGTATAACACGAACTTTCTGTCAGTGTGGATTACTGGGGAAGTCAGAGACAGCGCCCCGGGGGGCCGAGGGAAGGAGCAGCCAGCTCTGCGGCACTCCACTAGGTGGCGCTGCAGATCACGCGAAGAGGGCCGTGGAGGGCCCGGGAGAGTCGTTCCTCTCCGCAGAGGATCAGGAGAAGCCAGACCTTCAGTCCCTGGTGCAAGGAGGGATCCCTGGATTAGTTGTTGGAAACACTTGGCCCCTAGCCTGGTTTTGTTTCTAAGCACTAAGTAATTCCAAGCAAGATTGCAACTAAGTTTTCTGATCATTAAAATGGAGAGAGGTCAGCCTTCGTTTATGGAGCGCTTACTATGCCTGGGAGCCTCGGGGACCCTGTGAGGTCGGGGTTTTGCTCCCATTTTATAGTTGAGGAAAACAGAGGTTCAGCAACACGGAGTAACTTCCGCAGAATTGCAGGCTGGTTGTCTGGGGTGTGGCGGTGGTTCAGAATTGAATCGGGGTTTGCATTTTCTTCACTCACTGCTTCTCGCTCCCCAGCCACTCCAGGCTGCTGCCATGACCTCATTACCTCACACGAAGGCTTAGGGCTGGTTCTTCTCCTGGGCTGCACGGAAGGAGATGTGCATTTCAGCCCAGCTGGCTTATTTTGCCATCCTATCTGTGCATTTTATTTAATGCATTAAAAAAACATTCTTCTGAGGATTCTCGGTCCACAGTACAAAAATGTTTAAGAATCCCCGGTTGAGATCCCACAGTTTGTGAGATTGAGCCGCGCGTCGGGCTCTGCACTGACATTGTGGAGCCTGCTTGGGAAGCCCAGAGGATGAGAAACTCCAGTGACCGCCATTGCTGAGGATCCAAGCAGCCACTGGGAAGCTGTGTGGGGCCGGTGTGGCACAGAGGGACCACTCAGACCTAGGAGGAGAGGGCTGGCGGGGAGAGAAGGGTAGCAGGGTGCCGGAATTTGGACCAGGGTCAGATGAGGTTTAGGACCAGGCAAGATGGTGGATCTGAACCAAGGAGCAGAGGCCAGTGGAACAGACTGAGCCGCCTTGTGGAGATAGGAGGGAAAGCCTAGCACCGGCCCCAGCCTGACTGACAGCCAGGAGCCCAGGCAGTCCTGCGGGGCCCACAGGTGTGGTCTGGGCCCTGCCCCCAGGCAGCTCGTCACATTCTCAGTCCCAGCAGCCCGCGTTTCCACTTGGGGCTTCTGGTCCGTGGTGGGGTGGAACTAGCCGTACATGGGAAGCAGGCCCCCCAGCCACAGGCAAGTCAGGACCCCTGAACGCTGGCTGTTCCGCTTCTGACTTCAAAAGGGAGAAACTGTCCTCGGCCCTCTGCGTCACCGTGCCATCTGAGCACAAGACAGGACAGAACAGAATGAACGTGATTTGCTCAGTGTCGCCGGTTTCCGGGTATTGTCCTCGGTCTTTCGGGACGTAATGATCTCATTTCGGCCTCACAGGGACCTGCAGGCGGGTTCATCATCATCCCGTTTCACAGATGAGAGAAAGGAGAGCTCAGAGGATTTAGCTGTAACTCCCCACGGCGGGGAGTGGGGCCTCGGACCCGAGGTCTGACCCCAGGTTCCTTGGACACATACGTCCTCGCTCGGCTCAGTGGCCGTCAGAGTAGAAGTGGAAGGCTTGTTAGAGCACCCCTCTGGAGTTTCCGATTCAGTAGGTCTGGGCCGGACGGGAGAACTTTTATGGCTGCCGAGTACCCAGGTGAGGCCGATGCCGCTGGGCTGAGGGCCCCCCTTTGAGAACCACTGCTCGGTGCCCTGATGCCTTTCTGCCAAGTAGTATACCCGAGGCACCCCGTTACAACCCAGGACCCGCCGGGAAGCCACGAGAGGCTCTGGGCTACGCACCTCACGACGTGAGTGGTAGCAGCAGGTTGACACAAGGCTGCGAGAACGGCCGGGGCCAAACCCGCCCAAGCACAGCTTGACTGTCAGCCAGGCCCTCAGCTTCTGTCTGACGACCATTTCCTCCCCCTTCTGCCAGGTTCACCCTGTGGGGCGTGGACAACACCGGACGGCGTTCCAGGCCCAGCGACGTGATCGTAAAGACCCCTTGCCCCGTGGTGGATGATGTCAAAGCCCAAGGTGAGTGACGCCGGGGCCGGCAGAGCCTGCGGGGGGCCGAAAGCGAGAGCAAGGGAGTCAGACAGAACGTGGGTTCCGCGGAGAAGGGGGAGGATGCGAGGCCCAGCCCAGGGGCGGCACCTGTCTGATCGCCTCCGCCTCTGCCTGTGGTGGAGAGCCTCACGGTCCGCCGCTATTTCACACGGTCTGAGAGTCAGGCAGCTGGCACGACACGCTGACGAAAGCCCTGGGCACGCACAGGCGACAACACCAAACGCTTGGGTGTGCATCGAAGTGCCCGTGACCTTAGCCCTCAGGACCCTGATCCGGGCACTTGCTGGCTTCGTGTGTTTGTGCACATCTGAAGGGTTATTTTGAATTAAAGCATAGAGAGTCTGCAGGTGGGGAATTAATTACCGTATCCCCCCCCAAAGATGTTTCCAAATCCTTAATTCTGTATTTCAGAGTATCCATGGGCCAGTCCCTTGGTAGAGAATTGTCCCTCTTCAGTGCACCGGAATAGGCCCTTGTCACTTAAGGGGTTTGCCTCTGTCAACATCCGTGGCACAAACAGCCCACTTGCTAGAGATCCCCTTCCTCATGTTGCCCCCTGGCGCGTCTCGAGAGCGTCCCCTGCTCTGAGGCTTATCACGTGGCCTCCAGAGCCAGGATTTGGCCATCCCGGGCACCCCTTCTGCAGAGTTCTGATGCCAAGCACAGTGCCCTGTCCAGCCACCGCCGTCTCTCTGGTGGCCTAGGGCCGATTTGATTTGCACGTGAGCGGAGACACGGGCCGGCTCTGGCGGGGGGAGCTCCGGCCGTGCAAGTTTCAGGAAGGGAAGTGGGGTGGCCACGCTGATTGCTGGCCCCGCCGGTGGCCTTCCTGCTGGCTCCTGGCTCCAGGAGTATCGGGTTGCCCGTGAGGGACATGGTCCCGCAGCGTTCCAGGGGCACGCGCAGCGATGTGAAAACACACAGGGAGGAGCGCCCCAGACCTACGTTAACTGGAACCACTGGCGGTAGCCCTCACAGCTCCTGGAAGGATCCTCGCAGTTACCGCCTCACTGAACGCGTGTGGCCTGTGAAGAGCGCGGTTATTTTCCACACAGCGATCTGCCCCTGCTCGGGCCCCTTCTTAAAACTCTTCAAGGATTGCCACGCCTCCCGTGACAGAGACCAAAATACTCACCAGACACACGGGACCTGACTGAGGCGACCCTGGCCCGCTTTGCCAGCCTCTTCCTGTCCCCTCTCCCCATCAATCTCTGCGTCTCTGCCCCACCACCTTTCTCAGGTCCCCCACGCCATTTCCGCTCTCGCTGCCTCCAGTGCTCTCCACCCCCAGCCCTGAGCGAACCGATTAACTCCCCTCCGCCTGCAGATTCGGGATCCGGTGTCCCTTCCTCAGGACAGGCACTGCTGGAGGTTCCGCAGCACCGCGTTACTTTCCTTCGGAACATTCATCTCCGTTTGTTAGTATCCTCACGGGCCCAGTATCTCTCACTGGACAGTGAGTTCTGCTAGAGCGGAATCTGCTTTGTTGGCTCACTGTCACGTCCCTAATGCTTCGAAGGAAGGCAGCATGGTGACCGACTGGTGACAGGAAAATTTAGGCTCTGGAGTCAGACCGTCCAGGTTCAGATTCCTGATCTGCTGGCTACTTGACCTTGAGCAGCTGACCTCACCTCATGTCTCCGTTTACTGATCTATAAAATGGGGGAAGGGATAAGACTACCCTACCTGATAAGAGTCTAATAAGAGTCAAATGAGCGAATTTACTTTAAGTCTTTTTCTCGTGCCCATCCCGTAGGAATGGTGCAGTAGATGTTAGGGAACATACATTCTAAGATGGCGCCCCTCATGGCCAACCTGATACAACTGGAGTCAGGAGCCCAAATGAGGTGACGTAAGGGGTATGAGCAAATTGCTTGGCCACAACATTTCTCTGGATGAAACTGGCTCAGCTTAAAATTCCAGCCTCAAAGTCTCCGTGACTACAGAAATGCCGCCACTAACCATGCAGAGTCTGCTTTCCGATAGGGACCCGGTAAGCATTTACTGAATGGATAGAATATTGCCCCCATTTTATGGGTGCAGAAATTGAGATTAGGAGTCGAGTGAACAGCTGACCAGGGTCACAAAGTGAGCAGCTAACAGCCTCGGCACTCAGACCCATTATTTGACATCAGTTCCCACTTTGCCTATAATGTTAAATTAGATATTTAGAAGGTCATTGTGTAAAAGAGTGAAAACCTGTCTTTGAATGAATAAAAGACCTACATTTTAAGCAGAGTGTTCAAGTTAGGTGGCGGGGGGAAAAATCCCCCTTTTTAGAACTATGAGAATCCACTGGGACGCTTCTCTCCAGAGTGAGATAGGGTTGGCTGATAGGGTATGGACCAAATGACTTTGGAAGGTCTCGAAATCCCTAGATGATGAAACCAGAGCCTGGGGTTGCAATGAGAGGCTATCTGGACAGGACCGGCGGCCCCCTTATGTCATCACTGTTGATTTCTTACTCCAAGCCAGAGAGGAGCAGGTTGTGGGAAGGTGCCCCAGTTATTTCTGTTTTGGAAAATTTGCTGATGTCTCTGCCAGCAGAAGTAGGCCCCTTGGACTTGCCTGCGGAAGAGGCCGCAGGCTGGTGGGGCATCAGGGGTGGGATCAGCAGGTAGGAGATTTGTAGCACAGTGCTACCTGGGGGAACAGGTGGATAGACCGCGACACTGGACCAAAGAATGGCCAACGTAGAGAGCTGGCCTGGGAGAGACCACTGTTCTGCTTCTCTGTGGGGCTCCTTTGGGTTAATTCAGCCCCCAAAGTGAATCAAGACGTGCGGCTGCCCCCTTGGGCTCCCTGACAGAGCAGAGTGTCTGGAAGCCCAGCAGACCAGCTGGGGAGCAGGAGAGTCAATTTATTGCTGAGAGAATGACACAGCGTCACCAGGTGCTTTTACTCTTCAGCCAAAAGGGGGTCCTGTAGGGGGCAAACGTGCAGATTAATGGCTTGGACTAATTGAGGGGATCCTCACAAATTAATACAGTTCTAGCAGCTGTACCAAAAAACCATATGCTTTGCCTCCTTCAAACCCAGATGGTGGTCATAAATATAACTCACTTGGGTCTGAGTTTAAATCTAGTAACAAATGGGAATTACCTTTTAAGTGACCCGGAGCATGACCTCGGCTCCTAATTACCCAGCAGGAAGCTAGACTCTATTCCTTGTACGCACACTTTTCCTATGAAGAATTTTATCACATCATGACACTAAAGCCACTGAGCCAGTGAGTTTCTCGTCATGTTCTCCTGAAAGCACCCTTCCCGGGAGGAACGAGCTAGTGTCCACGATAAGACGAGCCTGGTCTCCAAGCTGAGGGCAGAATCTTAACTGGCATGGTTTGGGAAGAGGGTGGAGAAGAATACACGCGGATACTGGGGGAAAATCATTGCAGAAGGAGGAACAGCACGAAAGAGATGCTTGGTGTGTTTAAAGATGTGGAAGGAGGCCCCCATGGTGGAGAGGGATGGGGAGGAGAGAGGGCAAAGAGGAGTTCAGAGGGACTGTGGGGCGGATCCCGTGGGGCCCCAGTGCAGGGCTGAGGATTCAACCTGGGATTCGGAAGGGAAGCAATGGAGCCCTTCAAGCGGAAGAGGGACGTGATTGGACTTCACATTGTCCGGGAGCATTCATCTGCTGTGCTGAGAGTGGACTCCAGATAGCAGGTCCGAGATAGAAGTGGGGAGCCAAGGCTGTGGCAGTGACAGAGGAGAGGGGACGCTTGCGAGGGCCGTGGTGCCGAGTGGGCCGGTCCTAAGTTATTTTGATGGTAGGACCAAGAGGATTTGCTGATGGCTTGGATGTGGGACAGGAGAGAAAGAGGTCATGCTAGGCGTCATATGTTGTGACAAGGGCTGGGCAGGGGTGTGTTGAGAATGCCAACGGAGCACGAGCAGAACCACCTAGCTCAGTGGCTTGTGACTGTCCCCCAGCAGATCCCAGGAGCCTGTGTGAAGACAGAGAAGAGACAAAGGATGGAGCAAGCCGGCTGAGGGCACAGGCCATGGGCCATGTGGATGGTGCCAGGTAGAGAAGGAGGCAGACAGAGCCGATGCCTGAAGTGAGCGGTGGTTTCTATCGCTGAAGGACAGATTTGACGGCAGGAAGAAGTACAGGAAGTTTGAAAGGAGGTTGTGTTGACAGTATGTGATCCTGGGATTTACTGGGACAAAGCTGGAGAAGGTCTCAGACAGGATAATTGACTCCTGATGGCTGGGGGAGCTAGTCTTAAAGAGGACTTCCATGTCGACAGTGAAGTTGCCCTAAATGGTGATGAGAAATGAGGTGGAAAAGATGAATTAGATGCCAGATTCTTTCTGGAAGAATGGTCAGGAAATAAGCAGGGGGAAATAGGAAGAGGCAGGTGAGTTTCTAAGGTGGAGGGACGCTTATGTATGTACGGAGAGAGCAGTAAATTGTTCGCAAGTACTCGTGAGAGGCTGAGAGGCTGCCCTTCTCTGGGGGCATGGGAGGATTCCTCTGTGTGGGAGAATGCTTCAGAAAGGTTTCTGCCAACACAGGGACATCAGGAACGTTTGCCAAGGTCAAGGGGAAAGGGAGAGCTATTTGCCATATTGCCGGTCCCAGAGGAAGCAAGGAAACCCTTGAGAGAATTAATTTGTCTAGAGCCGTGGTTCTCAAAGTGTGATCAGACCAATAGCAGCAGCCTCACCTTGGAACCTGCTAGAAAGGCAAATTCTCAGGTTCCATCTGAGACCTACTGAATCAGGAACTCCATAGGAACCATTAATCTGTGTTTTTCACAGGCCTTCCAGGTGGAGAATCAAATTTTATTCCCAGGGCTGAGAATCACGGGTGTGAAGGCAGCACAGAGCAGCCGGGGGAGGTGAGAGGCTGCAGGGGAAGGGGACAGAGGCTGGAGGGTGGGGGCGGGCGGTGTGGACAGTGCCAAGAAGGACAAAGATAGAAGCCAGGTGGGGTTCCTTGCCCTCATGTTTTCATATAGAATTCTGTGATCAGTTACTTCATTGTGGGGCCAGACAGACCCAGGGACTCATGACAATGGTGCCTTAGGACCTCCATTCAAGGAACTTTCGTTATAGCAGCAAGGAAGCCATTAGGAGGATAGATGCTTCCAAGATTCTTGTTTATTTCATAGTAAAAAGACCAGCCACTGGGACGCCTGAGTGGCTCAGTGGGTCAAACGTCCGACTTTGGCCCAGGTCATGATCTTGCAGTTGGTGAGTTCGAGCCCCACATCGGGTTCTCTGCTGTCAGCGTGGAGCCTGCTTTGGCTCCTCTGTCCCACTCTGCCCCTCCCCCGCTCTCACGCCCTAGTGCTCAATCTCTGTCTCTCTCTGTCTCTCTCTCTTTCTCAAAAGTAAATAAACAAAAAAAAGAGCAGCCACTGCTGGGGTATAAGAAAGTTCACTTCTGCCCCAGGAACCCCCCCCCCCATTCAAATAAGACTGTTTCCCACAGTCTCTTGGACTCCTGTGTTTCAGTATCTCTCTCATGCCATTGGGAAAAGCTTGATCCAGTGATGAACCAGTAATAATCATAATAGTAAATAATAATAATAAAATAACATCCACCATCATTCGACTCTCACTCATCTTACTCCAAACATGGTGGCTTATTTGCTGTTTTCGGATATGCTGCTCGCCATAGCCTAGGAGCTCTGTGCTGGCTTGCCTCTCCCTGACATGCTCTTCCCCACGTCTCCTTGCAGCTCATCCCCTCCCAAGACCTCCAGGTCCTGGCTCCAGGGTCATCTTTGCAATAAGACCTATCATGGTGGGGCGCCTGGGTGGCTCAGTCAGTTGAGCAACTGACTTCGGCTCAGGTCATGATCTCGTGGTTCGTGGGTTCGAGCCCTGCGTCAGGCTCTGTACCTCTTCCTACCACTGGACCGTAGTGCCTCGAGGGTGAGGACTTCTGTCAGTTTCTCCCTGATGTAGCCTGAGTGGCCTAGAAAAATGCCAAGTACATGGTGATTGTATTGAATGGATGAATACATGTATGCTTACTGTGTCCAGACATTGTGCTGAAGAAAGGCTTTATGTTTAACACCACTTAGTCTCGCAATAATCTCGGAAGGTGTATATTATTCACCGTCACAGAACAGAAAAGTCGACTAAGACCCAGAGAGGTTAAGTAATTTGTCCAAGGCCACACAGCTAGTGTAGTGGAACTCACCTTCATATGATGCTATATGCCACGGTGCCTGTTCTTAACCATCCTCTGCGTCTGAGGGCTTAAGTCCCAGCCCTGTTGGTTTATTCTGCTCCCTAAGAGGTATCGTTTCCCTTTTAAGAACTAGTAACTCAGCTTGATTTTTTGTGATGAGTTATGTCTGTAGACTCCCTGCCATCCCTCCACCTGCATTTTAAGTATTCCTGAACACCATGCATTTTAAAGAGAGGAAGGACATATTCCTGTTTTGGATAACCCAAGACTTCTGTGAAGCTGAAAGCTGGGTAAAATGATAACTAAAAATACCTTGTATTCTTTTCCATTCTTTGAGTTAATGACTTCTTGAGATGCTATGAAAGTTAATGAAATAACATCTCTAAATTTCGTCCGTGGAAATAGGAGGAACCAGAAATACTCACGCGCCAGGAACCTAGCATATAGATCCCTCTGAATATAGCATCGCGCTTACTGATGTAGGCTTGTAAGCACACCCTGGAGTTAGATTATCTTGGTTTTAGGAGATTTATGGTGGCACCCGGGCCTCTCCCACCTGGCCTCGGGCATATGTGCTGCTGCTAATGGAAAGCATCAGCCTTCTCTAGTTGGATATTACTGTTGTGTTATGAGAATAGTAAATACACCCGAAAACACCTTCTCAGCCATCTCCGTTCCTCTGCAGAGACAGTCATAACCAGGGCCTGGGGCCAGGGATGCTATTTCCCATCACCAGAAATAAGAACAGAGAGGCATCAATAAACAGAACCCCAGCCCTCCCTATCTGGGCTCTGGTCTGATCGCCCACATTCTTCCTCCTCTGGTCTTTCTTCTCTCAGTACACATTCCCCTCCTCTCACTGCAAACAATACGGCTCTTAGACTGGTCTCTCTGCTCCTGTCTGTCTCGGCTCCAGAAATGACAGGCTCCCTGCATACTTACTGGGAGTCCCTCTTTCTCGACACCTAGGGGCCACCTTGGGTCTACTAGAAACAGTCACCTCAGATGTGCATCCACCAGGATTCTGCCTCCTGTGTCTCAAATTGGTGAAACACTCCAATCCCCTGAGCATTAGTGCCAAAGAGTAACAGAGGACAGACATGGTTTTAAATCTTGACTCCAGCCCACACTGGCTATGTGACCTTGGGTGGGTGACCTGGCCTCTCTCCGAACGTCCTCGTGTGTAGGATACAGACATTCGTATCCATCGTGCAGTGATGGTGTGAGGATGAGAGTTTATATACGTAAATTTCTTAACAATCAAGAGACCGTTAATAAGTAACTAGAGGTACTATAGATCGTTATATTCTAAGTCACTGTCCACTTTACCTCTTGATCCTATTTTAACAACCTGAGAATTTAAAAATCCTGAATATCTCAGTGGGTTTCTGGACTGAAGTTATTTTTAATGCAGTTAAGGTGCTGGCCATCAGAGTTTGATTGCTAAAGGATTGGTAGAGTGTGGGATAGAGAAATATCACTGGATAGATCATGAGTTCTATTCTTTTAGCTAAGATGTTCTTTAACTACTATGTTGTTTGGCCCTGTGCTGGGCACTCAGGACGTGGAAGAAGCTCTGGCCCCCGTCCTCATAGGCGATGGGCAAGATAGAAAAGTAAGGAAATCATTGCAATGTCTGGACAGAGTAGGAGTAGAAATTTTCTTCCTTCCAACCCATGAAACTCCTACAACAATGACTGTCATTACCAACAGTCCCTGAATTCACTTGGAATTGTGACAGCGAATCAGGTTGCTATGCCTTTTGGCTAACAGGAGGTCGAGTGGGCAAAGTTCTGTCTCAGAAACCTGTAGACTTAGTTTCTTCATCCTCAGATTTAACATTGGATCTGAGACACAGTTCTGCTCTCCAGATCTCAGTTCCCAGCTGTTTAGGAAGGAAATGTGAACAAATCTCCTTTCTGACAGGTTTAATACGAAAACATTTAATGATAAAGTGCTTGGAGCTCCATAGAAAAAATGCCAAGGCTATACAAATTCATTGCCACTTTGCCACATCACCAAGTTCAGTCTTAGCAATGTATGCCTTGGAGGAGAAATATAAGAGTTCTAAATTAAACCGAAGGATTACTCATTTGGAGCTGCAGGATGTATTGGATTCAATTTCTGTGTCACCACAGATCTGCAAACGTGTCTTCATATCTGGTCGGCGGGGGGGGGGGGTGGGTTTGCAAAGGCTTGGTTTTCCTGAAATCCTAATCGTGGGGCCAAGGTTGCCTTAGAAATTGCGACCATTCACTGCTCCGGGTTCTTCACGCTGCCCTGGCATCGCCTGACTACCTCACTTCATCCCTGAGCCAAATCTCTACCCCCTGCCACCCAGGGATTCCCAGTAGCTTTTGCAGGACCCGCTTGGTACCCAAGCATATGCAAGCCGGAAGTGCGGGAGAGCTAATGGCTCATGAAGGCAAATGTGAGAAGTCCCTGCAGACCATTCACAGATGGGAGCTGGGGGTAAAGTCTTCCATTCTCCTGGGACAGACTGGTGGGGCTCTGGTAGCTTCATACATCCCGTCCTGCAAAACGTACCACCTGCTCCCTTAGCACACTTCCCTTAGAGTCACTCAGCCCCCTTTCTCGCTTCATTTCCTTCCTCCCTCCTTCCAGCTTCCCTGGGATTGCACTTGCCAATAAAGTATTAATCTGAAGTCTTTTGCCTCTGGCACTGTATTTTCAGGAAACATGGGCAAAGACAGAGACTATTCTAACTGAAATTGACCTCAGCAATATTCCATTTGAAGGTTTTCATTTTATAGAAAAGAGAGCTACAAACAATGGGGCAGAGATAAAGTGAGTTACTCAAACCCCTGTCTCCAGCCTCCAGGTTTGGTATTTAAGCAACATCTCTCTCTCTCTCTCTCTCTCTCTCTCTCACACACACACACACACACACGGATATGTATTACACACATCTGCATACACGTGCACACTCATGTTGCACGTGTATACACAAACGTTAAAAATCTTATTTATTTACCTTTGTTGTCCTCCTCAGAGATAGCAGATAAGATCTACAATCTCTTCAATGGCTACACCAGTGGGAAGGAGCAACAGACGGCCTATAACACCCTCCTGGATCTGGGTTCTCCAACCCTACACCGAGTCCTCTACCACTACAACCAGCACTATGAGAGTTTTGGAGAATTCACCTGGCGGTGTGAGGATGAACTGGGCCCCAGGTAACTAATAAACTTCATTGCCTCTCATAAAGACCTCAGCTCTTTGAAATTTGGTACCTCCTACACCATAATACTGAATCCACGAATTCACAGAGATTTCCTGGGTGAGCTTAGTTGCTTGTAGAAGGAAGGTCTGTGCTTTTACACAGCCCAGTTCATATAGATTAGTTTTGCATAAGCTGTATTTAAGCAGCCAAGTCATGAATACATTTCTTGAACTCTAAAAAAAATCTTTGCCCTTGACCTGTTTTACCCGCCTCTTTTTCACGATGACATGGCATTCCAAATGCTAAAACACAGTAGGAGCCAGAAGCCTAGTCTTGTGAAAGAAAATTAGGAATTTTATTGAAGGGGTTATCCAAACATATTTATTGCATATGAACTTTGCTTATGCAACATGCATTGCACAGGCGTATTTTCAGCTCAACTGCACATTCTTTTGAAAGACAGCGTGGTGATGGTCAGTATCCACCTTGACAGCTATCTTGATAGGCCAAAATTAGGACAATATAGTGTTTCCCTGGCCCTGAAGCTGCAACTTTTCAATACTCAGTCCCTACTGCTTATAGGTTTTACAACTCAGATAACATTCTTAGAAAGAGACAAATGGGGACGATGTGTGCAGATACTAACTTCATTTTGTTTCTACATCATGGCTATATATTCCAAGAAAAACAGATTTCAGCGGAAGCACTGGAATGTTCAGATAGACGGTGTAAGAGGCTTTTCACATGGAATGTTGGCACCTGTATGTCCTTGAATTAGTTAGGAGTTCATAAAGAAAAAAGGGGAGAGCCAAGGACTAAGAAAAAAAAAAGAAGGAAAGAAAATGAAGACAATCAACACAATGGAATCCTCTAGCACTTGAAGAATCCTTGCACTCCTGCCAATAGGCTGCACGAAAGTATCACCCAGAAGTTGTCCCACCCATCTGACCTCTGAGCGAACTGGAGGGAGGCCCAGTATCAGAGTGCCTCTTGTGACCTGAAATTATAAACTCTCGTAGAAGACCATTGCTCAGGACATTCCCTCCTGCATTCTTACTTTTGAAAGAAGGAGGAAGTTTAGGAGTATCTTCCAAAATACAATGATTTGAAGTGTAAGTTTAGGAAGAATCTTTTCTGCATTTCATAAATTATTTCCTGCAGTTTATAGAGACTGGCGGTCCTTGGGCAAACAGATGCCAGAGCTATGTCACAGAGGGAAATACATAAGGGGCTTTTCATTTGTTTTGTCTCAGTTTCGGTAAAAAGCAAACCCTGGGTTAGAGAGAAGATACACATTAAGATATGTCCCCTCCGGTCTATACATTATTACTCTTACCCTTATTATTACGTATACCTAATATCCCCTCTCTCCACCTCTCTCCCCCCACCTCCCTTCCCCCTCTCGCTCTGCTCCCTCCCTTCTTTCTGCTCCCCCCCTCCTTCCTTCTCCCTTTCCTCCCTCCTGACATTTATTGAGTGTATATATACAGTTCTTGGTTAGGGAACATAAATGTCACAATTTGAATAGCACTAACATTGCATATATCATCTTGATTTCCAAGGGCATTAGGATTGCTTTTAAAATTTCTCTCTTGTAACTCAAGAGTCGGGGGAAAAATTGGTTAATAAAGAAAGGGAGCAGGGGAAGAAGCGTGGATCCCCCTGTAAAGCAGGGCGTGCTGCTGACCTGACACTCTCTTCGCAGACTCTCCTCCCTGGAGACCCTTCCATGTGCGATGCTGGTTTCTCAAGGCTATATATTAGAAAACACTGTGTAATTTCATTAGCTTGTGGAAATCAAGTTTTACTTTCCAGTGTCACGGATCTCGGAGAACCACAGGAAGGGAAGAGCGCTGTGCCTTGAGATGCATCGGCCCACTTTGGAGCTCATCTTGAGAGTGAACAGAAGAGGGTCTGTGGGCTACATACTTCCTGTGAGCAGATAAGTCTGTTCCCTTAACTTTCACAGAGGCCTCCAGATTGACTTGCGGGTTGAAATACTTTGAGAACGATATTGGTTGTTCTCACCTTCCAAGAATTTGTCAACAACTAATGACATGTAGTGGGGTAGATTAAGAGGAAGGGCCACCAAAGTCCCTGTTGATGACAACTTTTGGAAGCCTGCGTGGCTAAACTGCAGAGGCTGAGAGGCAGAGGAGAGACGGTCTGCATCAGATGCAATTTCTGCGGCAGGAGGAGTGTCTGACTTCCTCTGACCCACCACTGACATCGGAGAAAATACCACTGCCCTCCGATGACCTCACCCTCTCTCAGCCCCTTGACCGTGCTGCTGAATCTCCACACCTTTCCTCCAGCATCATCTCTGTGCCTCTCAGCGTGGCCTCCCGGGAACGCAATGAGATCGCCCCCGGTGGTAGTCACAGCCAGACAGGAGGGGAGAAATGAAATGAATGTGGCTATTGTTCTCTGAAAGGTCATCCTGAACGGAGTGCAGAAACTTCCATCTTCTGCAAAGAATTGTTGATTAGATTAGAAAAGAGTGGTTCTTCACATGAGAAGTTAGCTTAGCCGCTGATAAATCCTGCAAGGGGTGCTGTTCACTGAGCTTTTCACGACGGCATTTTACAGCCTCCCACGAGCTCTTTCAAATGAGAAATGCCGTGGGTCTCTGAGCACTCAGGCCTTTGTAGAACGAGAGGAACACAGCTGAGTGAGGGAAATGTTGCTCCGTCGCTGCTTCTAAGGGCCCAGAGAGGCGGTGAGTCTGACAGCTGGCTGTCAGGCAGCCCC
This sequence comes from Lynx rufus, assembly GCF_022079265.1. Classification (NCBI taxonomy): domain Eukaryota; kingdom Metazoa; phylum Chordata; class Mammalia; order Carnivora; family Felidae; genus Lynx; species Lynx rufus. The sequence continues at coordinate 45,083,292 of NW_025814829.1, forward strand.
TCTCTCTGACACTGTAAATGGGCCCAGGGAAGAAGGCTGTACTCCAGTGAGATGGACTGTGGGGACAGCCTGCTTCCCGAGGCTGCTCGTGGAGGCCCCCAGGCTCTGGTCTTGGCCCAGAGGGATCACTGCACTCCAGTGTGCGTGAACTTGGGGCAGCCTCATTCTCCTCTGTTCCTTTCTCTCTCTCCTGGCGATCTGCAGCAGCTCAGGTGCCCTCTCGTCCCCTCCTGTTCCTCTCTCTCTTGATTGGGGCGCAATGGCCATGGCCTCCTGGCCTTCCAAGGTAGAAGGCGGAACGGAGCATGAGCTCACCAGAAGGCTAATTAGGTCACGTGTGCCACCGCGAGTCTGCTTTTCCCCCCAAGAATGGCCCTGCATCATTGTGCCCCGAGGGCATTGCTGTCTTGGCCCTTAGTTCACTGCCACTACCTCCATACGGGCATAATTCGTTACATTGATATCCTCCAAAGTTCAGTATATCAGCTGTTTCTGCTTAGTTCTGAAATAGCCTGGAAAAGGCAAATACTCACTCAAATGCATTATTTGTCATTTGATGACGGTAAATTGCTGGCTGTAAAGAAAACGGATTTGATTTGTCTTTCAAAACTGCCAACCCTGTGATTTTAAAAGGGCATAAATGCCCACTAAAATATCAGTTGTTTTCTCTTCTTTATTTTCCCTCATGGCATTTTGTTTCTCTCTTTTGTTTTGGTGCCTGTCCCACTTGGCACGGCCAGACTGTTCTTTGATCCGCCCATCCGTCCATCCAACCAGTTGCTTGACAGATATTTATGGAAGACCCCTGTTCTAAGTGCCCACGCTAGACCAGCAGGTAGAACACTCTAGGCTGTGCCCTCTTGGAGTTGAAAAGTCTCACTCTAGGGCTGCCTGGGTGGCTCAGCCGACTGAGCGTCCGACTTCAGCTCAGGTCAAGATCTCGAGGTTCGTGAGTTCGAGCCCCGTGTCGTTCTCGCTGCTGTCAGCGTGGATCCCACTTCAGATCCTCTGCCCCCCCCCTCTTTCTCTGTCCCTCCCCTGCTCACACTCTCTCAAAAACAAATAAGGCTTTAAAAGAAATAATGAAGCCTCGCACTAATAGTAGTATCCTCCACGCTTGATCCATAGGAAAGCTGGCCTCATCCTTTCCCAGCTAGGCGATCTCAGCAGTTGGTGCAATGGCCTCCTTCAGGAACCCAAGATAAGCTTGCGACGTGGCTCCCTGAAGTACCTGGGCTGCCGCTACAGTGAGATCAAGCCCTACGGACTTGACTGGTCAGAGCTCAGCCGGGACCTCAGGAAGACGTGCGAGGAGCAGACCCTGAGCGTCCCTTACAACGACTATGGGGACAGCAAGGACATCTAGCGCCATGAAGCCAGATGGTGTGGCTGCCGAAACGAAGCAGGAGAGAGGAGAGGAACATCTGGGTTGGTTTGTGGATTTTTAATATTTTTTAATGGAACATTAAAACCTCTAAACCAGGGAGAGGCAATAGCTAAACCAGGGAGAAACTGATCCTTGCTCCCGGTGGAACTTCTTTGGTATGACATTCTCCATCTGCATGGTCGGTACAGCTGCCATCCGGCAGCTTCGTGCAGTATTTCTCTGCAGGGGATTACTTTGGGGCTTGTTTTACAGTTGATTTGTTTCATTTAATTTTTTTTTTCCCGTGAGGTTCATCAAAATGCTCAAGAGTTCTGCCATGTTTCCCATGAAAGGTCTATCAGGTCGAGGCACCCTGTGCTCACTGAGTCCCTGAGTCCGTTAGCTGGGGACAGAGATGAGGTCAGAGAGTTGCTAGACTGGCCTCGGGCCCCGGCCTCAAGCGTTCCTCAGGAAGCATCTCACTCTGGGAGCCTAAGCTCTGCTCACAAAGACCACAGGAAATTGGGAGGGTGGCCTCTGTGCGGGTCTCATGGTTTCCCCCATGCCTTCCTATTGCTTGTTTCACACCTCTCAGGTGAACTGAGCCTCCAACATGGGTCCCAGCAGGCCTTCGGGATTTTTTAGGTCCTCACCCATTCTAAGACAGGATTAGAATGAAATCTCCTTCTGGTGGATCTCTGCCTCTCCTTCAGACAATACGATCTTTAAGAGGCGACAAAATGCTACCTGTCAAATGCACCTTTGAAACAGTCTGCCTGGGAGACTAGTTAGCAGTCATATTCTAGAAAAGAAGTAGAGTTGATTATTCTAAATTTTTTTTTTCAGCGTTTATTTATTTTTGGGACAGAGAGAGACAGAGCATGAACGGGGGAGGGGCAGAGAGAGAGGGAGACACAGAATTGGAAACAGGCTCCAGGCTCTGAGCCATCAGCCCAGAGCCTGACGCGGGGCTCGAACTCACGCACCGCGAGATCGTGACCTGGCCGAAGTCGGACGCTTAACCGACTGCGCCACCCAGGCGCCCCAGAGTTGATTATTCTAAAAAACTCCTGTGTCCCCAGGATGAACTTCTCCAGACCACATATGTACGTCCCACGCCTGGATTCTCTTTAGTGTCCGAGTCACTTAACCCTGGGCAGAGAAGGCCTGACCGACACCCACTCTGGTCCAGGAAGGGCTGATACCTCCGTGTCAGTGTTTCGGTGAACTAAAGCTCTTACTGATCACACACACACACACACACACACACACACACACAACCAATGTCCATTTCTCCCTTGCTAAATTTGCCTAATTATGTCGCTAGTTTTGCAGATCCTTTCTCTGGATGGCCATCCACAGGAGAATACCACTGTTTTCACCTCCCATCCAGCTGCCGGGAGTAGCCGAGGTTCTATGTAGGCAAGTAGAGGCCGGGCCCTTGGCTCTGTCCCATGACCCTAGTGTGATAGCCACAGATATAAGTGGTGGCCCAGTTAAAAGGAAAGCCAGCCTTTCCGTAAGAGCTTTGAGGGCCATGTGGCCCACACACCTCAGAGGCCTCGACACACACTTCCAGTCACCCTGCCTTTGAACGGGGCTCCTCATTTGGAAACACAAGAGAAAGGTCAGGAAAGAGATGCAGGACGATATGGGACTCTCCTGGGTTTTTTCCAAATAGTGATGACAGATCCCGTTCGTGCTTGCCGTGTGTCAGAGCTGCTCTGAGCACTTCGTACATCCCTGAATCCTCAGGACAGCCTCCCGCCCCCACCACCAAGGAGGTGCTGTTCTCGCCTCCGTTTCAGTGATGAGGAACCCCAGGCAAAGAGAGGAACCCCATTAGGCGGTTTGCCCGGATGCCTCCTTTACCGCTGCCTGGGCCCCGACAGGAACAGGCCAGTTTGCCTGTGGCATGCAGCTGTCCCGTCTCTAAGCTCCACAGGGACCCGCCCAGAGAGCTTTCCCTTTGCCACACCTGCCTGGGACAGATGTGCCCACGGTGCACCCTGAACTCAGCCACCAGAGCACCCCTGGGGACCAAGGGGTCTGCAGAGCGAGCTTCCCCCGGGGTCTGGTGGCGGGGCCTGGGGTGAGGCTGCAGGTTCGGGAGGCCTCACAGCCCGCCCTGCGTCTTCCCGTAAAAAGACTGAAAGATTTGTCTCGAATTCTGGAAGGTACCTGCCTCAGAAATTCCTCCACTTCCGGAGCCAAGGCCAGCAGAAAAGTCGGCCCTCCCGCTCATGGGCAGTGCAGGGCCGCAGGTGGGATGCCTAAAGGGACATCGTTGACCTCCGCCAGGGAGGACAGTGCCACGGGCAGCTGGTCCCCAACCGGTGGGCGAGGCTGAGAGACAGGCCGTCTTATCCCGTCTGTTCAAGTCCGCCCGGAACACGGGGTCTGTGCAGCATGGTGGGGGCCGCCAGGGCTGCGCTGACTTCCTGGCCCCATGAGCCAACGGGCTGAGGAGGGAGGACAGTGAGTGGCGTCAGGGTCACACTTCTTTGACCCCCCCCTTCTGTTTATTAAAATAAGGAGGCTCATTCTCTCCCAGTCTCCCCTCCTCCTCCCCCAGGTCCCTCCAGCTTTGCATCCAATTTCTCGTCTTCCTCTCGGGCCCCACCCTGCCTCCTTCATCCCTTCCTTCTCCATGACTCTCTTCCTCCTTCCGTGTCCCCTTGTGCCCTTCTCGCGGTACGTGTGCTCACACACACACCTCCACACACGCACACCATATGCCCTGCACACCCGTACATCACACACACGTACCACACTCATCACACATACATTTACACACACGAGACGTGCACACACACATGCGTTACACACACAACACACTATACACGTGCACTATGTGCAAAAGTTATACATACCCATACATCATACACGCATATACACATACAGTATACACACGCACTCAACACATATACATCACACACATGCATTATGCACACACAATACACACACATACATAACACACACATCATATATACACACACTATCTATGTATACTACACACACATACTATATGCACATACACTATACACACATGCACACATACACTATACACACCTACATTACACACACACGCACACACACGCACTATCCACATACATTACACACACACTAGACACACAGACGCTATGGCTGGGTCCCATCATCCACTTTCAAGTTACAAGGAAGGCCGACATGAGTGGGGCAGGATTCTAACTTCCTCTGAGGATTTAACTGCAGGATCTTGGCTCCTGGGAAAACACTGTTGATCGTGCCCTTGTGACCTTTCCCAAAGCGTGCCTGGAGGAACCCATCCTGACTAAAAAGGGTGACGGTACCAGACCAGTATTAAACCTCAAATTTCCAAGCTGACAAACAGGTCTTAGGGAGTCACTTATACCCGCCAACCCTCCCCCGGCTCTGGGCTCCCCGTGAGACCCTGGCATTTCCCCTTAAACATACGTGACCCACCGTAATAGCATTAGACCTTTAACTGAGTATGCAGTCATCTTCCATGGAGTTCGGTCCATTCATTATTTTTGGTTAAGCACACTTCTTGAGATTCAGATGTTCTATTAAAACACTGAGTGTGGAAAAAACCCACTTGACTACGATAGAAGGAAGAATGGATATCGTGTGACCAACTTCAGGTATAACAGTATTGTTTCAAAGAGAATTATTGTACGGTTATAAAAAATGGAATAATCAACTAAATAATAAACAAAGCTGTTAGTAAGTGTCAGGTGTGTGGATGTTACCTTGTGTCTGTCAACAGTCAGAGTGATCTGGGGGGACCCACCGGGGAACTGCTCCAGTTTCGAACGTTACACCTCAGGTGCCTTACAGCCCGCCATCCGAACCAAAACAAAAAGTTAAACACCTCACAGCCAATTATAAATGTGTCGTTAGGCGGTAGTGATTCTCATCTTTTCTAGCACCATCCAGATAATTAGCCAATGAAACGTATTTACTATCTACCCTATCTCACACACGATGCCCGGTGCCCAGCGTGTGCTGCTGAGTTAGACAAGCTGCTGCTTCATCGCAGAACCTGGCATCTTATGGGGAAAGTCAGACATTGAGTCCATCGTTACCGGGGTGAAGAGAACCATGAGAGAGAAGTACAGGATGGTGGGAGTCACTAAACTTACCTTCGGGTGTTTAAGGCCAATGTTGCAAAAGGTCCTCCCTGATACTTGCCTGTCTTGTGACTCTGTAGAGGCATTTGGGGTAGGGTAGCGGTATGAAATGCTTCATGGTGCTCAGCCCAAGCACTCAACCACTTTTTTTCCCTCTCTTCCACGTAACTTTAAATAGATGTTCTCTCTCCTGCCACCCATTATCCCCCAAAAAAAGACGTTAAATGTCTGCACACTTAGTAGCCCCTCTCACAAAGTAGTGATGAGAGCAGTTTCCCCCATACAAGCAGGAACTATCTGGAGGTGAAGACTGTGGCAGTTTTCACACATGGCCACAAATTGTTCGAAACCCTCCCCCTAGACGTGTGTTCTACGGACTCTCCCGTTGAAGCTGGGCAGGTTGACTGTTTTAACCAATAGATTATGATGGAAATAATGCTGTAACTTCCCAGCCTGAGTCATAAAAGGCCCTGGGGCTTCTGCCTCCTTCTCTGGAACTCTTGCCTTTGGAGCTCTGAGCCACCGCATAAGAAATGTGAGGCCACCATGCTGGAGAGTCACGTGTAAGCACTGTGATCCACGCCTCCAGCTGAGCCAGCCTTCTAGACATTCCTGCTGAGGCACCAGACATGTGACTGAAGCTGTCTTAGGCCCTCAAGATCAGTCTCTCTGCCAGCTGCATACCACCCAGCAACTTCTATCAATGTCACATGGAAGAGAAGAATCACCCTGCCAAGCCTTGCCTGAATTCCTGACCCCAGAATTATGCAACATAAGAAAACAGTTATTGTTTTAAGCCACTAAGGGGGTCTGTTAAATAAAGGGGATCGGATCAGTGGCCAAAAACAACCTATTCCAGCCAGCCAGTGACGGAGCATCGAGGTGGCCCTCCCCTAGGCATGAACTCACCACAAAAAGGAGAGGAAAGTGTAGTAGAAAGTGTAGAAAGTGCGGGTTGGGCTATGTATGCATAACATGCTGAGTCTCTGCTCCGACAGAGGAGAGCAAAAAGAAAGATGGCCACTTCATCCCAATACATCTGAGCAGGTGAACCTCAGAAACTTACATGGAAACCCTGGGTTGAGGGGCAGGGATGAGTGCTCCAGGGCCAGCAAAAGAAAGAGAAAGAAGGCAATTTGGAATCAAAAAGAGCGATTGGAAGGGAAGGGTTTCTTCCAACGACAGTATTTGTCCCTTTGCATTTGTCCCTTCCCGGATGTGATGTGCATATCCCACACCTAATGCGTGCCAGGCACTTGTGCTAAACGCTTCACTGCAAAATAGTCTTCAGTCTTCACGGGAGTCTTGTGAAATGACTACTCTTAAGTAAGCGGAAAGCAGAGTGTCAGAGACTTGATACGATGTGCCCAAGGTCACAGCTAAGGGCAAGTACAGGCATTTCAACCACAGGTGTCTGACTCTCACCGTGAAACCATACTGCCACTACCTCCTAGGAGTTTGTTTCTCACTGTGTTTCCTAGAAAGGGAAAAACTCCTCCCGTTGAGATTTTTCCAGGTCACTGGCCTGTTACCCTATCTCAGGCAGTAGGAGAGAAGGTGGCTGGATCAGTACAAACTTAACCGCTACCGTTAAGAAAACAGTTCAGAGTGCAAACGAAGCACATTGTCTCTTTTTGTTTATTTGGTCTCGGCTTGGTGTGTTGTCTGTCATATGACTGTAATGCAGAACTAAACAATTGTGACTCCTGCTCTGTCTGTTCGGCGTAGCCCTGTATTGGGCTTTAGTGGTTCTTTGGCCTGGTCTCTGTGTTGCACATACGTGCATGGTGACACCCGATATCTGAGAGAGAACTTGGGGAACAAAAACCTCCTGCCCCTTCAGGGCAGCATCCTTTGGCTTGTTGATTCAGGCCCAGCTCTGATTTTGGTAACTTGCAGCCTCCAACCCTCTTCCCGTCAACAGTGCCTAATTTATTGTGCCAATTAACGAGCGGTTTAGCGTCAAATGAAACCTCAGCATTCTGTAGGATAGCTGACAATTTCCCTGGATATATGTGGGACTCCAGGATTTGGCTCATGTCTGCACTTTTCCAAAGTGAGGAAAAAAAAAATTCCTCCTTGTTCTGGGACTTTGCAGTGTGGGCTATAATTGGATTGATTCCTGTAAGAATGGGCAGGTTTTGACATCATGTTTCACCAAAAGTGCCCTTTGTTAGAGATTATGAATATGCCTGTTGACACAGCGCTGTGAATCGGGTGTAACCGATCCCTTACAACCTTTCTGGGTAGGAGAACCTCAGCTATGTTCTGTGCTTAACAGTTGGGAACAACTTCCTTTGCTTAGAAGGATTCAGATGTCAAGTGACCCTGAGGCTATTGCTGCCCCATGGGTCAGACAGTGCTCTGAGACCTACCGGCTTAGAGATGAAACCACCTCACACAATGCCCTGGTGATGTCGCAGGACCTAAGTGCCCAAGAGTAAGGCTAGATTGGACATGCCCTCACTGCATTTGTCCTGGTGACTATTGAGTATAACATGGTAATGCCTACAGTCCTCAAAAGCCAACTGTCTGTCCTCAGATCCCTTTTCCAACCTTCTGCTGCTCTGCTCCGTGTCACATAGAGATGACTCTATTATAAACTACATTTCCCAGACACTCATGTCAATAGGCTTCCAGTCCAGTGGGAGAATAGAGACACTTGGAGGGGGTCCAGGACAATGGAGGCGCTTGGGGGAAGACTGGAGGACAGGAGGAGGGAGCAAGCCAGGGTACCTCTCCCTCTCTGACTTGGATAGTGTCTCTAGCATCTCCCTCATGATTCCAGCTGCCTATCTGGTCTCAGAACTCCTCCAGCTCTGCCATGATTACAACTCCCTTCCGGTGGCGCCACCTCCTGGGCTTCGGCAGCACCATCTCATCTTCTCAAAGTACGAGCTGCTTCCTGCTGCTGCTCATCTTTGGGTTTCCCCACAATTCTCTATATGCCCTTTCTTTTAGTCCAAAACCTTTCTAATTGGAACTTCCTCTGTTGCATTACCCAAAATGTGTGCCGTTTCCTGACTGGGTCTTAATATATACTTTAGACTAAAAATTATTACATATATATCATTTGGCACAGGAATGTTGTAGTTCTTTAGGGTGATGATCTGGAAGATGAAATTTCGATGCTAAAAGTAAAATTTCTATGAACCCTAAGATTGATTACAGGGTTGGATAATAGGTTTCTACTTGAGTGCTAAATTTGGCCAAGTGGTAGTGGCTGCCCGTGATTTGAAAAGAATTCTGAGGATGCATCTGTATCTAGCCAGAGAGAGTGATGAGATCCATGATCAGTGCCTCACGTGGGTATGGAAATGGTGAATAGTAAGATGTGTGCCATTCTTTTCACCCTAATTAGCTGAAGCAGAATTGGCACAGACTATCTGAAATCGGGACTATTTAGGAAAATCTATGATGTATGCATCATATATCGTATATAAATTATGATACATCCAAAAGTGAATACAGGTTCATTGTGCACTGATAATGGAAATAGAGTGAGAACAAAAAACACATTTCTGAGGCCTTCTGGCCCCGTTACTACATAATCAATTTCACAGCATTTTACTTATGTTTTCTGAACGGCCATTTTCATTTCTAAATCTGTATTTTAAGATAGTCTTAATGTGTTAATTTGGTATGTTAGGTGGCATAAAACGAAGGATTTTAAAGTCTTCATCTGTTTCTGCCACTTGAGCAGTGTATCAGTTAGGATCCAGTTAAGATTTCAACAGGGAGAATTTAATATAGGGATTTGTTTAAAAGATACTGGAGGATCAGAAAAGCGAAAATATTTGAAACCCCAAAATAGCACAGAGGTACTAATGACTATAGGAAGCAGCCCCTACCCTTGGGCTAGAAGAACAAAGAGGGGAAGTTGGTTTAACAGAAACTGGATGCCCCCGAGGAGGAGAGGTTCTTTGCCCAGTGCTGGAAGGTTCTTGTGAGAACATAACGAGGCAGGTTCCTCGAGCACATGTAGATAATGGAGACCATAATGCGGGGCTATTACCATGGTGAAAAGCCACTGGTAGGATGGCATAGACACAAACAGCAAGCAGACAGGAAGGAACCAATCCCATCTCCCTCCACCTTCCTTCCAGTCTCCTCTCCTGCCCCCTGTGGACAAAACCTAACATGGAACTGACAGACAAAAAGGAAGCCATGTTTGCAGTTTTCCAAAAGCAGCATTGCAAACCAGGATACAAAAGGGTGGGTTTGAGCTGAGACACAGTAGCTAAAAAACCACACAGGCAGCCTGAGGCTTGCAGGAGAGGATGCTTTTGAAAGCACTTAGCACAATGCCTGGAACACACTTCATAAGCATCAACAGGGGTACTCCCTGGCCTTCTTCTGTGCCCCTTGGACACTAAAATGGAGCCAGATTTGTCCCTGATGTTATCGGTAGCTTTCTCTTGATAACATCGACAACATAGGGTGGCAAGAAAACATGTTCTAAGTTCATATTTATGCATTCTTTTTTATGTGACAAAAGATCCTTTCATATCTTCGAAACAGAGCTTCCTCTAAGAGGGTTTATCCTGTTCAGTGAGATTTCTTTTGTTGCTAAAGAGGCTGTTGTTGTTGTTTTAGGTTTACTTAATTTATTTTGAGAGACAGAGACAGTGATTGGGGAAGGGGCAGAGAGAGAGGAAGAGAGGGAGAATCCCAAGCAGGCTCCATTCTGTCAATGCAGAGCCCAGTGCGGGGCTCAAGCCCACAAACCGTGAGATCATGACCTGAGCCAAAACCAGGAGTTGGATGCTTAACTGAGCCACCCAGGCGCCCCAAGAGGCTCTTGTTTTTAACAGCAAGTAACGTGTGTTTATTGCTTATTATGTCCCAAGCACTGAGCACCTTGGCATGGCTTCTCTTGTCTAATCACCCCAACGAGAACCCTATGCACAGATGCTGCGACTGTCTACATTGAACTCAGAGGAAACTCAGAGGTCGTAAGTAATTTGCCCAAGGCCACACAGCGGCTAGGTATGCGAGCCACAATGCATCTTTGGGTTGTTGGTTTGTTTTTGTTTTTTTTAATGTCTATTTATTTATTTTGAGAGAGAGAGACACAGAAAGGGAGAAAGAATCCCAAGCAGGCTGCTGCCCACGCGCCCCTCACAGTGTGTCTTTTTTTTTACCGCATGCTGCCGTGTGGCTCGCTTGAGCCACTTTCCGTCACCCCTGGAACCTGGAATCTGTCTTAGGTCACCACGGTGAGCGAACTGAACTAGCAGCAAAATTTGACCGTTCTTTGATCTATTGTCTTGTTTTGCCGATGAGGGGGTTGCGGTGTTTCTTGCGTCCAGCACAGCTGACGAACAACACACGGCAATCTTTACACGTCCGATCGTGCCTCTTCCCTCGGGGTCACTGGCACGGAGTCAGTGCCTGCCGTGGAGAAGGCATGACGGTGGCCCAGGGCCTGTGCACTTTCAAGGCTCCTTGTGACACGAGTTTGTTGGCATTCATGGAAGTGGGACTCCTCCCTGAACTCCCCTCTGAGCCCACGGGGTTTTGATCTAACTGGTATAAGGCGTAGGTCTCATCCCCACTCTCTAGCCTGGTGGTGTTCTCAGACAGACCATTCAGCTGCTCGGGTGTCTATACAGTTACAGAAGGGACGCGTTCCACGGCACTCTGTGGCTTCCATGTTATCTGTTGTGTCTACACCAAGGTCTGACTGAAAAGGCCAGTCAGCCCCCTGGACCCTCCAAGCCGTCTCACTCCCGGGGATCAGCCAGGGGAAGAGGTCTTGATCCTCACCCTCTAGGCTCTGTGTCCCCGGGCAACTGGGGAGGGATGTGAGGAGGCCCGTGACGGAGGTGTTGGTGACGGAGCTGACTGGAATGGGAGGGGGGTGGCATAAAGGAAGGGTGTTTGGTTGCCATGGCAACACCAGCAAACACTCCAAAGAGCGGGTGTGGTCCAGGACTTCACGAAGTGCCACCGGCCTGGAGCAGCCGCTGGAATGTCTGAGTGTGGCCGCGTTCCTCCCCACAGAGCCCGGGGCCAGGCCACCAGCAAGGACGGCCGGTACCTCTCAGGAATGCTCAGGATGAAGACGGGCGTGGAAAAGACAAGCAGGCCTCCCAGGTGTGGGTTTTCCTACCCCCAGCCACAGAATGGGGGCCTTCCAGAAGAAATTTGGAAAACTCCACAGAGAGCCAAAAGCGACTTGATCGACAAATTGGTTTTTTTTCCCCCAAAACTCTGAGGCTGACATTCTTCAGGGTATGAGCAGGCACTTTGAGAGTTCTTCCCTGCAAACGTTCACTCCTGTTGCCGCCTGCCCTCCTCTTCCAAAGTGGTGTTCTCACCGGGGACACGGACCTGGGATCTCAAAACCCTTGGTCTGATCAAACAGAAGACGGGGTCTTGGCACGGGTGGGCAACGGGAATGTGGGTGACAGTGGGATGAAGGGGCAAGTCTGGAGAGATGCGGAAGCAGGAGAGACGAGACCACAAAGGCAGTGACGGGGTGAGGCCAGCAGGACACGAGGAGTGGATTCAGAATATGTGAAAGCTTGAGGTCAAGGCAGGGTCTTGTGTCCAAGGCCCAGGGGTTAGATGAGGCTTTTGCTAGCAAGGAGATTCGTGAACACAAAGAAACAAACAAACCTGGTAAGAATGTGACCGTGAGCTCAACGGCTGGCCGGCCAAGTTGTCTATGGGAAAGAAGGCCTGGAAGGCCCGCTAAAGCCTGGAAAACGAATATTGCCAGAATTGGCAATTGGTAATTGTGACCTTGCTTTCACCCCCAGGTCTTGCAAGACTTGCAAGACCTGCAAGACCTTGCAACTCTTCCCTTCTCCAAATTCAAGTCTTTTCTGTCCTATTCCCTCTTCCCCTAAGCCTTAACTAGCTTAGAGGAAATTCCCACGCAAAATATAGCAGGAGTGGAGACTGGAAATAAAAGTGGTGATATTTTAAGTGTATCTGAAATGCTAATAGGGTGATATTTGGCACTTCCTTGGTAAAGAAGGAAATTCATTCATTAGCAAATGTTGATTATTAATAATTACTTATTGCACTCCAGGTAAATTGGCTCTGTGGTACATACTTTGCGTTCACTATAGTTAGTCTGCATAAAACTTCTTTAAGTTGGGAACTATGGTTCCATTTTACAGATGGGAAAACTGAGTCTCAAGCCACTAACTTGCTCAACATCACTCCACTTCATCTCAGGTCAAGATTTTATGCTTTGAGAAAGGAATTCACATGGAGCACACTTTACGTGCCAAGCGCTCTCAAGGGTTACAAATGTTACCCAATTGAATGTGCATAACAATTCTGCAATATAAACGCATCCCCCACTTTGCAAATGAGCCTTGAACGGTTCAGTCTTCTATCTAAGTTCTCCATGAGCTGGGAGCCCATTCTAAGTCTTGATTCGGAAGTCTATACTCTTTGAAAGAGCTAGCATGAATATCTAAGTACCTGGAATGTACTTTGAGAGAGTCAAGGCTTGAAATACACGATACCTTCGTACCTCTGGGAGCTTCATTTGTATCTAGAGGAAATTCTTATATCTAGAGGAAAACTTGCTACTCTCCCCAAGCCATGAGCATTGCCTGGGGCCCTCTTTATTGCATGAAGGTAAATTGTCTAACTCTAAAATTATTATGGGTGGAGACAGATTGCTCATTTAATGAGCATGCTTCCCAAGCAGAGCTCTGGGACATGCTCTGGCATTAGCATTACCCTCTGAAATCATGGATAAATTACATTGTCTTGCTGACATCGTTTTTTTAAAAAAAAATTTTCCTTCCTTTAATACTTGGAATTGGGGTCACATTCTAACTATTTAATCTGAGGCCTCAAACTGGCGCACAGCATAGCTTTAAATGAAATTAAATTTAAAACCTAGCCAAAGGTTCATAGAACACTTAATTGCATGCATGCACCACGTGTGTGTGTGTGTGTGTGTGTGTGAGAGAGAGAGAGAGCGCGCACAATACCAAGCAGCCCTTTAGAATAACTCACATCCTGGGCCAGGAAGTGCATGGAAACTCAAAAGCCAGCCAATCACCAATCATCATCCTCAATATTTTGCTTCTTCTGGTCTCTTCTGTATCAGGGACACTTCTGTTTACCTTGAGTAACAATACTTACAACAAACATATATGATATAAAATGCTAATTCCATGGCATGTACTTTATGTTCATTATAGTAAATCTGCATGAAAATTCTTTAAGTTGAAAATGATCATTCCATTTTAAAGATGGGAAAATTGAGTCTCCATCCATTAAGTAACTTGCTCAAGATCATTAAATTTCATCTGCCTGGTAGCCTCTTAGATTCTCTCTCTTGCTTGATCAACAGTTACTGCTTCTTCCCAATCCTTGTGGACTACACATCTAAGACTGAAATGTGCATATCTGTTAGCTGGGCTCAAGCAGGCCTCAACAGAAAACTGACTGATGAACCCTGAGTTCAACAGTCAACTTGAAAATGAGTCATTTTGGTACTATGCTCTCACAATCCACAATCTTCTGTGTTGCCCTGCTCTCACCATCACTTTTTGGGCTATTGTTAAAGAACCAATCAAAGCATAAATTTCAAGGGTCCACGGGCCCACCCACTCACCCACCGCCAACCCCAAACACAGCATCCTCTTTTCTTTTGAGCCTCACATCCATAAAAATCAGGGTTGAACTTAGTCTAGCAAATTCCAAGGCTTTATTCAGGCGGGGCACTGTGCAAGGCAGTTGCTGAGATTCCAACCTGAGTAAGATAGTGCTTCCAGGACCACCGTGGAGAGATGTGACATTGTGTCTTGCTCATGGTTGCTTGATCCCAGGGCCAGAAATCAGGCCTGGCCTACCTTTTTCAAGCCATGGTCTCTGATGCTGGTTGGCTTTCACTCAAATGAAAGCGTGCTGTTTTCTACTTCTTACAGGAGTCATCAAATGACCTAGTGCCGCTGAGTTCACTTGCCTTCAAAGAGTTTGATCTGGGGGGAAAGGACAAGAACACAGGTAACAGGACACCAGTCAACTAGATTGACTCTTCTAAGAGAGGACAGGAAGGGTTCATGGATTCAATACATCTCATCAAAGAGGAGAATGAAGAAAAGCTTCGTGAAGTTGGAGAATGGCAGAAAGGACTGAGGAAATGAAGTTTGAGGCACGAGGAGGCAGAGGGAAGGCAGTCCAGGGTAGGGAACAGGACGAGCACAGGCCACAGAGACATTACTCTTCAATGGGAGGGAGGGAGCCCTGGATCAGAAACAGTGAGAAGTCAGTGCAGCGGGCCGGCCGTCTTGACACCAGTTTGACCAGGAAGGACATGCAGAGTCTATGACGTAACTTCACTGAGGCATCGGTGACCTGATGGGAGCTGAGGAATGACCTGGACCCCACGTGCCAGTGGGTTGGGGGTAAGAGGCAGGAGAGGGCAACTTGCCTGGGAACATCACCGTGGTCTGTTGAGGAGGCGATGGCAGCCAGGGGGAGAGCAAGGCCAGCGGGAAGGAGGAGGACAGGGGAGAGTTCCACAGGAAAGGGGATGGCTTAGGTGCGCACAGACGAGCCGCTGTGGGAAACACTTTCCCTCTGAGGACTAGCCAGGGCCATCGTCGTGGCCAAGGAGACCCTCCAGGACCCCTCCCGATCCCCCCATCCCTTCCCTCATTCTGCCCCGGCCACATTGACCTCAGTGCTCTTCTGCAGACATGCTGAGTTCTGTCCCAGCTCACATCTGCCGTTCCCTGTGCAGACTGGTCTTCTCCAGGTATTCACCGGGGCTCCCTCTCTCACCTCCACGTGTCTCCAAGAAGCACGCTCTCACCTTCCCCACATGAACCGGCGCTTCCCCACCCCCAGCCACTACTTGCCGCCTTACGGCACCTGAGTTTCCTTTGTGGAACTCCTCACCAGGGGCATATACGTTTCCAGCTGCCTCGTCTGTCTCCCACTTCTTTCCAAGCTCCATGAGGACAGAGACATTGTTTTGTTCACCACTCTATCCCTAGTGCCTGGCACAGAACAGGTGCTCAGTAAATATTTACTGAATAAAACAGGATCACCGGTTCTTTATTTTTTTGTTTCACGAAGGTCACAGCAGTCCGGATATAAAATATATGGCCCTAGGCGACGGTGAGTTCTTTCATAATTAGATTGATTCATGACAAAGCAGGATAACTCATGGAGGAAAATGCTAGAGTGCATTAACAGTCTTTTGGAGACCCCTTCATGCCCGAGAACCTACAAAACTAAGTACTGTGGTACTTATGTTTATGGGTTTTACGTGTGTGGTTTCCCCAGACGGGGGTGTTCCATCGGAGCTTAGTGGGTTAACGCACAGAGCTTAGGGTCAGACTCTCAGGGTGCAAATCCCGACCCTGCCATTTGTTAGCCGGGCTGCTTTGGGCCTCTGTGAATCTCTCTGAAAACTTCTCATGTCCCATTTTTGTTAAGTATTCCACTCCTCAGTTACTGTCTGAATTCCCGAAGTGCGGGTCCCAGTGGTGACTCTGTTACCTGATCTGTTAAAAAAAACTGCATAGGCTTTATGGAAACTAGATGCCAGTAAGAGACCTTTTATTTGCTTTTTCTTATTGCTGGTTTGAGATTTCTGGATGTATAAATTTGTATACGATTTATTAAATGGAAATTCTCCTAAAGTAGAATAATATAATCAAATACTTCGCTAGGCGTGATGTCCCCTTACTTTAACCATGGGACATAAGTGTCATGATTAAAAAAAAAAATGATGTCCAAAGCATATTTTAAAAGCAAATGTGAGTGATTCATCTGTGTGACAATCTAGAACTGTGCTGTCCAATATGGTGTTCACTTAGCCACATGCGACTATTTACATTTAAATTATTGGAACGGAGTAAAATCTAAAATTAATTCTTCAGTCGTCCTGGTCACCCTTCAGGCGCTCAATGGCAACACAGGACTAATGGCTATTAATTACACTGGACAATGCAGAAGAGAACATTTCCATCCTTGTAGAAAGTTGTACTCTTCTACAAACTTGATGCATTCAGAAATTTAATGTTTTTTTTTTAAGACAATAACCAGCATTCCACATAGCTAGTGCAACTTTCCAGACATAGTCCAAATATCTGGAGCTTCCCAGTAGTTTTGCCAACTCCGAAGATTTCCCCTTAGCCCACTTCATTTTGCTCAGTGCCACTTTTACCACCATCTCCCTACAATCCACGTTGCTTCTCTCTGAATCAGTAGGCTAGGACATCTGGCAGCCAAACCACACGGGATTCTCTTAGCTGCCCTGTCCTGAGAATATAATAATCATGGCACACATCTCGGAGACCCTCTGATGTCCAAGTATCACAGTGAGGATTGGAAGCGTCTTTAAAAGCCATTCAAAGGCACTTCCCTCGGGGTGTTTGGGTGGCTCAGTAGGTTGAGCGTCCGACTTCGGCTCAGGTCATGATCTCATGGTTCGTGGGTTTGAGCCCCGCGTCGGGCTCTGGGCAAACAGCTCAGAGCCTGGAGCTTCCGTTGGATTCTGTGTCTCCCTCTCTGCACCCTCCCACACGCATGCTCTGCCTATATCAAAAATAAGCATTCAAAAATAGTTTTTTAGAGGCACTTCCCTCATCTTCTCCACTGGCAAACTTCTTGACAGCCTAGTCTATACACATTGCTTCTGGCATTCCCTCCTTCCCTTCTTCCTGTCTGCCCTGCTCAGGCAATGTGCGAGGCATAGGGCTGCAAAGGTAGATATTTAGGGAACTGAGGCTCAGAGAGGTTAACTAGATGACAGATCTAGTTAGTGGTATAGTCTGAATTCAAATTCAGATTTGTTGGGCACAAAAGCTTGAGCCCCTTGCAGATCACCATGCTGCTGCCCACAGATTATGAGTCATTAATGCACCATAGGTACTAACCTTCAAGGTCCAGACTCAGTCATCCCTGCCCCTAGCCTCCCTCCCGCAGATCATCCACCAAAGTGGAAAAGGCATTAGCAGCGTTGAGTTAATACGCAATGTTTCCCAGAGTGGAGGCTACTTGGACACTTTAAGAAGCTCTGGGATCCCTCTCACAGGTCATTCTTTTTTTTTTTTTAATTTTTTTTTATGTTTATTTTTGAGACAGAGACAGAGCATGAGTGGGGGAGGGGCAGAAAGAGAGGGAGACACAGAATCCGAAGCAGGCGCCAGGCTCTGAGCTGTCAACACAAAGCCCGACGCGGGCCTTGAACCCATGAACCATGAGTTCATGACCTGAGCTGAAGTTGGATGCTTAACCAACTGAGCCACCCAGGCGCCCCTCTCACAGGTCATTCTTAAGGTGATTGATTCACCACCAACAAAATCATTCCTCGAAGTCATTTGTGTCCTAACACAATGTGACTTACTATTCAGAAAGCCCTCTGACCTGTGCATATGGAGTTGTGGTACGGGGAAATTCTGTAACTTTTATAGCCTTTTGTGAGATTTAAATATATGACTTGTACATGTGTAAACATTTTTGAAAAGGCAACTGCCTTCTGATAGCAGTTATGGGGAGGAAAGGCAAATTGATACATGATTGGTGGTCATTAAAAAGTCAACACTCTCCCTTTATTTATTGTAACTTTTTTTACATTTGAATAAATGACTTTCATGTGGACAAAGACAAAGAAAAGGAAGCTGTCTATATTAAATTATCTTCAGAAGGAAATTTGATTCAAAGAATATTAGTAAATTGCAGTTACTCTGGACTAACTTTCAGGGTTTAGAAATGTTTTTATTATACTGACTTGGGATTTTAACCAGACTTGTAGATTCTTTTAAGAATATACCCTGCCAGGGGCGCCTTGGTGGCTCAGTTGGTTGAGTGTCCAACTCATAATTTCAGCTCAGGTCATGCTCCCAGGGTTGTGGGATCGAGCCCCACATTGGGTTCTGTGCTGAGCATGGAACCTGCTTAAGATTCTCTCATTCTCTCCCCCTCTGCCCCTCTCCCAGACTCATGCTCTCTAACATAAAAATTGAAAAAAAAAATGTACCCAAGGGATCATTAGCAGGTTGCTGAATGTAGCCAATCACATATACTTCCCAATGAGTTGACCACCAGACTGGATTCTGACCATAAGAATGTGCATTCGACCCATGTAGACTCAGACCATGGCAGACTTGAAAATAGCCATCTATTCTCTAAACTAGTCTTACCTCATTCCAGACCCAAATACACAAGGTGTAGGTAGATTTTATGGGCGTGGACTATTATGAGATACCAGATGTTCACCACCACACTCTTTTGTGTCTGAGCTAATCATCGGGCCACCTGAAACGTTATGGATCCAGAATCAGTGGTCTTTCTGGGGTGACTTCAAAAGAGACCCGAAGCCAGCTCTGGAGATACCATGGGGCTATTTGTAAGTGGAAAACCTTCTCGTTCCCATCCTCCCCATGCTAAGCCCCTCATCATCTGGTTGGCCTGAATCTAAGAGTAGTGAGTCTCCCAGCTAACGGGTGACTCATCATGTCATTTAAGTTTGTCAGTCAACGGAAACCAGAGCTCCAAAGTCTCTCTCCAGGACTATCCCTGGGGAAGCTATTAGGGAGAAGGCAGCCTTGCCAGAAGTCTCAGGCCAGCTGTGGCCTAACTGGCATGTGCAGGGGCATCTGCTTATACTCAGGGCCTGGCATGAGGAGAGGGCCCTGGAAGAGCACTCTAGAAAACTCTCAGTTTTCCTACCATCAGCTACTAACAAAGCCACAAGGAAACCAATGAGCACCTGGAAACATAAACAGGTAAAAAGACCCTTAACTTTCCCACCTAAAACAGGTATGGGTTTGCTCTGGGCCTAGTGGGCCACATCCTGGAGTAGAATGCATATGGCATTCGGAGACAGAAAACTTGGATTCCCATCCCAAGCTGAACTTAGTTATATGAACTTGAAGTTTTCAATAATTTGACAGTTTCTTCATCTGTAAAATGGAAACAGACAAGGCTGATTTTGCTCTGATTTACCCACGGGTAGCAATAAAGCAGAAGAAAGCAATTTGTGAGATAAAGAAAATGTCAGGTAACTTTTTCTTTTTGCTCTCAAGTGTTTATTTCTAGTCACAAACCTCTCCCCCAAGTTCCAAGCACACATTCCCACCTATCTATTCCATGGGTCTTACCAAATGGCTAACAGGCGTGTGAAGACAACCACTCAGCCCTTCAGGCCACCGGAATGATGCCTGGCATGACCAGAGACCCTGGCAGGCTGCCCCCAGCTGCAGAGGCCTCTTCCTGGGTGCTAAACACGACTTCACAGGAAATTTCCAAGTAATTATCTACCTGGCCCTCCAACTGATTTTATCAAATAGCAAATATATGTGCTTTCTTCCAAAGACCACTCCTCCTGGCTTCCCTCTTCTGTCAGTGATGGTAATGTTCAAGGGTCCATGCTTAATGTTCAAGGCTTAACGCAAAGCCCTCACCTTTGACATTTCTCTCCACTTCTCCCCCTTCCCTTTCATGTCCTCTTCAACACCATTTTTCTTTTCCTTCTCACATCTCCATGTCCCACAGAACCAGGCGTAAAACAGAGACCAGTCATACGAACTTAAGGAACTTCCCTCACCAGGCTGACACTTGCTATCCTTATCGATGTAATGAGAATATGGAGGGTGCAGATTTGCGATTAAGTTTGCCAAACGCATGGCACATGTTGGCCAAGTTCTGCCTTCTAGCTAACCTGGCTGCCTCAGTGATGTCCAATATCACCCAGCCTCTCCCCAAACCTACCTCCTCTCTTCAGCCCTGTTCTTCACTTTGCTTGCACTATCCTCTTCCTCTTTCCCATTTCTGTCTACCAAGCTTGTATGCCTCCTCCTCAGACGATCCTTCAAGCGCTATGCATCTTTGGCATCCAGGAGTGGTGCCTACTTCCTCTGACCCATAAATGTCAGCCTTTGTTTCTACAACCCACGAGACACTTGACATCACTACTGTGCGCTCTGCTTTGGTACGCGTCCTCTCCTCTCATAAAATTTCATGTTTATTTTGTCTACATGTGCCGCTTACTTAATAAATCACTCTTAAGTGACCAAAAGGAATCCATCAATTAACTGATGACGACGTCTGGACTGGCCCAAGCGAATGGGAAGCGATTTGGAAATGGTGGTTGATTTGAACAAAGAATAAGACACCAAAGACACTTCACATTTTCTGTGCTGATTTTTTAATGAACATCTTATAATCTTACAAAATAACTGGCTGTAGCTGTTTTACATTACAATACAGTAGATCAGCTCCTTTCATTGTGTTCCCAAACAAGCCATCCCCTTGGGGTGCTAACTAACGCACTCAATAGTGATCTCACAGAGTATAGAGCAAATGCCAAGTGCAATGCCTTGTGATGGAGGGAAGCAAAGGAGACAATCAAGATAACTCTTCCCTTTCATGTACAGTTTTGCCAGCTGCCCATCTGTCTTCACTCTGTCCTCTCATCTCTCTGGTTGGAGACTGTCACACGAACCACCAGAGTCAGCCTAGTCCTGGGCAACCTTGACACCAGAGCCCCTAGTTACTAGGAAAAAAAGAAGCAGAGAAGTGACTTTGGAACATAGAAGGGCCTTTGGGAGAGGTCTTCCGTTACCCCGTGGTTGGGTGAGAGCAGCCAAGTGCAGACCACCACATGGAGTGTGAGTTGGTATCTCCCGGAGTTCTATGACCACGGTGGCTCAGTCCTTCCACTTTATTAGTGACATGAGGGCTCAACACATCAGGGTCCAGGGACAAGGGCTGGAAGAGCCTGCCATCTCTGAATGGCCATCGCTGAGTAGCGCCGGGCAGCCTTTAGCCAGAAGGGCTTTCCAGACACCACAGGAACTGCCCTCTCACCTTCCCAGGGCGGTGGTGCATTGCAGATGTCGCCAGTGGAGAATAAAAGATTTGTAAATGAAGTATGACAGAGAAGTGTGCTCACTGTTCCCCCTGTGGAGAGACTGAGCACAGACCCACACTGGCGTGAACCGCAGGCTCACATCCTCGTGGGGGGCTGTAGCCTTCCTGAGCTGGGCAATGCCCAACATACCTATTCTGTTGCCTCAATCTCAAAGCAGCATTCGCTGACACAAAGCTTGATGCACTTCCAAGAATTTGGATATTCTCCCCAAGAAAACAATTGTACGACTTTGTAAAAAATGGAGGATCTAAACTTTTTCATCGTCCTTTCCATATCGAAGCCTACTACAATCCCAGAAATATTTATTCTCTTCTTGGGGTACTAAATATGAATCCAATGAACGGTAGGTGCCTAGGGTTCCATTGGGGCTAAAAACATAGAGGACAAGGGCTTTTTGGATGGGCAATCTGCTCTTTCCTTTCCCCAGTGATGATGCCACCCTCATTTTATATCCCTGGAGATAAATTTTTTTTTCCCATTCCAGAATATTTTCCTTCCCACGTGAAGTCTGGCTCAAGATAGCGGTAACATTTCCTCTTCCTATTTGCAAAGCCGTTGCTCCAGTGTTGGTGGGAAAAGTGGAGGACTTGTGGTCAGAGCCAAGGAGCAGATGATTCAGAGACCAAGGTTGCACGCTAATTTGGCCTGTTATTTGCTTCCATTGGAGAAGTAGCTTTGAGGGAAGCAAGACTCCCAGCCCTTCTTGAGATGACAAACTGAAGTGTTGAGCAAGAAGTTAACGCTCTTTCCCCAAAGGCCTAATCCAGAAATTGTTACCAAAAACAACTGCAATACACCATGAGCAAGAAGAGTAAGCCTGGGACGTGAATGCAGGCAGGTTAACACGGTGGTCACTTTACCTACAGTCCATCTATTGAACAAGAGAGGATAATGGCAACAAAATGGACCCTAAATAGTTGAAATTCTTCTCTTTTCCCACAGAGTGTCACCCTTGCTCCACGTGTTTCCAAAGCTTGCTCAAATGAAAAGCTCTAGGTCGCAGATCTGATACGTTGCACTCGAATAGAATTTACCTCAGATTCCGCATTGCTTGACGGATTCCCCTCTGATCTGTTTTGGAGACTTGGAACAAGGCTGAATCTCTGACTTGTTTCACCCTCCTGCCCGAGGCCGTGATTTTCCCATGGCCTCTCCCACCACTACGGCCTCCCTAGGCTCCTCCATTTCTGCCCGTTCTTCCACCTCCTCCCACTTTCCCCCATGTCATGTCCGTGACATTTTTTTTCCCTCCAGAACATCAACAATTGGTCATGTGTCTGTGAATGATGGCCAGGCTTGGGGACTTAGAAGAAGTGAGACCACAGGCCGAGCATGAGGAATGTGTGAGTTCCTGTAATCCTGGCAATCCCAGCCCTCGTACAAATTTGTTGACTGACTAGTAAGAGCCACACTTGAAAGTGTAGAGAATCCTGGGTCTCGTCAACTCCAAACAAGAGTTCTGAGAAGTGAAAAGTAGTGAATACAGTCTTTTTGGATAGATACACAAGAACCACACTCTGGTTCTCCTGGGCCTAGTGCTAATGGGCACTCCCACCCAACTGCCATCTCTTAATGTTATCGTCCCCGTCCTCCACCTCCTGAAAAGGTAAATTAGCTGACATGTATCAAGAACGCCACCTAATTTCTCTCTCTCTCCTTCTCCACTTCCCTTTCACCGTGCCAATTCTCATCAATAGAACAATGGCAGAGGAACTTGTCTTTCTGTCTTCAAATCCTCAGTATTCATTTTGGATGTGAACTTCACAGCAGCATGTGTGGAACAATGTATACTTTTTAGCTTAGTAGACAGCAAAAAATATAATATATATAATATATTTATATAATTATGTTTAAATACTTATAAAGAATTAATAACTAACCTCATCATTACTAAGGGAGACTACACAAAAGAAAGGGAGCCAGTTTAGAGCAGAAGAGCCCTGAAAGATGGCAATCCATTCAAAACGGGTGTTACAGAGTGTCCCTGGCAACTTCTCTTCTAGTATTTTGGTATTGGTTTGCAAGTCGGGTGGGGCTGAATAGTTGGCAGGGTGCAGAGTGGGGAGCAGGGCAAGAGGCGGGGATGGGGTTGAATAGAATATAAATGGGGGATGAGGGTCCGTGTATATCTATCATATTTCTCCTTCCACTTTTAATCAACTGCCCCTTTGAAGAAACTTTTGCCCATGATTCTTCCCTACTTGGGCTTCTTGATGCAATAGTCGGCACCTAGAAACATCCTCCTGCATTCTATGAGATCCTCATGCTCTTCCTCCTTCCTTCATTTCGTGACCTTTCTTCTCTGTTCACCTTTTGTGCCCTTTTGTGGAGGCCTCTCTTTCTTACTGCCTCCAGGGCAGTAGAAGGAGGGGCTTGATCCCACAGTTACTGATTTTCTTCAGCCTTGGGGTCCCGGCAGGTGCATTCATCCAGGTCACAGTCAGCAGCAAATGGAATGACCTAGTGGAAATCAAAGAGAAGTTGAAATAACCCACTTTCCTGCCAAGCGCCATACTTTTCAACCGGCTTTTGCTTTTCTCACGTGGTCCCAGGGGAAGTGTGGGATTACTGTTAATATCACAGAAGTGAAATTAACACTCAGTTCTTTCACTTACACATCATGTCTCTTTGGGCAAGGCAAATCTTCCTCGCTTCACTTTTATGTGTGTGGAAGGACAACAGTAACCACTCCAGGGGTGTTAGTGTGACTTAAATAAAATGATGGATATAAAACACACATTTCCCGGCACCTACACCACCTGTTACTACTGCTTCTAATATTAAAACTAATGTCAAAACCTTTTGTTAATGTTTTTGTTTCTATTGCTCTCTTCACAAAATCCCTGTGAGTAGGTAAGATGAATGTTGGCATTTTCTTTTTACACGGAAGGCCAAGAGAGGTTGGATAACTTAAGGTCACACTACCATCCAGAAAACTAAGGCTCTACAGCCTAGTTCTATGACTCCTACTTCTTAGTATTCTTGGAGCCATAAGATCATCTTTGCTGTCTTTAAAAAAAATTTTTTTTTAATGTTTTTATTTATTTTTGAAGGAGAGAGAGAGACAGACAGAGCATGAGCAGGGGAGGAGCAGAGAGAGAGGGAGACACAGAATCCGAAGCAGGCTCCAGGCTCCGAGCTGTCAGCACAGAGCACAACGCGGGGCTCGAACCCACGAACCGTGAGATCATGACCTGAGCCGAAGCCGGACACTCAGCCGACTGAGCCACCCAGGCGCCCCAATCTTTGCTGTCTTCATGAGCATGAGAGTCTGCCCATCTTGAACCCAGGATATACTTTGGCTCGGTGAGACAACGCATCTCTCTACCCATTGTGGCTGGACTGCCTCCCTGCTATGTAATTGTCTCTGCTCCATGCCAAAATAATCCAGCAAAAGTTCCTCTCTACCGGCTTGCATTGCCACCAACACACTTTTTGAGTGTATGTTAAGTAGCTTCAGAGAAAACGGGGCATCTTGGGAGACCTGATGTAAAAAGTGGCAAGGATTCTAACCTTTGGGCATGGAAAATCAAGTGAGGTAAAAAATAGATGGACGTATCGTATGCTAGTCCAGGTTCACCAAAGAGAAACAGGGATAAAAGAGAAACCGAGAAAAAGACTCCTGCTCAGGATCGGTCTAGGGAGTCCTGCAAGCAGCCTGTGGTGGCCACTCAACATACATTTGAGATATGGTTATACTGCACTATACAGGATTATCAATGTAATTACAATTTATTAATTACAAACCAACTTAATTAAATTAATTAAACTACTAGCAACTGGATATCACTTCATTGGTGGTCTTGCCTCTCCAGGGGGGTAGAGGCCATGATTCCCTGCCAACAGAAGTGTATCCCAGACAATTATAAGCAGATGTGAGCCTTTGAGTAGCAAAGCCATAGGTTTTTTGAAGGTGCTCCTTAAAGAATTAGCGTTTTCTAACAACCTCACCTAAAATCACTGCCCTTCATCCTGCCACCATAGAAGCTTCAATGTTTTCTCACGATCATTCCTTCTTGAGTGTTGAACAAGCACCAATTATGGTACAGAAGGAAGGAGAACCAGCCAAAGCCCCTGCGCTGATTCCTGGAGCCCCTGCCCAGCCTGTTACCCGCAGGCGGGTTCACGTACCTTCTTGGAAGACAGAGTAGAAGAGCAGCAGTCTCCCCCATCATAGTGGCAGTAGGCCCGGTTGTTGATGGTATCGCACCACCCATCGGCTTGGAAAGGCTGGTGAAGACATGAGAGGTCAGCGTCTAAGAACAGCTTTGCTGGCCTTTGCCCAGCTCTCCCACCCATCCTCACCCCACCATAATCCGTGGAACTCCAGGGATATTATGGGAGAGCACCCAAAGGACAGGATACAAACTGACCCAACGTTCTCAAGAAGCTGAAAAGTCCCAAGACCATTAGACCCAAGGGTCTGTTAAATTTTACTCTCAACAACTCTGCTTCTCACCAGCTCTAGGATCCAGAATGGTTCATCTAAACTCCTTGGTCAGCTTTTTCACCCTGATGTAGTCACAGGTCTTTGTGTCAAGTAGGTTACGGAACATTCTCACACATTTTAACTCTGTGGAAAAGCCTGTGCCGCTGGCCAGGTTGGCTTTAGAATTCCCATTTGATCAGTGAGGAAACGGAGATGCACAGAGATGACAAAAATTGCCCTGATTTGGATAGTTAGGGTCAAGCCGGCTTTGGATTAGAAGTCACGCATCTTGACTTTCTGTTCCTTCTCCCAGATTAAGAACCATAACTACCACCCCTTTGCTGCCACTTGTGTTTAAAGAGCCTGGTGGTCCTGAGGTGCTGTGAATACCCAAATGATGTCTGTCTAGAATGCAGGGGTCCTGGGGCTTGGGACACTAGCGCTAGAACATGAGTCGTCTCACATGTACAGCTACCTAAAGCACAGCAGCTAGACACAGAGCAGAGAGAGCTGAAGTGTTTCCATTCATTCCTGTTACTGCTACAAGTGAACAGAAACCAAAATGGGAAACGGGCCCAGGCCAAACCAGAGTTAATGGAGTGTTTCTCCCCAAAAGGGGATGTATGATAAGAACAGCAATAAGCGGTTAAAATAAAAGCTCAGAAGCCCAATGCGCCGTTTCCCTAGAACTCCTCCTGGAGAAAAACAGTGTCCCACAGCACCCTGGAGGGCATGCCAGCCAGCCCACCTACTCAATCGCATTGGCTGCTTCCCATCCTGAGTGGATGCCCAATTGCAAAGCCTCAGGAAACATCTTGTGGTCAAACTCTTTGTACCACAAGACAGTCAGTAGACTTTTGAGTTCTTAGGTCGCCTTCCAGTTTACATGTTTAAATCACTTTCTCTCCCCCAACCCTCCTTAAATGTCAAATAGACGGACTGTTCCCTATTTCACTGGGCTTTGATGAGACAGATCACTAAACTGGGGGAAAAAAAAAGGCCATTAAATGATTTTCAGCAATTGAATTACATCAGAAGGAGCTCATCCAAATTATTACTTCAATGTTTTGATTTATTCTATGGGGTCCTGAGGTCATTTGAACATCATTCCAGATGTATACCAGTTTGCCAATCACTGAAAAGTTGCTACTTGTGGCGTGGAACTCAACAGCTGTTGCACAGCTGTCCAGCAATGTCGGTTGAGAGCAGGAAGTCAAAATGAATTCTGTTTTCAACACGGGCCTCACTGGGATAGAGACAAAGGTTTTGAGGTGAGCGTTTGTCTTTAACACTAGAACCAGTCACTCTGGCTCTGCAGAACTTGGGATAACTATACAATCAGGACTTGGGTCTACAACTGCAGCCCTATAAAAGGAGTCAACGTACAGCCAGCTGCATCCTTAACGTCTCTAAATGCTCTTGGGTCCTCCCAGGAGGATCAGATACATCTACTGAGATTCCCCCAGAGTTTTCTTTTTCTTTTTCAAGTGTTGGGAGTGTATTTTCCTCATCTAACACCGCATCTGTTACTTTTTTTTCCAACCCTGACTGACTCATTGGCAAAACTTAATCTGTTCCTCCTTTATTTTTCATCTTATTGTCTATAAAAATCCAAAGAGCACCCAAAATACTTTTTTTTTTTACGTATAAAGTATGGTCTTCGGTATGGAGGATTAAAGGGAGAGCTTCCTTTTCGTAAGAACAACTTAAACATAAGAATGAATTAATAAAGGATCCAGGGAGATCTTCCTTTCCAAAGTCTTCCCCAAGGATGGCTTCTTATCTTAGGAACACTAGGGAAGACAGGGTGAAAAGAGTAGAAATGGTCTAGGTGACCTTCTCTACCTCCTGATGGATGTCCACTGCTATAGCCTGAACATGATTTCTAGAAACTGCTTCTTTGCTGCTCTCAAAGGGTCATCAGGGAAGAAAAGGGAATTTATTAAAAGGAGCAGAAAATCGGAGGAAAGGTTGGAAAGACCCAAGTATTTAATTCACTATATACCTATTAGAATTAATTATTCCTCCCCCAACCTGCCAAAAACAACTGCTCCACCCTAAACAAACAGAGTCTCCAATGGCAACATGTGCCTGGGAAACTTGACAGCTTGAGTCCAAAGTTACAATGGAAAAATTAGGAAGGGAAAAATGACTAATTGATTCAAAGTTTTTAAAGCATCTGAAGACTGCATATAGATTAGATCAAAATCTCAATAATGGAAAGGTGTCAGACTTGCCACAGGAAACTTTCCCCAAGGAAGGGCACAAGGCTTGGTTTCTCTGCACAACGTGTCCATAGGTGAATCGTCACTACCCATACCTACACCTCATTTATCCTGTAACATCAGAAAACAAAGTGCTTCACATTAAGTGGATTTTTCAAATACCTGAAGACTATTTCTTCAGGAGACACTTTTTCATTTTCATTTTAACCATTTTGGCAAAAGAAAAAAAAACTATAAAATTCCTCTTATCATGCCTTTTAATAACTTGGATAGAACACAAATTCATCCGCATGAACATTTTTCATTTCCATTTATGGGAAGGCTTTCTGTATGGGGACACTTGTCCCTTCACTAGATGAGCCCCCTCCAACACACACACACACACTTCATAAGTCAAGCTTCTTAGAATTATACCTGAAGTAAGTACCTAGATCTGAGACAGAGGCGTGGTTGTTCTTTTTATGATCCAGGAGCTTGATGTTATCTATGGTTAGCTAGCTGTTGCTCTGGTCAGATGAGGCGGCCATATAAATGGCTGTGTGTGAATGACGAAATATAAGGAGGAAGGGCTATCAGTCTCTATGACCATGTGACTATGGAAACTGTACAACTTTGGGAACTTCTCAAAAGTAAAGATAACTTCTTCTTTATATTATGTCATCTACATTCTTTATGTTGTATTATTTTCTGATTAAGGTTGTTCTGGAAAACTAGGCATGGGGATGGTGGCCCTATCTAGTCATTCATCCATTCATTCAACATCCTTTATTCCTTACCTCTATGTGCCAGGCATTGTTAAGGGGATACAAAGATAAATAAAACATGGTTGCGACCCTGGAGAGAACCCACTGCAAACAAGCATAGCTTATGATGATGAGTGTGGCATAGGGGTGTGGACAGGAGAGAAAAGTACCGAATCCAGATTTTGGTGGTGGGGATCTATAAGAACTTTCAGGGGCTGGCTCTGCTACATCTAGCCCCTGTGGAGGAGAGGTTAGGACTGGATGATTCGGAGGGGATGCCTGAGGGAACTGTGTAAGGGAAAAAAGAGGGTGAAAATAGAGAGACAGGTGGTCTCAGACTGCCTATCACAGGGCCCGCCCTCAGGAATGGTTCCATGAACATCAACTGATTGGCTGATAATACCTCTATTACTTGAATGACATTAAGAGCATTTTTCTTCTATAGCTTGCAGCAGAACTCATGACCATAGTGATGTTTTAGAAAGGTTAGCATTGAACTTTAGATGTTCTGCTCTGCTAACCTACAGGCTGGGATCTCAGCCACAAGTGACTATATCCCTAGAGGTAAGGTATGAGACAAAATCCTGATTTGCCATATTTTAAAAAAAATACGTACTTACTTATTTTGAGAGAGAGAGAGCACAAGCAGGGGAGGGGCAGAGAGAGAGAGGGCTCCGTGTTGTCAGCACAGAGCCCGATGTGGGGCTCGAACTCATGAACCATGAGATCGTGACCCAAGCTGAAACCAAGAGTTGGATACTTAACCGACTCAGCCAGCCAGGCACCCCCTGATTTACCATCTTGAGGAGTGTTTCAGACCAGGAGAAGCTGCTAATACCATTTATGCCTAATGCTTAACACTGTTTTCTTTCTCCTACACCATTTCCCACCAAAACCCTCTAGGTATGTGAAGGACAAATCAGACCCACATCCGTTTCTTCATATTGATGAGGCTGCCTCAGGCCCCAAAGAAGCCCCTTGCCAGGGACACTATGTTGCCGTGCTGGACACAGTCCTGGCGGTAGATAAAGCCTCTTGTGAATACGTACAAGAACGTGTGCTAATTTTCTCTTTTTCTCTGGCTTTCCAGTGAGTGCTTGGCCCGATTCTCCGGCCTGATTCTGATTCTTCTTTCATCCCAAAGATCTGCCTGCTGTGTCCATACTCCCTGGGCTTCACTGCAAGGCCACTCTTCGAATTTCACAGGCAAAACCTGTGAGGCCTTTGAGGCCCCTCAAGGAGCCTTGGTGACCAGAACACTACTTGCTTTTTGTTTTTCTTTGAAAGGATCACAGATACATGAAATTCTATGGTTGGATGGAGCCTTGAAGACTATTTAGTACAAAACTCTTATATTACAAATGATAAAATGGATGCTTAAAAAAAAAAAGAAATGTCTTGTTTGTCAGGCTAGTGGGTGGCAATTCTGCGAATGAGGAGGAAATCTCTGGATCCTTGATCTGATGTTCTCTCTACTATACCATGCTACTGCTATCTGATGAAATCATCGATCTTTTAATTTATGGGGAATGCTGGGTAATTTAATTCCTTTGGCACCTCTATAAGAAATGGCTTAGGTACAGCATTAACAACGAAGTGAACCCAACAATCCAATACAGAAACAAAAAAGGACTGTTTGTATATATCATCTCAATTCCCCTGAACCCCAACAACTTCCCTTCTTATTTTCCCAGCTGCAGGTCGAAATATGTCCCCAATAAGCGACCAGGCGCGATCACTGCTTCTGGCCTCGGGGCTTGGTCAGTGCATATTTCCCTAGAGGCTGATTTGCCCAGGAGGAAGCAGTAACTCTGCTCCCATCCCATCGGCAGATGCCTGCAACCCAGAAACATTTATTTCTGGGTCCCAGAATGCTAAAGCCAGATATTTTTCTGCTCATTGCAGTCATCTGACGGAAAAAGGAAACGGAGCTGTTCCCCTCCTCCAGCGTTCACCCCTTGGGGTGGGAGGGTGCCAATGATCTCACATTTGTGGGTTTGCCACAATCTTCTTGGAAAATGTAAAATTAGAATAGATACCCTGAGATGGATTCTGCAGGAAGAGTTTCTTACATGCAGCCTCCTCTGGAAAATCTCCTCTGGCTCCCTGGACCCAGAGAACTCTCCCTAGCTGTGCGTTACTATGGTATATTTTAGCCATATTTGCATTATTTAAGACTCGACACTCTGAATGGACTATCGAGGACTCACTCAGAGCGTAACCATCTTCACCAGCAGCTAGGTCAGTGTCTGGTGCCACAGGAGGTTCTCAAGGAATGAATATGGGGCGCGTGGGTGGCTCAGTCGGTTAAGTGTCCGACTTCAGCTCAGACCATGATCTCATGGTTTGTGGGTTCGAGCCCCGTGTCGGGCACTGTGCTGACCACTGGGAGGCTGGAGCCTGCTTCGGACTCTGTGTCTCCCTCTCTCTCTGCCCCTCCCCCGCTTGCTCTCTGTCTCTCTCAAAAAATAAACATTAAAAACATATTTTTAATGAATAAATATGGGGGTGGCTAACTTCATTTCCTTAGCATACTTTGTGACCAGATCTGTCCTTTTCATTATTCTTCTCCTACTAGGTACAGAGCATTGGTATATACTTATTTAAGAGTGGAAAGAGACAGTGGAATACACCATCTAAAAGTTCTCCTTCTATAATCCATCTAAAAATGTTGGATAAAATTTAACAATATCCTCTCAACTCCAGAGCTGGGATAAGAAGAAAGGAAGAGAAATTACCAGGGGGCCAAAAACAAAAAAGAAGCTGAAAAACCAGAGCAGAAAGACGGGAGTGAAAGCATGGCTGTCTTAGGAATGTTTGCAAATATCTGTAATCAAGTGGTTAGGTTTTAACGGCTGATTGGGGGTAGGCGCCCAAGTCCCGGGCCCTTGCAAGGTGGTGAACTCATAAGCGACGCTGTTAGTATTTTAATAAGAAGACTGAGTTTGTGAGGACCGATATGGAATGACACAATCATACGGCGATGCCGTACAAGGTACCCTGGCTCACTTGGAACTGGGAGACTGGTTCGTGCCCACCAGCCCTGAAGACCAGACGATGCAAATCCCAGCCTCGGCAGAGT
This sequence comes from Lynx rufus, assembly GCF_022079265.1. Taxonomy (NCBI): domain Eukaryota; kingdom Metazoa; phylum Chordata; class Mammalia; order Carnivora; family Felidae; genus Lynx; species Lynx rufus. Next base: position 45,115,138 of record NW_025814829.1, read on the forward strand.
CACCGATCGCTAAGGTATTAAGGACCTGCTGAGTTACAGGGTAGCAGTTGAAACTGCAAATGGTACTTCCTCGAACGCCAAAGGTCTGCTCCACAAATAATAGATGAGCAAGATGTAATTGAAAGAAAGGCAATGGAGACACGCATTCTGCTGGATGGGCAGAGGGAAGCACCCCATTTGGTGGCCCTGAGTAACATCAGGAGTTGGGGTGCAGTCCTATGGTCCACTGTGCTTTACTGGTCTGGGCAAGCTCACACGACTTCTGTATAGTGCTTCAAACCTCGGCCTGTGCAATACCCCAGACTCGCAAAAAGAGGAAAAGCAAACGTGCCACTTTGTAGGGTCCAAAAGAGACACCCGATTACGACGAGTTTATCTATGTGCGACACCACGACCAAAGCACAGTCTTGGAACAGAAATAATCAAATGGTGCAGAACCCATATTCTTCTGAGAGAAATAGTGGGGATGAGTTGAAGTGGAAAGAAAGAAAGCAAATAGGAAAGAAGGAAAACAAAATAACGTCAAGTGACTTGTAAGATTTTCATCTCCTTCAAGGTACATGGGGCTTAACACCTTCTGCTCTGGAAAATGATAAGGCTGTAGAGTGCAGTGATAAAGAGCAGTGTTAGATAAACCTGTGCCCGGATCCCAGCTCTGCTCCTCACCACCTTGTAGATGTGAGCAAATTACCGGACTTCTTTAAGTAGCATTATCCTCATTTGCGAGTGAGAATAACACCTCCCTCATAGACTGTTGTAAGGAGTAAATGAGCCAATGGAGGTGAAATACTTAGCCCCGTACCTGGTACACAGTAAGTCCTCAAGGAATCCTAGTTTTATGAAGGGGGCAGGAATACTACCATTGCTTTTACTGCCGTGGGTTGGTGTCTGAGTTCCCGCCACAGAGACCCTGGTCAGAAAAGCTTTGAGATTCTACCAGCAATACTTCAGAGTCAAAGCCATGGACGTTCTCATCCCCACGCCTCCTGCCCCATTCACTTTCACCACAAACGCACCATCTGAGTCATGAAGGAGTCAGGTGACAAGGGAAATGGGTCTGGAAATTATAAAAACAGAGTGGGAGAGGCCTGACTGGCTTCTGGAAAGCAAGGCTCTCCTCAAAACCATGGTGGTGACTTGAGTGTCTTAGCCTCTGAAAAACCCCAAACCACCACAGACACCTCTTCCCTGACGTGCACCACAGGAAAACAGGAAAGTGAGAAGACGCTCTGTGACTGACTTTCCGGCCAAAAACAACCTCCTAGCAGCCCCTTTCATTTCACTGCAAAGAAAGACCCGGTACGGCAGACTCTTCGACCTCACTTACACACGTATGCCAGCCCGCTTCCCCGCTGGCCTGCCTCTGGGCCCAACAGAGCCGGGTGCTTGTCAGCCACCCCCAGGCAGGGGTAGGGGTGGGGGTAAGAGCCCCAGATGGTGAAGACGAGGCACTCGGGTCGAGTCTGCATTCATCTGTGCCAGAAGAACGTTGGCTCGAAATTAGGGCTCTATTTCCCAAGAGATAGAGACAGAAGAGAACATTCTCCCATGGGCCCTTATCATGCTGTCTTGGGGGCTCAAAAACCAAATGAGACGGCCCTCCTAACGTTTGTGGCCTGCCCCTCTGTGGAGAAATGCCACAGTAGTGAGCCACTGCTACTGATGGGAGTGTGTCCTGGGAGGCCTCACCCAGGCTAAGAAGCCCTGTGCCTCCGGCCCTGACCTCCAGCTGCCTTCGACCAAACTGCATGAGACAGGGCCACCGTCCTTATTCCTCAGTCACATCTCCACAATCACGCGCAAGGTCGCTGCCGGGCCACAGCTGGCCTCCATGTCCACAAAGGCCCCCCCAAACCTCTCTTCTGACTCCCGTCCTCCACGCTCGCCCTTGGCCCGGCCGCAGCTCTTCCCCAGCAGTCGGCTGGTCCAGATTTTACGCCAATGACTCCCAACCCTATGCTGTTGCCCTCCCTGCTTCTCGAACCACACCGCAACGCCTCTCAAGAGGCTGTCTGGTGGCAACCACGGCAGTTCTCCCGAGTCCTGATGTAGCAACGTCTGCTTGGGCTCCCGGCAAGAACCGGTAATGACACACCATCAGACCTCACTCGCCTCTCCGCTGCCAGACCGGTAGGCCCGCTGATTGTCGTGATTTTGTTTTCTTGTTTGGATGGGGGCTGGGAGAGGTGGTGACGGCAGAGGTGGCCTGCAAGGTCTCCTGCCACGGTCTCGCTTGCACGGCATTTGACTTTCTTCTCTAAAAGAGGGACGCATCAGCAACTGTCCGGGGGAATTTCCTGTCTCCCCTCCTGCTAATCGGAGCCAGCCTACGTGTTTCAAGGTCAACGATAGAGACTTTGAACACAAGAGGTTTGGACTCGGTAAGGCCCCCGGGGGCAGGGACACTTCCATTCGTGCTTCTTTCCATGAGCGGTAGACCCCCGCAGCAGCACAGTGCCCAACACAGCACACGGGGTTCTTAACGCAAGACTCATGGATCCCCTCCAGAAGACACTTTCTAACCTAAGAAGGCAGAATATTTTTCTGCTTTCCACTCCTCCTGCCCTTCCTCCAAGGTAAGGTGCCTTTCCTCTGTTGTTCCCGACCACCCCAGGTGTCCATTCTCGCCATCAATTACGCTCCCTAACACGTCACCTGAGAATGGCTCACCATGAGCTTCCAGGTACAGGTTCATGGATGATAGACCCTTACAGAACCAAACTTAAAGATCCAGAAGAACGAACCTGGGAGCAGAAATTCAGGCCATGGCAGCCACCGTGCTGAGCAGGTGGGACAGGACCTGCCCTGCCCGTGTCACCACTGCTGGCAGTCACTCACACAGCCCCTCCTCTCTTGGCTCTCCGACAGCTGTTGTGCCGGGACCGCACCCCCCGTGAGGGACACCGTCGGCAGCCTTGCTCTGCTCAAGGGCTCACATCGCTCTGGGAGGTGGAGGAGGAGGAAGGAGGAGGAAACAGCTGGCAGAAAGGGCTGGAAAGGCACCGGGAAGAAGACCCCAGGGCAGACTGCCGGGGTCCCACTCTGACCGCGAGCCTCTACTTCCCTCTGTCCCCGTCTTCTGACTCCTTGGCCGGCCTGCAGTTCATGGGAGGTTGAGGCCGGCCTGGGCTGGCGATGGAAATGTTCTACCGCAGCCCGCCACGCGTGCTCGCCCCCCGGCGCCCTGCCACACGCACACCCATGCCAGGCAGCTCGGCATTTCTTGGCTCCCCAGGCCTGCCTGTGCGAGATGACTGGGAATGCAGACTGTGGGAGGAAACGACAATATTCATTGTTTGGATTAAATATTTTTCTTGGCCCTCCTGCTGTTTGCTGAGCGTCGTATTTTTTTTTCTTTCCCCATTCTCCCTCATTCCTTCCCTCCTCCCTCCCTCCCTCCCTCTCTCCTAGTCTCTCTTTTCCTCACTCTCTCCTCAGCAACCGAGCACACTGGGAGAAATTTCGGGGAGAAAGCAGAAACTCCTGGGGTGGAAAGAGCTATTTAAAGGAATCAAAGCAGGTGACAGAACCTTTTGCCATTCTGATACCACGCCCAGCTCTTCCCAAACATGGAGCACTTTGGAGTAAATCTAAAGCTACGTTGTTTTGAGTGTTCACAAGTACTCGTGGGGTCTAACTCGCAGGACTTGTTTTCTCTCTCATTCTCACTTTCTTTCATATATTATGTATATATATACATTATTACGTACACGTCATATACACAGAAAACACACAGATATAACAGACACATATATACACACGTACACATAAATATGGTACGTATGATATATACAATATTCATATAGAAGATACATGTGTCGTAATAATATATAACATGTATATTATGGATATATAACATTAAGATATGTGTTTTTATTATATATATACATACACAGAGAGACGTATACAATTTCTCTGTAAGTTCCTTGGTATAAGGAATGTACCTAAAGGCAAAAATATTTTTACAAACTACAAGCCATCATATAGAAGCCAGATGCAATTTTTATCTTATATATGGCATTTTCTGTGACATGGCACTGTGCTATGTGGATGCTATGCATGATCTTACCGAGCCCTCACCATCACTCAGTGAGGTAGGTATGTATTATCATGCCCATTTTGCCAATTAAAACACCAAGGACTTGAGCCATTAAGGAACCTGTGTGAAGAAAAGACGTACAGCCACTGTCCGATGGCCAGGCTCGTGCTATAATCATCCTGACGTATCCGTCCTGCCACCAGTATTGTCACCAAATCATAATGATACGTCACACTCCACTTCTCAGTAGCAAACCTGGTCCAATCTCTCACCACACCTATGAGCATGCAAAGCCACTCTCTGAGGAAAAGTCAATGCTATAGAAATCCACGAAAAACAGATCAGGTAGGCTATTTAAGTTCAAAACATATACTATGAGCCAGGCGTGAGGCTAGTTGCTGAATTCTTGGGATATTTAAATCGATACATAATTAGTGTGTCTTCTTCTAGGTACAAGGAACACGGTATGTTCTGTGTATGACAAAGTCTGCCTTAAAGCAGCTTTGGTGTCATCAGCACTGAATAAGGAAGGATCGGAACAGCGTCTGAGAAAATAGGAAAGAAATCATGGGCCAATGGAGGATTAATTCCCAAAGTAACTAATAGCACCAATAAGAGCTAGAAGGCTCAGAATAGGAAAGGGTCTGCGACATTTCAGAAAAGCTTTATGGAGTATATAGGATTAGATTTCATCTTTGAGTATGGATGGGATTTGGCAGAGAAGTGGGGAGAAAGATCACAGCAGGAGGGCAAAGATAAGCCAAGATTTCAGATGAAAAAGAAAGCGATGTATCTGTGGTTTTCTGCCTCAAGTATTAATGGCCCACATTAGGAACTAGGTCAAAATCTCCATTCTGAGGAATCTAGCTGCTCCTTAGCGTGAAGACAATAGAGACCACTGGAAGTTTTGCTTTGTTTTGTCTTCTCTGTGTTTTGTTTTGAGCAGAAGAACAGGACAAAAGTTATGTTTCAAAGACTGGATCTGGGGACAGTGTGGGAAATGTTCCGGAAAGAAGGGATCAGATTCAGAGCAGGTAGAAGTTCACCTCAAACAAATATGAACTGAAGAAAACAGAACTGGCTGGTTGTAACATGGAACAGAAAACAAAACAAACAAAAAAACAGACAGACAGGAGAGGTACTGCAAAGGAAATGGCCATATTTGGGTAGGAGACCAAATGCAGATGAAAGTTTTTTTGTGACATTTTGACTTTCAAACCATGCTAAGTGTTTCTCAAAAAATTTGTTCATTATGGGGCGCCTGGGTGGCTCAGTCAGTTTAGCATCCGACTTCGGCTCAGGTCAGAATCTTGTAGTCTGTGAATTCGAGCCCCACGTCAGGCTGTATACAGACGGCTCAGAGCCTGCTTCAGATTCTGTCTCCCTCTCTCTCTGCCCCTCCCCTGCTCATGCTCTGTCTCTGTCTCTCAAAAATAAACATTAAAAAAAAATTTTTTTTTAATTTGCTCATTAAAAAAAAAGCTAGAAAGAATCCTTACTAAATCTAAGGACTCAGTCTTAAGAAACAGAGTCTAAGCAAACAGCAAACCCTGTCCTAGCTCACAGTGATAAGGTCTCCATATCTTTTCCCATATAAACACAGACCTAGAGGGTCCCGGCCAGTTTTCTCTCCTGCCCGATTACTGCCAGGCTTTCTCCACAACTTAGGCCTGTTTTGTCACCCCTGTAAAACCCAGGTCCGGCTGAGTTGAGGAATAGCAGGAGGGAGGTGTCATATTTAGTCTAGAATATTTTCTTGCCAATAGTCTTGTCTCTTTTAGCCCTAGTCTAAGTTCCTGTGTCTACAAACAGCTCAATTTGTGTGGCTGATTACTGTGGTTCTTAAGCTCAACCTGTCACGCCATCCCACTCATCAATCCGCTGCTCTGTCCTCCGTTAATTGGTGTATGCACAGAGCCTCCCTGTCACCCATATGGAACCTATTCTGTGTGTAAGTGCCTGGTTTACGTCCCCTTTATCTAGGGGATGCTTGTCCGTGTATCTTTTTCACTCTTCCACTGATCGGCTGCATGTGTTTCAAATAGGTCCCCACTCTCATCTCCCTGCTCTCTGGTCCTCATTCAGCAGGGTTCACTGGCACAACACCCCTTCTTCAGCTTAAAGCTTGCAAAGCCTGGGGAGCTGTCCCAACAGGTGGCCAGCACCCTGTGCTCATCTCTTCATTGAGTATTCTACAAGCCCTACATTCCTAATTCATGTGTTGTTTGTTTTCAATCTTCCTACCAGTTAAGAACAAGGACTCTGGAAACAGACTGCCTGGGTTTGTGTATTTATCCCACATTTGCTACCTCTGGAGCTTTGCAAAGGGACCTGAATTCTCAGCCCCTCAGTTCCCTCATCAGGAAAATAGGAATGATAATAAGGGTAATAATTCCTTAGTATGCACCTGCTATATAATAAACACTCAGTAATGTTATTAAATATACCATGCAACCAGGAGCTACTTCTTGTCTGTTTCCCGAGTGCAATAAGCCTGGATATTCTGAGTATTGATGGTGCCCTGTCTGTGAAGGTGGACGTTAGCCCTCCCAGAGGCGGCTACGGGATAACCTGGTGGGTCATTCTCCTCTCTCTTTTTTTTTTTTTAATTTTTTTTTTTGTTTTAACGTTTATTTATTTTTGAGACAGAGAAAGACAGAGCATGAACGGGGGAGGGGCAGAGAGAGAGGGAGACACAGAATCGGAAACAGGCTCCAGGCTCTGAGCCATCAGCCCAGAGCCCGACGCAGGGCTCGAACTCACGGACCGCGAGATCGTGACCTGGCTGAAGTCGGACGCTTAACCGACTGCGCCACCCAGGCGCCCCTCATTCTCCTCTCTCTTAATCACGACCTGTAATCCCAGGGATCTTACATTTACTTTGCCCAAGTATAGGAACAGAAAAACTATGCATAATATGGCCGTAAGGCAGGAAAAATACAGAAGCCAAGTTAGCTGATACTAATCCTCTCTCTTATGTTCTGTTGTAGTTGAGGTACAGCAGCAAGGCTGTGTCAAAGTCTGTCTTTAGTCCCTGGTCTCTTTTTCCCCCACCATCTCCACATCCACGCTGGGCCCTGCTCGCTCTGAAAACCCCCTTGCCCAAGGTGTCCATCCCTACCATAGTGTCTGCATAGTCTCCTACCTCTCCGGAAAGCAGCTGACATGTTAAGGAGCCAATGATAAATATGTATCTGCAACCAGATAAAATAGAAATTATTGAGGAGAAAATGACTTTAACTTTGGAAACTTTGAGACTTCGTAAGTCAGATGTGGGAGATAAATATTTGAGGGAGAAATAAAAGTATGTACAGCATCCTTAAAGTTATACAGTGCAGGCAGCCACCTGTTAAAGAAAACTGGGAAACTTCGTTCTATGTGTCGGAACGTCTTCTACTCAGGTGAAATGAGCATGAGTGGTGCTGTTAGGGACTGAAGTGTGTTCCTCCAAAATGCATATGTTGAAGCCCCAACTCACAATATGATGGTATCTGGAGGTGAGGCTCTAACAGGTCATTAGGTTTAGATGATATCATGACGGGATCAATGTTCTTAAAGAAGACATACCAGCTCCTCCTCTCTCTCTCTCTCTCTCTCTCTCTCTCTCTCTCTACCTTGTGAAGACATAGCAAGAAGGCAGCCGTCGGCACACCAGAAAGACAGCCCTCACCAGGAAACTGAATGAGCCAGCACCTTGATCTGGGACTTCCCAGCCCTCCAGAACTGTAAGAAATAAATGTCTGGTGTTTAAGTCCCTCAGTCTGTGGTCTTTGACCACAGCAGCCCAAGCAGACCAACACGCATGCCTTAGTTAGTGAATTTATTAATTTAGCTATTTTTCCTGATCTGTCAACACAAAGGATTTTCAGAGATCCTGTCTGAGAAAAAGGGAGCACGAAAACAAGGTAAGAGGACAGGCAGGAAGCGGCTCTCAAGAGGGAGCCCAAAGAAGTTAAAAGATCACTGGGTTCTGCTATTCATTTACTGGGCAACCTGGATGGGTCTGGCCATCGGGCTGGGCGCAAGGGGCATAGACACAGGACAGGCGAGTATGGCCAACAAGCCGGGCAGGCTCCAGGTACTTGTGACTCAGCTGCCGTGTCACTGGGGTCATAAGTGGTTCCAAGGCCAGAGACCATTCCCAGGAACCTGACGGCATAGCAGACATGCACCACCAAGTTTAATATTTCTCACATTAGAAAGACTTCAGTTGAATCTAATCTCATTTTTAATTAGTCCTCACATCGCCTGGTGAGACAGATTAATATGATTATCCATATTCCACTGATGGGGAAAATGAGACAAAGGGCCATGCCCCAAGGTCACTTGGGGAATGAGCACTAGAGGTGAAAATTAAACTTAAACGTTTTAAACTTTCAAGCCAGAACACAAGGGAGAGGACATTGGGGACATGGCTTTCATCTCCATTTGTTCAGGATCTTTCACATCTGGATAATGCATATTCAACTTACTACTTGGTTTGTCTAATTAAAAAACAAAATACTAATTCCAGTTCTGCACCCCACCAGTCCACATTCAATGCATAAAGAATTCACTAAATAATATATGCCAAAGAAGAGAATTAAATGAGCATTACCTAACCACATGTGAATATTTGTTGACTATTTATGGTATGTTTAATAATAAACTACAGTGTGTGTGGGGGGGGGTGGATAGGGGTGGATATAAACACAGAGGAATTAAACATGCCCCCTGCCCTCTAGAAGCTGGTTTAACTGGATGTTCAAAATAGCTACACCAACAAAAACACAAATAGCATATACCTCCAACCACACAGGCAGGAACCAAGTTTTTCTTTACTCCCCGTGGTAGATGTTCAAGCATTATATGTTGGGAAACTGTTAAGTTGAGCTTTCTTCAGAGTAAACTGAGATTATCAGTGTGAGAGGTGAGCCCACAGAATAATCATGCACCCCCCTTCCAAGCAAATTAAGTTCATCTTCAACTCCTCTCTTGTATTCACATCCAACATCCAAACGCTTACCATTCTACTACAGAAATAGTTCTATATTCAGCCCCTTTTCTTTCTACTTTCTCAGTTCAGTGAGAGACTATTACATTAGCTCAGGTTAGAGGTGATAAGGTTCTGACTTCCATGGTCAAAAGTTTTTGTCATCATGACTTTCTTCCTAAAGTATACGTCCTATCATGTTTTCTCTGTGACAGAGATGTTCAATGGTCACCTGATATCTGTATAGTCCCCTGTGTTTCCCTGACCCTCTTGAGGCGGGCTTGAGGCCATGTGACCACGTACTGGGAAATAGAAAGGCAAGCGGAAATGATGTATTAATTCTGTTCCAAGGGACTCAAGAGTTACCGGCCCCTCTTGTGTCTTTTCCGTCCCTTTGGAGGCAACCATGGAGGCCACATTTTGAGAGAACAGAGGAATAAGACAGAAGAGATGAATGGGTGCTTTAAATATTTACACCTTTAGAGATTTAAGACTTAATCTCAGACAAAGACCAAATCAAGGGGTGGATCTTTAACACCCTTTGTTGAGGCTTTTAACTGGACTAATGTGGCACCTGGGGGATCCTCGCATCTTAAAAAAATGCCTCCTAGAAAAGAGACGAAGGCCTTTGTCCCAGAGAAGCCTCTTAAGCTTAGAATACCTTTAATTAAATCTACAGAGAGAGCCACATCTGGAAAAGACTTGTGAGGATAGCTGTTGGTATATGGATTTAACTAAAATTAAATGTATACAAAACCAATAAAGTCTGTGAGTTGAATTGCCAAAAGTACCATCAGCTTGGATTAAAAGAGACTTATAGTTGGAGAACATGAAAAGATTTTTGGGTCCCCCATAGTCTACGACAACAAAGCAGGCAGAGAGAACCACTTAGCTTCCAGTGGAGGGATGTTCTCCAAAGCAACTTTTTGTGGCCTAAGAGGATGATGGAAAATGAAGGACTCCCAAGCCAGCAGAGCCAAAAGCCATGAAGAACTCCCTGGGAGTTATACCCAAGGAGTAATCAAATGCTACTGAACAAGATACTCCCTATTCTAAGAGTAGGGGTTTTTTACAACTTGTCTCAGAGGGATTTCAGAATTGTCATAGGCCGGTAACTGTTACGTGCCTCTCATTATTCTCCCTGAAAGGGGTCATAGTAAATGACAGTAAGTAGGTGTCTTTTCTCTGCCCCACTTTGTTCATCAGGTGTGTGTAAGGTAGAGAACTTGAACACCAGGCTCTAGATTAAGAGAAGCACATTGTAACCTGATAGTAAATCACGATCGTCTAGATTTCAAGCCTGATGCTATGATTGGGGAAGACTTTTGGAGTGTCTTGGGATCGAGTAGAATGAGTTTAAATGCAACAAATGTTTGATTGACTGGCAGATGACATTACATGTCCACTGTTCCTTCCACTCTCTTCCTTTGTCATGACTTCTCTATCAACAGAGTCTGATTCTCCTTCCTACTAATTCTGGACCTAGCCATGGGGCTTGTCTTGACCAATGGAATGTGAGTGCATGTCACACACGCTACGTTTGACCAGAGGTTTTGAATGTGCTGGCATGCCTCTGCTGGTCCTTTTGTGCCCATGCTATCCACCAAGAGTTAACAGAACCTGAGTAGTAGCTGCTGACCCTGAAACCTCGAGTGACAGACACGTGGAGCATATCCGGACCCAACGCACAACCTAAAGCAGAACGAGTTCAGTCACCCTGCAGATGCACGAGTGAGAAATACATCTTGTTATTAAAAGGCCCTGGTGCTTGATTATTTGTTATACAGCATTATTACGGACAAATTTGATGACTGCATTGCACCACTCCCTTTCACAGCTTTGCCTTTCCACATGCTTCTGTTTATCCTTCAAAAGGTTACCTTTCTAAGAAGATCTCTGCGTGACTGGGACAAGCTATTTGCTTTATTCTCGGTGTCCCCACGTGACTTTGAACGTATCTCTGTGTTGCTATACTCATGGGGTAGCAACTGATTGCTCACCTCTATTGCACAGACTGGGTTAGGAAGTTAACTTAATCACTTTTGTAACTCAGCACAAACTGGACACTCAGAAATATTTTAAGGGAGGAAATGAATAAATGGGTATGAAGCAGTGGTCGTAGCTTAGTGACCAGGGTATAAGTCGGGAAAGGAGGTTACGACTCTTCTGCAAATCCCAGCCATTGGGGGGAGCAGCAAGCTTTTAGATTGGGAAATGGCATGAGGCTCACACAGAAAAGCTGGATGAATTTGTTTTTTCGTGTGTTGGAATTTGGAGCCCTAGATTCTGTAGCTAAGCTTGGAGAGGTGGGAAGATGCTTCCCATGCATGAAGTAGTGTACATTCCTGGGTTAGAACATGTTTTCTTTGGGGGTTGCTGTGGTTTCTTTCTCTTTTTCTCTTTTCTTTTCATTTTTTTCCCCAGCTTTGGAAGCATCCAATGTTTGCAATAACAATAACAACAACAAAAATATGAGGCTGGCCCAGTATGAATCAGGAGAGAATGTGTACATGCAGTGGATGTAGGGGGTAGGAGAAGGAGGTAGAAAGTGGAGAGAGGGGAGAAGAAAGGACGCACACAGTTGCCAGGAGCTTCACAGAAGAAAATGCCATGCCGGACACGTGGCTGGCACAGAGGAGAGCGACATCTGTTCTCGATGAGGATCCCCGGTGTGTGCACGTGTGTGTGCATGTGCGTGTGTAAGGAAACACCCAGGCTGTGTGCTTCAGGAAGTCTGCTCGTGGCTCCAGTCTCACTGGGTCTGCGATGCTGCCCTCGGTGGTGGCCTCTTACCGTGGGTTAGATCTCCAGCCAACTCATTCTTGTGAAGTATGTTGCAGGCTAGAACGGGCTGTGGAAAACAAGCCCAAGAAAAGCCACAAGGGCCTCCTGACCCATTTGAATTTTTCTCCTGCCAAGCTCTCATTACTGAGCTTAAATAGGAAGGAAAACAATGTATAAGGCTGAAGAGGCTATGGAGACTCTACGGGGGGAAAAGTCTCACTGGGCTCGCTGGGCTAGGGGTGCTGAGACGAGAAAGAGGTAATAAGTCTGTTTTCAAAGTAGGTGTATGTTTGTTTTGCCCTTTTTTCCAGTTTGGTTAAGCATTTGAAGACTCGTTTTCTCTCTTACCCCTGTTACTCTCTTCAACGAAACGCAGGAGAAAGAAGGTGGAGGGGTTGCATCCTCCAGGGACAGTGGTCATCCTCTGAAGGAGGAAGGGTCCCTAAGATGCTGGGCTGGAGCTGGCACGCTGCTGGCAAGCCTCCAGCTGGGGCTGCTGTCAGCCCGTTACACAAGGCTCTGATGTCCACTTTGGGTGCCTACGCTCGGAAAGGTGGAGCCAAAGAGACACAAAATTTAGCTCAAAATTGTAGACCTGATTCCTGAAAGGGATCAGACTGAGTCTAAAGGAGAGCAGCAGAGGTTGCACTTCTCCTTTGTCCGTTCTTTGCTGCTACGTTACGTGCACACCTGCCCGCAGACATTCAGATCCCTCTCTCCGGAGCTCTGGCACTACGTGAGGCATGTGTCCCCTGCAGCGTCGCCATGCCTCGGCCTGGCCTTGCTTCTCACACAGGGATGATGACAGCGATGATAATCCCCTACTCACGTGTGGCATGTAGTGTCTACAAATGCTTTCAAAAACAGCATCTCGTTTGAGAGCCAAAAGAACTTTGCAAGCCAACCAAGGAAGATACTGTTTTCCCGTATGAGTTAAATGGCTCTGATGGAGGTCACACAACCAAGGAAAGGTAAGAGGAGGAGCCAAGTTTTCTGTCCGCAGCGCACAAACAGCCTTCACAGAGCTGAAGGGATCCTGGGAAACCAGATTTCATCCATCCCCAAAGTCCCAGGCCGGGGCCATGCCAACTGTAGACTTAACACCAAAAAGCATTCAGTAGAAAGGACACTTAAAGGAATCAAAAACTCAGGGTCTCCTGGCAACCTTATTACTCTTCCCGAGTTAGCAAAATTGTCCTTTTCCCCTAAGTAATCAAGTTACTCAAGGTTGTTAAGCCACTGCTAGTCCTCTCCCACATGTGTGGCTGCCTGTAACTTTCTACCTCATTCATCCGTGCAGAAGGTATTTATTGAGCATTTACCATGCTCCAGACACCTTACCACTTTATTACGCACGAGATACAACAGTGAATAAAATAAATAAAAAGTTCTGCCCTGTGAAGCTCAAATCCCAGTGGGGGAAAATAGACATTAAAGATAACAAATAAGTCATTATTTCATAAATCAGAAAGTCTTATAAGAAACAGGACAATGTAAGGGAAGCAGGACTGCTCTGTGTTGGGGGATGGGTGAGAATGAGGGAGTCAGGATAGCTGTAACTCTCAACCCAATGGTCAGAGGGGGAACATCTGGGGGGTTGTGTGAGCCGTCGTAAGCCATTGGCTTTCACTCTGAGCGAAAGGAGCATGGTTAGAAGGGTTTAGCAGAGTCCTGCGTAGCTTTCACGTACATGTTGACAGCATCTTTTGGCTGCTGAGCTGGGAAGGGACCACGCGGTGGTCATGTGACCAGCCAAGAGGCTGTTGCCCCAATGCAGGCAGCAGATGATGACAGCTCAAACCAGGGTGGCAGCAGTTGGAACAGTGAAAAGTGGATGAACTGTGGATACATTTTAGTGGCTACTGGGATTCCCTGATGCGTTGGATGTGGAGGGTGAGAGAAAGAGAGGAATTAAGATAGCACCGAGGGTTCTGTCCTAGGCAACTGGAAGTATGCAGTTGGCATCGGCTGAGATGGGAAAGTTCGCACAGAGAAATGAGAAGCCGTTGTATGTGGAATCCCTGGATTCTAGAATTCCACCTGCTACTCTACAAACTTTGTCTTTAGTCATTGTTACTGCCTTCTCACCTGACTCAGAGCATTTGTAATCCCTTCTATCCTCTCTTGGAGACCTTGGGTCTCCAGTCCGTCAACCAGATTATTACCCACGGCCAATAAATACATTCAAGTCTCGTCCACATCAAAGGTCTTTCCATGGACACTGTTTTCCACTGAAATGACAGCCCATGGCACTTCTTCTACTGGCCAACTTTTGGAAACAATAATTTTTATTTGCTGCACCAACTTTCTTATCTGTTTCTCAACCCATTTGCCCTCTCCCCCGCCCCACTGCTACCTTTGTGCCAGGGATTTCAGTGAGCGCTTAAATCACAAACTTAGTGGTCTCATGTCAATACTCAACTTGTTGTCTACTCTGTAGCAGTTAACACTATTCACCATCTCCTTCTCCGGAAGTCTCTCTTCTTTCACAGTGTTTCTGAGACCACTCTCTCCTTCATTTCCTTCTACCTTTCCAATCATTCTCTTCCTATCTCCTTGACTAGCTTCACTTCCTCTGTTCTTCCTTATTATCACCTGCCAGGTCTTTTTCTTTCTTGTCCCCATTCAAATGCCTTGCATGACCTCATCCATTTGCCACCTTCAATCATCATCCTTACTTTCCTCTTTTCTCAACCTAAGTCACCAACTGAGACTGTGTTTTTGAACTTCTATTTCCAATTCCACTAAACTCACCCCGTCTAAAGCCCAAGCCCATCATCCCCTCCTACAAGCCTACTTCTTTTTCTTTACAGAGGTTAATGGCACTCACTAACCACCCAAGCACCAGTGACTTGGATACAGAACCTCATCTTCCCTACAGGATGTGATTCTAGAATCAGTTTGATGCCTTCAAAGGAAACCCTTCAGTGGTTACTTCTTTCCATCTCTACACCCAGGAGCCAAGTCTGGGCTTTCATCCCTTCTCTTAAAATACAGACGCTGTTTCCTAACCAGTCTACTGATCACCTGTCTCTTCTCCATGGGCTTCATCTCCAACAGTGTATCATATCTGATCTTGCCGTCTCCAGTAAAAACAAAAAAGTGAGGCTCTTCGATGCCTCCAGAATAAAGCTTGTATCCAAAACATGGCAGCATTCAAGCCTCTTTTTAATCTAGCCCACGCCTCTCTAGCCTCACCTGTAGTCTCCACATATCCCATCCTCTGGTGGTTCTCCAGAAATCCTCTGTGTTTTCAACCCCCGTGCCTTGTGCTTATACTATCCTCCCTGCCCACAGGGCTTTCACCTCCAACTGATGAAATTATTACATCCCTCAAGGCCCCACAGGAGTGCCATTTTGCTATAAAATTGTTCCCAAATCTGATGTCCCACCTACTTCCTGCCCGCTCCATAAGCAAATGCAACCACTTTCTTTGCACTGTTCCCACAGCACGTTGAGCATGCCTCTCCCGCAGATCGGACAGGGGGTTCCCAGGAGACAGGAGCCCTGTCTCATTTCACTTCATATCCCTAGAGTCTCATACTATGCATATGCAATAAATGTCTATTCTGTGAATTAGTGCTTCTTAATCTAAAACTTACACTTTCAGGAGTTTGCTACCTTTAAAGAGATTTCTGCTTGGCTTTAGGCTGAAATAAGAAGTTAGAAAAGACAATGCAGGGAAAAGATACCAAAAAAGATATGTGGTCTCTGCCAGGTGCGTCTTTTTCCTTCCACAGAGGCATAAACTCTGTTGAAGGAATTGGTAGTAAGAGTGTGCTGCTCACTGAGCACGTACTATGTCCCAGGCTCATTGCTGGTAAAACATAGGAATTGAATTTGTTTCTATATCAGTTCCCTCTACACACCCCACTCAAATGACCAGAAAGGAATCAAAAAGGTAAGAACTTACAAAAGAAAAGAGGATATGAGAGAGAATGATAGCCAATCGAGAATTCAACACGTAGGAGGGTGGAAAATGGATGGGCGAGCAGGAACTGATATCACAAATTTGAGAAAACAGATACCTAAATGTCTGAAATGAAATAGAACCCCAGAAAAGCTAAGGAATTAGAAGTGTCAGGCATCCCTACCGGCAGCAGTACAGGTATGTGTGTGTGTGTGTGTGCGTGTGTGTGTATGTGTGAGCGATGGTCTCAGAGAGCTCAAACTCATCTTCCATATTAGGAAGTCAGTTAAGAATGTCCTAACTGAAAAAAGAAAATCAAGATTAGCAGAAGAATTATTAAATAGATATGTGTGTGTAGATACAGATGTTTACAGATGTAATTTCCAGAAGAAATCAAAGAAATGAAACCAAAGAAGGAAAGAAGACACGAAAGGATCCCCTCTGCCCAGAGAGCCTGAGGTCAGATGGCAGAGGGGCAAGTACCGTTCATCTTCCAAATAAACCTAGAGGTGCCAAATGGCTCTCTCTAAACTAGGTGCAGGTATTACTTTTATAGGATTAAAGCTCAGTTTAAAAAATATTACACAAAAATAAAACAAGGGTGGAGCTGAGATTCAAACCCATTAGTCTGGGGTTGAGATGTGTAGCTTTTCTTCTACACGCAGTGCTGGCTGCAATTTGCAAATAATCAACTTGGGAGTGTCACCCTCTGTGTCATTACTCACCGCCGGGTTAGTCAGAACCACAGACCCACAAACACACACACCCACACACACAACATGCATATAGGTACACATCTGTACTTTAGAGACTAAAAAGTAAGGTAAGATGTCTAATAGCATAACTTGCTGCCACTCAGTCATTACAATAAAGCATATAATCAAATAATTCCACCTGAAAGAAATGGGGATTTTAGTAGAATGAACTAGAAATGACCCAAACTATATGCACTTTCTGAAAGAGATTGCTTCCATGACTATTTAATAAAGACGTTGTGCCAGTGATCACGGTGGTAGATAGTATACTAACCAATGTTCTATAGATTCATGAACAGTCTCAGTGCATGTATTTGAGTCGTGCTTAACTGTGTTAAAACACATTTTAGAAGCACACGTAGAAGTGGTAGGGGAACAATGTCTCTGTGCAAAGTGAAAAGGGGTAGAGTTTTTTATGTATAGAACCTGATTATATCTGCTTGCTGCTAATTCTAACCTCAGTTATAATCATCGGGAAGAATCTGGAAGGTCGCGCGGGTTAAAGAAAAGAAGGTAGCATTTCTGTGATGCCAGTTTTGCAGGAGGGTAGTATTTACGTTGCCTTCAAGCCCAGGCTAGAGATGATAAAGAAAAAGAACAGAAAAAAAGGGGAAAAGCACAGAGAAATCAGAAAAAGGGTGCGGTGGGAGGAGACAAAGGGACAACCCGGATGTCGTAAAGAGAATAAGCAGAGGGAGAAAGCCGGCCACCCAGGAAGCCTAGAAGACAAAGAAAGCCAAATGCAGTCCCTTAGAAAGCCCACCAGGATGCACAGCGTGGCTCCAGGGGAGTTTAAGAGAGGCATAAATTCTCCTGAATGTTGTTAATCTAGATGAGGTTTTACAATTTGCATGGGTCGTGCTCTCCGTGTTTCACTCTTTTAAAAAGTGAGGGGAGGGAAAACACAATGGTTTTAGCTTTCAAAATGAAAACCTAGTCCTGATTAACATTTGGAGTCTGATTTTCAGAGATTCCAGCTGGAGGATCTGAAGTAGAGCCCTGAACCGAATAGAACTCTGGACAAGCCCAAAGACATGCCCGGATTTTTCAGCCTCGTGCAGAGATTGCACAAAACTGGCAGCGACGTTCACAAACAAATCTCGAGGGGATCGGAATTTGGCAGTCGCTGTGCCTGGAAGGCAGCTCCAACTTAAGCTAATTTTCCATTTTTCTCTGGATTTTAACACGGCTAACACATATTTAGATTTAGATTTGTAAGAACCTACACTATCCCTACCAGAAGCGGAGTGGCTGTCCCTGCTATTGGCATCTGGGCTGTTATTATTCCTGCCATAATTAACATTTTTATGGTCCCTTTTCACCCATAGATCCTAAAGGACTTGGCAAGAATGCAAAAGACAAGCAAGCCCATATGATGTGTCCTCTGAGAACCAGCAGGGAAGGAATGATTATTATATCTGATCTGTAAACAGCTAAAACGTGGCAAGGAGAAGTTTAATTGCTGGCTATTATTTAAATGACAAAATATAAATGGAAAGGGAATGAGAAGTTAAACTATGGCACAACCACACAGGGCACAAGTGATAAAGTTGGAATAGAACATTTGGATTTCTGCATACAGATATCCTAAAAAGGATTCATTTTTCTCTTTCTACTAAGGAATTTATAAAGACATACTCAAGTGAGAATTTGGGGATTTGGAGGGGGGGGGTTTCTGGAGTTTTTTGAAGAACCAGTACCCATCCCACCTGGTCACACTTTGAAGTTCAAGCCATGGGCATTTATTAAAAGTAATTTGTGACTATCTGGTGATGGCATGGCGTTTCTAAAGAGCATAGTCTTAGAGATGAATCTTAAGGATAGAAATGAGAAAAGAATGGCTGGACAGGTTTCACCATGAGGCTGAGGGGAAGAAAGGAGAGAGGTTTCTTTTTAAAAAAAATTTTTTTTTAACGTTTATTTATTTTTGAGACAGAGAGAGACAGAGCATGAACAGGGGAGGTGCAGAGAGAGAGGGAGACACAGAATCTGAAACAGGCTCCAGGCTCTGAGCTGTCAGCACAGAGCCCGACGCGGGGCTCGAACTCACGGACCGCGAGATCATGACCTGAGCCGAAGTCAGACGCTTAACCGACCAAGCCACCCAGGCACCCCAGGAGAGAGGTTTCAAATCAGACAGGCATTGGTACATTCTTCAAGCCCCCACAACGGTCACTATTGAGCTATTCCAGCTCTGCAGGCAGGTCTCAAACCCGGGAGTGCACTGGAACCACCCGGAGGGCCTGCACAACTGCTTGCCCACCCCCTCCCCAGGGCATCTGCACCCAGAGTGGGAGCTGAGAATCCTCCTGACAGGTGTCCAGGCGCACCTCAGGCGGGGCCCTGGTGTATTCTGGATCTCTGCAGGTGCCGGGCCAGCCCACGCTGCCCCACTTGAGTCTCAGAGAGCTCTATGGGTGAAATACAAAACTGTCTGAGTCACTTCGGTCTTCAAATATTTCACTTGGGAGAAAATGTTCCTTCCTGCTTTCTTGCAGGAGGGCCAGCCACTTTAGCTGCCACAGGGAATGTGGGATTTCTGCACCGGAGCCTCCCAGACACTCACACATTTCATTTCACCTTTAAGAATAAAGATCCCTCAAATTTATGATTGTGGTGATAGGTTTTGCCACCCTGCCGTGGAGCTTCACCTGGTCGGATATGAAGAACTATCACTATTTACACACACACACACACACACACACACACACACACTGCCAGCCTCTCCCATCCCTGACCTCAGATCATCTCAATCGGAGCTGTACACAGTCTCAGCCCCAGAATAAAGCATATCCCTTAGAACAGGATTTTTTAGTCGGACTCGAGTGCCTCTCTCTTGGCTCAAACTCTGGGCAAGAAAAAACGGTACAATAAAACCTTGATTTTCATGCCACCATTTCCACCTCATGAATTACACACTGGCCCCTGCATCCCATAGACTTGACAGCAGTAAAGCCAGGCAGTGCCCATGAGCGATCAAGAAGCACAAGCTAACAGGGCTAGCATCTGGAATAGAAATAACAAATAGTGAAAGGGAGGCAGGGGGAGTGGTCCAAGACAACACAGAAGAAAGAATCCAAGGAATGGTGGAGCAGATGGAAGGAATTAGTGATGGACGCATTGTCGGTATCAACTACTAAATGTGTAAAAAAAATACAACTGCCCACCTACATTTAAATAAATGCAGCCACTCTGCGGAAGCTAAATTCGTCCCCAACTCCTCCTCACCGGGTCTTTCCACCTCCCAATTCCCTCCTATACAAATTCCAATCAAGGGTGTACTCCTACAGTTACGATACACAAAAATATCTCTACTAGTTGCTTTAAGAAAACTCCAATATATTTACATTTAAATCCATGGCATGCTAGATCTGCAGGGAAAGAGAATACCAAACCATGTTCTGTGTTCGAGGCAGCAGAAAACTTAACCGTGTCAGAGAGAGGACAACACACATCCCCTTTCAACGCTCCCAAGGCTAATATGCCTTTTAAACACAGGTCTTTATAACCCTGTATAAAGTCTAACACTTCCAGGATATTTCACGCAGCCTTAAATAGTTCATTCGGTTCTCAAACCCATTATTTTCTGTGCCGTTGTTACTGGGAGGGTGTGACTGTGAACTCTTCTGTAGAGAAAATATTTACTACACGAGTCTTTATCTTTCTCTTCTTTGGCTTAAAAATCCCAGTTTCTTTGGATTTTTTTTTCCCCAAAGGAGTTATTATCAAGCTTTTGATATTATTTTTGTTACCTTCAACCTGTTCAGGATTTTCTAATGGCTATGCTACAGAAGCTAGACTGAGAGAGAAAATAGGATCAGAGCAGTGGTGAGAAGAATGAAAAAGACAATGAGACCCTCAGGTTTTCTGTTGGTCTCCTTTCCACCCACTGCCATAGAGCTTGTTGTTTTAAGGTCCTGTGTACCCCTGACGAGACAGAATTTAAAATTTTTCTTCACTCTAATTTTAAGACAACCTCCAGTGTTCTCTGGCTTCTAAGGATTTTAGTTTTATTACTATTGGCCAGATGCTTGTACCTCTATCCTGGACCTTTCTGAACTGCATCCTATTTCAGGTGATTTCATTTTTTCAAGAACTATCAGAAGACACATCCTTTGTCCCAAGATACAAGGTACTGCTGGAAACTATTATCTATGAGTGTATTAATTTATTCCTGCCCAGTGTTTCTCAAAGCACAGTTAAGCATTGCCTGTATTAGAAGCACCTGGGGCATTTGTTAAAAAAACCAAATTCTTGGAGTGCCTGGGTGGCCTAGTCAGTTGAGCGTCTGACTTCAGCTCAGGTCCTGATCTCACGGTTCGTGAGTTAGAGCCCACACTGGGCTCTGTGCTGACAGCTCAGAGCCTGGAGCCTGCTTCTGATTCTGTGTCTCCCTCTCTCTCTGACTCTCCCTCATTCATGGTCTGTCTCTGTCTCTAAAATAAAACATTAACAAAAAATTTTTAAAAAATTTAAAAAAGCAAATTCTCTGGGCCATCTGGGTGGCTCAGTTGGTTAAGTGTCCGACTTCGGCTCGGGTCATGATCTCGCGGTTCGTGAGTTTGAGCCCCGCATTGGGCTCCGCGCTGACAGCTCAGAGCCTGGAGTCTACTTCAGGTTCTGTGTCTCCCTCTCTCTCTGCCTCTCGCCTGCTTGTGCTCTCTCTTTCTCTCAAAAATAAATAAACATTAAAAATTTTTTTTTTTAAAAAGCAAATTCTTGGACTTCACACCAGACTTGATATATAAGAATGAGGAGGTAGGGGCAGAACCTAAGAATCTGCATTTTAAAAGAACCCCAGGTAATTATTAAGCACATTTTTAATCAAAACGACCCACCGAGTCCTTTGCCCATGTCAAATCAGTAAAGGTGGGGGTGCAGCCAAAAGAAGCCTTGAGTGCTCCACTGAATGCGCCACCCCATTCGGCACAATCCACAGTAACGATCCGTGTCATGGTCAAACTCCCTAGCTGCCGTCTTAAATGGGGGAGAGGGAGTACTTCATTTGACCTAGTATGACACATCTGCTAGGTTTAAGAAGTGATTTCTCCTTGGGGCCCCTGGGTGGCTCAGTCGGTTGAGTGTCCAGCTCGGTTTCAGCTCAGGTCATGATCCCAGGGTCGTGGGATCGAGCCCCGCATCAGGCTCTGCACTGATCATGAAGCCTGCTTAAGACTCTCTCTCCCTCTCTCCTGCCCCTATCTTCTCACTCTCTCTCTCAAATAAATAAAATGAAAAAAAATTTTTTTAAATAAAAAAGAAGTGATTTCTCCTTTACCTCTCTGACAAATCATTCTGTCACAAAACAAGACAGTTGGAAGGGAGGGCATGTTCCTTTCAGTATAGGACATGGACTTGGAACTTAGAACTGTTACTAGTAGAAAATCACACTTGCAGGCACATAGCCATTATTGTTCAACCCCCTTTGCCTTTAAAACGGTATATACTGGGATGCCTGGGTGGCTCAGTCGGTTGAGTGAAACAGTATATACCACACAGCTTCGCTTTCAGTTTTCTAAGGGCTCCTCATTCCTTCAAGAACATCAGAATGGCTTAGATAGGGCATCAGAGAATCTTCATCAGCAATCCTTAACCAAATCTCCCTCCAGATCTGCCTGGCCCCTTCCCCCCTCAGGGTATATGCACAGCCGTGGGTCCTGCCCATCACTGGCGTATGAAAAAGAACAGTGGCAAAAACCATAACTTTCCTTCTGAAACAGAAGCCACTCAGTATTGCAGATAGATGAAATCCCATTAACGTTTATCACACACTCAATTGCTGTTTAATGAACATTCATACAATAGGCGTCTGCACACCCTTTATCATGTTCCGATTCTCCTATCTACCCTAGCTTAGTCTGAGTTTTCTCTTGCCAGCTGGGACCAGGATGAAAGTAGTAAAACCAAAAGCAGGACCGGCCTGGAACTGACGCCAAGGAAGGACAGTGCCAACAGATTCCCAAAGTGCAACCCATCCACTGGGTAAGACATCAAGGCCAACTGAAGAGGCCACAAACCGGAAGAGAGGCTCTTTAAGAGAAGGACCCGTGGGCACGATTAAGATCAAACATCTAACCAAAATCTTAATCTTTTGATTCAGATCCAAAATTCCCAGAAACAGGGTGGGGGGGGAGGGTTGCAGTTATTTCTGAATTAGCATGACCCACACTCTACTGAAGTGTGACCTCTCGGAAGGCCCCAAACTACAAAACTATGGAGGTTGCGCCCCCATAGTTTTCTGACCAACAATTTGAAAGACAAATTACATCCATGTAACTGAAAGCTGAGGGAACTTAGATTCAGAGAAAGTAGCTCACTTGCCCAAGGAGTCGTGCGATAAAGGATGGAAACGAGGTTCAAGCCTGCCTCTAAGCCCCAGACGGCCTTTCTTCTGCTAGTCCACGTGGCCCTCACTGGATCTGTCGCAAGCCCTTTGGATTCTGTGCACGGCAGGGTTTTTGTTCTTCACTTCTCCTATGTCTTCCCTGCCTTTACTTCCACTGCGCTGCTTCTCAGAAGCCTGATCCAATCTGTTTCAGTTTAAGACTCTGGAAGTCAAAGTTCGACCTTCAAATCTCTGTCCTTGCCTTTAGGGGCATAGAAGCAGGTATCACTGAAGAATTAGGTTATATGTTTCAGAGGGATACAAAAGGAAATAAAGCACACATCTGACCACTTGGGAGCTTGTAGTCTGTTGGAAGGATGGATCTATCCAATAATCTTGAAACGATGTGGTAAGTGAAGTGATAGGCATTTGCAAGTGTATGTATAAGAGTTGTTAGCAGAAATGGCAGCTAATGCCCAGAGAGACTCCCTTGAAATTCCCAAGGAATTCCTTAGGAATCTTAAAAGGCTTCCTAAGTTTACTGGAAGCCTGAGAAACATCAATTAACCATGGCTACCTATAGTAAATAATAAACACTCATAACGATAGAAACCGGGTGTAAGCTGACTGTTGCATCAGTCTTTTTTTTTTTTCATTTTTTTAATGTTTATTTATTTATTATTTTTTTTAAAGTTTTTTTTTTTTAACGTTTATTTATTTTTGAGACAGAGAGAGAGACAGAGCATGAACGGGGGAGGGGCAGAGAGAGAGGGAGACACAGAATCGGAAGCAGGCTCCAGGCTCTGAGCCATCAGCCCAGAGCCCGACGCGGGGCTCGAACTCACGGACCGCGAGATCGTGACCCGGGCTGAAGTCGGACGCTTAACCGACTGAGCCACCCAGGCGCCCTAATGTTTATTTATTTTTGAGAGAGACAGAGACAGAATGCGAGTGGGTTAGGGGCAGAGAGAGAGGGAGACACACAATCCGAAGCAGGCTCCAGGCTCCGAGCTGTCAGCACAGAGCCCGACGGGGGGCTCGAACTCACAAGCTGTGAGACCGTGACCTAAGCCGAAGTCGGACGCTCAACCGACTGAGCCATGCAGCTGCTCCACGTCAGTCTTAATATATATATAATTATATCAATAAGACCCTGTCCCCACATAGTTAGCAAGTGTAGAGTCAGCGTTTGATCCTAATTATTCTAACACAATTCTGCCTCTGTCCTTCACAGTTCCCGCGTTTGGAACAGGAAGGGCACAACTCTACACAAAACAGCAAAGGGCTGAAGAGAGAATATCAGAAACCATAATCCCAAATGGGGGCTGCTGACAATAAACTTGCAGGAAGTACACGCTTGTGGAAAAAGCAGCCCCAAAACATAGGTCAATGGGCACTCAATTTTAATCATCCAGCAGGAAAGAAATTAATCTCTTCTACCCAAAAAGGGGCCGCGAGTGTGGTCTTTATTCCCAGCCGCATTCCCTGGAACACAAGGTGTTCTTAGTCTAAGTGGAACCTAGGGCTGTGGACTTTGGCAGAATTAATAAATAGGACTTTATGAAAGAGCAAAGAAGGAAGAAAAGGAAGGAACGGGGGGGAGGGAGAGAGGATAACACATGTGATCTGACAGTATCCTAGTGTTCGTGGATGGAATTATCACCCACAAAATGAAGACGCCCCCTTCCCTCTCTCTCTTGCCATGCCAGGAAAAGAGTACACTTTATTGGACGAGCGTTTGGCAAAGTAAGTGTTTGTTTTCTGCACAGTTGTCCTAGACGATTTGTATACTTGTCTGTAATTTTAATGAGCACCGGTCTGGGAGTAGGAAGAACAGTTAGGAGCCCAATGCAGTAGCCCAGGTAGGGAATGCTGAGGCCCTAGCGAGGGGGGCTGAGGGGCTCGACAGCAGGGTGTGGAGAGCTGCTCACGTGATGATCGGCTCACCACTGACCTGGTGACTGACTGGACACGGCAGCCGTCTCCAAGCGGTCTGTGACTTACGGATCTCAGGGGCTTCCCACGGGAATGGCCGGTCTCGCTTCCCTCCTGTCGTTCTGTCCCTTTTCCGATCAGACTTTGCACCTACGCCTCTAGAGACCACATCAGCACTTCAGCCTTGTGCTTTCTGCTCTACTCATTCAGGGAGTGCTCACAAAGTGGCTAATGGTTCCCAACAAATGCCACTACTTTATAACCACTGACTATGAACCAGACAGGGCAGATGCTTAAGCGCTTCATGTACATTATCACATTAATTCCTTGCCACCGCTCCTTAAAATAGCTTTGTTGTCCCCACTTGCCAACACCGATTAAGACTCGAAGGCTCACACCGCTCAGCCGGCCCAGGATTTGAACCTACGCTGTCCAAAATCTCTCCACCCACAAAGCTACCATTCCTTGCTCATGCGTAGCTTACAAAAGAACTAGAAAACACCAGGAGGCTCAGGTTGAGTTTCGAGAAACAACCAGAAAACCCTAATTTAATGTACGAACAGGTCTGGGCTGCAGATACGTAGTATGCACGTTTTCCGGCTCAGACAACGGGAACACAGGTGACGATGAGAAGGCAGCGTTATTTACACAGGAGCCGGCAGAGAAAACCTCAGAGCTGTCTCTTAAAGAATGCAAGAGGCATAGAATGATGGAGGGCGGAAAGCCCAAGCTTGTGGCAAAGGGGACAGGGCACCAAGGAGCAGAAATGACACGAAGCGGGACATGGTTGGTAGGCTAGCAAGCTGATGGTCTCACTGTCCTGGGCTCACTGAGCAGAATGAAGTGTGAGGTCCTCAGCTTTGCCCAGGCGGGATGTCTGAAGGGGACATCTCACAGTTATACTCGGTATCGTAGAGGGAAAAAAAAAAAAAAAAAAAAGGAAAACTCCTTCTAGATACCGGGGAACCAATGTCTAATTTGAGCTCAGATTTCTGTGCAGCACTTTTTAAAAAGTTCTCATCCACCGAGCCCTCTTTGGTTTATCTTGCCTCTGCGTCTGTTTTCCCTCCGTCTGTCTTTGACGCTCTTCAGTTGCCCCTAATATATTTAGCCGACTTTTTCCAGGAAAGAATTAGGTTTCTGCCAAGTGACCAGTTCCAGCCTCTCTCACCCTTTCTCTCCCAGTCTCACCCCCTCTCTGCATCTCTTACTTACTTCTTCAGAGTTTCTTCCCCTTCTCCTCCCCTGTCTGACTCGATTCCTTTCCTTTCCAGTGGGCACTGATACTCCTTTTTTCTTTGCTTCTTCCTCCCACCCTTACGTGGTTTTTTTTTTTCTTTCTTTTTTTCCTCCTCCTAGCCTCTGCTGGGACACCAGAAGCAAAATCTTATCCTTTCAAACCTTTTCCTAACCAGAGAGCCCCAGGAAATACTGTAGTATACTCAGAATGGAATTAATGTTGGCTAGAATTACTCCCGGACAAAGAGAGCTTCAAATTGGGGCTCCACAGGCTGGGAACCTTCTTGACTCCTCCCATGGTGGCCACGGTAGTGGCTCTCAGACTTTGGAACTCTTCAGAAGCACCTGGAGGCCTGTTAAAAACACAGATTTCTGGGCCCCACTCCCAGAGTCTCCAATTCAGTAGGTGTGGGACGGGGCCCAAGAATGTGTATTTCTAACAGGTTCCCAGGAGATGCCAATTGTGCTGGTCCAGGGGCCACATTTTGAGAACCACTTGAGGCTCAGCTGTACGTGGTAGTGGGTGGGCAGGGGAATCGGAGGAGGGAGTGGAGTTTTGTTCCTTGTCACATCAACAAAGGGACTGACAGGAGCCTAGGAAGCTCAGGATAAGGGATCGGGAGGATGCGTTGGGGGTGCAGGGAGGAGGGGAAGACACACGAGGAAAGCTCTGTGTTGTAACCTTCCGGGAAACACGGAAGCCAGCTCCCAGCCCTGTCACCCACCCTCCCTCCTGCCATCACACATGGAAGCAGCAGAAGGGAATTCTCAGGATCCCTTTGATCTCTTCCCAGTTCTGAGTCCTCTGTCTGTTTATCTCCCTCCTCCCTTGGCCTCCTCTTCCCCCTTTCTACCCCCTGCCCAGTGGATGAGTCACTGCCCCTCCTCCCCACCCCACTGCCATCTGTTTTTCTAATGATGGCAGAAGATGAGCTGTTTTGTTGGCCCGCGCCGTAACAAAGCACACTCTCCACTAGCATTTTTCCTGATGGACTCTCAGAATGCTATTTTATTGGTATCATTTCCCCACCCAGTTTTCCCTTTGTCTCAAACCCCACCCTTTCCCCCTCTTTGGCCTCATGTAGATCCCAGTTTCCCAGAATTGGATAAAGAGAAACAGAGATACAGAAGAATCGAGGGATAGATAAGCATGTGGGTTGGATGCATGTGTAGGGGGGAGGGTGTTAGAAATCAGGGGCAGTTCAATGGCTCTCGCTAGCACACAAGGAGCAACCAGAATTACCCAAGTATCACTGCTAAGTGGTTTAATTACTCGCAGTGAGAAACTCGAATGGCAAAACCTACTGTGACTGAGTGGCCATTCCTGGGGTGAGAGGGTTTAAATGGTGTGTGTGTGTGTGTGTGTGTGTGTGTGTGTGTGTGTGAGACAGAGCGGGGGGGTAGGGAGAGAAGAGAGGTGTCCCCTCTTCCCCATGCCAGGATACCTGGGTCATTCTCTGTCTGTAAGGCTCTGCCTCAGTCTTGACTCTTCTTTGCAATAACTCGCGTTAATCTAGCTAAGGGAACCTGTGTGAAGAAGTACATAGGATTCCCTGAGGAAGTAAAGGTCTGGTTTGAATTAACCAACAGGGGGTTACAGGTCTACCTCAGACGTTGCAAACAGATGCCTGCACGCTCCAAGCAGTTGACATAAACCAGGGATGCCCACTAGGTAAGGAGCCACAGGGAGAGGGGAGCATCTTGCTCACCGAGAGAGCAGCTGCCTTTTGGGCTGTAGCTGTTACTCAGGTCTAGCTAACTGTTGCCACGGTGCCAGATAGTCTTGTTTTCCAAGAGACATATCAGCAGTGTTTGATATTGATTTTTATCTGGAGTATGTATGTACGTGGGTGTATGATGTTATATATACATACACAAATGTTATGCGAAACCCCAGTTTTTAAATATTGGCAACCAGAACAGAATTGTTTTCAGAGACGGTGCTGGCCAAATAAACCTGTCTGTAGGCCACCATCGGTCTGCAAAGCTCTGATCTAACTAAGCTCGAGTAAGGTCCAGTTACAGAATCTCAAAACCGTATAACATTCTGATTTGCCTTTTAACTTATTTTTTATTAGGTCATTTAAAATGAGACTCTGGAGATTTTGCAGGAAGGAAAGAAAGAAAGAAAGAAAGAAAGAAAGAAAGAAAGAAAGAAAGAAAGAAAGAAAGAAAGAAAGAAAGAAAGAAAGAAAGAAAGAAAGGAAGAAAGAAATCCTAATATCTGTAATTTGAAAATTAGAGAGCTAAATTTAAGAGATTAAACCAAGGGCATAGTAGCAAGACCTAGCATTAGAAAGACCCAGGTCCCCATTAGTGAAGCAGACCAGACCATTCTGGTGTGGGTCTGGGAGGGGCAGGAGGCTTACCTCACACGACTGGATGCAGTGGATGAGGAAGGGGGGTGGGTGCCATTGACGCTGTCCAGTGCACACAATGCTCTGAAGGGGAAGGTGGAGAGAACAGAAAACAAAAACAAGGACCCCTGGTCAGTAAGAGAAGGGGAAAATCCTGAGCTCACCCCACCAGCCCAACCCCGTTCCCTGAGGAGGGAGACCCCAGCTGTACCCCACACAGGGCTCCAAGGCCAGCCGGACTTGCCCGTGGAAGTGCTAAACTTGCCAGATGGTGCTGAGGTGGAACTCTCATACTCTTCATCCTCCTTCACCCTCCCCAACGTATCAAAATTTCCAGAGAGGTGCAGGTGTAATTTTAGAAAGCATCCTCAGTGTTGTAATGAGTGTAATTTGGTTCCAGGCATAGTATTTTTTTTCTATTTGTCTTGAAATTTTAAATAACATCACAAGAAATTGTGAGATGGCTGGGTTGACAAGGAAGCACCATGGATTTTTAAAGGCTGAGCAGTATAGCTTCACAAGAAGAGTCATAAACTAAACACGGATCTCAAGACTCCTAGGCAAGAAGACGTGAGTGCCAAGCAGGGGCTGGAGGGTGAGTGGAACAAATCTGTAGCTCCTGTTAGCACCATTTATCCCCTCCTCCTGGGAAATAAAAGGTCTCTGCTGGGCCGACAGGGTTAATGGGA
Source organism: Lynx rufus (assembly GCF_022079265.1). NCBI lineage: Eukaryota > Metazoa > Chordata > Mammalia > Carnivora > Felidae > Lynx > Lynx rufus. The sequence goes on from NW_025814829.1 coordinate 45,144,143, forward strand.
CACCACTGTGGCTCAAAATGGTGCCCGCATCAAGCTGATGACAGCAAAAACATTCATTCATATTAAACACCGGTGACTGTCCCTGTCCCAACAGCCATTTCCAGATGTGCATTGAAACAAATACTCATCTACTCTTTGTTGAATAATAATTACAACCCATTTTCATTAAGCTTTTCCCTTTTAATTTTTGGATTTTAAAATTTCAAAAGAAACATTTCAGGAAAAGAAAAAGTCCCATAGGAGGCTTCAGGGAGGAAAGGAGATTGATTCTCTCTGTAGCCCATCAACCCAAACCATTTGTAGACTTTCATACTCACGTTTTAATTCAGTGTGATAGGAATACAGTACAATCAGAAGAAAAAGAATACATTGTGAGATATGAGCTTTCTGCAAGATAGCACCTCTAGTAATTAGAAATTATATGTTCTAGAATGTTAAGACTATGTGGTAATCAAATTGGAGACATTTGCATATATTAACATGTAGGTATATGAATATATACCTTGTAGTTACGAGAATAGGGAACTGCGAGATTTTTCTAGAGTTGTACTAGTATAAACTAAAATTTCTCTTTCACAGCCTCCCTAAAAGGGAGGTTATACCATAAATCCTAACGAATTCTGATATTCTAAATTCTACACTGTAATTATAGAAAGTGGCTTGGTTTAAGTTTTCATTGCACTGGGAAAAAAAGGATTATAGAGGATTATACAAATACATAATGGGGGGTCAGCCTACTAAAAAATGATGTATTCTGCACTAACAGCCACTTAAGCAGCATTTGCATATAAACAATGGCTATGCTACCTAGAAAGGATTCTTGTTTATGTTTTAAACCCAGTATCAGTGCAACTCTTTTAGCTAGCAAGGGATTCAATTTCTAGTATTTGAAATATCAATGTTTTACGCTTCCGTTGTTGTTACCAGATAATGCTAATAGCATAAAACAGGAAGTTGTACCCTTGAGATGTCAATACGTATTTTCCTTCTCATAGCATCACATTCCCTAAGGATCCCAATTCCCCATTCTTAACAGTCAGACATTGAAATGTATACATGCTTCACTCACTAGGAACCAGAGTTGCTGCCCTCAAAGAGGTCAAAGTCTGTGGGGAAGGTAGCTGGAAAAATTGTCAGTGCTTCCCCATAAGAGGATATGTAGCCTTGGCAGCCTCACATGATGTCTATGGCCAGAACTCGCCAGAACACCCTGAACTGACTGTGCCAGCTTCTCTTATGCCCACTACACCTTCTACCCCAATCACTTCTTCTATAAATGCAGGAGTTTGGGGGTGCCTGGGTAGTTAAGTGCCCGACTCTTACTTCTACTCAGGTCATGATTTCATGGTTTGTGAGTTCAAGTTCCGCATCAGGCTCTGTGCTGACAGCATGGAGGCTGCTTGGGATTCTCTCTCTCTCTCTCTCTCTCTCTCTCTCTCTCTCTCGCTGCCCACCCCCTGCTCTATCTCTCTCTCTCAAAATAAATAAATAAACTTAAGTTATAAATAAATAGATAAATAAATAAACAAGCAAATAAATAAATGCAGGAGTGTTGGTTTGTTAATAACACTTTAGAAATTCTAAGGATATATTGCAAAGGGACTTAAAAGAAAGGAAAAGAGTCTGTCTTTACTTTTGATGCGTTTTCTTCGATGCTCTTTTGTCCTATTATCTCTGACTGATGTTTTCTATCTTTGTATTCTTATGTAATTTTATTATCGTGTAATATAGATTCACAGAATAAAATATAAAATGTATGAAATGTGCACAGTCTCCCTCCTGCTCCTGATCCCCAATCACCCAAGTTCCTCAGTTTGATTTTCTGTGTTTTGTATCATTACAGAGACGTTCTACGCATATGCAAACATATATGTATGAAATTATCTCCTCACACAAATTCTAAGATGTTGTCATTTTATTTTGTACTTTGGTCTGTTGTTTGCTTGCTTGCCTTTATTCCACTTCACAGTGTTTCTCCGGGTTCTGGAATGTTGCATTCCATTGATTACATAGTATTTCATTGCATGTATAAGATCTCATATACTTAACCAGGCCCATACTGATGGATATTTAGGTGATTTACAGTCTTTTGCTCTAACAAACAATGCTATGTATAAATCATTTCACACACATGCAACTATTATCTGTAGAATAAATACATGATAGTAGAACTGAGAATACCCATCTCAATAATTCTTTAATCTCGCTCTCCCTCTTGCTCTCCCTCTCTCTCTTGAGATGAATTCAAACTGGCTTCTTCCTTAATCTCCATAAAATTGCAAAAGCTTCTGGTACCTGGGTCTAAGACCATTCTAGATTGCAAAATTCTTGAGAACAGGGACCATCTTCCACTCTTACATCTTACCTCAGTGACTTAGAGATGATGTTTTACAAGCATCTGTCAACCACTAAATAGTTAGAGCTCCAGAATTCTCCTCTATTTTCTGGCCTATGAACGTTGTTCATCCCGTAAGAAAAGATATGCACGTGCCATTAACTGAACTACTACTTATTGATCAAAACGGGAGGAGAATATCAAATACGCTTCAGGCCTTAAAGTTTATGGGCAAGTTTGTGGTGGTGAGGTGTGAGAGAGGAACAAAACAGTAAGAAGATAAGGAGAAGGGCTAACTCCTGGTGGGATGAGTTAACTTAATTCAACAAGGGAGCTTTTAGACTGAAGTGTCTCTGATGCCATAGTGGTCTACGTAAGCGACCCAGGATCTAAGCCTATACATGCTTCAAGATTATGAAACTAAGAACTACGGACAACCAATCACAAAGAGCCAACGAGGCTTTAAGGTACAGCCAATCAATGATTTCCTTACTTTCCTTCCTTTTTTCTCTACCATAGTGTCTCCTGAGCTCCTCTTGGTGAGGAACTCCTAACCATTTCTAGTTTCACACTGACTAATTCAAACAGATTTTTGCTCAAATAAACTCAAGATTTTTCATATGCCTCAAGTTATCTTTTAACAGCTCCCTATGATTTTCTTTTTTTCTGGAATATTTTTGACAAATGGTGATAGTATATATTACATTTGAAAAACTATAGAAATTGGGGCCTCTGGGTGGTTCAGTCAGTTGAACGTCTAACTCTTGGTTTCGGCTCAGGTCATGATCACATGGGTTGTGGGATCAAGCCCCATGTCGGGCTCTGTGCTGGCTGTGCAGAGCCTGCTTGGGATTCTCTCTCTCACTCTCTCTCTGTCTCTCCCCTGGTTGTGCTCTCTCTTTTTCTACATAAATAAATAAATAAATAAATAAATAAATAAACTGTAAAAAAAGAAAAGCTAGGGGCGCCTGGGTGGCTCAGTCGGTTGAGCGTCCGACTTCAGCTCAGGTCATGATCTTGCGGTCCGTGAGTTCGAGCCCCGCATTGGGCTCTGTGCTGACTGCTCAGAGCCTGGAGCCTGTTTCAGATTCTGTGTCTCCCTCTCTCTCTGACCCTCCCCCGTTTATGCTCTGTCTCTCTCTGTCTCAAAAATAAATAAACGTTAAAAAAAATTAAAAAAAAGAAAAGCTATAGAAAGTAATTGAAAGAATGTCCTTATATCCTCTGTTCAGCTTTATCAAATCTTAATTTGCTGTATCTGCTTCCAGAACCTAAGTCGCTAGAGATTCAATTAATGTCCTCTACATGTAGCCCTCCAACCTCATTCTCCTTCCTTCCTCCTTATTGGTAACAACTATTCTGAATTTTTTTTCAGTTATTTATTTATTTTGAGAGAGACAGAGAGCGAGCAGGGGAGAGACAGAGAGACAAATAAAGAGACAGAGAGAAAGAGAATCCCAAGCAGGGTCTATACTATCAGAGGGGAACCCGAGGCGGGGCTGAAACTCACAAACCGTGAGATCATGACCTGAGCCAAAACTAAGTCAGACGCTTACCCGACTGAGCCACCCAGGTGCTTCATAACTATTCTGAACTTTTAAGTTATTATTTCTTTATAATTTTATATGATTATTATTGCTATTACACTATTAGCAAGCCACTTGTCAGGTGAATTGATTGTGAACAAAGATTTGTTTTGAACTTTCCAAAAGGAAAGCAGTCACGAGGAAAACCAGCGTAAAGATTTTCTCTCAGGCCATTTCAAAAATTTTTTAAAGTAAAAAGGAAGATGGGAAGAACAAAGGGAAAGTAGAAGGGGGGAGACACAGAGAGAGAGGGACAGAGAGATGAGAGAGAGAGAGAGAGAGAGAGAGAGAGAGAGAAGGGAGGAAGGAAGAGGAAGGAAAGGAAGACCAGTTAAGGGTTATTAGGATGGTCATAAGGCAATTGAAGGCTATTGCCTGGTTAAACATCTCACTAAAGGTCACAAGACTGATAGTTAGCCAACATTAAGGTCTAACACAGAATTGCTCAATTGTTTTTTTTTTATCAGGAATAGTTACTTGACAGAATGGGCTAATCGCACCACCCCAACAAAGTTCTGCAGCTGCCCAGGTCTGTGACCATTTCCTTATGACTACAAATGTATGCAACCCTAAGTGAAGCACAGCACTGTTTTTGCCTTGTTTATCTGGACAGTAGCACGTTACCCTGCAGTTTGCTTTTCAAGTTCTTCCGCCCCCCCCCCAAGACTATCTTGGACTCGAGGCCTCGAGACTCACTCAAACTGAAAGCAGATACTTCCATACTTGAAACTGATGAAAAAGAAGGCTTTTTCATGACTCATATCTGAGGGATTTGCTCTCCCGCTAATGTGTGTATGGCAAGGGTCACTGGAGCTCTTACACAATTGTGCCCATCGAGAGGACACTGTGGGGGATGAGAGCAAGGATCGGGACATGAGACACACAGGAGGGTGAGACGAGCTAGTCGGACACGATGGCTCCTGGAGGGCACCGTCTTCTTTCTCTCTTCCTGCTTCTCTCTCCCTCTTAAAACGTTTTGTTTTTGTTTAAGGAATTATTAATCCTTTGGGGGCCAATTTGGGAAAACAAAGTCAGAAATTACAAGATTTGTTTTGACTCGAGCAATTCTAGTGAAGAGTTGGGGAGCTGAGGGAGGGATTCCCTGCAGTGTTGACAACCTTTGCAAACCTCACATGTGTAGCCACAGGAAAATCTCATTAGTTTGGACCTCACTAATTCCTAATTGTGATATACTAAAGAAAGAAAAGAAAAGCATTGTTCGGTCTGTGACAAAATGAATTTATGAAGCAAACCAACAGAGGAAATGAGATGTTATGATGGATGCTTTTGTACTTCAGAACAGAACACTTTCAAGTATAATTTAGAAAAGCTCATTTACATGCAAACAATTGCCACATTATGTATAAAAAAATCACCTCCCCATGAAATCGGATTCTTGAAGGACCAATGCTTTACAACGTAAGTCAAAATGTTAATTTTCCTGCTTTAAATGGTAAGTCTCAAGATAGAATAAAACACCCTCTCAACACAGCGGTTAAAGACAGTCATAAAAATTCAACCTTACAGAGGCCTCTGGAAAAATCAAAAGGTTTGCCCTGAGAAAGAGCTCTGTGGAGCCAGGAGCCACTCTCTTCATCCAGCAATGGATGAAAAGAGCGATGTGCCGAGCAGATCATTCCTACCCTCGAGAATCTTACCGTTTAGGGGTAGAATGACAGAAAAAAAAAAGAAAAAGGAAGGAAAAAATGAAGATGAGGAAGAACAGGGATGTGCTCCCAGCAAAACTCTGAGAGGAGCTCCTCCCACATGCTCAGCTCAGGCTCCCCAGACAGTCGGGTGTCCACACAGTGCCTGAGACATGCGGGAGGCAGTGGGGCAAAAGCTCTGGTTCCTGGATGTGAGCAGTGGTACCGATTGGGCACGTGGCTGTCGCCTGCATCCCAACTGCCAGATTCCACTGCTCGGTCACCTTGACTAGCAGACCTTTGTTTGACTGCCAAGAAGCCCTTTTGTTGGTGTCCTCTCTTTCTGCCAGGATATTTCTCTGCTGATGTCGCCACCATGGAAAGGTCTAGGTCTCTGTGTGTAGTAAGTGAAGGAGCAAGATACCTTTACAAAAACAAAAGATCCAGAAAGTCCATCTGAGCCCTTCACATCCCTACCTCTTGTTCCCCACAGCCACCATGCTCCTGAAACATTTAGAAGTCACAGTAATTTTCATCCTTACTTTCAGTCTCCCAACAAAAGCTGTTAGAAGTTGCTTCTTTAGTCAATGTTCAAATAGGAAACAATAAATGGCCATTAGTTCTCTTCCCAGCCCCATTTGTAAGAGGGACAGGAAAAAGACAGACAAGGGGCACCTGGGTGGCTTAGTTGGTTAAGCATCCTACTTGGGCCCAGGTCATGATCTCACGGTTCGTGGGTTCGAGCCCTGCATGGGGCTCTGTGCTGACAGCTCAGAGCCTGGAGCCTGCTTCGGATTCTGTGTCTCCCTCTCTCTCTGCCCCTCCCCTGCTCTCTCTCTCTCTCTCTCTCTCTCTCTCTCAAAAATAAATAAACATTAAAAAAAACTGTTTTAAAGACAAATGATCTATACATTTCTGTCTACACACACACATGTACACACACAAATAAGCAAAGTACAGAACTCATAGAATGATACGTTTCTTTTTCATAGAGATAGCTGGTAATATCTGTTCAGAGATGAAGGAAATTTCCAAAGGTAAGATTTGTACTAAATGAAGTGAAATTTCATTTTTACTGAATTCAGAACTATATGCTAAAATCCATGCAAGACATTTCAAAAGTGTTATATTTGACTCTTATTACAGCTCTGCAAGACAGATAATATTATCGTCACCCTCGCTGATGCACAGACAGAAGCGACCGAGGGGTAAGTACCTGAACCCAGAAGGATCTCACTCTTCTATATGCCAGTTGCTACGTAGAGTTGTTTTTTATCAAAACCCCAGGATACCTAAGTCCTCAGAAATTCTTCCTTTACCAAAAAGTATATGATTCTAGGAGTCAGGTATCATTTGCAGGAATAAAGACCAGCAGAACTTCCCAGAGGAAGGCAAATAAACCTTGTGGGTATCTAGAAAGTATACTTGATTGTTCTTTAAAAACAATCTCTTTCCCAACAAGGAATAATAGTGTTACAGGGAACTGTCTCTCTAAATGATTTCTGTTAGACTTTATGGAAAAGGAAGAGAAGTGCGGGGGTTCTCATAGTTGAGAGGACTGACTTCTTTTCTACTTGCTGATCCAAACACATACTAGGCGGGGAAGAAATGACTACGGCAAACAGGGTGATTCGGGGGAAAATCACATTGGATTTGGAATCAGACAAGTCGATTGCACTCCTTTCTCCATTGCTTGTTAGCTGTGCAAGCTTGGACAGATCATCCAACATCAAATTTATCGGTAAAACAAGGATAATCAAATCCTGCTTTCCTAGTTTATTAGTGTGTGATAAGATTAAAATGAAATTATAAATATATGAAAACATATATTTTATATATCTACACAACGTTGAAAACAATAAAGTGTTATCCAAACGTAAGATATCATTTTTATTACAAAGAATGAAGTCATTGGAAGCAGACTAGAGAAAATGACACAATTCAATTCATTTGCTCTGTAGTCCTGCCAGATAAAAAGGTATTTGAAGAATGGGAGATAGGGATTTGCACGAAATAAGGAGATCACCACTTACTAAACAAATGAGCCAGGCTCCAAACAGGCGTGCTTGTACTTAAAATATTTATGTTGTCAGTACTTTATTTTGTAACAGCAGTGTCTCTCAAAGCACTCCAGCGGAATTACCTGGTGTGCCCCACGGCATCACCAGCCTTTCTGAAGGGGGAGCCCAGCTCTGTTCCTCTTACAAACTGCCCACGTGAATTCTTAAGGACACCAATACTCTACATTGAGTACAAAATGGACCCTCCCCCAAGATGATTCGATGTAAGTTATAGGGATTTTACTTGATGAAGAGTTTCATTTAATACAACCGCTTTGCTTCTTATTTATGAGGACAAAGTTAGCTTTCCCACCCCTCATGAGCTGCTGGGTGCCACAAAATAGCAGACATCATGAAATCATCTGTGGCTGGTGTATAATCTTCTGAGGACCTGGGAACATAAGAACAATAACTTCGTCCCCATTCCCAGTGCTTCCATGGACCCCTTTCTCTTGTTTTCTGTTACGGTAAAGTTTTGATATCCTAAGGGGCGCCGGGGTGGCTCAGTCGGTTGAATGTCCGACTTCTGCTCAGGTCATGATCTCACGGTTTGTAGTTCGAGCCCCGAGTAGGGCTCTGTGCTGACAGCTCAGAGCCTGGAGCCTGTTTCAGAATCTGTGTCTCCCTCTCTCACTCTGCCTCTTCCCCACTCATGCTCTGTCTCTCTGTCTCAAGAATGAATAAACATTCAAAAAAAAAATTTTTTAAAGGAAGAAAAACAGCATCCCATGTAAGCTTTTTTTTTGTGAGCAATACTCCTTTATTCCATTATATCTGTGAAATTGTTGAGAGATACCCAAAGGACAGCTTGTTTAGCCATTCTATGATAATTCATGTGAACTACTGGATTAACTCTGGGTTTTTTTTGGCACAAAGAATATTGATTTGGGGATTCAGGAGAAAATGTTATCAATTATATGTTCCATTTTTTTACTAAATTTTTTGAGAGAAAAAAATTTTTTTTAGTTTTTTTCTTTTTGTGCACGTGCACATAAGCAGGGGAGAAGCAGAGGAGAGAGAATGAGAGAGAGAGAGAGAGAGAGAGAGAGAGAGAGAGAATCTTAAGCAGGCTCCACACATGAGATCAGCCAATCTCATGACTGTGAGATCCTGACCTGAGCCTAAATCAGGAGTCGGACACTTAACCAACTGAGCCACCCAGGCGCCCCATTTGTGTCCAGCTTTTGAAATTCTGACCTTCAGATGTTTTTTTAAGGGACGAATTAGTCTTACGAGGTAAGGATGAAGCTCATTTTGTGAGTTACCTCAATTTTTCTTCTCATTATTAGAAGAAGCTAATTCACTTTGTTTTCACACAGGAATAGGACACGAGTCTAAAAAGCACCACTAAAATAATAGTGTCTCTAACAGTATGAAAATTGTGATTGGTATAGTTGTACCCCCAAATCATAAAGAACAGGGCAGTATCATTACAGATGGGAAGAGCAGACAGTGGTGAGGAAAAGCGATCTGTCTCCAGTAAGAATGGAAACTGATCAAGAAAGGTTGTTCTTCATCAAGCACAAAGCTAAGTTCTACCTGCGTTTCTCATCTGATACTCACACTCACCTTTTGAAATAGTATTATGTCCATTTTACACACAAGAAACAGAGGCGCAGAACAGTAAAATTGCCTAAAATTATGCAGCTGAGGAAGAACAGAGATCATGAGTAAAAACTTGGCTTTTTTTTAAATACATTAAAAAAAATTTTTTTTTAATGTTCATTCCTTTTTGAGAGAGAGAGAGACAGAGTGAGCGGAGGAGGGGCAAAGGGAGAGGGAGACACAGAATCTGAAGCGGGCTCCAGTCTCCGAGCTGTCAGCACAGAGCCCGACGCGGGGCTCGAACCCACAAACTGTGAAATCATGACCTGAGCTAAAAGTGGACACTTAACCGACTGAGCCACCCAGGTGCCCCGTTTTTTTTTTTTAACACATTTGGATTCTAAGGTCTACAACATTTCTGTGATGCTATCATCCTTAAACCATACCTGGATAACCTGTTTCAAAATCTGGATTTACTGACTAGACCATACTCAAGACATATGCAGTGATTTTGATGTTTGGCTTAAGGAGAAAAAAAAAATATTCTGCATTTCCTCTCTGGGGTAGACAACTTGAAAATGACAAGGGTGTGATGACATATAGTCACATAGTCACAGAGAGATGCTGAAATCTGATGAAATTTGGAGTTTGATGAGGAAACAGACACTTCCAAAGTAGAAAACGGCTCTACAAGAATTTCTTTGCTCATTCCACCAATGTTTATAAGACACCTACGAGGTTCCCAGCACTGGAAAAGCTACCAGGAATATAATGTAAACAAAAAGCTACAGAAAAAGGGAAAATAAGTAATAATGACTCTTGTGAAGGACAGTTAAGAAAAAGGAGGCTTTCAGAAAACAGAGAATATTATTTTCTAGTTTGGAAACAGGAAAGTCGCTGTATTTGGCGCCCCTGCTGTCTTCATGAAGACAACTGAACTGCTCTTCTTTGAATGTCCCACTTGGAAAGCGGAAGCAGGAGACCCCCACTCACTGGAAGGCCTGCACTCTGGCCTTGCAAGTTCCCACTGGATGCCTTCATGGTGAAGTGGGTGGAGAAGAGTTCCTCAAGCAGGTGATTTCTCAAGAGGAAGAGAAGGGTCTGAAATGTCCTAAGCCTTTCCCCCTTTAGAGCTACTAATGAAGAAAGAGAAGGCTTTCCTCACAGGAAGTTGAGTTTAAGGGACTGAAGGAAAAGGTCTAGACCATCTGGAGCTCCATGAAACATGAGGCCAGAGTTCTTCCTCCAGGCACTGCAATTCTAGCTAGGCCTTCACAACAGACTGTGGGGAGTGGCACAGAAAGTTTAGGAAGGCCAGGGATGGGAGAACCAGGCAAGGTGTTTTCTGGCTTTCTCCTTCCCACCCCAGTCCAGTCTTCAAGCTGCCCTCAGGCTCCTGGTGAGCTCCACCCTGCTCAGTGGCCTGCCCTGCAGGATCTTGCCCGGCCGTCTCTCCCCTATCTCAGCCTTCTAGTATCCATCTTCCCTCTCCCTCACTCCCGCACATACCCTGGTTTCAGCCATAGAGAACTTCTTACATTCCCAAGCCTCTAGAACATTCCTCTCTTGATCATACTTTATGACCCAGAGGAAAAGCCTCCTCATCCTTTGATCCTTCCTGAAGCTCCCAAACAGAAGAATGAGTTGCTTCCTCCAGGGTGTTCCCACAGTACCTTCTACCACAAACAAACCACCTCCCGTGTTGCATTATTATAAATGTCTGTTTCCATGGCCAGATTTTAAGTCTTGTAAATAGAAGGACTATCATTTTTCCATCTCCATATTCCCTGCACTCAGCCCCATTCCAGGGTCCACAGTAAGTTCCGATCAAGGATTGTCCAATGAATAACTGATTGAATTCGTAGGAGCACGCCATTCCCGTCCCCCTCTCCTGAGTCACACATAAGAGTAATTTTTCCTGATCCTCTTGCTTTGACACAAATCCCTGCTGATAAGATAGCGCCACTAGCTGGTGAGGGAAAAAGAAGCAATCTGAGGACGGTTTCCAGATGAAATGCAGTACATCTCTAGAATCCATCTCTTGGTCACTCTAGGAGAGCAGCCTTCCAAGGATTTCATTTGTTAGTCTAATAAGGCAACCAAGCTCCCAGACTCCCTGTCATCCCCACCCTTCCCATTCTAAGGAGAGATACCTAATGTAAGTTAGGCAATACGAAATCAGGATGGAGAAGATCCTGTGGTACCAGGATTGCCTTTTCTTCCTCTTTTCTTCCTCTTTTTCATTTATTCGCCTCTCAGATATTTACTGAGCACTTACTACATATTAGACACTGTTCTAGGATATGGGAATATAGTAGTGAATGGAACAGACAATAATCCCTCCTTGGGCTTTTTATTATAGCAGCAGAAAGGGATACTAAATAAGATACATAAGTAAAATGTATAATATGCCTGGTAATGGTAAGTCCTAAGGAGAAAAAATAAAAAAGGGAAAGGGGGACAGAAAGTGTTAGGTGAGTTAAAATTTTAGCTAGAACAGTCAAAGAGGGCCTGGAATTTGAGTAAAATTCTAAAGAAAGCCAAGGAGCAAGACGTGAAGATACCTGGGAGAAGAACAGTCTAGGCAGAGGGAACTGAGAGCAAAGGTCCTGAGGTGGGAGTGTACCTGGCATGTTTAAGAATCAGCGAGGAAGCCACTGTGGCAAAATCAGAGTGAGCCAAGGGAAGCGTGTAGGGGAGAAAGCCAGAAAGGTACAGGTGATCACTGGAGGAGAGGAGGCCATGGAACCGAGAACCCAGGTTCTGGGAGGATCAAGTATGTGGATACCGAAACCAATGAGTTATGCAGGAATATCAGCTCACATGACTATGACCTAGGAGCTCAAATGTTTAAGAAATGAGAAGAGGAGGTGACTGGAGGGTCAGAGGATGACAGAAGATGAGGGTGGTGAGTGATGTGCTCCTTTGGCATTAGATTCAAATGTGGGTGACTCCAGGGAGGAGGCAGGGTAATGGCTTGGAAATGGCACTGAGGAGATGGGCGGGGGCGGGGGGGGGGGTGGCGGGCAGACAGCGGCCCTTCTTCTAGGCCCAGAGGAGAGAAAAGGCAGGGATGGGCATTCTTGGGGTTTCAACTGAGAATGCAAACAAACGGAGAGCCCAGAGAAGAGGCCGCCGATGTACTGGGTCCTACCCACGACTGACTGGACTCCAGATGGCCCTGGGAGAGGATCTCGGGGTTCAGAAAGGGTGGGGACAGAGACAGGGAAGGCAGCTCTCTCGGACTCCCTGCGGTCATTCTTTCCCCGTTTCCAGTTGCATCACCATCTCTTCCAAGCCATCCTTCCCTCTCCACCCTTCTTTCATCTTTATTCATTTCTTTGGCTTCCTCAAAGTCTTCCTGTCCTACTTTTCATTAGCAGTGATTTTCTCTTTCAATTTCCCTTCCTGAATTACCGTTCTCTTATGTCTCCAAGTCCTCCTTCTAGATTATCTTTTAAACTGTCCTTTGGATAGGGGCCATCTTTTTTCCCAAGTGTCCTCTTTTCTCCTCCTGAGTTTTAATTTTTCTCTCTAGGAATGAGCCGTGTGGTTGTTTGCTTTAAAGATACTTTGAAAGCCTCGGAAATTACTCCAGGGAATATGCTGTCAGTTGTGGATTTCTCAGCCCTCTTACGTCCTTGGTACATAAAAATGTCCCTTTCCTCACCTGGACTTTGACAGGTTCCATCCAGTGCTCCAGCGTGTCAGCAGTGACGTTCTCAGGCAGAACTACGGGGTCACTAGGGGGGATCACACATGATGGGGAACACACAGCACCTGAAGGAACAGAAATTTACAGCAGAGACTTGAACTTCCTAGATCTCAGTCTTTTTCATCCTGGAATCGACAGCTTTGATTTTTTAAGGGCAATTAATTTCTATGTTATGGGTCACCACATAATCACGGATATAGGCAGGGCTGACATTCATCTACCATGTACCTGTAGAGACCCTTCTACGCTAATTGCGACAGAGGTCACTGCTCCACGTTAACTCCCCTTGACCCGATGTCCACTCCTCTTTCTGGTCCAGAACAGCCCCTTCTCTGCAATCTCTGAACCCCTGCATGATCCAGCAATTAAAAGTTTGACTCTTGGTCCTGCAGACTCCCAAGACCCCACGCTAGGACTCTGGCCAGCCAAAGACTATCCTGGTTGGCCGATGCCTTTTAGCACATTTAATATCATTCCTGCTTATATGATCTCTGGAAGGCTGATAAGTACAGCAGCCATCACCTAAGAAGTGTACTAGCTGGGGGGAAAATGGCCCAGAAATGATGAAGGCAGATTTATGTCTGTTGCCCCACTGAACATTATGCTGGCAGCCAAGAAACCTATGTGTTTAAAAGAGAAAGCAACAGGAAATTAGAAGCAGAGATTTTGGTCATGTGTTAGCCTTCTGAAGGAAAATCTTGCTCTACTCCCTTGTATGTGGGTCCAAGTGTCTTAGAAAATTCTATTCAAAGACGGCTTGCTCCCAGGGTTCCGTTTCCTCATCTATAGATATGCTCATCTCCAAGTTTCTTTGCAGCTCTTGCTATCTCTATTTCTATGTTTTTTACAAACCTATGAAATAACTCAAAATGCTACATGACTCTTAAGAGCTCTATATATGTGAGCACCTGACATTTTAATGCAGAAAGTAGAGAGTGGGGAGATGAGAATTTGCTCACGAAATACCATTCAAGAGGCCCAGTCTGAGCACCCTACTACTCTGTGCCTGGCCATAAGATATCTTGGTGCAAAGAGCAGCTTGAAGATGATAAAGAACCGTCTCAGAAACTAATGAGCTTTCTCATTCACTCAAATTATACCCATTGGCGTGACACAGAATGACATAAAATTACTCCTTACTTGTGCAGTTCAGAACTCAGGGTTAACCTTACAAGGTTTGCCACAAACAGCATCTCTTTTCTATGATGCTTATGGCCAGCCAGGGCAAAGTTGAATCAACTTCTCTATAGATCAGCTCCGACCACAGAGTTGCAATTACTTGATTCAGAAGTTGCCCAGAGGCTCCGGAGCCTGGTCCCCTGTAGAGAAAGAATGGCCGAAGGGCAATGCAAGCCTGCAATCTCCAAGCGGCCTTTTCAGGAGGGAACGCCCCGCTCCAGATTCAAGGGCAGAAATGACAGAGAAGGGACTCAGGACATGTGTGGTATGTGGCTACACATTCCCGCCTGTCCTCTTGGACTACAACTCAACTCCTGCCACAAATCAATCCACTCTCCGCCTGCAGCTAAGTGGGTGACATGACCAGACACTCTGCAAACGGCTCGGCAGCAGCACCAATACCAATGGCACACACATGTGCAAGAGTAAAACGGATGCGTTTGCCATAAATTTCATTTTTACTGAAGCAGCGAAGAGTCAACTTGCACCTCCAACCACTCCTCAGGGAGGACAATGGATCTGACTCCAAATCCAGCGAGGCCTCATAAAAGGATGCCTTGGGAGCAGAACTCAGCATCTCGTCCCAAACTTACCAATCCCGTATCCCTGTTCACACTTGTACTCCACAAAATTCAGCTCCGACGGGGGTGGTGGGCACTCCCCTTGTAGGTTCTCACACAACTTGAACTCCTCAGTCCACAGTCCCTCCTTAGTGCAGAGGATAGGAACCTAGAATATCAGAAGTAAACATTTCCATTCTTATTTTGTTAATTTCATTTAGAACAAAGGGGAAAAAGAGGTCTGATTAAATGGCAGTGTTCTCCAGTTTTTAGGACCTGGACTAAAAGACATGATTGAAATAATAAACCATGTTGTTACTGACCACAAAATAAAAATAAAAAATGAGAAAAGTTAAGACAATTTTTTTTTTGGCGTGTTGACGTGAAGAAATCATGAACAATCTTGTCATTAATGAAATTTATTAACAATGTGTTTTCCTTCGGATAGAAGGATTCAGTTGTCAACTGTAGCCCACATATTCGTAGCTATTTTTGGACTTTTTTCCACAGATGGCGTTGTTTTGCATCGATTCATCCATACTATCACACCAATGCTGCTTGTAGCAAATGTCAGATTTTTTTCAAGAGGAGTGTGATCCAGTGAAGCCAATTCATAATCTTTATGAAGGTGTTTTTGCCTTTCTGCTTGAATGGGCACATCACGGTTGCTTTTGATCTCACCAAAGTTTTATTCCCTCTCTCCATAGATGTGCTGGTTTGTGTAACTCTTGGCTCTACAGCCCCAATGATCACAAAGCATACTATATGCAGATCACAGAGAAAATAGCAGCAAATCGCAAAACCCAAGGAAGCAAGGTTTTAGAATTGTAGATAACTCTCCCTTCATCCAGGGCCAACTCCTTGAGGCCTTAAACAATCCGTGCAAACGGATGTGTTTGATTTCTCTGGGGTCTCATTTCATGGCCTATTCTTTCCACATCTGTCCAGCAGTGCTTACCTTGGAGTGCTGGACACTGAGATAGACATGGGCCAGGAGAGCAGTCAAGGTCATTGATCTCTGCCTAGGAAGTCTGCCTAACTTCCTGCCTCATGTATGTGTGTGGTACTTGAAAAGATTCAAACCTGACATTGATTTTAATCACGTAACCACGATAAGACTGTGGTTTTCATTTGAGACCTCTTGCGCCAAAATCCTAGAGAGAATGGTAGTCAAACGGTGTTTTTTGCCTCGCCTTTGCCGAGGAATTTGTGTTTCTGTTCAGGACTCCGTTTGTTGAAAAACATGATACCAGCTTTCATAGCCAGGTTAGGTCAGTGGCCATACATGGGAGGAAATCACACTGACTGCCAGATCAAAATCCCAGCATTTCTGGAACTTACCCAGGGACTCAACCCATCCGGTTTTTCCTTTTATCCAAGAGGAAGTTCTAAACTCAGGAGAAACTATTCCAAAAACATGGTCTCTTCTGAATTCTCCATCAAATAATAGCAACACCACTGGGTAGAACTTCAACTTAGGAAGGCCCTGCCTGTTGGGATTCATTTAGATCATCTCTGGTGAACATTCTTGGATGGGTCATCAGGATTAGAGCATGGCCTGCTCCAAAACCAAGTTCAAGTCATCTTACCCTTCCGCTTTCCTGGTTACAGCTGAGCACACACCGGCTGTTGAGTTCAAAGCCATTGGTACATTCATACATGCCTTCAAAGACAGGGGAAGGGGGCTCACACACCACTGGAACGCAGCTGCCTTGCTCCCAGATGCCACCCTCCAGGCACTGTATCTTCAGGAAATTGCTGATGAGACATGAAACAAAATAGCCCGTTAGACTTCCGCAAGGAGGTCATGGGAGAAGACTGAATTCTCCATAAGTCTAAGGAGTAGCAAATAGGCGGGAGCAGTTCGTTCTTGTTAGCTATGGGTCCTACCTCTCCAGTCTAATTTCCAAGTCATGGAAGGAAAAATAGTAGTATACACTTAGTATCAGTGATAGCAGTAGCTCCTGTATAGTATAGACACACCTTGGAGACACTGCAGGTTTGGCTCCAGACTATCACAAGAAAGCAGATATTGCAATAAAGTGAGTCAAATGAATTTTTTGGTCTCCAGTGCATTTAAACCTATGTTTACACTCTACTGTGGTCTATGAAGTGTGCACCAGCATTATGTATGAAAAAACAATGAAACTTAATCATATCCAAATTTTGATTTAAAGTGAGCTATGCGTGGGGTGCCTGGGGGGCTCAGTCACCTAAGCATCTCACTTTGGCTCAGGGCCGTGATCTCACAGTTCCTGAGTTCAAGCCCCGCATTGGGCTCTCTGTTGACAGCTCAGAGCCTGGAGCCTGCTTTGGATTCTGTGTGTGTCTCTCTCTCTGCCCCTCTCCCACTTGTGCTCTCTCTCTCTCTCTCTCTCTCTCTCTTTCTCTCTCACAAAAACAAACATTAAAAATTTTTTTAAATAAAAAAATAAAAATAAAGTGAGATACATGTGATTCTTCCTTTTACCCAAACACTTAGAGAACGTCATGGGGTTATTAACTGGCCTAATTCTAGTTTTATTGTGTCTCTGTATTCAGAGGCTCAAGGAGAGGGAGAGGGACAGGGGAATGGCCAGACAGTGAAGTAGTCAGAACACCCATGATATTTATCGGTTAAGTTTGCTGCCTTATATAGGTGTGGTTCATGGTGCCCCAAAATGATTATAATAATAACATCAAAGATTGCTGATTACAGATCACCATAACAAATACAATACTAATGAAAAAAAGTCTAAGATAGTGTGAGAATTACCAAGATATGACACAGAGACAAGAGGTGAGTAAATGCTGTCGGAAAAATGATGCCTATAGACCTGCTCAGTGTTGCCACGAGGCTTCTATTTGTAAAAAACTGCAATGTCTTGGGACGCCTGGGTGGCACAGTCAGTTAAGCGTCCGACTTCAGCCAGGTCACAATCTCACGGTCCGTGAGTTCGAGCCCCGCGTCGGGCTCTGGGCTGATGGCTCGGAGCCTGGAGCCTGTTTCCGATTCTGTGTCTCCCTCTCTCTCTGCCCCTCCCCCGTTCATGCTCTGTCTCTGTCTGTCCCAAAAATAAATAAAAACGTTGAAAAAAAAATTAAAAAAAAAAACTGCAATGTCTTCAGAGCACAATAAAGCGAAACACCATACAACTAGGTATGCTTGCAATATATGATATATTACTCTCAAGAGAGCTTGATAAATACCAGTTCAGGGTCTAACCTGTTTACAGTTGGGTTTTATGTAAGACTTTCATCTTGAGAAGTCTCACTCCTAAGTGCACTGGGAGATGCCAGGTAGGATGACGGGAAGAAAAAGTTATGCCAAACTCAGCGGACTACCCAGAAGTGACTTGGGATCATCAGTGTTAATACGGTAACACAACTGATAATGCTACCGTTGTTTCTTAGTTCTCTGGAGAGGGGAGAAGATGCAGCATACAGATTTTCTTTTAAAACAGAGTTTCTTTTAAAACTCTTATCCTGAACTTCTGAAGGGCAAGAATCTCACTAGAGATTACCATGGCCATTTTGTTTGTTTGCGAGTCCATGACTTCCTTGGAAAGAATTCACAGCTTTTGTCAGATTCTCAGAGGGGGCACGACTCAGCACTGGGCCCGAAACAACTGCTCTTCCTTCTAGCGTACGAACATGGCCTCCAACCAGAGAGACTGCTTTGGGGTAGACAGCAGTCAACAGAACTGGGTCTTGTTACGGTGAATTCCATTCCATTCCCCTTCTGACTCACTGCCAATTTGAGGGTGTTTTCCATGTTGCTGTTTTAATGCATCCACTTCTGATTCAGAATGATTCTGGATGGCTCAGTCAGTTGAGCGTCTGACTTCGGCTCAGGTCATGATCTCGTGGTTCGTGAGTTCAAGTCCTGAGTCGGGCTCTGTGCTGACAGCTCAGAGCCTGGAGCCTGCTTCAGATTCTGTGTCTCCCTCTCTCTCCCTCTGCCCCACCCCTGCTTGTGCTCTGTGTCTCTCTGTCTTTCAAAAATGAATAAACATTAAAAAAAAAAAAGAATGATTCTGGCTACATGCTTGTGATTCTAAGATAGAAATAATCCATTGGCCATTGACTCAACCATATGGTAACCCTAAATGATTATTTTACAGTGTCGTGACCCTCTTTTTAAATTCAAATACACCAACAACTTTTAATTACTGTCGTACTATTATACAATGCCTCCTGTGGGCTTCCCAGGCATTCTAATATTACACTACTAAAATATTTATCACACTGTTTTATAAATGTGTATATGTCTCTCTTTTCCAGTGAATTGGAAACTTCCTGAGGGCAAGGATTGTATCTTGTCCTTGTTTTTAATTCCTAAGAATAATTCCTAAATAGTATCTAGCTACATTAGGCATTAGTTAAGTATTTTCCAAGTTGAGTAATTTAACCCAATTCACAGTGTATTAGGCATACTGCAGAGCACATTACACACGGTAACACTGAATGATCAGAATACTCGTTGTGAAATAGTATTAGTATTCCTATTTCATAAAGAAACAGACTCAGAAATGTTAAGTAATTATCCCTACAGCACAGAATGCATTTGATTTCAAATAATTTAAATGAATTTTAATAGTTTAAACATTTAAACAATATCCTCCTAGAAACAAGTGAAGGAGTATTCCTTAGTCTGTTTTTTTAATGTTTATTTATTTTGAGAGAGAGGGAGAGAAAGACAGCAAGTGGGGGAAGGGCAGAGAGTGAGGGAGAGAGAGAATCCCAAGCAGGCTCCATGCTTTCAGCACAGAGCCCAATGTGCAGCTTGAACCAACGAACTGTGAGATCATGACCTGAGCGGGTATCAGGAATTGGATGCTTAATCAACTGAGTCACCCAGGTGCCCCTGTTTGTTTTCGAGGTAGAATTGTTATATAATTTGTTAGTTTCAGATATACAACATGATAATTTGATATTTGTATATTTGTATACATTACAAAATGATCACCACAGTAAGTCTAGTTACAATCTATTACCATGCAATTGACATCATTCATACATATCATTTACTCCCAACTCCCTTCCCCTCTGATAACCATCCATCTGTTCTCTGTATCCATGAGTTTTGTTTCATTTGTTCATTTGTTTTGGGTTTTTTGATTCCACAAATAAGAGAAATATATGGTATTTGTCTTTCTCTAACTTATTTCATTTAGCATAATACCCTCAAGATCTATCCATGTTGTCACAAATGGCAAGATTTCCTTCTTTTTTTAAAAAAAAAAGTTTATTTACTTATTTTTGAGGGCAGGGGGAACATGCATGGAGAAGAGGCAGAGAGAGAGGGAGAGAGAGAATCCCAAACAGGCTCTACTCTGTCAGTGCAGAGCCCAACTCAGGGCTTGATCCCATGAACAATGAGATCATGACCTGAGCCAAAATCAGGAGTTGGACACTTAACTGACTGAGTCACCCAAGATTTCCTTCTTTTTAATGACTGAGTAGTATCCCACTGTGTATATACACTACATTTTCTTTATCTATTCATCCATTGATTGACACTTGGTTGTTTCCATATCTTGGCTGTTGTAAATAATGCTGCAATGAACATAGGGAGGCATGTATCGTTTCAAATTTGTGCGGTTTTTTTTTTTTTTTTTTTGATAAGTACCCAGACATGAAATAGCTGGATCACTTTGTAGTTTTATTCTTGATTTTCTGAGGTTCCTCCATACTATTTTCCATAGTGGCTACACTAATTTACATTCACACCAACAATGTATGAGGGTTCCCTTTTCTCCACATCCTCTTCAACACTTGCTATTGTCTTTTTGATAATAGCCATTCTAACAAATTTGAAAGGATATCTTCCTGTGGTTTTGACTTGTATTTCCCTGATTAATGATTTTGAACATCTTTTCATGTGCCTGTTGGCCATCTGTATGTCTTCTTTGGAAACATGTCGATTTTTAATGGGGTTGGTCGTGGGGTTTTTTGCTATTGAGTTGTTTGAGTTCTTTACAAATTTGGGGTATTAAACCCTTATTGATTATATGATTTGCAAACATTTTCTCCCATTCAGTAGGTTGCCTTTTCTTTAGATTGTTGGTTTCCTTTGCTATGAAGAAGCTTTTTACTTTGATGTAGTCCCACTTGTTTATTTTTGTTGTTGTTGCCTTTGATTTTGGACTCAAATCCAAAAATTCAATGCCGAGACCAATGCTGAGGAGCTTATCTCCTATGTTTTCTTCTAGGAGTTTTATGGTTTCAAGTCTCACATTTAAGTCCTTGATCCATTTGGGGGCAATTTTTGTGTAGAGTGTGAGACAGTGGTCTAGTTTCATTGTTTTGCATGTGGCTGACCAGTTTTTCCCAACAGCATTCATTAAAGAGACTTCCCTTTTCCCACAGAATATTCTTGGCTCCTTTGTTGTAAATTAATTGACCATATTTGTGTGGGTTTATCGTTGGGTTCTCTATTCTGTTCCATTGATTGATATGTCTGTTTTTATAACAACACTATATTGTTTTGATTACCACAGTTTTGCAGTATAGTTTGAAATCAGGGAGCGTGATACCTCCAGCTTTGTTCTTTCTCAAGATTGCTTTGACTATTCAGGGTCTTTTGTGGCCCCATACAAATTTTAGGACTACTTGTTCTAGTTCTGTGAAAAACACTATTGGCATTTTAATAGAGATTGCAGTGAATTTGTAGATTGCTTTGAATACTATGGGTATTTTAACAATATTAATTCTTCTAATCCAAAAGTATGGAATATCTTTCCATTTACTTTTGTCTTCTTCAATTTCTTTCATCAATGTCTGAGTTCTTAGTACACACGTCTTTTTACCTCCTTGGCTATATTTATTCCTAGGTATTTTTTTTCAGTGCATTGGTAGATGGGGTTGTTTTCTTAATTTCCGTGGTAATTTGTTATTAGTGCCTAGAAACAATTTTACTGAATTCATTTATTAGCTCTTCACTGAACTAAGAAATGCAACTTCACTGAGTTCATTTATTAGTTCTGAAGTTTTGTGTGTGTATGTGTATGGAGTCTTTAGGGTTTTCTCTATATAGTATCATATCATCTACAGACAGTTACAGTTTTAGTTTATTTCTCATTTGGATGTCTTTTATTTCTTTTCTTGCCTAATTGCTATGGCTAGGAGTTCCAAAACTACGTTGATAAAAGTGGCAAGAGTGGGAATCCTTGCCTTGTTCCTAATCTTAGAGAAAAGCTTTTGGCTTTTCACCGTTTATTATGATGTTAAATAGTTACTAAGATTCATACTTTTATTCCCAGGAATATTAGAGTAAAAATCTGATTTTATGACTGGAATTCTGAAGCATCATGGTTTATGTGAACATATATCTACTATCTGCTAATAATAAATACTATTTATGAGTTATATTTCAGGTATTTGGCAAGACACACACATATACATATATGTATATATGTATATACATGTATATACATGTATATATGTATATATGTGTGTGTGTGTGTGTGTGTATATATATATATATATATATATATACATATATATATGTATATATAATTTCATTGAATCTTCCAAATGGCAGTTAAGGTAAATAGACTATTATCCACATTTCAGAGAAGGAAACTGGGCCTGAGAGAGATTTATTTTTTTTTTTAATTTTTTTTTCAACTTTTATTATTTATTTTTGGGACAGAGAGAGACAGAGCATGAACGGGGGAGGGGCAGAGAGAGAGGGAGACACAGAATCGGAAACAGTCTCCAGGCTCCGAGCCATCAGCCCAGAGCCCGACGCGGGGCTCGAACTCACAGACCGCAAGATCGTGACCTGGCTGAAGTCGGACGCTTAACCGACTGCGCCACCCAGGCGCCCCTGAGAGAGATTTAAAGCGAGCTCAAAGATCTACAGTAAAAGGTATATTAGGACCTGGACCTAGGTGAGCTTCTGCCAAAGCCTGTGGCTGGTCCTTCCACTGTGTCAGGTTTAAATGCTTCTTTTATGCTCTATAGCCCACTTTGAATATTAACAGAATCTCTATCTTAGTGAATATCCCAGATGCCCTTTATCCTGATACCACATGTATGAGTATGGCAAAAAAAGAAGATTCATTTTAAATTTCTGTATGGAGTAATAAATTACAGATTGAATATTACACAAATCTTAGTATACAGCTCAAGGAATTTCTACATGTGAATATACCTGAATAATCACTCAGATCAAGAGAAAGAGTATTTCCAGCTCCTCAGAAATCCCCTGGTGTTCCTTACAGTTAAACCTTCCCACACCCCTGCAACCCACACTATTCTGACTTTTTCATCAGCACAGATTAGTTTTGCCTGTTCTGCAACTTTATATAAATGAAATCATATACCATGTACCAGTTCGTATATGGCTTCTTTCCCTTAAAAACCGATGCCACTTAAAAATGTTTTCCCAAATGTAATTTCAATGAAAGGTTTGTAGTTGTTTTGATTATAACTAAACTCCTTTTTGTCCCTCTTATAGACTGGAGAGTCTACTCTTCTTTCACACTACAGAGTTTATATCCTCCCAGGGACTCTCTTCTTTCTACCACCTCCCACAGATGAGATCCTTCCTCTACCTTTGCTGAACTGACATCCTCCAGCTGGAGAGAGCAGGCAATACCACCGACACCAGGGGAGAGGCAAGGCTGTAAAACCTTGCATGTCAGCATGGCTATAAAGGAAAACCCTTGCTTGGCCAAGATGATAATATTTTGACTTCATGTGGTATTTTTCTCTGAATTGGTTGGAACTCTTCAACATGGAAATAGTCCTCCCTTTTCCTGCCCAGAGTGGAGAGCCATTCAAGAATACCAATTTCATATACTTCCTTGCCAGTTTAATAACCTCAGGGATGAAGGTAGATAGATCGAACTTGCATAGGGAAGAGTGCCTTGGGCACTGTCTGTGGTACCTGAACAATGTGACAGGCCCTGCACTCCAAACTACCAGTAATATCACTAAAATTTAGAGAGGGAGAATGCTGGAAGGTAGTTCTCACTGGTATCCCTGGACTCCATCAGAGGTACTACAGGCAGGAGTGAAAGGAGGTTGGGAGAGATACCCGATTTCCTAGGAAATAGCATTTCATTTAAACAGGGGTCCCTATGCCCCCTTAACCTCATGGATTCGCCTTCCTTGTTTCTTCTCCCTTGTATGGGGATGGCCTATTATGGTCATTTTTCCACACACCTCTCACAGCTTCTGCCTGGCACTCTATCAGATGACATACTTCAGGTTCTACACTCAGACTTCTCACAACACATTTGATTGGTCAATTCCTCAAGGCCCAATAGCAAGCACACTCTCACTAGTTCCATGTCAATGCTGTCAATCCCTGTTTGTGGCACTAACCTTGGATCCCATAGTAAGGAGCCTGGCACTTGAGTGCCATGGGCTGGTTCTGGCCAGAAGGGACTGTGATTGTGGCAAAGATTCAGTGTCCCGATTCCTTCCAGTTCCAAGAAATCTGTTTCCACATAGGGCCCTTGAAGGGGACTACAGCCTATAGCAATGACAAGACTTTGATCTCCAGGGGTGCCACAGATCCCTCTGCTAAGTTTAGTGTTGAGAAATGACCTCTGAGCCTTTTAAAATCATTAATGAAAAAAAAATTGGTTATTCACAGTGGTTCAACTCGTTCACATAAAGTGTTATGAATCAAGAGTCAAGAGGTACTTTGAAATCATGTAGTGAACAGGTTTGTGTTTCAAAGAATGATGGCATTAGATACTAGATCAATGCACACAGGCAGACCCTCACCAGGACAGGGTTTCCAAGACTTCTCTGATAGTCCAGTCCAAATGTCCTTCAGATGAAACATTCTACTTACTGACTATCTGCTATATTTTTTTCATTCCAGTGGAGTAAAAGAGGCTAAACTATCACATTAGGAACCATGAAGAGACTTGCCCAATGCCACATTGCAAGCAATTCACTGGCAAAAGAGAACAGAATCTGGAGTTTTCAAATCATAATATAACGCAAATCCTCAGACCAGTGGTTTCCAAATGACATTTGTAGGCCAATCATGGAGACATTTTAAAGACCTAGATGGACAGGCTTACTAAATCAAGTACCCTGGGACTGGCCTAGCACTCTGTATTTTTTTCAATGGGCCAGCAGTCTTCCTATGTAGCCAGGTTGGCAAACTACTAAAATCGATGTTAATTTCCAATAGCAAAAATTAACCTTGCCTGTAGAAATCAAAGAGCAAAATCACCTACCTAACAACCCTGGTGAAAAGGGCTGGACGCTTAGCAAAGACCAAACAGAAACAGCTACAGCCAGACAACTTACTCTGGAAACGGTATCATGAGGAGTTGGGGGTAGGGGGCAGGTTTGTATTTATTTTCCTTCTAAGTACTCCAGACAAATCACCACAATTTCCAAGTTAGAAGATGCTTTTTCCAATTTCCAGAACTTGTGGTATCCACCTAGTGCTGAAAATCCAGCTGTGCTCTTTCTGCTTCTTACTCCACTGCCAGAAATAAAGATCTTGTAATCAAAACTTGGCTGAAAGTTTGACTGATGTTGCTGGAGGCACACATGAGTCTACCCTACCCCATCCTTCTATCACCACTGCAGGGTTTTCAAAAGTAACATTTACTTTTGAAAGGATGCTTGTTGAGTCCGAGAGAATTATCATGTCTTTACCCATCAAGGGCATCTGGTGTCTCCAGTGGGTAGTCCCTCATGAATAATAACAATAACAGAAAACCAATAAAATATTGCGCACTGAAGTGTTTGGGATTGTGCAGAAGAATATATATCTATATCATTCGATCCTCAAACCCACCCGGTGTGATAAGGACGATTGTTATGTGAGTTCTTCATTCCTTTATCTTCCCGCATTCTTTTCCTCAATGACACCCCCTATCATCATCTATCCTGTTGCTCAAATTTGAAACTTAAAACACCTCCTTGATTCTACTCTGTCTCTCAGTATTACCTTTTCTCCAAGCCCCCATCTGATCTTATTCAATCCATCAGCAAGCCCTCTCAGATTCTCCTCCCAAATATCAGTGGAATCTGTCCCCATACCTCTTCCATCTCCACTGTTATGAGCGCTAGCCCAAGTTTCCACCCCTCACTTCCTTACTGGACACCCCACTTCTCTCCTCTGGATTCCTTTCTATCCAGTTGGCAGACACCGGTCGGCGAGATATTTTATAAAATAAATAAATACATTACATCATGTCATTTTCTTGCTTAGAACATTTCAGTTGCCTCCTCTTGCATGGAAAAAAAAAATCCAAACTTTCTCAATTCTTACAAGGCCCTGCATGTTCTGGCCCCACTCTCTCTGACCTCATCCTACCCCATTCACCTTCTTTAATGTACTTTGTCCACATTGGACTTAGAATCCCAAGCACAACCCAGTTCTTTCCTACCAAAGGAAATTCTCCCTGCTTGTGTTTTTCCTTTTGCTTTTCTGAGTGGCTCTTTTTCGTATCTAAAAATAATTTTTGCCACCCCAGAGCAACCTTATTTTACACCTTTATTATTTTCCGTTTTTAATCAAAGCACCTATCTTTCAAAGATGGCATGCTCTGTAATTTTTTTTTTTTTGGTTTTATGAATTTGTTTCCTGTCACCCCCACTGGAATGTAAGCTTGGTAAGAGTAAGACCTTATTTACTATCATATCTTCAGTGGCCGGCACAATGTCTGGTACATAACAGGCACCAATAAACACGGGTTCAATGAACATATAAATGTTTATTTTATAGACGAGGTAAGTAAGGTTTTAGAAAACTAAGATACCTTGCCTGGGATTATCTAAGTGGTTGATGGAAGAAAAGGGATCCATCTGATGGCAATGCCTAAGTCATAACAGGGAAGCACCAGTATTCCTAGAAATGGAGGAGCAGATAAAGTACCTCCCTTTACCTAGTACAAGTGCACTGCGTGTCACCAAGTCCTACCACATAGAACATCCCCAAAAAGCAAGGAGTAACTGCATTATTTTTATTACATAAATAAGGAAACTGAAGCATTAACTGGTTAAGTGTTTTGTGTGACACACAGGCAGCTTTTTTCGAACTGAAATTCGAAGCCTCTTTGCTCAGAATAGAGTTTAGCCCCCTGCCACTTAAAACGTGGTTCCCAGCACGGTAGCACTAGAATCACCTGGGACTCTGGTAACAATGCTGAATCCCAGGCTCCACCCAAGGCCGACTCAATCAGAGTCTGCATTTCAACCAGATCCCCAAGTGATTCCTATGCTCATTCAGGTTTGAGAAGTTCTGCTCCAGACTATGTTAAAAGACAGTGTTCTAGCCCCACCCCAGAGAGAACCATCAGCACTTCCGAACTCCATACCAGCTCTTAACCAACTGCAGACCTGGTTTCTCAAGCCAATATCCTAGATGAAGAGCAGTCACGGACAGTCCATGGCCCGTGGGTGATTCCGGCCTCTCTACAGCAGGCCTGCTGATGTTTAGCCCCAGTCTACTGTACCGGACTAGAAATAGCATCAGCAGGACCATCCCACCAGACACATTGGTTTTGGTTTTTCCTTCTTCCCTGACTCAAAAAAATGCCCCTTACAGAGCTCTTTTTCCACGTAAAATAGAGCCTCTCTGAATGAGCTAAGTCCTAAAAGTAGGTACAGTTCTACTTGGAAGCCCCACCCCTCACTTCTTTTTTTAACAAATGTTTATTTTGAGAGAGAGAGAGAGAGAGACAATGTGTGTGTGACCAGGGGAAGGGCAGAAAGAGAGAGAATTCCAAGCCGACTCCACGCTTTGGCACAGAGCCAACACAAGGAGGAGATCAAGACCTGAGCTGAAATCAAGAGTCGGATGCTTAACCGACTGAGCCACCCAGGTGCCCCCCAATCCTTCACTTCTATCTTTGGACTTTCTGCTACTAAATCTTAGGTCTCCAAATCTGCAGATGCAACAATGCCCTGCCCCCGGTCTGAACACCTAACTCAAGGTCGAGGCCCTTCTCTACCTCTTACTGTGCCGGCCTTGGTTGTCCAACCCTCAGCCTCTCTCCTTTTAAGTCCAATAGCTCCCACTTAATCTCTTTTTCACGAGTCCCTTGGCCCCTCACGTCATTCTCCATATAGTTAACAGGGTTACCTTCCTACTGAATCTTCTCAGGTTACCCCCAGATTTTAACACATTCTGAAGTTCCTCTCTAATGCATGTGATTTAAACCCAAACATGTACAATGGCAATTAACATTATTCTGCAGAATTCTAATACTCATTCCCTTCAGTGTGTATTTGCAGACCTGGTAATTACACTGAAATGCTGGAGTGAACTGGGTCCAAGACAAAAACTATTAAACAGGGATCTCTTGCCTTCACCATCTTCCATCATTCACTTATTTGTCTATTCATACATCCACTCAACAAGTATTCACTGAGCATCTAGTATGTGCCCGTGCATTACAGAAAGCCCTGCAGTTGTAGATACAGATACCGGAGTAGTTGTAGAACCAGAGTACTGACCTATGGGGGGCCCGGAGAGGGAGCCACCAGCACTGCTTGGGGACATGAAGGATATCAGGAAAGAAACACTCTGAGATGGGTTCATTAGACAGGGAAGGAGACAAGGGCATACCTGCCAGAAGAACGCTGCGTGAAAGAACCCAGAGGTGTGAAAGGTGGAGTGTGTTTGAAGCCTTGGCCAAAAGTATAAATGGGAAAAGTGTGCACATATGCACGTGCGCCCACCCTAATTTCTGAAGTATGTTCAGCTTTATCTTGCTCTATCTTGTGTTCAGGAAGAGGCAAGGCAAGAGAAGCACCTGGGGGAGGGAAGGTAGGACAAAACTCTGGCCAAAAAGGGCCCCAAACTGTCTGAATTCAGTATCAGAGGGCAGGTTCTCTCACTGCAAGAACTCTTTTGTCTATCTTCACAAAGTGTTCAGTGTATGAATTCCTTCAGGTATTGCTAGATCTCTGTTCCTGGTCAGCCCAGGTCACAGACAGGCCAGATAGAAAGTGCTCACAGTAGGGGCACCTGGGTGGCTCAGTCAAGTTAAATGTCCAACTCTTGATCTCTGCTCAGGTCGAGATCTCACGGTTGTGAGATGAAGCCCCGCGTCGGGCTCTGCACTGACAGCACGGAGCCTGCTTGGGATTCTCTCTCCCCCTCTCTCTCCCTTTCTCTGCCTGTCCCCAGCTTGCACGTGTGCGTTCTCTCTCTCTCTCTCTCTCTCTCTCTCTCTCTCTCTCTCTCAGATAAATAAATAAACTTAGAAAAAAGGGAAGTGCTCACAGTAGAAACACACATCCCCACACTCACCTTGGAACTAACTCTTCAATCACTGCATATCATTGTTGCTCTTTTGGACAGCAAAGCTCTTTACATAGCTCCTTGTCCAGAAGTCATAGCAATGATAAATCTGAGCCCACTAAGTTCTGAGAACTTCTGGAAGGTTGTGATATGCCTAAGGACTTTGGAATTCACACAGGGGAATCCCACATTTACAGTGCTCCAGACAGCTCACCCTTCTGATGTGGGCTAGAATGAAAAGGCTGGTTAACATTCTCCTTGAAACCTTCCCTGACTAAAGAGGAAGAGTCAGAGGTCCTAGGGGACTTCAGTAGGCTTTTAGTGGCTGCACTGGGTGATTCCCATCAGGAATACGGTGTGGCCAAGTGGTAAAGAGCAGGTGACTTGGAATCAGGAGACTAATGCTTGAACTCCAGGTGTGGCTCCAAATAAATCTCTGGCTTTTAAAACATTATTTAGCTTTCTTGTCTCAGTTTTCCAACCTGAAAACAGGGTTTAATACCAGCTTCTTTACAAGATTATTAGAAGTTTATATAAGTTGGTTTAGCATCCCACTTCAGCCCAGGTCATGATCTCACGGTTCCTGAGCTCAAGCCCCACATCGGGTTCTGTGCTGATGGCTCGGAGCCTGGAGCCAGCTTCGGATCCTGTGTTTCCCTCTTTCTCTGTGCCCCTCCTCTGCTTGTGCTCTCTCTCTGTCGCTCAAAAATGAATAAATGTTTAAAAAAAGAAGTTCATATAAGTTAGTGTATATAAAGTATGTAGTACAATGAGTGGCACATGCAATGCTCAGTGAACAGCAGAAATTACTAGCTCTGATGACCAAAAGATCTACTCAGCGACACTCCCCAGTCCATCCCTCTTTTTCTCTCTCCCTGTGTATGTGATGAGTGTTCTGTGTTAACATTCTACACAGGCTTTCCACCCTACTCAGTTGTGCAGATTTTTGTCCCTCCCAGAATCCTTCAGGAGACAGTTTGTAAATCAGTTTGGCTTAACCTGACCCCATCACTAGACACCAAAAGAAGGTCACAATCAACCTGTTCACCCACTAGGCTAAAGAAGGGATTAATAGGAGACTGAGACAGAGGATGAGGTAGGGGTAAAAAGAAGCAAAGAAAAGGCATCAGGGAGAGAAAGTATGGGTCGAAGAAACTCCTATTGGTGTATATATGTGTATGCGTGTGTATGCGCGTGCGTGTGTGTGTATGGTGTATGTGTGTGTATATGTGTGTATGTATATGTTACATATACATATATGTATATGTGATATATATATAACATATATAAACTAATCCAGTGCTTACTCACATGAGTTATATGATGATGAGTATGTTATATATACATATACATATATGTATATGTGTATGTTATATATATATATATATCATATATAAAATAATCCAGTGCTTACTCATATAAGATTTTAAATATTATTCTTCCTGATTAAGAGAGAAATCAGCAGTCAGTGTAATATCAAATCAAAAGAGGAAGGACAGTTTTGCAATCAGATGCTCCCTAGCTTGAGACTGAAGGTCACAGGGAAACTTATGAGTTCAGCAAATGCTGTATTTGACGTGAAGGCCTGCACGCCAATGGCTGGAGCCCCGTGCAGCCCGCAGCAGCGAGCTGGCCTACATGCGGGTGTGCATTTGAGTGGCCAAGGCTTGGAGGAGAGGCTTAGTCACTCTGATGCCAAAAGAGGCTGCAATAGATTAGCCTAAAGCTCACATTATCCTACAATGGCAAGAGAATTGAGGATTCCAAGGATAAACTTTGCATGTATTTACTATAAACACTAATTATAAAGCCAGACAATGTCTTAATGGAAAGAAAACAAATTTCCATCTCTCCCAGATGCAGGAGTGTACCCAGAGATTATAGCGTGTCCTGTCCCTTAACTGGCAAATCACAGAAAACACATGTGTCCGGTCCTAGATCTACATAGGTTTAACATGTATTCATATGTGCCTATGCACAATGTCATGACACAGAGTTTAAAAATTACATAGATGATTTTCCTGATTTTTTTAAATTGCAAATCCAGGATATTTAAGGAATTTCACACATTTACCTTCACTACACATCTCCATTACATTAGCCAAGTCTTTCTTTCGCTTCCTATGGTACGATAAAATCAGTTGAACCTCAGAGATTCAAGTCACAGTTCAAAAAGATCAAAAGGGTCTCAAAATCTAGGTAACATCTCCAGGACATGCCCTTCTTTTCTCCTCCCAGACCAGCCTGACCTTATTTGCTGGCCCCAATTTTTGAAGTATGTCTAGCTCTATCTTACTATTTCATTTCCATTTCTTTTTCCCCACGTCCCCCTTTTTCCTTTTCATGGTCTACTGGAAGCCACTGTAGTATTTGGATAACTCACTGAGTTGACAGCAGGATGAGATGAAGCATTTAGAGAGAGTTCTGATTGGGGGAGGAAACTGCATACATATTTTTTAAATTTAATGAACTTTCTGTTTTGATGTGTGTGTGTGTGTGTGTGTGTGTGTGTGTGTGTGTGTATGTGTCTTATAGGCAGAGGAAATGCACTCCCCCACTGGCCCCGGTAACTGAAGACCTGTACCTCCTAATTGGAAGACCAGCTTCAGTCTTCCTGGTCTCCATGTTGTTTTTCGGGAGCATAGGGCACCAACCATAGGTGGGAGACAACAGCCACTGATAAAAATGTAGCTGAGTGCATTCGTTGTTAAAGAAAGAGTTTACATGTTAAACACACCAAAAGCAAGGGTTATTTTGCAAGGGGAATTAACCTGATGATGATGATAATGATGATGCTAAAATACTGGCTTTTGCTGACCTAAAGCTTCAATGACTAAGAACTGTGCTCAGTTCTTTACAGCCATTACCCAATTTAATCCTTATAAGAATCTATACATATTCTTATTTCCTAAAATCCATTTTATAAGTAAAAACAGTGATGTTCAATATAGACCAGTGACCTGCCCAAGGTCTAAGAGCTAATAAATGGCAGAGTTAGGATTCACACTTAGATCTCACTAATCCCAGAACCTGTGTACTTAACCACTAAGCCAAGAGATAGATCTTGGACGAAGGAAAGCCTGCTTAGCATTTTAACTAAATTTTCCTCGTTAGGGAAGGTTTAGGGAAGTACTAATCTTTAAAGTCAATTCTAGAGATCTTAAAAATGTACCCATATTTTGTCTTCAAAGAAGAACCAATCCTCCTAGGTGTGAATGGAGAACAATCCATCAGAACCTATCAATTAGAAGAGAATGAAACCTTGACCCTTGGCTCGGACCAGAAGTTCTCCAAGTATTACTGTAAATATTGCCCACTAAGATGATGCCTGTACACTAACATATCACTGCTTCTCTGTGTTTTTGCTGGTGGCCATAAATTGTCACGTATCGCTTCTCTCAATGGTGTTATGCCAAAGTGCTTAACTCTTCTCATTGATTCTACTGAGATGGAAAATGAAATACAGGCTGTTGGAGCTGGAAGTCACTCAAGATTTTCCCGTATTTTACAGACGTGGGGAAAAAAGGCCCAGAGATATGTAGTAATTTGCTCAATACTGAAAGTCTTGTTAGCCAAGAGCATGGGCTTTGGAGTCAGAATGACTTAACACCATATATCGGCTGAGTGATTATGGGAAGGCTACTAATGATACTCTGAGTCTCAGTTTCCTCATCTGTCTGGAGGATAATAATCTATCGACCCATATTACTATTACCATATATCAAGGTCTGCATTACTATATCATAATATATTATATGATCGTCTTATTATATCATCAACCCAACAGAACGGAGCCAAGGCCTTAGGCTTTTTAACTCTCTTCCATACCAAATGATCTTTCTATGTGTAGAGATGGCTAAAGTCCACATGTCTACTAGTCCAAGGCCATCCCAAGCCCTCCCCCCAAGTTAGAAGAGACAAACTCCACTGAGGAGGTATACCAACCAAATATCTGTTAAACACTAACGAGTCATAGTGTGAGGCCAATGTATCACAGTTTTGACCTACGTCTGTGCTTATAGAACTCAGCTAGATTGATGTTCTTTGGAAAAACTGATACCACGGGTGACTGTCAGAAAGTATAGCTGTTTACAATCAGGCTGAGGAAGATCTGACGACTACAGCCCACTTCACTTGGCACCTTGATGAATGGCTTATAGAGGGAGAGGCTGTCTAAGTAAAGTTAGAAGGTTGGAATAATTTCGAAGTGAAATTAATTATGGGCCCTAATGAGGTTAACCTAACCTTCACACATAAAGATAACACCTAAATGAGAACAAGGTAACCATGGGAGTGCAAGATAAGGAGGAATATAATATGGTCTTTTTGATAAAATAGAAGTCAAACACATTTATTTTAGCTTTCTGGGAAGTCAAGTGAATGAAACAATAAAGGCGTGATGAATAATGACATATATGTGCAAGTAAATTGCTTGGGAGAAAAAGGAAGAGGTTTCAAGGAGCCTGTGTGTGTATTGTAAAATGTCAGTAAGAAAGAACTTGTGAAACTACTTAAATTTAACAATTTCTTTGGAGCTACAATTGTTTGTATTTTTTTGACTAACTCCAAAAACAAATAAGCCTCAAAGAGACATGTAAAAATCTGGCGTGCAAAAGTGCTGTGACACTACTTTTGAAAAAAGAAAACATTACTCTGGATATTTTTAGGCAAGTCCAAATCCCATGACTGATACTGTTCTTAAAGAAACAAAGATTCCACTAGGGCCGTGCTTCTTGATTTTGGCCGCAGACTGAAGTGACTTGGGAAGCTTTGCAAAACACTAATGCCTGGGTCCCACTTGCAGGGATTCTGATGTAATTGGTGTGGGGTAGGAGCTGAACATTAACATTTTTTCAGTCTCCCCAGGCGAGTCGAACATGCGGTCAGGTAAGAGCACTGTTGTTCTGGGGAGCTTGTTGAGAGATCTAATCCTTTTGTGTGACTAACAACTCGTACTGAGTTGTGTTAATCAAGTTTACATGTGTGTTGAATAAATAAAAGTAAACTGTCTTTGTGGAAGACTGTTCCTCCCATGTTACTGAGACAAATGCTAGAAGAAAAACATACACATATGTTTTTAGAGTTCTTCTACTCTAAAGTTTTTGAAATAGAGATCTCCACTCCCTCCTAAGAAACCGCCCCCCCTTTCCTTTGCCATTTTTAGCCTCAAATTTAACCCCAAATTCCTATCAAGATTTTTCTAATAAATGCATTTCCATCCATTCATAAAGTATTTATTGAGTGCCTACCAATAAATGTAGTAACCATTGGGCACACAGAGCTAAACAAATATTTATGGTCTATTGGAGAATACAGACAAGTACCTGACAACTTCTACTCAGCGAGATAAATGATGTTGCCAGAAGATTTCTGCGTGCAGTGCGACCCATGGGAAGGGCACTTCTTACAGATGGGAGATCTGATTGTCTTCCTAGGTAAAACCATACCTATGCTGAAAATCGGAGAGTAAGAGTCAGCTAAGGCAAAGATCCTTGTCGGGAGAGCTCTGACCCAGAGGCATGTTAGCCAAGGCTTATGTGAGAAAGTAAAATAAATCCAGTGGCATGAGAACCTACACTACAGAAGGTGTTGTGTGTAACTGTTGGAGGGAAGTGGTCTCCCAGGGAAGAGAGTAAGCAATGAGCCTAGAGAAGTAAGCAAAGCCCAGCTAGATTATACAAGACCTTGAAACTATTTTAAGTTTAAGATTTTTTTTCCCCTAGTGAAATGGCAGAAAGGCTGTCCATTCAATTTCACATGGGGAAAAACTACAAATGGAGTTGAATTTTTTGAAGATCACTTTTGCTGCCGAGTGATAAATGTATTGAAGGGAGAAAGACTAGAGCCAGAAAGACCAGTTGAGAAGTGGAAAAAGATAGTGGCCTGTTACAGGGAAGTGGCAGCAGGGATGGGGAGAAATGGGCATATTTGAGAGTCAGTAAGATGACACTAGATGGAAGTTGATGACTGGTTTGATTGGGGGTGAAGGACACCGAAGAGTCTCAAATTATGTGTAAGTTCTTGGCCTGATGAATCGCATGGAACACAGAAGAACATTAAGATTTGAGAGATTATAAGAGGCTCTGTTTTATATAGTAAGAGTTTGAAGTACAGATGGGATATCCAAGTGGCTGCATCCATGAGCAGTGGTTCTAATGGTACTTATGGCCATTAATGGAAGAGACTAGAGTGGCAGGTATGGGTTTAGGAAGCATTAGCGTGTGGATGATAGTCAAGGCTATGCGGTCAATGAGCTCCATCCCAGACAAGTGTGCAGAACAAGAGAGAAAAGTGAGCTCAGAGAAACACCGACACTGAAGGAACGGGCAGAGGGGGGAAGCTAGAAAATAAAATTGAGAAGAGACAGAGAAGAAGGAAAATCAGGGAGTGAAACAGAACAGAATAAAGGAAGAAGTTTCAAGCAGGGTGTAGCCAACAATGCTGTAATAAAGAGCCTGACTCCATTTTTCATGTTTGCCAAGAGCTTCCAAGCCCCACCGCCTCCCTCATGGAGCAAGCCTGTCAGAAAGGTGCGTGCGTCCTCTTTTGGCCTCAGCAGAAAGTTCAAGCCACACAGGTTCTGTTCACATGAACATAAGCCCTGGCATAAGCCCCACTCCCTAAGCACCACAAAACTCCAGGCTCTCTCTTTGCCTTTGTGTCTCCAGCCATTTGAAGGTCAACCTGGGATCCTCTCCTTCTCGTCCCAGAAGACCTCATTTTGTGAGTCATAAACCTTTTCATGTTCTCTTGGTCTGTGTGTGGTATCATTAGTTTCACCATCCACACCAAATTACAGGTAGGAGGGTCCATCCTCTCTCACGGTGACCCCAACACAAGCCAAATATTCTCAAGTAACCTGAGGTCCAAGAAGAGTCACTGCATTTGGCAGTAGAAAGATCCGTGGCAGGCCCAGATCTAGCGAAGAGATGAAAGTAAAAACGTGAATGTAGGTGTGGAGGACAGAAAAGAGGGCAAGAATGAGAGAGTGAAGACAAACAACTCTTACCACAAGTTTCAGTGTAAAAGGGACAGAGAAAGAAAGAACGGTAGCCAGGATGGGAGCATGGGATCAAGAAAAGGCTTTGCTCATTTGTGCTGTAACATGGGTGAAACCTGAGCATGACGAAAGAGAAGTAACCGGGCAAGAGGAAGAGGGAAGCCTCAGACGCAGGAAAGAAAAGGGGAAATGTGTTGAGGGAAATCTCTGAGGAGGGAGATGGGGTCCAGAACCAAGGTGATGAACTGCATTTTAGACGGCAGGGAGGGGGAGAGCTTGTTTGGGGTGTAGATGAGCTTGCACACCTGTGAGCAGACTCTTCACTTTGGGGAATGAGGTGATACACGGGAAGTTAGGGAAGAGGTGTCAGGACTGGATGAGAAAAGGTATGAAGTGGCCTTCAAGAATAAAGACAGTGTTTGTCCTCAAAAAACGTAGAAAGATTTGGGCACGTGGTGGAAAGGTCATGGACCTTTCCTCCTGCTTCTTGGGGTGCTGGTCTCTCCTGGGTTTGCCTATGTAGAAAGATCTGCCTAGTTTTACTTTTATCACTCTCTGCCTCCACAAATTGCTATAATCTACTCTTAATAGCTCACTTCGTTATTTCAGTTTTTAAACCGTTTATCCATTTACCTCATTAGAAAAGCTAGAAAACTTAGCAAATATATATAAATAAAAAAAGAAAAAGAAAAGATGTTCCCTATGAACCTACTACTTAGAGGTTATAATTACTAGTATCATAATCATTTCCAGCTATTAAGGAAGTGATAAAATATAATTTTAATATGGAAAATAGAGATCATATCAATGATTATAACAATTACTTTCCTGCTTTTACCCACTTATTATTGTATTGTGAATGTTTTCCCACGTCTTTAATATTCTCCCAAACATCTTTGATGATAGCAGGCTATTTCAGGATATGGCTCTACCATCATATAGATGTTTATTTTTGTTTTATTGAATTTTTTGCTCCCCCAACATCCATTTACCCTCCTTATCAATCTCCCTCTGGGGACGCCATCGGGCTTGGGTGATGCTGACTCCAGCCATGACTTCAGGGTCAGAGTCTTTGACTCAGGCCTAAGCTATTGCATTTGCCTGTCCTCAGGGACTAGATCCAGTGCGGGTGGTGCCACTCTCAAATCCTGGGAAGAAGGGGCTAGGAGTCCAGGGGTCCGGTGAAAGTGCCCACCTGTGGCTGCGTCTCCCTCTCTACTGTACTTCAAGGAGAAATAAAGCACATGAAAGGGGGAGGGCATGGAGGCTGCGTGTTCCCAGAGATCAGATCCCAGATCTTCCTCACGCGTGTTTCCTCAGCCCCAGCCAGGAGACCGGCACAGAGCACGCACGTGATGAACCTGCCAGCCGGTGCCGTGCCCTCCCTGCCACCTCCTAGTTGAATGGGACACAACTGAAATGGGTCGATCTGAAGAGAAAAGTCAGATCCAGTGCTTGTCTCCCTTTCG
Organism: Lynx rufus; assembly: GCF_022079265.1. NCBI lineage: Eukaryota > Metazoa > Chordata > Mammalia > Carnivora > Felidae > Lynx > Lynx rufus. Next base: position 45,181,456 of record NW_025814829.1, read on the forward strand.
TGTTGAAACAACGTTCAACAGACTTAAGAGCAAGGGAATGTACTTGGCTGATATTTTGGTAGTTGTTTCCTTGTTTTAAAAAGAAATGAACAAAAAGCAATGCCTGGTACTTACACTGAACATGGCAGTTGATAAAATGCTTTCAGCGCATTACCTACTTTCAGCCTCAAAACCGCGCTGTTGGGTAGAAATTACTACCCCTCACATTATGGATGCAAAAATTGAGACACATGGATATTGAGTACATTGTTCAGAGTCATGAAAACAATCAGGTGCGAATCTGGCCATCAAGTGGGTTTTTTCCACTAGGCACAGAACCGCATATAATGAGCCTGTGCCCACTCTGTCTAGATTGATCTCCCTGCTTACTTTTTTCAATTTCTTCTCCTGCTCGCATGTCCTAGAAAGAAGTTTAGAGCCCCATTTGTACAACTCTGGGCTCTTTCCACCAAGCGAGGAACAAGGCTGACATAGTTTGTTGGGTAAACAGAAGCGGTAAGTGACAGTGATTTACGCCCGGCTTGCAAACTTCTGATTACCAATCCACCGCCTGCTATGTAAACAGGTGTAAACTAAGATTTAAATCAGTTTACACAGTGGGGTAAATAATTTAATCTTTCCTCAACACGGTGTTTGCGAATGTAAATGTTTATGCCAAAACCGATGCCGATGTTGCAAGCTTCCAGTTTCTCAACCAGAAGAGCCATGCCAACAAATGGCCCTTGTGTGCCCCTGCCCGGACTGGGAAAGCCGGCCGAGTCAGAGGTGCAGGTTAAGGCAGAAAGCCCAAAGTTCTAGGGGGAAGGCTCAGTCTGAACACAAATCTCAGCCATGGGCCGAGGGAGCTAGAAATAATCCCTCCACCCTTAATTCCTCCTGGTCTGGAGAATTTTCTCTCCCCCTCAATTCTTCTCCACACTGTTCTGCAGATACCTGAGTCAGGTGCAGGTCTGTGAAAATGGAGGCAAGAAGAGAGAAGGAAGAAGCCAGAAAACAGCAGCCTGCAGGTGAGTTGTAATACCACTTGAAGGTGGCCCAGGTCCTCACTGCCTGTCAGTGTGTGCCTATGCAAATTGATCTAGATCCTATGAAAATCACATGCAAATGTGTTTTCAGTTGTCAAAAACTGTTGACTATACCTGCCAGAGTCCACTGAACCCAGTGCTGCCTCTTAATGAATTTTTCATCAGTATTATTCATATTCTCATCAGCCTGGCTCTCGCCTGACTTGCTCCCTGCCTGCCCCCCGCCCCTCCGCCCCCTCAGCCCCTCTCCCCACCCCCCCCCCCCACACACACACACATAGAAGCCTGTAGAAGCCCGGGCTTTCTCTGGAGTGGAAGGCTCTGGACAAAGTCAGACTCAATCCACCCCACAGAAAGATGGCTGAGTACTGACTAGTGAAGGTCAAATGAGAGCCAGAGAGTAAGTTTCCTGATATTCTTCTGTCCCCTTAAAGAAGTCTAGCTTATAAGCAAACCCTGTATCCCTTGGCCTCACTGGTAATGCCATAGCTGGGATCTTGTTAGTTCAAAACACAAATCCCTGGGCGCTTGGGTGGCTCAGTCAGTTAAGCGGCAGGCTTCGGCTCAGGTCTTGAACTCACAGTTCATGAGTTTGAGCCCCACATCGGGCTCACTGCTGTCAGCGTGGAGCCCACTTTGGATCCTCTGTCCCCCTCTCTATCTGCCCCTTCCCCCACCCCCCATCTCTTTCTCTCTCTCTCTCTCAAAAATAAGCAAAACATTCTTAAAAATATTTTTAAAAATCCATCTTTAAAAAAATACCTACCATGGGGAGACTTTTAATTAAGTCCTTGGTAAGAAACAAACTAGATTTTCTCCTATACCACATAATTTATGATAGGGAAAGTATAGCTACTAGTTACTGAGTGAAAGGAGTTTCCTTTTTCTGAAAGCTTTTTGTTTGTTTTGTTTGTTCAGAAAAGCCTTCTTTTTCTGAAACCCTTTATTGAGCCATTGGCACAAGGCAGGCAGGGGAGGGGGTGCATTATTTCCTGCCATCTTCACCTCAACACTGAAGTGGCCATTATCTTCAACTTACCAAGGAGACCCAAGAGTTACATAACTTGCCTGAGGTTACTCAGCTGAAAAAAAGGGGGGCTGACTGGGATTTGAAGCCCAGCAGGACTCTCTTCAGAGCCTTTCCTCTTAAAGGGTGCCGCGAGGCTTTTGTTCTTTCTGATCAGAAGAAAGGCTCCTGGTTTCCCTAGGTCTGGGAATGTTCTAGGAGCGTGCGCGCACACAGAACCTGGGAGGGAGAAGGCAGACAGACTACAATGATAGTAATGGCTAATATGTATTGAGTTTTATGTTTTTAAAATAAATTTACCAAACCTTATGCTTAATTACTTAATTAATTAATTTAGCCCCCACACAAGCCCTATCAGATAGGTATTATTATTACTGTCTTTGTTTTACAGATGAGAAAGACCGAGGCGGAGAAAGAAACCTTCCCAGCATCACACAGGTAATAAATGTCTGGACTGGGGACCAGCCCAGGCAGTTTCTCCTAGAGCCACAATCATAAATTCCCAACCGTCCTGATGAGGATGTTCTGCCCACAGTTGGATTTGGGCGACATGCGTAACACTTGGGAAGCTCCCAACACTTACTTTCAAGGAAAACAGTAATTAAGGCAGAGATATTTTTATGTATTTATTTTTAATGTTTATTTAAAACATTTTTGAGAGAGACAGAGCAGGGGAGGGGCAGAGAGAGAGGGAGACAGAGAATCTGAGGCAGGCTCTTCGCTGTGAGCACAGGGCCCAAGGCAGTGTTTGAACTCATGAACTGTGAGTTCATGACCTGAGCCAAAGTCAGACGCTTAACCGACTGAGCCACCCAGGTGCCCCCAGGGCAGAGATTCTTTTAAAAAGCACCTAAGTGGGGTGCCTGGGTGGTTTACTCTATTAAGCACCCGACTTCAGCTCAGGTCATGATCTCATGGTTCGTGAGTTCGAGCCCCACGTCTGGCTCTGTGCTGACAGTTCAGAGCCTGGGGTCTGCTTCAGATTCTGTCTCTCTCTCTCTCTCTCTGTCTCTCTCTCTCTCTGCCCCTCCCCCACTTGGCTCTCTCTCTCTCTCTCTCTCTCAAAAATAAATAAACAGGGGCGCCTGGGTGGCGCAGTCGGTTAAGCGTCCGACTTCAGCCAGGTCACGATCTCGCGGTCCGTGAGTTCGAGCCCCGCGTCAGGCTCTGGGCTGATGGCTCAGAGCCTGGAGCCTGTTTCTGATTCTGTGTCTCCCTCTCTCTCTGCCCCTCCCCAATTCATGCTCTGTCTCTCTCTGTCCCAAAAATAAATAATAAAAACGTTGAAAAAAAAAATTAAAAAAAAAATAAATAAACATTTTTAAAAATTTAAAAATTAAAAAATATAAACAAACAAATAAATAAAAAGCCCCTAAGTGAGGCTGATGGGAACTCCTATGGGAAAGAATATCTTTACAGAAAGCACACCTGGTCAACCTGTCTGCCATGACTGGAGAATACACCTGTGCAGGTAAAGAGAGATTATACAGAAAAACAAACGCAACAAGCAATGGACAACTGGAAGATCTTAATATTATTTCCAAAACAATGGTCTGGGCTTTACAAGTAAAAGTTTGAGGGCAGAGAGAACTGCAAAGACCCAGAAACAACCCAGCTTACCTCCTGACTTTACCCTCGGCACTCGGCTCGGCATAGTAGCCTGGTTTGCATTCGTATCTACAGACGGAGCCCACGTCATGGTTGCCCTGGAGGCAGTGAGGCAAGAGCAGGCTGGCATTCGGGATTACAGGGGGGGCGTCACACTCCAACTTGCAGTAGGCTTCCGGGAGGGACCAGAGCCCGTCTTCAAGACAAGTCAGCCATGGGTTCAGTCCTGACCCCAGGAAAGAAAAGCACAGGATGCTCAGGGCAGAGTCCGGAAACCAACGTGCAGCAGAAAAGAACAAAAACCTGTCAAGCTGTCGGTGTTCTCGGGAAGTCACGTAAGTCTTTGTTGAGAATCGTCTCTAACATCTCAGTCCAGTGTTCACGCTATCTCTCTTTCCCCCACTGAGCATCTCCTGTGATCTCCTACACAGAACGGAGGTCAGGTAGGTATTTTCTGACCAGAGTGGAAGAATAGCTATCGGCCAAATCATTACCTCCCTTCCCAACTACAAATAACAAAAATATATTAGTGGCAGTATCGTGGAAAACATATTAATAATCAGAGAAGACACCTTGAGAGGGCTTATATGCCAGGCACTGTTCTAAGCATTTTACGACACTTGCATAAAGTTCACACCTGAAGCAACCCGCTGAAATAGATACCATCATTATCTCTTGCTTTGCAGGTGGGGAAATTGAGTTTAGGTAACTTGCCAGAGCGGCAGACACAGGGTTTGAACTCGGGTAGTTTGGATGCAGAGTTCTGTACATAAACACCACACTCTATGCCCCAGGGCCATTCATGGTCCCTCCAAATGCAATCCATGAACTTCCCACAGTAACATCACCAATCCACCTCAGACCTACTAAATCAGGCTCTGGCAGCATTAGGCCCAGGAAGTTGCGTTTGTAACAAGCCTCCTGGGTCCTTGTTAGGCACACCAAAGGCTGAGAAGAGGTGAAGAGTAAGTGCGGGGTCAGAGCAGGCTCTCTCCCATCTTCAGCTCTTACTTTCAGCACAGCCAGGGGCGATTCTTGCAACTCTGTTCTTACCTATACAATAGAACTAAAAGCACCTAACGCAGAGGAAGGTTGTAAATGTTAAGTAAAAAATGTGCATCGTAAAGCGTTTCTTAATTATTAATGTGATCAGGCAACTGTTACTCAGCTTGTTTCCAGAGGACATACAACCAAATAAAAACAGGGAAGTCTAAGTGTCTTTCATTAATGAGACCTGAGACAGGGCATCTTTCCACGTCGTCAGGACAAAGAAAAGCGTTGCCCTTTGGGACTTTGGTGGTGTTATCAGGAGAGGGTGGCACAGCAGAGAAAATGGGAAGAGTCCTAGGGTGGAAGAAAGACTCCCCCACAGAACCCCCAAAGAGTGAGAGGCTGAAGAGAACTTGCGTTCGGCTCCTGCTTGGCTGACAATACCTTGGAGCTTGGCTGGTGGGACACAGGAGATTGAACAGCGCTTCAGAAAGTCTGTTCCCTCTGAGCAGGAGAAGTTTGCGTAGTTCACCAAAGATGGGTCGGGAACGCCACAATCAAGGGGCATGCAGCTCACAGCCCGGTCCCAGTGCCCAGAGGAACAGGTGAGCAGAATTTCCTTCTGGAAACGGAGAATTTTCCTCCATCAAGGTCACATGAAAAGGCTTATCAAAGCAGTTCCCAAGCTTTGGAAGAGTCCCGGTGATTACTGGTGCAAACATTCACAACAGATCAAATTATTTTGCCTCGCTCCCCCTTCGTGCCCTATTGGCTTTGATACAGTCTCACAATAGCCAGGTGGGCGGCTGCTGACCGCCCCTGTTAGTGTAAGAGAATCATGAAGTGGAGACACTCCTCCCACCCAACTCGTGGCTTCCCCCCATGGGCTCCTGGATCCACTCTGTGCCCTCCTCCGCCGTGTTCTGTGCCCCTGTGGGTTTCATTCCTCTGACTGTGCTTGGCCCCAACACCTAGCACACTCAGGTGGGAGACTGCAGAGCCAGGAAGGAAAGGGAGGTCAGGGTGCTCATTCTTCCTGCTCCCTCTCTAGGGCATTACTGCCCGCCGGCTTTGTCCTCTGGTGGCCCTCTCCATCCTCTCCTGCACTCTCTTCCTGTGGGTTCTGTTAACTGCTCCCTGCAGTCGACTCTTCAGACCTATAGGTGATGTCACCCTGTCACCCTGGGATTCTGCACCGTATCCTTATGATTTCCCTGCATCCGGCCTTCATAGGTAGTCTCTGTATTGAAGTCTCTCACACTGCCCCCTTCAGAGCATGTCATCCGGCTCCTGCTGACACCCTGGAGGGTGAGCCAACCGATAATGCTACGAACGTACATATCTCTGCTGGGCAGAGTATCCAAGAACGGCCAAGAATTAATGCCCACAAGGCACCTTCCAAACCTGTGGTTAAACTGGAGAGATTCCAGTTCCCTGAGCCCGTCATGTTTGTTGGGTGGCCCTAGGGTTCATCATCACTAAATAAACGAAGAGACATTTCTTGAGCCTCTGGAAAGGGCCAGGTTCTGTGTAGGTTGGGATACACAAGACACCCTCAAGGACCTCATCGTCTAGCAGCATGGCAAATCACAGGCTGAAACAATGGGTCAGAAAACCAAAGAGGAAGTATGGAAAGAAAGAAAGAAAGAGAGAGAGAGAGGAAGGGACGAAAGGCAACAAGGAAGGAAAATGCAAGAGATAACATTGTTATACGTTACAGCCTACTCCCTTCTCTAATGATTTGAAGAACACGCTACAAAGGATGCGAACGATAAAACGAAAGAAGGAGCAAATGGGGACCAAGAAGAGAGAAAATATAAAAATAAAAAAGGAGACAGCCCTCTCATATCTAGGTGCTTGTTTTGTGGTGGGGAGATGGCACATGGGGGCGGGGCTAGAGGAGGAAGCGCCCCTCTGTGAGCAGGAGGTAAGTGTCTGCAGGGAGGTTCCCAGAGGTGGGGGCCCGGGAACTGGCCTATGAAGGATGAGCAGGACTTCCCAGCAGCAGAGGGTAGAGGAGAAGAAAGAGTCCAGAGGGAAGGGAACAGAATGAGCAGAAACCAAGAGGCCTGGAAGTTCACGGCTTGTTTGGGAAAGAGCACAGCCGTCCCTCCAGCCAATGGGTTACCGCAGGTCAGAGAGAGAGCGGGGAGATTCTGCGGCTCAGCAGCCGTGCCGCCAGGAGACCACAGTGGCAGTGAAGCCAAAGGTAAAATGACTGGTGAAAGCACCTGTCACCCCTGACACTCGCTCCTGGCCAGCTGCTCCTCCCTCTTCCCAGGGCTTCCCTGTCGCCTGCCAGAAGGACCCAAGTCAAAGCCAGACACATTTTTCTGTTTAGTTTCAGTTCTTGTGTCAACAAAAAGCAAATATTCCCCACTGTCTTGTGTTCACGAGCCGGGATCGTAGAATTCCCTCAGTGGGGCCAGCTTTGGGTGACAGGAGCTGTGTTGGCTGACTCCACCGTATGGTGGGCAAAGGTGAGCTCCCACCTTCCTCCTCCCAACCCAGACCCTGCCCCTCACACACTGATCGCAGCCTGGAAGCCTGTCTCAAACCACAACAATCACAGCATCTGTCTCAAACTCTGCCTATATTGCCTGGTTTTTCTCCTGGCTTCGCCTTCATTAAATATTGCCCATTTTGTCTTGACTTTGCTCCTAACTTTAACACATTGCAAACACTGTCTTTTCTTCTCTCCCCCTCTTTACCTATCACACAAATGTATTTAATCCCTACTTTTTTTTTTCAATTCCTTTGCATTCCCTCTATCTTTTTTAGTGTGAGTTAAGCTGGGTGAAGAATAGGTAATAAGAGCTCTGCCTTTCTGACCAAAGCATCACGGACCGAGGAGTTGGTGCCTCGAGGTATATTAAAACTTTTTCTCTATGAAGAACCTAAACCATCTGAAGCCAACTCTTGTGTATTTAAATTCAGACTATCTCTAAGCAAGTGAGGATTTTCCGTGAATCTACAATCTACTAAGTAGTCAATTGGTACAAAAGGCAAAAGATCCCAATCTTGGGCACCACTGACACCTGACCACCAGGTTTGCATCCATTTTTTCCTGATCATACCATGGCTTTCTGGTCCTCTCCTCAAGCACCATTATCTTTTCCCTAATGCATCCTTTGTCTCATATTATGGTCATGGTTTTCTAATGGTTGATTCCAAGTTTAAAGATCCCTCTGCAGAGTATTGAAAGCTCCCTAAAGGAAAGATGGAAAACAGAAGTCTTAGTTGAGAATACATTATCATGCTCATAGTAATGGCAGCTTAACAGAGTGCTGTGTGCCTATCATTTAGCTAGAAGCTTTTAATTTTTTTTTAAATGTTTAGTTATTTATCTTGAGAGAGAGAGAGAGAGAGAGAGAACAAGTTGGGGAGGGGCAGAGAGGGAAGGAGTGAGAGAGAATCCCAAGCTCCTTGCTGTCAGCACAGAGCCTGACATGGGGCTCGAACCCACGAACTGTGAGATCACGACCTGAGCTGAAATCAAGAATCAGACGCTTAACCAGTCGAGCCACGCAGGCGTCCCTTAGCTAGAAGCTTTTAAATTATTTCCCATCAGTCATCATTATAACTCAATGACATAAATACTTCTGTCCTCATTATTTCACAAACATGGAAGAAAGCTTGTTTTTACCAAAAATTATACAACTAATAAACAGTGGAGCCAAAATTTCATTCTGCGATTGTCACATGAGCCACGCTCTTAACTAACATGTTCTACTCCCTCCAAATGCTGGAAATGGTAATATGGTAGCTTGCAGACTGTGGAAAATTAGGTAAAAGGTAGAACCATGATATAATCCCCACCTCAGTAACACAGGGAAGAAAATCAGACTCTTTCTCCAACCTTCTTGTCAGGAGGTCCAGGGGTCAAACCACGAGCCACAGACAAGCTGATTACAACCTATCTTATTTACAAATTGTGGACAAGTCTAAGGTGTAGCATTCTCATCTTGAAGTCAAAAGTGGGACCATAATTTCTGACAGGAAGACAGAAACAAGGAAGGAGGATGGGATAAGTATCCCTACCTACTGTCTGCGCGAGAGAAACCAACACCCTAGTTGATGAGAACTGCACGTGCTCTTATATACCTTTCATTTCGGTGAAGCCGTGCTCTCCTTGCTTGTTAGAATCCTCACCTTTCCTTCCAAATGATTTAAAAACACCTGCCTTTCCCCAATCCAGCCCGGGGAAGGAGTGTAGGTACCCTCCCTCCCCAGGAGCTTGGTCTCGATGACCACAGGTTTTCAACTCACCTGCACGGGCCTGAGGTATTGCCCGCTGCTGGCCTGAAGGGCAAACCCCCTTTGACAGGTGATAGCACACTTCATGTGACCTGGGCCACCAGAGGTACAGTTCACCATATCCGCATGATCAAGCAGCAATGGCGCACAGCTGCCCTGCTCCCCACAGGGCCGGTGGACACAGCTGGGGATGACAGAAACAAAAGCATCTTAGACGGACTCCAAACCAGAGGGCGACAGCAAAGACTCTGCAGCTTCCCGTCTGGAAAGTGCCTCCAAACCAAAGAGAACGATTTTTCTCCAAACCCAACACTGAACTCATCACCTCCTTCCGTATGACCTGGAACCGTGTGGCATAAAATGAAAAAGAAGGATAATCAGCTAACAGGTCACGAATGATTAAACGACTTCCTACGGCTCTTCCAGGAGGACAAAATGGTGACAGGACGAGGTGGGGAACGTGTCCCAAGAGCTCTGGATGGCATCAGAAATGGGTAGATTAGAGAGCAATCCTCGAAATGTTTAACCACCGGTACCACTGGGTCCCAAACAATCAGAGCAGACCCAGATCAGCAGCGGATCCTGGGGGCTCCGGGTTGTGTCACACGCTGACCTTTCAGTTGTTTGATTACAGATGGATTCCAGAGGGCCCTACATGAAAGGTCTGGGGTATCTGAGATGGCAGAAAAGGAATCATTTATTCACTGATTGGTGTGGAAATGTTTTTGACAACTGTAGCCATAGCACTACCCTCCACTGAACGTCCACACTGGCTAATGAGAAACGGAGCCCATGACAGGAAGAGGAAACTCACACATACTAAATCCCTGCCTTGTGCCTGACGTTGTGCTAGGGGCTTCGGGGACATCATCTCAGCAGAGCAGGACCACTGCCTAAGGCTCTAGGGCCGATCAACCAAGAATGGGTGACAGAGCTTAACTCCCCAGGTTCAGGGTGACTCAGTCTGGACCATAACAGCACCAAGAGCAAAACGAGCATTGCCCTCTTCCCACGGCAGCAGTGTAGAGATGAAAAATGAGGGCATGGCCCCATACTGTCTCACTTTGGATCCTGGATCCGCCACTTACTACCTGTGTGCTTTGGTTGAGTTATTCATTCCCCAGTGTTTCAGCTCCTTCCCTCATAAGAGGAGGATCATAAAGGCACATATCCCACAGGGTGTTATGGTTCCCAGGCTAAATCCCCCTACTGCTCCACTGCCGATGGCCCAAGTCCCACCCTCAGTGGCTTGTTTTCTGTTGGCAATCCATACTTTTTGGTTCTCCCATTTCTGTACCTTTGCTCAAACTGTCGAGATTTCTAAAAGGACTTTCTTCTCCAAGAAGTCCCTTCAGGTATTTTCCTCCTGTGAACCTCCCAGGGAAATTTTAAAAATAATTTCCCTCTAACACTCCTATTACTCTATCCTATATTATAGTCATGTATGCATCTGCTTATTCTTTAATTTATCCATCCTTGGCTCTACAAGGCAATTAGGATCTGAGTATCTCCTAAGTGCTCAAACTCCCAACCAGATTATGACCTTCTCGAAGACAAATTCCGACTCTGACCCACTTTTATATTCACCATATACCTTGCGGTAGCAAACACAATAAAAGCTGGCTGACTTAAATGTGTTCGCACAGCAAAGTCAGTCAATGGCTACTAAAATGGGTAATTTGTTAAATTTTCAAATGACAGACGGGAATCTGAAACACAAAAATATTATCATCGAACAGTCATTCAACCATCTTGCCCCTATTCATTCATTCACCAATCAACATCTACTGCACACTTCCTGTTGGCAAGGCATTCATTTGAGTACCGGGGGTACAATAAGTATCATGCACCTAAGGAAATCATAGTCTAGTTGAGGTGACCAACACGATATTTTCCTATATTTTCTTGTTCATGATGTTGTTGTCAGTGGTGTCAAATATTAGTTGAAAGGATACTGTGACTCTCATCATCGTTAATTTGCTCTACCTAGAATTCTGTTATGGTCAATGGTCCTAGAATTCTGTTAACAGTCAATGACTTTATTAAAAAGCTGGAAAATACAAGAAAGTGAAAAATTAAAGGTCATTGAATATGCACATACCACCTCGAAATAAATGAGAATTGATTTTAAAAGCACTAATCCAAGGGGTGCCTGGGTGGCTCAGTCGGTTGAGCGTCATCTGGCTCTTGGTTTCAGCTCAGGTCATGATCTCACAGTTCATGAGTTCGAGCCCCACATCAGGCTCTATGCTGACAGCATGGAGCCTGCTTGGGATTCTCTCTCTCCCTCTCTCTGCCCTTCCCCTGCCCACGCTGTCTCTCTCTCTCTCTCAAAATAAATAAATAAAACTTAAAAAGCAAAAAAGCACTAATCCAAAAAGGATGGATTTGATCTGAATGTGCAAAAGTTGCTGCCTCTTATCTTGTACCCCTAGGATTTAAGTCATATGTCAGTGACATTCTTTATCTATGCTTATTAGGTATAGGATAGAGGTATTGGAGTTGAGTGGTATGAAAGAAACTCTTTTAATCCTCTGAGTCCTGAGCATTCCCTTCAGTGGTATGGTTTCCCTCAGATTCATTCCACGGAGCCTGGTGGAGGAAGGAATATATGAATTGGGGGGTAGGGACTGTTAACTCTCAACATAAATTCCCCCAAATCCAGTGCTGATAATTGGGTATGCAGTACAGGAAATAAATCTTTGTCCCCGAGTCTTTATTGACCTCTCTGGATGAGGGATCTGAAACCTGACCATCCTCCATGGGATGCGATCAAGACACCTCATGAGTGATGCTACAGAGCTCCAAGTTTCATAGATGCTGCTGCATTCCTTGATGTCCACAAGAAAGTAATATTTCTTCAGCCTGGTAAACAGAGAGTACTAGAAAACAGAGTCATTAACAGTTCTGGTTCCTGTCAGCTTGTTGCCAGGAAATTAATGTGAAATAGCACGTGCTGTTTGTCAGTGACTCCAGCCAATTAATTAATCCGTGTCATCGTTGAGGACAAATGTGTGCCGAGATAAGACACAGAGCAAATACTCTGAATGAGCCTCCTTCTGTCAAGATGGGGTTCCGTTCACCGCTGTTGCTAGGCTACCGGTGTAAGAAGTCCTTCCAGCACTGGCAGCAAAGGAGGAAGAGTGAGACGGAAGAGGGGAGCACAGAAGAGGGGGAAAGTGTGGCATGAAATAAGACCAAGAAAAAAAAAAAAAGGCACCAAACCCAGACCTGTTTATGAAGTGAGAAATGGTTTTAGGGAAGCTGCTGCAAATTCCTTCACTAGCTTACATTTCCATTTGCTTCCTTTTTAAGGAATTTGTTTTATGAGGACGGTGTTTGTCAGGTCGTTAGCTTCTGATGGCATCTGGTACCAATTGTAGAATTCTCTCCCCTGCACCCCAACCCCCCCCCCCTTTCGTGTTTCTCTTCCACCGCAAACACTGCTTTTCCGAGTGGAGCTGCGTCCTCCATTTTCCCGCCCTCCCCATACCTCTCCTTTCCACCTAGCGCTACACGAGCTCTCCTCTCAGAAGGATAATGCTAAGAGTCAAAACGGTTTGTCTTAAAACTTCCTAGGAGCTTTCTTCTTATGGTCTTTGGACAAATGCTAACGAAAGTGGCAGGGGCGAAATCTTACAATGCCCCAGAGAGGTGGGAAGTTAGGTGTTTATCTTGGTTTGACACACAAGGAAAATTAAGCTGCTCAGGAGACTGGCCGGGGGCCACACAGCGAGTCAGAGGAAAACCCTCGGGCTGGAGCTCAGAGCCCTGGCTCTCTGGCCAGCCCAGACCACGAGGCCATCTCCCAGGGGGATGCGGCTGCTCTCCTGTTGCCTTCTTCTGAATTCAGGAGCTAGCAGCATTGGCCAGGGAGAGCCAAGAAGCTCCTCACCTCAGCAGGGCAGTCAGGGGCAAATATAGAATATTCCATGGTCCATCTTAGCTTCCAGACGTTTTCTTTTTAAATGACAGCAAATCAAGTTGTCAATATTTGTCCAGCTGCCGCCATCTGCGAGATGACCTGCTTTGCATGTTTCCTCCTTTGGCAACAGCTCCTCAGCTTTCCACCCATTTTTTTCAGATCTTTCCCCATACCCCATCACAATGTGTTCTCAGGTAAGGATATGATGAGCCCACCCAGATGTGATTCACAGGTACTTCCACATTAACAGGAGATATAGTTTTAAGTCAAAGGGATGAGTTTTTCATGATGGAATTTTAAGTCGATAGGCCCTTAAAAATCACACTTTCTAGATGACCACCTACCCATAAGTCTAGCTTTGTTTTTTTGTCTCTCCATTTCTCTGATAAGCCTTCGCTCTCTCTCTTCTGGTCCTCACTCCCCAAAGTCATTGTGTTGGAGCGTTTTAAAAAATGCTTTCAGGGGCGCCTGGGTGGCTCAGTCGGTTAAGCGTCCGACTTCGGCTCAGGTCATGATCTCGCGGTCCGTGGGTTCGAGCCCCGCGTCGGGCTCTGTGCTGATGGCTCGGAGCCTGGAGCCTGTTTCAGATTCTGTGTCTCCCTCTTTCTCTGACCCTCCCCTGTTCATGCTCTCTCTCTCTGTCTCAAAAATAAATAAATGTTAAAAAAAAAATTAAAAAAATGCTTTCAGTGAGAAATCCCTGTACAAAATGTACATTTACCCTGGGCTATCTTCCTCTTGTACGTAACCTGCTCGTGGGCACCCAGGCGCAATCCTAATACCATCCTACTGCAGTGATGCGGGTGCTTCCTTTGTTGGTTGGGTCTGTGAGTGACTCCGGTACCTGAGAAACTTCTGTCGGCAGTTTTGTGAAGGAGCGGCCCGCAGGAGGCAGGCCTCAATCGTGGTTGTACATCCGACTCGTTTAAGCAGCTTTCAAAACACAGATACCCAGGCTTTGTCCTCTGGAGATTTTGATTCTCAAGGCTTGTGGTGGCATTTTAGCATCTGTGACTTTATAAGTTGCACAGCGTTTGCTGCTCACCAGGAACGAAAACCGGTGCCACAAAGGTCTGGTATGCGTAACCCGAATGACAGGTCAGTAAATTCCAGAAGCCAAGACTATAACATAACAAGGCCAATTCCAGGAGGAGAACCTGGTCCCACTGCTTGATTATTACATGTCAGTGTATTAAGTACATATTGTCCTGTAGAAGCCATAAGATAGATCAAAAGTATGCAACACTTTTCCTGTTCTGAAGAAGCTTTCAATATAGCTGATGAGAGAATAATAAACTCATGTGTTACTGATTACAACTTCAAGGCTGTTTCAGAGAAAGTTTTATCACTGCATATGATTTGACCTCAGTGAAGGAATAGAATTTGGAAAGGCGAAAGAGATATTCTGGAAAGCTACCTCCAATGCTTGACAGACAGAACACAGGCAAGGTAGCACTCTCAGTGCTTTGACAAAATCTCCATTTCCTACCGACCACTGAGAGGTGCAGAAAATTCATTATATGTGGGTCTCCCAAGTTATAACTAACAAATTTAGAGAACCTTTAGTGAAAGGAGCCCACATCCATATTTGAAGACAGACTTACAGGCAAGTTCCCAAAGCCTGGCTCTGCCTCGTAGTGAGTGGTTGGCGAGGAACAGGGTAAGGCCGACCCCAGAAAGCAGACATCATTCTCTGCAGAGGGAGCACACAGACCCCACACAGGGTACACCACCAGCTGTCCCCCAGGCTATGCCAAATCAGGCACCTCTTTTTAGTTTTACATTTCTTGAGGCTACTAGAAGGAAGTTGGCCTAGTTTCCAGCCAGGGTCCACATTTGGGATGCTGGGTAGTTACTGACAAATGGGTGAAGTCCTGGCTTTTCTGCCCACAGCTTTGGTCCAAGGATCCCCTGAGGGTCTGAGCCACCACGGAGGAATTTCACGAGACTGCAACAATACTCCAGACTCAATAAGAATGGACAGTGAAACCTTGCTTCTCCCGTGTGAGGCCTAATGGAAATTATGTGCTAAAGACCTCATTTGCTTAAGCGTGAATTTTGGGGGGCGTGGGGGTGACTTTTAACAATGATCTTGGAGGAACCATAGCTTGTTAAAAGTAAAATGGACCTTAAACATAATTCAACTCAAATTCGTTTTAGAGATGAGGAAAATGAGCCCGAAAGAAACGATGGGGTATTCCAGAACACTAAGACTACAATATAACAACAAAGACACATTTAATTAAGCTTTGGCTCAAACTCAAAATCAGAATGACATCAGCTCATGGACTCTCCTCAAGTCAACATCCCACCCTCCCGTAAGCAGCCAGAAAAAGCTGACCACAATTTGATATCTGGAATCTAGGTTAGTTTAGGAGAAACTGTCTGGCATCTGTAACACACGTTTGACAAACAGCATGGTGTAATGGAGAAAGTAGGAGATCAAGGCCAATGTGACCTGGGTTCAGGTCTTGGCTTGCCCCTGCTTACCTCTAGGACCTTGGGTAAGTCTCTTAACTGCTCTGGCCCTCTGTCTGCAAATTTGTAAAATGATGGGTTTGAACTAGGTTCTCTTAAAGGTCCCTTCCAGCTCTAACATGATATTTAATTTCCTAGATGAGGTGATGGTGGTATTGGGGTAGGAGTACAGAAAACCCATGAATGGGCAGGATGTGGTAGAGAACAAGAAAGAGTTTCTGACCATCTTTCTTGCCCAGTGTACGTTTCTGCTTAATGTCCCAACTTTTCAGTTGCTTAAACAAAACATTGCAATTCATTTATCCAAGAAGTACCACCATTGACCAAACAGCAATCCCAGTGGTTTCTGCAGAAACAGCTCTTTTAAGGTTAAATAGTAAAGAGGATCAGATTTCTCACCATTCCCCTACTGTGTTTTATTGATTCTTATTGAAATAAGAGGCTGTGGGCTAAGAAGGAATGTATGCTCTGGATTTGCCAGCAGATAGAAGTGCAATGTACAGAATGGAGAGTGGACTGGAAGGGACAGAGTCCTCATTAATCTTGCCTCCACCAACAACAAAACCAAATAATAATAATAGCATCCGTCCTTAGAGAGCTTTGCTGTTTCTCCAAACCAATACAAAAAGATACCGTCTCTACTCTGGCTGCCCATTCTACCTCCTCGTCACTCTGGCTCCATGTTTTGCTTTGTAGGACAGGAACAAGCATAAATGTCAAGTATATTTCCATCAGCCATCTTGGGCAAAACAGTGCTAGTGCTTTGAGGGGGCTTTTCCTCAAGTACAATACCAACCAGGAAGGGAAAATTAATTCAAGTTCTTCTCCTCTGAAGATTCTCATCTGAGAGGAAACAGAGATCTTGATAGTAATTGTTTCTTCCCTCGTGACAGAGAAATGATGAATTACTGCACTAAGCAGACTTCTTCCATTCCTGTATTTTGAAGAAAGCAGAGGTTCCCCTGCCTCTCTATTGAAGGTTCTGCCCCAAAGTCGGCCTTTTGGGAAAGGTCCATCTCTTCCTAGAATGTGACCTATTTGTAAGTTCAGGACTGGACTCTGGTGACCCCAGTACCGGGTAATTTGCTTCACTCATTTCTAATTCTGGGCACAGTTTTTTACCATGCCTGGCTGTAACACTAGAAGTCCCATCCAAATGCCCCCTGTCCTTCTAAAGAGAAACAGATTTACTTCACACAGCCAAAAGCGCTCCCTTTCAAAATCCCTGCCTCACCAAGTTTCAGAACCCATGATTTTAATGTAGATTATAAAATATGTGGAATACCAAAGGAAGAGTCAAAACAATTGTTGGCTAATTAGTAGAGGATATGCTTCCCTAGCATTGCATCAGGGAAACAGAATCACCCATCAGAAATAACAACAACATGGGGTGCCTGGGTGGCTCAGTCGGTTAAGCATCCAACTCTCGATCTCGGCTCAGGTCACGATCTCACAGTTCATGGGTCTAAGCCCTGCATCAGGCTCTGTGCTGGCAGCGTGGAGCCTGCTTGGGATTCTGTCTCTCCCTCTCTTTGCCCCTTCCCCACTTGTACTCTTGAAAGAAAGAAAGGAAGAAAGAAAGAAAGAAAGAAAGAAAGAAAGAAAGAAAGAAAGAAAGACATATATGTGTGTGTGAATTATAAAAACATAAAATATATATAGACACACACACACACACACACATACACATATGTATGTATATATTTCCAGTTTTCAAAGGCAGTAACCATCTCCACGGGGGGCAGTTCCTAACAAGGAGTGATCACTGGAGCCCCCAAATGATTGTACTGTGGACTCTTGTCCTACCAACCCTTCATCCCTGGGTACCAATGAAACTATTAATCTGGGGGTGACCCTTCCCCAGCCACACTCATAGGCCCAGCCCGAGGACTTGTGAAACACATGTAGTCAAGTGAGGGAGCAGCACAGTCCTGCGAATGAAGATTAGTGGGCATGAGTTTCATTCTACATCATTCCTAGAACAGTTCCTACAAGGCAGGAAGAAGGGGTAGCATGACTTCTCTGTGGCTATTCATAAGCTGTGTAAACTGAGGTCTTGAGGATTTGCGAGCCAGCACCTTGAATGAGTGTCAAATTCACACATAAAAGTTAAACAGGTGTTCTGAAACCAACTCCAATATAGTGGCTGGGGCGGGGGGGAGGGGGCGTGCAGATTTCCACACTGGGATGCCGGTAGGACGTCTGAAAATTTAACTCAATCCTGACACTACCTGCCCAGAGAAAGCATCAGATGCCACAAGTTAAGAAATCAGTCCCACTCAGGCACCAGTCACAAACCCAAGTTGTTACCTATACAGTAAAACCTTGGTTTGCGAGCATAATTTGTTTGGGAAACATGCTTGTAATCCAAAGCACTTGTGTATCAAAACAAGTATCAAGAACCATTGACTCAGTTGTGCTCATGTGATGTTCAGCATCACGTACTACTCATATTGCAAGACATCACTTGTTCATCAAGTTACGATTTATTAGAAATGTTTGCTTGTCTTGCGGAATACTCACAGAACAAATTACTCACAATCCAAGGCTTTACTGTACTTCTGACTGACTGGCTATAAATCAGAGGTTCAAACCTCCTCCTCAGGTTTGATTAATTTGCTAGAGCTGTTCATAGAACTCAGAGAAACATTTTACTTACTGGTTACCAGTTTATTATATATAAAGTAATAAATACAACTCAGGAATAGCCAGAAGGAGAGATACATAGGACAAGGCATGGGGAAAGGACATGGAGCTTCCATGCCCTCTCCAGGCGTGCCACCCTCCCCAGTCTCCATGTGTTCACCAACCCAGAAGCTCTCAGAACACAGCCTTTTGGAATTTTATGGAGGCTTCATTACATAGGCTTGGTTGATTGATTCA
The DNA here is from genome assembly GCF_022079265.1 of Lynx rufus. NCBI lineage: Eukaryota > Metazoa > Chordata > Mammalia > Carnivora > Felidae > Lynx > Lynx rufus. Next base: position 45,199,649 of record NW_025814829.1, read on the forward strand.
ACCTTCAGCCCTTTCCCACTCTCCAGAGGTCAGAGGGAAAGACTGAAAGTTCTAACCTTCTAATCATGTGTTTGGCTTCACAGACAACCAGCCCCATCCTGAAGTGTTTTTCCAAAAGTCACCTCATTCACACAACAAAAGACACCTTTATCACTCTCAACACTTAAGAAATTCCAAGGGTTTGGGAGCTGTGAGCCAGGAACCGTGGACTAAGACCAAATACCATAATAACGCAGAAGTAGAACATAAAACACGTGCTGGGCCCCTTTGGGAATCTCCCTCTCCCCCTTGGCTTCCTTTCCCCAGAAAGTTTCTGGACTCCCCAACAGAAGCTTCACGTTGTTCCCATCATCTCATAATCCGGGGATTTGTCAGTCCTTGGTTGACATCAGATTTGGAACGTTACTCCCTTCTGTTCTTTTCTTCCTCCTAGCTCTCCCACGCCTTGCAACGTCCCCGGTTTGTGTGCTTATAGAGAAATGAAGGCCCAAAGAAGGGAAGGGACTGTCCTAAAATCAGGTGATGAAACTGATGATGTAGCCAACAGCAGGAGACAGGGGTCTGGACGTTGGGCTTGCTGCCACTTCAATCCCAGACTTCCTCTGCCTCCATGGTTAGAGCTACACAGAACCAGACATGGCCTGAGAGTCATTCCAACCAGAACTTATGGTCAAATCCGTCAACAGTGTCTGTCTACTTGGCAGGCTGGCAAAATGACAGAATCCTGAAAATATTGGTTTGTTTTTATTTTCTGTGCTCTCTCCGCCAGCTGCTATGAATATAGACCATAAGGACAGGGCCAGCCCTGAGCAAAATTGAGAAGCAGGTGACATTTTAAACTCAACGCTCTTTGCAGAACCACTTTTTCTATTTTTCATACTGCCCCAAGCTTCCAGATGCCTACCCTAACTTGCATTTCAGCAGGGCCCTGGTCTATTTTTGAATTGTCAAGGTCCATAAGAGAATGGTTCTGCTATAAAAAATTGATAACAGCTTACAACACTTCTACTTCTATTAAATAGCTGTTTACTATTTTAAAGTGACTTTTGGAGATCACCAAGACTTGAAGAAAATATTTCCTAATGGTGGAATTTCAGACACCATGATAAGACATGGAGGAGTCATTATTTCAAAATTATTGTTTTGAAACTAGCCTATTCCTTAGAGGTAGACCCCAAGTCTTCGTAAGTTGTTTGTGCCTATTCCTAACTTTTGACCCAAAGCTGCTACCTAACCAGTTCTAAGACCGCATCCCACCAAGAATCATCTCAGACAAGGTAGTATTTTAATAAACGCTTTCTAGAATAGTCTAGCCATGCACCCATCAACACTTAAATGAGACTAAGTCCACGACCTTTTCATTTTTCCTCTATAACCCCTGAGAACAAATAGTCAAAGAGACTCAAACAGCTGACTATGCCTCCCAAAGCAGACTATTGTTGACCAGGCCATCCGTCACTGGCCAGAAGAATCAGAACCCTCACCAGCGGATTCTCCTCGTTTCCTCTTATTTTATGGACAAATCATTCCGGGAAAATGAAGTTAGGCAAGAAACCTAGGGAACAATTGAGCAGCTATAATTCTTTCTTTGCTTAAGAAACAAAAACAGATTCAGTGTTAATTTGCTAAACTGCTTTGGGGAAGAAGATAATCAAAAGAGTAGAAATGCAATACATATTTCATTTCTATAGTGCCTTTCCCAGCAAGAGAGAACACTTCCCATCATTCTGGAATATTGAAAGCAACCCCTCTGCTACAAACAAAAGATGAGGAGCCAACGCAAATGCTCTCACCTGTAGCCCCTAGAGAAAGAAAGAAAGGAGCTCTTCACTTTGTGAAGCTATCAAAAGTGAGGGGATATCTGAATGCTCTACATAGAAATGAGCAGGCGAAGGAGAGGCCCGGCAGGTTTACAGAGGCCCAATCCAGGCAGAGAAGGAAGGGAAAGGGTTGGCATTTCAAATCTGAGCTCCAAATAACTGAAGCACAATAGGAATCGGTAAAGCAGCAGCAATAAGGGTTCCAGGGAATAATGAAGCATGAAGCAGAATGACGGATAATAGAGATGGAATGATCCTATTACCAAGGCCAAGCTCACAAACTGATTACAGCGGGGATGGAATGCCAAGGCACTGAGCTGTGCTCTGGCTGCATGCCCCTGGACTGGGGCTTGGAGGCCTTGTAATCTAGACCCAGATCTACCCAGAATCTACAGAATAACCAAGGAGAAATATTTTGACACCTGAGTCCCAACATCTCCCAAATGGAAAACACAGCCGCTTCCTTCCAGAACTTCTCTGGGGATTTTAAAGTCATAAAAGTGAAGTTTGGGGCGCCTGGGTGGCTCAGTCGGTGGAACGTCTGACTTCGGCTCAGGTCATGATCTCGCGGTTCGTGGGCTTGGGCCCGCATCAGGCTCTGTGCTCACAGCTCGGAGCCTAGAGCCTGCTTCGGACTCTGTGTCTCCCTCTCTCTCTGCCCCTCCCCCACTTGTGCTCTGTCTCTCAAAAATAAATACATGTAAGAAAAAATTAAAGTCATAAAAGTGAAGTTCTATGGAAAAGTTGCTCTCTTTTCTACCACATCCCTCCACCCCCAACCAGAATTCCATGTCTATAGTGAATTTTCCAAGGACAACAGAGGGTGATCCAGAAATCTTCTGTACTTGACTCACTGATGCAAGCTCTCTCTTCTCGGCAACACCTCTATCTTCTCAAGAACAACTTTCTAAGGCCAAAGCCATCTTTTTTTGTCACAGCACGAGGGTTTCATTGAAAGGGAAGTCAAAAGAGACGAGGTAACTAGGGTAAGTCAGCCTGAGATAGCATTAGCCCCTCATGTTACCAAAGTTCGTAAGTTGCAGACAGGAAATTAGGGATAACTAATTGATTTTTCTCCCTGGATTATTCAGTTTTGCAGCCCCAGCTTCAGGAAACAGAATCTTTAGAGACTGCCAGAGACAACAGAGTTGACTAAACTGGTACACATGTCCATAAATTTGCAGGTGTTATGCATCCTGAGACCTTCCCAACCAAACCAGATACACATTGTTCTGTGATTACTCATTTTTAAAAGCTTATTTATTTTGAGAGAGAGAAAGAGAGAGGCAGACAGAGAGAGAGAGAGAGAGAGAGAGAGAGAGAGAGAGAGCTAGCTCATGTGTGTGGGCGGGGCAGAGAGAGAGAGAATCCCAAGCAGGCTCCACACTGCTGGAGCAAGAGCCCAATGCAGGGGTTGAAATCACAAACCATGAGACCAAGACCTGAGCCAAAATCAAGAGTCAGATGCTCAACCAACTGAGCCATCCAGGTGCCCCATGGGATTACCCAATTTTAAAATCACCTGATCGTCTTCTTTACACAAGCATGGTTGACAAAATGTGGCAGGTATGTTAATTATGTATATGTGTATTTTTACATTAAGTATAGGAGAGTCAGAGGCTGAACTCCAACACGTATCCACAATAACAGCCTAACAGCAAATGTTTTAATGCAAAAGGTAAATTCTAAGAGTTGTTGCTTTGAATATAGACTCATACAAGAGCACGGTATGTGTGTTCATTACGTTTTCTTGACTCAGACTTTATGTGTTCATGCTTAGTTTGCTCTAAGTAAATAGAGAAAATGCAGATTTATGCAGAAAAGAAAAAGAAAGTAGAAAAAATCTGGGGATGACAGTGCTCTTTACAAAAATATTTTTTACTTAAAAAACAGTACCCTTTTGAATGGCCCAATCATTTAAAAAGTTAAATCATTTTAAAATTTAGTTATATAATCAATACACATGAACCTTTTCCAAAAAATTGTCTTGCATAAAGTGAAATACACACACACACACACTCACACACACTTACAATATATATAACCACGTTTTACTAGACCAAAATTGCTAAAACAATGAACTCTCAATTATATAACATTATGAAAAGAATCAGAATATAGATTTTTAAAACTTTAATGAATAATAATTCATTATAATAATTCATAGTTGAGCCATGGAGAAGACAGCCTTGAAGGTGGCTTAGGCTTATAATAAGGGAAAATGACTTGGGAATAGATATGGATGGATGTGGATTCCTGATAAAACGGATGTGGTGTAACTAGATAATGGACAATCGAGGGGACATCCTCTGCTAAGAGGGTTGCTTAGATAATCCATCTACCAAGACAGGGGAATTTCTATGAGAAGACCTTGCTCTTAGAATCATTGTTCTTCCCTTGTGCTTTTTTGCCAAATATAGTTTGAGGGAGGGTGGCAGGGTTTCTTGGATGATAGTAAGACATGGGTATATTTCTGAAACGGTTTTCCATTTGTATAATAGAACTTTCCTTTACTAAAAACCAATTACTTAGATTCTAGTCTTAGTTTTGCTAATCTCAAATAAGGTGAATTTGGACTAAGACTCTGAGTCTTATTTTCCTCAACTGAAAAATGATTCCTGGCACATTGTAGGCACTTAATAATAAGTATTTTTGAATAAGGAATAGTCCATCTCTTTCTGTACACAGACATACATGCACACGCGCACACGCGCGCGCGCACACACACACACACACACACCATACAGAATAAGTGGTTTTACAAATCAATGTATGTAAAACTTTTCAAAAACTTTCTTCTACTTGAGGAAAAATACAACAATGCATCCACAACGTGTATGCTTACACTCACACACATATCTACTCTATTAGACTTAAATTGTCACACGAGTCTACTTTCAGTTATCCACAGCGATAAAAAGGATCAAAGCATGACTATATATAGTTAACAAGAAAAAATGAGCATGAGAACAAGAGACAGAAGAAAGAACTCAGGTTTCTACAAGGACATTCATTTGAAAAGATTAATATCCGATTCAATTTTAGATTAGAATACTTGGCATTGATAAGCTATAGTTTAAGGTAAACCTCAGAACCCACTACAATTTTATATTTATGAATATCTATTACTTGTTTTCCATCTCAATCAGAATGTGTATTTATACTGAATAAGTTAATGAGGTATTTATACTTCATGTTTGCCTTGGACTTAAGAGAAGTTCAAAACATTAAAAAAAGAAAATATGCATTTTTAGTTAGGTCAATCTATTTAGAAGTTATATTGAAATGTGGTCTGAGGACTCAAGCCAGGGACTTAAAGGAAATCTTAACTGGAACAGAAAAGGCAAAGAGTACAAAGGGATTTCTTCTGGGTTATCTGACAAGAATTTTCCTGCTGCTTTGTGATACTAGAGATTCACCGTGCTCTTTTGCCAGTTAGTGTGATGTCATGCTTTCCCAGTAGATGTTAACTGGAGAGACTTGGAGGAAGAAGGGGCTTTTCTTCTTGGTTTCTACGCACTTTCCTCTCCCGGCTTCTGCTGCACTTGATGTCTGACAGAGCGTCAATCCAATGGTGCTCACCACATAACGAGTTTCCGCGACACCCTGCACGTCTCCTCAAGTTTCGCCAGCACCCTAGAGCAGCTTTCCAGCAAGTCTCAAAGGTACCCCAGTGACTGACTTCGCAGAACATTTCACCAATGCCCAGCGGATGACTTCCCAAAAAGTTTCAGCAGTTACCCAATGGCAGCTTCCTAGAAGCCCCAACAGGGACCCAGTAGGAGCTTCCTAATAAGCTTTGATCAGCACCCCAGTGGATGGCTTCTTGATTGCTGGTCCAGCCCACAAAACCTCCGCAAACTTCCCTATCATCCAGTGTGCTCTCTCTGCGCCCTCCCTAATGGGATCCAAATCACAGCCCGAGGTGGGGAGACTTCCACATTTGTTCCTTCCTCCGATACTTTTCCCTTGTCCCTAAATGGAATAGTTGCTTCCTTTACCCACCATTCTTCTAGTCATTAGGGACCTCTTTACCCCCAAGTAGCTAATCCTTTGTAGTTAATAATTATTTATATTAAACTTCCCCTATTCTAATTACTATGTCCTGACTGGACCCTGACTGGCATACAATGGAACTATAAATGGTACCAGGAGATAGATTCACAAAGGTAGGATTTGGGGATCGGTTTGGTTGTACCTATGGACTTGAGTATGTGAAGCTCCTTATCAATGAGAAATGGGAGGCTGGCAATCCATAATACACAGTAGGATACTTAACAAGCATTACCTTTGGTCAAGGGTGATGAAGAGCCAACCGGAAATAAGTACCCTGGGAGCCCAAGTGGCTGCGATACTTGATGGAAGCTGTTCTCTACACCACATGTCATGTCATAGCAGCAAAAGAGAAGAACACACACTGAAAGCGGGAAGCTAAGCCCTTCCTCCTGCACTGTCTCTCCATAACCCTCTCCTGACAAAACTGAACGTGGCATTAGCCAACAAAGGATAAATATTAATGAAATCCTGTTCTAGCATTACACATTCACATGCTGCGAGTGGATTTAGAGCTGGGAAGCAACAAAGTGCTAGCGGCACACCTTGTAGAAGGAAGAATGGAGACAAACAAAGATGAGAAGTGGTGTAGAAGCCACCATGGGCGGTGCTCCTGCCCGGGGCTACGTGGTACGACAGACTCCGCAGGGATCATTCCTGGTTAATCTCACAAGAATGCTATGAGGTCATTTTTCCCGGCTTCCCACTTAAATTCCGACAATACAGAAAAAAATATGAAAACTCTTATCAATATCAAAAACCAGGACTGACAGCTGGAATCTGTGTGGATTCCCTCCTGATTCCAAAATGTATTGGAGTTGAATTGAGAAACATCATTGGAAGCCAAAGTATGTATTTTTTTTTTCCTAAAAAAAAGCAAATAAGGAATAGAGCCATACTAAAAGAAGAGAGGGAAAGGGTCATTCTTTATTCATTCTCTGGCTTCTCTTGAGACCGGAAAACTGGGCACTGCTTTTCAGGGGTCATAAATCTGTTCTTTATCTATCGGTCCTCATCAGCCTTTCCTGACTTCAAGACATCAGGTCAGGAAGGATAAGGGTCTTGGTCCAGTGAGATGGGAGAGAGTGGGGGTTGGGGGAGAGCCACTGGCAAAGGCCATGGAATCCCAGAAGATAAATGTTCCAAAGGTAAAAACACTGCAGGGTCCTAAGGCTTCTAGAGGCTTGGGGACCATGAAATAAATTTTCAGAATAAACTGCCATGTAGCAATCTGCCCTGGGCTCATTGGCAGTGAAGACAGAGAAATGTTAAAAATAAAAGCAATGCCAATATTTATCAAATAAATATAAACAAATGGAAAGCAGGAATGGAAATTTAAATTCCAGACAAAGTAGAATACAAAGCCAAAGGCATTTAATGGGGCAAAAGGGTTGGCACAAGGTATGATCTTAATAAAGATAAAAGAGTCACAAGCAGCTATGCACAGAATTCTGTAACATCAAATTATAAAAAATCCAGAACTGCTTGAAATACAAGGAAAAGTTAGGGAAGCACAGTTATTTGGGAGATTACACTGCAACCTTTTATAGAGAAGGTAGATGGAAAAATCAATTAAGAGGGAAAGTGCAAATGTTGCAAAGAGAGGAGCGGTCAGAAGTTTCAGCCATTGTAATCAGCCAGGCCCTGGAGAAGAAGACCAAGGTCATCTTCAGAAGATTCAACACTGGGGGATCTGACGAATCTACTGCCATCTGGAGGGGCAGAGAAGTTACAATCAATGTTTCCATTATATTTTGTTCATGTAACTGGAAGAATAAAATTCTGTTGTAGGAGGAAACACACACCCATCAGCAATTCTTGTCTATCTGTAAATTCTTCTAGAACTGATTATGTGAATTTCCAAAGTAGATAACAAGAGTCCTGATTAAATTAGAGTCCAGATTTCTGGAAGCAAATCCACTCATTTAGGCCAAGTAACCTATTAGTGCCTGGATTATATCTGGGGCACACTCCAATTCCTAATGCATTAATCACAAAAGTGGTTCCCATTCCCTAAAGCCATCAACCCGATCTTGGGACGGTTGGGGGGTCTGCCTGATTCTCCAACTCATGGGATGCTGTGGCAGGTTACGCAGGACCTCTCCCTAAAGTGACCAGAGCTAGAAACAGCCAGAGAGTAGGAGTGAATTGAGCTCTTAGGGAGCACTAGTGGCCAAAACCAAGAATACTAAACTTGGTTTTCAAGACTAATGGTTCATTACCAGTAGACTAAGCCCAAAGGGTCATAAATTGGGAAGCCATCACAGCGAAACAAGAAACAAGATGAAGAGACAGATCAAAGCTAAAGGGTCCAAGGTGAGAATCATGAAGATCACTGGAGCGCCAGACAAGTTTATTCGCCTTCAGCTGAGATTCTGTGGGCCAGTCAGGCTGGTTTAAGGATGCAGAACTATAGGAGGGAGAGGCCACTGGTCATTAATGGTTAAATACGAAATGGACAACACATCCTCTACTGCCAGGCATCTGTCAGCTCTCCCTTGCCCATTTTAGTATTAATGGAATTCAGGTCATAAGGGGTAAGAATGAAGTAGCCAGGAATCCCTCTCACTATGCCCAGAATTTGAGGGTTTCATATTATGATCTATCCACATCTACAGTCGGGATTGATATAAAGAAACAAAAATACTCCTATTCTTTGAGAGTATATATAGAGATTAGGATTTTAAATCTGTTCACAAAGAAAACATATGAAATCTTTCAGGTTCCCTGCGTATCAAAATTTACTATGTTGCACTGATTTGCTGGCTAGGAGGGAAAGCCAATTTGCATGGCTCCTGTCAGTCACATGTGGTTTGGAAATGCTTCTGCATTCCAGATACACTCTGTGTAAACTGGAGAATCATATCCTATTTCTACTGGTTTGCATGCATGCATATAAAACTTGTTTTTCCTCACAGTGCCAAATGAAAATAAGTGAACTAGCAGCAGTGATCACAATTAATCAACTTCTTTGTCAGAACTTCACAGCCATGATGGTGAGGGAATTCTTGTCCCTTGAGTCTAGAGAAGCTATGACTTCTATCAGTTTTTTTGGTTTGCTTGTTCGGTTCTGTTCCATACAGCATTTAGAGATAAAATCTGTTACTATCATTCAACGCAGTTTCTGATACCTACTATGTGCCAGGCTCTCTGCTAGGTGCCGAAAGACACCACATGGAATTTCCACTAGAGAGAGCTCGGAGCTTAGTGGAAAAGAACAAGGAAATAAATAGTCACCACCCAACATGAGAGCTGTTTCGGTAGAGAGTAGGTTGTGTACAATGCCCTACGGAGACAGGCAAGGAATCTGCCAAGATTGCACAGAAGAAGGTGAATCCTGACGATGAAGTATGAGTTGAAGAGAAGAAGGGCTGGAAGGCATTCAAGAAAGTAGGGAACATAATGTGCAAAGGCATGAAGCTCCTCAAGAACACATGTTTCAGGGACCTGAAAGAAATTCTGTATGGCTTGAGGCCAGAGGTAGAGCCAAGAGAGGAGATACTTTGAAAACACATAGGAGAGAGGCAAGAATTCTGGTAAACAACAGTATTTTAATAGTCTGTATTCCTGTGCTAATATGTGAAGACGTTTGCTCAATGAGACTACTTAAGAGTTGCACATGAGCTAACGTCACAACGTCCATCATCCAGACTCTAACCCTTATTGCTTCTCTCTTTCCAGCATTTACAACAATACCTGCACACACAGTTAGTATTCAGTTAACATAAGCCACCATTACTGGACGTGGTAGATGGCCTCTAAGATGGCCCCTAGTGATTCATGCCCTGATGATGCAAAGCCTTCCCCTTGAGTACAGGCTGGACTTACTGACTCACATCTAATAAAAAGAATATGCCAGAAGGAATGGATTTTCACTTCCACCATTATGTTATAAAAAGACTCTGGCTTCCCTTTGGGGTGGTCTCCTATGTACTCATCCCCCATGGCCGCTTTCTCTCTCGGATCATTAGTTGTTGTGTCAGAGTATACTCTGGCAGCTTACGAGGAAGCCCACGTGGTAAGGAACTGAGCCACACCTATGTGAGCACGCCTACCGCTAGTGCCTTTGTGACTGAGCTTGGATGCAGATCTTCTGAGGCCTGCCAATCACCACATGAGCGAGCCTGGAAGTGAAATCTCCAGCGCCTCTTGGGCTTTAGGTTACTGTATCTTTGGCCAACAGCTTGATGGCAAACTCGTAAAGGACTCTAAGCCAGAGGCACTCAACTAAGTCGCATCCAAATTCCTCCCACTAGCAACTGTGATAGACCACTAAATTTTACTATGATGTGCTAAATAGCAAAAGATAACTGGTATATTACACACTAATGTCTACTGCCATTCCCTAATCAAAGCTGGGTTTCTGGTATACCTAGGTGGGGCACAGTAGTATCAGAGCTCCTGCTTGGTGATGGAGCATTGCCTGGAACCGCAGCTTTTGTGACTAGGATCCCAATCACCTGACTCCTTGAGGGAATGAGCTCTATTACCTAGAGTCCCACTCAACTGATGAGACCACTCATAGAATGAATCCAGCCCAACTGCAGCACAGATTATTGTCTGGCATGCTCTCTCCCACCTTCGGGCCACCCTTGGGCGCACCAACATTATAAAAGTATAGTCCCTCTGCTAGCTGAGGCAGAGAGTTCAGGAAACCTCTTGTAAATGATGACCATCACAGATGTCCACAGAAAGACCCATGTAGATAACATAGTCCTGATTTCCATATGTAACTCTAACTGATTATATGACGTGCCTTGAAAACTAATTGTTCAACTTGCTGCATACACTGTCCAGGTGGGAACAAGTGGAAAAATATACATTGCTTAGGGAACATTGAGTTTTTGGCAGAAAATTTTTGGCAGTTTATACAACAATGCTGATGTGAAGGCAGCGGTTTTATATGTAAAAAAGATTTTAAGACCTTGTAAAGATGTTAAATATTTACATAAAAAATTATGCTCAGCTAAGAAAAGAAGAGCAAAATGCGAAAACCAAGTGTGCCTTCCATAAATTGTTCTTTACTTGTTTCTTATGTGTTTTTAGTAGTTTTTAGACCCACTTTTTAGTGATCAAGCACCCACTGAAAACAAAATCATATGTATGGAAATGATAGTAGTATTTCACAGCCACAAGAAAAAGAAAGACAAAAAGGAAGAAAGGGGACTTTGTACCTCTGTCCCTGATGATGTTGTCCCTCGTGCTCTGGGATGCAGCTATTGAGAGTTGATGAACTTATATGGGAGGATGTCCTTAGAGCCACCGCTGAGATGCCTACCAATGGGGATGAGAAATTCAGCAGCACTGAGGAGGTACGGTGGGAGAGGACATTCGGGTGATGGCTCACATTGATAACCAGCGGGTTATGCTGGCATGACAGTTCATAGGTTCCTGAAGAGAAATAAGATGAATGATACTGTAGCCACCCATACAGCACTGTGTTTCCATATCTAGCATTCATTTTTATCTTCTCGATAGCTGTGTACTCCAGGCAGGGTCCCGGACAATGTAAGGGACGGAAGCCTAGTTGACTCCGGGGTCTACTGGCTTATCCCCTAACAGCCCTAAAGGGACCATTGTCAGACTCACCAAGAGAGTGGTTGTTCCCACTGACATCAGTCAGGTGAACAGTCACTGTTGGCCGCCGATGTTCTCCAAGTACCGGGCCATCAGATGTCAAGAAAATGAAAATTGTCGTGGCCACTCCTGGTCTACTGAAACACACCTAGGCATAAGCACACATAGGTATAAGCCATTATTTCCAGAGGGGTATCGAGGGATGTGTCACATTACTTTTACATTTCCTCAGTTCACCGTTTATAAAGCAAGAGCTCCCTTCTCCTTTACCTATGAGAAAAATACGGAGTAGGCACAGAAAGATATCCAAGTTCACACCAAAAATCAACATTAGATGAAAAAAGATTAACTTGCGGCTACTGAACTTGCCATCTTTTTCTGAGATTTTTGACTTCAACTGTTCCTTTTTCACTTGGGCCTGTCTTTCTTTAAATTTCTCAAAAAGATCACTGAAAGGGACCATTGCTGGAGACAATAAATCACTGCACAGCGAGCCAATACCACATCTCCAAAGTGGGAGAAGTGGACGAGACTCACCAAGCTAACATACTGCTGTGAACTGGCCTAGCTCCAAACATAGTTCTTCCTTCCCCATCACCCTGTCTTCCCCCTAAACTTCTTATCCGAACGTCTCACTTAGCGCGCGAACTATGACATTAGAGGCTACTGTGGAGTCTATGGTTTCTGAGACTAGAAGCTGACGAACCGTCTGTTCTGACGAAGTTTTCCTGGTGCCCCAAGCGTATATGCCCAACTCTACCCATGGCTGAAAAATAAGCCAACACCGAGGCCTCGGATATTCAGTTCTTTATAAAGAATATTCCTAGATGGTTAGGCTGATTAACAATATAACTGTCTTCCAAAGTAAACTATGGGAGTTTCGTCTGCGAAAATCCTTTAATCAAAAAAGAAAACACCTTAGAGTTCGGGGGATGACCGGGAGGGCTTATTTTCCACGTTGAAATTATTTGATGCAGCAATTCCAGTGTTGCTTTATGTCTTTTAGCTCAATATTATGCTGAATTTCTATTGATCGTAAATCCCTACCTTGCCTGGTATTCCATGATGGCTACATCACTAGATTCTGGTGCTGGACCTTACAGTGTTCTGTGTGCATTTCTGTAGCTTTTTATCTGGTTCCAAGGGCAATGAAGCTCCAGGACAACTGTCCTCAGGGTAAAAGCAAGGTGTATCCACTGGTGGGGACCTACCTCTTCTAAAAATGGGGAGGAGGAGAGTAAAACATGTTTTCCATTTTACCAAGAATTCTTCCTTGTGTGCAGGCTGATTTTTCCTGAGTCTTGCTGGTGTGTTTATAGAGTGTCCGTTTGCACTGCTGGCTCAATTAGGGTGATTTTATGATTTGCAGTGGTCAGTGCAACACAGCTCTCCCTTCTTCCTCTCCTCCTTTGAGGCAAAGACCAGCCACACTCTCTTTTTACAGTGTCTTTTCCCCCTTCTCATTTCCCCTCTTTGAAGTAATAAATATTCCTTTATAACTTAAGAAACATCCAGACCCACAGGTTAGAGCTTGCAATACGAGGTCCTTTGTCCCTGGCTGGATGAGGGCGAGACATGAAACATACCATAAGGTAACCAAGAGCCTAACGCAAAGCCCTCAACTTCAGCGGCAAAGGACATCAAAGTCCCTTGGGAACTCCCACAACCTCTTCCTTTTCCTACACCACAAAAGAGACCTGAGTACTGGAAAAAAGTTCTGGGTCGTTTCCTGAGACAGGAACAGACGGAGTCCAAACAAGTACGTGGTGGCTTTACCTCTGTAGGCCTCAGACTGGAAGAGTGGGGTGGGTTCAAGAAGGAACAGGGGCGCTCAGTCTTCCCACCTTCTGTTGGGCCCCAAAATAGACACCACCCACCTGAAACTAATTAGTTGGGGCAGGTCTCATGGTGTGGATTTCTCTGTCCTGAGGGCCCATGCCCAAAACCTCCAACTCATTTTGCATCTCCTGGCAATGTGCCTCCTTGCTCTAAGGGTCTTTGAACCAAATCACTTTGAACCGTACAGCCTGCTCCTGGTGGCAGTGTCTCTGTGCTGTGATTTGTGGGAAGGGCTATGCCAGGATTTCTAGGCCATGGCTTAAGTAGGAAACCACAGGTAAGACTTACAAAGGAGACACAGGCACAGGAATGTTGGGATACACAAAGCAAAAAGAGACAAGGGTTTGATCGGAGTACAAGACACTGAATCTGAGGCATTTCCTCTCCCAGTGACACAGGAGAGGTAACCGAACTTTGTTTTCATCTGAATACCGAATATGCCCCACAGCAGCCACTAGACGTGAAGAAAGTATGAACTCTCCTACAACTATCGGAGCCTCTAAAGCAGAGACTGGCCTGAATGTGCACATATGCGCATACCCACCAACCTGAGCCAGGATGAAAAGACCCAAGTAAGTTCACCATTCTGGAGAGAGGGGTGCCAGGCAGAAACTTCAGTGACTCTTAGCTCCATCCTCACTAGCTGGTGAAATCCGAGCAGTCCATCCCTCCCCTCTGAGCCTAAAGTTCCTCTTTGGCACATCCCAAACACAGACTTACTACCTGTCTCGTGAGGCTATTATAAGGGTTAGACCGTGGCTCTCATCTAGTTAAGAACTCAATGTTCATAAATTAATTCATGAAATAATTCTTATTTCCAAAGAGAAGTGTGTTTTATTTTGTTGGTACTTCAGAAAGATGAGAGTAAAGAAAAAAATTTCAAAATTAAACATACACCTATATATTTTGGTGCACGGGGAATTATGCTTTTCCAACATCTGCCGGCTGAAAAATTTCACATATGCTATTTTAAATTGGCACATGTAGAAATGTGAGTTGGTATTCCAGGTTCTACTTCTATAGACACTGGTGATATCCAAGGCTTTTGATACAGAGTATATCTCTATAAATGGAATCCATGAAAAATACATCATATATACATAGTAAAGGTGTATTCCTTAAAGATGATGACTTTCATTGAAGTATACTTAACATACAGTGTTACATTAGTTTCAAACATACAACACATGATTGAACGCCACCCATTACTCAGTGCTCACAATAGATTAGTCATTATCTGTCACCAAACGACATTTTCACAATCTTATTGACTATATTCCCTATGCTGTACTTTTCATCGCTGTGACTTATTTGTTTTGTAACTGGAAGTTTATGTCTCTTAATCCCCTTTATCTTCACCCATCCACCCACCACCCCTCCGGCAGCCACCTGTTTGTTCTCTGTATTGAAGAGTCTGGTTTTTTAGTTTCCCTCCTTTTTTCCTTTGCTTCTTTATTTATTTTGTGGAATTTCTTAAATTCCACATATGGTATTTGTCTTTCTCTGACTGGCTTATTTCCCCTAGCATTAAACCCATTAGGTCCGCCCATGTTGTTGCAAAGGCAAGATCTCATTCTTTTTTATGGCTGAGATATATTCCATTGTATTTATATGCCACATCTTCTTTATCCATTCATCTATCCATGGACACTTGGGATGCTTCCATATCTTGGCTATTTTAAATAATGCTGCAATGAACATAGGGGCACATATATCTTTTCAAATTAGTATTTTCTTTGAGAAAATACCCATTAGTGGAATTACTGGATTATATGATGTTTCTGTTTTTAATTTTTTGAGGGACCTCCATACTGTTTTCCACAGTGGCTGCATCAACTTGCATTCCCACCGACAGCGTACGAGGTTTCCTTTTTCTCCACATCCTCGCCAATACTTGTTATTTGTCTTTTTGATTCTAGCCATTCTGACAAGCATAAAGTGATACCTTATTGTGTTTTTGATTTGCCTCTCCTTGATGATGAGTGATGTTAAGCATCAAAGATGATATTTAAAAAAAATTTTAATGTTTATTTGTTTTTGAGAGAGAGAGAGAAACAGAGCGTGAGTGGGGAAGAGGCAGAAAGAGAGGGAGACACAGAATCCGAAGCAGGATCCGGGCTCTGAGCTGTCAGCACAGAGCCCGACATGGGGCTCGAACTCACTCATGAGCTGTGTGATCGTGACCTGAGCCGAAGTCAGCTGCCCAGCCAACGGAGCCACCCAGGTGCCCCAAAGATATTTTTAAAAGTTGCTTTTCCCACAGCTAAATCACAGCTATTTTAATATAGTATTATAGTCCACACTATTTTCACTTTATACAAAATACATAATGAGTTTTATGTTCCTAGATGTAAAAGCTAGGTATCGGCTGGAACAGGTACGTGGGCAACGTGAAGTTCTACTTGTTCTACCCCTGTGCCACTTTTGCCACTATGGTGTGACACTTCTTTAATCACCACACCAAATGCATTATGTGAACAGCTTCCCCTTCAGGATAAAGGGTGCCAGATAGTTCACCTCCTAGAGAACTATCCAGATCTGAAAGGAGCACCAGACACACCCCAAGAGAAAAATCCAAGACGCTAAGAGGTCAAGGGGATGATTAGCTTCATCCGTAATACTGTATTATTCGTGTTAGCAAGGAGATCGCATTCTTGTATTACATTAGCAATATGGGATTAATTTGAACTTAGCTCTTACGAAGAAAAACTAGAGCTAGATGTCAGAAAGGAGGCAGAATCTTTTAGAAAAGCAAGGGATTCTCAGGACTGAAGAAGATTCTCAGTCCCTCAAGATAGAGGGACTGCCAGTGAAATGAGCTCAGTGAATCCACTGCAAAATACTCTGAACTAGAGAAACAGATTGGAGAGACAGACAGACAGATACTGACTCGCATACAGACATGGAAAACCAGTCCACCACACTCAATGCCTTTTTCATCCAAAGCCTTGACATTAACTACTGGATCTAACTTCTGGCCACTGGTGAAGGGTAAGATTGAAAGAATGTTCCGTAGTGAAGAACTGTTTGGGCTTAAGAAACCCCTCTCCAGTCTGCCTACTGGGTACAGACACACTCAGTAATACTCCCAAGCCAAGCATTTTGACTTCCAGGTCATCCTTTGTGGTGGTCACTGGATAGCAGACCCTGAAACTATACCACAAACTTGAAAAGAATCTTCGCTGAGGTTTTTAAATGCTTTTGGTTAGTTACTGGGTTGTTATTTTTTCTGCGCCTCTCCTTTTCACTCCTCTATGGCACATCCTGATTCCAGAGAGACAGGGGAGGCCCTTGAACAGGACACTACATTCTCTTTGTATAGCACTTTACAGCGCGCCAAGTATGCTCACATGCTTTGCTGGAGCCTCCATAAAGTTCCTTGGGTTTTTATTCCTATTGGAGATTTTTGTACTATAATATCCCCAGTATACAAAAAGTCATATCATAGAAGTGGAAAGTAGGCTTTGAGGAGGTTAAGTGATTTCCTCTAGCTAAAGTCTAGAGAGGTAGGAATTTGGGTTTCCCTACCTTCAAGTTCTGTATTCTTTTGACTACACAATGCTTCTTAATTTGGGGTGAGCAGGAAGTCACAAACTCGTAATAAAATTTGTTGACACTCGTCAACAAAAGTGGGGAAAACATCATTTTCCCCCAAAACGAAGTCACACAAACACTTAGGCATAAAAGTTTCCCACAATTTGGGAAATTCCCACAATTTCTGAAAGCTACGAGAACCCTTTAAAAGCTATTTGTAGTCCAATTAGGGGTCAACAGAAATCATATTAAGAATGCTTGCACTATTGGTGTGCCTGGGTGGCTCAGTCGGTTAAGCGTCCAACTTCGGCTCAGGTCACGATCTCACGGTTCATGGGTTCAATTCCCGCATCAGGCTCTGTGCTGATGGCTCATAGCCTGGAGTCTACTTCAGATTCTGTGTCTCCCTCTCTCTCTGCCCCTCCCCACCCACACTCCTTCTCTCCTCTCTCTCTCTCAAAAATAAATAAACATTATAAATTTTTTTAAATGTTTATTTATTTTTGAGAGAGACAGAGACAGAATGTGAGTGGGTTAGGGGCAGAAAGAGAGGGAGATACAGAATTCGAAGCTGGCTCCAGGCTCCAAGCCGTCAGCACAGAGCCCAATGTGGGACTCGAACCCACAAGCTGTGAGATCATGACCCAAGCCGAAGTCGGTCGCTCAACCGACTGAGCCACCCGGGCACCCCTATAAAATTTTTTTTTAATAAATCGATAAAAAGTGCTTGCACTATTGGTTGAACCATATGCCTTTTTTGTAGATGAAAAATTATCAAATGTTGGCAATTTCATATGGCCCACCCTAATAATATTGCTACCTTTGTAGACTTAAGAAATTTGACAGGGCAGAGAGATTAATTCTCACAGTTTCAGGGGATCTTACCTGACATCCAAATCTAACAGAGGAAGGGAGGCTGTGAGGCAACTAGCATCTTGCCACTGACCTGTCTCAGTAGTCTCCATACGTGACGATGTGAGTCAGAATGGGAAACAGTTTTGAACCTGGTTTGACTTCCTTCCCACATCCAAGCCTGTCTCCCTGGCTTTGGTCAAAACTCAGCTGATATCCTATGTTATATTCCTTCATAGTACAAGTACAGCTATAAACACTATGGGCTTATGTGATTCTCTTTTTGGAAGAGTGAAGTCAAGTTGTCATTTTGGGAAATGAAGAGGGAGCACCATTATGACCCCCCACCATCCAGGGGGAGACATTTGGAAATGTGTGACTCGGCAAGTCAATGGAAGGACTCAGATCAGAATCAGCTTGTTGTCTCCCTTCCTTCTAACAGCATTTCCTCATCTGTGATTTTAGACACCAGGGCTAAGTCTGCAGAGACTCTGTGTTAGAAGAGCCCGTGCAACTCAGAAGGGGGCTCAGAAAGAGGGAAACCAAATCTGTGGCGGATACTGCGGTGTGGGGGTCCACTGTGAAATCTGGGAGATATTGTGAGACCACCTCCTTCATGACTGAGCACTCAACCCACGGCAAAGTCTCCTTCTGGAAACTGCCCTCCAAGGAAGAACGACCCCACAAGCTCATGGCACTCTTCTGGGGAGGCTGGAGAGGGAAGAAACCCACGTCCAGTGGCCTTTTGATAGGAGCGAGTGGTGTACGGGTAGGAGAACTCTGAGGGCCATCCAGCTCCATGTGGGATGCCGACGCTGTCACATGGCTGTCTCACAGCCCTCCTCTCTCACTACTTTCTAGTTCTTTCACTCCCCCAACAAGTGTTGATCTTAGGAAAAGTTCTCGATAAACTTGCATCAAATCTTCACCTCAGAATCCTGGGGACACTCCACACAAGACAAACTGAGAATGAGGGAAGGTGTTATGGAATGCATATGGAGAAGCTTCTCTTGGGAACAAGAATGTGTAAGTGAGGGAATGAAGGAGTGCACTCCGGAGCCAGGCAAGCCTCCCCACACCCCGTTGAGAAAGATCGCCATCCCAATTACTCATGTAACTTAGAGTCGGATAAGATGTTGCGTCAAGGGGGGCGCCTGGGTGGCTCAGTCGGTTAAGTGTCCGACTTCAGCTCAGGTCACAATCTCGCGGTCTGTGAGTTTGAGCCCTGCGTCGGGCTCTGGCCTGATGGCTCAGAGCCTGGAGCCTGCTTCTGATTCTGTGTCTCCCTCTCTCTCTGCCCCTGCCCCCTTCATGCTCTGTCTCTCTCTGTCTCAAAAATAAATAAAACGTTAAAAAAAAAAAAAAAGATATTGCGTCAAGGGTGTGAAAAAGCTTCCGTGTCAAATCAATGAAAAGTTACAGAAGTAGCAATCAGACAGGAAAGTGGAAAATGGGTGCTTTTCCTTCTGGGGAGAAACTGTTGAGCCACTGGGAAATGAAGTTCCTCTTTCAGTGCACCAGTCCAGTCTCTGGTGGAAATGAAAAGCGTGTTACACATAGTCACCTTTGTTTTTGCAGGATTCCCAGGGAAGGCAGGGATCCACACAGACTGATTTTCTAAACAGGTTTTCTTTTGAAAGGTAAGACCTGTTTAGAAATGTCAGGGGTGTGTACAGAAATAATTCTAATACCTATTATAAATGCTCCTGGCCTCTTCACTAGGGAATCCTGTACTTAACCGAATCTTTACTTGGTGAATTGGAGGCCTCATTTTGAACATCAATTATTTTCCTGAATGCTAAGATAACAACCCTATAAGGCAGTGCTCTCCAAACTTTAACGTATCTACAGCTCGCCTGAGGGTGTTGTTTTAAAATGCCAATTCTGATTTAGTAGAGCTGAGGTTCTGCAGTCCTACCTATCTCTCAAGTGATGTGGATGCTTCTGGATGCCAACCACACTGTGAGTAGCAAAGCTCTAAAGGTATCAGCAGATATACTTCTCTTTGCTCTTAGCATTTGGTAGCCTACAACTAGAATTCTGTTATTCATATTTATTATCTCTTTCTTTTTTAAGTTCACCATCAAGCTTAAATGAAAATACAGTGGAAGAGAGCCAAAGCATAAGAGACTCTTAGAAACTGAGAACAAACTGAGGGTTGACGGGGGGTGGGAGGGAGGGGAGGGTGGCTGAGGGGTATTGAGGAGGGCACCTTTTGGGATGAGCACTGGGTGTTGTATGGAAACCAATTTGACAATAAACTTCATATATTGAAAAAATAAAAATAAAAAAAATACAGACTGGAAGGAATCATCTAGTCCAAACACCTCAGTTTAAAAGTTTATTTATTTATTTTGAGACAGAGACAGAGAGGGGGCAGGGAGGGATGGAGAGGGAGAGAGAGAGAGAGAGAGAGAGAGAGAGAGAGAGAGAAAGAGAGAGAGAGAGAGAGCATGAGTGGGGGAAGAGGCAGAGTGAGAGAATCCCAAGCAGGCCTCGCACTGTCAGCATGGAGCCTGATGTGGGTCTTGAATTCACCAACTGTGAGATCATGACCTGAGCCGAAATCAAGAGTTGGATGCTCAGCTGACTGAGCCACCCAGGTGCCCCCAAATACCTCATTTTAAAGCTAATAAAATTGATGTCCAAGAAGGCTGTATGATTTATGTAAGGTTATTTGACTGACTAGTGGTAAAAATAGGGCTTATAATACTGCTCCTCTGAGTACAGGTCTTCTCCCAGTTTCTATCTCCCCTACTAATTTGTTGCTCCTTTTCTGTAGCAGATTGAAAAGTCAGAAAATTAATATTATTAAAATTCTAGGTAAGGTAAATAAGCTTTAACAAAGAGATCTAACCACTTTCCTATGAACAAAATGTCAAAGAATCCAAAGTAATGATTAGACTTGATGCCTTCTATATATGAGTTTTTCTTTTTTGCTAAATAATGAAATCTGGACAGTTTTCTGGATGGTTGAAGTCATCTCTAAATAGAGGATTAGTATTCAACTAATTAAATTAAAAAACGTGTTGCCAAATTTAGCAAAAACAAACAAAACTTAACAAGATGTTCACTTAAATTTGAATATCAGAAACAATAAAGAATTTCTTTAGTATAAATATGCCTTATATTCCAGAATAACAGGGAGACAAGAAATAATAAAGATAAAGACAGAAATCCATGACTTGGAGAACCGTGACTAGAAAGAGGAGGAAAATGAACAAAAGCAGAAATTGTTCTTTGAAGAAACCCAGACATGAGTAATCAAGAGAGTGAAGAGGAGAAATCAGAAGGCTTAAAAACATACAATATAAAAGGAGGGGTAACTATAGCTAAGACAGAGATGAGACAAAATAAAAATACATTATGAACAACTATCAGCACGAAATTTGAACACGTGGAAGAAATTAGTAAATGTATGGAAATCTCCCATAGTCCAAAATTGGAAAGGAGAAATTTAACATATTAATAAAAATCAAAGGAAGTTAAATGACAAACATAAATATTTCCTCAAGAAAAAACCCCAAACCCAATTGGTTTTACAGGCGGGTTAATTTTGAAGGAATAGATAATCCTTATTTTATACAGATGGTTTCAGAAACTACAAGAAGGAAAACTCAATTTTATGAGGCTTGTGTAATGTGAATATTCAAAACAGGAACAAACTAATTCCTTATATAAATACAAGTGCAAAAATCCAAAGCAAAAGATTAACCAATAAAATCCAAGAGCATATTTAAAATATAATATGTAATAATCAAGCAGGTTCACTCCACAAAGGCAAAGATAACTTGATATCTAAAAAAAAAAACTTATCGATATGATTCAACATAATGATAGATCAAACAAGAAAACTCATATGATACTATCAATTGACATGTATCAAGTGTTTGATTAAGGTTGGCTCACATATACCAGTATGTTTTTCAAGAGGCAGAAGAAAGAATCTAAGGCTTATTCTAAAATTTATTAGAAAATAAGTGCTCATGAATAATGAATAGCTAACTCAATTTTTTTAAATGTGCAAAAGCGGAAGAAGGTGGGGACATGCCCTACGAGTTATGCTTATGTAGCAAAGTCTATTCCAGAAACTAGTATATAATTAACGTGGCACTTCAGATCATCAGGGCAAGGATGGAATGTTTTAATGGTTGCGATTATAAATTGGCTTCTCATATATAGGAGGAAAAAAGGGGAGCCCTACTTATTCTAAATACAAAAACAAATTTCAATAGGTTAAACGCTAAACTTCAAAAGGCAAAACTGTAAGAAAGTAAAAAATATTTTTGCAATCTTAGAAAAAAACTAATAGACTTATCTACATGACAATTAATAGAAGAGGAACATGAGATGGCTGACAGTTATTTTTGTAAAGGGATGCTCCACCTCACTAATAATGCCCAATATCACGATATCACTTTGTTCACATCATATTTACCCATTTTAGGTAATTAGATAATATTATGTTTATGCACGGATATGTGGAAATGAATGCACTATTTTCATTTGTCTTGGAAGTATCAACTTTAATTTCAAGTCCACATGCTGACATAGATGTCTCTCTCTTTCAGTGTATTTCTGAGCCATCTGGTTCCACTGATTTGTCTATTTGTTGATATTTTAACCATTATAACTTCATGGTATATTTTGATGTTTGACAGAGTCAGGCCTCCTTCCCCGTTAAACTTTTGTAATATTTCCATAAACACATTAATATCAACTTTGTCATTCCTTAAAAGTACTTCGTGAGAATTTTTATTGGGATTCTGCAAAGTCTGGGGTTTAGGGAGAGTCGACCTTCATAGGATATTGAGTCTTTCTGTACAAGACCAGTTTGTGACTCTTCATTTATTCAAGCTTTCATATGCCTTCTTCATACAGATCTTTCCATTTCCTCTTTTTTTTTTTTACATTTACTCCTAGATATTTTACTACCTTCACTGCTATTGTAAAGGAACTATTTTCTTTAATCATGTTTTCTCTTTGACTGCTATTTAAAAATTAGCATATTTCCTTTCATCTTAATTTCGTAATAAACTATGATACTAAATGAAATAATTTTGGGGTTCTTTCCTCTTTTCAGGCATCAACTTAATTTCTGGGGAAATAATTTGAATTTTATTTCCCCCTTTCACATTTTATCGTTTCATTTCTTTTATAGCTCAGAAAGCATAAAATTCAAAGTCTAGCACTGGCTGCTATTTCCAGAGAAAGTAAAATAACAATGGTGATACAGGAGTTTTTGCTACTTTGCGCCCCTTTCTCTGTTAGTTCCTTTACATTTTTACTTTGACTTTAATTTGATCTTTTCCCAATTTAGGTGGAAACTTTGATTATTAATTTTATACTGCTTATTTTTCAAACAGAGACATATAAAGCTATAAATCTCCCTGGAAGTACTATTTTAATCATATCTCATACATTTTGAAATGTTGCTTCATTATCATTCAGCTCAAAATATTTTCTAATTTTCCCCAGAAAACCTTCTTTGACCTATGGATTATTTAGAAATATACTGCTTGACTACCAAAAAATTGTACATCTTCTAGACATATTGTTATTCATTTCAAATCTAGTCCTGTAAAGGTCAGAGGATGTACTCTGTATGACTACCATCATTCCAGATTCGCTAAGACTTATTTTATGGTCTAGTATATAGCCTATTTTGGTGAATGTACCACGTGCATTCTGCAGTTGCTGAGTGTAGTGTTTCTACAAATGTCAAGTAGATCAAGATACCTGATAATGATCTTCAAATCTTACACACTTGTCCTGATTTTTTTGTCTGTTTGTTATATCAATGACTTACAGAGAGATATGATAAAAATCTCCAATTATTATTATGAATTTGGCTATTTGTCTATTAGTTCTGTCAACTTTTAATTATTTTCTTTTGAGGCTCTGTTCTTAGGTGATTCAATTTTATAACAATTAAGATTGTTCAGCATTTTTGATAAATTGACCCACTTATCATTATGAAATATCCCTATTTTCCTCCGGTAACACTCTATTTTGTCAGATATTAACATAGCACAGAAATTTTCTTACAGTTAGAGTTCACATGATATACAATTTTTCACTTTTACTTTCATTCTGCATGTCTTTGTATTTAATGTGTGTTTTCGGGGTCCCTGGGTGGCTCAGTCAAACGTCGGACTTTGGCTCAGGTCATGATCTCACAGTTCGTGAGTTCGAGCCCCGTGTCGGGATCTGTGCTCACAGCGCGGAGCCTGAAGCCCGCTTCCAGTTCTGTGTCTCCGTCTCTCTCGCCCCTCCCCTACCCCTGTTCACACGGCCATTCTCTCTCTCTCTCAAAAACAAAAGAACATTAAAAAATTTTTAAATAAGAAGAATAAAGTGTGTTTTCATAAACAGTATGTAATTCTTTCCATGTTATGTAGACTGACAATCTCTACCTTTTACATGGCATTATTAGGCAATTTGAATTTAATGTAATTAATAACATCCTTAGTTTTAAGTCTGCCAGAGGGTATTTGTTTTTTATTAGCTGTTTCTTCGTTCCTCTTTTCCTGCTTTCTTTTGAGTGAATCAAGTTATTTTATCATTGTATTAATCTTCGTGTATATGTGTATTTTTAATGATTGCTCTGGAGATCATAATATGTATATCTAACTTACTACAATCTACATTCAAATAATATTACTATCCATAGTGTAAGGACCTTACAGCCATATTACTCCACTTACCACTTGTCCCTTGTAATAATACATATTATTTCTTTGCAGGAGAGGACGGTCAAGCTGTCACTGAGGTTGCTCGACTTCCCTTTTCACACACTTACGCTTCCTTCCCTTCTTTTCCACAGATGTTGGTACCCAGGCCGCTCCTTAATAAACACCTGGCACACTAAGTTCCATCTCAATTTTGGTATACGTGCCAACGAAGCAAGCACCTAAATTCCATCTCAGAATCTACTCCTACAGCATCCAACCTGCCACAACCAAAGAAGATGATCAAACTTCCCCCCATCTTCGAAAAATTTCTTTTGATGTGGTTTTCACTCAAACTATAGCCCATCTTTTATAAAATTTTGGAGGAAGAGGTAGTCTGCCTCTGTTTCTAGCCTCTGTCTCCTCCCCTTTCAATCTAGCATAGCCCACAGTCCCACTTACCCACCTCCGTGTTGTGTCATAAGTAGCCTCCCCCCAGTCACCGGATACATTCCAGTGGACCCCTAGGGGATGCCTGAAACTGCAGATAGTACCAAACCCTATATTTATACTATGTCTTTTCCTATACATCATACCAATGATGACATTTAATTTATAGATTAGGCACAGTAAGGGATTAACAATAATAATAAAATAGGACAATTGTAACAATGTACTATAATAAAAATTATATGAATAACTCTCTCTCAAAATATCATTGTACTTCTTCTTGTGATGGTGTGAGATAATAAAATGTCTACGTGATGACATGTGAGGTGAATGACCCAGGCGTTGTGACATAGCGTGAGGCTACTACTGACTTTGTGATGATGTGTCAGAGGAGGGTCATCTGCTTTTCAACCGCGGTTGACCGCAGTCACGGAAACTGCAAGAGTGAAAACACGGATGAGGGGGTGCCACTATGTTACCATTACTCTCCCAATTGTCAAGGCCGAAAGCTAACATGGCATCGTTCATTCAAGCAATCGCCAAACATTCTGAAGATTACAACAGGGAAGCTCTGTGCTCAGTGCCTGACATAAAACCATGACTATACATGGTCACTGCCCACAAGTTCCTAGAGTTCATCAGATGAAGACGGAGAAAGGAGAACAGCAAAGTATACAAACGCTGTGACGGAAGAGTCTGCTGAAGAGGCGCATAGGAAGAAGTTACCGATTACACTAAGAGGGGCTTGGGCAAGAGGTTCGGGAAAGGTCAGACTATAAAAGATATAATCCATGAGCTAAATCTTAGAAGATGAATATGTGTTTCTTAGAGACACAAAACAGAGAAAGCACTTACAGAGAAAGAAAAACATGAGCTCCCTACCTGAAAGGTTATGGAGATGTGAAAACCTTGGAGTATTCCCGTACTGAAAGCAATCTGTTATGAATAAAATGATTAAGGCCTATAATGTGTGCGTGTGTATGTGTGTGTGTGTAGAGGAGTGTGGAAGATGGGATAAATGGGGGAATTCAATGAGACAAGGTTTATCTCTATCTCTCTATGTCCAGTCACCAGGCCCTTCTGAGTCTGTTTTGTAGTTACTGTGTCTGTACCATATGACTTACGACATTTTGTCTTCTGGAGTATTTGTGCAACATGGCCATGCAGTGTATGTACCTCAAGGATAAAGATGGTGACTCATTCAGCTTTGAACTTCTCTATAGTATAATATTCTATTCATTTTCGCCAATGTTTATGGAGTAGAATTAAAATTGGCCCTGTTATGAGGTGGAAATAAGGCAAGTGTCTATCAACATCTTTAGTATGAACTGGACACGTGATCCAGAGTGAAGGTGGGCACGCTATAACCCATGGGCCAAATCTGACCCACTGCCTGGTTTTGTATGGGCTGTGAGCTAAGAATGTCTTTTGCATTTTCCAATGGTTGAAAAAAAAAATCAAAGAAAACCAGTGTGAATAAGGTGAAAATTATATGAAATGAAATTTCAGTGTTCATACATATAATTTTATTAGAACACAGCTATGCTTGTTCATTTACATACTGCCTGTGGCTGCTTTCATTCTATAACAGCAGTGTTAACAGAGTTGTAAGTAGTTGTAACAGAGACTGTATGGCCCATGAACCCTAGAATATGTATTATTTTGCTCTTTATACCAGCTCCTGGTAGAGAGGAAGGACCGTGGCATTTTAGGATAAACTGGATTTGAATCTGGCTCTTATCTGTATCTCTATTAACTATGTTATCCCAAATGTTTAGCATCTCTGAGTTTTCAGATAATCATTTTTAGAATGAGTAAAATCACATCTCTGATAGAGAGCTTGTATGAAAATTAATAATAAGATACCTGGAATGGAAAAAAATATCAATAAATGTGTTTCTCAACCACCACCATCCCCACACCACTGTGTGGTATCACAGACTCTTTGAAATCCAATCAATTAAATATGTAATACATTTTCTATTGAAGATTCATACTCAGTGTTTGGCTAGTTGAACCCAAACAAAGAAAAGAAGGAAATAATGGTTTATAGGCTTTAGGTTTTACACAGCAAAGGCTTCACATAGCACATGTTTCCAGCAGTGGTCTATAATTTATAATTGATGTTTTAAATATTATATTCAAAATACTATAAGCATACTATATTTAAAATACCTAACTACTTTCTGTTAGGATTGCTAACCGGTCCAGCCTGAGTGAGACCATTCCAAATTGGGAACATTTTAGAACAGCCATGAAAATAAATATGAACATATGATTTTGCATATGTTGATGGGCTCTCTGTGTAACCAAACAGCACCTCCTTCTCAGATTGCTTCATTTGTTGTCTGTATTGCTGAGATTCAAAGCACTTTCTGGAAGGAATCATTCCCTCTGTTTCTTTCTCTATCCCCCAATGGCACCTCGAGTTATAATATGCACTTAATAAATCCTATGAATTAGGTCCATGGATACATTGTCTTTGAAGATTTTAGAAGAAATTCAACAAAAGAAGACAAGAGGGCTTTCCTTACAATTCCACATGTTTTAATTTGTTTTCTTGTTCATGTCATGTTCTCATGTTTATCCCCAGTGTTCAATTCTGGGTCTGGCATATAACAGGTGCGTAACGCGTGCTGACTGAATACGGCAACATGGTATAGAGGAAAAAACATGCGATCACAATCAAGAGGCATGAGTCTGATCTTCAGTTTTACCATTTGATTCTTGAGTAATGTAAAAAAAGCACTTTGAGATGAATTCTTATTTTTCTAATCTATAAAATAGGAAAACAACTACTTTGCCAAACTCAGAGCTACTGCAGGGATCAAATTAAAAAGCACATGAGAATGCACTTTGTAAACTATAGTGGCTTTTAAAATGTGCTTATTACTGTAAATAATAAAAATTTACATGTTCTGCCTTATAAAAGAAATTCCTAACATTTTGGTGTATTGGTTTGAGATTAGATGAAACCAAAGAAAACTAAGAGAGACAAGTTCTCAGTAAATGAGGACTAAATTGAGAAATTTGTTGGGAAAGTAGCATTTTAGTAAATGAAGGATTTTGGAAAGATATTTTCAAGGCTAACGTTTTTCAGTATAGTTGTTTTTCACTTGTGCAATAAATTTGTCTCTGATCCACTACATGCAAATCATATGTATGTATCAAATCAAGATTAAAGTAAACTAAAAAAATAAATAAATAGTCAGAAATCCTATAGCCCTCAGAAAACTTGCAGAAAAAACCCCCAATGAACTTATTTTTAGAAATCACTTCCTAATTTATTTGGTATTAAGTGGATTTGTAAAAACTAAATTTTATTAATAGGTTTGCTATATTAACTCCCACATATATTTGTGATTTATATATATATATATATATATATATATATATATATATATATATACCCCTACATCATTTGTAGTAAAAACAGGGTGCACACCGAAAATATAAAATATACATGGTAGTTAACTGACATACATTAAAAGAATTCCAGTTGGAGACTTCTGCTTCTAGCTATGAGGAAATAGCTTATAATAGAACAAACACTTCTGTCAAGAATAATTATAAAATATGAATAAAGTAAAAAGAAAATTTTTTTGTTTTTTTAATGTGTATTTAATTTTGAAAGAGAGAGAGAAAACAAGCAGGGGAGGGACAGAGAGAGAGGGAGACACAGAATCTGAAGCAGGCTCCAGGCTCTGAGCTGTCAGCACACAGCCTGATGCGGGGCTCAAGCCCACAAGCCATGTGATCACGACCTGAGCTGAAGTCAGACACCCAACTGACTGAGCCATCCAGATGCCCCCAAAAAGAAAAAAGTTTGAAAACATGTGAGAGCAACCACAGCAATCAGGACTGAAGAGACTTGAAAAGCAAGAAACCACATTGAAAGGAACCTCACATTCTGTGCCACTTTTGCCATTGAGGTATTTTTCAAACTCTAAGCTCTGCAGAATAAGAGCATAAGAAACTAAGCGGGAATTGGTGGGTGAGAGGCCAAAAAGCCAAACAGTTTTTACCAGACACATACTGCTGAGGAGACAAAAATTGTACTTCAGAGACTATCAAGGTGGAGGGCCTAACCCAAGCTTTTATATGAGACCCCTAAAAAGGGGAAAAGAGGAAAAGGGGAAAAACATATCAGCTCACTAATACAGAAATTTGAAGCATCTTTTCTTTTTAATTTGTTTAATGTTTATTTATTTTTGAGACAGAGACAAAGTGCAAGCAGAAGAGGGGCAGAGAGAGAGGGAGACATAGAATCCAAAGCAGGCTCCAGGCTCTGAGCTGTCAGCACAGAGCCCAACAGGGCTCGAACTCACAAACTGTGAGATCATGACCTGAGCCAAAGTCAGACACATAGCTGACTGAGTCACTCAGGCACCCCAGAAATTTGAGTCATCTTCATTACTGATTGGATTAAGATGTTCTTTCCCAAATCTTTCTACATGCTAAAAAAAAAAAGTAAATGGTCTTGAAAGGAAGATATCATTAGCCACAATCTCTACAATAATATTTAGTTAAAACTTTATTCAATATGAAAGTAAATGAGGCTAAATGAATGAAAATAAAGAGAAGAAACAGTCAACATAAACAGACCTCAGGTCACCAAGCTATTCGTATTATCAGGCACAGACTTTACAATTATAGGGATTAATATATTTTTAAAATAAACTTTAGGATAAAGAATTTCAAACAAAATGATAATCTATACAAAAAGTTAAATAATAATTCTAGAATTAAAAATACAATAACTGAAATTAATAATGTAATAAAGAGTTTAACAGCCAATTATATGGAATAAAAGTTGTGATTAGTAAAACAGAAGGTATACCAGTATGAAATAACCAGGTTATTTCATAACCTAATCCAAACTTTTATTAGGATTAGGTTGACAAACCGTTAGCCAGATATATACAAAGGAAAAACAGGCCTTGGAACATCATAGTAAAAGTGCCGAAGACAAAACACAAAGAGAATATACTAAAAGCATCACAGAGTAAAAGACATTGCCTTCAAAGTTGTATATAGCAGATTGATAGCTAACTCTCCAAAGAAAGTATGAAAGTGAAAAGACACTGGGATAACATCTTTAGGTGATGAACAAAAACAACTGGCCACTTAGAATTCTGTATACCAAGCAAAGATACCCTTGGAAAATGAATGTCAAATAAAGATACTTTCAGCTGCACAAAAACTGAAAGAATACATTGCCAGCACACTCACATAAAAAGAAACGATGGAATTTCTTTTTCACGCTAAATAAAAATGAGGAAAGCATAGAAATATGGAAAGGCCTGAAGAGCATTGGGCAGGGTAAATATTTAGCTATTTTTAAATCATATTAACTTTAAAAAGCCAGGAAGCAGTAAATGGAGGTAGAGTATTCTCAGGGGCTCACTGCTTATGAAATTATGAGAGCTCTAATTCATAGCAGAAAATTGTAAAGAAATCACATAAATTAAGAAGACAATGACAGACAACCCTACAAAACTGAGCAAAAGATTTGAATACGACCTCCAAGAGAAAAAAAAAAAAGAAAAGTATACAGAAATGGCCAATATATATTTAAAAGACCAAACTCATTAGGCAACATATAAATCCAACTGACATGATGGAGGGGCTACTACCTTTCTATGCCAAACAGAATGGCTAAAATTAAGGCTTGAAATATCAAGTACTGATGAAAATGGGAAGCATCTGGAATACTCATAAGCCTCTGGTGGGAGTATGAATTAGTACAACCACTACGGAAGACTACTTGGAATTATCTACTAAAGCTTCTCATCTGCCTACCGACGATCTAGCATTTCCAAATATACCTACCTGTTTATATATGTTCACCAAAAGAAATACAGAAATGTTTATAGCAGAACTATGTGTAACACCATAGAGAAAAACTGGAAATAAGCCAAACGTTCATCAATATGGACACACAAGTTTGGTGTACTCATACACTGGAATGCTACGTGGCAATGAAAATGAACCCTACTGCTAAATGAAGCAGCACTCTAGCAAATGAAATGTTGAGTAAGAACGAATGAGACACAAGAAGTACGTACTGTAAAGTTCTTCACATAAAGTTCAAAAACAGGCACAATAATCTATGGCGATGGAACTAAAAAGAGTAGATACCTCTGTGGTAAAATCACTGAGAAGGGGAATAAGAGTGATTTATGGGGTGATGTCGTACTCTGTTTCTTGATCTGTGTGGTGGTTAGAGAGGATGTTCACTCTGTAAAAATGTATTGATCTGTGCATTTTTGATTTTTTGCACCTTTCTGTGTGTATGTTACACTTTGTAAATGGGTTGACTTACAAAGAAAGAAGCCCAAAATTCAAAAAGAGGTGAAAAATAAACCCAAAATATAAAACCTCAGAGAAAAACAAGAGGAAATTTCCCGAGAAGCCAATCCAACATATCACTTTACACACACACACACGCACGCGCGCGCACACACACACACACACACACACACACACACACACACACACACAATCTACCCACAGCCTTCACAAACAACCATTTGGTTCACTTACTTTGAGCCAAACCTCCTCCTCCCTCTCCAGGCTACCTTCTGTCTTCTCACTCCTTTTATCCTGAGGTCTGTTTCCATTGGTGACACAGGGAAACCAGCCAGTGAGAGGACGGTGCTCTGGTAAATCTGGATGGTATGACGTGCAAATCTGAAATGTAATTTCAATCAAAAATTAAATGTATAAGGTGAGAGAGAAGTAAATACAATGACTCTGTAGCTCAAAACCAAAGTTTTCCTCTCTTTCTGAGTGCCTAATGATCACACTATTGGCAGAAAACTTTTCTCTAAGCAGAAGAATGTCTCAATGCTCTCTGTTAACCTCAAGATATAATTTACCTGGGTAGAAAAACACACATGATAACTCTCAGCCTACCATCAACCCAGATATCTTGCCCAAAGAACAGTCCTGGAACATTTTAGGCAACTGCTCCTAGAATTAGCCATAGAAGTCTGTCCAGGATGATGGTTATATCCTTACTGGGCAGGATCCACCAGTCCGAGGAGTGAGGCTACTGAGTCAGAAACCATTAAGCATTCAGCTGGGTAAAGGAGTCAGGGAACAGAAACACCAGAAAATTTCTCCACTTAATACTTAAGGAAGATAGACAAGCTAGACTAAAAGCCACTTCAGAGAGCTGTTACTAACTCAGAATCTCCCGACTTTCCTGGCTTTCTGTCACTGGGCACCAAGAACTCTTGAGAAAGATGCCAGATTTCATTGAAGAAGTGTAGTGAACATTGCTAGCTGCCTCCCCATATCCATTTCCCCTTACTTTCTTATTAGGAAACTCTGATTTTGTTCAAGGTGGCAGTAAATCCAGTTATAAATGCTTGTCTCCTCAGAGACCTTTACAACAAAGGGTGATGACGTGACCTGGATGTGACCGATGAGATGTTGGTGGAAGTCTATAGTGTTAAACGTCCAGAAAAGCTGCCATGATTGTTTCCCAATAAAAAGGGACTCAGTTAGCGTATACGTACTTCCTGTGAACTTCCCCCATCTTCCTGCCTGAAATGCTGACTTCATGCCTGGTGGAGTCATCTTATGAATAGGAGGAAGAAAGCTGCAAGCCAAGGATGGAAAGAGCTAGAATCTAGAAGATTCCAAGGTCCTTGAGGAGTCTCTCGAACTAGAGCACCAACTCCGGGCTAGTTTCTCAACCTCCTGGGGGTCTCCTGAGGTATACAATGCAATGATTTCATCCTGGCCTAAAATACCAACAGAGCTAAATCACACTTCCATTGAAATGATGGTATTGCTTATTGTTATGATGAATGGAAGAGTTTAGTTGGCAATGGATGCATCTGGAATAGTACCCAAAAGCCAAAGCCCTTAATCTTCTTTTCAGTATTCAACTCTAATTCATAGATGTCAGTCCTTAAAGTCCTTGGAGGATCTCCTATTTATTTAGGTGGATATTCATGGAAAATTGTATACCAGAGGATTTGTTTTTAGTACTAGCTCTAGAATTTCTTCAATAATAACAGTCCTTTAAATCAAGTTATACTTTGATCTTTAATATACTTTAAATTTCATTTGATCCTTGTGATAAACCATTGAGTTAAATGCAAAAGTTATTACTATCCCCATTTTACATATGAGAAAATTGGGGCCCAGAGAGGTTAAGTGACCTGTCAAACCTCGTTTAGTGATAACAGTAGTAATACCAGTGAATTCAATATTGTAATCCAGGCATTCTGACTCTTTGCTACTTCTTTTTCTTCTTGTAAAATAAATTCTCCCGTATAGAAAGCCCAAGTGTAATTTCTGATATTTGTACATCTAAAGTTAATTTTGCGATGCTTCTCTGTACCTTGGAATCAGCGATTGTACAGCCAAATGTTCCTAGATGAAAACTAGTAAGGGTAAGTGGGGTAAGGGAGGTGTGGGGGCAGGGTGGGGGAGATGAGATTTAATTGCTAGTCCAGAAATTTTTCATTTAATGTTACCTTATTCTGAGTTCAGTAGGGACTAAATTTGATGTCAAAGACAGGAAAGAAATGTAAGCCCCCCCATAAAGCACGTGAGAGAGAGAGCCCCTTTACAATTCTGCTCAGCCTTCACTCCATTCTTCCAGCTTGATTTACCATGGAATGAGGTTCTCCAGTTACCAAGGAAGCAGGACACTTCTTGTCTTCATGAGAGGAATAAGCTTGGGTGGCCCACTGATCCACATATCCTTTGGGAGTATAGAGGCCACAGTCTATGATGCTGGTTTCCTTCTCAAAAGGTTCACATATCCCATCTCCCTCATATATGTAACATAGGCTTGGCTCCCCTGGCAAGAAATATTGTATAACATTTCAAAAAGTGTTCATAGATGTCATGGAAAACTCACTGCATTTTTTCTCAAGTCCACAAAAGAAAATGCTGTTACTGCCAGCTAGCTTAATACCCACCCCAAACATACAGACAAAACGATGT
Organism: Lynx rufus; assembly: GCF_022079265.1. Lineage (NCBI taxonomy): Eukaryota > Metazoa > Chordata > Mammalia > Carnivora > Felidae > Lynx > Lynx rufus. Next base: position 45,233,415 of record NW_025814829.1, read on the forward strand.
GCGTGCACACACACACACACACACACACACACACATACACACACACACCTTCCTAAAGAAGAAGGGTTCTTCATGGGGAGAGGAGTAGAATCCATCTCTATAATAGAAGGTATAGAAAGCAGTGGGATTTGTGAATAAAGAATAGCGAGAGAAAAGTAACCGTAGGCCGGAGGTAGAAAGAAATTTGAAGGCATCGTTAAGCAAGATCCTGAGGGAAGGAGGGGATATAAGAGTAGAAGGTAAAAGAAGAAAGAGAAGTTAAAGAAATGGTATGATGGGCTATGTACGTGGATCCCCTTCATGGTTCTTGAAGTAGTAAAGTATTTGAGGGATTTGTTTCCCATTACTCTTTGTGGCTGAATCGTGTTTCCTCAACTAACTGCGCCACTGCTCTGAAAGAGACAATACGGGCACTGGGTTTTCAAGGCTTACATGCCTCTTCTTTCCTTTCGTCTTACAACAACCATGCGGGGCGTGCATTTTTTGTTTGTGTCATAAATAAGGAACATTTTGCCACAGGTCCCTTGATACGTAAGTAATAGAGCTTGGATTGGAGCCAGGCTCACAGAAGGTGGGTGCAGTGGGGTCTCTATCAAGCTGAGGCCAAGGCACTGCCTTCAAGAGCAAACAAGTGAGGAGCGAATCTGTAAGAAAACCTGCTGGAGTGTTAGCAAGCGAGCTTGTATTCCCTGGACAAGTTCCACACTTGCTCACCAGAAAACTCCTCCTAAGTGAATAGTACCAACTACAGACACGTAAACTAGCTTTCTTCAAGTGTGGAAAGCTGAGGTACAGTTAGAAAGCCACTTACTAAGTTCTGGTCCATTTTCTACCAAAACGTAGGACAATTAACATTAGTGGCATGATTCTAATCTCCTATTTCTACTTTAAGTAATAGGACAAGATGACAGGACCAAGATTTGGAAACATAGCAACGTATAGGTATACATTCAGTAACATCATTACTAAAATTCACTGTTACTATACCATTCTTGTTATTTTTAATTCTTCACAGCAATACTACAGGGATGCTGAAGTAATTTTTTCAGTGGCTCATCAACATGTAGCTACTAATTATTTTCCTTCACAATTTCTTCCAGTCTAAGGCCCTTCTGCTGTAAATCTGTCTCTACTTGCCAGGAATAAGCCAATGTTCCCAGGATGGGGTTCTAAGCTTATTTGGGGTTTTAAACTCCTGCATTCCATCCAACCCATGGCCTTCCCAAATCACTCCCCCAAACCCAAAGCCAATATATGTGCATTTGGAATGACTTTCCCATGATGATTTCTCTCTCTCTCTCTCTCATATATATGCATATATATATGTATTTACACATGTACATGTATTCATGTACATAAATATGTGTATTTAATATATATGTTTGCATTTATGTATATACAAATGTATTTTATATTTTATAATGTACATATATATATGTCTTGTTTCTCTATTTATAACACTGAATATTTCTTCTTGCTTCTATTTTTTTCACCATGGACTTAAAATTTTTGCCTGTTTTTTCAAGTCCGTCTAAAAACAACAGGCCATTTAAAAATATATATATTTCACCATGGTCCCTTAAATCCTAATTTTTGAGAAATAATGGAATATAACTATATGCTGCGCCATGCTATGAGCATATTATACAATGAAACAGAAGTCTAACTGTGGAATGGATCATCTTAGCCTTACCCTGTAAAGTTAAAATAACTTAGATGCAGTCTTACTGGATTTGGAGGCTAAGGAAACAGGAGCCAAGTTTAATGGGATCAAATGTGTTAGAAACAAAACAAGGTGTACTGTTAAGTTAAAGGAGGCTTGAGCTGTACTGGAGGAGACACAGCATTAAGAGAATACATGTGTGCGTGTATGTGTGTATGTGCGTATTCAATGAGCCCATTATGTTACCACACACACACACACACACACACACACACACACACACACTGCAAACAGAGGTGGCATTAACAAATACTTGTGTACAGAAAAGGGGAGGTAATCGGTTCGGTGTATTCTGTACAGCCAGACCACATCTGGAGTATTGAATTCCTTTCTGGGCATTGACCACATGAAACATGCCAGGTTAGGGTAAATAGGAAAGGGTCTGGAAACCTAATCACATGAGGGGATGTTTGGATTGGAAAGGAGAATAATGGGGAGGCATTTCAAATATCTGAATGGTAGTCAAATAAAACAGGGAAAAAATTATCCTCTGTAGTTTCATAGCAGGGCAAAAGCACTTGATTAAGCATGAGGAAAGCTGGGCTCCAGTGCTGGCCCTTCAGAGCCTCATTGTATGCCTGTGGATTAGTCACTACAATGCTCTGAGCCTCAGTTTCCAAACCGGAGAAGAGGAGAAGGATCGTATTGCAACAGATAAAGCCATTCTTAAGTAGAATGGTGCATTTCAAGATGTGTCCTTCACTGCTAGAAGTATGTAAGCAGAAGCTAGAGGCCTCTCTCTCAAGAACTGGCAGGAGAGATTTCTACACGGGAAGGAGGCCAGACTCCAAATCCCAGTTAGACTGCACACATGAAGGGAGCAGGGCCTCTATCAGACTCGTGGTACCTGGCGGGCACTGCCTATGTTTTGTTAGATGGACGGATGAAAGACCCCTAAGATTCTATAATTTTGTGAATCTACTCTAGATAGCAGGAGAATTTGCGCGTCCTGTACAGTATTTTACACCTTAATTATACATTATTACAATCATATCCTACTTTACCTTGCAATTTACAGGCATTAAGATATTTTTCAAAGCATCGCTCTTTACAAAATTTTGGCGAATGGTTACGTTCCACAGAAACACTGCAACATATACAGATAGGAGTAAAAAAAATAATAATAATCTACATGTAAGGAGCCCATTGATGATGTCTTTAACCAGAATTGGGAGAAGTTTCCTAGATGGCCTTCCTGCATGGCAAGAACCTAGAGTCAAAGCCACCTAGTGATAACTTATTGCTAGTGATTTGCCGGGATTAAGCGGTGTTAGGACTCCCCGTCATCAGTCATTATCTTACCTATGAAACACAGCCGCCAAGAGGTATCTTGCAGTCTCTTTGGCTTAGAATGTTTCCCGCACTGATTTTTATGTAAAACCTCTGATTGTGCTGCTTGGCTGGTGCTTTGGTGGTAGACATGAGGACCCAAGGGCAATCCTTGGTAACATTAATCAAGGAGGCAGTGTACCCCAGTGGTTTATATTTAGATTCTAGAACCTCACTTCCTTGGTTCAAATCCCATATTATTTAAGCTCTCTGCGCCTCAGATTGATCTCCTCATAGTTCATGTAGGGATTAAATGAGATACTATAGGTGGGGTGACTGGGTGGCTCAGTCAGCTAAGTGTCTGACTTCAGCTCAGGTCATGATCTCACGGTTCATGGGTGCAAGCCCCGCAGGGGGCTCTGTGCTGACAGCTCGGCGCCTGGAGCCTGCTCTGGATTCTGCGTCTCCCCCTCTCTCTGCCCCTCCCTTGTTCATGCCCTCTCTCTCTCTCTCCTCTCAAAAATAAACATTAAAAAAATGTTTTTTAATGCGATACTATAGATGAAAGTTAGTGCCCGCCTGGCACACCACAGACACATCAAATGTCATTGTTGTTATCATTCAGCTATATGTTATAGGATATCAAAAGCTCACGGAAATAAGACACGGAGACACCTGCAGAAACAGGACATAAGCCTAGGTGGTGGTCCTCCACGCACCTGCGCAGTGGAAGCCTTCCTCCAGCTGGCACGCCCTTGAGCAGCCATCTCCGCTCAGAAGGTCCCCATCATCACATTCTTCTCCCAGGCTCCTAGAAGGTCAAAACATACATTCTTATATACACACAGGCATAAAATAGTTTTCTTTTAAATTATTAAAATCCCTCATTATACATTAAAAAGTGCAAGTTGGAGAAAAGCAGGAGCTAAGAGAATGCTCTTATATAAAAGGTAGCTCACGTCTCAGAAACATCTAGGAGATTCACGGGGGTCCTTCCAGGGTTTCCGGTAGATGGCATTAAGCTAGAAAAGGCCTGCCAGCCCTATGATGAGTGAAATCTTAAAAACAGCTGGTTTGGTGAGGAGGAAACCTGCCTGTCTATATGTTGTTCTGTTTTCTATTCTCTTTTATCTGATATTTCTTTGTGTTTTCATTGTTTTATTCTATCTAGACACAGTTGCTATTAAAGCTAGGGTTTTGTAAGCTTGAAATCTTCTGTTTTATATACCAAGAGACTCAGCAGCCTGATTGCTGCCTGGTCTCCGTCCAGGGCAAAGCTAAGGCCCCGTCAGGTCCTGACTCCCTACTACCACCTGGTGGCAGCTATCATATATTGCAGGGGAGAAATAAATACTGGGAGAAGAAAAATGCCATCGTTTTGTTTTGAACCTGAAAAGCTGACACAGCTGGTGACTAATTTGGATTGGGGTGGGAGAGTTAGTTTAGACTGAGGGCCACAGGAAGCATGTTATGGTAACAAAACAGGTAACACAGATGTGGCCATTGTAAAATGGATGGAGGGTTAGCGTTTTTTTCTTCTTGACTTTGCACCAAAACGGACACGTTTTTAACTCCAGTAGACAAAGGGTTTGGGCATGCTAACGTGCTTTCAGATGAGGACATAACTAATAGCTCTAACCATTGTCTAAAGTGTGCCTCCCCACAGGGATGGAGTGATGAGTAAGTTATTGGATATGAGAATGCTTTCATACGAATTAAAAGCATGCTATGAACGTAATTATATAATAATGTGTTAAATGGTAGGATGCCAACGGAGAAAGGATAACAGATATGAAAAACAACATGATTGAAGAAATCAAGGAAACTTCAAATTCCTTCTTTCTTGGAAGATAAGCCAGCTGAGGCACTGCTACCCAACAGAAAGATGAGCGTCACATACATCATCTTTCATTTTCTAGTAGTCACGTTAAAAGAAAGAAATAGGCGGAATTAGTTTTAATGATACATTTCATCAAACTCGAGACATCCAAAATAGTGTCATTTTAGTAATGTAATCGGTATGAAAATGATTAATAAAGCACATTACATTCTTTTACACATCCCACATCTTTGAAATCTGATGGGTATTTTTCACTTACAATACATCTGGGTCCAAACACTTGATCTGTATTTAGATTTCATAAACTCTATTGTTGGAAAAGTAGATTCATCTACCCAAGTTGTTCCAAATATATTTAAAGGTTTTCTGATAACTGAATCAAGTAAGTTTTTAAATTAAATTTAAGCTACTTAAAATTAAATAAAATTCCGTTTCTTGGCTGCACTTGCCACACTTCCACACGTGGCTTGGATGTCCCACATGGGCAGACTGAGATGATCGCTTCCAAATAAATGTGGCTTACAAGTCCAGGGCCTCCACAGTGTTTGCTCTGATGGTCTTACTGCGGTGTTATCCAGTGTGACAAAAATATATTATAACTAGTCTCAGGATGACTTCTTGGGCATCTGTGATCCCCTTAGATTGAATCTATACATTTGTCAAGCTTTAAACAGTGGGTTAAACAATTTGCATGGCTCCTTCTTGCTGTGTGTGGAGTGGAGGCCCTGCCTCTGGCTGAGACAAAGCTGTAATTCACAGGTTTCTTCCCACTGGGTGGTGAACCATTTATGACTCTTTATAGGGAGGGAATACAGGCAGGAAACAGGAATGTTTGAACGAGGAAACTTGTGAGGCCCAGCAGCCAAGCAGATGCTGCTTCAGGTGAAGCTGTTTCAAGGCACAGGAGAGAAGGTGCAAGTTGGGAAGGGCTCTTCAGCCCTTCCTGTCCCAGACCCCCAGGCAAAGGTGGCATCCTGGGGCCTCCAGGCGGCCACCATCAGAGAAGTGCGGTGGGAGACACCTAGGGCAGAGTGTTTTGCTCAAGGAGGCTTCTGCCTGGGTAGTCCTGGTAACCAAGCCTCCCAAACACCTTAACTGGTGGGCGGCAGACTTCGAAAGAGGCGGCCAGGGCAGGGAGAGCATCAACAGCAGCCAGCCTTACTCTGTGCACAGAGTCCCGGGGAGGAGCCCAGCAGAGACGGAGGAAGCGGGGTGCAAAGCTGAGACCGCGGTAGGCAGAGGTAGCAGCCAACTAGCAAGGTCGGGGTATTGGTGAGGTTTGCCTTATACCAAAGGTTAAAATCTTAGAAGATGGAGAAACAGGCAGTGTTCAGTGACGGCTAAGCAATGCGATGGGCTCCCAAGAAAGGCTACAGAACTGCTTTCTACTAGGGCGTCAGGATACTATGTGTTTTCACCCAGTCTGGGAAATTAAAAAGAGGCCATCTTATTAGCATGCAGAATCTAAGACACATCACAGCGCCTGGCCATCCGGTCTCCTACTGCCACAGTTCTATACAACGAACATATCAGGTCAGACGAGCATTCAGGACAGGTTAATACAGGGCGACTGGTGGGACATGGGGGCGTTTTCAGTGCTAGATTTGGAAAAGTCCCAGACAAACCGGCGTGAATTAGTCCCCTAGGCTGATACCACAAAAGGGAAACAGAAAAAGGAACACGGTGTGTTAAGAAGGCAAAGTAGTGATTTCATCCTTACCTTGGTAGTTTTACAGAATGGCTGTAAATACACCGCAGTCAGGTCTCCTAGGGGTCAAGTGAGCCAGTGAAGCTCAGAACACTATAGGGACTTTCCCCAGGTCACACAGCTAGTCAGGGGTATGGGACAGGACACTGATTCGAAACACACCCTCACCTGGTCTTTTAGCATCATCTGACATATAACCTTCTCCCTTATAAATTCCTTCCCTCAGTCACTGTCAGCACTTGTCCTTTGAAACCTTAAGAGCTGCCTGCCACCCCCTGAATCAGCCCCAGTATCTCAGTACCCTGCAGTGAGCTCTAAATAAAAGTGAGCTTCTCCTCAACTAAGATGTGAGTGATCTCTCAAGATCACTACCAGGTCCTAGATTTCGTTTGATCACATAGTACCTCCAATTTCCAAGACAAGTCAAACTGAAACTCAAGATTAACCCTCCTGTTCAGGGTAGGGCAGGGCATCCTTGCTCACACATTCCCATGTACCCGCTACTCACCCTGCCACCTTCCCGTCTCCACAGTAAGGAGCTCCATGGATGTGGCTCAGCGGAGGCGAGGCTTCTCCTAGTTCTGTTCCAGCTCCAGCTTGAACTTGGTACCGATACAGCTGCCCAGGTGTGACCTCCCTGTGGAAACCAATGAGCCGTGACCATTACATCCAGAAAGTGAGACGCTGCCCTGGGTCCTTTGCAGATGGCTTGCAGGGGTTTAAAAGAAATATTATGGGGAACATAAATGTTAAACATATGCTACGTTATGTAAATCCAAGTTCGGGCACACAGCCTTACACAGCAGCAGAAGGTTTGCAGACATATTGGTTTCTGTATTCCCAGTATGTCCCACATAGTATACATGCAGTAAATGGTTGCTAGAGAGAACCACCGAATTAACCAACAGTCCTATACAATCTAGGAGGATGGCATTTCGAGTATACCTTTATCGTGTTAAAAAAAACAACCACAAGCCAACTATTGGAAAACCAGCCATCTGCATTCTCGAAGTAATCAAAGACACTGAGGAGGAAAGCGTTAGTGTTTGGACTCAGCAGGGTCCTTCCTGGGTCTTCGGGTCACAGTTTTCTTGGGTTTCGAGAGAATTCTTGTCTTAAAGAGTCTGAGTCCTCAGGGGGAAGGACAAACTCTTTCCTAGAAGAAGGGGACAACAGCTTCCGCCATCATTCTTGGGATGCCAAAAATCCCACAACTAGGAATATGTTAAATGACTCCCCACCTCTAGCCCTGCCCAAATTTATATACACCAGGAATTGGGTTTTATTGGTTGACTCCAGAGATGGAAGGAATTTATCAGACTCTCTCTAGAACCTGAGCGCACTGATCAGGTAGAGGCATGAAAGACAGAACATTTAAGTGGGGGTAAGGGACTCAAGAGAGGGCTGCTGTTTCCAAAAATAAACTCTGCCCTTCTCTTAATTTTGCTCAGTGCCTGCCCGGATTGGAAAACTCCCACCAAAGTCAAGCTCGAATGGGAGTTACTTAGGAGGACAGGATCCCAGAGGGTTATGGGGACTGCCATGAATGGCCACCACAAATCTCCTGCCAACAGCCTCTCCTCCTTAACAGATTCTTCAACTCAGCCACTCTCTTGCTTAATGCCACAGCCAGCCAACGGGAAATACTGTGGGGTCTCAGAAACATCTTTAAAAACCTCCCTAGTGGCTTTTGATTATTTTAATAGGAAAGACATCTAAATATTAAAGACTTTTCAAGCTCCACATTGGCTTTTTTTAGGGAAACAATCTTCTCACGAGAGTGCCAGATATTTCAAAAGCAAAAGCAATTTTTTATTCTAATCAATTCTGATGGCTCCCTTTTCAGAGTGGTTTCTGTCAGACTTCTCATCCAGCCACCCATAAAAGTCTCACACTGCCCCGCAGCTGGGAAAAGATTGGCCGGGAGCGTCAAAATGTGTTTACGCTTCTTGTGGAGAAACTCAGCAGCAGGTTGCCCGAACCTTCAATGACCTGAGTTTATAAATGGCACCGTGTCACAAAGGAAAGGGAACCAAAACAAGACTCGGTCATAAAACTGGATTTTAATCCTGAGTCTGCCACAGGTAGCTGTTCAACCAAATTGAAGTCTTAGTTTTCGCATCCACAAAATGGGGTACGACTGACTTTAACGGTTGTGTGTGTGTGTGTGTGTGTGTGAACGCATGTGTGGATACCATGCTAGATGCCAAAGGTCATTTTAACTGCCTTATTAGAGAAGCTTGAAAACTGATTTTTCTTTTTAAATCTGTCCCATGAGCTCCCCTCTCATTTTCATGAGCTTTGTGCCCATTTCATTGTCCCCCAGGTGTAATTCAGAGAGCAGGTATGACAAGAAAAGTGGAGTAAAGCTCAAGGTGAACGTCATCCTCTACTTTCGTGCAGCTATGGTGGACTGCAAATTGGCCTCGGTTCCTTCCGTCCCACGTTCACGCCCCTCCGCAATGTGACGTTGCTATTCCTCCCATCAAGAGACAGAGTCCATTTTGCCGCCCCTTGCGTCTGGCATTGGCCGTGTGACTTGCTGTGGCTAGCGGGACGTCAGCACGAGTAACGTACGAGCAGGTGGGGGCTTGCCCCCCCTGCTGCTGGTGCCCTCCCATCCACCGTGAGGACAAGCCCACGTGAAGCCTGCCAGGGAATGAGAGGTCATGGTCGTCTTCCCAGCCCTGCCGGCTGTTTCAGCTCAGCCAATAGGTACAGGAGCTTGCCCGGGACCGTCTCCGCTGACCACACCAGTCCAGGTGACAGCACCCAGCCGACCCGAAGGATCATGAAAAATAGTGTTGGTGGGGCACCTGGGTGGCTTAGTCGGTTAAGTATCCGACTCCTGATTTCAGCTCAGGTCATAATCTCGTGGTTCATGGGATCCAGCCCCGCATCAGGCTCTGCACTAACAGTGTGGACCCTGCTGGGGATTCCCTCTCCCTCTCTCTCTCTCTCTCTCTCTCTCTCACTCTCACTTTCTCCCCCTCCCCCACTCGTGTGCACTCTCTCTCTCTCTCTGTCTTTCTCTGTCTCTCAAAATAAATAAAACTTAAAAAAAAAAAGAGAAATTGTGTTTGTTGGTTTAGCCTACTTCATTTTGTGATTATTTTCAATGCAGCAAACACTAATCTAGCACCTCTGATACCACTTTTGCCTTACCCCAAGTTCTGGGCAGTCTCTGAGGAAAGTTATAAGGCGGTGGTAATGTGCCTTTGGGGATACAAACCTTCTCCTTTAGACCTTGAACTCTTTGGCGCCAATGATCTTACCTTACTTAGTCTGTGTTACCAGCACTGAGCACACAGTGCCAGGAACACAGCACAACTCACTAAGCGTAGAAGGAACAGAAGAAAAAGAAAAGGGAGCTGGAAGGGAAAGAGAGAGAGGGAAAGAGGGAGGAGCAAAAGAGGGAAGCGTGAAACACACATCAGGAATGAGTCTTGAAATGAAGGTGTGCCTGCAGGACACTTGGCTTCCTCGCTCAGCTATGAAGAGTCAACTACCGTCTTCAAATGGTAGAGGAGCTGTGGCAGATTATCCAAAAGTTACAGCAAGGATCAGAAATTAAATTGTGTCACTAGACAGCAGTCGACTCTGATCAACTTATTTGTGGCAAATACTTTCAGTCCAGCAGAAGCACCTCAGAGAAGAACCTCTTTTTTTTTTCCATGATCCTAATGATGGCAACACTACTCAGAATACTTGCTCGCCCCTTCCTGGGAAATATTTTTCTTCATCTCAGATACACCACTTTAGAATAAAATCCCCTCTGGGATTCTGAACACTTCTCCAGCTAAGGGCATGTTGGAATGGAAAAAAGTGGGAAAGGGGAAGCAAGACCCACTCCCAAAGCCCCAGGAAGCCCCATGGTTTAGAAAGCCCTACTGCCCAACTCACACGTCCGTGAACTTCCTGTGAGGATTTGTCACCACCATGGGCAAGCCATTGGCAAATGGGGGCTCACGAAGAACCTGGTACCTCACAGGCCTGCAGCCAGAGCACAGGGGACTATGGGGCTGGGAAGTTAGCAGAGCTGCGTCAATCTCCATCCGCTCATCAAAGGTGTAGACCTTCACCCCCGAGACCTTCCCGTCCACATGCAGTTTGATAGTGAGTGGGGTGTCACAGAAAGTGTCTAAGGGGCCCAGGTGCACAGACTCCTGGTGTTCCAGCAAGATCTCCGTGTCAAAGAGTGCCTTGGAGGAGTCCATGGAGAGGTAGGTGACCCATAGGGTAAGGGTGTCAGCTTGGACCGGGTGCTGGAAGAGCAGCTCCAGGCTACAGCCTTCCGAAGGGCAGGGGACCGTCATGTTCATATGGTACAGGTGGAGCTCGGGACTCCAGGCCTGCAAGCTCGGCTCACAGGGCTGGTCCACGTCTGGAGGCCCTGAGGGAGGTGAACAGAAAGACAGATGCGTCAGAACTGCCATTGAGTCTAAAAATGACTAGCTCACGTGAGCAACCAGAAAGAAGAAAGAAGAGAGCTTTGAGCCAATCCCCACAGAAGTTGGTCGATGTTGTGGGGTAGATCTTCAGTCCTACTGAGGGCAAACGTGTGACAATTTAGAAGTATTGTGTCTTGCTCCATACCCCTATACATGGGGCCTCTAATAAGCGTAGTCCAGCAAGGCTTCCAGAATGGAGCGGGCCCACGTGGAAACATGAAGCTAATGCAGACAAGGTAAGTCATGTCCTTAAAGGGTCCTTGATCAGAGGAGAATTATTTGTACTGAGTTTATTAATAATGTATGATAAATCAACACTTCTGAAACCCTGTTTTATTTATTAATAAGGCCAATGTTTGTTTCGGTCCGTCACTACATTTTGTTTAACGAGGCTCTCCGCAAAACTTTTTTCACTCCCTAAGATCACACCTTAGCAGTCCTTCCAAATGACTTTTAGCCGAATTTTACAACCATACGTTGAGATTTTCCTTTTAGTTCAGGTATGAGCAGTTAGGTCACTGCATGGAGGAAACTGCAGGCAGGAAATAGAAGCATGTATTTCTGAGTGGGGAGAAAAACAGACATTCAGTAGCTAAGCAAAAAAGGGATGGTCAAAAATCAAATATTGCAAATATATTAAGGTGAGTTCTGTGAAAATAATCTACACAAATGGTGTTCTTTCATATCACACAAGGGGAAATTCATAAAAAAGTGCTAAATTAGAATCAGCAGAGTCACAATCTAATTGGTGCCGTGCCATTAGCTGTGTGACCATGGTTAAGTCTTTATAAGCCTCAATTTCCTCACTGATGAAATAAGTACTATTTAACCCCTGGGTTACTAGGTTAGTGTGAAAGACCTATACAATGTTCCATGGAAACATTTGCAAATTACATTTGCAAAAACAGAATTATTTAGCCCTTCAGAATTTGGAAAATAAAGAATGCTCCAAAACCCAGAGGAGACAAATTCAAATGTGTGTGGGGTGTGTGTGTGTTTGTGTGTGTGTGTGTGTGTTACGTCTCACAGTCCTTATTATCTTTGGCCTGTACTGTAAATCCATTCATTCATTTATTCATCCATTCAACAAAAAATGACTGTGTACCTCCTTTACACCTAGCACTGATCTGGGCATCGAAGAAAGATAAGCAACAAAGATTAAGTCATAATTCTCACAATAGGGTGACAGGGCACAATACTAGACAAAGCGGTAATGGCATCTTTGAAGAAAAATGAAGAAGGATAAAAGGCTAGAGAGGGATAGGGTCTAATTTAGATTACAGAGCCAGGAGTTCATTCCAGAAAGATATTTAAGCAGGGAATGTGGTTCCATTTTCTCTTCATTGCATTTTAGAAAGTAGTTGGTGGTCAGTAAGTGTTCGTTAAGTAGGTTTGGATCGTATCTGTAGATATGCGTGTTTGTGCACACTCTGCCGGGGAGTCAATCACTTTCATTGTGTATATTTTAAGTACGACTGGGTTCTCCATCTTTTCAAAGCAAAGGAAGACCAGTATTTCTTAGTGGTATTTTCCAATAGCTGTCCCCAAAATATTAGCCGAGTAAAACCCCTTGGAAGCCAACCCAACAGCACCACTGTCTCAGAAAATTTTTATCATGATCTCATGGTAAGACAGGAGCGGAGGCCTTGAAAGCTGATTTGATTTGCCTCGAGACACGATTCAACAATTAGAACCCAGACCTTCTAATTCCTTTCACCTCTACCACATAACTTTAAAGTCTGCCAAGAATTAAAAGGAGAGAAATTCAGAGCCAGGGAGTTGCATGGCCATTAAAACACTAGTACAGGACAATCTGTTTGCCACAGAAAAGACTTTTTATGAAATGCCAATCTCCACATGAGTCCAACACAATGCCAATGTGAATTTCAGAGTCGTTTTTCATTCTTCCTTGAAAACTCACATCTGAAAAAAGTTCTATATGTCCAATCAGAATCAAGTACAATGTCTCCCTCCCAATTTCTCCTTGAGGCTCCCGTCATTTGAGTGACTGGGAGCTCAAAGGGACATGTTACAGACACTGTTGACTCTAAAACCACTGTCCTTTTTCTTTTCTTTTTTCTTTGTCAGAATCAAGAGTGCAAACTAACTCAAACAGGACTGTGTCAATTAATCTCACTAATTAGTTTTCATGATCTTAATAAATACAAGAAAAAGAAAAAGATGACAACGAGGTAAACACTGAAGATGATGGAGATGGAAGAAGTCAGGCCATTCAACAGAAGGTGCTAAAACCCCTGTCAACAGCATTTTCCGGACTTGAACGAGGATAACATTTATGCTTGAATTCGTCCTAGAGGCCTTGCTGTACGTATGTGAGTGAGTATTAACTGAGAAGTATGGTGAGGACCAGGAAAAGGGACAGCTAAAAACACTTTCCCCCTCCAAGAGTCTAGGATGTAACTTAGATCACATCCAAAGCACAACCAGTACCCCGTGATTAACGGACTCATAAAAGAGCATAGATGAGAACGATCAGTTTGGAACACCTAGTCCACCCCACCCCCACCCCCACCCCCACCCAGACTGGCTTGGGCCGAACGTCGGTGTTCCCTGCAATGTGTTCTCTATTACTCTCCTGATAGAGAGCAGCTTACACTGTTATGTGGCAAGGCAGCTCTGTGGGCTGGTAGGGGTGCGTAATACTGAACGCCTGAGCTCTCATCCTGAAGTCACCCCCTGAGCTCAGCCGTCCTTCTCCATCCCTCTGTCCTCTATGCTGACCTCTGCTCTGCCACAGCCATCGGGCCTCCATGCTAAGCACACGTGGGACACACGAAGGTGCCAGACAGTCTTTCCCAGGCCCCTGGAGACACATCCAGCAAACCACACACACACACACACACACACACACACGGGCTCCCTTCTTCTCACCATGCCACTGCTCCCCCCTCCCCCCCACCCCCATTCTCAGCAGCCACCAGGTATAAACAAAAAAGCTACGGTGCTTTACCCACAGCCTCCTCTGGAGTCCAGTAACCTGAGGAGTCACACACACGCCGGGAGGAAGCTGCGTGCACGTACTGACGGAACGTCCCATCTTCAGCGCAGGCACCACACACGCTGCCCGGGACCCTGGGAAGATGAAGGGGGAAGGGACACAAGGAGAAGTGGTCAGGTGAACTGGGATCACAAAATTCGAAATCTGGAAGGCCTCTGGGGGCGGGGGAGTGGCGATGGGTAGTGAGGCCCCGGGGGGTAACTGGGAACACAACTGTTTGTCAACTCATTTCCTTCTGGGGTAGACCTCCTCTTTTAAAAATTCATAGTGACATGAAAATCTCAAGGTTATGAAGCAGAAGAATTTAACTAAGTCATAAAGGAGGCCTGTGGAGATGAAAGCAGACAGCTTCTATCCTAGGAACATTCAACCCAAAATAATTATGATCTGAATCTTTCAGCATAAGACCCCTAACTAGGCTGACTTTTAATAACCCATCCCAAGACCCCTTCCATTGCTCCCAACTAAAACAGACAGCAATTTTCAGAGTAAACTCATTAACTATATGTGGCCTTATGTTTTAAACTCCCCACTTGATGTATGAAAGTCATGTGAAATGTGATGCCCCCTGGCTCTCCATCGCCTGTGTGAATTCCTCCAGATTTCTTACCATGATCCAAGGTTCTTCACAAGCTAACTCCAGCCTTACTCACTTTCGTTCCTTTATGAACTTATGTCCCCAGCACAATGAACTCATCACCATTCCTCAAATATACAGCCCTTCTCACAGCTCTGTGAAACATGCTCTTCTCTCTCCTGAAAAAATAGCCTTTTAAAGCTTCTCTGCTTAACAAACTCCTATTCATCCTTCAAAGCCCCTTCACATGTAACCTCTGCAGTGGTATTTATGTCTACTCTTCTGCCTGGCAGGCGCTCTCTCTCCTCTACGCACCCACTGCAAGTTCTGGCTCCTGTCTTAGGACAGGACATTCCCGTTCTCTCCTTTGCCTATGAGCAGGCCCAGACCAAGTTCCAGTCTTTCTATGCCCAGCAGTTAGCATAGGGACTGGCTTCAGCCATCCCTCTGTAAGAGCTTGTTTTATGAGCATCCCTGAGACTATCAGCACACTCTACAAGGAGCTCTTCAAAAGCCAAATGACAAGGTGAGAGCACTTGATGAGGCTCATCTCTGATACTTAGAATCTTTTTAGAAGCCCAACTGGGCATCTGAAAATGGAGGCATTAAGCCAAGGTCTCTCCCAGCTAGAGAGAGAAAATGAATATCGTGTAATAGACTAGAAAAATAATATGATTGTTAAATAGAGATAATAATTATGCGATTGGCTCCCTTTTCTTCCAAGCTCCCGTTTTTAAGCACCTTATATACCTGGCATGGTGCCACAAGGCGCTTTTCATAAATCATTTCTAATCCCTACAAGAACTCTTGTGTTTACAAATGAGGACACTCAGGCTCAGAGAGATTAAGTCAACTGCCTAAGGTCACAGCAAGTTCCTTAATTCCTTTCCGCAAGTTCCCCAAAACCATCCAATGTCCGGGACCTTGGCAATGAAGAGGTGCAGTTAACTCCAACCTCTGACTCGGGTTAGCACCCACTTCTAACGTGGACACAACTCCAAACCACACTTCCTTGATGTACTTGGCCTCTCCAGGGCCACTGCTGAGTGCGTGGTTGGGCTCCTCTCTGACATAAGAATTCCAAATACCTACTGGGGAGGAGTAAACACAACTCCGAGCGTGACACAAATCGCTGGGTGTGTGACGCGAGTCTCCCCGACATGCATGTTGGGAGGCCTCCACGCTGTGGCCCACCTAGCTGAGAAAACGAAGCAAATTACAGCCTTTTCTGCCAACAGACTCATGGCATGCCAGTACTGATGTCTGCTCTATCGTAACGTTTGTACCAGAGGGAGAATTGAGAGATTAAATTGTTTACGTGTGTTACATAAACTGATATAAAACTCCAGTCTGCACATGCCCACAGGAGGACTTACTGTTCAGCCAGTCCGACCGAAGTTGCACAGGGTCACCCTTGCGGGAAGAGGATTCTTAAACACATCACATTTGTTGACTCACAGATGGAGCCCAGGAAAGCCTGGGTGCTGATGGCCATCAGAGCTGCTCTGGAGGATCGTTAAGTGCTAAGTCACGTCACGCACTGAGCACTAAGTCACATCAAGGTACTGAGGACGGGTCCCAAGATCCAGCAGGCTGGGAACGCCACTTTGAAAACCGATTCGCCTGCTTGCCCTCATCCCCATCTCTCCCTGTCTTTTCTCCCAGGCTTTCGGCAAAGGTGGAGTGCATGGAAACATGCTCCAGGGACATGGAGCTCAGTTGCTGGGGTTGCACACCCAGGGGGGAAGTTCTAAGTAGAAGAGGGGCTATCTACCTTCTAAATGGGAAAGCTCGAAGTTCATAGAAATAATCGATTCCAGGTTTCCCGTTTCTGCAATTCGAGCAGATGCCACACTTTCACCTCTGCTCGGTTGCGGGGTCTGGGGCTAGCCACCATGCGCCTCTCTGGGGCTTGGGTCTCTCACTCATGGGGCAGGAGTCGTGCTCGCCACAAGGACCGAGGGAGACAACTGCCAGTACAATACCTAGTGCAACGCTTCACACAAAGATGGACCAAAGAGACAAGAGCCACTGCGGTCATTTAAAAGACGGTGGCAGGGCTTGACAGTGGAGAGCCCGCACAGGCCAGCGGTGGAGTTCTGGCCCTTTCCAGAGAATCCACGTTCCCCCAGACTCCCAGCACTGTCACAGGGGATGCTTTTCCTACCTTCTCTCCTTTTTCACACCTTCCCTGGTATTCATTTATACCAGTATGCAAAGGATAAGTAAGGAACTAATTTTAGGTATAACGATTCTCTTCAAAAAAAAAAAAAAAAACAACACATGTATCAGGTGTCTATTGTGGCAGGCCAAGGGACAGAGATACAAAAAATAGTCCTGCCCCCAGGGAGTGGCAGTGAAATGGGGCAAATGGGAGAACACACAGATAAGGACAACTCCGTAAGACAGTAAGCCATCAGTGGGGCAGGCACCAGGTACAAGAGGAAGCAGAGAAGGCATTAGAAACACCACAAAAGTCGGTTAAGCCCCTTACACAGACCCTTACACAGTGAATAACCTGCCACCCCCCCCACCTCCAGCTGCCTGAACATACCACACTTCCCCCCAACACCACTGTGCAGGCAGCAAGTCTCGGCCCCCCGCCCCTCACACCAGGGAGGATTGGTTGACCTGGACAGGTAGCAACTGCCACCTCAGCTCTGTCAGCTCATCTTCATCACCTTTGTCAACCTCTTCAAGGCTCTGGAAGCATGCCTGATCTGACCGTGACAGGCCCCTCGCCAAGGAGTAAGCACGTATGACGAGCCAGGGGCTTACCTGACAGCCCCGTGAGCTCTCGCAGGGGGAGGACGACTATGGAGGGCGGCCCTGAGCAGCGGTCCGCAGGTTTACAGACCCAAACCAGGGCTCCCCTCACTTCGCATCCTTCGTCCTGCATGTCCGACATGCCCCAGAGACCCCAGAGACATGCCCTCGCCCGCGGCAAGCGCCTCTCTCACCTGTCGTGCACAACCCCACTGATTGGAGGAAGCCAGTGGATGGTGAGGGAGGTGTGGGTCTGCCCGATGACCATGGGTGGGATGGGAATGGGGGTGGGCTTCCGGCTTTGACTCCACTGCTGATACACAAGGTCCAAATAGCAATGCATCCGGGCCACCTGGTTAGGGGTGAAGCTGTCGGTGCAGTCATCATCTGTGGAGACAAAAAAAAAAAAAAAAGGAACAGGAGAGATGAAGGCTTTAACCGCCAAGGCCCACCGAGGCAGGGGTGAATTCTGCCTTGCTCACACCCTGAGTCACTTAACACAAAGCCTCACACGTACTGGGTTCCCCAGGGACTTGTCAGGCGAATAAATGTATGCTGTTCCAGAGAGTATGTAAGCCACAGTGGGAAAGAGAAGGCAGAGAAGAGCACTGCTGATCCCTAAAGCAGGGCCAGTACCTTGCTATGAGGCCGAGCCAGGGGGAGACTCACGCCCTGGGGTACAAGATTGCTCGGAGCTGACGGTTACTTATTCAGGAAACCACAAGATGGCAGTGTTTCAGCATATGGCCTTTTTACTCATGAACATCTCCAGAGTTGCAGACACCTGCTTCGTGCCCAGTGACTGCCAAGGTTAGGGAGGATTCGGTGGAGACGCTCAAGGAAAGAGAGAGCCAAAATGTCAAGGATGCAGCAGGACTGGGAACGGTGGTCCTTACCTTCTTTTTGGGGCCTGCAACATCTCCCTGTTAACATAATTTTCATAGGGCTGGAAAAGGAGTTATTTTAGTTTCAGAGCTTTTTTTAAAAAAATATTTACTTATTTTGGGGGAGAGTGCCAGCGGGGGTGAGGGGCAGAGAGTGGGGGCCAGAGGCTCCGAAGAGGGCTCTGCGCTGACAGCCTGACGGCAGCCAGCCCTATATGGGGCTTGAACTCACGAACCACAAGATTATGACCTGAGCCGAAGTCGGTCACCCAGCTGACTGAGCCACCCAGGCGCCCCTCAGAGATTTTTTTAATGAAAGCACACCAGCCGAACACTGCCCCCTGTTCCTTAGATGGTTTTCCCGGCCCACTTCAAAGGCGGTGCCTAAACAGCTCTGCCCTCTGCACCCCATTGTCTGGTCTCCCGTGGCAAGGGCCACTGTGTCCTCGTTGGGGGGAGGCAGGGCTGCTGGTCCTTATGAATTCAGTGCGCCTGAATTATATGCCAAAATGAGACAATAGGTGACCAGGTCACCACTCTTTTCTTCCCTTCTTTCCTTCAGAGGCATGACCAAGGCCTTGTGGTTTATCTTTTTTTTTTTTTTTTTTTTTCGGAGTCAGGGAGAGGATAGCCTTAGAATTATTACCAAACAAGACCCTTCACCTTACAGAAAAATCATCCCTTCCTTCTCCCTAGAATAAGTCATCAAATCAAATCAGTCCTTACTTTTAGGGATAAATTTGAGTCCGTCACCAAGAGATTATGATAAGTACTACTTTTTGCCAGAAATGAGCAAGAGAAACTGGACAAGTAAGAGACATAATCCAGGATAACAAGACCAGATAATAGGGTTGTTCCCAGGGCCAGGAAAGTAGTGCCATTTTTTAAATAAGACAGCACCTGTTTTTTGGTTTTTTTTTTTTTTTTCCTTTGGTAGGCAAGCTAAGAATCAGCCCTTGGCTCATGTTGGAAGAAGCAAATCTGATACCTTAAAAAAGAACAAAATAAAAAGGAATCCTGAGCTTGAGCTTAAAATTAACCAGGTCCATCTTCTTGACTAATTTCAAAAACAGCACAGAGGCACCTTGACCCAGAAACCTCTTTCCTCATCACTGTTGGGAGTCTCCTTCAGAGAGAATGCCTAAGAACGTGGGCAAGAACAGGAACAACCAAGTTCTAGAGGTCAAAGCAATCTCAAGAGAGCTTTGGGTTTTGTCTCCTTTTTAAACCATCCAAGAGAGAGGGGTGTTTTTCTTTTGACCTCTAGTGGAGGAGAATCCAGCCCCTTAGACCCCTTCTCATCTCCATATTTGTTTAAGTTCTTCAAAGACACACATGAAAAAGAATATGCCGTGGTAAATACACTTCAGCCCTCTGGCATGAGTGACTGCTTCACAGGCCTCTCCACCTCCCACACCTCCATACCCCGCCCTGGCCCCAAAAGGCCCCCACGTAATCTTCATAGCAGATACACATACTGAAACTGTCGGGATACCTGTATAGCTCATGTAGTTGCTGAACGGAGCCCCCGGGAAGTGGGTGAAGCCACAGGTATCGTTGGTAGGCTCTGGGTCCTGGCACAGCTTACTCTTGGGAGTAGGGGCGGTGTCGGCACAGAGGTCTCCCGTATCCATGGATGGCACTGTCTCCCTACAGGGGTCATCACAGGATTCCCTCTCACTGACCCCTTTGAAGACATGGTAGAGTCCCAGGACATGCCCCACCTCGTGGATCATAATGTTGGTATGGCCAGGCATGCCATAATAGGCTGGGTTGAGGACAACGCCACCTGGAATGGAAGATTTGGAAAACATCTCTAAGCATGTAACGAATAGCAGCCTCTGATCCTTAATTATGTCTGCTGGTAAACATCCAGTGTTCAATTTCAGCCTCTAAGGGAATACTGTATAACTTTTAGTGGCATTCAGTCACCTGCTTTTCCCTTTGGTCACAAACACCATCTGAACTAATTAATAAATGCGTCTTTAGCCCCCAGCATAGATGAGGGCTGTTCTAGAAGCCAGGGAGAGCAATAAAGATGAAACGACATGATAGAGGGCCAGGATTCTTAGCGCTGGCTGCACATTAACAGCACCTAGTGAAGTTAAAAACACAGATGTCCTAGAGACCTGAATGTGAGACCTGAAATTATAAAAATCCTAGAAGATAGCACAGACAGTAATATCTCTGATATTGGCCATCGCAACATTTTTCTAGGTATGTGTCCTGAGGCAAGGGGAAATAAAAGCAAAAATAAACTATTGGGACCTCATCAAAATAAAAAGCCTCTGCACAGCAAAGGAAACAATCAACAAAATGAAATGGCAACCTACTGAATGGAAGAAGACATTCGCAAATGACATATCTGATAAAGGGTTAGTATATAAATTATATAAAGAACTTACACAATTCTATACCCAAAAAACAAAGAATCCAATTTAAAAATGGGCAAAAGAAATGTACAGACATCTCTCCAAAGAAGACACACAGATGATCAACAGACACATGAAAAGGTGTTCAACATCATTCATTATCAGGGAAATGCAAATCAAAACTACAATGAGATTTCACCTCACACTTGTCAGAATGGCTAAAATAAAAAACACAAGAAACAGTAAGTGTTGGTGAGAATGTAGAGAAAAAGAAACCCTTTCACACCACTGATGGGAATCCAAACTGGTGCAGTCACTTTGGAAACCAGTATGAAGTTTCCTCCAAAAGTTAAAAACAGAACCACCCTATGATCCAGGAATTGCACTCCTGGGAATTTATCCCCAAAATACAAAAATATTAATTCAAAGGGATACATGTACCCTTATGCTTATTGCGGCATTATTTACCACAGACAAATTATGGAAGCAGCCCAAATATTCGTTGACTGATGAATGGGTAAAGAAGAGATGGTACGTGATATACAACACTATTCAGCCATAAAAATCTTGCCATTTGCAATCATGTGAATGGAGCTAGAGAGTATAATCCTAAGTAAACTAACTCAGAAGAGGATAAATACCATATGATTTCACTCATAGGTGGAACTTAAGACACAAAACAAATGAGCAAAGGAGAAAAGAGAGAGAGAAACCAAGAAACGGATTATTAACTATAGAGAACAAACTGATGGTTACCAGACGGGAGGCGGGGGGGTGGGGAGGATGGGTGAAATAAATGACAGGAATTAAGCATACTGGTGGTACTGATGAACACCAGGTGATGTATGGAAGCGTTGAATCCCTACATTGGACACCTGAAACTAACATAACAGTGCATGATAACTCCACTGGAATTAAAAGAAAGTGAAACAAAACTGTCAAATCCGTTACACTCTTGAGGAGGGCACCTGTTGGGATGAGCACGGGGTGTTGTATGGAAACCAATTTGACAATAAATTTCATTAAAAAAAGATCCATTACACTCTTGGTAGAAATGTAAATTGATACAACAATTTTTATGGTAAAGAGAATGGAGGTTCCCCAATGTATACTTTTTAATTACATTGTTAATTCATTTCAAAAAAAATCAGTGTATATGTGGCAGCAAAACAACAAACAAACAAACAAACAAAAACACAGATGTCCAAATGCTAGCCCCGATGAAATGAATCCAAATATTCGAGGATGGGGATCTATGCCTTAGTATTGTTTGAGACTTCCCAGATTGAGAGCCATTGGTATGGATGAAAGCACATGGGGTTTAGAGTCAGGGAATTCTGGGTCTGAATCCTGGCCCTCCACATACTAGCTCTGAGGACTTGAACAGCTATCTGAGCTTCTAGGACCTCAGCTGTGCCGTCTGTAAAGTGGAGATGATGACACCTACTTCCTGCTTTTTGTAGGTTTGGGTCTTCTAAAGCATTTGGCATGCTGGAGGAGTTTAGTAAATGACAGTTATGTGTGCTTGCTTCTGAATTCATGACCCATACTCACAAGGAGCCAACGACCACTGAGACGAAAGACAAGTCCAACCAAACTACCATTCACTTCAGAATGTCAGAGGCACTACGGGAATATGTCCCACCCTCACCTCCCCCAAATCTCCCTGAGAACACCAGGGAGGTGTTTCAAAGAACAGTTGACTGCATTCATCCGGGCTTGGATGAAAGTAGTGGGCTCCCTGTAACCTTCCAAAAGTAAAGGCTAAAGACCTCTCAGTGTCCCAGCTTCTATGTGTCTAGCTTCCCGATCCCAGCTTTCCAATCTCAGATTCCCAATCCCTGCTTTCCTCCTCTCCCCACGGTTGGAGCCACTTGACCTTCAAACATTGTCGGGATCGGGCCTCATCCTCATCTCTAGGACCTGAAACAGGGCCATGTCAACGGCTCTGGACCAACCCTCTGGTTGCTTCCAGGCTGCCCCTGACCCTCTGATTCAGATCTAACCCCAACTGCCAAGCCGTGCATCATCCCTCCTACCTGAGCCCTCCCTGTATCAACAGTCCACTGAGTACGGCAGTCCCTCCAAAAGAACGGCTCTGCTTTTCTTCTGGAAGATCCTTTCCAGGGACTGTCTCATTTCTGAATTCTATGTGCTGCCCTAAAGACAACTACATAAATGGTTTCATGGGCAGAATGGAATCACCGGGTATCTGGTGCCACACCCGGTGGCTCAACCTGCCCTTTTAGTGACTACCTTCCAGCAAATGACAGTTTCTAGGTCCAAGTTCTAGCTTCTCCCAGTCTACTCAGACATGCTGACATTAACCAAGGCATGCCCAGGCACGTCCTGAAATACACTATCTGCTCTCACATCTACATCAGAGCCAGACCTCACCTCCCTTGTTCATCATTTCTATCACTTCCAGTAGAAGTTTTTATTCTCTCATATTAACCTTTTTTCCTTTTATAAAATTATTTTCTGTATATTTCTTTCATTTGTGCATCATTATGTCAACACAAAGTTATTTGAACACAGATCTATTCCAGTAACATCCTGGGTGCTCAGTATTTGCATAAAGCCAGCAAAATGCAGCATTTCCATGTTTCAAGATGCTGACCCCTTCATGTTTACAGCAATGGCACTAGTAATCATCATCAAAGTTCATACTTTGGCTCTCAACTCTTCTTTGTTTTTTTTTAAGGTTATTTATTTATTTTGGGAGAGAGAGAGGGCATGAGTGGGGTAGGGGCAGAGAGAGAGAATCCCAAGCAGGCTCCATGCTGTCAGCACAGAGACTCATGCAGGGCTCAATTCCATGAACTGTGAAATCATGACCTGAGCCGAGATCAGGAGTCAGACATTTAACCGACTGAGCCACCCGGGGGGGCCCCTCTCAGCTCTTTTTCATCCACATGAGCAAAGCTGCTCTAAGAGCACCATGCTGTTTGTGTCATCACTCTCTTCTGCCTTCCTCCACCCCAACCCTTCCCCCACACACACACTTAACCTGTTTCCCTCCTCCTCCTTTCCCTTCCCCCACCTCTAAGCAAGATTTGGATTCAAAAAACCAATCTGGGAGTGCCTGGGTGGTTCAGTTGGTTAAGGGTCTGACTTCGGCTCAGGTCATGATCTCATGGTTCATGGGTTCGAGCCCCACGTCGGGCTCTGTGCAGACAGCTCAGAGCCTGGAGCCTGCTTCAGAGTCTGTGTCTCCCTCTTTCTCTGCCCCTCCCCTGCTCACGCTCTGTCTTTCTCTCTCTCAAAAATAAACAAACATAAAGAAAAAACCAGTCTCAGGGGGCGCCTGGGTGGCCCAGTCAGTTGAGTGTCCAACTTCACTCAGGTCATGATCTCATGGTCCATGAGTTCGAGCCCCACGTTGGGCTCTGTGCTGACAGTTCAGAGCCTGGAGCCTGCTTCGGATTCTGTGTCTCCTTCTCTCTCTGCCCCTCTGTCGTATCTGATGGTTAGGTGTGCTTGAGAAAAATGAAGCATGCCACACCCACCACCTCCTGCAGATTGGCCTAAGAACTATAGCTTCTGAAAAGGCTTGCAGCAATTTTGTTAAACCCTTTGCTTCCCAAACTCGTTTGAACACAGAACCTGTTTGGGGTAGAATACCTTTCGACGTAAGGAATACTGGATTCCTTAGAGTACAATTCATACAAAGTACCAAAGACAAAGAAAACTCTCAAGTAACAGTTACTTTCTACCCATACATATGGTCAGTCCATCTCAAGTCCTCTTGGGATCTCCTCCAATGGTAGAAGAAAGGGGTTATAACTGAATAGAAATAAGATTACAGGAAGAAGGGCTGGCAAAAATAGGAAGGAGGGGTGGCTGGGAGTATGCTTCTGGGAGCACTGGATGAGGATGAGAGTGGTCATTATACTAGTGGGTGTCTCATCATCCTCCAGAAGTTTCTGCCTCAACCCCAAATGAGATATTTCCCAATATAGGAATATTCTCCTTTCAATAAACCAGCTTATTTGTAAGACGAGGAAGAAGCATAAAAATGCAAGTTCTTACCACGCTCAGCAAATCTTCTCCACACCAACGACAGTGGTGAGGGTTTTCTGCCATAGCACTCTTAATGCACATTAAGGACAGTGTAGACTTAACCAGGCAACACTTAAATTTTAATTAAAAACATAAATCTTTTATGTTCTATTTTTTTTTTACTGTTCTATTTTTTTACTCCAGAAAGATGAGACTTTTGCCCCCAAATCATTGTATGGAACGCACAGTAATAAGTTCAGTTGCTATGTGTGTGTCAGGTAGAATGTTATATATTCTAATTTAGAAGTAAGTGCTGTGTGCACCAATACATGTTGAGGGAAAAGCCCGGGATCCTCTTACAGTAATTCTGCTCGCTAGAGCCTGAGGTTAGGAAATCATGCCGGACCAGAACTTAAGAAATTTGGAAGGTGGCCCTGACCCTGAGTAGTGTATGACCTTGGCTCTGCTCCTTCATCTTTCCCAAGGTTAGCTGCAAAATGAGGGGGCTAGCCATGTTTCTCACCTAGAGTCCCTCTCATCTCGTGCCTCTAAGAGCTAACATTCGGGACTGTGTCGGCAATCATAAATACCACGTGAAGAAAAACTTGGGTTATCACGACTGTCACCCCCTTGGCCTCGTAACCTGTGTTCCAAGACTCCCCACCTCTCGGGAGCCTGAGGGGCAGGAGAAAGCTGGGCATGAGCAACCACATTCTATTCAGATCTGCTAGACCTTCAAGGGATCCAGGTTCACCACCTGCTCATCCTCACGCCCTCTCCTTCCCGTCCCATGTGCAGGGGGTCCCACATGCTTCTTCTAGTCAACCTTTATTCCAACTAAAACACACTTGTGAAATTATTAAGGGAGTAGGTTTTAATCATACAATCACACACCCATCTGGGGAGGAGGGGAGAGACTTTATTTCATGGTTTAGTTTATAAAAGTTCTTTCATGTGTTGATAAAAATCACACACACACACACACACACACACACACACACACACACACACACTCATACCAAAGCCTGAGTGAGACATAAATACTGGCTGCCCAAAATCTAAAAAGAAGAATGGGAGAACTTCTTTTCATTAAGAAGGAATGAGACCTGGGGGCGCCTGGGTGGCGCAGTCGGTTAAGCGTCCGACTTCAGCCAGGTCACGATCTCGCGGTCCGTGAGTTCGAGCCCCGCGTCGGGCTCTGGGCTGATGGCTCAGAGCCTGGAGCCTGTTTCCGATTCTGTGTCTCCCTCTCTCTCTGCCCCTCCCCCGTTCATGCTCTGTCTCTCTCTGTCCCAAAAATAAACGTTGAAAAAAAAAATTTTTAAGAAGGAATGAGACCTGATTAATAACAAATAAAAACAGAGTCCCTCAAATGACAAGCCCTTCCTGCCCTCTATTAGTTGGGTCTGACAACGGAGAGTCTGAGGAGCTGTGAATTCCCACCTGCTGGGGGAAACGTGTAATCCTTTTCCAGGAGCAACTTAATAGGAATAATAAAAAGATACTACCAAGTGCTACTTTCCAGTTCCTATTCTATGTTAATACTCACACAAAGCAGCAGCATCTTCTGATGCGCCTATCTGTGCCCCACACTTTCCTGCCTTTCCATTACTGGCATGGGTCAGACTCTGAGTGGGTACTGGGGGGTCCTCACAGCACTTCCCAGAAGCCTCTCACACAAGATGGCCTTTGGAGTGACGTGGGCTCCTTCTTTGGCTGTGGACACTCACTGGAAATGTATCGACCCTTATCTTTGGGAATACTCCTTAAAAGCTCTCCAGGCTACTTCCTGATCTGTTTCATGGTAATATGAGAGTTCTTAACTCAAAGGGTTGTTACGGAGATTAAAACAGTGATGTGGATAAATAAGCATTTAGCTGATTTTCTGAAACAAAGTAACCCCAACTGTATTTTAGACCATTTGCCAATATTACTGTAATTATATAAGGCAGCCTGGCCACACAGGCTTACCTGCCCCCACCTTTTGTTGGCTTCCTCCTAACCATCTTCATTCATCAAGAAACTGGGATGGTGTCTGACGACAAATAGAGCAGGCTTTCCAGAGTGAAAACTGCCATCGCCAGGCAAGGCAGACAAGCATCTCTCCACGCGAGAAGCTCTGATCTGCCCCTAGGCTGCTCACACTTTTTCCATGTTGTTCGGGTCCTGACATCCATGGGAACCCAGGAGACAGATGAGATTTGGACAGAGTTGCGAATAAACAAGTGCCCATTCAATTCACACACAACACACTGACATTCAAAAATTTTTTGCAATAGCCTAAAATTAGTCCAATAGTGATTGTGTATGGAAAGGAAGTCTTGCAGATTGGACTGTTCCTTTTAATTACTCATAGACCTTGTTGGGAGGTCAGATTTACCCAAGACACCTTTCTTCTGCATTTCCAATAATCTATTCCTTCCTACTTCCCTAGTTATACAGAATATAATTATCATTTCTTACACTCAAAACCACTGCTCAGTTTTGTTTCTCCTCAAATGAGGGATAAAATATGGTGATAGAATAGGGGGATGGGATTTCCTTCCCTACAACTGAATCCCTTTCTTTGTGTTCTCAGCTTCTTTAAAAATTGTTTTTAATGTTTATTTATTTTTGAGACAGAAAGAGAGAAAGAGAGTGTGCACACGCAAATGGGGGGAAGGGGGGCAGCGGGGAGCAGAGAGAGAGGGAGACACAGAATCCGAAGCAGGCTCCAGGCTCTGAGCTGTCAGCACAGAGCCTCACGTGGGGCTCGAACTCACGAACTGTGAGATCATGACCTGAGTCAAAGTCCAACGTTTAACTGACTGAGCCACCCAGGCATCCCTGTGTTCTCAGCTTTTATTTGCTACATGGAAACAGGAAGTAGAAGAAAGACATGACAATATATACTTTCAACAATATCTTGGTTCTTCAAACTTTACTCTAAGACACTATCAGACTCTAACTTCATTCACCTCCCCAACACTTGTTTTGAAAGGCTGCTTAGGAGATGACGACAAAACCCAGGAGTGCCCACTCAAGGGAAACTTTGAAGCGACAGTGTGAATGGAGGGCAACATTTTGGAAGTACTCACATTTTACCCCAGTGGCTCCTGGTCCCTTAGTCCATTGCCAATTCAAGAGGTCAGGCTCTTCTACATTCAGCCATTACCTCCCTAGGAGGTAGAATATGAAGTGAAAAGCAAAAAAAAAAAAGGAAGCCCTTTTCTGTCTGTGAGATTTTCAAAGTGTATGCCATTTGGGCCCTGAGGAGATTCAGGGTTTAGCCAACATGGTAAGTGAACGAGGGTAGTGATCCTTGCCTCACATTACCAATGCCATCAGCACCATCTTAGCCCGGAACAATTTTTTTTTAACTAGCGGAGGAGAAAAGAGATAAAAGGGAAATAATGGGACTGTACAGATGGTGGTGGGTCCAGATAAAGTGGACTGTATTCTATATTTCAAGACCCCAGTAAAAGGATTCAAAATAGGTGCATGGATCTGACAGCAGGGGGATCTTGCCTTATTCCAGTAACAGATTCCTGAGCAAGTGCCCTAGTTCTAGAGAAAACTGGCTAAGAGGGAAGAGGGACAGAGAACCTCCGCAGAGACCCCCTGAAGGTGGGGCCTTGTGATGGAAACAACAGTCATCTCATGTGACCAGCATCACCTGATAATTATTAAGGACAAAATGCATTCTTTCCCCTATGACCTTGGCATTTGTAAGCCATCTCTAAAGACAGACACAGCCTCAGGCAAAAAAAAAAAAAAAGTTCAATTGACTAAGAGTAAATATCTACTACCCAGCTAAGTAGGGGCTCAAAATAGAAATTAAGTTCAATTATAGAAGAATAAATAAAAGTTACATTTCTTGCATACATGAATGTATATATTGAGACTTGAAGTCAATCCATGCCAGCACCACTAACTTGTGCATAGAACATAACATGAAAGGGGCTCCCTGGATGTAGCAACTGGTGGCCATATGTGGCACAGCTGTTGCTTAATGGACTGACAGGGAAGCACAAATACATTCTTAGAAGACCTTTCAGCCTTGATTATAAGGGACAAGCTAAAACAATAAGACAGGGCTGTTGTGTGGTCCAGGGGATGGTGCAGGGGAAGAAAAAAAGAGCAGTTGTTGACTAAAAGATGAAATCTCAGCAGTAGAGAGCCCAAGTCCCAAGGTGATGCTGCATTTCCAAGTTCCAACTGGCTTTTCTCGGCTTTGGAAGACCTCCAGAGTGGCACATGGTAAAGAGAAGGATTCCCAAAGCTACTTCTATTAAAAAAGAAGAAGAAGAAGAAGAAGAAGAAGAAAAGAAGAAGAAGAAGAAGAAGAAGAAGAAGAAGAAGAAGGAGAAAACAACTCAGGCAGTTTGAGTAAAGGACATGAGTTGAAACGACTTGAAAACAGTTCTGTAAAATTTTTAGGGCTGAATGTTATATGGCCATAAAACAAGCAGGTTGAGGGCTAGTCTGCAGGTGCTTCCATAATTACTTCCAGTTACTGGCTGAACCACAGTCCTCCAAACACACTCTCCACAACAAGGGACAAAGTTACCAAAGTATGCCTCGGGGTGGAGGAAAAAGCACTTCAGGGCAGGGCAAGGGAAGAAGTCACGGAGGCAGATGGACAGACAAAGGGAGAGAAAGAAAGGGAGGTTAAAAAAAAGAAGAGGTCATGGAAGCTAGAAAAAGAAGCAAGCTTTTAACAAAACCAGCCCAGAATCCATCCATCTCCAAATCTTGTATTGGCTTCTTAGTTTTACAGCCTGTGGTCTCCTTAGAAGGAAGTCCTTGTTCTGGGCAAGACTGAACCAAGACAGGGGCACCCGGGTGGCACAGTCAGTTAAGCGTCCAACTCTTGATTCTGGCTCCGGTCGTGATCTCACAGTTTGTGAGTTTGAGCCCAACATCAGGCTCTGTGCTCATCAGCACAGATTGGGATTCTCTCTCTCTCCCTCTCTCTCTCTCTGCTCCTCCCCCTCTTGCTCTCTATCTCTCTCTCAAAATAAATAAAAATAAACTTAAAAAAAAGACTGAACCAAGACAAGAATGTGCAGAGGGTGAAGATTGTGCAGTCTGATGTCACTTTCTGTCCTCTTTCATAGTCTCTCAGCCCACTCCTATTTTCAAGTGTCAAGCACTCAGGGGTCTTTAGCCACCCCCACACCATGGGAGAAAAGTAATCTGATTCATAATAGCTGGAAGAGATCATTACCCAGGCACTGGAGACAGTCTGTTAATCCTGTCCTTGCTTATGGATATGGTAGTGTTACACACACACACACACACACACACACACACACACACACACACACTCATACCAGAATTTTAGGCACCACAAAGTATAAATGGGGAAGATATTTTTAAAATTCATTTATTAATTTAGCATTTATTGAGCATCTGTTCTATGTCAGGCACTGTTCTGGACACGAAGGGTCCAATAATGACTAGGACATGTTTTAAAAGAGTAGACCTTTCAAGTAGTCACAAAAAAGGTGATTGTTTACTCCACCTACTTATAAATGCATGAACCTACCTTTGGAGCGCCTCAATTTCAGGGCATGAAATTCATATCCTAGGTCAATTTTATCTAAAGCCTTCAACATTCAAGAATGCTCCCAATGTTCAAAACCCCAAGGCACCCAGAATAACCCCATTTGCTGAATGTCATCTTCTGACAATTATCTATAATAGCAGCCAGTGGATAATTCCTAGGGACGGTCCTCATCTTGTTCCCGTCATGTAGCCCCGTCTCGTGAATGAGGTTTGCCCTGGGGACTCCTAAGTTCTGGTTGGGGGAGAGATATCGCACCTCTGAGCAAGTTTCTGCTGCTTTCACCTTCCCCTGCCCCCCATGGTGCTGTTACTTTGCCTTTCCCCAGATAGCTGCCACATCTGCATGACCTTGGTTTTTGCTGTTGTTTAGTTTTGTCACATTTTTTTAATGGTAATTTATTTTTAAGAGAGAGAGAGAGAGACAGACAGAGTGCAAGAGGGGGATGGGACAGAGAAAGAGAGGGGGACACAGAATCTGAAGCAGGCTCCAGGCTCCGAGCTGTCAGCACAGAGCCGAATGCAGGGCTCAAACTCACAAACCGTGAGATCATGACCTGAACCGAAGTCAGATGCTTAACAGACTGAGCCACCCAGGTGCCCTTGCATCACCTTGTGCCAGCTCTGGCTCTCTCCTCCAGTCCACTGGGCCCCAGAGGAGCCAATACCTTTCCTGGGCACCAAAATTCTCCAGGTTGAAGGTGAGGTGGTAGACTGAGGCCACAAGTAGAAAGGGTAATCACAGACACGTGGTATTCGGAGCATCTACTACTCTTGCTGCTGCTACTAATGGAGCTAACAGTTATTGAGGCCCTACTATGTGCTAGGTTCTCTTCCATGTGCTTATCATCCCCATTTTATACTTAGGAAAGGAAGGCTCAGAGAAGTGACTTGCTCAAGATTCCATTTGTTCTTATCGAAGGGAGGCCATAGCCCACTCTATTATTCAAAGACTTTTTTCTACATGACCTGAAGACCCGATAAGTTTAAACCCTCATCAGGAGCCAGGTTCAAGTTCCCTCCCACTCAGTTCTGGGGTCCCCTGGACACTGGGGCATGTTGCTAGTGATCTGATCAGGATTTCAGAGTGTTCTTTGGCCGTACAGGCACCACCTAGAACAATTAGAAAGATGACTGGCCCAGAAAACTCTGAAGTGTCTAACTTCTGTGCCAGAGAACGACAGATTCTCCTCTCTAGCCTGGCCAAAATGACTTGTACTGACTTCATTTCTCTGCAGCAGCTGCATCTGTGGCCCACACGGGACTTTCTCAAAGCTCTGTCTTTAGGTAGCTGGTATACCCCTGAATCCAGCTCCTCCTCTTGCTTCTGTGAAAGTCCCTTCATAGTCAGATTGCAGAGACCCCAAACTCAACATATCCAAACCAAACCAGCTCCCCATGTGCTCCTTCTCTTCCTGTATTTTCTACCTTGGCACCACTATGCACTCAGTCAATCAAACAGAGTTCCTTTTTTTCCCATCTATTTATGATAACAAGTTTCTCAGCACTCAGAGCTATCAAAGAAAACAAAAGGCAATGTATAACTGGTGCTGAATCTTGTTGCCCTGTAGCAATAACTACTATTCATCCACAGAGACAAGAACTAATTTGAGGAAGAAAAGCCACATTTTTCTCATTAAAATAGGCATTTCTCTTTTTGTTTGCTAGTTATTAATCAACATTTTAAAACAGTGTTTTGATCAATTTTGGACAAGTAATCATTTCAAAAGATGACTCACTGAGAAGAAATCTTTTGACACTTTATAACTTATGATCAGTATCAATGTTAATATCCTGTTTGTGTTACTGCACTACAGTTTTGCTGATGTTACTGCTGGAGGACAATGGGTAAAGGGTACGTAGAATCTTTTGGTACCGTATTTTAGAACATATGTGGACATGCAATTTGTATCAAAATAAAAAGTTTAATTGAAACATTATCACAAAAGAGTTGTTTTATTTATCTAAAATATGTTTTTGGGGGCTCCTGGGTGGCTCCGTCGGTTAAGCATCTGACTTCAGCTCAGGTCATGATCTCATGTTCCGTGAGTTCAAGCCCCGTGTCGAGCTCTGTGCTGACAGCTCAGAGCTTCGAGCCTGCTCAGATTCTGTGTCTCCCTCTCTTTCTCTGTCCCACCCCCCATCCTTGCACTGTCTCTCTCGCTGTTAAAAATAAATAAACATAATAAAAATAAATAAAATAAAATATGTTTTTGGCAGAGAAACAGATGACTCACTAAAGACTTTTAAAAACATGTATATGCTATGTTAGTGTGAAGTTCTACAGGAGAAATGGAACGGAAACACAAATTCAAAGAGAAAAAAAGTACAATGAATAACTTGCTAGTGTTAAAAAAAAAAAAGTGCATGGCCATGAATTTGTGAATGATGGTGATTATCAAATCATTATGTGACCAAAGATTCATTTAGGAGAGTACATTTAAATTTTATTTTAAAACGTCAATAATTTAAAATGATATGGCAGGAATTATTTTCTTTGCCGCTATTTAAGCTTCTAATTATATCTTTAGATGTTGCTTTTAGAGAGCAGAAGTAAGTTTGGAAGGCACTGCTCTAGCCATCCCAAGTACATTCCACTCCTCAGCACGCCCAGGTTTTGAACGGCCTGAACCTTGGTATCCCTCAGCTCCTTTAGCCCGGAATTCGGTCTCATGGTCTGCCAAGCCAACTATGGCTCCTCTTTCAACTGTCCTCTCAAGCCTCCACCCCTCCGGGAGTTCTTCCCTGATGCTCTGAGCACAGTTAGGCACTTTCTCTCCCTGTTCCTACCTGACCTCACGTTAGGTGCCATCCCACCGTAGCAGAAGTGTGTTATTTGTATGTCTGCCTCGCAGTTACGCAGCACAAACCTTTAGGGTGAACTCATTTTATTGTTGTAACTCTAAGTATTGCCACAGACCGATTCGACAGCTTTTCTTTTTTTTTTTTTTTTTAAATTTTTTTTTTCAACGTTTATTTATTTTTGTGACAGAGAGAGACAGAGCATGAACGGGGGAGGGGCAGAGAGAGAGGGAGACACAGAATCGGAAACAGGCTCCAGGCTCTGAGCCATCAGCCCAGAGCCCGACGCGGGGCTCGAACTCACGGACCGCGAGATCGTGACCTGGCTGAAGTCGGACGCTTAACCGACTGCGCCACCCAGGCGCCCCGACAGCTTTTCTTTGAATAAATGATTATGAGAACAGTATGGCCAGCTTACAAAAAGGCTGGTTTACCATGAATTTAAGTTTCCTGCCTTTGAAGATATACTTTCGGTTCAAGTGCTGTGTACTAAGGCTAAAGATGT
The DNA here is from genome assembly GCF_022079265.1 of Lynx rufus. Classification (NCBI taxonomy): domain Eukaryota; kingdom Metazoa; phylum Chordata; class Mammalia; order Carnivora; family Felidae; genus Lynx; species Lynx rufus. Next base: position 45,266,880 of record NW_025814829.1, read on the forward strand.
CCAAACTACCGAACGTTAGAGCTCAAGGGGATCTCATTCATTTATTTATTTATTAAAGAATTCTACCCTGGGGCGCCTGGGTGGCTCAGTCGGTTAAGCGTCCGACTTCAGCTCAGGTCACGATCTCACGGTCCGTGAGTTCGAGCCCTGCGTCGGGCTCTGGGCTGATGATGGCCCAGAGCCTGGAGCCTGCTTCCGATTCTGTGTCTCCCTCTCTCTCTGACCCTCCCCCGTTCATGCTCTGCCTCCCTCTGTCTCAAAAATAAATAAACGTTAAAAAAAAAAACAATTAAAAAAAAAAAGAATTCTACCCTGCGTTACCACAGTCTTAAAAGCACAAAATTTTACTAGAAGTCAGAAAGGCTGTGGATGGAAAAGCACAAGCATGCAGTGCATCGGTCTTTGTGCATACCGACTTAAGGTGTTGGTAGTCAGAAACTAGATTCAGTCTTCAAAACTCTCAGGCTAGTGTACTTATCTGCCGACCCTCAAAATGCAGGGTTCTTGAATGTTGACACAAACAGACAATCTTAATCTTGAGTCTTGGAAAGACCCTATTTAGAAAATCCTAATGTCTTCCTCTATCACGTTATGCTACACCTGCTCTACCCCTGAGTCATGTCAATATGGTTCCTTTGTTCAGTCACAGTTATGACCGAACCAGAAATAAATAAGAACGCGAGCAACTTCATATCGAGCCAGACCTTTCAGCTGTTCAGTCTAGTCTTCTACTTTTGAAAAGCACATTCAGGAACATGTTATAGGAGAACAGTTATTCCTCAGGGGTTTAAGAATAAAATATAAATATGTCTAGCTTCTTTTGCAATTTATTATGAGCCAGTGACTCATGAGACAATTTCAACTCTTCTTGAAACCACTTCAATTTCATACCTTCACTCACTTATTCATTCATCCCTTCATTCAGGGAGCCTTCGCAGAGCACAGAGAGGTCACAGAACTTACTCGGATTTCACCAGTTGTTACGATCACTTGTGTGTGTGTGTGTGTGTGTGTGTGTGTGTGTGTGTGTGTGTCTTGCGGTTCTTTGCAATTTTATCACACGTGTACCTTGAACTACCGCCGCATTCAAGACACTGAACTGTTCCATCACCATTAAGAATCTCTCCTACTATCCTACATGTCACACCCATCCTACGTCCCTCTCCCCATACCCCGATCCCAGCCCCTGGCAACCACTAACTTGTTATTTCTATAATTTCCTCATTTTGAGGCCACTACATAGAATTTTGAGAATGCCACCTAAATCATACAGCATGTAACTTGTGAGATTTTTTTTCATTCAGCATAAGATCCTTGAGATGCATCTAAGTTGTTGTATGTATTCACGCTTTTTTCCTTTTTTAAATGTTTTTATTTTTTGAGAGAGAGAGAGACAGAGCATGAGTGGGGGAGGGGCAGAGAGAGAGGGAGACCCAGCATCTGAAGCGGGCTCCAGGCTCCGAGCTGCCAGCACAGAGCCCGACGCGGGGCTTGAACCCACGAACCGTGAGATCATGACCTGAGCCAAAGTCAGCCGCTTAACCGACTGAGTCACCCAGGTGCCTCCCCACTCTGTTCCTTTTTAGTGCTGGGTAGTATTCCATTGTGTGGACGTACCACACTTCGCTCAAGCAGTTAGCATGGAAGGACATGTTTGTCTTCTCCAGTTCTTAGGCTCTTACAAATAAAGGTGCCATGAAGACTGATGTACAGGTTTTTGAGTGGACATATGTTTTGATTTATCAGGGATCAATGTCCAAGAGTCCATCTGCTGGATCATGGGGTAAGTATAGGTTTAGTTTTATAAGAAATTGCCAAAGTACTCTCCAGAGTGGCCGTGCCATTTTACTTTCCTACCAGCAATGTATGAGAGGTCTGGTTTCTCTGCATCCCCACCAGCATTTAGTATTATCACTGTTCTTTATTTTAGCTCTTCTAAAAAGTGTGTTATGATACCTCACTATGGTTTTAATTTGCATTTCCCTAATGGCTAATACTTCTGAACATCTTTCCATGTGCTTATTTTCTTTGGTAAAATGTCTGTTCATGTCTTTGCCCATTTTCTTTTTTTTATGTTTATTTATTTATTTTATGAGAGAGAGAGAGAGAGAGAGGGAGGGAGAGGGAGAGGGAGAGGGAGAGGGAGAGGGAGAGGGAGAGGGAGGAACAGAGAGACAGGAAGAGAGAGAACTCTAAGCAGGCCCCCACCCCCACCCCACTGTCAGCACAGAGCCTGACATGGGGCTCAGTCCCACAAACCATGAGATCATGACCTGAACTGAAATCAAGAGTTGGACACTTAACTGACTGAGCCACCCAGGTGCCCTGAATGTCTCTGCCCATTTTCTAACTGGAATATCTTACTAGTGACTTTTGAAATTCTTTATATATCCTAGATACAGATCTTTTAGGAGATGTGTGGTCTTCAAATATTGCCTCCAAGTCTGCCATTTCTTTGTTCATCTTAACAAAGTGTTTCTCAGAGAAAATTTTTTAAGTTTTAAGTCCAATTTATCAGTTTTTATTATTATGGACCATGCTTTGAGTGGATATGTAAGCACTCTTCATCTAGCCCTGCCCTGAAGATTTTCTCTTATGTTTTCTTTTAAAAGCTCTATAGGTTTGTTTTTTATATTTAAATCTCTGATCTATGTTGACTTAATTTTTTACAAGGTGTGAGATTCATATTGAAATTCAATTTTTTTTGGCCCATGAATGCCCAATTGCTGTAATGTCATTTGCTGAAAATACCTATTGGCTATTGATGTCTGTAGCATATATAAAAATACTGCCTCTTTCATTTCTCATAGTGGCAATATATTCTTTCTCTCTCGTGTTTTATTTTTTGATCAGTTTTTCTTGGCCCCTCCCCTAAAAAACTTAACTTTTTTCTAAGTAATGTTTACTTTCTATTTCTTCTCTTTTTCATTATTCTTTTTATTACTTCCTCTGTCTTCATTTTTTATTTAATATGTTACTCTTTGCTCGTTTCTTGAGATGGATAGCTTCGATTTTTCCTTTTCTAATATATACAGCTACAGATTTCACTCTACTTACAGCTTCTTGTATATACCACAAGTTTTGATACACCCTATTGTCATAATCATTTTAAAATATGTTCCTATTTCCCTTACAATTTATTCTTTGAACCATGAGGTAATTAGAAGTTTATTACATAGTTTCCAAATATTTGGAGACTTTCTAGTTTTTTGTTGTTTTTTTTTGTTGTTGTTGTTGTTATTGACTTCTAGCTTCTTTCCAGTGATATGAGATAGCAAAGACTTCCTGATGGCAATTCTCTGTAATTTACTTTTTGGCCCTTGGTAAATTTTCCATGACACATGAGAACCGTATATTCTTCACTGTTTAAATACACTTCCCTAATTTTGTTAACTATGTCATTTATTAATCATTTTTCAAATATTCTAGACCTCTACTAGATATTTATTTACTTACTATTTTCTGAGAAAATTGTTTTTTAAAACACCAACTATGATTTTGGATCTATTTTCTTTTTCTTTTTGTCAAATTTTGCTTTACATATTTTTGGGCGTGTTATTGGATGTACAAATTTATCACAGTTATATTTTCTAATTGAATTTACTTTTTCATCATTATAAAGTATTCCTACTTATCTCTGGTAATATGTACTACCTTAAAGTTTACTTTATCTGGTATAAGAAAGCTATACTGACTTTCTTTGGACTAGTATCTTCATTATATATATATTCTCATCCTTATACTTTCAGTCTTTTTGTGTTCTCATGTTTAAGAAATGTCTCTTACAAGCACCACATGGTTGGGTTTTGTTTTCAATCTGACAATTTTTTTACTTTAAAGTGGTATGTTTACAGGGGCCTGGGCGGCTCAGTCGGTTGAGCATACTACTCTTGATTTCTGCTCAGGTCGTGATCTCACGGTCGTGAGATCGAGTCCCACGTCGGCTCCACACTGAGCATGGAGGCTGCTTAAGAGACTCCCTCTCCCTCTGTCCCTCCTCCACTCGTGCTTCCTCTCTCTCCCTCTCTCTCTCGCTCAATAAATTTTTAAAAAATTAAAACATATGGGTATCTCAAAACATTTCATGGGACATCTTATTTAAAAAAATGATATGTTTTTTCCATTTGCATTCAACATTACTATTGATTAGGTCTTAATCAATATCTTACTTTTTGTTTCTATTTGTTCTGTTATTTATTCCTATTTTCTCTCCTTTTGTTGCCTTTTCTGGGTCAATTCACGTCTTGCTGGTTTAACTTGTAAAAGACTATTTGTCTTTTAATGGTCACCCTAAAGGCAACAACATGCATTTTTTACTTATTACTGTCTAAAATTACTAAAATCAGTATTTTTCTAGATACAGGCAAGGAAAGCACCTTAAGTTCTTTTTTTTTTATAAATTTTTTTTTTTTTTCAACGTTTATTTATTTTTGGGACAGAGAGAGACAGAGCATGAACGGGGGAGGGGCAGAGAGAGAGGGAGACACAGAATCGGAAGCAGGCTCCAGGCTCTGAGCCATCAGCCCAGAGCCTGACGCGGGGCTCGAGCTCACGGACCGCGAGATCGTGACCTGGCTGAAGTCGGACGCTTAACCGACTGCGCCACCCAGGCGCCCCGCACCTTAAGTTCTTTAACTTCATTTATTTTCTGTCTTTTGTGTGGTTGTTGTTATCTTTTGATTCTACCCATATTTTAAACCAAAAACACATTTTTATTATTACTTTTAATATTTGTATCCTTTCTAATATCATTCATTCCATTTTATATGTCTCTACTTCCCATCTGGGGTCATTTTCTTTCTGCTTGCATAGTTTTCTCTAGTATTATTTTACTGCTGATATTAAATCATCTCAGTTTTTATCTGTCTGAATATATTTTAAATTTTTCTTCATTTCAAAAGATATTTTTGCTGAATACAGTATTCTAAGTTGACAGTTATTTTCTTTTAGCATCTAAGAAATTATATCTGCTCTCTGATGACCCCCATAGTATCTGTTGAAAAGTCAGCATATGAATCTCACTGTTTCTCCTTTTAAAGTAATGTACCTTTTTTCTCTAGCTACTTCTGAGGGTTTTTTTTTTCTCTGTTTTTGGTTGGTAAGTACTTTTGCTGTAATGGATCTAGTTGTTATTTTCTTTCTATTTCATCCTTTTTGGGGTTTGTAAAACATTTTGAATCTGTGGTTTGATAACTTCTGTCACTTTACAAAAGTCTCAGCCATTATCTCCTTGGTATTTTTTTGACCCGATAGCTTTCTTTTTCTTCCAGATCTCCAATTTACATTAGAAAATTTCCATCAGGTCTCACATGTCTCAAGTTACTTTCTATATTTTTCCAACACTTTTTCCCCCTGAGCTTCAGTATGAATGTTTTCTACAATTTTCTAGTTCTTTTATTCTCTCCCTTACTCACAAACCTATTAATTTCCTAATTTCAATCTATACCTTTTGTTCTAAAATTTCCACTTAATTCATTATTATTCATTCCAGTTCTCTGAATATACTCTCCATTTTAAATACATTTTTAACATATTAATATAATTATCTTAAAGCCAATATCCAATAACTCCAGTATTTGGGTAATCTGTGAGTCTGTATTTATTAACGATTGCTTATTTACCATCATTTGGTCCTGTCTCTTGGCATAACTGATAATTTTTTATTGATTGCTGGATACTGTGCATAACAACTTGTAGAAGCTCTTCATGATGCTGTCTTCCTCTAGAGTATATTCAATTTTCTTTTGCTAGGCATTTAAATATAAGCAAATGACTTTCTTTCACGCAGAGATTTAAGAGTGTTCCAGGCTGGATTTTAAGCTTTGTATTATATGGGCTCTTTCTGTCTCTCAGGGCCCCTCCTCTTTGACAGGGAGGGCCTCAGCTCCAATTTTTTCTCCCCTCTACTATGAGACTCCTGAAACCATTGTTTGGTTTTTTAATCTCTTAGAAGTTATTTTACATTTATTTTCTTGGCCACTAGCCCTAAGAATGCATGGGTTAGTAGTTAGCAGATATTTTAAAAGAAAATTCTGAGCAGAACATCAGGCTCTTTTTGGGGATTTCCATTTCTATGGGAGTCTCGGATGACTTAGAAGGCCTGACCTCCAATTTTTGTCTCCCCAGTAGTGAGATTTCATCAGGCTCCAGCTGCTCTCTGCTCTGCCTCTATTCCTTTCACTGAGAATTTGGCAATTTCCCTGAATGGAAAAAAACAACGGAGTTACATACAGATCTCACTTTAATGCATTTTCTTCTCACTGGGATTGGGCCTTCATCCTTGTTGTCTCGGCTGTTGTCTGATGTCTTCAAATAACTTTTTTCTTATTTTATCCATTTTTATAGTTAAATGAATCTTGTCAATGGCTCAGCTCCAATAAAGTTAGAAAACATTCGGTGGTCTGCTCCCAGTCCAGTGATTCTTATCAGGAGTCCAAGACTTGTCTCCATAATGGCCAGACAGATCGCTTCTAAAGGTTTTTAAACACATAGATTCAGTTCCCAGTGATAGATCTGGGAATCATGAAAACTACTGCCAGGTAAACCTTGCCGTCAGGAACCTCTCACATATACACCAAAAACGTTAAACATTGGCAAATTAGGTGTGCACGAACTTGGGGATACTTTTTTGCAGTGTTGCGTGTTCCTCTGAACTATTATCAAATGCATTATTGGAATATGACCTTCTAGCCTACCACGAAGGCTAGAATGACACATTTGCTTTCATCTAGAAAGCACTAACCCCACAAGTTTCTGATTTCTCATGTACCCTGAGCTGCAACTATAAAATTTAGTGGTACAAGGATTGCAGAGCCCTAAAACTGTATCGGATACCATAGAGTCAATGAAACCCAGCATACTAACGCAGCATTCAGTTTGGACCACCCCATGTTTAATTTTTTATTGTCTCCTCCTTTGCTTGAGATATGTACCCCTTCTAGATGTTGACCTGATTCACTCCAGAGATCTTCACGTTCTGGTTTCCCCCTGAGCAGCAAACAATATTTTTTCATCTATTGCTAACCTACTTCTCGTCTTCCACCTTCCCCAATCCACAATACTAGCTGTCCTTTGACAACTTGCTCATATTTTCTTTAATTATCAATTCAACCTGTTTTGGACTCTACTTCACAATGACCCAATCATACACGGATTTCACATCTACGGCATTATGTGATCTTCCTTCAATTTATTTCTCTCTGCCTCATAAATGATTACTAAGAAGATTAACTTCACATAACCTATTTCAAGTCATTTATAAAATGGTTTCTAGTCTCTACAGTCATTCTCTTTCCAACATGAAAGATTCCTCCCAGTTATGGTAATGCAGTTTTAAAATAAATTTTGATAGAATCCCACTCAAGACTCTACATATAAATTTTATTGAGTAATTCCTTTTTAGCCACATTAACTGATTTAATGACTTATTGACTGATCGGTAAGATTTCCTTCATAACAATGATAACACATTGTAACAGGAATTATATTTCTTAAGAATGCAGAGGTTCAAGTGTTAAGGTGTCACCCTTTTCCTAGGTAAGCAGGCAAGTCCCACCGGCCCAAATTTCCCAGGATATCCTCAGGCCCCCGATCCTGGATCCGTGGATCCCGAGGACCCATAGGCACAGCACGCCAGCCTTCCCGCACAGTGATGACTGCAAACCAGGTTTCACGGTCCAGCCAACTTCTTTGCTCATTTCCTCCTCGAGGCTCTCCAAGATGTAAAACGGATCTTATTACACATCAGCAACTTATTTACCTAGAGATCATATATTTGTCTAGAACATCCTGAGTATTTGCCACTGTTTGCTCTAATACCTCTTTCTTATCTGTATTAAACATTTTGACAGTTTCTCCCAAAAGCCATCCTCAGCCCAAGACAGTGAATTCACGGAGTGAATGTGTTTTTCTCTTTATTTCTTTTTTCCTCAAACTCCCTCCGCATAGTCCCTTGGGGCCCCCTTAAGTTTTCTGCCATATCTGGTCTTCACTTACCCAGGTGACTGATGGCTTCCTTGTCCCAAGGCCAGGTGGCAGCGCCTGCAAGGTCTTCCCGCACGGAGCTGGCAAAGTAGACATTGAGGAAGTGAGTACTGTTGAGCTGCAGTGCCTCCTTCAGCTCCTTCACGCTCATGTATGCCCTGGACAGCACACAAGAGGAGAGCACGTCACGCCGAGGATCAGTACATAGAAAACAGCAGAGCCAGACCGAATCAGACTCTGACACTCCCAGCCAGCATTGCCCTCTGGAGGGGCAGAGGGGCAGAGACCAGGCTGTCATGAAGATCACAAAAAAAGGCACTAACACACATTTGGCAGATTTACTCCACGATAAATAACGTGGAGTTATTTTATTATTAGCACGGTATTTTTAGCACTATATTATTTATATGAATATTCGGTGTTTGATGTCATACTCCATTCCCACTCTACATCTAGGTTATTTTTTCAAGATAAATCTAATGATAGTCCTAATTATTTGCCCAGAGGATTAACCCCAGGCCATGGTGAAGTTCCAACTCTCAGTTCCTGGTTCCTTCTGCCACACTGCATGAATGTTATTATGATCAGAGGACCAATTGAATCTCTGTTTCAGTATATGGTGACTTTGGGCCTTATTTAAAAAAAAAAAAACATAATGGTGACGAGGAAACATAAAGTAAAAAGAGAGAAAAGAAAAGATGAGTTATGGGTAGGAAAAGATATCATAAAGTAACTGCAAAGAATGTTAATTGTGTATGTATTTTTCTTTCTAGTCCCTTAATCTGTAGACACGACTCCAACTCCGACTACCTTATGCTATCTAACAAGTATCTTTTCTGGTGGCCTTCAAAGCACTAGGCAATATCACGTTTGCACTTATGCACAGAATTAAAGGTCTACTAAAAACACATGCCATACGGCCCATAGAAAAGGGAAACAAGCATGCTGTCCCTTTATGAGCTCATACATAGCCAAAGACCTTCATCTTCCTCGCATCAGTGAAACTTTAAACTTACCATAAGCAAACAGACTCACTCAACAGTCTCACTGAAGAGCTATTTTAAGAACAAGCAACCAAAGCAGAGCTCAGTGGCCCTTTGGATCCACTGGATGCTTCCCGTAGTGATCATGGTCTGCCACTCACAAAGGGGAATGTCCCTGTCACAGCTTGAACTGGGCAGACAGCTCCCTCAACATTAGTTGGAAATTTCCTTCACAGATCATGCTTCATTGCTGCCATTCTGCTAGACCAGCTGAAATCCAGAAGCTCATGTTAGGACAGCGTGACCCTTCTTCTCTTGCTTGTTCTGCCTCCCAACCACACTGTTGATGCAATCTATTTAATCCACATGTAGGATATACTGGCAGGGAGTACCCAAAAAATAGAGATCCCAAAGAAGATTGTTTCTGTGTTCTTTGGAACAGAACCAAAAAAAGGGGGAATAAAAGTTAAGTAACAAAAAAGAGTTTGCTTTCGAACCACAGATACTTGGGAGAAAACAGATTTAAAAAATACTTTTTCATATTGACTTATAATATCTTGGAAAAATCGTTCTAAGCCCCAAGAAATCATCCAAATTCCATGAGGTGATGTCACATGTGATCAGAGGGATATTCCTTCTGCTGCTTTCCTGGAGACACAATGTTTTTTGGACTGTCGCCTGCTTTTCCCTGGATATTAGTCACATTCTCTTTCCCTTTCTCCTTTATGAAAAATAATGACAATTTCCTGTATTGACAAATTGATGGTTTGGAGCTATGATGACATCAAACAATTCTTCAACATGGAGAAGCAGGGCCAGAAGAAAGGAGCAGAGAGAGCATGAATGGGGAGAGAGAAGGGAAGGGAAGGGAAGGGAAGGGAAGGGAAGGGAAGGGAAGGGAAGGAAATAAGGTTAGAAAGAATCAGAGACTGAGCCTACACACAGCTCAAGGTACCAAAAAAGACAAGTCACACCCTTTCTCTGTTTCTATTTCAGAGTCCCCATTAAAATTGGGAGTTGGTAATTTGACAGGTTTTTTTTTTTTTTTCTCTTTTCTCCTCCCTCGCTTTCCCCAAATCCCCCTGCTCCTGGCATGGTTTACTTGGGCTATCTGTGTGTTACTGGCTTCTCTGTCTGCCATTAACCAGCCTTGGCTGCCATCCTTCTGTCCTCCCTCAACCCAGCAGTGGCACTAATTTCCCTTGAGCACACTCCAAGAGGCCTCCTCCTCCACCAGCCTCATTAGCTGGTTCTACTCATCTCCCTTGTTCTTTTTGCCCAATCCTCTCTCAAGCCATAAATTACTCTTCCAGATGAGAGTGTTTATGTCATGCTGGTGGCAAACTGGGTGTGGTTGCTCTGACTCTTGCACTCCACAGAGATATGTGTAGATGGAAATCAGCACATATAAGGGGGGGAATACATTTTAAAAAGCTAGAGACGGTTGGGAATAGTCATTAAATGAACTGGTAGAAGATAATCTTATTTTGTTGGAAACAAAGATATTTTTTCTAGATTATTGCTTAATCTACAAAGAGTAAAGCTGTAGCTATCAGTGTGTCCGCTTTGCATGTAGGATGCCTTGCCTATAATAACATGTACACCTTTTCAGAACTTAGAGCTAATAAAGATAAACAACTTACTGATGTGACCAGAGCCTGGCTTAGACCTAGGGTATGGAAAAATGGACATTACTCTTAAATTCAGAGCATAACATCTTGCTTTAGAAATGATGTGTTCAGAGAGAGACTTGATACGCAAAATAATTTATTCAAAGAAAGGTCAAAAAATATACATAAATGTCAGAAAAAGCATAAGCTTTTTGAACTGACCAGACCGTGTATGGAAAGGGAGATGAACTGAATTAATCTGCTTAATTTCTGCCAGGATCTCCGTTTGCTCATATTCCCCATACCCTGGACTGAGGTACTCACCATAAAATTCTCTCTGAGGTCTCAGACCAACCAAAGTGAAATTGCATTTTGATGTTTATAAAAATTGTCTCAGAAACAAGTTCTGCTTGAGGCACACATATCAAGTTGTTCCGCCCCCCGCTCATGGCCCCTGGAAGAATGCATACCCGCCTCACCATTTTATGACAGCGACCTGCTGGTTTGGGATTAACCGTTGCCTGCTATCTAGACCTGTATTTCTTTGTCCCCCAGACTTAGTGCATTCATTTGGATCCGTGCCGTGGCTCCTCGACTGCTGACTCCCAGCCACACTCCAGTGTCTTGAGAGTACATGCAACCCCAACTTTTGCTTCGTTTCTAAGGAGAAGTGAAAGAATATAAAGCATGCCTATTTGTGCTCTAGCTTAATAGTTGAATAACTGATTCCTTTGTAGACTAACAGAAATAATTTCAAGAATGGAGGCAGAAAGAAGAAAAAGATCACAGGCTGTCTGAAGGACACTGAACCGGCCATGAAAAATTGGCACGCTGAAAAATAAGACATAAATGATGCACGTGTGCCCCGAGACCTCCCACAGCCAGAGCAAGCCCTCTCCAGAGGAAGGCCCTTCTACAGGTGAACAGCAGCCTCTGTGACAACAAAACCGGGTGCTCCCAAGGCCCTTCAGCCAATCAGTGTCATGGCAACAACGGTGCCGAAGTTGGAGTATTTTCGGTTGGTTAGATCAAAACCTTGCTGTCATTACTGTACACGATGGTTCTCTACCCAGTGTGTGCAGAAGGGTCTGCCACCTCATCTCCCATGCACTTTGCCAACCATGCTTCTCCCTCTTGGTCGACATCACCTTTGGCCTGCTTCCCCAACCCTTTCATTGTGCCCGCACCACGGGGCTTAGCAGTCCACAGAGTACCAACTAGTGTTCTCCCAGTGCCCAGTGCAACTCTAAAAACAGTTTTCTCCTTCTCTCAAATTCCCCCTGCCCTTAGGTGCATGGGACTCTACTACATCATCATACACTTTATACTCTTCTTCTCTTCCCACCTCCTGGTTAGTCCATACACATCGAGGGTTTCAGCATCTCGCCCAAAGCCTTCTCCTTCCCCACCTCCTATCGTAACCTGAGAAATTTCAACATCTATGTGAAACATCACTGAAAACAGTCTTCTTTTTGACTTCCTTACCTCCAGTTGCCCCCCCCCCACCTCATTCTCATGGTCACCTCTACTCAGAGTGGTTTTTTATTCCTGGTCTCCTGTAGATCTTTAATTCTACTTGTCTCTACTTAGACTTGTTTATGGTCACTTCCTCTCCAGGAATGATTGGAGATCACGATTCTTCTTTTGTTCGTCCTCTCCCACCAACTTCAATCTCTTAATCCCCTGACTCTTAATAAATGATCATGCCTCCTTCTTCAATGGTAAAATTGAAGCCATTCATCACGAATGCTAACACACACTCACACACACACACACACACACACCCTTCTTTACCTATTTTTATTCCCTTACCTCTGGTCCCACAGGATGAGGTTTCTGAGCAAATAATAGCTAACATCCTCTCTTTTTCCTTCTCCCTTTCCAATTCAAACTTCTTGAAAGAATAATTTCCTAATCTCCCATGACTTTTTCCCATGTACCCCCTAATCCCATTGTAACCTGGCTTTCATTGGCACCACTTTATCAAAACTGCTTTTGTTAAAGTTGTCAGTGACCTCAGAACTGTCCCTTCCTACAAAATGAGAAAAGTTCAGTCACCTTCTTATGGGAATCCTTTGCTGTATTTTTATATTTACTTACTTCCTGCTTCTTAAAGTTCTCTACTTCCTTTGCTTTTTTTTTTGCAATGTTCTTTTCTGGCTGTATTCTTGCTTTTGAGACCACTCTCAAAAGGGCTCCTCTTTCCCGTTTCTAATCCTTAAAAGTTATTCCCCAGGGTCCAGTGGTCCTGTTCGGGTACATTCTTTTGTCATGCTCCTTGTTCACTAGTGGAAACTCTTCTACATCTGAACTTGAAAGCATCATCAGTGCTTGGGTAACTCTCAGAGAGGGAGAGAGAGAGAGAGAGAGAGAGAGATGACTATAGATTAGATTCTTGCTTCTATTTTAAAGCAGGACATCTCCACCTAGACCATATACAGACATCTTGAGGTCAAAATGTCAATGTGATGGATGGTTCTACCTGAGCACAAAAGAATTCATATACAGTGAAGCTCAGTAAATCTGAAATAAATAGTGATCTGACCAATGAATCTATGGACATCTTTTCCATGGACAGATATGCAGGAAGGGTTGTTTGGCTAAACACAGAGGAAGAATATGTCTGTGGCCACAGAAAGTCAAAAAGGCTAGGACAAGGGAAGGACCACAATGGCATTTTGTCCCCTACCTAATTTTATAGACTGGATTTTGAGCTCCTCAGGAAAAAACAAACAGCAGTCGTTTCATAAAATCAGTGCAACCCAGGATACACAAGCAATGCTTTCAGGCCTAATAACAAAATGAAGCACCAGTTGAGGATAAGGGACACTCTCTCCATTTCTGGAAAGAATTAAGGGATGTCAGCACCATTCTAGCACTTGAGAGTTTTACAACCTTGGGTTGCATTGGAAGCCAGCTCTCTCAGGAGGCCAGCTTTTCCCTAGAGAAACAGTGAGGGCAAGAGCATCAGCTGGAAACGCTGAGTGTCAGCAGGCAAGGTACATACCATTGCCAGAGTTCAATGGCAAACAGCAGGAGAACCGCAGAAACTGGTGGTCATGAGTGTTTAAGGCACACCCCTTATGGAGACTCCCAGAAATACTACAGAAAGGGAACGTTGTCTGAGGGTAAGATTTTGGTTATATATTGAACTAATGTAATTTGATTGTTAATGGTAGCATGACCTCACTCATGCCCACAGGGCCAAGTGACTACATTTGTCTCTGACACTGAACTCAGTCTTTTTTTTCCACTCCTACTTCTCCAGTGTCTGTCTCTGAATTGGTGCTACTCTTATTACCCTCTCTGTGGCACAACTAGAAAACCTAGGATTCCTCTCTCACTCCTCCCTCCCCTCCACTTTACTCTCCTCAATATAATCAGTCACCTGCTAACAAGGCCCAAGGAAAAAGACACCATGATGATTATTGTTTCTCCTCTGAATGCCATAAAAGAGGCTAGATATATTAGGACATCATCAACTGGGAATATATTTTTTCTTCAGATTCAAATATGAAACACCTGACAATACTTATTACACCCAAAACATTAACTCACTATTGCTAATTCATATGGGAATGAGTAATACTACTAGAAGAAAAATGGAACTATTATTTAGACACATTGAACAGTTGGGGCGCCTGGGTAGCTCAGTTGCTGATTTTGGCTCAGGTCATGATCTCACAGTTCATAAGTTCGGGCCCCGCCTTGGGCTCTGTGCTGACAGCTCAGAGGCTGAAGCCTGCTTCAGATTCTTTGTCTCCCTCTCTCTCTTCTCTGCCCCTCCCCTGTTCACATTCTCTCTCTCTCTCTCTCTCTCTCTCTCTCAAAAATAAACATTAAAAAAATTTTTTTAAGAAACATTTAAGTGTTGTAAGACCTTGAGGCTGAAGTAAAAGAAATAACTAGAGATCAAAAGGGTTTGAAGTCCAGGGTCGCAGTATCTTCTGTGGCAGGCAGAATAATGTTCCCAAATGGCCACACTCTAATCCCTGGAGCCTAGGGATATGTTACCTTACATGGCAAAAAGGGCTTTGCAGAAGTGATTAAAAGTACTACCCTTAAGATGAGAAGATTATTCTGGGTTATCTGAGTTGCCGTGGTTCCAGTTCTTGGTGATAAGCTTGCCTACCTTATCAAGGGAGCCATACCATGAAACTTATTTGGAAGATGAGCATGAAAATACCCAGAGAGCTTGTTAGGTCAGATAAGGGAAAGGAAGAGTGTGATGGAGGAGGTACTCAGTAGAATCAAGAGAAAATGATCAGACCAATGGTCAGAGGAGGTCAGTGTGTCACTATCCTGAGGAGCACGGGCTCTCAAGCCAGAATGACTTGGTTTTGAGTCCCCAACTCTTTCACTCGTTGGCCACGTGGCCCTGGCAAGGCACCTACCATCACTACGCCTCGGTTTCCTTGTCCATAAAACGAGAATAATGAAGTATCTACTGTATATAATTATTGAGAGGAAAAATGAAATAACATTTATAAAACCACACATAATCATTCAACAAACCTTATCATCGGTAATAGCAGTGCCTATGCCCTCAGACGACTACATAGCTAGCAACAAAGCTCAAACATCGTTAATAGAAGAAAGCAAGTGTCATCCCCAAAACTTGATGGGGCGCCTGGGTGGCTCGGTCAGTTGAGCATCTCAGCTCAGATCTTGATCTCAGGGTAGTGAATTCAAGCCCACACTGAGCTCTGCATTGTGCGTGAATACCTACTTAAAAGAAAGATGTGATGGGGAACTAATTATGGGTTATGTCTCAGGAGGGATGTACCTTTCTTACAAGAAAAAAATTAAAATGAAATGGAGATGACACCACAGTGCACAAAAAAAAAAAAAAAAAAAGCAAACACAACCTAAATCTAAAACCTGAAGTAAACCCACAATGAAAAGCTTTTAGTGAAAATGAAATCACAATGAATCTTTTCTAGGCACAAATTGTAGCTGGCCCTGTCGGGCAATGGATAGTTTTGATTCCTCCCCAAACAGGTGCCAAAACGGACACAAAATAAAAATATAGTAATGACCCAGAATTTCAGATGCCACCATCTCTGCCAAAAGGCTGACTTTGCTAATAACAATGGCAGCGTGTCTGATAAATACTTCTCCCTACTTCCTGACGATCTCTCTCAAAAAGTTCAGGAAACAACAAAGGGATATGACAGTTTGGCTGTAATTCTTACTAGGAGGGAAGAACTATCTGGTTCCATGAAGTGGATGTGTTCCTTCAATGAAAGAAACTACATTTTACTTTTTGCCACAGGTGAGGCTGGTTAACAACAGCCTCGAAACTTTAGGGAAACAGATTTCCAAAAGTGAGGAATGATTCCTTGGCCCAGGATGCTCAAGGGGAACATGGCCCTTTGGAAGTAGAAACTGCAAAAATGCACTTAATTCTAGATTGTCCTGATAAAGGCAAAAGGAGACACAAAGCATCAAATAGAACCAGGTTCTGTGAAGGGACTATCTGCTCACCTAAAATTTCAAAATAACACATGTCGATTTTAGAAAGAGGAATAGCATAAAACTGTTAAAAAGAAAAAAAAAAGAGGAAGAGAGTTCAAAAGAAGATAAAGCTCAGGACCAGCAAAAAAATGGGAAAAAATGCAAAGAATGATAAATTTTTAAATTTCCATTTTTCAGAATAATAAGCAAAATAGAGAGTATAATGACACAGAAGGGGAGAAAAAGCTGAGCTCTTCAAAGTCTGCCTTGTTGCCAAGACAAATAACTGTGAAAGTGGAAATCTATTCAATGATTCATTAACCTGGCAACCATTTATTTGCCCTAATAATAACAATGCTCAAAATTAACTGAGTCCCAACTATATGACAGATGCTTCCTATATATTTTCTCATGTAAAGCTCCCAACATTCCTATGAGTTTAGTGTATTTATTTTGCTTTACATATAAGAAACTCAAGTTTACAGAATTCACGTCACTTGCCCCAAACCACACAGCTTGTAAGCGTTGGAGGCAAGTTTTAAACCCAAGCTCCTCTGACTCCAAAGCACACATCCTTTCTTCTATTCTTAAATTGGTTTCCCCAGCATCTGTGAGTCACTGTGTTGGGCCTTGGCAATAAAAAAAATACGTAATACACAACTCTTGTTTTCAAGAAACTCAGTCTAATGAGGAACACAACCATGTGAACAAATAATTGTCATACAGGGTGAAAGACACCATAATGGCAGTGCCCGCAAAATTACACTTGTCATGAGGAGCACTGAGTAACGTACAGAATTATTGAATCACTATATTGTACACCTGGAACTAACATAACACTGTATGTTAGCTATACCGGGATAAAAATTAAAAAAAACAACAACAAAAAAACGACATGCAAGAACAGAAAACGGAGTGAAAAATCGGCTGGGAGAACCATACATTAATGAGGCATGGTCAACTTGGTGTCAGACATCGTGAATTGGTTTGCGCACATTATTCTACCCTCCTTCTAGTGTGTTCCTGCTCCGGAGGACAGAAGAGTTGAATGGCACATTTTCCCACGTCTCTTGTACGTAAGGATCTGGATGTGATTTAGAGTCCGCCTAGCGGCTGTGCTCTTGTTGGAAGATGGCAGTGAGGTGAAGAGCTCACTTCCGCCTGCTTTTTCTTTCTCTGCCTGCATCTGTGGCTGGCTGACAGCGTTCTCGTGCCCAGCCACCAGCGTTAGGGTGTGGGGCAAACACCTGTTCCTGGTGTGGCTCTGGCAGGCACAGCGTCACTGCAATGGTGGCACAGAGGTGGCTTCCTGACCTCCTGACAGCGGCCATACAGTGTGTTCTGGAAGCCAGCAGTTGCACGGGGACCTCAGGACTCCCCACCTTCCCAAGAACTGGCTCCACTTGCAGACCAGTTCTTCAGTGCTGCTCTGGGAGGTACCCTGGATGCCCAACCTACATCCTACTACGCCAGCCCTTGCAAAAACTTTGTGAGCAACAAAATTCCTGTATTGAAGCCTTTTTCATTAAAATGGCAACCATGCTTTGTGTGTTTTGCATCTAAATACTGACTGATTCAGAGATGATATTCCAGCTGTGTTTTCAAATTTGATTTTAGTCCTCAAGTAGAAAAGTCAGGAAAGATATAGTCAAGCCAAATATATACATGACCGAAAAACAACAACAACAACAACAACAACAACAACTAGAAGTCCTAATTGATGGAAGAAATAGTGTAAGAATTGTTTTTGAATGAACTGGCCTCTGGAATCATAAGACTTATACCCTAAAATCTCCAAAAGACATTGTTTGGATACTTACACAACAATGAGCCTTTGTGGGTAACAGAGAGGTGCAAGACAGCTGAAGACTGAAAAGTATTTCAAGTTCCATTAAAAGTAGAAGGAGAGATTTGGAAATTACAGATCAGCGAGCTCAGGGTCAACTCCTGGAAATATTTCCAATGTGTTATTAAATAGGCAAATTGTTACTACTAAGGTAAGAAAAAAGTGATTATGGGCACTACTATGGGCTCACTTAGAAAAAAAAAAATCATGCAAAGGTAATCACATTTCTTTGTCGTTGCTTTGGGTATTTTGTTGGACTTGCCAGCATAGATGATTCCTTGGAGAAATGTACCTTGATTTAACAGGATATGTGATACATCGTTCATGAGATCTTTATAGAGAGGGTGGAGAAATGTGCACTATTACACATTCATAACAACTTGCATCAAAGTTAGGGACTGTCTGAAGGCAGTTCAATATCTTGGCCTCAGTATCTGTATTTGTCCCTATTTCATTGGGTTATATAATCAACATCTTGCAAAACTTCATACAATGCAAGTTTGTAAGTTTACAAATGACATGAATTGAAGAGAGATCATATGTTGGGTGGCAGAATAAAGATTCAAAGAGGTCTCAAAAAGTAGTAATTATAGGGGTAAACTCAAAGGTAAAATGCAAAAGCTTGGAATGCAAAAGCCAAAATTAAACACAAAAAGAGGGGGCGTCTCAGTGGCTCAGTCAGTTAAGCGTCTGACTCTTGATTTCGGCTCAGGTCATGGCTCATGGTTGAGAAGTTTGAGCCCCACATTGGACTCTGCGCTGACAGTGCAGAGCCTGCTTGGGATTCTCTCTCTCTCTCTCTCTCTCTCTCTCTCTCTCTCTCTCCCCCTCTCTCTCTCTTTGCCCCTCCCCTGCTCATGTGTGTTCGTTCTCTCTCTCTCTCTCTCTCTCTCTCTCTCTCTCTGCCCCTCCCCTGCTCATGTGTGTTCTCTCTCTCCCTCTCTCTCTCTCTCAAAATAAATAAATAAACTTTAAACACAAAAAGAGAACATGATTGCTAAACTATAGCAAAACTCTGGGTTTGGCACCAATTAATAGGGAAAAAATGCCTATGGATTTCAGTTGCCAACAACGTTCCATCACTCCCTGGGGGAAAATGTACAGACCCCTAGGATTCCATGCTGGCCACAAAGACTGCACTGCCATAAACAGACCTGTGCTTGGTTAGTCTATCCTCCTCTAAGGACGTTGGAACCTTAGACATGTCCAGAAGAGGGAGATCTGACAACAATGCTGTGTGAAGAATGGCAGAAGAAATGGGGCATTATTTAATCTAGGAGGCAGGGGTAGGAGGGCAGCCTGAAAACTGGTTAAATGTTTGCAGTTCAATGACATGTAAGGACCGTGCTCTGTATAGCAGTGGAAAGGATTAGAGCCAGTGGGTAAAATTACGAGGAGGTATATTTTGCCTCAATATATTAAAAAAAATACATTTTAGTTGTTACGGAATGAATTCCCTATTACTAGAAATATCCAAGCTAAAGCTAAAGGATAACTCTGCAGAGATATTGAAGAGATAAGTCTTATATCAAACAGGATATAAAATCAAACTATCCCTTACAACTCTAAATTGTCACAATGTTGAAGATCTAACACATTCTCATTGTTTCAGTGATTATTATTTTTTTTTTTTTTTGAGACAGAGAGAGAGCGAGCAAGCCAGGGAGAGGCAGAGGGAGAGAAAGTATCTTAAACAGGCTCCATGCCCAGCACAGAGCCCCACGTGGGGCTCAATCTCACGACCATGAGATCATGACCTGAGCCAAAATCAAGAGTCCAATGCTTAACTGACTGAGCCACCCAGACGCTCCTCAATGATTATTTTAATACAACTGATTTCTACATCTATAGCTCCCTCTTTTCGATTCTCACACTTTTAAAATATTTCTACCAGGATAGCCCTTGTTGTGGGCTGAAATGTGTCCCCCCCAAAAGATGTTGAATCCTAATCTCCACTATCTGCGAATGTGACTTTATTGGGAAATATGGTCCTTGCAGATGACCAAATTAAGATGAAATCATTAGGGTGAGCCCTAATCCAATATGATTGTGTCCTTATAAAAGGCAGAATTCCCAGCACTTTCAACAATAGCCAAATTGTGGAAAGAGTCTAAATGTCCATCAACTGATGAATGGATAAAGAAGATGTGGTTTATATATACAGTGGACTACTACTTGGCAATGAGAAAGAATAAAATCATGCCATTTGCAGCAATGTGGATGGAACTGGAGGGTATTACACTAAGTGAAATAAGTCAGTCAGAGAAAGACAGATATCATATGTTTTCACTCATATGTGGGCCTTGAGAAACTTTACAGAAGACCATGGGGGAAAGGAGGGGGGGGGAATTACAAACAGAGAGGGAGGGAGGCAAACCATAAGAAGACTCTTGAATACAGAGAACAAACAGGGTTGATGGGGGGTGGGGGAGAGGGGAAAGTGGGTGATGGGCATCGAGGAGGGCACTTGTTGGGATGAGCACTGTCTGTTGTATGGAAGCCAATTTGACAATAAATTATATTTTTTAAAAAGCAGAAATCTGGACATAGAGGGAAGACAGTGTGAAGAGACAGGGAAAATGAAGCTTTTTTGTTTAATGAAGCTTATAAGCCAAGGAACACCTGAGACTACCAGAAGCTGGAAGATAGATCTGGAATAGATTCTCCCTCACAGCCCTTAGAAGGAATCCACCTGTTAACACTTTGATCTCAGACCTCCAGCCTCCAGAACTACGCGAGAGTATACATTTCTGCTGTTCAAGCCACCCATTGTAGGATACTTTGCAATGGCAGTTCAAGGAAACTCATACAGCCCTCAACAATGCAAATCTACAGGTCATCTACCCGATTTTATTCTCCCACCTGCCCCAGATGACCCAGTCTAATTTAATTTTCTATTCATGCTATAATAATTCTACTATTTGCTGCATTCCCTTGCCACTATCACTATCTGGATGGAATAGATCCTTTTTACTGTATTCGCCATGGACTAAAATGTCTTCCTATTTTTCTCTCTAATCTCCACTCCACTCCAGCCCACCCTGCACAACATCAAAGCTGGTGTCTCCCTGCTTACTCTTGGTTCCCTGTGGCCTACACAACAGTCCTTTAAAATCCTTTCAGTTGCCACGTAAAGCCCCATAATCTGACCCCAGTCTACCCTCCAGGCTTGCACCAGCACCACTATGCCATTGACTGAGCTAAATTGATTTATTGTTGATGACACACCTGCTTCTGGTTTTTCTTCTTTGCCTCCCTGTGTTGCTTATGCTGTTCTCCCCTCACATATACAATTATCAAAACTGTAACTAACATCCAAGTCCCCTTTTCTAGCTCACTTCTGTAAAGTCCAGTCTGATTACCCCAGCCAGAAATGAGCCATGAAATCCGAGCCTCTACCTTATTCAGTCTAGTCTACAATGCACAATAGCAATACGTAAGCCTGCTTTGGCAGTGTTTTCCAACAGTAGAAACCCTATCTTGATATACTTAACTTGTATGAGTTTCAAATATGCATGAACAATAACAGTATAATAGCAACATTAAAAAGTATAATAACACGACAGTATAACAGCATATGTTATGCTAATAGAAGAGTGTAATAGCAAACAAGAGTACAATAAAATATAGATAATGTAAATTTCCATTAACATGGATCTGACAAGATAAATTAAAAGTACATAATGTATATAACATTCATACCACGAAGTCATTAAAAATAAACTAGATCTGGGGCACCTGGGTGGCTCAGTCTGTTGGGCATCCAACTTTGGTTCAGGTCATGATCTCATGGTTCATGAGTTTGAGCCCTGCGTCAGGCTCTGTGCTGACAGCTCAGAGCCTGGAGGCTGCTTTGGATTCTTTGCCTCCCTCTCTCTCTCTGCCCCTCCCCCCACTCTCTCTCTCTCTCTCTCTCTCTCTCTCTCTCTCTCTCTGTCTCTCTCTGTCAAAAATAAACATAAAAAAATTTAATTAAAAAAAACTAGACCTTTATGTATTAAAATAGAAAAGTGACCCCAATATAGTACTGATTGAAGAAGCAGGCAGTGCAATGGCAAGTGTAATGTAATTCCATTTATTTAAAACCATATACATGTCGGGGCGCCTGGGTGGCGCAGTCGGTTAAGCGTCCGACTTCAGCCAGGTCACGATCTCGCGGTCCGGGAGTTCGAGCCCCGCGTCGGGCTCTGGGCTGATGGCTCAGAGCCTGGAGCCTGTTTCCGATTCTGTGTCTCCCTCTCTCTCTCTGCCCCTCCCCCGTTCATGCTCTGTCTCTCTCTGTCCCAAAAAATAAATAAACGTTGAAAAAAAAAATAATTAAAAAAAAAATAAAATAAAAAATAAAACCATATACATGTCAATCTAGATATCTGGAAGGAAATGAAACAAGTAATGAGCTATAAACTAATTTTCTCTTCTTTGTATTATTCTGTATACAGACATATATATATATATATATATATATATACATATATATACGCATATAACACAAACACACCCATATACACACACATACATATATGTATATATTCTGTATTGGTGTGTTATATATGTATACATACAAATGTATGTAAGTATATATAATAGAGCTTTAATTTTTAATAAGTAATGTTTTATTAAATACAATATTAAATAAGTGCACATTTCCTTAGCACATGTTGAGATGGGGTTGTAAAGTTTACATGAGATTTCCAAAAGTCATTGCCTGGGTGCAGTTTAGTCTAAGGATGGGGGAGGAACTAGTGGGATTCTGAACAATGTACTATTAATTCAACAATAATACATTTTAAAACATTGACAATTTGGTATATTTATATAGTTATATTTCTGTTAAGAAAAAATTAGCATTTATAAAACAGATACTTCTTTATTTCAATATTATAGAGCATTCGTTATTTTAGTATCTGGACAAAGTTCCCAGAAGTTGAGTACTATGTCTTTCTCAGTGTAAGAGCAACTTAGTATATCATCTTGCATATTATCAAGTGCTCATTTTTTTAATGTTTATTCATTTTTGAGAGAGAGAGAGAGAGAGAAAGCACAAGTGGAGGAGAAGCAGAGAGAGAAGGAGACACAGAATCCGAAGCAGGCTCCAGGCCCTGAGCTGTTAGCACAGAGCCTGACACGGGGCTCAAACCCACGAACCATAGGATCATGACCTGAGCTGAAGTCAGACGCTTAACCGACTGAGCCACCCAGGCGCCCCTCAGGTGCTCATTTAATATAAGTTGAATATATCAGTAGTAGACAAGGACTGTAACTGGAAGTCGAACCAGAGAACACTCTATTCTTCCTCCCTCACAAATCTGCCAATATTGCCGCCTCCCATAGTGGTCTAGAGACCTCTGAAAGAGCCAAACTTCAAAGAGTAACATATAGGACCTGCCGCCTCTGACAGAGAGCAAGAGACAAAAATATGCCCAAAGACAAAAATATGCTCTCTTTGACAACTCTTTGCTGGTGACTAAAGACAGAGCAGGTTCTTGGCAAATACAGTGCATAACAATAAACTCTCTGGGTCTGGGTAGGAATGGGCAGTGTAATTCCACAGGCATTACACTGGGTTTAAAAATAGGAAGCGTTTCCCAGGAGGAGCGGTCCTTGTGGGTAACCGGAGTGGACATAATATGTTTCAACTAATGGTAAAAATCCATGAAATCATCCAATATTTTAGTCATTCCTTTGTGTTTTTGGGTTTTTTTTTAAATAATTTATTGTCAAGTTAGCTAACACACATTGTATACAGTGTAGTCTTGGCTTTGGGAGTAGATTCTCGTGATTCATCCCTTACATACAACACCCGGTGCTCATCTCAACAAGTGCCCTCCTCAATGCCCATCACCCATTTTCCCCACCCCTTCAACCCTCACACCCACTGACCCTCAGTCGGCTCTCTGTATTTAATCTCCTATGGTTTGCCTCCCTTTCTCTTTGTGACTTCTTTTTCCTGCCCTTCCTTTGTGTTTCTCTTTTCTCTTTTCCTAAAGCTCCTTCTTCCGTAGCTTTAGAACATTGTAAAAGGTTTTCTTCAAATCCTATTTTTGGGCAAAGCATTCTTTACGTAATATGCCACACACACGCCAACACTACAGAAGTCGGTTCTTTCTGACGATACACATGCACCAAACCAAACTCTTAACTTTCTGTTCTACTGCATGGTGGGGAAGGTGAATAATCCTATAATAACAGGACTGTGATGACTGCAAATCCTTTACGCTTTGACTTCAGAAGGCGGGACAACACACTCGTTAGTTCAGACAGTCTGTACTGAATACCTGCTAAACCAGTGCTGAACAACTGGGGTACGAGGCTGAACAACCCAGATAGCACTCCCGAACTCATGGAGTTTGTGGTCTGGTAGCGGAGATAACAAGGAAATGGGCCATCACACTGTGACTCAGCAGATGTTCTTAAAAGAAAGTCAATGTGTCGTGACATCCACAGACAGGAGCAGCTGACCAAGATCTAAGGCACTAGGTAAGTCTTCTCAGAATTGACATTCATTATAGAAAGTCCTGGCAGACAAGAAGGCATTATCCTGGTCAGGGAGTGGCCTAAGAGGAAGAGGCAGCCATTGATACAAGGTGTCACGGCCTGGGGAAGAGAGAGTTCATGAGAGTTGGAGAGAAGTGGAAAGACTGATGCTGAACAGAGTAACAGCGGCCTTACTCTGAGTAAGATCCTGAGAGTTCTTGCAAATCATAGTTAAGAAGTTTAGAGTTCTTTAAAGCAGGGAAGCGTGGAGAATGGATTCAAAGAATGCAAAACTGGAGGCAGAGAAGCCTCTTGGAAGGCTGTGGATGGGTTTGAGAGATATTTAGGGGTAGAGTCCACAGAAATTGGTGATCAATTGGATGAGATAGGGTGACGAACAGGAAGAGACCAATACGATTTCTGGGTTTTCAAATTAAGGAACTGGGTAGTACAGCTCACTGAAGAGCATTCGGAAATAGGAGGTGGAACAAGTCTGGGTTGGAGTTTGAAGTCATCTGTGATAATCAAATGAGAGATGCTTATTAGACAGGTGTATATGGTGCTTTAGATCTGAGCAGTATATGAATTCAGAAAGCATTAACACATAGATGATAATGAAATGTACGTAATGAATGAGGTGGTACATTATTGACTTCCTAATAAGTATGCTCAACAACACAACATGTGCTTAGGGAACCAGGAGAGAGAGAGAGAGGGAGGGAGAGACAGAGAGAGAGAGAGAGAGAGAGAGAGAAAGAGAGAGAAAGAGTTCATTTTCAAAACCATATCTGGAAATGTGCAATCTGAAAGTCCAGAGAGAGACAATATTAATTTTGCTTTGTTTAAAAATATAAATATTTACTTTTGAATTATATATGACAGGATGGTGAAGGGATGATCTTTTCTGAGGTTCTCAAAAGCCTCAATTTGGCCCATGAAGAGGGGTACAGAGTGACCAAAGAAGACATAAAATCAAAACCTAAGGAACAGTAACTTTAAGGAATAGGCAGAGGAACAGAAATTGGCAAGGAGGTCTGAAAAGAAGAGACGAAGTGGCAGGAAGAAATTCGGGAGAGCCACGATCTCCAAAGCCAAAGGAGGCGATCAATCCAAATGTTCCTGGGGACTGAAGTAAGAAAGAGAAGAACAGAAAAGTTTCCATCAGGAGTAGAAACGAAAAGAAGGTTGGTAACTTTGACAAAAGCAGTTTCAGAAAAATAGTAGAGGCGGAAACCAGGCTTCCACAGGTTGGGGAGGGAGTGGGTCTTGAGGAAGAACAGTTAACAGGCACAGATAAGAATCGTGGCAGTGAAGAAAGATGAGAAGATGTAGAGGAGGCCTGGAAGTTTCTGTGACAGGAAACTGAGCGTTATTAAAAGGAAGATGCCAGTAGGAGAGAAAAAAGGGAAAAGAGAGACAGAAATAGTTAGAATTAAATGCAGAACCCAACAGGAGAGATCTACCTCACACAGGAGTGTGGGGGATACCATTGGCACCCCACCCAAGCAGGTACCGCCACCCTGTAGCTGCTGTGAGTGTTGGCTGCTAAGAGAACTCCCCTTAGTCAAGGCAGAACTGCCTCCTCCTAGGTGCAGCTCCCAGACAATGGCTGATTGACAGAAGAGTGCAAAAAGCCAGATCTCTGCCCCAAGGTGGGTCCAAATCCATGGTGCAGTGCATGTTCCAGAGCTCGCTGTGAGACTGGGCTGAGGTCAGACTCTAGCTGAGATCACATGCTAGCTCAGCCCCTTGCCTGGCCCTATCCTGTTTCCCTCACCCCTTTCTGCTGAAAGAAACCCTCTGTAAATCACAAATACTGAAACTCCTGTCAGAGGCACCCCTCCTTGGGAACCTCCTCAAAGACAAGAGGAACCTATGCCCGTGCAACAGAAGAGGAGGAGGGACAGGAGAAACAATGCAAATGGTTTTGAGGGTTGGTGGCATTACACTGAGGGACCACTTCTCTAGTTTATGCCGCCTTCCTAATAAAGGAGAAGGTGAAGTGATGGGTCCAGAAAGTTGAGAAGACTTAGAAGGGGTGAAATACTCATTGTGGAAGAACAGGGAACAGGAAACCATTTACTAGGCAGATATAAGGGGATTAGTTAGATGGGGTTTATAAACAAACACTCCCATGCTCACCTTCTTCCAAATCCAATTAGTTATAATTCCTACTTGGAAGTAACTAAGGAGAAGGAAGAAGAGGATCTTCTGTTGTTACTGATGATTTCAAAGTTGATGATTCCTTCCTAGATGTGGAATTTCTAAATATTATATAATAATAAATTCTGTTCATTATAAATTGGACTTAAAGATGTTCTGCTTTCATCCCCAACATTCTTTGTAAAACTATCCTCTGCAAGGTCGCCAATAACCTCCCAGTTGCTCTATCCAGTAGACATCTTTCTTTCCTTACTTCCTTGACCTCTCTGAGGCATGTGACATCACTGACCACTTTCTTCTTGAGATTTCCTCTTCACTTGCCTTTGGTAAGTCAACACTCACCTAGATTACCTCATACTCTATGGACCCTCCTTCTCATTCTCTCAAGGATCCTTCTTTCTCTCCCTCTCTGCTAGGCACTGTTTTCCCTGGGCCCATCCTGTGCTTTCTCACTTCTCACTCTCCATATCCTCCTAGGGTGAACACATTCACTCCTGCAGTGATAACTCCAAAATGTATCTCTAGTTTAAATTTGTCTCCTCAGCTCCAGGTAAATATATAAAATTGTCTAATGAACCTCACCCCCTAAATGTCCCTCAACAAGTCTAAAACTCAACTCATCTTCCCTTTTAATTTCCACTCTTGCATTTCCCAATCATGGACACAAGTCTCACCATTACTCTGTATCCAACACAGAACCCAAGAAGGGAGTTATCCTAAACTCTTCTCCAAATTCACATCCAATCAATCATCAAGTCCAGTAAGTTCTAATCTCTCCCATCCACTGTCCACTCCATCATTGCTTTAAGCCAACATAGTTTCTCTTGTGGTTTTATGAGTAAAATCTTTACTGGCTGGCTAATCTCCAGTCTTCCCCCATCTTCTTCCATTTTCCGTATGGAAATCTGAGAGCCATTCCCCTGCTCAAAACATCCCAATGGTATCCAGTGTGCCTAAGACAAAATTCTAATGCCTTAATATATTTTCAAAGCCCTTCATGATCTGGCCCCTTGTTACCTGTCTACCTTCATCTTTGGCCATTATTTCTCTTACACTGTTTTTTCCAAATTCCCAAAGTACTCATAGCTCTACACTTGTGCTATGTTCTCGGTTTCATGAAATTGCACAAATATTTCTTCTGCCTAGAATGCTCTTTTTCTGCATATTTTTTGCTAATAACTACCCATTATCAAAAATTAGTACAGATATTACTTTTTCTGGGAAGGTTTCCCTGGTATCCATCCCAACTAAGGTAGTACCTGGTTGGTTCCCAGCCTAGCTACTACCTTAGCATACTCTGTGTTCCTCCAGCATAGCACTGATGGCATTATGCTGGGGACTGGTGGAAAACTGAAACTTCATCAAAGATCCCTCTGATTCCAGAGCTTTCTCTAGCTATGGTACAGTATTGCTTCTAATGATAGCTGAAATATTTCTCAATGCTGAGTCCCTGAAAGGAATTAAAATAAATTTCAATGTGGGATACACACATTGTAATGCAGAAAACAGCCATTTCTGTATCATATTTGACTCCTTTTCATGAAACAATTAAGTGCAAAGGGCAGCTAACTAATAAAACAAGCATCTAAAAATATCCCATCATTCATAGACTCCAGGGCAAGTTTTATTGGTTGTAACGGGGTACAGAATAGGAAGTTCCAAATGCACCAAAGCTTTCCAGGCCCCTCTGATGGTACTCAAAACTTCCCTAGAAGCTGCATCACTCTGCAACCAAGAATCATCATGCCTCAAGAGACAGAGGGATTCAAATTCGACCTTCTCACTTGATACATTCACATAAGCTCACACACTCCAGAAGGATGTTCAGTATACATGCCCCCGATGAAGAGGCTTCTGATGAGAGAATTTTTCTTTGGGTTTTTTTTTTTTTTTGCATTATCATGTGTAAACTTTGGTTCCAGATAGTTGCCAGACCATTGCAACGATTGCAGTTGCCCATCTGAAAGTTGCAAGTATTGTGGTGGCTCCGGAAAGAGAATTCTGTACACATGCACAGAGACAGCCCCCCTTCGCTCCCTTATCCACTCCCCAGCCCGGGCTTGTCCCTCACCACCTCCTCTCCTCTGAGAGTTGAGGCTCAGAAAGATACACCTTTTCAGCCACTCTATTCGGCTGCCTTTTCTAGATGGACAGGTCCAATATTTTATCTAGAGAGCGCATTTTCTCACTTCAGCTTCTCTCCCTCTCCCGCCATGCACATTAATGCTTTGAAGCCATCTGAGGATCATTTGTTGGCTGAGTGATCACATTCAGAATATGGCCTAGCAATGACTCACACTCTTGTGGTCTCCCTGTGTTTACCATGGATATTCTATTCCAGCTGGATTTCCCTTTCCCCAGGAAACCTAGAGCTAAGCGATTTCTCCATTTTTCTCCTTCCACTCCAGCATCTCCACATGACCCTTTCACCACCAATGTCCTCTCAAAGTGTGTGTGTGTGTGTGTGTGTGTGTGTGTGTGTGTGTGTGTGTGTACTCTCTATCTTGAATCTGCAGCTATGGGCTGCAGACCAATCCAGCCTGTGGCCAGTTGTTGTATGGCCTGTGAACTAAGAATGGTTCTTACATTTTGAAAGGGTTGGAAAAATAAAGAAAGATGAGAAGAAAATGCAAGAAAGGCCATACGTGGCCTGAAAGCTTAAAAATTTTTCACCATTTTTACCCATTTACAGGAAAAGCTTGCCAACACCTTTTCTATGCTAACATATGTTTCTAAAGCACGAGTCTGAGTTCAGATGGACAGGGACTTTCAGCCCAGCTCTGCCACATACTCGCTCTGTGACACTTTTCTCATCAGTAGCATAAAGTAATAACTCTGATGACTACATGAAAGCAAAATGGCATGCCACACAAAGCACTTCGCGTACTGGCAACTCAGAAGGAGAGCAGAATAAGCAGTAGCTACTTTTTGCTATTACTTTTGGATTCGGAGGGGCCTATCACGCTTTTTATGCACACATATGAAAAGCCAACACCCAAGAAAGGCAACACATCTTCGGACCAATATGTGAACCACATCTCTTAACTATCCTGCGATTGGATCTCCTCTCTCTCTCAAAAAGAAGGGCGCGTCACAGCCACGGTTCTGTGAAGATGAGAGGTAAGGCAAGTGCTTCTGTACATGGCTCCACATGTCTTGATGGGATCTCAAGAGCTACATTTGCCGTTCCTTTTCACGTAGGCAGAAACCTGAGAGTAACCCTTCCTCCCCCATATTTATTCTCACCCCTAACAGCCCCTCAGTCAGTGAGATTTACCTAATTTACCTATTAATTATTTTCAATTCCAATCCCTTCACTCTAATGTCACTGCCATGGGCCCTCATTATCTCTTGCCCAAGCTATAGCAGAGGTCTTCTGTCTTCTTGCCTCCGGTTTTACCGTCCCCAAGCCGGTACTCACGTAGTTACTGGCTTCATCCACCAAAGCCATGAATCTGTCCAAACTGCGACCTTGCTTACAGCCACCTCATCTCTTGTCACCATCTGGCTTCTGCTTTATACTCCCACAACATCAAACCACTTACAGTTCCCCACCTACACCCGGCTATGCTGCTTCGGGTCCTTTTACTCTCTCCTTTTGCTTGTGCTGTTCCTTTGACCCAACCCCTTCTTTTTAAGTTATAAAAGTACTACATGTATTTTACAGAAAATTTAGAATGCAAAAAAGAATTAAAATTACATTGTATCCAAATTCGAACTCCTCAGAGATAACTACTATTGATATTATGATGTATTTGTTTCCATTGTTTTTCTATGTATATGCGCATATAATAATTTACCAAATTGGGGCATGCTAACTGTTTGAATCTTGAGTTTCTGATATTACACCATTATTTTTTCTGACCTACACAAATTTTATTCAACCAAATATAGCCAAGTATCCTTTGCAATGACTGTCATTTAAACTGTAATAAACCATAGTAAACTCACAATTGTGTCTTTCTCAGCCATTTACCCTTTTCGGCAAAACTTTTCCATCCCATTCAGAGGCATTTCTATAAGAGAAAGAACTGCTTAGATACTGCCCAGAAAAGTGGAGCATTATCTTTCACTAGGGCAGGGACTGCTTTCTGCCTCACCATTTTATCTATGTTCCTTTGTAGAAACTAGCTGCAATTTGGCTATAGAGTCACATGGCCTCTCTGGGAGTAATGTGGATATCTGAGCTGACTTTGATGCAAAACTGAACACACCAACTTAGACCTCCCTGACTTAGATCCCTGCTCCTGCAAACATCTGCATGAGTCTCAGCAATACCTCCATCACCAAGAAGCCCTTAAGACCAACATGATGATGATGACTTAGAAGAATCTGAGTCTCAAGAGAAACAAAGGCTCTTTAAATACTTTTTATAAAAACAATTCCATGATCAAAAGAGACAGGAAAGAGAGAGAAACAGAGGGAGAGAGAGGGAGAGAGACAGAAGGACAGACGGAGAGAGAGAGAGGGAAAGAGAAGGACAGAGAGGGAGGGAGGGAGGGACAGAGAGAGAGAGAGAGAGAGAGAGAGAGAGAGAGAGAGAGAGAGGAATGTACTCCCTGCTTTACTTTAAATGCAGGCCATTAAATATTCTGAGACCTCCTGAACTAAATAAAACTAAAATCTGTTTCAATTCCTAGGAGATGGTATGAGTAGTGATATATTTTGTAGCTCTGAATTAAGATAGCCTAGGTTAATTTGGGTTTTGCCATTTTCTTATTGTATGATTTGGAGTATTATATAATATCACTAAACCTGGGTTTCATGATTTGAAACTTGTGATCAGTTTTTCAAAATGAACATAAAAATAATCTAAAAAGTGAGGATAATAATAGTACCTACCTCCTAAAACTGCCACACAGGTTAAATATAATAATGTATGTAAAGGGCATGGCAAAATACCAAATGCACAGAAAGCAAACGTTATTCCACTCACCATTCCCCAAGCATAGTTGAGAAAACTTTTTATTGTTTTTCAATTAATGCCTATTTAGAAACCAATGAAGTATACTTTTGCAAACTGATCTAAACTCGGAGTCGGGCATGTTTTCAAAAGTTGTGGAAAGATGGAAAGAAGTAAAAAGGCAGGGAAAATGGAACAAAGACAGAACTTATAACTGTTCCTTTACTGTTTGAAAATTTATGAGGAGAACATAGTATTTTAGAGGAAAAACTCAATTTTTAAAGATTAAAAAGGCAGATTAGACCCTGCAATACGCATGCAATTTTTTTAGGTGTTATAACAAAAGCAGCCTCACAATTAAATCACCAGCACACATACAGTAACATATCAGGCCCTGCAAATGATAAGTGGGCAATCCTTCTCCACGTAAGAGAACTCTCCCTAAGCAGAGTTTGGGCTACTTAGTCTCTATTACTCTAACGTTACTCTAATATTTGGAACCCAAAGAAGGGCCAACCAACAATAACTAACAAAGAAAACAGAGACAAAGGGAAAGGACCAAGTGAGCTCATTCTACTTTATTTTCACCTGGTATTTTTCCCAAAGACACTCTTGACAAGCTTCAGAAGACGATAGATGGGTCATCTTCCTAGCCTCATCCTTTATTTAAAAAGCAAAAGTCAGCGTTTCCAACTCCAGGATCTATTAAGAAAGTATTTTCAACATTCAGCATTCTCCATTTGTCTCCTCCACGCACGCACTCACACTCGCGCGCACAGGCACACACACAATTTCTTAAGACCCAAGTTTATTTTTAGGCCAGAGAGGTTGGGTGTTCCAGATCAGGGCCCTGTGCTCCTGAGCAGACATTCTAAAAAGGCTTCACTGCCAGATATAAAAAGGCCGCTGTATAATTTATTAGAGGAACTTTCACAAAGCTCTGATTACTTTTTAACCAGAAGTGAAAAAAATATCCAAGAATCCTGATCGGATCCAGTATTGCACTTGGCACATGGGAAGTTGTAGGGGCTAGGAATTCTCAGCCCTGCCCAGCTCTCCAGCCCGTTCATCCACAGCACGCCACGAAGGAGGGTCCGATTAGCTGGCATTCAGTCTTCGCCCTTCCCTGCGACTGTGCAATTCCGTTTCCCTAAATAATAGAGGGGATTGGGCCAAAGAAAACTCAAAACAATATACTCGTTTAATAGCCCTAATGGCCCTGCTGAGGCCTGCCAATGAAAACGCTGGCTAAATTGTTCCAGAGAGGCTTCTACCGGAGCTAAACAAAGCCTGCCAGCTCTCTACCCACCACGTCCTCCTCACTGCCACTCAATCTTTTTTTCTTTCTCTTATTTTTTTCATGTTGGCCTTTCTCAAGAGGAGTATGTAAAATACCCCAAAGAATGTTCTCTTTTCAATATGTATTATGTTTGGGGTACAGACTCATGTTTACTTTTCATGGATATGGTGAGCATATTTTTCAAACCAAAATCAAGATGTGGTTTTATAGTATAAGGGCATTTTGCAAAACACTAGAATAAAATACTTGAAATCGTGACTGTTCTGAAAAATCCAAGTAGGATCAACCTTCACTATTAAGGATATAAACATGTCAGACATTGTGCATTATATTTTCTTTCAAAAATCATTTTTTGGGGACTTGCCATTTCTTAGCACTGTGCAAGGCACTTGGGATGACACAGAGATAATTTAATTAAAAAGAAAAAGTCTCTGTCCTAGACAGTAAGTAACAAATAATCTCTACCCCCTCCTTTCCCAAGGAAAAGGGTCATAGTGACCATTTTGGACAGACCTAAAGAAGAGACTGGCGGTCAGGAGAAAAGAAAGAGAAATGAGGAAGAAGAAAAATCGGGATAAGAATTCTTTAAAAAGAGGCAAAGAGTGTTCATAGAGAAGAGAAATACAGATGTTCATAATAAAGCAAGGCCACCAACAATTGAGTCAAAAGCCACTAAAAGCCACTCTTATACACCAAGACCACCCTTGTCCACTCTTACATAAGAGAAGCAATTAAAATCAGACAGTTGGCATTAGATCCCATGCCTGCTTACCTTCAAATATCAAGAGGAAGTAGTCAAATTCTTTCAAAGTCCTTCAAAAGAGTATAATGCCATCACTAGGATTTAGAAGGTATCTTCAGGTTTTCTTAATACAATTCCTATTAAAACTACAAGAGTCCCCTATTTTTACTATAGGTCATGTGGGATACAAAAAATTACAGTGCCACTTTCCACTGGTTCCATACTGACTTGATCACAAGTCAGTGAGGAAATCTGTTGCATTCATTCAGTGATTCGAAAAGCAGAGAATGAGCATGTGAAAAATGTTGCTCTGTACATTGATACAGGGGAGAGACTGAGCAAGCCATGGGGAAGTTTGGGCCTGACGCAATGTAATGAGTCTTGTGACGCATCTGTATGAATCCAGGTTTTCTCCCCTCTGGTCCGTCCTGAGTCCTGCTGCAGGAGTAAGTGCTGGTCATGTCAGTTCCTGCTCAAAAATCAACCATGGCTCTTCACTGCCCAATTATCAGTTTCAAAATCCTTAGTTTTGTGTTGAAGATCTTTTATGCCTTTGCTCTTTGACCTTTCCTTTCCCTATCCCACTGCCAGTGCCCTGATCCAGTTGAATGACAATTGATCTCGATTCCCTCAATACAACTAGAAATCTTCTCCAAACTTCACTCATGCTATCCTCAATGTCTGAAATCCCAAATCTCCACCTACCAAGTGTTCTCTTTCCCTCAATATCCAGGTGAATTTTTATCTCCTTTACAAGTATGACCTAATTCCCACTTCTTTACTCTTGTACTATATCTACAACAAAAGCATGCCCTATTTCAACTTGTAACCATACTTTACCTTGTTTTATGTATATATTTGTATTTGCTCCATGGCGCACTGTAAGTTCACTGAATATATTTTACTTTTAAAAAATATAGCTTACTTTTTGTCTCCCATGAAGATGAAGAATGTAGGCTTTTTTTTTTTAACATTCTATTTATTTTTGAGAGAGATGGAAACAGAATGAGAGCAGGCGAGGGGCAGAGAGAGAGGGAGACACAGAATCTGAAGCAGGTTCCAGGCTCTGAGCTGTCTGCACAGAGCCCGATGTGGGGCTCAAATCCACAAACCCTGAGATCATGACCTGAGCCGAAGTCGGATGCTTAACAGACTGAGACACCCAGGTGCCCCAAGAGCATAGGTTTTTAAAGAATGTGCTCAACAATTATTTATTTCCTAAATGAATAAACCTAGGTCTTTCTGTGCCAAAAATGTGTCATAATTCACTGAGAAGTTCCAAACTTTTCTGTGCATCACAGTCACCTCTGAGATTTGTTAAAATATTTGAGTAAAGCCTAGGCATCAGAATTTTTAAAAAGCTAATGATTCTGGGGGCGCCTGGGTGGCGCAGTCGGTTAAGCGTCCGACTTCAGCCAGGTCACGATCTCGCGGTCCGGGAGTTCGAGCCCTGCGTCAGGCTCTGGGCTGATGGCTCAGAGCCTGGAGCCTGTTTCCGATTCTGTGTCTCCCTCTCTCTCTGCCCCTCCCCTGTTCGTGTTCTGTCTCTCTCTGTCCCAAAAATAAATAAACGTTGAAAAAAAAATTTAAAAAAAAAAAAAAAGCTAATGATTCTGATGTACAATGAAACCTGTGAGGTCACAGTCTACAAAATTTCAAGAATAGAAAACATTTTCAGATAATGATCCTAAATATTAAGTTCCACTGAGAAGTTAAAATCAGTCCACTAATTCTACCAACTTTCCCATCTATAAGCCATGCTAAAATCATGTTTGTTTGCCCAATGTTCCCCCTCCGACCTTCTATTCAGTTGGTTTGTACAACACAGGTTTGAACTGCACAGATCCACCTACACACGGATCTTTTATAGTGCAGAAGTGTACTTTCTTATGATTTTCTTAACTTTTTCTCTTCTCTAGCTTACTTCATTAGAATAATACAGTATTTTATACATACAACATACAAAATATGTGTTAATCAACTGTTTATGTTACTGGTAAGGCTAATTTAGAGCCTACCCAAGTTCCAATACTGACAAAGGCTTCTGGTCAATAGTCAGCTATTAGCAATTAAGTTTCTGGAGAGTCAAAAGTTATGCGTGGATTTTTTACTGCATGGCAGGGCTGGCGCCCCTAGCCACCTGCATTGGTCAAGGGGCAACTGTGGAGCCAACCACCCAAGAAAGCGTTTGTTCAGACAGATTTGCTAGCTATTTAGATTTAGAGCTTACCCAAGCTCCAATACTGGATTCTAGTCCTGGCTGTCCAGATTAGTAGCTGGGCAATCTTAGTTTAAGCCACATAACTCCTCAAGCCTCGTTTTCCCTGATCAAAATATGGAAATGCAGAAAACAGGCGAAGTCCATATTTTTTTTTTTTTAAAAATCTATGATTATCCCTGCAAACTGAGGAAGCTGCAGTAGGAGTTCTTCGCTAATTTGCATGACTGTCCCGTTACAGCTCCGTCTGTTGACAGCGTCCCTTTCATCTTCTCAATAGCAGACTGCATCGGGAGGAAGCCATTTTATGTAGGTGCCGCAGAGGGAGGAAAGAGCATCGGGGCAAAGCTGTTTCATGTTATTTACTCTGACTCCCTGGTTTCAGAATTGATGACAAACTTCATTTGGCACTCCTGGATCTGTGGGTTCTGGGTCTCCAGGATTCATTCCTGGTAATGTCAGGTGAACTCAGGGCATTTGGCAGTACCGTACGAGGTGCTATGAGTAACATCAGTTTTGCAACCTCGTTTGTCATATAATTAGATGATTATATAATGAAAACTATGTACCACACAATAAAATGTTCATTCTCCTACTGTGGTACAGTATACTTAGGCATAAAACAGCCACAAGGGAAGACTGGAAATGACACGGAAAGGTCAGCCTTAAAATTATTTTAATTCATTTAGAACAAAAAAAAAAAAAACAATAAAAAGAAGAACAAACCCAGGAAGAATTAATTTCCAAACCAAAGGGACCAAGGAAAGCTGAGTGGAAAACAGGAAACTAAGAGAGGAAAAAACAAATACTGGGACAAGGGAATAGAAAGAGAGTGGGCTGTAGAGATGGGACTATTGTCACAAATTCTCATGATAAATTATAGAAGGCTGCCATGGAGAGTCATTAACATCTGCCATTATTCTAATATGACTGGCCAAGCTTGAGTATTCACAGCAGCAGGTCTCTGTGGTACTCTGAACGTTTGAGAGTGGCTATAGGGCAATGTTTCCAAACACTGGATTGTGACCCATTATTAAGCTATAAAATAAATTTAGTGGGTTGCTAACCAACATGTATTTAAAGAAAGAAGAAGAGAAAGGAAAATATCAGCACGCATTATACGCTGTTAACAGTAAGTACTGCACTTGGAAACTTTGGGGTTACGCACACGTTCATTCTGGGTTGCCGTGCAAAATGTTTTTCTAACTGGAGGTCAGGATAAAAAAAAAAGTCAAAGCTTCTGCTATAGGAGTTGATTGCTCTGCTTTTTAAATCATATTGTCTTCTTAGAGAGCTCCTCTTTTGCTTCTTGTTCTCTGACATGTGAGAATTCCCCCAAAATTTAGTCCTCAGTCCTTAGCTGCACTGTCTACATCTATGCTGCCCTTTGGAAATCTTTTTTTTTTTTTTTTTTTTTTCTTCAACGTTTATTTATTTTTGGGACAGAGACAGAGCATGAACGGGGGAGGGGCAGAGAGACAGAGGGAGACACAGAATCGGAAACAGGCTCCAGGCTCTGAGCCATCAGCCCAGAGCCTGACGCGGGGCTCGAACTCACGGACCGCGAGATCGTGACCTGGCTGAAGTCGGACGCTTAACCGACTGCGCCACCCAGGCGCCCCGTGGAAATCTTAACTATACCTACCAATTTTAAGAGGATCCATATGAAACTTCTATCTCTTAAATTCATCTCCTTCCAGACTACAAATAACTAGCTTCCGTCACCTACTGGATAGTGCTTCATTGTCACTCCCAAAATCAGTGTATCTAAAGTAATAAAATCACTTGAATCCAACTCTCAACACCATCATCATCTACTGACTGTGTCACTTTGGGCAAATCATCTCATCTCTGAAGGCTTCAATTTCTTCATCTGTCAAATGTGGATATTATTTTCTTATGTTAAATACAATAAAGTATATTAAGAGTAATAGCTCTTGAGATACACTGGGTGTTTCACAATACCTAATATATTTCCCTACTCAACCGAATTCCTCATCAAATTTCCAAGTTTTGACAAGATGCAACATTTCTCCAAGACTTGAATTGCTGGAATAATTCCTGACTCTTTGCTCTCCTTCACCCCCTATCACTCACTAAGTCCCATTGATCCCATCAGCTTGTTTGCTCCCAAATCTTGATGTCCCTCATCTCCTCCAGAGCTGGCGTCACTTGATTCCCAGACTGAACCCCATCTATGACTCCTGTTTTGGGCGCAAGGTGGGAAAGCTTACCAGCAAACCATTCATCTCAGAGACGAGCATTAAGTTACTCTCACGAAATACTCCCACTGCTGCCCCCCATACTAGCCAGGTACCCTTCAGCAAATGACCTATCTCTGTGTGCTTTCATGTCCTTGTCTGTAAAAATAGAGATAGAGGTCTTCTTAAGCCCTTCACTTATTGTGAAGATTAGATATAAAGCACGTGGACCAGTGCCTGGCATAAAGTAAGTGACCAGTAAATGTTTCTTCTTCTTCTTCCTCCTTCCTCTTCTCCTCCTGCCCCACCTTCATCTTGTTGTGTCTATTGTCGTCATTGCTAAGATTATTACTCTCATATATTCTGTTTCCACTAATTCACTTCATTAAGTCCTCCACAGATCAGTGGTTTTCAAACTTTGTCCTCAGAGCCCCAGGACCCCGCGAGACTGCTCAGGAACCGCGGCAGAAGGAAACAGTACGCCGAGGGGTGTGCCGACAGGTCACGCACAGAGAAGCTCCTTTGTTCCCTCGGGGGCTGTTTATTAAGTTGATTTCATGAAGCAAAATAGCTCCACTGCTAAAACAAAATGTGACCAATCCTCTCTGAGAGCACTCTCAGCACCCTCTGACTTCACTGTCTTACCCCCACCCCATCCATCCTGTTAGTCATTCATCTTGACATTTCGTTCTCTGATTCTCTGTACTTGTAGGGCCCTCCCCTCCCAAACTGCAAAGTTGAATCAGTCCCAGCGTTTGTTCTTCTGTCCAGGTTCCCGAGAGCTGATTTCAAAAAAATAAAATATGCACAACCACCAAGATTGGTGTCACTACTACTTCCTGGTCTTCACCCTCAGTTAAATGCTCATTACTGCCTAGTAATCCAACGTATCTCTAGGAAGTCCCTTCCTCCTTTTCCTTCACTATTGAAAACACTTGCTCCGTCCCTAAACCATCTACCGAGCTAAATCCCACTTGATCTTGGAAGATCTGCTTCCCCACTTCATGCGAAAACAGAAGCTACATGGCAACACTTCATGTCATTTGCTCCTTCCCAACTACAAACACCACACCCATCTCCTCTCCACTTTTGCTGTCACTGCCTTCAAGCATTTGTCATTTCTTCCGAGAATTACCAAAATAACCTCTGTGATGTCCCCATCGAATCCAATCTCCATACCTCTACAAAATATTGTAATTAATCTTGGCACATTATCCATCGACATAACCTTCAAGGGTTCCCCAAAGCTTAGCACATGAAGCTTAGCACATGAGCTGAGCACATTATCTGCTCCTTGCCTACATCTCTGGCATCCAGAGCCTTTCCCCCAATATATTCTTTGCTTCAGCTTCACATTCCTTGATTGCCATGTCACGTATGTATGCTTTTATACAAACTTATTTTGCCTAGCATATCTTCATTTTAAAAATAAATATTTTATATGAATATATAAAATAACATTTAGATAGGTAAAGCTAGAAATAAATATACCAATACATGTATTAAAAAACCTTTACCTATGTGACCCTTATCACTCCAAGTTCATCACTTAGGAAAGCTTTCTCTAACCTTCCTGTCTGATGTAGATAACTCATTAGTGTTGATTAACTATTGATCACATTAGACTGCAAGCTTTTGAAGGCAGGGCCTATCTCCCATTTAACTTTTGTGTCCCCCAAGTGCTTAGCACATTGGTTGGCATGTTTGACCTTCAATAATGTTTCAAGAATCTTATACATTTTTCAGGAAGCTTTTTCTCTCTTTCTCCCCAGTCTTTTTTGGATGATACACCCAAGTGTGCTTCTAGAATATAATTGGCATACTCTGTCATAATACCAGTCACATTGCCTAATAATTATTGCATTCGTCTTCATATCCCAGTGGCCTCACTAATGCCTGGCACATAGTAGATGTTCAATGAACACTTACTTAATTAGAGAATTCATTAGCGAGAATGAATACGTGAATGAAAGTCTTCATCGTAAGACCCAATCTCTGTCAGGGGCGCCTAGGTGGCTCAGTTGGTTAAGCAGCTGACTTCGGCTCAGGGCATGATCTCACAATTCATGGGTTCAAGCCCCACATTGGGCTCTGTGCTGACAGCTCAGAGCCTGGAGCCTGCTTCAGATTCTGTGTCTCCCTGTCTCTCTGCCCCTCCCCTGCGCATCCTCTGTCTCTCAAAAATGAATAAAAGTTTAAAAAAATTTTTAAAGACCCAGTCTCTGCCATATGTCCCAGTTCTAACCATTGAACTTGCACCTGCGTCATGATCTCTAGATTTGTTCCCTTTATTACCTGCTGAGTACCCTAACTCCACACAGAAATGGACCCCAGCCTAATTCATACATAGATCCCTTTCACAGTCCAAAATTCTAAATTCTATCTTGATATTAGAGGCTCTGACAACCTCAGCAGATACTAGTTTCCCACCTGCTTACCTGCATGTCTGGACTTGCAAGGACTCACAAATGATATACTGAAATCTTCCATCATCCCTGTGATCACCCACTTGAATGTCCAATTATCTAATATTTTGATCTATAATTAAATGACAAATAAAGTTACATTTCCTTTTAATGAGACAAATTCTGATTTGGTTGAAGTTACGAAGATGATGTTCTACTTCTATAATTTCAGGCCATTGTCAACTGCTGGAACAGCTTTCTGATGGACTGATTTTCTCCTAGAGACTGAATGCATACTTCTTTTGTGTCTACCTACTCAAAAGGAGGCTGGCTCTGATATTGTAACTTTTGTGTTAATATCAGAGGGAGTTATTGGAGTAAATGTCTCTCTCTGGGAATATCCTATAAACCACAAAAGATGGGGGTCAGGTTGATCTGTTTGCACCAATTCTTGATTGCTTTTCCATTGCTGGGGAAGACCTCAAGTTTTATGGGTAGCATAAATCGCAAGTATAGTCTAGGATTCCATATTCAGCTCTTAACATAAAAGACCTGTCAAATGCAATACATCTTGTGAAGAGCAGAACCAGAAAGAAAAACTGAATTTTATCTGTAAGCAAGGTCTTTAAAAATTGGAGACTGCAAATCCTTATTTAATACTGACAGTTTCAATTCCAGATGATAAGCCAAATGAAAAGGCAAATACAAGATTATCTCTTTTAAAGAAACTTTAGAAGACAGCCCACACAGGCTTGTTGTATCTATTTCTATTTTGCTTATGGGTTATCAACCAGAGATCAATCTGTACTTGTCCATGTTCAAGAGATAGCATTCATTCAAAGGAACTATTCAACAGTAATCAAATAATGGCATTGTAAAATATACAAACACTCACAGGGGCCTGGGTGGCTCAGTTGGTTAAGCGTCCAGCTCTTGGTTTCGACTCAGGTCACAATCTCAGGGCTCATGAATTTGAGCCCTGCATCGGGCTGCACACTGACAGTGCAGAGCCTGCTTGGGATTCTCTGTCTCCCTCTCTTCTCTGCCCCTCGCTC
This sequence comes from Lynx rufus, assembly GCF_022079265.1. Lineage (NCBI taxonomy): Eukaryota > Metazoa > Chordata > Mammalia > Carnivora > Felidae > Lynx > Lynx rufus. The sequence goes on from NW_025814829.1 coordinate 45,308,220, forward strand.
TCTCGCTCTCTTTCAAAAAATAAACTTAAAAAAAATACAAACACTCACCAAAGACCTTTGTTCCCTCTTTTATTATATATTTTACACCATGCTCTATTTATCAGTTAGACTGGCCTCAATTAGGCCCTTATGCTGTCCAGATCCTACTACATTTCCCTGGTCCATTTATCTCCTGTTCACCTAATAACAATTTCATATCTTTTCTCTGCTCAAACATCCAACACTTTTTTTCACATCTTCACTCTTAGTTGATGACCTTAACGCCTCCTTCATAAGCAAACAGAACCAAAAACATTCAGACAGGTTCCTGCCACAATATTTAATCTACCTACCCCACCAGACTTTCTGCTCTGCTTCTCCTACTGTTAGGTGAGTGAACTGAGCAGGCTCTGACCTAAAACCAGTCCCCCTAATGCTCCCTAGATTCTATCCCCTTGCACCTTCTCTACTATATCTCTCAGAAATTCTCCCTAAGCCATTCAATTTTAAAACAACATGCTTCAGGGTATCTTCTTCTAATTTTCCTTATCAGGAAGGATAAATTACACTCTGAAAATGGATACTTAAAATAATGAAAATAACGTGTTTGTTTAGATTCTTTTTTTATTTTTATTTTTTGATGTTTATTTATTTTTAAGAGAGAGAGACAGAGCACAAACAGGGAAGGGGCAGAGAGAGAGGGAGACACAGAATCCGAAGCAGCCTCCAGGCTCTGAGCTGTCAGCACAGAGCCCGACACGGGGCTCAAACCCACAAACCGTGAGATCATGACCTGAGCCAAGTCAGGCGCTTAACTGACTGAGCCACCCAGGTGCCCCTAGGTTCTTTTTAAAATAACATCAAAAAAAATTCAGTTTATACACACCAACCAAATTAAATCAAAACCTGGAGGCAGGGAAAGGTGTGTGGGATGGGTCTAGAGGCCTGTGTCTAGTCCTTGTTCTTTGGGCAGTTCACTGAGTGTCTCTTAGCCTCAAAGGATTAGAGATCTCTGCAATCCCGTCCACCTTTCAGATTCTTCTCTAGCACTTGCATTCATTCAGGCAATAAGCTTTTTGAAAGCAATTTATGGGTAACAAATTGTTGATTTAATCCAACTGTTTTTAGCATACCTGGCTATTTTTTTTCACCTTTTTTTAAGTTCGTATTTTAATTCCACTATATAGTTAACATACACTGTTATGTTAGTTTCAGGTGTACAATATAGTGATTCAACACATCCACCTGGTGTTCCTCATGACTAGTGTTCTCCTTCATCCCCGTGACCTATTTCACCCGTCCGCCTACCCCCGTTCCCTTCTGATAACCATCAGTTTGTTCTCTGTAGTTAAGAGTCTGTTTCTTGGTTTGTGTGTGTCTCTCTCTTTGTTCTCCCTTTGCTCATTTGTTTTGTTTTCTTAAATTTCACATATGAGTGAAATCATATGCCAAATACCTAGTTATTGATAGCATTTTGGATTTGATGCCAAAGCGGTGGATATGTACACAGTCTTAGCTCAAATCTATACGGCCAAAAATAGTTGAGTAATTAACAGAAAAATGCACCTTCCTGGTAGCTGAATCCCTCAGAAAACAGGGCCAACCTTTCTTTTGGTGCCCAACACCATAGGTCTTAATGTATAAGCCTGAATCACTAAAGAAATAGGAAGAAATAAAGAAAGCTCCTCAGTTACAAGAGAAAACACAGGTGTGATCTGAAGGCTACCCATGCATCCAACCTCATTGCCAAAAAAGGAGAGCGTTTCCTTCTCTAAGCACCTGGCCCAGAAATGTAGCAGATTGCTCATCACCCTCTATTGTGTGAACAGGAAGTTTCCACTCGTCTTTCTTAAACCTCATTGTAATTATACGTGTTCTTTTCCCATCCCTCAAATGTACTCGCTTTTGATCTCCATGTGAAATCAATCCCAAGGTATAATTTCCAAGGTATAATTACTGTCTAACTTTTAATTTTCTAAATCCAATGACATTTCTGATAAAGAGTTAGTCTCCAAAATATATAAAGAACCTATCAAACACTGCAAAAACAAATTATCCAGTTAAAAAATGGGCAGAAGACATGAATAGACATTTTTCCAATTAGAGTTTAAATGGCCACTATCATAAATCCTCTTGTAAAATAAATAACCATCCTCGATATCTGTCAGTTTTGCTTTTCCGAAACAGGGACACAGGTGCACGTTACAGCTCCTTCAGAGATTTCTACCCAAAGGGTAGAAGGCAGGCATATTCTTTAGTCATCACAGCAACAGAAATGTTAAAAAGAAAAATCTCAAAATAAATTAACTGATCTGATGAATATGTTTAGCAGAATAAACAACTGTCACAAAAATGCGTATAGGGAGATTCTATTTAAATAAAGTTCAAACCTGTATTCCTAAAATAATTTATTCCTAAAAGAGGCATATTTTAGGAATACATGAATAGAAAATAAAACTATAAAGAAAAGTAAAGAAATTATTATCACAAAAATTAAAATAGCAGGGAAGGGAGGGAGAGGTGATATCAGGCATGGAAGGGTGAACACAGGGCTTCTCTAAGGCACGAGTGATCTGTATCTCACATGTGGGTGGATGCTAACTCCATAATTATTCTTTAAATCAAATATGCACGTTTTATATACTCTTCTCTATGTACAACATTTTATAATAAAGAGTAAATTAACATCAACTCTATTTTTGAAATAAATCTGACTTCTTATACTCTTCGGTTTGGGACAATAGTGGGATAAGAACATGGGAAGGAGACTCATACTTGAACAACTGTAGGTTGTATCACTAATGTATTGGTTTATTTCTCTTATACAACTGACAGTAGACTGTGCATGTGAGTGTGCATTTTATAGGGGATGGGTACTAGTCACTTATCCATCAATTCATTGCTTCAATCAACGTTTCTTTAAAACCTATTGGGTTGCCTAGTTCAGTCATTTAAGCATCCAATTCTTGATTTTGGCTCAGGTCATGAGCTTACGATTCATGGGATGGAGCCCTGTGTCAGGCTCTATGCTGACAGTGCAGAGCCTGCTTAGGATTCTCTCTCTCTCTCTCTCTCTCTCTCTCTCTCTCTCTCTCTCTCTCTCTCTCCCCCTCCCCTGATTGCTTTCTCTCTCTCAAAATAAATAAATAAAACTTAAAAAAAAAAAACCTATTACATGCCAGGCACAGTATCAGACAGTAGAGATACAAAGATGATCAAGACATGAGCCCTAGTCTAGAGGAGTATACAGTCTTGTGCTAGAAGACCACCACCTTTCCAGTTTGCCAAAATGGCAGCCCTTTCCTTCCTCCCCTACTCTTCCTAGTTGGGGTTTCTGATGCCTGTTGTCTTACTCTCTAGTTTCCAAGCCAACTATCCGGACACGAATTATATTGGCAGCCTCAAGATCCATCACTTGGTGGAGTGTGAAACTGATCGTGCTGTCAGATTCAGTGTCCATCAGGGCAGAGTGAGCCCTGGGCTTCTGACTCCTGTGATACTAACTAAGTCTACTAGACAGTTTCCCTTCCTAGCACTGACCTTGAACTCCTCCTGCCAGCTGGGTCACCCGCTCACCACAGCCCTACTCTGATTTGAGTGACTCAGCCTTCCGTGATGCCCTCCCTGTGTGGTATCCTGAAAGGCTCAGTGTCCTCAGCTGCCGTGTCCACTACCTGAGCTACCTGTTGCTGATACCCACTCACTTGTGTCCACCAAGCAGCCTCCTGTCTGACCTCATGGGGCTCGTCCTACAACCTGGTTAAGTGTCCCAGTGCCAGCCCTGCCAAGTTCTCACTCTCTCTGCCTTTCTCCTGAGCAGTCTCACTAGGCTTTGCTCCCAAATGGCCTACGATCACGACGACAAGGTAATAAGTAGAATAGGGGTGTCTACAGAGTGATACAAAATCGCAGAGGAAGGACTAAGGGTGGAGATGGGAGTAGAGGAAACAACTAAGCTGAGTCTTAATCACAAGTGTACCAGATGAAAGAACAAAGGAACTTTCCAGCGAGGAGGAACAACTTCTTCAAAGGCATAAATATGGGAAGAAGCCTGACATGTTTGGAAAATAATGAGAAGTGTTATGCATTCAAGGAACGATGACAGATGTGAATAGAACAGTAGACAAGAGGAAAATGAAGAAAGATCTTAAAGTCTTACTAACAAAAATGTGCCCTATTTGGCATACATATAATTTATTCTTGTCACAGTAACAATGAAGTAAGTGACCTGAACCAAAGCAATGCATTGTGTTATGTGGGGATCAGTATGGGCTCACTCACTCTCATATTTTATAAGGCTCAGCACTCAAGAAACTCTGAACTTTGTTAGTATGACTTCAATCATCCACACATTTCCTTGGATAGGTGATAGAAGTGGGTGCAGCACCTGTCCAGATGCACAGTGATTTTAATGGACTTATTTAAGGTCACAAAGTGAAGGAAGGAGCCCAGGAGATGCTCAGCAGAGTACTGGTGAATGTATTTAAATTGAATCAAACAGAAACCTGATCCGTGGAGAAATCTCCCCAGAGTTCTGTAAACTCAATTCTATTTCTTTGAGTGCCAGGACAGCTCTCTCCTGTCCCCCCGCAGCTGTTCAGGGAGGGAGGTCTTCCCCAGGGACAGTCCCAGGTGAAATAAGGACTGGCTGTTTTTCCAGCCCGACCATAATGAAGGTTGGCTCTAACTCTTCCTGGCATTGCTGGAGTTTACACTATTCATTGCAATGGCCTTCTGGCTGCCAGAACCTCTTTACTGCCCAGTGATCTACTCAGCCAATAGTGAATCATCAGAGACACACACAGACCTGTTCACCTCTCTGAATTAAAGACACACTGACTCAACCAGCCAAGAGGACTTTGTTCAGAGCAGAATGAAAATGGGGAAAACATCAGGCCAGAGAGTGCGAATCAAAACGCAAGTTCTTGAGATAGATGGAAAATGGTTATAATAATAATAAAGGGAACAAAATATCTCAAGCTATTCATTTGGTCAACAACTTCCCTGATCATTTTACCCCTTTTTTATTGCTCTCGGACGTAGGTGGGCATAACTGGAGTTGATGAGAACAGATGACTTTAGAAATTCTATTACAATGCACAGAGCATGCCATCATGTCCTGCCAACTCTCTGTACTTCAGCTGCACTCAACGTCAAAACCCTAACCTCAGAAGGAATCTTGCATTCTTATGGCTTACCATCATCAAGTGCATTAGTAATGGTACTTGCTTCAAGACACCTTGATATCACAAGGGGAAAAAAAGGAAAAATGATTGGTAGGTGACCTCTAGAAACAATCCTTGGCCTCAGGTGATCATTCGAGGGCCCATGAGATCTTTAGGGATCACCCTTGGCCTCCTTAGATCAGTCTGTATATTTATACCTACAACAAACTTATTTAGCACAAATGTATTGAGCACCTACCATGTTCTCGATGCAAGATTATACAAGTCAAACTGTGTGGGATTCTGGTTGTTTCATCTGTCAGATAAGGATAATACCCAACTCTCTGAGTGATAATTTAAAATACAATAAATTCAAAATACGTGCCTCAGTTCCTGACACAAAACCAAGGCTTAATAGTCATTCCTTCAATTATGGCAGTACAAAGACAAATCTTCCCTCAAGGAACTCATGGTATAGACTGTGATTGAAATCATGGTATAGATTGTGCCTGAAATCACCCAGTGTCCTGAAAATACTACAAACTGGATCTGAGCTACAGCTACTTGATCCTTCATGGGCTCTGTGAGCAGAACTGATTCAGAGCTAACCTTAATTCTCAGCATTCTGGGCTGAGAACCCCGTGGAGCTTTCTCCTACATGAATTCTAGATCCTAATTCTACCACCCTGTTTAGGTGTTAAATACAAAAAAACTGTGGAATATTTTATAATTTAAGTTTAATGGATTAGTGAGTCCATCAGGAAGGTGTTGTCAAGTGATGATGAACATGAATAATATCTCTGGCCTGGGACACTTCATAATTTGTAGGAAGGATTCTTAATTACTAGCTTTAAAAGAGAGAGAGAAAGTCAGAGAGAGTAATGTTTCCTGGCCTGAGATGGTGTTAGAGGCAGTTACTGTAAGAAACAGGCCATTGACCCCTATATTGAGTCCTCACAGACAGAGCAAGTGAGTCACAGGAATCACCTGTCAGAGAAAAATCACTACCATCAACTTGTCCTTCCTGGGGTCTTGAATGGAATTTTAATCTTTACTCCTACTTAATTGGCTTTGTCAAAAACAACTGCCATTGCCTTCTCTCTCTCTCTCTTTTTAATTTTTCAGGTTGTATTTTAAATTTCTTTTAATGTTTATTCATATTTTGAGAGACAGAGCATGAGTGGAGGAGGGGCAGAGAGAGAGGGAGACAGAATCAGAAGAAGGCTCCAGGCTCTGAACTGACAGCACAGAGCCCAATGCAGGGCTCGTAATCACAGACCGTGAGATCATGACCTGAGCTGAAGTCAGGTGCTCAATCGACTGAGCCACCCAGGAGCCCCATTCAGGTTGTATTTTAATGTAAGACCCAGTGTGTGAAATTACTTGGAAAGGGAAGTCTGATGGAGAAGTACGGATAAAAACTAGTAAGAGTATTGGTCATTCCAGGCATTGGGTTGGGGAGCAAGGGTGCCAGAGGTGATGACTGCGAAAAGAGCAATTTGACCACCAGGTAGAATGTCCCCACTTTGTCCATTACTGTACCCAAGGCCTCATTTGTGTTTGTACATGAGCCCATTACATTCTGCCCAATATTGGGCTTGTCACCTTCTACTACAATGAATGCTTGTTGAGTTTAAAAAACAAAACAACTATTCAACCTGGAGACATCTCAGAAGATCCCATCAAGTAGCTTTCAGATCAATGACCTACCAGTTGTCCTCAATCTCAGAAGAATAGATTGATTCAGTTATTAGCATATTCACGAAGTGAGAGTTTCCCCTCATGAATATATTAATGATGTCTCCTTCTCGTCTTTCAACAACTCCTTCTAGCTTAGGGATTTCTGTTCCCTTGTCATCCCACCTACATTCCTCCCACCTGATCCCCCTTTGCGGCATCTTTTATCTCTTTGCTGGTATCTCTATACCTGAAGGCAGAGTGTGTCTTTAGCATAGAGTGGGTAAGGATGTTATTATGCCTTTCTCAGGAAAACACGGAAAAGGAGAAAGTAAATAATGTTTACCTTAAGACAATGTACATGAATCTTCAATGCAGCTATAAGTTTATTTTACTTTTTGTATTCAATCTCTTGCAAGAGTATTTGCTAATAAGAGTATATTTCTCTAAGTTGAGTCTCACTTGAAGTGTTTTTCCATAGACTTCTATTATCTAAAGAAATTTGACAGTTCCAGGCAGTAACTTGACATCTTGAGAATTGAGCAAATATGCTCCCAAGAGCCACTCCTTTACCAAAAGAGGTATTAACAGAAATAGAGCAATAAAAGTCTTCCAGGAACGTATGCTTAGCATGTGCCTTTGTGATGACAGTCAGGAAGCATTTTCATTGAGTGAACTGGCTCTCAGTACATATTCCTGTATATACATGGTCTTTTCTGGGAATGGTCATAAAGTCTCAAAGTGTCTACTAGTTTATTTCTCTCTTCCAAGAGAAGCAACTTCACACCATTTTTTAATGCTTTGCAAAAACCATCTGCTTAGATTGAACTAACTCTATTATGTTGGCCATAATTGAGTGAATCAGGAATTAGTGTGTTATTTGAAAACCACCCAGTAAAAATGTTCCATATTGGATTATGACCCATTGGCCTGACTAGATCATCTCTGTTTAGAGAAGGTGAAGATGGAAGAGGTGAATTAAATAGAATTTCTAGAGCCACTTCTCATACCAGCAGAGCCAGTTACATTCTTACGCTAACCTCCATTACTTGAAGTCACTAGGACACCTGATAGCACTAAATTCAAACAACCCTCACAATTAAGTCATTTTTTCAAAAAGCTCTAAAAATTGCCTAATATGAGTAAGTCACTATAATGGAGTATGGTAGATATCATCACTGATGATTTTCAGGGATCCCTGACACCTGGTGTTCACACCCTTATATAATCCCCTCCCTTTGAGTATTGATTGGGCTTCATGACTGATTTCTAATAAATAGAATAGAGACAGAAGTGATGGGACATATTTCCAAAGTTAGGCTATAAAAAGTCTGAAGCTTTCATCTTGAGTTTTCTTTCAACTCATCTGCTCTAAGGAAAGCCACGTAGTGAACAGCCTTATAGAGGGACCCACATATGAGGAACTGATACCTCTTGCCAACAGCCACATGAATGAGCTTAGAACTAGATGTAGTCAAGTGTCAAATGACTATAGCCCAGTCTGATATCTTGATTGTAGCCTCCTGAAAGACTCTGAGCCAGAACCACCCGCTAGGCCACTCCCTAATTTCTGACCCTCAGAAACTGTGAAACAACAAAGGTTTGTCGTTTTAAGCTTCTATGTTTTGGACTAATTTGTTAGTCAACAATAGATATCATCTGCAGGGATATATTTATACGCGGGTTGGCAAACCAGAGCCTGTGGGCCACTGGGTGTTTTTGTAAATGAAGGTTAATTGGAACACAGTCGTAGCCATTCATTGACACTTTGCCTGCGACTGATTTCACACTGTAATAATAGTGTTGAGTGGTCGAGACAGAGACTGTATGGTCTGCAAAAGCTAAACTATTTACTATTTGCCTTTTGTAGAAAAAAACCTGCTAATCCCAGGACTTATAAAATGAATTTGATTTGAAATGACCAGACAATACCGATTTGGAAGTGGAACCCCAAGAAATGATCTAATTTCTTCTTTCGAAGACTAAGTAACTACCGTAAGACACAGGTGGTCTGCCTAGCATCATATAAGCAATAGCAAAGTTGAACAAGAGATCCAAGTTTCCTAGCTCCCATTCCAGTGGTCCCTTCAATACACCATAATACCCTCCCTAAAATTAGCCACTATTTCAAAATAGCATATTGTTTTATCATGAGTTTTCTCTGTTACTTTATAAATCACTACAGGTCCCACTGCATAATTTCCTAACAGCACAGTAGCATTCACTAATGTGTCTCAAAGTCTTGGCAGATGACCTTATTACTTGATACATTTAAGCTAATTCAAATGCATATGAAAAAGGAAAAGGACAGATTATAGAAAGACTCACAGAAAATTCAGTTTAATTTCGTTACAGTTGACCCTTGAAATAACATGAGATTGAACTGCACGGTTCCATTTACATGCAGATTTTTTCGATAAATACATTGCAATACTGGAAAGGTATTTTCTCTTCCTTTTGATTTTCTTAATAACATTTTCTTTTCTCTAGCTTGTTTATTTTAAGAATACAGTGTCTAATACATATAACTTACCAAATGTGTGTTAATTGACTTATTGGTAAGATTTCCACTCAACAGTAAGCTATCAGTAGTTAAGTTTTTGAAGAGTCAAAAGTTACATAGATTTTCAACAGGGGGGTGGTACCCTTAATTCCCAAGATGTTCAAGGATCAGCTATATTTTTATTCTTCCCAAGAGATTGTACAGTTGAAAGTGGTAAGCTAATGATATATATTTACTGTTGAAAATCTCCTGCTGGATTTATGTATAAAATCCTTTCATGAGAGAAAGCAAATGAGCACCACCAATTTGACCTCCTGTGTCCATAGGTCCACTGATAACCAAATACAGCATTCCGAATCCTTTTTAAAACCATGCTTCAGGAACTTACCAGCTAACTTATTCACTTAAAGTTGGCACCTAGGTCAAAACTCATGTACCTTCTCTGACACAGATAACAAAACTGTCACCTCTATACAGAAAATGTTGATCAGGGCACCTGGGTGGCTCAGTTGGTTAAGCATCCGACTCAAGCTCAGGTCATGATCTCGCGGTTCGTGGGTTTGAGTCCCGTGTTGGGCTCTGTGCTGACAGCTCGGAGCCTGGAGCCTGCTTCAGATTCTGTGTCTCCCTCTCTCTCTGCCCCTCTTCCACTTAGGCTCTGTCTCTCTCTGTCTCTCAAAAATTTATATTAAAAAAAATTTTTTTTAAAGAAAACGTTGATCTAAGTTAGTTTAAAACTTCTTTTTAAGACAATTAATGACAAAGAGAACTTAACTACCATCTATTTAATGCTAAGACAGCTACAAGACACACATGTGAAGGACAGAGCTATTGGTACAATGTACATGAGGGAGGATATGTGACCGTGGTCTTAATGTACATCAGGGTCCAGGTTAACAGCTACTTTCTCCATAAACCTTTCCCTGATATACAACCATATGTCCTGGCTTACCTGGACAGTCCCAGGTGGTTTCTCTTATCCTGCCTTAATTATTAGTATACAAAGAAGGTATTTGTTGAATTAATGAATGCCTGAGATCAGAAATCTCTAATAGCCAAAACTATCCCTTATTCACCTCAGTAAATCTCACAGAGAAACAGTACTTAGATACTCAGGTATGATGTAGTACATCATGCATACTTTACGAATACTGTTTGAATAAATGAATAAATACATGAATGCTTATGATAAAATTTCTTGATTTCAGTGTTCAACTTTAGTCAGTATGTTCTTCACAACATTATAGATGGGTATACTGACAAAAGTTCACTTACTGAAATACCAATTAATTTATACCAAACAGCACAGCATGGGCCCCAAGGCAGAATTCTTTCTTATTTCCTGCACATTTGAGTGGTTGACTGAAATATGGTGAAATAGCCTTGTTAGGTTATTTGGGTGTGGTTAATAATAAACATGGGTCAACAGCGGCCCATCTCTGAAGATAGGGCATGGATCTGATGATATCTGAGGGTCCAGGTCACTCGTCTTGAAAAGTTGTTTTGGCAAAATAGGTCTCACAGTATGAACCATAAGCAGAGGCCACCAAATAGAGTCTATAGGATCCAAGGAGTACAAGGTTTCACTTGATACTAAAATATCTCAAGTTCCAAAATGGAGGAACTAAAGATAAGAGTCTACATAAGCTAGTACTCGTTGGCATCAGAAATATCTTGGGATTGTCTGTCATGACACAACTCATCCACAGTTCTTAAATTCTAGTTTGTGACCTAGCTCACTGCAAACATCGTTTTCACTGCTCAAAAACCGTTATTTTTAAGTCTTAACCATCCATGAAAGGAAGAACAAGGAAAGCAGTTCAGATCTTCAGACAAGTCATCATAACCAATAAGATGTTCTCGCTAAGAAGGGTTGCCTCTTCAGTATCCCATGGAGTTTACTTTGACTTGAAGTCTCTTCCACACTCCTGTGGAGTATACTCAGTGAACCCAACCATTGTCTTAAAACCCCATTTAGATACAATGTGAAGGGTTCTAGATGCCTGAGGAGGACCTTGCATGAAACTCAACAGAAAAAAAATTAAGAAATGCAATCTCAAAGGATTGATTTCATTTCTGGCCAGCCTCTGAAGTTTTCATACGTAGTAATGGAGCTCATTCGATAGGCTTCTGACCTAACACCAGCTCCCACTGTAGGACAGACAGTCTATGGCCCAGTTAATAGAGCTTCCATACCTCCAGGGAAATGGCTAAGGTAGACCCTCCACGTGGCAACTGAATATCTGCTCTCCATTTGACTCTCATTAAAACTTGATAAATTAAGAATTTCAAGAAAATTACAAAGAAAAGGACAAGGTGCCTCTCTACCCTAGCTGTTTCCTTCCTCCACTCGTCCTCTCTTTTCCTTCACCATCAACCTCTTTATCTCCCTTAACCTCCTTCCTTGTCCCCCACCCTGGGTTGAGTTAATGATTTATTCACTCTTCAAAGCAGAAGAATGCTGCCTGTTCTGGAAAAATGATAGGGATTTCTTAGCCCATCCATCGTTGGAATTTTCCTTTATTTCCCAACCTCTTCTATAGCAACTGCAATGAGGCATGGGAACATGGTTCTTTTTGTTCTTTTAAACTTGGGACTTACATGCTGCTCTCAATGCCAACTGCAAAGAAAGAAGCTGCTTGGTCACCAAGCCAGCAGGCTCCCGGGGCACCCAGCCATGGACACCACAGGGTCAGCCCATTCTAATTTCCTGAGAGTCACATTACCCATAGTGACGGGCAGCTCTGGGCTTTATTCTTATTCTGAACTTTACTTCACATCTTCTTTTGATCATCCTTCTTATTTTTCTCCTCAGTGTCATCTACTTTATTAATGATTTTATTTTTTTTAATGTTTACTTTTGAGAGACAGCATGAGTGGGGAAGGGGCGGGGGCGGGGCAGAGACAGATGATCAGAAGAGGGCTGTGTGCTGACAGCAGAGAGCCCCAATGAGGGGCTCAGACTCAAGGACTATGAGATCATGACCTGAGCTGAAGTCAGACACTTAACCAACTGAGCCACCCAGGTGCCCCTATTAATGATTTTACTTTATGAAACCAATAGACCTGAGAAACACATGGCCACCTAGGCAAGGAGTCTACTTAAGAATCTGTGATCTCAAATTTCTTCTTCTGAACTCCAAAATATAGTTTACAGGTTATGGAGTGAAGCAGAGGTATAGAATGAAATGGGAAAGTGAAATGAAGAGTCCTCTGCCTTCTGCCTAGCAGCTTGAGTAGTTAGGTGCAGTTGAAGAAACAACTGGGAGTAAGACAACCTCCCCTTGGGTTATTCAATCAATCAATTGGTTTTGTGACTTAAGGCAAGCTTCCTTATCCGTAACGTAACATAATGTAATGTAACATAACGTAAGTTGAACTAAATGACCTCCAAGATCGTTATGAGGTCCCATGACTCTGAATCCAAGTAGGCTCACATGTCTTTCATAATCTACCTTGGTTGCTCCCCTTACAAATTCACAGCAGCTGTTTTCAGAGTCACTTTCTTTCACAACAATTCATGAAAGAAGGAGATGGGGGAGACTCCTAAGTCTCCTTCCCACTTCCGCAGATGAAGACTGAAAAGAAGCTACTATGAACAATCCCCACCTTTCTCAAGCCCCTAGTTGTCAGCAATCCCCTCCATTTCCTCCTTCATCATCAAGAAGATCAATGCTACCGGGAAAAAAAGGCCTCAAACCCTTTCTTCTTGCCAAAAACTCAGGTGTCTGTATCCACTCCACTGCCTTCCCTCCAGTCTCAGAGGATGTGTCCTTTCTTCAGTTCATATCTGCCACTGTAAGCCGGGCTCTGAATCTTTCCTCTCCTACCTTCACAGAGGGCTACTTACCCTCTTTCCTGTTCTTCAAAATTGTTCCAGGATAAAATTAGTCCAACCATTCTCTAAAAGACGGAAACTGAGGTCATAAAATTACCTTTACTTGTGCTGAAGAGCAGTCGCAGGACTGATTCTTCAAGAAAGTATTAGATTTTTGCAGAAGGGCATTTCCTGGGAAGGCTGCTGATCACACGACACAGTTTTCTCTATATGTGGTGCCCAGGAGACATTTCTGTCCAGTATGGTTACCTGCCAGTTGTTCTCTTGAGCGGCTGTTTGTTTTCATCATATAAGTACAGTGAGCCATGTAGCCTATACTTTGTTACTTCTTGTACCAATTCTGGGAAGTTCAGAGCTAAATCTGTGCTCTAACTCTAGCATTCTAATATATGCACTCATACTAAAAATTCACCGCTGACTTTAACTTTTGTAATCTGTCCTCATTTTCTCTTTTTTTATCCACATGTTTCTTATTTTAAATTGTTGTATCATATGAAAATATAAATTACACATTAAATCCTATCTGCAGAAAGACCTGGTATAACTAACACCTAAACAAAAAGATAAACATTTCTTCCAGAGACCTCTTATTTAGAAATATGAATGCAAAATGCATAAGGATTTCTCTTGCCATGGAAGAAATAAAGTCTAAATGTATAAGGAAGCAAAACTAAGAAAAGTACTTGAATAAACGTTAGAAAAGAATTCTTTAGATTTGAGTTTTAGAGCTGACCATCATAAATTCTTGAAATCAGGTGATCCACATAAATTAAACACATAAATACGCTGTGACAACTCCCCCAAGAACTCTGAAGACAGGATAGACCACTATGGCACAGGCCATCTTCACTATGTGCCCTTTTCAAAACTACCTGTGATGGTACAAAAAAGCGGGGGGGGGGGGAATGTGATTTTATCTATTTGCTGACCAAGGATCTACGATCATGCAGGAAGGTCCCTGAATGGCAAAATTAGAGATGATGATTTTTTCCCCATTATATTAAAACCTATGGAAGAGGCATAGACCAGACTACTGAAGAGTCAGATATAATTACAAAATGTATTTACCTGAAAGTATTATGTTCCACATGAAGTCAATCTGAATAAAATTGCCCTCCTAATATTAGACAGGGTGCCCCATAATGCTGCCCTATTTTCACAGTTAATGGTGAGGACATTGAACAAATGGCAATTACTATTATAGTTATTGTCCTAAATCTCCTTATACTGTATGACAGATGCCAATTCTCTGTTGACCTTAATCCCCTGCCTAATATACTCTCCCTTCTGGTCTCTATTACCCATCTTTCGAGAACAACTTCAAATCCCATCTCTCCACCCTCCAATGAGTCCTTCCGGTTGGGAGGAGCTGAATATACAAATGATTCTTAGAATGATTTTTCTGGTGAGGGTGTACAGAGTTAGTGTTGGGGCTAAAGAGGAGGAAGACCAAAAGTAGAAAGACAAATTGGGTTAGTTACAGTAGCAACTCAGACTCAGGGGGCCAAAGATTATTAACGACAGCACTTGGCTTTGTTCGACTCAGGATTGCAATTCTATTCATGTATGTCTGTCTCTCCCACCTGAACTCTTTGAAGACAAGGATCATATCCCTTGTGCCCATTACTGTGTATAAAACATAGTAGTCATCCCATAAATATTTGTTAGAAACTGAATGAATTAATGAATAAGTAGACAAATGAACAGAATAAGCGAGAGGCAAAAGAAGACACTGTGACTTTTTAAACATTTCTTCATACTGGCTCCTTGATCAAGTAGGAGACATTACAAATCCGTACTTGATGATGAACAGGCTATTTTACCATCTTGCTCATCACCACTCTCCCCCCAAACTTTGGATGTGTTCCAGGTTGTTGATGTTCCTCATAAAACCTGCTGCCCAGAACTGAGCACAGGCTCCAGACAGAGCCTGATCAGAACTGTGTCTAGAGGGAGCATCTTTTCCAGCCATCAAGCGCTCTATCCCTTTTTAACGGAGTCCAAAATTGTTGGCATACTTTTCATGGCCACATCACACTTCTGCCTCATATGAAGCTTATGCTCATGATTATTTTCACATTGATTGCCGCAAACACAAGTATACACCAGCTTGGTTTATGCGGGGTTTTTTATATCCTAAAATCTAAATTCGTCCCTGTAAATGTTCATGATGTATTGAGCCCAGCATTTACTACTTTAACTTTTTACTTGAAATAATTTTCAATCCCTAACTCTGTCATCGACCTAAATGCTATGACCCCACCTCCAGCTTTGTAGCATTCATTCTGTAGGTAATTCTTAGTACCTACTAAGTACTAAACACAGATGGTAGACAGAGGCCTTCCTGAACATAAATCTTGTTGAAAGCATAGTAGAGAAAGATGCTCCTTGTGCTCAGCTTTGCATTTTTTGTACTTAGGTGAGAGAGAAGTCTAGGAGAGGAGTATGGATCAGGGTGATTAATGTCTTATGCTTTCTGTTTCACGATGACTTCTTTTTCTGTATAAGGCATGACCTTGCCCCTGTAAGTTCCACACTGAGATGAATGATTCTTTCACATCTCTTTTTCAGTCTTCTGCCCAGTATCTCCTTGGGGATTTCCACTATCTCTTCAAACTCACTGCTGAACCCAATGCAATGTCTCACCAAACAGGAGGTATTTTTAATTCACAAAGCACTTTCAACAGGTAGTATCTCATTTAAACTTCACACTATCCCTCTGAGGTAGACAGGACAATTAGGCACATCTCCATACCTTCTCCATTGATATCATTCCACTGCTCAAGGCCTCCTGCAACTTCCCACCTCATCAAAAGTAAAAGCTAAAATCCACACAATGGCCTAACAGGCCAGGTGACCTGTCTCCATCAACTAATCTCTGCTTAACTGATCCTACTCCAGCCATGGTAGCTCATTGCTGTTTCCCTCCATCTGAAATAATCTTCCAGATTCTATGTGGCTCACTCCATACTTAACTTGCGCTGTCTGTTCAAATATCATCTTTTCAGTAAGACCTTTCCTGGATACCTGTTATCCTGTTTCCATAGCAAACATTCTCTGTTACCTTTATTCTGCTGAATCTCTCTCCACAGCACTTATCATTTGGCATATCAGGTATTCACTTGTTATTTGTAGACTGTCTTCTCACACTCAACTATAAGCTCCAGGAGGGAGGGGATTTTTTTCCTTCACCACAATATCCACAGTGCCCAAGACAGTGCCTGGGCTAGACTAGGTGCTCAATTAACATTTGCTGAGTATCAACAATATGAATATGAATATAAATGAACAGATGCTTAAATTATGTGACTAGGCTAGAGCTAGGGCTAAAACCCTAGCTCAGTTTTGCTCATTTCTAGTTTCTTATTTCTTTCCACTATGCCACAATAATTTCCATAATCTTTTTCAACCCGTTATCCTTGCCTGTGTAGACTACTACAGGAGCTTAGAGACTCACATTCCTGCCTCCAATCTCCCTGGATCATAACACTGATTCTGTATGTTACTTCCAGGTTAGTTTTCTGGAAAATTACTTCCATTTCTGATATAACGAAATATCTGAAAACAACTACAACTTCTTCATAAAATGCAAAAATAGATTTTAAATGAATTACAAAGCTAAAAGGAAATTAAGTTATCTTCAGAGTCAACATATAAAGCAAAATAAGAATCTACAAAAGTAAACATTCTCTGAAGCCACTGGGTTCTCTGAGGCTCTGCCCATTCTTAATGCCTTTGAATTTCAGTTTGATGACCTTGTGAAAATCTTGGACAGGAAACAAAATTTAAGGTTTAGTCAAGGTGGGGAGTTTTATGGAAGAACCCCACACAAAGCCAAAATTCTCCAGGATTGTACCATCAGTAAAACAGAGTGCAAAAAAAAAAAAAAAAAAAAAAAATCAAAGCCCACTTCGTCAAGGGAGACAGCAAGGAAACTTACATTGCCTGATCTTGACTGGATATGGATGCTGAAAATCTCCCCTGGGAAGTCACCATAGTCAAACGTCACAGGTTTGCACCTCAAATTCATAATACTCTATGGTCTTAAAAAACCTCATGCCAATCATAGAAATTTAGTTTTGTGTTAGTAGTGCCCCAGACAATTGGTAGAAGTAAAAAAGAACAAGACAGATAAAGTTTTAAGGAACATAGGCTCCCAATAAAAAAATTACAAACACAGGGGCACCTGGGTGGCTCCATTGGTTAAGCATCTGACTCTTGATTTTGGTTCGGGTCATGATATCACAGTTCGTGGATTCAAGCCCCCCACTGGGCTCTGTGCTGATAGTGCAAAGCCTGCTTGGGATTCTCTCCCTCTCCCTCTGTGCCCCTCCCCTGCTCTCTCGCTCTCTCTCTGTCTCAAAATAAATAAATAAACCTAAAAAATTCATAAACACAAAGGAAACAAGGCACCATGAACAAGAGCCAGCAGAAATAACAATCAGGCTAGCTGATATAAAATATAGAAGTATGCTTAATATGTTTTTAATTAAATATCTTATTTTGAGGTAATTGCATATTCACATGTACTTGTAAGAAACACTACAGTGTAATACTAACCACCTGTCATCCAGTTCCTCCCAATGATGACATCTTACAAAACTGTAGTACAATATCACAACCAGGATATTGGCATTGGTACAATCCACCAATCTTGTCCAGATTTCCCCACTTTTACTCACACTAATTTATGGGTGTGTTTAGTTTAATGCAATTTTATCACAGGTATAAATTCATGTATCTGTCACTTTAATAGGTTTTTAAAAAATAAAAGAGAATATCCAAAGTATGAATAAGTAACAGAAACTGATTCCTAAAATGACTAGTCAGATATGAAAAAGAACTAAATAGAACTTACAAAGATAAAAAGCATACTAATAAAAATTAAAAATTTATTGGTAGGTTCTGAAAGCAAGTTAGCAAAACCTGAAGAAAGGGCCAATGGGGCAATAAATCAAAAATAGTTGCTAAACATGCAACATAGAGAGGCAAAGATGAACAATTGAAGAAGATGTTAAGGTGTAAGCCAATCTGACAATAAATTATATTTTAATAAATAAATAAATAAGTAAAAACAAAAAAAGAGATGTTAAAAGACATGAGTGAAAAAGAGTAATATATAATTCATAGAAAATCCAGAAGGAGATAATAGAAAAATTATTAAAAGGATGTATTTGAAGAAACATGACTAATAATTTTCCATAAATGATGCTGGCATGAGTGCTTAAATTCAGAAATGATAATAAATCTCAAATGCAATAATAAAGAAAAATCTACATCAAATAACAGTGAAACATATCACAGTGCAGAACACTGAAGGCAAAGAAATGATCTCAGGAAGATATGGTATGTGTCTATATATAGAGAGAGAGGTCCCAGATATATGTATATATACATATACACATAGTGGAATATTACAAAGCCATCAAAAAGAATGAAATCTTACCATTTGCAATGACATGGATGGAGCCACGATGTATAATGCTAAGTGAAATAAGTCAGAGAAAGACAAATACATTATGATTTCACTCATGTGGAATTTAAGAAACAAAACAGATGAACATGGGGGAAAGGAAGAAAAAGTAATAAAATAAAATAAAATAAAAATAAAATAAAATAAAATAAAATAAAATAAAATAAGAGAGGCAAACCATAAGAGACTCTTAACTATAGAGAACAAACTGGGTTGCTGGAGGGGAGGTGGGGCGGAGGGATGGGCTAAATGGGTGATGGGTATTAAGGAGAGCGCTTGTTGTGATGAGCACTGGGTGTTATATGTAAGTGATGAATTACTTAATTCTACTCCTGAAACCAATACTACACTACATGCTAACTACCTTAAATTTAAATAAAATCTTGGGGCAAGGGGAAGAACATCCTAAGAGAAAAGGTAGAATAAATGTAAAGGAATGACAATTGAATAGCTAACTTTTCAACAGCAGTAATGGAAACCAGGAGACTCTGGTATAATAGCTTGGTGAGAGAAAACACATAGCCAATCTAAAATTACATACTTAGCAAAGCTATCTTTTAAGAAGTTTGGTAAAATAAACGTATTTTCATAGAAATAAAAATTAAGAAAGCATATGACTAGCAAACATTTAATAAAGGAAATCCCAAAAACTGTCTCTCAGGGATGAGCCAAATGATCTCAGAAGGAAGATCTAAAATTCAAGAAGGATGGTAGCTATTAAAACAGATATATATTAAATGAGATGTTCATCTATCTATTGACCAGCTGATCAATGGATTAATAGATATCTCTATACACAACACGGGGCTCCCAATTGCTCACTGTTCAAATCCTTTAGCCCATCTAAGGGCTTCCCAGTATCTTTTCCAATTGTCTCTCTTTCTTACTCTTCCCTAGGAAATTTCCCCTCCTTTCAAGACGTTCTTTTTATAGTGTTCAAAACAGGTTTGCATATGACTATCTGTACACTGGTTCATATTTTTTTCCTTTGCCTTACAAACTCTTTCTCCTGCAGCTTACTAATCATGTTTTAAAGGATCCACCTCTTATATAACATCCTTCCTAAGAATAAGTACACAGTCATTTCCGTTTCCTTTCCCTCATCTTTTCAAGTACACATTCTCCCAGACAATCACTATATAATTAAAATAAACAAATGTTTATTATACACTCACTATGAGCTACATACCTTGCTAGGCATGTAAGACCCATTCCTGACACGCAATACAGAATGGTGGTTAATAACATAGACTCTGAAGTCAGAGTTCAATCCCTGTTCTGCCACTGCATAATGATAGTTATTTATCTAAATTTCAGTTTTCTTTATATAAAATGGAGGTAATAAAAATATCGACTACTTGGGGAACTATTGTGAGCACTGAATAAGATAATTCATACAAAGTGCTTTGTTCATTTGTGTGACAGATAGATGATTGATAGATAGATGACAGACATATATCACAGTAAGATATGTACATGCTACTATGAACTAGGTAGTTTACCTGGATTATCCTGACAAATTAAGTTTTGAATTCTAAATCACAAAATCCCGGAAATAAAATTGGCATTAAACTTCTGTGGGAGTTACATTACTAGGAATACCAAGGTCTAAGATCTAAGGAAAAGGACAGTGCCAGAAATGACTGCAGGCATTTCATCTCCGAGAAGACAAAAAACTAGCTCGCTCTACCCAGATTGTTGGCACCAGTTGGGAATGGACTGCTATCTTAGAACCCCGCTGTCCTGCTCTTTTGCCCACAAATTGCTTGAACTCAAGGCTGGCCAGGAACCTATGACTGCTGGCCTCCAATGTAAAGATGAGTTGGGCTAATTCACACTGACGGCTTCCAGCATTTGAACCAAGATACTGCAAAAGACCGAGGCCAAGGGGCAATGGGATATGAATCCGAAGAGTTAATGAGATAAAGCAGAAGCCAAGACAAGCTGAGTTTAGTTTTAAACTAAAGCTATAAGGGTACGGGAATTCTTAATAATCTAGCAAACTGCTAACAAGACATGAATGTTGCAAATGCACTAAGATTTAGAGAATCCTGCAGCCTCTACTCCTGAAACTGCCCCATCTCTGGGAGCCTTCGAGCTCCACTTCCAGCCCATATGCAATTGTATAACAAATCTTTATTTTTTATTTTTATTTTTTAGTTTACTTGGGTGAGCCTCTCTTACAACCACAAAAGCCCAACTAAAATGTTTGGCAAGAATCTTGGCTAATCTGTGACATCATTTCAAACAGGCTTTATCTGATGGGAAGGCCCTGAACAGTGCTCCCCCCACCCTTTATTTAGAAAAGTGTAAACAGAGGGTGACTGCTATATCCCTTGTGAGGAATCTGTTCTTTATCTCAATCACTGTCTCCTGGCTAATATCTCAATCATCTTACTTCCTGCCTATTGTAGTTGACTTTTTCTCCGATCATCAAAATTTACTCCATGTTTCATACTTTCAGAGCCATCTGGGAGCTCTGCTAGTCAAGTAATGAGATAATGAATAAAATGGCTTACAGCCTTTCCCTCCTCAGCTAACATTTTCACACTTTCATGGGTATCTTTAGTTATTTTTACTTACTTCTGAATATGGCAATTCTACCAAAGTAATGAGACCAGTAAAAAGGATTATTCAACTGTGTACTCTGAATAACGTTTTTTCAACACAGAGTAGCATACTCTATTGTGCCCAAAGCCTTGCCCGACACTGTCATTTCCCCCATGTCATTGATTTTTGATTTATATACTTGCTAATTCATTTTAAAAACACCAACTGAGTACTTTCTGTGTTACAAGAAGTATGAACAAAGAGCCTAAGTCTTGTGCAAGAGAGGCAACAATGGGTAATTACAACATAGTATGATCAGTATGTACCTGGACAGGGGTTGGCAAACTTTTTCTGTAAAGGGCCAAATAGTAAATATTTTTTATTTTCTGGGCCACATAGTCTGTTGTAACTACACAACTCTGCCACATGAAAGCAGCCATGAACAACAGTAAACAACCAGATGGGGCTGCATTCTGAAAAAATCTCATTTACAGAAATAGGCGATAGACTAATTTGGCCCACAGGCCATAGTTTGGCAACTACCATTCCAAGGTAAGAACATTCTATCCAACAGTTATTTATTGAACACTCTTTGTCTAGTCCTTTTGCTATTCTATGTGCTAGGGTGAAACAGTAACCCAAACATACAAAAACCTCTTCTCTAATGGAACATAGAGAAGTGGGGAAGATGGACATTAATCAAAACTATATATATATATGCGTATCCACATATATATACATACATACATATATATACATACATAAATATACATACATGTATATACACATATATATATATGAGTGTGCTTATTTATATATAAATATATATACACATATATTTATCACTAATACACACACATACATATGTATATATATATGTGTGTGTATATATATATGTATATATAAATATGCTAGTGATAAAATCTAAAAAAAGAAATAAAATGAGAAAGACATCATGAGGAGTCAGAAGAGTGTGTGAAATTTTAGATGAGGTCAATGGGGTAGACTGCCTAGAAGGTGACTTTGAAAAAAGACTGGAAGGAAATAGGAAAACTAGCCATGTAGAGATCTAGAGAAAGAATGTTCTAGCAGAGTGAAAAGCCACTGAATAGCTCACGTGGTAGGAGTCTGTCTGTCAAGTCTAGGGAAATTAGAAAGCCTGTGTGGCTGGAATACAGTAAACAAGGGGAGCATGGTAGGCGATGAGGCCACAGAAGTAGCTAGCGACAGATCAGATAGGGCGCTGTAAGTCACAGGAGTGCTACTGGCTTGGACTCTGAATGAGCTGGGAAGCTGCTGGAGAATTCTAGGCAGGGGAATGTCTTGATCTGAGTTATACTAATAGGATTACTCTGGCTACTATGTTAAAAACAGACTGGGGGTGGGGGCGCCTGGGCGGCTCAGCTGGTTAAGCATCCAACTCCTAATTTTAACTCAGGTCACGATCTCACGGTTCATGAGATCGAGCCCCATGTCAGGCTCCGCGATGACAGTGTGGAACTTGCTTGGGATTCTCTCTCTCTCTCTCTCTCTCTCTCTCTCTCTCTGCCCCTCCCCCACTTGTGCATGCATGCTCTCAAAATAAATAAATAAATAAATAAATAAATAAATAAATAAATAAATATTTTTAAAAAAACAGACTGGGATGGAGAAGCACGAAAAACATGGGTGAGACCAGTTAGGAGGCTACTGTAATAATACAGGTGAGAGACAATGGGGTCAGAGCAGAGTGGTGGCAGTAGGCGGAATGAGAAGTGGTACAAACGACACAGCTCATTGCTATCTGAGGACAAAGGAATGGTCTCAAGAAGGAAGAAGTGAGATCTTAACTGAGACTTGAAGGATAAGTAGGCATCATCCAAGTGTCAAGCGAAGGAGCCCGATCCCTGTCTGCAGACAGCTCCTGATGAGAAGTGAGAGGCACACTGGGGTTCAGGGAATTAATGAGTGAGAAGCTTCCTCCAGGGAGTGACACCCGATGAAACACATCCTCAGAAAAACCTCTGATGCTATCTGCTCCACCCTCTCCCCAACCTACCGCTCTGGGTCAAGGGGGAAGACCCACCAACAAGATTTAACTTTCCTCCAGTTACTAAAGTAACATCCAAACAGGGTTCCCAGAGAAACAGAGAAAGAAAACACATTTGTTGTACGTGTGCAGCCGTCTTTCAGATTCCTGGGCATAAATTCTAGGAAGGGATCCCTAAGTGAAATCATCTGAGACAGACTGGCATCTGACCACGTACCAGGGCCAGCGCCCCAACTCCTAGGAAAATGCCCAAGTATCTTGAACAACTGAAGGTGGTTGCAGACTAGGGTCTCTCCTAAAAATTTTCTAAGAGGAAATATTTTTAACCCAGACATACCACATGGCTCTCTCACAAGTCTGTCTATTTGGCTAGGAAATAACCACAAAAACGAGAAAAACAACCTCTCCTCACTTACCTGGGGAGAAAAGTTCACTGAGCCAGGTGAACAGAAAAACGATGGATTCCAGTTACCCTACAACAGGGTACCAGGTGGGACTATGGAGAAAGTGGCCCATAGGAGAACAAACAGGAGACATTTCTATTTGTCGGCAGACTTTTTAAGTTGACCTGTAAAGCTGTTTTCTTGTTTCCTCCCTCCTATTCTCTTTGCTGGGAGTTGGAGTGGGAGAAGGTGAGACTCACCTCTTGAGAGCTTACACTGCTTTTGCATTTCGAAGGGGAGGGATTGAGAGGTTTCCTTGTTTTGTTTTAAACTTTCTCCTCCATTTCTTTTCTCTCTGTCCTCTTCTACCCCTTATGCTTATTTTCCGTGTGTGTGTGTGTGTGTGTGTGTGTGTGTGTGTGTGTGTGTGTTTGGCTCCAGGGAACTTTGAATCCCAACTTCAAAAGAAACCTATAATGAAGCCTGGCTGACGTTTAACAGACCCGCCACTGCAGGGGCCCAGCCCAACCACTCCTCTGGCTCCCCAGCCACAGAGGGTGAGTGAACAGAGCACGGCTAATCCTGAGTATCCAAGTCTGTGCAGCGGCACCGATTCCTCCACCTGTTCCCTCTGATGGCACATGCATCTGCCCTCCTGTCCCCAGACACAAACTCTACCGTGTCCAAGGGCAGACGCCACGCTCGGCCGCGCCTGCAGGGCACCTCCCGGCCCACCCTCCCGAGGACCTTACAGAGGGAGGTGTGCCATGTTCTAGCACTGCCACGTGCAGCAGTTCTGCTCAAACCCCCCCAAGTGCCAAAACTCAGGGAATGAGGCAGAAAAGAGACAGTGAGTCACCAACACACAGAGACCTCAGCCCACCGCAGGCTTCTGCAAACAAACGCACAGCAGCCTGTTTTCTGCTTCAAAGCATGGTCAGGCGATGGGTGATTGCTCCCTTAAACTCTGCACAGCCATTTGTTTTTCTTTGTTTTTATTTTAGTTTATTTTTCTCCCCATGATAATGGTATCATGAGATCTGACACACGGAATCCAAAATGGAGAGGCAAGCACGTTGTTGCACCCTTGACTGGATACTAAGCTCAATTCTGAAATGTAAAGGAGAGAGAGGGCAGGGGATGGAATGGGGGTTCAGCAGCAAAGAGCCTTTCATCTCTGAGACATAATTTTAGAGAGGAAAATAACAGAAACAAGTCATGACCAAAAAGAAGCTGAAGCTTGCAAAGGTCAGGGAAGCTCGAGTTTCCCTTAAGGCATAGAGATTCCCTTGGCTTGGCTTCCGAGGACACACCACAGGGAGTGGCCCATGACATTTGTGATTTTATTAGGTGGGCTCTCCACCCCCTTTCTTCCCTCAGCTCTTGTAGACGCTCTCCCAGGGTGGCTACTATGTACAAAGAGACATCTGGCCTGTGTAGCCTTCCTTACCCATTAGCCAAGTTCCTCTATCTTGATAATCTGTTCAGCTGGCTGGGTTCATATCTCCTTCTGACCAGCCCAAGTCTGATAAATACCCTCCCTTTGATAGGCCCATCTGGGTTACAGATGTTTGGATGCTGGATTCCTCAGGCTCTCTGCTCCTCTCAGAGCCTTTGGGAGAGGAACTCCTTTGGGCTAGATTTCTTGCTGAGGGTGGGGAAAGGGAGAACATTGAGTAGGACTTGAAAAATGAGGAGGATTGTTCATATGCCAATCATTGTCCATGCATGTTAGTAATCTATCTGTAGGTGTGTCCTCCACTATAGCATCTGTTGAAATTGGACCCCTTCAAAGTCACAGTATAATGGAGTTGTGAGCTTGAGCTCTGTGACTTAATTGTAATAATAGGACGCTATATATGAGTAATTTAGAGACAACCACTAACTCAACCAAGTCACAGACTCTTGTAGAAATCCAGAGCTCTATGTCCCTATGAACCTGAAGTCCTTTCAAATGACCCAAGCAATATTTCTAACAGGAAAGCAGTCTGCACCCCATATTCTGCTTTTTTTTTTAAGTTTTATTTATTTCTTTTGAGAGAGACAGAGATAGCATGAGTGAAGAAGGGGCAGAGAGAGAGGGAGAGGGAGAATCCCAAGCAGGCTCCACACTGCCTGAGCAGAGCCCAATGCAGGGCTCAAACCCACGAAACTGCAAGATCATGACCTGAGCTGAAATCAAGAGTCAGATGCTTAACAGACTGAGCCACCCAGGCGCCCCTCCATATTCTGCTTTTAGTGCCTTGGCCTGCTTTTAATTTTGATAAATTAAATCCAGGGAATTTTGACAAAATTACTAAAACTCTCCACTAAGTTGTTAGCACCTACTCTTTATGTATTCTTTATATTTGTTCCTCTGCTTAGCTCATTGTGTCTGGCACATCACAGGACCTTGATTAATTGTTTTTCAAAATATGGCTCTTTCCAATAAGAGTCATTAAAGACACTCAATATTTTTAATAATAAAATTCAGCATAAGGAATACAAGGCAGAGGATAGAGGGAAGAAAAGTCTTTATGTGAAATAAACATAAGGGAGTTGGAAAAGAGAAGTTCTCCTCTCCACTATGCAGATTTCTTCCTCCAAAAGAAGAAATTCAGAGCTAATTATCCTTTTTTAGATCATGATAAGTAAAGATCCAAAAGTGTGGTTCCTATTGTGAACAAGCACTAGACATTTGAGGAAATCTACCAGCATGAAAGACAGATATAAACTAGGGGGGGGGGGAGCAGATAAAAGTTGACTACCATGAATCAGATAGAGTGCACGGGGAAAAAAGAATCACAATAAATCTTATTTTCAGCCTCAAAAAAAATTGCATCCTTAAAATAAAAATGGATTAAAATAGAAAGTCAAAAGAATAAGAAGGTCTTAAAAATATGATTGCTAAAATAAAAAATTCAACAGAAGAGCTGGAAGATAAACTAAAGGAAATCTCCAAAAAAAAAAAGAACAAAAGAACAGTTACAACATATGAGAGAAAAAAGACAGAGAATAGATTCAGAAGATTCATCCTCAGGAGTTTCAAGGGGGGAAAAAAGAGGACAGAGGAAACCGAATAAAGCAGTATCAATGTAATAATTTGACAAAATTTGCCAGAGGTAAGGGCCTAAGTGCCCAGATCAAAAAGACCACTGAGCGCTCAACTGAAGAAAAATTGTTTAAAATACCATAAAATCCCTCAAGTGACAAGGCTAAGATTCTAAACAACTTTTAAAAGGAAACAACAATTCCACCTCTAAAAAGACACACCATTATGAAAAGAGAAACAAGAGGCAGCTAATGAATTTTTTTTCAAAAACCTGAGAGGAAAGGTTTTCTGACCCAAAATTTTACCCCAAGGCAAACCTATTGATTTTGTGTAAAGGCAAAACGAAAACACTTCAAGAAATGTTTTTCAGAAAAAAGTTACCTAAAACATTCTTTCTTAGAAAGTTACTTAAGGATATTTTCCAGGAAAAGAAGATTGTAAGTTAAATGTCTGGTAAGGTAAGGTAATTGGGACATGGTGGCTCCAATCCAAAAAGCAGCAAAGAGCATTTCTGAGATGACAACTGTGTAGCAGACTTAGATAACTGGTAAAGATTGGAAGAGAGAGAAAAATAGAATAACCTAGAAGGAAGAGCTCCAGAAGAGTGTAAAAAAAAACAAAAAACAAAAAACATTATATAGATTAGTTGATAAGATAATTGAGACTATCAAAAATGATGGAAGGGTCACCTGGGTAGCTCAGTTGGTGAAGCGTCCAAATCTCGGTTTCCACTCAGGTCATGATCTGATGGTTTGTGGGTTCGAGCCCTGCATCGGTTTTTGAGCTGACTGCGTGGAGCCTGCTTGGGATTTTCTCTCTCTCCCTCTCTCTCTGCCCCTGACCTGCTCACTCACTCTCATTCTCTCTCACACAATAAATAAATAAACTTAAAAAATATTTTTAAAAATGATGGAAGGAAGAAAGGGAAAAAAAAGAGAGACTCAACAGGTAGGGTGGCGGCGGGGGGAGGGGGGGTTGGGGAAGGAAGCTATGCCAGAAAGGAAATATAATAATAGAATCATAGTTTGTTCTACAGCAAAAGAAAGAAAGAAAGAAAGAAAGAAAGAAAGAAAGAAAGAAAGAAAGAAAAGAAAAGAAAGAAAAGAGATAAAAAGAAAGAAATCATAGCCATGATGTTGTAAATATATATAACTGATTCAACTAAAGATAGTAAAAGAACTATATTGGAAATATGGAGGGGAGAAGAAGGAGACAATATAAGAGTCAAAGTCTCCTCTTTATCATAAGAGAAAGCTAATGCACAATGTTTAAAGCCAATGAATCAAGTAATATAAATACAATATTTGGAGGTACAGAGGTAAGTACCAAAAGAGACAGGTAAAATAATCAAATATGGGAGCAAGGCTAGAGGGGAGAGAAAGATGGGAAAAATTAGGCAGGGGGCTGTCATCCCTATGTTTTCTAGTACAATTTGGTTTTGTATCCATGAGCATGTATTACTTTGATTTAAATATTTTTAACTATCAAAAAGGCACAAACAGTTCCTTTTATTCCACAAAGTGAATTTTGCATGTCGGGATAAGGAGGTCTGAAACATGTCTGGGTCTAGAGCTAGAAAGAGATCAGTTGCCATGGCAACTCTGCAGCAGTAAGAGGAATACGTTATAAACACCTAGTTAAGGGTAGTGGCTGTAGGTGTTCAGAGACATAAAGGGACACTCAAGAATGACGTCCGGTACCTGGAATAACGCTCTCAGTCATGACAGTGGGTTGCTGTAATCAGTGAGTGAGGAGGAAAAATGAGAACAAGCCAGATTTCTCCGTCTCTCCAGAGAGTTGGAAACCACTGTCATTAGTGAGGTTTAGCTTCTGCTTAAGGTTATCAAAATCTAAAAACCAAACCCAAACAGAATCTTTCTTATGTGAGTATTTCTGGGAATGTGATCAATTCCCCTTATTATTACTATATAAATAAAGGCTTCCCATCTGTCAGGTCTAATTATGACAATAATAACTAATGTTAGATTAGGACAGTTTTTTAACACTGAAAACTTCAGTCACCAAAGCACTTCTCTATCCCTGATTTCATCTGACTCACCAAATAGCCCGAGGATATAGGTAAGGCAAAGTATCACTGCAATCATGCTCTTTTTTATGGACAAGACATCGGAGTTTCAGAAAGTGACTTGCACAGTTTATATAGCTAGCGGAGCAAGGGCTCTAGAATTCAACTGTGTCCCGATTCTGAATTTTATACTCAATATTTGATATCACATGCCTCAACTACAAGCCGACCTACTAATCGGTGTTAACTGACTGCCCCCACACAGGGCTACCATGAATTACTCTGCAAATCGTGGCCAACAAACACAAAGGCAGCCATTCAGGTATTGGGTGGGAGCTGAGACCCACTCTTCCCACCTTTCACCAACACTACACCCTAGTTCAGATGTGAGCCTTTTCATAATTTGTACAAAGGTACCAGTTATGTAATGAGGAAGCCCTGCCCACATACACCAATTAACAAGTTTACCACCTCCCTCCCTCCTTTCTTACCTCCCTGTAACACTCACCAACCCCTGCATTGACCATCAAATGGAAATCCTCATATTGACTTCTGTCTCACAACAGAAGATACATCAAATCCATTAATTCATTAAAATAAACATGAGACAAACAACTGTATGTCAGGGCTGTTCTAGGCACGAGGTCTGTAGTGGTTAACAAGGGCCCTGATCTCACGGAGCTGATATTTCAAGCAAAGGAGAGACAAACTAACATAAGAAAAACATAAGAAGGGATGAGTGTGACATACAGAATTAAATTAGTCGATATAATAGTGACTGAACAGCTTACTTAAATGAGGGGAAATCAGGAAAGTCCTCTCCAGGAGGTGCCATTTAAGTCGATATTGAAATGACAAGAGAAAATCCACCCAAGGAAGATCAGGGGAAAGAGGATTCCAAGAAAATGAAAAGCCCTGGGGTGAAAACAAGCTTGATCCATTCAGCAGGCACGGGAGAGAGTCAGGGTGGCTGTGCAGTGAGGATGGTGAGTGTGGCTGGGGGAAGAAGCTAGGCGAGTAGGCAGGGGTCAGGTTGTAGCAGAGCCCGTGAGCCAGGTGGGGAATCCGGATCCTATTCTAAGTAGAGTGGGGACAAAGAAATTAAGAAGGGGAGTAATGGGTTCCGATCCACCTTTCACAAAGGCTCTTTCTGGATGTTGTGTGGGGAATGGAATCTGATGGGGAACAGAGGAAGACTGTGGTCGCCTTAAGGAGACGTGGCGTTGGTTGTGGGGTGTCTTATGGCCCTGAGGCTGCTCAACTGTTCAAGCTGCACCAGAGACTACACGCACATGAGACCTCTTCCCGGATCTCTGTTACTGTCTTGGGAGCCTAAGACTACAGGAAGAACGATCGTGGATGGTTGGTGCTGACTGGTGTCTACCGAAGTTTACCTTATTCACTCTCTGCAGATCCCCTCGCTTCCTCGGGTAGACTAAGTTGTTTGGCTTTCCTGCGCCTCAAACAGCTGGTGTGTACACCTTTGGGCACACTTTACACCATGCACATGTCGTCTGCTCCACAGAAAACGAGTTCTGGGAGGGCTGTCGGTTGTCCTCGCCATCCCTGTGTCCCTAATTACCTGACACCTAGTACTTCGCAAAAACGCAATCATTAACGTCCGGTGGGATGTGTAATGCGAGAAATGCATCCCATGAGCAGGACACCCCAAGCCCCAGTCCCTTACCTCTTGGGTGAGTCGGGGTCAAAGCAGGTCTTGTGCACATCGGCCACCTCGGGGTCGCAGCAGTCCCCGTCGTCAAAGTCGTTCAGCATGTTGTTGCACTCCACGTGGCAGAGCCCGTCCCTGCGGTTCCAGGAGTAGCACCGGCCATGTAGGCGGCAGTCGCCCCCGTCATAGCCTGTGAGTGGGTGCTCACACTCAGGGTCACAGTGGTCATTGCCAATCTTGCTGGGCTCGCAGTTCACAAGCACAACCCGGTGGCGCAGGGTGGAGTTGTGGACCTGGTGGACGCTCAGCTGCCAGCTGATGTTGTAGCGGCTGAAGGCATGGTTCAGCGCCTTGTGCTGCCGGCTGATCTGCTCCTCGCTCACGGTGGGGTTCAGGCCCTCATCGTCACAGATGTTTACCACTCGGTAGCGGATCACCTTCTCTCCCTGGAGGGGCCGGTGCCCGTTGTAGTGGGAGATCAGTTCCACGTTGTCACAAGCCGTCCGTCCACAGAGTGGGGGCTTCAGAGGTGACACAATCTCAGGCTCAGGCTCAAAGCCATGCAGAACCTCACGCCGTGGGAACTCCCCATCTCTAAAGGGGGCCCACTGTTCTTCCAAGGGCTCAAAACTGGCTGTCAGGATGAGGGAGGCCAATTCTTCCACTCCAGCTGGACGCTGAGGACTGTGCCGGAGATGGCTTTGCGGGAGGGCGGTCGACCAGAAGACCAGGGTGCCCAGGTGTCCACGAAAATAGCGGCCGTCCTCAGAGCTATCCCCCCCCAGAAGCAAAGAGCGACAGGATGCCATGAAGGGGCTGTTCAGGGGACCAGATTGCTCTGGGCTACTGGCCACCCGAGTGCCATCCACATACAGAGCCATACGATGTCCGTCATAGGTGGCTGCCACGTGTGTCCATGTGCCTGGTTGGTAGCGACTGTTGCCAGTCACAATGGTGGCTTTCTTCACACGGTCGGTGCGAAGGGAGAAGAAGAAGCGAGCGTCTCGCCTTCCTATGTCCTTCCCTGAGCGGATCCCTAGGGCCCAGCCCTTGTCACTGACAGTGTGGGAGCAGTTATCAAACACACCTGGGAAAGAAGGAAGAATCGAGGGGAGAAATACCAGATACAAAGGGGATGGAGAAAGGGAGAAGAAAACCCATATAAATAGCAAGAATGTAGGTTTTTAGGGGGAAAAAAATAAGTGATACAGATTCCCCACCTGAGATGCCTATCTAGTAACCCAGAGCAGGCCACTCTGGCAACTTCGTTCCCCAGAAGGAATCTGACTTGAGATTTGATCCAATTTAACTCATTCTGGTATTTTTCAGTCATCAGAATAGAAGCGAAAAAGACGATGTCTAATGCAAGTGATAAATGTGCTCTAGAATTTGTCACAAATGTTCCTCGTGCTGAGTCCACATCTTCCCCCCACTTCCCCAGAAGCCACAGGGTGGGGGCAGTCACAGTTTCTAGGAAATATGGTCATCTCCCACTCCCTCAAAAGGTCCTTTGTTCTCATTTGAATACTGAAATGATGATTCTCACAGGGGACAGGAAGGAGTTGGTGAACCGGGAAGTCTCTCAGAGAACACTGTAACAGACATCATTCCTAGCCCACTATCCCCTCTAGTGCAAGGACACCCATCCACAGTGAACAAGTGTTCCCCAGCTTCTGCACTGCCCTGCAGTCCCAGACCGAAAAGAACAGTCAAGGCAGTTATAAGAATGATTGTTCTATAACCGGTGATGCCCACCACAGTACAGAAGTGAAACTCTACAGGATAAATGAAGATGAAGTTCCACACCACACACTACTTGACCGCCTTACTTACTGAATAAACAAAGAGGGGGATGCTTGGAGACAGCTAGATCGTCAATGTGTTGGAAGCAGGAAAAAGGAGTCAGACAGAACACAACCACATATAAAAGAGGAATCCCGAAGGCAATTTGGACGCCTTGAATATTCCCAGCAACCCATCTGCAGTTACGAACCCACCATCCCTTCCCAGCACCTCTTCTACTACTAGTATGTAGGTAGAGTCTTGGGAGCAAACTTTACTTGTAAGTTACACAGAGGCAGTATATTCACGTAAGAAATGCTTAATAAACATTTCTTTAAATAATGAATAAATGAGGGGCGCCTCGGTGGCTCAGTTGGTTCAGCATCTGACTTCAGTTCAGGTCATGATCTCTCAGTTCATGAGTTCAAGCCCTGCATCAGGCTCTGTGCTGACAGCTCAGAGTCTGGAGCGTACTTTGGATTCTGTGTCTCCTGCTCTCTCTGCCCCAACCTCTGCTTGTGTTCTCTCTCTCTCTCAAAAATAAATACGCATTCAAAAAAAATGTTTAAAAAAAAATGAATAAATGATGAAGAAGTCTGCTAGCCTTTGGATCACATATCTGAGGCTAACAGCACAAGTTGTTCTCCCCCAACCTGGTTATAAGAATCGCATTTCTTACCCTGAGCTCCTATACAATCCAACCCAAACAGTAGTTCTCTATGGAGAGTCAGGACTTAAAAGCCATGAGGCCTCCTGTTCTGATTCCAGTCAAGTGTTCGTAAAAGTCGCTACTTTTTCATAAATGCTAGAAAATTTTTTCTTCTGTCTCTAGTATAAATCAGTAACTTGTGATCTAAAAAAATAAAATAGAATAAAATAAAAATGAGTAAAAATAACAAGACAGAGTCAGAGTGGCTCAGTTGGTTAAGCGTCTGACTTCAGGTCATGATCTCACGGTCCGTGAGTTCAAGCCTTGCATCGGGCTCTGTGCTGACAGCTCGGAGCCTGGAGCCTGCTTCGGATTCTGGGTCTCCCTCTCTTTCTGCCCCTCCCTTGCTCGCTCTCTCTCTCTCTCTCTCTCTCTCTCTCTCAAAAACAAACATTTAAAAATTAATAAAAATAAAAATAAAAGTAAACAAGACATTCTTTTTAACAAAAGCAATGCTAACAGTTAGACTTTGAAGTCCTGGTGAGGACTAGGTATAATGCAATGATGATGTTCCAGTTTTATTCATTGAGGAGGGTATTGTTTTCACACTGAGGTCTGTCTGGTAA
Organism: Lynx rufus; assembly: GCF_022079265.1. Lineage (NCBI taxonomy): Eukaryota > Metazoa > Chordata > Mammalia > Carnivora > Felidae > Lynx > Lynx rufus. The sequence continues at coordinate 45,341,603 of NW_025814829.1, forward strand.
AGGAGCATAAGAGCTCCTACATTAACAGATTCTTGTATGGGGTAGACTTCCAACAGGGCATACAAATCTAGTGAGGTCAATAGTAAGCTCCCTGCTTCAGAGTTTCAATTTGGTTAACTTATTTTGATAAATACATTTAGCCTTAATTATGTCCATCTCCTGACCTATGAACAAATGTACTACAATACTTAATATTTAATATCAGGACCATAGAGTTACTAATCTCTCGACTAGCAAATATCTGCTGGCTTTTAAGAGGAAGAATTGGAGAGGGGCGCCTGGGTGGCGCAGTCGGTTAAGCGTCCGACTTCAGCCAGGTCACGATCTTGCGGTCCGTGAGTTCGAGCCCTGCGTCGGGCTCTGGGCTGACGGCTCAGAGCCTGGAGCCTGTTTCCGATTCTGTGTCTCCCTCTCTCTCTGCCCCTCCCCCGTTCATGCTCTGTCTCTCTCTGTCCCAAAAATAAATAAACGTTGAAAAAAAAAATTAAAAAAAAAAAAAAGAGGAAGAATTGGAGAGGCTATTTCATATTTGTTGCACATAAATAGATGTGTCTACAGATCTTTCTTGACTTATGACGGAGTTACTTCTTTATCAACTAATCCTAAGTTGAAAATGCATTTAACGTACCTGCCCTACTGAACATCACAGCTTAGCCTAGCCTCGCCCCCCCCATCTCAGAACACCTACATTAGCCTACACTTGAGCAAAATCATCTAACACAACGACTATTTTACAATAGAGTGTCAAATACCTCGTGAAACTTATTGAATACCGCACTGCCAGTGAAACACAGAATGGTCATATGGATACAGACTGGCTGGAAGAGTATTAGCTGTTTACCCTTGTGAGCATGTGGCTCACTGGAGCCACATCCCTGCCACCCAGCATCACGAGAGAGTATTGGACCATCTACTGCCAGCCCGAGAAAAGCTCCAAATTCAGTATTCAAAAAGTAGTTTCTACTGAATGTGTGTCACTTTCACAACGTCATAAAGTCAAAGAATCATAAGTTGAGGGGTGCCTGGGCAGCTCAGGTGGTTAAGCTTTCGACTCTTTATCTCAGCTCAGGTCGTGATCTCATGGTTCGTGACTTAGAGCCCCGTGTTGGGGCTGTCGGCCCAGAGTCTGCCTGGGACTCTGTCTCTCCCTCTCTCTGCCCTTCCCTTGCTCTCTCTCTTTCTCTCTCAAAATAAATAAATAAACTTTAAAAAAAAATCATAAGTTGAACCAATATAAGTCAAGGTCTGTCTATATGTGAGTTGAGGTATAAATTATTAGGCTTCATATATCAATTAACAGACAATTTACATTTGGCATCTAGTTGCAATTTTGAACACTTTTATTTACTGTTCTTAGAACTTCCATTTTAGCATCAATAAAATAATTGTTTCTACTTATTTATCTCATAGGAAGCTATAAAATTATTAATAGTGTGTCTAAAATGATATTTCTAACCTCTTGAGAATGACACAGAAGATGTAATTTTGTCATACTAGTCTAGATCTGATTAATCCAAGTGTTAGTAATTATATTAGAAAAGATTTATTCAACAAAAGCACTAAAATAGTCATTTTCGTTGGGAGCTGTAGCAAATATGATGCAAGTATTACTTTTTAAATGATTACCAAAGTAATTATCCTTTGCTCTCTAATTTAATAAGATGTCCAAGTAGCGTATGAGAAACCTCACTCGGTGCTTAGATGACTGCATTTTATTTTTATTTTTCCTGTTTTTTTTAAATGTTTACTTGTTTTGAGAGACACAGAGAGAGAGAGCATGAGTAGGGGAGGGGCCAAGAGAGAGAGAGAAACACAGAATCCGAAGCGGGCTCCAGACTCCAAGGTGTCAGCACAGAGCCCGACGCGGGGCTCGAACTCACGAACTGCAAGCTGACGTTGGATGCTTAACTGACTGAGCCCCCCAGGAGCCCTTGGATTAGTGTCCTTCCAAGAAGTGGAAGAGAGCTAGCCCCCTGCCACGTGAGGACACAAGGAAGGGTCACCTGCAAACCACTTAGAGGATTTTACCAGACACTGAATCTGCTGGCGTCATGATTTTACACTTGCCAGCCGCCAGAACCGTGAGAAAAAAATTGCTTTTCTTTAAGCCACCTAGTCGATGGTGTATTTGTTTCAGCAACCCAAACTAAGACACCAATGTTATCAGCCATAGCTGCGGATCAGAACCACATGTGAAACTTTTACAGATACAGGTTCTTGCAAACCTATGCTGACAGCTTCTGCTACCCAACGTATTTACAAAAGAAGCCCGTCTTCTCACTGCTGCCTCATGTATGGAAATGCAGAAGACAGAAGTTGGGATTGGAAAGACGGTTATCAATGGTAAGTTAAATCAGACATGAAAGCGGAAAGCTCGTCTGAAGCTGCTTTAAGCCATTTATTTAAGAATCGCATGTGATCAGGCGTTTGGGTACAACCTGTACAACCATCGTACATACTTGCTCATTAATTCAGCAAACGAATGGAATGAGAGGCAGCTGAAAAAAATAAGGGCTTGTTAGGAATAGTGCACAGATATGATACTGACAGCGACCGTGGCTAATTGATTGTCGAGGAACTGATAATTAATTGGGGCTTTTTTCGTAATAAAACTCATATTTAAGACTACTGAAATGAAAATAAATATCCCCCACTCCCAGTGAAAGATCTATTACTCCAAAAGAAGAAACTGTGGCACTGTGGCTAACGTCTCCCTGATAATCACTGCCATCAGCCCCAACTTCTTTCATAAAATCTTGAGTCCTTCCTTGTGAGGATTTTCAAAATTCCCAAGGCCAAAGTAAGCAAATATTTCTATCCTCCCACATTGTCTATAGTCCATATTAATAATCATCCCTTCCTCCAATGTAGAGGACATGGATAGAAAAGTATGATTCTCTTATCTCTTGGGACTGAATAAACCAGTACAGTTAGGCTGAGATTGAAGCCTCTGCTCAAACACAGACGTAACCTCACCTCTGAATCTGTAACTTGAAGCTCCATGCTTCAGCCCTAGCTGGTGGGGAGAGGATCGTCTTGGTCACTTGAAGGACCGTCACCCTATTAAACCACACTGGATTCGCATTTCATCTCACTGTCTTGCTCCTTGTGGAAAATGAAATTTCACTTGGAATTAGTCATTTCCATTCATCAAACATTTACTGACCATCCCATTCATGCCAGACATAGTAACTCATTTCAGCTTTGGAAGAAAAAGCAGTCTTTGCCCTTGAGGATTTTTAGTGTCATGGGTGATTGGAAATATTATGAGGTGACTTCAACCTATCAGGACTTAAGATCAAGGAATACATAGGTGAGTGAAGACAGAGCCTGATCTCATACAGTCCAGTCTCCTAAGGGGAGAAGACTGATACCTGCCTTTGAAGAGTGGGGAAGAGTTGGCCAGGAAAAAGAATTATGGATCACTCTACACAGTGGGGACAGCAAGACGGAAGGCAACAGGGGTGGAAACAGGTCAAAGCAGGTCGTGCATAACACAGTAAGGGGCTTGGACTGAGGAAATTAGGGACTAGCTGAAGATTTCCCTACTGCTGCCAAATGCCTCTGATATCCCGAGAGCACACAGAGGAGAGGCAGCATGAAACACCCCATGGCTGGCCTTGCCCTGCACACTTGGTCCAACTGCAGTTAAGGAACTTTCCAAAGCTTGCAGATGGACAACTGTCGCACAAGAAATACATGAACGCTACAAGAGTTCCGTGTAGTCAGTCTGCCCACGCCCTTGCGCAGGAGATATTTATGAACCAGTACTAGCTGCCAATCTCAGTATTTGTGCTGGGGATTTCTAGTGGTCAAATGGTTATTTGACATCATGGAGCATTCGGTACAGTGCGAGAGATAAGCCTTAAATAAGGAACTACAGTGAGATATGCTGACGGTTAGAAGTATAGTCATGTGAACAGCAAAAGAACCTCTTTATTAAAATATGGAGATGATATGGCAGAAATTCTCCCTGAAGTTATTAAATGGCAGCTTTCTAGCACTGACCCACCTTGTTAATAATTTGATTGTATCCAAATCTGCCTAATGAAACTAGGGGTACTCTGTTCACAGTCGGATTGTCTGAAAAGGTTAGGGAGACCTAAAGCCAAGGAACTCCAAGGTGGAAGTTCAGACATTCCCAGAGCGAAGGTCATGACCATTCACCCAGAAGCATTTACTGTAAAATTCCTTATATCAAATATCCACTTCAGCTGAGTCTTCTAAATTGGGATGCGGTGTTCTTTTTGTGTTTTTTCTCTTACTTCTTAGCATGTAAAGATATCTCCCATTTGGGGCACATGGGTGGGTCCGGCAGTTAAGCATCCCGACTCTTGACTTGGGCTCAGGTCACGATCTCACGGTTTGTGAGGTCAAGCCCCACTTTGGACTCTGCGCTGACAGGGTGGAGCCTGCTCGGGATTCTCTCTCTCTCCCTCTCTCTCTCTCAAAATAAATAAGTAAACATTAAAAAAAAAAAAAAAGGTAACTCCGATTTATATTTGAGCTTTCCAAAGCAATCTGGTGTAACTATCATTCAAACGATAAAGCCGTCTTATGAGCTTGGCAGGATAATGGTCACCTCATTGTACAGATGAAGATACTGAGGCTCTGAGAAGTCGGGTGTCAGGCTGGGTGCAGAGAATACACTAGAGCTGAGGTGTCGTGGTCTTGTATTGTTTTCCTTTTCAGTGTGTGCTGTTGGTTCTGGTGAGCCCGTCTGAGCCAGTTCCACCACAGTAAAGACCGACAAGGAAAACAGACACAAGCTGCCAAGTGTCTCCTTCTCCCTCTGACTAGTAAAGTAGATGTGTGTGCTTTGCTGGTGATCTGATCTTCTTATCACTTAAAAGGAGGAAAGGTCACTTCAAGACGTACTATAAAGCCACAGTAATCAAGACAGTGTGGTATTAGTGAAAGAGTAGACCTACAGATCATTGAAACAAGACAGGAAGCCCAGAAATACACCCACATAAATTGAGTCAACTGATCTTTGACCAGGAGCAAAAGCAATACAAGAGAGCAAAGACAGTCTCTTCGACAAACAGTGCTGGATCAATGAGTCCACATGCAAAAATATAAAGCTAGACACAGACCTTAGAGTCTTTACCAAAATTAACTCAAAACGGATCATAGACCGACACGCAAAATGTAAAACTATAAAAATCCTGGATGATAACAGGAGAAAACCTAGACGACCGTGGATTTGGTGATGACTTTTTTAGCTGCAACACCAAAACATGATCCACGAAAGAAATAGTTTATCAGCAAGACTCGATTAAAAATAAATATAAAAACTATTGCACTGCTAAAGACAGTATCAAACCAATGAGAAAACAAGTCACAGGCTGGGAAAGAATACTTGCAAAGGTCACATCTGATAAAGGACTCTGCTCCAGGACACACAAAGAACTTGTAAAGCTTAACAGTAATGACAGAAACAACCCAATTTCAAAGTGGGCCAAAGATCATAAGAGATAACTCACCAAAGACCTACAAATGGTAAACAGGCATATGGAAAGATACTCCACATCATCTGTCATCAGGGAAAGGCAAACTGAAGCCACGAGATAACACCACACACATCGTAGAAGAGCCAAAATCCAGAACACGGACACCAAATGCTAGGAACATCTGGAACAACAGGAACTCTCCCATGTTGCTGGTGAAAATGCAAAATGGCACAGCTGCTTTGGAGGACAGTTTGGTGGCTTCTTGAAAAATTAAACAGGGGCGGCTAGGGGGCTCAGTCGGTTAAGTGTCCGACTTCAGCTCAGGTCATGATCTCGTGGTTCACGAGTTCGAGCCTCGCGTTGGGCTCTGTGCTGACAGCTCAGAGCCTGGAGCCTGCTTCTGATTCTGTGTCTCTCTCTCTGACCCTGCCCCCATTCATGCTCTGTCTCTCTCTGTCTCAAAAGTAAATAAATGTTAAAAAAAATTCAAAAAAAAAGAAAAATTAAACATATTCTTATCATATGATCAAGAAATCACACTCTTTGATATTTACCCAAAGGAACTGAAAACTCTGTTCACACAAAAACCTGCACACAGATGTTTGGAGCAGCTTTATTCATAATTGCCAAATCTTGAGAGCAACCAAGATGTCCTTGAGTAGGTAAGTAGATAAATTAACTGTGGTGTAGACAGACAATGGGATGTTATTCAGCACTAAAAAGAAATGAGCTACCTAGCCATGAAAAAAAAAAAAAAACATGGAGGAAGCATAAATGCATATTACAAAGTCAAAGAAGCCAATCTAATAATCTATATACAGCATGATTCCAACTACATGACATTCTGGAAAAGGCAAAACTATGAAGATATTAAGAAGATCAGTGATTGCCAGGGGTCAGGGGAGACACATGAACGGGCAGAGCGGAGAAGATTTTTAGGGCAATGAAGATAATCTGTGTGATGTTATCATGATGGATATATGTCATTTTACTTGGTCCAAACCCAAAGAATTTGCAATACAAAGGGTGACCCTTAAGTAAACTCTGGACTGGTGATGATGCTGTGTCAATATAGGTTCATTCTTGGTAAAAAAATAAAATGTACCATGCTGTACCATGCTGGTGAGTGACATCAATCATGGTAAAGCCCATGCATGGTCAGGGCAGAAGACATATGGGAAATCTCTGTATCTTCCTCTAAAATTTTATTGTATACCTAAAACTTCAAAAAATATTAAGTCTTAAAAAAAATAAAGGATAAATGTTGCCTCCACTTTGGATTTTGAGCCTTAAAATGCCTATCCACTTTAAGCATCCAGTAACCAACCGTGCCAGTTCAGCACAATTTGTCCACCTCAGATCTGCTGTTCAGCCCCTTTGGCCACAAAGGGGATCACAGAGCTGCCTGCAAGCTCGTGTACACGTTTTCAGGAGGGACACCAGACCCGCTTTCTTAACTCCACCAGGTAGGAGCAAGATGGACTTTGATTCAAAAGAAAAATGACCAAATCCCCATTTAACAGGCCTCTCTCTTCTCGGCCTAGCAGAGAGGAGGCTGATAAGACCAACCCAATCTAAGCCAACACACTATACATGGTACGACTCTGAACTTGTGCAACACTGAGATTTTACAAGTTTGGATGTATATGTGATAAAAGCAAATGTGTTATAACTGGTGTTTATTCATCAAAGTCACATTCTTGGGAGGAACAGAGAGACCAAGTCGTTCAGCATGATTTATGAAATCACTCAACACCAGACTGAACTAGGATGGCCCACGGGTCGGAAAAATGAGATTGAATGATGTAACTTGAAAAATGGTGGTGGTACTGAGGCCAAACATTTGGACCACGTCATCTTAAAACTTTAAGAATCATTCTTCCAGCTCTTGCTCAGAACTGGCTCCCGTTATGCATCAATGTTTGCTAAATTGACAATTGTCCAGGCACCGTACCTTGTATTTAACATAAGGTTTGAGAAAAAGGAAAGTAAACTGGAGGAGTACATCCGATTCATTGTATTTCTGCTGTAAACTCCAAAACTCATTTGTAGAGACCATGGGTATCTTAACAGAGCTACGTACCCATGTGAGTCTTCAGGAAAAAGCATTTGCATCCAGTTCTCTATTACTATAAATTGCGTTTGGTATTAATAGAATCCATTTCCATCAAGGAGAAAAGCCTTCTTCAAACTGGGATACAGTCTCCCTGAGTGATTGTGAGAGACTTTAATAGTGGCAAACATCATAGCTGAAGAGTTACAGACAACTGTTTAATGGGTAAGTTTTTCAATGTGGCCCCTGTCGAGGAACAATCCTGCTTCTCTGCATTCCTTAGGTTCTTTCTTTGCGCTCAGGAGATCTGCTGCTTATGACAAGAGGAAATAAAGAGACCCCAACTACCTTTTACGAAAGACCTACCGTGCGCCACCCCTGTTAAACCCTACCACAAGTGTACGTGCTGATTTTATGATCCTCAGTTACAGACTAAAACCTGAGGATCATAGAAGTTAAGCAAATCATCCACAGTCTATCATCTAGGAAGGGCCAGAGACGGGGACCAAAACCACGTCTGTTTGACCAAAAAGCCCCAGCTTTTCCCACGATACTAAAATATCTCAAATATTGAGAAACAAGTGTCCAGTTACTGCTTTGAAGCAAGACCAGCAACACAGGCTGGTGGGCGTGGCAGCAACAAAGATTTGGACCACTCTGAAGGCGACTGGGATCAGTCTTAAAGGACTGTGGAGGCTAACATCCACCCCCAGAAACCACGTGCAGGATAGACAGACTGGCCGGCTGCCTGACATGTCCACGTTGCCCAGTACCTAAGCTGAGAGACGGGCTGGCTGAATTTTATAAGATTTCTGGGTGGTCCCACAGGCCTTCCTGTGACACATGACACTCAGTCATCAACTCTAGGGGACCCTGAGGCAACACAGAGTTTCTCACCCCAAAGCCAGGACAGCAACTGAAGGTGGAAGGGAGGCCCACGTAAAGAACCCTCAACGGAAAACTCCCTGGGGCGCCTGGGTGGCTCAGCCAGTACTCGGGTGCAGTTCATGATCTTGTGGTTTGTGGGTTCGAGCCCCGTGTCGGGCTCTGTGCTGACACTGTAGACAGAGCCTGGAGCCTGCTTCAGATTCTCTCTCAAAAATAAATAAACATTTAAAAAAAATTTTTTAACTAAAAACTCCCTTCCAAGCCAGTCGCTTCCACCCCCACTTTCTCCTTTTCTTGGTTTCCCCGTTAGGTATTAGTGGGGAAGGGGACCCTGTATTAGAAGAGAATGTAACAGAAAAGGGAGGTGGGTGGTCCAGGTAGGAGCTGCCCCCACCTCTCAACCAATCTGCTCAAGCTGCTCTGCCCGCTCGCCGGTGGAGAAGGATCCACCAGAAATCTTCCCTCTCCCCTACTGGGATCTTCCGTCAGTTGGTTTTGACCAGACAGAGGGAGTTACGTTTCCACAGTGCTCTTGGCATCATAATTATGAGGAAAGTATCATCGACTCCAGGAGTTATAAAAGTCAATATAAAGTGAGATTAAAAAAAAAAATCTTCTGAGAACTGTCAGGAATCAACCTGTCCTTGGCATTCTTATTTTATGGTAATGACAAAAGGGGGAAAGGAGCATCTCATACCCTTTTCTTCAAAACAAAGGAGTATCTGTGTTTCAAGAACATTATGTGAACTTATTTCAGACTGTTGAAGTAAATGGAAAAGAAAAAAAAAGGCTATGAGAGGCTATGCAGGCCCAGTGCCGAGAAGGATGCACAGAGATTCATTCTCTTACACGCCCCCAATTAAACCCCACTCTCCAGTCAACATGTCATTTTCTGACATCAACGTTCTAGCCCCATAAATAATGCCATATAGCTCCCTTCCTGTGAAATGCCCCCCACCCATGGGCATGTCCTTTGGAAGTCAGCCTGAGCTCCACCTGTCCGTGAAGCCTTCCTTGACCGCCCCACAGAGCGGCTCAGGGAGCTGAATGCTACTGTGCTATTTTCTTTACATCATCAAGCAATTTGAGGGTGCCGTGAGGGCAAGAGCCTGTCTCGGACACCCATGAATTTCCCACAGGGTCAAGAGAGGAATGGGTTGTAGTTCCCGCATTGCACCGACTCTGTTCCGGAAGTCAAACTGAGTCATGAGTCTTGACTCAGAGAAGAAACCTTTGCCACCGGGATGGGGGTGGGGGGTGGGGGGGAGATAGGCAGTGTGGCCCCAAAGCCCTACAACCGCACGTGACCCAGAGGGATGACACAACGGGGACTGAGCTTTCTCTTCACCATGTAACCGTGAGTGCCTGTACGTCCCGTGACGCTAGACGTCTTTTCCCCAACCTTCGCAGAATACGCTGCTTCCTTGTGGCTCCTAACAGATGCGTTACAGCACATGCAGTAAAACCGACTGACATCTTCTCTTGGGCAAAGCCCCACTTTGGAGAGAGCACCTGTCCATGGCAGAGCCCCACAGAAGGGATCGTTTAACTACAACCACAAGCCAAGGTGGTGGAAGATAAGGTAAGGCCCAGGCAGAAATCCTGCCCTTGGCACAGGGATGGCCACAGAACGTCACTTTCAGGAAAGCCCCACAGCAGAGTTCTCTCTGCACTTCTGGGAGAATAAGAGTTGGGAGAGTCCTGCTTCTCCCAGAAGGCCCATCAGCTTCCAGGAAGGTGAAGTTCTATTCAACAAAACAGAGGAGTCATGCACAGTGTCATCAGCTCTGGTAACTAAAAAAACATGCTGTATGGTGCAAGTTTGTTTTTATGAGAAAAATGAGCAAAAAACAGAGCCAGGTTAGGTCATGACCATAAATCAACCTGATACAAGGCAAGGTCTTTTCTCAGGATGTTAGGCCTGTGCCCCCACCCGCCCCCCAGCCACCCGACACGTATATCTACTGCCTTCTGCAGAACTACTTACCCAACAGCTTACCCCCCCAGAGAGGCCATGAGGGGAACAGAAAGGACCAAGGAGGAGGAGACAGGCCATTCATCAAGGACCACACAACCTGGCAGACAGCAGGGCCATGTCAGCAGGAAGAGGAGAAAGTGAAAAAAGCAACCCAGGGAGGTGTTTTTCAGCTGCTCTAGATAACTTTCCTTCCAGACGGGATTAGGCGCAGCTTTTTATCTGTGAGTCCAAGCTTTTATAAATTAGAGCCCAGAGTGGGAAAATCCTCCTGGGAACATTTCACTAGCATCTTCCCAGCACATTTGTCAACATCTTCTCGCAGTCCACTCTTCCTCTTAGTCACGCTCTCGCTGTGCGCAAAGATGGTCAGAACCGGGATGGGGGGCTTCCCTGGCTTTCCAGAGACCGCTCGGGCAGGGGTGAGAGTCAATGCAGCGGCTTGGCAGGGAGAGGAGAGAGCGGGGAAGCACAGAGTGAGGTGGTCGGGGACAAGAATCCAAAGGCATTTGCAACCTCAGAAGCCATGGTCCGCACAGGACCTCAGAAAGCAGCTAGCAAGGGAGCTAAATCCAAACACCACCACCTTTTACCTTTAACCAACAGTGTCTGCCTACAAATTCAGGCTGAAAGGGTCCACAGACCCCCTAACAGGCCAACTCTAGTCCAGGGCTGTTCAGATCTCACTGAACAACTTACTTGAGTATGAACAACCCAGGGACCCGAATAAATGCAGATTCTGATTCAGTAGGACCCGGGCGGCACCTCATATTCTGTATTTCCAACCAGCTTCCAGATGAAGCCAACGCTCCTGGCCTTCACACCACACTACGCGAGTAGCCGGCTTCTAAAGGAGAGCAGATCACGATCTCTGAGAACGGGCCTCTGTCAGCAGTGGGTGAGGGATGGAGCTCAGCTAGCTAGTGACTTCGATACATAAAGCTCCTCCACTCCCACCCTCATCCATGACTGTGCCTGGGGGCTCAGTCGGTTAAGTGTCCGACTTCGGCTCACGTCATGATCAGGTCCGTGAGTTCGAGCCCCACGTCGGGCTCTATGCTGACAGCTCAGAGCCTGTATGGAGCCCACTTCGGATCCTGTGTCTCCCTCTCTCTCCGCCCCTCCCCCAGTCGTGCTCTGTCTTCTCTCTCTCTCAAAAAATGAGTAAGCATTAAATATATATATATACATAAGAAAAACAGTACAGTCCACCCAAACAATATATTTTTGGTAGAATACTATTCTACCTTCAGAAATAACATTTTTGGGAGACTGGGAGAATTGGATGAAGGGGGGGTCAAAAGGTACAAACGTCCAGTTGTAAGTTAAATTAAGTACTGGGAAAATAACACACAACATGATGACTATAGCTCACATCACTGTAAGGTATATTTGAAAGTTGCTAAGAGAATAGATCTTTTTTTTTTTTTAATTTTTTTTTTCAACGTTTATTTATTTTTGCGACAGAGAGAGACAGAGCATGAACGGGGGAGGGGCAGAGAGAGAGGGAGACACAGAATCAGAAACAGGCTCCAGGCTCTGAGCCATCAGCCCAGAGCCCGACGCGGGGCTCGAACTCACGGACCGCGAGATCGTGACCTGGCTGAAGTCGGACGCTTAACCGACTGCGCCACCCAGGCGCCCCGCTAAGAGAATAGATCTTAAAAGTTCCCATCACAAGGGAAAAAAACCTTTTTTCCCCGTTTTTCTTTTCTTTCTTTTTTTTTTTTTTTTTTTGTATCTATATGAGATGATGAAAGTTAACTAGACGTATTGTGGTAATTTATAATATACAGTCAACTCATTATGCTGTAGACCTTAAACTTACATAGTGCTTTAGGTCAATTACGTCTCAATAAAACTGAAAGATAAATAACTGAGTAAATAAATAAAATTTTCAAAAATAAGATAGCTGGAGGTAAAACTCAGCAAACGTCTAAGATGGCAACACAGGAAGACCCTGAATTCACTTCCTCCCATAGACACACCAGCTCTGCAGCTACATGTGGAACCACTTCTTTACAAAACCTAAAGCCGTGGGGGATGGGCATTGCGGAGGGTGCCTGTTGGGATGAGCACTGGGTGTTGTGTGGAAACCAATTTGACAAGAAATTTCGTATTAAAAAAATAAAAATAAAAATAAATAAAAAATAAAAAAATAAAAAACCTACAGCCTGGCTGAGTGGTGACTATCCATCCGGCAAACGAGCAGGTAGGAGAGGCCGGGACGGGTTCACCACAAACCCCATCCTCAGCATAGTGACCCACAACCAGGAGGGAACTCAAGCCCAAAGGTTCTCCCTGAGGAGTGAAAGGTTCCAGCCCCTCACTGGGTACCCCAACGTTTAAGATACACGCTTGAGAGACAAGCCCCCCCCCCAGAACATCTAACTCTGAAAACCAACGGGGCTTGTGTCCCGACAAGACACGACTAGCGATCTGAGAGCCATCCATGAAGAGTCGGTGCGCTCTGACTCACCTGCCCAGGGTCCAGCTCAGATGCAGCCAATGTTGCCCAGACTTCAAGTGAAGGAAGCCCATCTGCTGACATTCAAGTGCTGGCCAGAGGGGCAGGTGTCCAACGTACCACGCGCATCGCAGCCTGCCAGAACGCATTCTAGGGATGCAGACTGGCTGGGCTCTCTCAGTGCTGCTCTTTACTGTGCCCCGAGCTCCAGTAACTCCCGGGAAGCAGCTTTTAGACACATCTGTTGCCCTGATTTTTGCGGCTGCTGCCTAGGGGATGCCCCCTTGGTCTCCTGGCTCCGTAGGTCAGGGGAGCTCGCGTCCCCTGGTCCCATGGGACTGTAATGATGGTGTCACCAAACACATACCCCTATCTGGTGTCCCGATTTCTGCCACTGTTGCCAGGGAACACATTGTCAGGCTTTGGTGGCCAGTGAGTTTATGATCCTGACTCCCACAGATCCGTACCAAGGGAGAAAGGGTGCTTAAACGGCTACCACCCGTAGGACAAAGCAAGAGGCAGCAGACCCAGGAGCTTTGTCTTTCTGTGGACGAAGCCGATTAGCTAACCCTCCTGACTGTGGCCCAAGGGGCAGGCTTCCAATTAAACACGCATCTTGGGGTTGACTGTCTCCTTTCCAGAGACCCCTGAATGGTGGGCACTCTCTTCATGCTCTCCTTATGCCATGCTCCAGAGCACCAGTGTCTGGAGGGGAGCTTGACATGCATCTGGTACCTTGGTTTTTATTCAGGTGGAGGCAGGGGTGTCGTATTCCTGGGGTCCACGGGACTGTGGCAATCAGACAGACCTTCCTTGGCAGGTGGTTTCCACCCCCAGGCACTGCATGGAGAGCAGATGGAGACACATTCGCCAGTATTTCTACGAAGGAGGCCTCTTTGCTTGCGATGGAGCTCCGGACGGAAGGTCAGGCCTCAGAGGTGACACACATTTAGTGGCCTACAGAGCTGCTCTCAAGGAACATGGGCTGTGGACACCATCGTGGCTCTCCCTCTGCCTTGTTCCAGAGTGTCAGGACCCAGAAAATAACTCAGCTGGAGCCCCCGTTTCTGGGACTGCCAGCCAGGGTTGTGAGATGATGTGACCACATCATCATTACCTCAGGACATCTCAGGACATTTAAATTCTTTTTCTCCCACATAAAGAAATAAATAGTGGAAGTTTAAAAAGTGCTGAAATGTTCCTTACATCTACTCATTCCCAGTAAAAAAAAAGAAAACGGTCTCCTAATTAGTAATTTTAAACACATGGATTTTTGGGAGAGGAACATAATTTCGACCACTTTTAATAACCTTTGAGAATGAACAGTATGAAATTTCCCGAGCATTCATTCACACACTCCGCTGGTCCTGTGATTCTGGATTCCGCGAACATGCCATCAATGCCTGAACGAGGAAAGGCTGGTTTGCACGATGAGCATCTGCCTCGGGAGGGGTGTGGGCTGGGCCCCTTTTCCCTCGGCAGCCCACCTAGACTACAACAGACGCATCTCAGCCTGCCAGAACACATTCTAGGGATGCAGACTGGCATCCCTAGGAAAGCAAGTCCTTGGCATTCCAGCAAGCCAAGAGAAAGGATCACAGCCTCCAAATGCAGAAGGTAGGCTGTGCAAAAGCTAAGAGAATGATCAGAAATCCCACCCCTGGAGTGTTTTGAATCTCTTCGTCTTTGAGAAGACACTTTAGTACCTTGCACAGGCCAGTCCTGGGAGAGACAGAGTCACAGGGGCACCCACAGCTGGGGGCTTCCGCCCTGTTTCTGCAATCTTCTCCCATTTCTATCAAGGTCCCTCTGAGAACTCTTAAAATTCCAACTGAAGAGCACCAACACCAATATCCTGGTTTCTCCTTTCCTCTGCCAAATAAATAATTTTGAGATCTCTCTCAAAAATTTGTTTTGCCATTTCATTCGCTAGGTATGGTTTACAGAATCAAAGAAGTGTTTAAATGGTGTTAAATATATACTTGATTCAGAGGCGCTGCAGGAGCCTTTAGTCAAAGGAAGCTTGGAGAAGATCCTTGTACAATGAAAATAACCTCCCAACTTATCAGTCAACTAAGGTCAGATGTTTGCATATCAGGTTTTCGTAAAGCGAGACATCACAGTATTAAGTACTCGTCCAACACGTCTCATATTCACTCAATGAACACGTACTGTCTATGTTTACTTAATACTATCTGAACGTTTTTGCCTCTACCGTGTGGTTACAAATTAACCCACAGAGACCCTGACAGCTTTCTAGGGTGCAAAGGCCCACAAAACCCAAATATTATGCCGATCAGACCCTAAAGGCTCAGAGCTCCCTTTTCCACCAGTTTGAAAGTCTGAGAAAAAACCAGACTTCAGGGTGTGTGTTCTCAAATTAAATCCAGGTGAGTCTTCAGAGCCCAGTGTTCAAAGAGAACACTTCAAGCTGACCTATGAGTCAAGCCCTGCTGTGACACAGCTTTGGCTGCCTGGCCTCTGCGTGAGAAAGAGAAAGAACAAGGAAAATGGGTGATTAATTGGCATTTCAGGTTAAATGAGGACTAAAATCATATTTTTTTCCCTTTCTTATTGAAAGTCTTTTTTAAAATGTTTTCTTCTGTTTTCCACTAAGAAATTTAATTTTTTTTAATGTTTATTATTTATTTTTGAGAGAGAGAGACAGAGTGTGAGCAGGGGAGTGGCAGAGACAGAGAGGGAGACACAGAATCTGAAACAGGCTCCAGGCTCTGAGCTGTCAGCACAGAGCCCGACGTGGGGCTGGAACTCAGGAACCGTGAGAGCATGACCTGAGCTGAAGTCGGAAGCTTTAACCGACTGAACCACCCAGGCTCCCCATCCAACAAGAAACTTAAATTGACCAACAGCAACCTGGAAGAGTTGAAATAGTACCAAATTGGGAACCAAAAAACCTGGAATCTGGTCCCAGCCTACTGCTGTGTGATGTCTGGAAAGTGCCTTTCCCTCTCTGGGCCTCATGTTCCCATCTGTGAAGTAGAGGCTGGGCTGGGTTGTCACCAGGCCCATGTTGTTCTGAGAGTCCATGCCTGGGATCTCTAGGCTCATCCTGAAGGACTTCAAGGTCCTCATCCTTCTCATCACTTCTCACTGTTACACATCCTGTGACAGTCCACAGAGGGTAGAAAGGATTGAGCTGAACCTACATTTTGATGGGCAGGTTTTGTTTCTACTAGATCCCTCCTTTGAATTCACCTTGCAATCATATGCTTCTATCTCCTAAAAAAGTGGAACCACTAAAACATGATGGTTAGTTGAGGATACTGGGTAGTTGGAATCCAGTGTATCAAGATTTCGCTACAAGTAATTCAATGCCCAACTGTGTCACAGTAAATATACATGCACATCTACGCGTAGGAGCTCAGGAAAAAGCGAATCTGCATGGACCAAAACGGACAGAGGAGGCCTCAGAGAAGACGGGCACGAGCCAGCCCCGGTCTGATCGGCTGGCAGTGTCTTGAAGGCTTTGGGTCCTTCCCGTGCTACCGCATCACCATGGAAGGATGAAAATAGCAACTAGCACTGACTGACCTCACACTATGCCCCAGGCACAGCGCTAAGCACATGCTGTGCATTAATTTATTTAATCATCACAGCAATTCTATGAAAGAGAAATGGTCGTGATGCCAGTTTTACCAATGAGGGGACTTTAACCTGCCAAGTTCACACAGTTAGTCAAGGGCTTAAGCCCAGAACACCTGCCTGCAGATCCTGAATTCCTAACCACTACATTAAGGAAAGAATTTAAAAAAATAAAAAAAGGAAAAGAAAGAATTTAGATGGAGGAAGAGATCGAGGTAGGGCCTTTCAGGTAGGGAGTCCGTTTGTGCAGAGGCCAGGAGCTGGTAAGAGGGGGGTCATGTGGAGGGGAGAGATAAGACTTCCCTGACTTGGGAAAGCGGTTGACTCTGGGAGTGAGGAGAGAGCAGGTTCTGTGTGTGGAAAGTGGCTAGATTATTCTCAATTCATTCTATTCAAAGTGTCCGCTCGACTCTAGACCCTGTCTTGGGTGCTGGGGTGACACATACATGACCAAGATCCAGCCGAGCCCCCAGAAGCCTGCAGGCAATCAGAGGGCTCCCGCCACTGAGCTGAGTAGCTTGAACTTGAGCGGGAGGGGGAAGCCACCATGGTTCTGGACTAGAGAAAAGACTGGAAGTCTGCAGTCAGGTGGGAGGCAGGGCCAGGAGGAGGGATGGTGACAGGAGTTCCAGGAACAGCAAGGTCAGCAGGTGCCTTCCTCCTTCCTGCCTGGCTTTCTGCAGCCAGCATATGGCACGTCTCTCCTAAGTTCCCAGACCTTGCCGTGGGCAGAAAGCCAGAAGGGGTGGGGCCACCTGCTCACATCCCCTCCTCTGCCATGGCTGCTCCTGGCTAAGGTCAGGCCAGTGACACTCAGCACTCTGTCCAAGGGCGAAGTAAGACTGCCACACCCAGGGAGGGAGCCGTGCCCAAGATTACCTCCATCCACAGGACGCATGCCACAGGCTAGAATCATAAGGATTATAAGGA
Source organism: Lynx rufus (assembly GCF_022079265.1). Taxonomy (NCBI): domain Eukaryota; kingdom Metazoa; phylum Chordata; class Mammalia; order Carnivora; family Felidae; genus Lynx; species Lynx rufus. Next base: position 45,358,972 of record NW_025814829.1, read on the forward strand.
TATTCTACTGTGCAATTATTTCAAATTATTAATGTGCTTTGAAACAAACAATGTCTAAAATACATCTCTGCTATGGCTAGTGCTTATTATTATTCTCCATAAAGTTGGAACTTATTTCAAAATAGTTCTTGAATACCTACTTTGTATTCAATAAATATCTGTCAAATAAATAAATTAGTGAGTGAATAGATTAAAAATAATGGAGCTAGGTACCGCCTGTGTTTTATGTTAAAAGAATTCCACCCCCTAAAAAAAAAAAAAAACCTTTGTGATAACTCCAGATTTTTAGGGAACCAGAGAAGGAGCAAAGGCTGGAAATACTTGGAACCCAAGGAAAGTTTCCAGGTCCCTTCTTGGCCTCTCCTTCAGATTAACAAGATTAACTTTCCCTAGGTATACTCTCTATCCCTTCCTTTCTCTAATGTTAACAGAAGCACAAAACAAAAGTTCTAGGGAGAGAATGAGAAAGAGATCATATGTTCAAACCAAAGGAAGCAAATAAATAGAAGAGATAATTTCTGAAAATTTAGAAATAATCATAGTTAGGGGCACCTGGGTGGCTCAGTCAGTTAAGCTTCTGACTCTTGATTTCAGCTCAGGTCACGATCTCACAATTTGTGAGTTTGAGCCCTTGCTTTGGGCTCCACAATGACAGTGTGGAGCCTGCTTGGGATTCTCTCTTTCTCTCTCTCTCTGCCCTCCCCCCCACTTGCATACATGCTCTCTCTCAAAATAAATAAACTTACAAAAACAAAAAGAAAGAATCATAGTTAACCAAGTTGCAATCATATCCAGTTTTTCTAGGAGACTAGATCTTGGTCAGTATCTCTCAAGTATTGATAGATTTGGGGAGTTGAGGAAGTTGAAGTGGGGGCTGAGAGTAACCACTCCTTCTAGGGTATTGTTGAGTGAATTTAAAACCTCTTGGCCACCTTCTAAATCAATAGGACTTGGAGATTACCATGCTTCCTGTGTCTACTTCCAGACAGAATTCGCTCTACAGTCTGCATCAAGACCTACATCTCGCCCTTCGTGTGTTCACCCATTCATTCATGCTCATCAAACATGTGCTGGATGAGCTTTATTTGCTGATAATGCACCCAGTGCCATGGGTGCAGCCATGTACAAAGGACAACCCCTGACCTCAAGCAGCCTATAGCTCAGTGGGGAGCTGGCCCGGGAGAGAAATGGCACAGGAGTAGGGGCCACGTGCGTCCGTTTCACATCAGCCCCCAGCACAGTGCCTGGCACACAGCAGGAACCCAGTAAGTATCTGTTGAATAAATAAAAGTGGAATGGGAATTACGGGAAGTTGCTCTGAGTGTCTTCATAAGGCTGAGTACAGGTTACTGGGAGAACCCGGCAGAGAACAAACCTACCTTGGTCAGTGAGACCAAGGAAGATTTCCTGGAGGAAATCATATTAACTAAAAAGCCAGGAAGTGACTTAGAGTAAGTTAGATGAATGTGGGTTTGGGGAAACGGTTTTCTGTTGGGAGGAAAAGGGCAAAGGGCAGAGGCCAGAGGCCAGAGGTCCGGGAAAGAGTGGTATATCTGTGTCACTGCTTGTAGTCTGGTGTTGAAGGAATTAACTGAGTGAGTGTGGGTGTGTGCGTGTGTGTGCGTGTGTGTGTGTATGGGAATGGGTTTGTGAGCGTGTGTCAATCCTGGAGGGCAGTGACGAGTCTGAGGGCATAAGTAGGGTCCCGCGTGGCAAATGAAGGCAGCAAAACTTGACCCTGAGCACACAGTGTGGTCACCCAACGGTCGGGGCAGGAAAGTGACTTGAGCTGCTTTGTATTTGAGAAAACTCCCTTTGGTGCAATTAGCCGAGGGATGAATCGATCCGTCAGGTGAGAGACGTCCGCAATTAATGTGGCCAAAAGGAAGGTAGGGGCCGCACAGGTCCGAAAGATACTGTCCAGGTAAAGTAGCCATGATTTGGTGACTGGTTCCTGGTATTATATGGGATATATATTGTGGGCGGTAGGGGCGAGGGGTCTCCATGTGGGACAGGAACTCCCAAGTGCTGGCCTGTGTGGATGGAGCCCTTTGCTGAGAGCAAAAACAAAAAACAAAACAACAAAACAGAGAAGGGCTCGGTTGGGATAGGCTGGGCCCTCCACTCCTTCCTGCTCCTGCCATAGAAGTTAGAGACTGCTCGGCCCAGCGGGCAAAAGCGTGTCGTCCAGGAACAGAGCGCTCAGGTTCCGATCCTGGGGCTGCATGAATAGGCTGTGTGATCTTGGGCAGCGTCCTATCCTGTTCTGCTCTGTGCTCCGGCTCCTCCAGCCACTTCCTCGACTTGTTCTGAGGAGCACATGTGTTCAGGCTTGTGTGGTGACCACAGTCAGGCCTGGCACAAAGTACTACATGAGTTATTGTCAAATAAAAACTTCTTCAGTAAGGTCTTGGCATGACTGGGGCCTGTGTGTGCACACTTTATATTTGTTACTTCACCTTCCGCTATTTTCCCCTGCATTTATGTTGTGTCCTACTTTAGATTACTAGGGTTTTTCCTTTTTAAGTTCATCTATTTTGAGAGAGAGAGAGAGAGCAAGTGGGGGAGGGGCAGAGAGAGAGGGAGAGAGGGAGAATCCCAGGTAGGCTCCACACTGTCAGTGCAGATCCAGACGTGGGGCTTAATCTCACAGACTGTGAGATCATGACCTAAGCTGAAGTCAGATGCCTAACTGGCTGAGCCACCCAGGTGCCCCCGCTGTGTCCTCCTTTAGATTACTAGTGCTTTGTAATAAGGCCTGGAGACTTGGATCTCTCTCACCTTGAAATGAAATCTCTCTGAGCCTGCGTCTGCTTCTGACATTCACCCCCTTCCCTCACAGCTGGGTTTCTGTAGAGAGTGCACAAGACTCTGCTCTCAGGGCACCTCGGGGCTCAGTCAGTTAAGCATCCAACTTCGGCTCAGGTCACGATCTCGTGGTTCATGAGTTCGAGCCCCACGTCGGGCTCTGTGTTGACAGCTCAGAGCCTGGAGCCTGTTTCAGATTCTGTGTCTGCCTCTCCCTCTGCCCCTCCCCTGCTTATGCTCTGTCTCTCTCTCTCTCTCTCAAAAACAAATAAACACATTTAAAAATTTTTCAAAAAAAGACTCTGCTCTCTGTCTTCACCCTCCAGCCATTCATTCATATTTCCACTCACTGTAATGGGACGTCCCCTCCCAGGACCCCAACTCTGGAGTGGAAACTCTGTCTCTCTCAAGCCACCAGTGATATTCTTTTAAAGAATTTTTTTAATGTTTCTTTTATTTCTTGAGAGAGAGAGAGCACACATGCGCACGTGAGCGGGAGAGGGGCAGAGAGAGAGAGGGAAGGAGACAGAGGATCCAGGGCTCAAACCCACAAACTGTGAGACCATGACCTGAACTGAAACCACGAGTCAGACACTGAACCGGCTGAGCCACCCAGGCGCCCCAGCCGCCAGTGATGCTCTAACTGCTGGATCTAAGCGAGCCCAGGTCAGGCCTGCCAGTTGGCCACCCCTGCACCATCTGACGTGTTGGGAACCCATCCTTTTCCCTTTCCCCAATTCTGCTGCCTCCCAGGCCTCCTCTGCCTCTCTGGTCACCAGCTCTCCTTCCCTAGCCATAGGGAACCCTCAGGCTCCTCGGGGTAAACCGGCCCCAGCCAGCGGCTGGGCTGTGATCATTAGTTACAGGTCCGCGCGCTGGGCACAGAGCGCCTTCCAGACAGTCCCTGGCTTCCCCATCTTTGCTTCTCCAGCACACGGTCCAACGCCTGAAACTTCGCCTGACGGAAGCTCAATATACTGGATGAGTGAATATATGAGTGGAGGAAGAAGCAAACAGAACCCAGCTACCTCCGTTCCTCCCTAACCTTCCTAAAATGTACAGCAATGATCTGTACGAAAATGAACAAATGGTGAGTCACCGCCCGACTGATGACTCACGAACGGATTGATTAACTTTTGAACTCTGTGACTTCCCCTCTGATTAGTAACTGGACTTCTAATCCAGAAATGAGCTAAATGACTAGTCTTGGTATCCCAACTGGTTGCCATGTCAAGTTCAAATGTTCTGAGACTTGGGGGTCCCGTGACCATACTGTATATTTGGGCAGAACCGTGTTACATCACCACTCATTGCTGCCTCATAAAGACAACTGGGATGTTTTCGTTTGGCCGCTGGATTTATTTCCTGGATGTTCTCTTTTTTAAAAAAATTCAAACAGATGAACACAGGATAGGAGGAGAAAAATAAGATAAAAACAGAGAAGCAGACAAAGCAGGAGAGACTCTTAAATACAGAGAACAAACAGAGGGCTGGTGGAGGGGTTGTTGGGTGGGGGGATGGACTAAATGGGCAATAGGCATTAAAGAGGGCACTTGCTGGGATAAGAGCTGGGTGTTAGGTATAAGTGATGAATCACTAAATTCCATTCCTGTAATCATTATTATACTATATATAAACTAACTTGGAAAACATTCCATGCTCATGGATTGGAAGAATAAATATTGTTAAAATGTCAATACTACCCAAAGCTATCTACACATTCAATGCAATCCCAATCAAAATTGCACCAGCATTCTTCTCGAAGCTAGAACAAGCAATCCTAAAATTCACATGGAACCACAAAAGGCCCCGAACAGCCAAAGTAATTTTGAAGAAGAAGACCAAAGCGGGAGGCATCACAATCCCAGACTTTAGCCTCTACTACAAAGACGTAATCATCAAGACAGCATGGTATTGGCACAAAAACAGACACATAGACCGATGGAATAGAATAGAAACCCCACAACTAGACCCACAAACGTTATGGCCAACTCATCTTTGACAAAGCAGGAAAGAATATCCGATGGAAAAAAGACAGTCTCTTTAACAAATGGTGCTGGGAGAACTGGACAGCAACATGCAGAAGGATGAAACTAGACCACTTTCTTACACCATTCACAAAAACAAACTCAAAATGGATAAAGGACCTGAATGTGAGACAGGAAACCATCAAAACCCTAGAGGAAAAAGCAGGAAAAGACCTCTCTGACCTCAGCCGCAGCAATTCTTACTTGACACATACCCAAAGGCAAGGGAATTAAAAGCAAAAATGAACTATTGGGACCTCATGAAGCTTCTGCACAGCAAAGGAAACAATCAACAAAACTAAAAGGCAACCAACGGAATGGGAAAAGATATTTGCAAATGACATATCGGACAAAGGGCTAGTATCCAAAATCTATAAACAGCTCACCAAACTCCACACCCGAAAAACAAATAACCCAGTGAAGAAATGGGCAGAAAACATGAATAGACACTTCTCTAAAGAAGACATCTGGATGGCCAACAGGCACATGAAAAGATGCTCAACGTCGCTCCTCATCAGGGAAATACAAATCAAAACCACACTCAGATATCACCTCACGCCAGTCAGAGTGACTAAAATGAACAAAACAGGAGACTATAGATGCTGGAGAGGACATGGAGAAACGGGAACCCTCTTGCACTGTTGGTGGGAATGCAAACTGGTGCAGCCACTCTGGAAAACAGTGTGGAGGTTCCTCAAAAAATTAAAAATAGACCTATACTATGACCCAGCAGTAGCACTGCTAGGAATTTACCCAAGGGATACAGGAGTACTGATGCATAGGGGCACTTGGACCCCAATGTGTATAGCAGCACTCTCAACTATAGCTAAATTATGGAAAGAGCTTAAAAGTCCATCAACTGATGAATGGATAAAGAAATTGTGGTTTATATACACAATGGAGTACTACATGGCAATGAGAAAGAACGAAATATGGCCCTTTGTAGCAACGTGGATGGAACTGGAGAGTGTGATGCTAAGTGAAATAAGCCATACAGAGAAAGACAGATACCATATGGTTTCACTCTTATGTGGATCCTGAGAAACTTATTAGAAGACCATGGGGGAGGGGAAGGAGAAAAAAAAATGTTAGGGAGCCAAAGCATAAGAGACTCTTAAAAACTGAGAACAAACGAGGGTTGATGGGGAGTGGGAGATGGGTATTGAGGAGGGTGCCTGTTGGGATGAGCACTGGGTGTTGTATGGAAACCAATTTGACAATAAATTTCATTAAAAAAAAAGTTTTTAAAAATCCCTGAATAAATAAATACATTCAAAGAACAGGACTGTTTTAAAGTAGGCAGTGAACATGGGAAAGAGAGGATGTTGTTACTTCTCGGACACAAACTTAGCCTAAGATATACTTTCTGGAAGGTGCCAGGGTCACGGTGTGTATGATGCAACGAGCCCTGAGAGTAACCAGATTCCATGTACTGGAGAGCAGAAGCATGGAGTTTATGTATCTGTTTATGGCATCAGGAACTGAAGCTAACGGGTGTTCAGAATCCAAACTAAGGTGCAGCCTCCCTCTCCTCTTTATTTGGCCTCCCTGAGGAGCAGGCTACGATGGGAACAAGAAGGAGCCAAGAGCACACATTTCTGAATGACTCTGAGGGGCAGCCGCAGAGGAACAATAAAGAAGAGCATGAAGGATAGAGCAGAGAGGAAGGACAAAGTGTTGCAGGTGACAAACAGCGGATGAGTTTATTTGGGCTGCCAAAGGGGATTCCTGGTTCCCAGCCCTGACACTCCTGAGCATTTCCAACTTGACAACCTGTGCTCCAGCCAAGGGCAATGCCAAGAGTCCCCATGGGTTTCGGGTCATCCTTGAGAACTGGGAGAGGACACACGGCTAACAGAGGACGGGGAGAGAGCGGCTAATGGCACCGTGCCAGGTCACTCAAAGCCCGTCCTCAGGATCTTGTCTCCCTGAGATCGTAAAAGGGCTAAGAGGCACTAACTTAAGGCTGCGGGTGAGGACAGGAAAGGCCCTAATAATAACTGATAATAACAGGGGTCAGGCACTGACGCTGGAGTGTGACAAGGAGGATGGTCACATGGTCGTACTCAGAGGAAACTCCTCTGTGCTACCACCGGGAAGTGACTCTCCTTCCCCCAACAGATACCTGGGCGGCCCCTAAGCCCCAAATCTGCCCCTTGTGAGTCAGACACTGGCCCTGAACAGAATGGCTCACAGGGTGACAGCAATGAACCCAAAGCTGGAACCCAAGAGAAAGTTCAGGGCATTGTGAGGGAGCCATACGGGCTTTATTCTTCCTCCTCCTCTGCTTCTCTTCTCCTTTTCTTTCTGAAGGTGCTGCCCCATCACAGTCTGATGTACTATGCCTGCTGGGGGCCTGAATGTTCCCCATGTGCATGTAATTTAGGGCTCGTGTGTGTGTGTGTGTGTGTGTGTGTGTGTGTGTGTGTGGAAAGTACTAGAAAGCAACGCAATTCAGGCCAAAGGAGAGCTCCTTCCATGCAGAGCTGGGTTCAGGGAAGAAAGGGCCACTTTAGGGTGCCCTTGAGAAGCTGGAGGAGGGAGCCTGATGACAGCATCCGCCTCCACCAGTAAGGGTTCCCTGTGACTGCAGAGACCTCAGCACCAGAATCCAGGTGTCTCTACCTGGACAACAGCACAGTTCTCAAGGACCACCAGGTGCCATCAGATGTAAGCAACGGCCCTAATCATCAGTGAAGTCGCAGGAACCCTTTTCACTTCGAGGGTCAGAAATATAAAACCGAACCCTCACGCACGGCTGGGGATTGCAAAATGGTGCAGCCACTTTGGAAAGTGGTCTGGCAGTGCCTCAAAATGGTAAACACAGAGTGATACACCCGAAAGAAATAAAAACGGAAGTCCACCTGTGCACAACGTTCATAGCAGCTGTGTTCTCAGTGGCCGAGAAGTGGAGGCCACCACAGTGTCCATCAACCGAAGAATGGATGAACACAGTGTGACAGATCTACGGACTATTACTCAGCAAATAAGAAGGAATGAAACTCTGGCACATGTTAAACATGATCGGCCTCCAGTGAAAGAAGCCAGGTTCAGATACCAAACGCCCAGAATAGGCAAATCTGTCGAGGCAGAAAAGAGATTAGCGGTGTCTCTGGTGGTGGTGGGTAAGGGAAGGTGAAGAGGGAGATGGGGAGTGACTGTGAAGGGCGACAGCGTCTCTTCGGGGTAGAATGAAACCTTCTAAACTTAGATTGATAAAAGTCTCCCAATTCTTAAAAAAGAAAAACCATTAATTGTAGAGTTTAAACGTGACGTATAGAAGTTATATTTCGATGCTATTTTTTCAAATAGAAAATAAGTCACTATAAACTCCACCTGGAATGCTCAGACCAAGAAATTAGCAGGACTTGTTGCCTGTGGGAAGGAAATCTCTGGGAAGTTTTGTTTTTACTTGAAAAGAAGGTGTGGATACTGCCATAGCCCCTCGGTTGGTATTATTCTGGACAGCACAGAGCTAGGAAGCAAAGCAACAGAGGGCTGTGGGAGACAGACGGCATACAGGAAGTGCCCTTAATACCACAGGGCAGCAAACTCTGGCCTGCCACCTGTTCTTGTAAATAAAGTTTTACTGAAACACAGGCACATTCGTTCATCTACAGATCGTCCGAGGCCACTCACATACTCTAATGACAGAATAGCCGCAACAGAGTATGGCCTGCAAAACCTAAGCCATTTACTACTGTTCCTTTACAGAAAAAGCTTGCTGACCGTTGCTCTAGACTCACAAGTCTAGAGTCTTGCTACTTAAATACGGTCCCCACACCAGCAGGATCACCTAGGAGTCTGTTAGAAATGCAGCATCTCAGGCTGCCCCAGACCTACTGAATCAGAATCTGCATTTGTGTTAGTTAGCTGCGTCAGTGCAAAAAGCAGGTGCGAAGATGGGATCAATGTACGATGAATTAATTAGGGGCGACAACTACGAGAGAGAATAGGATGGGAGCCTGAAAAGGCTGGGGGAGCCATCAGTCCATGCTGCCAGTCTGACCCAGAAGGAAGGAAAGAGGGAAGGGAGGTTTGGTGGAAGGCTACTGTTCGGGCTGAGGAACCCTGCCCGAAGAAAGGGGCTGCTCCCATGAAGGTGGGAGGGGGCCCCGCACCCGGCAGCTCCTCTCCCAAGCCCCTGACGCACCTCTATAGTCAGCAAAAGCGAAATTTGAGAGCCACGGCCCCGTTCTCCAAAGAGCCGCCGGTTTCAGGAAGTTCCTCTCACCATTTTTCTCATCCCTAATGGGTGTCCAGGAATCGAATGTCTACCTTACGTGTCCTGCAAACGTAAGTGACAGCCTAACACCGTGCTGGATATCTGGGGATGGCAAAAGTGAATCAGACATGAGTTTGGCTCCTGAGGAAATTTTGGCAGATAGAAACGAGACATGTGCCAGAGCTAACGAGGCAGGAAGCAATGTGTGCCCCCAGGAAACCACACCCGAAGGGCTATGGAAGTAGGGAAGCAGAGATCACCCTCACACAGGGAATCGGGAAGGCTGCATGGCCAGGGGGCTCAGCAGGCAGTGGTGAAAGGAGGGACGGAGTAACAGCCCGTTTCACTTCTCACACTAGACGTCGCCTCCCTTCTGGAGGGGCATACAGGCACAAGATACAAAGTCCCCATGGGCAGATGCTAACTTACAACCATCAGGGCACATGCCTCGTCCACACAAGCACGCTCAGGTATCTCGTCCTCGCCAAGGCATTTGGCATTGCATCCACCCCCAGGGACTGTCATCGGCACGCGCGTCCATGGCTCTTCCATGCAAAGGGTAGGGGTGCTATAACTTTGCTGTACATCTGGGTCCCGGTCCAGGGAGCAGGGCTATAATGTGGAAGGAAATGGGTAACTCCTTAGGGTCCCATGAGGGCAAACACTCCGACTTTGCTATTGTCACATACGAAGAGGCAGCTGAGGGAGATGGTCACAGACTCCTCATTCTCAGAGGAGCTCTGAGAAAGGTATGTATGTAGCTCTTCCCCTGTCATTAAGACTGGATAAAGGGGGACAGAGCACATATGGCCCTTTTAAATTCTCTTCACGTCTACACTGACACTTCTGCGTATGGGAACCTGTCTTCTGTGAAGCTCCGTGCTCTGCACAATGAAACTTCTTACCCTGAGGATGCAGCTCCCTTCTTGGGAGAAGGGGGTATCTTAGCATCCCGTGAAACCGCATTTCTTAGATGTCATTCAAAACAAAACACAGAGTCATCAAGGTGCCTAAACAAGGCCAGTTAGACACTAGCCCTCAAGAAAACCCAAAAAGGGCTGAAAGTTGTGTCAACTATGTGAACATGTACATTTTTCTGAGGAGTAAGGACAGCTTTCATCAGATTCTCAAAAAGGTTTGGGATGCCAAAGAAGCTTCAGTGCCACTGTCCAGTTCATTCAAAATAGTACTGCCCAAGCTAAGAAGAACACATGATTTTAAAAAACAGAGTTCTTTTAAGCATCTGATTCTAGTGTTCTCTTTTTTTAAATTTTTTTTTTCAACGTTTATTTATTTTTGGGACAGAGAGAGACAGAGCATGAACGGGGGAGGGGCAGAGAGAGAGGGAGACACAGAATCGGAAACAGGTTCCAGGCTCTGAGCCATCAGCCCAGAGCCTGACGCGGGGCTCGAACTCACAGAACGCGAGATCGTGACCTGGCTGAAGTTGGACGCTTAACCAACTGCGCCACCCAGGCGCCCCAATTCTAGTGTTCTCAATCATCTTGAAACCATCTTGTGAAAATTCCTATTTACCATCATTCCTGTCTCACAGATTAGCTCACTAAATTCCTAAGAAGTGAAAGTTAACATCCCACCTAAGGAAAAATTACAGGTTAGTGGGTAGAACCAAAGATGAGCAGGTTCATGCCCACTGCGCTTAGTGGTGACTCTCTCCCGCTATTAATACTATGTCATAAGTACCATGGGCCAAGCCCCGTGTTGGGCACTTTACATATATGACTTATGTAAACAATGCAAGACATTATCTCATTTCTCAATGTGAGGAAACCAAGGCTCCAATCAGTTCAACGGATTGCGAGAACAGAGCGCTGGTAAGTGTCAGAAGTGGGATCTGAGGCCAGGCCGGTCTGACTCCCCAGTTCTGTACTGGGATATGCTCTGAAACTTGGATCTTCAGAGGAGGAAGATAGGTCTTCAAGTCAGGGACAGTTTCTTAGACATCTTTGTATTCCCTACAGTGCCCTGCCGGGCTTTGCATGGCAAGGCGCTCAGTAAATATTTGTTGAATGAAGAAACGTGGGCCCAGGCTCTAATCCTGCCATGGACTTACTGACTCAGTCTCCTGCAACTTGGAGCTGCAGGTGGTTACTCAGCTGGGCGACTGCAGGGAACATTTGAAATCAATTACGGGTGAGGAGGAACCTATTAAAAGTCTCTCTTCTGTGTACGCTGGGGTTGAAGGAGGGGAAAGGAAGTTGAGAAGGAGGGAAAGGAACAGGATGGTTTCAGGGGTGGGTGCTGGAGCTTAAGGATTTCATCAGGACGGGACAGAATTTGGCTTCTGTCCACTGCTGAGTTCCAAAAGTCCAACCAAATGGGCTCCTGACCTCAGGCTACTCCTCTTTGGCCCCACGTCCCTAAATTGCCAGGCCCTTGAGAAGTGACTTTTAGGGAGGCCTCTACGCTGGAGCAGCTGCACACGCCCGTTTCCTAGGTCTCCATTGCCCTGCTTCAGAGCACAGGCAACAGGCAACTTTGGGGGTGCCTACCTCTGGGGTGGGGGGTAGGGAGTCGGCACCATCACGCCCCCTTTAGGGGCCAGAGAGAAGCTCAGCACCGAAAGGCTGAGGCCTGCATTGCCCTTGGCCGTAAATAAAAGGATTCCGGCAATCCATTCTGGAGTTCAACTTCCTATTTTGGAAGAACGTGGGAGTTTGGGGTGGAGGGGGAGGTAACTCCAGTTGATTTTGTTTTCTTTACTAGTTGCTACAAGTGCAGGGTGGTCATAACCCCCAAAATGCCACCTTAGCCCTATCACACAGGTCCTGCAAAAAAATACTTGCATGAAGCCGACCCTAAGGGATGCCTACCAACAACACCCTAGGAGGGGATGAAACAAGACAACCCAGAGGCCAGGGCAGGGGCACCAACCCAAGAAACCAGACACATTCCCCACTACGTGGCTTCCCTGGAGCCGCCTCCTCTCCTGTGCGTGAAGCAACACTGCCACCTAGTGCCCTGCGTGCGAAGTACTCCCTGAGGTCCCACATCTCTTGGGCGGGGCGGGGGCCGGTGGGGGGGGGGTCCTTCACCATGGCCAGTGTGGCTGAATGGCTTGATGTCTCTGCTGAACGGAAAATGCCCCAAGTTTGGGAGACTAAGAACTGGGAGCTAAGTGGGTAGAAGCTGAGGTTTGAGAGCCATTGGGAAAGAGCATGGGAGTCAAGTCTTCTAGCACCTCAGATTATCCTCAGTGGTGCAGCAGAACTTCAAAGGCTGAATTACGTTTAGCTCCCAGGCACACGATCTAATTGTTATTCTGCACACGTGAAGGCCCACCGGCCCAGGTACAGGCAGTGACCTACCACAGGGCCAGTGCTGGGTAAGAGAGGGGAGATGGCCTGGTCTGTTCATAGGAGTAAGCAAGTTAGAACCAATCAGAGACCTTTATCCCCAAGGAGGCCTTCCTTTGGCCACCTCGTGTCTCTCAGCCAGGGCCCACAGGAGCTAAGCACAGTGAGTAGACAAAGACGCCTATGCCCTCGGGAGCCCGGCCGCTAAAATCCTAAAGAAGGAAGGCGTCGTTCCCAGCCCCCATCTTTCCCAGACTTTTACCGTAAATCTTTCCTGAAGATGTTCTGATGTGCACAACTCTGAAGAAAGATAGAGGGCAGAAGGTGGAGAGGAGCTAGACCTGGGTAGTCCCTGCTCTCAACCTTCCTGGTGTGGACCTAAAGGGGAAATACCAGTACACCACAGGGGTCCACTTTGATTTCAAGAGGGAGAAGCCCCAGAGGCTACACTGTCTGCAAAAGATTTCCTGCCTAATTTTACATGCTTGGGGACGTGAGGGAGTTCAGAGGGGCACTTCAGAGAAGGATCGGGGTGTGTGTGCCGTGGCATTTGAGGAGGGAGGGTGGCTGGTGGTGGACAGGTGGGCGAGGGAGGGAGATGCACTGGGGGCTGGTGGGGACGTGCCCCACGGAGCGCCGGAACTGGAATCAGCTCAGGATGCCACTCTCTGCAGAGCACGAGACAGGACACGGAAGGGATAGGACAGAGGGCAGGCACCCACAGGCCTGAATCTGTTCCCTCAGCTCTGGGTTTTAATAACTGAAAGCAACGGTCTCTGAGAGCCTCGCTCATATATTCCTGTTGGAGCCTTCTCTAATTCTTCACAGCCAGGGAACTGATCCCAGGTCCCTCCGTGGCTACTGCAGGAGGCGGGGGAAGCGGAGTCGTGGGTCTCGGTCTAGACTGCAAGCACAGTTTCCCTGGCAGATGGGCACTAGGAAGCGAGATGAGGCAGCAAGAAGATGTCATCTGGGAAAAGGTGTGAAGCTGCCAACTCTGATCAGATAATCATCTCATTATTTCTTCCATTTGGCCCCAGAATAAGGATTTCCTTCTCTCTCTCTGCCACCACCTATCTCACAGCCCAGCCCCTTCTCTCTTCCCTCCTCTCGCCCCCTCTCCCACCCAAAACTAAAATAAAGCAAAACCACAAGACTCTAGAGTGCTCAGTGTCTGGGAATCCCGGCTTCCAAAAGAGAAATTGCAGCCAAAGAGGGGGAGACAGCGTGTCCAGAAGGGATGTTCCAGCAACACCCCCACTGAAAGAGGTTCCCTCCCTCCAGGTTTCTTTCTCCAGGCTGAAACTTATTTGTAGGCATCCGGCAACCTGAGAAGTTTTTAATTTGGGGAGCTGTCAAGCACCTCAGGAGCTCAGGGGTTCCGCTCCCGCTCTGCGTCTGGCACACCTCCCGTGGTTTGGTTTCCCCATCGATGCAAACAGGACTGGCAAACATCAAAGGGCATCGTAGATGATACAAACTAATGAGATTACAATGGATCCACTATGTGCCCAGCCTGGTGTGAGGCTCTATCATGGGAGGCACCCAAAGGGATAATGAGACCGTACACGGTGACCTACAGGTCTAACTCCCACCGCTTGCTGGAAACCTCAGGAAGGCCACAGAATAGTTGTTCCTAATGCCATCCTTTTCTTTGTCCTTCTGGGTGACTTTCCGTGAAAGCCAAGATCTGGGTATAGTGCAAGATACATACGGGTAGAGTTCTGAGATGTTACCTCTGACCAAAACCATAGAGTTCTACACGGTTCCTTATTACGTCCTCAAACAACACCAGCGGCCTGGCGTGGGAGTGCCCACCTTTTCCAGCAGACCCCGCTGTTCTCAGGCTGGATACGTGACCATTAGGACAGGCAACAGGGATGCCAGGACCCGGGCCAGATAGTGGTTTTCTGCAAAGTTCCAGGGCTGCTCCAAGCAAGGGGAACTGCCAGGATTTATGGCTGTGCACCTGGCAACCTTGTCCTCCCGCAGCCCAGCCCTGCCCCTCCCACGGCCCGGCACCCTCTACCACTACCCCGGGCCTGGCTCACTGCACGGGTCCTTGTCCTCACGTCCTCACGTGCAGCATCAAAGGTGCCCAGGCTACAGGAAATAGAGGGCGATACCTCTTCCCCATTGACAAAGACCCAGAGACCTTCCCCTTTAAGGAGGGGTAGGGAGTGAGCCAAAGGTCTGCTAAGTGCAAGCGCCATCCATGTACAGAACCACAGGAGATCAATACTCATTGGGACAATGCTCTTGTGGTTAGAGTCATTATCGTGGATGATGTCTGGAGTCCGGCCGTGCTGATGAATAAGAGCCCTTCCCCCTCTCTTCCTGGCCACCTCTTCCCGGCTTTCCTGCCCCTGCCCCCTTCCTCTCTGTGCCCGCTTCACCTAACCCCGTCAAACGTGAAGCCAGCTGTCCCCCAAAGACCACGGAGAGCCCAGGAGTGGGCTGTTACCTGCAATGATGGCTGGGTTGTTCTGTCCTCCCTCCGGTCTCACCCAGGCTTCCACTGTGAACGCCTCCCGAGGAATCTCAGCCAGCACTTCTGGACGCAGCAGGAGCCGCCCCCGCCTCCCGGAGAAATACAAGACAGGCAGTCCTCCCTGGGACTCTGCTTCCCAGGAGGGGTCCCCTCCACCCTTCTGGATGCCGTCCTCCGACGGACTCGTTCTGACCCCGTGCACAAGGGGATGCTTCGGCCGCGGCCGGAGACGCTGGGGAGAGACACCGGGCTCTCCCTGCACGGCCCCGACCTGCCCCTTCACCACCTGGCGACGACGCCTGGTCTTGGCCCGGCCCTTGCTTTGGGTCTCCGGTTTGGGTTCCTTTGGGCCCACGAAGGTGGTAGCAGCCGTGGCAGCCGTGGCCGAGCGTTCGCGAGTCCCAGCCTCACCTAGAGACTCCTTGGATCCTCCATCACCAAGATAAGTGTCATCGTCTCCCTGCAGCTCAGACCGCCCAGCGGGACCATCCCTGTCCCACGAGGCGGCTGGCTGCTCAGCTGTGCCCCTCAGCCCCACACCTCCAGCTGGGCTCGCAGCCCCTGCGGCAGCTGGCTCACTGCGTCCCGTGGAGCGGGTTCCCTGCGCCCCCACGGGGTAGGGCCTCAGGTAGTCCCCAGGCCTGCTGGGGTAGACCCCAAAAAGATGATGCTGGGGAGCGGCTCTGGGTCTTGGCGGCCTGGCCCCCAGCCAACAGCGTTCTCCTTCTGACAGCACCTGGTTCAGGCGTCCCCTCTGAGCCAGGGACCTCTTGCGTGTCCAGCCCGGCTCAGAGCCGGCAGTGCCGAGCGCCCACCCGGCCAGAATCACCAGGCTTATTCTCAGGATCTTTGGGCCCATCATACCTCCCCCAGCTCTTTACACAGAACCAGAAGTCAACTTCTGGGTACCACACCGGAGTGATGGGGGAGAAGAGGAGGAGACGGCTAGCAGTGGATTCGCAGTCACCGGGGAAACTGTTTTCGTTCAGGGACCAAACTTTCAGGAGCAGCAGCACCCAGGGAGTGCGTCTTCCGGCTCCCTGCGTGGGGCGCTGTGCTGCGTGAGCTGTGCTGCCCTCTCCCTCCTCCCCTGACCTGCTTCTCCTGGCTCTAGTTTAGTCCGTGCAGCACGAAGTTCATTTCTCCGGGTTCCTCTGAACCTCCTCCCACTCGGCTCAGGTTTCTTTCTTTTTCTGTCCCTTCTTCACTGGCCCCTCCCCTCGCTGATACTACAGGAGGGACCCACGGATGGAGGTGAGCCAAGTCCCTCTCAAACACACACTCCCTCACCAACACATACCCCTCGCTACCTGAAGTCTTTCAAAGGACGCTGATCTTCTAATTTTCATGGCTTTCTCCTTCTTCCTTCCCTAGGAGTTACGTTCTTTTCGTAGCCCTTAACCTAAGATAGAGCAACCTTCAAACAAATCGCGAGAAGAACTTGCATACAGAGACACAGAATTTGATGCTTATTCTCTAAAAATGCAAAAGGATTCTGGGGGCACAAAATTCCAAGCTGGTACTTAGCTTTTGCTCTCCAGATGTCCTCCTCAGCCAGATGCCCATCCAGCTGCCAGTCTGCGTGTGCAGGTCACAGTGTTTCCCTCAGCCCGGTGCTTGGGCGTGTGGAGTGGTGAAGGTTTTCTAATCCCCTTCCAACTTGTTGGTATGTTGTAAGTCTCCGTGAAGTTCTCCTTGGGGAAGCCAGTCTGGTGTCCTAATAACCTGATGAGTCTGACAGCCCTTGACTTCACCTTCTGGGAGTCTCGTGGGTCCCTGGGAAGATGGGAAAGAGAGGCACAAGAGCATGTACTTCAGGGGACCTGTTCTCTCTGGTGCCTCCTGCTCTCCTCTCTCCCTCTCCCTCTGCCTGTAATTATCGTCTTGTTTGTTTCATTTAAAGACGATGATGATGTCAAAGCTAATAAGTTCGATGTATCACTCCACCTCCTCCCTGCCCCTCCTTCCTCCTGACAACCTCTCCACCTCACTGAGGCACTGGGGACAGGCACGACTTCCGGTTTCCCCGGTAAACATCTCGGGCTTTCTCCTCCAGCAGCCGCAGCCTACACAATCAATAACAATCAATACTGTCTTGGAGCAGTCTTTTTGGTGTGTATTCTCTCTCTCTCTCTCCCTCAGACACACACACACACACACACACACACACACACACACACACTTGCACACGTGTTGTGAACAGATCTGCTTACTGTCTAATAACCCCCCACCAGCCTCTCAGGGACCACTTGCTTCTCTCTCTTTTGTTCTGCCACAAGCCTCCTGTATTTTTTTTTCCTACTTCAATCATTTGGGATTCAAAAGAACAATGCCCCAAATTCACTTTACACTGGACACTGGGAGAAAGGAGAAATGGACGCATCTGACCTAAGAAGCATTAAATGGAAATGCCATGAATCGTACTCCGTAGATCTTCCTATTCTCTCCGAAGTTCCTCACTCTGAAGTTACCAAAAGTCACCATATGCCGAGTGCGCAAATAAGCAAATGAGATGCTCAAAATAAGTAATTTACAAAAATGAACAGCTAAACCCAAGCAGCTATTTTTTCCAATTGATTTCCAATGAATGGATAGGCTGGGGAAGTAAATAACGTGTCTCCAGCCTCTGTAATAATGCTTGCCTCGAGGCAGGCTATCTCAAGGAGTCCCACCCCCCAAACACATGTACGTGTGTATGCACACTCACACACATATGTGCACACCGAGAGCATGGTTGTGAATTCTTGACACAGGTGAGGATGTTTGACCACAGGTGGGTACAGAACAGGGAGAGAAACAGACTGGGTCCTTCATTCACTAAGAAAAATTACTTACGGTTCTAAACCCCCTGCTTGTGTTGCCCACACATAAAACACGCAGCCCACATACTTTGGAGTACGATCGCACTGCCTCTTTTGCCTTGAGACTCCTCACCGCCTTCTAAACTCCTCTACCCCTGCTAAGAACTGACTCGTTTGCTTTCAGAGTGCTGTGCCCTAATCACCCGCTCCCTGGCATGCCCAGCTCCCCTTTGCAGCAACCTCTGGAGCCTCAAAGTCAGTCCCCAAAGAGGAGATCAGTTCAGGCACGTGGATATTACTCAACAGAAATCCCTCGATCCCAGACTGCCTTTTTTCCTCTTCTCATTTTCCTATCTCCCTTCACTCCTTCTGACTTAGTCCTTTTTTCTTCTTCTTTTTTACTGCCCTCCCCCCTGCCCCCAACCACCATGAAGCAGCTCAAAAGAGTTTGGGGCTTTGGAAGGGAGGAGAGGGTGATGTAGAGAAAGACAGAAAAGCACAGGAAAGGGAGAGAGAGAAGGACAGGGCAAGGGAGCGGGAAGGGGGAGGGAGGGAGAGAAAAAGAGAGAGAGAGAGAAAGAGAGAGGAGAGAGAGGGAGAAACGCCAGGAAGGAAAGGAAGGAAGGAGAGGGACCTTAGTGTAAATGAAGAAAAGATACTCAGGTAAGAAAAGAAGAAAACTTCCCCCTCCCTCCTGCCACCCCCCATGACCCTCAGAAAAAGGTTCCATACCATTCATTTCAGGAAGGAGGGGTAACACAGCAAGGAAGAATCCCGCCTGCTTTTCTCCCCTGTTAATGTGTGAATGATCCTGCAGTCCCTATAGGTCTCTCCTGGATCTCAGCTGCCAGTAATCCATTCATAAGGTTTCAAGAAGCTACACAAAACTCAAGCTTCCAGTTTAGTTTCTCTCTCTCCCCTTCATTCCTTTGCTCACCACTCTCCTTCAGCTCTTGGCAGTCCAAAGTTTAAAAAAAAAAAAATGTTGAACCATTTCTGTGTTTTCCTCCTGTTGTAACTTTTGCTGTGACATCATAACCCTGCCCACCAACACCCCACCTCTCGCTCTCCTTTCCATCCCACCCCTCATCAGCCCCAGACCCCCCAAAGCACCCCCCCCCAACGGAGAAGAAGGGCTCCTGTCAGTTCCAACGTGTGAAAACACAAAGCTACTAGAAGGTGCCCCTCTCTCCCCTCGGCCCCCTCCCCTCTCCCCCTCCCTGCCTTACCCACCGCTCAGCCACGGCTCTCTCAAGGCTTGTAACAATGATCCCATCTGTTTGACATGTGCGGAAAGGTGGGCTGGATTCAAATAATCTGTCAAGTGGATCAGATAAAACACACACACACACACACACACACGCACACACAGCAGCCCCCTCCTCAATTCCATCACACATGCACATCATGCCCCAGCAAAAGTGTGAGAGAAGTCAGACGTGCCGTGCCCGGCACCCACCCGGGATGCCAGGGAGGGAGACACCACATACGCCAAAGGCAACGCACATTTATATATACACAAATTTTGTGGCTTATTTGTTTATGACAAACACCAGCACCCGAGCCCCTACTCCTCTTCCCCAAGTCCTGCCACTCCGCAAGTGCACAGATTGGAAAGCTGGTAGAATCTGTTTTGAAATCTCCAACGAGAGGGTTTTTCCCCCTTTTTTTTCACTCCAAAGCACTATCTGTGGCGATCAGACTCGAGCAGGGTTGCCAGCAAATGCAGGAGGCCCCTTCTAGGGTACAGGCTTTCAAACCAGCAAAGCCAGAGGGAATGGATTTAAGGACACACAGCAGGAGCTGGCTGAATTTATTTTATTTTGACGGGGGTAGCTGGGGGAGGAATATCATTTCTGAAATGCCCAAGCAATGAAGGGAGAGGATATGGATTTCTTAAACAGTTTTTGCAAGAGGAGCGGTGTCTTGTTCTGCAGGTAAATCTATGAGGCGAGAAATTGGAGCTTAGAGATAAACAAGGACCGAGAGGGAGGGAAGGGGAAGGAGAGGGGGACAGGGGCAGGGGATGGGGACATGGGGACGGAGAGAGAGGGAAAGAAGGGGAGAAGGACAGAGGGGCGAGGGGAAAGGAGAAGGAAGGGAAGAAAGAGGAGGGAGGAGAGAGGAGGGCAAGGGGGAAGGGGGGAGGGGCGGGTTGAGGAGGAAAGGAGTGAAATGGAAGGAGGGGGGGTGGGGGCGAAGGGAAAAGAGAAGAGTCTGGAAGGAGAAAGGGCTGAAGAAGAAAAGCAGGGAAGAGAGGAGGGAAGAATGAGACCGAAAGGAAGGAAAACAGGGGAAGAGGCGGTGAGGCACATAAAATATGGAGACCAGGAAGGCAGTTAGAGCAATGATGGCAAAACACAAGGAAATCAGAGGGGCAGGTGAGGAGAGCCACTTCAAAAGGAGGCAGAGATTGGATTTTATGCACAGAAAACAAAGGACACTCAGTGGAGGGGCTCGCTCTAGTGATCAGACACGTTTCAGAAAATCAGATTGCCAGGGTTCAACGTTGTCTCTTTAAGTAAACCCCCATTTCCTCCTCCTTCCCTACCTGCACCCTTCCTCCACACCCACCTCCACCTTCCTTCATTCACTTTTTGTTGCCAGCATTATCTTCCCCTGGAGAATACTCCAGTCCAATTCAGACACCCATCCCCCTCCCCCTCAAAACAGCCACCCTTAATGCTTGGTAGCCTCTTTCTTTGCTTCTGTCCACAGAGGGCCCTGGCTCCTCTTACCTAAAGGTTGAGCTGTTTATGACAATCTGCACTTTGATTTCAACCCAAATGATACTATGTTTCCCTTAAGCCCAGGGACCGGCAGGGCTGTTACTGTTTGTATTTGCTGCCACAGTGGGGCTGGTCAGTTTCCATTAGCATTGTCATTATTATTAAGAGTCTTGGAGCACTGGGAGGAGCCAGTCCACGTTGGCATCCACCTGCAGTGTAGAGCGTCAGGGAGGAGAGAGAGGGGTGGGGGGTGGGATGGGACCCCTTAAGATGGTCACTGATCCTCTCTGACTTTCTGATTCCAAAATGCGATCCCCTGAGGGAAAAGCTCAGCTGGGAGCCGGCCAGGGAGCGTAATAATAAAAGCCTCCCAGAACACAACCAAATGCAGTATCTATATATAGGAGCCGGATCTGTTTTCGCTACTTGCAGTCTAAAATGACACCCGGAAACAAACATTTCAGCAATATGTTTATTGGAATCTTATTCAGCTAGTGCTGGAAAGAGTGAGCTTCTCTGAAGGATTTCACTTGAAGGCTCGGGGCTGTTGCTTTCTGCGCCCTTTGCTCCGGTGCTCAGAGCTGGGAGTCAGGGGCCCTAACTTTCAAGGGGTCGCTTGAGATGCCTCTAGGGTGACCTACCACAGCCCCCTCTTTTGTGGGTGAGGAAACAAGAAAGAAATCACACAAATAACAGCAGGGCCAGACACAGCATCCAGGTCTCCTGAATCCCAGTCCAGGTTTTCCCTCCTCTGGTATGCACCTGTCTTACTGTTTTGGTATCTACATACCAACTGAATAGGACGACCGGTATCCAAGACTGGCCTCTCCGGTTCCACATCCAGGCAAAAATGCCCAGGGAATATATGTTGGTCATATGTGTTCCGTAACTCAGAGTCACACGGCACTCAGATGGAAACGCAAATCTGCATTTCCTACTCCTCCCTGTGTATTTTGAGCCAAGGGAGGCCCTATCTTTTTGTCAAACTGTCTGGTGCTCCGTGTGTTAGATAGTCATATTTTTTTCCACGCTACTATTACGATTATAAATTATTATCAGTGCTAATGGTAGTGTTTTTCTAAGTGCCTTTCATCCCAGGTTAGGCTCCCCCACCCCTTGGGGGTTACGTGGTGGAGACAACATGTCAGAGATCTATTTCCCCTGCTGACAGTCCCTAATGGGAAAGTGCTTCTTGTAACATTTCAAGCCTTGGGACCAGCTTGTGGAGCCCTTCGGCTGGGGAGAGTTTCACAGTGATGCTGGAACGCGCTCTGCTCACCAGAGGAACAAAAGCTCTCCTGGGTTTATGCGTCAATCAGGACTGCCTTTCCAAGTAGAGTCTGCTCAAAAGACGGTCTCGTAACAAAAAGAACAAGAAGACCGTATACTTGCTTCTCCTCTGACCTCGTGCACATCTGTGTTCATTCTTTCTTCCCATCTATAACGGCACAAAGGCAAGGCAAGTGGTATGTCCATTTTACAGATGAGGACACTGAGGCTGAAAAGCTAAGCAATTTACCCAAAGACCTGTGGAAACTAAGAATGCAGCCAGGACATACCTTAAATGCATTCTGCTAAAGTGGAAGAAGCCACACTCCAAAGGTCATGTCCTGTATGATCCCATTTATATGACATTCTGGAAAAGGCCAAACTATAGAGACAGAAAAGATCAGTGGTGGCCAGAAGTTGGTAACTGGGGGAGAAAAGCTGAAGACAAAAAGTACAATGGGACTCTGGGGTGGGGGGACCGTTCTCTATCCTGATTATGGTGACGATGCAGGACTACACGCATTTGTCAAAACTCGGAGAAGTACAGACCTAGAGAGGTAACTGCATGCAAATGCTACCTCAGGAAACCCGATGCAGTGTGCCCACTGCTGCGGGGAGAAAAGTGGAGCCAGGGGTGGGCCCGGGATCTTTTGATTCTGCATACAGCGTTCTTCCGTCATTATCCTGCAGGTGTCCGAAGACCAGATGATAGCGTAACAGTGGTTGGTCATGGACTGGGGCCCGTCTGTAGATCCGCTCACTTAGCCCCTCAGAGGACCCCGTGGAGCCAGACAGAACAGAACAGAGCTAGCTCCTGGTCCCAGCTCCGTCAACCCCGATGACCCTAACACATCAAATAGCCAATCACCAAATGAGCACTGGCCAATGACTAGGCCACCGCTCTGCCACGAAATAGCTGCCTGACCGTGGGCAAGTTAACCAACTCCTGGGAGCTGTCTGTAAACTGGAAACATCGGAATAGAAAACCTCTAAGCTTTCTTCCAGGTCACACCTGAGCTTCTCTAATTTTTAGCCCACTGTTTTCCTAATTGTTTTCTCAGTTATTTAACACACACACACACACACACACACACAGCCAGTGCCCACTTCTCATAAATATCTCAGAGAGTCAAGTATACTTTAGCAATGGACACCCCCATTTATTTTAATCCTTAAAGAAAGCCATATATTCAAAGACAACTCCACTGGAACACTGATGGGCAGCAGCAACAGGGGAGTTTTTGAGTGCTGTCATTAGAGTGGCAAAGGTGTCCTATACAACATGTCACTGTCATATGTTTAGCAAATCAAATATCAGAACACATGGTATTAGTATGAAAATACTTAAATTGGAGCAGTTTTTAAATTTGCTACTGTGCTGGAATCTTAAAATTTGGTAATTCCCTCAAGATGGTAATAATAACATTATTAATAACAATAACTAACACTTATTGCTTACAATATGGCAAGCACCATCCTGGTCACTTTATATATATATTATATGTATATAATATATACATATAATACACTTTATATATATATATATATATATAAAATATATATATATGTATATAATCCTCACAAAAGTTCTGTGAGGTAGGGCCTTTTATTATCTCCATTTTCAAATGAAGAATAATAAAACCATTTAACATTTATTAAGCACATATCATGTGCTCAGTGTGGCATCTACTAGTCAATAGACACCTACTAAGCAACGTACATAAACTATCTCATTTAATCCAACAAGTAACCTATGAGATAGCTCCACTTTCTCCTTTTTTTATTTTTATTTTTTTAGTTTATTTATTTATCTGAGAAAGAGTGCGGGCAGGGAAGGGGCAGAGAGAGGAGAGGGAATCCCCAGCAAGCCGACGCGGAGCGCAAACTCACTACCATGAGATCGTGACCTGGGCCAAAACCAAGAGTCACACGCTTAACTGACTGAGCCACCCAGGTACACCTGATCCTCATTTTGAGAAGGGAAACCAAGGCAAAGAGTGTTTAGGCAGCTTACCTGGGCTTACGCACCTTGAAAACAACCACCTGTTTCCAGAGCCCACTGAGTCACTATGCCGCACAGCCTCTTCGTGGAGGATATAAATACATACCAATGAGGATCTGACTCCCAACACAACACCACCACACTTCTCCTGATGAGGCCATTCAGCGGTTTCTCTGGAGTCAAGGAAGATCTTCCTTAGGTCTTTTCCTAAAGTCTCCCCTGGCTGAGGGGCCGGTGCCTCCAAAGTGGCCCCAGCTGATAGCAGCAGCCAGGTGCAGGCTCTGATTTTGCCAATGCTCCGGTACTTTCCACAGATCCCCGAGGACTCCTATTCTCACCAACTGTGCCCCCAGACCCATCACATCCCCACTGAAACCTAAGGGACATGTAACCAACCAGCTGCAGACAGAAAGTGAGTCACTCCCCCAAGTCACTAACTCCATCTGGAAGGAATCATGCAAGATAGAGCAACGTTGAGTAGTCTATTTATTATAACTAACAAAAACTTTTCATACTAATAACAGCTATTAGTTGATGGTCTATTAACCGTCATAAAATACGTATTTCCTGTGTTCAGGTCAGCTCTGATACAGAACTCCAGGTTTTAGCCCCGATTCTACATTCTGAATGGTACTCATGTTATTTAATTGCTGAAATATGGCCCATGTGTAAAATATTTCAAAATGAATACGCCCCCCAGATGTCTTCAAGAAAGGCAACAGGCCTGTGGAAGAGGAAATACACCCTTCTTAAATGCCCACCCAGGCCAGCCTTCCTATAGATCGCAGCCACGGCTGGGAGCAGAAGTGCAAACCCCGAAGCTTGTCAGGTGCCCCCCCCCACCAAGTCATCCAGGAGAGACCCTGTCCAGGAGCTGCCAAGATGAGTTCAAGTTTCTTTTCTGCAGACTAAACTCTAATGCAGTGAAGAGGGAAGGCTCTGTAGGTGACAAACACGGATTCCAACGTGGGCTCTGCCCCATGGCCAGTGTCGTCTGGGGCACATTCCAGGGCTACCAGTGAGGACAACGGCGTGCCTACAACCTAAGTGAGAGGCCATAAAAAGGCACATTTCTCAGCTACGTATCCAGAACAGTGAAAGTGCCTAACAAACATTGGTATTACTAAAGATGTCAACTCCTTCCAATTTTCTACCCTACAAGTTTCTGACTTTAAACTTTCAATAGCCCCCAGAGATCCAGTTGGATGTCATTTCTTACTCTACTCAGAAGATCAGCTTTTCCTGTGTCCCAGCTGCCCCTCATTTGTTGAAATCTGTCATTGTCAATCCTGCCAGTCCATTTTTATAGTAAACATAAACATTTTGCACTGAAAATTCATAGTATGAGCCACCGTACGTAATTGCAAAAAGAAAAAAAAAACTTAATGCTCTAACATTAAAAAAGAAAATAAGGCTATAATGAAATTAAGTGAATTTCAACATATATGTATTTCTGACACAACTACATTAAAAGATAAATGAAATCATCAAATGCTTGAACATACTTCTCATGAATCAGTATGGACTTAAGAGCAATAACAAAATATTCAACAAACATTACAGGCATTTTTTCCTTATGCGGACATCTTGAAATCATGGCTATCAAAGTATCTTAGTACAAGTTCATGGAGTCGGCATGGCTGCCATAGCTCCAAATGCAGAAGGATAGAGGCATGTCCATCAGTGGCTGAAACACCATAAGCAGCAATGCCATCAATGGCACGTTTCCAAAATGGGGAACGACCCTGGGTAAAATGTGCAAACCAATCAAAAGGCAATCTTTCTTCAATAACATGGAAGTTGCATTCCTGGAAAAGTGTATTTAAAGTGCACCCAAAAAAGACCTTTGTGATTGAAGCATCTGTATTGAAAATAAAGTTAACTTCCAGACTTGGATCATTATAAATGGGTTTTTCGTCTATGTGAATGTACAGCCAGAATTCAAGAGTCAAGCAGGAGGAAGATTCATTCTGTGGGACTATCCACGCACTACATGGAAGTCTGATGTCCCTAGCACGTGCCCACTGAGCCAACAGTAACCTCCAATCGCTGCGACACCAAAACCATCCTCACTATTTCCCAAAGCGACCCTAGGGGGCAGCACTTCCCCCACTGAGAACCACCCATCTAAACCAAGGCCAGAATGTTATGCAGACAAATCGGGTTGAACCTTGTATATATGTTTGACCGTAACACACTGCCAGGATCCACAAAGGACAAAGTCATGTGGAGGCTTCCAACTGCATTTCTTACGTTATTTGGTGAGAAAGCTGAAGTCTCTGTTCCTCAGTAGTGGTTTGAACTGTGTGTGCCTTATATACACACAAAGATGCATAGAACGCATTCTACCAAATGATCACTTTTCTCAGTATCATCTATTGAGCTTCTCCCTGCTCAAGTAGCCATCTACTCGGTTCCATTAAAATCATTCTACTTAAAAATAAATAAATAGAGGGGCGCCTGGGTGGCTCAGTCGGTTGAGCGTCTGACTTCAGCTCAGGTCATGATCTCACCGTTTGTGGGTTTGATCCCTGCGTCAGGCTCTGTGCTGATGGCTCAGAGCCTGGAGTCTGCTTCAGATTCTGTGTCTCCCTCTCTCTCTCTGGCCTTCCCCCACTCACACTCTTGTCTCTCTCTGTCTCTCAAAAAATGAATAAATGTTAATATATATATATAATATATATATAATTATATAATATATATATATAATGTCCAGGACTGCAAATCTCAAAACTCAAATAATGAACTCTGATCCTTGGTCCTCAAGGCCACATAACATGGCTCAAATAATCACTGGAAAATTTCAGTTACCAAACCCATGGCCATCACTGGCTCTGAGTAGTTCTTGGGCTAAAGCAGTTAAGATCTCAGAAGCCATGGTGGAAATGCTAGTGGTCTCTGGAGAAATGTTTTCTGCAGAATGCTACACATACATTCCCCCCATGGAGTGTCTGAGTTCTCAGACGATAAGATACAAGCCCTGCCCTATATTGCCTCATAGACTTGCTAGAAATACCTGAACATGAACAAATTGTAAGACACGGCTATAAGTACTATCTTGGAAGACTGAATGAAGTCCTCCCAGGCACCAAGGATAAAATAACCAACGGTTCATGCAGTAATCAAGGGGATTTCACAGAGGGGGTGATTTTTTAATAGAGTCTGAAATGAAGACTAGGAGTTTTCTAAGTGCGGGGTATTTCTAGAGAGCATGGCGTGAACAAGATGCCACAGTAACACTTCATTCAAGGCTTCAGGACAGCATTTATCGCTAAGTCCCACAGTTTACCCATAGTCATGTCTTTCTTCCCAATGACCCTGGAAAGCAATCTAGGGTGGTACCTGTGTCTTACTACCTGTGTATTTCCAGAAGCAATAAACAAAAACAAATACACACACACACACACACACACACACACACAAAACAGGCTCAAATGAGGAAACCATGAAAAATTTTGATCACTGGGGAGAAGAAATTCCTAGAGAGAAGCAAATGATCCCTCCCTTTCCTCATCTGGCTTTTGATGAGCCTGGAGCCCCTTCCAGCACACTAAGACCAGAAAGGGCATACAGAGGTTGAAAGAGTACCTACGGCTCTCAAAGATACAATTTTAAAAATATATTATTTGAATACCAAAAGGCTACCTGTTCCTCATGTCTCCTTCCATCATCAGGCTCAACCAAGTCCAGACCTGAAAGAAAAGCATACCAAACACAAGGAAGAAAACAATTAACAAAATGAAAAGACAACCTATAGAATGGGAGATAATTTTTGCAAACTATATCTGATAAGGGGTTAATATCCAAAATATATAAGGAACTCCTACAACTCAATAGCAAAACAAACAAAAAAACTTCAAAAAATAAGCAAAGGGCCTGAACAAACATTTTTCTAAAGAAGACATACAAATGGACAACGGGTATATGAAATGTAACTAATCATCAGGAAAATGCAAATCAAAACCACAGAGATACCTCACACCTCAGGATGTTTTTGAATTATCAAAAAAGACAAGAGATAATGAGTGTTGGCGAAGATGTGGAGAAAAGGGAATGCACACTGGTGCAGCCACTATGGAAAACAGTATGGAGGTTCCTCGAAAAGTTAAAAATAGAACTATCTTGGAACTGGCGTGTATTATGCTAAGCAAAATAATTCAGTCAGAGAAAGACAAATATCATATGATTTCACTCATATGCGGAATTTAAGAGACACAACAGATGAACATAGGGGAAGGGAAGCAAAAATAAAACAAAAACAGAGAGGGAGGCAAACCATAAGAGACTCTTAAATACACAGAACAAACTGAGGGTTGCTGGAGGGGAGATGGGTGGGGGGATGGGCTAAATGGGTGATGGGCATGAAGGAGGGCGCTTGTTGGGATGAGCACTGGGTGTTATAAGTAAGTAATGAAACACTAAATTCTACTCCTGAAACCAATACTACACTATATGGTAACTAACTTGGATTTAAATAAACAAAAAAAGTAAATAAAATAAAACATACATTAAAAATAAAAATAAAATAAAATAAATATTCTATTTCTTACCTTAAAAATAGATAAAAATAAAAACAATAAAATAAAAATGCAAAATCCATTCTTGGTCCATGGGCCACACAGCAACAAACCTGATCTGACCGACATTATTTGCAAACCTCTAGACTGAAAAGATTGAATTAGCATAAACTTTAGACGGAAACATGTAAATAAATGGAGTGCCTATGCATTATGGTGTCACTAAGTTTGGAGCATATATATAGAATTTTCAGACTTAAAAAAATTTGAAGGGGAGATGATTTTAGGAAACATCTCAAGGAAATAAGTTGTCATCCTCCAGAGCTCCTGAAAACAGTGGCACCAGAGGCCAGATAACCCCTCTCTGAAGAGGAATGATAAATATATTAAGATACAGGACAACTGACTGACGAATGGATAAAGAAGATGTGGTATATATAATATACAAGGGAGTATTACTCAGTGATCAAAAAGAATGAAATCTTGCCATTTGCAACAACGTGGATGGAACTGGAGGGTATTATGCTAAGTGAAATTAGAGAAAGACAAAAATCATAGGACTTCACTCGTGGAATTTAAGAAACAAAACAGATAAACATAGGGGAAGGGAAGCAAAAGTAAGATAAAAACAGAGAGGGAAACAAACCAGAAGAGACTCTTAAATACAGAGAACAAACTGAGGGTTGCTGGAGGGGTTGTGGGTGGGGAGATGGGCTAAATGGGTAAGGGGCATTAAGAAGGGCACTTCTTGGAATGAGCACGGGGTGTTATATGTAAGTGATGAATCACTAAATTCTGCTCCTGAAGTCATAATTACACTATATGTTAACTAACTTGAATTAAAAAAAAAAAAAAGATATAGCACAGAGATAGAAAGGCTGAAGTATGCACTCCAGATCTCAAGCCATACAGGCATCTTTCCAAATTTCAAGTACCAGTTAACATTTGAGCTGCTTCTCACATAAGCAACTCCAGGCAGACAAAGTCCCAATAAAGATGCATTTACTTCAAAAAAAAAAAATAGAAATTCCCCAGATCCAGCAATCCCACGTCTCAGTATTTACCCAAAGGAAATGAAATCAGTTATCTCGAAGAGGCATCTGCACCCCCGTGTTCACTGCAGCATCATTCACAATAGCCAAGATACAGAAGCAGCCCAAGTATCGATCAGCTGATGAACGGATAAAGAAGATGTGCTTTATAGACACAATGGAATATTATTCAGCCATGAAAGAGAAGGAAATCCTGCCATTTGCAACAACATGAATAAACCTGGAGGACATCATGCTAGGTGAAAAAAAAGTCAGAGAAAGACAAATACTGCATAGCCTCAATTTATACGTGTGATGTGTAAGCAGCACACTCCTAGAACCAGAGAGTGGTAGGGTAGTTGCCAGAGGCAGGGGGTAGAGGAAGTAGGAAGACATTCATCAAAGGGTACAAACTTCCAGTTATAAGCTGAGTAGGTTCTGGGGATCTAATATACAGCATTGTGATTATAGTCGATAATATTGTATTGTAGACTTGAAATTTACTAAGATAGTAGATGTCAAGTGCTTTCACCACTAAAAAAAAAAAAAAAAAAGTACCGTGTGAGGTCATGAATGTGCTGATTAACTTGACTGTTCATCATACCACGATGCATTTGTATTTCAAATCATCACATCGAACACCCTCAATATACACCATTTTTATTTGTTAGTTACGCTGCAATAGAGCCAAAAAGAAATGTGTCGGGCATGCCACTACCAAAACGTTCTGTGACCACCTGCCCGGCATGAGTTCCCCTAAGAATAGAGCAAATCCTACAAGGAGTCACGGTGGCAAGGAAGGACAGGAGATCAGGTGCCCGAAGAAATCTCTGCTGGCCCACAGGGAAGGGTGCCTTATCAGAGCAGCTGTACCCGTTCCCGAGTGCACACATCTCCCCAGCACGTGTCCAGCACAGGCCACAGCTCGCTGGCAAAACCCGCACTGTTCGGAGCGACGGTCAGAATCGGCACCCCGTACCTTCTGCTCTCCTCCCGTACATCTCTCCACCACCGACCACGAGCTGCCGAAGTTTGCAGACCTCTTCTTTTTCAGCCCCGGGGGCCCACAGCCTAGCACAGAGCCTGGACGACAAAACAGGAGTCGTGGCTTGTAGACCTGACAGAAGGCGAGCCTGTGTGTGAGCCATCTTCCCTCCACCGGCCCCGCTCAGCCGGCCCAGCCAGATAAGCAGCCTGGCGCAGCCCTCAGGCCTCCGAGCTCTCGGCTGTCAGCCTGGCTCTTGCCGCCCGCCTGTCCCGCACACGGTTGTCTGAACTGAAGGCATGGCGAGGGGCTTCTCTGGCAGGGAAACACCAGGCCTCTGTTCAGCACCCACCGTCCCCCTGGTGGCCTCAGGCGTTGCGGAGGTAAGGGGATGTAGATGAAAGGAGAAGGATTCAGATTCTCTACAAGAACCTGAGGGATGATCCGCGAAGGCCGTGTAAACAGCCATCACGGTAACCAGAGTGGAAACAGACCGAAAGACTCTCCCAGGCAGAGTCTCCAGGGCCTCTTACGGGTCGGCCTTTCAGAGCCCTGAGAACGAAGAGCTGACAGCAGGGTCTGCAGGTGGCTTGGACCCGAAAGCTTGTCTAGTGACGAGGTGAAGAGACGGCCTGAGTGGGCAAAACCAGGGCGGGGACGGAAGGAAAGTGGGGCTGATCCAAAAAGGAACGGAGAAACGTTGCAAGTCTCGTGTCTCCCCACGTCTCCAACGATAATTACGAGAGCTGGTTCCCAGGCAAACCCAGCTTGGTTTGGCTTCGAGATGGCAACAAAGTGGATCAAGGCGGAGGCTCTGGAGTCAGCGGGATGCGGCTCTGGAGCCTGGCGTCCTCATTCGCCATCGATGTCACCTTGGACACGCATCCTCACCTCCGCGTCTCGATTTCCACTTCTGTTAAACGGAAACAGTGACAGTAGCTGCCTCGCAGGTCGTAGGGGTTAAAGGAAAAGAGGGTTATGAAGGGCTTGTGCGTTTGACACCCAACCTGCTTGAGACAAAGGGGAAACAGAGGGCCCCAAGCTTGGCCCCGACTCTGTGGGGCGTGAGCGGGAAAGGGGGAGGCGACATCTGGGCAAGAGAACCCTGTTGCTCAGGAGTGTATGTCAGTAGAATAAAAGGTTAGGGCGGGAGGGTGAGAAACAAGATCAGAGGGAGGCCCGCAGCACTCTGAGTCACTACGTTGAACTGATGCACAAGCAGAGTCGGGGCAGAACCTTGGTCCAAGCACCGGGATCCCAGAGGAAAGAAGGAGACGCAGCAGGGCTGGGCTGCATGCTCAGATTCAAGACATGGGGCGCTCAAGCAGGAGAAAGGAATCCATCACACGTGATGCTGAAGACGCAGAGGCGAGTAGAGCGGGAAGAACCGGAAGATGAAGTTCACAGTAGGGGTGTAGAGAGCAGGGTCAGGGTCCCAGGGGACCTGGTATCAACAACTGAAGATGCCTGGTCCTGGGACGAGGCTGCTTATTCTGTATCGTGTAGGCCAGACTCTCAGAGCCATATGGCGGGCAGAGACACAGAGCCCGGGTAAAGCATCCCAGGCGGTACTTTCACAGGGAAACAGAAACGTTGTTCCTTCCACACTTGGGAAAGGGCCACGCTTATATCCTTCCTGAATTACTTTTGTTCCTGGATCGGTCTGTGTCAGAGAAGGAAGCTGCATGTATGTCTCACAGACACACACACACACACACGTGCACACACAACGCCTCCTCTGCCATCAAGTGACTGTGATGGTCTTCTCTTTTTTTTTTTTCAGCGAAGAAGAAGAAGAAGAAGAAGAAGAAGAAGAGAAAGAAAAACGACTTCTTAAGCACAAGACAAAGAATGAAGAGAAGTAAGAGAACACAGAACTCAGTGCACAGTGAAGGTGCAAGGTGTGTTCCAGTTCTGCACACCAATGCCTGGTGCACCAGGCACCGTAGGAATTGAAGTCAGAGTGTGCAATTAATTGAGCATCTCTTGTATTCAGAGAACTGCTTAAAATGCATGGGGGTGCCTGGGCAGCTCAGTCAGTTGGACATGCAACTCTTGGTTTTGGCTCAGGTCACGATCCCGGGGTTGTGGGATTGAGCCCCGTGTCGGACTCCACGCTGAGCACAAGCCTGCTTGGGATTCCCTCTCTCTCCCTCTGTCCCTCTCCCCTGCTCATGCTCTCTCTCTTTCTCTCTCTCTCAAAAAAAAAGTGTATGCTTGATGAAACGGCACGAGAATAGTCCAAGTTCTAAGAGAATAATGACAAAGCAGCAAACACACAGGTGCAAGACGGTACAGCACGGACGACATTTGGATCCCGTCACCTTCTAATACCCGAGCCTTGTCTTCTGCTCTGGAGGGAGGGGGTATTGGGGCCCCGCTGAGTCAGCAATGGGGGGCAAAGCTGAATCTCTACCAAGTGCACTCAGAGCAAAGGGGCAATCGGAGTACACAACTATCTCTACAATATGCTTTCCCCTCATTATCAACCAGGACTAGAAGATTCTATAAGAAAGGTACCTTTAGAAAAAAAAATCTGGTAGGAAAATAATCTGCTATACCTCAATGGGGCCATGAAAGGAAGAAGTTAAAGGCATGGGCTCTGAAGTTAGATAAATGAAGTCCAAGACTATCTCTACGAAATACTAAATATATGCCTTCTCTTCTCGAAGCCTCTGTCCCTCACCTACAAAATCAGGATGGTAACTGCGCCTCTCATGGGGTTGTAGGCAAATTAAATGAGACAGTGTACGAACAGAGCTCAGCAGTGTCAATGTAGACGACGCATCCAGTACCTGTTAGTATTAATACCATCTGTATGCTGATCAATGCCTCCAATTCTTTCCTCCCTCCTCTGCCTGCCTTTATAGTGCTTTCTCACGCTGGCTCTGAGCTCGGCCAGTGGGATGTTAGTGCATGTGACCAAGCAGAGGCCTACAAAACATCTGCACACTTGGGTGTGTTTGCTTTTGCTGCTTGGCTGTGGCCCCGAGAAAGTGCGGACACCCTCATAGAAAAGAACCACGAAGCAGGATGAGTGATCCCAGGCTCCCTGGCTGAGGCCATTCTAGATCAACCCATGCTAGCCAGCCCCCACACAGGTAAGCAAATCGAGCTCAGGTAGGCAGAGCGCTCGGCCAACCTGCAGCTAGCCTCAGAAGCAAGAACTAGAATAGCAGAGATCAGCCAAGTCAAATGAACTAAATCGCACGAACCCGTGAGCCAAATACATCTATATACCGTTGGTGCCATTGTGTGTGTTCTGCTTGCTGGGATATTGTTCTGTAACATCATCATGGCAATATACAACTGATACACTATATTACGAATGCTGTTATTGTCATTTTTCTTATAACCATTACTTTTCAGAGGAGCAGAAAAAGCCTCGCCCAGACCCTACTTAGCTGTCACAGGTAAAACATCTTTCTCACAACCTGCTATTCTGTCCAGAGGAAGAAAAGAAAACAGTAGACAAACGAGCAGGTGGCTGCTGCTTCAGAAGTTTCTGCCTTGTTTTCCTGACAGGTTGTTGCTAACGATGCTATTATTTTTCTTGTGAGTGGAGATACCCATGACAGTGTAACCTCACAGGCTGCTATGATGAATTGCTAATTAGTTTAATTAGTGAAGAGCCCTTTTTCCATCAAGTTAGATTCTAGTCTTGTATGTTCCCACGGGGACTTCACAGTATGAGGTCCTAAGAAAGCGCTTGTCAGGAGACCTTCAAAAGGAAAGGCACTGGATGAAGTGCGTCTTCGGGGCTTCTAGCCTTCGCTTTCAAATAATAACAGGCGGCACTTTGTGCCAGGCGCTATCCTAGGTACTTTATGTGCAATATCTCATTTATTCCTCACAAAAACCCAAAACGCAAGAACCATTCTTATCTCCAATGTATACGAGAAAACTGAGGCGCAGGGGATAACATTGGTGTTTGCGAGGTCACGGGGCTGGTGAGTGACAGAGCTGGGATTAAAACCCAGGTCTGTCGGGTCCCATCCTCGTGACTGCTCCCCATGCTGTTTCCCTGGCCCTGCAGATGCCCTCCTTGTCGGGCCCAGAGCTTGTCTGCTCTCCGCCCCCCCCCCCACCACACTTTGCTCTCTGAAGAAACCACAATACTAGCCCTAGGACCTCTCATGTGCCTTTTGGCAAATGTGTTCCTTTCCCCAAGCCATTTGCATGTTATGTATCTGATATTAGTAGCATTGGTTTAACTGTGAGGGAGAGCAAACCCTAAAGAATAGGAGACTAAGCCAGATGGAATATTTATGAAAATGAAAGCTGGAGGTCTGCAAAATAGTAAGAATAAGTAATTATTATTATTATTATATTATTAGTAATAGTGTATTAGTAGCTATGATATTAATAATAACTAATAAGTACAGGTTCTCCAGTCATCAAGAATCTGGGTTCTTTCTCTTATTGTTCCAAAATATCAACATGCACCTCTGCCTCATAGCCCAACATGGCTGCTTGAGCTACAGGTATCACATCTATATTCTGGACAGCAATGTGGAGGAAAGGGGAAGAGGGATGGTCCTTCCTTCTATGAACATTTTTTTCTCCTATTTTATTCTTTTACCTTTACCTCTTTTTCACCTCATTCTCCTCTTTCTCCAACCAGGGGCAAGCTGTTTCATCCCTCTCCACCCTCCACTTTTTATCACAATCTTCTGCAATCTCCCTCTCATCTTGAGAATGGAAACAGGAACAGAAGGAACATGGCAAAGAGCAATTTTGCATTCCAATATGCCAGATATTTAGCAATCTGCAGAAGATTTAGTCATAATTAGAGCAGACTAAGAAGAAATGATTTCCACATCAACTATTCGCTAACCCTCCCTTGTGTCCTTCTTTCTTCCCAAATCTCACCAAAGCTACACCTGACGTCTCAGTTTACCAGTTTGGGATGGTTACCCATGAGAAGGCAGCTCTGAATCTGTGAGCTCTTGCTACTCCCAGAGATAAATTAAGTGTGTGGGTTGCTTCTCTTGGGCACACACTTCTTATCTGTTCAGATTCAGGTACACCCAGCTCCGGCTAGAACAGCCCCTCCTGCAGTTAACGATCCTAAGTGAAATAACCTTCTTCTAATTGCGAGTCTGTTCTATCTGTTGAGATCATCAGAGATCTTCAAATGTTTTATTATTTTTTTCTTATCTAAAGGCAACCTGAAACAATGCATTCTTCCCCCATTCTTTATTTTAAATATTTTTTCAATGTTTATTTTTGAGAGAGAGAGAGAGAGAGAGAGAGAGAGAGAGAGAGCCAGAGTACAAGCAGGGGCAGGGGAGGGGCAGAGACACAGGGAGACACAGAATCCGAAGCAGGCTCCAAGCTCTGAGCTGTCAGTGCAGAGCCAGACACGGGGCTCGAACTCCGGGACCGCGAGATCATGACCTGAGCTGAAGTCAGATGCTTAACCGACTGAGCAACCCAGGCGCCCCTTTCCCCATTCTATGTAGCCAGACTGGTTCTTCCAATCTGAGCAGGTCTGAGCCACCATCTTGCTAAGGCTGTGGGAAGCTATTAATCACAGAGATTGAGAGGGACATCTAAACTGGAAGAGAAGGGAGTGAGCAGTCCAGGCCCAGAGATCACCCAGTAATCAGCAATCAACCTAGACCCTGACGTCAGAAGCCAGGCAGAATAGGCAGGGGGCTAATGATGATCAAACAGACTGGGGAAAGAGGGCAGGAACGGAAGGAAGGGACAGAGCTCAGATGGGCGGGATGTCTGTCTTCTGCTACTTTGCGTGGGCACAGTTGTCTAGCCCAAGAAGGCAACAGAAAGGCATTGCAAGTTTTATGTGCAATTTAAAATTTCCTAGCAGCCACATTTTCTAAACAGTGAAAAGAGAAAGGTGAATTACAATTTAGTGCTAGGGGCACCTGGGTGGCTCAGTCAAGTTAAGCATCCAACTTCGGCTCAGGTCATGATCTCACAGCTTGTGGGTTGGAGCCCTGCGTCGGGCTCTGTGCTCTGTGTCTCCCTCTCTGTCTGCCTCTCCCCCACTCACACTTTGCCTCTTTCTCAAAGATAACTAAACATCAAAAATTTTTTTAAACTTAGTGCTATATTTTATATAATCAAATATATCCAAAATGTGGTCATTTCAAGATGTAAGTCAGAATTTTTAAAAAACAGACTCATGAGACTTTTTACATACTAGGTCTTCAAAATCTGGTGTGTAGTTTGCACCTCTGGCAAGTCTCTCCTTTGGACCAGCCACGTTTCAAGAGCTTAAGAGCCGACGTGGCCAATGACCACAGGGTCGGACAACACACGCCTGGACCCTCCACTCACAGTGAGGTCTGGAACCAGCAGCAGCAGCAGCAGCAGCAGCAGCAGCATCTGGGGGCTTGTGAGAATGGCTGCATCTCGGGCAGTGCCATGGAATCAGAACAGGCGTTTTAACCGGATCTTGAGGTGGTGGGCACATTCGAGTATGAGAAATGCCGCTGCAGGAAAGGTGGGGATCCTTTAGAAGTAAATGTCATGTGGTGAGTGTTTCCCAGGGTATTAGCATCACTACAGAAGTGGCAGGGATGACGTACAAAGTTTCCTCACTCCTCTGGCTGGATGCTCAGAGAAAAATAATTTAAACAGCATCACAGCTGAGTAAGAAACAGCTCCAAGTGGGGTCGTCTGAAGAACCGAGGACTGCTCTCGTTACGTCCTTAGCAGCTGAAGACCCTGGCATCCAGTGACCTGGGCCCAGCCTCATGAGATGGCTTAAACGACCCAGCCCTTTGTCCAAGGCAGAAACAATGGACAGAGTCACGGGCAACAGGTAGGAAAGAATCCCTGTCTCCCCCAAAGTAACTGCCCCAGAGGCCTGCCAAGGTGACCAAAATCCTTGCCATTCGATTTACTGCCATTCGAGTCACTGAGGTGTGACTTTCAGGAAGTCCTAGACACGTGCAAAGCTCGTGTGGAAAGAGGGTGCCCTGTACAGGTCGCGGTTTACCTACAGCATAGTGAGAATTTGTAGCACGCATGCAGGAGGACAGGAGCAGAAAGCCAATCCTTTGACAGGAGTAGGAAAAGTTTTGAGGTGTGAAACCAAGTGAGCAAAGACTGGCCCCGAGGGAGGACGGAGGGCATGGAAAGGGGCAGCAGTGAGGAATCCGATGCAAATTCCACAAACCTTCATCTTGTTTCAGTTTGCTTCACTGCGAACCACCTACGTGACTGCCGTGAATAATCCCACCCGTGTAGAGGTCACCAGGGCTAGCAGGGAAGCTTCTAGTCTGGGTTGGCGGGGGCGGGGGCAGGGCGGGTCCCGGAGGGGCAGGGGGGATTCAATACGTGCGTGTGGAATCCACTGATAATGCCGGTGCTGGGAGGCAGAGATGGAGACAGACACAGAGGCAGAGGAACTAGGGAACAGAGAGCAGAAAGAGTCAGTCAAGGCCACAGAGAAGACATGACGTGGATGTGTGAGTCTGCTGTACGCGTGGCAGCAGCTGGAATTATGCTCTTGCTATGTCCGGAGAGGGAGGGTGATGCTGTGTTGACCCAGAGCCAGGCGGGCACAGGAAGCCGGGTTGCCCTTTGGGCCCTTGGCCATCATTAAAGGTGAGCAGCCGGGAAGGGTAAGAACGTAAGACTTTCCCCTAGCACACATTTGTTAGCAGTGGCCACGAGGAGAATCAAACAAACACAGCGCGAGTAAATCAGTCACTGTTTGAGCAGGTGCCCTTTTCCGAATGAAATTGCGTGTGTTATTTTTAATATCTCTTGTCCATCTGCTCCGGTTGTTTCCTCTGGCCCACACTGGAAGGCTCCGTCGTGTTACCTGGATGGAGATTTGACCATGCAGTCACCTTCGCGGAGCTGCAGGGACGTGCTTGGCTTCTCTAACACGCAAACCCCAGGAAGTATAAATAGAAATGTTGCTTTTATTTGTAGACTTAATGCTTATGGGGAAGCTGGCTCAGAGGCATAAAAGCTTACCTCTTCCAATTCACTGAACTTTGGGCCCATAATTCTTGCAGTTCAGAAAATTAAATAGAGGTCAGCAATTTATGCCTAAGGTACCGGAGGTGGAGAGCCAAAGCAGGGCTATTAAACCCGGCAAATGTGCTTATGTGCTTTCAATTTCTCGTGTTGTTTCTGCCGGGGTCTTCCACAACCAAATTGCTGCTGGTTTATGGATTGAAAAACCTCAGAGTGAGAGACAGCTTTTCTTCAGCACCTCTGCCAAATTGTCAGGACCGGTTTAGAGCCCGGGAAGCCCTCAGCCAGGAGGTCTCTGGGGAGCCCAGTTCCTGTGATACAGACAAACTGCCATTAGCATCAACTTGTGTCAGCGCCCAAAGGCACCGGAGGGCCGGCTCATGTCCAATAGGAGTTCCGTAAACTGCTAGAGACTACCCTTTTTATACGGGTAGGTTTTGTATTTGTAGATTTTTCTTATGACTGACTTGTGTCCCACCCATACTTCAGTTGGAAAGAAGTCCTGGGGACTGGTATAAAGGGAAACACTGATGCCTAAAACCTCTGATCAATATCAGATACCGGTGGGTTGGTAGTGACCTCAGCACATCCTGGCAAGGAGCTCCCAGAAGTGCTGGAAAGGAAAGCTTCTCAGTCTCTTTAACGGAGGGAGAACAGTGACCAGCATGCTTGAGGAAAGGAATTGAAAATCTAGATTCTGTGGGAAAACCTTGGAAAGGGCAAATATGACCGTCAGGCGCATCCTCCGTGCCACATCCCGGCACCCGGGATGGGTTCTCAATGAACACGGATCGGCTCTAAGACACAATTCCAGGCTTACCGCTGTCCTCCCACCATGTTTATGAACACCCTAAACACCCCAATGCCCAGACAGCCTTTTTTTAGATTCAGTCCTTACTCAGCAAGACACGCATCTGGCAGCCGTGGCCTTTGACACAATACACTGAAAACCAATGATGGTGAACCTTCAACATCTCCCAGGGTCAAGTTGGACTAACTTGTATCAACAGTAGCGCGGAGCTACTGGAAGCAGGCGGCATCCAAGTTGGACCCAGTCGGCCTGCCTGCTGCTAGGAGCCATGTTGTCGCAAACACTCCTGTTTACATGAGAAAGAGCTCCATATTTGCTTGGCAAATAATTCAATACAAATTAGAACATTCAGTTCCAGTTTGGCCTGGTAGCCTCATGTAGACAGGGCTAAAACTTTAGTTGCCTTTTATGAACTACCAAAGGGGCCTAAGATACTAGGCCTAACGGAGACTTCCATGTGGTCATAGAATTGATTATCCCGGTTGGAAGCAAGAAGCTTGAAAGTGCACCAAAGTGCATGAAAGTGGAGAGAAGAAGGAAAGGGGGTTGGGCGGGAAGCTTCCTTAGCCCTATAGAATTCTGGACCCCAGTTCTTAGGGCCTGTTTCTCACACCAGGGCAACCCCAGCATCCACAAGAATTCCACGAAATACGCACCCCCAGTACAGACTCATGCATTTTCCAATTCTTAACAATTCACAGATAAAGAAATTAAGATCCAGAGATTTTAAGTGACTTGTCCAAGACCACAAGCTGCTTGGCGGACATCTTCGTATCTCAGTCTCAGCCTCTTTCTACCACAGGACAATCTGAGGGGAAAGGGAGAATCTTCCACAGCCTGCTACAGATGTAGCTGGTTATTAAGCTTCACAGCTTTCATACTCCTGACTTGAGACACAGTTCAAGGTCCGAGGGGAGAATAAGGTTTGACTTCTCTTAACTGAAGCTGTGATTCCTCTGCCTTTTGCCAATCACGGGGGGCATCAAGTCTCCAGACTGTGGGCAACGGCAGGGACCTGGGAGCTGCTCATCTACGTTCTAAGAGCAGTCGCTTGCCGGCCTCTGAGAAGGGCTGGACCATGAGCCTTACCTTCTTCTGCAGCGTGGGTGACATGCCCACTTGCAAACATGAAAGAGAGAAATTTCCAGAATGTGTGTGAAGTAATGTTGTTGAGATTTTTAGCCAGTTCCTGTGCATCAAGGGTTTGGAATCTCTCCAGGCCATTGGTATTACTTCTTCTGGCACTAAAGAAGGGAGGAAGGAGAGAAGAAAAATCCTAAAGAAACACGGCACGGATGGCAAAAATCAGGAAAATAAAAGAGAAAACTCGGCCTCCAGAGAAGTGGCAACACTGATGCAAACATGCTGACAGAAAAGGCTTAAGTGGCTATCTTGCAGGGTTAAAAAAAAAAAAAAAAAAAAAGTCCAGTGATGGATCACCACGCCGGCAAATGTTCCACGGTATTGAAAACAGAGCTAGCCACAAAATCATTTTTTCTCCAGGTTTTTTGTTTGGGTTGGAGGACGCAACATCAAGGGCACTTTTGGAGGAGATGTGTGTGGCGAGGCAAGGCAGAGCGCCGGCTCCCGCAGCAGCCTTCCGGGCTGATAGCTGCTCTTCTGCCCTGCTCTCCCCACCACACCCTCCCCTCTCCCCAGGACACAAGAAGATGCCTTGCAACCTCAGGGAATGGACACCCCCCGCAAGCACAGACCTGGGTGAGTTGAGCAGTCAGACCCAGGGCGTCCTCTGACTGGTTAGCCTCAGGCTGGAAGGAGAGCCTCCGAGAGGACGTGCACCCACAGGCACTGTGTTCTGACACCTGCCTTCATGCAGGTCAGAAAGAGTGGTATCGGGCTCTTTCTAAGACTTTTGGGGGCACTCTTAGAACGAAAGGGGCTCCTGGCCCCTCGCTCAGTATCCCCACCTGATTTTCCTCACACTGCATCAAATTAGCTTTTGTCCCGATTCTAAGTCACACCCCAGGGAAAAATGAACGATGCGTTCCTGCCTTTAATCCGCTGCAGTGGATTTCAACAAATATAGGGTGCCTACTATGTGCAGATTGCTGTGCTAGGTTATCTTGGAGGCTATAAAAAAAATGCTTGGCATGTGTCTTGCCCTCAGGGAACCCTGTTGTAAGCACAATGAGTTACTGCAGCCTGAATGCAGGGGGCACTGAGCTGCAGGAGATCAGAAAGGCCGGATGGAGAATGACTTCATGAATACTAGAGATAAGGGAGCGTGGGAGAAGAGCATCCCAGGAAGCAGGCACGGCAGCAGACAGGTGCTCAGAGGCGGGAAAGCATGGAGCGGCCCTGAGCGGCTGAAGCCCAGGGTGCACGAAGAAGGGCTATCAGCCAGAAGAGGTGGGTCAGGGCTAAACCTAGTAGTCTTGAATGTCAGACTGAGAAATCTGGACCGGAAGGAAAGGAGACTGGAAGGAAGGAAAGGGAAGGGGCTGTAGGAAGGAAAGGGGCTGTAGGCTAAATCAAATCAGTCAGGTGAAACAAAGAAATAGTTGTGAATGAGAGCATGTCCAAGAGTTCCCTTGAAGGGACAAACTGTTGTCTTCCTTTTCATTCAGTGTTTCGTGTCACTGTGCCTCCGAAGGTTCTGTACAATGGAAAGAAAACCAACATCTGGGCCAGACAGATGTGTGTTCAAGCAGTGATTCTAATATTACTTAGCTCTGGACCTTTGGGCAAGCTTTGCAGTTGGTATGAATTAGCTCACCTTCTGACGTATTAGAAGCATCACATCGTCCTCTTTTTTCCAAGTTGGATGAAATGTGCCTCTGGATCTTCACCAGCAGGCAAGAAATGTATTCTCTGTAGTACTTGGGGGTGGGGGAAGGTGAGGGGATGAGCTGCCCCTCCATGGGCATGTTCACGAATCTTGTGCATCCAGAGAACATGCGGAAGGGCCTCTGTCCTTTGGTCGTCTCGGGCAACCCGAGTTCTTAATGCGCGAGTCTTCATGGTCCATCTGGAGGTGGTAGGCTCCATTTTCTCCAGGCCAAGCTTATCACGATCATCTTTCACTAGAGATCCCCAGACATGGCCGTGGAGGGTGACCGACTGCTTTACTGGGGGCTGCCAGGGTTTCCAGGAAGCAAGTCTTTCAGTGTTAAAACCAGGGAAATAGGGTGCGTGGGCACCCTGCTTGGCACTCAATGTCCAAACCAATGGCATCCCCATGCCACCCCATGGGATAGCTCTGTCTACCCAGAGCTCTACTGGGGAGCAGGATGGGACTCATACTACCCTCCCATCGGTCTCTCAGAGCCGATTCTACTTCTTTAAACCAAAGCCCCAACCAGGGTGAGGGATTTCTTCTTAATACCTGGAAACTTCTGTTTTGGGCTTTGAAACAAAACAGGCATCAAACAACTCCAGAAGCACAAGAGTCCAGAAGTCTGAACAAACAGGCCTGACCATTCTACCCATAGGTAAGAGGAGGAAAGTGTAGGGATAAAAGCAAAGGAACAAATTACTCACTTATTCTTCTCAGAGATCAGTCAGGCATTCGGCCAAAAAATACACACTGAGCCTGCACTCTGCCTACTCTGAGCCTTGTGCTAGGTGCTTGGCATGCCGTGGGGAGGTGACAGACAACAGCCCTCTCCTCACCGGACTTGCATTCTGTCGTTACTCTGACACAAGAAGGAAGCAGGAAGAAATCCCTCAAAGCAGT
The DNA here is from genome assembly GCF_022079265.1 of Lynx rufus. Taxonomy (NCBI): domain Eukaryota; kingdom Metazoa; phylum Chordata; class Mammalia; order Carnivora; family Felidae; genus Lynx; species Lynx rufus. Next base: position 45,401,644 of record NW_025814829.1, read on the forward strand.
TTCCAGCTGCACACTCGATCTCGATGAGCCTCAGTTACCTCATCTGCAAAGTGGCGTGGCGCCAGATGCGATAATGCGTGGAAGGCCCTCGCCACACCGCTCTGTCGAGCCGGCGTGCCGCTCCCGGCTGTCCAGACTTGCTTCTTGAAGCTACAGACTGCTTTTCTTTGATGCTTCCTTCAATTTCTGCTACGGTCTTGCTGTGTTCTGGAAGTCTTTGGATCATGGGCTCCATGGCCACATTCTTTTTCACGTTATCTCTTGTAATTCCCAGACTCTCCGGCACGACAGCCAATATGTGTAGGCTACACAGTTAGGCAGAAAGTGAGAACTTGAACCCGCGTCTTCCAATTCCAAGCCTGTACTTTTGTCCCATGTCATATCACCCTCTGGTGGTTCCTCTGAAAGACCTGTTCCATTTGCCCCCTGGCCTGGAGCTCTCGGGTTAGAGGTTAGGGTTACAGTTGCAGAGGCTGTGACCGAAGACACAGTGGCTTGTATTAGTCAGGGGAGGTTCACTGCTGTAACAAATCTCCCCAAAACCTCAGTGTCGTGATTCAGTAAAAGTTTATTTCTCCAGTAGGACTGTCTGACAAGGATCTATACAATCATTCAGGGCTTTTTCTGAATCTTCTAGGGTTTTTGTGATCTGCTGCATTCAGCCTGCACATCAGAAAAGAAAAAGGGCCCAAAGGATTATACCGGGGCTTCTTAATGGGCTAAGCTCAGAAGTGGACGCACATTCTATTAGCCAGAACTCAGTCACATGGTCGCACCTAACTGCGAGGCATGCTGGGAAACATAGCGTCCAGGAGGAAAAGGCAGTGGGGTTCACTGAACACCCAGAAGTCTTTGCCAGAGTGGGCAACAGGATCTGAATGGCAGCAGTGTCCCAGACATGATCAACTCATGGAACACTCCATCCACAAAATGGAAGTCTCCAGAGATCACTTCCTTTGCAGGACTGTGGTGAGGATGGCGGAATGCACACAGAGCCCCAGGGCCAGTCACGGAGGAGGCGGAGCGAGGGGTCATGACACAGACATGACCTCGAGCTCCCCTCACCAGCTTTAGGTCGTATGATCTCTGTGAGCAGAGAACCACATCTCAAAAGGATAGACACGAGCAGTCCGTCTCTCCTCATGAGAGTAATAAGGAAGCTTATCTGAAATGAATGCTGTCTCAAAATCCCAAGGTACACGGGCACCAGTTTGCATTCAGAGAAGGAGACCATGAGCACACCAGAAACACAGCACTGGGAGAAGACCAGAGGAGCAACAGGTGAGCGCCTGCAAAGCGAGCGTACTTCCCTTCCAAGAGCTACCTGGGCGGACTCCCAGTGGCCCTCTACCGCCTGACCTATTTCTGGAAAACTGCCAACAGCTAGGAGTTTTGAAACTTTAATCTTATTTTAGAGACTAAAGCAGGGGTGCCCAATTAAGCAACCGACGGGTTAAGTGTCAGTGGGTTAAGTGTCTGACTCTGGATTTGGGCTCAGGTCATGATCTCACAGTTTGTGGGATCGAGCCCCATGTCAGGCTCTGTGCTGACAGCATGGAGCCTCCTTGGGATTCTCGCTCTCGCTTTAAATATATAAATAAATATATATAAATAAACTTTAAAAATATATATACATAAATATATATATAATATATAAACTTTATATATAAAAATATATATAATATATAAATATATAACTTATAAATAAATAATATATAAATATATAAACTTTAAAAATATATAAATAATTTTATATATATAATATATAAATTTATTTGTATATAATATATAAATATATCTAAATAAACTTTATATAAATATATAAATAAACTTAAAAAAAAAGATTAAGGCAGTGGTTCTCAAACCTGGCTATTTATCAGAACCATCTGAGGAAATTTTCAAAAATACAGAAGGCAGGCCCAAATATCTGAACTGCTTTAAGTTTCCTGGATAATTCTGAGGTAATCAGACTGGCACTGTTCCATTAACTTCATTAAGAACCATTATCCTACTGTATGAAAAGAAATCCTGAACACTTTTTTTGACATACCTATTTATCTGCTTTATATAATTTGTTAAATAAAGCGAAACACCGCGTATAATACCTTCCAGAGTGTTGAACTACACAAGCCAGTGCACCATAATGTTAAGTATAGACACTTTAAATTTGACAGATAAATGCGTGAATGGAGACATAGGGCTGCTCAGAAAGCAGAAGACTTCCACTAGACTGAGTGATTTATCATTCACCCATTCAGCCCATGAGCTGACAAATTATTATTGAGCCATTTGCCAGGTAGTGTGCTAGGCTCTAAGAATATACGTATGAATGGGAAATCATTCCTGTATTTCAAGAAGGCAAAGAAGAAAAGTGATAGCCAAGCTTGCTTCCTGAAAGTACCCGGAACAATGCACTTGAAATTGTTAAGTTTGTAACATTGTAATTAGGAGCGTACGCAGCTCCATATGGGAGGGCCATACTTCTCTCTTAATCACATTTCACCTCCCTGGAGTTAATTTGTTTATTCCATGGTGAATGGTCTCATTATTCATTGCAAATAATATAATGCTGTATCAAAGGCTACCTCCTCCAGGAAGCCTTTCCAGATCACCAGAGCCAAAAATAATAGTTTCCTATGTGTTTTATTTGTTTTAGGTCACACCCTATCCTTGTATATTTGTTTTAACGTCATCTCCCTCCCCTTGTAGTGTTGACCTGTTTGAATGCTGTTTTCTTCAAAATATTTTCAGGGGAAAAATCCATTAAAGTATGCTAGACATCTAGCACTTTCCCAGGACCTGAGTGCCACCCATGAGAGCAAGCGTGGCAGCCTGATGGCTGCACCCTTGGCCACCATATTGCAAGTGCCGGCCACCAGAAAGGGCGCTACCATGCCACCCTGCAGTGGGTGTGACTTATCCAACATAACCTTTATCTCTGGCATCTGTTTTATGTGTACAGATCCACAGTTTTGACATGTAATGACTGAGAAAAGGTCTGCAAATTATAGTACTGGAAAGAAATACACGAAGAGTAACATGATGTATGTTGAAAGGTAAGTTTTGGAGCAGCTGGAGAATTCTTCAGGGAAATGGCCATGGATGAGAAAACAGGGTAAAAGTCAGCAGGCGATTAAAGATTAGTGGGAGTCCTTTGACATAATGAGGGCCCTAAAACATCACCGTTTCCTGAAGGGCTGCCGGACAATTGCATGAATGGGCCCGAAGGAACACTGCAGGTCACAACTTGAGAGAATCTGGAGGGTGGAGAGGGGCCATTTGCCAATGTACAAAAGAGAGGTTGCAATTCTGCAAGGATTGTGCCATAAATAACTCTTCTAGCTCCGAGTCAGAGTTCCCATTTCCAAAAGGGCATCAACCCTGCCAAACAGGACAGGTATGACTATTTCATCCTGCTGAACTGTGAACTAACTCTTTTAACAAAACATTCTGTGGCCCGTTCACATTTGACGTCCTAGGGACTCTACTAAGAGAGTCATGCCATTAAAATGAATGAATGAATGGATGGATGGATGGATGGATGGATGGATGGATTTCTAAATGAAACAGACCACTCATCATCCCCGACATGTCACTTAGGAAAAAAAAAAACAAAAACAAAAAACTCCCAAGTTCTGAGCACAGATCATTTTTGTCAGCAATCTTCCAAGTGTCAGGGCCTCTCCAGAGGAGACCAGCAAGACAAAGAATGTTGGGCTGGGGATGAATCAGGCTCGAACTGTGGATAGAGGCTCACGCTTCTCACAGTCTGACTTTCAGGGATTATCCAGAGATAATCGGACAGTCTCTAGGTTCCCAGGGAGGTCCCATATTCAGTTTAATGAATGAGAAGAATTAGGGGAAATGTAGGGTTCCTCCAAAGGAGTAGGCTTGTCCAGGCCAGAGAACAGAGTGCTTGGAAGTTCTGAGGAGACAGTGAGGTGGGAGTGGGGGAAGCAGGAAGGGGCCGGTGCCGGTTACTACGGAGCAGCAGCTACACATTGGATGGGCTTAGACTTCACAAAAAGAGGACCGGGCTCATCAGCCCATTCCACAGCTCTGTAAGCACAAAATCGTTTGTATTTGGTTTGGAGAAGGTGTCCTGAAAAGCCAGGATGGAGATTCAGCCCACCCTGCCCACAGAGACATAAGCACACACCACACCAGGGGGTACGCCCTGAAGTCGTGCACATCCAGGGTGTCAGGAAAACCCTACCTAGTGGATTCGGCATGGTGGCAAGGGATTCTCCACGTCAAGCTGGGACTTTGCTGTATTTGCTCCTAAGAGACTGCCTCCCCTATGCCCCTGTTTGCCAAAGCCTGCAAGGCTGCCCTGCCTGACTGTCCCTAGTCCAGGGGAGGGGAGGCTGGTGTGGAATGGGGGAGACCCTGTACCAATAAACCAGAAAGGAGATTCAGAAACTCATCCCTCCTCACCTAGGCAATGCAGAGGACTTACAAAGAGAGCACCACCCTGCAGGGTGCCTAATAGGGCATTACCCCACCCTCCAAGAGGAAGGGAAAAAAGGATTGGCAGTGAGTCTGAGTGTGGCCCAGGTTTATTGTTTGATTTTCCTCTCACTCAACACACGCGCGCACACACTGCGGAGGTGGCGAGGGTAGAGAGACCAACGCTGGGCACCTTTACGGGAAACCATGTGATTTTAGTAGGGTATGAAGTGGGAGAATGAAACGCTATCACTATAACAACTGACATCATACCTGCTCTTGCGAGGGCAACCGTCTTTGCTCAGTAAATACCCTGATAAGCAGCTTGGGGCAGAGAGTGAGACACTGAGCATAATAAACAGATAGCTGTTCCAAGGAGAAGATGAAAGGAGTTTGCATTTCCAGCCCAGAGTGAAGCTCGGCCAGTACTTGGAATGACAGGGTCGTGAAGCCCTCCAGTGGACAGGCACCCAAGACATTTGAAGAATGGGGAGAAACTCAGTTTCAGTGTGAAGTCTGTATTGCTACAATTTCTTACCTTCCCAAACCCCTTATTAGAATCTACTCATCACAAAAATTGCTTTTATGAGTAGAAACTGTGGCATGGAAGAGAAGGCTTACATTTTACATTTAGGTTGATATTTTGTGAACTGAATTTTGTGTTTAGGTTGATATTATGTGACACAGAAACAGCATAAAAGGGACAGTGAGATGATCCATAAACGGAGGAAGCAAGGGTGTAGAGCCGGGACAAAGGAGAAGAAAATAATTCCCCTAGAAATTCACGGTGATCCCGGGGAGTCTTGTGGACTTTCACTAGATGTGGAACTCACGTTTGATCCAACCTCATCTAGATCTCAGGAAGAGAGGACCCAGCTGACAACAAGGTTATGGACTAATAACACATATCTGCATCGGCTGGGGTTCTCTGAGTCGTCTACTCACTATTGTGGAATCTCCAGGTCTTACCTTCACTTGCATCAAGGTCTCCCCAAATCTTTCCAGAAGTTTCTGACATGTATGTTGCCACCTATGCCAGAATATGAACTACCTGCCATCCCTTAGTGACCACTGCTTTTCCTCCTTCCCCCTGGCAGCTGGCCTACCTCTTATTACCACAGGTGTTGTCTCCAGTTGTGTTGTCTCCAGTTGCTGGCCACCCCTGCCCCAACAAAGCTGCACTCCAGTGGAGTCAATTACCGCTCCGAAGTGTGGGGATTCCACATGTTTTGATTATCTGTTTCTGTGTCACAAACCACCCAAAAACTTACTGGCTTAAAAAAACAACTTATTATTTCCCATCATCCTGTGAATGGACTAAGCATTTCTTCTGCTTCACATGGCATCAGGTGGGGCAGTAGGATGACTGGATGATCAAAACGGCCTCATTCGTGATGGCTAAGGGCTTTGTGTCCCCCCAGTGGATCTCACCACATAGCTTCCCAGGATTCCTCACAGTGGAATAAGGCTGTTATTTCTTGGCTAAGTTCCAAGAAAGGTGAAAGAAAAAGCCATAGATCTTTTAAGGCCTGGCCTCACAGCACTATCTCTGTCACATTCTATTGGTAAAGTCCAAAAGGAAGGAAAATATGCTCCACTTCTTGTTGGGAAGGACAGGATGGCAAAGGAAGAAAGTTGTAGTCACTTACCACATCACCCCACACTCTCTCTCTCTCTCTCTCTGACTCACACACACACACACACACACACACACACACACACACACACACTCCAGTTCTGTGCTTGCTTATATTAAATCTCAGAGCAGCCTCTAATTCCAACCTCTTGCACAGTCTGTATGAGAACCACTTGGTCGATTTCTACTGGCAGCTCCCAAATCCTTAGAAACAAGTCCAGGAGAGTCTGGTAACAGGACCAGTCTACTGAATTAATCCTTCCCCTGCCAAGCAGTCTCTTTCTCCCCCAACTCCCTTGCCTTTCAGTCACCCACACTCCCTTCTACGACCAGCCCATTTATCACAGGACTTGTGTGTTCTTTTGAAGATTTCATTTCATTGACTTACTCAAAAAACTGAGTTCACCTTAATCAGAAAGATATGCATGTGCCATCTTTGATAAGGGGTTAACTATGAAATATCTCTACTACTTATCCAGCATTGGCACAGAGAAGACAAGATCTTCAAAGTGTTGTGATAGCCGGAAATCACTGGAAGCTCCCCAACTCCAACTCAGCATGGCAATTCTGCTCTCTGAAAGTGTGGCTTAGCTGCTTGAACCTCAGCTACTTTAGAAAAACTCCCGATGAGTCAAGTTCCTGAACTCAACTGAACTGGTGTACTTCCAGAGTTTTCTTTTAGTTCTGGGAAGCTAAAGAGGGTGAAAAATCCGCCCCCTACCCCCCCCCAAAAAAAAAACAAATCCCCATCATGGTACAGTCTCTGACCAGCCTGTGTCTAGACCTAAGACCAGCAAGAGACGTAGGGAAAAAGAAAAACAGAAAAAAGATAGGAGATGGAATTAGTTGAAGAGGAAGAAGAGAAGTATTACATTTCTAATTCCACCTTGTCCCCTGTCTAGAGAAAGGATAAAGCTGCTCATGCTTCAAAGGCGTAACTTTTCCTCCAGTCCCCACTATCCGCAATTAAGACTTTGACCTTGGCCAGCTGCTAAGAACGGGACCCAAGGACAGTTAATGTTTACGCAAATTAACCCAGAGAGAAGGTTAAGTCTTTCCCAGGTCCAAGCTTCGCCATTCAAACTGCTCTGCTCCCCACTCACCTTACAGAAGAAACACAGTCAAGAATACTTGATAACAACTGAAGGGACAATAAGAAAGTTTCTTTCCATTGTAGCTTCCAGCCAACTACTGACTTTTAGTTTCACTGACTGGTTATGAATATTAAAAACAAAATGACACTATCAGCAAGTGCAGGGAGTTTGTGATAAATTACCGTGTTTGGTTTATGTTGATTAATTGCAATTCCTTATGGAGGCAGGTGGTGGACATTCACGGTATTTCCATTTTCTGGAGATTATCAGCAGATAATCTTCCGGGTGGAAACACAGGAGCAACTCAGAACAGTGAATGGTGGGTTGCTGATTGCTCTGTTATTAGTTCTTCCTATCATCATCCCATAGAAAGGCAAATTTCTAACTCACACGGACGTGGACTTTCATCTGGAGGCAGGAACGGCAAAATAGGTTCTCCTCCAATAAGAAAAATCACGTAGAATAGGAGAAGCACTCCGGGTGCCACACTGTGCACCTCTCTGCCACTGCTCCCGCTGCTAGGTCTGAAGGTCACGTCCTTTCCCCTTCCTGTCTCCCTCCATCGTCCACCCTCTTCTTCACCCATCCGACTCGGACTCTATCTTATCTAAAAGCCTCTCCCCACCCCTCAGATGAGGCAGGCACTGTTCTCTGCGCTCCTTCATTCTCTGTGCACACCCCCACTATTGCACTTACAGCAGTGTGTTGAAGTTACTTGTTCGTGTGTCTCCTGAGAAGAGCAGACTGTAAAGCTCTGTGTCTTCTTCGGCTTTGCACCATTAGATCGCAATCCCCTGCCACATAGAAAGTATCGAGTCTACACTGAACCGAATTACTGCTATGTGACACTCACCATCCTCTTCCTTCTCCTCAATGTTACCAAATAAATTATATTATTACGTCTCATATTCATACGGCTGAATTGAATGCATCTCAGAGAAACTTTGAGCCTACCTGACCTCTGCTCTCTAGAATGAGGTGTGTGAACATTTACATCATTGCAACAGCAGCTCTTTCCTATTCTTTTTTTTTTTTTTTTTGAGGAAGGGAGGGGCAGAGAGAGGGGGATATAGAGAATCCCAAGCAGTTTCCTCACTGTCAGTGCAGAGCCCAATGCAGGGCTCAAACTCAGGATCCATGAGAATCATGACCCAAGGCAAAATCAAGAGTCACATGCTTAACCGACTGAGCCACACGGGCAACCCTTCTACTACTTTCTTGACTTAATCTCTGAATGGCTTTTCCAGTAGGAAGTCATCTACATTCTCTCTGAGTTCCTACTGTACTAAAGGCAGGTGTCTGTGAGATGTGTGTCCCATTTTGGGAATGCTGTCCCACTGCCTGATGAGACCAACTGAGGAGTTGCCTTCATCAACCCGTTACATGTACACTCCCCCACACATAGGCTCATAAACATATAATAAAAATTTCTAACTTTTTCTTTGAAAAGCCCACCTAACGCTTTTCAAAATCCTAAGTACCCTTGATTGGATTTCAAATGCATAGAGTTATTTTTTAATTGCACTCAAAAGAATTATCTTCTGCTTAGCTTTCTGTCAAAGTTGGCCAATGCCAAACTTCAAGGCCCACATGGTTTTGGGCATCTTCTGGTGAGTTTCTTTTCTTTTCTTTTTTTTTTTTTTTAACCTATCCAGCTTTCCAAAATCAAGGGTAATTCCACAAAGGCTCTACAGTCTTTCTGTTGACATCACCAAAAATTAGGATGGACCTTATAGATGTTCTGCATTTGGGTTGAATTATTACAGCCATGTAGATGAGAATCCTCAGATTATGTAAGACGTACAAGTATTTCCTAGAAGGAAATGGTACATGAACACACAGACAGGTAAGGAGGTAGGTGGGCAGATGAAGAGGCAAGCGGGTGAGTAGACGGGTAAATAAGCAGCATCTCCCTACTAACCAGCATTCTGAGATGACTCCCCTCCCTACTAACCAGCATTCTGGTTGACCCGCTGCTCTCTTCTGGCCTGTTTCTAGTTCTCTGAAACTGAGGGCTAGTGGGTCACTACACTCTGCTGAAGGCCTCTGAGTCTCTGAGGTAATCCATGCCTAGCTATGAGGTCATCAGCCTGCCTTCTCATTCCACGCTCCCGTTTTCACTACCATTGTGTCTGTAGTCCCTTCTGACCTCCTCTACGGATATTCCCAGGGGAATTCTAGATCTGCTCACATCTGCTTTCTAAAATTTCATTTCTTTACGGCCCTGGGATTCTAACACTTCTCAGTTGATAGCCCCTTCCCCCACAGGGGTGGGTCACCCTTCAGTCTTCAAATGCTTTCTTCATGTTAACAAGTACCAAAGGCCCCTGACTTCCTTGTTTCCTGCGGCAAATGGTTCTGAAGTGACCTGAAAAGTTCATGTAACTTCCTTACATGCCTCACTCACTGACCTCCAGAGAAGTGGGGCCCTCTGGCTCACCGTGGCTCCCAGTCACCTGTTTCTAATTGCATCTGTCCCCGTATGTGCCACAGGCTTTGATTTCACAGCCTGGGATGAGCGGTCTAGGGAGACTGCCTTCCCCGCCTTCCCCAAACACCTCCAGCCTGAGAGGAGCTGTCACGGATATCCCCTCATTTGATAGTTTTCCTTTTAATATTTATAAACAGGAAAGTATTTTTCTCTCCCCCACTTGAAATGTATATATTCAGTCATTAAAAGGCATTGACATTGCCAAGGTAATGGCCTGCCGGCAGATTTACAACAGGAACTATCTCACTGCCTGCAGGCCTGTGCGTTTTAATATAATTAAAAGGCTTCTGTTTGGAATCTTAGCTAATTAATATTCATGCTTTCCTCCTTCCACCTGCCATTCCCAATTTGCTGTCTTTTAGGAGATTGATCATGGCCCAATTAATCCCACCACCAGTCAAAGCAAACAGGCAGGGGAAGAATGGGGAAAATGCCATTGCAGTGTTGGCTTCTTAATGAGGAAAAAAGCATTTTAACTAATGGGAATCTTCTTCTGGTTCATGAGGAAAGTCAAGGAAGGGTCTCTATAAATACAGGAACTTGGTAGGGATGAAACTGCTGAGCAGGGATTGTAGGTGAATTGCTCACAGTGAAGTGAGTTCAATTTATTAATTTTTAAGTGTCTGAACAAGTTTCATTCATGCCAGAAATCACAGAAGAACAGGAATTTGAAGAGGTAGGTAACAGATTTTTTTTTAAGTAAAATAAAGTGAAAGTGACAATGACAGTAATCACCATTTAGTACCTGAGAAAAGAAAAGAACAAAGAAAAGTGGTTTACCTTTAGGGACCTTTGAGAGCCAATCTGATTCCTGGATATAGTCACATGGTCACTTGATTTTCTTTGTCCTGCCATCCTTCAACACCAAAGCTTAGGGGATCCTGGGTGACTCAGTCGGTTGAATGCCCTGCTCTTGATTTTGGCTCGGGTCATGATCTCAGGGTTGTAAGATCAAGCCCAGGGTCAGGCTCTGTGCTGAGTTTTGAGTGTGGAACCTACTAATGCCTCTCTCTCTCTCTCTCTCTCTGTCTCTCTGTCTGTCTCTCTCTCTGTCTCTCTCTCTCTCTCTCTCTCTCTCACACACACACACACACACACACATAAATATATACATACATACATACATACATACATAAACAAACAAACAAACAGCAAAGCTCACCAATGGAAACTGTTTTGCCTTAAAAAACATAGCCTAAATGAGAGATCGGGCCATGGTAAGGAATGAGGATAAGAGTGTTAATGATTAAACTTTTCTCAGATATGTGAAAGCAGGCAGAGGAGAGAATATAGCTCTCTCTACTTGACTTCAAAGGATAGAAAGGGGAATCTTGTCAGCATTTGTGATGAAACGTTTGATAGCCACGCACCTGAGTTTGAGGGAGATCTGAGGAAAGCAACCGCTTTAGGGCTCTGCCTCCCCCACAGAGCTGCTCTTCCCCATCTGAGTGTCCCAAGAACATATTGTCTAATGATGCGGGTGAGCCCAAGAGAAAGCCACCAAGAGAAGAGCCCCTCACATTCAGGCTGGCTGACGCTGGCCAGTGGTTTCACCACTCTGAGTCTCATCCATAAAATGGGAAAACAATGATCACCTTCAGAGGATTGTTTTGAGGACTAAATGAGAAAACACCTTTAAAGTGCCCAGTGTTGGGGCGCCTGGGTGGCTCAGTCGGTTAAGCGTCCGACTTCGGCTCAGGTCATGATCTTGCGGTTCGCAAGCCCCGCATTGGGTTCCGTGCTGACAGCTCAGAGCCTGGAGCCTGTTTCAGATTCTGTGTCCCTGTCGCCCTCTGCCCCTCCCCCACTCGGGCTCTGTCTCTCTCTGTCTCAAAATAAATAAACATTAAAAAATTAAAAAATAAAATAAAATAAAGTGCCCAGTGTAATGCTCAGTAAATACTAATTCCGGCTGTGTATCTCCTATGGAACAAAGGGCAGAAGTGGCCGCTACTCTATGCTGTAGTGAAGACTGCTTTTCCAGAAGGAATAAAGAAAGGTGGGGTGAAGAGGAACTCACTCTCTTGGCCACAAAAATGTATAGGAAGTGCAAAAAGCCACAGTGGAGTTTATCACATTTAAGTCTGTCTTGCCCAGTACATTGGGTATTAATAATGGAACAAAGAGGGGTTACGGAAACAAGATAAAAATAAACCTAAAGCACTGGGTTTATGCAACAGGTACATGTCGTTTGTTCTCCTGATGAGTCGCTGGTCTGAGAAACCTGTTTAGGTTCATCAGGAAGTCCACGAACAGGCTGCAGCTTAATTGTCCTACCATGGTCGCTCCCATTGTGAGCTGGGGCTTTTTATCTTTTACAAGTTGGAGCGATCGTATCCTTCTGGAGGAGAACACGTACGGACTGTATTGCTGACCCATCCAACCAGAAAGCCCTTGTACAGTTTCCAACTATCAAACTCCCACTCGTCCTTTAGGGCAGCTCAAGTGTCCCCTTCTCTGAAAAGCCATCCCCATTAACCTGGTCAGAACTAACCATTCCTCACTTTGCATCCCCAAAGAACATTCCTGCTCTGTTAACATCTATGGGTCTCTCTGCCTCAGTTAATGATGAGAATATTTGCTAACAGCTACTGAACCTTCCAAGCCCAAACACTATGCTCAATGTTTTACTGGCACTATCTCGGTTAATCCTTGGAGATGTATTTTTTTTTTTATTCTCTCCATTTTATTGGTAAAGAAACCGAAGTTTAGTGAATATCATGAATATCTAGCCCGTGGTTGCAGAGGACCAAGCTGGTCAGACTCCACAGCCCCCATATTCTCATTTATTGTTGTCTCTTCAGCAATGCTTAATACATATTAAGAGTTCAACAAAGGTTTGTACACAGAATAAGGATCCCTTTGATGGGATGCAGAAGTATACCTGACCAGTGGGGACAGTCTGAAATGGGCAAAACCCACCGCAGACACACATCAGAGGAAAAGGCTCTCTGTTGTCATCCTTGTCACCATATTCCCACAGAGCTTCCTTTTTGGTCCCAGCCACACCTAAGATTTTATGCAAAGTCCAAAATTTCCTTGAAACAGTTTCAACCTATGAAGAACGCTGTGGAAAAATAATTTTATGCCTCTTTTTTTAAGTCTTATATTTTGTCAAAACGTTCTTTTTGGTGATGAGCCTCAACTGCAATGAAACAGAGGCTGACCCTCTCTCCATATTCCTCCCCCACTCACACTCTGTCTCTGTCTCAAAAATAAATAAAGATTTTTTTTAAAGTTTAAAAAGAAAAGTGGGGCAGGGGGGACACCTAGGTGGCTCAGTCAGTTGTGCGTCCAACTTTGGCTCAGGTCATGAACTCAGGGTTCATAGGTTCGAGCCCCACGTCAGGCTCTGTGCTGGCGGCTCAGAGCCTGAAGCCTGCTTCAGATTTTGTGTCTCCCTCTCTCTGCCCCTCCCCTGCTCACAATCTCTCTCTCTCTCTAAAATAAACATTAAAAATTTTAAAGAAAATTTAGAAATTATAAGAAAACAGTAAGAATCTATACAATAGGTTACAGGATATGAGAAAAAAATAAGATCATTCACAATTGGTAGAAGGATCAGGTCATGCCCAAATTTTGAATTTGTGAAAATTCATCAGCCTCCTGAAAAACATCTGGTGAGAGTTGTGCTCAGTCTGGTGCCCAGAATCACTGTTCTTATGACTCAGCGTGGCACCTCACACGTTGCTTTTGTTCATTTGCATGGAGGCCAAAATGTCAAGGTTCTGTTATGTTCTTTTTTTTGTTTTAATGTTTATTTATTTTTGAGACAGAGAGAGACAGAGCATGAATGGGGGAGGGTCAGAGAGAGGGAGACACAGAATCTGAAACAGGCTCCAGGCTCTGAGCTGTCAGCACAGAGCCCGACGCGGGGCTCGAACTCACGGACCGCAAGATCATGACCTGAGCCGAAGTCAGCCGCTTAACCGACTGAGCCACCCAGGCGCCTCCTGTTATGTTCTAATAAGGTTTTAAAACTATTTTGATCAACTCTATTGAAGAATAATTTCCATAAACTAAAATGTCCATTTTAAGTGTATAGTTTAATGAGGCTTGACAAATATATGTGTGTGTGTGTGTGTGTGTGTGTGTGTATCAGTATAATCGGTACTGTAATAAAAATACAGAATATTTCCATCTCCCTAAAAAGCTCCTTCCTGTCCCTTTGTAGCCTTTGTAGTCAAGTTCCATCCAACCAGTGACCTATTTTCCACTCCCCTAAGATTAGTTTTATCTGTTCTTCGACCGCTTATAAATGGAATGATAGCACATGCACTTTCTTGTGTCTGGCTTCTGTCACTTAGCATAACGTTTTCAAGATTCATCTATGTTGTTGCATATATTAGTGGTAGCCCGTTCCTCTTTGTTGCTGAGTGGCGTTCATTGTATGTACGTATCACAATTTGCCACCCGATGATGGATATTTGGGTTCTTCTGAGTTTGAGCCTTATGATTTAGGTTGCTATGAACATTCACGTGCCATTCTTCATGTGGACGTGTTTTCATTTCTCTTGAAATGGGATTATTAAGTCATATGATAAATGTATGTTAAACTTTACAAGAAACTGCCAAACTGTTTTCCAAATTGGTTGTAACATTTTGTGTTCCCATCAACAACGTGTGAAACCTCTGGTTGTTCTACATTCTCCCCAACACTTCATGTGGTATTTTTTTAAAGTTTCAGTCCGAGGAGAGATGTAATGGTATGTCTTTGTGGTTTTCATAACTTTTCTTGAAAAGAAATAACACTGAGTTACATTTTCATGTGCTATTGGCCATGTATGTATTCTCTCTTGTGAAGTGGTATGAAATATTTTGTTTGTAATGGAGCATTTTTATTCATGTTATCAAGTTATATGTGTTCTTTATATATCCCAGATATAAGTCCTTTCCTGATATAGAAACTATGAGCATTTTCACCCAATATGTGGCTTGAATTTTACTTTTCTTTACCTTTCAGAGAAAAGATTTTAATGTTGATAAGGTCTAATTCATAATTCCTTTTTTATGTCTTATGCTTTATATGTCAAAAATAAATTTTATCTCAAGCTGCAAAGATGTTTTTCCTGTCTTTCTCTGGAAGTTTTATAGTTTTATTTCTTCTATGAAGTCCTATGATCCATTTCAAGTATATAAATGTTCATGGTATAAAGTAAGAGTAAATGCTGATTTTTTTTCCAGCATATTAGTTCCAGCATAACTTATTTAAAAGATTATCCTTTCTCCCATCGAATTTCCTTGGTTCCTTTGTCAAAGTCAATTGACTATGTATGTGGGGATCTTTATCTGAACTCCATTTTGTTTCATGAACTGTCCTTACATGAATACTACACTGTCCTAAATTCTGTAACTCTGTAGTAACAGTTGAAATCAGATAATGCCAAGTCTTTTCCTACTTTTTTTTTTTTTACTTTTTAAAAAAGAATTTTGGCTATTCTAGGTCTTTTACATTTCTATATAAATTGTAGAAGGACTACGTCAATTTTTACTGAAGAGAAGAACCATGATTGGGATTGCATTGAATCTACAGATGAAAGTAGGGAGCATGACATACCTTATTGAAGGATTCTTTAATTTCTCTCCTCAATGCTTTGTAGTTTTTATTGCACAAGTACTGAAAATATTTTGCTAAATTATTCTTATTTTATGATTTCATGGTTTTTGTTGCTATGGTACTGGTATTGCATTTTGATTTCACTTCTACGATTATTTGTAGCTAGTATGGAAAATCACAGCTGATTGTTATCCATCTTGTATCTTGTGGCCTTGCTACATTTACTTATTTGTTATAAGAACATTTTTTCCCCATATTACTCAGGGCTTTCTAGAATACCACTGTAATGGTTTGCTAGGTCTATTATAACAAGAAGCACACACTGGGTGGCTTAAACAACAGAAATTTATTTCTCACAGTTCTGGCAATCTATTAAGGTATCAGCAGATTTGTTCTCTTCGGAGGACTCTCTCCTTGGTTTGTAGATGGCACCTTTCCACTGTATCCTCACGTGGTGTTTTCTTTGTGTGTGCAAGCTCCTGGTCTCTCTACATCTGAATTTCCTCTTCTTATAAGGACACCAGTCAGGCTAGATTGGGGGGGTCTACCTTAATGGCCTCATTTTAAACTTTAAACTCTTTAAAGGCTCTATTTCCACATACATTTACATTCTGAGGCTGGGAGTGAGGGCTTCAACACATGAATTTTGAGGGGCACAATTCAGCCCATAACAACTACAAGTTATCCACAAATAAAGGCATTTTCTTCCTCCTTTCCAACTGTATGCCTTCTATTCTTTTTTCCTGCTTTACTGTACCAGCTACGACCATCAATAACAGGTTGGGTAGAAGTGATAAGAACAAACTTGTTCTTGACTTGTTCAGAGTCTCAGGTGGAAAAGTACTCAACTGTTCCCCAATTAGGTATAAATGTTCACTGTCATTTTTTATAAATGTTCCCTAAGTCAAGTTAAGAAAATGTATTTCTATTCCTAGTTTGTTGGGGGTTTTGATGATGAATGGGGGTTGCATTTTTTTCAATTGCTTTTTCTGTATCATAATCCTGGTAACACGCCTTGTTCTGAAATCTACTTTTCTGATATTAAAATAGCAGTTGGAGCTTTCATTCAGTTAGTGTCTGTATGGTATATCTTCTTCCATCCTTTTATATTTAACCTATTTGTGACTTCATATTTAATGGAGACTTTCTGTAGACAACATATAAAAATAACAAAACAATTAGTTCTTCGCTTTTTATTAGTTCTTCCCTTTTTATCCATTTATCTGTAGACAACATATAAAAAGAACAAAACAATTAGTTCTTCCCTTTTTATCCGTTCTGACAAGGTCAGTGCTTTGAAGTATTTAGACTTCACACCTAATGTGATTGCTGATATGATTAGGCTTGAATGGACTATCCTGATAGCATTTTCTATTTGTCCCATTGTTTCTTTCTTTGTTCCCCTACTGTTCTGCCTTCTTTGGGATTAAAGAAATATCTTTTATGATTAGATTTTATCACTATTATTGGCTTATCAGCTCCATTTCTGTGCTTCTTAGGTTTTGATTTGTGCCTATGAATGTGTGCTGCATCTAGGGTTTAAAATGAACATTTTTAGGGGCACCTGGGTGGCTGAGTCAGTTAAGTGTCACTGACTCTTGATTTTGGCTCAAGTCATGATCCCACAGTTCTTGAGATCGAGCCTCCCATCAGACTCCACGCTGATAGCATGGAGCCCGCTTGGGATTCTTTCTCTCTTCCTCTACTCCTACCCTGCTCGCTTGCTCTCTCTCAAAATAAATAAACTATAAAAAAATTAAAAACATACATTTTTAACTTACCCTGGTCTACCTTCAAATGCTATTATACCACTTCTGTCAGTATGCTTCCATTTCCTCCTTCCCCGCCTTCGTGCTAGTACATATTTTACTGCTGCTGGTTTACACTACATTATAAACCTCAAAATGTAGTAGCATTTTTGCTTCAGTTGATTATCTTTATCTTTATCCTTCTTCCTTTCCTTCCCTTCCTTCCTTCCTTCCTTCCTTCCTTCCTTCCTTTGTTTTTATTTAAATTCCAGTTAGTTAACATACAGTGTAATACTAGTTTCAAGAGTAGAATTCAGCGATTCATCACTTCCATACATCACCCAGTACTCATCACAGCAAGTGCACTCCTTAATCCTCATCGACTGTTTCACCCACCCACCCCCATCTCCCTCCCCTCTGGCAACCATCAGTTTGTTCTCTATAGTTAGGAGTCTGTTTCCTGGTTTATCTCTCTCTTTTCCCCCCTATGATTGTTTATAGCAGCATTATCAACAATAGCCAAATTATGGAAAGAGCCCAAATGTCCCATCAACTGATGAATGGATAAAGAAGGTGTGGTGTGTGTGTGTATGTGTGTGTGTGTGTGTGTGTATACACACACACATACACAATAAACAATATGTATATATGTTTACATATATGTGTATACATATATATATATACACATACACACACACACATATGCATACACACGATGGATTACTCACCCATAAAAAGGAATGAGATCTTCCCATTTGCAACAACATGGATGGAGCTAGAGAGTATTATGCTAAGCAAAATAAGTCAGTCAGAGAAGAAAAATATTGTATCATTTCTCTCATATGTGGAACTTTTTAAGTTTTTTAAGGTTTATTTATTTTTGAGAGAGAGCAAGGGAGCAGAGAGGCAGAGAGAGAGGGGGACACAGAATCTGAAACGGGTTCTGTGTTGAGAGCAGAGAGCCTGACATGAGGCTCAAACTCATGAATTGTGAGATCATGACCTGAGACTTAGATGCTTAACCAACTGAGCCACCCAAACACCTCTCATATGTGGAATTTAAGAAACAAATGATCATAGTTGATTATCCTTTGAAGAAATTTTAAAATAACTTAAATTTATCCATATATTTACAATTTGTAGGGCTCTGTATTTCTATATATAGCTCTAAATTTCTGACTCAAGAATGTCTTTTTTAACATTCCTTGTAGTTCAGCTCTTCTGGATACAAGTTGTTTTAACTTTTGTTTCTCTGAAGATTTACTATTTTACCTCCATTTTTAAGTGTTTGTTTAATCTAGAATTCTTGTTTGACAGGTACTTTGTTTGCTTTTCTTGTTCTGTTTTTGGTTTTGGTTTCAGCATTTTATTAAAAAAAAAAGTTTATTTATTGAGGGGGGGGAGGGAGAGAGACAGAGAGAGAAAGAGATCATGCTCCTGCATGAGTGAGGGAGGGGCAAAGAGAGGGAGAAAAGGAATCCAAGCAGGCTCTGTGCTGTCAGCTGTCAGTGCAGAGCCCAACACGGGGCTCCATCTCACATACCATGAGGTCATAGGACATGACCTGAGCTGAAATCAAGAGTCACACACTTAACTGACTGACCCACCCAGGCGCCCCTGGTTTCAGCACTTTAGAGATGCTGTTCCATTATCTTCTTGTTCTTACAACTTCAGATGAGAAAACTATAGTATCTTCATCACCCTATCATAACATGTTCTTTTTTGTTTTTTAAGATTCTCTCTTTATTACTGGTTTTTACCAATTTGGTTATATGATATATCTCAATGTGGTTTTGTGTTCACCATACGTGAAATTCTTTAAGCTTTTCAGATCTGTGACTTTACAGTTTTCAGATCTGTGAGCTCACAGTTTTCATAAAATTTAGAATATTTCAGCCATTATTTATTTAAATATTTTTCTCTGTTTCCCCCATCCTTCTAGAACACCAGTTACATACATGCTAGACTACTTACTGAGGATCTGTTTATTTTTGATCCATATGCTTCATTTTGGAGTTACGTTTTCAAAGTCACTGTTTTTTCTTCTTCTGAAATGTCTGATCAGCCATGAATTCCACCAAGTAATTTTTCATTTCAAATGTTCTGTTTTTCAAAATGAAAGTTTTTCTTTACCTCTATATTTCATTTTTCTCATCACTCTATTCATATCTTTCTTTATTCATGTATAATAGCTATTTAAATATCCTTATGTATGGCACAAAAACAGACACACAGACCAATGGAATAGAATAGAAACCCCAGAACTAGACCCACAAACGTATGGCCAACTCATCTTTGACAAAGCAGGAAAGAACATCCAATGGAAAAAAGACAGCCTCTTTAACAAATGGTGCTGGGAGAACTGGACAGCAACATGCAGAAGGTTGAAACTAGACCACTTTCTCACACCATTTACAAAAATAAACTCAAAATGGATAAAGGACCTAAATGTGAGACAGGAAACCATCAGAACCTTAGAGGAGAAAGCAGGAAAAGACCTCTCTGACCTCAGCCGTAGCAATCTCTTACTCGACACATCCCCAAAGGCAAGGGAATTAAAAGCAAAAGTGAATTACTGGGACCTTATGAAGATAAAAAGCTTCTGCACAGCAAAGGAAACAACCAACAAAACTAAAAGGCAACCAACGGAATGGGAAAAGATATTTGCAAATGACATATCGGACAAAGGGCTAGTATCCAAAATCTATAAACAGCTCACCAAACTCCACACCCGAAAAACAAATAACCCAGTGAAGAAATGGGCAGAAAACATGAATAGACACTTCTCTAAAGAAGACATCCAGATGGCCAACAGGCACATGAAAAGATGTTCAGCGTCGCTCCTTATCAGGGAAATACAAATCAAAACCACACTCAGGTATCACCTCACGCCAGTCAGAGTGGCCAAAATGAACAAATCAGGAGACTATAGATGCTGGAGAGGATGTGGAGAAACGGGAACCCTCTTGCACTGTTGGTGGGAATGCAAATTGGTGCAGCCGCTCTGGAAAGCAGTGTGGAGGTTCCTCAGAAAATTAAAAATAGACCTACCCTATGACCCAGCAATAGCACTGCTAGGAATTTACCCAAGGGATACAGGAGTACTGATGCATAGGGGCACTTGGACCCCAATGTTCATAGCAGCACTCTCAACGATAGCCAAATTATGGAAAGAGCCTAAATGTCCATCAACTGATGAATGGATAAAGAAATTGTGGTTTATATACACAATGGAATACTACGTGGCAATGAGAAAAAATGAAATATGGCCTTTTGTAGCAACGTGGATGGAACTGGAGAGTGTGATGCTAAGTGAAATAAGCCATACAGAGAAAGACAGATACCATATGGTTTCACTCTTATGTGGATCCTGAGAAACTTAACAGGAACCCATGGGGGAGGGGAAGGAAAAAAAAAAAAAAAAAAAAAAGGACGTTAGAGTGGGAGAGAGCCAAAGCATAAGAGACTGTTAAAAACTGAGAACAAACTGAGGGTTGATGGGGGGTGGGAGGGAGGGGAGGGTGGGTGATGGGTATTGAGGAGGGCACCTTTTGGGATGAGCACTGGGTGTTGTATGGAAACCAATTTGACAATAAATTTCATATATATAAAAAAAAAAAGCAATTGAGAAAAAAAAATATCCTTATGTATATTAATTCAGTCATCTCTATCATTTCCAGATATATTTCTTTCAACTTATTTTTTAGCGAGTATGGATCATACTGTCCGGTTTTCACATGATGGTAGAGTTTTAGTGAATGCTGCACTTTGTTATTTTTATGTTGTTGAATGATGGATTTTGTGGTCTTCTTTTTAAGAGTGCTGTACTGGGAGAAGATGGATGGGTAGGAGGACGCTGGGCTCACTGTGTCCTGCTAATCACTTAAATTCCACCCACATCTGCCTAAATAACCCAGAAAACCGCCAGAAGACTAGCAGAATGGACTTTCCGGAGCCAAGCGTAGACAAGAGGCCCACGGAAGAGGGTAGTAGGAAGGGCAGAGAAGTGGTGCGCGCTACACAGACTGGCGGGAGGGAGCCAGGGTGGTGGAGGGGCAGCCCGTCCAGCAAGACGGAACCCCTGAGTCTGACTTGCAAAAGCAGAGGGGCCAGATTGCTTGAGTTCTGACAGCCAGTGGGACTTAACATCTGGAACGTTATAAGTCAACAGCTCTGCTCAGAGAGCAGGAGGGCAAGAGGACACCAGGAGGGAGAGGTGTTGAGTCCCGGAAGACAGAGCTCAGCTCGGCAGGGAACAAAGGCACAGGCCAGCGCCATCTCCCTCACCCATCCCCCAGCCGAAACCCCAAAGGGAACCAGTTTCTGTCACGGAACTTGCTTGCACCGCGCCAACACCCAACGCTGGGCTTCTGTGGCTCCATCCCTCCGACGGGTCTGCCTCCCTCCCGGTGCCGCAGGGCCCCACCCAAATCGGACCACCAAAGGCAAAGAGAGCTGAGTCTGCCCCTCCCGTCCCTGTGCACCTTGCGGATCCACCCCGGCTAATACGCCAGATCCCATCGAAGCAGCACCACAAGCCTGGCAGGGTGCAAGTAGCCCAGACGGGGCCACACCACTCCACAGTGAGTCCTGCCCCTGGGAGAGGGAAAGATAAGGTACACACCAGTCTGACTGTGGCCCCAGCGGTAGGCTGGGGACAGACAGCAGGTCTGACTGTAGTCCCGCCCACCAACACAAGTTACTCCAGACAGCACAGAGGAAGAGCCCTGCAGTTCTGCGCCACTCCAGGGACTATCCAAAATGATGAAACTTGAGGAATTCTCCTCAAAAGAAACTCCAGGAAGTAGCGACAGCTAACAAATTGATCAAAAACGATTTAAGCAATATAACGGAACAAGAATTTAGAATAATAGTCATAAAATTAATCGCTGGGCTTGTAAAAAGTATAGAGGACAGGGGCGCCTGGGTGGCGCAGTCGGTTAAGCGTCCGACTTCAGCAAGGTCATGATCTCGCGGTCCGTGAGTTCGAGCCCCGCATCAGGCTCTGGGCTGATGGCTTGGAGCCTGGAGCCTGTTTCCGATTCTGTGTCTCCCTCTCTCTCTGCCCCTCCCCCGTTCATGCTCTGTCTCTCTCTGTCCCAAAAATAAATAAAAAACGTTAAAAAAATTTTTTTTTAAAAAGTATAGAGGACAGCAGAGAATCTATTGCTACACAGATCAAGGGACTAAGAAATAGTCATGAGGAGCTTAAAAATGTTATAAATGAGGTGCAAAATAAAATGGAGGCAACCACAGCACAGATTGAAGAGGCAGAGGAGAGAATAGGTGAATTAGAAGATAAAATTATGGAAAAAGAGGAAGCTGAGAAGAAGAGAGATAAAAAAGTCCAGGAGTATGAGGGGAGAATTAGAGAACTAATCAAACTCAACAATAGCCGTATAATAGGAATTCCAGAAGAGGAAGAGAGAAAGGGGCTGAAGGTATACTTTAACAAATCATAGCTGAGAACTTCCCTGATATGGGGAAGGAAAAAGGCATTGAAATCCAAGAGGCACAGAGAACTACCTTCAGACGTAACTGGAATTGATCTTCCGCACAAGATATCATAGTGAAACTGGCAAAATACAAGGATATAGAGAAAATTCTGAAAGCAGCTAGGGATAAACACACTCTAACATATAAAGGGACTGATAAGACTAGTGATGGATCTATCTACTGAAACTTGGCAGGCCAGAAAGGAATGGCAGGAAATCTTCAATGTGATGAACAGAAAAAATAAGCAGCTGAGAATCCTTTATCCAGCAAGTCTGTCATTCAGAATAGGAGAGATAAAGGTCTTCCCAAACAAACAAAAACTGAAGGAATTCATCACCACTAAACCAGCCCTACAAGAGATCCTAAGGGGGATTCTGTGAGTGAAATGTTGCAAGGACCACAAAGTACCAGAGACATCACTACAAGCATGAAACCTACAGACATCACAATTACTCTAAACCCATATCTTTCCATAATAACACTGAATGTAAATGGACTAAATGCGCCAACCAAAAGACATAGGGTATCAGAATGGATAAAAAAAAAAAAACAAGAACCATCTATTTGCTGTCTACAAGAGACTCATTTTAGACCTGAGGACACCTTCAGATTGAAAGTGAAGGAATGGAGAATTATCTATCATGCTACTGGAAATCAAAAGAAAGCTGGAATAGCCATACTTATATCAGACAAACTAGACTTTAAATTAAAGGCTGTAACAAGAGATGAAGAAGGGCATTATATAATAATCACAGGGTCTATCCATCAGGAAGAGCTAACAATTATAAATATCTATGCACCGAATATGGGAGCCCCCAAATATATAAAACAATTACTCACAAACATAAGCAACCTTATTGATAAGAAGATGGTAATTGCAAGGGACTTTAATACCCCACTTACAACAATGGATAGGTCATCTAGACACAGGATCAATAAAGAAACAAGGGCCCTGAATGATATATTGGATCAGATGGACTTGACAGACATATTTAGAACTCTGCATCCCAAAGCAACAGAATATACTTTTTTCTCGAGTGCACATGGAACATTCTCCAAGTAGATCACATACTGGGTCACAAAACAGCCCTTCATAAGTATACAAGAATTGAGATCATACCATGCACACTTTCAGACCACAATGCTATGAATCGTGAAATCAACCACAGGAAAAAGTCTGGAAAACCTCCAAAAGCATGGAGGTTAAAGAACACCCTATTAAAGAATGAATAGGTCAACCAGGCAATTAGAGAAGAAATTAAAAAATGTATGGAAACAAATGAAAATGAAAATACAACAATCCAAATGCTTTAGGATGCAGCGAAGGCAGTCCTGAGAGGAAAATACATTGCAATCCAGGCCTATCTCAAGAAATAAGAAAAATCCCAAATACAAAATCTAACAGCACACCTAAAGGAAATAGAAGGAGAGCAGCAAAGACACCCCAAACCCAGCAGAAGAAGAGAAATAATAAAGATCAGAGCAGAAATAAACAAAATAGAATCTAAAAAAACTGTAGAGCAGATCAATGAAACCAAGAGTTGTTTTTTTAAAAAAATAAACAAAATTGATAAACCTCTAGCCAGGCTTCTCAAAAAGAAAAGGGAGATGACCCCAATAGATAAACTCATGAATGAAAATGGAATTATTACAACCAACCCCTCAGCAATACAAGCAATTATCAGGGAATACTATGAAAAATTATATGCCAACAAACTGGACAACCTGGAAGAAATGGACAAATTCCTAAGCACCCACACACTTCCAAAACTCAAACAGGAAGAAATAGAAAACTTGAACAGACCCATAACCAGCGAAGAAACTGAATCAGTTACCAAAAATCTCCCAACAAATAAGAGTCCAGGACCAGATGGCTTCTCAGGGGAATTCTACCAGACATTTAACGTAGAGGTAATACCTATCCTCAAGCTGTTCCAAAAAATAGAAAGGGAAGGAAAACTTCCAGACTCATTCTATGAAACCAGCATTACTTTGATTCCTAAACCAGACAGAGACCCAGCAAAAAAAAGAGAACTACAGGCTAATATCCCTGATGAATATGGATATAAAAGCTCTCAATAAGATACTAGCAAATCGAATTCAACAGCATATAAAAAGAATTATTCACCATGATCAAGTGGGATTCATTCCTGGGCTGCAGGGCTGGTTCAACATTCGCAAATCAATCAATGTGATACATCACATTAATAAAAGAAAAGATAAGAACCATATGATCCTGTCAATTGATGCAGAAAAAGCATTTGACAAAATTCAGCATCCTTTCTTAATAAAAACCCTTGAGAAAGTCAGGATAGAAGGAACATACTTAAACATCATAAAAGCCATTTATGAAAAGCCCACAGCTGATATCATCTTCAATGGGGAAAAACTGAGAGCTTTCCCCCTGATATCGGGAACACGACAGGAATGTCCACTCTCACTGCTGTTGTTTAACATAGTGTTGGAAGTGCTAGCATCAGCAATAAGACAACAAAAGGAAATCAAAGGCATCAAAATTGGCAAAGATGAAGTCAAGCTTTCACTTTTTGCAGATGACATGATATTATACATGGAAAACCCAACAGACTCCACCAAAGGCTGCTAGAACTGATACATGAATTCAGCAAAGTTGCAGTATACAAAATCAATGTACAGAAATCAGTTGCATTCTTACACACTAATAATGAAGCAACAGAAAGACAGATAAAGAAACTGATCCTGAAAACTATAGAAAGCTTATGAAGGAAATTGAAGAAGATATAAAGAAATGGAAAAACATTCTGTGCTCATGGATTGGAAGAATAAATAGTTAAAATGTCAATACTACCCAAAGCTATCTACACATTCAATGCAATCCCAATCAAAATTGCACCAGCATTCTTCTCGAAGCTAGAACAAGCAATCCTAAAATTCACATGGAACCACAAAAGGCCCCGAACAGCCAAAGTAATTTTGAAGAAGAAGACCAAAGCGGGAGGCATCACAATCCCAGACTTTAGCCTCTACTACAAAGACGTAATCATCAAGACAGCATGGTATTGGCACAAAAACAGACACATAGACCGATGGAATAGAATAGAAACCCCACAACTAGACCCACAAACGTTATGGCCAACTCATCTTTGACAAAGCAGGAAAGAATATCCAATGGAAAAAAGACAGTCTCTTTAACAAATGGTGCTGGGAGAACTGGCCAGCAACATGCAGAAGGATGAAACTAGACCACTTTCTTATACCATTCACAAAAATAAACTCAAAATGGATAAAGGACCTCAATGTGAGAACAGGAAACCATCAAAACCCTAGAGGAGAAAGCAGGCAACAACCTCTCTGACCTCAGCCGCAGCAATTCTTACTTGACACATCCCCAAAGGCAAGGGAATTAAAAGCAAAAATGAACTATTGGGACCTCATGAAGATAAAAAGCTTCTGCACAGCAAAGGAAACAATCAACAAAACTAAAAGGCAACCAACGGAATGGGAAAAGATATTTGCAAATGACATATCGGACAAAGGGCTAGTATCAAAATCTATAAAGAGCTCACCAAACTCCACACCCGAAAAACAAATAACCTAGTGAAGACATGGGCAGAAAACATGAATAGACACTTCTTTATAGAAGACATCCAGATGGCCAACAGGCACATGAAAAGATGCTCAACACCGCTCCTCATCAGGGAAACGCAAATCAAAACCACACTCAGGTATCACCTCACGCCAGTCAGAGTGGCCAAAATGAACAAATCAGGAGACTATAGATGCTGGCAAGCATGTGGAGAAACGGGAACCCTCTTACACTGTTGGTGGGAATGCAAACTGGTGCAGCCACTCTGGAAAACAGTATGGAGGTTCCTCAAAAAATTAAAAATAGATCTACCCTGTGACCCAACAATAGCACTGCTAGGAATTTCCCCAAGGGATACAGGAGTGCTGATGCATAGGGGCACTTGTACCCCAATGTTTATAGCAGCAATTTCAACAGCAGTCAAATTATGGAAAGAGCCTAAATGTCCCTCAACTGATGAATGGATAAAGAAATTGTGGTTTATATACACAATGGAGTACTATGTGGCAATGAGAAAGAATGAAATGTGGCCTTCTGTAGCAACATGGATGGAACTGGAGAGTGTTACGCTAAGTGAAATAAGCCATACAGAGAAAGACAGATACCATATGTCTTCACTCTTATGTGGATCCTGAGAAACTTACCAGGAGAGCATGGGGGAGGGGAAGGAAAAAGAGGGAGGGAGCCAAAACATAAGAGACTCTTAAAAACTGAGAACAAACTGGGGGTTGATGGGGGGGTGGGAGGGCGGAAGGTGGGTGATGGGCATTGAGGAGGGCACCTGTTGGGATGAGCACTGGGTGTTGTATGGAAACCAGTTTGACAATAAAGAGTGCTGTACTTTGTTCTGACAGAGTTACATTACTAAAAGATCAACTGGATCTTTTTGAAGATTGTTTTTAAGCTTTGTAAAGCGGATCTTGAGTAGTCTTTACTCCATGGCTCGTTTAGCCCCACTATTAAGGCATGACCCCTCTGTGGCCTCCACCAAACAGCCCATGTTTTCAACAAGGACTCTCTGCTCTGGCTGCTCAGAACATGAGTATCTTCCAGTCCAGTTTTGGAGGCATTTCTCCCTGTATGTGCACAGTTATGTATTCAAAAAATAGACCCAAGGGAATCCTCATGAAATTCTGAAACTTTGCCTGTACACCCCCTGCCTTCCCATACTCTGTCCTGATAGTACCAGCCACCTCAGCCTTCCTGATCTCAAGTATCTATCTCTGCAATTCAGCAATTCTGCAGCGCTCTGTTTGGGATCCCCCTCTTAGAACCAGGGTGAGGAAGGGGCCTCCAGGCACAACTCTGGGCAATCGTAGGTCCGCCTCACTTGTTTCTCTACTTTAGAAATCACAGTCCTGTGCTACCTGTTTTCCAATATCCAAAACGGTTTTTAGTTATTTATGGTGGGAAGGGAAGTCTTAACCCTGTGACTCCATCACGGTCAAAAGCTGACATTTGTTCCCAATATGCTTTTGTTTGTTTGTTTTTTTTTTTAAATTTTTTTTTCAACGTTTATTTATTTTTTTTGGGACAGAGAGAGACAGAGCATGAACGGGGGAGGGGCAGAGAGAGAGGGAGACACAGAATCGGAAACAGGCTCCAGGCTCCGAGCCATCAGCCCAGAGCCTGACGCGGGGCTCGAACTAACGGACCGTGAGATCGTGACCTGGCTGAAGTCGGACGCTTAACCGACTGCGCCACCCAGGCGCCCCAACTTTTGTTTGTTTTTAAAAGCACAAAAATATTGATTACTTAGATCTGGGGACAGAATAGCTTAAGGATGGCTGAAACAGAATGAAAATACAATAAAGTTAATAAATAGAATGAAAATGTTATACGTGTCAATGAGTATTGTATTCTTTATTAGTGGGCTTTTGGGTCATTTGATTTAATGAATTGGGGAGGAAGGAATTACGAAAGACAGGATCGCTGGAAAGCCATTTCACAATCAGAAGGATTACTTTATTAAAAATTTTCACATTCTTTGACGATTCCTTATGTTGCTCCCTGTATCAGGCAGAATAGGCTAGGTCATTCTATAGTTCCAAGTGACCTCTCAGTAGCAGTTACTTAAGATAACAAAGTTTCATTTCTCACGCGTGCTACCCATCCATTCTGGATAGGCTATAGATGACAGTCTGGTCCATGTCATAGTTATTCTATAACCTGGCAGAAGGAGTGATAGGCATCTGGGACATAAACAGCTTTTATGGAAGAGGGAAGAGATATATGCTAAACCGTAAGATGGCCCCTACAACTTCCGCCTTGAAATGGCACAATCGCGTGGCCATGCACTACTTTGACAGGCCTAGGATATAAAATCCTTCCACAGCGAGGGCACCATAGGGAACAATTAAGACATTTTACGAATATTAATATAACCCACCATATTCCTCTACATAGCATCTTTGTCTTGGATTAGCTCCTAGAAAATAGCTAGACAGCATCAGGAAATGTAGCTAAGCATTTAAATGTGGCATCCATCCTGGAAATGCACAAAGTCTAGGCTTAAAGGACTACTATGAGCTATTAAAAGAGTAAAGGGAATCTATATCTGCTGATACGTGAAGATCTCCAAACTATTTTAAGTGAACAAAAATAAGTTACAAACTAGTGTTTATGATATACTTTCATTTGTGTAAAGAGGAGAATATATTTATATATCTGCATGTATATGCATGGCAACATTCTAAAAGAATGCATAGGAAACAGATGCTTCCAAAGTAATACTCAGGAAAATGTGTCTCTGGAACAGAACATAGGAGTCCAGACTGGGAGAGATATTCCTGTCACATCCCCTTTGGTACCACTTAAATTTTTTCAGTATATTTATTATTTCCTTAATGATTCCTTAAAACTTCCCTCCTTCATGTACACTGAAGATTTCATCAGTCAACCACCTTCCCCGGAATGTTTTAGAACATCATAAAGGGTAAATGGAGAGTGACCAGAACAGAGATCAGAGATCAAAACTTAACGCTCAGTCCTTCACAACTGCCAGAGATCAGACTAATGAAAAAAAGGGAAAAAGGAAATGAAACTTCCAAGTGTCAGGACCTAAGGAGGTAGGTCCTGACATCGATGCTGTGGGTTTTCAGCCCACGTCATGAGAGACATTTAGTTCATGATCCTAGAAATCAAACAGTTTAATGCTTATTTGTGCAACTCCCTTCTTGCCATCTTTTTGTCTTTCAAAAAAAAAAAATGCCATTGATGAGTTACTCCAGCTCCTACTCTGAAAAGGCTTTCTGCCGCTCTGGCCTCCCAAGCATGGAGATAACATTTCAGAATGCCTGTGCCTAAATCTTACGATGAACAGACACTACTTTTACAAGACTTTCTCAGTTGACAGTACTGACATAGTGTCCCCTTTACTCAAGAACAAGGTCAACTCCACGCTGGAATAATGAACATATTGACTAAGAAGCTTTTTTTCTTATCGTGAGAGTCCGGAAGTTAAGTTTCAAATTTTTTTTCCCCAATACTAACTAAGCATTTCTTGAAATCCTCTCTCTATTCACATGGGAGAGAGAATGTCCACCCAAGATGCCTATGTCCTAAGCCCTTGGATATGTGAAAATGTCACATTACATGACAAATAAGGGAAACAAATTATGTTAAATTATTTTAAGGCTGCAAGTGGAAGTAAGGTTGCTGATCAGCTGCCCTTAAAATAGGGAGACTACACGGGATTATCCAGGTGGGCCCAAGGTAATGAAGGAGTTCTCAAAAGTAGAAGTGAAGGCGGAAGAGGAGGTAGCTTCAGAGTGATGTGATATGAGAAAGACGTGACTGGCCACTTCTGGCTTTGAATACGGAAGAGGACTACAAACCAAGGAACATGGGCAGCCTCTAGAAGCTAGAAAAGATAAGGACATGAATTCTCCCTAGAGCTTCCAGAAGGAACGCACCTGCTAACACCTTGATTTTAGACTAGTATAGCTCTGTGAGACCTATATCAGACTTCTGAACAACAGAACTGGAAGGTAACAAATGTGTGTTGTTTGAAGCCACTAAATTTGCAGTCATTTGTTACAGCAGCAATAGTAAACGAACACAATATGTTTATTCCTCGACACTTAATGATATAGAGCACTGGGGTCTCATATTCAGGACATAAGCCAGTTTCACTGACAAGCCTGGAAGAGAAACCTGGCCAACTCCACAGACACATGATCGAGTGGAATCACTTTTCTTCAAAGCAACTAAACGTTGAAAGTCCGCTTGGTAATCAAGCCACACAAGTAACTTTGGAGGATCCAAAAATGGATCATGCTTCAGTTGGACGTGAAATGAGTTGCGTGTAAGAAAAACAACTTAGTCCTGCCGTTGCACGAGCCTTCTACAGGACTTCTCTACCTTCTATCTGGTGAGACCACACTGCTGTCCCAGCACTTTTGCCACTCCACGTGAAACATAACTAGATATGTATATATATATATATATTTTTTTTTTTTACCTGAAATGTTGACCAGATGCAGTATCTATTTCATCGAAGGTGGAATGGGGCAGAGGTAGAGACTATTAAGAATAATAGAGGGGTGCCTAGCTGGCTCAGTCGGTTAAGTGTCCGACTTTGGCTCAGGTCATGATCTCATGGTTCGTGAGTTCATGGTTCTGCTGTCAGCAGAGAGTCCGCTTCAGATCCTCTGTTCCTTTCTCTCTGTCCCTCCCCCACTTGTGCCTTCTCGCTCTCTCTCTCAAAAAATAAGCATTTTTAAAAAAAGAATACACACATTATTTAGCATCACTCAACAACAAAAACAGTTTTCCAAGAAAAAAAATTGATCAATAATTGATCACAGCATTTGTATTAACCATTTCAGGGAACAAGTAAGTGCGTAAGAATGGCTGATAATACAATGAAATCCAACTCTATCCTTACAGCTATATGATAGTTGCCTGTATCACATCAAATACCACTTTCACTAATGTCATTTAAATGTAAAGAAATATGGACAAGAACCTTGTCTGGGGCATCATTGCTTCGTCCTAATGCTCTCAAACCATTCGTCTGAAAGAATGGTGCAGACAGCTAGCATGTCTTGAATTAGATGTTGGAAGGAAAGTGGATAATAAAACTCACTTTTTTTGTAGTTGCTTCATAGGTCATCCCTACATTTAACAGTAAGTGTTAGTCCTGCTTATTTTTTAAAATAGCTACATCCAGACTTAAAAGAGAACTTACGCCAGAATTTAGTCGTTATGCTAGTCTACGTTCATCACTTTTTCACTCATTTATTCCACAAAAGATGGTCTTTTATTAGCAACTGTGAAGCTGAACCGCAGTGCATTAATTTTATAAATGAGATGGTGGCGTCACTATCACAAAAGGTTCAGAGGGATGCTGAAGAGTATGGCATTACCATGGTGACCTGCTGTGATGGTGAGCTCCCCAGGGGCAATGGGCCACAGAAAAACCATTAGGAAGCTCTCCTTCAGAGACATGTTGTTGTTTTTTACTTAACCACTTAAAGAATGATCAGAGCCACAAAGTCAAGGAAGCAATCACTCTTCTGTATTACAAAGAATGAAATGGGAGTCTCTAGGCTCTTTTACAACCATTTGTACATAACCTTGAGAAAGGCTTCCCCATCTCTGGTTAGAAAATTACATTAGCAAGAGAGAAAAGGTTTCATAAATGCCAAGGGATACAATGGTTCATTATTAGTTTGTTTGCTCCCATTTTAAGTTCCTGTAGTTTTGTGTTTTATCCATTTGGAAAGAGAGGAGGAAATGACTGGGGTGGGGGTGGGGGGGAAGAGTGGCCTGAGGGACAGAGATGGGGATGGAAGGGATGGGACATCTTTACACAGAAGAATTTTGCAGCGATAATAGATTTTCTTACAAAGCTCTGTCCCTCCTTGTTTGTTTGCAATTGCCATTCAAACTAATAGAAACAGGTAAGGGGATCACTACAAATATAGGAAGGTATTTATTAGAAGCCACATTAAAACTACCCTTCAAGAGATAATAAAACTGTGAGAAAAGACTTTTCCATCAACTCTGGGATTTGCTTTGCTGCTACTACTTCTGTGCTTTTAGCTTTTGGAATCAGTCTTATGAGTGGGTATGTATTTATTTCCTTTATATTTTATAACGTATGTATGCACATTGTCTGAGGCATCATTTTATGACTAACATTTGGAAATGAGTAAGGCTGACAATAGCCAGTTAATGCTAACCCAACAGCCTTCCAGGTACTATAAAAGAAAAGCAATTTGTTTAGACTATTAGCAAAGTAAAGCACGTATTCGTCAATATTTTAAGTGAGCTGCTTCAGGATGATTTCTCAAGGACATTAGCCAATTAATATTGCTGATGTCAACAGTAACCATGGCTTAAATTTATGCTATTGTGTACATAGGTTAGGGGAAATTGGTATTGAGTCATTATCAAAAGTTAACCCCAGCAAGAACTGGTTATATTTGATTTACTGCATGGCTACAGAATGTACCTCTAATCTAAGCCAGAAATTTTCCAAATTCACGTTGCTGGTCAAAAGAAATCTGAGATAAATAGACATAAATTGCAATTACTAATGGAAGATGGTACTAATGGAAGCTCATAAATCAGGTACGAAGTCAACTGGTTATGTCTATAAGAACACATATTTAGAGGTATGAATTTTCTTTAAAAATCAACTTACGGTGAAAAAAGTTTTGGAAATAAAGTATATAAGGGAATTGAATTTTTTTCTTTTTGTCTCCTTTCAGATCTAAAGACACTTTTTTCTTTTGTTTAGGAATGTAAAACTAAACTACGTTTAATTTGGTTTTTTCCTGATACCACTTTTTTTCTTATTTTTGAAACAGCAATACTTGGAAATGAAAAAACACATAGGGAATTTTTCTAATGGGGAGGGTTGGGGGAAAAATCTGGAAAACTATCTTATTTTTATTAAGGTAACAAAACCTCACAACTTTCTGCATACATAGACATATTTCTAAATGTGAAATTTTTCCATGGTGTCACTTTTCCTTTGACTTGAGTACATTTATCCATGTGCATCTAAACACATACTCATTTATCTTAGGATTCTTTTTTCTAATTAAATTGCAAAGGAGAAAACATTTCAAACCTAGAGCACGGTGTTCTCATTTATTATGGAAAGAACATGGTGCTCTCTCCAAATACATCCATACATACACACAGAGAGACACATCACGGACTCAGACCAAGGGAAAGGTTGCAAGCATTTATTCAGTTACCATGAGCTAGGACAGGGACAATAATGTTCTCACAGACTCAAAAGGTTATCATCCACAACATAAATTAAAGCATGGGTTGGCTGACTGTCCAGAAAGGAAGGATTGTGACAAGGCTAATGTTGGGCAACTTTCCTCTTTACAGTGGGTCTTTTCAGCCTCAGAACTCCTTCTTGTGAATTGGAGAGAGGCGCAGTATGAAAGAGAGCTGATGGAGACAGCTGTCCACCATGGTCTCCCCTCCCGAGCTGGGAGCCAGATCTGGGCTAGAAGTCAAATTTGAGGGCTCACAAATACTCCACAGAACTAGAGATCAGAACATTCAAAGCAATCCCGTCCTTTTTCTACACTAGATGTGTTTAAATGCACCTCTCCTAGTCCCAGGGAAAACTCAAAACCACTAGCCTAAAATGCGTGTGTCTTGCAGAGTTTTGTAGTCTTCAGAATAAATATGAGGCAGAATCCTGAATATGCAAAGATTAAGTTATTGTCTATTCTGGGATCGTGGCATAACTCGCCATATACTCTGAAATTCTCATCCATTACATTGAACCATTATTTATTATTAGCTTACTATTCTTTAAACACAAGGATTAATAAGACAAAATTGAAGTCAATTTAGTACATAATTATTTCCCCAAATATGCGGTCCCAAAGTGATTGCCATGGACTAGAAGTCACAGGAATTTCATGGTCCACCCTAGCAAGAAGCCAGTTTCTCTTTCAGCCAAGCAGTCATTTGTTCATTCGTGCAGTCATATCACCTGTGAGTCACCCAATATGCCAAAGAAGATTTTCTAGCTTGGCTGCCAGCTACAGAAAGGTACTTTAAATTAGCATAAGACTCTTTAGAAGCAGAACAACACGGAGGAGACACAAGTGGCCTGAGAATACAGCCACCATCACCATAAGCCTACCCAACAAGCCCAAGAATGAGAGGACCCTGGAGGAGCTACAGAAGTGGAAGGAAGAGGAGTTGAATAGGAGTCCACTCTCCGTGCTCATGCAGTGGGCCGGGAACAACACCTAAGGGCTCATCAACTGTCACAAAAACAAGGAGCTCCTGGGCTATGTGAAGGCCATTGACAGGCACTGCAACACAGTGTTGAGGAATGTGAAGGAGATGTAGACCAGGATCCCCAAGAGCAGCAAAGGTAAGAAGTTCAAGGCAGTCAACAAGGACCACTACATCTCCAAGACATTCCTGGGAAGAGACTCAGTCATCACGGTCCCACAGAACCCACTCACTGATGGCAAGTATAGAGGCCTCCACCCCGCTGTCAGAAGTCACTCCCCATCCTGCAGAGTCCTACCCTTAGTGACAGGTATAATAGTCTTGTGTTTTTTCTTTATAAATACATACATACATACATACATACATACATACATACATACATAAAATTTGAAGGAAGAAAAGATGGAAAGAGAGGGAAAAGGGAGGAAAGAAGGAATGGAGAGAGAAAGAGAAGGAAAAAGAATACACCAGCTTACAAAACCAAAATGTGGAAAGGACAGCCTTAGAGGTGCCTGGTACCCTGGCACCAGGGACTTCAGTGATGCTTCCTGGTATTTTTTTCTTATGATTCTCCTCTCTGCTTCTCTCTGTGTGGTGGTTTCTTTCTGATCAACATTTCCAATAGGCATGAAGGCGGGCCGCTTGTAGCTTCAGACTTATATCCTTACAATCTCAGAAACCAAAATTTCAAGCTCTAGTTAGAAAAATCCCAGCAAAAATCTTATTGTCCTGGCTGGTAACAGGTGCTCTCCCTGAGATGAACCTCTGTGGCCAAAGTCTCGTAAGCAGTTAGCAATTCCCAGAAGAGAGCATGGTAAGGAGCAGGTCCAAGAGAAGAGAATACTGTCTCGAGGAGGAAAGAAGGATATTGTGCAAACAAAACAGAAAATGTCTACCCTTCCCATTCAACCTATAACATTTACGGATTCTGGAGACACCTCTCACTTGAGAATCGGAAAGGATAATTGAAGTCCGTGGTTCCAGCTTTCCACCACTGTGTTCAGTTTTGGGTACCATGTTTTAAAGGAGGCCTGGACAAATTAAAGGAGTGTCCAGAGGAGTGATGGCATTTGAAGCAGCACCTTACAAGGTATGGTGAAAGGAACTGAAACTTACTACCTTACAAAAAGGACTAAAGAAATGGAGGGGGCAAAAGGCATCTCTTTCAGGCAGGGGAACGAGCATATTTACTCTATGCTGCCCAATTCTAGGGGTTGCAAAGAAAGCTACAGGGTTCAGAAAGGTAACATAAAGGAATGAAACTGGCCAGATGTTAGAAAAACAACAGTGCATGTGTGATAATTAATGGGAAGTGACAGCCACAGGATGTGGAAACCCACAGGGAGTGGAAGGCTCCATGCGACTGGAGAACTTATGCCCCATTTAAGGAAGCAGCCCCCACTCAGGTCCGTATCATTGTTGCCCTGTAGGAATACAGATGCAATATTGCAAGATCTTTCTTTTTCAATAAGAGCCAGAAAACCTGATCTTTATATAAAATCTCTCAGTTTCTTTAATGTTGGCTCGTTATTTTTTAAAAATACCACGTGGGCCAAACAAAATACCATTTTGAAAGGGATCCCTCATGGGGCCTCAGTTTGAAATGTCTGCTCTGGATGGTAAAACTATAACCAGTGGATCAAAGTTCTTGAGAGCCAAGTTTTTAGTCTTCATAACTTACATATAACAAGTTATATGTAATAATAACAATAATAACAAGAACTCTTCAATCATGATACAGTAGATGCTTTGTGAGGTAGTAAGCACACACTAAATAGAAGCTGATGGTCATTATTAAGGAATATTGTAGAAATGAATCCTGCATTCAGGTGGTCTGACTAGCTCATAAAGAAGTCTACAGACTGACTCTGAAATTTTTGAAATAAGATCAGAAAATATTCTCTGAAAGAGATTCTAAGGAAGTAGAAGACAACATTTGAGGACTATAGAACCTACTTTGGATTTAGACACGTTGCTGAAAGAGACAGTGGAGAAAGCCAACATAACACAATATTTCTAAGTGTAGACAAGACCACACGGAAGACACATATTTAATACATGTTCTGGCAATGGGTTAGGATTTTAATGGACATAAATCCAAATCTCTTTCTGTCTAGCTCCAAGAAGAGAAAAAAAAAGGTTTCCTGGCCCTGTGACATGTTTTAGGATGTTTGGAATGAGGGAAGTGTGGTTTTGGGGGTTAAGTGTTCTGGATTCTTGTCCTTGGTCTGTTACTCCATGAGTCATATGACCGTGGACAAGTAACATCCCCCACCATCCAACAACTTGAATGATCTGCCATCATTTCAAATTCAATTCTGCTAAAATAGTATTCCCACTTTCTTTTTTTCTCAAGCTCCCTTTCTTAATTTCCTCATGTCAAAGGAAGCAGAAAAATTTAATCTCCTCCTAGACTCCAGCAGCCTATCATTTGCCCACTATCACACGCGAGGTCTCCGAGGGGCACCTGGGTGGCTCAGTCGGTAAGCATCCAACTTCAGCTCAAGTGACGATCTCATGGTCCGTGGGTTTGAGCCCCATATCAGGCTCTCCGCTGTCAGCACAGAACCTGCTTCAGATCCTCTGTCCCTCTCTCTCTTCCCCCCACCTCTCCCTGTCTCAAAAATAAACATTAAAAAACAAAAACAAAAACAAGGGAGGGCTCCAAGATGACATCATGAACAATAAACTAAGAAGGAAATTCAAGTTCCTGGTATAGTGGACAGGGTAAGGAATTTCCACTTGAAACCAAAAACAATGAGGTACCCAGAATAAGAAAGCAGGTCTATCATTGAGCCGCAGGACTAGTAAAGGTCTATTCTGGGCATTACAAAAACCAAACGAAAGCTCAGAAATTACCTCTACAGAGGCCAGATAAGTTCTAATGCAGGACCAACCTCTTCTCATTTTTTTGCCTATAGGATTTTGGGCAGGGAGAAGCGTTCATCTTCTGGTGGCAACTGTCTCCCTCAAACTTCAAGGTAAAGTATTTATATGTCAAATCATAGGTATCTATCAAACTTCATTAGAACTTTAGATATATTCTTAAGAGGGAAAAGATGATCCTTATTAAAAAGCAGTTATTAGACTTCTAACATTCCAATGCATAGACTGGATACATTTTTTTAAGTTTTATTTTAGAGAGCGAGCATGAGCAGGGGAGACAGGCAGAAGGAGAGAGAGAATCTTAGGCGGGCTCCACACTCAGCACAGAGCCCAATATGGGGCTCGATCCCACAACTCTGGGATCATGACCTAAGCCAAAATCAAGAGTCAGACGCTTAACCAACTGAGCCACCCAGGTGCCCCACACTTAATTTTTTTTTTTTTACAGCAACTGCAGAAGCCTCTCAGGAGCAGGACTATTGCAGGTGACAGCAATGCAATGACCATGTGGAGGTGAGCAGTGATGGGACGCTAGGCAATGTGGGGCAGGGCAGCTGTGTTCAGACCGGCAGAGTCTGGCAACACAGTTGACTTTAAAGCAGTGGAAAGGAGGTGTGCCTGGGTGGCTCGGTCGGTGAAGCATAAGCCTGGGACTTCAGCTCAGGTCACAAACTCACTGTTCATGAGTTCAAGCCCCGTGTCAGGCTCTGTGCTGACAGCTTGGAGCCTAGAGCTTGCTTCAGGTTGTGTCCCTCTCTCTCTCTCTCTCTGCCCCTCCCCTGCTTGCACTCTCTCCCTCTCAAAATTAAACACTAAAAATATTTTTTTAATAAAAAATAAAATAAAAAGCAGTGGAAAGGTGACATTAGGCACAGTTCAGGAAAAACAAGTGAGAGAGAAATTCAGAGCAGAAAGAAGGCAGAAGTGTGAACAAATGTTCAATTTTTTTTTTAAGATAAACCCTTTTTGGAGATCAAGAACCTGAAGAGAGGAGCATGGCCGACATGCCGCCATTTGGAAAGTGGGACAAGGGACCCGGCTGCCCTCAGTGAGGTGTGTACGACCACTTGTGATCTGGCACCTGGCTTTCTTCCAAACTCTCTTCACTCTTCCCTCATTCTCCCTCTAAAAGAGCCCATGCTGTCCCTTTGCCTAAAATGATTGTATCTTGGGTCACCACACAGCACACCGCCTCTTCAAAAGTCACCGCTTCAGCATGGTGAGCACAGCACAATCCATGGAGCTGTCCAATCACAATGTTGTACCTGAAACTAACGTAACATTGCGTGTCGACTACACAACTACACAACTTCAATAAAAAGAAAAGTCACTGTTGGGGCACCTGGGTGGCGCAGTCGGTTAAGCGTCCGACTTCAGCCAGGTCACGATCTCGCGGTCCGTGAGTTCGAGCCCCGCGTCAGGCTCTGGGCTGATGGCTCAGAGCCTGGAGCCTGTTTCCGATTCTGTGTCTCCCTCTCTCTCCGCCCCTCCCCCGTTCATGCTCTGTCTCTCTCTGTCCCAAAAATAAATAAAAAACGTTGAAAAAAAAAAGTCACTGCTTCGGCAAAAAAATTTTAAATTTAAAAACTAAAGTGATTGCAGAAAAATTAGTTGAAGTGCATAATGGTAAATGTCACCTTAAAATTTGTTTAGATGTGGCACCCATAAAATTTGTCTTCAAAATTTACTGAAAAATTCATTTCCCTTACTGCTGAAAAATAACAAAGATGCCATGAGATTAAAATGCTTAGTCTGAGAGGTTACACTATTGCTACTAGTATGTAGGAAAGCCGAAGCAAAAACAAAACAAAACAAAACCTTTTTCAGACAATTAAGGTCACACAAACAGTTGTTGACAAGCTCTTACTACTAAAATGTTTCTGCCTTTCTCAGTAGGATTGCCCAGCTATCATATACATTATTTGACTAATAACTAATTAATAATAAACAATTCCTGCATTTTAACTGAGAGGCAGTCTAGGAGAACAGATAATAGCCTGACCTCCGGAGCCAGACTGCCTGGATTGAATTCCCAGCCCTACCACCTACTAACTGTTAAGTCTCTAAACTTCTGGAGAGTGTCCTCCTTTCTAAAACAGTAAATAGGGTATGGTAAAAATCAAATAATCTAATATATATAAGACAATGCCCAACACATAGTTAGCTCTGTGCAACTGTGAGCTATTATTATTATTATTATTATTATCATTATCATCATCATCATCATCATCATCATCATCATCATCTCTTGCCTTATAGAATCTATTTGTCCCCTAGATACTCACTAGGTGGCTTCCTCTGTCCCAGATACTGCACCAGGCACTGGGATGCTTGTAGCATTTTCTAAACCAGCAGCAGGAGTTTCGTTAGTGTAGACAGTGCATTCTCTAGTACAAAAACTAAACAGTAAAGTGGAAGGAGGTGAAAGCCTCCTTCTCCTATAGAATTAAATGCATAAATCAGAAACTGCACTGAGTATATTTCAATGGGAGGTCACCCATAATCTGCCTGCGAAATGTGTGGTTAGACAGTTACCCACTCAGGTGGCTTCAGCCGGATCTACATTAAATTTGCATCTGAATTAAATTTCTGTATTAGATGATGCTTCTAATTTGTGTTTGGGGTTAAGGCCCAGCTCCCAATATGCAGACAGAGAGCTACGAATGAGGAGGTCGTGTTATCAGAAGGTGCGGGTGGGGGGAGGAGGGGGACGGGGTTTTGATGTGAGAATGGTGTGCCAGTTCTCATATGTCTATAGCCCAGGCCAAAATCTGCCCTCAGTTATGCATCCACAGTGTTCATTGACGTCAGTAAGAACTGTGCTCATGTAACAGAAGGCAGAAATTTGGCTCTTTGATTTTAATAGAATTAAATGCCAAAAGTTTTGCTGATGCAGGTTGCAAATTTAAACCCCAAAGGGTCAGGAAAATGCAACAGAACACTGTTCTGTTGGCAATCTCGTCTTCTGCACAGGCCATGTAATTAAGCAAGACCCAAATTTCTCAAGCCTAACTTGGAAGCCCCTGATACTATTGTGCCTATGAGTTGTGTGTGGCCTCCCACTGCAGTAAGACCTTTAAGTATGAGTCCAAGAGTTTGTCTGTGGCTTCAGATAAAAGGCTAACACACAGCCCAAATTCATTGTCAGTTGCAGGATTCCGTCCCCGGCTTGGGTTTTAACAATGCTGAAATCAGTCGGTGGTGCCGAACAGACTCCACTCCCCACCTTAGATGACTGGAGCATTATGTAATGAAATTGGGGGATTTAGCATTCTTAGAGTATTCAGTTTACATTTTAGTCTAATTTATGTTCAGACATATCCATAGCTTTGTCTTAATATTTGTGTGGTTTTTTAAATCTTAATTTAATTTTATGTGGTGATGTTAACAATTGGATCTCCCAGACCTGAGCATCTGGTAGTGAGTTTCAGAGTGGTAAAACATAATTCAACAGAAATATAAGGCCAGGCCAATGACATAAAAAAAAAAATCCCTTAACTACGAGTAGAAATGTTTTTGGTTCCTTTAACCAGCTATTCAGGGTACGGTTTCCTGCTTTGGGTCCAGAGAAGCAGGCTTTCTCTTGGACGGTTATTTACAATTTAGATGGATGTATGCCTAAGTGTGTCTCCCACACCGTGAGTTTCCTTGCAGATGACGTGACCTGGAAAAGCCTTCTTGGCCACTCATCACTTCTCACTTCCCCTTGTTCGGGGAGAAGGAGATTATACAAATGGGAAATCTGGAAACAACGACAGAATATACCCTAAGCTGTCTCTTCAGGATCTTCCTGCCTGCAAAGAGTATGTATGCTGCTCTGCTCCCAGGCCACAGATTTTGCCCTTGAGAAGGGAGGTGTACCATTAACTGTGACTGAGGATGAAGTCTATTATATGCAGGAGACCGGTATTCACAAACCCCTCATACCTAAACCACATTGTCCAACCTTCAGAAGCAACAGAGCGGCCATCTTGACATTTTCATGAAAGGGCATTGGTGGACAAGCACCAATTTAAAAAAAAAAAAAAAGAAATAGGGAAGCAAATATCAAGGGAAAAAGAAGAGTTTGAAAGTGGTTCCCTTGAAAATCAGATTGGGAAGAGGAGTGACATGGGGTAGGGCAAGAGGTCACTGGCCTCACTCTCCTTCAACATTCAAGTTTGTTTTGACATTTGGTAAACAGTTCATGATTCCACACTTACTATATCATAGAACAGTAACACATCAGAGTGAGACAGACTTCAACAGATCATCTCCAGTGTTTTCCAAATTGAGAGTTACAACTGGTTAGCATGTCATGAAATCAATTTGTTGGACTGTAACCAACATCTTGAAATCAATGCAATGAAATGAAATAAAAAGAATAGATCAGAGGCCATTAGAATCTAGATCACAATACAAAACACATTTTTATTGTGGATTGTAACAAAAATGTTTGAAATCTACTCAGTTTTTCCAACTTCCTACTTAACCCTCAATGAGTTTCCTTAACTTTAATACCCAGCAGTTCTAAATGAGAGTATGGATATGAAAATGCTTCAAAACCATAAAACCAAAACCACATTACAACCTTGTTTTGATTACTTCATCGTCATCGTCATCATCATCATCATCGAAATGTCCAAGCTAGCTGACCTTCAATTTTGTACAGCACTTCAACATGAAAGCAGCCATATTACCAACCCCAGCCTACCTCTTCTAAGAAGCTACCAATATCATGTGGGGTGTGGGCTAGAGCCCCAGATCAGTCAGGGGTAGCACTGATCTGGTAGCACCTTTAGGCTACGCAGAAGGGTAATGGTTATAACCAGACTTTGGGAGTCATAGAGACTGGGACCCAAATTTAGCTCTGCCACTGATCAACTATACAACTTGAGATAAGTTATTTCACTTCCCTGAGTCTCAGGATATCACATCATTATGGTCATCAAGATGATGACTTTTGTTTTATATTCTGGAAACAAGGAGAAGATGCTCCTGACTCTCACTGGAGACACTGCAGTGCTGATGAAGAGACATACACTCTGTCTGAGCTGAGAGAGAGCAGGGAAAGGAGGAGAAAGAGCCAGCTCTCCGGCCACCTAAGCATGACCCGTGCAAAGCACCCAGTGAGACCCACAGTGCGGGACTCGACCGCCCCTGCCCCGTAAGCACCGCTGACTCTACTACTTTTACAGACATCTCTCATCCTCAAGTCTCACGTCCTGCTATTTCCCATCTTGTGCATTTGACCCACTGGCATTGTGACCCAGGGTCCATGCTCCATGTTCAAGAGCATCCTGTGGGCATCCACCCACACACCTGCCAAGAACAGAAGAGCCTGGGGTCTGCTACATTTGACAAGTGCCAGACATAGGGATGGAAGGCCTCAGCTCATGTTCCGGTTCTGCCACTTTCTCACGTGGCCTTTGCTAAATCATTTCATCTCTCTTGTCTTACTTTCCTGCTTCAGTAAGATCAGATGAAACCAGAGTCAAAGTGCCGTGAGTAAAAGTTTAGGAATATGTGAATTTCCCGAAACAGAATGACGTTAATGGAAGCAAAAT
Source organism: Lynx rufus (assembly GCF_022079265.1). Lineage (NCBI taxonomy): Eukaryota > Metazoa > Chordata > Mammalia > Carnivora > Felidae > Lynx > Lynx rufus. The sequence continues at coordinate 45,444,338 of NW_025814829.1, forward strand.
ACATAACCACTGTGACGTTTTTTTTTATTTTAGAAATGACTTTAAGTAAATAGAAATAATAACAATACTGATCTTCTGATATGTTGATCTTTACTATTTATTTAAAAAGCAACAACCTTGATTTTTCCCAAGTCCACTTTTTATCAATTCAAATAACTTCCTTTGACATTCATCACCTGTCACATCTGGCTCTACCTACATTTTTTACTTCATTTTCCATCATTCCCCCTACTCTGTTCATCCCATGCTAAAGCTACACCAAGCCTTGGTATTTCCCAAACATGATCATAACTCCATGTTTCTGTTCATGCAGATGTCTTCCTCCCTCCCTCCCCTAACTCCACCCTTGCATTCAAGCCCAGCCCAGTGGTCACCTTATCTCTGTGAAAGTAGCTCCCCACTCCTCCCCCAAGCAAAACTAGCCTTTTCTACTTCAGGACTCCCATATATGCCCACAGATAGTGTAGGGCATAGTTATCCTCATAGTTCTATTCCCTCTGGCCCCCTTAGACCATCAGCACCTTGAGGGCAGGGACTATCCCTCCATTATTTTTTTTTAATGTTTATTCATTTTGAGAGAGAGAGCATGAGTGGGAAGGGGCACAGAGAGATGGAGAAAGAAAATCCCAAGCAGGCTCCCCTCTCAGCACAGGGCCCAACATGGGGCTCGATCTCATGACCATGAGATCAGGAATGAGCCAATATCAAGAGTCAGATGCTTAACCAACTGAACCACCCAGATGTCCCTATCCCTCCACATTTTATTTTAGTCTCTAGCCTTTCTATAGAGACACCTAGCATGTAGTAAATGTCTAATCAAGGAATAAAGTTACCTTAACTCCTCAAAATTCACAGCCTTTGATAAGGTTATGGAAGAGATTCTCATTTTTTCTCCTTCAGGCTGCAAAGCCAGTAGGGGCCCAGCCCTTGTGAGTCCACAGGCAGAGCCAGTACTTGTGATCAGGCTGGGGAGACTAGTATCTGGTCACCAGACATTTTGCAGTAAGTAGGATAGTCTCTAGTTTGGCCTAAGATACCTGGTAACAACAATAAAACAATCCTTATTTGGGGGATGTTGGGAATCTTCCAGTTCAGACAGACCCTGGGACCTGTGGAGTGACCATAAGGTGGGACAGTCAAGTGGTCTGAGTCCTTTGAACCTTCCTATCCTCCATCAAAATGCAGGGCCCTAAGGAATACTGAGCCATGACAGAGCCAGCTAATTCCTGATGCCTGTAGTGGCTACTTTGAGCCTCTGTCACTTCAGACAAACATAAGCCCCAAGCAATCTGCATGGACTAATGGACTTTGCACCCCTGGGGGCAGAAGATGAACACACATGAAATATTTGGAAGAAAATGCATAGCAATGTATAACCAAGGACCAACGTAGGCCAAACAGACAACAGATTTCCTGGTTTATGATTCTACATCTGCATCGCAAAATATGATCTGGGATGGTTTTACACTAACAGAAAGGACAACCATTTTTGATATGGAGTTTCGGCATAACACAAAGACCCTTCCCACTTCCCCCAGCCTACTTTCCTATCCCAAAACACTTCTTTGTCAGGCTAACTGATAACTGAAGATCCAACACTAAAAGTGTACAATTCCTTTGAACTGGTGCTTTTTGTTTTTATTAAATGCCCCTGGAAAGGATAATACATTCACCATAGGGCAAAGTTTGTCAATTCCTTTCAGATATAGAAGATGGACCAGACGGGTCCTAGGGCCTCAACAGAAGAGAGGCCCATCATTAGTGGAAAAAAGGAACCAAAGAAAAAAGAAAGGACACCTAAAAGAAACTTCGCCTCTTCCCCGAACTTCCAGAGAACTTACCCTTAAGTAATACAGCCCAAGCAGCACATGTTCTGATGACAAAGATCTCTTTTCCTAGAGTCTGCTCTAGCTAGAATAGAATGAGGTCAGGAAAAAGGCACCCCTATCTGAAATTGTTTCACAAATTCAAGTAAGCCAATTTGTCAACTATTTATTGACTATAAATAGAAATACTATATGCTAGGCACTTTGATATGATCTAGAGATAAATATAGCTGAATAAAAATCAATCCTGGCTGTTAAGGAATTTATAGTTCAGTGGGGACACAATTCTATGAGCTAGTAAGTACCGTATAGCGCTATAAATGCCATGATCAATATAAAGTTCAAATTTCAAAAAAATTAATAAAATAAAGTTCAAATTTCAGGGGGTCGCCACTGGACCTGAGGTTTCACCAATTTTTCAAGCCTTTCATTTCTCTGCACCAAAAAGAAAAAAGAAATCCATTGAAAGGAGATTCAGTAAACCTAGACTATAAAGCAAATAAGCCTACCATGATCTGGCCTTCTGCAGGGAGAGTAGACACAAAGGATTACGGAATCAGAGAGCTCACTCCAAATCTGCAGGGGATGCCACGGGACCCCAAATGATGTACAACCTCCATGGGTTTTAGGCATTTACCTACCAACTAGGATATGTCACCAGCCTCTCCTGAGACCCTAGAGGACCAATATGGTAATGTCTCCAAGCATGTTGTTTCTGGATAAGGGCTACTTTTTATGAAGAATGCAGAAAAGATATTTGACTCAAAGCTCTGGAAACTATAGCACTTGGGAAGCATCTAATTAGAACCCGTATATAAAGAGCACGCTAACACTCCAATCACAACCACTGCTGGTCTTGAGATCAATTAGCTTGGACACAATATCAATTGTTTAATGATATAGAACATAGCAGAATAAAAAAAAAATCAGAGTATATTACCCACAGTAACGGTAACTATTGTTTTGTAAAACTTATGTTTCAGTTACATTCATGAGAGTGGAGGTTTGTTTGTGTGTGTGCATACTGAGTCACCATGTAAATGTGGCTGGTGATCCATACTTTGAGAAACACGGCACTAGACAGCATGTGGCCAACCTCACTATACAGATGAGGGTACCAAGATCCAGAGAAGTGAAAATACTCGTCCAGAGTTTGAGAATTTGTCAGTGGCAGTATGAAAACTAGAACCTGGCATCCTGACTCCCACCTCAGTGCTTCCCACACCCTATCACAATGCACACGGGGTCCTGATGGAGAGGGGAGGGGCAGGAGAAGGTGAGGGAAGGACAAAAGGAAGGATGAGGATGGAAGAGCTGAATCTTTGGGTCTCCCTGTATCAAGTAGACGGGAGCCGCACTGGGCTTCCTTCATACCATGTCTGAACGACCATGTTCCATCCACAAAAGAATATAGATAATTGGTAGTATTTACCAAGTGCTTTCTAAAGGTCTTGCACCATGCTAGGTACTTTACATATCAAATACATATATAAAGTAGATAGTTTTATCATCCCAGTTATTCAGGTGAGGAAACAACATCAGAGATTCGGGGTCTTGGTCCCAGGCCATGCGCCTACTTGGGGGCAAACACTCAGAGCCAAATCCAATTTCAAAGTCACTCCTTTAAGTCCTCTACCCCAAAGCCCTGTTTCCAGATGGATTTCAACCCTATTTCCCATATTTTAGCCACGTTTTCCTCTGTATTTATTTCCAAGTTAATTGTATATATTATATAAACCGAATATATATCCCTGTGTGTATATTGATGTAGATATATTCATATATCCAACCCTCATTATACTTCACATTTTGATTTGTATATTATAGGATAAAGTTAGAGCATCCCTGAGAAGCAATAGCCTAGGACTCAACCAACTCTACCATTTATTCTTATTTTCAAAAACAAAAAAAGATGCCTATAGAAGTTTAGTTACCCTGGAGAATGAGAAAGACCTGGGCCTATTTTCTAGCCACACAGGACATCTGGAGAAAGAACAGCATCGCACAAAGGGGAAATAGTAGAATAGTAACATGAAGGTTTAATATCTTCAAAGATACTTTCGCTGCTTATCCTCAAAACAGGATGGAAAGCAGGCCTCTCCATTTTTCCCATTCACCTGATAAAATCCCGGATAGATTCCCACATCAACCTCATTGCTTGAGTTGGATTTTGACGTGGCCTCTTAACACTAGCGTTTCAGTTTGGAACCCAGAGCCTAGATACCATCATTCTTAACCCGAGTACCCTTCTTTTTACTCCCTCCTGTCCCTTTTATTGTCTCTTTTGTGTTAGTTACGCATATATCTGACCCCTCCTTGATTCTGAGCCTCTTTCAAAAAGGAACTATCTTCTATTGATCTTTGGCCCCACTGGGTCTGAGCAAGGACCATGAACATACTCACACTCAATCAATGTTTATTTGAGGAAAAACAACGAATTCCTGGGGGACCATCCCAGCCTAAGCAGCCTGATTGGCGGTGTGTGGAATAGTCTGTGTTTTTGCTGTGACTACTGACCCCAGCCCCGGCCACTCATTTGGCTTGCCTACCCCTTTATGTTTCAGTGTGCCTTGTCCAAAACCAGGGTTACAGGGACTGGAAGAAGTAATAAATATGTAAAATAAGAATAAAAGCTCCCAGGGCTTTCCACTAGGATTTCTCATACTTGGATTGCTAGTCATGGTTTAAAACTTTTGCTTTGGAAACTCACTAACTTGCTCTCCAATTAGATTCTGACTACGTGGCCATAGTAGCCAAGGTCCATGTGGATCAGCAGAGGACAGCAGCTGGGCATCACCTCTTCCAAGAGTGAAGACTCCTTGGCCAATGAGGCAACCTTGGGGGCAGATACGGAGGTTTGGAAACTGCCGGTTTTCTGAATGCTGCTGGAGCTGGAGCTGGAGCGTGTTTTCAAAGGGATACATGTTAGACGATGGCTATAAAATGGACTTTGATCAAGATGGCCTTGACTGGAAAACCCAGACACTGTTAACTTTGAGGACCACGTTTTAAAATTGCTTGTTTTGCGGATTCTCAATGATTATCTACATCCGTATTTTCCGAGGCATGTCTTTAAATGGTTGATACCAAATTATCTAGTGTGAGGGGTAGATTTTTTGGATCTCTCCTTAGGATCTGTGAAAGGTCTTTTGGTCATTTCCTCCTGGTGTTTGATCTCATCCCCTTTCACCTTCTCTAGACTTGGTTCTTCAAGTATTACTTCTTTCTCCAATCTATCCTCACACCCCATCTTAGCCCCTTTTCCTTTACCATAAACACGATCAAGTCATCTAGAGCCTCCGTCTTCAAAAGCCCTCAATGGCTCTCAAAGTACACTCTCCCTCAGTGGCTCTCAAAGTACACTCTCCTTATCCTGATATGCAAGGCCAACTACAACCTAGTCCCGATGTGTCTTTCCACTCTCCTCTCCCACTGCTACTCCCCCTACTCATAGAGACACCCAAAATGGACTGTTCACTCATTTCAAAACATACTCTGTGCTTTCCCACTCCTAGGCCTTTGCTTATGATGGCTCCTCCATTTGAAAGCTTTCCATTTGCTGTCCATCCAGGAGAATTAAGACACTACTCAAATACTACCTCCTCCATGAAGTCTTTCCCAATTCCCTAAATTCAATATGTAGTATGTATCACATTCTACCTTGTACTGTAGATGTGTCTGTACCTGTCTAATTATTCCTACTAGATTGTACCTTGTCTATCCCCTAGAGTCCTGTTTTACTCCCTCTCTAGCCCACTTTTTACTAGTGCACAAAACAATGTATCAATACAAAATAATTACTGGGGTGCCTGCATGGCTTAGTGAGTTAGGCCTCCAACTCTTGATTTCAGCTCAGGTCATGACCTCACAGCTCATGAGTTCAAGCCCCACTGGTAGTGTGGAACCTGCATGGGATTCTCTCTCACCCTCTCTCTGTGTCCCTCCTCTCTCTGTCTCTCAAAATGAATAAACTTTAAAAAATCCAAAATAACTCTTTGCACTATATTTTTTTATGTTCAAATCACTGGTGTGGTTTCTAAGTCTTGACTGATACAATCAGGGAGAGAAAACAGAACCAGCAAAAGAGCAGTCAGTGAAGGACTCCTGCAGAGATAGGTAGGACCTGGAATCCAAGCGAAGAAAACACTGTAAGAAAGCAGGAGTGATCCGGTATGTCAAACAGTGCTGATTATCATGTAAGAGGAGGAAAGAGAATTGACTAGGGGACTCAACAACATGGAGGACATTTGGTAACCTCGAAAATAGTATATGTAAGTTTTACCTGCCTGGCACCTTCCCCCCAGTTCACAGTACCAGTGCTCTGATTTTCCTTGAGAAGCCATCCATTCTCCTCTCTCATGACACATGTTTTGAGTAGGCTTGACCTCTTGGTTGCAATGACTGGATAAATAAATATATAACCCAAGTTGATGCAATGAGATTTGTACCCAAGACACATCACGACCTGAGCTTCCAGGAAATAGGAATCATTTTCCCACTGGACATGAAGCTGAAAAGACGGGCTCTAAGTCCAGAGATGCTGGTAGTCACCATGCTGCCCAAATCATACAGCCAGCCTGAAAACAGAGCCAGCAGAGAAAGCAGAGCAGAAAAACCAAATTCTGATGCCATCCGCGTGAGCCCTTGGATCTTGTTAGCCTGAAACCACCCCTAGGCTTTCTAGTTATGTGAAATGATAAACTCCTTTTTCTCTGTTCATGACAATTAGATTTTAATTTTCTTCACTTACAATCAAAAGAGTGACAAGCAAAATAATAACATTTAATCAGTGATCGTAGGGTAGAAAACAACTGATGGGTGAAGTGACTTGCCCAAAGTCTCTGTGGCCAAGCTGAATCTATCCACCACGTCTTCTTACTCTAAACAACAGCTCTTTCCATTGTATCAAACTCCATTCTAATGAATGCAGCATCACTCATGGCTGCCATTATTCAGCTTCAAGAAGAAAAAGATTTCTCTTTCTAGTAGATTTCGGTGTGACTGAAAGATTTTTCTAAATTGTGTTGAATGGTTGCTCTCTTTTTCCCCTGTGGCATGAGAATTTGTTATAGTGAAGAAAGGAGAATTTCCGAGTATTATAGTGGCAAGGCATTTTGACCAAGGGAACTAGGAAAAAACTCTTTATTTTGAAATTAATTGGAAATATGTAGAAATCTATCCTTTTTTTGAAGAAACCTATCCTTCTATGAACATCCATTCTTGTCCAGGGTCAGAGCAATATAAATCACAGCCTCAATTTTTCCTTTACCCCTAAGTGCTAGAACTGATTTGCTCCCTTCATTAACTCAGCTGCAGACAATAAGCTAATTTGACAACTGGTCCCCCCTCAGCAATGGGTAGCTGAGGAAGTCAGCTTCCTCGGTGAGTCACAAATGTGTGTTAAACCACTCTTTGTCTTCTGGAAACCTTGTTCTGACCACACTAGGAGATGACCCTGGTTAGATATAAATTTAGATAGATGCTTGTCCCGTTAAGTGGATGGATAACTCTGTCTCAAAGCTGCCACATGGCACCGTCCCAGAGCTGTGTCTGAGCCCCAGGCTCAGGAGGATGGCATGAGGGTCCTGTTGCCGACAAGGTGCTTTGTCTGTGTCTGTGTGTTTTCAAACCTCAGAGCTTAAATCAACCAATGAAATATTCATGGGGATCTAAAGTAGTGGGCAAGCTAACGGCTTTCTTATGGGAATATCAATATTCTTGGAGCCAGTCTTAATCCAATATTCAGAAAGCTTCTCTTCCCCCTTCGTCACTTTGGGTTCAGACTTATTTTCAGAAAGCCTCCGCCCTTTTGCCATCCTGCCACATTAACAGGATGAATGGTGGTGGGTGGGCCAAGGGCAGAGGGAGATAACAAAAAGGCACCGCAGAGGTGTGTAGGTGCAGGTAGGGGACGTGGAGGAGCGCTCTCCCACACGCAGTCACAGGTAGGTCCAGGAGAGACATTTCAGCGTGGCTTCCCTGGGAAGCTGGAGAATGTGTGCACAGTCGGGTGACTGGCTTTAGTGTTTTCGTCTGGTCTATGCTTCCAGGTGTGTACGCAGGATTTTCCTTCCTGGCGAGAGCCAGAGGGAGGGCTGGGGAGAGGGAGAGGGGGAGGTCCTAACCAGTGTCATGGAAGGAAATTACTGCTGGAGAAAGAAAATATTTTCCTTCATCCATTCTCTGTTGCATTTGAGTGCCCCTCCTGAGTGTACGAAGAGGTACAGGATGAGCATCTACAAAGACAGACCTTGCCCAGCAGAAGGCCCATGTGCTACGCAATGACTCGCGCCTGTCCCCTTCCCCACCTGGCCCTTCAGGCCTGCCCACCTCCACT